>NC_134218.1:35254585-37654585 GCF_965140235.1 Caretta caretta | reverse complement strand
GGAAACCTGCTTACCAGCAGCCCAAAGGGAAAAAAAATCCTTTTCAAACCTGTGCTTCTTGTAAAAAAAAATCAAAATCCTAAAAAAAAAAACAAAAAAAAACCCCTGCCTCTTTTGTCTCCAGGCAAATGGGTAGAACACCCCCCCCCCCATTTACTTTTAGGGAAAAAAAACCTCAGGTTTGTGAAGACTGAATTTCCCTGCAGGAGATTAACTACTCTGCCTCCAGGCAAAGAAAACCTGCAATTTACAAAGATAATCCCCTTTTGTCTCTGCTCTGGCCCCAAAGCAGAGAAAAAACTAGCTGCTTTCAGTTGGACCTCCTTTCCAGCAACCCCAAAGGAAAAAAAAATACTTCCTTTTTCAAATCTGTTTTTCTGGTTCAAAAAAATCTCAAATTGATCTCAAAAGGATTTCAGGTTAATCCCACCACTCTGCCACCATGTCAAGGTTCCTTCCCCACTCTGAACTCCAGGGTACAGATATGGGGACCTGCATAAAAACCTCCTAAGTTTACTTTTACCCGCTTAGGTTAAAACTTCCCCAAGGTACAAATTAATTTTATCCTTTGCCTTTGGATTTCCACTGCCACCGCCAAACTTTATCTGGGTTTACTGGGAAACGTAGTTTGGATACGTCTTTCTCCCCAAATCCTCCCAACCCTTGCACCCCACTTCCTGGGGAAAGTTTGGTAAAAATCCTCACCAATTTGCATAGGTGACCACAGACCCAAACCCTTGGATCTGAGAACAATGAAAAAGCATTCAGTTTTCTTACAAGAAGACTTTCAATAGAAGTAAAGGAATCACCTCTGTAAAATCAGGATGGTAGATACCTTACAGGGTAATTAGATTCAAAACATAGAGAATCCCTCTAGGCAAAACCTTAAATTACAAAAAAGACACACAGACAGGAATAGTCATTCTATTCAGCACACTTCTTTTCTCAGCCATTTAAAGAAATCATAATCTAACACATACCTAGCTAGATTACTTACTAAAAGTTCTAAGACTCCATTCCTGTTCTGTCCCCGGCAAAAGCAGCATACAGACAGACACAGACCCTTTGTTTCTCTCCCTCCTCCCAGCTTTTGAAAGTAACTTGTCTCCTCATTGGTCATTTTGGTCAGGTGCCAGCAAGGTTACCTTTAGCTTCTTAACCCTTTACAGGTGAGAGGATTTTTCCTCTAGCCAGGAGGGATTTTAAAGGGGTTTACCCTTCCCTTTATATTTATGAAACCAGTCATGGTCACACAAGGGCCAAATCCAGAGATGACTCCACCTCCTTGCTGAATATCCCCTGGTTTATGCACCCAAGGATGGTATCTGCCTGCTTAGCTCCAGAATTGCTCTGAAACCTCTTGTTTGGATGGGTTCCGCCATGCTCCCTTTCAGAGCCCCTGCTCTCCAGGTCACAGCTCCCGTCCTGCCAGTGTGAACAACATCCCTTGTCCCTTGATGTTTGACCTTGCATTTGGATGGATTCACATGCAGTTCTAATTGAAGCCAACTCACCAGGTGACCCAGGTAGCTCTGTAGCTTGGAGATGTCCTCCACCCACCAAAGTTTGTGTTCTCTGCAGACTTAGCCAGCAACAATTTTACATGAACTTCCAGATCATTGATACAGATACTGAATAACCTGAGGCTCAGAACAGAGCTTTGTGGGACCCACCAGCAACACACATGTGGATGCTGATTCCCCTTTGAAGATCACACTTTGAGGAAAATCAGTTAGCCCGTTTTGGAGCCATGTTCTTAATTTGAATGTTGTGTGGTATTTGGGCAAACTCCCTACAAGAATCCATATATATATCAGATCAGCACAGTCACCTTAATGCAGCAGACTTTTAACGTTGCTCAGAAATGAGAAAATGGTCATTGAACATGGACTGTTCTCCACGAACCCCTTTTGACTGGCATTAACTCTGTTTCCTGTTTTAGTATCAGCCTTTTGGTAGATCCAATCTCAGCCATTCCATTATTTGGCTCTGGATCCCTCTCTTGAAATTGGTATGTCTGATGGATGAGGTGTGGGATACGTCCACCCAGATATCAGTGTCACGATCTAGAACCATACCAGAACTTCTCTAGATCCGTTCAAATTCAATACAGATAGGACTATAATACGGTTTAAAAGAGAACTTGATAAATTCATGGAGCTTAAGTCCATTAATGGCTTTTAGCCAGGATGGGTAAGGAATGGTGTCCCTAGCCTCTGTTTGTCAGAGGGTGGAGATGAATGGCAGGAGAGAGATCACTTGAACATTACCTGTTAGGTTCACTCCCTCTGGGGCACCTGGCATTGGCCACTGTCGGCAGACAGGATACTGGGCTGGATGGACCTTTGCTCTGATCCAGTATGGCCATTCTTGTGTTCTTAGATGCATGAAAACCCAATTAACTCCATTTAAATTCATGCTATATTCATTCAAGTTGATGCTGTTCCATTTTAGATCTATCCATACCCCCATAGCAACCTGTAGATCCCTTCTAGATTGATGCACATCCCTCTACATCCATTTTAGATCCATCTAGACACCCATACGTCCATTCTAGATCCATCTCCCCACCCTACCAGTACCAGACCCACCCGCTGTCTGTACCCTGCCAGTAGCTACAGTCGGGATCACCGACCTGACTCGGGGCCAGCAGGGGGGTTGGCTGGGAGCATCCATGTCTGGTCCCTGAAAAGGTGGGATGCAAGAATGACTAAACCAGCGATGCTCCTGGTTCTCTGTGTGTGAATCCCTGTAGGGGGAGAGCACCTCCCCTGACAGGCCAAGGACCCCATGGATAGGGGATGAGGCTGAGCCCCCTTGGGGGTTGATAAACTCAATGGGGGTGTCACTTTGGGTGTCACATACATGTTCTGTTTTAGGCCCGGGAGGCCTGGCAGGGGTGCTCCGAAAAAGCGAGGCTCAAACGTGGCAAAGCGGCGAATTCGTGGCTTTACTGAAGGTAAGTGACACACCCGCAACGGGGACTCCAAGTGTTGCTGTCACGGAAGCGGAGAGCCCAGCGCACCGGAGCAATGCCTGGGACGAAGTCCAACGAAGGGCCGTATAGCAAGCATTAATATACATTTAACATTATTAGCTCATGTATAATTACTAAGGGGTTGTGCTTCTTTACTGGCAAGGGGCCACACGAGGCAGTCGAGGCCGGTTGTGGGCAGTTTCGACCGGTTCCTCATGTCCGCCACTGACCGATAGTAACCGTCTGCACGAAGAAGCGTTCCTCCCTAGCTAGGCCGTCACAGAGTCTTCCGCAGTCCCTTACAATACGCAATGTCTGGGGTGGGGCGCTAGTATCAGGGTGATCAGAGCCACCGGCCTCCATCTCACACACAGGGGACAGGGGTGTGTTTTCTCACCCAGCACCGACACCGATCAGTGTTACCCACAGCCCACGGAAACAGGCGAGCTGGGGAAGGGCAGAACTTGGTGCTTGGAACAGTGACAGCAGCACAGAGATGCCCTAGAGGGGAGGCCCCACGGCTCATTCTGTACCCCCTGAACCAGCCAGTCCCCTGCCATGAGGCCGTATCACAGCTAGCCCCCACCGCCAGAGGGGAAAGGCCTCAAGTCCATTCCCTGCTCCTCTGAGCCAGCCTGTCCCCCATCCCAGGGCCGGTATTAGTCTCACCAATGCTGCATGGAGAGGCAAAATCCCTTCCCTGCTCCTATGCCTCTGTTTTTACAGCCCAGGTCTGGCCAGTTTTGCCCCAGTGGTGCATGGGGAGTTCATGGTGTTGCTTGTTCACTGTAAGCCTCCCTAGATCCTTTGTTGAGCCCCAGTTCTCCAGGACACAGTCCCGGATCTGGGGAGGTGTCCACTTCCCTGGGGCTGAGATGGAGAATGCTGCATCTGCTGGATTCTCACCGCTGGGGTGTGACTGGGCCCAGCTCACTAAGTGCCCCAGCTTGCTCCCTGCACCTGCCCTGGCTTTGTCAGCATTTACCACACTGCTCAGTGCTGTGACACCTGCAGATCTGATGGCAGCTTGAGCTGGGATCCTGGGGTGACTCTGGTTTCTGGCGTCCAACCTGAGACTTCGAGCAGGTCCAGGACTGTCAGATGACCAGCGCTGCATTGTGCTGGGTGCTGTACACTGTTTATTAGGTGTATTATGGTAGCGCCTAGAAGACCCAGTCATGGCAAAGAATCCCATTGCCACTGTAGGTGACTTGTTAGGTGTATTGCAGTAACACCTAGGTGGACTCTGAGCTATGGCCTAGGACCCCAGTGTGCCAGGTGCTGTACAAACACAAAACACAGTGATGGCCCCTGTCCCCAGTTGCTCACAGTCTAGGTATAGGACAGGAGAAAACAAGTGGCTACATACAGGCTGACGGGGAAGAACCAGGGGAACAATGAGATGACACTAATAGGCATTGGCAGATGGTACCGTATCCCAGTCTGAGACGTCTCTTCCCAGAGCATCAGAGCCGGTCCATGGATCCCTGCTGCACTGGGCTAGGTTTGTGATACATTTTCTTTGCAGGGGAGCTGTTGCAAACAGCAATGGAGTTTGCCTCCTGCCTGAATAGCCCTTGATTAGAGTCAGTCAGGCTGGGAGGACACACAGAGTCTCTTTGGGATCAGGCCTTGAATCTGGGCTGAGATGCCTGATAGAGGGTACTGGCCAGGTGCAGAGTGGAAGGGGAATGACGTACAAGAGGAACTAAGAATACCCTGGTATTGATTTCTCCTCCAGTGGGCCTAAAGTGCACTCCTGTTGGCAGGGAGTTGGCCTAGGTGTCAGTGGTGGGATACCAGAGTTAATATCAGTCACACAGTGATTTGCTTTTTCACTGGTGATTTTCCTTGTCTTTCTAGCAGATCTGGCATGAATTACTCAAACCCAGGGCGTGAATTCACCACCAGGCCCAAAACCCTGGTTACACCTGCTAGGTACAAGTTAGCTGGGAGTCCGAGGCTGGGGGGCATTCATTCAGTTCCCAGGAAGGCACCAATTCATTGTTTTGCAACTTCATTTTTACTCATTGCTGGCTAAGAAGCAGCGAGCAAAATGCACCAGGCCGCGTGGATGGGCAGGGCAGTGGAGGTTAGGGGGAGGTGCTCAGAGCTGTCATTTCAGCTGAAATCAGTTAGGTGCATAATTTCCCAATTTCCCTTCCCATGAACAAACTCCCGCTCTCCTTGTCAGCGCTGGGAACAGGTGTCTTTGGAATGGGCGGTGGCTACCCCGGGGGAAATAACATGTGGAAAAGGCCCAGTGAGGACAGGGCAGGCTGCAGTTTTAACAGGAGTTAGCAGGTCAGGTAATGATGAGGATCTCCCATAAACGGTCACTCAACTGGCTGACATGGGGGAGGGCTACAAACTGCTGGGTCTGCCCCAGGGTTTGGATTGTGTCCGTTACCCCGGGGTAAATAAACCAGCTGGTTCCCTAGCAAAGACGCAGCCTAAGGGCCTGGGTTGGGATTGCCAAGGGAGCTGTGGGAGTTCGAATTGAACATGGCTCCTAACTCCCCGAGGCTCCCTGCCTTGATGCTCATGGGTGGGGCACTGCCTGAGAGGAGCGGTGTCTGGGGTGGGGGAGATCAGCCTGGGGGACTCAGCCCCTCTGCAAAGCAGGCCCTGCATCTGGGCCAATGCAAAGGGCAGAAGCGGCGCAGATCCAGCCCATGTAGCGATTTCCAGCACGGCTCAGGGCTGCAGCCTCCTCATCGTGGCCTGTATCCAGGGGATGAAGGTGGAGACTCTTGTGTAGACCCTTGGGGGGCTACCACTTATAGGCCCCCAAGAGACAATGCCCTGGACTGTTTTCCCACACACCAGGGGGCCCCCAGAGTCACCCTGCGAAACAAAACAAGCCACAGATGGCGAAAAGCTCAGTGAGTCATTTCCCACCGCTCTTCAAACACTGGTGGACACTTTAGTGACACCCCCCCTGCTACCCAGATGGTCTCTGCTTGGGCCCCCCCACAGCCCAGCCTGTCTCAACAAACCCCCAACTCCACCCAGTCAATCTCTGTCCCCCCCCACCCCCCGAGAGAAGACCAGATATTTTCCCATTGGTTCGTACAGCACTTAGCGCAGCAGAGCCTGATCTCTGATCTTTGCTCATGGGCCCAACTGCAACAGCAGGAGCCTCGTTAATAATAAGGATTTATCAAGGACGCTTGGGAGTTTCACCTTAAAAGAGGCTTTACTCTCCTTTGGGTCCCCCACACACATCATCGTGTAGCTGTTATATTTAGAATATGTCCCACCAGGATACTTCAGACACGTCTGATCATCCAGCACCTTCAAATCCACCTCCCGGAGTTTATGGGGGAGCTCCTTGTTCTGTGTGCTCGTCCGGCCCCAGCCGGCGACACTGCACACGGTCCCTGGTTGCACTCCCTGATGAGCCAGGGGGAGCGGGATGAGCCCGACCTGTTCATTGAGCTTTGCCTTGTGCTCCAGCTACAAACAAGAGAGGACACAAGCACCAGGGTCAATCTGAAGGTCAGAGCTGATGATGGGTAGAGAGAGACTCCAAGAAGAGAGAAACTACAGCCAATGTAGATGGGATGAGGGTAGTACCTGCAGCAGTGTGAGGTCACTGCGGGAGGGGTGATGGGGTGGGGTGTTACCTGCAGCAGCATGAGGTCATTATTATGGGTCTCTCTGTTGTATTGCGGATGGGGGATCCGGCGGCGCACGGAGAGTTTCTGTTGGCTCGGTTCCCCTTGGTTAATGTCATGGGCTCCCAGGCACACAGTGATCTTGCTGTAAAAGCCAAGAGCAAGACATGGGCACTTGGGGCAGGAGTGTACTGAGGTGGGGGGTGGGCACATGTTGGTCTGACATAAGTACTGATCTTGTGGGGACAGGGCAGCATGGGACACTCAGGCAGTGATCTCAGACGCCTTCATTCCCCTTGACCTCTGGGTCTCAGATCCCCTCCAGCCAGGGGACCCCTCCCAGCTAGATCCAGACAGGGGTCTATGCCCAGTTGCCCCCACCCCAGAGCCCTGCAGAGCTGTCCTGGGGCTGTGAGCCCCTCCCTGTCCCATCTGGGCAATGGGCCAGACCCCAGCTGGTGCCACTGGCTGTGGCTCCATTGATTTACCCAGAGCTGGATCTGGACCATGGTTTGCAGAGGCCCCTAGAGACACGACGACGCCCCCTGACCAGGTCATGTCCCTGGGTTCTGCTCTCTCAGCCTGTCGCACTAACTGCTCCTTCCCTGCAACCTGTGACAGCACCAGAGCTCCCGGCTGCCCCATCACCCGCTAACCCCGACCTGCCCCGACATCCCCAGCACAGAGGCGCTTACTCTCCATTGCAGTGAGCGGCCGTCAGCACGAAGTTCTCCGCCACCAGGAACCCTCCGCAGCGATAGCTCTTGTCCCCACGTTTTATTTGCAGACAGGCCATGTAGGGTCTAGAGTGGGGCTGGGCTTTCCGGCCTCCGATGATCTCGCCTGTGTGGGGACCAGGTTCATATAAAGAGTCCCACTGTCTCCTTGGGCCGAGCTGGGACCGAGCTCCCCATCCCAAAGGGGAGTCCCCACAGCCTCAAACCACCCCCTGTGGTGCTCTCCCTGGGGGATCCGTGTGCCTGGAACTCTGCCCCATCCTGAGCTCTGCCCCAGACTGGACACCCCATGGGGCCGGAGGATAAATCTAAAGCTCTGACCTCGCGAGGTGGAGAATTGGTGCAAAACGCACCGGGAGTGGGTCAGTAATCGCATTGCCTTGAGGTAACGGCTTTGGGTGTCAACGTCAGCCAGAACGCCACTGACAGGTCCCCTGCTGACATTTCACCTTCTCCACCAACCCGTAGTGACAAGCCAGGGCTGGTCCAAAGCTGCCCCTCCAAACTGCTTTTGTACAGAAAATCAGATTGTCTAGACAATGAAAAGTTTTCCAGAAGGCATCTCCTCTCCTCAAACATTTTGGCTTTTCTTTTTTTTTTTTGAAAACTGATTATTCCCCCCCCCCAGTTTTTGACAGTTTTCAGCTGAAAATGTGTGAGTTTTTAGTCACCAAAACAATTTTAATTTTGGTCACACTACAGACGAAGATGGAGTGGCAAGGTATGAAAGGGAAACATGCCGCCCCCCCATCTGTTTAGCCCTGCTGCCTTCGCAGCCCTTCAGCCATTACTGCTTTTGTTTCTCCAAATGTTACCAAGATTGCCAGGATCTATGGCAACGTTATGCAGACCTGGCCAGCAAATTTGAACTAAACACTCATCCTCTGAAAAAGCATTGGGAGAAGGAACTAGGCCAATAATTTTCTGCTAACCAAATGGAAACAAATTGTAGCCCATGCTCCGAACTGCTCCTTGGAGCTACATTTAAGATGAATTCCACAGGAAATCCTATGGAGGATGCATTGGACCCCTCTTCAACTGTTCAATGCACGTGCTGCTAAGTCAGCTGTGACACAGAAGGTGCTGACTTCACCCATATGCTCATAGACCAGTAGGCTTTGGGCAGAACTGAAGGGGACAGTGTTTTTTTTCCCCCCATCAAATAAAATTAAACCTGTAATTTTCAACCTAGTGGGTGTTAACTGGAAGCAGAATAAAACAGAAAGACTTTGGCTAAGCAGAGCACTAACAGCAGTGAAAAGCAAGTACCGCCAAAACGGAAATCCAAAAAACAACCAACAATCAAAGATTAGAGCGTAGACATCCTAAGCTTGGCTGCCAAGGGAAAGAGCTATCGACTGTTACAGAGATTCCCAAGAGAAGTTGTTAGAGATATGAGATGCTTTCCTAGAAGTATCTGATCATCCTGTCAAATTCATGGGTCCACCTCACCACCCCGCTTCCCTACCCACTTCCTTCCACTCCCTGTATCTATGCCTCTCATTTGAATTTTGCTTCTAGCCTTTATCTTACTTTAATAATTTTTCTTTAACTAGCGGGATTTTTATAAAGCATATTTTGTTTGTAAATTGTGGAATACAATAAGTGATTGATATTCTAACCATTCATATTATAGATAACTAAATGTTTCAAGCTTAGCAAAGGTGAGGTAGCAAATACTTAATATCTTATGAGGTGTTTATGCATTATGAGAAGTTTATGTATATTTTGCTGTTTGTTTTCTCACTCTCTCTATATATCTTTTAAAAAATAATAAAAAGTTATTAGAAAAACAAATTACTTTGGGGGTCTTCACTGAAAAGTTGAAATTTCCCAGGGAAAAACTTTTCAGACCAACTCTGAACACATCTCAGCCCAGGTGGATGAAGTCAAAGCTAGACAATTGGTGTAAAGACATCAGGGTGGAGGTGACAGGAGGGGCAGGGAAGAGCTGGTGAAGCTGAAGGACAACGTAGGTAGAAGAAGAAATGGAGATAAACTGGGCAGGGATAGATGGAGGTGGAAGTGAGAGGGTCTCTAACCATCAGAGGGATGTAGGACTTAGGAATTGCCAGACTGCATGGTTTGTTTTAACCTTGTGCAAATGCACGTCCTGAGACACTTGTATGGGTTGAAGGCTGGTTCTCTGAGGTTAACTGGCCCCTGGGAAGTTTCCGATGCTTTGGCCAGGTTTAAATCAATATCAGGGCAGCCACAGGCAGAGCTGACCCAGTTGAACTACAGATGTGGTTTAAAATCAGGTTAATTAAAGCCATACAAGTTTGTGTGCAGCTCACATCTGAACGTTTTAACAGACGACTCATGGATGTTAGTTTGACGTCCATATGAAGGAGGCTGTTTTGACAGTCTGGTGCTGTTATTTGCATATGGTGCCACCAACCCAGAGGAGGGCCCCGTTCTGCCGGGTCCTGCGCAGACCCTCAGGGAAAGTCAGTCCCTTCCCTAAAGAACTTCGATTTAAAATGACAGCACAGACAAAGGAAGAATGAGCGAGAACCCAGGAGTCCTGGCTGCCACCCCCAAGCTCTACTCTAATCACTAGACCCCACTCCCAAGCAGGGGATAGAACCCAGGCGTCTTGGCTCCCAGTCCCCACTTAAGATACCCCAGTGTCTCTCTCCTGCTCTCAAGCTCTCTGTGTGTCTCTCGGGGGCTTTATCTCAGTACCAGCTCCACCACCCAGACTCCTTCACCCCCACCTCCAAACCCGTCCCTAGCCAGGTCCTGGGAGCCAGCGATCACCCTGGCAGAAGCATCTGACTCTGGGGAGGATCCGGGATTTGCAAACAGCCCAGAGGAGCTCCCGGCTCTACTCCCCATGATCCCTGATGCCCCTGCACTCACCAGCCCCAGCCCAGGGGGGCAGGAGAAAGACCGCCGGCAGCAGGATCAGGATCAGCATCGTCACCGTCTGGGGAAAGTGACAGTGCTCAAGCCCCAGTCCTGGGGGATTTATAGAGCCAGCAGCAAACCACAGGTCACGTACGCGCCCCCCTCGCGGGGAGCTGGGACCACACACAGGCACCCTCAGAAACCTCAGCATCATGCCACTGACACATGGGGGCACGAGGGAGGGAGCTGGGTCTGGAAAATAACCTCTCTCGAGGGGAAGGAGCCTGGGACGGGGCATCTCTCACCTGGTGCTGGGCTCATCTGGAGTTCGCCCGTCTCCTCTGCTCCAGCAGCTCATCTAGTGGGGAGTGCAGCCAATGCTGAGTCACCCGCTGGCTTGGCTCAGCTCCCCGCTTCTGCCCCAGCGTGCGTCTCAGAGCAGTAAGAAGGGGATGGGGGCCATGCTGGGACTTCCTGTAGCCCAGCCACCGAGCCCACGGCAGAAATTCTCCCAGAGGATGTGGAGCACATAGTCCACCCATGGTGGACATGGGGGAGCACAGATACCATGGTGATGGGCGATGGGGAAGGCCCTAAACAGGCGGTGCAAATGTCCCCACACAACAGGGGTGACCACTTGGAAATGTGACTCTGGCTGTCCAGACGTTTGAACATCTCACGCGCCTACAATTCTGGGCCCCAGAAAGTGGCTTCAAATTGCCCTGAGGCCCCGGCCCCATTTCTCCATCAAGCTCCAAGCTCTCCTGAAATGCCTTGGTGTATTTCGTAAAGACCCAGCAACAGGAGTCATGGGATCACCTGCGAATTTCGACTTCTCTTGTGGTAAATTGGACATTTTGAGCCCACGAAGCTGCAGAGAAGAGCTTGAAGACATGACCCCTAAAGGTATAAAGCCCCCTGGTCTTCTCCTTCACCATCCCACTCCCTCAGGGTGCCCTAATACGACTGAGACAGCACCCACAGAGCATGAGAACCCCCTATTCTCTCTCAGAGGAAGTCCTCTAATCGCCCACAAGCGGCATCTTCATGGCCTGTCTAAGGAGGGGGCGGCAGTTCTGCCTGGGCCCAGAAGAGTTGCAGCCCCAGCTGAGTGGGGACAGGAAACCTTAGGGTCAGGTTCCCAGTGCGTAGGTGGGTGCGAGGCTGTCCTGGGGCATGTACACCCAGTCACATGGCAGGAAGAAAGGACGGGCCCCCAACACCTGCAGACACTCAGCATCTTGGGCTCTGCACAGCTGGGGCTGTGTCCAGTCTGGTCCGCCCTAAGGGATCAATGGACTTGGCCTCTGATACTTGCTGCCGTGGGGTTTTTTTGTGGAGTTGACGTACCCACAGTGGCAATGGCCTGGAGGGTGAAACCCTCCCATCTGCAGCAGGCTGTCAGCCCTGAGGCCTGACTGACAAGCTCAGCATCTGAGCAGGGACATCTCCCTGTCTCCCTGGCAGTGAAAGGTGTGTCCCCACACACGGCCGTGTCACGAACGGAAACAGTTCTCAGAGTCAGATGTTAGGGAGCACAAACGGAGCTCTCTGAGGGCCTGAGTCCAGGACTGGGATGGTGGGTCTGCAGGACGGGATTGAGGGTCACTGGCAGAGATTACCCATGCCTGCCCATAGTGGGGGCACAGAATGAGGGCAGCAGGTTTCAGTAGTGCTATCCAGCATGCTCAGCCCATGTGAGCATGGTCTGTATAAGCTAAACAGCAAATCTGGGGGGGCATTTGTGGTCACATACCATCCCCCCACACTGAACGGCCTCTGGCCTGCACCAGCAAGACTGTTAAATGTCTACATCTTTCTCTGCAAACTGTTATTTCTCCACTCCCTATGGGCTGAGTCATTTCCTTCTTCTCCTGGTTCTTAGAAAACTTTCAAGACCAGCTTTGTTTTCTCGGTGTGATGTTTCATAACTGCCTGGCCCCTGGCTAGCTGGTCTCCAGATAACGGGCAACAGAAGGGAACAAAGCTCAGTTTGTGCGACAGGCTGGGAGAGCGGAGCCTGGGGCTGAGGGGGCATTGCAGTGTCTCTCGGGGCCTCTGCAAACCGTGGTCCAGATCCAACACTGGGTAAATCAGTGGAGCTACATCCCATTGACACCAGCTGGGCTCTGGCCCACTGTCCCGATCGGGGCGGGGCGGGGGGGGGCTCACAGCCCAAGGACAGCTCTGCAGCAGAAGCCGGGGAGTTGTCTTTCTCTTACAATCTGTTGGGGGGTGTCAGAGGTATTTTGGGGGTCACGTCCACGATGTCTGGGGTGGGGCATCGGTATCAGGGTGCTCAGAGCCACCTGCTTTTATCTCACACGCAGTGGGACAGGGGTGTGTTTTCTCACCCTGCATCAATGCCAATCAGTGTTACCCACAGCCCACGGAAACAGGCGAGCTGGGGAAGGGCAGAACTTGGTGCTTGGAACAGTGACAGCAGGACAGAGATGCCCTAGAGGGGAAATGGCCCACATCTCATCTCACCCCCTGAACCAGCCAGTCCCCTGCCATGGGGCTGGCTCACAGCAGGCAATCCCTATAGGGCAAAGGTCTCATGTGTATTCCCCACCCCCCGGAGCCAGCCTTTCCCCCATCCCAGGGCTGGTATTAGTCTTACCAATGCTGCATAGAGAGGCAAAATCCCCTCCCTGCTCCTATGCCCCTGGTTTTACAGCCCCGGCTCTGGCCAGTTTTGCCCCAGCGGTGTGTGGGGAGCTCACGGCACTGCTTGTTCACTGTGTACCTTCCTAGATCCTTTGTAGAGCCCCAGTTCTCCAGGACAGAGTTCCAGCTCTGGGGAGGTGGCCAGGTCTCTTGGACCAAGATGGAGGACATTTCATTGGCTGGATTCACCACCCTGGTGTGTGACTGGGCTCAGATCACCAAGCGTCCCAGCTTGATCCCTGTACATGCCCCTGCCTTGTCATACCACTTTGCCCGGTCCTGTGGCACTCACAGAACTGATGGCAGCTTGAGCTCAGACACTGGGGTGATGCCAGTTTTGGGTGTTCAACCTGAGACATTCAGCGTGGCCGGGACTGTCAGAGTAGCAGGGCCCCATTGTGCTGGAGCTGTACTGTATTTATTACATTTATTATGGTGGCGCGTAGAAGACCAGGTCATGGCAAAGGATCTCATTGTGCCAGGTGCTGTACGTTATTTATTAGGTGTACTACGGTAGCACCTATGTGCCCCAGCCATGGCCCAGGACAGCGAACGGCAGGACAGGCAAACAGAGGGAGTTTGCCTGGGATTTCGCCTGGTGGGAGTTCCCACGGAGTTGTTTGCCTTTCAGGCTTCTGTGTGCAGTAAACATGACATATGGATAGTGAGCAATCAGCTGTTGTGACCTGCACAGGATGTTCCAAGTTTGTCTTATCCCAGAGGATAGAAGCGACTTCATCTGTACGAAATGCAAGCTGGTCTCCATATTGGAAGGGAAGGTTAAGAGACTAGAGGCCCAAGTATCAACCCTGCGATGCATCAGAGAGAATGAAGAGTTTCTGCATAGAAGCCGGCGTGTAGTCCTGCAGGCACAGCATGCTGAGGAGTCAGAGAGGGCAGAACGGGGAGGAAAAGTGGCAGCGTGTGACCTCCAGGAGGAGGAGAACTCAGGTATCCCCAGTGCAGACAGAGGTAAGAAACCGTTTTCAGGCTCGCTGCCCAGGTACTATGGCGGAGAATGGTTTGGAAGAGGTATCTGAGGGAAGGGATTAGGAGACCCCATGGCCCGGAAGGCATGGGATGCATTGTCTTAGGGATGGGGTTTCCATGACCACCACTCCCAAGAGGAGGAGATGGGTGGTGGTGGTCGGGGACTTGCTCCTAAGGGGGACGGAGTCATCCATCTGCCGTCCAGACCGGGAAACGCGAGAAGTCTGCTGCTTGCCTGGAGCGACAATCCAGGATGTGACGGAGTGTCTGCTGAGACTGATCAAGCCCTCGGACTGCTACCCCTTCCTGCTTCTCCACGTGGGCACCAATGATACTGCCAAGAATTTCCTTGAGCGGGTCACTGCAGGCTACATGGCTCTGGGAAGAAGGATAAAGGAGTTTGAGGCACAAGTCGTGTTCTCGTCCATCCTCCCCATTGAAGGAAAAGGCCCAGGTAGGGACCATCGAGTTCTGGAGGGAAATGTGTGGTTGCACTGGTGGTGTTGGCTTTGGATTCTTCGACCGTGGGATGTTGGTCCAGGAAGGAGGAGTGCTAGGAAGAGATGGGACCCACCCAATATGTTCCACCTTGTTCTTAGCTGTGACACCCGGAGAACATTTTCCAGCCCTTGAGAAGAACTCTATGTAAGCTCCAAAACTTGTCTCTCTCACCAATAGAAGTCAGTCCAATAAAAGATATAACCACCTTGTCTTTTTTATTTTTAATGAGATTACAGGTGTGGTTGATACAGATAACAGTATTGGAGTAATATACTGTTAGGTGACTTGATACTACACAGGTTGATGAAAGATCTAGAATGATATAAGATTACCATGATCCATGGTAGGTTTTAACATAAGTTTAACATAGGTTAAAAGCTGTCTTAATTATAGATCTCAGAATGACATTGTAAATGGAGAATCATCAGCAAATGGGTGTTTTTCTTGTGAGGTGAAGGATTGGTACTTGGCCCAATGCAATTTACCATTTTTATCAATGCCCTGGAAGAAAACACAAAAGATCACAGATAACAATTGCAGATGACACAAAGATTGGAGGAGTGATAAATAATGCAGAGGACAGGCACTGATAAGGAGTGATCTGGATTGTTTGGTAAACTGGGCACAAGCAAACTTTATGCATTTTAACATGGCTAAATGTTAATGTGGCAAAGAGTCCTGTGGCACCTTATCGACTAACAGACATGTTGGAGCAGAAGCTTTTGTGGGTGAATCCCCACATCATCGGATTCATGTAGTGGAAATTTCCAGAAGCTGGTATAAATATGCAAGCAAGAATCAGGCTAGGGATAACGAGGTTAGTTCAATCAGGGAGGATGAGGCCCTCTTCTAGCAGTGGAGGTGTGAACACCAAAGGAGGAGAAACTGCTTTTGTAGCTGGCGAGCCAGTCCCAGTCTGTGTTTAACCCTCAGCTGATGGTGTCCAATTTGCAAGTGAACTGAAGTTCAGCATTCACAAAAAGAAAAGGAGTTCAGCAGTTTCTCGTTGAAGTCTGGTCCTGAAGATTTTTTGCTGCAGGATGACTGCCTTGAAATCTGCTACTGTGTGCCCAGGGAGGTTGAAGTGTTCTCCTACAGGGTTTGTTATATTGCCATTCCTAATATCTGATTTATGTCCATTTATCCTTTTACGTAGGAACTGTTCAGTTTGGCCGATGTACATAGCAGAGGGGCATTGCTGGCACATGATGGCGTAGATTACATTAGTGGATGGGCAGGTGAATGAATGAACCAACAGAACTCCACTGGCCATCACATACAGTCCTCAGCTAAAACCTCTCCAACGCATCATCAGTGATCTACAACCCATCCTGGACAACGATCCCCCACTTTCACAGGCCTTGGGAGGCAGGCCAGTCCTCCCCCACAGACAACCCGCCAACCTGAAGCATATTCTCACCAGCAACTACACACCGCACCATAGTAACTCTAACTCAGGAATCAATCCATGCAACAAACCTCAATGCCAACTCTGCCCACATATCTACACCAGTGACACCATCAAAGGACCTAACCAGATCAGCCACACCGTCACCGGTGCATTCACCTGCACGTCCACCAATGTCATCTACGCCATCATGTGCCAGCATTTATGGGATATTTCAGGTACCACCCGCATCCCATCTTTTAGTAAGTAATCTAGCTAGGTATGTGTTAAATTATGAATTCTTTAAATGGCTGAGAAAAGAAGTGTGCTGAATAGAATGACTATTCCTGTCTGTGTGTCTTTTTTGTAACTTAAGGTTTTGCCTAGAGGGATTCTCTATGTTTTGAATCTAATTACCCTGTAAGGTATCTACCATCCTGATTTTACAGAGCTGATTCCTTTACTTCTATTAAAAGTCTTCTTGTAAGAAAACTGAATGCTTTTTCATTGTTCTAAGATCCAAGGGTTTGGGTCTGTGGTCACCTATGAAAATTGGTGAGGACTTTTACCAAACCTTCCCCAGGAAGTGGGGTGCAAGGGTTGGGAGGATTTTGGGGGGAAAGATGTGTCCAAACTACGTTTCCCAGTAAACCCAGTTAGAGTTTGGTGGTGGCAGTGGAAATTCCAAGAGCAAAGGGTAAAATTAATTTGTACCTTGGGGAAGTTTTAACCTAAGCTGGTAAAAGTAAGCTTGGGAGATTTTCATGCAGGTCCCCACATCTGTACCCTAGAGTTCAGAGTGGGGAAGGAACCTTGACATGGTGGCAGAGTGGTGGGATTAACCTGAAATCCTTCTGAGATCAATTTGAGATTTTTTGAAGCAGAAAAACAGATTTAAAAAGGAATTTTTTTTCCTTTGGGGCTGCTGGAAAGGAGGTCCAACTGAAAGCAGCTAGTTTTTTCTCTGCTTTGGGGCCAGAGCAGAGACAAAAGGGGATTATCTTTGTAAATTGCAGGTTTTCTTTGCCTGGAGGCAGAGTAGTTTATCTCCTGCAGGGAAATTCACAGTCTTCACAAACCTGAGGGTTTTTTTTCCCTAAAAGTAAATGGGGCGGGGGGGGGGGTGTTCTACCCATTTGCCTGGAGACAAAAGTGGCAGGGGTTTTTTTTTGTTTTTTTTTTTTAGGATTTTGATTTTTTTTTACAAGGAGCACAGGTTTGAAAAGGAATCTTTTTTTTCCTTTGGGCTGCTGGTAAGCAGGTTTCCAAGTAGTTGGAGGTTTTTTGCTTTGATTTGGGGCCAGAGCAGAGACAAAGGGAATTGTCTTTTTCTGTAGGCTGACAATCACTATCAGAGGATAGGTATCCTATTCCAGCACAGCAAAATTTTACAGCCAAGTTTTCTTTGTTTATTTCTAAACCTCGGGTGTAAAGTTAGTTAAAAACAGAGAGGTTAGGATGACAGAATCCAGGGCTCAACAAAAGCTGGAATTAGCCAGATTTCAGGCTGAGGAAAAACAAAAGAAACATGAAAGACAGATAGAGCTCATGCGGCTGGAGAAGGAGGTACAGGAGGCTGCCCACAGGAGGGAAATGGAGGAAAGGAAGCATGTGGAGGAGGAGAAGGAAAAAGAGAGGAAGCATGTGGAGGAGGATAAGGAAAAAAGAGGAAGCATGTGGAGGAGGAGAACGAAAAAGAGAGGAAGCATGAACTGGAGATGGAGAAGGTAAACGCTCAGCAGAATATACCAACAAATCCTAGCAATCCTTCTACAGGTACCACTTCCCATCCCAGAAAGTTCCCCACCTACAAGGCAGGCGATGATACTGAGGCCTTCTTAGAAAAGTTCGAAAGGGCCTGCCTTGGGTACAGCATTTCTACCGACCAATACATGGTAGAACTGAGGCCGCAGCTCAGTGGACCCTTAGCTGAGGTGGCGGCTGAAATGCCTAGAGAACACATGAACAAGTACGAACTGTTTAAATCCAAGGCGAGAGTCAGAATTGGGATAACACCCGAGCATTCTCGTCGGAGGTTCAGAGCCCTAAGGTGGAAACCAGATGTGTCATTTACCCGACATGCCTACCACATTGTGAAACATTGGGATGCCTGGATATCAGGAGCAAGTGTTGAATCTCCAGTAAATTTGCCCTTCCTAATGCAAATGGAACAATTCTTAGAGGGTGTTCCTGAGGAAATAGAAAGATACATCCTAGATGGGAAGCCCAAAACTGTAATCGAGGCAGGAGAGATTGGAGCCAGATGGGTGGAGGTGGCAGAGAAGAAGAAAACTGGTCGCAGTTGGAGTGGAGACCAGAAGGGACAACACCAGACCACACCCTTTTACCGGGGGCAGCCCAAGGCCCCACCTACCTCCCAAAGAACCCTCCAGACACCTTATTGTCCCACCACCCCGTTCTCCAGCAACTCACCTCGCCCCAGTGACCCGTCAGCTGGACGATGTTTTAAATGTAATGAGCTGGGGCATGTAAAGGCCAACTGCCCCAAGAACCCCAACAGATTACAGTTCATTGCACCGGAATCACATCAAAGATCCACAGGCCCAGATGCCTCCCAGATACCCTTGGAGCGGAGGGAAACTGTGAGTGTGGGCGGGAAGAAGGTCACCGCGTGGAAGGACACCGGAGCACAAGTGTCAGCGATCCATGCTTCCTTAGTGGACCCCAATTTAATCAACCCAGAGATCCAAGTGACGATTCAACCCTTCAAGTCCAACTCTTTCAATTTGCCTACAGCCATGTTGCCTGTCCAGTACCAGGGCTGGTCAGGTACGTGGACTTTTGCAGTCTATGATGATTATCCCATCCCCATGCTGTTGGGGGAAGACTTGGCCAATCATGTGAAGTGGGCCAAGAGGGTGGGAATAGTCACCCACAGCCAGGCTAAACAAGCCGTGAGGCCTAGCTCTGTTCCATAAACTTCTTTCAGGACCCAGTCAGAGGTGATGCAAAAATAGAAAATTGTCTGTAAAATCAAAATTTTATGTGAAAAAATTCAGTTTTGAATAAACTGCCTTTTCCACGGGTATATCATTCTGCCCATCTCTAGATTTCACTCTCTGCCCACCCATTTCCAGGCCGGTTCTGTACGGTGGGAAGGGCTTGGCCTTCAGAGACAGAAAGCAACTGTCACACAGTCTGAGAACTCTCTTGGACAGGCTGGGCTGGGAAATGCCAGTCACTGATGTTCTTCTCCTTCCGCGAATCAGGTGGGCCCCTGGTGTGTGACGGGGTGGTCCAGGGCATTGTCTCCAATGGATATCTGGACATGCGCCGCCCCAGCATATACACGAGAATCACCAAATGTGTCCTCTGGATCAACGAAATTTTGATTTTACAGACAATTTTCTATTTTTGCATGGGGAAAATTGAAATGAAATATTTCATACCATGGCAGTTCCATGGAAATCCGAATATTTCGTAGTTAGGAATCAGTTCAACAAAATGTTAAACTGCTTTTTCCTATCCGTGCATTGGCTTATAGGCATTGACTCCATGGGAGCTCCAGGGCTGGAGTACCCATGGGGCAAAATTACTGGGTGCTCAGCACCGTCCAGCAGCCCAGCTCCTCCTCTTCCCCCTCTCCCCAGCATCTCTCGCCCACCAGCAGCTCCGTTGACCAATTACTCCCCCTCCCTCCGAGGGCCTTCCACCCCCAGCAAAACACCTGTTCAGGATGCTCCTGGAGGGAGGGGGAGGAGCAGGGTAAACTGAGGCACAGAGGGGGGCAGGGACATGCCAAAGGTCACCCAGCAGCAGAGTTGGGAACAGAACCCTGGCATCCTGAGGAGCAGGCCTGGGGTCTGGCTACTAGACCACACTACTTCCCCACAACTCACAGCAGCTCAGTCAGGCATGCCCGGGGCCTGCGGCCCCCCAGGCCCTGCATCATACGGCTTGATAATGTCAACTCCCATCTTGTGTCCTCTGGAATCAGTACAGACCTGATACAAACGTCTCCAGCACTGAATTCCCTCCTGACCCGTGTCATCTGGGGCAGGTGCTGGGTCCTCCAGGACAGGACAGGTCTCTGGTTACAGGGTGTGGGGATATAACATCTGCAGGGCTGGAATTACGTCCACCCTCAAATCCAGTGGCTCTGAAGCAGATACAGACAGAACTGATCTGTGTGTGATCACACTCCCCTCCGTTTGGCTCTCTCTGTCTGGTAACAGGGGCAGTGCTGGCCAGCGCTCCCCAGGACCGGGAGATGCCATGTTACTGATCCCTGTCTGGATAAAGGCCAGATTTGTCTGAGCCAGAGGCACGAGAGAGATTCCCAGAGCTGCCCTCAGATGCCCTCGGTCCCTCCACCCTGACCCGCTGCAATAAGAGAGCCACGTTTCTTGTACATATTTGTCCATTCCAAGCCCAGAAGGGGCCACAGTGCTCGACCCTTTTAACCCCTGTGTAGTCCCAGCCCTGCGACATCCGTGAGTTAATCCCGGCTCGAAGTAGAGCAGAGCTGTTGGAGAAATGTGCCGGCCCAGCGTGAGTCACACATTGCCAGGTTTTGAGCATCCCCAGGTGATGCCCAGCTGTGCAGACTCAGCTGGGCCTGACCCTCCCCCCAGTCCATGCAGGGCAGTCTCCAGAGAGCCATGTGGCAGAGAGTTTGACTCTGAGGTTTTCTGTTCTCCCACCCAGCCGAGTCTCCCAGCTGTGTGAGAAGCACTTTCTTCCCTGATCTGGTGCAGAGGGTGCTGCTGCTAACCCTACTCAGCGTGGCTGTTCTCTTCCCCCCAGGGTTCAGGCTGGTGGGGATGGAGGGGATGGGGCATAGGGAGCAGAGCTTTGCATAGGGCTCAGTGGAAGGGCCTGGGGCTGCTTCCCCAATACAGCAATCCTGGGGTGGGGGGCTGTGAAAGGAGGCAGCTTCTCCTCACCGTCTTCCCAGACCCCACCGGCCCGGTGGAGTGGGAAGCAGAGCAGGGGCAGCTGTTTTCATAGATCCGTGGGGATCCTGTCTGTGTTAGGGAAGCTTCCTACCCATGAATATCACCCACCCATCGTGGGCGTGTGACATCCCCTGGAAGCCACATGCAGGGTAACAACCTCCTACTGCTGCCAGCTAACAGCCTCGCCCCTTTAGCTCAAGGACTGTGCTCCAGGGCTGGGGTCAACCACAGAGCCGGGAGGCGACTGCAGCAGCACCCTTGTGAGTCCGCCCAGATTCCCAACTCTTCCTGCACCACGAGCTAGCACAGGAGAGCTGTGAACACAGCTGGCACCTCTGGCCGTCTGTGCAGGGCCCGGCAACTTCGGGGCTGTTCTATTAACTGGGCAGAGACAGGCACCTCTAGGGCTTGGCAGAGATCTGTCCTGACCCATCCCCCGTCCCCCACCCTGGCTAGTTCTAGGCTGCTGGGGAGGCTCTGCCGGAGGGATTGCGCTTGATTAACGGGGTGGGTGTTGCAAGGGAAGGGTGAGTCTGGAAAGATAAAAACCCCCATGGCCACAGGGGCAGATCTGACCTGGGACATGTGGGGCAGGTAGGGAGACCAGATGTCCCTATTTTATTGGGACAGTCCCGATTTTGGGGGCTTTTTCTTATATAGGCATCTATTACCCCCCATCCCCATCCCGGTTTTTTACACTTGCTTTCTGGTCGCCCTCGGGGCAGGGTTTCAACAGAGCTCCACAGCCACCGACCTCGATGGGATGCTCCAGTGAACTCAGTGGGGTGGGAGGGGATTGTCAGTCATCTCCTCCTTAGCTGGGTCAAAGAGGAGGGGGCAGGGAACCTGGGCTGGCTGGGTTGAAGGGCCAATCGGAGCAGCAGAGGGCTGAGTTGAGTTGAGGGGAGCGATGGGACAGGGTCCTTGATCAAACTGTCCAGCCTCATGGTGTCTCAAAGATGAGTTTTACCCATTCCCATCTCTCTGCCAGGCGAAATCATCGGGGGATGGGAAGCTGGGCGTCACTCCAGACCCTACATGGCCTTCGTGAAGATAGAGACAGGAGGAGATAGAAAAGGAGGCTGCAGAGGGTTCCTCATGTGGGAGGACGTGGTGGTGACAACGGCTCCTTGTAACTGCAAACTGGGGTAAGAAATGCACCATCTGCTGTCCCCGAACCAGCCAGTCCCTGTCCTGGGGCTGGCCTCTTGTCCTTTTGGGCCACGAATGGCTTCAGGCACTGTTGTGCTGGGTACGGAAGGTGTCATCAATAGAGACCCTGATCTGCTGCTCCAGGAACGGTATTGTTACCCCCCTTGGCCAAGCAGTCAGTGGGGTCTTGCAGGATGTTTCCATTAGGAGGAGAAATTGCTGGTGGCATTAGATCTACTCTTCCATGAAATCCTTATTTTTACAAAGAATGTCCAAAGTCCTGTTTTTCTGAACACAGTCGGAGTTACGCAACAAGTGACTCACTTACTCACAGTCCCAAGCCTCCTTCAGCCAGCACTCAGTCCAAAAGCTCTCTCCCCCGGCTAAGCACAGGGTCACACTACCCATGCTTCTTTGGCTGTGGCTGGTGCCTTCTCTGGCTGCTTCTCTGCTCTTCCTGCTGCTTACCTCAGATACACACAGATCCATCAGTCAGTGCCCCAGCCCCTGTGTTTGCTAAATTGGTCCCTGGGGAAACCCCTTGGGTGAAACGGCTCAGCTTCTACTCCTCTGATGTGCCTGTGGCTATGTCTACATGACACAGCCTGTATCAGCCCAGCGTCCTAGAGCAGATGCAGCGTACTCTGACAAACAGGGTTTTTCTGCTGATGTAAGAACACCACCTCCCCAAACGATGTTAGCTATTTCGACAATGGCCTTCTTCCATCCATAGAGCTACCTCAACACCGGGGGGTTGTCAGCACCGCTACGTTGGATAGGGATGTGGGGTTTTCCCACCTGTAGCCAACACAGTTAAGTTGTAAGTGTAGGCCAGGCCTGTGTGATGGGTGGTGATTCTAGTGCAGTCGTTCCCAAACTTTAACAACCCGTGAACTCCTTTCACTAAAATGTCAAGTCTTGCGAACCCCGCTCCGAAAAAATTAATATTTCCAGGGATTTTCTCCCTTACCTGAGCATAAATTATAAAAACAGTGATCCTGGAAATTGTTTTTTATGACAGGCTTTTTATGACACACTATTTATTATTAATTATTATTTATCATTACAGTATTAGTTTTATTACATTATGAAAATGGCAACGCTCTTCCAAGATCTCAGTTTCATAGCTTGTATCACTTTGATTAAGCCTGTTATAAGACAAGGCTCCTATGTTTCATCAAAGAGTATCAGATGTGAAACAGCATGAAGGTATTTAAGAAGCCAACTCAAATAAAGAGTTCCTCCTATGCAAGTATTCGAGCGGTGAGCAGTCCAAGCAAACAACGCACGTTAAAACAAAGCTTAAACTTGTTCTTCATAATAATTTTAAAAACAACACTAGCAGCCTATTTAATTTTAAAAACAGCAAAAAATATCCACCTTTCTTTCCATTTCTTATAAGGAGTCTTGAAGTTTAAATCTCCTCAGTGTGATGGATGCGCTTGCTTTGATCTGCATAGCTCTTGGAAGTCCCCAGAGCTCCGGGCTACCGACCCCATGCTGCCCGGAGTCCCTAGGGATGGTCTGTCCGCCATTAGGGAATTTTTGCCTGAGACCCCCCTCTAATGTTTCATGAACCCCAGTTTGGGAACCACTGTTCTAGTGATTCAGCTTCCTCATTACCTAAACAAGCTTATAATCATAGCATCATAGAACTGGAAGGGACCTTCCCTCCAATCAAGGGAAGCAGATTTGGGGCTGACGGAAAAGTCCTGATGCCGGCCTGAGGATTGGCAGCACCTGCCGGCCTGACAAGCCAAGGGCTATAAAGGCTGGGAAGGAGGCAGGCAGCAAGGGAGAGGTCAGTCAGGGAGGGAGCTGGAAGCCTCCTGGCTGAAGACTGATTCTGCCTGTAAACAGAGGAAACCCTGTAAAGACTATATCGTTTGGCACTGGTGGTGGGACAAGGCTAGGTGAATAAAGACACGGGTGTGGCACAACCCTCAAGTCTCTCCGAGCCTGATTTGGGAGGGCAAGCAGGCCCAGGAAGAGGGGCTGGTCATGCACCCCATTACAAGGGGGGTGTGCAGCGTGGCGGGCTGGGGCCTGACTACTACCAAGGAAAATGCCTAGCCCTCCCCAACTCTGCAGGAGGTGGAACTGAAGATCATGGGCAAGGGCGTGTGTCTTCCTCAACCATATCCGCACTATGCCCTGTCCAGGATGCTGTGCGTGGGGGATCCCCAGAAGAGGAAGGCATCATTCCCGGAGAGTGTGGGACACGGACATGCGGCGCCCGGAACAAGAGGCTGCTAGAACTGGACACTGGCAGGGCTGGGCAGAATTGGGAGAACCAGGATCCATGGCGAACCAGGCAGAAACCAGGAACTGGAACTGACTAGATCCTAGCACTAAAGGCTGTAGGACAGAAATCGGGGACCAAAATTGGCCAGCTCCTAGGAATCAGGGATGGAGGCTAGGAATCAGGGACAAGAACTAGGCTGGTCTTTTAAATATGGAATGGATTCTAATTATTTTGGGACAAGAACTGGCAAGATCATAGAAATCAGGGGTGGAAATGAGCTGCATGTTCAATAGGTTCTAGAAATCAGAGACAAGAATCAGCCACATCGTGGAAATCAGGGATGGATCTAAACAGTGAGGGACAGATCCTAGAAATCAGGGTTAGGAATCAGCTGGATCCTAGGAAATAAAAAGGGGAATTGCTGAATCGAGAACCCAAGGGTGGATCTGAGAAATCAGTAGGAAATCCTAGAAATCAAGGGCAGGAGTCAGCCAGATGCTGGAAATCAGGATTTGGAATCAGGGATGGGAATTGAGCAGGTTAAAGAAATTTCTGATGGATGCTAGAAATCAGACACGGGAACTGGCCAGATTCTAGAAATCAGGGACATGGTCCAGCTGGATCCCTGGACCTTGGGGTGGGAACTCCATGCAAGTCCTCAGAGTGACTTGACCATGAGACCCCAGAAAGAGGGGTACAGAGCTGGATTTCAGGACCATGAATACAGAATGCAGCCCGCCCTTTGCTTGGACACCTGTAAACCCATACCTGGTGTTTGCTTCTCAAGCGGCTCCAGAGGCCCCCTGGTCTGTGACGGGAAGGCCCAGGGCATTGTCTCCCAGGGCAAACCTGATGGGTCAGCACCCCAGGTTTTCACCAGGGTCTCCAAATACGTCCTGTGGATCAAGAAAACTGCACAAGCTGATGCCATAGATGGGAGCATTCATCTCTTCTCGCGTGATTGGACAGACAGTTGAGTATTGCAGAGGCATGACTGGCTGGCTGGCTGGGTACTGCAGATGGATGGATGGATGGATGGATGTGTAGCCAATGGTTTTAGTTGATTGTTCATTTATTGTGTGATGTTATGATTAACTAATATGTTAGGTCATATGTAATCATTGTATACAAAATAGAGTTAAATTGTAGGATTATGGAAGGATAAGATTGATCAGTAGTGAGAAGTGATAATTAGGTACACCTTGTACCTTGCTGGTCTGGCTCCTTCGGGATGTGACCGGTCGCGAACCAGAGAATTTACAGGATCAGGAGAGGCCAATGTCTGTCCCTCTGCTGCCGGCCACAGAGCTCTGCTCTGGCGTGAGAGGGGCCGGCATTGACGGAGTGGGGATGGGAGTGGGGGCGCTGTGGGGAAGAGGCAGGGCAGCTGCAGAGCCCCACGGCCAGGGCGACACTGCATCCCCTCTCAGTCAATGGTGCTCCAGTGCGAGGTTCTGCAGCCGCCCTGCCTCTTCCCCCGAGTCCCCCCCCATCCCTGCTCTTCTCCCTGAAGGAGATGGATGGATGGATGGATGGATGGATGGATATTGCAGAAGGATAGATTGATAGATGGTAGAGGGAAGGGTGGATATTGCAAGAAGATGAACAGATGGATATTGCAGAAGAATGGATGGATCGATGATGAATTGATGTTGAAGAAGATCGGATGGATGTGGCAGATAGGAAGACAGACAGATGGATATTGCAGAGGAAAGATGGACAGAGAGCTACTGGTGATCCAGAGAAATGAACAACAACCAGTCAAGCCTGCCATGAGATCTCCCTCCAGTCAGAACTTACTCTTATTTTTTTTCCAAGGCTGCAGTCTCTGCCCTAGCCGTACAGATTCCTTTCTATGTTTCTTCCCCACTATCTTTTTAAAATTCATATGGACGTCCTGTGCTGACATCCCATTGCGTCCATATAACTCTGTGGGGATTTTCAGGGATGGGAAAAGGGGGTTCCGAGCTCGTAGCTTTCTGCCATGTTATATCGCGATTCCTAGAGAGGGCAGCTCACCTACTTACCAGATCAGCAGTCGGGGTCACCAGTGTTGTCAGTTGTTGGCCGTTCTCTGTGTGTGCTGCACCAGCTCTGGCCAGGTAGCCCGTACAGCAGACTTCTATCGACCTGTCCAAGGAAACCCCAGACTCGGTTCAGTGGGAGAGGCGCTTGGCCAGGTTTATTGCTAACAGAGCACGGTATTAATGCCGTATACCTGCTACAGGTGCACTCAACACATATATGCCCGAGACAAGGGACTCGGCTCAGTGAGGCCGGGACTTTCTGCTCCCCCTCTCAGCCAGACAAAGACACCCGCTCTGTGACCCCCCCTTTTATACACTGACACAAACAATTTACGTATTGCCCCTCTGATGTGGTTGGTTACCACACTTTACCTGTTGGTTTTCTCAAAACACCTCTATCCTTCACCCTGTCATCCTGACCTTATCTTTAGGAGGGGTCGGTGTGTCCCTGTATCATCTTCAGCGAGTGTGTTTAACTTGTGTTGGGGGTGTTTACCTTGTATTGCAGTGTTCTGGCACGATCCTTCGGGAATGTGCTTGTGTGAATGATTAGTGCCTAGAATTGCTCGGTTTTTTGCCATGGCAGCCCTGGTCTTGGCAAGTTTATGTATTGGACAGTGAACCTGCAAGCAGGCATCTGCTTAGTAACAGGACCTGAGTTTTGGTTATAGCCTGATTCTTGCTAACTTTACTTTAACTCAGCAGGGCCTGACTTAAATTAAGGCCTTAGGTCTAACACCAGGATCCTTATAGCAGGCCTCATGTCTCAGGATCTCTCTTCTGATAACATCCTCTATGTCCATCCACCCCTTCACTCTATCCATCCCTCCCTCCCCATCCACAACCTTCTATCAATCCATCCTGCCATCCGTCTCTCCCTCTCTCCCTACACATATGGAAGTCTCCATCCCTCCCTCCCTCTCCACACACCCCCTCCATCCATCCGTCCATCCCCTGACAGTGTTACCCATTGCTGTAGTAACTCAGGTCTGTTCATGCCTTCACCTCTGCCATGTTTGCCTGTTAATTTCACTCTGTCTTCTGTCTGCCAGAATCAATGGTGTCGAGTGACATTCAGCCTTTGTCAGTGTATAATTCCTTCCAGGGCCTTTAGAACTGGCCACCGCTATCATAGACAGCCAGGCCGGCATGTGCAAAGCCACCTGCAGGAGTGAGGTGTCCAAATCCCATTGACTTTCAGTGGGTGTTTGGCCCCTAACACCCTGGCACCCCGTTTTACAATACCCAGTCCATCTCGTCAAGTGCTGGGGCTCAATCCCATGGAAGCTCAGCGCCCAGCATCTCCCAATAGGGGAAATGGAGAGATTTTCAGAAGCGCCAAAAATGCAGTGGGTTCCCCTAGTACATATGGCCAGGAGCAGGTACAGACAGGAGTCCACTCAGCCCCTCACCCAGTTCAATGGGAACAGCTTCTTATGGAATCCAGCCTCACCCTGGACAGCTACCCAGGGTGGGGAATGGACATGGGGCCTTTCCCTTCTAAGGGCAGTCAGTTCCAATAAAGCCCCAGGGTGGGGACTGACTGGCACAGGAGCATGGGGATGGGACATGGGGCCTTTTCCCTCTCAGAGCACCAACTCTCCCAGACAAGACTGGCTGGCTCAGCAGGGTTGAGAATCTGATTACCGGAAATTGTTTTGGGTCTGGTCCCCAATCTGGGTGTCTGTGGGAAGTGGTGCTGTCACAGATGGGGGGATCTAGTCTCCCTGACCCACATCCCTCCCTCCAGCTCACACCCACACTGCGAGGTAGGGGGAGCTTTGAGAAGGATCAAGGGCTGGTTCCCACCAGAGATTGAGCTGACAGTTGGTCAAATCATGACTCCCACCACAGTAGTACCAAGCCAGGGCGAGAGCTCAGACTCTGTTGTTAGCTACCGAACCATTTCCCCCAGATTCACTCTAGATGTGCGCGGGACCCAGCAGTGCACAGGTGCTAGGAGCACCGGGGGGTCCCAGCTAGGTGGGTCCCCAGCTGTGCCTGGCCCCAGAACGGGCAGCCCCCCATTGGGCAGGGCTCCAGGGGCTCAGCTGTGGGGGGGGGGGGGTGACCCAGTTGGGCTGTATATTCCGCCCCCCCACCAGGAACAAAGATGGCCAAGGACCACCGGGCGGGTAGAAACATCACACTGAGGTGCCCCCTCCATCCCCATCTCTGCTCCAGCCCAGGTGCCTGGAGGAAGAGGCCAACAAAGCTGGATCAGCGGATGTCTCAGCCCTAGCCACATGCCCCAACAGGCATGTGCACAGACCGGGGGATGGGGGGTATCAATGCAAGCTGCATCAGGGGGCAGCTCTGCCCCATATGTGCACACCGCTCCAGGCTCTGGAGGGCGACTAGCCACAGAAGAACCTTCTTCCAGCTCCTTCACCGGGGCACAAGGAGGGAGGGGGGTGGCGTTGCTTTGCAAGACGCAGGCCAGCGAGTCTGTGAGCCTGCGAGTGGTGAAGGCCCCAGCCAGACACAGGAGCCCTCCTGTTGCAGAGAGATGCTGAGATGAGGCCGAGTTGACCACAGCACAGGCCTCAACTGGCCCCTCCTCTTAGCAGCTGAGCCACCTCCCCCAGCACAGCAGGTCAGCAGGGCACTGCCCAGCGTGAGCGCAGCCCTGCGATGCCCATGGACCCACCAGAATGGACTCAGGGGCTGAGAGGTCCCAGATGGCAGCTCCCCTTTTGCACCCTCACCCCACAGTTGATGTGGTGGGGGGGTCCAAGAGCTGAGGTGGGAGAGCCCTCACCCACATCCCGGAGCACATGGCCCTGAGGTTTCCTGCCTTGCATTCCCAGTGCCGATCCAGACCTCTAACCCATCTCCCAGGCAGATGTCCCCTCCCCAGCTGTGCCCTGACAATGTTGCTCGTACTCCTGCTCCCCAGGGCTCAGGCTGGTGATTGGGGGGGTCATAGTGGCCCCGATGTGCACAGTCCCCAGGAGGTTCACGGCCCCAAACATGCATGGCCCCTGGACTATAGCACCCCAGATATGCACAGGCCCAGGGGTGCAGGGCCCAAGAAGTGCATAACCTCAGAGGGTGCAGGGCCCCACAAATGCACAGCCTCCAGGAGTGCAGAGCCCCAGATGTGAATAGCCCTGGGGTTAAGGGGGCCCAGATGTGCACAGTCCAGGGGTATAGGAAGCCACATGTGCACAGCCTCATGGGGTACAGGGCCTCACATGTGCTCAGCCCCCAAGGGTGCTAGGCCCCATATCTGCTCAGTCCCCAGGGTATTCAGGGCCCCAGAGCTGCACAGTCTCCAGGGGTACAGGGCTTCAAATGTACAAAGCCCCAGGGGGTGCAATTCCCCATATATGCACACCCCCAGAGGCTCTAGGGCCCCACATGTGCACAGCCCCAAAGGTTTGCTTTCTGCTAGCTCTGCAGGGTGGCTGGTGACTGCCTTCCTCTATGTGTGAACTCCTCCCCGGCAGGATCCAGGGGATGTGGTTTACCCTGAGCCAAGCGTCACCCGTCCTATAAGTGACCCCAGAGACAGACACGTTGTCTCCTTCCCCAGACGCCTTCTGACGATGCTGCTGCTGCTCCTGTTTCCCATGGTCTTTCCCCTGCCCCCCGGGGCTCAGGCTGGTGAGTGCAAGAGGGGATAGGCCCCCTTTGGCCTCAGAGGGAGTAGAGCTTGGCACTACTGAAGCTGTCTGCAAACCATGGCTCCTCCCCAGAGTCAGATGCTTCCACCGGGGCCATTGGAGTGTCCCCAGCATCCAGCTGGAGTGCTGTAGGGCTCCAGGGGCTATTGGTGTTTGCCCAGGACCCAACTAGGGAGCCTCAGGTCCGTGGGGCCTGGGGGCAGTTATCAGTGTGTGTGTGCCCAGAACAAAGCTAAGGTGCCCCTGAGCTTTGGGGTCTGGGGGCATCAGTGTATGCCCAGGACCCATCTGGGGAGGCATGGGGTCTGGGGGCAGGTGTGCAGGGACCTAAAGGGGCAAGGGGAGAGGAGGGGGTTGATGCTACCATAATAAATCCCCTGAGAGGGAGGCAACGCACAGAAATTCAATACGTTGCTGATGTGAACGGCCAACTCCTAGACAGGATCTTGGTTAGCGGAGGGATACACCAGCTGGCTGGATTGGGAACCTGAATTAAATCCTTCTCTTGACACATCTGCCAGGGGAGATCATTGGAGGACAGGAAGCCCAGCCTCACTCCAGACCCTACATGGCCTTTGTAAGAATACAGAGAGAAGGAAAGGGAGGAAACATGTGTGGAGGGTTCCTGATCCGGGAGGACGTGATGGTGACGGCAGCTCATTGTAACTGCAACCTTGGGTAAGAAATGCAAGATCCCTGCCCCTTAGCCAGCCATTCTCCGAACCTGGGGCCAGGTCAAAGTTATTCCCCACCCAGCAGGGGAAAGGCCCTGGAGTGCTGGCATGATCTACACACACCCACTTTAACAAGGTTAATGGCCCATGCCAGAATCCAGAGTATTGGCCTGTCTGCAGCACCTGCATCCCCTTGTATTTCACAGTAACATCTCCGTGCTGCTGGGGGCCCACAACTTTGAAATAGATGAACTGGGGACGCAGAAAATCTGGGTACGGCGCCGAATCCCCCATCCAGAATTCAATGACGAGACGTTGGAAAATGACCTCATGCTGCTGCAGGTACTGGCCATATCTCAGCCCCCACCCCAGTGACCTCACACTGCTGCAGGTATCACCCCATCTCATCACTCCACTGTGACGGATTCCCCCTGGGGTGCTGCTTAGAACTGGGTACCACTGGGGTACCACTGAGCCCACCTGACCCAAAAGCCTGGACTCCCTTTACACTGTAATGGTGTGACAGGCTCTCAAATCCCCTCTAGCATAAATACATGTAGGGACACAGCTGCAGCTTCACAACGATGCTGAGATCAGCACTGCATGGGAAGGATTGGCTAAGGAACTGCCCAGTACTCAAGTACACACCCCTATCTAGAGACTAAATCCAAAATTGCACCGTCTTGTCCTGCACGGAGAACTATACAGCATAAGGTCATGAAATTCACCCCCTCCCTCAATGTGGAGAGGGATACGCACAGCTTTCTGCCCCAAGTTATAATTTCCATATACACACTGGGTTTTAAACAAAACAAAACAAGTTTATTAACTACAAAAAATAGATTTTAAGTGATTATAAGGGATAGCAAACAGATCAAAGTAGATTACCTAGCAAATAAGACAAATATGCAATCTAAGCTTAATATACTACACTGCTTACAAGTAGAAAATTCCCACCCTAAATGTTGTTTTAGGCAGATTGCAGAGATTCTTGAAGGGCAGTTGCATTTGCCTGCAGCTTAAAACTTCAGATATTTTATTTACAGGCTAGACAGTCTTCCAGCCTGAGCTCAGTCATAGAATCATAGAATCATAGAATCATAGAATATCAGGGTTGGAAGGGACCCCTGAAGGTCATCTAGTCCAACCCCCTGCTCAAAGCAGGACCAATTCCCAGTTAAATCATCCCAGCCAGGGCTTTGTCAAGCCTGACCTTAAAAACCTCTAAGGAAGGAGATTCTACCACCTCCCTAGGTAACGCATTCCAGTGTTTCACCACCCTCTTAGTGAAAAAGTTTTTCCTAATATCCAATCTAAACCTCCCCCACTGCAACTTGAGACCATTACTCCTCGTTCTGTCATCTGCTACCATTGAGAACAGTCTAGAGCCATCCTCTTTGGAACCCCCTTTCAGGTAGTTGAAAGCAGCTATCAAATCCCCCCTCATTCTTCTCTTCTGCAGGCTAAACAATCCCAGCTCCCTCAGCCTCTCCTCATAACTCATGTGTTCTAGACCCCTAATCATTTTTTTGCCCTTCGCTGGACTCTCTCCAAATTATCCACATCCTTCTTGTAGTGTGGGGCCCAAAACTGGACACAGTACTCCAGATGAGGCCTCACCAATGTCGAATAGAGGGGAACGATCACGTCCCTCGATCTGCTCGCTATGCCCCTACTTATACATCCCAAAATGCCATTGGCCTTCTTGGCAACAAGGGCACACTGCTGACTCATATCCAGCTTCTCGTCCACTGTCACCCCTAGGTCCTTTTCCGCAGAACTGCTGCCTAGCCATTCGGTCCCTAGTCTGTAGCTGTGCAGAGTAAATCCATTTTACTCTGTATAAAGTTTATACAGGGTAAACTCATTAAATGTTCGCCCTCTGAAGCACTGAAAGAGAGATTTGCACAACTGTTTGCCTGCCTGCCCCCCCCCCCCACTCCTCCAGGTAAAAATTACTACACTGGGTTTATTAATAAACAAAAGTGATTTTATTAAGTATAAAAAGTAGGATTTAAGTGGTTTTTAGCAATAACAGACAGAACAAAGGTTTCAGAAAAATAAATAAAACACGCAAGGCTAAGCTGAATACACTAAGAAATCAGTCACAAATGATAACTTCTCACCCTAGATGTTACTTCAGGTAAAATCCTTCTCAGGTCAGTTGCTTTTTCTAACCTGGGTCCAGCCTGTTCTCACCCACCCCTGTGGTTACAGTCCTTTTGTTTCCAGGTGCTTGCAGGTATCTCTGCGGAGTTGGGGGGCCACCTCTTAAGCCAGCTGAAGACAGCTGTTGTTTGCTTCCCTCACTTTATATAGAACTTCCCGAAAGCAGGAAACCTTTATCTGAAATCCCACTCCCTCTGGAAAAGTACCAGATTCCAGATGGAATTCAGTATCAGGTGAGAGGGTCACATGTCACTGTAAGACCCCCAGCCTCCATTCTTCCTGGGTGGGCCCACAGGTCACAGGGAGGCTTGCAGGTAATCAGGGCCATTCACAGGTCATTGTTTCTGAAGCACCTTTAATGGCTTCCACTTCAGGTGTTTGCATCAGCAATACGAGTTTATGTCTTGTTCGCCTACCGCCAGACATGGAAACAATCCATGCAAACAAATAGGATGAACACACTCAGTGGATTATAAGCTTTCTAATGATACCTTACAAGGGGCATTTAGCGTACAGCAGTTATGTCATATTCATAAGCATATTTTCATAAAGCATATGGAGTGCAATGTCACAATGGGGTGTAATGCCACCCTGACCCCCAGTGAATCCACACTACTGCAGGTACCACTTTCATTCCATCCCCCCCCTCACTGACCCCCACACTGCGGCATGCAGCATCACAGTCACAACACCCCTCCACCAGCGACCTCACTCTGCTGCAGATATCACTCTGTCCCATCACCAAGCCCCCTGTAGCCACATGGCATCACAGATTTGCACAGTTCTCATGGGGATGCCCCACCTGGTCTCATCTAGCACCATCCCCCCAGGACAGGATGCATCCCCCAAGAGGAGTTTGATTTCCTTTCTCTCTCCCGCCCCTCGCCCTGCATCACAGCTGATGGACAAGGCCAAGCTGACCCAGACTGTGGGCACAATTCCCCTGTCCCAGAAGAAGGTGAAGAAGGGGGCAGTGTGCAGCGTGGCTGGCTGGGGCCACACCAGTAGCAAGACAAACTCCCAGCCCTCCCCGACCCTGCAGGAGGTGGAACTGATGGTCATGGACAAGAAAATGTGTCTGTCTCAGCCCTATCTGCACTATGTCCCATCCAGGATGCTGTGCGTAGGGGACCCCCAGGAGAGGAAGTCGCCATTCCTGGTGAGTGTGGGACAGGGGCACACAGTGCCCGGGACAAGGTGCTGCTAGAACAGGAGACCGACAGGGCTGGGCAGAATGGGGAGAGTCAGGATCCATGGTGAGCCAGGCAGATCCTGGGAACCAGGAATCAGAATTGCCCAGATCCTAGGAATCAGGAATGGAGGCTAGAAATCAGGGACAAGAACCAGGCAGTTCTTTCAAATGAGGAATGGATGCTAATAATTTGGGACAGGAACTGGCAAGATCACAGAAATCAGGGACAGAAATCATCTGGATATTCAACAGGTTCCAGAAATCAGGGACATGAATCAGCCACATCCTGGAAATCAGGGATGGATCTTAATCGTGAGGGAAAGATTCCAGAAATCAGGTTTGGAAATCAGACTGATCCTAGGAGTCAGAAAGGGGAATGGCTGAATCAAGAACCCAAGGTGGATCTGAGAAACAAGCAGGAGATCCTAGAAATCAAGGGCAGGAGTCAGCCAGATGCTGGAAATCAGGATTCGGAATCAGGGACAGGAATTGAGCAGCTTAAAGAAATCGGGGATGGATGCTAGAAATCAGACACCAGAATCGGGCAGGTTCTAGAATTCAGCGACAGGGGTTGGTTGGGTCATGGGGTGGAAGCCCTGGGCATGTCCTGGGAGTGACTTGACTGTGAACCCCCAGGAAGTGGGTTACAGAGGTGGATTTCAGGACCGTGAATACAGAATGCAGCCCACTCTTTGCTTGGACATCGGTAACCCTGTGCCTGGTATTTACTTCTCAGGGCGACTCTGGGGGCCCACTGGTCTGTGATGGGAAGGCCCGGGGCATAGTCTCCCATGGCAGCGGTGACTGGTCAACTCCCAGTGTGTTTACCAGGCTCTCCATATACGTCCCGTGGATCAAGAAAACTCTGCGCAAGCTGAAGCCTTAGAGGGGAGCATCCATCTCTAGTGTGAGTGGAGAGCTAGACGGGTATTGCAGAGAAATAGCTGGCTATTGCAGATGGATGGCTGGATGTGTAGCCAATGATTTTAGTTGATTGATCATTTATTGTTTGATGTTATGATTCAACAACATGTTATGAGTTAAATTGTAGGATTACAGAAATATAAGATTGATCAGTAGTTAGAAGGGATAATTAGGTATTAGGGGTCTCAGTAAGGAGGGCTCAAACACAAGGTCTACAGGCTGAGGCCTGTAAGATAGTAGCTTAGCCACACTAGGCCATAGGCTTAAGAAATGGTTGACATAAGTGACCAAAGAATGACCCTATGCCACAAGATTACGGGGAAAGATGTACCCATATGTGGCGCTGCGAAAAATGAACACTAAGAGTAATTTTTTGCTTACAAGATCCCCGGCAGTGACATTTTTCTAACATGTGCCCTAACTGTAGGGTGCATAATGTGCATAAAAGCTAATGAGGCATAGTTGAAATCACATTATAAAAAAAGGATGCCCAGATCAGGAAAATTGAGCTTCCTATTGGAAACACCAGCAGGAACCACCCCTCTAGTGATGATCATTTGGCCAGGCATCCATCAGACCTTTAGAATATCATGAAACGATGTGAGTAGAAGTATATTTGTCACTTGTTCACCGGTCTTTATAGAATTTCTAGATGTTTGGGTAATCATAACTTTAACTGTAACTTCAATAAAACTTGTAAAACAGACAGGGCCTTTTATGCGTGAAATGTACGTGTGGTCACAACCCTTTGTCCTTATATGTTCCTAGAGACTCTAAATCTGAAGCAAGTAGCAGAGGTGACTTTCACTCTGTGAGTTTGAAACTGTAGCCACTAGAGCCGAACCTACGGTGGTGTAATACCACACTACAAAATTCCCTTTAAATGAAAGAAAAGGCAACAGATGGATGGATATTGCAGAAGGATGGATAGACAGAGGATGGATAGATACTGTGAAACAATGGATGGATGGACATGGCAGATGAGAAGGTAGAAGGATGGATGGATGGGCAATACAGAAGGATGGATGGATGGATGGATGGATGGATATTGCAGAAGGATGGCTGGATAGATGGATAGATGGATGGATGTATATTACAAGAGAATAGACAGATTGATATTGAAGAAGGATGGATGATCATGAATAGATACTGGTGAACGATGAATGGATGGACATAGTATATGAGAAGACAGATGGATATAGAAGAAGGATGTATGGAAGGATATTGCAGAGGAAAGGAGGACAGAAAGCTATTAATGTTCCAGAGAAATGAACAAACAATCGAGCCTGCCGTGAGATCTCCCTCCAGACAGAACTTACTCTTCTTATTTTCCAAGGCTACAGTGGCTGTCCTAGCCTTACAGATTCCATTATGTGTTTCTTTCACACTATCTTTCTAAAATTCATATGGACATCCTATACTGACATCACAGCACCTCCATATCTCATCAAACTTTGTGAGGATTTGCAGGGAGGAGATAAGGGGGTTCCCTAGCTCATAGCTTTCTGCCACGTTAGTTCATGACTCCGACAGAGGGCAGCTCACCAATTTACCAGATTAGCGGTCGGGGTCACCAGTGTTGTCAGTTGTTGGCTGCATGTGCGTTCTCTCTGTGTGCTACACTGGCTCTGGCCAGATAGCCCGTACAGCAGACTTCTATCGAACTGTCAAAGAAGACCACAGACACAGTTCAGCGGTGAAGGTGCTTGGCCAGGTTTATTGCCGACAAAGCACAGTATTACTGCCTTATATGTACTACGGGTACACTAACACATTTATGCCTGTGACAATGGGCTTGGCTCATTGAGGGGGGTGAGTCTCCACTCCCCCCAAAACCAGGCAAAGACAACCCCTCTGTGACCCCCCTTTTATACACTGGTACAAATAAGTTATGTATTGCCCCTCTGATGTGGTTAGTTACCACTCTTTACTGTGTCCCTGATGGTTGGCTCAAAATATCTCTATCCATCACCCTTTCATCCTGACCTTATCTTTAGGAGGAGTCGGTGTGTCCTTGTGTCACCTTCAGGAAGTGAGTTTACCTTGTATTAGGATGTTCTGGCACTGTCCTTCTGGAATATATTTATGTGAACACTTAGCGCCTAGGAGTGCTTGTGTTTTTGCAACACCAGCCCTGTGCTTGGCAAGTTCATGTATCAGATAGTGAATACGCAAGCTGGCATCTGCTTTGTCACAGGGCCTGACCTGTACTCATAGACTGACTCTTGCTAACTTTACCTTATCTCAGCAGGGCCTGACTTTAGTTCAGGACTTAGGCCTTACACCAGACCCTTTAGGGGAGGCCTCATGTCTCAGGATCTCTCTTTCGACTATACCTTCCATGTCTATCCACCCTTTCTATCTGTCCCTCTCTCCCTCCCCATCCACACCCTTCTATCAATCCATCCTGCCATCCTTCCCTCCCTATCTCCCTAGGAATATGCAAATCTCCATCCCTTCCTCCCTCCCGATACACTCCCTCCCTCCATCCATCCATTCCCTGACAGTGTTACCCATTGCTCTAGTATCTCAGCCCTGTTGGCGCCTTCACCTCCACCATGTTTGCTTCTTAATTTCACTCCCTGTCCTGTAGCTGTCGGTATCTATCGAGTGTAGTGACATTCAGCCTTCTTGGGTGTTTATTTCCTTCCAGGGCTTTTAGAAATGGCCACCGCTATTGCACACAGCCAGCGGGAATGTTCAAAGCCACCTGCAGGAGTGAGGTATCAAAATCCCATTGACTTTCAGTGGGAGTTGGGCCCCTAATACCCTGACCCCCCCCCCCCCCTTTACAATTCCCAGCCCATCCTGTCAAGTTCTGGGTCTCAATCCCATTGAAGCTCAGCTCCCAGCATCTCCCAGTTCGGGGATATGGGGAGATTTTTATAAGCACCGAACATGCAATGAGCCCCCTAGAATGTATGGCCAGGAGCAGGTACACACAGGAGTCCACTCAGCCCCTCACCCAGTGCAATGGGAGCAGCTCCTCATGGGACTCAGCCTCACAGTACACAGCAACCCTTCATGTGGGGGTGGGTGAGAAATGGATACGGGTGTTTCCCCTCTATGGGGCAGCATCCCCCATCCAGCCCCAGCCCCAGGGCCAGGGACTGGCTGGTTCCTGGGGATGGGGAATGGGAGATGGGGCCTTTCCCATCTAGGGGCCTCTGACTGCAAACCAGACCCAGGGCTGGGTACTGAATGGGTGGATGGGGAATGGGACATGGGGCCTTTCCCTTTTAGGGGGAGCCAACTCCCATTGAAGACTGGCTGGCTCAGGGGGGTTGAGAATCAGATGCATTGTTTCTGCCTCCACCTGCAATGCAGGGGTCTTTGGGAAGCCATGCTGTCAAAGACAGGGGCTCTGGTCTCCTAGATCCATGTTCCTCCCACCAGCTCACACCCACACGGAGGGGAAGGAAAGCCATTGAAAAGGATCAAGGGGCCGGGTTCCCACCAGAAGCTGATCTGAGTCTTGGTCAAACCACGGCTCCTCCCACATTAGCACCAAGGCAGACTCTGTTGTTAGCTGCTGAGCCCCCTCCCCCATCTTTGCTCCAGATGTGTGTGGTGTCCAGCTGTGCACAGCTACTGGGAGCAGAGGGGGAGATCCCAGCTAGGTGTGTCCCCAGCTGTGCCTGGCACCAGAATGGGCAGTCCCTTGCTGGGCAGGGCTCCAGGGGCTCAGATGTGGGGACTGGTCTCTCCCCACCACACCCATGTGGTGGGGTTTCCAGGAACAGAGCTGGCCGAGGCCCCACCTGGCAGGTGGAAACATCACACTGACGTGTCCCCCCCAACCCCCGTCTCTGCTCCGACCCAGATGTCTGAAGGAAGAGGCCAGTGAAGCTGTCAATGGATGTCTCAGCCCTAGCCACACGCCTCATCTGATGCATGCATGGAGCGGGCAGTGGGGGGTAGTACAAGCTGCATCAGGGCTCAGCTCCACCCCAGATATGCACAGCTCCAGGCTGGGCCAGTGCCCAGATGTGCCCCAGCCCCAGCTGTGGAGGGCGCAGAGCAACAGAGGAACCTTCCTGCAGCTCCTTCACCTGGGCGCCAGGGAGGAGGGGGAGCAGTTTTGCTGTGCAAGACAGCAGGCAAAGGCGTCTGTGAGCCTGCAGCTTGTGAAGGTTCCCAACCAGACACAGGAACCCTCCCAGTGCAGAGAGACGCTGAGATGAGGCCGGGTTAACCACAGCACAGGCCTCAGACTAGGCCCCTCCTCTTAGCGGCTGAGCCACTTCTCCTCCCCCCAACTCTGCAGGGCTGCAGGGCACTGTCCAGGGTGAGCACAGCCCTGCAATGCCCATGGCCCCACCAGAATAGACTCAACAGCTGAGGGACCCCAGATGGTGACTCTCCTTCTCCACCCTCCCTGCAGCTGGTGTGGTGTGGGGTCCAAGCGCTGAGATGGCAAGTCTTCCACCCACACCCTGGAGTGCATGGCCTGGAGGTTTCCTGCCTTGCATCCCCGCTGCCCTGCCAGGCCAGGCCTGTAACCCACCTCCCAGGCAGATGCTGCCCCCCATGGGCCTGATAGTGCTGCTGCTCACGGGTGCTCAGGCTGGTGCCTGGGGCGGGGGCATTAGGGCCCCAGATGTGCATGTCCCCTGGACTACCGGGCCCCAGATTTTCCCAGGCCCAGCAGATTACTCTCTGCTAGCTCTGCAGGGCGGCTGGTGAGCGACACCCCACGTGTGAACTCCTCCCCAGCAGGAACCAGGGGCTATGGTTTACCCTGTGCCAAGTGTCACTTGGGGGGCCCAGCCCCTCCTAGTCAGGTCTATAAATGACCCCAGAAACAGATGCATCATCCACTTCCCTGAGGTCCCTCTGACAATGCTGTGGCTGCTCCTGTTCCCCATTGCCTTTCCCCTGCCCCCCGGGCTCAGGCTGGTGAGTACATGGGGAAGAGCCCCGCCCCCCCCAGCCCCATAGAGAACAGAGCCTGGATATGCTGGAGCTGTCTGCAAACCCTGGCTCCTCCCTAGTGTCAGATGCTTCCACCAGGGCCATCGGTGTGTCCCCAGCACCCAGCTGAAGTACCATGGGGTTTGTGGGGACATTGGTGGCTGCTCAGCAGCCAGCTGGGGAGCCTCAGGGCCGTGGGCTCTGGGGCAGTTATCAACGTGTGTCCAGGACCCAGCTAGGGAGCTGTAGAGTCTGGGGGCAGGTGGGCAGGGAGCTAAAGGGGCAGGGGGAGCGGAGAGGGTTGATGATATAATAATAAATGCCCTGAGGTGGAGGGGACACCATGAAGCTCAATACACATTGGTGTGAACAGCTGGCCCCTAGACAGGAAATGCAGCTCTGTGTGGTTAGAGCAGCAGAGGGGGCTGGGAGCCAGGACTCCTGGGTTCAGCTTCCCGCTGAGGGAGGGCAGTGTGTTCTGGGGGCACTGAGGGCAGTGGTAGATTCTCGTGGTTGGGAGGGGGGCACGAGGCATCCTGAGTTCATTTTCCAATTCTACCGCACACTGCACCAATGATCTGGAGCGAGTCGATTTTTCTCCTTGTGCCTGGATTTCCCAGTGTGTGAAATGGGGATGAGGATCCGTCCTGTGTCTGTGTAAACTCTCTGGGATTCCTAATTTCCCTGTAACCTGTGCAGCCGCATGGCCAAGCAGCAGCCTATTTAGCGCCACACGGGCGCTTAGGGAACCCACCCGGGGACCTGCCGCAGCAAGGGGAGGGTGCCCCTCCCCAGGCCCCCACCTAGCCTGTCCTCCAAACTGCTGCAGTCGGGGGAGGGGCGGCCCAAACCCAGCCCTGGCCCGGACCTGCAGCCCTCCCCCACCCCCAACGCTGCTGCCTGTGGCCCAGACCCACCGCAGCTGGGGAGCCCGGACCTGCCACAGCTGGAGCACCCCTACCCCGCCAGAACCCAGCTCCGACCCGGACCTGCCAGGGCCAGGGGCGGGGCACCTATCCTGTGGCCCCAGCCCCGGAGCTGCCCTCTTGTGGTGGGGAGAGGCACCTCTCCCCCAGCTCCGGTCCTCTCTCCCCGCTGTAGCCCTGGAGCATCCTCCTGCACCACAAACCCCTCATCCCCAGCCCTGAGCCCTTCATCGCCAGCCCCACCATAAGGCCACACACCAACCCTCTGTCCCAGCCCTGAGCCCCTCATCGCCAGCCCCACCATGAGGCCACACACCAACCCTCTGCCCCAGCCCTGAGCCCCTCATCGCCAGCCCCACCATAAGGCCACACACCAACCCTCTGCCCCAGCCCTGAGCCCTTCATCCCCAGCCCCACCATGAGGCCACACACCAAACCTCTGCCCCAGCCCTGAGCCCCTCATCCCCAGCCCCACCATGAGGCCACACACCAAACCTCTGCCCCAGCCCTGAGCCCTTCATCCCCAGCCCCACCATGAGGCCACACACCAAACCTCTGCCCCAGCCCTGAGCCCCTCATCGCCAGCCCCACCGACGAACCCACACCCCCAGCCGGGGCCCTCACAGCCCTGCATCCAAACCTTGTACCCCAGCCCTGAGCTCCCTCCCACACTCCGAACCCCTGAGCCCCACCACCACCACATGAATTTTGTTATATGCATCAATATGAAGGTGGTGCACAAAACAAAATTCATTACGCACATGGGTGGGAAATGTTAACGGGAACACTGGTTCTCACTGTGTTTATCTGCAGTGCCCATCACACTCGGGGCCCTGATCTTGGTTGGGGTTGGTGCAGTACCTGGTACAAGGGGGCCCTGATCTCACCCACCCCTCATCTTGGGCCCTCTGTACCTTTTTATTGGGCCCCTGTCCTGCGAGCCCCCCGGCTCATCCCTTTCACAATCCCAGCTGGCTGCAGCTCACTTTCGAACTTTGCCCAGTGACCAACTGTACATGCTTGTCCTCCACATGTTTCATTTCCTCACCATCATGTCCCATCCAGACACCAAGTGGTGGGACTTTCTACCACCTGTGGAGGGTGAATCCAGCCTGGTCCCACAGCCCACTGGGGATATTGGTTTGTGGCTCCTTCACAGAGCTGTGAGAACAGGCATGTACCTGGTGCCCCTGTTCCCGACACCTGCCCCTTCTGCGGCATGAGGGAGAACCTGGCATATGCTTACCTAAAATGTGCCAGGTTGCAGCCCCTATTCTGGCTCCTCCAGAACCTCCTGTTGAGGGTCTGGCTGCACTTTTCCCCACACCTCTTTATCTATTCACACCCTGTCTGTGGCCCCACAAAATCAAGAGACCTCCTTGTCAACCTCCTCCTGGCTCTGGCCAAAGAGGCCATCTTCAACACAGGAGGAGGCTGCTGGACGAGGGGGTGCTCTTCGACTGTGGGGCCTGTTTTCCACTCCTCCCTGGTCTCATGCATCTGGGCAGAGTTCCTCTGGGTATCGTCCACTGGCTCCCTAGATAGCTGTGAGGAGCAATGGGAGCTGTCCGGGGTTCTCTGCTCAGTGTCACTCTCTGGATCCCTAGTTCTGAACCTGTGAGCTTCACTAGTAACCCTTTTCAGAGTAGCAGCCGTGTTAGTCAGTATTCGCAAAAAGAAAAGGAAGACTTGTGGCACCTTAGAGGCTAACCAATTTATTTGAGCATAAGCTTTCGTGGGCTACAGCTCACTGCATCCGATGAAGTGAGCTGTAGCTCACGAAAGCTTATGCTCAAATAAATTGGTTAGTCTCTAAGGTGCCACAAGTCCTCCTTTTCTTTTTGCAACTACTGACCCTGTTATTCAGTTTTTGTCCCACAACTTCAGTTGGTTCCTGGGTCCAGTGGTCCCTCCCTCAAGGCTGAGGGAGGGGCCTTTACAAGTTGGCAGGCTTGCACCCAGCCACCACTCAGATATTCCAATAAGGTCTGTAATTTTCTGCAAACGAAGACTGAGAGCGTTCCCTCCACATGGGAGAAGGTATATAAAATCCTGGAAGCATCTCCATTTTGCCTCTTTCCTGCTCTGCTTTCTGGACTATGGACTTAAACTAAAAGGAGCGTTCCCACCAATGGACTGAGGACCTTCCAATCTTTTGGAAGTTACCAGAGACAGAAAATAAGGTGTAAATGTTTAGCAGTTGAAAGTAATTAACTAATGGAATAATTTACAAAGAGTTGGGGTGGATTCTCCATCACTGACAATTTCAAAATCAGCATTGGATATTTTTTAAAAAGATCTGCTCTAGGAGTTATTTTGGGGATGTTCTCTGACCTGGGTTTATCCACAAGGTCAAGATGAGATGGTTACAATGGTCTCCTGGAATTGTTGATTTTGCGAATGAAGAGCTGGTGAAGACTTGAGAAGGAAACTAAGAGAAGAGGTCGACAGCGGTGGTGGGGATTCCAAAATTATTCCAAATCAGAATTCAGTCTGTGGGTTACAATGAGAGAAGACAGGGAGATGTAATGAAATCATTAGCTTTGGTAACAAGATTTGGAGACAAGCTGGGGAATAGGAAGTAGAAGAGCTGGGTGAGCAGGCTGGGAGGAAGACGCTGGGCAGCTGTAAGCATGGATTTGAAGGAACTGATTTGATCCTATTGATTTCCAGAAGGCCAACACAAGATTCAACCCAAGAAGCTCTTGATTTCATAAAAAAAAACCCAGTAGGCACCATTGTGCAGCTTCAGCCACCTAAATACCTTTAAAAAGCTGGCTCCCTGTCCACTAGGTTTAAAAGAATGATACAAGATTGTGTTTGTTTTCTTTCAAACTGATTGTTGCCCCTGGGAAATGACAGGAATTGTCTGGCCCAAGAAGGAAAACAAATATTGAAAGACAGAGGCATCGAACATGTGTGTGACTTGAAACATTAAAAGAAATTGTTTAGAAAGGGAAGGGGGACGTAATTCATAAACCGGGTTAATTCAGAAGTACGTTTGGAATGACTAACACAAAAAGAGCCTCAGATAAGAAAAGAATGACAGAGAATGTTGATGCATCAGCGCCATCTACTGGATAGTGATGGCAGCAGCTATTGGCAAGTGTCCAATAGAAAATAAGAGGATTTCCATCCTCCAACAAACCCCAAAACAGTGTCAACATGCTGAACTTCAGAGTTTTGCTGAACCCACCAGTGAAGCTAGAGAACCAACAAGTTCTACCAGACACCACATGGACAATCCGCGTGTCCCGTTTGCTCCTGTCTCAGGTTTACCAGGCTGAGAAGAAGTGGTGAAACTTCTTTTCAGAGATTGCATCTCTTGGTGTTTCTTTAATTGCAGTGTCTGAAAGATCCCCTGCTGCATCTGCACTTTCTAGCATGACCCCCAAGGAACCACATCTTGGATTTTAGCCCAGCAATGCCATCTGCATGTTTCTGCTTCGTCCATCCAAGTCAATGGCCTAAGAGAACCTCCTACGAGAAATTTAAGCAATTGCTTTTGTTAGTTAAACTAGTCCCGTTTAAACCAAACACTAGAAACAGTAAGGACCACATTACTAGAGTGCCTACAGACAAAGTGCAGTAGAGAATTACATGAGGGGTGGCAAATATATCCAAGATATTGTTGGAGACCCCAGGGCATGGCCACTAGTTAAGTCGAGGGGATGGAAGGCCATAAGGGTCGAGGAGGTCTCCCTGCTGAAGGCCTAAGGGCTTCTTCTTAACCTCCCCTTAATAGAATTCAGGCCTGGCTGGTTTGAGTAAGCTCTTTTGCTCTTAAAACAATGTTGCAGCCGCAGATAATGGCTTATAGTGTAAGGTTTGCTGACGCCAAGTTAAAGATAATAGGAGAGACAGCTACAAGGCCAGACAGAATGTGCTGGTTGTTTAAGTTGCTAGGAATGCTTGTTAGAGGTAGCAGGAAATAAACATTGTTGTAACCCATATAAGGAAGGCAAAGTATTTGTGCAAAGTTTTAATTGGCTGATGTGTAGTGCAGTAGCATTAAGGAATATAAAAGTGTGTGTAATGACCTGCTCTGGTGTGCAGGATTTGAGATTCTATTCTCCCTGTACTTTGTTTGCAGCTGCAAATAAACTTTTCTGCTTCTCCACCCCATTGTGATTATTGAGTGAAACACACCGGGTAACGAACCCCTGCTGTTGTTTTGCCTCTCGGCACTGGGTGCCGGCAACAATATGGAAGAACTGATGACTATAAATAAATGTAATAAGAAATCTGACTGCTTGTTTGGTCTATGGCATAAGTGCTGACTACATGTGTATTTTGAGTTTGGTACATCCCTAGGACATTTGGTGTACCTAAGCTTTTATCTAGAAAGCTGATAAATATATACCTTCTTGACTGCAGAAGTACTGTCCAGGGTGAAAGTACACCTGAGAAGAGTTTAGCATTAAAGTGAGAAAGCTAACACTCCCAGCACTCAACAATACAGGGTAATCCTAAATAAATTTCATTCAGACATGGATGGAAAATTCAGTTTGCTAAATTTCACCTTTCAAAGATATTCTGGCATTTTGGCAAATCCATGGTATTGACCCCAATTCTCATTACAATACTTCAGGGATTCCTCTGATTTCTACTGAACTCTTGACTCTGAAGGAGCCCAAAGCAAACTCTAGGCTGTGACTAACAGTAACAATTGGAGAGAGAACATGCCATTCAATCACTGACATTATAGACGAGATTTGGAAGGAGGTTTGGGAAAGGCTGTGAAGGAAGTAGAGGAAGGAGAATGGAAAAAGCAGAAGTGGAGTGGGGAGAAGTTTGGACAGGCTATGTGTCCTCATCATTAAAACTGGTTGAGATATTGGTTTTGAGGGAAAATTGGATTGTTTTGCAAAAGGAAAATATTCATAACAAGAGTCAGCTTCCCTCAAATGCTGTGCCATTTTTGGGGTCAGAAAAGCTGAAAATGCTTGGCTACCAATAAACATTTTTCAGTTTTCAGTAAGTATATTTTTGTTTGTTTTGTCACCATTTTTCCAATAATTTTTTTCATATCTTTTTCAGCTTTCAGCACCTTTTTGCCGTATTTTCTGGGGATTTGGCCATTTTTAGTCATTTTTTTTTTAGTTTTTCAATAGAAAGTCTAAAATTTTCAAAGGAAAATCAAACACCATTTTCTGACCAGTTCTAATAATAATAATAGGAAGGGAAAGGTGTTTAATTAAACCATCTTTGTTGCAAATGAGATTTGGGTAAAGCTAGGAACAGGAGAAAAACCAGGAGGAGAACCAGCTGGGATGAGGTGGGAGAAATTTTGGGCAGCTCAGGAAAAAAATCTGAACAGGAAATACTAGGGCAAAGAAGCTCACATGCACACATCCAGAATATCATTGTGGTGCTGGCATCCTCCATCATCGCAGATGCTCAGGAGACCAGAGACAGGGATGTTGGGTTTTTTTGGTGAACTGGACATCCCTGCAGAACAAGATGGGCTTGTTGCCTACACCGAGGCAGTACTATCAGATGTAGAGGTTCTGCTTGCTCTTCAGGGACACCTGAATTGACTCCTCTTCTTCTCGAGCTTCAGTCCAGTTCTTCTGCTCCATGTGGATGGCTTTCCCACCACACTCAGGTTTGAGGTTTTCACTAAGAGGGTGGTGAAACACTGGAATACGTTACCTAGGGAGGTGGTAGAATCTCCTTCCTTAGAGGTTTTTAAGGTCAGGCTTGACAAAGCCCTGGCTGGGATGATTTAACTGGGAATTGGTCCTGCTTCGAGCAGGGGGTCGGACTAGATGACCTTCTGGGGTCCCTTCCAACCCTGATATTCTATGATTCTATGATTCTATGAGGGAGAACTGGAGCTGGGTGAAGAGCTTGGTGAGGTCCCCGGCCTAGAGGGACATCTCAGTGGAGATGCTCCAGCTGTGCTCAATGCTGGACATCTGCTGCTTGGTGTAGCCAACCTTGCGGGTGACCTTGTTGGACCAGGTGATGGGGGAGTTGGAGTCGTTGTGCAGCGTCTTGATGCACTCCCATCCCCCACAGGCGATGCCCTTGGTGAGGGTCAAATCCACAGGGAAGAAGTTGAGGTTAGCGGAGTTCATCTCATTGTACAAGTAGAACTGAGCCCCCCCTTCTCGTCCACCTTGATCAGAGTTAGGAGTTTACTAATCCTGAAATAGTAAAGGCCCTTCCTGCATTCAGAGTGCAGGACAATGTTTTTTCACCATCATCTGTTCTCAAATCACTCACCCAGTGGATTTCACCCTGGTTTCGGAAAATGATGAAAAATCCATCACAAAAGTCCTCCCACAGCGGTCCCCACCACAGCAGTTGGGATGCAGCTCATCAGTCGTGGCTCCCTCATCCGTTCTCAAGTCCTTCACCACCTAGCAGGAGCTGCCCTTGATTATGTAGATATTGAGGTCCCCCACACAGCCCAGGTAGTGGTCCCTGCCCTGGCACAAGGGGTGCAATCTCTGGATATTGATGTTGTGCCCATTTTCAAGGAGCTCTGTCTGCAGGTAGCAGCCCAGGTCAGAGCAAATGATGCAGTCTCCACTGTCATTGCGGAAGATGTCTGTGCCCAGGGAATCTTTCTGAGGTACCAGTGACCCAGGGACTGGACTGGAGCCCTGGGGTGGGTGTGACGTTGCACCCCATAATGCTTTATAGAAATATGCTTATGAGTGTAAAAATGACATAACTGGAATATGTTTTATGCTACATATGCCACGTAATATCTTTGCAAAGGTTATGACCTACTGATTATAGTCATCCTATTTGTAGGCATGTGTCATTTTTATATCTGAAGTTATGGGCATTGGCTCTATGCTTGTATTTAAAGTGTTTGCTGTTGGAAGCACATAAGACAGATTTGGTCAACATAGTGTGAAGGGTCTATTCAAGTAACTGGGAGTACTTAACTAACAATGGACTTTGGGAGATGCCAATCCACATCTGAGCTTTCCTGGGAATGTTCAAACTAACATGTAAACAGTGGCATCAGCCTGCAAAAAGCTGAATCATTCATAGACATGTGACTTGCCCAGGTGGCTACAGACTCCGTCTTGTGGCTGGGATGTTGCACAAGAGAGAGAATATAAAAGGCCCTGTCATAAATATAAAGGGAAGGGTAAACCCCTTTAAAATCCCCCCTGGCCAGAGGAAAAATCCTCTCACCTGTAAAGGGTTAAGAAGCTAAAGATAACCTCGCTGGCACATGACGAAAATGACCAATGAGGAGACAAGATACTTTCAAAAGCTGGGAGGAGGGAGAAAAACAAAGGGTCTATGTCTGTCTGTGTGATGCTTTTGCCGGAGACAGGACAGGAATGGAGTCTTAGAACTTAGTAAGTCATCTAGCTAGATATGTGTTAGATTATGATTTCTTGAAATGGCTGAGAAAATAGCTGTGCTGAATAGAATGAATATTCCTGTCTGTGTGTCTTTTTTGTAACTTAAGGCTTTGCCTACAGGGATTCTCTATGTTTTGAATCTAATTACCCTGTAAGGTATCTACCATCCTGATTTTACAGAGGTGATTCCTTTACTTCTATTAAAAGTCTTCTTGTAAGAAAACTGAATGCTTTTTTCATTGTTCTAAGATCCAAGGGTTTGGGTCTGTGATCACCTATGCAAATTGGTGAGGACTTTTACCAAACCTTCCCCAGAAAGTGGGGTGCAAGGGTTGGGAGGATTTTGGGGGGAAAGACGTGTCCAAACTCCATTTTTTCAGGAACCCAGATAAAGTTTGGTGGTGGCAGTAGAAATCCAAGGGCAAAGGGTAAAATAATTTGTACCTTGGGGAAGTTTTAACCCAAGCTGGTAAATGTAAGCTTAGGAGGTTTTCATGCAAAGTTAATGCTCCTTTTGCCCCGTTAAAGCAACATTAAAGTCCCAGGAGCCCCAGGCCCTTCAAATTGTCACCAGAGACCGGGGAGAGGCTGGGCACAGAGCACTCAGATAGCTAAATATTGAGAAATTTGGAAAGAGGTTGTATGCAAATGCTAGATGTCTAAATACTAAGGTGAGTGAACTTGAGTGCCTGGTATTAAATATGGTTATTGATTTGATGCTGTAGAAAAAGGAAGCTAACTGGCTACACTAATATACTGAGTATTGGCTAGGTGTTTGTATCTCAAGGGTTAAGGTACAGCTAAGCAGAACTCAAGTTTTACTATATAGACTGGTTTCAGAGTAACAGCCGTGTTAGTCTGTCTTCGCAAAAAGAAAAGGAGTACTTGTGGCACCTTAGAGACTAACCAATTTATTTGAGCATAAGCTTTCATGAGCTACAGCTCACTTCATCGGATGTGACCACTCTCTTCACAATGTGTATGATAATCAAGGTGGGCCATTTCCTGCACAAATCCAGGTTCTCTCACCCCCTCACCCCCCTCCAAAAAACCACACACACAAACTCACTCTCCTGCTGGTAATAGCTTATCCAAAGTGAGCACTCTCCCTACAATGTGCATGATAATCAAGGTGGGCTGCTTCTGCTGGGCTGAGAGTATAGTTGGATAGGTTAACAATATTGCTGGGTGGGTTGAGGGAACCATTGCCGTGGCCCCTTGTAGCATGTAGTAGTTTAGAAAGTTTAGTGTCCTTTTTCTTTTGTAGAGAAGCAAAGTGTGCGTTGTAAATGGCTTGTCTAGTTTTAGTAAAATCCAGCCACGAGGAAGCTTGTGTGGAAGGTTGTTTTTTTATGAGAGTATCCATTTTTGAGAGCTCATTCTTAATCTTTCCCTGTTTGCTGTAGAGGATGTTGATCAGGTGGTTCCGCAGTTTCTTTGAGAGCGTGTGGCACAAGCTGTCAGCATAGTCTGTGTGGTATGTAGATTGTAATGGATTTTTTACCTTCAGTCCTTTTGGTACGATGTCCATCTGTTTGCATTTGGAAAGGAAGATGATGTCTGTCTGTATCTGTAGAAGTTTTTTCATGCAGTTGATAGATTTCCACTCCATACGGCTAAATGCAGTGCCTTGCATAATGACAGGTTTCAGAGTAACAGCCGTGTTAGTCTGTATTCGCAAAAAGAAAAGGAGTATTTGTGGCAGCTTAGAGACTAACCAATTTATTTGAGCATGAGCTTTCGTGAGCTACAGCTCACTTCATCAGATGCATACCGTGGAAACTGCAGCAGACATTATATACACACAGAGACCATGAAACAATACCTCCTCCCACCCCACTGTCCTGCTGGTAATAGCTTATCTAAAGTGATCATCAAGTTGGGCCATTTCCAGCACAAATCCAGGTTTTCTCACCCTCTGCCCCCCCACACACAAACTCACTCTCCTGCTGGTAATAGTCCATCCAAAGTGACCACTCTCTTCAAAATGTGTATGATAATCAAGGTGGGCCATTTCCTGCACAAATCCAGGTTCTCTCACTCCCTCACCCCCCTCCAAAAACCACACACACAAACTCACTCTCCTGCTGGTAATAGCTTATCCAAAGTGACCACTCTCCCTACAATGTGCATGATAATCAAGGTGGGCCATTTCCAGCACAAATCCAGGTTTTCTCACCCCCCCCACCCCCATACACACACAAACTCACTCTCCTGCTGGTAATAGCTTATCTAAAGTGATCATCAAGTTGGGCCATTTCCAGCACAAATCCAGGTTTTCTCACCCTCCGCCCCCCCCCCCCACACACACACACAAACTCACTCTCCTGCTGGTAATAGCCCATCCAAAGTGACCACTCTCTTCACAATGTGTATGATAATCAAGGTGGGCCATTTCCTGCACAAATCCAGGTTCTCTCACCCCCTCACCCGCCTCCAAAAAACCACACACACAAACTCACTCTCCTGCTGGTAAGAGGTCAATCAGGAAGTAAAGGGGAGGTGATTGGAATCATGTTTTGCTAAGGGGGGAAACAGGAACAGGGACACAGGCAGGGCTCTGCGGTGTCAGAGCTGGGAAGGGGGACTGTCAGGGTTCCCTCCCCACTCTGAACTTTGGGGTACAGATATGGGAACCCGCATGAAAGACCGCCTAAGCTTAGTTCTACCAGCTTAGGTTAAAAACTTCCCCCAGGCACAAATCCTTCCTTGTCCTTGGATGGGTACTGCTGCCACCACCAGGTGAGTTAGACAAAGATTCAGGAAAAGGACCATTTGGAGTTGCTGTTTCCCCAAAATATCCCCCCACGCTGCTTCACCCCCTTTCCTGTGGAGGCTTGAGAATAATATACCAACCAAATAGGTAAACCAGGTGAGCACAGACCAGACCCTTGGGTTTTTAGGACACTAAAAACCAATCAGGTTCTTATAAGCAGAACTTTATTATAAAGAAAAAAGTAAATGAAGCACTTCTGTAAAATCAGGATGGAAGGTAATTCTACAGGGTAATAAGATTTAAAAAAAAGAGGATTCCCCTCTAAGTAAAACTTCAAAGTTACAAAAAACAGAAATAACCCTCCCTCTTAGGATAGGGAAAATTCACAAGCTAAACCAAAAGATAATCTAATGCATTTCCTTGCTATTACTTACAATTTCTGTAAATTTAGATGTATCATTTCAGTAGAAGCTGGATTATTTGCTTGGTCTCTCTCTTTGTCTCGAGACACAGAGAGCACACACAAAACCTCAACCCCCTCCCCCTCCCCAGATTTGAAAGTATCTTCTTTCCCCATTGGTCCTTCTGGTCAGATGCCAACTAGGTTAATGGAAATGATTAACCCCTTACAGGTAAGTGATTCTGTACCTCTGGCCAGGAGGGATTTGATGTTACTGCATATATAAAGGTTGTTACCCTTCCCTTTATATTTATGACAGGGACATGGGGTAAACGCTCTGTGGTGTCAGAACTGGGAAGGGGGACGGGGGGTAAACGCTCTGTGATGTCAGAGATGGGAAGGGGGACATGGAGTAAACGCTGTGGGGTGTCAGAGCTGGGAATGGAACATGGGGTAAAAGTTCTGTGGTGACAGAGCTGGGAATGGAACATGGGGTAATCGCTCTGCGGTGACAGGGGACACAGAGGAAGGAAACTAAACTCATAGGGGGAGGGATAGCTCAGTGGTTTGAGCATTGGCCTGCTAAACCCAGGGTTATGAGTTCAATCCTCGAGGGGGCCATTTAGGGATCTAGGGCAAAAATTGGCAGGATTGGTCCTGCTTTGAGCAAGGGGTTGGACTAGATGATCTCCTCAGGTCCCTTCCAACCTTGATATTCTATGATTGCTTTGTGAAAGTTAACCCCAATAAACATTGAATTGTTGGCACCTCCAGACTTTGGGTATTGCTGCTCTCTGATCACGTGAGAAGGACCAAGGAAGTGGGAGAGTGATGGGATAAGCCCTCTAACAACATCCTGTTCTTTTGTTATTTCCCATTTTCCTTCTACTCCTGTTATCCTTTGTCCCACTAGTTTCCGTTCCTGTTCTTCATACTGTGTGAATGCTTTGTGTTGCTCCAGAAGGTTTTGATCAGTGGTATCAGTGTTTGTTTCCAGTTTTTCTGGGTTTACTTCTTTTTCCTTCCGAATTTGAATTACCACTTTGCCGTTACTGTGGACAGAAGGTGACGCAGCTGCTGCTTCTTTAGCCTTCTTGTCCACTTTAGCAGTATCGTATCCTTCTAAAGCATTTTGTCTAGCATGAGCCTTGGCATGCTTGATTTCTTCTCTGGACAATATCAATAATGGTTTTCCAGTAATCCCAGTATGCAACTTCTTTGCCCTCTTGTTGTTCCCATATGGGTGACCATATCTTCACTCCTTGCTCCGTCCATTAGAATCAGAACGTACGGCCATGTCATAGTCCGGGGGCGGGGGGGTGGTTGCTTCAAATGCCAGTTTGACTGCTGCCACTTTGCATCTTTGGGCTGACACCCTTTTACATGGGATCACTCGTTCCTGTTCTGGAAACAAACAAACAGCTGCTGCTCCACAGACAAGTTCACCCTCCTTGTACTAACTTGACCCATCTGTAAACCATGCCCCCTCGTGATCCAATAGTGCCTGTAGTAAATCCCCGGTTTCCTGCACAGGCCACTTGTGCTGTGTCTGTACGGGTATGGGACATTCATGGTGTTGCCCTTCTATTATTAGAGCAGATGGAAGTAGTGGGGGTTCCTTTATTTTATTCACCACAAGCCTGCGGTTCTGTAGAACTAGGGCCCACTTTGCCGAACGATGATCACTTACTCTAATATCAGAACTCTTTCTTTGCAGGCTCAGCTTCACAGGAATATGAGCTGTGATTACAATAACAGGAGCTTGTCCTGTCATGTATTCCGATTTCTGTAAAGCCCATATCATAGCCAAGCATTCTCGTTCACATGGAGAAAATCTGGACTCATGGGGTGTTAATTTGCGGCTTCTGTAAGCACCTGAGTGTTACTTTCCATGTTTCCTGCAATAGTCCTGCACCCAGCGCTCCCAAGCTGTGTGATACCGTTAAGTAAAAAGATTTAGTTGAATCTGGATATGCTAATGCTGGTGCAGTCACAACTGCTTCCTTTAACTTTTTGAATGCTTCATCGTGTTCTGGGCTCCAGTCCCATTGTCATTTTTTCTTTATTAGGGACCACAGGGGTCTGCAAATTTCAACAAAATTTGGGATAAAATCCTGGACAAATCCCATAGCTCCTAACAATACCCGAACTGAATGCACATCCAGTGGCTTAGGGAGGGTGCTTAAAATTTCCACTCTTTGTTTCCTGGTAGTACAACCCTCCTGTCCCAAAACAGTGCCTAAATCGTCAACTTCTTGCTGTACCAGCTGTGACTTGCCCCATGATCATTTAAAATCTGCTTTCTCCATTATTCCCAAAACCAGCTTAGTTAGGTGTTTACACTCCTCCTGGGAAACCACATAAGAAGTAACCCCCGGCTTATCCAAATCAGGGAGTTGGTCTCACATCCTTGTCACGTGAACATGTGCTATAGCCAGAGCATCGTGGTAGCCTTAGGGTGACTAGATAGCATATGTGAAAAATCGGGACAGGATGTGGGGGGTAATAGGTGCTGATATAAGAAAAACCCTTGAATATCAGGACTGTCCCTATACAATCGGGACATCTGGTCACCCTAGGACACGTTGAAATGTGAGCTGAATGTTCTGGAATGTAAAATCAAACTGAGACTGACTCTCAGGGGTTAACAGAATAGCAAAGTAACAGTTATCAATATCCAGCACAGAGAACCATTCAGTGGCTGCAGATATGCCAGCTGGTACAGCTGGGAGATTAGCTACTATTGGTGCCATCAGGACTGTAGCCACATTGACTTTTCTATAATTAATCATGAGACGCCACCTTCTGTCCGGTTTTCGCACAGGTCAGATGGGAGAATTGTATGGACTTTGGCATTCCACCACCACTTGGCGGGATAACTCACATGACTGAAGTACTGTCATGGATGGATATAAACTGTTCAGGAAGGACAGGCAGGGCAGAAAAGGTGGGGGAGTTGCACTGTACGTAAGGGAGCAGTATGACTGCTCAGAGCTCCGGTATGGAACTGCAGAAAAATCTGAGTGTCTCTGGATTAAGTTTAGAAGTGTAAGCAACAAGGGTGATGTCGTGGTGGGAGTCTGCTATAGACTACGGACCAGGGGGATGAGGTGGACGAGGCTTTCTTCCGGCAACTCACAGAAGTTACTAGATCGCAGACCCTGGTTCTCATGGGAGACTTCAATCAACCTGATATCTGCTGGGAGAGCAATACAGCGGTGCACAGACAATCCAGGAAGTTTTTGGAAAGTGTAGGGGACAATTTCCTGGTGCAAGTGCTGGAGGAACCAACTAGGGGCAGAGCTCTTCTTGACCTGCTGCTGACAAACGGGAAAGAATTAGTAGGGGAAGCAAAAGTGGACGGGAATCTGGGAGGCAGTGACCATGAGATGGTCGAGTTCAGAATCCTGACACAGGGAAGATAGGAGAGCAGCAGAATATGGACCCTGGACTTCAGAAAAGCAGACTTTGACAACCTCAGGGAACTGATGGGCAGGATCTCCTGGGAGAATAACATGAGGGGGAAAGGAGTCCAAGAGAGCTGGCTGTATTTTAAAGAATCCTTATTGGGGTTTCAGGGACAAACTATCCCGATGTGTAGAAAGAATAGTAAATATGGCAGGCGACCAGCTTGGCTTAACAGTGAAATCCTTGCTGATCTTAAACAACAAAAAAGAAGCTTACAAGAAGTGGAAGATTGGACAAATGACCAGGGAAGAGTATAAAAATATTGCTCGGCCATGCAGGAGTGAAATCAGGAAGACCAAATCGCACCTGTAGTTGCAGCAAGCAAGAGATGTTGAGAGAAACAAGAAGGGATGTTAGCAACAAGAAGAAAGTCAAGGAAAGTGTGGGCCCCTTACTGAATGAGGGAGGTAACCTAGTGAAGAGGATGTGGAAAAAGCTAATGTACTCAATGCTTTTTTTGCCTCTGTCTTCACGAACAAGGTCAGCTCCCAGACTGCTGCACTGGGCAGCACAGCATGGGGAGAAGGTGACCAGCCCTCTGTGGAGAAAGAAGTGGTTAGGGACTATTTAGAAAAGCTGGACGTGCACAAGTCCATGGGGCCGGATGCACTGCATCCGAGAGTGCTAAAGGAGTTGGCGGATGTGATTGCAGAGCCATTGGCAATTATCTTTGAAAACTCATGGCAATCTGGGGAAGTCCCGGATGACTGGAAAAAGGCTAATGTAGTGCCCATCTTTAAAAAAAGGAAGAAGGAGGATCCTGGGAACTACAGGCCAATCAGCCTCACCTCAGTCCCTGGAAAAATCATGGAGCAGGTGCTCAAGGAATCAACTGTGAAGCACTTAGAGGAGAGGAAAGTGATCAGGAACAGTCAGCATGGATTCACCAAGGGAAAGTCATGCCTGACTAATCTAATTGCCTTCTATGACGAGATAAGTGGCTCTGTGGATGAGGGGAAAGCGGTGAACATGTTGTTCCTTGACTTTAGCAAAGCTTTTGACAAGGTCTCCCACAGTATTCTTGCCAGCAAGTTAAACAAGTATGTGCTGGATGAATGGACTATAAGGTGGATAGAAAGTTGGCTAGATTGTGGGGCTCAACGGGTAGTTATCAATGGCTCCATGTCTAGTTGGCAGCCGGTATCAAGTGGAGTGCCCCAAGGGTCAGTCCTGGGGCCGGTTTTGTTCAATATCTTCATAAATGATCTGGAGGATGGCGTGGATTGTACCCTCAGCAAGTTTGCAGATGACACTAAACAGGGAGGAGAGGTAGATATGCTGGAGGGTAGGGATTGGATACAGAGGGCCCTAGCCAAATTAGAGGATTGGGCCAAAAGAAATCTGACGAGGTTCAACAAGGACAAGTGCAGAGTCCTGCACTTAGGAGGGAAGAATCCCATGCACCGCTACAGACTAGGGACTGAATGGCTAGGTAGCAGTTCTGTAGAAAAGGACCTAGGGGTTACAGTGGACGAGAAGCTGAATATGAGTCAACAGTGTGCCCTTGTTGCCAAGAAGGCCAATGGCATTTTGGGATGTATCAGTAGGGGCATTGCCAGCAGATCGAGGGACGTGATCGTTCCCCTCTATTCGACATTGGTGAGGCCTCATCTGGAGTACTGTGTCCAGTTTTGGGCCCCACACTACAAGAAGGATGTGGAAAAATTGGAAAGAGTCCAGCGGAGAGCAACAAAAATGATGAGGGGACTGGAACACATGACTTATGAGGAGAGGCTGAGGGAACTGGGATTGTTTAGCCTGCAGAAGAGAAGAATGAGGGGGGATTTGATAGCTGCTTTCGACTACCTGAAGGAGGGTTCCAAAGAGGATGGATCAAGACTGTTCTCAGTGGTAGCAGATGACAGAACAAGGAGTAATGGTCTGAAGTTGCAGTGGGGGAGGTTTAGGTTGGATATTAGGAAAAACTTTTTCACTAGGAGTGTGGTGAAACACTGGAATGCGTTACCTAGGGAGGTGGTAGAATCTCCTTCCTTAGAGGTTTCTAAGGTCAGGCTTGACAAAGCCCTGGCTGGGATGATTTAGTGGCGGATTGGTCCTGCTTTGAGCAGGGGGTTGGACTAGATGACCTCCTGAGGTCCCTTCCAACCCTGATATTCTATGATTTTATGATTCTATGATTCACTCCTTGTTCTTTTAAATCCTGTAGCAATTCCTCTATGTGTGGGAGAGCTTCTGCAGGATAAGAATATTGAGGAACTGCTTTTACAAATTTTCCTGCTAGGGAGAGTCCATTCTGGCTTATTGTGCTAGAATGTTGTTGGCAGGTTCTCTAACTGATATGGAGGAAAGGCAGGCAACAGATTTGTTATATGATGGTTTAAGGGACCCTATTAAGATGTTTATAGGTTCTCGAGAGGAGCTGGATCAGGAGAAACTGATTAAAACGGCCCGAAAGGCATAAAAGGTGGAAAGCAGAATAAGTGGTTCCTCCTAGAAGGCAGTCAGTGAAATCTCTTGTAGCAAACAGGTTACAGTGGTCCCAATCACGCTGGTATGAGTGAAAGAACACAACAGAGAACATGGAGAGTCCAGCGGAGGATCAGTGTGAGCACACATGGGTTTTACTCCAGGAGAAGGGAGTGGATATGGCTCACTTGGAAGAACAACCTTTAGAGGTTTTATTGAATGCTGTGAGTGATTTGGCAGGGAGTAAGTCCTTGCCTGTGCCACAACCTAGGACTAAGGCTGTTGAGATTGTGGAAACAGGTGTGGGCCCTTATGGCTTGTTGTCTCAGGAGTTGGCTCAGATGGACGTGGCAGGCTTCTCATCAGGGTAGCCCCACATCTCAGTAGGGGTGCCCCATCCTTTGCAACCCCTGCCCCCAAGATTGGATGTTAGTGTCTAAATTGCAGCCCCACATAACTGGTAGACCCTACGTGGAGGTGGGGCAGGTGGAGGCAGGAGGAAACATACAATGGCTGCTGGCGTTAATTGATACAGGGGCAGAGGCAACTTTGATTAAGTCGGTGCTGGAGGACGTACAGAAAGGACAGACTGTTCCTTTATTTGGATCTCAGGGTGAAGGAGTGAAAGGGATTTTATTAAAGAGTTTGTCGTGGGTGTTAGGACACCGTAAGTTTTGGACAGATACCGTGGTCTGTGATAGCATGACTGAAAATCCTATCTCAGGTGCAGATGTGGTACAGCAGGAGAAACGGGCAATTGATCTGGTAGGAGGTTGGCTGTGGAAGAGGGAGACAGAGATGGTGAGCGAGCAGGTGATTTCAGGAGGATTAAGCAAAGGAGCTTGCAAAGCGATATCACGTGTGGTGTTACCAGATAACGAATGGACACAAGAGTTCCCTATGGTACGGGCCAACAAGAAAATTTGTAAAACCCTGTCAAATGCTTTCTCTGCATCGAGAGATAAAGCGACGGAGGGCACATCTGACATCTCAGGATTGCTGGATCAAATGAGCGATTTTTCTAATATTCGCAAAAAGAAAAGGAGTACTGTAGCTGTGAGCTGTAGCTCACGAAAGCTTATGCTCAAATAAATTGGTTAGTCTCTAAGGTGCCACAAGTCCTCCTTTTCTTTTTGCGAATACAGACTAATACGGCTGCTACTCAGAAACTTTTCTAATATTATCAGCAACCAATTTTCCGTTAATGAAACCAACCTAATCTGTGTGTACAATTGATGGGATGATGGTGTTCAGTCATGTCGCTAAAATGTTTGCAATTATTTTACAATATGTGTCAAATAGAGATGGGGGGCAGAAGTCGCCACAGTTGCAACCACCTTTGTTCATCTTCTATATTAAAGTAAATAAAGCAGATCTCATATCATGAGACATCATTCTTTTTTGCAATCTTTCAGTGAAAACCTTTCAATGAGTAAGGAGTAACCTCAAAGTGGGGGGCATAAAAATAGAAATGTTAAGAACGTGAAGCCTTCAGGTTGCTCTTTGTGAGCAGAAAATCACTTAGATAGGGCTACAAGAAAATACTGTCAGCTCAAAACAAACAGTTACACTTTATGTGCCATAAAATCATATTAGCCATATTGATTTTCACACAAAGGGTAAGGGCTGTACTATGGAAAGAAGACACATTCCCATGAAATATGTAGAGTTTATCGCAAATGGACAAAACAACTGTCAATAAGACAGGCTGTTTAATTAAAAACACATACAGCTTCCAACAAGAAGCCACAAAAGCTTGTGTTTACTTCTCAGGAGGCTGCCTGCTTCAGAAGTAAAAATCAACCCAGCACCAAGACAGATCAGTGAATATAAGACATGGAGCTTCAGCACTAACACTCCCATACAAAAGTTCTGTTTGGAGGTGATGTCGAGTAAACGTTATTAGGAAACAAAAACCCAGGCGGTAGCGACTTGTAACTGGAAAAAGAATAATTGTATCGAAACTAAGCAATTGTATCAAAGATTGAAATGCCCTAGATTAAAGAACAAATCCAACCAATATTTTATGGTTACATTTATTGAAACTATTTTTTAAGATATTGAGTTTATTAATAGGCCCAGTGTTAAATTTCACCCGTTTGCTGTCTATTTACAATGTTTACAAACCACTGAAAGATGCTAGGGCCAAAAAATGGAAACTTTTGAAATGCACGAGCCTGCCAAGGTGGGGCAACAGTGACCCTGAAGGCAAGTGGTGGAATCAGCACGGGATCAGCGATGTCTGGGACTGGTATGTTCTTCTGAAAGCAGCTGACAGAGAGACGCTGTGGGAACATGACCAAACATTTCAACAGAAGCTAGCAGCAGAAGTACTTGATCCTTTACATGAGCAAGGTTTTCAGCCAAAATTAGCATCAAAGTATCATATGATGAAAAGCAACTAAGCAAAAATTATTTAAAATGAGCTTTTAACTATTATATGTAGGACCCCCTATCCACCCGGTAACCTCCTTTAGCACCAATTCCCTTCTGGGTTTTGATGCACAGGCCTGGGTTCTTCTGGACCCTGCCTCCCACTCAGCAGGATGTCAATTCTTTATTTTCTTCCCATATGAATTTATTGGCCGTGCCTCCACCCCCTCACGCCTTCCTGGCAGGATCACCAGGGCAGCTTGGGAGAAAAATTCTAAGCACAAGGAAACCTCCACTTACATGCCAGATAGTTGGAGACTCCCAAGAAACAGCACAAACACACACAATATATTCAACATTGTTATATTTATCTCCTGTTTTATATAATAACATAACAGGGTAAAACACTTTGGATGGACGTCAGTGGAGTTTTCCCAGGGCAAGGGCGGAGGGCACCAGTGTTATCCTAGGGTTCGCATTCGGGAAAAGGTCAAAGGAATTCTGCTCGGATTGAGGCAGGGCAGTTAAGTGAGGCTAGGGTTCAGGTGATGCGTGCAATCAATAAAGTTACCCAGGGCTGGGGTGAGGCAGGAAGTGAATACATTAATGCCAGGGTTTATGAGGGCGAGGCAGAAAGTTAGGTGAATGATGTCATCTCCTTGGGGTTCAGTTTCTCACCTGAAACACTGGGGTAAAAAGTTTCAGAGGGGTAGCCGTGTTAGTCTGTATCAGCAAAAAACAACGAGGAATCCTGTGGCACCTTAAAGGCTAACACATTTATTTGGGCTATAACTCACTTTGTCAGATGCATGGAGTGGAGATTACAGTAGGCAGGTATAAATATACTAACACATGAAAAGATGGGAGTTACCTTACCAAGTGGAGGATCAGTGCTAAGGAGGCCAATTCAATCAGGAAGGAAAGGTAACTCCCATCTTTTCATGTGTTAGCCCTGGTCTACACTAGGACTTTAGGTCGAATTTAGCAGCATTAAATCGATGTAAACCTGCACCCGTCCACACGATGAAGCCCTTTATTTTGACTTAAAGGGCTCTTACAATCGATTTCCTTACTCCACCCCTGACAAGTGGATTAGCGCTTAAATCGACCTTGCCGGCTCGAATTTGGGGTACTGTGGACACAATTCGATGGTATTGGCCTCGGGGAGCTATCCCAGAGTGCTCCATTGTGACTGCTCTGGACAGCACTCTCAGCTCAGATGCACTGGCCAGGTAGACAGGAAAAGAACCACGAACTTTTAAATCTCATTTCCTGTTTGGCCAGCGTGGCAAGCTGCAGGTGACCATGCAGAGCTCATCAGCACAGATGACCATGATGGAGTCCCAGAATCGCAAAAGAGCTCCAGCATGGACCGAACGGGAGGTACGGGATCTGATCGCTGTTTGGGGAGAGGAATCCGTGCTATCAGAACTCCGTTCCAGTTTTCGAAATGCCAAAACCTTTGTCAAAATCTCCCAGGGCATGAAGGACAGAGGCCATAACAGGGACCTGAAGCAGTGCCGCGTGAAACTGAAGGAGCTGAGGCAAGCCTACCAGAAAACCAGAGAGGCGAACGGCCGCTCTGGGTCAGAGCCCCAAACATGCCGCTTCTATGATGAGCTGCATGCCATTTTAGGGTGTTCAGCCACCACTACCCCAGCCATGTTGTTTGACTCCTTCAATGGAGATGGAGGCAATACGGAAGCAGGTTTGGGGGATGAAGAAGATGATGATGATGATCAGGTTGTAGATAGCTCACAGCAAGCAAGCAGAGAAACTGGTTTTCCCAACAGCCAGGAACTGTTTCTCACCCTGGACCTGGAGCCAGTACCCCTCGAACCCACCCAAGGCTGCCTCCTGGACCCAGCAGGCGGAGAAGGGACCTCTGGTGAGTGTACCTTTTAAAATACTATACATGGTTTAAAGGCAAGCATGTGAAAGGATTACTTTGCCCTGGCATTCGCGGTTCTCCTAGATGTACTCCTAAAGCCTTTGCAAAAAGTTTCTGTGGAGGGCAGCCTTATTGCGTCCTTCATGGTAGGACACTTTACCACTCCAGGCCAGTAACACGTACTCGGGAATCATTGTACAACAAAGCATTGCAGTGTATGTTTGCTGGCATTCAAACAACATCCATTCTTTATCTCTCTGTGTTATCCTCAGGAGAGTGAGATATAATTCATGGTCACCTGGTTGAAATAGAGTGCTTTTCTTCAGGGGACACTCAGAGGAGCCCATTCCTGCTGGGTTGTTTGCCTGTGGCTAAACAGAAATGTTCCCTGCTGTTAGCCACAGGGAGGGGGGAAGGTTGAGGGGGTAGCCACGCGGTGGTGGGAGGCAAAATGCGACCTTGTAACGAAAGCACATGTGCTATGTATGTAATGTTAACAGCAAGGTTTACCCTGAAAGAGTGTAGCCACTGTTTTATAAAATGTGTCTTTTTAAATACAGCTGTCCCTTTTTTTTTCTCCACCAGCTGCATGTGTTTCAATGATCACAGGATCTTCTCCTTCCCAGAGGCTAGTGAAGCTTAGAAAGAAAAAAAAACGCACTCGCGATGAAATGTTCTCCGAGCTCATGCTGTCCTCCCACACTGACAGAGCACAGACGAATGCGTGGAGGCAAATAATGTCAGAGTGCAGAAAAGCACAAAATGACCGGGAGGAGAGGTGGCGGGCTGAAGAGAGTAAGTGGCGGGCTGAAGAGAGGGCTCAAGCTCAAATGTGGCGGCAGCGTGATAAGAGGAGGCAGGATTCAATGCTGAGGCTGCTGGAGGACCAAACCAGTATGCTCCAGTGCATGGTTGAGCTGCAGCAAAGGCAGCTGGAGCACAGACTGCCACTACAGCCCCTGTGTAACCAACCGCCCTCCTCCCCAAGTTCCATAGCCTCCACACCCAGATGCCCAAGAACGCGGTGGGGGGGCCTCTGGCCAACCAGCCACTCCACCACAGAGGATTGCCCAAAAAAAAGAAGGCTGTCATTCAATAAATTTTAAAGTTGTAAACTTTTAAAGTGCTGTGCTTAAAGTGCTGTGTGGCATTTTCCTTCCCTCCTCCACCACCCCTCCTGGGCTACCTTGGTAGTCATCCCCCTATTTGTGTGATGAATGAATAAAGAATGCATGAATGTGAAGCAACAATGACTTTATTGCCTCTGAAAGCGGTGATTGAAGGGAGGAGGGGCGGGTGGTTAGCTTACAGGGAAGTAGAGTGAACCAAGGGGCGGGGGGTTTCATCAAGGAGAAACAAACAGAACTTTCACACCGTAGCCTGGCCAGTCATGAAACTGGTTTTCAAAGCTTCTCTGATGTGTACCACGCCCTCCTGTGCTCTTCTAACTGCCCTGGTGTCTGGCTGCGCGTAACCAGCAGCCAGGCGATTTGCCTCAACCACCCACCCCGCCATAAACGTCTCCCCCTTACTCTCACAGATATTGTGGAGCACACAGCAAGCAGTAATAACAGTGGGAATATTGGTTTCGCTGAGGTCTAAGCGAGTCAGTAAACTGCACCAGCGCACCTTTAAACGTCCAAATGCACATTCTACCACCATTCTGCACTTGCTCAGCCTGTAGTTGAACAGCTTCTGACTACTGTCCAGGCTGCCTGTGTACGGCTTCAATAGCCATGGCATTAAGGGGTAGGCTGGGTCCCCAAGGATACATATAGGCATTTCAACATCCCCTACAGTTATCTTCTGGTCTGGGAATAAAGTCCCTTCCTGCAGCTTTTGAAACAGACCAGAGTTCCTGAAGATGCGAGTGTCATGTACCTTTCCTGGCCATCCCACGTTGATGTTGGTGAAACGTCCCTTGTGATCCACCAGAGCTTGCAGCACTATCGAAAAGTACCCCTTGCGGTTTATGTACTCGGCGGCTTGGTGCTCCGGTGCCAAGATAGGGATACGGGTTCCGTCTATGGCCCCACCACAGTTAGGGAATCCCATTGAATCATAGAATCATAGAATATCAGGGTTGGAAGGGACCCCTGAAGGTCATCTAGTCCAACCCCCTGCTCAAAAGCAGGACCCATACCCAATTAAATCATCCCAGCCAGGGCTTTGTCAAGCCTGACCTTAGAAACCTCTAAGGAAAGAGATTCCACCACCTCCCTAGGCAACGCATTCCAGTGTTTCACCACCCTCCTAGTGAAAAAGTTTTTCCTAATATCCAACCTGAACCTCCCCCACTGCAACTTGAGACCATTACTCCTTGTCCTGTCCTCTTCCACCACTGAGAATAGTCTAGAACCATCCTCTCTGGAACTACCTCTCAGGTAGTTGAAAGCAGCTATCAAATCCCCCATCATTCTTCTCTTCTGCAGACTAAACAATCCCAGTTCCCTCAGCCTCTCCTCATAACTCATGTGTTCCAGACCCCTAATCATTTTTGTTGCCCTTCGCTGGACTCTCTCCAATTTATCCACATCCTTCTTGTAGTGTGGGGCCCAAAACTGGACACAGTACTCCAGATGAGGCCTCACCAATGTCGAATAGAGGGGGACGATCACGTCCCTCGATCTGCTCGCTATGCCCCTACTTATACATCCCAAAATGCCATTGGCCTTCTTGGCAACAAGGGCACACTGCTGGCTCATATTCAGCTTCTCGTCCACTGTCACCCCTAGGTCCTTTTCCGCAGAACTGCTGCCTAGCCATTCGGTCCCGAGTCTGTAGCTGTGCATTGGGTTCTTCCGTCCTAAGTGCAGGACCCTGCACTTATCCTTATTGAACCTCATCAGATTTCTTTTGGCCCAATCCTCCAATTTGTCTAGGTCCCTCTGTATCCTATCCCTGCCCTCCAGTGTATCTACCACTCCTCCCAGTTTAGTATCATCCGCAAATTTGCTGAGAGTGCAATCCACACTATCCTCCAGATCATTTATGAAGATATTGAACAAAACCGGCCCCAGGACCGACCCCTGGGGCACTCCACTTGACACCGGCTGCTGGCTAGACATGGAGCCATTGATCACTACCCGTTGAGCCCGACAATCTAGCCAACTTTCTACCCACCTTATGGTGCATTCATCCAGCCCATACTTCCTTAACTTGCTGACAAGAATACTGCGGGAGACCGTGTCAAAAGCTTTGCTAAAGTCAAGATACAATACATCCATTGCTTTCCCTTCATCCACAGAACCAGTAATCTCATCATAGAAGGCAATTAGATTAGTCAGGCATGACCTTCCCTTGGTGAATCCATGATGACTGTTCCTGATCACTTTCCTCTCATGTAAGTGCTTCAGGATTGATTCTTTGAGGACCTGCTCCATGATTTTTCCGGGGACTGAAGTGAGGCTGACTGGCCTGTAGTTCCCAGGATCCTCCTTCTTCCCTTTTTTAAAGATTGGCACTACATTAGCCTTTTTCCAGTCATCTGGGACTTTCCCCGTTCGCCACGAGTTTTCAAAAATAATGGCCAATGGCTCTGCAATCACAGCCGCCAGTTCCTTTAGCACTCTCGGATGCAACTCATCTGGCCCCATGGACTTGTGCACGTCCAGTTTTTCTAAATAGTCCCTAACCACCTCTTTCTCCACAGAGGGCTGGCCATCTATTCCCCATGTTGTTATGCCCAGCACAGCAGTCTGGGAGCTGACCTTGTTCGTGAAGACAGAAGCAAAAAAATCATTGAGTACATTAGCTTTTTCCACATCCTCCGTCACTAGGTTGCCTCCCTCATTCATTTAGGGGCCCACACTTTCCTTGGCTTTCTTCTTGTTGCTAACATACCTGAAGAAACCCTTCTTGTTACTCTTAACGTCTCTCGCTAGCTGCAGCTCCAGATGCGATTTGGCCCTCCTAATTTCATTCCTACATGCCCGAGCAATATTTTTATACTCTTCCCTGGTCATACGTCCAACCTTCCACTTCTTGTAAGCTTCTTTTTTATGCTTAAGATCCGCTAGGATTTCACCGTTAAGCCAAGCTGGTCGCCTGCCATATTTACTATTCTTTCGACACATCGGGATGGTTTGTCCCTGTAACCTCACCTGGGATTCCTTGAAATACAGCCAGCTCTCCTGGACTCCTTTCCCCTTCATGTTCGTCCCCCAGGGGATCCTACCCATCCGTTCCCTGAGGGAGTCGAAGTCTGCTTTCCTGAAGTCCAGGGTCCGTATCCTGCTGCTTACCTTTCTTCCCTGTGTCAGGATCCTGAACTCAACCAACTCATGGTCACTGCCTCCCAGATTCCCATCCACTTTTGCTTCCCCTATTAATTCTTCCCGGTTTGTGAGCAGCAGGTCAAGAAAAGCTCCCCCCCTAGTTGGCTCCTCTAGCACTTGCACCAGGAAATTGTCCCCCACGCTTTCCAAAAACTTCCTGGATTGTCTATGCACCGCTGTATTGCTCTCCCAGCAGATATCAGCAAGATATCATTGCAGCAAAGCCATCCACTATGACCTGCACATTTCCCAGGGTCACTACCCTTGATATCAGCAGATCTTTGATTGCGTGGGCTACTTGCATCACAGCAGCCCACACAGTAGATTTGCCCACTCCAAATTGATTCCCAACTGACCGGTAGCTGTCTGGCGCTGCAAGCTTCCACAGGGCTATCGCCACTCGCTTCTCAACTGTGAGGGTTGCTCTCATCTTGGTATTCATGCACCTCAGGGCAGGGGAAAGCAAGTCACAAAGTTCCATGAAAGTGTCCTTACGCATGCGAAAGTTTCGCAGCCACTGGGAATCGTCCCAGACCTGCAACACTATGCGGTCCCACCAGTCTGTGCTTGTTTCCCGAGCCCAGAATCGGCGTTCCACAGCATGAACCTGCCCCCATTAGCACCATGATGCATGCATTGGCAGGGCCCATGCTTTCAGAGAAATCTGTGTCCATGTCCTGATCACTCACGCGACCGCGCTGACATCGCCTCCTCGCCCGGTATCGCTTTGCCAGGTTCTGGTGCTGCATATACTGCTGGATAATGCGTGTGGTGTTTAATGTGCTCCTGATTGCCAAAGTGAGCTGAGCAGCCTCCATGCTTGCCTTGGTATGGCGTCCGCACAGAAAAAAGGCGCGGAATGATTGTCTGCCGTTGCTCTGACGGAGGGAGGGGCTTCTGACGACACGGCTTATAGGGTTGGCTTCAGGGAGCTAAAATCAACAAAGGGGGTGTCTTTACATCAAGGAGTATTTCAGGCAGGACTTCACGGAGGGTTCCAATAAGAAATGGTGCACCTAAGTTATTGTTCTTATTGGAACAAGGAGGTTAGCCTGGCCTCTGATTGATACATGGCTAGATTTACCTCGCTGCACCTTCTCTGTGAGTGACTGCAGTGTGACCTAGAAAAATGAGTCCCCTAGACAGGAGAGGAGGCAAATGAGTACAAAACAAATCTGTTCTATTTGTTGTTTTGATCCACTCCATCTATCTTTTACATCTTTGGCTGGCAGCAGACGGTGCAGAAGGACTGTATGCCATCCACATCTCATGGCTGCTCGGCAGAAGATGGTACAGTACGACTGCTAGCCATCCTCATCTCTTGCCTGCCTGGAAGAAGATGGTACAATACAACTGCTAGCAATCCTCATCTCTTGCCTGCCCGGCAGAAGATGGTATAGTACGACTGCTAGCAGTCTGTATCGCCTGCCTGCTCACCATAAGACGGTTCAATAGGACTGACTGCAGGACTAAAGAGAATGATCTGGTCAAGTCACTCCAAATTTAGTCCCTGCGCCCATGTCTGCCCAGGTGCTCCCAGCCGACGTGGCCAGGAGCACCTCGGACACGACGAGGACGGCTACCAGTCGTACTGCACCGTCTGCTGCCAGAAGGCAATGGGTTGCTGCTACTGTGTAGCAAAGCCGTACCACGTCTGTCAGCACCCAGGAGATATAGGGTGACGGTTACCTGAGCGGGCTCCATGCTTGCCGTGGTATGGCGTCTGCACAGGTAACTCAGGAAAAAAGGCGCAAAACGATTGTCTGCCCTTGCTTTCATGGAGGGAGGGAGGGAACGGGGGCCTGACGATATGTACCCAGAACCACCCGCGACAATGTTTTAGCCCCATCAGGCATTGGGATCTCAACCCAGAATTCCAATGGGCAGCGGAGACTGCGGGAACTGTGGGCTAGCTACCCACAGTGCAATGCTCCAGAAGTCGACTCTAGCCTCGGTACTGTGGAAGAGATCCACCGAGTTAATGCACTTAATGCACTTAGAGCATTTTCTGTGGGGACACACACACTCGAATATATAAAACCGATTTCTAAAAAAACTACTTCTATAAATTCGACCTTATTCCGTAGTGTAGACATACACTTAGTATGTTTATAGTTCTCTGAAAACATCAACTCAGTGTGCAGTGGCAGTCAAAAAAGCGAACAGAATGCTGGGAATAACTAAGAAAGGGATAGATAATAGGACAGAAAATATCATGTTGCCTCTCTATAAATCCATGGGACACCCACATCTTGAATCCTGTGTGCAGATGTGGTCGCCCCATCTCAAAAAGGATATATTGGAATTGGAAAAGGTTCAGAAAAGAGCAAGAAAAAGTATTAGGGGTATGGAAGGGCTTCTGTATGAGGAGAGATTAATAAAACTGGGACATTTCAGCTTGGAAAAGAGACAGCTAAGGGGAGATATGATTGAGGTCTTTAAAATCATGACTGGTGTAGAGAAAGTAGATAAGGAAGTGTTGTTTACTACTTCTCATAACAAAATAACTAGGGTGTCACCAAATGAAATTAATAGGCAGCAGGTTTAAAACCAATAAAAGGAAGTATATCTTCACACAACGCACAGTCAACCTGTGGAACTCCTTGCCAGAGGATGTTGTGAAGGCCAAGACCATAACAAGGTTCAAAAAGAACTAGATGCATTCATGGAGGATAGGTCCATCAATAGCTATTAGCCAGGATGGGCAGGGATGGTGTCCCTAGCCTCTGTTTGCCAGAAGCTGGGAATGGGCGATAAAGGATGGATCACTTGATGATTACCTGTTCTTTTCATTCCCTCTGGGGCACCTGGCACTGGCCACTATCGGAAGACAGGATACTGGGCTAGATGGACCCTTGGTCTGACCCAGAAGGGCCATTGTTATGTTCTTATACCTGCCTACTGTAATTTCCACTCGATGCATCTGAGGAAGTGGATTATAGCTCACGAATATGTCCAAATAAATGTCCAAATAAATTTGTTGGTCTTTAAGGATTCCTTGTTGTTTTTACTGTGGTAAAAATTATTCCTTTCTCCCATCCATTTCTCTTGTAAGTTCTTTGGGGCAGGGGCTGTCTCTGGCCATGTGTGGGTGCAGCCCCTATTGCAACTCGGCTTCCACACAACAGAAGCAATAGTGCATTGTTCAGAATTATCCCTGACACATAGGATATGGGTTTTAACCTTGTCCCTTGAAATGAAGAAATAATACAACAAAAGAAGTGAAAGGAACCTGGGGGAGATGCTGTGAGCCTGGCCCCTGGCCCTTCTCCCTTTAGAGCAGCACATGCGAGCCCAGCACCACGTCCCAGAAACAGCCCTGACTCGAAGCAAAGAGCGCCCCCTACTGAGTTTCCTGCAGCACCCCCTGTGCTGCAGCGCCCCCATTGCACTGTGGGGGTTTGTCCTGAATTTTCTCTGTTGTTTCTTTGTCTTTCTCCAGGGAACCAATTTCCACAGAGCCACAAATACAGACTATGCTGCCTGAGAAATGAAAACCTGGAATGGAAGTTCAGTGGAGAAATTGTGCCCGTTGATTTCAAAACCCGCAGTAGCTTCTGATGGACAGTGGGAAAGCTCTCCTTACCGCCAAGCCATGGACCCTGGGTGGCCGTAGAGGGAGAAACAGGGCGAGCAGATGGCTACAGTATTTTGTAACTGAGAACTGTACCAACTCAACCAGGGTGATCAGACAGCAAGGTGGGTTGTGAAGTAGGAAGAGAGCCTGAGACATAAGCCGTTGTAGCAGAGGCCCGATCTGAGGCCTGGGCTAAAGTAGTATTGATATAAAGTACAGACTAGCTGTGAGGAAGAGGCAGGACCGGCTCATCGAATCAGGCAAGAACAGGGCTGATATCGCAGTAATACAGGTTCCTAAGAAGTGCTAGACACAGAGCACTCACGCAAACCCATCCCGATATCACGTGATGCCAGAGCATCCCGATATCAAGGATGGTACAAAAGCATTCCCCAAGGATAACAGGAACACACTGACCCCTCTTAAAAGTTAAGGTCTCGATGACAGTACATAATAGAGATATTTTGATCATACCAACATATACCAGGTGAGGGTGATAACTAGCCAAATCAAGGAGGCGGGGGCAGTAACTAACTATGTCATAGGGGCAGTATGGAATTTGTTTGTTTCTGGGTATAATGATGTATCTCAGAGGGAGTGTCTTTGTCAGTCCTTAGGGAGGAATGGAAAGTCCCACCGTTCACTGAGTTGGTACATTGTTACGGGCACACATGTATTAGGAGTCTGATAGGGTCTGCGGGATACTGGTACCATGCTTCATCGAAAATAAACCTGGCTGAGTGCCCTCATCCCTTAACAGATCTTGTGGACATTGGGTGGTTCGCTCGAGATCTGCTGTGCCAGGTGTCTACATGGGGCTGGGGTGGCACACACAAGGAACACACGCATGCAGCCAGACATCTCACTGCATGGAGTAATAGGTGCCTATATAAGAAAAAGCTCCATATATTGTGACTATCCCTATAAAAGCAGGACATCCGGTCACCCTAACTCAACACACCTACATTTAAAGAGCCCGTGAGAGTTATTTGCAAAGCATTATCTTGTGGGTAAGACAAAGGCCTGGGACACAGGAGATCTGGGTTCCAGTACAGTCTATGTAGAAGTGTCCCTGTTTGCCCTTCAGTAACTCACTAAATCGCTTTGTGCCTCAGTTTCCCCATCTCTTACACATGGCTAGTTAAATCCTTTGTCACTCTCAGCTTTTAAATGTCTATCACATTCAGATGGGGGCTGTCTCTTACTCTGTGTCTCTGCGGTGTATGGCAAGAAACGGCCTACATCTCAGTTCCAGACTGTAGGTCCTACCATTATACCGATGATAAAAATAGTGATAATACAATCTAAAATACCCAAAGGCAGGTCCAGCTCTGGTGGCTGTGGCAACGACACACTGAACTCAGCTCATGCAAACCAAGAGTAACGTCTGAGCAGTGAGAAGGCTCAGCCTGGGGACTCGTTAGAAATATTAACATTTTAATTAATCTCAGTGGCCATTGCACCTTATGGTATGTTATGCCTGGGCTGGGGTAACACATCTACAGAGATTAATTATCATGTCTGCTTCTGCCCATGCGTTCTGGCTCCCAAGTACGGTGCCCCCCAGAGGAAGAGCGGGAAATGAGAGAGATTAGAGGAATCACAAGGGACCTTATTACAACTGCGGTGCTAGGACACGAGCAAATGGATGGATGAGATCATTGCTGGAAACCCCCCAATCTAGCCCTGTCTCTCTCACATCCCTCTCTGTGCAGGGGTCTGTGGATATGTCCACATTAAAGTACTTCACACCTATTTAGCTAACCACTCCTGACCCCTTAGCGCAGACGCACAGTAGGGGTCCGAGAGGAGGCGTGGGTCTATTATTCCACTTTCTTGGCTAGTAAAGAAGCAGCTTTGGTTCAGTTAAATCAGCCCCAATACTCTAAAGGCCCCGATTCCTGAACCCTGCTTGCACAAAGGGGAGGGTAAGAGAACAGGCCTGAGGCTTAGAGAGATGCAGAGCGAGGTTCATCCCAATGGAAGGAGAAGGGTGTTACGCCCAGTGCTCGGGCTGGAACCCAGGAAATCTGGACCAGATTCCCGACTCTTCCACAACCTCCCTTTGCCACCTTGGACAATTCAATCTGACTGAGAGTTTCAGCAGCCAGTAGAAATTGGGTGTCCAATGCCCAGTGAACTAGAATGAGTTGTGGGAGCCTGGCTCCTTTGCAAATCCCACCCTGAAATTCACTGTGCCTCAATTTCCCCTTGTAATATGTGGCTGATAACTCTCACTGTGTTTGGTTTAGTTAGCTAGTGAGCTCTGACAGGCAGGATCTGCCTCGCCCTGTGTCTGAGCGGCATCTAAAACAACAGTGCCAGGATCTAGCTGGAGTTGCTGGGAACTACTGTACTGCCCAAAACGACTCAATGCTCTTCTTGGAGTCTCTAGTATCTTGTAAAAAGCAATGTGAAGTCATGCGCAGGCTGTCCTCCATCTGCACAGGGGTGAATTTCACCCTCACACATAACCACACCACTGCATGAATACATCCCTATGCATACAGAGACACAGAGATGAGGGCAGGGGAACAGGACATACAAACCCAGGAGAAAGCTGTGCTGGATACAGAGCCCTCCAGCTGACCCTCTGGCCCAGTTTACTCCTATTTCACGCCACGGGTCGGGGAGGGGGAGGAATTCCCTGGCTTGTGTCACATAGCCGGAGAGCCTAGACGAGCATGAATGTCCCATCCCCCCTTCAATGGCTGGGCCAGATTCTCAGCTGGTAGAAATCTACACAGCTCCCTTGATTCCAGTGGTGTAACTCCTGATTTACACCAGGTGCGTGGCTAGGTGCTAGGGGAAAGAGCCCCAGGGAATCCAATGGAATTGCTCAGGAGTCAGGTCAGGGGGAGCAAGACTTGAATCCGGACCCTGGTGGAGGTGGGGATCTGGCCGATTCAGTTCCATGGCGCTACACTTACTGATGCTGCCTGAGGGCCCGGTCCCAGAGCTCCATGAGCATTAGCTGAAACGATGCCAAATCTCCTTTCATTAAAGACTCTTCCAAGATCTCAGACTAGGACCCTCTTGGGAATTGAGGGCCCTGGTCCTGAAGGGCCCGAAGGAGATTTAAAGACCAGGGAGAGCCGTAAGGAGGCTGGAAGCTGTGAGAAAGCAGTGGGGTCTGCAACAGCGTGGGGTGATATGCTGCAGATTAGGTCTCCCGTTTGGATACCAAGCACCCAGGCTGTGCACCTCTCCTGGGCGATGGGCCGTTTGGGATAAGAAAGCTGGATGGTGCTAGACAAGATTCACGGCCGGGAGACAGAAAGGGAGAATTCCCGTCAGCTGGAGCGGCCTCTCCCAATGCAGCCAATGTAAGGCTCCTGCTTTGGTAAAGTTCTTCTCTCTTTGTCCCTCAGTTTGTGTCTGTCTCTGAACCTGTCAGTCTCTGCCTTGCGCCGAGAAAGGTGTCAGACAAATATTTTCTTTACAGAGAAGTTGATCCAGCCGCCCATCCATCCTTCCCTGTGCAGTACCTGCCTGCCTGTCTCTGTATCATTTATTTTCCTCTCTCCATCTGTCAGACCTGAATCCACCAGTATCTCCACTTCCTGTGCCTCTCCTGCCTGGGAAACTCCCTGGCAAAATGCAAACAGACACTTCGCCATTGTCCTTCAAATCTCACCTTAAAAAGCCCCCTGTCACATCCGCAGAGTCCAGCCTGCTGTTCACAGCAGAGTGATGACAAGCTGTGTCTAGGGGCCCTGGAACAATGGGGAGTGAGGATGCTGAGGGCCATTCAACCAAACTGTGAACCCTGCATATGATGGAAACTATGTCAAGCCCCCAGTTCCACCACCTCTGGCTGTGGCTCTTCCCCTTCTCCTTCTTTCCTTTTCCTTCCCTCTCTAACCCCCATAAATACCCCCAAACAACTCACAGCACGAACAAAGCTGAGGTCATTCATCACCACATTCATTGGTTTGTATGTTCCATCCGCCCCCTCTTTCTTAACACAAACCCATCGCAGCTCATGCATTTATAACAACAAAACCCGACCAAAACACAGCGCTGCACTGCACACACGGCCATTCCTCTGCAGAGAGAAAGAGAGAGAGAGAGAACAAACCACTAGTAAGAAATGTGAGCCACAAATGGAAGGCTCTGAGGTACTGTGGTGAGAATGGGGGGTAAGGGCCTAGATAGAACAGAACTGAAGAAATTGGAGTAGGTAAGGAGAGAAGAGAAGAAGAACATAGAATAGAATAGAATAGAATAGAATAGACGTCCCCCTTGTCTGTTCTTCTCTGGACAGTAAGATCTTCAAGGCAGATATTTTCTCTCTCTATGATCAGTGCCAGCCCAGTGAGGACGTGATCCCAACTGGCAACCCAGTGACAGAAATATACACCACTCCGAATGACAGTGAGTAACGGGGGCAGTGGAAGGAAGGGTGACCATTGCAGCTATAGGACATAGGTCTTTTTGTTTCAGTAACTCACTGGCATTATTTCTCTACCCTACCCAGGAATAAATCTCACATGGGGCTGGTCAACCACACTGTGGTGACTCATTTCATCCTCTTAGGGATCCCCAATGCCGATGGCCTCCAGACCATCCTCTTCATCACATTCTTAGCCTTCTACCTCTGCACTCTACTGGGCAACTTGACCATCTTCTCAGTCATCCTCGCTGACCCCCGCTTGCACACCCCCATGTATTTCTTCCTCTGCAATCTCTCCTTGCTAGACATTGGAATCTCTTCCAACAGCATCCCTAAATATCTGACCATCCTCTGGGGTCAGAGCAGAGTCATCTCGCTGGGCGGGTGCATGTCCCAGGTCTTCTTTGGGCACTTCCTGGGAAGCACCGAGTGCCTGCTCTACACTGTCATGGCCTATGACAGGTATGTGGCCATCTGCCACCCGCTGCGGTACCTGCTCATCATGAACCGGAGGGTGTGCGCCCTCCTGGCCGCCGGCACCTGGATCACTAGCTCCTTCCACGCCACCATCCTTACCAGCCTGACCTTCACGCTGCCCTACTGTGGGTCCAATGTGGTGGACTATTTCTTCTGTGACATCTTCCCGGTGGTCAAGCTGGCCTGTGCAGACACGTACATCATCGAGACCGTGACCTTGACAAACATTGGTCTGGTGCCCATGACTTGCTTCCTCCTCATCCTCGCATCCTACATCAGGATCATCTACTCCGTCTTGAATATGAACTCGGCCGAAGGGTGGCGCAAAACAGCCTCCACTTGCGCCTCGCATCTGGTAGTGGTGACTCTGTTCTTTAGTCCCTGTGCCCTGATCTACACTCAGCCCCAGCAGAGCAAAGTGCTGATGACTGCTGTGCAGATCTTCGACAACGTGGTCACGCCCATGCTGAACCCAGCCATTTACACGCTGAGGAACAAAGAGGTGAAAGCGGCTCTGAAAAAACTGAGAGGGGGTCTAATGCCAAAACGTTGATGTGCAGCAGCTGCAGGAATTGCACGTGAGTCTGCATGGAAATACATCTACAAATACATCTGCATGCTTGTGTCGTGGCTTCTGTGAGCCTCAGTGTGTCTCCCCATCCCCACACAGCCCCTTCTATCTTTCTGGAGTTCTACAAATCGCAGAAATGCTCCTGAAAATCCCTTCCTCTCGTTTAACATACTGTAAGGCTGACATTTTGAAAGCTGCCATCATACTCAGTCTGCATCAAAATTAAAAGTAATTGGAGTGCCAAATTTTGTAGAAGACTCTGAAAGTCTCATCTTTATTACACAGATCTTCAGAAGCAAGTGCAGCATCTTCTGCAAACCAAAGGGGAAGGAAAAAAAAATCCCTTCATCTTCTGGCATGAACCACAGCTCACCAAGCACCTGCCCTAGGTAGCAGCTGAAAATTCCTGGGAGAACCATTGGATTTTTCACCACGCCCTAAAGATCAACGTATTTGTGGTAGAATTTGAAAAAACCACCTAAGTGATTTAGGAACCTAACTCTCACTTTCAAAATTGATGGAGGCATTTAGGAGTCTTATTCTCCTTGAAAGGCTGTGGGAAGTACATGTCTGAGGACCAGATTTTCAAAAGCATTTTTTAGACACCGAATAAGGTTTCTAAGAGCACCGTGAGTGAGTCTGGCACCAGACTCCCAGTTACTTTCCATAGGAGTTAAACACTTAGCCTATTTAGAAGCTCTTTGTGCCTAGTGGAATTTATTTAACCCCTTCATAAATCTACACCTTATGGCAGATTTTTAAAGATAATTAGGCACCTAGTGGGATTTTCAAAAGATTTTCTCATAGAAATCAATGAGAGTTAGATGTCCAGTGCCAGATTTTTCAAGGTGTGACAGATACGGGAATTTCCTGAATAAACCTTATTGAATTAAGTTTAATCCCTTTGTGGGTCTGTTGTATTACAAATACAATTGTGCATGTGTTATTGTGGACTGAATGTAACTTTTCTAGGAGACTGATGAAAGGAATCTTGGGGAAATGTGAGGAACTTCAAAGAACTGTTTGGGACAGTACATGAAAAGGGGGCCACGGGGTCTTTCAAAGCTATGCCACGTGGAGAAAAAACCCATTCTCTATGGATTACCTGCCCCTGGAAACTCCAGATCAAAGACCCCCATCCTGCATAAAGAATGAACATAACTTGTCATGCTGGAGCTAGTTCTGAGCTGAGGCTGTTATGAGCTGGTGACCACGGAAGAGACCTGGTTGTGCGGTTTGAAGGACTAATCCCCTGACAGAGCCCATGTTGGAGTTGGGGTGATCTCTGCTAAGCTTATTACTGTGCATGCAGGTTCTTTTATGTTTTTTCTCTGTATTGCTTTTACCTTAAGAATAAAATACGCTTGCTTAGGAAGCACTGTGTGGTAATTTATAACTGAGACCATTACGCTGTACACCACCCAAAGGAAAGAAGCAAAGCAGGGCTGCTTATGCAGGCTGGCTTTGACGGAATAATGCAGTGAAGGGAACTCTTTATCCTGGAAAAGCCCCAGTCAAGAGGGAGAGAGACATGGGTCTCCACCCAAGGAAGCCTACAGGTAGGGAGCTGGAAGCCTGAGAGAGATGCCTCTGCTGGACCACTATGGAGAAATACCAGTGCAGTTGCTTTTAAACTGTGACAATAACCTGGGCCTAAACACCAAGGCCAATTTGAAAATTCCACTATGTGCCTTTCTGCACCTGTAGGTGGCGATATACCTATGAAAATCTGGCCAATGTCCCCATGGAATTTCAGTGAGAACTGGGCACCTGAATGGCTTTTGAAAATGGGACCTACTTTCCTAAGTCAATTAGGTGTTTTTTTTAAAATTCACCCCTACTTAGATAGAGCTAGAAAGATAAATAAGTAAAAAAAAGGAATAAAAATGCTAATAGAAGATTTAACAAATGTGAGGACTCTACACTCATCACACACAATGTGTTTTGGGTTTGTGCTGCTTATGTATTGTGTCTTCTGCATGAGGTTGTGCTTGAAGTTTGAGTAATATGCGGTGGGAATAAACCTAACCCGGGAATAAAACTTTTTTTCCCCTGCCCTCAGCTGTTGTTTGATTGGAACTTGTCTCTAAGTTTTCTGTGCTTTTTCTAGGTGTTCCAATGAAAAATAAATCTGGAAACCAGTATCTGGAGCAGTTTAGGTTGGACATTAGGAAATGCTTTTTCACTAGGAGGGTGGCGAAGCACAGGAATAGGTTAAAGTGGTGGAATCTCCTTCCTTAGAGGTTTTTAAGGTCAGGTTTGACAAAGCCTTGGCTGGGATGATTTAGTTGGGGTTTGGTCCTGCTTTGAGCAGGGGGTTGTACTAGATACCTCCTGATATTCTATGAGTCTATGATTCTATGCCTGGGCCCATTTATAAGACTGGCAGAGAACAAGTGAAATTTAAGAGAACAGTAAAAATATGAAATGAAAAAATAGTTGGATTTTAAGGCTGGAATTTCCAAAGGAAGACAAAAGTCTATGGCAGTTAGACACTTAGATTCTGGGAGGTGCCTTTGAAATTCACAACCTAAAGTAAAAGTGTGATGGTCTGCTCACTGGTTACATACCACTTAAGCCCTAAACCGTTTTTTATACTTACACACTTAGCCTGACAAACTCATGGCCACAAGATATTGAGGCCAAGAGCTTTTTAGATTTCAAAAAATGGTCAGACAGGTGTACAGATGATGAGAACATCTTGAGTTATATAAAAGTCAGTCACTGTCATCTTTATTAAGGACTAGTAATAAATGATCCTTTGAAGCTTTTCTTTGGTGGAAAATTGGGTTTTCAACAGACCTGCACAGGGGAAAACATCACCCACTAGATGGGAACGTGAACCTCTACGACTGAGAAATTGATTACGTCGACACACAGTGAACTGAGCACCAAGGAAAGTAATTCTACTGGGCCAGAAAGTTATAGAAATCTGACTACATATAGATATGGCCATATGACCAGCCCCTTACTGGTATAAACTGACATGTCCCCACTGACTTCAATTCACACGAGTTGGAGATCTGAACCATTGACTCCAACTGAGCTAAGGCACTGTGCAGAGCTAAGGCACTGTGCAGTCCTTGTCCTAAAGCGCTTATGTCCTAACCAGCCTAAAGGGAGTGGCACTAGTCCCGTTTTACAGATGGGAAACCATGGCATGCACAGTGAAAGTGACACAGGCTGTCTGGAGTCCCACTGGCACCGACTTTCAGAAGTGTAAGGGGGTGCTCAACCCCTGGCTCTGCCCTAGGCCGCACCTCACTCCACCCCTTCCCCCTAAACCCTCCTCCTCCCTGCCTCTTCTTCCCTGCTCCACCCTCGCCCCACCTCTTCCTGCCCTATTTCACCCCCACCACCGAACATGCCACGTCCTTGCTCCTCCCCTCTCCCCCTCAGAGCCTCACAAATGCTGAAAAACAGCTGATTGCAGCGGCCAGGAGGCACAGGGAGGGAGGGAGAGGCGCTGATCAGCGGGGCCCAGCAGTGGGTGGTGGCAACTAATATAGGGGCTGCCGATGGATGCTCATTACCCACCAATTTTTCCCTGTAGGTGCTTCAGCCCAGAGCACCCATGGAGTCCATGCCTATGTGGAGTCCCACTCCAGTGCCTTCACCACAGACCCTTCCTTCGCTGGGAATCATTGCAGGTTATTTTTCATAACACCGACATGCCTACAGGCCCCCGGCAAGGATCACATGTGTGCTGCACAGAGATAGAGGCCCTGAAGAGAGGACGTTCTAATCAGAGACAAGACAAATCAAGTGCATGTGGTATACCAGGGGTAGGGTAGGGGTGAGTTTTACAAAGATAAGATCATGTGGTGACATATGCCTTCATGTTATTTTTATAAGCGGAAGAGCTTGGACAGTTCCAAGGGCTGGACTAATGGGATGGATGGCCCAATGGTCTGATGTTGTTTGGCCTTTGCTGTGTTCCTAAAGCAAGTCAACATCTTGGATTCATCTCTTCTTAGATGAGCTTGAAACGTGGCCAGAATGGCTTTTCTCTGGCTCCTCACAACCCTCGGTGTTAGGTGTTAGGATATAGATATTCAGGCCTGTCTGTAAAGGCCTATACTCTAAGAATTTAGGTGTATTCTTATCACTTGGCTAGCTATAGAGGTACAAAAGAAAGAATCAAAATCACTGTCTGCCGGTGTAAGGGCCTTCTCTTACTGTGACAGTTTGTGGCCCTGTGCTTAGGCTAAGGCCTTTGGCTAAGCAGCAGAGGCAGCCATAAGCTGGGAAGCAAACGATCACATCCTCACATTCCAAACTAGTCACACTGAAATAAGGTGCTATTCGGCTGTTAGGATACAATCCTGTCCTGATAGTGCCTATCACCTCCAGAGAAAGGGAAGTGCCTAGAAAATGTAAAAGGAAACTTAGTTTGATAGCATCCTGTCTGGCAAGAACTCACTTCTCAATAGCTGGGATGTGAAATCCTCACTTCTGTATTGTTTTGTCATTATAGTTCCCACTTTGCTATTGTTTGTCTGTATAATCTCTGTCTGGTTCTGTGATTGTTTCTGTTTGCTGTATAATTAATTTTGCTGGGTGTAAACTAATTAAGGTGGGGGGATATAATTGCTTACATAATCATGTTACAATATTTTAGGATTGGTTAGTTAAATTTCAGGAAAATGATTGGTTAAGGTATAGCTAAGCAGAACTCAAGTTTTACTATATAATCTGTAGTCAATGAGGAAGTGAGTGGGTGTGGGTGGGAGGGGGTGGATGTGGGTGGGGGAAATGGGAACAGGGAATTTGGGTAAGGAAATTGGAATCATGTTTTGCTAAAGGGGGAAATGGGAACAGGGAATGGGAGTAAGGAAGTTGTAATCATGTTTGGCTAAGGGCAGGAATGGGAACAGGGACACAGGTGTAAGGCTCTGTGGTGTCAGAGCTGGGAAGGAGGATACTAAGGAAGGAAACTGGAATCATGCTTGCTGGAAGTTCACCCCAATAAACATTGAATTGTTTGCACATTTGGACTTCGGGTATTGTTGCTCTCTGTTCATGCAAGAAGGACCAGGGAAGTAAGTGGGTGAAGGAATAAGCCCCCTAACATGAGGCAGTAAGAAAATGACATGCCTGAGGAAACTGATGCCAAGTGATTTGCCCAAGGTCATGCAGGAGCCTGCAGCAGAGCTGTAAACAAAAAACCCAGGAGTCCTGACTCCCAGCCCTCCCTGCTTTTACCACCAGACACCACTCCTCTCCAAGAAGCAGAAATACAATCCAGGAGTGCCAGTCTGAGTGTCTCTACCCACCAGAGAATTGGAACAAACTCCAATAGCTCCGAGGAACCAGGAGTTCAATCAGTAGAACCCACTCCCCTCCCAGATTGGAGGATTGGGCCAAAAGAAATCTGATGAGGTTCAATAAGGATAAGTGCAGGGTCCTGCACTTAGGATGGAAGAATCCAATGCACCGCTACAGACTAGGGACCGAATGGCTAGGCAGCAGTTCTGCGGAAAAGGACCTAGGGGTGACAGTGGACGAGAAGCTGGATATGAGTCAGCAGTGTGCCCTTGTTGCCAAGAAGGCCAATGGCATTTTGGGATGTATAAGTAGGGGCATAGCGAGCAGATCGAGGGACGTGATCGTTCCCCTCTATTCGACATTGGTGAGGCCTCATCTGGAGTACTGTGTCCAATTTTGGGCCCCACACTACAAGAAGGATGTGGATAAATTGGAAAGAGTCCAGCGAAGGGCAACAAAAATGATTAGGGGTCTAGAACACATGACTTATGAGGAGAGGCTGAGGGAGCTGGGATTGTTTAGCCTGCAGAAGAGAAGAATGAGGGGGGATTTGATAGCTGCTTTCAACTACCTGAAAGGGGGTTCCAAAGAGGATGGCTCTAGACTGTTCTCAATGGTAGCAGATGACAGAACGAGGAGTAATGGTCTCAAGTTGCAGTGGGGGAGGTTTAGATTGGATATTAGGAAAAACTTTTTCACTCAGAGGGTGGTGAAACACTGGAATGCGTTACCTAGGGAGGTGGTAGAATCTCCTTCCTTAGAGGTTTTTAAGGTCAGGCTTGACAAAGCCCTGGCTGGGATGATTTAACTGGGAATTGGTCCTGCTTCGAGCAGGGGGTTGGACTAGATGACCTTCTGGGGTCCCTTCCAACCCTGATATTCTATGATTCTATGATTCTATGATGATTCAGAGCCAGCGAGAGAACCCCAAGTCCTGATGCTAATCTCCAGATCCCTCTCTCCCTGTCCAATTCCCAGACAGCTCCTGCTGGACACAGGACAATCATGGCTCAGGCCCCAGCAGTTTGCTGTCCCTCAAAAGTCTCATCAGGGCATCCTAGGATACAGGATCCTCATCATAGGATACAGAGGGACCTAGACAAATTGGAGGATTGGGCCAAAAGAAATCTGATGAGGTTCAACAAGGACAAGTGCAGAGTCCTGCTCTTAGAACTGAAGAATCCAAGGCACCACTACAGACTAGGGACCGAATGGCTCGGCAGCAGTTCTGCAGAAAAGGACCTAGGGGTTACAGTGGACGAGAAGTTGGATATGAGTCAACAGTGTGCCCTTGTTGCCAAGAAGGCCAATGGCATTTTGGGATGTATAAGTAGGGGCATTGCCAGCAGATCGAGGGACGTGACCATTCCCCTCTATTTGACATTAGTGAGGCCTCATCTGGAGTACTGTGTCCAGTTTTGGGCCCCACACTACAAGAGGGATGTGGAAAAATTGGAAAGAGTCCAGCGGAGAGCAACAAAAATGATGAGGGGACTGGAACACATGACTTATGAGGAGAGGCTGAGGGAACTGGGGATGTTTAGTCTGCGGAAGAGAAGAATGAGGGGGGATTTGATAGCTGCTTTCAACTACCTGAAAGGGGGTTCCAAAGAGGAGGCTCTAGACTGTTCTCAGGGGTAGCAGATGACAGAACAAGGAGTAATGGTCTCAAGTTGCAGTGGGGGAGATTTAGGTTGGATATTAGGAAAATCTTTTTCACTAGGAGGGTGGTGAAATGCTTGAATGCATTCCCTTGGGAGGTGGTGGAATCTCCCTCCTTTGAGGTTTTTAAGGTCAGGCTTGACAAAGCCCTGGCTGGGATGATTTAGTCGGGGATCAGTCCTGCTTTGAGCATGGGGTTGGACTAGATGACCTCCTGAGGTCCCTTCCAACCCTGATATTCTATGATTCTATGGTCCTTCATCTCCTTGTTCCTCAGCATGTTGATGAAGGGGTTCAGGAGCGGGATCACCGTGGTGTAGAATACAGCCACCATCCTGTCCACATTGTGCTGGGAACCTGGCCTCAGGTAGATGAAGACCACAGGCACATAGTAGGTCACCATTATGGTGACGTGAGCCTCGCAGGTGGAGAAGGCCTGGCGCCTGCCCTCGGCAGAGTGGATACTCAGGATGGCCGAGATAATGTAGACATAGGATGTCAGGATCAGCAGGAAGCAGGTGAAGGTCAGGAAGCCAATATCCAAAAATGTCTCCAGCTCGTTGAGCGCCATGTCCCCGCAGGCCAGTTTCAGCACAGCCAGGACATAACAGAAGATGTATCCCACTCGGTTCCCCTGGCCATAGGGCAGCTGGAAGGTGAGTGCGGTCTCTATCAGCGAGTGCAGGGAACCCCTTAGCCAGGTCCCCGCTGCCAGGCACAGGCAGCCTCTGAGGTTCATAATGACACTGTAGTGCAGTGGCTTGCAGATGGCCAGGAAGCGGTCATAGGCCATGACCATATAGAGGAAGCACTTGGTGCAGCCTAGGAAGTGGAAGAACGGACCACGCAGCCCTGGAAGGATATGGTCCTGCTGCCTGGCAGGAAGCCGGGCACCACCTTGGGCACCACCACTGAGGAGACCGTCATGTCCAGGAAGGACAAGTGGCACAGGAACCAGTACATGGGCTTGTACAGCCAGGGCTCCCGGGCCACTGCCAGCAGGACGAGCAGGTTCCCACACAGCGTCAACAGGTAGAGGAAGAGGAAAAAGGGGAACAAGAGAACCCGCAGCTCTGGGGGGTACAGGACCCCCACCAGGATGAAAGGTGTCAGCTGGGATCTGTTCCCACACTCCATTCACTCGGTCTGTGTCCCTGCCAGTGTACGCGGGGTGTTAATGATTAACCAAGGAGGAACAATGGGTGATCTTTGCAGGGTGTTAGAGCTAAAACTCACTGCTATGCAGAAGCCAGATTTGAACCCCTGTACACCAATCTAGGGGACCCCAATCCCTTCCCATCTCTGGGGATAGAATCCAGGTGTTCTGACATCTAGCCTGCCCTGCTCTAATCCAGTAGATCGCACACCCCATCCCTACACGGGCTGAATCTCAGCCCCCACTGAACCCCATTTGCCTTCCCGAGCCAGCTTTGAATCCATGTAAAGTAACCAGATGTCCCAATTTTATAGGGACAGTCCAGATATTTGAGGCTTTTTCTTATATAGGCTCCTATTACCCCTCACCTCCGACTCCATTTTTCACACTTGCTATCTGGTCAGCCTAAACCCAGGAGTCCTGGCTCCCAGCTCCAATGCTTCAGCCCACTAGACCCTCCTCTTCTCCCACACCCAGGAACAGAACCCCAGAGTTAAACAGAGACACATTCAAATTAGAAACAAAGTTCACATTGATACGTGTGAGGGTGATTAGCCGTGGGAATGGACTCTGAAGGGAAGTAAGGCACGCTCTGACTTTTATGATCTTCAAGTCAAGATGGCCTTTGTTGAAATATTTCAGAGTAACAGCCGTGTTAGTCTGTATTCGCAAAAAGAAAAGGAGTACTTGTGGCACCTTAGAGACTAACCAATTTATTTGAGCATGAGCTTTCGTGAGCTACAGCTCACTTCATCGGATGCATACCGTGGAAACTGCAGCAGACTTTATATATACACAGAGAATATGAAACAATACCTCCTCCCACCCCACTGTCCTGCTGGTAATAGCTTATCTAAAGTGATCATCAGGTTGGGCCATTTCCAGCACAAATCCAGGTTTTCTCACCCTCCACCCCCCCACACAAATTCACTCTCCTGCTGGTGATAGCCCATCCAAAGTGACAACTCTTTACACAATGTGCATGATAATCAAGTAAGGCCATTTCCTGCACAAATCCAGGTTCTCTCACCCCCTGGTGGCTGAACTTTGTGACTTTGTCCTTACCCATAACTATTTCACATTTGGGGACAATGTATACCTTCAGATCAGCGGCACTGCTATGGGTACCCGCATGGCCCCACAGTATGCCAACATTTTTATGGCTGATTTAGAACAACGCTTCCTCAGCTCTCGTCCCCTAAAGCCCCTACTCTACTTGCGCTATATTGATGACATCTTCATCATCTGGACCCATGGAAAAGAAGCCCTTGAGGAATTCCACCATGATTTCAACAATTTCCATCCCACCACCAACCTCAGCCTGGTCCAGTCCACACAAGAGATCCACTTCCTGGACACTACAGTGCTAATAAACAATGGTCACATAAACACCACCCTATACTGGAAACCTACTGACCGCTATTCCTACCTGCATGCCTCCAGCTTTCACCCTGACCACACCACACGATCCATCGTCTATAGCCAAGCTCTGCGATACAACCGCATTTGCTCCAACCCCTCAGACAGAGACAAACACCTACAAGATCTCTGTCAAGCTTTCTTACAACTACAATACCCACCTGCAGAAGTAAAGAAACAGATTGCTAGAGCCAGAAGAGTTCCCAGAAGTTACCTACTACAGGACAGGCCTAACAAAGAAAATAACAGAACGCCACTAGCCGTCACCTTCAGCCCCCAACTAAAACCCCTCCAACGCATTATTAAGGATCTACAACCTATCCTAAAGGATGACCTAACACTCTCACAAATCTTGGGAGACAGGCCAGTCCTTGCCTACAGACAGCCCTGCAACCTGAAGCAAATACTCACCAACAACCACATACCACACAACAGAACCACTAACCCAGGAACTTATCCTTGCAATAAAGCCCGTTGCCAATTGTGCCCACATATCTATTCAGGGGACACCATCACAGGGCCTAATAACATCAGCCACACTATCAGAGGCTCGTTCACCTGCACATCCACCAATGTGATAGATGCCATCATGTGCCAGCAATGCCCCTCTGCCATGTACATTGGTCAAACTGGACAGTCTCTACGTAAAAGAATAAATGGACACAAATCAGATGTCAAGAATTATAACATTCATAAACCAGTCGGAGAACACTTCAATCTCTCTGGTCACGCAATCACAGACATGAAGGTCGCTATCTTAAAACAAAAAAACTTCAAATCCAGACTCCAGCGAGAAACTGCTGAATTGGAATTCATTTGCAAATTGGATACTACTAATTTAGGCTTAAATAGAGACTGGGAGTGGCTAAGTCATTATGCAAGGTAGCCTATTTCCTCTTGTTTTTTCCTACCCCCCCCCAGATGTTCTGGTTTAACTTGGATTTAAACTTGGAGAGTGGTCAGTTTGGATGAGCTATTACCAGCAGGAGAGTGAGTTTGTGTGTGTATGGGGGTGGGGGGGATGTGAGAAAACCTGGATTTGTGCTGGAAATGGCCCACCTTGATTATCATGCACATTGTAGGGAGAATGGTCACTTTGGATGAGCTATTACCAGCAGGATAGTGAGTTTGTGTGTGTGGTTTTTGGGAGGGGGGTGAGAGGGTGAGAGAACCTGGATTTGTGCAGGAAATGGCCCAACTTGATTATCATGCACATTGTGTAAAGAGTTGTCACTTTGGATGGGCTATCACCAGCAGGAGAGTGAATTTGTGTGGGGGGGTGGAGGGTGAGAAAACCTGGATTTGTGCTGGAAATGGCCCAACCTGATGATCACTTTAGATAAGCTATTACCAGCAGGACAGTGGGGTGGGAGGAGGTATTGTTTCATATTCTCTGTGTATATATAGTCTGCTGCAGTTTCCACGGTATGCATCCGATGAAGTGAGCTGTAGCTCATGAAAGCTCATGCTCAAATAAATTGGTTAGTCTCTAAGGTGCCACAAGTACTCCTTTTCTTTTTGTTGAAATAGGCGTTAGTGAGGCATGAGTTATTGGGCATGACATTCTGTGGTATCCAGGAGGTCAGATTAGATGCTGCTGCTGGTCTCCTCTGGCATTAATCTATGAATCCGCACATCCAGCTGCAGCGCCTGGCTATGCGTCCAAGCTGGGCTGCTATGGCCAGCATGCTAAGCCATTCTCACCTGCTCCATGCCATGCCCTGAGATCTCCCTTGGCCTTCACCCCTCTACATCTCCCACACCCAACCCTTCACACAGAATGTAGCCTTGTCCTCCACGTGAAGCCAACCTCAGCCTGGAAGGGCTTAAGGGGAAACTTGCTTGTGGAGATTAGCCCAGAGTTGCCCACTTCAGGGTCCTTGCCCCTGCCTCTGACACAGCTGGTACCAGGCACTGTGGGACACCTGGTTGGCATGAGGCACTGCGGGATGCCAATCCTAACAGGTAGTTGCTCTATTTCTATTCCTTTCTCTGCTCTGTTTAGTTTCTTCTTCAGCTTGGACATGTCCTTTCTTTCTGCAGCTTCTTATAACCTTGCACCTTCTCTGTTCTCTCTCCACTTTCCCCCCGGTGTATTTCACTCCCCTGGTCACACAGAGCTAGGTCAGTGTTAAACTGTTGACATTGGCTGTGTTTTAAAGCACATAATGATGCCCTCCCACTGGCAAACTCCAATGGCCCTTATTAGAATCGTTGTTTGGGGCAAAGTGAAACAGCTATCTCATGTATTTCATCAGAGAGGAAAGTCTGTGGCCATGCTAGAACGGGTGGCTCGTGCAGGTTGCATCTGGTGATCACTATGGGCATTACACCGAAGGTCCTGTGTTTCTTTAATGTAATGCAGCAATTCTCACAGAAAACTGCTCTCCCTGATATTCCAGGCCTGGCCTCCTGCTCTGAGCCAGTCCTGAGCCCGGGGCTCTGCGAGACGGTGCTGTATTGCAGAGAGTGGAGTGGGTTTCTCATTAGGATGTGCGCTCTGCTTGGAGTCAGTGCCAAGCCCAGTGTCCCAGCAAGCTCCTAGGGGGGCATTGTATTGCTGGCAGGACAATGGGGGGCTCAGTAGATGGCCCTGTCCTCTCTGAGTCATTGCTGACCCCCATGTCCCAGCATGGCAGCAAGGGGCGCTCTGCTGCAGAGAGTGGTCTTGTGGGGCTCAGCAGGGAGTGTTTGGAAACCTCATGGCACTTTTTGGTCAAAGCAGAGATTTTACCCTTCACTTTCTGGCTAAATGCTAACTTTGTTAATTCCATTCCAGTTACAGAGGCAGCTCTAATGAGCAGGTCGTACCCCCAGCTGGAGTAATTTGCCAAGGCACCATGGGAGTTATTGCCCCTCTGTCTTCTTACACTGAGAAAATTCACTTTGACTCTTGGTAGTAACATGTAGTCCCCTCGGTGCATGGCTCTCGGACTATACGAGAACAGGTCTGCTTTCAAAGCAGGCCTGGGCTGCAGATGGTTTTCCCATTCCATGGAAGTTTTTGGCATTTTGAAATTGTTCCTGTTATAAATCAGGATGAAAAGTCAAAATGTTTGTGAGTTAAAAATCTGAAAAAAATTAATTTGGGTGAATCAAAAAATTTTAAAAAACCACAAAATTTCTGAAATAAAAAATAATAAAAACGTTGTTTTTAGATAATTTAACAATGTTTTATTTCTATGTTATTTCTCTGTTAACCTTCTATGATAACGTTTTTCCCTTTTAAACGTTTTAGTGTATATTTACTACATTTCAAAATGAAGTTAAAACTCCTCAAACTATCGTTGAAACTTTTCTAGCCAAAAATATTTTGAGTTGGGTGTTCCACTGAATGCAAAACTGCTTCGCGAGCAGTTTTCATGTTGCTGAATTGGCATTTTCCAACAAAAAAGTCAGGAACATTTCCCCAGAAAATTTCCATCCAGATCTCCTATTTCAAAGGTCCTTCTTCCTGGCATCTGGCTGAGCTAAGGCCACCTAGGGCTGGAGTCTGGAGACTTTGAGGGCATGCATCTCGCCGGTTCCTCTATGACCCCCCCCCCCCACACCTCCTGAATTCACTTACACTAGTGAATCTATCCTCACGGCTGTGAGGTAGGGAAGGGTTATTGTCCCCATTTCACAGGGTGAGCACCAGAGACATTAAGTTTGACCTGGGCTCCTGGGATCGAGGCTACCCACCTCCTGAGTGCCTCCTAGAAGCTAGGTGTGGTACTGCAATCTTTTTCCTCTCATGACCGCCTCACACCCCCACCCTCCCAGGTTACCAACCCCCTTCCAGGTCTTCAGTGGCTCAGCCCTCTGGCCAAGTCACACAGTATAAAAACGGACCTGCTCCAGAGTAGCAAAGAGTCCATCAAACTGTGTGCCTTCACCCGGGACTTCAACCCAGTCACTGGGCCTTTTAAATGCCACCCTTGGTTCAGACTTCTAAAGGAGACTTTGTCAGTGGCCGGTGGAGGAACCCACCACTCTGCGTTCCAGCCCAGGGACCCTGATCCCAGCTGCCATATCCTGCTCCCTTTAATTAGCTGCAGTTGCTTCCCCCAGATGGACAAATCCCCTCTGGTTCATGGTGCTAGCATACTGAAGAGGGTCACATGTATCCATTTATTGGTCGTAGGCCATGACCATCAGCAGGAAGCACTCAGCACCTCCAAAGAAGTGGAAAGAATACAGCTGTGCCATGCAAAGCCAAAGGAGATGGAGTGAGAGCCCGCCAGGAACTCAGCCAGCATCCTGGGGAGTGTGACACTAGAATGACATATGTCCAGGAGGGACAGCTCTCTGAGGAACTAGTACACAGGGGAGAGTAGCTGAGGGCTGAGACTGATGGTCAACAGGCTGACAAGATTCCCCAGCAGAGTCAACAGGTAGATGGCTAGAAAGAGCAGGAAAAAGTCAATCTTCCATTCCTGTGCCTCAGAAAATCCCAGGAAGGTGAATTTCAGCACATGGGTGACATTCTGCCTTTGCACTTGTCCCTAACGTGGTTCCTATTGCTATGGACTTTTGTCTGAAGGCAGAAAAGAAAATGATATAATTTAGTGAGGAAGAAGCACATGGTGAATTGTCTGACAATTTACAAGTAAATCTTGGTTGAGTGACACATGGGGAGATAGACAGACAGACAGATAGAGAGACAGAAAGAGACAGAGAGAGAGAGAGAGAGAGAGAGAGAGAGAGAGAAGCATATTCCTCATTCTTAGAAAGAAGAGCACTGTGGATTCATAGATATTGCTGGCCAGAGTTCAATTTAGTACAGCATTCTGCCTCCAATGATAGCCAGTACTAGATGGATGACAAACTTAATATGAGCCAACAATGTAATCGACATAAGAATGGACATGCTGGATCAGATCAATGGTCCATCTAGCCCAGTATCCTGTCTTCTGACAGTGGCAAGTGCCAAGTGCTACTGAGGGAATGAAAAGAAAAGGGCAATTTATCGAGTGCTCCATCTGCTGTCATCCAGTCCTAGTATCTGGAAGTCAGAGGCTTAGGGTGACATCCCAGGCAATCTTGGCTAATAGCCATTGATGGACTTATCCTCCAGGAACTTATCTAGTTCTTTTTTGCCTTCACAACATCTTTTTGCCTTCACAACATCCCCTAGCAATGAGTTCCACGGGTTGACTGAGCGTTGTGTGAAGAAGTACTTCCTGAGTTTGGTTTTAAACCTGCTGCCTATTAATTTCATTTGGTGCCCCATAGTTCTTGTATTATGTGAAGGAGTAAATAATATTTCATTATTTACTTTCTCCACACCAGTCACGATTTTATAGACCTCATCATATCCCATTTCTTTTCTAAGCTGAACAGTCCCAGTCTTCAATCTTTTGTCATATGGAATCTGTTCCATACCCTTAATAATTTTTGTTGCCCTTCTCTGTACCTTTTCCAATTTTAATATATCTTTTTAGAGATGGGGTGACTAGAACTGCATGCAGTACTCAAAGTGTGGGTGTAGCATTTACATACTGTGATAGACCCAGGCCAGTTGGGTACAGCAGAGTAGCCCTTTTGAGATCCAGGATGTGGGCGGGCGAAGCCCACCCACTACTAAAGGATTCCCCCTCCAAGAGGGGGATCCACAGGACCTGGACACCAAATAAATACAGGGGACAACTAATGAAATAACAGGGACAGGAGTGTGGTCAAAGGGTCAAACAAAGGGAACCGGACAGGGACACCGAGCAGAGAACCCCGGACAGCGCCCACTGCTCCTCAAAGGCGTCAAGGGAGTCAGTGGACGCCGCTCAGAGGAACTCTGCCCGGAAGCGTGAACGGACGGAGGATTGGAAATAGGCCCCAAGTCACAGGAGACTCCATCAGCCAACCTCCTCACTCTGGTTTTATAGATAGCCATTTTAGCCAGGATCAGGAGGAGGCTGACCAGGAGATCCCATGACTTTGTGGCGCCACAGATAGGGAGTGCACAGACAAGGAGGTGAGGGGAAAAGTGCAACCAAAATCTTAACAAAAGGTTCGTAAGGAACCGGACTAGAGGCTGCAGCCTGGCGCACTCCAGGTATATGTGCGCCAGGGTTCCCTTCACACCGCAAAAGGGGCAGGTGTCTGAGATAGGGGTGAACCACGCCAAGTACACAGTCTTCAAATACGTTAATGGCTGTTATAAAGGGGATGGAAACAAATTGCTCCCCATGTCAGCTGAAGGTAGGAGAAGACGTAATGGGTTTAATCTGGAGTAAAGGAGATTTAGGTTATATATTAGGAAAATCTTTCAGACTCTGAGGATAGTTAATGTCTTGAACAGGCTTCCAAGGGAGATTGTGGAATCCCCATCGCTGGAAGCTTTTAAGAAAAGGTTAGACAAACACCTGTCAGGGATGGTCTAGGCATATTTTGTCCTGTCTCAGAGTGGGCAGATTGGACTAGATGACCTATCAAGGTCTCTTCTAGCCCTACTTTTCTGTGATGCTATGATTCTGTGCTTCGGGGGATCATGTAAGACACTCTGCAGTGGTTAGTTATGGTATTGCCCATGCACAGGTGAAGTATTTACTTAACCCACATTGTGGAGTGGTTGGGTTTGTTTCCCGGAGCTGGAGATTTCAAGTATCCTGCTGTGCTCATATTCCAGGTGAAACAGGTGAAGTGAAGAGTAAACCTTTAAAGGGAAGTGATTTGATCTTTCTTCTTTCACCCCTGAGAAAAGCTTCCCAGAGAAAGTGGAAGCAGAATCATAGAATCATAGAATCATAGAATATAAGGGTTGGAAGGGACCCCAGAAGGTCATCTAGTCCAACCCCCTGCTCGAAGCAGGACCAATTCCCAGTTAAATCATCCCAGCCAGGGCTTTGTCAAGCCTGACCTTAAAAACTGCTAAGGAAGGAGATTCTACCACCTCCCTAGGTAACGCATTCCAGTGTTTCACCACCCTCTGAGTGAAAAAGTTTTTCCTAATATCCAATCTAAACCTCCCCCACTGCAACTTGAGACCATTACTCCTCGTTCTGTCATCTGCTACCATTGAGAACAGTCTAGAGCCATCCTCTTTGGAACCCCCTTTCAGGTAGTTGAAAGCAGCTATCAAATCCCCCCTCATTCTTCTCTTCTGCAGGCTAAACAATCCCAGCTCCCTCAGCCTCTCCTCATAACTCATGTGTTCCAGACCCCTAATCATTTTTGTTGCCCTTCACTGGACTCTCTCCAATTTATCCACATCCTTCTTGAAGTGTGGGGCCCAAAACTGGACACAGTACTCCAGATGAGGCCTCACCAATGTCGAATAGAGGGGAACGATTACGTCCCTCGATCTGCTCGCTATGCCCCTACTTATACATCCCAAAATGCCATTGGCCTTCTTGGCAACAAGGGCACACTGCTGACTCATATCTAGCTTCTCATCCACTGTCACCCCTAGGTCCTTTTCCGCAGAACTGCTGACTAGCCATTCGGTCCCTAGTCTGTAGCTGTGCATTGGGTTCTTCCGTCCTAAGTGCAGGACCCTGCACTTATCCTTATTGAACCTCATCAGATTTCTTTTGGCCCAATCCTCCAATTTGTCTAGGTCCTTCTGTATTGTATCCCTCCCCTCCAGCGTATCTACCACTCCTCCCAGTTTAGTATCATCTGCAAATTTGCTGAGAGTGCAATCCACACCATCCTCCAGATCATTTATGAAGATATTGAACAAAACCGGCCCCAGGACCGACCCTTGGGGCACTCCACTTGATACCGGCTGCCAACTAGACATGGAGCCATTGATAACTACCCGTTGAGCCCGACAATCTAGCCAGCTTTCTACCCACCTTATAGTGCATTCTTCCAGCCCATACTTCCTTAACTTGCTGACAAGAATACTGTGGGAGACCGTGTCAAAAGCTTTGCTAAAGTCAAGAAACAATACATCCACTGCTTTCCCTTCATCCACAGAACCAGTAATCTCATCATAAAAGGCGATTAGATTAGTCAGGCATGACCTTCCCTTGGTGAATCCATGCTGGCTGTTCCTGATCACTTTCCTCTCATGCAAGTGCTTCAGGATTGATTCTTTGAGGACCTGCTCCATGATTTTTCCAGGGACTGAGGTGAGGCTGACTGGCCTGTAGTTCCCAGGATCCTCCTTCTTCCCTTTTTTAAAGATTGGCACTACGTTAGCCTTTTTCCAGTCATCCGGGACTTCCCCCGTTCGCCACGAGTTTTCAAAGATAATGGCCAATGGCTCTGCAATCACAGCCGCCAATTCCTTCAGCACTCTCGGATGCAACTCGTCCGGCCCCATGGACTTGTGCACGTCCAGCTTTTCTAAATAGTCCCTAACCACCTCTATCTCCACAGAGGGCTGGCCATCTCTTCCCCATTTTGCGATGCCCAGCGCAGCAGTCTGGGAGCTGACCTTGTTAGTGAAAACAGAGGCAAAAAAAGCATTGAGTACATTAGCTTTTTCCACATCCTCTGTCACTAGGTTGCCTCCCTCATTCAGTAAGGGGCCCACACTTTCCTTGGCTTTCTTCTTGTTGCCAACATACCTGAAGAAACCCTTCTTGTTACTCTTGACATCTCTGGCTAGCTGCAGCTCTAGGTGCGATTTGGCCCTCCTGATATCATTCCTACATGCCCGAGCAATATTTTTATACTCTTCCCTGGTCATATGTCCAACCGTCCACTTCTTGTAAGCCTCTTTTTTATGTTTAAGATCCGCTAGGATTTCACCATTAAGCCAAGCTGGTCGCCTGCCATATTTACTATTCTTTCGACTCATTGGGATGGTTTGTCCCTGTAACCTCAACAGGGATTCCTTGAAATACAGCCAGCTCTCCTGGACTCCTTTCCCCTTCAAGTTAGTCCCCCAGGGGATCCTGGCCATCCGTTCCCTGAGGGAGTCGAAGTCTGCTTTCCTGAAGTCCAGGGTTCGTATCCTGCTGCTTACCTTTCTTCCCTGCGTCAGGATCCTGAACTCAACCAACTCATGGTCACTGCCTCCCAGATTCCCATCCACTTTTGCTTCCCCCACTAATTCTACCCGGTTTGTGAGCAGCAGGTCAAGAAAAGCGCCCCCCCTAGTTGGCTCCTCTAGCACTTGCACCAGGAAATTGTCCCCTACGCTTTCCAAAAACTTCCTGGATTGTCTATGCACCGCTGTATTGCTCTCCCAGCAGATATCAGGAAAATTAAAGTCACCCATGAGAATCAGGGCATGCGATCGAGTAGCTTCCGTGAGCTGCCAGAAGAAAGCCTCATCTACCTCATCCCCCTGGTCTGGTGGTCTATAGCAGACTCCCACCACTACATCACTCTTGTTGCACACACTTCTAAACTTAATCCAGAGACACTCAGGTTTTTCTGCAGTTTCGTACCGGAGCTCTGAGCAGTCATACTGCTCCCTTACATACAGAGGCACCAGCCTACTGAGCAATCATTGGATTTTACATCATTTCAGTGAAATGACAGCTGGCAGGGATGGGCTGCTTCTTAAATACTTTAATGTCTGAACAGTTTCTTTTGACCTACGTAGCTGTACCAGTATGGAGGTGGTTGACCACAGTTCCATTGTTAAGGTGGAGCTGAGGCTTGGACTTAAAGTGATACTAAACTGGGAGGAGTGGTGGATACGCTGGAGGGCAGGGATAGGATACAGAGGGACCTGGACAAATTGGAGGATTGGGCCAAAAGAAATCTGATGAGGTTCAATAAGGATAAGTGCAGGGTCCTGCACTTAGGACGGAAGAACCCAATGCACAGCTACAGACTAGGGACCGAATGGCTAGGCAGCAGTTCTGCGGAAAAGGACCTAGGGGTGACAGTGGACGAGAAGCTGGATATGAGTCAGCAGTGTGCCCTTGTTGCCAAGAAGGCCAATGGCATTTTGGGATGTATAAGTAGGGGCATAGCGAGCAGAACGAGGGACGTAATCGTCCCCCTCTATTCGACATTGGTGAGGCCTCATCTGGAGTACTGTGTCCAGTTTTGGGCCCCACACTACAAGAAGGATGTGGATAAATTGGAAAGAGTCCAGCGAAGGGCAACAAAAATGATTAGGGGTCTGGAACACAGAGTTATGAGGAGAGGCTGAGGGAACTGGGATTGTTTAGTCTGCAGAAGAGAAGAATGAGGGGGGATTTGATATCTGCTTTCAACTACCTGAGAGGTGGTTCCAGAGAGGGTGGTTCTAGACTATTCTCGGTGGTAGAAGAGGACAGGACAAGGAGTAATGGTCTCAAGTTGCAGTGGGGGAGGTTTAGGTTGGATATTAGGAAAAACTTTTTCACTAGGAGGGTGGTGAAACACTGGAATGCGTTGCCTAGAGAGGTGGTGGAATCTCCTTCCTTAGCAGTTTTTAAGGTCAGGCTTGACAAAGCCCTGGCTGGGATGATTTAATTGGGGATTGGTCCTGCTTTTGAACAGGGGGTTGGACTAGATGACCTCCTGAGGTCCCTTCCAACCCTGATATTCTATGATTCTATGATTCTAAGGATTCAATACCTTTGTTACATACAAAGGAATTGGAGAAGGTTCAGAGAAGAGCCATAAAAAAGGGCTGGAAAAATTTGCTCCACAGAGGTTTAAGGGGGTCAATCTATGTAGCTTATCAGAAAGAAGATCGAGAGGTGACTTGATGACAGTGTATAAGAACCTTCGTGGGGAGAAAAGACCAGGTACTAATCACCTCTTTCATCTAGCAGAGAAAGGCACAACAAGAACTAACGATTGGACACTGATGTTGGATGATATCAAATTAGAAACAAGCCATGCGTTTTTTTAACAGAAAAGGTGATCAGTTATTAACACAAGCAACCAAGGGAAATGGTGGATTCTCCATCTCTTTAAGTCTTCAGATCAAGGTGGGATGCCTTTCTGGAAGATACGCTTTAGTGAAAGACAAGTTATTGGACTCACTACAGGAGAAACCTTATGAAATTCTCTGGCCTCTGTTACTAGAAGATCTAATCTTGGCCTTAAAATCCAGGAATCCATGAAAAAAATCACAGCATAGTAAAATATTACAGCTCTTACTCTCTGGGCACAGGATGACCTTTCTCATGATTTACAAATAAATCAGTTAATTTGTTGATGGGTTAAAATGGGTTCTTTTAATATTAACATCTGGTGTCAGATCATTTCTTTGACGTGAAGGATCTTAACAATGAAATAGCTCCGAGGTGTCGAACTTCCCAGATAGTTAAAATTCACTGAAATCTTGTGCGTTGGCTACAGTTGGAGACTTTAATTAGGGTCCATGGTCCATCCCCCCAATTTTTTTCATACATGAAAATTTCTCCTCAGAAGGGTCCGATGAACAACATACTCCTCCAAGAGGTACATGTAGAACTGCCCTCTTCCCACAAGGCTGCCATCTCCTGCTGTTCTGAATGAGACTCAGGAAATAACGCGCCCAGTTTGATGGCCATGTATCTCCCATTGTTCTCACTATGACTGAATCATAGACTAATAGGCACATAGGACTGGAAGGAACCTTGAGAGGTCATCAAGTCCAGTCTACTGCACTAATGACAGGACCAAGTACCATCTAAAACAGAGGTGGGCAGACTACAGCCCAGGGGCCACATCTGGCCCTCCAGACATTTTAAACTGGGCCTCGAGCTCCCACCGGGAAGCGGGGTCTGGGGCTTGTCCCGCTCTGGTGCTCCAGTTGGGGAGCAGGTTCGGGGTCTTACCCCACTCCGCACGGCTCCCAGAAGCAGCATCACAACTCCACTCTGGCTCCTACACATAGGGGCACGCAGGGGGCTCTGCACGCTGCTCCACCCCAAGCGCCACCTCCGCAGCTCCCATTGGCTGGGAACTGCAGCCAATGGGAGCTGCAGGGGCAGTGCCTGCACACAGGGCTGTGCGGAGAGCCGCCTGGCCGCACCTTTGCATAGGAGCCGGAGAAGGGACATGCCACTGTTTCTGGGAGCTGTTTGAGGTAAGCGCCGCTGGGAGCCTGTCCCCCCGACCCCCTCCCGTTCCCAACCCCCCCGCCCCAGCCCTGATACCCCTCCCTCCCTCCAAACCCCTCAGTCCCAGCCCGGAGCACTCTCCTGCACCCCCAACTCCTCATCCCCAGCCCCACCCCAGAGCCTGCACCTCCAGCCGGAGCCCTCACACCCACCTGCACCACAACCACTAATTTCGTGAGCATTCATGGCCTGCCATACAATTTCTATACCCAGATGTGGCCCTCAGGCCAAAAAGTTTGCCCACCCCTGATCTAAACCATCCCTGACAGATATCTGTCTAACTTGCTCTTACAAATCTCCAATGATGGAGATTCCACAACCTCCTTAGGCAAATTATTCCTAACCACCCTGACAACCCTGCTTAGGGTTGCATTCCCATTTCCCATGGCAAGTGAGTCCTTCATGCCACAGAACAGCCACTCGCTCCTTGATGGTGGCCTGAACTGGCAACACCAGGGGAAGGGCAAAAACCTCTGCAGGGGACAGTTCCAGTATTGACTTGCCAGAGTATTTTTTTTCCTTTCCCAGGTCACTTAGAGTTTGAATTTGACCCCAAAGTGGGAAGTTTTATCCCCTTCTGATCTGTGGAGCACCCCGGTTGAAATCCACACCTGGGCAGTGTGACTAGCATGAGGACTAGACACCTAATTCCTCAGTTGGGGGCTCTAGAAGGACTTCCTGTTGTCAAGTGTGGGCTGCAGGGGGTTAGAAGATGTGGAGGGGACACTGGGAGCAGGTCTCCTGGGTTGTAGGGTTGTAACCCCAGCCCCGGGAAGGGAATGGGGTCCAGTGGGTAAGATTGGGGGTGGGGTGGGGCTTCTGGATTATTTTCACAGCTCTGGGTGGTAAGTGAGATGTCAGGGGTGGGGAGGGGATGTGAGTCAGGTCTCCTGGGTTATATTTCCAGCTCTGGGAGGTAAGTGGACTCCAGAGGGTTACAGCAAGGGGGGTTGTTTGCCAGGACTCGTAAGTTCAGGTCCCAGCTCTTGGACTTGAGCAGGGTCAAGTGGCGTAGAGCAGAGGGGAAGAGGCTGGGAGTCAGGGCTTCTGGGCTGGATTCTTCCCCTGGCACAGGAGTGAATCTTGTCCCAGATGCTGCTGCAAAGATCATCCATTGCTTCTCTGCTCATTAATTATTAACACCCCGGGTTCACCTTCAAAAACACAGACCGAGCGAATGGAGTGTGGGAACTGATCCCAGCTGAACCCATTTCATCCTGGTGGGGCTCCCATACCCCCCAGATATGTGGGTTCCCTTGTTCCTTTTTTTCCTCCTCATCTACCTGTTGATGCTGTGTGGGAACCTGCTCATCTTGTTGAAGTGATGAAGTGAGCTGTAGCTCACAAAAGCTCATGCTCAAATAAATTGGTTAGTTTCTAAGGTGCCACAAGTACTCCTTTTCTTTTTGCGAATACAGACTCACACGGCTGTTCCTCTGAAACCTGTCATCTTGTTGGCAGTGGCCCGGGAGCCCCAGCTGCACAAGCCCAGGTACTGGTTTCTCTGCCACCTGTCCTTTCTCGACATGATGGCCTCCTCGGTGGTCGTGCCCAAGGTCGTGGCCAGCTTTCTGCCAGGCGGTGGGGCCATCTCCTGCCAGGGCTGCGTGGCCCAGCTCTTCTTCCACTTCCTTGGCTGCACCAAGTGCTTCCATGGCACAGGAACCACAGTGTGTGTATGTTTCACACACCCCCAACCAACCCCACTCTCCTGTTGGTAATAGCTTATCTAAAGTGATCACTCTCCTTACAATGTGCATGATGACCCTGAAGTTTCTAAGGGTCTCAGTAAGAAGCCACATCAATCTCCCACAGGCCTGTGCGTGTGTCATGTGGGCTTTCTAAGGGGTGCAACCTCTCCATTTCTGGCTCCCCCTGCCTCTGCCTATAGAGGGGGAGGCATCATCCCAGTTTCACCTGATTCAGCCCCACCGTGCAGGAGCTAATCTGTGACAAGCAGACCCAAATGCCAGGCCTCACGTGATTCTGAGCGAGACACATCTGGGCCAAGCCAAGCCACTGCCACTAGCTCTGGAGCTCCCAAGGCAGGCTCCTGGAGCCAGGCGTGCCACTGGGCATCTTTCCTGGGTGCGTGTGATGCCACACTCCAGCTGTCCTGGAACAGTGCTGCAACCTCAACAAACACCTCCCATCACTCTTCAGGGTGCGCCAGGAGATGCCGTCAACCCAGCTTCCCATCTGGAACCAATTTGGGCCACCCGTGTGCAGGACAGAGGAATTCAGACCGGAGCAGATGCAGAGAAGGGCTGTGAGGGCACTCAGGGGACCAGAGAGAAGGTCTGACGAGAGGAGAGTGAAAGAGCTGGGCTGGATTAGCCTAAAATGCAGGCTGAGGTGGAGTCTGATTACTCTCTATGTTGGTGGTGTGGGGGTGGAGGGTTTGTGGAACATCAGTCTATCTTCTATGGGGAGAGGGGGCTGTAGAGTTTGGATGGCCTCCACCTCAGGAGAAGGGGGACCAATCTCCATGGGGACAGGTTGGTTAGAGGAGTCAAGGCGGGGGGCTAAACTAATAAGAAAAGGGGAGGGTAAAAAGGGGGAAGAAATGAGCTCTCAGCAAAAATCAAGAACAAAATTAATCCAGGAACCGCAACTAAATGAAGAGAAGAAATTCGTGGCTTGCCCCTGCACCAGTGCGAGGAGTCTGGGGAACAAACACAAGGTACTGGAATTGCTCCTCTCGGAGCAGCAGTTTGATGTAGCAGGTGTGACTGGAACCTGGTGGGATGATTCCCGTGACTGGACGGTTAAAATCCATGATTACCAGCTGATCAGGAAGGATCAAGTGGACAAAAGGGGAGGGCGTGCACTCAATGTCAAAAATGGCACCACCTGTTTCCAAGTCACTGATAACTGGGAAGAAAATGATCCTGGATACTTATGGATCAATGTCCTACCAGATAAAACACATGAGAGGTTAGTTGGTGTCAGCTATAGACCATCACATCACACTTGGGAAGAGAATGTGTGGCCCCTTGAGCACCTTTCTATAATGAGTAGGGAAAAAATCCATGTGATGTTGTTACCCGGGGTTCTTTCAACCCAAAGCTCTTGGTAACTTTTACTCTGTGCGAGGTGGTGTCAGGAAATAAATCAGGGGAGACACAGCCGTCCAACCGATAGATGGCTGGCACATACAGGACGACACAAGAGTGCTTTCACTTAAAGCTAAACAGGTTAGTAAAACACCCCCAACCCTCGATAATTACCGAAGCTGAGTGTGGCTCTCGAGTGACACAGCGCCGGTGGGGAACACAAGATTCATCCAGAGGGAGAGTCCAGTCCAACTACCTCAAACTTTTCCCCCTTATTTATAGATTAGTAATACAATGACATGTCCCTTAAAGAAAACTTGTTAAACAAGCAGTGTCAATGGTCAAGCAAGAGGTCCCTTCTGATTATTGATTAACCAGGTGTAGGTTTTTCCAGAGTTTGCAGTCTTGAGGCCCCAGTATACATTCCTGGGGCTCTTCTAAAATGCATGTATCAGCAGCTTCAACATAATTCTTATCAGGAAGGACGCAGGGTCAAGCTGCCCCTTCTGTGTCACCCAAACCCCCTCCCCTCCTGCCTTGGTCAAGCTGAGGCTGCTGCATGGCCACTTTAAGGCCTGCTGACTTGGCTGCATTTAGCAATAAGCAGTAGTGGTTTCAGGCACTTTACTGGTTTGCCAAAATCTCCCCATACAATGTGTCCTAAGTCCCAGCTTAGCACATTAACCACGAGCCCAGCCTTCCCCTGTAGGGGTGAATTCCCGCCTGGCCCTGGCCGATGCAGCAGCTGCTCTGGATTTCACAGCTTGGGTTGATGGCTCAGTACCCGAAACACTTTTTTTTTTTTTGGTAACTTCATTTTTATTCATTGCTGGCAATGTAGCAGGGAGCGAAATGCAGCAGGCCGCGCGGCAGGGAAGGTGGGAAGGAGGCGATCAGCGCCGGGGAGGGATCTGCAATCCGTTCAGTGCAGCCTTCTCTGCGTTCCCTTCCCACTGGCCTTCCCGGCACGGGGAACAGGAGTGTTTGGAAAGGGCGGTGGCCAGCCCGATGAACTAACCCATGGGATAGGTCCAGTGAGGCCAGGGCAGGCTGCAGTTTTCACAGGAGTTAGCAGGTCAGGTAACAATGAAGATCCCCCAATAAATGATCACTCAACCAGCTGACATGGGGGAGAGCTACAAACCGCCAGGTCTGCCCCAGGATTTGCTTTATGTCTGTTACCCTAGAGGAAATAAACCAGCTGTTTCCCTAGCCTAAGGGTAGGAGTTTGGATTGCCAAGGGAGCCAAAGGGATGTGGTCTTGAACCTGGCTCCTTATTTCCCCTAGGCTCACTGCCTTGATGCTTATGGGTTGGGCACTGCCTGAGTGGAGCGATGGCTGAGGGGGCTATCCTGGGGAGAGGGGAGCTCAGCCAATCTGCAAAGCAGGACCTACATCTGGGCATCACCAGAGGACAGAAGCGATGCAGCTCCAGCCCCCGCTGCTATTCCCGGCTTGGCTCTGGGCTGCAGCCTTTTCATCGTTGCCCGTATCCAGGGGATGAAGGTGGAGACTTTCGTGTACACCCCGGGAGGGGTGGGAGGCCCCCAAGAGACGATGCCCTGGGCTTTATTCCTGCACACCAGGGGGCCTCCAGAATCGCCCTGTGAAATAGAACAAGTCACAGGTGGAGAACAGCTCAGTGAGTCATTCCCGCTGACGCACAGCTCAGTGACATCCCCCTATGTCCACCCATTCCCTGATTGGCTCCCCCAGTATCCAGCTGGTCTCAGCCCCCCTGCCCCCACCCCTAGAACTGTTCTCTGCCTCCCCCTGGGAGAAGACCCGATATTTTCCCCTTCATTTATACAGCGCAGTGGGGCCTGATTGCTGACCGCTGCTCGTAGGCCTGATTGCAACACCAGCAGCCTCATTAATAATGATTTATCGAGGATGCTTGAAGCCAGGAGGACATTCACCTTCCAAGAGTCTTTGCCCGTCTTTGGATCCCCCACACACATCATGGTGGAAGCATTATAGTAGCGGTATGGCCCGTAAGTATTCGTAGGACATGCAGCATCCTGCATCACCAACACGTCCACCTCCTGGAGCCTGGCCGGGGTCGATGTCCAATCTGTGCGAGTGCCACCCCAGCCGGCGACGCTGCAGGTGGCCCCGGCCTCAACTCTCTGGCTGGCGCGGGGCAGGGAGATGGTACGCACCGATCTGTTCAGCTTCGCTCTCTTTGCCAGCTGAGACACAAGACCGATGAAGATCAATGTGAGGGTCGCACTCAGGGACACAGAGACACACCCCAACCCCCAGAAACAGGCAAACCCATGACTGCGAGGTCACTGGGGATGGGATGGGGAGGTACCTGCAGCTGTGTGAGGTTACTGGGGCCAGGGGGAAGGGATGGGGGTGGTACCTGCAGCTGTGTGAGGTCACTGGGGGTGGGGTGATGGGATGGGGGAGGTACCTGCAGCTGTGTGAGGTCGCTGGGGGCAGGGGGATGGGATGGGGGAGGTACCTGCAGCTGTGTGAGGTCACTGGGGGCAGGGGGATGGGATGGGGGAGGTACCTGCAGCTGTGTGAGGTCGCTGGGGGCAGGGGGATGGGATGGGGAGATACCTGCAGCTGTGTGAGGTCACTGGGGGTAGGGGGATGGGATGGGGGAGGTACCTGCAGCTGTGTGAGGTCACTGGGGGTAGGGGGATGGGATGGGGGAGGTACCTGCAGCTGTGTGAGATCTCTTGTGGGGGTGGGATGGGATGGGGCAGTACCTGCAGCAGCATGATGTCATTGTTATAGGACTCCTTGTTATAATCCTTGTGGGGGTACTGGCGTCTCACAGGGATCACTTGTCGGCTCCCTTCCCATTTGGTAATGTCATGGGCTCCCAGGATGACAGTGATCTTGCTGCAAAAGCCAAGAGCAACATGTGGGTTGTAGGGGCTAGAACATGGGATGGGATGGGATGGGATGGGATGGGCATGTGAAGGTCTGACACAGGTATACGGCTACTTGTGGGGACAGGGCAGCCTGGGGTCTAAAGAAGTGATTTCGGACTCAGTTCGCAGCCAGTAAAAATGTAAGATTCCCATTCCCATTCTCTGATCCAGACCCTGGACTGGAGACTTACTCTTTTGGGGGTCTGGGGAATGGGAGACAAGGCCTTTTCCCTCTAGCAGAGCTCGCTCCGATCCATCTTGGGAGAGAGACTGGCTTGCTCAGGTGGGGTGGGGCATGGCACAAGGGCCTTTCCCCTATGTCAGGCACTGGCTCCAGCACAAAGCATCTGCCCAGAGGTGTTGGGGTCCCAGCATGTGTCTTCACCAGCCCCTGTGCTGTCCCACAAGCGGCTTCACTCCCATCGTCCTCCCGGCCCCTGGGTCTCAGGTTCCCTTATCCCTGTGACCCCTCCCAGCTAGATCCAGACAGGGGTCCATGCCCAGGCCTCCCAGAGACCTGCAGAGCTTTCCTGGGGCTGTGAGAACCTCCCTGCCCTGATCTGGGCAATGGGCCAGACCCCAGCTGCTCACACTGGCTATAGCTCCATTGAACTACCCAGCGTTGGTTCTGGACCATGGTTTGCAGAGGCCCCCAGAGACAGGCCGACGCCCCCTGAGCAGATCGGACCCTTGGGCTCTGCTCTCCCAGCCTGTCACACTAACTGCTCCTTCCCTGCAACTATGATGGTGCCAGAGCTCCCGGCTCCCCCATCACCTGCTAACCCCGACCTGCCCCGACATCCCCAGCACAGAGACGCTTACTCTCCCTTGCAGTGAGCGGCCGTCAGCACGAAGTTCTGCGACACCAGGAACCCTCCACAGAAAAGATTCTTGTCTCCACGTTGTATTGACAGATAGGCCATGTAGGGTCTGGAGTGGGGCTTGGCTTCCCAGCCCCCGATGATCTCACCTGTGGGGGAGACCAGGTTCATACAAAGAGCTCCATTTTCTCCCAGGGCCAGGCTGGGACCGAACTCCCCATCCTGAAGGGGAGTCCCCACAGCCTCAACCCATCCCCTGTGATGCTTTTCTGGGGGGGATCCCTGTGCCTGGAACCCTGCCCCCTGCTCCACTCTGCCCCAGAGTGGACACCCCATAGTGCTGGGGGTAAATCTACAGCTTTGACCTCTCTGGGTGGCGAATCAGTGTCAAACACATCGGGAGTGGGGCAATAATTGTTCTGCCTTGAATTAACGGATTTGGGAGGCAAAGTCAACCAGAAACCCACTGACATGTCCCCTGCTGATGTTTCACCTTCTCCATCAAGCCACAGTGACAAGCCAGGGCTGCTCCCAAGCTGGCCCTCCAAATTCTTTTTCAACAGAAAACTGGGTTTTCTAGATCATGAAAAGTTTCTTAGACCACACCTCCTCTCCTCAACATTTTGGCATTTTTCTTCGAAATCTGATTCTTTCCCCCAGTTTTGGGCACTTTTCAGCTGAATATTTGTAACTATTTTGCCAGAGCAGGGATAGTTAATTATTTTTTGTCAAGGTCCACATTTCTTGGTCAAGTTATAATCAAGGATAAATGCCACAGAACATAATCATAAAAAGCCAACAATAATGGTAATAATAATAAGTAAATAAAAAGCTTTTGGGGTCCATTCAAAAGTGTCTGGACCAGATTTGGTCCAGATTTGGTCCATGGTCCACCTATTGAATAACTATGTGAGAGAGTAAGGAGGAGTGGCAAGGTTTGCAACAGTAACATGCTGTCTCCCATCTGTTTATCCTACTTCCTTCCCAACCCCGACCCAACCCTGCTGTCGTTTCTCCAAATGTTTTGCCAGATCCAAGATCTGAGGCAACATTATATGCACAGCTGGCCAGCAAATTTGAACTAAACGCTGATCCCCTAAAGCATTGGGAGGAGGAACAAGGCCAATTATTTTCTGCTAAGCAAATGGAAACAAATTTTAGCCCATGCTCTGAACTGCTTCTTGGACCGACATTTAAGATTAATTCCACAGGAATATGGAGGATGTATTGTGCCTCTCTTCAATCATTCAAAACAGATGCCGATAAGTCAGACAAATATTGATGCTGTAATTCGGCAGGTACTGACTTAACCCATGTGCTCTGGGAAGGCACCTAGATGCTTTGGGTGGAACTGAATTGGAGAGGGTTTTTTTTTATTCAAATAAAATTAAACATGTATTTTTCAACCTAATGTGTGTTAACTGGAAGCGGAACAAATCTGAAAGACTCTGGCTAAGCAGAGCACTAACAGTGGTGGAAAGACTAGTTCCACAAACACAGAAATCCAAAAAGGGACCAACAATCAAAGATTGGACCATAGACATCCTAAGCTTGGCCAGCATGTAAAGAGTGGCAGACTGTGTGTAGTGTGGTGGAGTGGCTGAGGGGTGTGACAGGAAGTATAAGAGGAGCCTCTAGCCCGTTGAGCCTGAGCCAGGGAAGGAGACAGATGTCCAGGGCCTGCTGCCGAGTCAAGGATCACCCTGACTCCAGAGGAAGCTGAGAGTGGAGGGGACTGACCAGGATTGCTGGCAGGTTAGTACCTCGATGAGACAGAGGACCCGTGGACTTCGGAACCCCTTGCTCAGACTGTGGTCAGAAGTAGCTGAGGGAAAACAGATGCTGGTCCAGTTTGTCTGTCAGAACCCGAGTCACCATGTTGTGGTAGGATCCCCGCTGAGTCATCTGCCCTTGTTAGAGCCCTGGGCTGTGACCCAGTGGAGTAGGGTGGGCCCGGGTCCTTTCTACTCCTGTTGCCTGGGGTGGCAACCTCCTCACCTTAGGAGGAATGGCCTGTTTGTTGCTATGCCATGCCTGAGGTTCAGCGCCACCTAGCCTACGTGGCAACTCAGCCCTACCCCACTAAAGACTAAAGGGTCTTCGGGTCCGTACGTTTGATTCGCTAACTCCCCAATACTGGGTGGTGCCCCAGTGATATAGTGAGCCAGAAGGGGAGGGATAATCGCTAACCCTCTACACTGTTACAGAGATACCAAGAAAAGCTGTTAGAGATATGAGATGCTTTCCTGGAAGTATCCGAATGATCCGATCAAATGCATCCCCCCCCCCCCCCCCCGCACCTCCTTCTCTTCTCTACCCACTTCCTTCCCCTACCCATCTCTATCCCCCTCCTCTGACTTTTGCTTCTAGTCATTTTCTTCCTTTAATAATTTTCCTTTAGTGGGATTTTTATAAGCAAATTGTGTTTGTAAATTGTGGAACATAGTGAGGGATTAATATTCTAACCATTCATATTACAGATAACATCTCAAGCCTAGCTAAGGTGAGTAGCAAATATCTAATATCTTATGAGAAGTTTTTGGTTTATGAGGAGTTTATGTATGTTTTGTTGTTTATTTTCACACTTTCTCTCTCTGTCTTTTTAAAAAATTAATAAAAAGTTAATAGAAAAAGACCTAACTTTGGGAGCTTTCAAAGAAAAGTCAAAATTTCCCATGGAAAAATAAAAGCCTCTTCGGACCAGTTCAGAACAAGTCCCAACACACATGGGTCTCTGGGCATTAAATAAAATCTAGACAATCGATGTAAAGACATCAGGGTGGAGGGGACAGAAGGGCAAGGGAAGAGCTAGTGAAGCTGAAGGACAATGTCGTAACAAGGACAAATGGGATAAACTGGGCAGGAATAGATTGAGGTGGAAATGAGAAAGTCTCTGACCATCAGAGGGATGCAGGATTTAGGAACTGCGAGACTGCACCGTTTGCTTTAACCCCGGGCAACCCCCCCATATGCAGGCACTCATATGGGTTGACCCACCGTTGGTTCTGTGGGGCTAGCTGGCCCCTGGGAAATTTCCAATGCTATCAGACAAGTTTAAATCACAGGGAAAGCTGAACCAGTTGAACTACAGATGTGGTTTAAAATCAGTTTAGTTAAACCAATGTAAGTCTGTGTGTAGCTCACACCTGACCGCTTTCAGAGATGACTTAGGAATGTTAATTTGGCATCCATATCAACCAGGCTGTTTGAGAGTCTGTTGCTGTTATTTGCATATGGTACAACCAACCGAGATCAGTGCCCCATTGTGCCAGGCGCTGTACAGACCCCGACCGAGATCAGTGTCTCTATTATGCCAGGCGCTGCACAGACCCCGACCGAGATCAGTGTCTCTATTGTGCCAGGCGCTGCACAGACCCCGACCAAGATCAGTGTCTCTATTATGCCAGGCGCTGCACAGACCCCGACCGAGATCAGTGTCTCTATTGTGCCAGGCGCTGCACAGACCCCGACCGAGATCAGTGTCTCTATTGTGCCAGGCGCTGCACAGACCCCGACCGAGATCAGTGTCTCTATTGTGCCAGGCGCTGCACTGAGTCTGGCCGAGATCAGGGCCCCATGTGCCAGATACAGCACCGCCCCTTCCCTAAACAATTTCAGTTCAATGTGACAACACAGACAAAGGAGCTAGAACCCAGGAGTCCTGACTCCCAACCCCGCACGCTGCTCTAACCTCTGGACCCCACTCCCAAGCTAGGGATAGAACCCAGGAGTCTGGGCTCCCAGCCCCTTCTTAAGACCCGCCTGTGTCTCTCTCCTGCTCTCTCTGTGTCTCAGGGGGTTTATCTCGGTACCAGCTCTGCCACCCGGGTTCCATCGCTCCCACCTCCAAACCCTTCCCTAGCCAGGTCCTGGCAGCCAACGGTCGCCCTGGCAGAAGCATCTGACTCTAGGGAGGAGCCAGGATTTGCAAACAGTCCAGAGAGCTGCCGGCTCCACTCCCCATGATCCCTCATCTCCCTGTACTCACCAGCCCCAGCCCAGGGGGGCAGAAGAAAGGCCGCCGGCAGCAGGATCAGCATCATCACCATCCTGGGATAGTGACAATGCTCGAGCCTCAGTCCTGGGGCATTTATAGAGCCAGCAGCAAACCCCAGGTCACGTACGCGCCCCCCTCGCGGGGAGCTGGGACCACACAGGCGCCCTCAGAAACCTCAGCATCACGCCGCTGACACGTGGGGGACAGGAGGGAGGGAGCTGGGGCTGGAAAACAACCTCCCTCTGGGAGAAGGAGCCCAGAGGAAAGTCACTCGGGGTCAGGGCATCTTTGCCCCCTCTCCAAGAGCATCTGGGATCAGGGCCCCCTGGGGCCTGCCTGGAGCCCAGCACACCTGGCACCAAGCTCCTCTGGATCTCTCCAACTCCTCCCTCCAACAGCTCATCTGGTGGGGAGTGCAGCCGATGCTGAGTCACCCGCTGGCTTGGCTCAGCTCCCCGCTTCCTCCCCAGCGTGTCTTTCAGAGCAGCAAGCTGAAGACAGGGCCCAGCTGTGGGTTTCTGGAGCCCAGCCACAGAGCCCACAGCCGACGTTCTCCCAGAGGCTGGGGAGCACGTGTCCTGCAAGGTGGTGGACCTGGGGCAGCACAGCTACCATGGGGATGGGCAATGGGGAAGGCCCTGAACAGCCGGCACAGGAGCCGTGTCCCTGTGAGCCTGCCCCATGGCAGGCATGGTTGAGTAAAGAGCAAACACCCCACACAACAAGGCTGACCACTAGGAAATGTGACCTTGGCTGTCCAGACGTTTGAATCTCTCACGTGCCTACAAGTCTCTGCCCCAGAAAACAGCTTAAAAATCACCCTGAGACCCCGGCCCCATTTCTCCATCAATCTCCGAGCCCCCCTGAAATGGCTCTGTATTTTTTTGTTAAGCTCCAGCACCAGGAGTCCCAGGAACACCTGCAAATCTCACCTTCTTGTGTGTTCAAATTGGATGTTTCAAGTCTATGAACCTGTGGAGAAGAGCTTGAAGACAAGACCCCTAAATGTAAAAAGCCCCCTGGCCTTCTCCTCACCTGTCCCACTTCCTTATGGTGCCCCATAAACATCACCTACAAAGTGTGGGAACCTCCCTTTCTCTCCCAGGGGGCCTCCTCCAATCCCCCACGAGTGGCATTTTCATGGCCAGTTTAAGGAGGGGGGGAGTGCTTCTATCTGGACCCAGGAGGTTTGCAGCCCCAACTGGGTGGGGACAGGGTATGGGTCCCAAGGCCTGTACACCCAGACATATGGCAGGGAGAAAGGACAGGCCCCCAACATCTGTGGATGCATGGCATATTGGGCCCTGCACAGCTGGGGCTGTGTCCAGTCTGGTCCACACCCAGGGATCAATTGACTCACTCTCTGAAACTTGCTGCTATGGTGATGTACCCCCAGTGGCCATTCCTTGGAAGATAAAACCCTCCCATCTGTAGCAGACTATCAGCCCTGAGGCCTGACTGTCAAGCCAAGTGTCTGAGCAGGGACTTCTCCCAATCCCCCAGGCAGCGAAAGGTGTGTCTCCACACACAGTTGTGTCACGAACAGAAACAGTTCTCAGAGTCAGACATTAGGGAGCATAAGCAGACCTGGCTGAGGGTGAGAATCCAGGACTGGGATGGGGCGGGGGTGCTGCAGGTCAGGATTGAGAGTCACCGGCAGAGATGACCCATGCCCATGGAAAGGGGGCAGAGTGAGGGCAGCCAGCTTCAGCGGTGTTTCTGAGCATCCTCAGGCCATGTGAGCACGCTCAGTACAAGCCATGCAGCAAATCTGGGGGTGGGGGGAATCTGACCCTGCATTCCTCCCCTTCCTCCAGCCTCTGGCCCACACCGGCAAGACTATTAGAAGTCTACATCTTTGTCTGCAAATTTGTCATTTCTTTACTTCCCATTTGCCGAGTCATTTCCTTTTACTTCTGATTCTCAGGAACTTTTCAAGACCAACTTTGTTTTCTTGGTTTGATGTTTCACATCTGCCTGGCCAGTCTCCAGATAATGGGCAATGGAGGAAAAGGAAGCTCAGAGGATTTAACCTCAGAAGACAATTCACAGGCTAGAACCATAGAGATATCAGGGTGGAAGGGAACTCGAGAAGTCACCTGATTCAGCCCCCTGTTGTGAAGCAGGACCACATCAACTTAGACCATCCCTGACAGGTGTTTGTCCAACCTGGTCTTAAAACCCTCCATTGATGGGGATTGCACAACCTCTCTTGAGATCTGATTCTAGACATTAACTCCATTTAGGGTTAGAAAGTTTTTCCTAACAACTAACCACAATCTCCCTTGCTGCAGATTAACCCATCACTTCTTGTCCTGCCTTCAGTAGATATGGAGAACCACTGACCCATGTCCACTTTATAACAGCCATTCACATAGAATCATAGAATATCAGGGTTGGAAGGGACCTCAGGAGATCATCTAGGCCAACCCCCTGCTCAAAGCAGGACCAATCCCCAATATTTACCCCAGATCCCTAAATGGCCCCCTCAAGGATTGAACTCACAACCCTGAGTTTAGCAGGCCAATGCTCAAACCACTGAACTACCCCTGCCTCCCCCCCATATTGAGAGATTGTTCTCAGGTCCTCTCTTAGCCACCTCTTCTCTAGCAGAAACATACCCATTTTTTTTTCACCTTTCCTCTTAGGTCAGGTTTACTAAACCTTTGATCATTTTTTTGTTGCTCTCCTCTGGACTCTCTCCAATTTCTCTACATCTCCCCTAATGTGTGGCACCCAGAACTGGACACAGTACTCTAACTGAGACCTCACCAGTGCCAAGGAGAATGGAACAATTTCCTCCTCTGTCTTACATATGACACTTCTGTAAGCACCAACTCTTCTGGGTTTTCTGAATTCTTTGAAGGTTCTGTTGCACTAAATCCATCATACACAGTAAATTCTCCTTCAGACAGGACATACTCCCCTACTGGATGTCTTCTCTCCACAGCACTGCCTTCCCTAGATCCTTGAATCAAATCGTGGGTCCCCTCACTTGCCTCCCATATAGGAGATCAAAGCGGGGCAAAGCCAATAGTTTCCCGAGGAACACTTCTGTAGGCATTGTGACAAGATGGCCAATGTTAGTATGGTGGGTCCTGCACTTTTCTTGGTGGGGGGCTAAGATGCCACCCCTTGCCCCTGCTCTTGGGGCACCGAGGTTCCCCCCTAGTGACCCGGAAAAGTGGTAGAGGAGGGAAGCAGAGGTGGGGTCTGGGTTTTCTCCTCACTCTGAGCCCCAGCCCCTCTCACCCCCGGTGGGCTCTTACCCTCTTCCCCCTTGGTTGGGGTACCTGTAGTCCTTAGATGCTGGGGAAGGGTCTCCCCTACTCCAGTTCTCTGGTTTTCCAAAACACACCTCCAGGCTCCAGGCTCTCTTTTTTTCCCCTCCTCCCCCCCTCGACTGCCTGAAGCAGGGGGTTTTATTAGGTTCCTGACAGGGCCTTAATTGAGAACAGGTGTTCCAATTAACCTGTAGCAACCCTCCCTAGTCTACAGGGGAAACCACACCTTAATTAGCCTAGGGCTTATATATTTCCCCTCTAACACTCTACCGCTAACCTCCTCCTAGCCCTAGCCAAAACAGCCATTTATAAAACCAGAGAGGGGAGGTTGGCTAATGAAGCGTCCTGCGATTGTAGGGCCATTTTCCGATCTTCAGTACATTCACGTATCCGGGCGGAGTTCATCTGGGCGGCATCCACTGACTCCCTTGACGCCTTCGAGGAGCGGTGGGCGCTGTCCGAGGTTCTCTGCTTGGTGACCCCGTCCAGTTCCCTCCGTCTGACCCTTTGATTGAGGGGAAGAGCGAGAGACCCCAGCCCCAGCTGTTGCCACTGTGGATACCATCATCACTGTCACCGAGGAGGGGTCCTATCACACGTGGGTGTACGTCCCCCCACCCCACCCCCAAACCGCTCACCTCGCAGCCGTGCCCATCTTGTCGGGCACTCTCAGGAGAGGAATAATCGGTGACACTGGGCGTGGCAATAGGTAACTCGAGGGGGTGGAAGACCACGAGTGTCGAGGAAGCCCCCCCGCTCTGGGCCCAGGCTAGCCTGAACACTTCTCCCTCCTGAAGGCTGCTGTTTCCTTGTGTTTCCTTTTGTTTTGTTGCATAGGTTTGCTTTATCCTTTTTGGTGATTCTTTGTAAGTGTTACATAAATAAAATTCTTTTCTGCTTCAAAAAAAAAAAAAAAACACTCTACCACTGCTCCCTGGCCCTCCTGTCTCACAGCTTATAGAAGATAAGGGAGACACACGTTCCAGTCATTCTCATGCCTGGATATATATATTCTTAGCATAGCTTTTAAAGTCCTATGAAATCATTCCACAAGCCCATCCATTTCTGTATGATTGGGAGCAGCCTTTATTTGTTTTACTATAATTCCCATAACTTTTTAGAGACTGCAGACATGAAATTTGCTCCACGGTCTGTCAAGATTTCTCTGGGATCCGCCGGGGGGTGTCCCCTTCTGGAATCCCGAAGAGATGATGCTCTAAGATGTTTTTCCACACACTAGGGGGCCCCCAGAGTCGCCCTGTGAAATAAAACAAGCCACAGATGGCAAACAGCTCAGTGAGTCATTCCTGATCATGCACAGCTCAGTGACATTTGTTTCAAAATCTAATGCTGCCCTCCAAAGTGTTATCAGCCCCTCCCAGCTTGGTGTCATCTACAGATAAGTACATTGTCCACTCCATCATCTAAGCCATTAATTACACAGTAGCAGACCCAGGACTGACCACTGCAGGACCCCACTAGAATTGTTCTCCCAGTTTGACACACTACCACTGATAGTTTTTTAGTACGCTTTTTCAACCCATTTTGCCATCACCTTATGGTAATTTCCCTAGTTTAGTTATGAGAATCTCTTGTGGCACTGTATCAAAGGCCTTACTAAAATCAAGATCTTGTTATGTCATAGCATCATAGAATCATAGAATGTTAGGGTTGGAAGAGACCTCAGGAGGTCCTCTAGTCCAATCCCCTGCTCAAAGCACGACAACCCCAACTAAATCATCCCAGCCAGGGCTTTGTCAAGACAGGTCTTAAAAACCTCTAAGGATGGAGATTCCACCACCTCCCTAGGGAACCCATTTCAATGCTTCAGCACCCTCCTAGTGAAATAGTGTTTCCTAATATCCAACCTAAACCTCCCCCACTGCAACTTGAGACCATTGCTCCTTGTTCTGTCATCTGCCTCCACTGAGAACAGCAGAGCTCCATCCTCTTTGGAACCGCCTTTCAGGTAGTTGAAGGCGACTATCAAATTCCCCCTCACTTTTCTCTTCTGCAGACTAAGTAAGCCCAGTGCCCTCAGCCCCTCCTTGTAAGCCCTGTGTCCCAGCCCCTGAATAATTTCTGTTGCCCTCTGCTGGACTCTCTCCGATTTGTCCACATCCCTTCTGTAGTGGGGGGACCAAAATTGGACACAGTACTCCAGATGTGGCCTCACCAGTGCCGAATAGAGAGGAATAATCACTTCCCTCGATCTGCTGGCAATGCCCCTACTAATAAAGCCCAATATGCCGTTGGCCTTCTTGGCAACAAGGGCACACTGCTGACTCTTATCCAGCTTCTTGTCCACTGTAATCCCCAGGTCCTTTTCTGCAGAACTGCTGCTTAGCCTCGGTCCCCAGCCTGTAGCGGTGCATGGGATTCTTCCTTCCTAAGTGCAGAACTCCGCATTTGTCCTTGTTGAACCACATCGGATTTCTTTTGGCCCAATTATCCAATTTGTCTAGGTCACTCTGGACCCTATCCCTACCCTCCAGCATATCTATCTCTCCCCCAGTTTAGAGTCATCTGCAAACTTGCTGAGGGTGCAATTAATCCCATCATCCAGATCATTAATAAAGATGTTGAACAAAAGCAGCCCCGGGACCGACCCCTGGGGAACTTGGCTTGATTCTGGCTGCCAACTAGACATCGACATGTCTACTGCTTTCCCCTATCCACTAGGCCAGTAACCCTGTGCAAGAAGGAAATTAGATTGTTTTGGCATCATTTCTGCTTGACAGACCCATCCTGGCTATTTCTTATAGCCCTATTATCCTCTAGAGGCTTCCAAATTGATTGTTTAACAATTTGCTCCTGTATCTTTCCAGGTATCATAGTTAGGCTGACTGGTCTATAATTCCCTGCATTTTCTTTATTACTCTTTTGAAATATAAGTTCTATGTTTGCCCTTCTCCAGTCCTCTGGGACCTTATATCTCCTACAGAGGTTCTTGAACATACTTCCTAATGATTCCAAGATTGCTTCAACCAATTCAGTAAGTACCCAAGGATGAATTTCATCAGGCTCTGCTAACTTGAATACATCTAACCTATCTAAATATTCTATAAATTCTTCTTTCTCCATTTTGTCTTGTGTTCCTTTCCCCTTGCTAATATTAATTGTTAAGAGTATCTGTTCACCATTAACCTTTTTAGAGAAGACTGAAGCAAAACTGACATTAAACACATTTTTCATGTTCTTGTTTGCTAGTTCTCCTTCCTGGCTAAGTAGCAGACCTACACTTCCCTGAATCTTTCTCTTGCTCCTAATGCATTTCAAGAACCTCTTCTTATTGTCTGTTATTTCCCTTGCTAGGTGAAACTCATTTTGTACCTTAGCCTTTCTGATTTTGTTCCTACATGGCAGTCCTATTCTTTTGTACTCCTCCTTAGTAATTTTTCCAAGTTTCCCCTTTTTGTGGGATTCTTCTTTGGTTTTCAGGTCATTAAAGAGCTTCTCTTGGAGCCATTTGATTAACACTACAAAAGGTTCCCCCCTCCCCACCCCCACCCCCCGCTCTCCTGCTGGTAATAGCTCACCTTAAGTGATCGCTCTGGTTACAGTGTATGGTAACACCCATTGTTTCATGTTCTCTATGGATATAAATCTCCCCACTGTATTTTCCACTGAATGCATCTGATGAAATGAGCTTTAGCTCATGAAAGCTTATGCTCAAATACATTTCTTAGTCTCTAAGGTGCCACAAGTACTCCTTTTCTTTTTACTGTTCTTCACGTCTTTCCTTTGCAGAGGAATAGTTTGCAGTGGGCCTTTAATATTGTCCTCTTCAGAAACTGAAAGCTCTCCTGAACTCCTTTAAAACTTATATTTTCTTCATGTGGGAGCTCACCTATACTTTTCTGAACTGGTTAGTCTGCTTGTTTAAAGCCCATTGTCCTTATTCTGCTGCTCTGACTCCTGTACACTTCCTGGACACTACAGTGCTAATAAACGATGGTCACATAAACACAACCCTATACCGGAAACCTACTGGCCGCTTTTCCTACCTACAAGCCTCCAGCTTTCACACTGACCACACCACACGATCCATTGTCTACAGCCAAGCTCTGCAACTGGATTTGCTCCAACCCCTCAGACAGAGACAAACACCTACAAGATCTCTATCAAGCATTCTTACAACTACAATACCCACCTGCAGAAGTGAAGAAACAGATTGATAGAGCCAGAAGAGTTCCCAGAAGTCACCTACTATAGGACAGGCTTAACAAAGAAAATAATAGAACGCCACTAGCCATCACCTTCAGCCCCCAACTAAAACCCCTCCAACGCATTATCAAGGATCTACAACCTATCCTGAAGGATGACCCAACACTCTCACAAATCTTGGGAGACAGGCCAGTCCTTGCCTACAGACAGCCCCCCAACCTGAAGCAAATACTCACCAGCAACCACACACCACACAACAGAACCACTAACCCAGGAACCTATCCTTGCAACTGTGCCCACATATCTATTCAGGGGACATCATCACAGGGCCTAATAACATCAGCCACACTATCAGAGGCTCATTCACCTGCACATCCACCAATGTGATAGATGCCATCATGTGCCAGCAATGCCCCTCTGCCATGTACATTGGTCAAACTGGACAGTCTCTACGTAAAAGAATAAATGGACACAAATCAGATGTCAAGAATTATAACATTCATAAACCAGTTGGAGAACACTTCAATCTCTCTGGTCACATGATTACAGACATGAAAGTTATGATGTTACAACAGAAAAATTTCAAATCCAGACTCCAGTGAGAGACTGTTGAATTGGAATTCATTTGCAAATTGGATACAATTAACTTAGGCTTGAATAGAGACTGGGAGTGGCTAAGTCATTATGCAAGGTAACCTATTTCCCCTTGTTTTTTCCTACCCCCCCGCCCCCACCCCTCAGACGTTCTTGTTAAACCCTGGATTTGTGCTGGAAATGGCCCACCTTGATTATCATACACATTGTAAGGAGAGTGGTCACTTTACATAAGCTATTACCAGCAGGAGAGTGGGGTGGGGGGAGAGAAAACCTTTTGTAGTGATAATCACCCATTTTTTCATGGTTTGTGTGTATAAAAACGTCTTCTGTATTTTCCACAGTATGCATCTGATGAAGTGAGCTGTAGCTCACGAAAGCTTATGCTCAAATAAATTGGTTAGTCTCTAAGGTGCCACAAGTACTCCTTTTCCTTCTGACTCCTTCATTTCATTAAGATAAGTAATTCTATATTTCAGGATCACTTCCACCTAAATTGCCTTCCACCTTCAGATTTACAACCAATTCCTCCTTGTTGGTCAGAATGAAGTCTAAAATGCCTCTCCCTCCCAGCATCTTTCTCCACCTTCTGACATAAAAAGTTGTTCCCAAGCCATTCCAGGCACTTATTGGAAATGTGTCTTGCTTCATTACTTTTCTAGCAGATGTCCGAGTAGTTAAAGTCCCCTTTTCTCCCCACCATCTGACCTCTTTACTTGTTAATTTCACAGGCTGGTTTGTGTCCTCTGGAATCAACACAGAGTTTTATGAAATCCCATCCCTGTGAGTGTTTCCTTCTCTCCTGGAGCTCTGTCAGCCGGGCAAGGGGAGCTCCAGCCTCTCAGTGGTTAAGCCCAGCAGTCTGAGCTGTCTGTCAGACCAGGGCTGTAAGAAAAACAAATCACTAGGATCCAGCCACTCGATATGCATCCACCTATGCTGTCAGAGGTAATGGGGAATACGAGATGGGGTCTTTCCCCTCTGAGTGGCACTGGCTCTGATCAGGACCCATGTCTGGGGGACTGACTGGCTTGCGGGGAGCAGGGAATGCTACAGAATCTCAGCTGAGGCCTGGAATCCACAGGCCAAAGCCTGCACTAAGTTGCTCTTTCTAAATCCCCATCTGCATCTCCAGTTGAAGCTGCATCCCGTCCCCTTCATGTGAGTAAGCGGGAGGATGTCTCACGTCAATAAAGAGCATTAGCCACATTCATCATCAGACCAGTGCGGATGGGGGTGCATGTGTGTGTGGAAGGACCTCCCATGGGCTGCAGAACTGCCCGAGCTCAGCTCTAGGTAGGCCTGGCTCCAGCTGTGCATGGCCCCTGCTGTGCATTCCAAAGCTCCAGCTGTGCATGGCCCCTACTGTCTGTTGTATACCTCCAGCTGAGCATTGCATACATCCAGCTGTGCATGCCATAGCTCCAACTTTGCATGGCCCCAGTTGTGCAGCGCTCTAGGCTGTGGGCTGTTCCTTACCAAGTGGCCTTATCCCCTGCATCTTGAATGTGAGAAAGAAGGAACCACAGCACTTGCATGATGACTCAGAGGTTTCTGAGGGTTTCATCCAGAAGCCACATCCATCTCCTAGAGGACTGTGCATGTGTCACCTGGGTTTTCTGAGGGGCTGAACTTCTCCATTTCCTTCTTCCCCTGGCTGGGACTCTTGAGTGGGAGGCATTGTCCCAGTTACATCTGACCCAGCCCTGCCATGCAGGCTCTACCCCGTCGCAAGCAGACCCACGTCCGACCCTCACATGCTTGCACGTCAGATGTATGTGGGACAAGCCAAGCTACTGTCCATAGCTGTGGGGCTCCCAAGGCAGGCTCACGGGGTCAGGCCTACCACCAGGCACCTTTCCTAGTGGCATGGGATACCTCATTCCAGCTGCACTGGACCAGTGCTGTGACCACAGCAAACACCTCCCATCACTCTTCTGAGTGCACTGGGAGCTTCCTGTGACAAGTTGGACCACCTGGGGTGTCATTTGGGGTGCTGGGACACCCACTGAGCCAGACTCTCCTGCTAGCATGGGCCTCCTTTTTACCTGGACTTGCTGGGCTAGGTTTCCTCCAGCTTTTTCCAGCGAACCACACACAGGCAGAGCCACACCCAGCTGCACATAGAGACAGAGATGTACTCTGACAAGACTCAGCTTAAGGGACTTGCCCACAGCACCCAAATGTCCACCCCTCCTAGGAGTTCAAGCCCAAAATTATATTAAATTCGCCTCTCCCCTCCGTGTGGAAGAGAATATGCACAGACTCCGTGCTCCACCCCAGGTAACAATTACTTACACTGGGTTTATTAATAAACAAAAGTGATTTTATTAAGTATAAAAGGTAGGATTTAAGTGGTCATAAGTGACAGCACACAGAACAAAGTAGGTTAGTAAGCAAAATAAAACAGAACACGCAAACTAAACATAATTCACTAAGGAAACTTGTTCCATGTAGACGAGTTTCAGAGTGGTAGCTGTCTTAGTCTCTTTTTTCAGCAAAAACAATGAGGAGTCTTGTAAATTCGTTAGTCTTTAAGGTGCCATAAGACTCCCTGTTGTTGTTACGTGTAATATGTCACCCCCCACAGTTGTTCTAAGAATCTTTGCACAGGCTGCATGCCCTTCCAGTCTGGGCCCAAGTGCTTGTCCCCAGTTCAGTCTTTAGTTGTTTCTAGCAGTCATCTTGGGTGGGGTAGCAGGGGAAAACTGACAACCAAGACAGGTTTCAGAGTAACAGCCGTGTTAGTCTGTATTCGCAAAAAGAAAAGGAGGACTTGTGGCACCTTAGAGACTAACCAATTTATTTGAGCATAAGCTATGCATCCAATGAAGTGAGCTGTAGCTCACGAAAGCTTATGCTCAAATAAATTGGTTAGTCTCTAAGGTGCCACAAGTCCTCCTTTTCTTTTTGACAACCAAGAGTATTTCACTTCCCACCCTTAAATAGGATTTGCATAACGTGAGACCCCTTTGTCTCCCAACTCCCTTCTAGTGGAAAAGTACAGAATTCAAGATGGATTCCAGCATCAGGTGACACGGTCACAGGTTGTTGCAGAGCCAGTAGCCATTTCTGACAGGCTAATCCTCATGCTTACAGGAAAACCAAGTTTTTGCATAATCCGCTGTCTCTCTTGCTAATGGGCCATTAGCTCTGTGTCTGGCTTCTTCATTGTTGTACCTGATGGGCCGGTAATTGGCTCTTTCCTACATGAACTCATTGATAATAAATTAATAGTCAACATTTTGGAACATGTGTTCCAGTCCCCTAATCATTTTTGTTGCCCTCCGCTGGACTCTTTCCAATTTTTCCACATCCTTCTTGCAGTGTGGGGCCCACAACCGGACAAAGTACTCCAGATGAGGCCTCACCAATGTCGAATAGAGGGGAACAATCATGTCCCTCGATCTGCTGGCAATGCCCCAACGTATACATTCCAAAATGCCATTGGCCTTCTTGGCAACAAGGGCACACTGTTGACTCATATCCAGCTTCTCGTCCACTGTAACCCCGAGGTCCTTTTCTGCATATTCTCCTAATCCCGCTGACCATCTACAAGTTTTTGGAAAGTGGCAGGTGCATTCCGCAGCCCGAAAGGGAGTACATTAAATTCATATAGCCCAACATGGGTGGTGAAGGCTGACCTTTCCTTGGTGGATTCATCTAGCAGTACCTGCCAGTACCCCTTGGTTAAGTCCAAGGTAGAGATGAACTGGGCCCGTCCCAGTTTCTCTAATAGTTCATTTGCGTGTGGCATTGGATAGTTGTCTGGGTAAGTTACAGCATTTAGCTTACGGTAGTCCACGCTAAAACATATCTCCCCATCTGGTTTGGGAACTAGAACCACTGGAGATGCCCATGCACTGCTGGAGGGGCAGATTACACCCATCTGTAACATATCCTGGATCTCCCGTTCTATAGCAGTTTTAGCTTGAGGAGACACCCGGTAAGGTTGGACTTTAATTGGGTGAGCATTACCTGTGTCAATGGAGTGGTATGCCCGTTCAGTCAGTCCTGGGGTGGCTGAGAGCATCGGCGCGTAGCTAGTGCACAGCTCCTTGATCTGCTGTCGCTGCATACGCCCAAGGGTCATGGAGAGGTTCACCTCTTCCACGCCACCAGCACTTTTCCCTTTGTAGTAGACACCTTCAGGCCACTCAGTGTCATCTCTTCCCTGGGCTGTAAACTGACAAACCTTTAATTCTCTGGAATAAAAGGGCTTTAGAGAATTAATATGGTACACCTTAGGCTTTCGGTTGGAGGTGGGGAATGCTATGAGATAATTAACAGCTCCCAGGCACTCCTGGACCGTGAATGGCCCTTCCCACGATGCTTCCATTTTATGGGCCTGGAGCACCTTTAAGGCCATGACCTGGTCCCCTACTTTGAAGGAACGCTCTCTGGCATGTTTATCATACCAGGCTTTTTGCTCTTTTTGAGCATCCTGTAGGTTTTCTTTAGCAAGGGCTGGAGAGGTTTGGAGGGTGTTTTGTAGGTTGGTTACAAAGTCCAGAATGTTAGTTCCTGGAGAAGGGTGTAAATCCCTCCCATTGCTGCTTCACCAACTGTAATGACCCCTTAACCTCATGGCCATATACAAGTTCAAATGGAGAAAACCCTAAACTGGGATGTGGTACAGCTCTGTAGGCAAAGAGCAACTGCTGTAACACTAGGTCCCAGTCATTGGAGTGCTCATTTACGAATTTACGTACCATGGCCCCCAAAGTCCCATTAAATTTCTCCACCGGGCCATTTGTTTGATGATGGTAAGGGGTGGCAATCAAGTGATTCACCCCATGAGCTTCCCAAAGGCTTTCCATAGTTCCTGCCAGGAAATTGGTTCCTGCATCTGTGAGGATGTCGAAGGGCCAACCTACCCTGGCAAAAATGTCTGCTAGTGCCTGGCATACACTTTTAGCTCTGGTGTTGCTTAGAGCTACTGCTTCCGGCCATCGGGTGGCAAAATCCATGAAAGTTAGGATGTACTGCTTTCCTCTGGGTGTCTTTTTCAGAAAAGGACCCAAAATATCCACAGCTACTCGCTGAAATGGAACTTCAATGATGGGGAGTGGCTGGAGAGGGGCTTTGACCTGGTCTTGGGGTTTTCCCACTCTTTGGCATACCTCACAAAACTGGACATAGGTAGAAACATCCTTGCCTATTCCCTCCCAGTGGAATGACTCCCCCAAACGGTCTTTGTTCCTGTTCACCCCAGCATGGCCACGAGGATGATCGTGGGCTAAGCTCAAGAGCTTGACCCAGTACTTAGTTGGAACTACCAACTGTCTCTGAGGATGCCAGTCTTCCTGGTGTCCACCAGAAAGAGTTTCCTTGTATAAAAGTCCTCATTCTACAACAAACCTGGATCGATTAGAAGAGCTGAGAGGCGGTGGGTTGCTCTGTGCCACTGTCCAAGCTCTCTGGAGGCTTTCATCTGCTTCCTGTTCGGTCTGGAACTGTTCTCTTGATGCTGGAGACATCAGTTCCTCATTGGATTGTGGACCTATGCTTGGTCCCTCTGGAAGAGATGCAGGGGAGGGGGCTGTTTCTGTTGACTGTGAACCGCTCTCCACTGGGGCACTATGTTGGGGTTCAGGCTCTGGCTGAGCCTCTTGTGTGGGGTTATGGGCTGCTGCCAGTTCAGGTTCGGTGGGGCCCTCTGGTGTTGAGGTTGCAAGTACTGGATTCAGTGCTGGCAATGGGTCTGGTGTTGGTTGTTCGGCTGGTTCCGGTTCTGGGATTGGTTCCGTCTGTGTCTCTGGGACTGGATCCACTACTGCTGTTGCAGACATTGGCCTGGGGTCCGGGTCCATCACCTCTGACCGGGTCCTGGTAGAAGTTTCTGGAACAGAGCTAGGTGTCGTGGTTTGTCTAGCCTGGCTGCGGGTGACCATTCCCACTGTCTTGGCTAGCTTCACACTATTGGCCAAGTCTTCTCCCAACAGCATGGGGATGGGATAATCAACATAGATTGCAAAAGTCCACGTTTCTGACTAGCCCTGGTACTGGACAGGCAACTTGGCTGTAGGCAAATCGAAAGAGTTTGACTTGAAGGGTTGAATCGTCACTTGGATCTCTGGGTTGATTAAACTGGGGTCCACTACGGAAGCATGGATAGCTGACACTTGTGCTCCGGTGTCCCTCCACGTGGTGACCTTCTTCCTCCCCACACTCACAGTTTCCCTCCACTCCAATGGTATCTGGGCCTGAGGATCTCTGGTGTGATTCAGGTGCAATGGACTGTAATCTGTTGGGGTTCTTGGGGCAGTTGGCCCTTACATGCCCCGGCTTGTTACATTTAAAATATCGTCCAGCTGACAGGTCACTGGGGCAAGGTGGGTTGCTGGAGAATGGTGTGGCGGGACGATAAGGTGGCTGGAGGGTTCCTTGGGGGGGTAGGTGGGTCCTTGGGCAGCCCCCGGTAGTAGGGTGTGGTCTGGGGTTGTCCCTTCTGGTATCTGCTCCAACTGCAACCAGTTTTTTTCCTTTTCTGCCACCTCCACCCATTTGGCTCCAATCTCCCCCTCCTCGACTACAGTTTTGGGCTTCCCATCTAGGATGTATCTTTCTATTTCCTCAGGAACACCCTCTGAGAACGGCTCCATTTGCATTAGGAAGGGCAAATCTTCTGGAGATTTAACACTTGCTCCTGATATCCAGGCATCCCAATGTTTCACAATGTGGTAGGCATGTCGGGGAAATGACACGTCTGGTTTCTACCTTAGGGCTCTTAACCGCTGACGGGAATGCTTGGGTGTTAGCCCAATTCTGACTCTCGCCTTGGTTTTAAACACTTCATACTCGTTCATGTGTTCCTTAGGCATTTCAGCCACCACCTCAGCTAAGGGTCCACCGAGCTGCGGCCTCAGCTCTACCATATATTGGTCTGTAGAGATGCCGTACCCAAGGCAGGTTCCCTCCCCACTGTGTTTGTTACATGGCTGGAGACAGACTCTGTTGAACAGGAATTGCCCTGAATACAGAGACGGAAACACCGTGAAGGTGGGAAGGTTTCTATCATGTCGATGCTGAGCTGTTTGTAGAGCCGGAGAAGTGATGGCCAGAAGGGACCATTACACCATCTCCTCTTCCCCCTGACCCCATACAGTGGGGGCCAGAGCGCCCAGCCCAGGAGATCTGAATGACGTTTTCTGGGAATTTCTCATTCAAATCCCTTCGGTGGCTGGGCCAGCGTCGGGCTTGGAGGCTTTGCTATCAAGGGCTGGGCTGGATTCTCCATCCCTGGCAATGTGTGACTCAAGCCGGGATCCAGAGGAACAGCCGTGTTAGTCTGTATTCGCAAAAAGAAAAGGAGTACTTGTGGCACCTTAGAGACTAACCAATTTATTTCATATTCTCTGTATGTATATAAAGTCTGCTGCAGTTTCCACGGTAAACATCTGATGAAGTGAGCTGTAGCTCACGAAAGCTCATGCTCAAATAAATTGGTTAGTCTCTAAGGTGCCACAAGTACTCCTTTTCTTCAAGCCGGGATGTTTCTCTACCAGCCCTACTCTAGTTTGAGCCGGGATTAGCTCAGGGCCATCCTAGGACTGGGGCTACCCAGGGGTCAGATGGGACTAGCTCTGTGGCCCCTTCTGGACTCATAATGGGGGGAGCGACACCCAGGGTGTTGGAGCGCAACTCTGGGTATCTCTCTCATGCCTCTGGATCAGACAAATCTGACCTCTAGCCAGACAGGGATCAGCAGTACGGCACCACCTGGTCCTGGGGAGTGCTGGCCACCACTGCCCCTGTTACCAGACAAAGCGAGCCAGATGGAGGGGAGTGTGGAGACACATATATCGATTCTGTCTGTATCCGCTCCACAGCCCTCGACTTAGGGTGGATGTAATTCTAGCCCTATAGGTGTTGCAGCCCCACAGCCTGTAACCAGAGACCTGCCCTGCCCTGGTGGACCCAACACCTGCCCCAGACAACATAGGTCAGGAGGGAATTCGGCACTGGAGACATTTGTATCAGGACTGTACTGATTCCAGAGGATACAAGACGGGAACTGAAATGATCAAGCTGTGTGGTGCAGGGGCTGGGGGGCCGTGGTGCCTGGGACTGCCTGACGGAGCTGCTGGGAGTTGTGGGGAAACAGTGTGGTCTAGTAGCCAGACCCCGGGCTTGCACCTCAGGACGACAGGGTTCTGTTCCCATTTCTGCTGCTGGGTGACCTTAGGCAAGTCACAGCCCCTGTCTTTCCTCAGTTGAGCCAGCTGGGGAAAATTATTTTGACCACCCTTTGTAAAGCACTTTGAGATCTCCCACAAGGAAGAGCTAGGGGCCTAGACCCTCACAGGTATTCAGGCTCCTGTTGATTTCAATGGGTGTTAGGCACCCAAACACCTCTGAGGATCCAGGCCTAGATGGTCTCATTTAGCTCTAATTTTGTTTGTGGCTCAACCCAGCTTCCCTGCATCCTGCCCACTGCCCCCACTGTGATGTCCAATCAACAGGCCAGTGATGGAAAAGGGAGAGTGAATTGTTCAAACAAGACTGTTTTAAGTTTTTAAAATGGATTTTTTCCCCTCTAGTGCCATCGGTTTTACAAACAAGTGTCCATTTTCTATATCTTCCAAATAGATTAGATATAAAAATAATCAACATCTGTAGGGGGCTTATAGAATTCAACTGAGAAAATTCTACCCTTGCTGAAGAATCCCCTAGGTTGATGTAAAACCCTGTACACAGGGGGGAATTCTGATGACTCAGGAGAAAAGGTTGTCACCAAATATTGTTCTGGGGTAATGGGGCATTTGGATCAGAAAAGTCACAACACAAACAGAGAGACCTGGGGACAGAAGCGAGACAGATGCAAATTAAAAAGCCAGGCAGGCACAACCTGTAAGTACAGGAATATGACCCTGAGAGACAGCTAAGAGAGGAACCCTTTTTGGCAAAGAGTCTTGGCACGAGAGGCAGGACGGGAACAGTGAACAGAGGAGTTGTCCACTGCTGTTTGATTCTGACTTTGGATATTCCTTGTAAATAAACCATATTGCATCAGAGTAAATACCAGACCCTAGCATCAATTTCTGCTCCCTACCAGAACACCCGCAGGGCCCCAAATGTTGACTAGCCACTTGGGGTGACAATAAAATATTACAAAATTTCAAACATCAAAAGGACATTTCTACCCTCAAAAGGATTTCTCTAACAGCAGAAAAAAATACTCTAATGTAAACCATATCAGGAGTTCCACACAGGCATGGAGCCCAGTTTGGCCAAACTGGCCCTTTAAAGCGGGGTGTCTCCTTTAACTCAGCTTCTACAGAGTTTTGTTGATCCAGGAGTTGAATTTGGAGATTCTCGTGTATACACTGGGGGGTCACCCATCTCGATCTCCATTGGAGATGATGTCCTGGACCACCCCATCACACACCAGGGGCCCACTGGAATCACCCTGCCAATAAGGAGAATAACATCAGTGACTGACATTTCCCAGCCCGGCCTGTCCTCCGAAGATTTCAGATTGCATGTGGGACAAGTGCTCTCTACAGCTAAAGGCCCAGCCCTTGCCGCCAAACAGAACCAGCCTGAAAACGGGTGGGCAAAGAGAGAAATCTAGAGCTGGGCAGGATGATGTACCTGTGGAAAAGGCAGTTTCCACAACACTGAAATTTTCCATACAAATACTTTGATATTCCTGAGAATTTTCCATTTTTGCATCAGGAAAATTGAAATTTAACATTTCATTTTGAGCCAGTTCCACCCAAATCAGAATATTCCATAGTTAGTCATCAGTTCAACAAAATGTTAAACTGCTTTTTCCTACTCATGCATTGGCTTATGGGTGTTGTAGTTCCGGTCTGCATGCTCTCCTAAGGGCTTGGCTCCGTGGAGGACTTCATCTCCCATAATGCAATTCGGATTTGCTTCTGACTGAGCTCTTTGGGTCATCATGGGAATCACATCACTCAGTGCATTGTAGGAGACGTAGTCCAGGCAGGGGCTACCTAAAGGAAAATAGAGGCCTGAACTACAGTTCCCAGAAGGCAATGCACCTATAAGGAACTGCAGCTTAATGTTGAACTGGCTTGAAATGAAGCATTTTGCATGAGCTCAGCAAACCAAAATCCTAGAATCATAGAAATGTTGGGCTGACAGGGACCTGGAGAAGTCATCTAATCCAGTCTCCTGCACCGAGGCCAGAGCAATTAAACCTAGATCATCCCTGACAGCTATTTGCCCAACCTGGTCTTGAACACCTCCTGTGATGGGAATTCCACAATCTCGAAAGTTAACCTGTTCCAAAGCTTAACTATCCTTAGAGTTAGAAAGCTTTTCATAATATAGAACCTTAATCTTTCTTGCTTCAGGTTAAACCCATTCTTCATTTCCTCCCTTCAGTGGACATGGAGAACATTTAGTCACTGTGCTCTTTATAATAGCCCTTAATATATTTGATGATGGTTATCATGTTCCCCCTTCAGCCTCATCTTCCCTAGCCCAATTCTTTCAGCCTTTCCTCCTAGATAAGGTTTTCTAAATCTCTGGCCATTTTTTTTTGTCCTTGTTTCTCTCCTCTGGACTCTCTTCAGTTTGTGCACACAGAAGGAAATGTTTCAGTCTGTTCACGTCTCAGCACGTTTCATCTTGATAAAAAAAAGGCGCAATGAAACATTTTGACATTTCTGAGTCAAACCTGCTTTTGGAATTTCCGTTCTGCCAAAAAATGTTGAAATCTCAACTTTTCTTCAGAAACAAACATTGAAATATTGCCATTTCCTGTGAGATGGAAACCCTGATTCTCCCTCAGCTCCAATGCCAACCTGGCCCTACGGACATCAGCGGCAAAGCTCCCATCCACGTCTATGGGGCCAGGATTTCACCCAGGGTCCTGTCTGTTGGGTGGCCTCAGGGTTGAGTTCACCAGTAGACCCTCCAGTGACGGTGAAGAGTGAAGATGGCTAGAACATGTGGGGGGATGGGGAGGGGGTTCCCCTTTTTCATCAAAACTTTTACTGGAACATTCTGCTAAACAATCAAACACCAACAATGTCTAATCGTGATGCATCATGGGAGTTTTATTTCAGGTGCCTCATGCCATTATGGGAACACAGGACTTCGCGTTGATCTACGAGAGGCCCCACCCAGGTAAAAGTTTATCCCAACCTGCAACAATAGCATTGGCCCATCTCCTCCCTGGGAGCTGGACCCCCCTGGTTTCAAATGAAAGGGGTTGGGGAGGCTACATCTCCCAGGTAGCTCTGGCCTTCTTGGCCTTAAGACATTTGCCACCGCAACCCATAGTTGGCCAGTGCGAAACCTTCAGGACAGCACTGGGAGATCAAGGGAAGAATATATCCCCTGGAGTTTAGTTGGCAGGCCCCCGCCTCTGTCAGTGATGGGGAAAGATCATGCTTTGGAAAGCCACATGGCAAGAGCTGTGCAGCGTCTGGTGCTCAGCACAACTGGGCTTCCTGTTTCCAATATTTGGTGCCTCAGCTACTGGAAGCCTTTCCCCTTTGGGGGAGCAGGCTCTATTATGGCTGCAAGCCAGAGGACTGGCTGGCTCAGGGGTGGGGAATGAGACATGGGGTCTTTCTCCTGGAGGGCAACTTGCTGCTGCTGTCACTGTTCCAAGGGATTTTTTTGCACTTCCCCAGCTGTTCCTTACATGGGTGGTGGCTAACACTCAGTGACATCGGTGCCGGGTGAGACAATACGCCCTGATCCTCTGTAACACTCTGTACCCCTGGGTTCACCCCTTTAGAGGACAGTGATAAATTGTGTACAATGTGTGCCTTGTGAGATATCATTTGCAAAGTCTCTCTCACCACATATTTCTGCAATCTTACTGGCTCAATTTCCTTCAATCCCTCCTCCAGTCCAGTGCTGCTTCCTTTGTACTTCTGGTGTTATGAATTGCCATGGTTAGAGACAAAGGGAGAGATCATTTGGGGCGTCTGTCCTCCCTTCTTATAGTTCTTTCTCTTCTTCAAGAATCATCTCTAGCTGAGGTTCAGAAGACAGAACGTCTGTGTGGACGGGAACCCTGAGCTCTTTCATTGTCAAAATGTAGCTTTTTCGCCCCCGTCCTTTTTCCTGTCCAAGAATGACTACTTAACCAAGTGATGGTCTTTTTGATTTTGTTGACACCTGGCTGAGGTGTCATGTCTCAGTAACACCATACAGTAGAATCTTATAACTTTACATGCTGTTGTAGGAATAGAGTCTGAGACATAAGCCCTTGTATCAGAGGCCTGGTGTGAGGCCTGAGGCCTGAATTAAAGTAGTGGTCAAGCTTTGTTGGTATAAAGCAAAGAAGCAAAGTGAGCAGAAGTCAGGCTCTGCCTGCGTGCAAGCTCACAGAACCTGGCGAGAACAGGGCTGACATTGCAGAAACACACATTCCTGAGAAGTGCTAGGCACAGGACACTCACACAAACCCATTCCAGAAAGGTGACACTAGAATACCCTGATACCGAGTATGGTACAAACACACCCCGAAGATAACGAGGACTTACTGACACTTCCTAGAGACAAGGTCAGGATTACAGTGTGATACATAGAGGTGTTTGGATCAAACCAATATGTACAAGGTAATGGGCTGTAACAGACCACATCAGAGGGCAGTCACTAATCATATCAGAGGGACAATATGTAACTTGTGTGTATTGATGTATAAAATGAAGCCTAAAAGGAGTGTCTCTGTCTGGCCAACGGGTGAACGGAAAGCCCCGCCGTTCACTGAGCTGGTCCATTGCAATTGGCATACATGTGTCAGTGTACCTTTAACCATTGAGCCAGGGCATTAGGACCATGGTTCGTTGACAATAAACCTGACCAAGTTCCTTCACTACTCACGAGTCTGCAGTTACTGTTTGATCAAGGTCTGCTCTGCCAGCTGTCTGCACAGAGCTGGGACAGCACCCAGAGAGAACACACATGGAGCCAAACATCTGACCACGCTGGTGACCCCGACCATGGATCTGGTAAGTAGGTGAGCTGCCCTCTGTAGGAATCATGATCGAACATGGCAGAAAACTATATGTTAGGGAATCCCCTTCGCCTCTCCCTGCAAATCCCCACAGAGTTTAATAAGGTCTGGATGTGCTGGGTTGCTAGCCAAGGAGGTCCATATGAAATTTTAAAAATATAGTGGGGAAGAAACATGGAATGAAATCTGTAAGACTAGGGCACAAACTGTAGCCTTGCAATGTAGACAATTGCAAACTATAACCGTGGCTGTTAAATGGTTAAGAGAACATGGCATGAAATTGGCTGGGTAAGTAACAGAAACAGGAAGAGTTAAAAGAAGCAGGGGAAGCTACAGAGCCCTGGAACACTCCCGCTCCCCCAGCAAGGCGGCAAGCGGTCCAGAGACATTATACCTTATAGCAAGCACAGGGACAGAATAAACCACTGGAAACAGCTGAAAAGAATCTGCAAAAAAGATGTGCCATCCTCTGTTATACATATTGGTAGTCGATGGCAGGCTTCAGGTAACTACCCTGTGCCTGAAGAATGGGGACAGAAATGGAAGAAGGTGGCCCTAGCCAAATTAAGAAATGAAACGGCGGCCGGTAGTGCAACCAGCACTATATGGCAAAAGGCAGGTTCAGGTAAAACAGAAACCTAGACTGGTCCCTGTCAGAGCAGGAGAAGTAAGTGCACAGGAGGGAGAAGTAGCAAACGATACTTTCATGGGATTGGTAATCCAATGAAGGGAAAACAGGAAAGTTCACAGCACACACTGGTACAGAGGAGCTGCAACGCGATTGCAGGGAAGTGGATAAAGAATTTCAAAGTGAAAAACTGGAAGTGAGCACACCTCGAAGTGATGCATTAACAGAAGGAGTTGCCCCCAAACAGTTAACTGCAGCAAAAAAAAGGGCACTCCTGCAATCCCTTTGGGCATGCACACAAAAGCAACATGCACTGGGGAAACTAATTCAGGTTTTACAAGAGCAGGTAATGTCTCCTCTCAGAGCCAGGGTAAAAACCAGGGGTGAGGGTTCCCAACTGCTTCAACCCACAGAGCCACACTCTTCACTCAGAGCTAAAAATATAACCTTCTTTCTCAAATATTTTTACATTCCAGTTAAGTTTTCCTTTATATCCTTTGTCAGTTTGCTAAACTTGCTGCTCCTGCCTGTACTTTAAGATATCCTGATACAGTTAAACTCTCTTGGCTCAGATCTCCCTATGTTCCTCGGTTGTTCTTCTCCCATGTTTTCCTTTGCCTCTCCTCACTTCTGCTCTCTTTGTTTTAAAAGTTAAAAGTTAATTGTTTTTTTACAGAAACCTCCAAAAGATAAAGCAACTGAAAACCAAACAAACAGAGAAAACAAGGCAAAAACTTTAATAAATCCAGTAAATTAATTATTTTAACTCTTCAGGAATGCAACAGCTGGAATTACTCCCAGGGGTCTGGAAGATACGGTTGCCGAGCAACAGAAACGCAGGCTCTGCTTTCTGATAAGCTTTCTGATGCTCAGATAAATTGGTTAGTCTCTAAGGTGCCACAAGTCCTCCTTTTCTTTTTGCGAATACAGACGAACACGGCTGCTACTCTGAAATATGTCCTGTATGTTGTCCTGCTTTGATTTTTATTTTGTTGCAACAAAAGTCAATTTTATGCCTTTTTAATATAAGTAGTACTGCACTATTTTAATATTCTGGTTGGTGTAACCATCATAATATTATTAATACCAATTTGGGGGGGAAAGTTCAAACAAGTCTTAGTAAAAATATGTGAACATATGTTTCTGCCTCAATAAATAATGCAATTGCAAACAAAAAGAATTCTCTTTTACTAATTACCATTTTAAGTTTTTTAATTTTTTATTCAAAGAAAAAAATGTAAGGGGAAACCAACATTAAGGTAAAGGTAATATTAACAAAATGTCAGTGTCTTGTCTGGATTTTTATTAACTTGTTTATACCTTTATTAAGTATTAGATATATAATTATAAGAATGTCATAGCAAAAATGTTTAAAGATCATTTAAGCATAAAGCGAACAAAACAATTTCAACAGGTTTCCACACCTTTCCAACAGGTTTCCACTTTTGCCTCCCAAACGCAACAAAGTGTCACAAAAATGTAATCCCTCAAAGTGTTTGCACAGACTTGCATTTAAAGTTTTACTTTGGTTTGAATTTACACACTTTTCTTTTATGTTATGTTAAAGGGAAGCAGTGGAATTGGTATCACAAGCAAATGGACTCTAAAAAGCTTGGTAAATGTTACGTTACGAATGCCTTTTCTAAAACAGAGTGCTCAGCAGGGGAAAGCAATACACCTCCTTATAGGCAATGCTGCGAGTTCTTCACGGAGGTCACAGAAGTCACAGATTCTGTGACACTCCAGGACCTTCGTGGCTGCTGCAGTGGCCGGTGCAGTTGGACGGGGGCTGCCTGAGCAGCTCGGGCAGCCTATGGGCCAGCCGCACCAGCTGGCTGGGGCAGTCTCGGACCCTCCCCCCCCGCACAGCAGCAGCACTTTGGGTGTGGGATGGTGTCAGGGCTGGGGGTTGGGGCATGGGAGGGGGTGAGGGTTCTGGGTGGCGCTTACCGTGGGGGGCTCCCTGGAAGCGATGACATGTCCCTCCCTCAGCTCCTAGCTCCGCCCGCCACCTCTGCCCACAGGCATCGCCCCTGCAGCTCCCATTTCCCGCAGTTCCCTGCCAATCGGAGTTGTGGAGCTGGCGCTTGGGGGTGGAGGCAGCATGTAGACCTAGGACCTGAGGGAGGGACATGATTCTGGGGAGCCGGGTAGAGAGCCTGCCAGATCCACCAATCTCCTACCCAGCACCAGCGGGTGTCCCAGGCCAGGTGCTGTCACCCACCCCAGCACCAGTGGGGGTCCCAGGTTGCTTCCCCTAAGCATCTACAGCACCCTTGGGCCACCCCCTTGAGCACCCATGGCCCCCCTCACCCCTCTCAGCACCCATGGCACCCCTGGGCCGCCCCCCTGAGCACTCATGGCACCCCCCAGGCCGCCCTCCACGAGCACCCCAGGCTGCCTCCTGCCCCCGAGATAAAGTCGGGGTATATAGTTCAAGTCACAGACAGATCACGGGCCATGAATTTTTGTTTACTGCCCGTGATCTGTCCATGACTTTTACTAAAAATATCCATGATTAAAACATAGCCTTATTTATACGACATAGTCAGCATCTATTTTACCAATTAAGCACTATATTTAGTATAAAATATTAGTAATGCAGCTCAGGTAAAAGTGAACATCTACACAACAATTGCTGAAGGAGAGCTGGAGTTATGAAAGACTTGGTCCCCACTACATTGTAAACCCACTACGTTAGTCTGTGTATTAAATTTGGGTTACTGAACACAAGAAGAAATGTAAAACAAACAAACAACTTTATTATATTAACTAACTTAAGCTATTTCAGATTGCATCCCACAGACCACAGGCATCAGAAGATAGCCGTACACTGTGAAGAAACTCCCAAGAATCAAGAACAAAAAATGAAGTGCTTTATGAATAACAGACTGGTCAACCACACCTCAGTCTCCCATATATGGACAATTAAGCGGGCAGTCAGCTAGAAACCACTGTCAGTTCATTTGAATTTGGCTACTGTGTGAAAGCAACCATATCGTTGCTGTATTCCTGAGTCACTGCTGTATTGTTTCTGTACAATGTATACAAAGTGCATAAGGAAAGTGTTTCACCAACTCACAGGTGAAAATCAACAAATGAATGGCAGCAAACAACATGAAGGCAAGGGAAAAAAAAAAACAAATCGGTAAGGAAATTAAATTACACAGTAACTACCAATCAGGTAGACAAAATCCTTGTTAGTACCAGTCCCGATTTGGGATCAGTGACTCTGCATCCGAACTGAGGCACATGTTATTCAATAAACATCTTGTTCAGTGTCTGGGTACCCATATTAAATCCTGACACAGCAAGATTTGTTAAATCTGGAAGACAGCAGCCATCAGAAACAACTGGATTTATGTCAACTACTGGTGTATCAGAGAGCAATGCAACCAATGGAACAGAGAAGCTCGCCGTTCCTGTTTCCTGCCCAGCAAATCCTACCACAGGGTAACAACCAGCAATAAGGGTAACCTATAATATGGATGGACAATACTGTGTAGTAACTAATTACAAAATATTTATATATAAAGGCCTCATTTATAATGTCACTACTCCTAATTTCTTCTACTTCTCATACACATAGCACTGTAATAATGCCTATCCTAGTATTGCAAAACACTCAGCTTACTAGGAATAATAATAATACGGGTGGTAACTGTAATTGCCCTAATAGGAATGTGTTGCTTTTCATGGCACCAAAGTAAAAGGGCCAGACCACACAACACTGGAAAAGGATTCCTATGCTTGGATATAAGGTGCTGTCATGTGTACATATACAGACTACACATATATACCCATATACACTGCAAATATGAATACCATATCCATATTACCCATATATATTAATTATCTGGGAGTGCCCCCAAGGCTCAGTCACAAAACTACATTCCTCAAAGTCCCAGGCCTAACATTCCCACCATAAGGGACTAGACGCAATTGGAAAATAAAATCTGTCTATCAGTCATAAGAGGAAATGTGCAGACCAAGGGACAGATGGGCATGAGTGTATGAATGGTAAAGTAAGGTAACCACATAACGGTGTTGTCAAGGTTCCTTCCCCACTCTGAACTCTAGGGTACAGATGTGGGGACCTGCATGAAAACCTCCTAAGCTTACTTTCACCAGCTTAGGTTAAAACTTCCCCAAGGTACAAATTAATTTTATCCTTTGTCCCTGGATCTCCACTGCCACCACCAAACTCAAACTGGGTTTACTGGGAAACGTAGTTTGGACACGTCTTTCCCCCCAAAATCCTCCCAACCCTTGCACCCCACTTCCTGGGGAAGGTTTGGTAAAAATCCTCACCAATTTGCATAGGTGACCACAGACCCAAACCCTTGGATCTGAGAACAATGAAAAAGCATTCAGTTTTCTTACAAGAAGACTTTTAATAGAAGTAAAGAAATCCCCTCTGTAAAATCAGGATGGTAGATACCTTACAGGGTAATTAGATTCAAAACAGAGAATCCCTCTAGGCAAAACCTTAAGTTACAAAAAAGACACACAGACAGGAATAGTCATTCTATTCAGCACAGTTCCTTTCTCAGCCATTTAAAGAAATCATAATCTAACACATACCTAGCTAGATTACTTACTAAAAGTTCTAAGTCTCCATTCCTGTTCTATCCCCGGCAAAAGCAGCATACAGACAGACACAGACCCTTTGTTTCTCTCCCTCCTCTCAGCTTTTGAAAGTATCTTGTCTCCTCATTGGTCATTTTGGTCAGGTGCCAGCAAGGTTACCTTTAGCTTCTTAACCCTTTACAGGTGAGAGGATTTTTCCTCTGGCCAGGAGGGATTTTAAAGGGGTTTACCCTTCCCTTTATATTTATGACAAGTGTTTAGCCCAATTGGTCATCTTCAGTCCATGCATTATGCTATTCTGGGAAAATGGGTAAATATCTTCACCATGAAAAGGTCAAGAAATTGGGGGGAATGTCGTGGGAAGAGAGCCTGAGACATAAGCCCTTTTATCAGAGGCCTGGTGTGAGGCCTGAGGCCTGAATTAAAGTAGTGGTCAAGCCTGGCTGACATAAAGCAAAGTTTGCAAAGTTAGCAGAAGTCAGGCTCTGCCTGTATGCAAGGTCATGGAATCTGGCGAGAACAGGGCTGACATTGCAGAAACGCACATTCCTGAGAAGTGCTAGGCACAGAGCACTCCCGCAAACCCGTTCCAGAGAGCACCCCGATACCAAGTATGGTACAAACACACCCTGAAGATAATGAGAGCAAACTGACACTTCCAAGAGACAAGGTCAGGATGAGAGTGTGATGGATAGAGATGTTTTGATCAAACCAATAAGTACAAGGTAATGAATGGGCTGTAACAGACCACATCAGAGGGCAGTCACTAACCATGCCAGTCAGGCAATATGTAGCTTGTTTGTACTGATGTATAAAATGAAGTCCCAAAGGGAGCATGTCTGTTTGGCCTAGGGGTGAACGTAAAGTCCCATCGTTCACTAAGCTGGTCCATTGTAACAGGCATACATGTGTCAGTGTAGCTGTAACCACCGAGCCAGGGCATTAGGACCTTGCTTCGTTGACAATGAACCTAACCAAGTTCCTTAGCTACTTACAAGTCTGTGGTTACTGGGCAGTTCGACTGAGGTCTGATATGTCAGCTGTCTGTGCAGAGCTGGGACAGCACACAGAACAGACACACACAGCCAAACATCTGACCACACACGCCACACATATTTCACCAGAACCGTATGATCAGCATATTATGAGCTTTCACGGCGTACTTTGTATGATATTTATCATAGACCTGTAAAAGGGGTGAACATAGGGGTACAGACTGTCAAAGGCCCCTAGTTACCACCCACTGAGTCCCCATCCCTGAGACTCCTCCATTCACCCCAAAGACCAGGGGATCCCGATCCCAGCCTTACTCACCAGCCTAAGACACGGGAGCAAGAGAAAGGCTATGGGGAGCAGGAGCAAGATCTGGGTCTGCATGTTTAATGTCAGGGCAGGGATGGTGTATCTGCTTGTGGGGGCGGGGGAAGAGAGGAAACTTCAGGGTCACCCACACAGTCATCCAAATGCAGGATGAGTACCTAGCAGCTGGTTGTCCTGAAAAGCTGGCTGGGTACTGCATGGCTGGGTCTGTGCACAGCTGGCTGGATGGTGCATCACTGGGTGGAGAAGATCTTGGTGGGGACGTGTCTAGCGGGATCCAGGGCTGCTGTAGGTGCTAGCACATGTTTGGGCAGCTGGGCATATCTGGAGGTCTTACTTGTTAGGGGGCTTATTCCTTCACCCCCTTACTTCCCTGGTCCTTCTCGCATGAACAGAGAGCAACAATCCCCGCAGTCCAAAGGTGCAAACAATTCAATGTTTATTGGGGTGAACTTCCAGCAAGCATGATTCCAGTTTCCTTCCTTAGTGTCCCCTTCCCAGCCCTGACACCACAGAGCCTTACACCTGTGTCCCTGTTCCCATTCCTGCCCTTAGCCAAACATGATTCCAATTTCCCCACCCCCATTCCCTGTTCCCATTTCCCCCCACACACACACACCCACTCAGTTCCTGATTGACTGCAGACTATATAGTAAAACTTGAGTTCTGCTTACCTATACCTTAACCAATCATTTTCCTGAAATTTAACTAACCAATCCTAACATATTGTAACATGATTATGTAACCAATTATATCCCACCACCTTAATTAGTTTACACCCAGCAAAATTAATTATACAGCAGACAGAAACAATCACAGAACCAGACAGAGATTATACAGACAAACAGTAGCAAAGTGGGAACTATAATGACAAAACAATACAGAAGTGAGGATTTCACATCCCAGCTATTGCTAAGTGAGTTCTTGCCAGACAGGATGCTATCAAACTAAGTTTCCTTTTACATCTTCTAGGCACTTCCCTTTCTCTGGAGGTGACAGGCATTATCAGGACAGGTCCTGGGGCCGGTTTTGTTAAATATCTTCATAAATGATCTGAAGGATGGTGTGGATTGCACCCTCAGCAAGTTTGCAGATGACACTAAACTGGGAGGAGAGGTAGATACACTGGAGGGTAGGGATAGGATACAGAGGGACCTAGACAAATTGGAGGATTGGACGAAAAGAAATCTGATGAGGTTCAACAAGGACAAGTGCAGAGTCCTGCACTTAGGACGGAAGAATCCCATGCCCCGCTACAGACTAGGGACCGAATGGCTCGGCAGCAGTTCTGCAGAAAAGGACCTAGCGGTTACAGTGGATGGGAAGCTGGATATGAGTCAACAGTGTGCCCTTGTTGCCAAGAAGGCCAATGGCATTTTGGGATGTATCAGTAGGGACATTGCCAGCAGATCGAGGGACATGATCGTTCCCCTCTATTCGACACTGGTGAAGCCTCATCTGGAGTAGTGGGTCCAGTTTTGGGCCCCACACTACAAGAAGGATGTGGAAAAATTGGAAAGAGTCCAGCGGAGGGCAACAAAAATGATTAGGGGACTGGAACACATGACCTATGAGGAGTGGCTGAGGGAACTGGGGATGTTTAGTCTGCGGAAGAGAAGAATGAGGGGGGATTTGATAGCTGCTTTCAACTACCTGAAAGGGGGTTCCAAAGAGGATGGATCTAGACTCTTCTCAGTGGTAGCAGATGACAGAACAAGGAGGAATGGTCTCAAGTTGCAGTGGGGGAGATTTAGGTTGGATATTATGAAAATCTTTTTCACTAAGAGGGTGGTGAAACACTGGAATGCGTTACCTAGGGAGGTGGTAGAATCTCCTTCCTTAGAGGTTTTTAAGGTCAGGCTTGACAAAGCCCTGGCTGGGATGATTTAATTGGGGATTGATCCTGCTTTGAGCAGGGGGTTGAACTAGATGACCTTCTGGGGTCCCTTCCAACCCTGATATTCTATGGTTCTATGATTCTATGATTCTATGACAGGATTGTATCCTAACAGCCCAATAGCACCGTCTTTCAATGTGACTTGGTTGGAATGTGAGGATGTGACCGGTCGCTTCCCAGCTTATGGCTGCCTCTGCTGCTTAGCCAAAGGCCTTAGCCTAAGAACAGGGCCTCAGACTGTCACAGTAAGAGAAGGACCTTACACTGGCAGACAGTGATTTTGATTCTTTTTTTTTATATCTCTAACTAGCCAAGTGATAAGAATACACCTAAATTCTTAAAGTACAGGCCTTTGCAGACAGGCCTGAATATCTATATCCTAACATTACTCACCTCGCCACATCCTTACCCAGCAACCTGCCAATGTCTCTGTGGTGGGGGCAATAGTTGACACTGACTTATCTCGGTGGTGGGGAACGTGGCCCTTTCATCTTTCTCACGGTGGCCCAGCCATGAGCAGGGTTTGGCTGGATAGACCAGCTGTTGGCCCCGATCACAGCGACAGTGGCGGGAGAGTTTCTTGATGAGCATGTCTACGTTACAATCTTACGTCAAACTAAGTTAGGTTGATTTACAGCCGCTGCAGTAATTATTGCACAGCTGAGGCCTATACTACCTTCTTTCTGTCTGTGGTCTGTGTCCTCACCAGGAGTGTTCCCACTGATTGAAGAGGGGCAGTGTGAGGAACTGAAAGCTAGGAATGTCAGCTCCACACAGCTTCCCTCTGGGACCCTAGCTGCTCCCTCATCTTCTCGCATTCATTCCTGCTCCCAGCTGGCAGCAGGATGAAAGCCTTCTCATCTCTGGTGGGGAGATCCACTCCCATAGTCTGGTCGGCTACCGTGCTCCCAGCGGGAAATGAAAGCAGCAGAGCCGGGTGTCACGGAGTCCCTGGGCGATGCTCTGGAACTGCTCCCCATGAAGTCAGTCAGGACTCTGGGGTAGTCGCCTTTCTGTGAGCAAGACTGTCTTCAGGACACACAGCTCACACAGCTTCCACCTTCCTGGGTCTGACCTCGGAGCATTCAGCATCCTCTGCCTCTCCGTGTGCTTCCCCCAGCGAGTCCGCTCAGGCGGTGCTCCTGGGGAAGCCAGAGGGTCCTGCACCCCAACTTCGCAGTCAGACGTGACTCTCGGCCAGCCAGTAACACAGAAGGTTTATTAGACGACAGGAACATGGTCTAAAACAGAGCTTGCAGGTGCAGAGAACGGGACCCCTCAGCTGGGTCCATTCTGGGGGGCAGTGAGCCAGACAACCACGTCTGCACTTCACTCCATGTCCCAGCCAGCCCCAAACTGAAAACCCCCTCCAGCCCCTCCTCCTCTGGGCTTTGTTCCTTTCCCGGGCCAGGTGGTCACCTGATTCCTTTGTTCTCCAACCCTTCAGCTCTCACCTTCCAGGGGGGGAAGGGCCCAGGCCATCAGTTGCCAGGAAACAGGGTGTCAGCCATTCTCTGTGTCCAGACTCCTGCACACACCTGCCCTCTAGGGCTCTGCAATGATCATACACCCTTACTCCACCCCCTAGATACTTAAGAACTGCCTAGGGGAAACTGAGGCACCCCCACACTATTCAGAGGAAACATTAAGAACAGTCCCACTTCGTCACATTGAAAGCAGCAGAGCCGGGAACCTCGGTGCAGCCAGGCTCCCTGCCGTAGCCAGAAGACCGGACCTTGTCGGGGAAGGGCAGCAGGGATTCCAGTGGGGAGCAGGGAGCCCAGATAGCAGAGCAAGCTGGGAGCCTAGGTGAAAGCCTGGCTTGGAGCGGAAACCTGGAAGCAACCCTGCTGGGATGAAGAGAGCTGGGAGCCAGGCTTTCTTGTCAATTTCATTATTCTAGTGGGGCCATGAAATTGACAAGACAGGCAACAGTCAATATAAGAAACCGGTATCTACACAGACACTCTGTCACCCTAACTACACTGAAATAAGTCCCGTGCCTCTGGTTGAGGTGGAGTTATGATGTTGGTGGGACAAGGCTGCAGTGTGTGCACTGACATAAGCAGCCCATCCGCAGCTTCCTTTCATTGACCTAACTGTAGTGCAGACCACGCAGACTCCCAGTGAGCCTGTGATCACGTGAAGAGGACGTGGCAGCCTCTGCAATACCCTACTGCTGGGAGCTATGTCTGTGCAGCACCAAAGGAAATGACATAGCAGAGCCAGGGATAGAACCCAGGAGTCCTGACCCCCAACCCCCTGTGACCCAGATTCTCCCTATTGATGGTTCATGAGTGGCTGGGGGATCATTCATGAGTCTCAGTTGGGTGTGTCCCTGCCTGTGGATGGCTGTGTAAGTGCAGGGCCTGCCAGAGGCTTGTAGCCTGACATCAGCATCACAGGGTGAGAGGCAGCCCAGGCTGGTGGGTTTGGAGGGCTCAGTGGTCCCACAGTCCAGGTTGCACGCCGGGGACCCCATCACATCCACCCAAATACAGGCAGGACTATGTGTCATCATCTAGAACCATTCCAGAGCCACTCTAAATCCCTTGGAGATCATTCAGATATGGAAATACCCAATCACCTCTATTTAAATTCATTCTAGATTCAATACAGTTGATGCTAGTCTTTTCTAGATCTATACACATCCATATAAGTACATGTGCATCAATTCTAGATCCAACCAGATCCATAGACATCTATTCTAGTTTCCTTTAGAGCCCATACATCCATTCTAGACCCATCTCCCCAACCCTGCCAGTTCTCGGCCCACATAACCTGGCTCCAAGTCCTTTTGAGATGTTGGCTGAGAGCACCCAGGAATGGCCCCTGGGGGAGGCAGGCTGCAGGAATGGCTGGACCAGTGATGCTCCTGGCTCTGTGTTTGTGAATCCCTGTAGGCAGACGGCACATCCCCAACATGTCAGGGACCCCTTGGACAGGGGATATGACTGAGCCCCCTTTGTGGGGTGATAGACCCAATGAGGCAGCAGAAACAGAGGAGGCAACTGGCTCTAACAATGTACCTGGTGGTCAGAGGCACTCTGGGCATAATGTACGCTATCCATAAGGGCTGGTATCGGAGTGATCAGACTCACCCCTTGTCTATTTCACATATGGGGAGGATCCGGGAGTGTTGTTTCACCTGGTGTCCGATACTGATCAAATGCTGTCTGTGATGTGGTCCCCAGGGTGCAACTGGGACTATGGGTCCGCTGAGCTGCCTCTCACACTGTGATGCTGATGTTTAGCGGCAAACCTCTGGCAGGCACTGCACTTACACAGCCATCCACAGGCAGGGACACACCCAGTGGAGTTACATGAATGATCCCCCAGCCACTCATGAACCATCAATAGGGAGGCTCCAGCCAATTCCACCCAGCTGCCAAGCCTGGCATCCCAGAATTGTACCGTCTTACACTGGTCAGAAGCCTGACCAATGTAAGTTCATTGCCTAGTTCACCACTTCTTCATAGGAAAGTGGACATGCACCAGCTATTTTAACCCGAGCTGAGATTTCCCAAGCACTTTAGAAAAACTCACTGGTAAGATTAAAACATTAAAATAAGTTTATTAACTACAGAAAGATAGTTTTTAAGTGATAATAAGTAGCAAGCATAGAGATCAAAGTTGGTTCCTTAAGAAATAAAAATAAATGTGCAGTCTAAGTTCTACTAATTAAACAGGATTTAACTCAAGCAATGTCTCACCCTGACAGACGGTACCAGAAGGTTACAGATCCTCAATACACAGGACCACCCTTTCCCATTTCAAAGTCTTTGTTTTCCAGACATCTTTCCCGGTTTTGAGATGGGGTAGGGAGGGGAGAGAAGCCAAGTGATGATGTTACTTCCCCTCTTTTACACTTTCTTTCCAGCTTGCTGGATAGGTCTATGCTGCGATGTGGGTTGGTCAGCCCCCATGGCATATGTGCCTTCTCAGAGAGGCCTCTGTGATAGTGGATTGTGTGTTGATGAGCCATTAACGCCATCTGGCGAGGGATGGCTACCCCTTTGTTGTAACCAAAAGGTTGATCGTTCCCAACATCACAACATATTTCAGTAACTCATACAGCAGTACTTCATAACTTCACATACAATGATAGCACATACAATCCAACAGGATATTAATGTTCAACAGATCTAGACTTTCAAAATGATACCTCACCAGGAATGCTTTGTACAAAACATATCATAATTATACATTAGTGATGAATAGGTGAGTTCCAGGGTGCTACTTTGAGATAGAGAGTGTCACACCTCCCCCCTTAGTTTACTGCAAGAGTGTTAGTCACTGACTAATGCAGAGTCATTGGGCCCAAGGTCCTCTTTAGGTTTTGACCATACAAGTCCCAAGTGTTGTAAACATTGTTGTGTTACCCACATGAGCTCTTGCAAAGTTCTGTGTACCTTTTAACACTTTTAACACAGGTCTAGTAAGCTAAAAGTTAACTAAAGTTAAATGCCGACAAGACCAGGGCCGGCACAGGCTGCGAGCTAAGGCCCTTGGTGAGCTGGGCCCAGTCACACCCCACAGGTGTGAATCCAGCCAATGCAGCATTCTCCATCCCAGCCCAAACGACGTGGCCACCTCCTAAGAGCGGGGACTGAGTCCTGGAGAACTGGAGCTCCACAAAGGATCTAGGAGGGATTATAGTGAACAAGCAATGCCATGAGCTCCCCATGCACCGCCAGGGCAAAACTGGCCAGAGTTTGGGCTGTAAAAAACGGGGACAAAGGAGCAGAGAGGGGATTTTGCCTCTCCATGCAGCATTGGTGAGACTGATACTGCCCCACAGCAGGGGACAGACAGGCTCGGGGGGGAGGGGGTGTGGAATGGACATGGGGGAAGCTCCGATCCAGCCCCACGGAAGGGGTCTGGATGGCTCAGGGGGTGTAAAATGGGATGTGGGGTATTTTCCTTTTGGGGCATCTCTGTGCTGCTGTCACTGTTCCAAGCACCAAGTTCTGACCTTCCCCAGCTCGCCTGTTTCCATGGGCTGTGGGTAACACTGATCGGTGTCGGTGCTGGGTGAGAAAACACACCCCTGTCCCCTGTGTGTGAGATAGAGGCCAGTGGCTCAGATCAACCTGATAGTAGCGCCCCACCCCAGACATTGTGTACGTGACACCCAAATCATCTCTGACCCCCCCCCAAACAGATTGTCAGATTGCCTCCCCTGCTCCTGCTGCCCACACTGAGTTTATCAACCCCCAAAGGGGCTCAGCCCCATCCCCTATCCATAGGGTCACTGTATATGTGACAGCCAAAGTCTCTCTGACCCCTCTACAAAAAGAGGGGTCAGAGCGACTTTGGCATGTGGGTAACTTTCCCCAGAACTGGGCAGGAAGGTCTTGTGGGCCACTGTAGTGGGTGCCCTCCCACCCCTAAGAGCCAGAGGGACCTGCCGGGGGGCGAGGTGGGGAGTCCCGGGGGTGCTTACCTGGGGCAGCTCCCAGGAAGCATCCGGCAGGTCCCTCTGGCTCCTAGGGGTGGGGAAGCGTAGCTAGGGTGGGAGCAGGGGGAGCGGCTGCTCCCCCCACCGATCACATCAAAAGTGGCGCCTTAGGTGCCGACTCTGCGGGTGCTCCGGGGCTGGAGCCCCCACGGTGGAAATTTGGTGGGTGCAGAGCCCCCACCGGCAGCTCCCCGCCCTGCCCCGCACCCGGCCCCAGCTCACCTCCGCTCCGCCTCCTCCCCTGATCGCTCCGCCCCGCTCTGCTTCTCCGCGCCCCCCACCCCCCGCCGGCTTCTCACGAATCAGCTGTTTGGCAGGAATCCGGGGAGGGCTGAGAAGCAGGGGGCGGGTTCCCGCTCAGGCCGAGGGTGGTGGAGGTGAGCTGGGGTGGGGAGCGGTTCCCCTGCGCACCCCCCCCGGGTTACCTGCTGTGGCGCGGACGGCCCTCCTCGCACCCCCCTGCCCCAGCTCACCTCCGCTCTGCCTCCCTGGGCCTGAGCGCGAAGCCGCCGCCTGCTTCTCAGCCTGCCCCGGCTTCCCGCACGAACAGCTGATTCACGGGAAGCCTGGAGGGGTGGGGGGCGGAGAAGCAGGGGGGCGGCGTGTTCAGGGGAGGAGGCGGAGGCGGAGTGGAGGTGAGCTGGGGCCGGGGGGGGCACGGAGAAGCAGGGGACAGTGCGTTCAGGGGAGGAGGTGGAGCGGAGGTGAGCTGGGGCTAGGGGTGGGGTGGGAAGCTGCCAGTGGGTGCTCTGCACCCACCAAATTTTCTCCTGGGGTACTCCAGTGCTGGAGCACCCATGGAGTTGGTGCCTAAGGCACCACTTTTGGCCGGTTAAATTTCGAAGCCCTTTTAGAACTGGTTCTCCCTCGCGGAACAACTGGTTCTAAAAGGGCTTCTAAATTGTACAACCGGTTCTAGTGAACCGGCGTGAACCAGCTCCAGCCCCCACTGCCTGTTTCCTATCTCCTAGAGATACTGACTCCGCGGGAATTCCCCTGTTGTGACAAGAGGTCAGCTATGGAGAGATCATTTTGTGAAAAGTGTTCGCCCCTGTCCAGGTGATAAGGTGTTTTTGTCTTTCATCATTTTTCTGTGTGAATTCATTCAAGGACGGTTGTTTCATTTCACATACCTAGTTATTATTGGGGCATTTACTGCACTGGCTGAGGGAAGCCACATGCTGTGATGGGCATGTGTAGGACCCATGGGTCTTGAAATGTAAATTGTGGGAGGGGGTGTTGATCATTGTTAAGGAAAAGTTAGCACATGTGACTCCATTTTGGTTTGGGGCCCACCATTGTTTAAATGCCAGCACATCATACACCAGGAGGAGTGATCCTTAGATACTGAATCCCTGTGAAAATCCTCCTCCTTGTCTCCAGCCTGCCTTGACTCCCAGTATCTGGTTTTTGTCAGTCTCTAACTCCCTGTCTCTTGGCCTTGATGTGAGGCCTCCCATCCTGATAATAAAAGTTACTGATGCATGGCTTTAGGACCATGCTGTGTAATTAACATAGTGGTATAGCACGAGGAATGCACCAAGCAGGGATAGGTGGTAGATAAGTCAAGGGTTTGTTTATTGGCTAAGGTTTCCAATGCACGAGGGCAACATGCTTTGCTAAAAAGTATATAACCTTTGTATAATCTGTATTCGTGGTCCCCTCCTGGCTAGCAGGGGGGCACCACGCTCGAGGGTAATAAACTTAGTGTTTTTTGGGAACTCTGCAGTTGTGGACTTTGTTTCTGTGCCTCAGCCTAGATTCGAACTGTGCATGTCCTACCAGGTGTAATTCGCAGCACTGGTGTGCGTGTCCTACCAGGTGTAATTCGCAGCACTGGTGTGCGTGTCCTACCAGGTGTAATTCGCAGCACTGGTGTGCGTGTCCTATCAGGTATAATTTGCAGCATTTGTGTGCGTGTCCTACCAGGTGTAATTCGTAACATCATCATAGTAGTGGCAATATATCTGCAAGTTTTGTATCTTTTGTTCTGGCAGGGGCTGATGCTACTTTGAGTTGGGGGGTCCTGGTCTGTGCGGATCTTGCTTCTTATGTTGAGCTTGGAGAGAAATATGTGCTCACTACTTAGGCTACAAAAACGTGTTCCATCTTGTCCTTAACTGTCACACCCCGAGAATCTTTCCCAGATCTGATGAAGAGCTCTGTGTAGGCTCAAAACCTTGTCTCTCTCACCAACACAACCTGGTCCAATAAAAGATACCACCTCACAGACCTTATCTGCTTTTGATCAGATTATAACTTTGGTTGATAAAGGTAACAGTGTTGATGTTATACACTTATAATTCTGGAAGGCATTTGGCTTGGTACTGCAGATGTTGATTAAAACATTAGAATGATATAAGATTGCCATGGCACACATGACATGGATTAAAAGCTGGCTAAATGATAGGTGTCAAAATGTATCTGTAAATGGGCAATCAACATCAAATAGGTGTGTTTCTTGTGAGCTCAGGGATCTGCTCTTGTCCTATGCAATTTACCATTTTTTATCAATAGCCTGGAAGAAAACATAAAATCATCACTGGGATAATGTTTGCAGATGACTCAAAAATGAGGGGAGTGATAAATAATGCAGAGGACAGGGCACCAACACAGAGTGATCTGGATTGTTTGATAACTGGGCGCAAGCAAACAATACGCATTTTAACATACCCAATTGTCAATGTACACATCTAGGAACAAAGGCTGGGGCACTCAGACTGATACCGGCCCCATGGAAGGGGACAGACAGGCTCGGGGGGTGTGTTGGGTGGAATGGACATGGGGGAAGCTCCAATCCAGCCCCACGGAAGGGGTCTGGATGGCTCAGGGGGTGCAGAATGGGACGTGGGGCATTTTCCTTTTGGGGCATCTCTGTGCTGCTGTCACTGTTCCAAGCACCAAGTTCTGACCTTCCCCAGCTCGCCTGTTTCCGTGGGCTGTGGGTAACACTGATCGGTGTCGGTGCTGGGTGAGAAAACACACCCCTGTCCCCCTGTGTGTGAGATAGAGGCCAGTGGCTCAGATCAACCTGATACTAGTGCCCCACCCCAGACATTGTGTACGTGACACCCAAATCATCTCTGACCCCCCCGCCCAAACAGATTGTCAGATTGCCTCCCCTGCTCCTGCTGCCCACACTGAGTTTATCAACCCCCAAAGGGGCTCAGCCCCATCCCCTATCCATAGGGTCACTGTATATGTGACAGCCAAAGTCTCTCTGACCCCTCCACAAACAGATTGTCAGAGACAGATGACTCCCCTGCTCTTGCTGCCCCAATGAGTTTATCAACTTCCAAAGGAGCTCAGCCCCATCCCCTATTGGACCCCTATTGGAGCCACCAGCCTGGGTCCAGACAGTGGGTGGTAGGGTGGGAAGATGGGTGTAGAATGGATGTGCACCGATCTAAAAGGGATCTACAAGTGACTACATGAGTAAGGACAGAACTAAAATGAACAGAATCAACTGAAATGAATCTAGCAAGAATGTAAATGGTGTTAGTTGGGTATTCATGCATCTGTATTGAACTTGAATGGATATAGAGCAGTTCTGGAATGGTTCTAGATGGTGTCACATAGATCTACTCATAACAGGATGGATAGATCCCATCCCACATTCATCAAAAATGCCAGTTCCAAGAGGGGGATCCAGATCAAAATAATGAAATGGCTGAGATCGCATCTATCAAGAGATAGATACTAAAGGAGTGCTCTTCACTATTTTTGAAGTGGGGGCCACTTTGGTAAAAAACCTTCAATGTGAGAGCCACATCCCGAGGCCCCACCCCTTCCCAAAGGCCCGCCCCTTCCCCAAAACCCCACCCTGCTCACTCCATCCTCCCTCTCCCCCACACTCACTCACTTTCACTGGACTGGGGCAGGGGGTTGGGATGCAGGAGGGGGCATAGGGTGCTGTCTCTGGGGGGGTTCAGGGCTGGTGCAGGGGCTACAGGGTGTAGGACAGGGGACAGGGGACAGGAGGGGCTCCCTCTGGTAGGGTGCTTAGGGCTGGGGCAGGGGCTTTGGGTGCAGGAGGTGGTATGGGGTTCAGGAGGGAGTATGGGTATGGGGTGCTGGCTCAGGGCTGGGCCGGGGCTTGTGATGCAGGATGGGGTATGAGGGGCTGGCTCTGGGAGGGGGTACAGGGTGCAGGAGAACATAAGACTGGCCCTATTGGGTCAGACCAAAGGTCCATCAAGCCCAGTATCCTGTCCTCTGACCGTGGCCAATGGCAGGTGCCCCAAAGGGAATGAACAGACAGCTTATCATCAAGTGATCCATGCCCTGTCACCCAATCCAAGCTTCTGGCAAACAGAGGCTAGGGACACCATCCCTACCCATCCTGGCTAATAGCCCCTGATGGACCTATCCTCCATGAATTCATCTAGTTATTTTTTGAACCCTATTATAGTCTTGGCCTTCAAAACATCCTCTGGCAAAGAGTTCCACAGGGTGACTGTGCGTTGTGTGAAGACATACTTCTTTATATTGGTTTTAAACCAGCTGCCTATTACTTTCATTTGGTGACTCCTAGTTCTTGTGTTATGAGAAGTAGTAAACAACACTTCCGTATGTACTTTCTCTACACCAGTCATGATTTTATAGACCTCTATCATATTTCCCCTTAGCCATCTCTTTTCCAAGCTAAAAAGTTCCAGTTTTATTAATCTCTCCTCATATGAAAGCTGTTCCATACCCCTAATCATTTTTCTTGCCCTTTTCTGAACCTTTTCCAATTCCAATATCTTTCTTGAGATGGTGAGACCACATCTGCATGCAGTATTCAAGATGTGGGCGTACCATGGATTTATATAGAGGCAATATGATATTTTCTGTCTTATTATCTATCCTTTTCTTGATGAGTTCCAACATTCTGTTCGCTTTTTCGACTGCCGCTGCACATTGAGTGGATGATTTCAGAGGGCTGTCCACAATGACTCCAAGATCTCTTTCTTGATTGGTAACAGCTAATTTAGACCCCATCATTTTATATGTATAGTTGGGATTATGCTTTCCAATGTGCTTTACTTTGCATTTATCAACATTAAATTTCATCTGCCATTTTGTTGCCCAGTCACCCAGTTTTGAGAGATCCTTTTGTAGCTCTTCTTAGTCTGCCTGGGACTTAACTATCTTGAGTAGTTTTGTGTCATCAGCAAATTTTGCCACCTCACTGGTTACCCCCTTTTCCAGATTGTTTATAAATATGTTGAATAGGACTGGACCCAGTACAGACCCCTGGGGGACACCACTATTTACCTCTCTCCTTTCTGAAAACTGACCATTTATTCCTACCCTTTGTTTGTTACCAATCCACGAGAGAACCTTCCCTCTTATCCCATGACTGCTTATTTTGCTTAAGAGCCTTTGGTGAGGGACCTTGTCAAAGGCTTTCTGAAAATCTAAATACATTGTATCCAATGGCTCTCCTTTGTCCGTATGCTTGTTGACCTCCTCAAAGAATTCTAGTAGATTGGTGAGGAGTGATTTCCCTTTTCAAAAACCACGTTGACTATTTCCCAACATATTATGTTAATCTATCTGTCTGACAATTATGTTCTTTACAATAGTTTCAACCAATTTGCCCGGTACTGAAGTGAGGCTTACTGGCCTGTAATTGCCAGGGTCACCTCTGGAACCCTTTTAAAAAACTGGCATCACATCAGCTATCCTCCAGTCATTTGCCACAGAAGCTGATTTAAATGATAGGTTACAGACTACGGTGAGTAGTCCTGCAATTTCATATTTGAGTTCCTTCAGAACTCTTGGGTGAATACCATCAGGTCCTGGAGACTTATTTCTGTTTAGTTTATCAATTTGTTCCAAAACCTCCTCTAATGACACCTCCATTTGGGACAGTTCCTCAGATCTATCACCCCAAAAGAATGGCTCAATTCTGGGAATCTCCCTCACATCCTCAACAGTGAAAACCAATGCAAAGAATTCATTTAGTTTCTCCACAGTGGCCTTATCGTCTTTGAGATACGTTGGGACAAAAGAAAGAATTGTGTATTTTCAACTCTTTTTGAAAATATCTAAAAGAGATGCATGTTTGAAAAAGAAATGTCACTTGAGAGGGGGAAAAGCCTTTTTTCTTTTCTTTTTTTTAGCAATAAAAACAGTCTTGTTGGAACAATTCGCTCTACCTTTTCTAATACTGGCCTGCAGATTGGACGTTGCGTGTGCGAATGATCCAGGGCTGGGGGAGGATAATGGGTGGTGGGCAACATGCAAGTATGCTGGCTTGAGCCATGAACAAATAAATGAGACCATCTAAGCCTGGGTCCTCAGTGATGTTTGGGTGCCTAACTCCCATTGAAGTCAGTAGGAGCCTGAATACCTGTGAGGATCGGGGCCCCTAGCGCTTCCCATCAGGGGATCTCAAAATGCTTTACAAAGGCAGTTGGGTTCATTAGCCCCAGATGGGGAAATGGAGGCATGGAGAGGGGCCATGACTTCTCCAAGGTCACCCAGCAGCACAGCTGGGAACAGAACCCAGCCATCCTGAGGTGCACGCCTGTGGTCACACCACTAGGCCACACTGCTTCTCCCCAACTCATTAGCACCTTAGTCAGGCAGTCCCAGGTGCCGCAGCCCCTCCACCGCACTGCTTGTTAATTTCACTTCCTGTCTCCTATCCTCTGCAGTCAGTACAGACCTGATACAAACGTCTCCAACACTGAATTCCTTCCTGCCCCTTGTCATGTGGGGCAGCCACTGGATCTGCCAGGGCAGGGAAGGTCTCTGGTTGCAGGGGATGGGGCTGTAGCCAGTGATGAGCTGCCAAAATCTTAACAACCGGTTCCCTCCTCACCCCACGAGGGGGTCGTTGCCCACCCTTGCCTCCTGGGACTCCTGCCCCATCCAATCCCCCGCATTCCTTGACGCCCCCCCCAGAACCCCTGCCACATCCACCCACTCCCCTGTCCCCTAACGTCCCCCAGAACTGGGCAGAAGGGTCTTGTGGGCCACCGTAGTGGGTGCCCCCCCCCACCCCTAAGAGCCAGAGGGACCTGCTGGGGGGTGAGGTGGGGAGTCCCGGTGGTGCTTACCTGGGGCAGCTCCCAGGAAGCATCTGGCAGGTCCCTCTGGCTCCTAGGGGTGGGGGAGCGTAGCTAGGGTGGGAGCAGGGGGAGCAGTCGCTCCCCCCACCGATCACATCAAAAGAGGCGCCTTAGGCGCCAACTCCCTGGGAACAAAGGCTGGGGCACTCTAGCCTGGGAAGCAGGGACTCTATGAAAGATTTGGGGGTCAAGGTGAATCGTGAGCTCCAGGTGCACAACTGTGGCCAAAAGGGTTAGTTTGATCCTGGGAATGCATAAACAGGGGAATCACAAGTAGGAGAAGAGAGATTATTTTAGCCTGGATTTGGTCTTGGTGCAACCGCTGCTGGAATCCCATGTCTAGATCTGTGGCCCACAAGTAAAGAAGCATTTTGATAAATTGGGGAGGGGTCAGAGAAGAGCCATGAGAATGATCAAAGAATTAGAAAACCTACGTTACAGTGATAGACTCAAAAAGCTCAATCTGTTAAGCTTAACAAAAAGAAGGCTACTGGGTGATAAGATCACAGTCTAAGTAACTACACGGAAAACAAATATTTAACAACGGGCTCTTCAGCCTAGCAGAGGAAGGCCTAACATGATCAAAAGGCAGGAAGCTGAAGCTACACAAATTCAGACTGGAAATCATAGGTGTTGACTGCGTGGGTGCTCCGGGGCTGGAAAAATTAATGGGTACTCTGCACCCACCAGCAGCCAAGCTCTCCCCTCCTCACCTCCTCTCCCCCCAAGTGTGCTGAGCCCCTGCTCCTCCCACTCCCTCCCAGCGCTTCCCTCTGCCCCGCCACCTAACAGCTGTTTGGCAGCACTTAGGACTCTCCAGGAGGGAGCAGGAGGAGTGAGTATGTGGCGCACTCAGGGTAAGAGGTGGAGAAGAGGCAGAGCAGATGTGGGGACTTGGGGAAAGGGAGGGAATGGGGGCGGGAAGGGGTAGGGCTCGGGTGGGAAAAGGCGAGGTGGGTTGGGGACTTTGGGGAAGGAGTGGAATGGGGGTGGGGCAAGGGTAGGGCAGGTGCAGGGCCAGGGGTGGGGGAGGGTCGAGCACCCACCGGGCTAAGGGGAAGTCAGTGCCTATGCTGGAAATAAGGTATACATTTTTAACAGTGGGGGTCATTAACCATTGGAACAACTAGCCAAGGGCCAAGGTGCATTCTTCATCACTGACAATTTTTCTAACAAGACTGGATGATATTTTTCTAAATAATCTGCTCTAGGAATTATTTTGGGGACGTTCTCTGGTTTGTGTGATACATGAGGTAGGACTAGATGATCACTGGTGGTCCGTTCTTGCCTTAGAATCAATGAATTTAGATGGATGGAAGTATGTGTTCAGCAAACGATTCTTTTCCCCAAGAATCAGGCAAGCACAGACAGTACTGAAGGGGGTTTGATCACGGTACCGGGAAGACTGACAAGCAGCTTCCGAGATATGGTGCCCTAGTGGCCAGTTTTATACATTCTCTTATCAATTCATTTGCATTTATCTGTACATACAGAGACAGACATTGTTACAAGTCAAGAGAGAACCCTGAACAAAGATAAAAATAAGAACAGTATGTACATATAGAGGTCATCCTAATTGCATCAAACGACTATGGCTACCTTGTGGGGGGAGGAGGCAGGGTGGCGGGGGGTAGGGATGGGTGCTTACAGATATCTGGTGGGCTGTGAAGGGAGGGTTTGTCCTGTTCTAAGAACTGAATTACTGGGCGGGCATTGACCATATAACCTTATGTGTTGTTTACAGCTGTCAGTGTCCTTGTTACTGAATGCTACTGAAGCATTCCTGCTTGTTCTGCAGTTTTTGTCTTAGCTGTTCGCTAAATTTTCACTCTTTCCTGACAATTCCCTCCTTTTGACAAATCGAACTTTTAAGTCAGATAAAGTCAATACTTTAAATACTTTGATATACATGATCTGTTTTAAGGTTGCCCGAGGAAGGTGGGAGGGGGGAGAGAGTGGGGAATTGAGGGAAGGGGGTAAAGGTAGGAAATATAGTAAGATTTTTAAGCATGTATCTAAAGTGCCCACACATGACAAGAGAGACTAGTAACACAAATATAGAAGTGGCAGCTGTTATTTGGACAATTGTCCACCAGGAGATGGGGCTGTAAGATGCATTACGAACAGGATCTTTCAGTCGGGTCACAGGTTGATTAGAGAGCTGGACTTGAATGTGATCTTTGGTGACGTGGTTATGAACGGTGGTAAACGCAGATGGAGCAGCCAGGACCACTTTGAGAAGTAGCTCCTTAGCCAGTTGAACCGGTGTATTGTCCAGATACATGCGTCCGACGAAGTGGGTATTCACCCACGAAAGCTTCTACTCCAATACGTCTGTTAGTCTATAAGGTGACACAGGACTCTTTGCCGCTTTTACAGATCCAGACTAACATGGCTCCCCCTCTGATACTTCTCCAGATATAGGTTATTATACCACCGAGGAGCCGCTGTCATTCCAGAGAACACACGGCCAGGGAGGTGCACATCACCTAGGGTGAAGGAGTCAGTAATCTGCAGGCACATGGAAGCGTTTGCCTGGCACTGTAATGGTCCGTACATGTAATAAGATGCAGTGGTGATGAAACACCACTGGGTAGCGGATACTTGTACAGCAACTTCACCATGCGCAAGAGGAAGGCCACCCAGAGCAACACAAGAGGATGAGGTCAAAGGGTGAAGAGTAGAACAGGAACACACGATGTACACACGTTTCTGTACAACAGTCTGAGGTTGTCATCAGTGTAGCATTGCCAGGGGGTGGTGTCAGGTATCCAGACAGCCCTACTTTGTATGCCATATTATTAACCATATATTCAATAGACTTGAAATGGGAAGAAGAAGGAAACACACGAGTAGGAATAACAGAGGGATACACCAGAAGGAAATTGAAGGAGGAGGGTGAGCCTGGAGGAAGTAGAGAGGCTACTATTAGTTGTGTAGAGATGCCCGCAAGGTGGGCAAGGGTGGGGGAGGAAAGGGTATGGGATGGGGGAAAACCCAGGCATACATCTAGCATGTCTTCTTTTGAAATATTAAACAGATTACGAGCCAGGATATCATAAGCATGACCTTTAGCTTGTGACTTGGCCAGGTTGACTGTAGCATTTGAGGTTTTCTCAATGATTTTGTAAAAATCCTCTATGGCTATGTCAGTTGAGGGGAGATATGATTGCTCTCTATAAATATATCAGAGGGATAAATACCGGTGAGGGAGAGGAATTATTTAAGCTCAGTACCAATGTGGACACAAGAACAAATGGATATAAACTGGCCACCAGGAAATTTAGACTAGAAATTAGACGAAGGTTTCTAACCATCAGAGGAGTGAAGTTCTGGAACAGCCTTCCAAGGGAAGCAGTGGGGACAAAAGATCTATCTGGCTTTGAGATTAAACTCAATAAGTTTATGGAGGAGATGGTATGATGGGATAACATGGTTTTGGTAATTAAATATTCATGGTAAATAGGCCCAATGGCCTGTGATGGGATATTAGATGGGGTGGGATCTGAGTTACCCAGGAAAGAATTTTCTGTAGTATCTGGCTGGTGAATCTTGCCCATATGCTCAGGGTTTAGCTGATTGCCATATTTGGGGTCGGGAAGGAATTTTCCTCCAGGGCAGATTGGAAGAGGCCCTGGTGGTTTTTCCCCTTCCTCTGTAGCATGGGGCACAGGTCACTTGCTGGAGGATTCTCTGCTCCTTGAAGTCTTTAAACCACGATTTGAGGACTTCAATAGCACAGACATAGGTGAGAGGTTTTTTGCAGGAGTGGGTGGGTGAAATTCTGTGGCCTGCGCTGTGCAGGAGGTCAGACTAGATGATCATAATGGTCCCTTCTGACCTAAATATCTATGAATCTATGAATCTATGAATTGCAGTCAGAGCATAAGATAACCGGGTGTTGATATGTCTAAGGGCTTGCGTGGGGGTCCTATATGTGTGTGCCCACATCCCCTGAAGCTAAATACACAGTTACAGTCCAGATCTGGTGAAATGCAGGGAGGGAGCCAAAGACTGCTCCCGGGCTGTGGTAGTCAGATTGAGACATTGGAGCCTAGATGTTTTGGGAAGCGAGCTGTTACCACAATAGGTCCCAGATGGTTCAGGTTGGGGGCAAGCCAAGTGTCTGGTTTCTTTACCCATTCGCCACTGTCTCCTGCAGGCAGTTGCACATACTGGCCATCTTTGAAGCAGGTATCTTGTGTAGCATGTACCAAGGGCGGGTCCCAGGAGGCTGCATCAGGTATGTTTGCCAGGAGGATTAACATGGGGAGTCACAGTTGTTACCTAAAAGGATACAATATAAACAGAATGAACGTATTTATACATTTTAATTCTGGTTTTATGGACCCATGTTGGAATTCCTTTCATTTTCACAGGGGTATTTGTGTGGGCCAATACCATGTGCAGGTTGGAGTATTTTGACTGAAGTACTCCGGGGTTGTGTGTGTCACCATGACCTGTTCTCTCTCCTGTACGTCTGCCCAAGAGGGGGTTTCTGGAGGGTCCTGGGCTTAAGAAGGTGCATTTCCACAAGGAACCAGTATGCCTTGCTGAAGTAAAGAGTGAATAATGCTACCTACTGCGTTCATGGCCTCAGGTTTGCGAGGGTATTGCTTGGTATGGAGGGAGTTGGCTGGTAACCTGGATGGGTGGGCAGAGATGAGCAGGCACCAATGCAAGACAGCTTATTTTTGCCCATACAGAGGGGAACCTGGAACATAATTCTTGAAAAGCGTTAGAGGTGTCCCAAGTGAGAGCCACAGATTTGGTAGTTGCAACCGAAGAGAGGGATGTATCATTGCGGAGGGGGATGCAGAAGTTTATTAGTAACTGTACTCTGAGCAAGGTTAAGAGTTGCTGCAAGGTTGCAGAGGGCATCCATGCCCAAAATAGTCCCCTCTGCATTTGGAGCTACATTTAAAAAAAGACTGAGTCCAGAAGACTAGATTAGATTTTACAAGAACAGGGTAGCTTTTGTAAGCTGTGAGTTGTGCACCTCCCACCCCTGAAATAGTAAAATACTGTTTAGTAGTGGGGAGGGGGAGGTCAGTAATGGAAACAGACGCTCCTGAGTCCATGAGAATTGTGCATGGTCGGCCCCTTATCCAGGCTTGTAAGTGTGGCCTTGAGGGATTTATACCTGCATCAGCAGTACTGACAGGCAAAGGATGGGGGGGGGGGGCTGCTGGATCCTAGCGGGCCATGGAATTTAAAAGCCTGGCTATTTCCTCTTTGCTTAGGTGTGAGTAAGGGTTGGCAGCTGGTTGAAATACCAGTTGAGACCAGTTGCCCAGGGCTACTCAGCTTGGGCATCCAGCTGCCCAATGTCCGTTTTCCCCACATACAAAACACTGTGAGGTGGGGATGGGACCAGGACCAGATTGAAAGGGCAGTGAGGTGCTGCCAGGATTCGACTGGCCATGATTCTGTCCCTGACTCGGCTTTTTATCTCTTTGGCCTGTCTGGCTTCGCATTCAGAGGCCCACGTACAGATGGATTCATAATCAGAGCCTGGGTTCACTCCCAAATTAAGGGATGTTTGCAGGTGGGAGTTAAAATCTTCCTTTAACATTTTTTAAAATGACTGATTAGTTTTCTGGGGGGTCTGCAGTACCTGCATTGCTGGAATACATCTCCCACTTTCTCTCACAATATTGAGAGGCAGACTCATTCATGCCTTGTACACAGCCCACGATCAGTCCCCAGTTACCGGCTCTGTTCCCCAAGGCTTCTTGGACAGCTTCCTTAAACTCAGTGCAGGCACGGGTCATATCATTTTCAGATTCAAATTTAACAGAGGCCCAAATGCTGTTTCGGTGTCCTTCTGTAGGGATCATAGAATCATAGAATATCAGGGTTGGAAGGGACCTCAGGAGATCATCTAGTCCAACCCCCTGCTCAAAGCAGGACCAACTCCAACTAAATCATCCCAGCCAGGGCTTTAGAATCATAGGGTATGTCTACACTATGGAATAAGGTCGAATTTATAGAAGTCGGTTTTTTAGAAATCGGTTTTATATATTCGAGTGTGCGCGTCCCCACAGAAAATGCTCTAAGTGCATTAAGTGCATTAACTTGGCTGAGCGCTTCCACAGTACCGAGGCTAGAGTCGACTTCCGGAGCGTTGCACTGTGGGTAGCTATCCCACAGTTCCCGCAGTCTCCGATGCCCATTGGAATTCTGGGTTGAGATCCCAATGCCTGATGGGGCTAAAACATTGTCGCGGGTGGTTCTGGGTACATATTGTCAGGCCCCCCGTTCCCTCCCTCCCTCCGTGAAAGCAAGGGCAGACAATCATTTCGCGCCTTTTTTCCTGAGTTACCTGTGCAGACGCCATACCACGGCAAGCATGGAGCCCGCTCAGGTAACCGTCACCCTATGTCTCCTGGGTGCTGGCAGACGCGGTACGGCTTTGCTGCACAGTAGCAGCAACCCATTGCCTTCTGGCAGCAGACGGTGCAGTACGACTGGTAGTCGTCCTCGTCGTGTCCGAGGTGCTCCTGGCCACGTAAGCTGGGAGCGCCTGGGCAGACATGGGCGCAGGGACTAAATTTGGAGTGACTTGACCAGGTCATTCTCTTTAGTCCTGCAGTCAGTCCTATTGAACCGTCTTATGGCGAGCGGGCAGGCGATACGGACTGCTAGCAGTCATACTGTACCATCTTCTGCCGGGCAGGCAAGAGATGAGGATTGCTAGCAGTCGTATTGTACCATCTTCTGCCAGGCAGGCAAGAGATGAAGATGGCTAGCAGTTGTACTGTACCATCTTCTGCCGAGCAGCCATGAGATGTGGATGGCATGCAGTCCTTCTGCACCGTCTGCTGCCAGCCAAAGATGTAAAAGATAGATGGAGTGGATCAAAACAAGAAATAGACCAGATTTGTTTTGTACTCATTTGCCTCCTCCCCTGTCTAGGGGACTCATTCCTCTAGATCACACTGCAGTCACTCACAGAGAAGGTGCAGCGAGGTAAATCTAGCCATGTATCAATCAGAGGCCAGGCTAACCTCCTTGTTCCAATAAGAACGATAACTTAGGTGCACCATTTCTTATTGGAACCCTCCGTGCAGTCCTGCCTGAAATACTCCTTGATGTACAGGCACCCCCTTTGTTGATTTTAGCTCCCTGAAGCCAACCCTGTAAGCCGTGTCATCAGTCGCCCCTCCCTCCATCAGAGCAACGGCAGACAATCGTTCCGCGCCTTTTTTCTGTGCAGACGCCATACCAAGGCAAGCATGGAGGCCGCTCAGCTCACTTTGGCAATTAGGAGCACATTAAACACCACACGCATTATCCAGCAGTATATGCAGCACCAGAACCTGGCAAAGCGATACCGGGCGAGGAGGCGACGTCAGCGCGGTCGCGTGAGTGATCAGGACATGGACACAGATTTCTCTGAAAGCATGGGCCCTGCCAATGCATGCATCATGGTGCTAATGGGGCAGGTTCATGCTGTGGAACGCCGATTCTGGGCTCGGGAAACAAGCACAGACTGGTGGGACCGCATAGTGTTGCAGGTCTGGGACGATTCCCAGTGGCTGCGAAACTTTCGCATGCGTAAGGGCACTTTCATGGAACTTTGTGACTTGCTTTCCCCTGCCCTGAGGCGCATGAATACCAAGATGAGAGCAGCCCTCACAGTTGAGAAGCGAGTGGCGATAGCCCTGTGGAAGCTTGCAACGCCAGACAGCTACCGGTCAGTTGGGAATCAATTTGGAGTGGGCAAATCTACTGTGGGGGCTGCTGTGATGCAAGTAGCCCACACAATCAAAGATCTGCTGATATCAAGGGTAGTGACCCTGGGAAATGTGCAGGTCATAGTAGATGGCTTTGCTGCAATGGGATTCCCTAACTGTGGTGGGGCTATAGACGGAACCCATATCCCTATCTTGGCACCGGAGCACCAAGCCGCCGAGTACATAAACCGCAAGGGGTACTTTTCAATAGTGCTGCAAGCTCTGGTGGATCACAAGGGACGTTTCACCAACATCAACGTGGGATGGCCGGGAAAGGTGCATGATGCTCGCATCTTCAGGAACTCTGGTCTGTTTCAAAAGCTGCAGGAAGGGACTTTATTCCCAGACCAGAAAATAACTGTTGGGGATGTTGAAATGCCTATATGTATCCTTGGGGACCCAGCCTACCCCTTAATGCCATGGCTCATGAAGCCGTACACAGGCAGCCTGGACAGTAGTCAGGAGCTGTTCAACTACAGGCTGAGCAAGTGCAGAATGGTGGTAGAATGTGCATTTGGACGTTTAAAGGCGCGCTGGCGCAGTTTACTGACTCGCTTAGACCTCAGCGAAACCAATATTCCCACTGTTATTACTGCTTGCTGTGTGCTCCACAATATCTGTGAGAGTAAGGGGGAGACGTTTATGGTGGGGTGGGAGGTTGAGGCAAATCGCCTGGCTGCTGGTTACGCGCAGCCAGACACCAGGGCGGTTAGAAGAGCACAGGAGGGCACGGTACGCATCAGAGAAGCTTTGAAAACCAGTTTCATGACTGGCCAGGCTACGGTGTGAAAGTTCTGTTTGTTTCTCCTTGATGAAACCCCCCGCCCCTTGGTTCACTCTACTTCCCTGTAAGCTAACCACCCGCCCCTCCTCCCTTCAATCACCGCTTGCAGAGGCAATAAAGTCATTGTTGCTTCACATTCATGCATTCTTTATTCATTCATCACACAAATAGGGGGATGACTACCAAGGTAGCCCAGGAGGGGTGGTGGAGGAGGGAAGGAAAATGCCACACAGCACTTTAAGCACAGCACTTTAAAAGTTTACAACTTTAAAATTTATTGAATGACAGCCTTCTTTTTTTGGGCAATCCTCTGTGGTGGAGTGGCTGGTTGGCCGGAGGCCCCCCCACCACCGCGTTCTTGGGCGTCTGGGTGTGGAGGCTATGGAACTTGGGGAGGAGGGCGGTTGGTTACAGAGGGGCAGCAGTGGCAGTCTGTGCTTGAGCTGCCTTTGCTGCAGCTCAACCGTACACTGGAGCATACTGGTTTGGTCCTGCAGCAGCCTCAGCATTGAATCCTGCCTCCTCTCATCACGCTGCCGCCACATTTGAGCTTGAGCCCTCTCTTCAGCCCGCCACTTACTCTCTTCAGCCCGCCACCTCTCCTCCCGGTCATTTTGTGCTTTCCTGCACTCTGACATTATTTGCCTCCACGCATTCGTCTGTGCTCTGTCAGTGTGGGAGGACAGCATGAGCTCGGAGAACATTTCATCGCGAGTGCGTTTTTTTTTCTTTCTAAGCTTCACTAGCCTCTGGGAAGGAGAAGATCCTGTGATCATTGAAACACATGCAGCTGGTGGAGAAAAAAAAAGGGACAGCGGTATTTAAAAAGACACATTTTATAAAACAGTGGCTACACTCTTTCAGGGTAAACCTTGCTGTTAACATTACATACATAGCACATGTGCTTTCGTTACAAGGTCGCATTTTGCCTCCTCCCACCGCGTGACTACCCCCTCAACCTTCCCCCCTCCCTGTGGCTAACAGCGGGGAACATTTCTGTTTAGCCACAGGCAAACAGCCCAGCAGGAATGGACTCCTCTGAGTGTCCCCTGAAGAAAAGCACTCTATTTCAACCAGGTGACCATGAATGATATCTCACTCTCCTGAGGATAACACAGAGAGATAAAGAACGGATGTTGTTTGAATGCCAGCAAACATACACTGCAATGCTTTGTTGTACAATGATTCCCGAGTACGTGTTACTGGCCTGGAGTGGTAAAGTGTCCTACCATGAAGGACGCAATAAGGCTGCCCTCCCCAGAAACCTTTTGCAAAGGCTTTAGGACTACATCTAGGAGAACCGCAAATGCCAGGGCAAAGTAATCCTTTCACATGCTTGCTTTTAAACCATGTATAGTATTTTAAAAGGTACACTCACCAGAGGTCCCTTCTCCGCCTGCTGGGTCCAGGAGGCAGCCTTGGGTGGGTTCGGGGAGTACTGGCTCCAGGTCTAGGGTGAGAAACAGTTCCTGGCTGTTGGGAAAACCGGTTTCTCCGCTTGCTTGCTGTGAGCTATCTACAACCTCCTCTTCATCATCATCTTCTTCGTCCCCAAAACCTGCTTCCGTATTGCCTCCATCTCCATTGAAGGAGTCAAACAACATGGCTGGGGTAGTGGTGGCTGAACCCCCTAAAATGGCATGCAGCTCATCATAGAAGCGGCATGTTTGGGGCTCTGACCCAGAGCGGCTGTTCGCCTCTCTGGTTTTCTGGTAGGCTTGCCTCAGCTCCTTCAGTTTCACGTGGCACTGCTTCGGGTCCCTGTTATGGCCTCTGTCCTTCATGCCCTGGGAGATTTTCACAAAGGTTTTGGCATTTCGAAAACTGGAACGGAGTTCTGATAGCACGGATTCCTCTCCCCAAACAGCGATCAGATCCCGTACCTCCCGTTCGGTCCGTGCTGGAGCTCTTTTGCGATTCTGGGACTCCATCATGGTCACCTGTGCTGATGAGCTCTGCATGGTCACCTGCAGCTTGCCACGCTGGCCAAACAGGAAATGAGATTCAAAAGTTCGCGGTTCTTTTCCTGTCTACCTGGCCAGTGCATCTGAGTTGAGAGTGCTGTCCAGAGCGGTCATAATGGAGCACTCTGGGATAGCTCCCAGAGGCCAATACCATCGAATTGTGTCCACAGTACCCCAAATTCGAGCCGGCAACGTCGATTTAAGCGCTAATCCACTTGTCAGGGGTGGAGTAAGGAAATCGATTTTAAGAGCCCTTTAAGTCGAAATAAAGGGCTTCATTGTGTGGACGGGTGCAGGTTTACATCGATTTAACGCTGCTAAATTCGACCTAAAGTCCTAGTGTAGACCAGGGCATAGAATCATAGAATATCAGGGTTGGAAGGGACCCCAGAACGTCATCTAGTCCAACCCCCTGCTCGAAGCAGGACCAATTCCCAGTTAAATCATCCCAGCCAGGGCTTTGTCAAGCCTGACCTTAAAAACCTCTAAGGAAGGAGATTCTACCACCTCCCTAGGTAACGCATTCCAGTGTTTCACCACCCTCTTAGTGAAAAAGTTTTTCCTAATATCCAATCTAAACCTCCCCCACTGCAACTTGAGACCATTACTCCTCGTTCTGTCATCTGATACCATTGAGAACAGTCTAGAGCCATCCTCTTTGGAACCCCCTTTCAGGTAGTTGAAAGCAGCTTTCCTCTCATGCAAGTGCTTCAGGATTGATTCTTTGAGGACCTGCTCCATGATTTTTCCAGGGACTGAAGTGAGGCTGACTGGCCTGTAGTTCCCAGGATCCTCCTTCTTCCCTTTTTTAAAGATTGGCACTACATTAGCCTTTTTCCAGTCTTCCGGGACTTCCCCGGTTCGCCATGAGTTTTCAAAGATAATGGCCAATGGCTCTGCAATCACAGCCGCCAATTCCTTCAGCACTCTCGGATGCAACTCGTCCGGCCCCATGGACTTGTGCACGTCCAGCTTTTCTAAATAGTCCCTAACCACCTCTATCTCCACAGAGGGCTGGCCATCTCTTCCCCATTTTGTGATGCCCAGCGCAGCAGTCTGGGAGCTGACCTTGTTAGTGAAAACAGAGGCAAAAAAAGCATTGACCTTTGTCAAGCCTGACCTTAAAAACTTCTAAGGGAGGCGATTCCACCACCTCCCTAGGTAATGCATTCCAGTGTTTCACCACTCTCATAGTGAAAAAGTTTTTCCTAATATCCAACGTAAACCTCCCCCACTGCAACTTGAGACCATTACTCCTTGTTCTGTCATCTGCTACCACTGAGAACAGTCTAGAGCCATCTTCTTTGGAACCCCCTTTCAGGTAGCTGAAAGCAAATATCAAATCCCCACTCATTCTTCTCTTCCGCAGACTAAACATCCCCAGTTCCCTCAGCCTCTCCTCATAAGTCATGTGTTCCAGTCCCCTAATCATTTTTGTTGCTCTCCGCTGGACTCTTTCCAATTTTTCCACATCCTTCTTGTACTGTGGGGCCCAAAACTGGACACAGTACTCCAGATGAGGCCTCACCAGTGTCGAATAGAGGGGAACGATCATGTCCCTCGATCTGCTGGTAATGCCCCCACTTATATATCCCAAAATGCCATTGGCCTTCTTGGCAACAAGGGCACACTGTTGACTCATATCCAGCTTCTCGCCCACTGTAACCCCTAGGTCCTTTTCTGCAGAACTGCTGCCGAGCCATTCGGTTCCTAGTCTGTAGCGGTGCATTGGATTCTTCCGTCCTAAGTGCAGGACTCTGCACTTGTCCTTGTTGAACCTCATCAGATTTCTTTTGGCCCAATCCTCTAATTTGTCTAGGACCGTCTGGATCCTATCCCTACCCTCCAGGGTATCTACCTCTCCTCCCAGTTTAGTGTCATCTGCAAACTTGCTGAGGGTGCAATCCACACCATCCTCCAGATCATTTGTGAAGATATTGAACAAAACAGGCCCCAGGACCAACCCTTGGGGCACTCCACTTGATACCGGCTGCCAACTAGACATGGAGACATTGATCACTACCCAATGAGCCCAACAATCTAGCCAACTTTCTATCCACCTTACAGTCCATTCATCCAGCCCATATTTCTTTAACTTGCTGGCAAGAATACTGTGGGAGACCGTGTCAAAGGCTTTGCTAAAGTCAAGGAACAACACGTCCACTACTTTCCCTTCATCCACAGAGCCAGTTATCTCGTCATAGAAGGCAATTAGATTAGTCAAGCATGACTTGCCCTTGGTGAATCCATGCCAACAGTTCCTGATCACTTTCCTCCCCTCTAAGTGCTTCAGAATTGATTCCTTGAGGACCTGCTCCATGATTTTTCCAGGGACTGAGGTGAGGCTGTCTGGCCTGTAGTTCCCCGGATCCTCCTTCTTCCCTTTTTTAAAGATGGGCACTACATTAGCTTTTTTCAAGTCATCTGGGACTTCCCCCGATCGCCATGAGTTTTCAAAGATAATAGCCAATGGCTCTGCAATCACATCTGACAACTCCTTTAGCACTCTCGGATGCAACGCATCCGGCCCCATGGACTTGTGCACGTCCAGCTTTTCTAAATCGTCCTGAACCACTTCTTTCTCCACAGAGGGCTGGTCACCTCCTCCCCATGCTGTGCTGCCCAGTGCAGCAGTCTGGGAGCTGACCTTGTTTGTGAAGACAGAGGCAAAAAAAGCATTGAGTACATTAGCTTTTTCCACATCCTCTGTCACGAGGTTGCCTCCCTCATTCAGTAAGGGGCCCACACTTTCCTTGACTTTCTTCTTGTTGCTAACATCCCTGAAGAAACCCTTCTTGTTACTCTTAACATCTCTTGCTAACAGCAACTCCAGGTGTGATTTGGCCTTCCTGATTTCACTCCTGCAAGCTCGAGCAATATTTTTATACTCATCCCTGGTCATTTGTCCAATCTTCCACTTCTTGTAAGCTTCTTTTTTGTATTTAAGATCAGCAAGGATTTCACTGTTAAGCCAAGCTGGTCGCTTGCCATATTTATTATTCTTTCTACACATCGGGATGATTTGTCCCTGTAAACTCAATAAGGATTCTTTAAAATACAGCCAGCTTTCCTGGACTCCTTTCCCCCTCATGTTATTCTCCCAGGGGATCTTGCCCATCAGTTCCCTGAGGGAGTCAAAGTCTGCTTTTCTGAAGTCCAGGGTCCGTATTCTGCTGCTCTCCTTTCTTCCCTGTGTCAGGATCCTGAACTCGACCATCTCGTGGTCACTGCCTCCCAGGTTCCCGTCCACTTTTGCTTCCCCTATTAATTCTTCCCGCTTTGTGAGCAGCAGGTCGAGAAGAGCTCTGCCCCTAGTTGGTTCCTCCAGCACTTGCACCAGGAAATTGTCCCCCACAGTTTCCAAAAACTTCCTGGATTGTCTGTGCACCGCTGTATTGCTCTCCCAGCAGATATCAGGGTGATTGAAGTCTCCCATGAGAACCAGGGCGTGCGATCTAGTAACTTCTGCGAGTTGCCGGAAGAAAGCCTCGTCCACCTCATCCCCCTGGTCTGGTGGTCTATCACAGACTCCCACCATGACATCACCGTTGTTGCTCACACTTCTAAACTTAATCCAGAGACTCTCAGGTTTTTCTGCAGTTTCATACTTCAGCTCTGAGCAGTCATACTGCTCCCTTACATACAGTGCAACTCCCCCACCTTTTCTGCCCTGCCTGTCCTTCCTGAACAGCTTATATCCATCCATGACAGTACTCCAGTCATGGGAGTTATCCCACCAAGTCTCTGTTATTCCAATCACATCATAATTCCTTGACTTTGCCAGGACTTCCAGTTCTCCCTGCTTGTTTCCCAGGCTTCGTGCATTTGTGTATAAGCACTTGAGATAACCTGCTGATTGCCCCTCTTTCTCAGTATGAGGCAGGAGCCCTCCCCTCTTGCGCTCTCCTGCTTGTGCTTCCTCCTGGTATCCCACTTCCCCGCTTACCTCAGGGCTTTGGTCTCCTTCCCCCGGTGAACCTCGTTTAAAGCCCTCCTCACTAGGTTAGCCAGCCTGCTTGCGAAGATGCTCTTCCCTCTCTTCGTTAGATGGAGCCCGTCTCTGCCCAGCAGTCCTCCTTCTTGGAACACCATCCCATGGTCAAAGAATCCAATGCCTTCTCTCCGACACCACCTGCGTAGCCATTCATTGACTTCCACGATTCGACGGTCTCTACCCAGGCCTTTTCCTTCCACAGGGAGGATGGACGAGAACACCACTTGCGCCTCAAACTCCTTTATCCTTCTTCCCAGAGCCACGTGTCATGACCCATGATAGATTGGGGCATTTAGCTTTTGTTAAGATATGAAGATCCCTGGGATGTAAGGTAACCATCTGGTTTATTCTTTTCCAGAATATCAAATTTGGGTCTTTGGGCTTTAGATCAGGGAGATCTTTCAGTAAGCCCCTCATTTCCTCTGTGATGAGAGGAGTGTGCTTATAAGTATTATGAGCCACTCTGTTTTCACCTGTCCCTGACCACCAAGTGGTCACTTGGAGAAGGGCCAAGGGAGCACGGGCACTTAATTTTGGGTTGGGGGGGGAGGAGGAGGGGGGCCAATTATCTTGATCTTCCCCCGTGTGTGCCAGGTTCCAATTCTGAATTTGTTTCTCAAGGTGTTTCCAATTAATTTCATTTTGGTCCTTATCCGTATGGCTGCTTGAGTCAGGGTCAGTAAAATCACCCTTCTGTTGTGTGCTAGCAACAACACGACATGCAGAGGAGTTGGGTTTTTTGAGTTTTGTTTTTCGAGCCTTGTTTTCTGCTTCAAGCTCACTCAGCTTGTAGCTGAAATCTGCCTTTGGATTCAGCTCTGATGTAAGAGCTTTTTGGAGTGTTTCCAACTCTTGCAATTTCCTTTCATATTCGCAATACATTATTACGATCCCTTTCTCGAATCTTCCTTTCCTCTGAGCAGCGCACCACAACACGCTATTCATCGGACTCATACCCTCATTCCATCCAGCTTTTGTCATTGTCTTTTGAACCGTCTCATGTTTCCCTTTTATAAAATCAATGAGTCTCTCTCCCTTGGGGGGCATCTCTGATGTTCCCCAGGGCCAGTCAGTGAGTCTCCCTCCTGTAGAGGGCACCACTGGTGCACCCTGGGGCACGCCAGCGAGTCCTCCCCCCCCCCCCCCCCCCGTGAGGGAATCGTTGATGAATTCGGGGTCAATTCATAAGACATTGTATCCCAGCTTGCTGAAACCCACTTCAGGGGCGCTTCAGGGGAGCCTGACTGAGCACACCCTTGTCCACATGGTGCTGAGTACCTGGCAGCGCAGCCTTCGCCTCCGTCGACCCCCGCGCCCCGACGATCCCCGCAGCCTTCGCCTCCAGCGACCCCCGCCCCCTGACGATCCCCACAGCCTTCGCCTCCGGCGACCCCCGCGCCCCGACGATCCCCGCAGCCTTCGCCTCCGGCGACCCCCGCGCCCCGACGATCCCCGCAGCCTTCGCCTCCGGCGACCCCCGCACCCCGACGATCCCCGCAGCCTTCGCCTCCTGCGACCCCCGCGCCCCGACGATCCCCGCAGCCTTCGCCTCCTGCGACCCCCGCGCCCCGACGATCCCCGCAGCCTTCGCCTCCGGCGACCCCCGCGCCCCGACGATCCCCGCAGCCTTCGCCTCCGGCGACCCCCGCGCCCCGACGATCCCCGCAGCCTTCGCCTCCGGCGACCCCCGCGCCCCGACAATCCCCGCAGCCTTCGCCTCCGGCGGAGAACCAGCTGAGCAGCGGGGACAGCAGAGCAGCTCACAGCAGGAGTTTGCCTGGGAGTTCGCCTGGAGTGAGCCCAGTGAGGCTTACGTCTTGCAAACTGCTCTGAGGAAGCTCATAGTAGGAAGGTGATATGGAAGGGGGGGGTTCAGCTGTTGTGACCTGCACTGGATGTGCCATGTTTGTCTTTCTTCCACAGGACAGAAGCGACTTTGTCTGTACAAAGTGCAAGCTGGTCTCCATATTGGAAGAGAAGATTGAAGGTCTGGAGCAACAGATAACAACCCTGCGTTGCATACGGGAAACTGAGGATTTTCTGGACAAAACTCAGGATAGGCTTCTAGGGGCACAAAGCTCTACAGATATAGAGCAGGTTGCACAGAGGAGCCAAGAGGCCAGTGAAGAAGCTTGGCAACATGTGACCTCCAGAAGAGGTAAGCGGAATGTCCGGGTTCCAGTAACACAGACACAAGTAACTAACCGCTTTCATGTTCTCTCCACAGGTACCGTTGCGGAGAGTGGACCAGATGATATGTCTGGGGCGAGAAAGCAGAAGGAGACTCCGCTGGTTGGAAGGCATGAGATGCGCTGTCCTGAGGTTGGGAGTTCCACGACCACCACTCCCAAGAGGAGAAGGCGGGTGGTGGTGGTCGGGGACTCTCTCCTCCGGGGGACTGAGTCATCTATCTGCCGCCCTGACCGGGAAAACCGAGAAGTCTGCTGCTTGCCGGGGGCTAAGATTCGCGATGTGACGGAGAGACTGCCGAGACTCATCAAGCCCTCGGATCGCTACCCCTTCCTGCTTCTCCACGTGGGCACCAATGATACTGCCAAGAATGACCTTGAGCGGATCACTGCGGACTATGTGGCTCTAGGAAGAAGGATAAAGGAGTTGGAGGCGCAAGTGGTGTTCTCGTCCATCCTCCCCGTGGAAGGAAAAGGCCTAGGTAGGGAGCGTCGAATCGTGGAAGTCAACGAATGGCTACGCAGGTGTCACGGAGTCTCTGGGCGATGCTCTGGAACTGCTCCCCATGAAGCCAGTCAGGACTCTGGGGCAGTCGCCTTTCTGTGAGCAGCCTGTCTTCAGGACACGCAGCTCACACAGCTTCCACCTTCCTGGGTCTGACCTCGGAGCATTCAGCATCCTCTGCCCCTCCGTGCGCTTCCCACAGCGAGTCCGCTCAGGCGGGGCTCCTGGGGCAGCCAGAGGGTCCTGCACCCCAACTTCGCAGTCAGACGTGACTCTCAGCCAGCCAGTAAAACAGAAGGTTTATTAGACGACAGGAACATGGTCTAAAACAGAGCTTGCAGGTGCAGAGAACGGGACCCCTCAGCTGGGTCCATTTTGGGGGGCAGTGAGCCAGACAACCACGTCTGCACTTCACTCCATGTCCCAGCCAGCCCCAAACTGAAACTCCCTCCAGCCCCTCCTCCTCTGGGCTTTGTTCCTTTCCCGGGCCAGGTGGTCACCTGATTCCTTTGTTCTCCAACCCTTCAGCTCTCACCTTCCAGGGGGGGAAGGGCCCAGGCCATCAGTTGCCAGGAAACAGGGTGTCAGCCATTCTCTGTGTCCAGACTCCTGCACACACCTGCCCTCTAGGGCTCTGCAATGATCATACACCCTTACTCCACCCCCTAGATACTTAAGAACTGCCTAGGGGAAACTGAGGCACCCCCACACTATTCAGAGGAAACATTAAGAACAGTCCCACTTCGTCACAGCAGGTGGTGTCGGAGAGAAGGCTTTGGATTCTTCGACCATGGGATGGTGTTCCAAGAAGGAGTGCTAGGCAGAGACGGGCTCCACTTAACGAAGAGAGGGAAGAGCATCTTCGCAAGCAGGCTGGCTAACCTAGTGAGGAGGGCTTTAAACTAGGTTCACCGGGGGAAGGAGACCAAAGCCCTGAGGTAAGTGGGAAAGCGGGATACCGGGAGGAAGCACAGGCAGGAATGTCTGTGAGGGGAGGGCTCCTGCCTCATACTGGGAATGAGGGGCGATCAGCAGGTTATCTCAAGTGCTTATATACAAATGCACAAAGCCTTGGAAACAAGCAGGGAGAACTGGAGGTCCTGGTGATGTCAAAGAACTATGACGTGATCGGAATAACAGAGACTTGGTGGGATAACTCACATGACTGGAGTACTGTCATGGATGGTTATAAACTGTTCAGGAAGGACAGGCAGGGCAGAAAAGGTGGGGGAGTAGCACTGTATGTAAGGGAGCAGTATGACTGCTCAGAGCTCCGGTGCGAAACTGCAGAAAAACCTGAGTGTCTCTGGATTAAGTTTAGAAGTGTGTGCAACAAGAGTGATGTAGTGGTGGGAGTCTGCTATAGACCACCGGACCAGGGGGATGAGGTAGATGAGGCTTTCTTCCGGCAGCTCACGGAAGCTACTGGATCGCATGCCCTGATTCTCATGGGCGACTTTAATTTTCCTGATATCTGCTGGGAGAGCAATACAGCGGTGCATAGACAATCCAGGAAGTTTTTGGAAAATGTAGGGGACAATTTCCTGGCGCAAGTGCTAGAGGAGCCAACTAGGGGGGGCGCTTTTCTTGACCTGCTGCTCACAAACCGGGTAGAATTAGTGGGGGAAGCAAAAGTGGATGGGAATCTGGGAGGCAGTGACCATGAGTTGGTTGAGTTCAGGATCCTGACACAGGGAAGAAAGGTAAGCAGCACGATACGGACCCTGGACTTCAGGAAAGCAGACTTCGACTCCGTCAGGGAACGGATGGCCAGGATCCCCTGGGGGACTAACTTGAAGGGGAAAGGAGTCCAGGAGAGCTGGCTGTATTTCAAGGAATCCCTGTTGAGGTTACAGGGACAAACCATCCCAATGAGTCGAAAGAATAATAAATATGGCAGGCGACCAGCTTGGCTTAATGGTGAAATCTTAGCGGATCTTAAACATAAAAAAGAAGCTTAAAAGAAGTGGAAGGTTGGACATATGACCAGGGAAGAGTATAAAAATATTGCTCGGGCATGTAGGAATGTTATCAGGAGGGCCAAATCGCACCTGGAGCTGCAGCTAGCCAGAGATGTCAAGAGTAACTAGAAGGGTTTCTTCAGGTATGTTGGCAACAAGAAGAAAGCCAAGGAATGTGTGGGCCCCTTACTGAATGAGGGAGGCAAACTAGTGACAGAGGATGTGGAAAAAGCTAATGTACTCAATGCTTTTTTTGCCTCTGTTTTCACTAACAAGGTCAGCTCCCAGACTGCTACGCTGGGCATCACAAAATGGGGAAGAGATGGACAGCCCTCTGTGGAGATAGAGGTGGTTAGGGACTATTTAGAAAAGCTGGATGTGCACAAGTCCATGGGGCCGGACGAGTTGCATCCGAGAGTGCTGAAGGAACTGGCGGCTGTGATTGCAGAGCCATTGGCCATTATCTTTGAAAACTCGTGGCGAACCGGGGAAGTCCCGGATGACTGGAAAAAGGCTAATGTAGTGCCAATCTTTAAAAAAGGGAAGAAGGAGGATCCTGGGAACTACAGGCCAGTCAGCCTCACTTCAGTCCCTGGAAAAATCATGGAGCAGGTCCTCAAAGAATCAATCCTGAAGCACTTGCATGAGAGGAAAGTGATCAGGAACAGCCAGCATGGATTCACCAAGGGAAGGTCATGCTTGACTAATCTAATCGCCTTCTATGATGAGATTACTGGTTCTGTGGATGAAGAGAAAGCAGTGGATGTATTGTTTCTTGACTTTAGCAAAGCTTTTGACACGGTCTCCCACAGTATTCTTGTCAGCAAGTTAAGGAAGTATGGGCTGGATGAAAGCACTACAAGGTGGGTAGAAAGCTGGCTAGATTGTCGGGCTCAACGGGTAGTTATCAATGGCTCCATGTCTAGTTGGCAGCCGGTATCAAGTGGAGTGCCCCAAGGGTCGGTCCTGGGGCCGGTTTTGTTCAATATCTTCATAAATGATCTGGAGGATGGTGTGGATTGCACTCTTAGCAAATTTGCGGATGATACTAAACTGGGAGGAGTGGTAGATACGCTGGAGGGGAGGGATAGGATACAGAAGGACCTAGACAAATTGGAGGATTGGGCCAAAAGAAATCTGATGAGGTTCAATAAGGATAAGTGCAGGGTCCTGCACTTCGGACGGAAGAACCCAATGCACAGCTACAGACTAGGGACCGAATGGCTAGGCAGCAGTTCTGCGGAAAAGGACCTAGGGGTGACAGTGGACGAGAAGCTGGATATGAGTCAGCAGTGTGCCCTTGTTGCCAAGAAGGCCAATGGCATTTTGGGATGTATAAGTAGGGGCATAGCGAGCAGATCGAGGGACGTGATCGTTCCCCTCTATTCGACATTGGTGAGGCCTCATCTGGAGTACTGTGTCCAGTTTTGGGCCCCACACTTCAAGAAGGATGTGGATAAATTGGAGAGAGTCCAGCGAAGGGCAACAAAAATGATTAGGGGTCTGGAACACATGAGTTATGAGGAGAGGCTGAGGGAGCTGGGCTTGTTTAGCCTGCAGAAGAGAAGAATGAGGGGGGATTTGATAGCTGCTTTCAACTACCTGAAAGGGGGTTCCAAAGAGGATGGCTCTAGACTGTTCTCAATGGTAGCAGATGACAGAACGAGGAGTAATGGTCTCAAGTTGCAGTGGGGGAGGTTTAGATTGGATATTAGGAAAAACTTTTTCACTAAGAGGGTGGTGAAACACTGGAATGCGTTACCTAGGGAGGTGGTAGAATCTCCTTCCTTAGAGGTTTTTAAGGTCAGGCTTGACAAAGCCCTGGCTGGGATGATTTAACTGGGAATTGGTCCTGCTTCGAGCAGGGGGTTGGACTAGATGACCTTCTGGGGTCCCTTCCAACCCTTATATTCTATGATTCTATGACCCCCGCGCCCCGACGATCCCCGCAGCCTTCGCCTCCGGCGACCCCCGCGCCCCGACGATCCCCGCAGCCTTCGCCTCCGGCGACCCCCGCACCCCGACGATCCCCGCAGCCTTCGCCTCCGGCGACCCCCGCGTCCCGACGATCCCCGCAGCCTTCGCCTCCGGCGACCCCCGCGTCCCGACGATCCCCGCAGGACACGCCCTGGTGCTCAGTGCCTGGCAGTGCTGCCTTCCCCTCCAGCGATCCCTGCACCCCAACAATCTTGGCCACAAACACAGTCCCATTCAGTCCTCTTGCCTGTGTGTCCTATATGTGGTTCCTATTAAAAAGGGGTGCAGAGGGGAGTCCCAAACCAAGGTGTGTGCTAGAGGTGGTAAGTAAAACGGTCCTCAGCTCTATCCCTGGTTGTGAGAAACTCTCTGAGGATTCCCGATCACACCCTGCTCGCTGCGCCAAAACTGTTCGGCAAAAGATTCTTTTCCCCAAGAATCAGGCAAGCACAGACAGTACTGAAGGGGGTTTGATCACGGTACCGGGAAGACTGACAAGCAGCTTCCGAGATATGGTGCCCTAGTGGCCAGTTTTATACATTCTCTTATCAATTCATTTGCATTTATCTGTACATACAGAGACAGACATTGTTACAAGTCAAGAGAGAACCCTGAACAAAGATAAAAATAAGATCAGTACGTACATATAGAGGTCATCCTAATTGCATCAAATGGCTATGGCTACCTTGTGGGGGAAGGAGGCGGGGTGGCGGGGGGTAGGGATGGGTGCTTACAGATATCCGGTGGGCTGTGAAGGGAGAGTTTGTCCTCTTCTAAGAACTGAAATACTGGGCGGGCATTGACCATATAATCTTATCAGCTGTTTACGGTTGTCAGTGTCCTTGTTACTGAATGCTACTGAAGCATTCCTGCTTGTTCTGCAGTTTTTGTCTTAGCTGTTCACTAAATTTTCACTCTTTCCTGACAGATGGATGGATGGAAGTTTATGGGGATGGATGGATGGATCTTTTAGCCTGCAGAAGAGAAGAATGAGGGGGGATTTGATAGCTGCTTTCAACTACCTGAAAGGGGGTTCCAAAGAGGATGGCTCTAGACTGTTCTCAATGGTATCAGATGACAGAACGAGGAGTAATGGTCTCAAGCTGCAGTGGGGGAGGTTTAGATTGGATATTAGGAAAAACTTTTTCACTAAGAGGGTGGTGAAACACTGGAATGCGTTACCTAGGGAGGTGGTAGAATCTCCTTCCTTAGAGGTTTTTAAGGTCAGGCTTGACAAAGCCCTGGCTGGGATGATTTAACTGGGAATTGGTCCTGCTTCGAGCAGGGGGTTGGACTAGATGACCTTCTGGGGTCCCTTCCAACCCTTATATTCTATGATTCTATGATTCTATGATGTACAGATGAATGGGATGGATGGATGAACAGATGGATGCACGGATGAATGGATGGATAGGAGGGGATCAGTGCATGTATGGATATGCATGGGCAGGGAAGGATGTAAAGGTGGCTCGGATGGATGCATAGGCAGGGATGGATGGTGGATGGAGGGATGGTCTTTTCCACCATAAGAATTACGCTCGCAACATTGATGCACCCTTCTTATTAAGCCCAACATAACCTGAAATAATTACCCAGAATGAAATCAACAACAACAAACAAATTTTACTAAATAAGATCTGAACAACTCAAAATTCGGAAGCAAGCAAGCAAGAAAGAAAGAAATGTAGGACTGGATGGGACCTCGATACGTCATCTGGTACAGTCCCCTGCAATGAGGCAGGTCTAAGTATTATCTAGACTATCCCTGACAGGTGTTTGTGGAACCTGCTCTTAAAAATTTCCAAAGAAAGCAATTCCACAATCTCCCTGGGCAATTTGTTCTAGTGCTTAACCACCCTGATAGTCAGGAATTTTTTCCTAATGTCCGACGTAAAACTCCCTTGCTGAAATTTATGCCCATTGCTTCCTGTCCTGTCCTCAGCGGTTAAGGAGAACAATTTATCACCCTCCTATTCATAACAATCTTGTAGGCATTTGAAGACTATTATCATGTCCCCATCAGCCTTCTCATCTCCAGACTAAACAAACCCAATTTTCTCAATCTTTCCTCATAGATCATGTGTTCTAGTCCTTTAATCACTTTTGTTGCTCTCCTCTGGACTTTCCCCAGTTTCTCCGTATTGTTCCTGAAGTGGTGTGCCCTCAGATGGACACAATATTCCAGTTGAGGCCTAATCAGTGCTGAGTACAACCGAAGAATTACTTCTCATGTCTTGCTTACGACACTCCTGCTAATACATCCCAGAATGACATCCGCTTGTTTTGCAACAGAATTACATTGTTGACTCTTATTTAGTTTTTGAACCACTATGACCCCAGATACTTTTCTGCAGTTCTCCTTCCCAGGCAGTCATTTCCCATTTCATATGTGTGCAACTGATTGCTCCTTCCTAAATACTGAGATTTGCATTTGTCCTTATTGAATTGTGTCCTGTTTATTTCAGACCATCTCTCCAGTTTGTCAAGATCAGTTTGAATTCTAATCCTGTCCTCCAAAGTGCTCGCAACCCCTCCCAGTTTGGCATCATCCACATACTATATAAGGGTACTCTCTACACCATTATCTAATCATTTATTAAGTTATTGACTAGAACCTGATCCAGGCCAGATCCCTGCAGGACCTGTCTCATTATGCCCTTCCTGCTTGGCTGTGAACCACTGATAATGACTTTCTGGGAATGGTTTTCCAACCAGTTGAGCACCCACCTTATAGAAGGTTCATCTAGGCTACATTTCCCTAGTTTGTTTATGAGAAGATCATGCGAGACAGTATCAAAAGCTTTACTAAAGTCGAAATAAATCACATCTACTGCTTCCCCCCATCCACTAGGCTTGTTACCCTGTCAAAGGATTCTAGGTAGGTTAGACATGATTTGTTCTTGACAAATCCATGTTAACTCTTACTTATCACCTTCTTTCCTTTTAGGTGCTTACAATCTGAGTGTTGGATTATTTGCTCCATTCTCTTTCCAGGTACCAAAATATAGATGACTGGTCTATAATTCCCTGGGTTACCCTTATTCCCCTTTTTATAGACAGGCACTGTCTTTGCCCTTTTCCAGTCCTTTGGGATCCCTCCTATTGTCCATGAGTTCTGAAAGATAATCACTAATGGCTCAGAGATATAGATAGATACATAGAGAGAAAGAGAGGGAGAGAGACAGAGGGACAGACTCTGGCCTTGCACTGCTGCTGAGATCCCTATTGGCCTTTGGGGCTGAGCATAATTTAAGACCTGGGCCCACAGTTTCTATCAGATGCAGAGGTTGCTGAAGGATTTTAATCCTGCCTTCGGCATTCTCAGGGTGCCCCACAAACAAACTGAAGAGAACCAAGTTCTTTCCTGAAGCAGCTCCTCTCCCATCCCAGCTGGTGCGGAATTCTCCAGCAAAATGTTATTTTGACCCAACAAGACCCATGACCTCCCCGTGCGAGGCAGCGGCACAAGGGGTAGTGCTCTCCTTGGCCGTGGAAACAGGGCTATGGTGAGCATGAGCAGGAAGCAGTGTTTCCCTGGGGATCCTGGGATCATGCACCAATTCTGGGGACAGATTTCAGAGTAGCAGCCGTGTTCGTCTGTATTCGCAAAAAGAAAAGGAGGACTTGTGGCACCTTAGAGACTAACCAATTTATTTGAGCATAAGCTGCATCCGATGAAGTGAGCTGTAGCTCACGAAAGCTCATGCTCAAATAAATTGGTTAGTCTCTAAGGTGCCACAGGTAATCCTTTTCTTTTTGCAATTCTGGGGAGTGCATTTTAAAAGGGATGGTGGCAAACTGAAGATGGGGCAGGACGGGGCCAGGACAATGATTGGAGGGCTGGAGAAACTGTCTGGCAGTGAGAGACTGAAAGAGCTCAGCTTGCTTTGTTTGGCTTCTCCATAAGTTGCTGGGGAGGTGCCTGCGCTCGGGGCACAAGGACCTTCACAGAGAGATGAAGCCAAGTATCGGGAATCTCTTCAATCCAGCAGGGAAAGGCAGCGCAAGATCCTATAAGGATAGCTGAAGCCCAACCAAATCAAACAGGAAAGGAAACCCCAATGTGGGACAGGGAGGGGGATTGACCAGGGAACCAGCTCCCTCAGGCAAGGGGGTTTCTCTGTCTTTTGCTGGCATCAGACCCAGCCCGGCTGCCTTGCTGGAAGAGGCATGCAGAGAGCACCAACGATGGGCCTCAGACCGGGGGAGCTGGGTGAGGTTCTCTAGCCTGGTCACTCAGGAGGGCAGACAGGAGGGTGGAATGGACCCTGCTGGCCTGAACATATGTGGATCTAAACATCCAGGGGCCGAACAGATAAGGGGGGAGTTTGCCATCTGCAGTTGGGAGGCATCAGTGCTGGCCACGGCCCCAGCCGGGGGCAGGGAGGAAACAAGAGCAGGAAGGAAACCCGCCCAATGCAGAAGGGGATGTGGCTCAAAATTTCCTTTCAGGGAATCTCCACCCCAGACACATCACTGCTGGCGAATTACTTGGTAACCAGGTACGTGACCCTGCGCTTCCCAGCTCTCCTCTACCCAGGGGCTCCTCCCCACCACCCACTCTATATAAACCCCGGGGCTGAGACAGACCCACCAGTCCCAGCCCCTGGATTTGAACCAAGGATGCTGCTTCTGCTCTTCACAGCCTTTCTCCCATTCGCCGCGGCCTTTCTCCTGCCCCCGAGGCCTCATATGGGTGAGTGAAGATGAGAAACTGGTTGATGCCCCAGCCCTGGGGGGTTCACAGTCAGAGTGGGGCTGATCGAGTCGCTGAGTTTTTGGTTCAGGGTCCAAAAATTCGGACAAAAGTGGGGTTCCTCCCAAAATAATATTTTTCTTCCCGAATGAAAACCCTAAAAAGATATGATTTCAAAGCAAATATTTTTCATTTTTTTCCATTTTCTTCGGGGCATTTCCTTCAACCTGAAATAAATTTTTCTTTTTTTGTTTTTGGTTTCATTTTGGGGTCTGTTTCAGGTGTTTTTCACCCTTATTTTCTTTAATTAGCTGAGTTTTGAACCAAAATGCAATTGTGAAAGAAAACGTTGATCCAGAACCAATTTTTCCACTGAATGCATCCGATGAAGTGAGCTGTAGCTCACGAAAGCTTATGCTCAAATAAACTGGTTAGTCGCTAAGGTGCCACAAGTCCTCCTTTTCTTTTTGCGAATACAGACTAACACGGCTGCTACTCTGAAAACAGAACCAATTTTGTTTTCTTTTTTATTTGCTTTCAGGTGCTTCCTTCAATCCCCCCCAAAATTTGGGGGGGGGGTTTCATTTGATTTCAGCTCTCTTTAGAGGGGTTTTCCCCACTGTTTTAATCATTTATTTTTTAAAAAAATACTTCACTCCATTTCTAAACAAAACATTTCAAAACAAAGAAGTGAGATACCTAGAATGAAAATTGCCTACTTTTTCCAGAAAAAAAAATCCTTTTTTTGAAGCCAAAATAATCCTCAGAATTTGGTTCTTCTGATGCGCCAAAGTTGCATTTTTGGCAAATTAACCAATTGCTTAAAAACTTTTACCTGGCTCTAGTGGTGAGATCTGGGAAATCAGGGCCCAGGGGCAGCACAGCCCACACCAGGGGCAGGGGGATAGAATTAACTGTCAGGCTCAGATGGGTATCAGGAGATGGGACATGGGCAGGGCCGGCTCTAGGTTTTTTGCTGCCCCAAGCTCCGAGAGCAAAAAAAAAAGCCAGAATGCCGCCCCTGGAATTGTGCAGCTCCAAGCACGTGCTTGCTTTGCTGGTGCCTAGAGCCGGTCCTGGGCATGGGGCCCGGTGGTGAGGGGGAATGATGATGGCCAGCGGGTGGCCCCACAGACAGAAGATAGATGGGCGTGTATGGGATAAGGAATGGATGGATGGATGGATGGATGGATGGATGGATGGATGGGTGGATGGATGGATGGATGGATGGACAGGTCCATGTGGGAATAGGTAGATATATAGTGAGTACATGTATGGATAGGAACCAGACTGGCTGGGGTGAGGGGATGATCCAGGGGCAGGCTGGGCTGGGGGGCCCAAGGGGCTGCCCCAGGCCAGCTACGGGCTGGGCTGAGGGATTAGGGTCTGGGTTGCACTGGGCTCTTGGTCTCACTCTCCAGATTCCCTTTTGAACCCCACCCTGTCTCTCTCCAGACTGGGTCATCGGGGGTGAGGAAGCCCTGCTCAGCTCCAGACCCTACATGGCCTATGTGCAAATCGGGTCAACGGGAAACTGTGGAGGATTCCTGATCCAGGAAGACGTGGTGGTGACGGCGGCTCATTGTAACTGCAACCTGGGGTAAGAAACAAGCCAACCCCCACCCTGAGCCAGCTGATCTCTGCCCAGAGGCTGGATTGGGGCTGGTGCCCCTGGAGGGGAAAGGCCCAGGGGGAAAGGCTCCCTGAGCCAGCCAGTCCCCCACCCTGGGGCTGGATCAGAGCTGGAAATACATTGGCCCAAAGACTAGAAGCGTTTACGGGATGTGAAAATTACAAATTTCCCTGTGGTGCCTGTTAGATTTTAAAGCCTAACCCCCACAAACTAGATACGATCTTTACCATGAACTCTCACCACTTTTTCTCATGTCCTGCTAATCTTGGAGGAGGGAAGGGGCTGTCCAGAGGTGCTGAGCCAAACATCAGGGAACCATTCTGGACTTCAACATCTTTTGTGATGCACTCAGCAACCTCTCATATCCCACATACTGACCTCTGTCTCCAGGGTCATTTCCACAGACAGATCTGGGCTTTCTGCTACTTTTGTCCATACCCAGTAGATGGCAACAGTGCATAAAAAATTATTTGATCCTTTTCTTATTTGTATGTTTCATTCCTTCCATCGATCTTATTTCTGTGCTGGCCCAGCCTAGGCATCTGGATTCCCCCTTTTTCTTTTATTATTTCAGAGTTACAACCAGGTTAGGGCCTTACACATTTCCAGGTGTGTTTTCCTTCTTCTGCCATGTAGTTCAAAGATTCATAGATTGCAACATCATTGTGATCATCTCGCATTACTTCCTATATAACACAGACGACAGAACATCTCCCAAATAATTTTGATCTGCAGCAAATCTTTAAAAAAAATCCAATCTTGGTTAAATGTGGCCAGTGATGAAGAATCCACCTTGACCTTTGGTAAATTGTTCCACTGGCTAGTTACAGTCCCTGTTAAAAAATCAAACCATGAAACAATCATTGAAAAAGAAAAACAAACAGAATCTTTTGTAGTGCCTCTGAATTTGAAATCAAATGATCTTGAGTTTCTTAGTATAGGACAGGTTTTCCAATTGTTTGATCATTTTCATGGCTGTTCTATGACCTCTCCCCAATTTATCAATGTCTTTCTTGAACCATGGACACCAGAACTGGACAGTGGGTCACTCTGAATAGCAGAGTAGTGTGTTGGTCAGTCTTCTGAGGTCTCTTTGGCCAACCAGAGGGAAGAAGGAGGAAGTCCATCCTTATGTAGGTGCATAAGATGGTCTTTGTGTTACTCAGTTGCACAACTTTAGGTAGAAATCTGCACAGGCCAGCAGCAGGTCTGGTGTCCCTTCCAGAGGGCCCATGACAGACCCATCCTGCCATCCAATGGGCACTAAATCCCCTATATTCTCCCCTTGGCTTTTCCAGCAACATCTTTGTCTACCTGGGAGTCCAAGACTTCATGGAGCCAGGACAGAACTGGCAACGGATCCAGGCCCGTCATTGGGTCCAGCACCCTGACTTCAACAATGAGAACTTTGACAATGACATCATGCTGCTGAAGGTACCGCCCCCATCCCATCACCCCGCCCCCAGTGACTTCACACTGCTGCAGGTGCCGCCCCCATCCCATCACCCCGCCCCCAGTGACCTCACACTGCTGCAGGCACCGCCCCATCCTAACACCCCAATGACCTCACAATCTCTCTCTGGACTCACATCCATGCTCTGGCCGGGTGGTGCTGCCCCTTCCCAGCCCCAGTCCCGGCGCTGATCTGGGTCCATTCTCTCTCTCTCCTCCCCATGGCAGCTGTGGCGCAGTGCGGAGCTGACCGAGTGGGTGATGCCCATCCCCCTGCCGGAGGCCGATCACCACGTCAGCCCAGGCTCCGAGTGCAGCGTGGCCGGGTGGGGTCAGACCGGAGTGAACACCACCACCGACAGGCTGCAGGAGGCGGAGCAGGAGGTCGTGTCGGACAGCCTGTGCAGAGAGCGGTACCGGCATTACAACTCCACCACCATGCTGTGTGCCGGCAGCCCCCACGTCAATAAATCACCGTTCCATGTAAATATCCCCCTGTCCAGAGCCACTAGGGGTGCAGCAAGCTGCTCCAGGGAAAGGAGCTGGTGGAAACCAGTATGGCCATGCCCCTCCCATGCTCCAGTGCCCCAAGAGGGGAGCCCATGGTGCAACATGGGAAATGCAGCCCAGCCAGGGAGATCAGCACCTAGTATGTCTCCAGAGAGGAATTGCCACTGTCAGTGCCCTTGTGCAAGGTGCTGGTGGAAACAAGATGAAATTTAACATGGGCTCATGCATATAAGGACAAGTAACAAGAAAATTGCTGCTCTGAGCTGGGGGCTCATGAGCTTGAAGCAACAGAGGGGGACGGGGAGGGTGTGTCAGTTGCTTGCAGGATGACTATGGGCAGCCAGTGGGCCATGGCCAGGAGAAAGGCCCATGTGATCCTAGGATGGAGAAGTTCAAGTGTCTCCAGTAGAGAGGGAGGGTTTAATGCCAGCAGAGAAGGCTCTGGGCAGAGCTCAGCTGGAATCTGGTGCACAATTCTGGGCATCCCTGTCCCAGAAAGAGGGATTCCAGCTGGACCAGGTGCTGAGAAGAGCTGGTGGGATGATCAGGGGAATGGAGAGCCGGTCTGACGAAAGGGGAGAAAAATACCTGGGCTAGCTTAGCCTAAAACACAGGCTGAGAGGAGTCTGATTGCTCTATAAATACATCGGGATGGGGGGAACACAAAGGAGCAAGATGACCATTGAAGCTAAAGGACTAATCAGGGGTGGGAATCAATGGGGGCTGGAGATGAGGAGAAGGTTTCTAACCATCAGAGGAACAACCTCCAACAGGAGCAGTTTGGGGGAACAGCCTAACCAGGATGCCCATGGAACTTGATAAGTTTATGGATGGATGATACAATGGAGCTGTCTGGGATAGCGAGGACTTGACTCCATGACCCAGTAGGGCCCGTCCAGTCCTGTGTTCCCATAAGGGCATGAGGCACCTGAAAAACACCTCCCATGATGCACCATAACTAGAAATTGCTGGGCTTTGATTTTTTAGCAAAATGTTCCAGGAACAATGTTGATGAAAAAGGGAACCCCCCCCCCATCACCACATATTCTGACCCTTTCTACTCTTCACCATCAATGGAGGATCTACTGGTGAACTCAACCCTGAGGCCACCCAACAGACAGGATCCTGAGTAAAATCCTGGCCCCATAGATGTGGATGGGAGCTTTACTTTTGACATCTATGGGGCCAGGAAGGCACTGGAGCTGAGGGAGAGTCAGTGTTCCCATCTCACGGGAATTGGCAACATTTCAATCTTTGTTTTCGAAGAAAAGTTGAGATGTCAACATTTTTGGCAGAATGTAAATTCCAAAAACAGGTTTGACTCAGAAATGTTGAAATGTTTCATTGCAACATTTTTAATCAAAATGAATCATGCTGAGATATGAACAGATTGAAACATTTCCTTCTGTGTGAACAAACTGGAGAGAGTCCAGAGGAGAGAAATAAGAACAAATAAATGATCAGAGGTTTAGAACAGCTGACCTAGGAGGAAAAGCTGAAAGAATTGAGCATATTTAGGCTAGAGAAGATGAGGCTGGAGAGGGGACATGATAACCATTTCCAAATATTTTAAGGGCTGCTATCAAGAGGACAGTTAGCAAATGTTCTCCAAGTCCACTGAAGGTGGGATAAGAAGTAATGGGCTTAATATGCAGCAAGGGAGATTCATGTTGGATATTAGGAAAAACTTTCTAACTCTGAGGGTCCTTAAGCTCTGAAACAGGTTAACTAAGGAGGCTGAGGAATCCCTGTCATTGGAGGTTTTTAAGACCAGGTTGGACAAACACCTATCAGGAATGATCTAGGTTTATTTGATCCGGCCCCCATGCAGAGGGTTAGACTAGATGACCTCTCAAGGTTCCTTTCAGGCTGACATTTCTATGAATCTAGGATTTTGGTTGTTGAGTTCACTCAAAATGCTTCATTTCAAGCCAGTTCAACATTAAGCTGCAGTTCCTTATCAGCGCATTGCCTTCTGGGAGCTGTAATTCAGGCCTCTATTTTCCCTTAAGTAGCTCCTGTCTGGACTACATTTCCCACAATGCACTGAGCCAGGCGATTCCCATGATGCCCCAAAGAGCTCCATCAGAAGCAAATCTGAATTGCATTATGGGAGATGAAGTCCTCCACGGAGCCAAGCCCTTAGGAGAGAATGAAGACCTGAACTACAACACCCATAAGCCACAGCACAGATAGGAAAAAGCAGTTTCACATTTTGTCGAACTGATGACTAACTATGGAATATTCTGATTTGGGTGGAACTGGCTCAAAATGAAATATTTAATTTCAATTTTCCTGATGCAAAAATGGAAAATTCTCAGGAATATCAAAAACATTTTATGGAAAATTTCAGTGTTGTGGAAACTGCCTTTTCCACAGGTACATCATCCTGCCCAGCTCTAGATTTCTCTCTCTGCCCACCCATTTCTAGGCTGGTTCTGTTTGGCGATGAGCCCTGGGCCTTCAACTGCAGAGATCACCTGTCCTACATGCAATCTGAGATCTCCAGAGGACAGACCGGGCTGGGTAATGTCAGTCACTGATGTTATTTTTCTTATTGGCAGGGTGATTCTGGTGGGCCCCTCGTGTGCGATGGTGTGGTCCAGGGCATCATCTCCAATGGAAATCCGGATGGGCGCCCCCCCAGCATATACACAAGAATCTCCAAATTCATCCCCTGGATCAGTGAAACTCTGCAGAAACTGAGTTAAAGGTGACGCTCCCCTTTAAAGGGTTAATTTAGCCATACTGGTCTCCGTGCCTGTGAGCAACTCCTGAGATGCTTTATATTAGAGGGATTTTTTTTTCACTGTTGAAGAAATGCTACAAATGGCTCAGTCCTGAAATTCTTTTGTGGCTACAAATGCTCCTTCGATGTTTGAAATTTTGTTCTATTTTTTTGTCACCCCAAACGGCTAGTCAATCTTTGGGGCTCTGCGGGTGCTCTGGTTCGGAGCAGAAATTCACAATAGTGCCTGGTATTTACTTGATGAAATCCGGTTTATTTACAAGGAATATCAAAGTCCTGTTTCCCTGAACACAATCAGCATCAAACAGCAACAGACAGCTCTTCTGTTCACTGTCCAAAGCCTGCCTCTCCAGAAAAGACTCTGTGCGCAAAAAATTACTTCTCTTAGCTGTTTCTCAGGGCCACATTTCTGTGCTTCAAGGTTATGTCTGCCTGGCTATTTACTCTCCGTCTGTCTCTCTTCTGTCCCCAGGTCTCTCTGTGTTATATCTGTCTGATCCACATACCCCATTACCCAGAACAATATTCAGTGACAACCTTTCTTCCTGATTCATTAGAATTCCCAAGTGTGCAGAGTGTTTTACATCAGCATAGGGGATTCTGGAGTAAGGGTACAATTTTCATTGTTGAATTCTATACGCCTTCTACAAATGCTGATCATTTTTATATCTATTGCAGTCTTCAAGGGTTTTCTACCATCAAAATTCCTAGCTGCAGTGTGTCATTGGTGTCTTAAAAACTTTCTTTCACCCAGCCAGAGAGCAGGAATGGGGCTTTTTGGTTTTGGTGGCCAACCTCTCACCACAAAGCATGGTTAGCCGAATTAAATAGCACACAAAAATAGGACACCGAAATGGTTGTGTGAAAATATTTAAATTTTGAATGTTTTGTTTTGTGCATTTTGAGCCGGACCCAACCTTTATTTATTTTCAGTATTTTCTTTTCTTTTCTTTTTCCCTCTGCCACCCCACAGATATTTATTTATTTATTATTATTGTGATACTGAATGAAGGTTGGAAAAACCAAAGGAAGGGAACCTGGGAAGCATTGCTGACATACATTGGGACAAAAGAAGAATTGTGTATTTCCAACTATTTGGAAGATATTGAAAATGGACACTTGTTTGAATAACCAACGGCACTTCAGGGGAAAAAAATCCATTTTAAAAAAATTAAAAAATAGTCTTGTTTGAACAATTCACTCTACCTTTTCCAGTACTGGCCTCTAGATTGGAGGTTGCATGTGTGAATGATCCAGGGTTGGGGAGGATAATTGGGCGGTGGGCAGGATGCAGGGAAGCTGAGTTGAGCCATAAACAAAATTAAAACTAAATAAGACCATTTATGCCTGGAACCTCAGAGGTGTTTGGATGCCTAACACCCATTGAAATCACTGGGAGCCTAAATGCCTTTATGTATCTGGGCCCCTAGCTCTTCTCATAAGCAGATGTCAAAGTGCTTTACAAGGGCGGTTGGGATCATTAGCCCCAGATGGGGAAGCTGAGGCACAGAGAGGGGCCATGACTTCCAAGGTCACCCAGCAGCAGAGCTGGGAACAGAACCCATGCATCCTGAAGCAGAGGTCTGTGGTCTGACTACTAGACCACACTGTTTCGCTACAACTCTCAACAGCTCAGTCAGGCACGCCCAGGGCCTGCGGCCCTGCAGCCCCTCCATCGCAGAGCTTGTTAATTTCACTTCCTGTCTTGTATCCTCTGGAATCAGTACAGACCTGATACAAACATCTCCAGCACTGAGTTCCCTCCTGCCCCTTGTCATGTGGGGCAGGCACTGGATCCGCCAGGGCAGGGAATGTCTCTGGTTGCAGGGGATGGGGCTGTAGCAACTATAGGGCTGGAATTACTCCCAGATCCACCCTGACACCCAAATCCAATAGCTGTGGGGCAGATACAGACAGAATCGATCTGTGTATCTCCACACTCCCCTCCGTCTGGCTCTCTCTGTCTGGTTAGAGGTACTGCACTGGCCAGAGCTCCCCAGTACCGGGCGAAGCCATGTTGCTGATCCCTGTCTGGCTAAAGGCCAGATTTGTCTGAGCCAGAGACACGAGACAGATTCCCAGAGCTGCCTTCAGATGTCCTGGGTCCCTCCACACCGACCTGCTGCAATAACATGCCTTCAATAGACTCGTCCATTCCAAGTCCAGAAGGGATCACGGTGCTCCTCCCGTCTGACCCCTGTGTAGCCCCGACCCTGGGATGTCCCCGAGTTAATCCTGGCTCAAACTAAAGCAGAGCTGTTAGAGAAACGTCTCAGCTTGAGTCACATGTCATCCGGGATGGAGAATCCAGCCCAACCCTTGGCAGCAGCATCTCCGAGCCTGATCCAGACCCAGCCCACAAAGAGATTTGAATGGCCAATTCCCAGGCAAACTCATTCAAATCCCCTGGGCTGGGTGCTCCGGCCCCTGTGGTACGGGAGGGCAGAGGAGATGATCTAATGCTTCCCTCTGATGTCATCTCTCCGGCTCTAGGAACAGCTCAGGATTGACATGATAGAAACCTTTTCACCCTCACAGTGTTTCCTTCTCTGTGTTCAGGGCAATTCCTGTTAAACAGAGTCTGTCTCCAGCCGTGTAACAAACACCTCGGGGTTCTCCCACCGCTTGGGAGGGGAGACCCCTAACCACTGACAGTTACACTGTGGGTTATTGCACGGCTACGCCCCACTGACCCCAGCTGGGATCTGGCCCCATTGACCCCAATGGAGCTATATCCCTTTGACACCAGCTGGGGTCTGGCCCCACTGAATCCAGCTCAGGATCTGGCCCACTGACTCCTAGAGCAGTGCACATCTGGGGTGCTGGACCCCGTGGTGGCCGTGCACATCTGCAGCCCAGCACTTGCTTTGGTTGCCATGCTTCCCTCTCCTGGGGGCTCTGCGTCCCTCTTTGAGGCCACCACCATCAGCAGGGCCAGCCCAGCCTGTGCGTCTCCCCACTGACACATTATTTCCCTTCCACCCCACAGGATCTCTGCTGCACCCTGGCTTTTCAGATCCCCATCATTGTGCCAGCCCCCCAGGGTCCACCTCTGCCTAAGGGGGGCGTGGCATGTGGCATCACCACCTCTAAGACTGAGCTCCTGGGCTCCAGCCCCGCTGCTGCACCCCGTGAGCTCTTCCCGGTGAAGCCAACTGAGACAGACTCCTTCTTGGAGACGTTTACACTCTCCTGGGACGCGTGCACCTCAGCCGGAATTGGCAGTGACACCCGGTTGCCTTTTCCAAAGAGTGGGGATAGATGGATGGCTGGGGGGATTGATAGACAGAGAGGGAAGGAAACGGAGAGCTGGATGGGGATTAGATAGATAGATTAGACAGGGATTGGCTAGAGAGACAGAAAGGGATAGAATATATCGATGGATGGGGACAGGTGGCTGGAGTTGGGGATAAATGGATGGAGGGGGATGGGAAGAGGTAGATCGATTATTTTGTCACCAGAACAGTTTCAAACCTGTGGAACTTGAACCTCTGGGTCATGACAGCTGATTGTTCAGGCTGCTTTTCTCCTTGGAGCTCCCCTTGCATCTCTGCTCCGGCCCGCGAGGACCCCTCCCGCTCGGCGGGGATTAATTCGCCCAACGCACCAGGAGTGGGTCAGTAATTGCCCTGCCCCGAGTTCACAGCTTTGGGGGCCAACATCACCCCAGATTAGGCCAGAGAGCCCCCAGAGGGGGACTGGGCGAGGAATGGGACACAGGGTCTGTTGCTTGGTGCTGAGCTGCTCGGTGCTGTTGTCGCTGTTTTCGCCCTTCCCAAGCTCTTCCTTACGCAGGCGATGGGTGACACTGATCGATACCAGTGCTGGGTGAGACAACATGCCCTGATCCCCCCTGACATTCTGTACCCCTGTGTTAAACCCATTACAGGATGGCGATGCATTCTGTACAAAGCATGCCTTGTGAGGTCTCGCTCACCACATTTCTCGGTCTTACTGGCTGAGTTGAAAAAAAAAGTGCCAAAAAATTAAAATTTCAGTACACAATATTTTAAAATTCTGCAAAGTTTTGTATATTTTATTTGTCAAAATAAGACAGTGTAGTCACGCCAGTTTCAATTATTTTGGTAATTTATTTGAAAATCTCTGTCAGCCAGGAGGTCTGTAAAAATACAGACCAAAAAAAAAAAAAGATTCTGGTCTTTTTATTTTTTTTTTAGCAAGTGAATTCCTTACTAGACATATCAACATGGAACGTTCCCCCCCCACACACACACACACAGAAAATACATAGGGCAACAGAAGCGCTGCAGTTCGGCCGTTTGCGCACAAAAGGCCACTGTGGCAACAGACCAGCCAGCTGCATTCCTGCTGCTGGGTTTCTGAAGCCACAGAGGCCCTGGTGGGCAGAAGGTGGATCTGAAGCACTTCTTCAGTGGAAGTGTGTTTTCTGCTGGGAGGGGTGGGGGGAGTATGTGGGACACGTCCACAGATGTGAAGAATTCACAGGAATAAATTCCCAATTAACAGTGACATTTTTCTGGTTAAATTCCTACGGCCGATTTGGCTCATAATTATTTTCAGCTTTAGGAAATTGGCCCTTTAAAAGCACCACGCATTCCTGTCATTGGGCTGGACTTTGCTCTGATTGCACGTTATAAATGTGATCAAGCCGTGATCATCCGTACCTAAGGTATCATTATTTTCTAGTTCTGCGATCAATTCCTCTGTGTTTGGCATGACAAGGGCCAGGACAGAATTCCCCCACGGGCAACAATTTTTGAGTTAGGAAATCATCATCTATAATACTTATTAATTGTGAGGATGTTTTAGTGCTGGCAGTACGTACTGTAGAAGAAAACTCAGTCTTCACTCTTATGTTGTCAGTAACAAGTCAGAGACAGTTTATTTTCAAGGAATTGCAAGGGGAGTCTGCACACGGGCAAGGAATATCCCTCCCTTAGGCAGGTCTCTGAAAGATAAACAGTTAGGGCAAGCATTTATACTTTTTGTTACATACAGTAATGGTCAACAGCTGTGTCTTGTTTGTAAATATTCCTTCCTGATATCTTATTTTTCTCAGCAATTCCTGTTACAATCAGCATTCCATTCTTATCTAAAGCAAGGTCAAAAAACAGCATCTCTTACAGTTTTCCCACTTGCCCAGCCCTGCCTTAAAGTCTGGCATTATTAGAGTTAGGGTTAGCCTGAGTCTTGCTCTGTCTCTGAACCAAACTAAATGGCTGCACACAAATCCGTTTTTTTTTCCCTTTCACACTTCCACAGCACTCTCCAGAAAATGCACTCTGATTAAAGTCTCCTACGATGAAGCAGTTTTTTTAATACATGTTATAGACAAGTGCAGGAGGAACCATTCATCCTCGCCCATCTTCTCTGTATCACACACCAACTAATATGCCCTCTTGTGCTGTATCAGCTAGGACATTGAGCCATAAGCATTCAGGATCATTTTCCTCCAAGGTATCAGTGACTTAGAAACAGGTGGTATCAGATTCGATATAGAGTGCCTCTCCCCCTCTCCTTTTGTCCACTTCATCCTTCCGGAATAGATTATAAGCATTGATTTTGACTGTCCAGTCATGGGAATCATCTCACCAGGTTCCAGTCATATGAACTAGACCAAACTGATGCTCATAGATGAGCAGTTCCAATTTCTCATGTTTGTTCTAAAGGGTCCTAGTATTGAGGTACAGGCAAGTCAAGAATTTTTTGTCGTTGCATCCTTGGGTTCCTTGATTAATTTTGTTCTCAAGTTTGTGCTGGGAGCTCATTTCTTTCCTCTTTTTACCCACCCCTTGGACTATTACTTTAACCCCCTCTTAACTCCTTTAGCCAGATTGTGCCCAGGGAGATTGGTCCCCCTTCTCCGGAGGTGGGGGCCATTAAAACTCTGCAGCCCCATAGACCTGGGAGACCAGGTCAATGACTTGGAATACAACATAAAATCCTCATTGATAAAGTTTGCAGATGACACAAAAATTGGGGGAGTGGTAAATAATGAAGAGGACAGATCCCTGGTACAAAGACATCTTGATCCTGTAGTAAACTGGGCACGAGCAAATAATGTGTTTAAATATGGCTAAACGGAAATGTATATGGTGACACTGCACCCCACGTTCTTCATATATTATTATGATATGATTATGACATAGTTATGATGTATTTTATGCGAGATAAGTCATGTTATTATTCCATGATAGGCTTGGAGAAGAGGAGACTAGGGGGGGATGTGATAGAGGTCTATAAAATCATGAGTGGTGTAGAGAAAGTGAATAAGGAAAAGTTATTTACTTGTTCCCATAATATAAGAAGTAGGGGCCACCAAATAAAATTAATGGGCAGCAGGTTTAAAACAAATAAAAGGAAGTTTTTCTTCACACAGCGCACAGTCAACCTGTGGAACTCCTTGCCTGAGGAGGTTGTGAAGTCTAGGACTATAACAGGGTTTAAAAGAAAACTGGATAAATTCATGGAGATTAAGTCCATTAATGGCTATTAGCCAGGATTGGGAAGGAATGGTGTCCCTAGCCTCTGTTTGTCAGAGGGTGGAGATGGATGGCAGGAGAGAGATCGCTTGATCATTATCTGTTAGGTTCACTCCCTCTGGGGCACCTGGCATTGGCCACTGTTGGTAGACTGGATACTGGGCTATGATGGACCTTTGGTCAGACTCAGTATGACTGTTCTAATGTTCTTATGTTGTTATGTGAGGTGTCAATGGAAAAGTTATGATTTGCTGAATACAATTATCCTATTTGTATGCATGTATCGTTTTTGTATCTGAAGTTATGAATATTGACTATGGATCTATATCTCACAAGTTTCAGAGTAGCAGCCGTGTTAGTCCGTATACATAAAAAGAAAAGGAGGACTTGTGGCACCTTAGAGACTAACAAATTTATTAGAGCATAAGCGTTTGTGAGCTACAGCTCACTTCATCAGATGCATACAGTGGAAAATATAGTGGGCCGATTTTATATGCACAGAGAACATGAAACAATGGGTGTTACCATACAGACTGTAACAAGAGTGATCAGGAAAGATGTACATCTCACATGTAGTTACACCTGGGTAATGCCCACAAGGCAAAAGGCTCTCAGTCTAGATGGCTGGCTGGGAAGGGTCCCTTCAGGTTGATGAGGTATTAGAAAGAAACAATAGGCCTAAGATGAAACCTATCTCCCACCTGGGGAGCTTTCCAGAAGATTCAACAGAGAGTCTGCGAGCAATTCTCTGCTGTGACACTACAGGGACATGTGACCAGGTCACCTAGTGCAGGACTCCACGTTGGGATGTCAGGATTTTTCCACTGACTGGTGTGGGAACCAAACTTTGAGACAAAGGGTTCCCGCCATATGCAAAATAAGGCAGTATATAAGTATATAAGGCAGAGGACTGACATCATTGTGGTTCTTCACTGACTCCTCACCCAAAAAAACACCTGGAAACACCTGAGGAACAAAGACTGAACTGGAGGAAGTGCTGGACCCAGGCTAAAAGGATTTTTAGCCTGTGAATGGAACACCTGGAGATTCCAAGCTGTAAGCAAGTGCAGCTGGCCCCTTAAGAATCTGCAGCCTGTGTGGATCATCACTTAGGGTGAGAATTTGCTATTCATAGCCAATCTATGCAGTATATTAAGCTTAGTTTGCTTTTTTTTGGCTAGGTAATCTGCCTTTCTCTATTTGATATCCCTTATAATCACTTAAAGTCTATCTTTGTACTTAATAAACTTGTTTTTGCTTTGTCTAAAACGAGTGTGTGGCAGTCATAACTCAGGGGCAGAAAGCTGTTGTATATTCCTCTCCACACTGAGGGAGGGGGCGAATTTAATTAGCTTACACTGTACAGTTCCCTGTGCAGCGCAAGCTGGTATAATTTTGGGTTTACACTCCAGGGTGGAGGGGAACTGGGGTGGTCCCTGAGTAGCTGGGATGTTCCCTAGCTGGAGCCTTCCCATGCAGTAACTGGTCAAAGCAACTGCATGTAACTGCAGCTGTGCGTGTCCCTACCTGTACATGTGCTGGTGAAAGTGGAGGCTGGAGCCTGGAGAGAGCTTTGCAGGTTGGTCACTGCAGTGCAGTGTATGAGAGAGCCCAGGGTGGTGGGTCAGAGGGGCTCAGTGATACCCCAGTTCCAGGTGGCACCCCCAGGGAGAACCCATCACATATACATGTAGGAATAAAGTTTTGCACTCTGTACGCACAGGATGGGGGATTCTATCGTGGAAAGCAGGGATCTGGAAAAAAAATCTTTGGAATCTTGGTGAATACTCAGCTGAATGTGAGCTCCCAGTGGGACGCTGTGGCCAAAAGGGCTAATGTGATCCTGGGATGTACAAACAGAGGAATCTCGAGTAGGAGCTGAGAGGTTATTTTACCTCTCTATGTGGCACTGGTGCAACCCCTTGATCTGCCTCTTCCCATCCCGATCCATCCATCCCCATCCATCGATCAATCCTATCCCGATCTATCTCTCTAGGCAATCCCCATCCATCCATCTGTCCCCATCACCACCCCCACCCCCACCTCCACCCACCCATTCCTGCGCACATGTCCCTGTAGTGTCACACCAGCCATTGCTCGCAGACTCTCTATAGCATCTTCAGGAAGGATCCCCAGCTGGGAGAGAAATTTCTCCTTAGGCCTATTGTTTCGTCCTACTGGTGTTCACAGTGCAAGTAGGATCAGAGGAGAGTCACAAGAATGAGTCAAGGTTCAGAAAACTTGTTTTAGAGTGAGAGACTCAGGGAGCTCATTCTGAAGCTTAACAAAAAGAAGGTTACCTGGTTCCTTGATGACAGGCTCTAAATATCTAGAGGCAATAGTTAACAATGGGCTCTTCAGTTTAGCAGAGGAAGGTCTAACGTGATCCAATGGCTGGAGGTTGACACTAGAAAAATTCAGACTGGAAATAATGTGTAAATGTTTAAGAGTGAGAGTAATTAACCATTGGAACAATTTGCCAAGAGTCCAGCACAGCTGATTTTTGAATTAAGATTGGATGCTTTTCTACAGGACCTGCTCTGGGAATTCTTGTGGGGCAGGCCTGTGACCTGTGTAAGTCAGGAGCTCAGACTAGATGATCACAATGGTCACTTCTGGCCTTGGAATCTAGGAAGCCATGAATTCTTCTCAACTGCCTCCCGCCCTGAGTGTGGGTGTGAGCTGGGAGGAGGGATGTGGGTCAGAGAGACCAGATCCCCCAATCTGTGATAGCACGGTTTCCTGCAGACCCCTTGATAAGGTGTGTGTGTGGGGGGCGAATAATGTGTCTGATTCTCCACCCGCCTGAGCCAGCCAGTCCCCCTGCCCAGGCCAGACAGGAGCCAGCATCTCCAAAGGGGAAAGGCCCCATGTCCCATTCCCTGCCACACTGAGCCAGGCAGTCCCCACACCTCCTAGAGATGAAAGAGATGAAAACTGGTTCTGACATAGCATGGGGAGAGACACTATAGATAGATAGATATAGGATAGTTTGATGGAGGAATAGATGGAGGGGGATATATAGATGGATGGATGGGGATGGATGGATGGATGGATGGATGGAGGGCTGGGGGTGGGATGGGGATAGATGGAGGGGTGGGTGGGTGTGGGTGTGGGTGAGGGTGGGATGGGGATAGATGGATGGATGGGGATTGCCTAGAGAGATAGATCAGGATAGGATAGATCGATGGATGGGGATGGGAAGAGGCAGATCAATTTCTTGTCACTAGAACTATTTCAAACCTGTCCCACTTTTGTCCCAGAAGTTGAACCTCTGGAACCTGGACAGCTGATTGCTCAGGCTGCTTTCTTCCTTGTAGTTCCCTTTCTGTCCCAGCAGGCAGGGATTCCTCCAGCCCTGAGGGGGTTAATTCCCCACTGGCACCCACCAGATCCTCATTCTGCATGAAATCACTGAACCCAGGTGTCCTGGGTCCCAGCCTAGCGCATTAACCACAAGCCCACCTTCCCCTGTAGGGGTCAATTCCCTCCTGGCCTTGGCAGATGCAGCGGCTGCTCTGGATTTCACGGCTCAGGTTAATATGGCAGTACACGAATTACTCTTTTTTGTAACTTCATTTTATTCACTGCTGGCTACGAAGCAGGGAGCGAAATGCAGCAGGCCGCGCGGCAGGGCAGAGGAAGTGGGAAGGGGAGGATCAGCACTAATGTTTGATCTACGGTCAGTTCAGCGTCGCCGTTGCTGAGTTCCTTTCCCACTGGCATTGCTGGCGCCGGGAACAGGTGTGTTTGGAACAGCAGGTGGCCACCCAGGGGGAACAAACCCCTGGGAAAGGCCCATTGAGGAAAGGGCAGGCTGCAGTTCCAACAGGAGTTAATAGGTCAAGGTAACGACGAGGATCTCCCATAAACCGTCACTTGACCAGCTGACACGGATGAGAGCTACCAACCACTGGGTCCTCCCCAGGGTTCAGCTCAAGTCTGTTACCTGGGAGGAAATAACCCACCTGTTTCCCCAGCAAAGAGGTAGTCTAAGGGTTGGGATTTCCAAGGAAGCTGATGGGAGCTGGCCTCAAACCTGGCTCCTAACTCCCCTAAGCTCCCTACCTTGACACTCATGACGCGGGGGGGGGGGGGGGGCTGCCTGATGGTAACAAAGGCTGTGGGAGGGGGCTCAGCCTAGGGGGGGCTCTGCCCCTCTGCAAAGCAGGCCCTACATCTGGGCCTCTCCAAAGGACAGAAGTGGTGCAGCTCTGGCCCGTGCAGCAATTCCCGGCTCGGCTCGGGGCTCCAGCGTCCTCATCGTCTCCTTTATCCAGGAGATGAAGGTGGAGACTCTTGTGTATACTCCAGGGGAGGCGCTGTTTTGGGATCCCCATGAAACGATGCCCTGGGCTCTTTTCCCACACACCAGGGGGCCCCCAGAGTCACCCTGCAAAATTAAACAAGCCATAGATGGAGAACAGCTCAGTGAGTCATTTCCTACTGATGTGCAGCTCAGTGACACCCCCTGGTTCAGCTGGTCCCAGTGTCACCCCACAATGTCCACCCAGCTCTCCTGGCACCCCACGACCCAGCTGGTCTAAACACCACATCCACTCCCCTGTCCAGCAGGTCTCTGCCTTCCCCTGAGACAAGACCAGTCCTTTGCCCATTAATTTGTACAGCACCAATCACAGTGGAGCCTGATCTCCTATTGGCCTCTCATAGGCCCGACTGCAACATCAAAAGCCTCATTCATAATAACGATTTATCAAGGGAGCTTGAAGCCAGAAGGAGATTTACCCTAAAAGAGGCTTTGCCCTTCTTCGGATCTCCCACACACATCATGGTGGAAGCGTCATAGTCATAGTAGGTCACATCGGGATTTTTCAGACACACGTCATCCTCCAGCACCTTCAAATTTGCCTCCTGGAGTGTGGTGGCTGGGGCTGATTCACTCTGTTTGCTGGTGCAGCCCCAGCCGGCGACACTGCATTTGGTCCCTGGCTTCTCTCTCTTGTTGGTGCGTGGCAGGGGGATGGTTTTCACCCATTTATTCAGCTTCACTGTCTCTGCCAGCTGAGCGACAAGAATGATGAACATCAATGTGAGGGTCACACTCATGGACACCCAGACACACCCTGTTCCCAGCAAAACCCGTTGACCATGTGCTCAAAGGGGACAGGGTGATGGGCTGGGGGTGGTGTCTGCAGCAGTGTGATGTCACTAGGCAGGGGTGATGGGATGGGGGCGGTACCTGCAGCAGTGTGAGGTCACTGGGGGCCGGCTGATGGGATGGGAGTGGTACCTGCAACAGCATGATGTCATTGTTAGTGGTCTCACTGTCGTATTGTGGGTGGAGGATCTGGCGACACACAGGGATCTCTTGTTGGCTCCGTTCCTGTTTACTAATATTATGCGCTCCCAGCTTGACAGTGATCTTGCTGAAAAAGCCAAGCACAACCCATGGGACATCCGTTGCAGGAGTGTACATGAGGTGGGGGGTGGGCACATGTGGGTCTGATTCATGAATAATGATATGGATGGGGCAGGGCACCCTGGGGCTCTCAGGCTGTGATCATGGACTCGGCTTCTGGTCTGCAAAAATGTATACACCATTGTACACCTTGCCAATGCAGATCCCACCCCAGGGCTGGGGACTGGCTAGCTCGGAGAGGTGTGAGGGGCCGGGGGGGCTGGGGGTGGGAAATGGCACAAGTGGCCTTTCCCCTCAAGGGCAGCAGCACAAAGTGTCTCCCCCAGCCCCTTGTGCTGTCCCCCTGAGCTGCTTCATTCCCCATTGTTCTCCAGGGCTCATCTCCCCTGCACCCCGAAGAACAATCCCTGACTAGATCCAGACAGGGGCCTAAGCCCTGCTCCCCCGAGCGCAGAGCCCTGCAGAGCTGTCCTGGGGCTATGAGCCCCTCCCTGCCCCGATCTGGGCAATAGGCCAGACCCCAGCTGGTGTCACTGGCAGTAGCCCCATTGACTTACCCAGCACTGGATCTCGACCATGGTTTGCAGAGGCCCCTAGAGACACGCTGCCTCCCCCTGAGCAGATCAGACCCCTCGGCTCTGCTCTCCTAGACTGTCCTACTAACTGCTCCTTCCCTGCAACGTAGGACAGCGCCAGAGCTCCCAGCTCCTCCATCACCCACTAACGCCCAACCTGCCCTGACATCCCCAGCACAGAGGCGCTTACTCTCCATTGCAGTGAGCGGCCGTCAGCACGAAGTTCTCCGCCACCAGGAACCCTCCGCAGCTGATAAGCTTGTTTCTGCGTTGTATATCCAGATAGGCCATGTAGGGTCTGGAGTGGGGCTTGGCATTTTTTCCTCCAATGATCTCACCTACAGGGGGAGACCAGGTTCATCTAAAGAACCCCATCATCTCCCTGGGCTGGGCTGGGACCGAGCTCCCCATCCCGAAGGGGAGCCCCCACAGCCTCAACCCAACCCCTGTGATGCTCTCCCTGGGGGATCCCTGGGCCTGGAACCCTGCCCCCTGCTCAGCTTTCCCCCACACTGGACACCCCCTGGGGTTGACAGGAGAATCTAAATCTCTGATGTCGCTGGATGGACAATGGGTGACAAACGCACCAGGAGTGCGGCAGTAATTGCCCTGCCTTGAGTTCACAGCTTTGGGGGCCAACATCACCCCAGATTAGGCCAGAGAGCCCCCAGAAGGGGACTGGGCGAGGAATGGGACATAGGGTCTGTTGCTCGGTGCTGAACTGCTTGGTGCTGTTGTCGCTGTTTTTGCCCTTCCCAAGCTCTTCCTTATGCAGGCGATGGGTGACACTGATCGATATCAGTGCTGGGTGAGACAACATGCCCTGATCCCCCCTGACATTCTGTACCCCTGTGTTAAACCCATTACAGGATGTCGATACATTCTGTACAAAGCATGCCTTGTGAGGTCTGGCTCATCACATGTTTCTGCAATCTTACTGACTGAGTCGCTTTCAGTCAGTTTCTGTCCCCTATGCTGCTTCCTTTGTACTTCTGGTGTTGTGAGTGCAGTGGTTAGAGAGAAAGGGAGAGGTCACTGGGGGGAGGGGTCTGCTCTCCTTTTTATAGGTCTTTCTCTTTTTCAAAAATCATCTTCCGCTGGGATTGAGAAGACAGAAAGTCTGAGCAGACAGTAACACTGAGCTGTTTCTGTGTCAAGATGTAAATTTTTCACCCACATCTTTCCTGCCCAAGACTGGCCGCTTAACCAGGTGATGATCCATTTGATTACATTGACACCTGGCTGAGGCATCAGCTAGCTGTTTGTCTCCAGGGAAGTGGTTTGTGGCTGCTCCCCAGACTTGAAACATGTCTGAGTAACACCATGCAATAAAATCTTATAATGTCAAGGTTCCTTCCCCACTCTGAACTCTAGGGTACAGATGTGGGGACCTGCATGAAAGACCCCCTAAGCTTATTCTTACTAGCTTAGGTTAAAAACTTCCCCAAGGTACAAACTTTGCCTTGTCCTTGAACAGTATGCTGCCACCACAAAGCTTTTTAAACAAAGAACAGGGAAAGAGACCACTTGGAGACGTCTTCCCCCAAAATATCCCCCCAAGCCCTACACCCCCTTTCCTGGGGAAGGCTTGATAATAATCCTCACCAATTGGTACAGGTGAACACAGACCCAAACCCTTGGATCTTAAGAACAATGAAAAATCAATCATTCTTCTTAAAAGAAGAATTTTAATTAAAGAAAAAGTAAAAGAATCACCTCTGTAAAATCAGGATGGTAAATACTTTACAGGGTAATCAGATTCAAAACATAGAGAATCCCTCTAGGCAAAACCTTAAGTTACAAAAAGAAACAAAAACATGATATTACCCTTCCCTTAATATTTATGACAACTTTACATGCCACAAATATTTTACCAGAACAATAATGATCAGCAAATTATGAGTTTTCAGATGATAATTCACAAGGCACTCTTTGCATAAAATGTATCATAGTCCTGTAAAAGTAGTGACCATATGGATACAGATTGTCACAGACCCCCTAGATACCATCACTGACCCCAATCCCTGAGACCCCCCCATTCACCCGAATGACCCAGGGGCCCTAATCCCAGCTGTACTTACCAGCCCAGGCCCTGGGGGGCAGGAGAAAGGCCATGGGGAGCGGGAGCAAGATCTGGGCCTGCATGTTTGGAGTCAGTGCAGGGATGGTGAATCTGCCTCAGGCCTGCAGGCTTTATAGACTCAGCTTGGGGGTATCGGGGGGGCAGGAAACCACAGTGTCACCCACACACTCATCTAAATGCAGAGCTCAGGCATCTCAATTTCCAACCACAGCCAACTACACGGGCTGGGAGGAAGGACACGCCGTGCGTGAGCCGGTGATCCTGTACAGCTGGCTGGATCCTGCATGGCTGGGTCCCTGCTCAGCTGGATGGATGATGCACCACTGGATGGAGAAGACAGCGCTGGGTAGATCTGGGGCTCAAACTCACTTGGCTCCATCCTCGCTCAGCTCCTTGCCCGTGTCTCTGCTATGGGGGCTACGAGTGACAGCAACTGATCTCAGTGTCTCGTAGGAATGCGGATCTTTCTCATATTGGCCCAGCTGTGAGCTGGGTGGGTCTGGGCAGACCAGCCATTTCTGACAAGCCCCCCCCCCACCCTTTTGGGAGTCTGTGACCACGTGAAGAGGATGTGGCAGCATCTGTGATGTCGTACAGCTGGAAGCTACGACTGTGCAGCACCAGAGGGGAAGTGACACAGCAGAGCCAGCGATATAACCCAGGTGTCCTGGCTCCCAGCCATCTACCCTTCCCCCACTCTAACTGCTAGACTCCACAACCCTCCCAGAGCCAGGGATGGGGCCCCGGAGACTTTGCTCCCAACCCCCTCCTCTTCCCCTTCTCTAAATATTAGACCCCACTCCCCTCACAGAGCCAGGGCTAGAACCCAGGAGTCCTGGGGCCGGCACCAGTGTTCCCTCTCATTTTTCCCACTCCTCTGAGGAATAAATTTTCTTATGTGGACCAGTATGGAGGTGAGGTGTGACACGACCCGGTTCTGAGTGTGGGAGGGGGCTCAGGCCTGAGGCAGAGGGTTGGGGTGCATGGGTGTGAGGGCTCTGACTGGGGGTGCCGGCTCTGGGGTGGGGCTGGGGATGAGCGGTTTGGGGTGAAGGACGGTGCTCTGTGGCTAACGCAAGGAGAGAGGACTCCCCCCAGCTCTCTCTTTACAGAAGCACCTGGGGGGGAGAGGCGCCTCCCTCCACCATGGCAGGTCCAGGGCGGGGGCTGCAGAAAAGGCGCCCCTCTCCCGGCTCTGGCAGGTTCCAGCTGGGGCTGGGTTGGAAAAAGGGGAGGGTCGCAGATCCTGGTGCCCTGGCCGCAGTAGCTCCGGGCTGCCCTGGCCGCGGCTGAGTTCAGGCCAGGGTAAGGGCGCCCTGGCCTCGGCTGGGTTCGGGTCACGGCATTGTTGCAGCCAGGGGAGGGCCACCCCGTCAGTGGCAGGTCCAGGCCGGCGCTGGGTTACAGCCACCCCTTCCCCACCCATGGCATGTTGGAGGACCAGCTAGGTTGGCGCCCGGGGAGAGGCGGCTCTCCCCTGGCTGCGGCATGTCCCCAGGCAGGCTCCTTGAGCACCTGCGCAGCGCTAAATAGATGGCTGCATGGCTGCGCAGCTTACAGGGAACTTAGGGACTCCTGGCTCCCAGCCCTCTGTGACCCCATTGGTGCCAACAAGCAAAGTGTTTACTGTCCTTCACAAGCCACTCCGGTCTCAGACCAGACAAACTCACTACACCTAAGACACCACTTCCCTGGGCTTTAGTGGATGTGAGGGCTTTACTGATAGCTGGAAACTTGTCAAGTCTCATGCTCACTGTAAGCTGTGTGTATAGATGGCTAACATCCTTACCCTGACACCTACGGTTAATGGTCTTGGGGTGACCCTCCAGGGAATCTCATGGCTTGGGGATGGCCCATTCATGCAGGAGTGAGCTGTCATCCCCCTCCCTCTCCCCACACAGCTAGCCAGTGGTGGACCACACCATGTGACACAGACGGACCCAGGCAGCTGGCATTAACTGAGAACTAACAAACCCATAGCTGGAGACCAGACTTTTCACCTGTGTGTTTGTTTCATCCAAAATAGAGATGAGTCTTACAAGAAAGCATTTAGTGTTCAGACTCTATGAAATGCTCAGAAGTACCTCCCTGCATCTATCTCACATTCAATGTCTGTGTTCCAACACATTCCATAAGGAAATATGCACACTTTGATTTATAACACCAAAATGTTTGCTCTGAACATGAGAACCCAAGCATTGGAATTTTCCCTCCACCCCACACACCACACATCCGGAAGGACTATCAGAATCAGGTGGGCTATCACGGGCCTTCACATTAAAAAGGATTTTTGAATGGACTTCTTGTTGATGGGAAATGCTGCCTGCAAAAAAGTACTGTGGGCTTGGATGCTGAAGGAAGTAAATAAAAGGAAGCCACTGGACAATTTTTTAACCAAAACAGACTCTTTTCTTGATTGTGTCTTTCTGGACATCGAGTAAAGTCTTCTGCAACAATTCCTATTCATAGGGAAATTCTGTGCCAGAAAAAAAAGTGCCAAAAATTAAAATTTCGGCACACCATATTTTAAAATTCTGCAAAATTTTGTATATTTTATTTGTCAAAATAAAGCAATATAATCATGCCAATTTCAATTATTTTGGTAATTTATTTCAAAATATCTGTCAGCCAGGAGGTCTGTAAAAATACAGACCAAAAAAAAAAAGATTCTGGTCTTTTTATTTTTTCAACAAGTTAATTCCTTGCTAGACATATTAACATGGAACGTTCCCCCCACACAGAAAATACATAGAGCAACAGAAGCGCTGCAGTTCTGTCGTTTGCCCACAAAAGGCCACTGTGGCAACAGACCAGCCAGCTGCATTCCTGCTGCTGGGTTTCTGAAGCCACAGAGGCCCTGGTGGGCAGAAGGTGGATCTGAAGCACTTCTTCGGTGGAAATATGTATTCTGCTGGGGTGAGGTGTGGGAAATTACATGGGACACATCACAGATATGAAGAATTCCCTCAGGAATAAATTCCCAATTAACCATGACATCTTTCTGGTTAAATTCTTATGGCCGATTTGGCTCATACTTATTTTCAGCTTTAGGAAATTGGCCCTTTAAAAGCACCACGCATTCCTGTCATTGGGCTGGACTTTGCTCTGATTGCACATTATAAATGTGATCAAGCCGTGATCATCCGTACCTAAGGTATCATTAATTTCTAGTTCTGCGATCATAGAATCATAGAATCTCAGGGTTGGAAGGGACCTCTGGAGGTCATCTAGTCCAACCCCCTGCTCAAAGCAGGACCAATCCCCAATTAAATCATCCCAGCCAGGGCTTTGTCAAGCCTGACCTTAAAAACTTCTAAGGAAGGAGATTCTACCACCTCCCTAGGTAATGCATTCCAGTGTTTCACCACCCTCCTAGTGAAAAAGTTTTTCCTAATATCCAACCTAAACCTCCCCTACTGCAACTTGAGACCATTACTCCTTGTCCTGTCCTCTTCTACCACTGAGAATAGTCTAGAACCATCTTCTCTGGAACCACCTCTCAGGTAGTTGAAAGCAGCTATCAAATCCCCCCTCATTCTTCTCTTCTGCAGACTAAACAATCCCAGTTCCCTCAGCCTCTCCTCATAACTCATGTGTTCCAGACCCCTAATCATTTTTGTTGCCCTTCGCTGGACTCTCTCCAATTTATCCACATCCTTCTTCTAGTGTGGGGCCCAAAACTGGACACAGTACTCCAGATGAGGCCTCACCAATGTCGAATAGAGGGGGACGATCACGTCCCTCGATCTGCTCGCTATGCCCCTACTTATACATCCCAAAATGCCATTGGCCTTCTTGGTAACAAGGGCACACTGCTGACTCATATCCAGCTTCTCGTCCACTGTCACCCCTAGGTCCTTTTCCGCAGAACTGCTATCAGTTCCTCTTTATTTGGCATGACAAGGGCCAGGACAAAATTCCCTCATGGGCAACAATTTTTGAGTTAGGAAATCACCATCTATAATACTTATTAATTCTGAGGACGTTTTAGTGCTGGCAGTACATACTCTCCAGAAAATGCACTCCAATTAAAGTCTCCTACGAAGAAGTAGTTTTTTTAATACATGTTATAGATAAGTGCAGGAGGAACCATTCATCCTCTCCCATCTTCTCTGTATCAGACACCAACTAATAAGACCTCTTGTGCTTTATCAGCTAGGACATTGAGCCATAAGCATTCAGGATCATTTTCTTCCAAGGTATCAGTGACTTAGAAACAGGTGGTATCAGTTTCAACATAGAGTGCCTCTCCCCTTTTGTCCACTTCATCCTTCCGGAATAGGTTATAAGCATTGATTTTGACCGACCAGTCATCGGAATCATCTCACCAGGTTCTAGTCATATGAACTAGACCAAATCATGCTCATAGATGAGCAGTTCCAATTCCTCATGTTTGTTCAAAAGGATCCTTATATTGAGGTACAGGAAAGTCAAGAATTTTTTCTCATTACGTCCTTGGGTTCCTTGATTAATTTTGTTCTCAATTTTGTGCTGGGAGCTCATTACTTTCCTCTTTTTACCTACCCCTTTGACTATTAGTTTAACCCCCTCTTAACTCCTTTAGTCAGATTGTGCTCAGGGAGATTGGTCCCCCTTCTCTGGAAGTGGGGGCCATTAAAGCTCTGCAGCCCCATAGACCTGGGAGACCAGGTCAATGGCTTGGAGTACAACATAAAATCCTCATTGATAAAGTTTGCAGATGACACAAAAATTGGGGGAGTGGTAAATAATAAAGAGGACAGATCCCTGATACAGAGACATCTTGATCCTGTGATAAACTGGGCACAAGCAAATAATGTGTTTAAATACGGGTAAACGGAAATGTATACAGTGACACGACACCCCTCATTCTTCATAGAGATATTATTATGATATGATTATAACATAGTTATGATGTATTTTATGCAAGATAAGGCATGTGAGGTGTCAATGGAAAAGTTATGATTTGCTGAATATGATTATCCTATTTGTATGCGTGTATCATTTCTGTATCTGAAGTTATGAATACTGACTATGAATCTGTATCTCACATGTAGTTACACCTGAGTAATGCCCACAAGGCAAAAGGCTCTCAGTCTAGATGGCTGGTTGGGAAGGCCCCTTCAGGTTAATAAGCATTAGGAAGAAACAATAAGCTTAAAACGAAACCTATTTCCCACCTGGGGAGCCTTCCAGAAGATGCAACAGAGAGTCTGCGAGCAATTCTCTGCTGTGACATTACAGGGACATGTGACCAGGTCACCTGATGCTGGACTTCATCTTGTGATGTCAGGATTTTTCCACTGACTGGTGTGGGAACCAAGCTTTGAGACAAAGGGTTCCCGCCATATGCAAAATAAGGCAATATATAAGTATAATAATATAATAATAATATATTGACATCATTGTGGTTCTTCACTGACTCCCCACCCAAAAAGACTCCTGGAAACACCTGAGGAACAAAGACTGAACTGGGGGAAGTGCTGGACCCAAGCTAAAAGGATTTTTAGCCTATTAATGGAACACCTGGGGATTCCAAGCTGTAAGTAAGTGCAGCTGCCCCCTTAAGGATTTGCAGCCTGCTTGTATCATCACTTAGGGTGAGAATTTGATATTCATAGATGATCTATGCAGTATATTAAGCTTAGTTTTTTGTTTATTTACTAGATAATCTGCTTTGATCTGCTTGCTAGCCCTTATATTCATTTAAAGTCTATCTTTTGTAGTTAATAAACTTGTTTTTGCTTTGTCTAAAACCAGTGTGTGGGAACCATACAACAGGGGCAGAAAGCTGTTCTATATTCCTCTCCACATTGAGGGAGGGGGCAAATTTCATGAGCTTATGTCTTACAGTTCTCTGTGCAGCTCAAGATGGCATAATTTTGGCTTTACATTCCAGAGGGGGTGTGTGCCTGTTTAGCTGGGATGTTCCCTAGCTGGAGCCTTCCCGTGCAGTAGCTGGTTAGAGCAACTGCATGTAACTGCAGATGTGCATGTCCCTACCTGTACATGTGCTGGTGAAAGTGCAGGATGGAGCCTGGAGAGAGCTTGGCAGGCTGGTCACTTCAGTACGGTATATGATACCCCAGGCTGGAGGGTCAGAGGGCTCAGTGGTACCCCAATTCCAGGTGTCACCCCAGGCGGGAGGGAAACCCGTCAAATATACATGTAGGAGTAAAGTTTGCCATCTATACTTAGAGGTTGGTGGACTCTATCTTGGGAAGCCAGGACTTGGAAAAAGGATTTGAGTTCTTGGTGACTAATCAGCTGAATGTGAGCTCCCTGTGGGATACTGGGCCAAAAGAGCTAATGTGATCTTGGGATGTACAAAGAGGGGAATCTCGAGTAGGAGCTGAGAGGTTATTTTATCTCTCTATGTGGCACTGATGCAACTGCTGCTGGGATGCCATGTCCAGTTGTGGTATCCACAGTTCAAGTAGGATGCTGAAAAAATGGAGAGGGGTCAGAGAAGAGCCACAAGAATGATTCAAGGTTAGAAAACCTGCCTTAGAGTAAGAGACTCAGGGAGCTCATTCTAAAGCTTAACAAAGAGAAGGTTACCTGGTTCCTTGATCATAGGCTCTAAATATCTAGAGGGGGGGAAATAGTTAACAATGGGCTCTTCAGTCTAGCAGAGGAAGGTCCAACATGATCCAATGGCTGGAGTTTGAAGCCAGACAAATCCAGACTGGCAATAATGTGTAACATTTTTAACAGTGGGAGTAATTAACCATTGGAACAATTTACCAAGAGTCATGGATTCTCCATCGCTGGCAATTTTTGAATCAAAGTTGGATGTTGATTGAACAGATCTTCTCTAGAAATAACTGTGGAGCAATTCTCTGGCCTTTGCTTAGGGTTGCCAATTTTCCCAACTGGATGCCATTTGCAGCAATCTGTCCAGTCAGGAAAGTTGGCAAATAGTGTCCAGACCTAGGCAGAATCATGCTTCACATTGTACTGATGGGGAAACTGAGGCCCAGGGAGATTGTTTGTAAACCTGCCTAAGGGATTTGGATGCTCATCAGCAGTTCCATGGAAATCTCTGTCCACAAAAATCCTGGGCAGATCTGGGAACTGGTCCCAGATTTCTTGTGTCCCAGCCCTGTGCCTTAGCTCTGCAGCTGGCCTCCCTGTCTGGGGCATAGACTAGCAGAAGGGACCCAAAGGCGCCTCTGGGGGCTGCGTCACACAATACCTTGGGCTGGTCTGAGAGCCCCAGCTGTATTCAGGGTTGGATTTGCACTTTGGCACCCCTAGAAGCAGGGGTTTGGAACCCCCCACACACACCGCTGCAGGCAGTGGAGGTTCCCCCACCACTTTTATCTTTTAAGCACCCCACCATCTAGAGCCCCTCCACCCACAGACCCTCCACTGCCCAGCATCCATCGCACAGGCCCACCACAACTTCCCAGTGCCCCACACAGACTCCCCAGTGCCCAGCACCCCCCACCCCTCACTGCTCAGAGACCCCCCACAATCTGCCCCAGAGACCCTCTCTCAAGCACTCAGCGGCTTCACTGGGAAATGACTCTGTCTGCCGGGCTGAGCGAAGTCTGCATGTAGCTGTCTTCCCCTCAGCCCCACCTCTGCCCCCAGCCAGACCTGGGAGCAGCAAAATTTGAATTTTTAGGTGCCCCTAGAATGCCGGCACCCCAGGCACCTGTCAGGGTTCCCTCCCCACTCTGAACTCTGGGGTACAGATGTGGGAACCCACATGCATGACACCCCCTAAGCTTCTTCCTACCACCTTAGGTTAAAAACTTCCCCAAGACACAAATCCTTCCTTTTCCTTGGATGGGTACTGCTGCCACCACCAAGCGAGTTAGACAAAGATTCAGGCAAAGGACCATTTGGAGTTCCCGTTTCCCTAAAATATCCCCCCAAACCCCTTCACCCCCTTTCCCGGGGAGGCTTGAGAATAATCTACCAACCAAATAGGTAAACCAGGTGAGCACAGACCAGACCCTTGGGTTTTTTAGGACACTAAAAACCAATCAGATTCTTAAAAACAGAAATTTATTATAAAGAAAAGAAAAGTAAAGAAGCACCTCCGTAAAATGAGAATGGAAGATAATTTTACAGGGTAATCAGGTTGAAAACACATAGGATTCCCCTCTAGGCAAAACTTTAAAGTTACAAAAAACAGTGATAAACTTCCCTCTTAGCACAGGGAAAATTCACAAGCTAAAACAAAAGATACTCTAACACATTTCCTTGCTATTACTTACTATTTCTGTAAGTTTACATGTATCATTCAATAGGAGCTAGATTACTTGCTCGATCTCTCTCTTTGTCTATGAGAGAACACACACAAAGAGACAAAGCAAAAACCTTCCCCCCACAGATTTGAAAGTATCTTCTCCCCTTATTGGGCCTTTTGGTCAAATGCCAACCAGGTTATCTGAACTTCTTAACCCTTTACAGGTAAAGGAGGGATTTTATGCTACCCTTAGCTGTATGTTTATGACACATGCCTACTGTGCTTAATGGGAAATCCAGCCCTGGTCACACTCAGGAGAGGCTGCAGGGTTTGCTACAGGTGCTTGGCCCCAGCAGGATAAGCAGGAAGACCCTCATTGCAGCCCACAACTCCGCTACTGGGTGAAGGCCCTGCTTCCCACAGACCCCATTCCCCCTCACCCCTTGGACACTGGGCCCCTTGGAGCAGGAGAAAGGTTTCTTCCTTGCTCTGGTGTCCACCAGGCCTGGCTGCAGATGTGATTAACCCTATCTCCTCCGTACTACAGGTGTAAGAAACACCCCTGGGCTTTTTTGCACTGAGATACTCAGACCCATCAATTGCAAGACTAGGAGGGACTATGGTGACAGTCAAACCTGGCCCCCAGGACATCCCAGAGCCAGAACCCACCCAGCGACTCCTGCCTCCACCACGGCCCCAGGTCAGTTGTTCCCATGGCTCCATGTTTAATGTTTGCACATTTTAGTCCCAGCCAGACCCTTTTCTGACTCCAGCTCCTGGCTGTTGGGTCTTGTCCTGCCTTGGCCAGTGAGTGTGAGGATATAGATATTCAGGACTGTCTGTAAAGGCCTAGACTCTAAGAATTTAGGTGTATTCTTATCACTTAGCTAGTTACAGAGGTATAAAAGAAAGAATCAAAATCACTGTCTGCCAGTGTAAGGGCCTTCTCTTACTGTGACAGTCTGAGGCCCTGTGCTTAGGCTAAGGCCTTTGGCTAAGTAACAGAGGCAACCATAAACTGGGAAGCGACCGACCGGTCACCTCCTCACATTCCAAACTAGTCACATTGAAAGAAGGTGCTATTGGGCTGTTAGGATACAATCCTGTCCTGATAGTGCCTGTCACCTCCAGAGAAAGGGACGTGCCTCGAAGATGTAAAAGGAAACTTAGTTTGATAGCATCCTGTCTGGCAAGAACTCACTTAGCAATAGCTAGGATGTGAAATCCTCATTTCTGTGTTTGTTGTATCACTGTAGTCCCCATTTTCCTATTGTTTGTCTGTATAATCTCTGTCTGGTTCTGTGATTGTTCCTGTCTGCTGTATAATTAATTTTGCTGGGTGTAAACTAATTAAGGTGGTGGGATATAATTGGTTACATAATCATGTTACAATATGTTAGGATTGGTTAGTTAAATTTCAGGAAAATGATTGGTTAAGGTATAGCTAAGCAGAACTCAAGTTTTACTATATAGTCTGCAGTTAATCAGGAAGTGTGGGGGGGGGGGGAATGGGAATCATGTTTGGCTAAGGGCAGGAATGGGAACAGGGCCACAGGTAAGATTCTGTGGTGTCAGAGCTGGGAAGGGGGAAACTAAGGAAGGAAACTGGAATCATGCTTGCTGGAAGTTCACCCCAATAAACATCGAATTGTTTGCACCTTTGGACTTCGGGTATTGTTGCTATCTGTTCATGCGAGAAGGACCAGGGAAGTAAGTGGGTGAAGGAATAAGCCCCCTAACAGTGAGGTTGAAGAACCCTCTGCTCTCAGAAACCCCCACCCCATGGAGGTGCCTATAGATGGGGCTGAGTCCCCTCTTTGCCTCCAATACCCCCAGGAGATTGCTCTTCTTGGAGCTCTCCCCACCAGGAAGGGTCTCCAGATGTCAGCTCTCTAGAGATCTGCCCTAGCTCTGCCTGCAGTGCCGGGCTGGAGGGCAGAGACACTGGGTGGGTTCTGGCTCTGGGGTGTCCAGGTGGGTAAGTCTGGAAGGTCAGCATTGTCCCTCCTTGCTTTGAAGTCTATGTGTCTGGGAATCTAGGTGCAGAATAGTCCAGAGGTTTCCTTACACTGGTAGCTGGAGGGGGAGCAATGTTAACCACATCCTCAGCCAGGGGTATTGGGAAGCAGTGTCAGCTACATCGCGGGGGCATCATTAGCCACTGTCCCCAGCCAGTTTGTTTAGGCAACAGAGCAGAAAGGAAACCTTTCCCCCATTGTGGGTGCGGCTGTGACCTGCCAATTTCCCACTGGGTGTCTCTGCACCTGGCCCAACCAGGATGGGGGTTTCCAAGCAGCAGGGTACATGCCCCTGTAGTTAGCAGGTTCTGCCCTCCCCTCCCCTCACCTGGTCCATATAACCCCCAGGGCTGAGGTAGAGTCTCCGTTCATGTCCCTGGATGGTTCCAACGATGCAGCTCTTGACCCTGGTCCTGCTTCCCCCGGCCTTTCCCCTGTCCCCCGACTGAGAACTGTTCAGGGAGGGGAGCCTTGGGAGCAAATCATGCCTCTCGGATGGACCAATCAGAAGCTGTTCTACAGCTACGTCATAACACAAATTCTTCCTGAACCAATCATATCATACCAAGATTTTAAAACAAGAGCCCTCCACCTCCCTCCATCCCTCTCCCCTCCCCCAGCTGTTAAGCTTTATAAAGGGAGGATGTCACATCCAAGAACATTTCAAAAGAAATGTGTAACTCCGTGAAGGAGTACGCTAAATACCCCCACGTTCTCCCTTGTTATTTGAAGCTGTTATCTACTGTGATAAAATGTTCATTAGCATGCTTTTATAAGACAAAAACTATCGCTTTGTGAAGCTCAGAGATAGCCTGTCTGAAGAAACCCCCCTTCCTCCATTTAACACTTTTGCAAAGCCCAGGAATTCTTTTCTTATCATGAAATAACATAACTGCATGTCAGGAATATTAGCTGGTTTTATACTGGATGACACTAAGAAAACAGCTTAAACAAAAATTAGCTACGTTTTTCAAATTTAAAAGGAAAACCTTGTATTTTCTCCTCCCCCCCTCCCCCTTCTAACTGTTTTGAAGATACGTATTTTCTTTGGCTAACAGTGAAAATATAGATACTCCTTTTAACAAAAGATGTTTTATTTCCCTCAAAAAATACACCAACTTGCTTTAGATTTATAGGAAACAGTGAATGTCCTATTCCCAGCACTGACAATAAAAGTTTAAAGGAGAAAAATTATGTAGCAACAGGTCCCCCCTCCTTTTTGTGCCTAGAAGACAACAGTGAGAAGGAAGTAGATAAAACTCCCTTCTAATTGTTTTGAAGATAAGCTCCTTTCTTAATTCTTTGGCTAAGAGTGAATACAAAGATACATCTTTTAAGAAAAGATGTTCTACTTCTCTCAAAAAACACTGGCTTGCTTTTTAAACTTTTGCCCAAAGGAAAAATTCTGTAAAGAAATTATACAACTTTTTACAACCAGAGGCCCCGCTTCTAAAATAAAGATAATGACCGACAACTCCAGGGTTAAAAACCCCAACCCTCAGAAAGACCCCAAGCCATAAAATGACTTTAGCTAAAAACTTTGTAAAGTGTGAAAGTCCCATTCCCAGCATTGACAATAAAAGTTCAAAAGAACCTATATTAGCAGGTTCGTACAGTGGATGGTGCTAAGAAAGCAGCTTATACAAAAAGTCGCTCCTTTTTTCAAATAAAAAAGGAAACCCTTGTATTTTACAACAAAGAGATGCATCTCCTAAGATAAACGCCCACCCTGGTTATCTGAGGAAACACAAGCCTTCAGTAAACCATAAAAACCAGTGTTGTATGAGCTGTAAGGTAACCAGGTGTCTTTTTTAGCAGTATTTTGTAGAAGTTCAGTGACATAAAAATGTTCACGATACACTTGCCTAGCCTTTGAAAAATAGTGTTTTTCAAGCACCAAACCAGGAGCCGAGTAGAAGCTGAAACCTGTCGCAAGTGAGGGGCGTTTACATAACGTTTTTCAATACAAAACGAAGAGTTAGCATGCAGTCAGGGCAATTTGAAGCAGCATACTTTTAAAAAAAGCTCTAAACTTTTGCAGCAAAAACACAGGCTTAAACTGAAATAACCGAAGCCTAAAAAGATGCTAAGTTGACTCAGTTTCCATAACTAAATAATGATCGTCTCTGTGACACAAAGATCTCAGTCTAACTGCCTTACCTGATAAGATCAACCTCCTCCCGCCCCCCAGGCCCCCCCCCCCGGTAATGCTAGGCTACATGGGAATGTAAATTGTGAAGAAAGAAGTTCCTGGGGGACAGGAATAGTATATAAAACCCTCACGTAAAGCAGGGTTTTACAATAATAAAATAAAATGTAAAGACATGTTATAGCTTTCTAAATGGTTATGCGGGGTCTTAAAATATAGCGTTAGTTTGTTTTTAAACTTTTGCCTCAGTGAATTACCTGGAATACAAAAAACTGCTTTCCCTGTAAATTGTAATGATAGCTTTAAAAGCCCAGGGTGTGGTTAAACATCTCCTCTCCCTACCCCCCAACACCACACACACACACACACACACACACACACACACACACACACACACAAGTGATGGGTTTTACAATAAACAAATTAAAAAGACAAAAGTCACAGCCATAGAGAACGGGGCATTGGGGATAAGAGAGCTGTCCAGAGGTTTTAGGAGAAATTGATAACTGACTGAACTCTTTTTTAGCCACACGGGTTTGTAGGCAGCCATTCTTTGTGAGATGTTATGCTTGTGCACAGGCAAGCATTTGTGTCAGGGTTCCCTCCCCACTCTGAACACTGGATTACAGATGCGGGGACCCGCATGAAAGACCACCTAAGCTTATATTCTACCAGCTTAGGTTAAAAACTTCCCCAATGCACAAATTCCTTTCCTTGTCCTTGGACAGTATTGCTGCCACCACCAAGTGATTTACACAAAAATTCAGGAAAAGGTCACTTGGAGTCCCTATTCCCCCAAAATATCCCCCCAAGCCCCTTCACCCCCTTTCCTGGGGAGGCTTGAGAATAGTATACCAACCAATTGGTTAACAATGTGAGCACAAACCAAACCCTTTGGTTTTTAGGACACTAAAATCCATCAGGTTCTTAAAAGAAGAACTTTATTACAAAAAGAAAAAGGAAAAGAATCACACCTGCAAAATCAGGATGGAAGGTAACTTTACAGGGTAATACAAAGATTTAAAACACAGAGGACTCCCCTCTGGACTCAGTTTCACAGTTACAAAAAAAGGAATAAACTACCTCTTAGCATAGGGAAAATTCACAAGCTAAAACAAAAGATACTCTAACGCATTCCCTTGCCTTACTTACAATTTTTATAATCTTAGATGGATCATTTCAGGTAGGTTTTCAGGAGATGTTTTACCTGCCTGGTCTCTCTCTGTCTGGAGAGGGAAAAAACAATGAGAGCCCAAACAAATCCTCCCCTCTCCCCCAGATTTGAAAGTATCTTCTTTTCTTATTGGTCCTTCTGGTCAGGTGCCAACCAGGTTATTTGAGCTTCTTAACCCCTTACAGGTAAAGCGATTTAGTACAGCTACAAGGAGGGATTTTATGCTACCCTTATCTTTATGTTTATGACAGTTTGTCATTTAGAATCCCTTTCCCACTCTATGAGGTATTATCTCCCCCAGCCAATGGCCTATCATAAATAATATTAACAAAAACACAGAGGGATTACATACTTGAAGATACTTTGTAGTGGTGCCTGCAAAGCAACAATTACAATTTCGTTTATTATTATCTTGTCTCGACACCTTAGAGAATTTTTTGTTGTGTTTTTATAAAACACTTTTATGCAAACTGAAGAGGAGTACTTGTGGCACCTTAGAGACTAAATGCATCTGATGAAGTGAGCTGTAGCTCATGAAAGCTTATGCTCAAATAGAATCATAGAATCTCAGGGTTGGAAGGGACCTTAGGAGGTCATCTAGTCCAACCCCCTGCTCAAAGCAGGACCAATCCCCAATTTTTGCTCCAGATCCCTAAATGGCCCCCTCAAGGATTGAACTCACAACCCTGGGTTTAGCAGGCCGATGCTCAAATCCCTGAGGTATCCCTCCCCCCATAAAATAAATTTGTTAGTCTCTAAGGTGCCACAAGTACTCCTTTTCTTTTTGCAGATACAGACTAACATGACTGCTACCCTCAAAGCTGTCTTTATGCAAACTGTAACCCTAGATGCTATACAGTATTAAATAACATGCACCAGGAGATGAAAGACCTGAGACATTGCTGAAAACAGAGGTGTCATGATCACTAAAGTGCTAATGCAGAGGTCCTCCAGGAAAATTAAAAGACACAGCCTAAGCGGAACATGGTATGATTTAAGAGCAAGCAAGTTAAGGAAGTATGGATTGGATGAATGGACTATAAGCTGGATAGAAAGCTGGCTCGATTGTTGGGCTCAACGGGTAGTGATCAACGGCTCAATGTCTAGTTGGCAGCCAGTATCAAGTGGAGTGCCCCAGGAGTCGGTCCCACCACCTTAATTAGGCTCGAGCATTGTCACTTTCCCCAGACGGTGACGATGCTGATCCTGATCCTGCTGCCCACAGCCTTTCTCCTGCCCCCTGGGGCTGGGGCTGGTGAGTGCGGGAGCATCAGGGATCATGGGGAGTGGAGCCGGGAGCTTTCTGGGCTGTTTGCAAATCCCAGATCCTCCGCAGAGTCAGATACATCTGCCAGGGTGATCGCTGGCTCCCAGGACCCGGCTAGGGAAGGGTTTGGAGGTGGGAGTGAAGGCTGGGTGGTGGAGCTGGTACTGAGATAATGGCCCCGAGAGACACACAGAGAGACAGAGAGCAGGAGAGAGACACTGGGGTATCTCAAGTGGGGGCTGGGAGCCAAGACGCCTGGGTTCTATCCCCTGCTTCGGAGTAGGGTCAGGGCCGTCCCTAACCATACACAAAGTACGCAGCTGCGTGCTGTCCAGCCCCATGGCCCCCGCCCCTCCTCCGCCCCAGCCCCGCCCCCACTCCCCTGAGGACTGCAGCAGGGTCAGGCCTGCACTCACCGGTGGCGGGAAGTTCCCCCCTTCTCCCCTGCCCACCCCACGGAGGCCTGGGGCTGCGTAGGGCCCCAGAATGGCTAGTGAGTAGGGTCTGAGTAGGGTCTAGTCATTAGACCAGGGCTGGGGCTGGGAGTCAGGACTCCTGGGTTCTAGCTCATTCTTCTTTTGTCTGTGCTGTCATTTTAAATCGAAGTTCTTTAGGGAAGGGACTGACTTTCCCTGAGGGTCTGCGCAGCACCCGGCAGAACGGGGCCCTCCTCTGGGTTGGTGGCATCATATGCAAATAACAGCACCAGACTGTCAAAACAGCCTCCTTCATATGGACGTCAAACTAACATCCATGAGTCATCTGTTAAAACGTTCAGATGTGAGCTGCACACAAACTTGTATGGCTTTAATTAACCTGATTTTAAACCACATCTGTAGTTCAACTGGGTCAGCTCTGCCTGTGGCTGCCCTGATATTGATTTAAACCTGGCCAAAGCATCGGAAACTTCCCAGGGGCCAGTTAACCTCAGAGAACCAGCCTTCAACCCATACAAGTGTCTCAGGATGTGCATTTGCACAAGGTTAAAACAAACCATGCAGTCTGGCAATTCCTAAGTCCTACATCCCTCTGATGGTTAGAGACCCTCTCACTTCCACCTCCATCTATCCCTGCCCAGTTTATCCCCATCTTCTGCCTACGTTGTCCTTCAGCTTCACCAGCTCTTCCCTGCCCCTCCTGTCATCTCCACCCTGATGTCTTTACACCAATTGTCTAGCTTTGACTTCATCCACGTGGGCTGAGACGTGTTCAGAGTTGGTCAGAAAAGTTTTTCCCTGGGAAATTTTGACTTTTCATTGAAAACCCCCAAAGTAATTTGTTTTTCGAGTATTTTTTTTTATTTTTTCAAAAGATATATAGAGACAGAAAACAAACAGCAAAATATACATAAACTTCTCATAATGCATAAACACCTCATAAGATATTAAGTATTTGCTACCTCACCTTAGCTAGGCTTCAAATATTTAGTTATCTATAATATGAATGGTTAGAATATCAATCCCTTATTGTATTCCACAATTTACAAACAAAATATGCATTATAAAAATCCCGCTAGTTAAAGAAAAGTTATTAAAGTAAGATAAAGGCTAGAAGCAAAATTCAAATGAAAGGGATAGATACAGGGAGTGGAAGGAAGTGGGTAGGGAAGTGGGGTGGTGAGGTGGACCCATGCATTTGACAGGATGATCAGATACTTCCAGGAAAGCATCTCATATCTCTAACAACTTCTCTTGGGAATCTCTGTAACAGTCGATAGCTCTTTCCCTTGGCAGCCAAGCTGAGGATGTCTACGCTCTAATCTTTGATTGTTGGTTGTTTTTTGGATTTCCATTTTGGCGGTACTTGCTTTTCACTGCTGTTAGTGCTCTGCTTAGCCAAAGTCTTTCTGTTTTATTCTGCTTCCAGTTAACACCCACTAGGTTGAAAATTACAGGTTTAATTTTATTTGATGGGGGGGAAAAAACACCGTCCCCTTCAGTTCTGCCCAAAGCCTACTGGTCTATGAGCATATGGGTGAAGTCAGCACCTTCTGTGTCACAGCTGACTTAGCAGCATGTGCATTGAACAGTTGAAGAGGGGTCCAGTGCATCCTCCATAGGATTTCCTGTGGAATTCATCTTAAATGAGGCTCCAAGGAACAGTTTGGAGCACTGGCTAAAGTTTGTTTCCATTTGGTTAGCAGAAAATAATTGGTCTTGTTCCTCCTCCCAATGCTTTTTTAGAGGATCAGTGTTTCGTTCAAATTTGCTGGCTAGCTGTGCATATAATGTTGCCATAGGTCTCGGCAATCTAGGTAACATTTGGAGAAATGACAGCAGTAAAGGGTCAGGGATGGTGATGGCATCAGAGCTAACGGATGAGGAACAGCATGTTTCCATTGCATACCTTGCCTCTCCTTCTTAATCTTTAGCGTGACCATAGAGAAAATTATTTTGGTGACCGAAAACTTACAAATTGTCAGCTGAAAAGTGCCGAAAGCTGGGGGAAATGATCAGTTTGCCAAGAAAAATGCTGAAATGTTTGAGGCAAGGAGACGCTTTCTGGGAGATTTTTCATTATCTAGAAAACCCTATTTTCTGTACAAAAACAGTTTGGAGGTCCAGCTTGGGAGCAGCCCTGGCTTGTCACTGTGGGTTGATGGAGAAGGTGAAATATCAGCAGGGGACATGTCAGTGGCGTTCTGGGTGATACTGGTCCCCAAAGCTGTTAACTCAGGGCAGTGCGATTACTGACCCACTCCTGGTGTATTTGGTACTGATTCTCCACCCAGCAAGGTGAGAGCTTTAGATTTACCCTCCAGCACCGTGGGGAGTTCAGTGTGGGGGAAAGCTCAGCACAGGGCAATGTTCCTGCTACAGGAATCCCCCAGGAATAGCATCACAGGGGTTGGGTTGAGGCTGTGGGGACTCCCCTTTGGGATGGGGAGAGTGATCCCAGCCCAGCCCAAGGACACAAAGGGGTTCTTTATATGAATCTGTTCCCCCACCCCACACACCAGGTGAGATCATCGGAGGACAGGAAGCCCAGCCTCACTCCAGGCCCTACATGGCCTATTTGGATATATGACGCGGAGACAAGAGGTAACGCTATGGAGGGTTCCTGGTGGCAGGGATCTTTGTGCTGACAGCTGCTCACTGCAATGGAGAGTAAGCGCCTCTGTGCTGGGGATGTCGAGGCAGGTCAGGGTTAGAGGGTGATGGGGGAGCCGGGAGCTCTGGAGCCGTCGTGGGTTCCAGGGAAGGAACAGTTAGTAGGACAATCTGGGAGAGCAGAGCCCAGGGGTCTGATCTGCTCAGGGGGCGTCGGAGAGTCTCTAGCGGCCTCTGCAAACCATGGTCCAGATCCAACACTGTCCGACCCCATTGACACCAATGGAGCTATGTCCCATTGACACAAACTGGGCTCTGGCCCACTGTCCTGAGAGGGGCAGGGAGTGGCTCACAGCCACAGGAAAGTTCTGCGGGGCTCTGGGGTGGGGATGGGGGCACCTGGGCATAGACCCCTGTCTGGATCTAGCTGGGAGGGGTCACCTGGCTGGAGGGAAGCTGAGACCAGGGGTCAAGGGGAATGAAGGAGTATGAGATCACTGCCCTGTCCCCACAAGATCAGTACTTATGTCAGACCATGTCCCCATCCCCCACCTCGGTACACTCCTGCCCCAAATGCCCATGTATTACTCTTGGCTTTTACAGCAAGATCACTGTACCTGGGAGCCCATAATATTAAACAATGGGAACAGAGCCAACAGAATATCTCCATGCGCCGCCGGATCCCCCATCCGCAATACAACAGAGAGACCCTTGACAATGACATCATGTTGCTGCAGGTACCGCCCCCATTTTGTCACCCTGACCCAGTGACCGCACACTGCTGCAGGTACCGCCCGTATCCTATCACCCCACCCCCTGTGACCTCACACTGCTGCAGGTACCACTCCCATCCCATCGCCCTGCCCTCAGTCACCTCACACTTCGGGAGGTACCACCCCCATCCCATCACTCCACCCCCATGACCTCACACTCATGCACTGGACACATCTCCATTTTCCTCTGTTAGGACATGTTGGCCCTTCCCAGCTCCAATCCCTGTGCTGACCTGGTTCCCTGTTTTCCCGCACATACATGGCTGCTGTCATACAGCGCAGTGCTGAATAACTGGGTGTGGCTCAACCCCCCTGCCAAACGCCAAGTCCAGGGTGAGGCCGCGATCCATGTGCAGTGTGGTCGGGTGGGGTTGGACTGGTTGGAACTCAAGAACTGATACCCTCCGTGAGGTGGACCTGGAGGTCATGAGGGACAACATGTGTGAGCTGTATCCTGGATACAACCCCACAATGATGCTGTGTGTGGGGAAGCCCGGCCTGGGGAAATTACCTTATTGGGTAAGTATCCTGCTGATCTGAAGGCTCTTTGGTTCCAGGAGGCAGCTGCTGAGAGGGAATTGGGAGGCGCTTTCCAGGGCTAACTATCTAATTGCTCAGTGATCCCCTTCCAACCTTGCCCTGCTCAAGAGATGGGGTGTTGATGCAGACATCAGATCAGCCCAAACAGGTGAGGTGATCGGGAGACCAGCTCAGCACAGCTCCCACTATCTTGGCGAAGATCCATTATTATACATGGCTATTGATGTTCCTTCATCTGAAACCCTGGCCAACACAACCCAATCCAACCCTACCCCAAACTCAACCCCCTCAACACAATCCTACCGACCTTACCGCAAATGCAAACCCCACCCTACACAAACCTATCAACTCTACACTAAACTTACCTCCACACAACCCTACCCAACTCTATCAAACTTAACCCCTGTCCTGTAAAACTCTCCCCAACGCCAACTCTCCCTAAACTTTACCAACTCTACCAAATCTCTACTAAATTAACCCCTGTCCTATCAAGCTCTACCCAACATACCCCCGTCCTAGTAAACTCTACCCAAACTCATTCCTACCTACATCCACCCAATTCAAATGCTATCCAACTGAAACACAACTCTACCAAACTCTGCCTAACCCTACCAAGTGCTCCCAAACAAAAAAAAAGGAAACACTTCCAAACAGAAAACATTTTGGTGAAGCTGCCAAAGTTGAAAAAAGGCCATTTTTTACACAAAATATTTGTTTCCAAATATTTAAACCATCTCTACTCTCATGCAATCACAACTGTAGATAAAAAATCATGCTAGAGAAGTGCAAGACAAAATTGTGGTTATTCCTAATCCCAGGGTGATTCTGGTGGCCATTTGGCAATCACATCTGTAGATAAAAAGACATGCTAGAGAAATGCAAACATAATTAGGGTTTTTCCTAATCCCAGGTGATTCTAGTGGCTATTTGGTATGTGAGGGAGTGGCCCAGATGACAGACGCTCCCAAGATGGTGGAATTTCTACCACCCAAGCGTGTTCACAAGACTCTCCACCTTCATCCCCTGGATCCAGAACATTCTGCAGAAACAGCACTGAAGCAGACATCCATTTTCCTGGCTCTTTGCCTGGCTAGACCAGCCATGGGCTAACTAGGCTTTGAGTGTGAAATGCAGATTATCTTCATTACTCTTAGAAAAATGCTATGAATTGATTGGTATCAAAATGGATTGGGGGTGGGGGAAGCAGTCCATAGATGTTGAGATAGAACCCCTGTGTGTCTCTCAGAGTTTTTTGGACTCTCCTATGGGATTCTAGAGCAGGGATCAGATTCTCTCTATTAAACCCTTTTGGATGGTGCAAAAAAACAAACAAACAAACAAACAAACTATAGAAAGCCTGGTATTGGAGCCAGCACCCCCTAGAAGGAAAAGTCCCTAAGTCCCATTTCCCTCTCCCCCATGAGCCATCAAGTCCCCACTTCCTGAGGTCCGAATAGAGCTGCTACCCTCTACAGGGGACAGGTCCCGTATCTGACCTTTTCTATTCCGACTTATTCTGATCTGGACTATCATTCTGCCCTGAACATGAACCCTTGACTCAGTTCACACTGGTTCCTTGACACAGCTGAATAAGCCCTCGTTAACCTCTTCTTTCCACCCGGCACCTGCCACTTGTGGCGCAATGCTTGATGCAGCAGCCTCTGTGTGTGTGTGTGTCTGGATTCCTGTCTGCGTCTGACTGTAACTGCTCTGCCTGGCGTTTGCCCCACATCTGCACCTCATGGCCCCTGAATACTAAACAGAGGGTTTGTTGCCACTCTGTTCCCTGTCTCCAAGAGATACCGACCCAGCAGGAATTCACCTGTTGTGGCAACAGTGCCCACTACTGTCCCAATGGGTGTACAGCTTGGTAATTGTTGAACTTGATATCTTTTTTTGATATATGCAGCTTTGTTGTAGCCATGTGGGTCCCAGGATATGTCAAAGACAAGGTGGGTAATTGATATCCTGTTGCATCAGTTTCTCTGAATGAGAGACACAAGCTTTGGAGCTTACACAGAACTCATCTTCAGGTCCGGGAGGGGTCCTCTGTGTGTCACAGCTCAATGCAAGGTGGAAACAGATTGTTTAGCATAAGAAGTTAACACATATTTCAAGGGATCATAAAAGGTGAAGTAGCCTGTTAACATCTCTCCAGTCATAGGGGGAGAAAGAGGGTGGAAAAGGTGTGGGGAAAGGGGTTCAGTGGGTTACAGATTCTTGTAATAAGCCAAGAATCAGGTGTCTCTATTCACTTTATTTTTTTTTATTTTTTTAAGTGTCTAGTAAAGTTATGAATTTAAGCTTCCAGGCTCATCTTTTGCAAGTGTTGTGCAGATTTCCTTTGAAATCTGAGGATGAGGACTGAGAGGACAGACATGGAGTGATCATTTTGTGAAAAGTGTTTGTCCCTGGATGGTAACATGTTTTTGTCTTCCATCATTTTTCTGTGTGAGTTCATTTGAAGGTTGTTGTCTCATTTCACCCACTTTGTTCTTATTGGGGCAATTAGTGAACTGGATGAGGAAAACCACATGTTGTGATGGGCATGTGTAGGACCCACTGATCTTGAAAGGTGCATTGTGGGATGGGGTGTTGATCATTGTAGCAGTGGAGATATTTCTGCATGTTTTGCATCTTTTGTTCTGGCAGGGTCTGATGCTACTAGGTATTCGAAGACTGTTATCATGTCCTCCTCAGTCTCCTCTTCTCCAGACTAAACAAACCCAGTTTCTTCAATCTTTCCTCATAGGTCATGTGTTCTAGTCCTTTAATCATTTTTGTTGCTCTCCTCTGGACTTTCTCCAATTTCTCCACATCTTTCCTGAAATGCTGGACCCTCAGCAGGACATAAAATCCCAGTTGAGGACTAATCAGTGCTGAGTAGCGCAGAAGAATTACTTCTTGTGTCTTGCTTACAACACTCCAGCTAATAGATCTCAGAATGATGTTCACTTGTTTTGAAACAGGATTACACTGTTGGCTCATATTTAATTTGTGATCTACTCCTTCCCAGGCAGTCATTTCCCATTTCATATGTGTGCAATGGGTTGTTCCTTCCTAAGTACAGTGATTTGCATTTGTCGTTATTGAATTGTGTCCTATTTATTTCACACCATCTCGGCAGTTTATCAAGATCATTTTGAATTCTAATCCCGTCCTCCGAACTGCGCACAACCCCTCCCATCTTGGTATCATCTGCATACTTTATAAGTGTACTTTCTATGCCATTTATGCAGTTATTGAATAGAACCTGACCCAGGATAGATCCCTGCAGGACTCCACTCGATATGCTGCTCCTGCTTGGCTGTGAACCACTGATAACAACTCTCTGGGAACAGTTTTCCAACCAGTTATGTGCCCACCTTATAGTAGGTTCTTCTAGGCTATATTTCCCTAGTTTGTTTATGAGAAGGTCATGTGAGACATAACAAAAGCTTTACTAAACTTGAGATAAATCACATGTACTGCTCCCCACCTATCAACTAGGCTTGTTACCCTGTCAAAGGATACTAGGTTGGTTAGACGTGATTTGTTCTTGACAAATCCATGTTAACTCTTACTTATTACCTTCTTTTCTTTTTGGTGCTTAAAATTATAGACTCATAGATCCATAGAAGATTAGGGTTGGAAGAGACCTCAGGAGGTCAGCTAGTCCAACCCCCTGCTCAAAGCGGGACCAAATCCAAGTAAATCATACCAGCCAGGGCTTGGTCAAGCTGGGCCTTAAAACCTCTAAGGATGGAGATCTGAGTGTTGGATTATTAGCTCCATTCTCTTTCCAGGTACCAAAATATAGATGACTGGTCTATAATTCCCTGGGTTGCCCTTATTCCCCTTTTTTATAGACAGGTACTATCTTTGCCCTTTTCCAGTCCTCTGAGATCTCTCCCGTCGTCCATGATTCTCTAAGATAACCAATAATGCCTCAGAGATCTCTTTAGATAGATAGATAGATAGATAGATAGATAGATAGATAGATAGATTCTGGACTTGCACTGCTGCTGAGACCCCAGTCGGACTTGAGGGGCTTAGCATAATTTATGATCTGGCCCTACAATTTCTCTTGGAGGCAGAGGTTGCTAAGGGATTTTGATGCTGCCTTCAGCATCTCCGGAACCCGCAGACCCAAACCTAAGAGAATCAAGATCCTTCCTAAAGCAGCTTCTCTCCCATCCCTGCTGGTGCAGAATTCTCCAGGCAAAAGTTATTTCGACCCGATTAACACCCTCCCTCGCTCCCCACCCCGGGCTCCTGGTGTCATGCTGCACCACAAGAGAATAGTGCCTTCCTTGGCCGTGTAAAGAGGGCTGTGATGAGCTGGGCCAGGGAAGGGTATTTTCTGGAGATCCTGGGATCCTGCGTCCACTTATGGGGTGCACACTTTAAAAGGGATGAAGCAAACTGGAGATGGGGCAGGATGGGGCCAGGCAAATGATTGGAGGGCTGGAGAAAACTCCTGGCAGGAAGAGACTGAAAGCTCTCGCTTTGTTTGGCTTCTTCACGAGTCACGGGGCAGGCGCCTGGCGCTCAGGGAACAAGTTCTTTTGTGGGGAGACAAAGCCATGTGCTAAGGGATCTTCAATCCAGCAGGGAAAGGCAGAGCAAGATCCAATGAGGGAAGCTGAAGCCCAACCAAATCCAAAGGGGAAGGAGGCCCCAGTATGGGATGGGGAGTGGGATTAACCAAGGAGCCAACTCCCTGGGACAGGGGGGTTTCTCCATCTCCAGGTGGTGTCAGACCCAGCCTGGCTGCCTTGCTGGGAGAGGCGCTCGCTGTGACCGGGCTTGGTCTGGGGGAGCTGGGTGAAGTTTTCCAGCCAGGGTCACTCAGGAGGGCAGACAGGATGGTCCAATGGCCAGCCCAAACATCTGAGGATCCAGGGATCCAGGGGCAGAACAGACAAGGGGGGATTCTGCCATCTGCAACTGGGAGGCCTCAGAGCTGGCCACATCTCCAGCCAGGGGTAGGGAGGGCACCAGTGCAGGAAGGAAACCCCTCTGATGCAGGTGGGAATGTGGCTCGATGTTCCCTCTCGGTAGTCTCCACCCTTGACACATCGCTGCCGGGGAATTTCTTAGTAGCTGGGTACCAGACCCTGCATTTCCCTGGTCACCTCTACCCAGGGTCCTCTCCCCGCCGCCCACTCTATATAAATCCCGGGCTGAGACAGACCCACCAGTCCCAGCCCCTGGATTTGTACCAAGGATGTTGCTGCTGCTGCTCTCCACGACCTTTCTCCCACTGGCTGCGGCCTTTCTCCTGCCCCTGATGATTCATACTGGGGTGTAGAGCTGAGAAAGTGGTTGATTTCCTGGCCCCGGGGGGCTCATGCTGGGAGTGGGGCTGAGCAAATCACTGAGTTTTTGGTTCAGGGGCTGAAAACTTGGGAAAAAGTGAGGTTCTGCCTAAAAATGATTTTTTTCTCGCCAAAGCGAAAACCCTAAGAAGACTTTCTTTCAAAGCAAAATTGTATTTTTTTTCCATTTCCTTTGGGGTGTTTCCTTTGACCTGAAATAAATTTTTCTTTTTTTGTTTTTGGGTTTCATTTTCAGTCCTCTTCAGGTGTTTTTCACCCTTATTTTCTTTAATTAGCTGAGTTTTGAACCAAAATGTTGACCTAGAAGCAATTATTTTTTCTTTTCCATTTGCTTTCAGGTGCTTACTTCATTCTTCCCAAAAACTGGGGGGTGTTTTTTCGTTTGATTTCAGGTCACTTTACTGAGGTGTTTTTCACTGTTTAAAACATTTATTATTTTAGAAAATAATTCACTCCATTTCTAAACAAAACAACATTTCAAAACAGAAAGGTGAGACGTTTTATTTCCCAGTGCCCAGAACAAAAGTTACCTATTTTTTCCAGGGAAAAAATCCATTTTTGTAGCCAAAATAATCCACCAGAATTGGCAGGTTCTTATGATGCCCCTGTGACGGGCTGGGTCACAGAAACCCACTTGGGAACTACCACCTGATGTGCCCCCTCTGAGCCCGTTTTTCCTGGCAGCTTGGGACTTCAGTACCTTGCCTTGTCTGAGCCAGACACGCTTGCCTGCTACAAACACAAACCCAGGTCTCAACCACATCCCACACAAGATGCAGGCTTAACTGAAAACAGCTTAAGAAGTGTTCCTGTCTCCAGCACTCAGATACCCAGCTCCCAATGGGGTCCAAACCCCAAATAAATCCGTTTTACTCTGTATAAAGCTTATACAGGGTAAACCGGGAAGAATTAGTGGGGGAAGCAAAAGTGGATGGGAATCTGGGAGGCAGTGACCATGAGTTGGTCAAGTTCAGGATCCTGACACAGAGAAGAAAGGTAAGCAGCAGGATATGGGCCCTGGACTTCAGGAAAGCAGACTTCGACTCCCTCAGGGAACGGATGGGTAGGATCCCCTGGGGGACTAACATGAAGGGGAAAGGAGTCCAGGAAAGCTGGCTGTATTTCAGGGAATCCCTGTTGAGGTTACAGGGACAAAACATCCCGATGTGTTGAAAGAATAGTAAATATGGCAGGTGACCAGCTTGGCTTAATGGTGAAATCCTAGCGGATCTTAAACATAAAAAAGAAGCTTACAATAAGTGGAAGGTTGGACATATGATCAGGGAAGAGTATAAAAATATTGCTCGGGCATGTAGGAATGAAATCAGGAGGGCCAAATCGCACCTGGAGCTGCAGCTAGCAAGAGATGTCAAGAGTAACAAGAAGGGTTTCTTCAGGTATGTTGGCAACAAGAAGAAAGCCAAGGAAAGTGTGGGCCCCTTAATGAATGAGGGAGGCAACCTAGTGACAGAGGATGTGGAAAAAGCTAATGTACTCAATGCTTTTTTTGCCTCTGTCTTCACGAACAAGGTCAGCTCCCAGACTACTGCGCTGGGCATCACAACATGGGGAATAGAGGGCAGCCCTCTGTGGAGAAAGAGGTGGTTAGGGACTATTTAGAAAAGCTGGATGTGCACAAGTCCATGGGGCCGGACGAGTTGCATCTGAGAGTGCTAAAGGAATTGGTGGCTGTGATTGCAGAGCCATTGGCCATTATCTTTGAAAACTCGTGGCGAACGGGGGAAGTCCCAGATGACTGGAAAAAGGCTAATGTAGTGCCAATCTTTAAAAAAGGGAAGAAGGAGGATCCTGGGAACTACAGGCCAGTCAGCCTCACCTCAGTCCTCGGAAAAATCATGGAGCAGGTCCTCAAAGAATCAATTCTGAAGTACTTACATGAGAGGAAAGTGATCAGGAACAGTCAGCATGGATTCACCAAAGGAAGGTCATGCCTGACTAATCTAATCGCCTTTTATGATGAGATTACTGGTTCTGTGGATGAAGGGAAAGCAGTGGATGTATTGTTTCTTGACTTTAGCAAAGCTTTTGACACGGTCTCCCACAGTATTCTTGTCAGCAAGTTAAGGAAGTATGGGCTGGATGAATGCACTACAAGGTGGGTAGAAAGTTCGCTAGATTGTCAGGCTCAACGGGTAGTGATCAATGGCTCCATGTCTAGTTGGCAGCCGGTGTCAAGTGAAGTGCCCCAGGGGTGGGTCCTGGGGCCGGTTTTGTTCAATATCTTCATAAATGATCTGGAGGATGGTGTGGATTGCACTCTCAGCAAATTTGCGGATGATACTAAACTGGGAGGAGAGGTAGATACGCTGGAGGGCAGGGATAGGATACAGAGGGACCTAGACAAATTGGAGGATTGGGCCAAAAGAAATCTGATGAGGTTCAATAAGGATAAGTGCAGGGTCCTGCACTTCGGACGGAAGAACCCAATGCACAGCTACAGACTAGGGACCGAATGGCTAGGCAGCAGTTCTGCGGAAAAGGACCTAGGGGTGACAGTGGACGAGAAGCTGGATATGAGTCAGCAGTGTGCCCTTGTTGCCAAGAAGGCCAATGGCATTTTGGGATGTATAAGTAGGGGCATAGTGAGCAGATCGAGGGACGTGATCGTCCCCCTCTATTCGACATTGGTGAGGCCTCATTTGGAGTACTGTGTCCAGTTTTGGGCCCCATACTACAAGAAGGATGTGGATAAATTGTAGAGAGTCCAGCGAAGGGCAAAAAAAATTATTAGGGGTCTGGAACACATGACTTATGAGGAGAGGCTGAGGGAACTGGGATTGTTTAGTCTGCAGAAGAGAAGAATGAGGGGGGATTTGATAGCTGCTTTCAACTACCTGAGAGGTGGTTCCAGAGAAGATGGTTCTAGACTATTCTCAGTGGTGGAAGAGGACAGGACAAGGAGTAATGGTCTGAAGTTGCAGTGGGGGAGGTTTAGGTTGGATATTAGGAAAAACTTTTTCACTAGGAGGGTGGTGAAACACTGGAATGCGTTACCTAGGGAGTTGGTAGAATCTCCTTCCTTTTTTTTAAGGTCAGGCTTGACAAAGCCCTGGCTGGGATGATTTAATTGGGGATTGGTCCTGCTTTGAGCAGGGGGTTGGACTAGATGACCTCCTGAGGTCCCTTCCAACCCTGATATTCTAACTCATAAACTTTTTGTCCTCTGTAACACTGATAGAGAGATATGCACAGCTGTTTGTCCCCTTCCCTCCCCCTGGTTATTAATACTTACTCTGGGTTAATTAATAAGTACAAAGTGATTTTATTAAATACAAAAAGTAGGATTTAAGTGGTTCTAAGTAATAACAGACAGAACAAAGTAAATTACCAAACAAAATAAAATAAAACAAAACATACCCAAGTCTAAGCCTAGTACAGTAGGAAACTAAATGCAGGTAAATCTCACCCTCAGAGATGTTCCAATAAGCTTCTTTGACAGACTAGACTTCCTCCTAGTCTGGGTCCAGCAATCACTCACACACCCCGTAGTTACTGTCCTTTGTTCCAGTTTCTTTCAGGCATCCTTTGGGGTGGAGAGGCTATCTCTTGAGCCAGCTGAAGACAAAATGGAGGTGTTTCCAGGGGCTTATATAGTCCCTCTCTTGTGGATGGAAACCCCTCTCTCCCCCGTGTAGAATCACAGCTACAAGATGGAGTTTTGGAGTCACATGGGCAAGTCACATGTCCATGCATGACTCAGTTCTTTACAGGCAACGCCATGGTTCACATGTTAGCCCGAATGTTCCCAGAAAAGCTCAGATGTGGATTGGCATCTATCAAAGACCATTGTCAACTTAAGTGTTTTTTGATTGGGCACTTACTGAGAATAGACTTTTCTCAAGAAGCTGACCAAATGCTTCACTGAGGCTACTTAAAATCAAACAGGTACACAGCCAATATTCACAACTGCGATTACAAAAATGATGCATGCATACAAATAGGATGAATATATTCAGTAGATCATAACCTTTGCAAAGATATGTTACATGGCCTATCAAGCATAAAACATATTCCAGTTATGTCATATTTACACTCATAAGCATATTCCTATAAAGCATTGCGGGGTGCAACGTCACAGCCCAAAGTTGCATTTTTTGGAAAATTTACCAATTGTGTAAAATCTTTTGCCCTGCTCTACTGGTGCGAGAGGGGAGATCTGGGCCCATGGGCAGTGCAGCCCACACCAGGGGCAGGGGAATAGAATTAACCCTCAGCCTCAGGCAGGTGTCAGGAGATGGGAAAATAGGTCCGGGGAGGGGGAGCAATAAGGAATCCCTGGCCTAGTTCTCTGAGTGGGGAGATGGCCAGGGGGTGGCCCCACAGACAGACGAATGGATGGGCGAATGTGGGATAAGGGATGGATGGATGGATGGATGGATGGATGGACAGGTCAATGTGGGAATATGTAGATGTACAGCGGGTAAGTTTATGGGTAGAGACCAGGCTGGTTGGGGTGAGGGGATGATCCAGAGGGAGGCCAGGCTGGAGAGGGGCAAAGGAGCTGATCCAGGCCAGCAGGGGATGGGGCTGATGGATTAGGGGTTGCACTGGGCTCTTGGTCTTACTCTCCAGACTCCCTTTTGAACCCCTCCCTGTCTCACTGCATATCGGGTCATCGGGGGCCAGGAAGCCCCTCTCAGCTCCAGAACCTGGATGGCCTACGTGCAAATTGGGACAACAGGAAGTTGCAGAGGGTTCCTGATCAGGGAGGACGTGGTGGTGACGGCAGCTCATTGTAACTGCAACCTGGGGCAGGACTGGAGCTGGCAATATGTTGCCCCAAAGACTAGATGTTTATGGGATGTGAAAATTACAAATTTCCCTGGGTGCCTGTTAGATATTAAAGCCCAACCCCCGAAACTACCATGGTGAATATCCCAGCTGACCTTTGTATTCAAATCCCTGTGATTGAGTCACTTCACTCAGTTGAAATGTGGCTTCTTCTCAGGTCTTTTCCCTTGGCCATCGCTTCACAGACCCAAACACTTGGCTGTTCTTAATCAATCAAGAAGCCCCCTACTTGCCTTTGGGGACCTGAGCCCTACTGAACAGAACAACCCTGTAGGCAATTGACATAGATAAACTCTGGGGCTCAGCTGTTGCACCAGAGACTGATCCAATCCCTAGGATTTCCTACTACATTCACTTACAATCATCAGCCATCAATGGCTCCGTGTCCTTAGCACATTTCTCACTCTGCACATCATTAATTCTCTGAGCACTAAAGATGCCCTTTGCCTTATGGCGCTCTATGAATGTGGTCCCTGCTAGTTCTAGTTTTGTTGGGGGGTGTTATATTAAAGAATCCAATACACTCACCTCAAGTTATTGTTGGAGGTTCTCGTAGGCCATTGATGTGACTTATGAAGGAGAAACGGGCAGAGAGCCTGGCTTAGTTAAAATCCAAGTTATGGTTCCTTGAGGACTCACTAGGCCAAGAGCAGAGTCAACCGGGGGACACCCAGATACTGAGACTAAAGAAAGATGAAGAGATTCAGTCTCTGTCATGAAGTCTCACCACTACTTCTCCTGTCCTGCTAACCCTGGAGGAGGGAAGGAGCTGTCCAGAGGGGCTAGGCCAAGCATCTGGGAACCCTTCTGGACTTCCACATCTTCTCTGATGCACTCAGCAAGCTCTTTCATCCCACATAATGACCTCTCTCTCCAGGGTTATTTGAACAGGCAGATCTGGGCTTCTTGCTACTTCCATCTGTATCCAGGATATGGTGACGGTGCATAAAAAACTCTTTGATCCTTTTCTTATTTGTATGTTTTATTCACTCCAGTGACCTTATTTCAAAGTTACAACTAGGTTAGGGCCTTAGACCTTCCCATGGGTATTTTCCTTCTTCTTCCATATGCAGTTCAATGATTCAGCATGTCCAAGATCATTGTGATCATCTTATATAACCTCCTGTACAACACAGGTCAGAGAATGTCTCCCAAATAATTCCTTTTGATCTACAGCAGATCTTTAAAAAATCCAGTCTTGTTTAAAAATTGTCAGTGATGGAGAATCCTCTATGACCTTCGGTAAATTGTTCCAATGGTTAGTTATAGTCCTTGTTAAAAATTCATATCATGAAACAATCATTGAGAAAGAAAAACAAACAGAATCCTGTATAGTCCCTCTGCATTTCAAACCAATTTATCTTGAGTTTCTCAGTATAAGGCAGGCTTTCCAACCTTTCCATCATTTGTGTGGCTCTTCTCTGACCCCTCTCCAATTTATCAATGTCTTTCTTGAACTGTGGATGCAAGAACTGGACGATGGGTCACCCCGAATAGCAGATCAGTCCATTGGTCAGTCTTTTGGGGTCTCTTTGGCCAACCAGAGAGGAGAAGGAGGAAGTCCATCCATATGTAGGTGCATAAAATGGTCTCTGTGTTACTCAGTCACACAAATGTAGGTAGAAATCTGCACAGGTCCAGGAGCAGGGCAGGTGTCCCTTCCAGAGGGGCTGTGATGGCCCCACCCCGCTGTCCAATGGGCACTAAAGCCCCCATATTCTCCGCTTGGCTTTTCCAGCAACATCTTTGTTTTCCTGGGAGTCACAGACTTTATGGACCTGGGATAGAACTGGCAATGGATCCGGCCCTGTCACATAACCCGGACTACAACAAGGAGAACATTCACAATGACATCATGCTGCTGAAGGTACTGCCCCCATCCCATCAGCCCACCCTCAGTGACCTCACGTTGTTCCAGGTACCACCCCTATCCACTCAGCCCACCCCCACTGAGTTCACACTGCTGCAGGTGCCGCTCCCATCCCATCAGCCTGCCCCCAGTGAGCTCACACTCACTCCTTGGACTCACATTCATACTTTGCCTGGGTGTTGCTGCTCCTTGCCAGCTGCTAACCATGCACTGATCCGGGTCCATTCTCTCTCTCTCCTGCCCATGGCGGCTGTGGCACGGCACGGAGCTGACCGAGTCAGTGGTGCTCGTCCGCCTGCTGTAGGCCAATCACCACGTCAGCCCAGGCTCCGAGTGCAGCGTGGCCGGGTGGGGTCAGACCGGCGTGAACACCACCACCGACAGGCTGCAGGAGGTGGAGCAGGAGGTGGTGTCAGACCGCCTGTGCAGAGACCGGTACCACCATGACAACCCCATCACCATGCTCCCCCCCACCAAGAAATCAGCATTCCAGGTAAAGATCCCCCCGACCCGGAGCCACTTGGGGTACACTAAGCTGCTCCAGTGCAAGGAGCTGGTTGAAACCAATATGACCGTGCCTCTCCCATGCTCCAGTGCTCCAAGAAGGAAGCCCATGGTGCATCATGGGAGATACAGCCCACCCAGGGAAACCAGTATCTAGGATGTCTCCAGAGAGGTATCTCCAGTGTTAGTGGCCTTGTGCAAGGTGCTGGTGGAAACAGGAAGAAATGTAACATGGGTTGATGCACACATAGACAAATAACAAGAATTACTTCTCTGAGTCAGGGGCTCATCAGCTGGAAGCAACAGAGCAGGGCGGAGACCTGGATGTGTCAATGGATTGCTGGATGACCATGGGCCATGGCCAAGAGAAAGGACCATGCTATCCTGGGATGGAGCAGGTCAGGTGTCTCAGATAGAGAGAGGGGGTTTAATGCCAGTGGAGAAGGCACTGGGCAGAGCTCAGCTGGAATCTGGTGCAGAGTTCTGGGCAGCCCTGTCCCAGAAAGAGGGATCCCGGCTGGAGCAGGTGCCGAGAATGGCTGGTGGGATGATCAGTTGAATGGAGACACAGTCTGATGAAAGGGGAATAAAACACATAGGCTAGGTTAGCCTAAAACATAGGCAGAGCGGGGTCTGATTGCTCTATAAATACATGAGGAGGGGGAGGGAATACCAGGGAGGGAGACAAGCTGTTGAAGCTAAAGGACAAATCAAATGGAGATAAATGTGGCAGGGATCAATGGAGGCTGGAGATGAGAAGAAGGTTTGTAACCATCAGAGGGAGAAGGTTCTGGAACAACCTCCAATGGGAGCAGTTGGAGTGGAGTAGGGTGGGGGGGGGAACAACCTAACAAGGATGCAGACAGAGCTTGATAAGTTTATTGATGGGATGATAAAACAGGGCTGCCTGAGACAGCAGGAACTGGACTCGGTAGGGCCCTTCCAGTCCTGTGTTTCCATAAGGGCATGAGGCACCTGAAATACACCTCCCATGATGCACCATGACGAGACATTGTTGGGCTTTGATTTTTTAGCAAACTGTTCCAGGGAAAAGGTTGATGAAAAAGGGGAATCCCCCGCACCACCACGTATTCTGACCATCTCTACTCTTCACCTTCACTGGAGGCTCTACTGGTGAACTCAACCCTGAGGCCACCCAACAGATAGGACCCTGGGTGAAATCCTGGCCTCATACATGTGGATGGGAGCTTTGCTGTTGATGTCCCTTGGGCCAGGATGGCACTGGAGCTGAGGGAGAATCAGTGTTCCCATCTCACAGGAAATAGCAACATTTCAATCTTTGTTTTCAAAGAACATTTTTGGCAGAACGGAAATTCCAAAAGCATACTTGACTCACAAATGTTGAAATGTTTCATTGCAACATTTTTTAATCAAAATGAAACATGCTGAGATATGAACAGATTGAAACATTTCCTTCCGTGTGAATAAACTGGAGAGAGTCCAGAGGAGAGAAACAAGAACAAAGAAAAGTTCAGAGATTTAGAAAGCCTTATCTAGGAGGAAAGGCTGAAAGAATTCTGCATATTCAGGCTAGAGAAGATGAGGCTGAAGGGGGAACATGATAACCATTGTCAAATACGTTAAGGGCTGTTATAAAGAGGACAGTGATCAAATGTTCTCCATAAAAAAACTCTCTAACCCTAAGGATAGTTAAGCTCCTGAACAGGTTGACTAGAGAGGTTGTGGAACCCCTTTCATGGGAGGTGTTCAAGACCAGGTTGGGCAAACATCTGTCAGGGATGGTCTAGGTTTATTTGGTCCAGCCTCAGTGCAGGAGACTGGACTAGATGACTTCTCTAGGTCCCTGCCAGCCCAACATTTCTATGATTGTAGGATTTTGGTTTGTTGACCTCACCTGAAATGCTTCATTTCAACATTAAGAAGCAGATCCTTATCAGCACATTACCTTCTGGGAGTTGTAGTTCAGGCCTCTATTTTCCCTTATGTACTCCCTGTAGTCCCTGTGGGGACTACATCTCCCACAATGCACTGAGTCATGTGATTCCCATGATGCCCCAAAGAGCTCAGTCAGAAGCAAATCCGAGTTGCATTATGGGAGATATACTGCTCCAGGGAGCCATGTCCTTAGGAGAGAATGAAGACCTGAACAACAACTCCCATAAGCCAATGCATGGTAAGGAGAAAGCAGTTTAACACCTTGTTGAACTGATTCCAAACTAAATGTTTCAGGACATTTTTTTAAAAGCAAAATATTCTGATTCAGGTTGAACAGACCCAAAATGAAATATTTCCTTTCAATTTTCCTAAAGCAAAAATTGAAAATTCATTTTTTTCTGTGGAATATTTAAATTTTGTAGAAACTGCCATTTCCATGGTTACATCATGCTGTGCAGCTCTAGATTTCTCTCTCTGCTGACCCATTTCCAGGACGGTTCTTTTCGGCAAAAAGGGCTGAGCCTTCAGCAGCAGAGAGCAACTGTCCCACATGCCATCTGAGATTTCTGGAGGACAGGCTGGGCTGGGAAATGCCAGTCATCGATGTTATTCTCCTTATTGGCAGGGTGATTCCAGTGGGCCCCTGGTGTGTGAAGGGGTGTTCTAGGGCATCATCTCCAATGAAGATGAGTTAAAGGAGACATTCTCCTTTAAATGGCCAACTTAGCCATACTGGGATCCTTGCCTGGGTGGAACCCCTGAGGTGCTTTAGATCAGAATATTTTTTCCTAGGGTTAGAGAAATGCTCTGAATGGCTCAGTCCTGAAATTGCCTTGTGGCTAGAAATACCCCATCAATGTTTTATTCTATTCTATTGTCCACCCAAGCGGCTAGTCAATGTTCGGGGCGCTGCGGTTGTTCCAGTTGGGAACAGAAATTGACAATAGAGTCTGGTATTTCCTTTGATGCAATCTGGAATATATACAAGGAATACAAGGAATATCTGAAGTCCTGTTTCTTTGAGTACAGTCGGAATCAAACAGCAGCAGACAGCTCCTTTGTTCACTGTCCTGAGCCTGCCTTTCCAGACAAGACTCTTATGTCCAAAAAGCTTCTTCTCTAGGCTGTGTCTCTCAAGGCCATATTCCTGTGCCTCCACGTTCATAGAATCATAGAATAATAGAATATCAGGGTTGGAAGGAACCTCAGGAGGTCATCTAGTCCAACCCCCTGCTCAGAGCAGGACCAATCCCCAACTAAATCATCCCAGCCAGGGCTTTGTCAAGCCTGACCTTAAAAACCTCTAAGGAAGAAGATTCCACCACCTCCCTAGGTAACCCACTCCAGTGCTTCACCACCCTCTTAGTGAAAAAGTTTTTCCTAATATCCAACCTAAACCTCCCCCACTGCAACTTGAAACCATTACTCCTTGTTCTGTCATCTGCCACCACTGAGAACAGTCTAGATCCATCCTCTTTGGAACCCCCTTTTAGGTAGTTGAAAGCAGCTATCAAATCCCCCCTCATTTCTTCTCTTCTGCAGACTAAACAATCCCAGTTCCCTCAGCCTCTCCTCATAACTCATGTGCTCCAGCCCCCTAACACGTTGTGTCTGCCTGGCTTTTTACTTTGCGTCTGACTTGCTTCTGTCCCATGGTCTCTCTGTTTCTGTTGTGTCTGTCCGATCCACACGCACCATTACCCCTGAACAATATTCGGTGACGACCTTTCCTCCTGAGTTGTTAGAATTCCCACTTTTGTATAGGGTTTTACATCAGCCTAGGGGATTCTGGAGCAAAGTTAGAATTTTCTCTGTTGAATTCCATAAGCCCTCTACAAATACTGAACTGGTTTTCTACCAGTACCCAGTATTACCAGGATACAAAATATATCGGAAGGACAGAACAGGTCGTGCTGATGGGGGAGTGGCACTATTTGCGAAAGAAAGCACAGAAACAAATGAAGTAAAAATCTTAAATAAACTAAATTGTACTATATAATCTCTATGGATAGTAATTTCATGCTTGAAAAATAAAAATATAGCGGTAGGGCTACATTACAGACCACCTAACCAGGATGGTGTTAGTGACTCTGAAATGCCATGGGAGATTAGAGAGGCTATTAAAATAAAAAACTCAATAATAATAATGGGGGATTTCAACTATCCCCGTATTGACTGGGTACATGTCACCTCAGGAAGGGATGCTGAGATAAAGTTTCTTGACACCTTAAATGACTGCTTCTTGGAGCAGCTAGTCCTGGAATCCACAAGAGTAGAGAAAAGGAGTACTTGTGGCACCTTAGAGACTAACCAATTTATTTGAGCATGAGCTTTCGTGAGCTACAGCTCACTAGATGCATCCGATGAAGTGAGCTGTAGCTCACGAAAGCTCATGCTCAAATAAATTGGTTAGTCTCTAAGGTGCCACAAGTACTCATTTTCTTTTTGCGAATACAGACTAACACGGCTGTTACTCTGAAACAAGAGTAGAGGCAATTCTTGATTTAGTCCTAAGCAGAGCTTAGGATCAGGTCCAAGAGGTGATTATAGCTAGACCCCTTGGTAATAGTTACCATAATATAATTAAAATTGACATCCCTGTGGCGGGGAAAACTCCTCAGCTGCGCAACACTGTAGCATTTAATTTCAGAAAGGGGAACTACACAAAAATGAGGAGGTTAGTGAAACAGAAATGAAAAGGTCCAGTGCCGAAAGTAAAATCCCTGCAAGCTGTGTGGAAACTTTTTAAAGACACCATAATAAAGGTTCAACTTAAATGTGTACTCCAATTTAAAAACCATATTAAGAGAACCAAAAAAGAGCCTCCGTGGTTAAACAACAAAGTAAAAGAAGCAGTGAGAGGAAAAAAGGCATCCTTTAAAGAGTGGAAGATCAATCCTAATGAGGAAAATATAAAAGAGGATAAACTCTGGCAAATGAAGTGTGAAAATATAATTAGAAAGACCAAAAAAGAATTTGAAGAACAGCTAGCCAAAGACTCCAAAAGTAAGAGCAATTTTTTTTAAATACATCAGAAGCAGAAAGCCTGCTAAACAACCGGTGGGGCCACTAGACAATCAAGGTGCAAAAGGAGCACTCAAAGATGATAAAGCCATTGCAGAGAAACTAAATGAATTCTTTGCATCGGTCTTTACTGTTGAGGATGTGAGGGAGATTCCCAAACCTGAGCCATTCTTTTTGGGTGACAGATCTGAGAAACTGTCCCAAATTGAGGTGTCATTAGATGAGGTTTTGGAATAAATTGATAAACTAAACAGTAATATGTCTCCAGGACCTGATGGTATTCACCCAAGAGTTCTGAAGGAATTCAAATGTGAAATTGCAGGACTACTCACTGTAGTCTCAGAGTAACAGCCGTGTTAGTCTGTATTCGCAAAAAGAAAAGGAGTACTTGTGGCACCTTAGAGACTAACCAATTTATTTGAGCATGAGCTTTTGTGAGCTACAGCTCACTTCCTATCATTTAAATCAGCTTCTGTACCAAATGACTGGGGGATAGCTAATGTGATGCCAATTTTTAAAAAGGGCTCCAGAGGTGATCCCAGCAATAACAAGCCGGTACATCTGACTTCAGTACTGGGCAAACTGGTTGAAACTATAGTAAAGAACAAAATTGTCAGATACATAGATGAACACAATTTGTTGGGGAAGAATCAACATGATTTTTGTAAAGGGAAATCATGCCTTGCCAATTTACTAGAATTCTTTGAGGGGCCAACAAGCATGCGGACAAAGGAGATCCAGTGGATATAGTGTATTTAGATTTTCAGAAAGTCTTTGACAAGGTCCCTCACCAAAGGCTCTTGAGCAAAATAAGCAGTCATGGGATAAGAGGGAAAGTTCTCTCATGGATTGGTAACTGGTTAAAAGATAGGAAACCAAGGGTAGGAATAAATGCTCAGTTTACAGAATGGAGAGAGGTAAATAGTGGTGTCCCCCAGGGATCTGTACTGGGCCCAGACCTATTTAACATATTCATAAATGATTTGGAAAAAAGGAGTAAACAGTGAAGTAGCAAAATTTGCAGATGATACAAAACTTCTCAAGATAGTTAAGTCCCAGGCAGACTGCGAAGAGCTACAAAAGGATCTCGCAAAACTGGGTGACTGGGCAACAAAACGGCTGATGAAATTTAATGTTGATAAATGCAAAGTAATGCACATTGGAAAACATAATCCTTATTATATATAGACAATGATGGGGTCTAAATTAGCTGTTACCGCTCAAGAAAGAGAGCTTGGAGTCATTGTGGATAGTTCTCTGAAATCATCCACTCAATGTGCAGCCACAGTCAAAAAGTAAACAGAATGTTGGGAATCATCAAGAAGGGGATAGATAATAAGACAGAAAATATCATATTGCCTCTATCTAAATCCATGATACGCCCACACCTTGAATACTGCTTGCCAATGTGGTCGCCCCATCTCAAAAAAGATCTATTAAAATTGGAAAAGGTTCAGAAAAGGGCAACAAAAATGATTAGGGGTATAGAATGAGGAGAGATTAATAAGACTGGGACTTTTCATCTTGGAAAAGAGGTGATTAAGGGGGGATATGATAGAGGTCTATAAAATCATGAGTGGAATAGAGAAAGTAAATAAGGAAGTGTTATTTACTCCTTCTCATAATACAAGAACAAGTTGCCACCAAATGAAATTAATAGGTAGCAGGTTTAAAACAAACACAAGAAAGGATGTTTTCACATAACGCACTGTCAGCCTCTGGAACTCCTTGCCAGAGGGTGTTGTGAAGGCCAATACTATAATGGGGTTCAAAAGGGAGCTAGATAGATTCATGGAGGTTAGGTCCATGAATGGCTATTAGCCAGGATGGGCAGGAATGGTGTTCCTAGCCTCTGTTTGCTAGAAGCTGGGATTGGGTGACAGGGCATGGATCATTTGATGATAACCTGTCTGTTCATTCCCTTCGGGGCACCTGCCATTGGCCACTGTCAGAGAACAAGATACTCATCTTGATGGACCTTTGGTCTGACCCAGTATGGCCGTTCTTATGTTCTTATCAAAATTCCTAGCTGCAGCGTGTCATTGACTGGCTTTAAAACTTTCACCGAATCAGGGAATAGGAACAAGGCCATGTGTTTTAGATGGCCAATATAATACCACAAAGCGTGGCTAGCCGAATTAAACAGACCATGACAATAGCACATTGAAACGATTTATTATTGTGATACTGACTGGAGGTAGGAAAAACCCAGATCACGGGAACCTGGAAAGCATTGCTGAGCTATATTGGGACAAAATAAAGAATATTCCAAATGTTTGGAAAATATTGAAAACGAACCTTTAGAATCATAGAATCATAGAATATAAGGGTTGGAAGGGACCCCAGAAGGTCATCTAGTCCAACCCCCTGCTCGAAGCAGGACCAATTCCCAGTTAAATCATCCCAGCCAGGGCTTTGTCAAGCCTGACCTTAAAAACCTCTAAGGAAGGAGATTCTACCACCTCCCTAGGTAACGCATTCCAGTGTTTCACCACCCTCTTAGTGAAAAAGTTTTTCCTAATATCCAATCTAAACCTCCCCCACTGCAACTTGAGACCATTACTCCTCGTTCTGTCATCTGCTACCATTGAGAACAGTCTAGAGCCATCCTCTTTGGAACCCCCTTTCAGGTAGTTGAAAGCAGCTATCAAATCCCCCCTCATTCTTCTCTTCTGCAGGCTAAACAATCCCAGCTCCCTCAGCCTCTCCTCATAACTCATGTGTTCCAGACCCCTAATCATTTTTGTTGCCCTTCGCTGGACTCTCTCCAATTTATCCACATCCTTCTTGAAGTGTGGGGCCCAAAACTGGACACAGTACTCCAGATGAGGCCTCACCAATGTCGAATAGAGGGGAACGATCACGTCCCTCGATCTGCTCGCTATGCCCCTACGTATACATCCCAAAATGCCATTGGCCTTCTTGGCAACAAGGGCACACTGCTGACTCATATCCAGCTTCTCGTCCACTGTCACCCCTAGGTCCTTTTCCGCAGAACTGCTGCCTAGCCATTCGGTCCCTAGTCTGTAGCTGTGCATTGGGTTCTTCCATCCGAAGTGCAGGACCCTGCACTTATCCTTATTGAACCTCATCAGATTTCTTTTGGCCCAATCCTCCAATTTGTCTAGGTCCTTCTGTATCCTATCCCTCCCCTCCAGCGTATCTACCACTCCTCCCAGTTTAGTATCATCCGCAAATTTGCTGAGAGTGCAATCCACACCATCCTCCAGATCATTTATGAAGATATTGAACAAAACCGTCCCCAGGACCGACCCTTGGGGCACTCCACTTGATACCGGCTGCCAACTAGACATGGAGCCATTGATAACTACCCGTTGAGTCCGATAATCTAGCCAGCTTTCTACCCACCTTATAGTGCATTCTTCCAGCCCATACTTCCTTAACTTGCTGACAAGAATACAGTGGGAGACCGTGTCAAAAGCTTTGCTAAAGTCAAGAAACAATACATCCACTGCTTTCCCTTCATCCACAGAACCAGTAATCTCATCATAAAAGGCGATTAGATTAGTCAGGCATGACCTTCCCTTGGTGAATCCATGCTGGCTGTTCCTGATCACTTTCCTCTCATGCAAGTGCTTCAGGATTCATTCTTTGAGGACCTGCTCCATGATTTTTCCGGGGACTGAGGTGAGGCTGACTGGCCTGTAGTTCCCAGGATCCTCCTTCTTCCCTTTTTTAAAGATTGGCACTACATTAGCCTTTTTCCAGTCATCCGGGACTTCCCCCGTTCGCCACGAGTTTTCAAAGATAATGGCCAATGGCTCTGCAATCACAGCTGCCAATTCCTTCAGCACTCTCGGATGCAACTCGTCCAGCCCCATGGACTTGTGCACGTCCAGCTTTTCTAAATAGTCCCTAACCACCTCTATCTCCACAGAGGGCTGGCCATTTCTTCCCTATTTCCTTTATTTGAAAAACAAATGGCACTTGAGGGAAAAAAGCTGTTTTTGAATAAAAAAACATTTTCTTTGAACAATTCACACTTCCTTTTCTACCACTGGCCTGTAGATTGGGCTCTCTGTGTGTGAATGATCCAGGATTGGGGGAGGATAAAGGCAGTGGGGGGGGGATGAAAGGAAGCTGGGATGAGCCATAAACAAATTAGTGCTAAATAAGAACATCTAGGCCCACATCCTCAGAGGTGTTGAGTATTCTAACTTCCATTGAAATCACCAGGTCCCTAAGTATGTTTAAGGATCTGAGCCATACCTTTCTTTCAGCAGATCTCAAAGCACTTTTCAAAGGTGGTTGGGATCATTATTCCCAGATGGGGAAACTGAGGCACAGAGAGGGGCCATGACTTGTCCAAAGTCACCCAGCCTCAGAACTAGGAACTGTGGCTGCTAGGCCACACTGCTGCCCCCCAACTCACAGCACCTCAGTCAGGCAGTTCCAGGCCCTGCAGCACCCCCCTCCCCAGCCCCTCCACCACACTTCTTGTTAATTTCACTTCCCATTTTTAGTGCTCTGCAATCAGTACATATCTGATACAAATGTCTCCAGCAATCAATTCCCTCCTGACCCAAGACATCTGGGGCAGGCGCTGGGTCCACCAGGGCAGGGCAGGTCTCTGGTTAGAGGGTGTGGGGCTGTAACACCTATAATCTGGAATTACATTCACCCCATCCCCACCTCCAAACCCAGGGGCTGTAGAGCAGATGCAGACGAAATTGATCTGTGTGTCTCCACACTCCCCTTTGTCTGGCTCTCTCCGTCTGGCAACAAGTGCAGTGCTCGGCAGCACTCCCCGGTACCCGGGCGATGCCGTAATGCTGATCCGTGTCTGGCTAAAGGCCAGATTTGTCTGAGCCAGAGGCATGAGAGAGATTCCCAGAGCTGACCTCAGTTGCCCTGCATCCCTCCACCCCAACCTGCTGCAATAGGAAAGCCACATTCCTTTGATAGATTAGTCCATTAAAAGGCCAGAAGAGGAGACCACGGTGCTCCTCCCATCTGACCCCTGCATAGCCCTGGCCCTGGGACGGCCCTGAGCTAATCCCGGCTTGAACTAGAGCAGAGCTGTTAGAGAAACATCCTGTCTTGAGTTACACGTCACCAGGGATGGAGAATCCAGCGCAGGCCTTGGCAGCAGCGTCTCTGAGCCTGACACTGGCCCAGCCACTGAAGGGATTTGAATGAGAAATTCCCAGAAAACGTCATTCAGATCCCCTGGGCTGGGCGCTCTGGCCCCCACTGTATGGGGGTGGGGGCAGAGGAGATGGTCTGATGGTCCCCGCTGGCTGTCACCTCTCCGGCTCTACGAAGAGCTCAGCATCGAAGTGACAGAAACCTTCCCACCTTCACGGTGTTTCCTTCTCTGTATTTAGGGCAATTCCTGTTAAACAGAGTCTATCTCCGGCCGTGTAACAAACACTGCGGGGTTCTCCCACGCTTGGGAGGGGAGACCCCTAAATGCTGAGAGTTACCCTGCGGGTTATTGCACTGCTACGCCTAGTGATGAGCTGCCAAAATCTTAACAACGGGTTCCCTCCTCATCCCACGAGGAGGTCGTTGCCCACCCCCGCCCCCCGGGGACTCCTGCCCCATCCAACCCCCCAAGTTCCTTGACGCCCCCCCCAGGACCCCTTCCCCGTCTACCCCCCTCCCCTGTCCCCTGACTTCCCCAAGAACTGGGCAGGAGGGTCTCATGGGCCACTGTAGTGGGTGTCCACCCCGCCCCTAAGAGCCAGAGGGACCTGCCGGGGGGCGAGGTGGGGAGTCCCGGGGGTGCTTACCTGGGGCAGCTCCCAGGAAGCATCCGGCAGGTCCCTCTGGTTCCTAGGGGTGGGGGAGTGTAGCTGGGGGGGAGCAGGGGGAGCGGCCGCTCCCCCCACTGATCACATCAAAAGTGGCTCCTTAGGCGCTGACTCCCTGGGTGCTCCGGGCCTGGAGCCCCCATGGGGGAAATTTGGTGGGTGCAGAGCCCCCACCGGCAGCTCCCCGCCCTGCCCCGCACCCGGCCCCAGCTCACCTCCGCTCCGCCTCTGCCTCCTCCCCTGAACGCACCGCCCCGCTCTGCTTCTCCGCGCCCCCCAACCCCCCGCCGGCTTCCCGCGAATCAGCTGTTCGGCTGGAAGCCGGGGAGGGCTGAGAAGCAGGGGGCGGGTTCCCGCTCAGGCCGAGGGTGGCGGAGATGAGCTGGGGCGGGGAGCGATTCCCCTGCGTGCCTCCCCCGGGTTACCTGCTGCTGTGCGGGTGGCCCTCCTCGCGCCCCCCAGCTCACCTCCACCTCCCTGGGTCTGAGCGGGAAGCCACCGCCTGCTTCTCAGCTCGCCCCGGCTTCCCGCGCGAACAGCTGATTCACGGGAAGCCTGGAGGGGCGGGGGGCGGAGAAGCGGGGGGCGGCACGTTCAGGGGAGGAGGCGGAGCGGAGGTGAGCTGGGGCCAGGGGTGGGGCGGGGAGCTGCTGGTGGGTGCACCCATCAAATTTTCCCCTTGGGTGCTCCAGGGCTGAAGCACCCGTGGAGTCGGCGCCTAAGGCACCACTTTTGGCCGGTTAAATTTCGAAGCCCTTTTAGAACCGGTTCTCCCTCACAGAGCAAACAGTTCTAAAAGGGCTTCTAAATTAAACAACCTGTTCCAGTGAACTGGTGCGAACCGGCTCCAGCTCACCACTGGCTGTGCCCCACTGACCCCAGCTGGGAACTGCTCCATTGACCCCAATGGAGCTATGCCCCATTGACACCAACTGGGGATGTGAGCCACTACCTTGGTGAGGGGGCAGGGAATGGGACATGGGGCTTTTCCTGTCCAGGCAGCGCTATCTCTGATCTGGCCACATAGCGGGGGACTGGCTGGCTCAGGGGTGGTGGCAAATTGAACCTGGGGCCTTTTCCCTCTAGGAGCCACCGCTCCCATATGGTCCCAGGGAAGAGAACTGGCTGGCTCAATGGGTTGTATTTTCCCGGCCTCAGCACGGTACGCGTGAGAGGCCCTGCTATCACCAACACCTTGACATGCAGTGTTTGGTCTCTCTGACCTCAGCACTTCCCCCTGTCTCTCTCATGGTGTGGGGAGATGTGAGAAGGATCAAAAGGCCAGGTTCCCATCCAGAGCTGAGATGAGTTCAGGTTAACCACAGCCCCCACTACAATAGGCGGGGAGAGACTCTAGTGTCTCTAATGTTAGCAGCAAACACACGTCCCCCAGCTCAGCACCAAATGTGCATGGAGACAGAGGCTGCAGGGCTCCAGCTGTGCACAATGGGGCATGGGCCAGCCCCAGCTGTGCCAGGCTCCAGTTGCTGAGCATCCCCAGAAGATGCCCAGCTGTGCAGACTCAGCAGCGCCTGACCCTCCTCCCCGCCCACGCGAGAAGGTGTTCAGAGAGCCACACAGCAGAGAGTTTGATGCTGAGGTTTCGTGTTCCGCCCCAGCCATGTCTATAAAACCCCTGGGGCTGTGTTTGAAGCACCTTCTCCTTCCCTGCTCTGGTGAAGAGGATGCTGCTGCTACTCCTGCTCCCCATGGCCATTCCTCTGCCCCCCAAGGCTCGAGCTGCTGAGTATTGGTGTGGGGGGGGGCGCACAGGGAGCATAGCCTGCACATGGCTTGGTGAAAGGACTTGTGGCTGCTCCCCCAATACAGCAATCCTGGGGAGCTCTGAAAGGAGGCAGGTTCTCCTCACACACATCTTGGGGTGAGGTGGGCATCTGTGGGCTGGTGGAATGGGGAGCAGAGGGGGGGAAGCTGTTTCCATAGATCCATGGGGTTCCTGTCTGCACTAGGGAAGCTTTTCACCAAAGAACATCAGCCACAGACCGTGGGCGTGTGACATCCCCTGGGGGCCACATGCAAAGTAATAACCTCCTACTGCTGCCAGCTAACAGCCTTGCCCCTTTAGCTCAAGGACTGTGCCCCAGGGCTGGGGTCAACCACAGAGGTGGGAGGCTATTGCATCAGCACGATTGGGAACCCACCCCAATTTCCAACCCTGGTTGGAGACAGACTCTTCCTGCACCAGTAGCCAGCACAGCCGTGCTCCAAACGCAGCTGACTCCTCTGGCCATCTGTGCAGGGCACAGTGACCTCGGGGCTGCCCTAACCTGTCTGTGCCCCAAGGGGCCATTCTGGTAGCTGGTCAGAGCCAGGCACCTCCATGGCCTGGCATAGATCTGCTCCTCCAAGTCCTAGGCTGCTGGGGGGCCTGCCAGAGTCATTGTGCTTACAGCTAATTTATGGGGCGGGTGTTGCAAGGAGAGGGTGGGTCTGGAAAGACCAAAACCCCAATGATGGAGGGGAGGGGCACAGCTGATCTGAGACATGTGGGGCAGAGTTTCAAGAGAGCTCCACAACCACTGGCCTCAATGGGATTCTCCAGTGAACTCAGTGGGGTGGGAGGGGATTGTCAGTGATTTCCACATTAGCTGGGTCAAGGGGTTGATCCAGGAGAAGGAGGCAGGGAAACTGGGCTGGCTGGTTGAGGGGCCAATCTGGGGCAGCAGAGGTTGAGGATGATGGTAGGGGTGGAACTGGGGTCCTTGGTTAAACTGTCCAGCCTCATGTTGTCCCAAAGCAGGGGAGTTTTACCCCTCCCCTCTCTCTGCCAGGGGAGATCATCAGGGGATGGGAGGCTGGGCGTCACTCCAGACCCTACATGGCCTTTGTGAATATAGAGACAAGAGGAGATGGAGAAGGAGGCGGTGGAAGATTCCTGTGTTATGCTTATAAGAAGCACATGGGATCTTTTTCAGGGGAAAAGGCAATACACCACGTTTATTGAAGATACAACAATTACTATATGCATTCACACACACACACACAAACACACACACAGTGCCCACCAGTCGATGTTATAGTTACCAGTCCAGAGTCTGGATCAATCTAGTGGCCAGCTAGGTTGATCACAGATAGGTAGGAGCCAGGTTCTGTCGGTCACGACACGATGGTCCGGGGAAGTCTTGACAGGATGAACCCAAAGTTTCATGGCAAGGCCCCCTGTTTATATAGTGATTTTCCTTCATTGGGACCAATGAGTTTTGCACCGTTATGCTGTAATCAATTGTGGTTTGATTAATGCTTGTTTTCTTAAATTGTTTTCTCATCCTTTATCTTGTTCTTTCATCAAGTCTCTCAAGGAGTTACCCCATGCTAGTGTGATCACCGCTATCTTGTCCCCATTGATAGGTGCCTGTCTCATCTTTAGAGTCGCCAATCTGCCCTCCTCTGACATTTCAATAGGGGCGTGTTGCAGCCTCCTGGCACCCTTGCATCTGTCTTCAGTTCCTCCCTAGAACATCTGGTTCGGTGATGACCTTCACTCTTATCTCTTAACACATCACACACAAACCAGAACTGATTTACACAGAACATTTTGAACGGGAACTTCAAGTTGCAAAGCAAAAGAAAAACAATCATTGCATTCTTTTACTTATTTTAAAATGCTAAACCTACAACAAAGTGGTGACCCTAAAAGGTCTGTTACTGCCTTGAAATCAGTCCAAACACAGATTCTGGCTGATGCATCTCTATCAATGGTTCATTAGGCCATTCCTTTCTGCTATTCAAAAAGGGTGGCTGCCAGGATATGGTCAAATCATACATCAATACATTTAATACACACTACATTATTATTCTTTATCCTTCATTCTAAATTATACAAAATACAAACATAAAATCCTACTACTACACTGGATCCAGGAGAACGTGGTGGTGACAGCGGCTCATTGTAACTGCAACCTGGGGTAAGAAATGCACCAACTGCCATCCCTGAGCAAGCCGATCCCTGTCCTGGGGCATATCTGAACAAGTTCCCCTAGAGGGGAAAGGTGCCGTGTGCCATTCCCTGCCCCATGAGCCAGCCAGCCCCTGTCCTGGGGCTTGCCTCTTGTCATTTTGGGCCACTAATATTGGGCTGGGTACAGAAGGTGTCGGCAACAGATAGCCTGATCTGCTGCTCCAGGAATGGTTACCCCCCTTGGCCTGAGCACCAAGTGGTGTGTTGCAGGATGTTTCCTTAGGAGGAAAAATCGATTGTAGCATTAGGTCTATTATTTCCTGTTTATTTGCAAAGCATGTCCAAAGTCCTGTTTCTCTGAACGCAGTTGGAATGAAACAACAAGTGACTGTTTCTTTACTCCCAGACCCAAGCCTCCTTCAGCCAGCAATCTGCCCAAAATCTCTCTCCCCAGGCTCAGAGCAGGGCACGCTACCCATGCTTCTTTGGATGTGACTGGTGCCTTCTCTGGCAGATTCTCTGGTCTTTCTGCTGCTTCTCGCAGACACACACAGCTCCACCGATCAATGCCCCAGCCCCTGTGTTTGCTAGATTGATCCCCAGGGAAACCCCTTGGGTCAAACACTTCAGCTTCTACTCCTCTGACATGCTTGTGGCTATGTCTACATGAAACAGCCTGTATCAGTCCAGCGCTCTAGAGCTGATGCAGTATACTCAGACAAAACAGGTTTTTTCTGCTGGTGTAGGAACACCACCTCCCCAAATAATGTTAGCTACATTGACAGAGGCCCTCTTCCATCAACAGAGCTACCTTGACACTGGGGGGTTACCAGCATAGCTACCTTGGGCAGGGATGTGGGGTTTTCCCAGCCCTAACCTACATAGCTAAGTTTTAAGTGTAGGCCAGGCCTGTGTGATGGGTGATGATTCTAGTGATTCAGCTTCCTTGTTACCTAAATAAGCTTATAATGGCTTCTGTACATTGATCCTGAGACCAAGACGACTGTGAGACCCACCCACTTTAAGGAGGTTAACGGCCCATGACTGAATCCATTGTATTGGCCCGTCTGCAGCACCTGCATCCCCTTGTATTTCACAGCACCATCACTGTGCTGCTGGGGGCCCACAATGCTGAAATAGATGAAGCAGGGAGGCAGGAGATTGGGGTATGTCACTGAATCCCCCACAAAGAATACAATGATGAAATGCATGAAAATGACATCATGCTGCTCCATGTATCACCCTATTTGTATAACTCTGCCCCAAGAAGTTCACACTACTGCAGGTACCCCCCCCATCCCATCAACCCATCCCCAGTGATCTCCCACTGCGGCAGGTACCCCCCCATCCCATCAACCCATCCCCAGTGATCTCCCACTGCTGCAGGTACCGCCCCCATCCCACCACCCCACACCTGTGACCTCATGCTGCTGCAGGTACTGCCCCAATCCCATCTCCTCACTGCCAGTGACTCTCTGGCTTTGCATTGGCTCTAATTTCTCTCTTCTTGAATCGGGATGTCTCTGCCCATCATCGTCTCTGACCATTGTATTGACCCTGGTCCCTGTGTCCCCTCTTGTTTGTAGCTGGGGCACAAAGCACGGCTCAGTGAACATGTCGGGCTCATTCTTCTGCCCCTGGCCCATCATCCACATGAGTTATGAGGAGAGGCTGAGGGAACTGGGGATGTTTAGTCTGCAGAAGAGAAGAATGAGGGGGGATTTGATAGCTGCTTTCAACTACCTGAAAGGGGGTTCCAAAGAGGATGGATCTAGACTGTTCTCAGTGGTAGCAGATGACAGAACGAGGAGTAATGGTCTCAAGTTGTGGTGGGGGAGATTTAGGTTGGATATTAGGAAAAACTTTTTCACTAGGAGGGTGGTGAAACACTGGAATGCGTTACCTAGGGAGGTGGTGGAATCTCCTTCCTTAGAAGTTTTTAAGGTCAGACTTGACAAAGCCCTGGCTGAGATGATTTAATTGGGGATCGGTCCTGCTTTGAGCAGGGGGTTGGACTAGATGACCTCCTGAGGTCCCTTCCAACCCTGATATTCTATTCTATGATTCTATGATCATCGATTGTGTCCAGGGACTGTGTGCAGTGTCGCCGGCTGGGGCTGGACTAGTGCACAGAATGAGCTGACCTCAGCCACGCTATGGGAGGTGGACATGGTGGTGATGCAGGATGCTGCGTGTCTGAGGAATCCTGATGGGCTCTACCGTGACTATCATGCCTCCACCATTATGTGAGGGGGGACCCAGAGAAGGGCAAAAGTTCTTTCCAAGTAAATCTCCTCCTGCCTTCAAGCTCCCTTGACAAACTGTTATTATTTAAGAGCCTGGTGATGTTGCAGTCGGGCTGCAGAGAGAAGATCAGAGGTCAGTCTGCACTTGGTGTTGTACAAATGAATGGGAAAATAGCTGGTCTTCTTCCAGAGGAGGCGGAGACCAGGTGGCTGCCAGGGATGGGAGGATGTGATGCTGAGACTGGCTGGGCTTGCAGGGGATGCTGCTGAGACCTGTTAATTAACTGTCTCTTGTTTCATTTCACAGGGTGACTCTGGGGGCCCCCTGGTGTACCAGGGAACAACCCAGGGCATTGTCTCTTGGGGATCCGAGGATGGGACCCCCCGGCCCCAGCAGTGTGTACTAGAGTCTCCACCTTTATCCCCTGGATCTGGGCGATGAGGAGGAGGCTGAAGCCTTGAGCCACGCTGGGAATCGCTGCAGGGGCTGGAGCAATGCCACGTCTTTCCTTTGGAGAGGCCCAGATCTAGGGGCTGCTTCACAGAGGGGCTGAGCTCCCCCAAGGCTGAGTCCCACAGCTATCGCTCTGCTCAGGCAGTGCCCAACCCATGAGCATCAAGGCAGGGAGCCTAGGGGAGTTAGAAGCCAGGTTCAAGGCCAGATCTCGTTGGCTCCCTTGGAAATCCCATCTCATAGGCTGCCTCTTCGCTTCGGAAACAGCTGGTTTATTTGCCCCTGGAGTAACGGACATGAGGACTCGGAAGTTTGTAGGTCTTCCCCATTTCAACTGATCGAGTGACAATTTAGGGAAGGCCCACATTGTTACCTGATTTACTAAGCTGTGTTAAAACTGCAGCCTGCCCTTTCCTCACTGGGCCTTTCCCGTGTGTTAGTTACCCTGCACTGGCCACTTCCCATTCCAAACAACATGTTCCCAGGACGGGCAAGGCCAGAGGGAGTTTGTTCATGGGAAAGGAAATCAGCAAATGTCCTGAACTGATTTCAGATGAAATGACAGCTCTGAGAGCCTCCTTCTAACCTCCCCTTCCCTGCCCTTCCATGTGGCCTGCTCATTTTGCTCGCTGCCTCTTCACCAGCAATGAATAAAAATGAAGTTGCAAAACAATGAAGTGTTACCTTTCTGGGAATTGAACAAATGCCCCCAGCCTCGGACCCACAGCCAATTGTTGTACCTTGCAGGTGTAACCATGGTCTGGTTTCAGCCCCGTGGGGAATGAATCCCCTAGGTTAGGAATAGTTCATGCTGGGTCTCCTAGAAAGACAAGGAAAATCATGAGTGAAAAAGTGAATCACTGCATTTATTGTTAGTTCTCCTGACTCTGATATCCCACTGCTGACACCTGGACCAGCTCACTGCCAACAGGAGTGCACTTTAGGCCCACTGAAGGAGAAATTAGTACCAGGGTATTCTTCGTTTCCCTTGTACATCATTCCTCTTCCACTCTGTGCACGTATTCTGGGACAGAAGGGTCACAAACAGCAGGCAGGCTAGCCCCCTCCATCAGACATCTCAGCCCAGATGTCAAGATCTGATCCCAGAAAGCCCCTATGACTCCCTCCCCATCTAACTCTAGCCAGGGGCTATTCAGGCAGGGGGCAAACTTCTTTGCCATTTGCAACAGCTCCCCTGCAACAAAGGTGCATCACAAACCTAGTCCAGGGGCCATCACTGTGATCTATGTTTGTTCAGCACCTGGCATGGTGGGGTCCTGTGCCATGGTTGGGGCACTTAGGTGCTACTGTAATACACCTAATAATTAATGTACAGCACCCAGCACAACAGGGGGCTGGTACTCTGGCCACACCTGAAACTGAACACACCCAGTGACCCAGCTCAAGCTGCCATCAAATCTGCCGCTGTCACAACACTGGGCAGTGCGGTAAATGCTGACAAGGCGGGGGAAGGTACAGGGGTCGATCTGGGGCACTTGGTGAGTTGGGCCCAGTCACACACCAGGGGTGTGAATCCAGCCAATGAAACATTCTCCCAAAGGACTTGGTCACCTCCCCAGAGCTGGGACTCTCTCCTGGAGAACTGGGGCTCTGCAAAGGATCTAGGAGGGCATACAGTGAACAAGCAGTGCCGTGAGCTCCCCATGCACCGCTGGGGCAAAACTGCCCAGAGCCTGGGCTGTAAAAACAGGGGCATAGGAGCAGAAAAACGATTTTGCCTCTCTATGCAGCATTGGTGAGACTGATACTGGGCCCGGGGCAGGGGATAGGCTGCCTCTGGGGGGGTGGGGAATGGACATGGGGCCTTTCCCCTATGAGGGGGCAGCTCTGATCCAGCCCCATGGCAGGGGACTGGCTGGTTCAGGGGGTGCAGAATGAGACGTGGGGCCTTTCCCCTCTAGGGCATCTCTGTGCTGCTGTCACTGTTCCAAGCACCAAGTTCTGCCCTTCCCCAGCTCACCTGTTTCCGTGGGCTGTGGGTAACACTGATCGGTGTCGGTGCTGAGTGAGAAAACACACCCCTGTTCCCCTGTGTGTGAGATAGAGGTGGGTGGCTGTGATCACCCGGATACCAGTGCCCCACCCCAGACATTGTGTACGTAACACCCAAAGTGTCTCTGACCCCCCCCCACCACATTGTCAGAGACAGACAACTCCCCTGCTTCTGCTGCCTCACTGAGTTTTTCAACCCCCAAGGGGGCTCAGCCCCATCCCCACCCAAGGGGTCCTTGGCCTGTCAGGGGAGGTGCTGTCCCCTTATGGGGATTCACACACAAAGAGCCAGGAGCATCACTGATCCAGTCATTCCTGCATCCCACCTCCCCAGGGACCAGACATGGATGCTCCCAGCCAATCCCCCTGCTGGCCCCGAGTCAGGTCAGTGACCCCTCCTGTAGCTACCAGCAGGGTCCAGATAGCGGGTGGGTCCATCAATGGTAGGGTGGGGAGATGGATCTAGAATGGATGTATGGAAATCTAGATGGCTCTAGAATGGATGTACAGGGGTGTGCCTTGATCTAGAAGGTATCGAGAGGTAGCTATATGGGTATGGATAGATTTAGAACAGCATCAACTGAAATGAATCTAGCTTGAATTTAAATGGAGTTGGTTGGGAATTCATGCATCTGTATTGATCTTGAATGGATACAGAGCAGATCTGGAATGGTCCTACATGGTAACACACAGATCTGCTGATATCTGGATGGACAGGTCCCACCCCTCATTAATCAGACATGCCAATTCCAACAGGGGAATCCAGAGCCAAATAATGGAATGGCTGAGATTGGCTCTACCAATAGGCAGATACTAAAGGATGGAAACAAAGTTCATGCCAGTCAACATGGGTTCATGTAGAGCAGACGATGTTCAATGATCACGTTATCATTTCTGAGCTGGAGTCAGAAAAGGTCTGGCTGAGACTAATATACAGACGTTGAACACGGAGCCATGGGAACAACAGCCCTGGACCCATGGTGGAGGCAGGAGTCGCTGGGTGGATTCTGGCTATGGGTGCCCAGGGGGTCAGGTTGGAAGGTCACAATGGTCCCTTCTGGCCTTGAAATCTATGGGTCTGGGTATCTCGGTGCAGAGAAGCCCAGGAGTGTTTCTTCACCTGTAGCAGGGAGGGGGCAGGATTAACCACATCCGCAGCCAGGCCGGGCTGGCACCAGATCAGGGAGGAAGCCCCCCACCCTGATGTGGGCACAGCTGTGGCTGCAGGCTTCTCCTATCAGCATCTCCACCCCTGGACCATCCGGGGTGGGGGTTTCTGGGCAGCAGGGTACACGTCTCTGTGGTTGCCAGTCGCTGCCCTTCCCTCCCTTTCCCTGGTCCATATAACCCCCGGGGCTGAGGCAGAGGCTCCGTGCCCATCCCTGGATGGCTCTGATGATGCAGCTCTTGATCCTGGTCCTGCTCCCCATGGCCTTTCTCCTGCCCCCTGGGGCTGAGGCTGGTAAGTTGGGGTGGGATCAGGGCCCATGGGGAGTGGGGCCCTCACCCAGCAGGGGGAGCTGTGTGGAGCTGTGGGGGTCTCCCCCTGATCCTGCTGGGGCCAAGGGGCTGTAGCAAACCCTGCAGCCTCTCTTGAGTGCAGCTGGGGCTCTCAGAGCAGCCCAAGGGTTGCGTGACCCAGTGCTCACAGGCTCCTTTGCGACACCACTGCCATTCTGTGCCCCACACTGGGAAGCCAGTCGTGGGGCTAAGGCACAGGGCTGGGACCCAAGAAATCTGGGACCAGTTCCCAACTCTGCCCAGCATTTCTGTGGACAGGAGTTTGCATGGATTGCTGATGGGCACCCAAATCCCTTAGGCAGGTCCAGGAACGAGCTCCCTGGGCCTCAGTTTCCCCATCAGTATAATGTGAAGAATGATTCTGTCTTTGTCTGTTTGAACTGGATGCTCTCTGGGGCTGTGTTTGTCGGTCAGTGAAAGGCCTGAAACAATGGGGTCCCTGATCTCGGTTAGCTTCTGCGCAGCACCTGGGACAATGGCATCCTGGATCTCAGTCTAGGTGCAACCCTCATGCAAATAACAGCCATTTGTTAAATACATCTACGCACCTGGGATGGGGAGATTGACCCCAGCCTGGGCCAGGGAAACAATGGGGCTCTTTATATGAATCTGTTCCCCCACCCCCTCAGGTGAGATCATCGGAGGCTGGGAAGCCCAGCCCCACTCCAGGCCATACATGGCCTGTCTGGATATACGTCGCGGAGACAAGAGGTCTCACTGTGGAGGGTTCCTGGTGTCAGAGAACTTCGTGCTGACGGCCGCTCACTGCAATGGAGAGTACGTGCCTCTGTGCTGGGGATGTCGGGGCCGGTCGGGGTTAGAGGGTGATCGGGGAGCCGGGAGCTCTGGCACCGTCGTAGGTTGCAGGGAAGGAGCAGTTAGTGCGACAGGCTGGGAGAGCAGAGCCCAGGGGTCTGAGCTGCTCAGGGGGCGTCGCCATGTCTCTAGGGGCCTCTGCAAACCATGGTCCAGCTCCAACACTGGGTAAGTCAATAGAGCTACAGCCATTGGGGTCTGGCCCCATTGACACCAATGGAGCTATGTCCTGTTGACACCAGCTGGGCGCTGGCCCACTGGCCCGATCGGGGCAGGGAGGGTCTCACAACCCAAGGACAGCTCTGCAGGGCTCTGGGGTGGGGGCAACTGGGCATAGACCCCTGTCTGGATCTAGCTGGGCGGGGTCCCCTGGCTGGACGGGAGCTGAGACCCAGAGGTCAAGGGGAATGAAGGCGTCTGAGATCACTGCCTGAGTGTCCCATGCTTTTGACACGGTCTCCCACAGTATTCTTGTCAGCAAGTTAAGGAAGTATGGGCTGCATGAATGCACTACAAGGTGGGTAGAAAGCTGGCTAGATTGTCGGGCTCAACGGGTAGTGATCAATGGCTCCATGTCTAGTTGGCAGCCGGTATCAAGTGGTGTGCCCCAAGGGTCGGTCCTGGGGCCGGTTTTGTTCAATATCTTCATAAATGATCTGGAGGATGGTGTGGATTGCACTCTCAGCAAATTTGCGGATGATACTAAACTGGGAGGAGTGGTAGATACGCTGGAGGGGAGGGATAGGATACAGAAGGACCTAGACAAATTGGAGGATTGGGCCAAAAGAAATCTGATGAGGTTCAATAAGGATAAGTGCAGGGTCCTGCACTTAGGACGGAAGAACCCAATGCACAGCTACAGACTAGGGACCGAATGGCTAGGCAGCAGTTCTGCGGAAAAGGACCTAGGGGTGACAGTGGACGAGAAGCTGGATATGAGTCAGCAGTGTGCCCTTGTTGCCAAGAAGGCCAATGGCATTTTGGGATGTATAAGTAGGGGCATAGCGAGCAGATCGAGGGACGTGATCGTTCCCCTCTATTCGACATTGGTGAGGCCTCATCTGGAGTACTGTGTCCAGTTTTGGGCCCCACACTTCAAGAAGGATGTGGATAAATTGGAGAGAGTCCAGCGAAGGGCAACAAAAATGATTAGGGGTCTGGAACATATGAGTTATGAGGAGAGGCTGAGGGAGCTGGGATTGTTTAGCCTGCAGAAGAGAAGAATGAGGGGGGATTTGATAGCTGTTTTCAACTACCTGAAAGGGGGTTCCAAAGAGGATGGCTCTAGACTGTTCTCAATGGTATCAGATGACAGAACGAGGAGTAATGGTCTCAAGTTACAGTGGGGGAGGTTTAGATTGGATATTAGGAAAAACTTTTTCACTAAGAGGGTAGTGAAACACTGGAATGCGTTACCTAGGGAGGTGGTAGAATCTCCTTCCTTAGAGGTTTTTAAGGTCAGGCTTGACAAAGCCCTGGCTGGGATGATTTAACTGGGAATTGGTCCTGCTTTGAGCAGGGGGTTGGACTAGATGACCTTCTGGGGTCCCTTCCAACCCTTATATTCTATGATTCTATGATTCTATGCTGCCCTGTCCCCACAAGATCAGTACTTATGTCAGACCAACATGTGCCCACCCCTCACCTCAGTACACTCCTGCCCCAAATGCCCATGTATTGCTCTTGGCTTTTACAGCAAGATCACTGTGTGCCTGGGAGCCCAAGACATTAACCAAGGGGAACCGAGCCAACAGAAATTCTCCGTGCGCCGCCGGATCCCCCATCCGCAATACAACAGAGAGACCCGTAATAATGACATCACGTTGCTGCCGGTGTAACCCACACTCCTTGTGGGTGTAGTATTGTGTCCCACCTACTGGCACCGTATTGTACCCATCCCATCCCCCCGCCCCAGTGACCTCACACTGCTGCAGGTACCGCCCCATCCCATCCCCCCGACCACGGTGACCTCACACTGCTGCAGGTACCATCCCCATCCCATCCCCCCGCCCCAGTGACCTCACACTGCTGCAGGTACCGCCCCATCCCATCCCCCCAACCACGGTGACCTCACACTGCTGCCGGTACCATCCCCATCCCATCCCCCCGCCCCAGTGACCTCACACTGCTTCAGGTACCGCCCCATCCCATCCCCCCGACCACAGTGACCTCACACTGCTGCAGGTACCTCCCCCATCCCATCCCCCCGCCCCTGGTGACCTCACACTGCTGCAGGTATCTCCCCATCCCATCCTCCCGCCCCTGGTGACCTCACACTGCTGCAGGTACCGCCCCATCCCATCCCCCCGCCCCTGGTGACCTCACACTGCTGCAGGTACCGCCCCATCCCATCCCCCTGCCCCTGGTGACCTCACACTGCTGCAGGTACCGCCCCATCCCATCCCCCCGCCCCGGTGACCTCACACTGCTGCAGGTATCTCCCCATCCCATCCTCCCGCCCCTGGTGACCTCACACTGCTGCAGGTACCGCCCCATCCCATCCCCCCGCCCCGGTGACCTCACACTGCTGCAGGTATCTCCCCATCCCATCCCCCCGCCCCTGGTGACCTCACACTGCTGCAGGTACCGCCCCATCCCATCCCCCCGCCCCTGTGACCTCACACTGCTGCAGGTACCGCCCCATCCCATCCCCCCGCCCCTGTGACCTCACACTGCTGCAGGTACCGCCCCATCCCATCCCCCCGCCCCTGGTGACCTCACACTGCTGCAGGTACCGCCCCATCCCATCCCCCCGCCCCGGTAACCTCACACTGCTGCAGGTATCTCCCCATCCCATCCTCCCGCCCCTGGTGACCTCACACTGCTGCAGGTACCGCCCCATCCCATCCCCCCGCCCCGGTGACCTCACACTGCTGCAGGTATCTCCCCATCCCATCCCCCCGCCCCTGGTGACCTCACACTGCTGCAGGTACCGCCCCATCCCATCCCCCCGCCCCTGGTGACCTCACACTGCTGCAGGTACCGCCCCATCCCATCCCCCCGCCCCTGTGACCTCACACTGCTGCAGGTACCGCCCCATCCCATCCCCCCGCCCCTGGTGACCTCACACTGCTGCAGGTACCGCCCCATCCCATCCCCCCACCCCTGGTGACCTCACATTGCTGCAGGTATCTCCCCATCCCATCCCCCCACCCCAGTGACCTCACACTGTTGCAGGTACCGCCCCATCCCATCCCCCCACCCCTGGTGACCTCACACTGCTGCAGGTACCGCCCCATCCCATCCCCCCGCCCCGGTGACCTCACACTGCTGCAGGTATCTCCCCATCCCATCCTCCCGCCCCTGGTGACCTCACACTGCTGCAGGTACCGCCCCATCCCATCCCCCCGCCCCTGTGACCTCACACTGCTGCAGGTATCTCCCCATCCCATCCTCCCGCCCCTGGTGACCTCACACTGCTGCAGGTACCGCCCCATCCCATCCCCCTGTCCCCCTGTCTCCTGAGGAGGAGACCATCCAAACTCTACAGCCCCCTCTCCCCACACAAGGTTGACTGACGTTCCAAAAACTCTCCACCCTCCTCACCACTAATATCGAGATTAATCAGACCCCATCTCAGCCTGCATTTTAGGCTAATCCAGCCCAGCTTTTTCACACTTCTCTTCTCAGACTGGCTCTTCTGTCGGGGCAGGTCGGGCATTAGCGAGTGACGGGGGAGCTGGGAGATCTAGCGCCATCGTAGGTTACAGGGAAAGAGCAACTAGTACCACAGGCTGGGAGAGCAGAGCCTAGGGGTCTCTGCAAACCATGGTCCAGATCCAGCGCTGGGAAAATCTATGGAGTTAGGCCATTGACAGCAACTGGGGGTCTGGCCCATTGGCCAGATCAGGGCAGGGAGGGGCTCAGAATCTCAGGACAGCTCTGCAAGGATCTAGGCTTGGGGGAGCTAGGAATAGACTCCTGTCTGGATCTAACTGGGGAGAGATTACTGGGGTGCAGGAGAGCTGAGACCCAGGGGCTGGGAGGACAATGGGGAGTGAAGCAGCTCAGGAGAACAGCACAAGGGGCTGGTGCAGACACAGGCTGGGACCCTAAAGCCACTGGGCAGGTGTTTTCTGCTGTAGCCAGCACTGCCTAGAGGGGAATCATAGAATCATAGAATATAAGGGTTGGAAGGGACACCAGAAGGTCATCTAGTCCAACCCCCTGCTCGAAGCAGGACCAATTCCCAGTTAAATCATCCCAGCCAGGGCTTTGTCAAGCCTGACCTTAAAAACCTCTAAGGAAGGAGATTCTACCACCTCCCTAGGTAACGCATTCCAGTGTTTCACCACCCTCTTAGTGAAAAAGTTTTTCCTAATATCCAACCTAAACCTCCCCCACTGCAGCTTGAGACCATTACTCCTCGTTCTGTCATCTGATACCATTGAGAACAGTCTAGAGCCATCCTCTTTGGAACCCCCTTTCAGGTAGTTGAAAGCAGCTATCAAATCCCCCCTCATTCTTCTCTTCTGCAGGCTAAACAATCCCAGCTCCCTCAGCCTCTCCTCATAACTCATGTGTTCCAGACCCCTAATCATTTTTGTTGCCCTTCGCTGGACTCTCTCCAATTTATCCACATCCTTCTTGAAGTGTGGGGCCCAAAACTGGACACAGTACTCCAGATGAGGCCTCACCAATGTCGAATAGAGGGGAACGATCACGTCCCTCGATCTGCTCGCTATGCCCCTACTTATACATCCCAAAATGCCATTGGCCTTCTTGGCAACAAGGGCACACTGCTGACTCATATCCAGCTTCTCGTCCACTGTCACCCCTAGGTCCTTTTCCGCAGAACTGCTGCCTAGACATTCGGTCCCTAGTCTGTAGCTGTGCATTGGGTTCTTCCGTCCGAAGTGCAGGACCCTGCACTTATCCTTATTGAACCTCATCAGATTTCTTTTGGCCCAATCCTCCAATTTGTCTAGGTCCTTCTGTATCCTACCCCTCCCCTCCAGCGTATCTACCACTCCTCCCAGTTTAGTATCATCCGCAAATTTGCTGAGAGTGCAATCCACACCATCCTCCAGATCATTTATGAAGATATTGAACAAAACCGGCCCCAGGACCGACCCTTGGGGCACTCCACTTGATACCGGCTGCCAACTAGACATGGAGCCATTGATAACTACCCGTTGAGCCCGACAATCTAGCCAGCTTTCTACCCACCTTGTAGTGCATTCATCCAGCCCATACTTCCTTAACTTGCTGACAAGAATACTGTGGGAGACCGTGTCAAAAGCTTTGCTAAAGTCAAGAAACAATACATCCACTGCTTTCCCTTCATCCACAGAACCAGTAATCTCATCATAGAAGGCGATTAGATTAGTCAGGCATGACCTTCCCTTGGTGAATCCATGCTGGCTGTTCCTGATCACTTTCCTCTCATGCAAGTGCTTCAGGATTGATTCTTTGAGGACCTGCTCCATGATTTTTCCAGGGACTGAAGTGAAAGGCAGCTCATGCCTTTTCCTGCCCTCCTCAGCCAGCCAGTCCCCAGCCCTGGTGCCAGATCAGAGTTGGCAAGGTGTACAGTGCTATATACAGTGCAGGTCAGAAGCTGAATCCGAGATCTCTGCATGAGAACCCCAGACTGCCCTGTCCCCTCCATGTCACTGTACATGAGTCAGACCCACATGTGCCCATCCCCCACCACACATATGCTCCTGCCCCTAATGCCCCAGGTATTGCTCTTGGCTTTTACAGCGAGATCACTGTCAAGCTGGGAGCCCATAACATTAGCAAACAGGAACAGAGCCAACAAGAGATCCCATGCGTCGCCAGATTCCCCACCCGCAATACAACAGTGAGAACATTAACAATGACATCATGCTGCTGCAGATAGCACCCCCATTCCATCACCTCACAGCCGGGGCCCTCACACAGGTGCAGATACCAACCCATCCCATTATCTCACCTCCAGTGCCCTCACACTGGTGCAGGTACCACCCCTCTCTCACATCACCCCGCCCTGAGTGACCTTCCACTGCTGCAAGTACCATCCCCATTCCATCACCCCACCCCCAGCGACCTCACACTCAAGCATTGGACACATCTCCATTTTCCTCTGTTAGGACGTGTTGGCCCCTCCCATCTCCGAGCCCAGTGCTGATCTGGTTCCCTGTTTTCCTTCACATCCATGGCAGCTGGGTGCGGCTCATCGCTCTGCCAAAGACCAACTCCAGGGTGAGACCAGGATCCATGTGAAGCGTGGCTGGGTGCGGTCAGACTGGCTGGAACTAAAGAACTGATACTCTCCGTGAGGTGGACCTGGAGGTCATGAAGGATGACATGTGTCAGTGGAACCATAGGTACAATCCCTCATCAATGTTGTGTGTGGTGAAGCCCAGCCTGGGGAAATTACCTTATCGGGTAAGTATCCTGCTGACCTAGAGGCTCCTTGGTTCCAGGAGGCAGCTGCTGGGAGGGAAGTGGGAGGTGGTTTCCAGGGCTAAATATCTAATTGCACAGTGATCCTCTACCAACCTAGCCCAGCTCAGGAGACGGGGTGTTGATGGAGACAGCAGATTGGCCCAAAGAGTGAGGCGATCAAGAGACCAACACATCACAGCTCCCACTAGCTTGGCCAAGATACATTATTATACATGGCTATTGACATTCCTTCATCTCAAAACCCTGGCCAACACAACACAACCCAACTCTACCCCAAACTCAACCCTCCCAACACAACCCTACCCCAAATGCAAACCCCACCCTACACAAACCTACCAACTCTACACTAAACTCACCCCCAACAACCCTATGCAACTCTATCAAACTTAACCCCTGTCCTGTAAAACTCTCCCCAACCCCAACTCTCCCTAAACTTTACCAACTCTACCAAATCTCTACTAAATTAACTCCTGTCCTATCCAGCTCTACCCAACATACCCCCTGTCCTACTAAACTCTATCCAAACTCATCCGTACCAACATCCACTCAATTGAAATGCTATCCAACTGAAACACAACTCTACCAAACTCTGTCTAACCCTACCAAGTGCTTCACAAACAAAAAAAGGAAACACTTCCAAACAGAAAACATTTTAGTGAAGTTGCCAAAGTTGAAAAAAGTCCATTATTTACAGAAAACGTATTTCTTTCCAAATATTTCAACTGTCTCTACTCTCATGCAATCACATCTGTAGATAAAAAGACATGCTAGAGAAATGCAAACATAATTAGGGTTTTTCCTAATCCCAGGTGATTCTAGTGGCCATTTGGTATGTGAGGGAGTGGCCCAGGGCATCGCTTCATATGTTGATGGGAATTTCTACCACCCAAGCGTGTTCACAAGACTCTCCACCTTCATCCCCTGGATCCAGAACATTCTGCAGAAACAGCACTGAAGCAGACATCCATTTTCCTGGCTCTTTGCCTGGCTAGACCAGCCATGGGCTAACTAGGCTTTGAGTGTGAAATGCAGATTATCTTCATTACTCTTAGAAAAATGCTATGAATTGATTGGTATCAAAATGGATTGGGGGTGGGGGAAGCAGTCCATAGATGTTGAGATAAAACCCTTTGTGTCTCTCAGAGTTTTTTGACTCTCCTGTGGGATTCTAGAGCAGGGATCAGATTCTCTCTATTAAACCCTTTTGGATGGTGCAAAAAAAAAAAGAAAAACAACAACAACTATAGAAAGGCTGGTATTGGAGCCAGCACCCCCTAGAGGGAAAAGTCCCTAAGTCCCATTTCCCTCTCCCCCATTAGCCATCAAATCCCCACTTCCTGAGGTCCGAATAGAGCTGCTACCCTCTACAGGGGACAGGTCCTGTATCTGAACTTTTCAGTTCCTACTTCTCCTGGTGTGGACCATCATTCTGCCCTGTGCATGAACCCTTCACTCTGTTCACACTGGTTCCTTGACACAGCTGAGTAAGCCCTCGTTAACCTCTTCTTTCCACCCGGCACATGCCACTTGTGGTGCAATGCTTGATGCAGCAGCCTCTGTGTGTGTGTGTCTGGATTCCTTTCTGCGTCTGACTGTAACTGCTCTGCCTGGCATTCGCCCCACATCTGCACCTCATGGCCCCTGAATACTAAACAGAGGGTTTGTTGCCACTCTGTTCCCTGTCTCCAAGAGATACCGACCCAGCAGGAATTCACCTGTTGTGGCAACAGTGCCCACTACTGTCCCAATGGGTGTAAAGCTCAGCGATTGTTGAACTTGATATCTTTTTTGGATTTACGCAGCTTTGTTGTAGCCATGTGGATCCGAGGATATGTCAAAGACAAGGTGGGTAAGGTGATATCCTATTGCATTAATTTATCTGAGTGAGAGAGACAAGCTTTGGAGCTTACACAGAACTCATCTTCAGGTCCGGGAGGGGTCCTCTGTGTGTCACAGCTCAATGCAAGGTGGAAACAGATTGTTTAGCATAAGAAGTTAACACATATTTCAAGGGATCATAAAAGGTGAAGTAGCCTGTTAACATCTCTCCAGTCATAGGGGGAGAAAGAGGGTGGAAAAGGTGTGGGGAAAGGGGTTTAGTGGGTTACAGATTCTTGTAATAAGCCAAGAATCAGGTGTCTCTATTCACTTTATTTTTTTTTTATTTTTTTTTAAGTGTCTAGTAAAGTTATGAATTTAAGCTCCCAGGCTCATCTTTTGCAAGTGTTGTGCAGATTTCCTTTGAGGATGAGGACTGAGAGGTCAGACATGGAGTGATCATTTTGTGAAAAGTGTTTGTCCCTGGATGGTAACATGTTTTTGTCTTCCATCATTTTTCTGTGTGAGTTCATTTGAAGGTGGTTGTCTCATTTCACCCACTTTGTTCTTATTGGGGCATTTAGTGAACTGGATGAGGAAAACCACATGTTGTGATGGGCATGTGTAGGACCCACTGATCTTGAAAGGTGCATTGTGGGATGGGGTGTTGACCATTGTAGCAGTGGAGATATTTCTGCATGTTTTGCATCTTTTGTTCTGGCAGGGTCTGATGCTACTTTGAGTTGGTGGGTCCTGGTCCTGATCTTCGTGGAGCTTGCTTCTGATGAGTTTGGAGAGAAATATGTACTAAGTACTTATGCTAAACAACCTGTTCCACTTGTACTTACCTGTGACACCCCGATATCCTTTCCCAGACCTGAAGAAGAGCTTTGTGTAGGCTCAAAAGTGTGTTTTTCTCACCAATAAAAGTTGGTCCAATAAAAGATATCCCCTCACAGACCTTGTCTCCTTTGGATCAGATTACAACTTTGGTGATAATGTTATATACTTATAATTCTGGAAGGCATTTGACTTGGTACTGCACATGCTGATTAAAAACGAGAATGATATAAGATTACCATGGCATACAAGAAATGGATTAAAAGATAGCTAAATTAGAGGTCTCAAAATGTAATTGTAAATGGGGAATCATCATCAAATGGGTGTGTTTCTTGTGGGGTCAGGTATCAGTTCTTGTCCTATGCCACTTACCATTTTTATCAATGCCCTGGAAGAAAACATGAAATCATCACTGATAACGTTTGTAGATGACTCAAAAATTGGGGGAGTGTTCAATAATGAAGATGACAGGGCACCGATACAGAGTGATCTAGATTGTTTGGTAAACTGAGTGCAAGCAAACATTATGCATTTTGACATGGCTAAATGTCAGTGTATACATCCAAGAAAAAAAATGTCGGCCATATTTACAGGATGGGGGATGCTATCCTGGGAAGCAGAGACTCTGCAAAATATTTGGGGGTCATGGTGGATAAGCAGCTGAACATGATCTCCCAGTGTGACGCTGTGGCCAAAATCTCTAATGTAATCCTGGGGTTCATATACAGTGGAATGTCGAGTAGGAGTATAGAGGTTATTTTACCTCTGGATTTGACACTGGTGCAAGTTCTGCTGGAATCCTGTGTCCAAATCTGGGGCCCACAATTAAAGAAGTATTTTGATATATTGGGGAGGGGTCAGAGAAGAGCCATGAGAATGATCAAAGGATTAGAAAACATGCCTGACAGTGATAGACTCAAAGAGCTCAATCTGTTTAGTTTAACAAAGAGAAAGCTATTGGGTGACATGATCACAGTCTATAAGTATCTACACAGGGAACAAAGATTTAATAAAGAGTCATGGTCAATTCTTAATAACTGACCATTTTAAAATGAAGACTGGATGTTTTTTCTAAACAATTCATTCTAGGTATAATTGTGGGGCAGTTCTCTGGGCAGAGTTACACAGGAGTTCAGACCAGATGATCACCATGGTCCCTGCAGGCCTTGGAATCTATGAATTTAGGTGTGGGGATGGATGGATGGATGGATGTGTATGGGGATGGATGGATGGGTGGATGGATAGTGCAGGAATGGATAGAGGGATGGATGGATAGGCAGGGATGGATACATGGATAGACAGATGGAGGAACGGAAGGATGAATGGATGGATGGTCGGATGGACACATGGACGGGTAGAGAGATGGATGGTTGGATGGAGGGATGGTCTTTTCCACCATAAGGATGACACTTGCAACATTGACGAACCCTCCTGCCTTAGTAAGCCCAACCTAACCGCAAACAATTACCCAGAATTAAATCAACATCAACAAACAAATGTAATTAAACAAATAAGCTCTGAACAACTCAAAAATCGAAAGAAAGAAAGAAAGAAAGAAAGAAAGAAAGAAAGAAAGAAAGAAAGAAAGAAAGAAAGAAAGAAAGAAAGAAAGAAAGAAAGAAAGAACTAGAAGGGACCATGATATGTCATCTCATCCAGTCCCCTGCACTGAGGTAGGTCTAAGTATTATCTAGACCATCCCTAACAGATGTTTGTCTAACCTGCTCTTAGAAATCTCCAAAGAAGGCAATTCCACAACCTCCCTGGGCAATTTGTTCTAGTGCTTAACCACCCTGACAGTCAGGAAGTTTTTCCTAATGCCCAACCTAAATCTCCCTTGTTACAGTTTAAGCCCATTGCTTCCTGTCCTGTCCTCAGTGATTAAGGAGAACGATTTATCACCCTCCTATTCATAACAATCTTTTAGGTATTTGAAGACTGTTATCATGTCCTCCTCAGCCTTCTCTTCTCCAGACTAAACAAACCCAGTTTCTTCAATCTTTCCTCAGAGATCATGTTTTCTAGTCCTGTAATCATTTTTGTTGCTCTCCTCTGGAATTTCTCCAATTTCTCCACATCTTTCCTGAAATGCGGGACCCTCAGCTGGATGCAATATTCCAGTTGAGGACTAATCAGTGCTGAGTAGTGCAGAAGAATTGCTTCTTGTGTCTTGCTTATAAGACTCCTGCTAATAGATCTCAGAATTACATTCACTTGTTTTGCAACAGGATTACTGTTGGCTCATATTCAATTTTTGATCTGCTCCTTCCCAGGCAGTCATTTCCCATTTCATATGTGTGAAACAGATTGTTCCTTCCTAAGTACAGTGATTTGCATTTATCGTTATTGAATTGTGTCCTATCTATTTCACACCATCTCTGCAGTTTGTCAAGATCATTTTGAATTCTAATCCTGTCCTCCAAACCACGCGCAACTCCTCCCAGATTGGTATCATCTGCATACTTTATAAGTGTACTCTCTATGCCATTTATGCAGTTATTGAATAGAACCTGACCCAGGATAGATCCCTGCAGGACTCCACTCGATATGCTGCTTCTGCTTGGCTGTGAACCACTGATAACAACTCTCTGGGAACAGTTTTCCAACCAGTTATGTGCCCACCTTATAGTAGGTTCTTCTAGGCTATATTTCCCTAGTTTGTTTATGAGAAGGTCATGCAAGACATAACAAAAGCTTTACTAAACTTGAGATAAATCACATGTACTGCTCCCCACCTATCAACTAGGCTTGTTACCCTGTCAAAAGATACTACGTTGGTTAGACATGATTTGTTCTTGACAAACCCATGTTAACTCTTACTTATTACCTTCTTTTCTTTTAGATGCTTAAAATTATAGAATCATAGATCCATAGAAGATTAGGGTTGGAAGAGACCTCAGGAGGTCAGCTAGTCCAACCCCCTGCTCAAAGCAGGACCAAACCCAAGTAAATCATACCAGCCAGGGCTTGGTCAAGCTGGACCTTAAAAGCCTCTAAGGATGGAGATCTGAGTGTTGGATTATTTGCTCCATTCTCTTTCCAGGTACCAAAATATAGGTGACTGGTCTATAATTCCCTGGGTTACCCTTATTCCCCCTTTTTATAGACAGGTACTATCTTTGCTCTTTTCCAGTCCTCTGAGATCTCTCCCTTTGTTCATGAGTTCTCTAAGATAATCACTAACGGCTCAGAGATCTCTTTAGATAGATAGATAGATAGATAGATAGATAGATAGATAGATAGATAGATAGATAGATAGATAGATAGATAGATAGATTCTGGACTTGCACTGCTGCTAAGACCGCAACAGGGCCATGGTGAGCAGGAACAGGGAGGGTGTTTCCCGGGGGATCCAGGGATCCTGCGCCCAGTTCAGGGCTGCGCACTTTAAAAGGGCTGGCACCAAACTGGAGATGGGGCAGGATGGCGCCAGGCAAATGATTGGAGGGCTGGAGAAAACACCTGGCAGGAAGAGACTGAAAGCACTCGCTCTGTTTGGCCTCTCCACAAGTCTGTGGCCGCTCAGGGCACAAGGACCTTCGCGGGGAGACAAAGCCGGGTGCTGGGGGCTCTTCAATCCAAAAGGGAAAGGCAGAGCAAGATCTAACAGAGGAAGTTGGAGCCTGATCAAATCCAATGGGAAAGGAGTCCCCAGTATGTGACAGGGAGGGGGATTCACCAGGGGAACCAGCTCCACAGAGCAGGGGGGTTCCTCCATCTCCAGGTGGCAGCAGACCCGGCTTTGCTGCCTTGCTGGAAGAGGCGTTCGTCAAACACCAGTGACCGGGCTCAATCCAGGGGAGCTCGGTGAGCTTCTCTGGCTGGGGTCACTCAGGAGGGCACGAACATCTATGGATCCAGGTGTAAGCGGGGGAATAGTCCCGCTATTGTGGGGAACTTTCCTGGCTTCTGCACTACCCTGGTGAAGTGGGCTAGCGAAAGGAGCTGAGTCCTCGCTCCCACTTCCTTTACCCAGTGGCCTCCCTGCCCTTGAGGACTCCCCTTCCACTCTCCTGTCTGGCAGAGTCCTCGTAACCCCAACAAGGCTGGGCCCAGGATTCCTGGGGGGCTCGACCCCCAACCCTGCTGTGATCACCTAGGACAGGGGCTAGGGTGTCCCCACTCCAGGGGTACTCTCTCTGCACTGGGCACTTCTCTGACCCACTGACCATTACATACAAGTTAAAGCAAATGCAAGTTATTTAATCAACAATTAATTTTAAAAAGAATCAGGAAAAATGGGAAAGGTTAAAGGAAACACATCAACCCGCTCTGTGGCAGGGAACATCACAAACAGTGTCTCTGGAACGTCAGGGCAGTTCACAGTCTGTTCCTTGTAAGCCCCAGGCCTCCTGCTCAGGCCCTGGTTGTGCTGCAGGGATGCTCTGGGTTGGACACTTGCTCTGGTGATGGCCGCACGGTCTCAGGCTCTAAGTGGCAGGACCCTTCTGCCCTGTGTCGCCCCCGCCCTGTCGGGGTTACGATCCAAGCCTGGTCTCCCTGTGCTGGGCCCACTGCCCAGGGTCCCCCTCGCTCTCCCCAGCTGCTCACTGCACCCAGCTCCGGACTGCTCCAGCCCCGGCTGCACCACTCGGTCTCTGCACGGCTGCTGCTCTGCCTCCAGCTCCCTGGGCTGCTTCTTTGGCTCTGGTCGCTGCAGCTCTGCTCCCAGGACAGGTCTGCTCTGCAGGCTGCTTCTGTGACTCTGCTCCCAGCACTGACCTGCTTCCTGGGCTGCTTTTCTGGCCCCTCTGGCTCTGGTTGCCTCAGCTCTGCTCCCAGGACAGGTCTGCTCTGCAGGCTGCTTCTGTGACTCTGCTCCCAGCACTGACCTGCTTCCTGGGCTGCTTTTCTGGCCCCTCTGGCTCTGGTTGCTGCAGCTCTGCTCCCAGGGCAAGTCTGTTCTCTCTGGACTGTGCTGGCTTTGGGGCTGCAGCTCTGCTCCCAGGACAGGGTCTGCTCTCTCTGGATCTGGTCCAGCTCTGCTCCCCAGCTCAGCTCAGGCCCCTGCTTTCTCGTTAGCTCAGCCCCACTCTGTCTGACCCAGGCAAATCCAGCTCACACAGAGAACGGGACCTCCCTGGCTTCCTGACTCCCTGAATAGCCTGCTCGCCCTGTCATTCAGGCTGACCTGGAGCATTGGCCTCTCCCCATTATACCTGGGGACTGTCAGTCTCAGGGTCCTGATTCCCCATCGACCCTTCACCCTTTTTAGTACTGACAGCTAGCAACTAAAACACCCCCATGAATGTTAGTTAGGGGGCAACAGTTCCCTTACACAGGTATCCAGGGGAAGATCAGACCAGGGGGGATTCTGCCATCTGTAGCTGAGAGGCCTCAGCACTGGCTCTGTCCCAACCAGGGGCAGGAAGAAAGCAGCGTTATCCATGGCCCCAGCCAATGGCAGGGAGGGCACCAGTGCAGGAAGGAAACCCTCCCCCCCCCCATGCAGGCGTTTCCTCTTGGGGAATCTCCACCTCTGACACATCGCTGATGGGGCATTTCTTGGTAGCTGGGTCCATGACCCTGCACTTCCCGGATCACCTCTTCCCAGGGTCCCCTCTCTACCACCCGCTCTATATAAACCCTGGGGCTGAGACAGACCCACCAGACCCAGCCCCTGGATTTGTACCAAGGATGCTGCTGCTCCTGCTCCCCACGGCCTTTCTCCCAGTGGCTGCAGCCTTTCTCCTGCCCTGGAGGCTTCATGCTGGTGAGTTGAGCTGAGTGACTGGTTGATTTCCCAGCCCTCGGGGGCTAATGGTCAGAGTGGGGCTGAGCGAATCGCTGAGTTTTTGGTTCAGGGGCTGAAATATAAAATCTGGGGGAAATTGGTTTCAACCCAAAAATGATTTTATTTGGTTTTTCTCACTAAAAAAGTTGATCCAGAACCAATTGTTTTTTCTTTTTCATTTGCTTTCATGTGCTTACTTCAATCCCAACAACACTTTGGGGGTGTTTTTTCATTTGATTTCAGGTTGTTTTAGAGGGGTTTTTTCCCGCTGTTTTCAAAAATAATTCACTCCATTTCTAAACAAATCAACATTTCAAAAGAAAAAGGTGAGCTGTTTTGTTTCCCAATGCCAAGAACTAAAGTTGACTCCTTTTTCCAGAAAAAAATTTCCTTTTTTGGTAGTCAAAATAAATCCTCAGAATTCCACCGGAATTCGCAGGTTCTTCTGATGCCCCAAAGTTGCATTTTTTGGCAAATTTACCAATTGCTTAGAAAAATTTGCCCAGTTCTAGTGGTGAGATTAGGGAGACCAGGGCTCATGGGCAGCCCACATCAGGGGCAGGGTTTGGGATTAGCCCTCAGGCTCAGGTAGGTGTCAGGAGAGGGGGCAATGGGGCTGGAGAATGCTAGGGAATCCCTGGCCTACTTCTCTGCGTGGGGAGATGGCCTGGGGCAGCCCCAGAGACAGATGAATGGATGGCTGGGTGTGGGATTAGGGATGGATGGATGGACATGTCCACGTGGGAATATGTGGATTACACTGGGTACATGTATGGGTAGACACCAGGCTGGGGGGATGATCCAGGGGGAGGCCGGGCTGGAGGTGGGCAAGGGGCTGATCCAGGCCAGCAGGAGGTGGCGCTGATGGATTAGGGTCTGCGTTGCACTGGGCTCTTGGTCCCACTCTCCAGACTCCCTTTTGAACCCCTCCCTGTCTTTCTCCAGATCGGGTCATCAGGGGCCAGGAAGCCCCGCTCGGCTCCAGACCCTACATGGCCTACGTGCAAATCGGGTCAATGGGAAGCTGTGGAGGGTTCCTGATCCAGGAGGACGTGGTGGTGACGGCGGCTCATTGTAACTGCAACCTGGGGTAAGAAACATGCCATCCCGCACCCCTGAGCCAGCTGGTCACCTGCCCTAGGGCTGGATTGGGGCTGGTGCCCCTAGAGGGGAAAGGCCCTCTGTCCCATTCCCCATCCACCGAGCCAGCCAGTCCCCCACCCTGGGGCAGGATCAGAGCTGGAAATATGTTGCCCCAAAGACTAGACGTTTATGGGATGTGAAAATTATGAATTTTCATGGGTGCCTGTTAGATTTTAAAGCCCAAACCCACCAAACTAGCATGGTGAATATCCCAGCTGACCTTTGTATTCAAATGCCTGTGATTGAGTCACTTCACTCAGTTGAAATGTGGCTTCTTCTCTGGTCTTTTCCCTTGTCCATCACCTCACAAACCCAGGCACTTGGTTTTTCTTAACCAATCAAGAAATCCCATAATTGCCTTTTGGGGATCTGAGCCCTGCCAAACCCAACAACCTTGTAAGCAATTGATGTAGATCAGCGCTGGGGCTCAGCTGTTGCACCAGAGACTGATCCAATCCCCAGGATTTCCTACTACATTCACTTACGATCATCAGCCATCAATACTTTCATGTCTCTAGCACATTTCTCACACTGTCATTAATTCTCCATGCGCTAAAGTTGCACTTTGCCTTAAGGTGCTCTGTGAATGTGGTCCCTGATAGTTCTAGTTTGGAGGGGGGACACTAGTTTAAAGCATCAAAAGCAGTTGCCTCAAGTTGTTTGTTGGAGGTTGTCGTAGGCTGTTGACTTGGACTGACGAAGGAGAAACAGGCATAGAGCGTAGCTTAGTTAAAATCCAAGTTATGGTTCCTTGAGGTCTCTCTAGGCCGAGAGCAGAGACAACAGGGGAACACCCAGATACTGAGGTTAAAGAAAGATGAAGAGATTCAATCTCTGCCATCAAGTCTCACCACTACTTCTCATGTCCTGCTAACTCTGGAGGAGGGAAGGGGCTATGCAGAGGTGCTGGGCCAAGTGTCCGGGAACCCTTCTGGACTTCAGCATCTTCTCTGAGGCACTCAGCAAGCTCTTTCATCTCACATAATGACCTCTCTCTCCAGGATCATTTGCAGATTTGGGCTTCTTCCTACTTCCATCCATACCCAGTAGATGGCGACGGTGCATAAAATATTATTTGATCCTTTTCTTATTTGTATGTTTCATTCACTCCAGCGACCTTATTTCTGTGTCGGCCCAGCCAAGGCGTCTGGGATTCTCCCCCTTTAAGAAATTTCTTTTAATATTTCAAAGTTACACCCAGGTAAGGTCCTTACACCTTCTGATGGGTATTTTCCTTCTTCTGCCGTATGCAGTTCAATGATTCAGAGATTACAAGATCATTGTGATCACCTTGTGCGACCTCCTGTATAACACAGACCAGAAAATGTCTCCCAAATAATTCCTTTTGATCTACAGCCGATCTTTAAAAAATCCAGTCTTGTTTAAAAATTGTCAGTGAATCAGAATCCATGATGACCTTTGGTAAATTCTCCCAATGGTTAGTTACAGTCCCTGTTAATAATTCATACCATGAAACAATAATTGAGAAAGAAAAACAAACAGAATCCTTTATAGTCCCTCTAAATTAGAAACCAATTGATCTTGAGTTTCTCAGTATAAGGCAAAAAGAAAAGGAGTACTTATGGCACCTTAGAGACTAACCAATTTATTTGAGCATGAGCTTTCGTGAGCTACAATAAATTGGTTAGTCTCTAAGGTGCCACAAGTACTCCTTTTCTTTTTGCGAATACAGACTAACACGGCTGTTACTCTGAAACCTGTCAGTATAAGGCAGGTTTTCCAATCTTTTGATCATTCTCGTGGCTCTTCTCTGACCCTTCCCCAATTTATCAACATCCTTTTTGAATAATGGACACAAGAACTGGACAATGGGTCACTCTGAATAGGAGAACAGTCCATTGGTCAGTCTTTTGGGGTCTCTTTAGCCAACAAGAGGGGAGAAGGAGGAAGTCCATCCACATGTAGGTGCATAAGAGGGTCTCTGTGTTACTCAGTTGCACAACTATAGATAGAAATTTGCACAGGCCAGGTGCAGGGTTGGTGTCCCTATTCGAGGGGCTGTGATGGCCCGACCTCACTGTCCAAAGGGCACTAACGCCCCCATATTCTCTCCTTCTCGTTTCCAGCAATATCTTTGTCTACCTGGGAGTCCAAGACTTCATGAAGCCAGGACAGAACTGGCAACGGATCCGGGCCCGTCGCTGGATCCAGCACCCTGACTTCAGCAATGAGAACTTTGATAACGACATCATGCTGCTGAAGGTACCGCCACCAGTGACCTCATTCTGCTAGGGTACCACCCCCATCCCATCAGCCGGCCCCCAGTGACCTCGCACTGCTGCAGGTACCACCCCCATCCCATCATCCCTCCCCCAGTGACCTCGCACTGCTGCAGGTACCACCCCCATCCCATCATCCCTCCCCCAGTGACCTCGCACTGCTGAAGGTAGCACTCCCGTCCCATCATCCCTCCCCCAGTGACCTCACACTCACTCCCTGGACTCACATCCATGCTCTGGCCGGGTGGTGCTGCCCCTTCCCAGCCCCAGTCCCAGCGCTGATCCGGGTCCATTCTCTCTCTCTCCTCCCCATGGCAGCTATGGCGCAGCGCGGAGCTGACCGAATGGGTGATGCCCATCCCCCTGCCGGAGGCCGATCACCACGTCAGCCCAGGCTCCGAGTGCAGCGTGGCCGGGTGGGGTCGGACCGGAGTGAACACCACCACCGACAGGCTGCAGGAGGCGGAGCAGGAGGTGGTGTCGGACGGGCTGTGCGGAGAGCGGTACCGGCATTACGACCCCACCACCATGCTGTGTGCCGGCAGCCCCCACGCCAAGAAATCAGCCTTCCAGGTAAATACCCCCCAGCCCAGAGCCACTGGGGGTGCAGCAAGCTGCTCCAGGGGAAGGAGCTGGTGGAAACCAGTATGGCCGTGCCCCTCCCATGCTCCACTTCCCCAAAGGGAGCCCATAGTACGTCATGGGAGATGCAGCCCACCCAGGGAAACCAGTATCTAGGACGTCTCCAGAGAGGTATCTCTGGTGTTAGTGCCCTTGTGCAAGGTGCTGGTGGAAATGGGCTGAAATTTAACATGGGCTCATGCACATAGGGACAAGAAACAAGAAAATTGCTGCTCTGAGCTGAGGGCTCATGAGCTCGAAGCAACAGAGCGGAAGGGAGACCTGGGTGTGTCTGTCAATTGCAGGGTGACTACGGGCCTCCAGGAGAAAGGCCCATGCGATCCTGGGATGGAGAAGTTCAGGTGTCTCCAGTAGAGAGGGAGGGTTTAATGCCAGCAGAGAAGGCACCGGGCAGAGCTCAGCTGGAATCCGGTGCAGAGTTCTGGGCAGCCCTGTCCCAAAAAGAAGGATTCCGGCTGGACCAGGTGCCGAGAAGGGCTGGTGGGACGGTCGGGGGAATGGAGAGCCAGTCTCATGAGAGGGGAGTAAAATACTGAGCTATGTTAGCCTAAAACACAGGCTGAGCAGGGTCTGATTGCTCTACAAATACATCAGGGTGGGCAGAGGAGTGGACAGCAGGGAGGGAGACGAGCTGTGGAAGCTACAGGAAAAATCAAATGGGGATAAATGGGGCAGGGATCAATGGAGCCTGGAGATGAGGAGAAGGTTTCTAACCATCAGAGGTGGGAGGTTCTGGAACAACCTCCAACGGCAGCAGTTGTGGGCAAGGGGAACAACCTAACAAGGATGCAGACAGAGCTTGATAAGTTTATGGATGGGATGATATGACAGGGCTGCCTGGGATAGCAGGAACTGGACTGCATGACCCAGTACGCCCCTTCCAATCCTGTGTTCCCATAATGGCATGAGGCCCCTGAAATACAACTCCCATGATGCCTCATGAGTAGACATTTTTGGGCTTTGATTTTTTTAAACATGTTCTAGGGAAAATGTTAATAAAACATGGGGACCCCCCACCACCACCACATGTTCTCATGTCTCTACTCTTCACCTTCCCTGGAGGCTCTACTGGTGAACTCAACCTTGAGGCCACCCAACAGACAGGACCCTGATGAAATCCTGGCCCCATACATGTGGATGGGAGCTTTGCTATTGACATCCATAGGGCCAGGATGTCACTGGAGCTGAGGGAGAATCAGTGTTCCCATCTCACAGGAAATGGCAAGATTTCAATCTTTGTTTTTGAGGAAGAGTTGAGATTTCAACATTTTTGGCAGAGCAGAAATTCCAAAATCTGGTTTGACTCAGAAAAGTCAAAATGTTTCATTGCAACATTTTAAAGGGAAATGAAACATGCTGAGATGTGAACAGATTGAAATGTTTCCTTCCATGCAGGGGTGAAAGTAATATGAAACACTTACCAGTGCAGGGGACCAGCTCCGGGCCCCTGGAAGGGGCTGGGCCTCAGGCTGAAGGGGAGGGGCTGGGGGTCAGCCTCCCCCAGCCAGCCCATCCGCACTGCCTGGCCTGCGCCGTCCGGGGCTCCGGCAGTGATTTAAAAGGGCCCGGGGCTCAGGCTGCTGCTGTGGTAGCAGCGGCAATGGCTGGGAGCCCCGGGCCCTTTAAAATCGCCAGCTCTGGGGCAGCTTCCCTTTTTGCCCCCCTCCCCCCCGCCCTGCCCCCCGGCAGCAGCCCGGAGTGGGGGCAAAAGGGGAAGTGACGTTAAAGCACTGCTGTGGCAGCGCTTTAACGTTGGCTCCATACAGGCCGGTACCGGCTTTTTGCCGCTACACCGTACTGGCCGGTACCGGCCCACTTCACCCCTGCTTCCATGTGAACAAACTGGAGAGCGTCCAGAGGAGAGAAACAACAACAAAATGATCAGAGGTTTAGAACAGCTGACCTAGGAGGAAAGGCTAAAGAATTGGGCATGTTTAGGCTAGGGAAGATGAGGCTGGAGGGGGGATGTGATAACCATCTTCAAATATGATTTAGTTGGTGCTGGTCCTGCTTTGAGCAGGGGTCGGACTAGATGACCTCCTGAGGTCCCTTCCAACCCTGAGATTCTATGGTTCTATGATATGCTAAGGGCTGTTCTAAAGAGGACAGTGACCAAACATTCTCCATGTCCACTGAAGGTGGGACAAGGAGTATTGGGCTTAATCTGCAGCAAGGGAGATTAATGTTGGATACAGTAACTCCTCACTTAAAGTCGTCCCGGTTAACGTTGTTTCATTGCTGATCAGTTAGGGAACATGCTCGTTTAAAGCTGTGCAATGCTCCCTTATAACGTCGTTTGGCAGCCGCCTCCTTTGTCCACTGCTTGCAGGAAGAGCAGCCCGTTGCAGTGAGCTGGTGGGGGCTTGGAACCAGGGTGGGCCGGCAGCCCCCCATCAGCTCCCCGCTCCCCTAAGTTCCCTGTGGGGCAGCCGCCCAGCAGGCTATCAATTGCCGGTAGTTCAGCTGTCCCTCCTCCCACTGCCATGTGCTGCTCCTGCCCTCTGCCTTGTAGCTGCTCCCCGGAGCCTCCTGCTTGCTGTGCGGAGTGGGGGGGAAGAGGGGAGCTAATATCAGGGTGTCCCCCTCCCCCCTGCTCCTGCACCCCACTTACCCCATCTTCCATAGAGCAGGACACACGACAGGGCTCAGGACGGAAGGAGGTTCCTGGCAGCAGCTGCTGTCTCAGCTTGCTGATCTACTTAAAAAGGCAATGTGCTTAGAGTAGGGTCAGCGTACTTAAAGGGGCAATGTACATCTCTCTCTCACACACAGGGTGTGTGTCTCTGTCTCTGTCTCTGTCTGCCACGCTGTCTCCCCTCCCTCCATTCATGCTGCCTTGTAGAGTGTGAGGCTACATTAACAACAAAGTGTTAACCCTTGAGGGCTCAGCCAAGTGCTAGTTCATCATTTAGCAGCAAGGCAACCCCTGGGAAATATCCCACCCTCTGACTTCACCACCTCAACCAAGCTTCGCAATCAGCATCACTGTGTACCAGTATTAAATTGTTTGTTTAAAACGTATACTATGTGTGTATATATATAATATAGTCTTTTGTCTGGTGAAAAAAATTTCCCTGGATCCTAACCCCCCCATTTACATTAATTCTTATGGGGAAATTTGATTTGCTTAACACCATTTCGCTTAAAATCGCATTTTTCAGGAACATAACTATAAGGTTAAGCGAGGAGTTACTGTATTCGGAAAAACTTTCTAACTCTCAGGGTCATTAAGGTCTGGAACAGGTTAACTAGGGAGGTTGCAGAATCCCCATCATTGGAAGTTTTTAAGCCCAGGTTGGCAAGATACCTGTCAGGGATGGTCTAGGTTTATTTGGTCCAGCCTCAGTGAAAAGGGGTAGACTAGGTGACCTTTCAAGGTCACTTCCAGGCTGACATTTCTATAATTCTAGGATTTTGGTTTGCTGACCTGACCTGAAATGCTTCATTTCAAGTGAGTACAACATTAAACTTCAGTTCCTTATCAGCACATTGCCTTCTGGAAGCTGTAGTTCAGGCCTCTGTTTTCCCTTATGTAGGCCCTGTCTGGACTACAACTCCTACAATGCACTGAGTCAGGTGATTCCCTTGATGCCCTGAACATTCAATCAGAGGCAACTCCAGGTTGGGAGCTGGGAGATGTAGTCCTCAAGGGAGCCAACCCCTTAGGAGAGAATACAGACCTGAACTACTACTCTGGAAAGGCAATGCACAGATAGGAAAAAGCAGTTTAATATTTTGTTGAACTGATTCCAAACTAAATGTTTGAGTTCATTTTAAAAAACTGAAATATTCTGATTCAGGTGGAACTGACCCAAAATGAAATATTTCCTTTCAATTTGCCTAGAGCAAAAATTGAAAATTGATTGTTTGCTGTGGAAAATTTCAGTATTGTAGGAACTACCTTTTCCACGGTTACATCATTCTGTCCAGCTCTAGATTTCTCTCTCTGACCACCCATTGAGAGGACTGTTCTGTGTGGTGGAAAGGGCTGGGCCTTCAGCTGCAGAGAACACCTGTACCACATGCAGTCTGAGATCTCCGCAGGACAGGCTGGGCTGGGTAATGTCAGTCACTGATGTTATTCTCCTTATTGGCAGGGTGATTCCGGCGGGCCCCTGGTGTGCAACGGGGTGGTCCAGGGCATTGTTTCCAATGGAGATCCGGACGGACACCCCCCCAGCATATACACAAGAATCTCCAAATTCATCCCCTGGATCAACGAAACTCTGCAGAAGCTGCGTTAAAGGAGACACTCCCCTTTAAAGGGCAAATATTGCCATACTGGGCAATGTGCCTGTGTGGAACCCCCGCGGTGCTTTAGATCAGAGTATTTTTTCCTAGTGTTAGAGAAATGCTACGAATGGCTCAGTCCTGAAATCCTTTTGTGGCTAGAAATACCCCATCGATGTTTGAAATTTCATTCTATGTTTTTTTCACCCCAAGTGGCTAGTCAATGTTTGGGACCCTGAGGGTGTTCCAGTTGGAAGCAGATTGATGATGCAGTCTGGTATTTCCTTTGCTGTGATCTATTTATTTACAAGGAATATCCCAAGTCCTCTTTCCCTGAACACAGTTGGAATCAAACAGCAGCAGACAGCAACTCTGTTCACTGTCCCAAGCCTGCATCTCCAGCCTGCATCTCCATCTCTGTGCTCAAAAAGCTTCTTCTCTTAGCTGTCTCTCGGGGCCATATTTCTTTGCTTCCAGGTTGTTTCTGCCTGGCTTTTTACTTTGTGTCTGACTTGCTTCTGTCCCCGTATCTCTCCATTTGTGTTGTGTCTGTCCGATCCAAGTGCCCCATTACCCCCAGAACAATATTTGGTGAAAAACTTTCCTCCTGAGTCATAGAATCATAGAATCATAGAATATCAGGGTTGGAAGGGACCCCAGAAGGTCATCTAGTCCAACCCCCTGCTCGAAGCAGGACCAATTCCCAGTTAAATCATCCCAGCCAGGGCTTTGTCAAGCCTGACCTTAAAAACCTCTAAGGAAGGAGATTCTACCACCTCCCTAGGTAACTCATTCCAGTGTTTCACCACCCTCTTAGTGGAAAAAGTTTTTCCTAATATCCCATCTAAACCTCCCCCACTGCAACTTGAGACCATTATTCCTCGTTCTGTCATCTACTACCATTGAGAACAGTCTAGAGCCATCCTCTTTGGAACCCCCTTTCAGGTAGTTGAAAGCAGCTATCAAATCCCCCCTCATTCTTCTCTTCTGCAGGCTAAACAATCCCAGCTCCCTCAGCCTCTCCTCATAACTCATGTGTTCCAGACCCCTAATCATTTTTGTTGCCCTTCGCTGGACTCTCTCCAATTTATCCACATCCTTCTTGAAGTGTGGGGCCCAAAACTGGACACAGTACTCCAGATGAGGCCTCACCAATGTCGAATAGAGGGGAACGATCACGTCCCTCGATCTGCTCGCTATGCCCCTACTTATACATCCCAAAATGCCATTGGCCTTCTTGGCAACAAGGGCACACTGCTGACTCATATCCAGCTTCTCGTCCACTGTCACCCCTAGGTCCTTTTCCGCAGAACTGCTGCCTAGCCATTCGGTCCCTAGTCTGTAGCATTCATTAGTCATTAGAATTCCCCCATGTGTACAGGGTTTTACTTCAGCAGAGGGGATTCTGGAGCAAGGGTAAAAATTTTTTCTATTGAATTTTATAGACCCTCTACAAATGCTGATCATTTTTATACCTAATCCATTCTTCAGGAGTTTTCCACCATCAAAATTCCTAGCGGCAGTGTGTCATTGGCTGGCTTAAAAACTTTCTTTCATCCAACCAGAGAGCAGGAATGGGGCCATGTGGCTTAGGTGGGCAACCTATCACCACGAAGCGTGGCGAGTCAAATTAAACAGCCCATGACAATAGAACATTGAAACAATTGCATGAAAACATATGAAATTTCGAATGTTTTGTTTCGCACAGTTTGAGCCAGACCTGACTTTTATTTGTTTTCAGTATTTCCTTTTCTTTTTTCCTCTCCCCGCCCCACAAATATTTAATTATTTATTATATATTACTTGATACTAACTGGAGGTTGGTAAAACCAAAATCCTGGGAACCTGGAAAGCATAGATTGGGACAAAATGAAGAATTGTGTATTTCCAAATATTTGGAAAATATTGAAAACGGATGGTTGTTTGAGGGGAAAAAAGCCATTTTTGAATAAGAACAGTCTTGTTTGAACAATTCGTGCTGCCTTTTCCATTACTGGCCTGTAGATTGGACTTTGCGTGTGTGAGTGAACCAGGGTTGGGTAAGGATAATGGGGCGGTGGGCAGGATGCAGGGAAGCTGGGTTGAGCAATTAGCAAAATTGGAACTAAATATGAACATCTAGGCCCAGATCCACAGAAGGGTTTAGGTGCAAAACTCCCATTGAAATCACCAGGAGCCTAAATATCTTTGTGGATCTGGGCCCCTAGCTCTTCCCATCAGCAGATCTCCAAGCACTTTACAAAGGTGGTTGGGCTCATTAGCCCCAGATGGGAAAACTGAGGCATGGAGAGGGGCCATGACTTGCCCAAGGTTACCCAGCAGCAGAGCTGGGAACAGAACCCAGGTATCCTGAGGTGCGGGCCTGTGGTCTCGCGACTAGGCCACACTGCTTCACCACAACTTGCAGCACCTCAGTCCGATGGTTCTAGGACCTGCGGCCGCCCCAAACTCCTCCGCCACACTGCTTGTAAATTTCACTTCCTGTCTTATATACTCTGGAATCAGTACAGATCTGATACCAATGTCTCCAGCACTGAGTTCCCTGCTGACCCGTGTCGTCTGGGGCAAGCGCTGACTCCACTCAGGCAGGGTAGGTCTCTGGTTACAGGTTGTGGGGCTGTAACACCTAAAGGGCTGGAATTATGCCCAACCCCCACCCTGACACCCAAATCCAGTAGCTGACAAGCAGATACAGATGGAATTGATCTGTGTGTCTCCACACTCCCCTCCGTCTGGCTCTCTCTCCACCTGTTAACAGGGGCATTGCTGGCCAGTGCTCCCCAGTACCGAGCAATGCCGTGTTCCTGATCCCTGGCTGAATAAAGACCAGATTTGTCTGAGCCAGAGGGATGACAGAGATTCCCAGAGCTGCCTGCAGATATCCTGGGTCCCTCCACCCCGATCCACTGCAATAAGAGACCCACGTTCCTTCGATAGATTCGTCCATTCCAAGGCCGGAAGGGACCACGGTGCTGGTCCCGTCTGACCCCTGCATAGCCGTGGCCCTGGGACAGCCCTGAGCTAATCCTGGCTTGAACTAGAACAGAGCTGTTAGAGAAATGTCCCAGCTTGCGTTACACATCACCAGGGAAGGAGAATCCAGCCCAGGCCTTGGCAGAAGCATCTCCAAGCCTGATGCTGGCCCAGCCACTAAAGGGATTCGAATGTCCAACTCCCAGGCAATGTCATTCAGATCCCCTGGGCTGGGCGCTCTGGCCCACACTGTATGGGAGCGGGGGGCAGAGGAGATGGTCTGATGGTCTCCACTGGCCGTCATCTCTCCACTCTACGAACAGCTCAGCATCCATGTGATAGAAACCTTCCCACCTTCACGGTTGTCATAAATATAAAGGGAAGGGTAAACCCCTTTAAAATCCCTCCTGGCCAGAGGAAAAAACCTCTCACCTGTAAAGGGTTAAGAAGCTAAAGGTAACCTCGCTGGCACCTGACCAAATGACCAATGAGGAGACAAGATACTTTCAAAAGCTGGGAGGGAGAAAAACAAAGGGTCTGTGTCTGTCTGTATGATGCTTTTGCCGGGGACAGAACAGGAATGGAGTCTTAGAACTTAGTAAGTCATCTAGCTAGGTATGTGTTAGATTATGATTTCTTTAGATGGCTGAGAAAATAGCTGTGCTGAATAGAATGAATATTCCTGTCTGTGTGTCGTTTTTGTAACTTAAGGTTTTGCCTAGAGGGATTCTCTATGTTTTGAATCTAATTACCCTGTAAGGTATCTACCATCCTGATTTTACAGAGGTGATTCCTTTACTTCTATTAAAAGTCTTCTTGTAAGGAAACTGAATGCTTTTTCATTGTTCTAAGATCCAAGGGTTTGGGTCTGTGGTCACTTATGCAAATTGGTGAGGATTTTTACAAACCTTCCCCGGGAATCCAGGAAGTTTTTGGAAAGTGTAGGGGACAATTTCCTGGTGCAAGTGCTGGATGAACCAACTAGGGGCAGAGCTCTTCTTGACCTGCTGCTCACAAACCGGGAAGAATTAGTAGGGGAAGCAAAAGTGGATGGGAACCTGGGAGGCAGTGACCATGAGATGGTCGAGTTCAGGATCCTAACACAAGGAAGAAAGGAGAGCAGCAGAATACAGACCCTGGACTTCAGAAAAGCAGACTTTGACTCCCTCAGGGAATTGATGGGCAAGATCCCCTGGGAGAATAACATGAGGGGGAAAGGAGTCCAGGAGAGCTGGCTGTATTTTAAAGAATCCTTATTGAGGTTACAGGGACAAACCATCCCGATGTGTAGAAAGAATAGTAAATATGGCAGGCGATTAGCTTGGCTTAACAGTGAAATCCTTGCTGCTCTTAAATACAAAAAAGAAGCTTACAAGAAGTGGAAGATTGGACAAATGACCAGGGATGAGTATAAAAATATTGCTCGGGCTTGCAGGAGTGAAATCAGGAAGGCCAAATCACACCTGGAGTTGCAGCTAGCAAGAGATGTTAAGAGTAACAAGAAGGGTTTCTTCAGGTATGTTAACAACAAGAAGAAAGTCAAGGAAAGTGTGGGCCCCTTACTGAATGAGGGAGGCAACCTCATGACAGAGTATGTGGAAAAAGCTAATGTACTCAATACTTTTTTTGCCTCTGTCTTCACGAACAAGGTCAGCTCCCAGACTGCTGCACTGGGCAGCACAGCATGGGGACCAGGTGACCAGCCCTCTGTGGAGAAAGAAGTGTTTCGGGACTATTTAGAAAAGCTGGACGAGCACAAGTCCATGGGGCCGGATGCGGTGCATCCGAGAGTGCTAAAGGAGTTGGCGGATGTGATTGCAGAGCCATTGCCCATTATCTTTCAAAACTCGTGGCGATCGGGGGAGGTCCCGGATGACTGGAAAAAGGCTAATGTAGTGCCCATCTTTAAAAAAGGGAAGAAGGAGGATCCTGGGAACTACAGGCCAGTCAGCCTCATCTCAGTCCCTGGAAAAATCATGGAGCAGGTCCTCAAGGAATCAATTCTGAAGCACTTAGAGGAGAGGAAAGTGATCAGGAATAGTCAGCGTGGATTCACCAAGGGCAAGTCATGCCTGACTAATCTAATTGCCTTCTATGACGAGATAACTGGCTCTGTGGATGAAGGGAAAGCAGTGGATGTGTTGTTCCTTGACTTTAGCAAAGCTTTTGACACGGTCTCCCACAGTATTCTTGCCAGCAAGTTAAAGAAGTATGGGCTGGATGAATGGACTATAAGGTGGATAGAAAGCTGGCTAGATTGTTGGGCTCAATGGGTAGTGATCAATGGCTCCATGTCTAGTTGGCAGCCGGTATCAAGTGGAGTGCCCCAGGAGTCGGTCCTGGGGCCGGTTTTGTTCAATATCTTCATAAATGATCTGGAGGATGGTGTGGATTGCACCCTCAGCAAGTTTGCAGATGACACTAAACTGGGAGGAGAGGTAGATATACTGGAGGGTAGGGCTAGGATCCAGAGGGACCTAGACAAATTGGAGGATTGGGCCAGAAGAAATCTGATGAGATTCAACAAGGACAAGTGCAGAGTCCTGCACTTAGGACAGAAGAATCCCATGCACCGCTACAGACTAGGGACCGAATGGCTCGGCAACAGTTGTGCAGAAAAGGACCTAGGGGTTACAGTGGACGAGAAGTTGGATATGAGTCAACAGTGTGCCCTTGTTGCCAAGAAGGCCAATGGCATTTTGGGATGTATAAGTAGGGGCATTGCCAGCAGATCGAGGGACGTGATCGTTCCCCTCTATTCGACATTGGTGAGGCCTCATCTGGAGTACTGTGTCCAGTTTTGGGCCCCACACCACAAGAAGGATGTGGAAAAATTGGAAAGAGTCCAGCGGAGGGCAACAAAAATGATGAGGGGACTGGAACACATGACTTATGAGGAGAGGCTGAGGGAACTGGGGATGTTTAGTCTTCAGAAGAGAAGAATGAGGGGGGATTTGATAGCTGCTTTCAACTACCTGAAAGGGGGTTCCAAAGAGGATGGATCTAGACTGTTCTCAGTGGTAGCAGATGACAGAACAAGGAGTAATGGTCTCAAGTTGCAGTGAGGGAGATTTAGGTTGGATATTAGGAAAAACATTTTCACTATGAGGGTGGTGAAACACTGGAATGTGTTACCTAGGGAGGTGGTGGAATCTCCTTCCCTAGAAGTTTTTAAGGTCAGGCTTGACAAAGCCGTGGCTGGGATGATTTAGTCGGGGATTGGTCCTGCTTAGAGCAGCGGGTTGGACTAGATGACCTCCTGAGGTCCCTTCCAACCCTGATATTCTATGATTCTAAGTGGGGTGCAAGGGTTGGGAGGTTTTTTCAGGAACCCAGATAAAGTTTGGTGGTGGCAGTGGAAGTCCAAGGGTAAAATAGTTTGTACCTTCGGGAAGTTTTAACCTAAGCTGGTAAAAGTAAGCTTAGGAGGTTTTCATGCAGGTCCCCACATCTGTACCCTAGAGTTCAGAGTGGGGAAGGAACCTTGACAACCGTGTTTCCTTCTCTGTATTCAGGGCAATTCCTGTTAAACAGAGTCTGTCTTTGGCCGTGTAACAAACACCGCGGGGTTCTCCCAGCACTTGGGAGGGGAGACCCCTAACCGCTGGCAGTTACACTGCAGGTTATTGCACTGTTACGCCCCACTGACCCCAGCTGGGATCTGGCCCGTTGACTCCAGTGGAGCTACTGCCCATTCACACCCGCTCAGGGTCTGGCCCATTGACCCCTAGGGCTGTGCACAGCTGGGGCCCAGCACACCCTGGTGGATGTGCACATCTGGAGCCCAGCACTCAGTTTTGTTGCCATGCTTCCCCTTCCCGGGCGCTCCACATCCCCCTCTGAGGCACATCCATCACCAGGGCCGGGCCAGGCCGGCCTGTGCATCTCCCCGCTGATGCATTTCACCTCTGCCCGGTGTCACGCCTCCACAGGATCTCTGCTGTGCCCTGGCTTTCCAACCGCTGCTCGGTGTAGGCCCGTCACTCTGCTGACCCCCCTACGGTGCCACATTGCCTTCAGAATGGGTCCCGGGGCCTCACTGCCTCCAAGACTGAGCCCCTGGGCTCCAGCCCCCCTGCTTCACACCGTGAGCTCTGCCCGGTGAAGCCAACTGAGAGAGACTCCTGCTAACAGGTGTCTACGCTCCCCAGGGACCTGTGCACCCCAGCCGGGATTGGCAGTGACACCCAGCCGCCTATTCCAAAGAGAGCCGGGTGTACTGGTTCCCTGGACTGAACACAGATTGGGGATGTCCTCGGCTTAGCCTGGGTTAGGCATAGTCCATCTGGCCCCGCTAGTGCACGGAGCCAGCCATGCTAGGCACACCCCAGTTCTGCTCCCTCTCCCCGTCCTTGTTTCTTTGTCTGTCCCAGGGGAGAGCGCCCATGTCTCTGCAAAGGCCAGTTCTCTCCCCAGCTCCCCAGCACATCTGGGCCATTGTCCTCCTGCTGAGCCCTCCTGCATGGCCTGCTGGGATTTCCCATCACGAGAGTGTGGAACTCCCATTGGCTTTCCAGCTCCTCCAACAATCTGGGTCGGGTTCAGCTAGTTGTTAATGACACATTCACGCCACCCCCCAGAGGATGACATATCCCAGCACCTCCTGTCTTCTGCTCTATTCCAAGAGCAGCTTTTTAACCCTTTAACCTCCATGCCCAGCAATGCAAAGCACAGAGGGGAAACTGAGGCATGACCAGGCATCATAAAAATATGACGACTAGTCCCACATTCATCACACCCAGCTCCAGCTTGTCCTGCGAGGCATGTGGCTGAGGCCGAGTCAATGCTGCCCTTCGTGAACCTTCATGTGTGTGTGGGTGGGGGGAGGGAGCAGAGTGGAAAGGCAGGGGGATAAAATTGGGTCCTGCCTTTTAAAATTGGTGGCAGGGAGTCAGGCAGGAGAGGTGCTACGGATGGTGCAAGGCAAATGCTCTACAGAGACGGCACCCAGGTGTCTGGGACAGCAGGGTACTCACCCCTAGGGGGCTCCCTGAGTTAGCATATGCTGGGAGGTAGAGACTGGGAGATGGGATGGGACCCAGGCATCCGGGACAGCAGTGCAGGGCACTCACCCTCAGGGGACGCCAAAGTACAGACAGACAATGATTCCCCAAAGAGTCTCTTCTCAGGTAGGATTTTATTACGTGGGGGGAGTAAAAAGCTGGGCTTTTATTCAAGCACCCGCTGGGCTTGGCACCACCATTCTGGGTTGGGAGGACTCCTTCGTACTCAGAAAACTCCCCAAACCCAGCTCTGCCCCCTTCAATGAAGGGATGCAGGGCTTTCAGCGTGGGACCCTGGGCTGCTGAGACCCCATTGTTTTCTTGATCCAGGGGACGTACGCGGAGACCCTAGTGAACACCCTCGGAGGGGACCCGTCTTTTTTGCCAAAGGAGACGATGCCCTGGGCTGTCCCGTCACACACCAGGGGGCCCCCGGAGTCGCCCTGAGAAATCAAAGCAGGTAGAGGGTAAATATGAGCTCAAAGCACAGCATTCACCTGTCCTTTTTGAACTGTTCTATAGCAGGGATTGCAGTCCCCCACTGCCCCACCTAGCTAGCTAGATAAATAGATAGAGAATCCAGCCCAGGCCTTGGCAGCAGCGTCTCCGAGCCTGATGCTGGCCCAGCCACTAAAGGGATTCAAATGGCCAATTCCCAGGCAATGTCATTCAGATCCCTTGGGCTGGGTGCTCTGGCCCACACTGTGTGGGGGTGGGGGCAGAGGAGATGGTATGATGGTCTCCGCTGGCCGTCATCTCTCCGGCTCTACGAACAGCTCAGCATCCACGTGATAGAAACCTTCCCACCTTCACGGTGTTTCCTTCTCTGTATTCAGGGCATGAATAGACAGATAGATAGATAGATAGATAGTGTATGGGGATGGACAGACAGGCAGATAGACAGACCCCAGTCTCAGTGTTGCCCACTGAAGGTCACCCTAACTGATCCCCTAACTCCCTTGGCCTCCCGGGGAAGCTCCCAGCGCAGCCGCCCGCCAGGGACTGGGCGTTTACCGAGAATGTGGCCTTGTCCTCATTAGGGTTCCCCACACACATCATCTTCGAGGGCTTGTAGTAGTATCGGAGCTTCGTGTCCTTCTGGCAGGTCTCATCTGACATCACCTCCAGTTCCACCTCTTGGAGGATGTTGGTGGTTAGCTTAGCATCGTGGTTGGTCTTGCCCCATCCTGCCACGCTGCACACGGACCCCGGATCCACAGTGCGGCCAGCCTGGGGCAGGGGGATGGTGTATACGGCATCGTCCAGCTCCGCCGGCTCTGCCAGCTGCAATAGGGGGAGGGCAGAGGGGTCAGCGCACTGCCTGGGTGGGAGCCAGGCCAGGGTGGGTGCTGGGAGCTGCGGGGGGAGGTACCTGCAGCAGCATCAGGTCATTCTCGATGCTCATCTTGTTGTATCTGGGATGGGGGATCTTCTGCAGCACAGAGACTCGTTGCTGGGTCTTCTCTTTCCGAAGGACGTTGTGGGCTCCAAGGAGCACGGTGATGTCCCTGGAAGCCAGACAGAGATTGGGCTAGATCTGGAGGTCCTTGGAGGCAGTGCTGCAGTGGGTAAGATGGGGGGCTCAGTAGGGAGTGCCGTGCTGCAGAGAGTGGGGTGGAGCTCAGCATGGGGTTGCTCCCCTGTAAAAACTGCAATCTGTCTCTTTCTCTTAGGTCACCCATCTCGCTCGGGCTCTGTGCAGTGCCCAGCACACTGGGGGCCCTGATCTCAGTCAGCTCCTCGAGTTTCCTAGGTTCCAAGGCCAGGAGGGACCATACGATTGTCTAATCTGGCCCCCTGGAGAACACAGGCCGGAGACCTGCCCCCAAATACCACCATGATGCAGATATTAAATAACGACTTAACTGATATCGAACAAATTAAATAAATTGTAATGTGTCAATAGACTACGAATGATCCAGTTATTGGTCTGAAGGTCGTTAGTCTTCTGTTTGCCTTTCACACAGAAAAACATTAAAGTAAGGGGGGGGTGGGGCTGCTGCACAACTGGATCGCTGCACAGCTGGATGGATGCTGCACAGCTTGATCCCTGCACAGTGGGGGATGCTGCATGACTGGATCCCTGCACAGCTGGATCCCTGCACAGCTGAGGGTGCTGCACCGCTGGATCCCTGCACAAAAGGAGCCCTGCACAGCCCAATGGATGCTGCATGGCTGGATCTCTGCACAAGTGGGGGTGCTGCATGGCTGGATCCCCGCATAGCTGGATCCCTCTACAGCTGGGGATGCTGAACATCTGGATTCCTGCATGGCTGGGTTTCTGCACAGCTGGATGGATGCTGCACAACTAAATCCCTGCACGTCTCAGCATGCTACGCAGTTGGATCCCTGCACAGTTGGGGCTCTGCACAGCTGGGTCCCGGGTTGGGGGAGACACTGGGGCGCAGACACAGGTTCTTACCCATCGCCGCAGTGGGCAGCTGTCAGCACAAAATCCTCCCGCACCAGGAACCCCCCACACATCTCTTCACCTGTGCAGGTTTTTCTCTTGAGATAGGCCATGTAGGGGCGGGAATGCGGCTTGGCTTCCTGGCCGCCGATGATCTCCCCTGGAACCCCGGAGAGAGATGAGGGGATAGATTAGAGCAGGCGCAGATGGAAAACTCCAGCAGAAGCGGCCTTGTCACCCACAGTGCTGGCAACCCTACTCCCCAGATGTGCCAAGCTGCCCAACCCTCGCCTGGCATCCATCGGGACTGAGGTCCATTGGATGCAGCCCCAGCAACTGCTGTCCAGCTCTGCATCGATCCAGATGTTGAGAACCCCCCCACTTCACTCCAGCAGGTCCCTAGACACCAACCACAGTGCCCCCATCCCTTAGACCCCCCCAAAGCTCCCAAAGCCCCAGGGGCCCCCGATCCCAGCCGTACTCACCAGTATGAGCACCGGGGGACAGGAAAAAGGTCATGGGGAGCAGGAGCAAGATCTGGAGCTGCATGTTCAGAGTCAGTGCAGGGACGGTGCATTGGCCTCACGCCTGGCGGCTTTATAGACTCAGCTGGGGAAAGATAAAAGGGAGGAAACCTCAAGGTCGCTCACACACTCATCTGCATGTGGGGCTCACGCGTCTCAGTTTCCAGCCGCACCAACCACACGGGCTGGGGGGAGGACAGGCCGTGCATCAACCTGGCAGATGGGTCCCAGCACAGCTGGATGATGCACCACTGGATGGAGAAGACCCCCTTGGGGACGTGTCTAGCAGGATCCAGGGCTTCTCTGAGTGCCGGCTCACAGCTGGGCGCATCTGGGGCTCTTACTCACCTGGCCCCACCCTCGCTCAGCTCCCTGCCCGTGTCTCTGTGGCTGACACTGACTGACCTCAGTGGTGGGTGAGAACCCGGCCCTTTGATCTTTCTCACAGTGGCCCAGCCGTGAGCAGGCTGGGGCTGGGCAGACCAGCCATCAACCCCGATAACAGCAACCGTACAGGCGGGTTTCATGCAAAGGGGATGCGGCAGGCTCTGTGACATGCTACAGCTGGGAGCTATGACTGTACAGCAGCAGAGGGGCAATGACACAGCAGAGCCAGGAATAGAACCCAGGAGTCCTGGCTCCTAGCCCCCTGCTGTAACCACTAGACCAAATACTCTATGCAATTAATATTAGCAAGGGGGAAGGAACACAAGCGAAAATAGGGTAAGAACAGGTTAAAGAACATCTAAATAAGTTAGATGTATTCAACTTAGCAGCACCTGATGTCATTCCTCCTAGGGTACTTAAGGAACTAGCTGAAGCAACCTCAGAACTGTTAGCAATTATCTTCAAGAACCTCTGGCGGACAGGTGAGGTCCCAGGGGACTGGAGAAGAGCGAACATAGAACTTATCTTTAAAAAGAGGAACAAAGAGGACCCAGGGAATGATAGACTGTTGGGATGGGGGCACTGTGGTGGGTGTCTAGGGACCCACTGGAGTGAAGTGGGTCAGCCTACCTTTGATACCTGTGTAAGCAGGGTCTGAATGAGCTCACCCTGGACAGCTAGCTGGGACAGGGGGAGACTTCAGGAGCAAACTGTATGTAGATGAACACACCTACTCTTCCTAGGTATCCGGCAGACAGAAGCTGTGTTGTTCAAAGTGATCATCTTTGGCTGGTGTTGGGTTTCAAATAATTTTAGTACTGAATGCAGGGGTAGTGAAGTGTTGTTATCAGTGTTGTTATCTTTATTGTATGAGGAAAGGGAGCAGAACTGTGCTTAGCCTGGCCCTATTGAGGGGGTCACCCTCAGCTGAAAGGAACTCACTAAGCCAGGGGCTCAAATGCCAGACCCCTGTGAAAGTCAGAGGGGGTGGGGACAGGTGTCCCTGCCAGAAGATGTGGCTTCTGCCTAAGGGTCCCTGGTATGATTTAACCTGTTCCTTCCCACTCTTCAAAGATAGAGCTAAATAGGCTCCATTAGGAGTCTTTTGTTTTGTTAAGTGCTCACAAGAGTTGAAATCACTTGTGGTGGGACAGCGTTTCTGCCCAGCTTGCTTCAGGTTCCCCCATTAAGAGCTGACAATCACTAAGAGTTGGGTGGAATCTCAAGAGACTGAGCTGCAGAGGTGACAGCAGAGAGGCAAGTGGCAGCAGAAGGTGACCAGCGAGAAGGGGGCTGGTGGGAGCAGCGAGCAAGCGGCCAGTGAGGGTGGGTGGCGGGAACTGGTGAAGCGGCCAGTGGAGCGGAACAGTGGCTGGCTGGGCAGCCAGCCAGAACCAGCACTCAGATGGTGGAGCAAGCAAGGAACCTTCTTCCCCGGGTGGGAGGTGAACTCACACAGATGCACCTCTGAACCCTGGGTCCTCACCAACCAATGACAATCCCTGTGAGTGGGGTGTGGTGAGGAGCAGAGAGGGGCACAGAAATGGAACTTCTGGTTGTAGAACTCAAGAACATGAGGCAGGAGACACTGCCTCACACATGCGGGGCTAGGGCGTCCTGCTCACAGTTTTATGATTCTGAATCCTGCTTGTGGAATTTTCCCTAATTAATGTCAGGTCACTTCCCTCCTTTCATTAAAAGTTTCTTTTCTACACTCAGACTCTGTGCTTGCAAGTGGAGAAGTATTGCCTCTCAGAGATGCCAAGCGGTGGTGGGACCTGATAACAGTCTTCAAATATGTGAAGGGCTGTTACAAAGAGGATGAGGATCAATTGTTCTCCATGTCCACTGAAGGCAGATCAAGAAGTAATGGGCTTAATCTGCAGCAAGGAGGTTAGACATTAGGGACCCAAGAAATTTGGGACCTCTTCCCAGCTGTGCCCAGGATCCCAGTAGGCAAGGATTTTCATGGATCACTGATGGGCACCCAAACCCCTTAGGCAGGTTTTGAAACAATCTTCCTTGGTCTCAGTTTCCCCATCTGTACAATGAGAAGAATGTCTCTGTTTGCATTGGATGCTCTTTGGGGCAGCAAATTTTCAAGAAGTCAGAGAGCACTGGGGAAGTTCCAGAAGCCTGCAAGAAAGCTAATGCTGAGTCAATATTTAAAAAGTGTGACCAGGACGACCCAGGTAGTTATAGGCCTGTCAGTCTGATATCAATCCCAAGGAAGACAGAGTGGCTGTTATGGGACTCAATTAATAAGGAACTAAAGGAGGATAATGTAAAGAGCCCCTGGTAAAGGTGATAGTGTTGATTTATACACATAGACTTTTGTAAGGTGTTTAACTTGGTACCGTACATTTTGATGGAAAACTAGAAGGATATACAATAAGGATGGCACAAGTTAAATGGATAAAAAGCTGGCTCACTGTCAGGTCTCTAGATGTAATTGTAAATGGGAATCGTCATCGAAGGAGTGTTTCTAGTGAGGTCCTGCAGGGATCTGTTCTTGACCCTGTGCTATTTAACTTTTTTTAGTGACATGGAAGAAAACATAAAATCCCCACTGATAAAGTTTGCAGATGACACAAAAATTGGGGGAGTGATAAATAATGAAGAGGACAGATCATTGATAAAGAGCCATCTGGATTTCTTGGTAAACTGGGTGCAAGAAAATAATAAGTGTTTTAATATGGCTAAACATAAATGTATTAATGTAGGAAGAAAAATTACAGGTGATACTCATAGGCTGAGGGACTCTATCCTGGGAAGAAGTGACCTGGAAAAAGTTTTTGGGGTCTTTGTGAATAGTCAGCTGAACAAGAGCTCCCAATGCAACACTGTGGCCTGAAGGGCTAATGCGATCTTGTGATGCATAAACAGGGGAATCTAGAGCAGGAGCAGAGAAATTATTTTACCTCTGTATGTGGCACTGATGCAACTGCTGCTGGAATCCTGTATCCAGTTCTGGGGCCCACAAATCAAAGAGGATGTTGAAAAATTGGAGAGGGTTCAAAGAAGAGCCATGAGAATGATTAATGGATTAGAAAAACTGTGTTATTGATAGATAGATGGGGATGGGGATAGATAGATGGGGAAGGGGCTGGAAAGATAGATGAATTGGGATGGATAGATAGATGGGGATAGATGGATAGGGGTGTGAATTGATAGACAGATATATGGATGGAAACAGATGGATAGATGGGGATATAGATGAATTGGGATTAGATAGATAGATAGATAGATAGATAGATAGATAGATAGATAGATAGATAGATAGATGGGGATTGGCTAGAGAGATAGATAAATCAGGATAGGATTAATCAATGGATGGAGTGGATGGATGGGGATAGATAGTGTGACAGGGTCGGGCCAGATGGCTACAGGAGAGTGATAGTACTGGGAACCACTGTTAAAGGATTCCCTCCCCACCCCCAGCCTAAGAGGGGGGGCGGGTCCACAGGACCTGGAAACCAAGTGGGCAGGGCGTGCCCTCTCGCAGGACCCCGTTGAAGTAGGCCCGAGCAGCGGGCAGTAAAGCGGCCCTCACCTCCTGAAGTACACTCTGGAGAGTACGAGGTCTGGAGAGCCACATGCGCAGAGCGAGCGTCAGGGGATCCAGCCAGTCTCCCCGGTCATAGTTCAGGAGGTCTCCAACTCTGGTAACTTCTGCCAGGACCAACCTCTGGTGCACCGAGGGGGACTCCGCCACCTGCACACGTAGCTGGGGATTGTGTAGCAGGGACTCCAAGAGGAGATCTGCTCATTCAGTGGTCCGAAGCCTAACGCTCGCAGAGTGCCCAGGAGATACCCGTGATCCACCCTGTTGAACACCTTCTCCTGATCCAAGGACAGGAGGGTGAACGACGGACCATCCCTACACCCAAGCTCCAGGAGATCCCGGACCAGATAGATGTTATCAAAGATGGTACGGCCCGGGACAGTGTAGGTCTGGTCTGGGTGGACCACATCCGCCAGCACGGACTCCAGCCACAGCGAGATGGCCTTGGCTACGACTTTGTAGTCCATGCTGAGGAGCGAGATGGGATGCCAATACCATAAGTCGCAGAGGTCCTGCTTCTTCGGCAATAAGGCGAGCATGGCTCGCCTGCATGAGAGAGGGAGGACCTCTCTCTGCAAGGACTCGGACCAGGCAGTGATGAGGTCCAGGCTGAGGACATCCCAGAACACACGGTAGAACTCCACAGTCATCCCATCCATGCCCAGAGATTTATTGGTGGGCATGCGGTGGAGGGCTTCCGAGAACTCAGCCAGAGTGAGAGGCAGCTCTAGCCGGTCTCGGTCGCCCGCGCTCACCAGTGGGAGTCCATCCCAGAGCACTTTGCAAGCGTCAGGATCGGTCAGATCTGGGGAGAAAAGATCTGCGTAGAAGGCCCTGGCCCTCCAGCACATCTCCGCCAGATCCGGGAGGGGGGTGCTATCCTCTGCTAGGAGGCAGGTGACATACTTCTTGGCCCCCTCTTTTTCTCCAGGGCGTAGAAGAAGCAGGAGCTGCGATCCATCTCCCGAAGGAGGCAGATGCAGGATCGAACAAAGGCACTCTGCGCCCGATGGTCCTCGAGGGCTCGGAGCTCCTCCCCCTTCTCCCGGCATGCTCCGCAGAGGGATGGATCCTCGGGGCTGACAGCCAGACCCCTCTCCAGCTCTAAGACCTCCCATTCCAACCGCTCTATCGCCACATACCTCCGTCGGCTGGCGCCCCGGGTGTAGTCAGGACAGAAGAGCTGGGAGCGCACCTTCCCCACGTCCCACCACCACCATGCTGAGGGAAAGGCATGCCAGTGCCCTCGCCAGGCCAGCCAGAGCTCCCGGAAGGACGCCATGAAGCCCACATCCTCCAACAAGCTGTTGTTGAAGTGCCAATAGGCTGGCCCCTGCCTCTCTGCGCAGAGAGAGGCCGTCACGGTGGCTAGATGGTGATCCGAAAACGGGGCCGGCAGGATGCTGGAGGAGTGGGCCGGTGAAAGGTGGAAGCGTGACAAGTAGATGCGGTACAACTGGGAGTGGCGCAACTGATAGTCCTCCACCCGGACAAAAGTAAACGTCAAGATGTCGTCCGGTCGCACCAGACGTCCACCAGGGAGTGATGTTCAATAATCTCCCGGAGGACGTCCGCAGCGGCCGGGCACTGCTCGGTCCCTGAGCGGTCCCACTCCTTGAGGGTGGTGTTAAAGTCCCCGCCCAGGACCAGGCACTCACGAGGATCCAAGAAGCCGAGGAAGGCTGTCATATATATAAAGGGAAGAGTAAACCCCTTTAAAATCCCTCCTGGCCAGAGGAAAAAATCCTCTCACCTGTAAAGGGTTAAGAAGCTAGGATAACCTCGCTGGCACCTGACCAAAATGATCAATGAGGAGACAAGATACTTTCAAAAGCTGGGAGGAGGGAGAAAAACAAAGGGTCTGGGTCTGTCTGTGTGATGCTTTTGCCGGGGACAGAACAGGAATGGAGTCTTAGAACTTAGTAAGTAATCTAGCTAGGTATGTGTTAGATTATGATTTCTTGAAATGGCTGAGAAAATAGCTGTGCTGAATAGAATGAATATTCCTGTCTGTGTGTCTTTTTTGTAACTTAAGGTTTTGCCTAGAGGGATTCTCTATGTTTTGAATCTAATTACCCTGTAAGGTATTTACCATCCTGATTTTACAGAGATGATTCTTTTTTACTTCTATTAAAAGTCTTCTTGTAAGGAAACTGAATGTTTTTTTCATTGTTCTAAGAGCCAAGGGTTTGGGTCTGTGGTCACTTATGCAAATTGGTGAGGAGTTTTACCAAACCTTCCCCAGGAAGTGGGGTGCAAGGGTTGGGAGGATTCTGGGGGGAAAGACGTTTCCAAACTACGTTTTTTCAGGAACCCAGATAAAGTTTGGTGGTGGCAGTGGAAGTCCAAGGGTAAAATAGTTTGTACCTTGGGGAAGTTTTAACCTAAGCTGGTAAGAGTAAGCTTAGGAGGTTTTCATGCAGATCCCCACATCTGTACCCTAGAGTTCAGAGTGGGGAAGGAACCTTGACAAAGGCGGACGTCCCCGAGTGGTCCCACTCCTTGAGGGTGGTATTAAAGTCCCCGCCCAGGACCAGGCACTCACGGGGATCCAAGGAGCTGAGGAAGGCGGACGCCGGCTGATAGAAACGCAGCCGCTCTGGGCCCGATGTCGGGGCATAAACATTAATGAGGTTGACTCCAGCAATTGCAGGTGGCAATCCGGTGGCCAGGCAGGCAGAAAGGACCCCTCTTAGGTGGTGGTTGTGGCGGTGATGGTGTCCACAGCAGCGCCTGGGGATGGAGCAGGGGTCTCTCATTCCTCTCCTGTGGGGAGCGGGCCAGCAGCACCCCCCAAGGGGCTGCATCAGGACTAGCAGCAGCAACCAGGGGTGAGGGGTACACCAGCCAGCCAGCAACCAGGTAGCAGAGAAGGGGGGGCGGTGTCTGGCCCAGACAGGGGAGCAGTTGGAGCAGCAGCAGCAGCGAGAGCTTAGGGCCTAGCAGCAGCCCCAGCAGCAGGAGGAGCAGCCCTCTCCCTCCTTCCTCCCTCCAGGCCAGAGGGCTACAGGAGAGTGATCGGGGCATAGACGTTAACGAGATTGACCACGATCCCCTCCATGCTGACCCAGAGGTGCAGCAGGCAGCCCGGCCCAGCCTCGGCGACCCCCAGCACCTCCGGCCGCAGGTGGGGGGGAACAGGGTCGCCACTCCAGCCATACATCTCTCATAACTGTGAGATGGCTAAAGTAGACCCTGTCCCCCCATTCCAGCCGCCAGCTGTCTTCGGCGGCCAGATTCATTTGGGTCTCCTGCAGGAAAACCACAGAGTATCCCCCTTCCCGAAGGAAGCAGAGCACCTGGCACCTGCGGAGACCCATCCTGCAGCCCCGGGTGTTCAATGTTGCAAAGATGATGGGTGCCATGAGGAGGGCTGCAGGGTATCCTCACCGGCAGGGTCACTCACGGTCCCCATTGGGCTGCACAGCAAACCGTGACCTACCCCGTAGGTGAGTAAGGAGTCACGGAAGCCACGGACCCGCTGGTAGGCCGTGGCAGCCTGCTTCCTGGTCCTTTTACCCTCCCCCATAAGGGCCCTCGCGGCCCAGAGGATTTGATGGAAATCCCCCCATCGCTGGAAAGCGAGCTGCACCTCGTTACAGGAGCCACGGATGTCTTCAAGAAACTCCCACCGCTCTTCTCTCAGCATATGGGGTCCGGGGTCACTGGCCCCCAGCCTTCCTCCAGAGGGGCTCCCAGCACAGCCCCAAGGCCCACTGAATGGGCAGGCAAGGAGCGGATCCCCAATGTGGCGCCCGATAGGCTGGTACCACATGGCCCGCCTCAGATCCCGGCTCAATGGGGGGCGGTGGAGGGAAGATAGCAGCCCTGAGTGGGTTGGGACAGGGGAACATGAAGGCCGCTACCTGGGGGCCATCCTCTGGGAAAGGGAAGGAGACAGCCCCAGCAGCGGCAATGGCGTCATGGGAGGTGGAGCAGGGCAGGTGTCAGGATCAGGGGCAGGGCACGGGTCAGGAAAAGGGTTGGGGAGGGGGCAGAGGCGGGATCCTGGGCCCCAGGAGCCAGGCTGCTGGGAGGTGGTCCCTCTCGATCTGGCACAGAGGTCTGGGGGGTGGGAAGGGGGCCCTCCATGATGCCGGGCTCAGGCTCTATGGAGGGTGTGACAGCCACGGCATCAGGAGATGAACGATCTTCGGTGCGGCCCCTGCCCGGGAAGGAGGTCGGTTGCCCCACACCACCGAGGGATGCCCCTGCTATCTCAGGTCCGGCCGTGAGGCACTGGCCGTCACCTCAGTGGGCTCGGCAGCCATCAGCGGGGTGTCATCTGCCTCCGGGCGGATGGAAGAGTCCAGGGGACCCTCGGAGTCGGAAGCGGAAGCAACGGTTAGGGGGAGGGAGCATGGGGAAAGCGGGGCTGGAGTGAGGTCACTGAGATCGAGGCCCGCTGGCAGAGGGTCGTCCTCCCCCTGGGTAACTGGGGTCAGACCCAGGGCTTCGATTTCTTCGAAAATGGAGGGGAGATCACCCCCCACCACCCTGGGGTTCTCCCCGCCAGCGCCCAAAGCGACGCTCGCCTTGGGGCTTGCAGGGGCCGCGGGAGTCAAAGGGGCAGGGGGGGCTCCATCAGGGGCCTCCACAAGGAGGGGCTCTAGTGGAGGGGCAGTGCTACCCTCTGGTGCTGCCACGTCTTCCCCAGCCGGCACCAGTGGATAGAGTACACCCATGGGCAAGGCAGAAGGCTCGGCATCGGTGCCCCGCTTCCTGGTCTTCTGGGGGACCTCCGCATCCGACGGCAGGAGCAGAGCTCGAGCCTTCCACTTGTCCCGCTTTCCCTGTACTAGGGCCCAGCCCTCCATGGCATCATTTGGGGGCTGGCTAGCAGGGGTCGGGTCAGGGGGCAGGGGCGATGGCTCAGGGACTCGGGGAGGAAATGGTGGGGCAGCATGAGGGAGGGAAGATTTCCCCTCAGGCGGGCCCTCCTATGCCCAGCGGTATCCCTGCTGCACCCTCCTCCACGGGCCCCGCCAGATTGCAGGCAGCAGAGGCGGGGCTCTCCTGCTCGTCTGGGCATAGTGGGAGAGGTTCCCCTTGGGCCCGACGGGAGCAGTGGTGGACTGGGAGGGAGGAGGGGGGCTCCAGGCGCTGGACAGCCTGGGGCGCCTGTGATGATGGGGCCAGAGCCCTGCCGGGGCTCGGGGGTCCCGGACGCTCCTCCGTGCCAGGCCAAGGGGCAGTCCCTCCGGACGTGCCCCATCACCCGGCAGAGGTAGCACTGGGCCTCCCCCGTAGAATAATGCACCTGGTAGCAGGCCCCCTGGTAGGGGACCAAGAAGGACCCCTTGAGCGCCTCTCCATCACACGCCGCCGGCGGCAGTTGAAGCTGCACCTGCTGGTGGAACGAGAGAACGTGACAGAGGGTGGGGTCTTTGCAGCCCAGCGGGAGGGGGCTGATAATGGAGATCAGTTTCCCCAGGGTAGAAAGACAAGGGAGTAGGGTGGCATTGGGAAGGAAGGGCGGTACGGCGGTCAGGACCACTGGGACGCCCACGTCCTCTCACGGCTCCAGGGGGACGAAAACCCCCACCCACCACCAGGCCGTTCTCCACCACCTCCTGGGTGGTGGCCTCCGATTCCAGGAAGAAGACGACCTTCCGATATATTTTAGAGGCCGCCATGATGGCTGTGGGCCCCACCACCCTTGCCAACGCCCGCACGTAGGTCTCCACGTGGGGCAAGGCGGGCACCAGGAGGCAACGGATGCCGTGCTTCCTGGTCAAGGTGGGGAAGGGGCCCCGGCCGCTGCGAATGGTAACAGAGATGGTGGCCTGGAGAGATGACGTAGTGGCAGGCAGAGCGGCTACCGCCACCTGGGCGTATGCCCTGGGGGCTGGGGGAGGGACACCCGCAGAGCTGGTGGAGGGAGCAGCGGGTAGGAATGCCACGGCCAGTGGCAGGGCCGCGGCAGTGGGGGCAGTCCCTGCCATGGAGTACCTGGTCTTTTTGGCAGCGCCCTTCCCCTTCTTTTTGTCCTGGCCCTTCCCACCAGCTGGGGGGGCTCCCCCTCTGAGGGGGTGAGGGACATGGCAGCAACGGAAGTCACCCCGTTGCCCGCTGCTGCCGGTGCCCCAGTGGGGGCGGTAGCAGGTGGTTCAGCAGTGGTGGTTGAGGTAGAGGCTAGAGGGGGTCATGGGGGGCAGGTGGAGGAGGGGCAGCGGGGTCTGGCCAAGGGGTCCCACCCACCTTATTATGGCAGGGGACGAGGTGGGGGGGAGGACAAACACCAGAGGGAGGGGGGAAGGGGAATAGGTCGACCACTCCTCCCCGCTAGGCTGCAGGCAGGGGAGGAGGGCGCCGGAAGGGGAGGGCTGGATGCGGGGCGGGGAGGCTATCAAAGACTTGGGGGGGGGGGTTGGTCTCCAACCCAGGCTAGGATTCTGGCTCCTCTAGCTGCACTAGGGAGGGGGTTATAATAGCATTAAGGGGGCGCAGTGACACGGGGTGAACTAAAATGGGAGGGGCACAAGTGTGTGGGGGTGGAGCATGGGCGCACGGATTGAGGGGCTAATCAGGGCAGGGTGGACTACAGGGGGAGGGAAACAACCAGGTTGGAGGCAGGACAGGGAGACCTAGGGGCTAGCTTCAGAGGCTGGGACGGGGCAAACAAAGCTGCAGAGGTAAACGGGTGGGGCAGACAAACAAACTAAAGCTAGTGAGGGGCTGAGGCAAAGGGAGGGGGGGAAAGGCTGCAAGGGGCAAATGGGGCAGGTAGCAAGGGGCAAACTCCATGCGGACCCGGAGGTGCAGCAGGCGGCCCAGCACCTCCGGTCATAGGTCAGGGGAGAACAGGGTCACCACTCCTGCCGTACGAACAAGAGGATGTGATGGAGGGCGGGGTCTTTTCAGCCCAGTGGGAGAGGGCTGATGATGAGGAGGGGTTTCCCCAGGGTAGAGGGTAATAGGGCAGCATTAGGGAGGAAGGGAGGGACGGAGGTCAGGACCAAATGGATGCCCAGCTCCTCCAGCTGCTCCAGGGGGACAAACACGCCCCCCCACCGCCAGGCCCTTATCCACCACCTCCTGAGCAAAGCCCGCCCACTGCTAAAGGATCCCCCCCAGCCTAAGAGGGGGATCCACAGGACCTGGGCACCAAATAAATCCGGGGGACAACTAATGAAGTAACAGGGACAGGAGTGTGGTCAAAGGGTCAAACGACGGGTACCGGACAGGGACACCGAGCAGAGAACCCCGGACAGCGCCCACTGCTCCTCAAAGGCATCAAGGGAGTCAGTGGACACCGCCCAGATATGTGAACGGACCGAGGATCGGAAATAGGCCCCACAGTCACAGGAGACTCCATCGGCCAACCTCCTCACTCTGGTTTTATAGATGGCCATTTTAGCTAGGGCCAGGAGGAGGCTGACCAGGAGATCCCGTGACTTTCTGGGGCCACGGATAGGGAGTGCATAAATAAGAAGGTGAGGGGAAAAGTGCAACCAAAATCTTAACAAGCTGTCTAAGAGGAGCCAGAATAGGGGCTGCAGCCTGGCGCACTCCAGGTATATGTGCGCCCGGGTTTCCCTCACGCCGCAAAAGGGGCAGGTGTCCAGGATAGGGGTGAAACGCACGAAGTACATGCCCGTGCTCACGGCCCCGTGAAGGAGCTGCCAACTGATATCCCCAGCGGCTACAGGAGAGTGATCGAAGGGAGAGACAGGAGTCCCGGGTTAAGCCGGTTCCTTTTCCCTGGGTAAAGGTAACAGGGGCAGTTCCAGAACAAACAAGAACTCGCTGGAACCAATGAAGACCGGCAGGCTAATCAGGGCACATGGTTTAAAAAGGACTTCACTTCAGTCAGTGAGGGGTGCGCAAGGAGCTGAGAGTGAGAGGGCGTGTTGATGGAGGACTGAGGAGTACAAATGCTATCTGGCATCAGGAGGAAGGTCCTGTGAGGATACAGAAGGTGTTGGGAGGAGGCCATGGGGAAGTAGCCCAGGGAGTTGTAGCTGTCAAACAGGTGTTACACGAAACCCTGTAGACAGCTGTGATCCACAAGGCCCTGGGCTGGAGCCCGGAGTAGAGGGCGGGCCCGAGTTCCCCCCATCCTCAACTCCCTATTGGATACAGGAGGAGTTGACCTAGACTGTGAGTCCCACCAGAGGGGAAGGTCCCTGGCCTGTCCCCCAACCCACTGGGTGGACCAGCAGAGACTGTGGGGATTGTTCTCCTTCCTTTTCCCCATGCTGGCCAGTGATGAGGTTAGCTGAGTGAACAGCAGGTTTGAGCCACTAGAAAAAGTGGCCAACCTGAGGGCTGCCATGAACCCCTGAGGCGAGCAAATCCCCCAATAAGCGCAGGACCCACCAAGGCAGAGGAGAAACTTTGTCACGATAGATGGATGAGGATGGCAAGAGGCAGCTCGATTTTTTGTCACTAGAATAGTTTCAAACCTGTCCCACTTTTGTCCCAGAAGTTGACCCTCTGGTGTCAGGACAGCTGATTCCTAGGCAGCTTTTACACTTTGCATCTCTGTACCAGCAAGCAGGGTCTCGTCCAGCCCTGAATGGGTTAATTCCCTCCTGGCACCCATCAGATCCTCATTCTTACTCCTGTGGGAATTCTGTATCACTATCCAATACTGAATTTGCACAGAAATTAATGTTGTTTGTGTAAGGGGACTGTTGCCCCCTTACTAACATTCAGTGGGGGTGTTTTGGTTGGCTAGCTCCCATTTCCGAAAAGGGGGAAGGGTCGATGGGGAATCAGGACCCTGAGACTGACAGCCCCCAAGAACAATGGGGAGAGGCCAATGCTCCAGGTCAGCCTGAATGACAGGGCAGGCAGGCTAATCAGGGAGTCAGGAGGCCAGGGAGGTCCCGTCCTCTGTGTGAGCTGGACTTGCCTGGGTCAGACAGAGTGGGGTCGAGCTGAGGAGAAAGCAGGGGTCCAAGCTGAGCTGGGGGACAGAGCTGCAGCCCCAAAGCCAGAGGCCCAGCCCAGAGAGAGCAGACTTGCCCTGGGAGCAGAGCTGCAGCAACCAGAGCCAGAGGGGCCAGAAAAGCAGCCCAGAGAACAGGTCAGTGCTGGGAGCAGAGTCACAGAAGCAGCCTGCAGAGCAGACCTGTCCTGGGAGCAGAGCTGCAGCAACCAGAGCCAGAGGGGCCAGAGAAGCAGCCCAGGGAGCTGGAGGCAGAGCAGCAGCCGTGCAGAGACCGAGTGGTGCAGCCGGGGCCGGAGCAGTCCGGAGCTGGGTGCGGTGAGCAGCTGGGGAGAGCGAGGGGGACCCTGGGCAGCAGGCCCAGCACAGGGAGACGCCTCAGCCAAGAGGCTCTGCAGGCCAGGCTTGGATCGTAACCCCGACAGGGTGCGGGCGATGCTGGGAAGAAGGGTCCTGCCACTTAGAGCCTGAGAGCGTGTGGCCACCACCAGAGCAAGTGTCCAACCCAGAGCATCCCTGCAGCACAACCAGGGCCTGAGCAGGAGGCCTGGGACGTACAAGGAACAGACTGTGAACTGCCCTGACGTTCCAGAGACGCTGTTTGTGATGTTCCCTGCCACAGAGCGGGTTGATGTGTTTCCTTTAACCTTTCCCATTTTTTCTTATTCTTTTTAAAATTAATTGTTGATTAAATAACTTGCATTTGCTTTAACTTGTATGTAATGGTCAGTGGGTCAGAGAAGTGCCCAGTGCAGAGAGAGTACCCCGGTGTGGGGACACCCTAGCCCCTGTCCTAGGTGACCACAGCAGGGTTGGGGGTTGAGCCCCCCAGGAATCCTGGGCCCAGCCTTGTTGGGGTTACGAGGACTCTGCCAGACAGGAGAGTGGAAGGGGAGTCCTCAAGGGCAGGGAGGCCACTGGGTAAAGGAAGTGGGAGCGAGGACTCAGATCCTTTCACTAGCCCATTTCACCAGGGTAGTGCAGAAGCCAGGAAAGTTCCCCACAAGAGCGGGACTATTCCCCCGCTTATATTTGCACAGAATTCCCCCCCCCTCGCCCCGCCCCACCCTACCCCACCCTGAAATGGGCTGCACAGCTGCTGGCCTCCACAAGGAGGCGCTGGTCCCCGCGGAGTCCAGCTTGCACAAAGAAGACACGGCCCGGGGGAGGGGAGGGAGCTGGAGGGTTCCCGGCAGCTGCAGTTCTCAGCACGCCCTGGAGGAAGGCAGCAGCAGGCAGGAAACTCCATAGAAGCCCGGTACCCAGCATCAGGCTGTCTCCCCTCTGGATCCCTGGGCTCTGGGGGGGAAAGGGGGGTTGTCTGGGTTGGGGGGCCCACAGCTGGGCTCCAGGGGTAGGGGGTGCAGGAGTCTGAACTGGGGGGTGCCACGCAGCTGGGCTTTGGCAGGAGGGGGTGCGGTTGTCTGGGCTGGGGGGATACCCCGCTCTGGGCAGGAGGGGGCAGAGAAACAGGAATTGGGTTGTTGTAGGGGTTGCTTTAACTCTCTACTGCTGGGGGACAATTTGTGTGTCTCTGTATTGTTACAGATATACATACTGCCACATATTTTGAAATCAATTACCAAAATAATTGAAACCGGTGTGATTCTATTTTGTTATTTTGACAAAGAAAATATCCAGAATTTCGAAATGTTGTGCGCAGAATTCCCCCAGGGGTATGACATGCTGCGTGAAATCTCTGAACCCAAGTGTCCTAGGTCCGAGGCCAGTGCATTTACCACAAGCCCAACCTTTCCCTATAGGGGTAAATTCCCTCCTGGGCCTGGCAGATGCAGCAGTTGCTCTGGATATCGAGGCTCATGTTGATCGCTCACTCCCAGAATCACTTTTTTTTTTTTAACTTTTTTTATTCATTGCTGGCAATGTAGCAGTGAATGAAACGCAGCAGGCCGCATAGCAGGGTGGGGCAGGGAAGGTGGGAAAGAGGCAATCAGCACCGGGGATTGATCTGCAATCCGTTCAGGGTAGCCTTCACTGTGTTCCCTTCCCACTGGCCTTGTCCACACTGGGAACAGGTGTGTTTGGAATGGGAAGTGGCCCCCCAGGGGGAACTAACACACAGGAAAGGCCCCGTGAGGACAGGGCAGGCTGCAGTTTTAACAGACTTAGCAGGTCGGGTAATGACGAGGATCTCCCATACACGGTCACTCGATAGGGTGACATGGGTGAGAGCTACAAACCGCCGGGTCTGCTCCAGGGTTTGGCCCGTGTCCTTTACCCTGGGGGAAATAAACCAGCTAGTTCCCTAGTGAAGAGGCAGCCTAAGGGTTGGGATTCCCAAGGGAACTGACAGGAGCAGGCCTTGAACCTGGTTCCTAAATCCCCTAGGCTCCCTGCATTGATGATCATGGGATGGGCGCTGCCTAAGCGGAGCGATGGCTGGGGGAGGCTCAGCCTGAGGGGACGCAGCCCTTCTGCAAAGCGGCCCTATGTCTGGGCCTCTCCAAAGGACAGAAGCGGTGCAGCTCTGGCCAGTGCAGCGATTCCTGGTGCAGCTCAGGGCTGCAGCCTCTTCATCGTCTCCTGTATCCAGGGGATGAAGGAGAAGACACTTGTGTACACCCCAGGGGGCTCCCCAAGAGACGATGCCCTGGGCTGTTTCCCACACACCAGGGGACCCCCAGAGTCACCCTGTGAAATGAAACAAGCCACAGTTATTTTCCCATTCATTTGTACAGCTCCTAGTGCAGTGGGGCCTGATCCCCAATAACCACTTGTAGGCTCGACTGCAACACCAACAGCCTCATTAATAATAATGATTGGATGCTTGAAGCCAGGAGCACATTTACCTTTGCACAGTTTTTGTTAGTCTTTGGATCCCCCCCACATGATCGTTGAGGCGTTATAGTCATGATATGTCCCATTATGTTTCTTTGGACATGCGGCATCTTTCATCACCACCACATCCACCTCCTGGAGCATGGCCAGAGTTGATTCACTCTTTGACCTAGTCCTGCCCCAGCCAGCAAGGCTGTACACAGTCCCAGGCTTTACTCTCTCGCTGGCTTGGGGCAGGGCGATGGTTTTCACTCATCTATTCAACTTCGCTCTCTTTGCCAGCTGAGACACAAGACCGATGAAGATCAATGTGAAGGTCGCACTCAAGGACGCAGAGACACACCCCAATACCCAGCAAAACCCATAACCATGGTCTCAGTGGGGGGGGGGGTGATGGGATGGGGGCAGTACCTGCAGCAGCATGATGTCATTGTCATCGGTCTCCTCGTTGTACTGCGGGTGAGGTATCTGGTGGCACATGGGGATCTTTTGTCTTTTCCATTCCCCTAGTCTTATGTTATGGGCTCCCAGCTTGACAATAATCTCACTGTAAAAGCCAAGAACAATCCATGAGGCAGCAGGGGCAGGAGTGAATGTGAGACAGGGGATGGGCACATGTGAGTCTGTCACATGAACAGTGATATGGACGGGACAGGGCAGCATGGGTCTCTTAGGCCATGATCCCAGACTCAGCCGCTGGCCTGGAAAAACGTAAAGACCACCGTATACATTGCCCACTGAGATCCAGCCCCAGGACTGGGAACTGGCTGACTTAGGGAGGGAGGGGGAATAGCACATGAGGCCTCTCCCCGCTAGAGGGTGCCATTTGCGGCACAAAGTCCCTGCCCAGTGGTGTTGGGGTCCCAGCCTGTGTCTCTCCCAGCCCCTTCTGCTGTTTCCCTGAGTTCCTTCACTCCCCATTGTCCTCCCAGCCCCTGGATCTCAGCTGCCCTGCACCCCAGCTAGATCCACACAGGGGGTCTATGCCCAGCTCCCTGCAGCCCAGAGCCCTGCAGAGCTGTCCTGGGGCTGTGAGCCCCTCCTTGCCCTGATCTGGGCAATGGGCCAGACCCCAGCTGGTGCCAATGGCTGTAGCTCCATTGATTTACCCAGTGCTGAAGCTGGACCATGGTTTGCAGAGGCCCCTAGAGACACGGCGATGCCCCCTGAGCAGATCAGACCCCTGGGCTCTGCTCTCCCAGCCTGTCACACTAACTGCTCCTTCCCTGCAACCTACGACAGTGCCAGGACTCCCAACTCCCCCATCACCCAGTAACACCTGACCTGCCCCGACATTCCCAGCACGGAGGCGCTTACTCTCCATTGCAGTGGGCGGCCGTCAGCACGAAGTTCTCCGTCACCAGGAACCCTCCGCAGCTGTAACTCTCATCTTCATCTCATATATCCAGATAGGCCATGTAGGGTCTGCAGTGGGGCTTCAATTTCTTTTCCCCGATGATCTCACCTAGTCGGGGGGAGACCAGTTTCATACAAAGAGCCCCATTGTGTCCCTAGGCCGAGCAGGGACCGAGCTCCCCATCCCGAAGGGGAGTCCCCACAGCCTCAACCCACCCTCTCTGATGCTCTCCCTGGGGGATCCCTGGGCCTGGAACTCTGCCCTCTCCTCAGCTCTCCCCCAGACTGGACACCCCATGGGGCCGAAGGGTAAATCTGAAACTCTGACCTGGCTGGGTGGAGAATCGGTGCCAAATGCACCGGGACTGGGTCAGTAATCGCACTGCCTTAAGATAATGGCAATGGGGGCCAAAGTCACCCCAGATTAGGCCAGGTAGCCCCCATATGGGCACTGACAATCTTACTGGCTGAATTTCCTTCAGGCAGGATCCTTTCCCCCAGTCCAATGCTGCTCCCTTTGTACTTCCGGTGTTGTGAATGCCGTGGGTAGAGAGAAAGGGAGAGATCATTTGGGGCAGCTTCTCCCCCTTCTGATAGTACTTTCTCTTCTTCAATAACCGTCTCCAGCTGGGGTTGAGGAAACAGAAACTCCATAGACAGGCACCCCAAGCTCTTTGTTGATGAAAATGTACATTTTTCACCCATATCCCCTTTCCCCGATGAAGAGTGGCCACTTAATCATTGTACCCCATGATCACCCCTTTTACAGGACTGACTGTGATAGGCCCCTAGATACCAACCACTGAACCCAATCCCTGAGACCCCCCTTTTACCTCAAAGACCATGAGTCCCTGAGTCCAGTTATACTTAGCAGCCCAAGTTCTGGGGGAGCAGGAGAAAGGCTGTGGGGAGCAGGAGCAAGATCTGTAACTGCATGTTTGCAGTCAGTACAGGGATGGCACATCTGCCTCAGACGTGGGGACTTTATAAACTCAGTTTGGGGTGGGGGGAGATCAGGGGGACAGGAAACCTCAGGGTCACCCACACACTCATCTAAATGCAGGGCTCAGGTGTCTCAGTTTCCAACCACAGCCAACCACACGGGCTGGGGAGAAGGACAGGCCGTGTGTCAGCCACACATCCTACACAGCTGGCTGGATACTGCATGGCTGGGTCCCTGCACAGCTGGATGGATGATGCACCACTGGATGGAGACGACCTTGGAGGACACATGTCTCACAGGATCCAGCATTGATCTGGATGCCAGCTCACAGCTGTGCACATCTGGGGCTCTTACTCACCTGGCCTCATCCTTGCTCAGCTCCCTGCCCGTGTCTCTGTGGTGGAGACTGTGGATGACAGCGACTGATGTCGGTGGGGAGGGTGGGAACGTAGCCCTTTGATCTTTCTCGGGGTGGCCCAGTCGTGAGCAGGGTGGGGCTGGGCAGAGCAGCCATCGGCCCCGATCACAGCAACTGTGGCGGGAGGGTTTCTGAGAAGCCCTGACCTGAGTGTGTGACCACGCGAAGGTGATGTGGCAGCCTGTGGGATGCCATATAGCTGGGAGGTCTGACTGTGCCGCACCAGAGGGGAAACAGCACTGCAGAGGCAGGGATAGAACCAAGGAGGCCTGACTCTCAGACCCCCCCCCCCACTCTAACCACTATACCCCACTGCCCTCCCAAAGGCAGGGATAGTTAGTGCCAACCAGTGATGGCTTCACTGTCCTTTACAAGCGACTCCAGTCTCAGACCTGACAAACTCACTACACCTAAGGCTCTGCTTCCCTGGTATTTACCCCTGAAGGGTGGCGTGTGAGGGCTCTACTGAAGGCTGATAACTTGTCAAGCCTCATGCTCGCTGTGAGACGTGCCCACGGCTACTAGTTAAGGGATAATACCTCTATCCTGACACCTATGGCTAATGCCACTGGGCTTGTCTCTTTCTTAAACTTTAGACTGAGCTCCTTGAGTCTATCACTGTAAGGCAGGTTTTCTAATCATTTAATCATTCTCATGGCTCTTTTCTGAACCCTCTCCAATTTTTCAACATCCTACTTAACCTGTAGGCACCAGAACTGGACACGGTATCTGAGACTCAGTTGCACCAGTAAGACAGAGAGGTAAAATAACCTTGCTGCTCCTACTCTAGGTTTCCGTTTATGCATCCCAAGATCGCACTAGCCCTTTCGGCCACAGCGTCACACTGGGAGCTCAATTTCACCTGAATAGTCACCATGACCCAAAAATCTTTTTCCAAGTCACTGATTCCCAGGATAGAATCCCCCATCCTGTAAGAATGACCTGAAATCTTTATTCCTACATGTGTACATTTAGCCATATTTAAACACATTATTTGCTTGTGTCCAGTTTACCAAAGGATCAAGATGTCTCTGGGTCAGTGGCCTGTCTTCTTCATTAGTTAAAACTACCCCAATTTTTGTGTCATCTGCAAACTTTATCATAGAGCATTTTATGTGTGATTAATGAGGGGGTAGGGCTGACCTAGGGGAGAAGGCCTTAAAAGCCAGAGGCTAAACGACCAAGGGGAGCTAGCAACCAGGGGACCGCAAACAGGGAGTTTGTAGGAGGCAGTTGTAATATAACCACTATAGTAGGAAGGGCCATATCACCAGTGCCAATGCTGTGTCTGTCTCCGCCTGCGCCTGTATCCAGACAGAGAACCTGGCCACGGATGCCTCTACCCAGATCCTGATGTGCACTTGCAGAGACTGTGGCCTGCATTTCCCACTCTCAGAAAGCCAAGCTGGGGGGAACATCCAGTGTGAGAGGTGCCTGCTGGTGGAATCTCTCAGGAAGCAGGTGAGTGAGCTACAGGAGGAGGTGGCTAGGCTGAGGAGCATCTGTGCCCAAGAGGAATTCCTTGAGTATATTCATATGGAGACATCCAAGGCTGAGGAAGCTATCCAGCTACAGAGGACTGCTGTCACATCTCTGGGGGAGGAGGGTATGGCTCTGTCACAGGGAGGACACTGGCTGCTGGTTACTTCTGGCAGCAGACAGTGCTCCACCCCTACTCCCAACCCACCCACCAGGTTAAGGAAAACCAATATGCTGCCCTGGCAATGAGTGATGAGGAATCACCCCCAAAGGAGGAGAAGGAGAAGCCATGTATCTCCGAGGCTGGGAGGATTGCAGCCACCACTCCCAGGAGGAAACGTAGGGTAGTGGTGGTCGGTGACTTTTCTGAGCGGGACATAGGCACCCATCTGTCGCCCTGACATGGCATCCTGAGAGGTATGCTGCCTGCCAGGGGCTGTATCCAAGATGTTACGGAGGGATTGTCGAGGATCATCCGGCCCTCTGACTACTACCCCATGCCACTCATTCATGTGGGCACTAATGATACGGTGAGGTATGACTCTCAGCAGATCAGAAGTGACTACAGGGCTCTGGGAGTAAGGGTGAGGGAGTTGGGGGTACAGGTGATGTTCTCTTTGATCCTTCTGGTCAAGGGTAGGGGCCCAGGCAGAGACAGATGCATCCTGGAAGTGAATGTCTGGCTGCGAAGATGGTGTTGCCAGAAGGGCTTCGGCTTCCTTGACCATGGGATGCTGTTCCAGGAAGCAGGACTGCTCTGCAGAGATGGGGTCCACCTATTGAGGAAGGGGAAGAGCATATTTGGATACAGACTGGCTAACCTAGTGAGGAGGGCTTTAAACTAGCTTCGAAGGGGGCAGGTGACCAAAGCCCACAGGTAAATCAAGATCATGGAGACCTGGGAGAAGATTTGGAATTTGGGGAGAGTATGGGCTGTTATAGCAGGGATAAAGGAGAGACAAGACAGAACTGGGGAGGCGGGGGAATCAAATCAGTATCTTAGACGTCTGTATACTAATGAGAGAAATATGGGGAATAAGCAAGAACTCAAAAAGTTAGTAAATAAACACACTTATGACATAGTTGGCATCACAGAAACTTGGTGGGATAATATGCATGACTGGAATATTGGTCTAGAAGGGTACAGGTTGCTCAGGAAGAACAGGCAGGGGAAAAAGGGAGGAGGTGTTGCCTTATATATTAAAAATGTATACACTTGGACTGAGGTTGAGGTGGAAATAGGAGACAGACTTGTTGAAAGTCTCTGGGTAAGGATAAAAGGGGTAAAAAACAAGGGTGATGTCCTGGTAGGGTCTGCTACAGACCACCTAACCAGGAAGAAGTTGTTTAAAGAAAGCCTCATCCACCTCTAACAAAATCATACAAACCACAGGACTTGGTGGTGATGGGGGACTTCAACTATCCAGACATCTGTTGGGAAAATAACACAGCAGGGCACAGATTATCCAACAAGTTCTTGGAATGTATTGGAGACCATTTTTATTTCAGAAGGTGGAGAAAGCTACTAGTGGAGAGGCTGTTCTAAATTTGATTTTGACAGGTAGAGAGGAACTGGTTGAGAATTTGAAAGTGGATGGCAGGTTGGGTGAAAGTGATCATGAATGACAGAGTTCATGATTCTAAGGAATGGTAGGTGGGAGAACAGCAAAATAAAGATAATGGGTTTCAAGAAGGCAGGCTTTAGCAAACTCAGGGAGTTGGTAGGTAGGATCCCATGGGAAGCAAATCTAAGGGAAAAAACAATAGAAGACAATGGCAGTTTTTCAAAGAGACATTATTAAGGGCACAAGAGCAAACTATCCCACTGCATAGGAAAGACAGGAAGTATGGCAAGAGCCCACCCTGGCTTAACCAGGAGATCTTCAATGATCTAAAACTCAAAAAAGAGTCCTATAAAAAGTGGAAACTAGGTCAAATTAAAAAGGAAGAATATAAACAAATAACACAAGTATGTAGGGACAAAATTAGAAAGGCCAAGGCACAAAACAAGATCAAATTAGCTAGAGGCATAAAGGGTACCAAGAAAACATTCTACAAATACATTAGAAGCAAGAGGAAGACCAAGGACAGGGTAGGACCGTTACTCAATGCAGGGGAAGGGGGAGGGGAAATATTAACAGAAAATGTGGAAATGGCAGAGGTGCTTAATGACTTCTTTGTTTCTGTTTTCACCAAGAAGGTTGGTGGCAATTGGACATCTAACATAATGAATGCCAGTGAAAATGGGGTAGGATCAGAAGAGGCTAAAATAGGGAACGAACAAGTTAAAAATTACTTGGACAAATTAAATGTCTTCAAGTCACCAGGGCCTGATGAAATGCATCCTAGAATACTCAAGGAGCTGACTGAGGAGATATCTGAGCCATTAGCGATTATCTTTGAAAAGTCATGGAAGACAGGAGGGATTCCAGAAGCCTGGAAAAGGACAAATATAGTGCCCATCTGTCATAAATATAAAGGGAAGGGTAAACACCTTTAAAATCCCTCCTGGCCAGAGGAAAAAGCCTTTCACTTGTAAAGGGTTAAGAAGCTAGGATAACCTCGCTGGCACCTGACCACAATGACCAATGAGGAGACAAGATACTTTCAGAAGCTGGGGGGAGGGAGAAACAAAGCTTCTCTCTCTGTCTGTGTGATGCTTTTGCCGGGGACAGAACAGGAATGAAGTCTTAGAATTTAGTAAATAATCTAGCTAGATATGTGTTAGATTCTGATTTCTTTAAATGGCTGAGAAAATAAGCTGTGTTGAATGGAATGGATATTCCTCTTTTTGTGTCTTTTTGTAACTTAAGGTTTTGCCTAGAGGGATTCTCTATGTTTTGAATCTAATTACTCTCTATGGTATTTACCATCCTGATTTTACAGAGGTTATTCTTTTTACTTTTTGTCTTCTATTAAATTTTTTCTTTTAAGAAACTGAATGCTTTTTCATTTTTCTTAAGGTCCAAGGGTTTGGGTCTGTGTTCACCTATGCAAATTGGTGAGGATTTTTATCAAACCTTCCCCAGGAAGTGGGGTGCAAAGTTTTGGGAGGATTTTTGGGGGAAAGACATTTCCAAACGGACTCTTTCTAAATTATATCCTGGTTAGACGTTTGGTGGTGGCAGCGAAAGTCCAAGGGCAAAAGGTAAAATAGTTTGTACCTTGGGGAAGTTTTAACCTAAGCTGGTAAAAGTAAGCTTAGGAGGTTTTCATGCAGGTCCCCACATCTGTACCCTAGAGTTCAGAGTGAGGAAGGAACCTTGACACCATCTATAAAAAGGGAAATAAGGACAACCCAGGAAATTACAGACCAGTCAGCTTAACTTCTGTACCTGGAAATATAATGGAGCAAATAATTAAGCAATCAATTTGTAAATATCTAGAAGGTAATAAGTAACAGTCGACATGGATTTGTCAAAAAGAAATCATGTCAAACCAACCTGATAGCTTTCTTTGACAAACCTTGTGGGTGGGGGGGGGGAAGCAGTAGACATGGTATATCTTGACTTTAGTAAAGCTTTGGATACTGTCTCTCATGACCTTCTCATAAACAAACAAGGGAAATGCAACCTAGATGGAACTACTATAAGGTGGACACAAAACTGGTTGTAAAACCATTCCCAGAGAGTAGTTATCAGTGGTTCACAGTCATGCTGGAATGGCATAACGAGTGGGGTCCCGCAGGGATCGGTTCTGGGTCTGGTTCTGTTCAATATCTTCATCAGTGATTTAGATAATGGCCTAGAGAGTACACTTATAAAGTTTGCGGACAATAGCACACTGGGAGGAGTTGCAAGTACTTTGGAGGATAGGATGAAAATTCAAAATGATCTGGACAAGCTGGAGAAATGGACTGAAGTAAATAGGATGAAATTCAATAAGGACAAACGTAAAGTACCCCATTTGGGAAGGAACAATCAGTTGCACACATACAAAATGGGAAATGACTGCTGTGATGGCTCCCTTTGTGGAAGGGGTGGATGGGGTGTCGGGGCCTCGCCACTCTTAAAAGTTCTCACACCCGTCCCTTTAAGGGCGTCCCAATGTGGCCCAATGGCCGGTTTCCCCATGCTCACCCCTTGGTCAGGGTAGCGGGTCCTAACTGTCAGAGGACATGCGTCACGCCCCAAGTATCAGGGCAGCATGGCCCACTGGCCAGAGTCCCTATAACTTACCCCGAGTATCAGGGCAGAATGGCCCAACGGCCAGAGTCCATAGCCTTCCCCCTCTCAGGCGGGGAAGTGTATCCCAATGGCTGGAGTGGTAGGGGAACCCGGGCCCGCCCTCTCCACCAGGTCCCGACCCAGGGCTCACCTATTGGCGGGGTTCCCCCTCGCACTCAGCTCTGCGGGGATCCTCCCGCAACACACCGAGCATCAGTGCAGCTTTAATGCTGCTTGTCTCTAAAGTTCCCCTGGGTCACTTCCTATCCTCCACGTCGTGTTTTCCACTCCGGGGGAGGGTGGGGGGGAAGTCCTCTGGTCCACCCCCTCCTGTCGAGACCTCCATCTGGGAAGCCAGGTGCGTCCTGGCTTGGCTGGCCCCTGGAGCGTTGGTTGTCCCTCCTCAGGAGCTGGTAGCATGTCTCCTTCTCCTCCGGTGGTCAGTCCAGACTGAGCAGCTCTGCAGGCTTTTATACCTCGACTCCAGTGGAGCATGCCCAGCAGGGCTTCCGGGGCGGGGCTTCCTCTGCCAGGAAGGAAGGGTTAACCCCTGCGGTACCAGTGTGGGGCCACTCTGCCCCATCACACTGCCTAGGAAGGAGCCATATTATGACAGGAGAAATGTGGAGTTAGCTGTGTGTGGACATTGGGAGGAGCAGGGAGATGACCCTTTAGTAGATCTATGCCCAGAAACAGGAGCTGGCTCCTCCCTGGAAACAATTCCCTTCTCTGATCAGCTAACCTCTGCCCAGCAAACTGAGATCAGAGGGGTGTCGCATTTGTACTGACAGCTGTTTTCCAACCAGCCTGGACTCACTGATCTGACTGTTCACCGGGTGGAGACAGGATCGCACCCATCTATAAGATGGTCCCCCTTCTGAGTCACAGGCAAAACTGCTCAGGACATGGAAAGAGAGGTCAGTGACATGCTGGCTTTGGGGGTAATCCAGCCATCTGCCAGCCCTTGGGCCTCGCCGGTGGTGCTGGTCCCCAAAAAGGACAGGTCGATCCGGTTCTGCATGGACTGTCTGAAGCTCAATGCCATCACTTCGTCTGATGCCTACCTCATGCCCAAGCCTGATGAGCTCCTAGACAAGCTGGGAGGAGCTTACCACCATGGATCTTACAAAGGGCTACTGGCAAGTGCCGCTGGATGCAGATGCCCAGCTGAAATAGGCCTTTATCACCCCTCTGGGGCTCTATGAGTTCCTGACCTTGCCTTTCGGCCTCAAAGGGGTGCTGGCTACCTTCCAGCGCCTGGTGGATCAGCTACTGAGGGGGATGGAGAGTTTTGCCTTGGCGTACATTGATGACATCTGTGTCTTTAACCAGTCCTGGGAGGACCATGTGTCCCAGGTTAAACAAGTGCTGGACCAACTCCAGGAGGCTGGGCTGACCATAAAAGCTGAGAAGTGCAAGGTGGGGATGACTGAAGTATCTTACCTGGGCCAATGGGTGGGGAGCAGCTGCCTAAAGCCGGAAAAAGCTACGGTGGAGGTGATCAGCCCACTCCCCAAACCAAAAAGCAAGTCCAAGCCTTTATTGGGATGGTGGGGTATTATCGAAGATTCGTGCCACACTTTAGCTCCATAGCTGGCCCCATCATTGAGCTATGTAAAAAGGGGAAGCCAGACAAGGTGGTCTGGACCAAGCAGTGCCAGAAGGCTCTCTGTGCGCTGAAGGAGGCTCTGGTCAGTGGGCCAGTTCTGATAACCCCAGACTTTGACAAGCCCTTTATGGTGTTCACCGATACCATAGACACAGGGCTGGGTGCGATGTTAATGCAGGCTGATGAAAAGGGGGAGAGATCCATCGTGTACTTGAGCAAGAAGTTGTTACCTTGGGAGCAAAACTATGTGGCCATAGAGAAAGAATGTTTGGCTATGATATGGACCCTTAAGAAACTAGAGCCATATCTATTTGGGCAACACTTCACTGTGTACACTAACCATTCCCCCCTGACCTGGCTACACCAGATGAAAGGAGACAATGCCAAGCTCCTGAGGTGGAGCCTGCTCCTGCAGGATTATGATATGGAGGTGGTCAATGAGAAGGGGAGTGCCAGCATGACAGCTGATGCATTGTCCAGGAGAGGGGGTCCTGAACTTCCCCAGGTCACTGGTTATAGTGACCCTGCTCAGTTCAGTCTTGAAGGTGGGAGAGATGTGACGGAGTAGGGAGTGGGGAGTATTGACCTGGTCATGTTGCATGGGAGTTTTATTGGTTTACTGTCTGATTTGGTGCTAGATGGTGCTGGGATATCAGGGTGTGACTTCACTTGAGGGATAATACATAAGCACGTAACCTGAGCGCAGGAGGGGGTTGGGGCCTGGTGACACCTTCTGCCAGGGAAACTGGACAAAGGCTGGAGGAGGAGCCGGGAGGTGTGGCTGAGGGGGAGACTGCTGGAGGGGGCTTCAGTTTGGAGCTGGCTAGGGAAACAGAGGGAGGCCCAGCATCGGGGTCTGGGCTCCCTACCCCCCAAGATGGACCTGACTGAGGGATCCTGTTTTCTGTACCTACAAGCTCTGTTTTGGACTGTGTTCCTGTCATCTAATAAACCTTCTGTTTTACTGGCTGGCTGAGAGTCACAGTGAATTGCAGAAAGTGGGGGGTGCAGGGCCCTGACTCCCCCACACTCCGTGACACCATCATTGGAGATTTGTAAGAGCAGGCTAGACAATCACCTGTCAGGAATGGTCTAGAGTAGACAATACTTAGTCCTGCCATGAGTGCAGGGGACTGTACTAGATGACCTCTTGAGATCCCTTCCACTTCTATGATTCTATGTTGTCTTCCAGGTCATTGACCAGGTCTCCCAGGTCTATGGGGAGAGGGGACTATAGAGTTTGGATGGCTTCCACCTCAGAGAAGGGGGACTGTCATAAATATAAAGGGAAGGGTAAACCCCTTTAAAATCCCTCCTGGCCAGAGGAAAAATCCTCTCACCTGTAAAGGGTTAAGAAGCTAAAGGTAACCTCTCTGGCACCTGACCAAAATGACCAGTAAGGAGACAAGATACTTTCAAAAGCTAGGAGGAGGGAGAAAAACAAAGGGTCTATGTCTGTCTGTATGATGTTTTTGCCGGGGACAGAACAGGAATGGAGTCTTAGAATTTAGTAAGTAATCTAGCTAGAGATGCGTTAGATTCTGATTTGTTTAAATGGCTGAGAAAATAAGCTGTGCTGGAGGGAATGGATATTCCTGTTTTTGTGTCTTTTTGTAACTTAAGGTTTTGCCTAGAGGGATTCTCTATGTTTTGAATCTAATTACCCTGTAAGAGATCTACTATCCTGATTTTACAGGGGTGATTCCTTTACTTCTATTAAAAGTCTTCTTGTAAGAAAACTAAATGCTTTTTCATTGTTCTAAGATCCAAGAGTTTGGGTCTGTGGTCACCTATGGAAATTGGTGAGGATTTTTACCAAACCTTCCTCAGGATGTGGGGCGCAAGGATTGGGAGGATTTCGGGGGGAAAGACGTGTCCAAACCACGTTTCCCAGTAAACCCAGATAAAGTTTGGTGGTGGCAGTGGAAATCCAAGGGTAAAATAATTTTGTACCTTGGGGAAGTTTTAACCTAAACTGGTAAGAGTAAGCTTAGGAGGTTTTCATGCAGGTCCCCACATCTGTACCCTAGAATTCAGAGTGGGGAAGGAACCTTGACAGGGACCAATCTCCCTGGGGACAGGCTGGCTAAACGAGTCAAGAGGGGGTTAAATTAAATAGCCAAAGGGGAGGGTAAAAAGAGGGAAGAAATGAGCTCCGAGCACAAAATCAAGAAAAAAATTAATCAAGGAACCCAAGGACTTGAAGAGAAAAAATTCTTAACTTGTCTCTACACCTGTTGAACAAATATGAGGAATTGGAACTGCTCATCTATGAGCATTAGGTTGGGCTAGTTGGTATGACTGGAACCTGGTGGGATGATTCCCATGACTGGTTGGTCAAAATCAATGGTTATAACCTATTCAGGAAGGATCATGTGGACAAAAGGATGGTGGGAGGGGCACTCTATGTTAAAAATGGCACCACCTGTTTCCAAGTCATAGATACCATGGTGGAAAATGACCCTTAATGCTTACGGATCAATGTCCTAGAAGATAAAGCACAAGAGGGCATATTAGTTGGTGTCTGCTACAGAGAACCACATCACACCATGGGAGAGGATGAATAGCTGCTTCTGCATTTGTCTATAACGAGTATTTAAAAAGCTGTGTCACCCTAGGTGACTTCAACAGAAGTATCCACAGAAACAACCAGGAGTCCGGTGGCATCTTAAAGACAAACAGATTCATTTGAGCACAAACTTTCGTGGGTAAAAACCCACTTCTTCAGATGCCACCAGACTCTTTGTTCAATCGGAGTGCATTTTCTGGAGAGCTCATACTGCCGGCACTAAAATATCCTCAGAATTAATAAGTATTATAGATGGTGATTTCCTAACTCGAAAGTTGTTGCATTCACCATGGGGGAAGTCTGTGTTGGGCCTTGACTTGACAGATAAAGAGGAACTGATCGCAGAACTAGAAATTAGTGATACCTGAGGTACGGATGATCACAGCTTGATCACATTTATAACGTGCAATCAGAGCAAAGTCCAGAGAAGTGACATGAGTGTGCCATGCTTTTAGAGGGCCATTTTGACAAAGCTGAAAACAATTCTGAGCCGAATCAGCTGCAAGCGTTTAACCAGAAAAATGTGTCTACTAATTGGGAATTTACTGCTGGGGGAATTCTGCGCATCTGTGGATAGGCAGAATTCATGCGTCCCACGGAATTTTTTCCCCCGCAGAAAATACATTTCTGCCCAAGAAGTGCTGCAGTTCCACCTTTCACCCACCAGAGGCCGCTTTGGTGCCAGAACAGCCCGCGGCATGAATGCAGGCGGCGGGTCTGTTACCACAGCAGCCTCTGGTGGTCAAAGGGTGGAACTGCAGCACTTCGGGGGCAGCGTGCGTTCGGTGAGGGGAAACAGGTCTGCATTACTATGCCTAGTAAGGAATCTATTTGTCCAAAACAATATTCCCTGACTCTTTTCTTTTTTGGTCTGTATTGTTAGAGACCTACTGGCCGACCAATATTCTGAATGACCAGAATAATTGAAACTGGCGTGATTACATTGTTTTATTTTGACAAATAAAATATGCAAAATTTTGCAGAATTTTAATTTTTTTAGCACATAATTTGTTTCCCCTGGCACAGAATTCCCCTCGGAGCAGGAATGGTTGCAGAAGACTTTACTCGATGCCCAAGAAACCGCAATCAAGAAAAGAGCCTGTGTTGGTTAAAAAATCGACCTGTGACTTCCTTTTATTTTCGTCATTCAGCTTGCAAGGCAGGAACTCTGCAGCATTTCACAGAGTCTGAGCACTCATTACATTCTTGCAAGACTCATCCCTCTTTTGAGTGAAATGAACAGACGGGTGAACCGTCTGGTCTCCAGCTATGAGCTAGTCAGTTAGCAGTGCGGGCCGAGGGATGTGCTGGCTGCCGCTTCCTGTAGCCCCCATTGGCCTGGAATGGTGAACCGCAGCCAGTGGGAGCTGCGATCGGCCGAACCTGGGGACGCTCCAGGTAGACAAACTGTCCCGGCCTGCCAGCTGCTTTTCCTGATGAGCCGTGAGACAAAGGTTGCCAGTCGCTGGTGTAGTCCAGGGAGGACTGACACTTCATTCTCGTATGAACAGACTGTCCCCAAACCAGGAGATTTGCTGGGCAGTCACTCCACGCCCACTAGCCATAGGTGTTAAGATAGGGACGCTAGCCCTGAACTGGTACCGAAATGTGTGGCTTGTGGGGAGTATGAGACTTGACAAGTTACAAGCTTTCAGTAGAGCCCTCACATGCCACTCTTCAGGGCTAAATACCAGGGAAGGGGTGTCTGAGGTGTAGTGAGTTTGTCAGGTCTGAGACTGGAGTGGTTTGTGAAGGACAGTGAACACTTTGCTGATTGGCACCAACAGGTCACAGGAGGATGGGAGCCAGGACTCCTGGGTTCTGTCCTTGCCTCTGCTGTGTCATCTCCCCTCTGGTGCTGCACAGTCATAGCTCCCAGCTGTACGGCGTCACAGAGGCTGCCGCATCCCTTTTGCATGGTCACAGACCCACCGTGGGGCTTCTCAGAAACCCTCCCGCTGCAGTCGCCATGATTGGGGCCCATGGCTGCTCTGCCCAGCCCCACCCTGCTCATGCTGGGCCACCATGAGAAAGATCACAAGGCCACGATCCCACCCACCACTGAGATCAGTCGCTGTCACCCACTGCCCCCGACCACAGAGACCTGGGCAGGGTGCTGAGCATGGATGGGGCCAGGTGATTAAGAGCCCCAGATGTGCCCAGCTATGAGCCAGCACCCAGAGTAGCCCTGGATCCTGCTAGACACGTCCCCACCAAGGTCTTCTCCATCCAGTGGTACATCATCCATCCAGCTGTGCGGGGACCCAGCTGGGTAGCATCCAGGCAGCTGTGCAGGATCCCCTGCTGACGCACAGCTTGTACTTCCCCCCAGCCCATGTGGTTGGCTGTGTTTGGAAACTGAGAGGCCTGAGCCCTGCATTTAGATGAGTGTGTGGGTGACACTGAGGTTTCCTGCCCCCTTGATCTCCCCTAAGCTGAGTCTATAAAGGCCCCTGGGCTGAGGCAAATGCACCATCCCTGTACTGACTGCAAACATGCAGATACAGATCTTTCTCCTGCTCCCCATGGCCTTTCTCCTGCCCTCTGGGACTTGGGCTGGTGAGTACGGCTGGGATCGGGGGCCCTGAGGCTTTAAGTTCAATGGCAGGGTCTTAAAGATGGGGCTCAGAGAGTGGGATCGAGGGGCCTATGTTCACCCCTTTTACCAGACTATGATACATTTTATACTACGCGTGCCTTGTGAGGTATCATCTAAAAACTCATAATTTGCTAATCATTATTGTCCTGGTAAAATATGTGTGGTGTGTAAAGTTATAAGTTTCTACTGTATGGTGTTACTACAACATGTTCCAAGTCTGGGGAGCATCCACAAACCAGTTCCCTAGAGACAAAACGCCAACCGACAACTCAGCCAGGTGTCAATGTATTCAAATGGACCATCACCTAGTTAAGTGGCCATTTTTGGGTAGGAAAGAGGACATGGGTGAAAAATTTACATCTTGTCAAAGACACACCTTGGGTTCTTGGCCGCACAGACTTTCAGTCTCCTGAACCTCAGCTGGAGATGATTTTCGAAGAAGAGAAAGAACTAGAAGAAGGGGGAGCAGACGCCCCAAATGATGTCTCCCTTTCTCTCTACCCACGTCATTCACAACACCAGAAGTACAAAGGAAGCAACATTGTACTGGGAAAGGGATCCTGATTACAAGCAATTCAGCCAGCACGATTGCAGAAACATGAGAGATCTCACGAGGCATAGTTTCTATGAAATTTATCACCGTCCTGTAAAGGGGTGAAAACAGGGGTAGAGACTGTCACAGGGGATTGTGTCATATAGTCTCACACAGCACTGATACCGATCAGTGTCACCAACAGCCCATGTAAGGAAGAGCTGGGGAAAGGTAAAAATAATCCTTTGGAACAGTGACAGCAGCAGCAAGCTGCCCTCAAGGCTAAAGACCCCGTGTCTCATTCCTCACCTCCTGAGCCAGCCAGTCCCCTGCCTTCGGGCCATATCAGAGCCCACGGCCCCTAGAGGTGAAAGGCTTCCAGCAACTCAGGTATCAAAAATTGAAAACAGGAAGCCCAGTTGTGCTGGGTTCCAGACATTGCATAGCTGTTACCATGTGGCTTTCCAAAGCATGAACTTTCCACATCACTGACAGAGGCAGGGGCCTGTCAACTAAACCCCAGCGGATCTATTCTTCCTTTTATCTCCCAAGGCTGTCCTCTGGGGTTCACACAGGCTAACTCTGGGTTTGGGGGTGATTGTCTTAAGGCCGAGACTGTCAGAGGCATCTCGGAGATGAAACCATTCATCTGAAACCAGAGGGTCCAGCTCCTAGGGAAAAGATAGGCCAATGCTATTGTTGGGGGTTGGGTTAAACCTTGAAAACCAGCCAATATGAGCTCCTGGTGCAATGCTCTAGATAAGTGGATGCTGAACACCATCTTTGGGTGTGTAAGCCAGGGAAGGTGGGGTCAGTTCTGGATACGGCCTTGGTGAGACACCACAACTGGAAACTGTGTCCAGTTCTGGTGTCCACACCTCCAGCAGGATGTTGGCAAATTGGAAAGCGCTATAAGAACAAGCCAAGATTTGGAGACCCTGAGTCGTGCAGAGAGCTCCAAGGAGAGTGATTTCCAGAGGGTATTGGATGCGAAGAGGGGACTCATCCCCCGTATGTAGGAACCTCCATGGGGTGGGGGTTTCTGAGAGCAGGGGGCTCTTCAGCCTCACTGGCTAAGGCAGGACAAGACCCAATGGCTGGGAGCTGGAGTCAGCAAAGGTCTGGCTAAGACTAATATGCAAACATTAAACATGGAACCAGGAGAACAACTGACTTGGGGCCGTGGTGGAGTGGCTGGGTGGGTTCTGGCTCTGGAGTATCCAGCGGGCCAACTTGGAAGGTCACAATTATCCCTCCTGGCCTTGAAATCTATGGGGCTGGGTATCTAGGTGCAGAGAAGCCCCAGAGCATTTCTTACACCAGTGGTAGGGCTGAGCAGTGTTAGCCACTTCCCCAGCCAGGCTGGGTGGGCACCATAGCCAAGGAGACCCCTGCCCCCAACGCGGGCATGTCTGTGACCTGAGTTTTCCTCAGTGGGCATCTCTGCCCCTGGCCCATCCCAGGTAGGGGTTTCCGGGCAACAGTGTACGTGTCCCTGTGGTTGCCAGGTCCTGCCCTCTCCTCCCTCTGCCTGGTCCATATACCCCCCAGGGCTCAGGCAGAGGCTCCGTGCCCTGCCTGGATGGCTCTGATGATGCAGCTCTTGATCCTGATCCTGTTCCCTGCGGCCTTTCTCCTGATCCCCGGGGCCTAGGCTGGTGATTGCTGGAGGGAAGGGGGTTGGGGCCTGTGCGGAGCAGGACCCTGACCCAGCAGGAGGATCTGTGAGCAGCTGTGAGGGTCTCCCCGCAATCCTGCTGGGGCCAAGGGGCTGTAGCGAACCCTGCAGCCTCTCCTGAGTGTGGATGGGGCTCTCAGAGCAGCCCAAGAGGTTGGGTGGCCTATTCCCACCCCCAGGCTCCTTTGGGACCCCACTGCCAATCCATGTCCCAGACAGGGAGCCCGGCTATGGGGCTAAGGCACAGGCCTGGAACCCAAGAAATTTGGGACCTGTTTCTAGCTCAGGCCAGGCTCCCTGTGGGGACCTTGGGCTGTTCCCTGGGTCTGGGATTTTCATGCAGTGCTGATAGGAACCGAGCACCCAAATCCCTTGGTAGGTCTAGAAATAATCTCACTGGTCCTCAGTTTCCCCATCTGTACAATGAAAAGATTATGCATGTGTCTGTCTGAACTGGACACTGTTTGGGGCAGGGATTGGGGGTCTGTGCAAAGCCCGGCACAAGGGGGTCTTGATCTTGGCTGGGATCTGCACAGCACCTGGTATAATGGGGGCCTGGATCTCAGCCTAGGTGCCACCCTAATGTAACTAACAGCAGTGTGTTAAAGGTGGGATATTCCAAACAACCCACCCACCTGGGTGGAGACTTCTTCAGAGCTGATCACAAAACGTTTTTTATTTTTCCATGGGAAAAACCATCAAAAGTGTTTCTTTTACAATGACCAAAACCTGAAAGTTCTCACCTAAATATTACCCACAGCTGGAGAGAAAGAATCAGTTGCACCATAATAATTCAGACAGGTTTGAGACGAGGCTTTCTGAGAACAAATACTATTAGTAAAATCTACAGTTTTCCATTGGACCAAACGTCTGGCAGGTCAGTCTTGGACCAGCCCTGGTTGGTCACTGTGGACTAATGGAGAAGGAGAAGCATCCACAGGAGACCTTTCAGTTTCCTTCTGGGGGCTGTCTGGCCTCATCTGGGGTGACCCTGATCGCTAATGCCATTACCTCAAGGCAGTGCGATTACTGACCAACTCCCAGTGTGTTTGGTACCGATTCCCCACCCAGCGAGAGATAAACTTCAGATTTACCTTCCGGCCCCATGGGGTGTCTGTGAGGGAGAGCGGAGCAGGGGGCAGGGTTCCAGGCACAGGGATCCCCCAAGGAGAGCATCGGGGGGGGGGGGGTTGAGGTTGTGGGGACTCCCCTTCGGGATGGGGAAGTTGATCCCAGCCCGGCACAGGGAGATGATGGGTTTTTTATATGAACCTGGTCTCCCCACAGGTGAGATCATCGGGGGCTGGGAAGCCAAGCCCCACTCCAGACGCTACATGGCCTATCTGGAAATACAAGATGGGCAGGTTAAAAAAATATGTGGCGGATTCCTGGTGAAGACAAACTTCGTGCTGACGGCCGCTCACTGCCAGGGAGAGTAAGCGCCTCTGTGCTGGGGATGTCGGGGCAGGTTGGGGTTAGCGGGTGATGGGGGAGCCGGGAGCTCTGGCGCTGTCGTAGGTTGCAGGGAAGGAGCAGTTAGTGTGACAGGCTGGGAGAGCAGAGCCCAGGGGTCTGATCTGCTCAGGGGCCGTTGCAGTGTCTCTAGGGGCCTCTGCAAACCATGGCCAGATCCCGCCCTGGGTAAATCAAGCTGGGGCCTGGCCCGGTGCCCAGATTGGGGCAGGGAGGGGCTCACAGCCCCAGGACAGCTCTGCAGGGCTCCGGGATGGGGGGAGCTGGGCATAGACCCCCCTGTCTGGATCTAGCCGGGGTGGGGTCACTGGCCTGGACAGGAGCTGAGAGCGAGGTGCTGCGAGGACAACGAGGAGTGAAGCAGCTCAGGGGAACCGCACGAGGGGCTGGTGCAGACACAGGCTAGGACCCCATTGCCGCTGGGCAGGTGTTTGTGCTGCAACTGGAACCCTCTAGAGGGGAAAGGCCCCTTGTGCCATTTCCTAGCCTTCTGCGCCAGCCAGTCCCCAGCCCGGGGCCAGATCGCAGGGGGCAATGTATACAGTGGTGTGTATATATATACACTTTGCATGCTGGCAGATGAGTCCAAGATCTTGGCCTGAGAGCCCCAGGCTGCCCTGTCCCCTCCATATCACTGTTCATGAGTGAGACCCACATGTGCCCATCCCCCACCTCATGTACACTCCTGCCCCTAACACCCCATGTATTGCTCTTGACTTCTACAGCAAGATCACTGTCAAGTTGGGAGCCCATAACATTAGTGAACAGGAACGGAGCCAACAGAAAATCCCTGTGCACCACCAGATCCCCCACCAGCAATATGACAAGAAGACCCTTAACAATGACATCATGCTCCTGCAGGTATCATCCACTTCCCATCACCCCGCCCCCAGTGACTTGACACTACTGGAGGTACTAACCCCCACCCCATCACCCCGCCCCCAGTGACTTCACGCGAACGCACTGGACACATCTCCATTTTCCTCTGTTGGGACGTGTTGGTCCCTTTCAGCTCCACCCCCTGGGCTGATCTGGTTCCCTGTTTTCCCTCACTTCCATGGCAGCTGTCATACAACGCAAAGCTGAATAACTGGGTGCGTCTCATCCCCCTGCCAAACGCCAAGTCCAGGGTGAGGCCGCGATCCATGTGCAGCATGGCCGGGTGGGGTTGGACTGGCAGGAACTCAAGAACTGATACCCTCCGTGAGGTGGACCTGGAGGTCATGAGGGACAACATGTGTGAGCTGTATCCTGGATACAACTCCACAATGATGCTGTGTGTGGGGAAGCCCGGCCTGGGGAAATTACCTTATTGGGTAAGTATCCTGCTGACCTGGAGGCTCCTTGGTTCCAGGAGGTCACTGCTGGGAGGGAATGGGGAGGTGTTTTCCAGGGCTAAATATCTAATTGCACAGTGATCCCCTACTAACCTAGCCCCACTCAGGAGATGGAGTGTTGATGCAGACATCAGGTTGGCCCAGAGGGTGAAGCGATAGTGAGACCAGCTCAGCACAGCTCCTACTAGCTTGGCAAAGATCTTTTATTACACACGGCTATTGATGTTCTTTCATTTCAAACCCCGGCCACTACAACCCAATTCAACTCTACCTCAAACTCAACCCCCCTCCCCAACAAAATCCTTCCCAACTGTTCTACAAACTGAACCCCCAACACAACACTACCCCAAATTCAATCCCTTTCCGAAACAACCCTACCCCAAACTCAAACCCCACCCTATGCAACACTATCTCAAACTGAACCCCCTCAACACAAACCTACCAACTCCACCCCAAACTCAACTGCCTCTAACACAACCCTTCCAACCCTACCCCAAATTCAAACCCCACCCAACACAGCCCAACCCAACACTATCCAAAGCTCAAACACCCAGCACAACTGTACCCAACCCTTCCTCAAACTCCACCCAACACAATCCTACCCAACTCTAACAAACTTAACCTGTCCTGCACAACTGTCCCCAACTCCAACTCTTCCCAATACTACCCAATCTCTACTAAATTTAACCACTGTCCTATCCAGCTCTATCCTGTTCTACTAAACTCTACCCAAACTCATCCCTACCCACATCCACCCAATTCAAACCCTACCCAATTCTACCCAACCCAAATTCAACTCTACCAAACTCTGCCTAACCCTACTAGTGCCAAATATTGAAACCTCCCCTACTCTGGTGCAATCAGATCTGCAGATGAACAGTCATGCTACAGATATGCAAGATGTAATTGTGGTTATTCTTAATCCCAGGGTGATTCTGGTGGCCCCTTGGTATGTGAGGGAGTGGCCCAGGGCATCGCTTCATACGTTGACAAGCATTTGTGCGAGCCAAGCGCGTTTACAAGACTCTCCATCTTCATTCCCTGGATCCAGAACATTCTGCAGAAACAGCATTAAAGGAGACACCTGTTTTCCTGGCTCTTTGCATGGCTAGACCAGCCATGGGCTAATTAGGCTTTGCATGTGAAATGCAGATTATCTTCATTAGTTTTAGAAAAATGCTATGAATTGATTGGTCTCAAAATGGATTGGGGGTGGGGGAAGGAGTTCATAGATGTTGGGATAAAACCCCTGTGTGTCTCTATGAGTTTTTGAAATATCCTATGGGACTCTAGAGCAGGGATCAGATTCCCTCTATTAAACCCTATAGGATGGTGCCAGAAAAACCATATAGAAAGGCTGGTATTGGAGCCAGCACCCCATAGAGGGAAAAGGTGATATCCTCTTGCATCAATTTCTCTTAGAGAGAGAGACAAGCTTTGAGCTTACACAGAGCTCTTCTTTACATCCGAAAAGGTTCTCTATGTGTCACAGCTCAATGCAAGGTGGAAACAGATTGTTTAACATAAGAAGTTAACACATATTTCAAGGGACCATTCAAGCTGAAGTAGCCTGTTAACACCTCTCCAGTCATAGGGGGAGAAAGAGGGTGGGAAAGGTGTGGGGAAGGAGGCTTGGTGGGCTACAGATTGTTGTAATAAGCTATAAATCCAGTGTATCTATTCACTTCATGTTTTTTGAGTGTCTAGCAAAGTTATGAATTTAAGCTCCCAGGCTCACTTTTTGCAAGTGTTGTGCAGGTTTCCTTTGAGGATGAGGACTGAGAGGTCAGCTATGGAGTGATCATTTTGTGAAAAGTGTTCAACCCCAGGTGATAAGATGTTTTTGTCTTTCATAATTTTTCTGTGAGAGTTCATTCAAGGGTGGTTGTCTCATTTCACCCATCTAGTTGTTATTGGGGCATTTAGTGCACTGGATAAGGTATGCCACATGTTTTGATGGGTATGCGTAGGACCCATGGATCTAGAAAGATGCGTTGTGGGGAGGGGGTGTTTGTCATCATAACAGTGGAGATAGGTCTGCAAGTTTTGCATCTTTTGTTCTGGCAGGGTCTGATACTACTTTGAGTTGGTGGGTCCTGGTCTGGGCAAAGCTTGCTTCTGATGAAGAGCAAGGAGAGAAATATGTACTAAATACTTATGCTAAACAATCTGTTCAACCTTGTACTTAGCTAGGACACCCTGAGAACCTTTCCCAGACCTGAAGAGCTCTGTGTAAGCTCAAAAGCTTGTCTCTCTCACCAACAAAAGTTGGTCCAATAAAAGATATCACCTCACAGATCTTGTTGCCTTTTGATCAGATTACAACTTTGACTGATAAAGGTTATAATTCTGGAAGTCATCAGACTTGGTACTGCACATGTTGATTAGAAAACTAGAACTACGTAAAATTACCATGGCCCACATAATATAGGTTAAAAGCTGGCTAAATGATAGATCTCAAAATGTAATTGTAAATGTGGAATCATCACCAAATGGATGTGTTTCTTGTGGGCTCAGGGATCCGTTCTTGTCCTATGCAATTTACCATTTTTATCAAGGCCCTGGAAGAAAACTTAAAATCAGTACTGATAATGTTTGCCGATGACTCAAAAATTGGGGGAGTGATAAATAATGCAGAGGACAGGTCACCAATACAGAGTGATCTGGATTGTTTGGTAAGCTGGGAGCAAGCAAACAATATGCATTTTAATATAGCTAAATGTCAATGTATCCATCGAGGAACAAAGAATATTGGCCAGATTTACAGACTGTCTCCTGGGAAGTAAGGACTCCGCAAAAGATTTGGGGGCCAAGATGAACATGAGCTCCCAGTGCGATACTGTGGCCAAGAGAGCTAGTGTGATCTTGGGATGCATCAACAGGGGAATCTCGAGTCGTAGCACAGAGGTTATTTTACCTTAGGATTTGGTCCTGGTGCGACTGTCACTGGAACCCTGTGCGCAGATCAGGGGCCCACAATTCAAGAAAGGTGCTGATAAATTGGAGAGGGATCAGAAAAGAGCCATGAGAATGATTAAAGGATAAGAAAACCTGCCTTCGAGTGATAGACTCAAGAAGCTCCATCTATTTAGCTTAACAAAGAAAAGGTTAAGGGGTGACGTGATTGCAGTCTATAAGTACCTACATGAGGAACAAATATTTAATAATGGCTTCTTCAGTCCAGCAGAAAAAGGTCGAACACTTATAGGAAATGTTGTATCTTGCCGTATTACTTTTCCATCAGATGTCTGGGTAGTTAAAGTCCCCTCCCCTCCATCTGCCCTCTTTACTTGTTAATTTCACATGGTGGTTTGTGGCCTCTGGAATCAGCACAGAGTTTTATGAAATCCCATCCCTGTGAGTGTTTCCTTCCCTCCTGGATCTCTGTCATCCAGGCGAGGGGAGCCCCAGCCACTCAGAGGTTGAACCTGGCAGTCTGAACTGTCTGTCAAACCAGGGCAGAAGGAACAACAAATTACTAGGATCCAGCTACTCTATTTGCATCTGCCTGTGCTGTCACATTGGGGAATGTGAGACGGGGCTTTTCCCATCTGGGTACTGGCTGGCTCAGGGGTCAGGGAATGGGATACAAAAGCTCAGTTAATGCTGCAGCATCTGAGCTGAGCCCTGGAATCTGGTCTGGGTTCCCAAGTTCAGAGCAAACACTTTCAATGTTATAAAGCAAATCTTACATGTTTCCCATAGCCTGGAACATAGGCGCCGACTTCCCCTCTAGCCGGGGATGCTCAACACCCCCCCCCCCTTCTGCCCCAGGTCCCGCCCCACTCCACCCCTTACCCTAAGCCCCTGCCCCACCTCTTCCCACCCCTGCTCTGCCCCCACCCTGCCTCTTTCCAGCACTTCCTTCCCGCATGTTGCGAAACAGATGTTTGCAGCAGGTGCTGGGAGGGAGGGGGAGAAGTTGATCAGCAGGGCTGGCGGTGGGCGAGAGGTGCTGGGGGGAGGGAGGAGAGGGAGGAGCTTGGCTGCTGATGGGTGCTAGGGTGCCTGGATGTCCTGATTTTATAGAGACAGTCCCAATATTTGGGGCTTTGTCTTATATAGGTGCCTATTACCCGCCCCCGAACGTTTCACATTTGCTGTCTGGTCACCAATACCAGCCTCCAATACCAGGAAAAAGACGACCTTGCCGTACATTTTAGAGGCCGCCATGATGGCAGTGGGCCCCACCACCCTAGCCAACGCTCACAGGTAGGTCTCCCCATGGGGAGAGGTGGGCACCAGGAGGCAACAGACGCCGTGTTTCCTGGTCAAGGTGGGGAAGGGGTCCTGGCCACTATAGATGGTAGCAGAGATGGTGGCTGGGAGAGATGACTTAGCAGCAGGCGGGGGGTATGCCCTGCAGGTGAGGGAGGGGCACTCGCAGAGCTGGTGGAGGGAACAGCAGGGAGGGATGCTGTGGCCAGTGGCGGGGCCGTGGCAGTGGGGGCAGCCCCTGCCATGGAGGGCTTGGTCTTTTTAGTGGGGCCCTTCCCCTTCTTCTTACCTTAGCCCTTCCCGCCGGCTGCAGGGGCTTCCCCAGAGTCGGAGGGGTGAGGGACGTGGCAGCAGCGGAGGTCACCCCGGCGTCCACCACCGCCGGTGCCCCAGGGGGGGTATTAGCAGGTGGTTTGGCCATGGCTGTGGAGGTAGAGGCTCAGGGGGGTGACAGGGCAGCAGGCAGGGGAGGGGCGGCGGGGTCTGCCGAAGGGGCCCCACTCACCTTGTCCCCCACCATAATGAGCAGGGTGGGAGGGGAAATCACCAGAAGGAGGAGGGGAAAGGGGAAGCAGGTCGACCACCCCTCCCCACTAGGCTACAGGCAGGGGAGGAGGGCGCCAAAAGGGGTGGGCTGGATGGGGGGGCAATCAAGGGCTAGGGGTCAGTCACTGACACTGGGTGGGATTCCAAATCCTCTAGCTGCACTAGGGGAGGGGGGAATACAACAGCATGGAGGGGTGCAGTGAAAAGGGGTTCAAACTAAAATGGAGAGGGGCACAAGCGCATGGGAGGGGGCATGGGCGCACGGAGTGAGGGGCTAATCAGAGCAGAGGAACCGCAGGGGGAGGGGGAAGAACCAGGCTGGAGGCAGGACAGGGAACCAAGGGGCTAGCTTCAGAGGCTGGGGCGGGGCAAACAAATAAAAACTGCAGAGGGAAAAGGGCAGGGCAGGCAAATAAACTGAAGCTAGAAGGGGGGGGGGGGCTGGGGCAAAGGGGGGGCAAAAGGCTGCAAGGGGCAGGTAGTAAGAGGCAAAGCTGGGGGGGGGTACATGTGCCCACTTGCACAAAAAAGTCAGTTTGGGCTGGCTGCTGCTTCAGGCCCAAATGGTGGAATCAGGGCGCGGCCAGCCAGGTGAGCAGCGGAGTCCCAGAGGCAGGAGCTGAGGCAGATGGTAAGTGTCCACTGGGGGTGGTGGAGGGGGCAGCGATGACAGTGGTGGGGGGGCAAAGGGGGACACACGGATGGACCAGCGGGGCAGGCTCCACGCCACACCCCCTGTGTCCCCACAGTCAAAACTCCCCACCACAAGAGCACAGTTCAAAAGCTACTCGGTCTTTGAAAGCCCCCTCCCCAGTGGTCTGCAGAGTCCCTGTGCGCTCCCCCCGCAGCAGATGGTCTTCTTCTCCTCCTCCTTCGGGTTCAGCAGCTCCTCAGCAGCAACCACAGCAGTAGCTCCAGGTGGCAGTCCGGTGGTCCAGGCAGGCAGAAAGGACCCCTCTCAGATGGCGGGGGTGATGGTGGTGTCTGCAGCAACTGGGGCTGGAGCAGGGGACCCTCACTCCCCTCCTCTGGGGAGCAGGCCAGCAGCCCCCCCAAGGGGCTGGGGGGGGGGGCGGTGTCTAGCAGCCAGCCAACAACCAGGTAGCAGAGAGGGATGGGGGTGGTGCCTGGCCCAGCTAGGGGAGTAGCTAGATGAGGAGTAGCAGTAGCAAGGGCCTAGCAGCCCCAGCAGTCTCCCTCCTCCCTTCAGGCCAAAGGGCTATAGGAGAGAGTCCGAGGCAGAGTTTCTAGCTACTGGATTAGCAGTTTTCTGTTCCCTGACTGACCAGAGCAGGGGATAATGAGAACACTTGACTTCAATTAACCTGCAAAGAGTCAGGTGAGACCATTAAGCTAATGTGATCACCTGACTCTAAGGCCTCTCTGACACTATAAAAGGGCTCACTCCGCCTCAGGCAGAGGAGAGCCGGGAAGAGGAAGTGCAGCTGGAGGGCTGGTTAATGAAGACACCCTCATGTCATTGGTCAGGGAGAAGCAGGAGAGCTGTGGGGAAGTGGCCCAGGGAAATATAGCAACTCTGGCAGTGAAGGTTGGCTGCTAACAGCTGCTACCATTAGTGTCCCTGAGCCGGAACCCAGAGGAAAGGGCGGGCCTGGGTTTCCCCCCAACCCACCGCTACAGATACATGTCCTGAGAAGGGAGGACAGGCCCCTCTCAGGACAGGAGGCTAAACTGTTTTGGTATGAGGCTGTAGAAGCAACAGAAACTGTGGGAGTTCTCTCACCAAACTCCTTGCTGGCTTATGATGAAGAGGGCTCAGTAGACTGTATCCCTGGCCCTAGAGAGGGAAGAGCTACGTGGAGGGTTGCAGTGAGCCTCTGAAGCTAGCATAAACTGCCTGGAAGAGTGGGACCCACGGGGACAAGTTTGGAGCTCTGCCATAATAGTTATGAAGTAATTTATGCAAGACATGACATGTGAGGTGTCATTGGAAATGTTATGATTTGCTGAATATGATTATCCTATTTGTATGCATGTATCATTTTTTGTATCTGAAGTTATTAATATTGACTATATATTGTTCAATATCTTCATTAACGATCTGGAGGATGGTGTGGATTGCACCCTCAGCAAGTTTGCAGATGATACTAAACTGGGAGGAGTGGTAGATACCCTGGAAGGTAGGGATAGGATTCAGAGGGACCTAGACAAATTGGAGGATTGGGCCAAAAGAAATCTGATGAGGTTAAACAAGGACAAGTGCAGAGTCCTGCACTTAGGATGGAAGAATCCCATGCACCGCTACAGACTAGGGACCGAGCGGCTAGGCAGCAGTTCTGCAGAAAAGGACCTAGGGGTTACAATGGATGAGAAGCTGGATATAAGTCAACAGTGTGCCCTTGTTGCCAAGAAGGCTAATGATATTTTGGGCTGTATAAGTAGGGGCATTGCCAGCAGATCGAGGGATGTGATCATTCCCATCTATTTGGCACTGGTGAGGCCTCATTTGGAGTACTGTGTCCAGTTTTGGGCCCCACACTACAAGAAGGATGTGGGGAAAAACTGGAAAGAGTCCAGCAAAGGGCAACAAAAATGATTAGGGGACTGGAGCACATGATTTATGAGGAGAAGCTGAGGGAACTGAGATTATTTAGTCTGCAGAATCATCATAGAATATCAGGGTTGGAAGGGACCTCAGGAAGTCATCTAGTCCAACCCCCTGGCTCAAAGCAGGACCAATCCCCAATTTTTGCCCCATGTCCCTAAATGGCCCCCTCAGGGATTGAACTCACAATCCTGGGTTTAGCAGGCTAAACCTCAAACCACTGAGCTATCCCTCCCCTCCAAGAAGAATGAGGAGGGATTTGATAGCTGCTTTCAACTACCTGAAAGGGGGTTTCAAAGAGGATGGATCTAGACTGTTCCCAGTGGTACCAGATGACAGAATGGGGAGTAATGGTCTCAAGTTGCAGTGGGGGAGGTATAGGTTAGATATTAGGAAAAACTTTTTCACTAAGAGGGTGGTGAAGCACTGGAATGGGTTACCTAGGGAGGTGGTGGTGGAATCTCCTTCCTTAGAAGTTTTTAAGGTCAGGCTTGACAAAGCCCTGGCTGGGATGATTTAGTTGGGGATTGGTCCTGCTTTGAGCAGGGGGATGGACTAGATGGCCTCCTAAGGTCCCGTCCAACCCTGATATTCTATGATATTCTATTCTATGATTTGTATTTCAAATGTAGTTACACCTGGGTAACGCCAACTAGACATGATGTTTCCAGTCTAGACAGTGGGTGGGTAAGGGCCTGTTCGGGGCAATGGACCATTAGGAGAAAAAAAAGCAATGGGCCTTAGGAGAAGCTTTTCTCCCACCTGGGGAGCCTCCCTGAGAATGCTATAGACAGCCTCCAAATAATGGCTGCTATGACTCTGCAAAAACATGTGATGAGACCACATGTCTCTAGACTCCATCTTGGGATGTCTGTCTTTTTCCACAGACTGGTCTGGGAACCCAACTTTGAGAACAAAGGGTTCCCGCCATATGCAAAAGCTATATAAGGCAGGAGATTGACATCATTGGGTGTTCTTTGCTCCCTACTCAAAAAGACTCCTGGAAACACCTGAGGGACAAAGACTGAACTGGGGGAAGTGCTGGACCCGGGCTAATGGGATTTTTAGCCTGTGAATGAAACACCTGGGGATTCCAAGCTGTAAAGCAAGTGCAGCTGACCCCTTAAGAATCTGCAGCCTGCTTATATCCTCTCTTAGGGTGAGAATCTGCTATTCATATCCAATCTATTTAGTATATTAAGTTTAGTTTGTGGTTTTTGCTTATTTGCTAAGGAATCTGCTTTGATCTGTTTGCTATCACTTAAAATCTATCTTTTGTAGTTAATAAACATTTCCTTTATCTAAACCAATGAGTTGGAGAGAAGTGGAATCATAACTCAGGGGAAAAAGGCTGTTTCATATTCCTTTCCACATTGAGGGAGGGGGAGAATTTTATGAGCTTGCTTTGTACAGAGGGAGTGGATGCCTGTGGCGCTGGGAGTAGCCTTCCCAGGCAGGGGCTGGTCAGAGAGCCTGCATATAACTGCAGCTGGGTCTTCCCCTTCCTGTATGAATGCCGGTGAAAGTGCAGGCAGGAGGACTTTGCAGCTGTCACAGCAGATATCCAGGGAATCACATGGCTTGGTGACAGCCCAGTTCACATGGAAGAGAGCTGTGAGCCCTCCCTGGCTACCCAGTGATGGACTACACGGTGTGATGCTGGCAGGCCTAGGCAGATGGCATTAGCTAAGAACTAACAGACTCGTAGCTAGAGAAGAAACCTGTTGACCTGTGTGTTTGCTTTTCACTCAAAATAGGGATGAGTCTTACAAAAACCCATTTAGTGTTCAGACTCTGTGCAATGCTTGGAAGTTGCTGCCTGCATTAACCTCCTGTGCAACGTCTGTATTCCGGGCCATAGGCGCTGACTCCGTGGGTGCTCCGGGGATGAAGCAGCCACAGGGAAAGGCCTGGTGGTGTTGGGCATGTTCATTCCCCTGGAGCCGCTAGAGGACCTGGGCATCCGACTGGTCCTGACGTCCGTCCCTCCCTTTCTTCCCAATGCCGCCCTGTTACCTGCCCTCTCCACCCTGGGAAAACCCATCTCCATGGTCAGCCCTCTCCCACTGGGCTGCAAAGACCCCGCCCTCCGTCACGTCCTCTCATTTTGCCGGCAGGTGCAGCTTCCACCGCCACCGGCGGCACGTGATGGAGAGGCGCTCGAGGGGTCATTCCTGGTCCCCTACCGGGGGCCCATTACCGGGTGCATTATTCTACGGGGGAGGCCCGGTGCTACCTCTGCCAGGTGATGGGGCACTTCCAGAGGGACTGCCCCTTGGCCTGACAAGGAGGGGCACCCGGGACCCCCGAGCACCGGCAGGGTGCCAGCCCCGTCATCGCTGGCTACCCGGCACCCGAAGCCACCCCTCCTCCTTCCCAGTCCACCACTGATCCCGCTCGGGCCTGAGAGGCACCTCCCCGACTATGCCCAGACGAGCAGGAGAGCCCCACCTCTGCTGCCTGCAATCCGGCGGGGCCTGTGGAGGAGGGTGTGGTGGGGGCACCGCCGGGCATGGGAGAGGGCCCTCTCCAGGGGGAATCTTCATTCCCTCGTGCTTTCCCACCATTACCCCCCCCCCCCGAGTCCCTGAGCCATTACCCCTGCCCCTGACCCGACCCCTGCTAGCCAGCCCCCAGATGATGTCATGGAGGGCTGGGCCCTAGTACAGGGGAAGCGGGGCAAGCGGAGGGCTCGAGCTCCACTCCTCCCATCCGATGCGGAGGCCCCCCAGAAGACCAATAAAGGGGGCACCGATGCCGAGCCTTCCGCTTTGCCCACAGGTGTGATCCATCCACCAGTGCCGGCTGGGGCAGACGTGGCAGCACCAGAGGGCAGTATCTCCCCTCCACGGGACTCCCTTCCCTCTGAGGCCCCCGATGGAGCCCCTCCTGCCCCGTTACCATCTGAAGCCCCTGTGAGCCCCGCGGCGATTGTCGCTTCGGGTGCCAGCGAGGAGAACCCCGGGTAGCGGAAGGCTATCTCCCCTCCTTTATGAGGAGATCGAGGCCCTGGGTCTGAGCTCGTTCACCCAGAGGGAGGATGACCCTTTGCCAGCGGGCCTCAATCTAAGTGACCTCACCCTGGACCCTCTTTCCCCATGCTCCGCCCCACAACCACTGCTTCAGCTCCCACCTCCGAGCGTCCCTTGGGCTCCTCCAGCTGCCCGGCCACAGATGGCACCCTGCTGATGAATGCTGAGCCTACTGCAGCAACGGCCGGTGCCACGCGGCTCAGACCCGAGCCCCATGGGGTATCCCCCATAGGTGTGGGGCTACCGACCACCTTCCCAGGTGGGGACCCCACTGAAGACTGTCCACCTTCTGAAGCCATGGCTGCTATGCCTGCCATAGACCCTGAGCCTGGCATCATTGGGCATCCCCTTCCCACCACCCAGATCCCTGAGCCCAATTGGGAGGGGCCTCCTTCCAGTGGCCCAGCTACTTGGGCCCAGGATCCTGCCTCTGTCACTCTCCCCGACTCTGTTCCTGACCCCTGCCCTGCCCCTACTCTTGATCCCTGCCTTGCCCCTGATTCCAGCCCCGTCTTTATCCCCTCCACCTCCCTGGGGCCGACTCCTTCCATTTCCCAGAGGATGACCCCCAGGAAGCGGCCTCTGTATTTCCCTGTCCCGACCCACCTGGGGTTGCTATATTCTCTCCGCTGCCCCCTACTGAGCCAGGCTTTGAGGCAGGCTGCGTGGTGCCGGCACATTGGGTGCCACGTCAGGGGTCCACCCCTTGTCTGCCCATCTCGGTGGGCCACAGGGCTGTGTCAGAGGCCCCTCCAGAGGATAGCTGGGGGCCAGTGACCCCAGCCCCCCATACGCTGCGGGAAGAGCTGCGGGAGTTCCTTGAAGACATCCTTGGCTCCCCTAATAAGGTGCAGCTCACTCTCCAGTGATGGGGGGACTTCAAGCAAATCCTCTGGGCTGTGAGGGCCCTCATGGGGGAGGGTAAAGGGACAGGGAAGCAGGCCGCCGCAGCCTACCAGCGGGTCCGCCTCTTCCATGACTCATTGCTCACCTATGGGACAGGTCACGGTTTGTTGCATGGCCCAACGGGGGCCGCGAGCAACCCAGCCGGTGAGGATTCCCCTCCAGCCCTCCTCATGGCACCTATAATCTTCGCAACATTGAACACCCGGGGCTGTAGGATGGGTCTCCGCAGGTGCCAGGTTCTCTTCTTCCTTCGGGAGGGGGGATACTCTGTGGTTTTCCTGCAGGAGACCCATACGGATCTGGCTGCCAAAGACAGCTGGCGGCTGGAATGGGGGGACAGGGCCTACTTTAGCAATCTCACAGTTTGTACGGCTGGAGTGGCGACCCTGTTCTCCCCGTACCTACGGCCTGAGGCGCTGGGGATTGCCGAGGCTGTGCCAGGTCGCCTGCTGCACCTCCGGGTCAGCATGGAGGGGCTTGTGGTCAAACTCGTCACATCTATGTCCTGACATCAGGCCCGGAGCAGCTGCGTTTCTATCAGCAGGCGTCCGCCTTCCTCGGTACCTTGGATCCTTGCAAATGCCTGGTCCTGGTGGGGATTTAACAACACCCTTGAGAAGTGGGACTGCTCGGGGACTGAGCAGTGCCCGGCCACCACGGATGTCCTCTGGGAGATAGTTGAACATCACTCCTTGGTGGACGTCTGGCACGACCACCACCCAGACTACATTTCGACATTCACTTTTGTCCTGGTGGAGGCCCATCGGTCACGCCACTCCCGGTTGTACCGCATCTATTTATCACGTTTCCACCTTTCATGGGCCCACTTCTCCAGCATCCGGCCAGCCCCGTTCTCTAATCATCATTTAGCCACCATGATGGCATCTCTCTGTGCAGAGAGGCAGGAGCCGGCCTATTGGCATTTCAACAACAGCTTGCTGGAGGCTGTGGGCTTCATTGCGTCCTTCTGGGAGTTCTGGCTGGCCTGGCGAGGGCAGTGGCATGCCTTTCCCTCAGTGCAGCGGTCGTGGGATCTGGGGAAGGTGCGCGCCCGGCTCTTCTGCCGTGACTACACCCGGGGCGCCAGCCGACGGAGGGATGCAGTGATAGAGCAGTTGGAACAGGAAGTCTTAGAGTTGGAGAGGCGTCTGGCTGCCAGCCCCGAGGATCCACCCCTCTGCGGAGCGTGCCGGGAGAAGCAGGAGGAGCTCAGGGCCCTTGAAGACCATCGGGCCCAGGGTGCCTTTGTTCGATCCCACATCAACCTCCTTCAGGAGATGGATCGCGGCTCCCGCTTCTTCTATGCCCTGGTGAACAGGAGGGGGGCCAAAAAATACATCACCTGCTTTCTGGCAGAGGAGAGCACCCCCGTCACAGATTCGGCAGAGATGTGCAGGAGGGCCAGGGCCTTCTATGCAGGCCTTTCCTCCCCGTATCCGACCGATCCTAACGCTTGCAGAGTGTTCTGGGATGAACTCCTGACGGTCAGCGTGGGCGACTGAGACCGGCTAGAGCTGCCTCTCACTCTGGATGAGTTCTTGGAAGCCCTCCGTTGCATGCCCACCGATAAATCTCCAGGCATGGACAGGCTGACCGTGGAGTTCTACCGCGTGTTCTGGGACATCCTCAGCCCAGACCTAGTCACTGTCTGGGCCGAGTCCTTGCAGAGAGAGGTCCTCCCTCTTTTGTGCAGGCGAGCCGTGCTCGCCTTATTGCCGAAGAAGGGGGACCTCCGCGATTTACGAAATTGGCGTCCCGTCTCTCTCCTCAGCACAGACTACAAAGTCGTAGCGAAAGCCATCTTGCTGCAGCTAGGGTCTGTGCTGGTGGACGTGGTCCACCCAGACCAGACGTACTCCATCCTGGGCCGTACCATCTTTGACAACCTGTATCTGATCCGGGACCTCTTGGAACTCGTGTGTAGGGATGGTCTGTCATTCGCCCTCCTGTCCCTGGATCAGGAGAAGGCATTTGACAGAGTGGACCACGGGTATTTCCTGAGCACTCTGTGAGCGTTTGGCTTCAGACCCCAGTTTGTGGGTTTTCTCCAGGTACTGTACACCTCCGCAGAATGTCTGGTCAGGCTCAACTGGACCCTGACCGAACCGGTCAGCTTTGGGCGAGGAGTATGGCAGGGGTGTCCCCTTTCGGGCCAGCTGTATGCTCTGGCAATAGAGCTCTTCCTCTGGCTCCTCTGTAGGAGGTTGACGGGGTTGGTGCTGCGAGAACCAGAGCTGCGGCTGGTCCTGTTGGTGTACACGGACGACGTGCTCCTCGTGGTCCAGGACCTGGGTGACTTGGTGTGGGTGGAAGCTTGCCAGGCCATCTATTCTGCAGCCTCCTCCACCCAGGTCAACTGGGTCAAGAGCTCTGGCTTGGTGGAAGGGGATGGGTGTCAGGCGAGCTCCCTCCCACCCACGCATCAGGCCATCTGTTGAAGCATGGGTCCGCTGCTCTATCTTGGCATTTACCTTTCTGCCACGCATCCGTCTCTGCCAGAGAACTGGCACAGTTTAGATGACAGGGTGAGAGCGTGGCTCCGGAAATGGACAGGACTACTCCAGTGCCCCTCCCTTCGAGGGAGAGCACTGGTGCTTAATCAACTAGTCCTGTCCACGCTCTGGTACATGCTCAACACCCTGGTCCCAGCCCTGGGTTTCCTGGCCCACCTCCGGACATCGATTCTGGAGTTCTTCTGGTCAGGACTGCACTGGGTCTCTGCAAGGGTTCTCCATCTACCCCTGGAGGAGGGAGGGCAGGGCCTGAAGTGTCTCCGCACTCAGGTCCATGTCTTCTGCCTCCAGGCCCTGCAGAGGCTCCTTTATGGTGCAGGTAGTCCGGCATGGAGCATATTGGTGCACACCTTCCTGCGCCGCCTCCGAGGGCTCCGATATGACCGGCAGCTCCTTTATCTCCATCCGAGGAGTCTTCTGCGAGACCTCTCCGGGCTGCCGGTCTTCTACCAGGACCTCCTCCGGACCTGGAAACTGTTCGCAACGACCAGGTCCGTGGCGGCCTCCGTGGGGGAAGATCTCCTCGCGGAGCCCCTGCTACACAACCCCCAGCTCCGTGTGCAGGCGGTGGAGTCCCCCTCGGTGCACCAGAGGTTGGTCCTGGCAGAAGTCACCAGAGTCGGAGACCTCCTGGACTACAACCGGGGACATTGGCTGGATCCCCTTACGCTCGCTCAGCACATGGGGCTTTCCTTGCCTCGTACTCCCCAGTGCGTACTTCAGGAGGTGAGGGCCGCTTTGCCTCCCGCTGCTCGGGTTTGTCTCAACCGGGTCCTAAGAGAGGGTGGGCCCTGCCCACCCTCCACCCCAGGCCCTCTGGACCTTTTCATCAGGCCCTTGGCCCATGGACCCAACCGACCCCCGCCCCTTCACCGTGAGCCAGCTGCAAGATCTGCAGCCGGTCCGCTTCCACACCGCTCCAAGAGAACATCTATACATGCTCGCGCTCCACACCCTTCATGTCCTCACCCTCACACCCCGCCCTGTCACAAAGTGGCGGGACCTCCTGTCACCTCTAGAGGGTGAGGAGCCCCGGTGGGCCAGCCTACACTCCACCCTGTTCCTGAGGCCTGCCAGGGATATCAGTTGGCGGCTCCTTCACGGGGCCGTGAGCACGGGCGTGTACTTGGCGCAGTTTACCCCTATCCCAGATACCTGCACTTTTTGCAGCGTGAGGGAAACCCTGGTGCACATTTACTTGGAGTGCGCCAGGCTGCAGCCCCTATTTCAGGTCCTCTTAGACATCTTGTTAAGATTTTGGTTGCCCTTTTCCCCTCACCTTTTTATTTATGCACTCTCTATCCATGGCCCCACAAAGTCAAGGGACCTCCTGGTCAACCTCCTCCTGGCCCTGGCTAAAGTGGCCATCTATAAAACCAGGGTGAGGAGGTTGGCCAATGGAGTCTCCTGTGACTGTGGGGCCTATTTCCAATCCTCTGTCCATTCCCATATCCTGGCAGAGTTCGTCTGGGTGGCGTCCACTGACTCCCTTGATGCCTTCGAGGAGCAGTGGGCGCTGTCAGGGGTTCTCTGCTCGGTGTCCCCATCTGGTTCCCTTCGTTTGGCCCTTTGGCTGCACACCTGTCCCTGTTTCATTAGTTGTCCCCCGTAATTATTTGGTTCCAGGTCCTGTGGACCCCACTCTTAGGCTGGGGGTGGGGGGATCCTTTAGCAGTGGTCAGGATCTGCCTGTCCACTTCCTGGATCCCAATAGGGCTACTCTGCTGTACCCAATTGCCTGGGTCTATCACACTATGTCATAATCCTATCATAATAATATCACTATGAAGAATATGAGGTGCAGTGTCACACCCATGACTAGCCTTTCAGGTACAACGATGAAGAAGCTAGACAGTGCTGATGGCTCATCAACAAAGACAATGGACCATGGAAGAGCTGAGCCTTCCTGTGAATGTTTCAGCCAGCCGCTAAGTAATGTCTGCTATGACTCAGCAAGGCATGCAAGGGCATGTGACCAGACCACGATACAGAACTCCATTTTGGTACCTGTATTTTTCCACAAACTGGGCTGGGCACTCAGCTTGCAACAAAGGGTTCCCACCGCATAAGGAGACTACATAAGGTGGGAAGTGACATCATGATTTGTCTTCACTCCTCCACAACTCAACACCTGAAAGAGTCTCTGAAAGACAAAGGACTTGGAAGAGGGGAGGGGAACCCAGTCTGCACAGTAATTGCAGTCTGTGCCTTAAGAATCTGCAAGCCGGCTTATGTCATCAGTCAGGATGAGAGGATTTGAATTATCAATTTATCTATCTAGTATGTTAGGCTTGGTTTACAATTTTGTTTATTTGCTAAGTAATCTGCTCTGATCTGTTTGCTATCCCTTATAATCCCTTCAAATCGATCTTTCTGTAGAGAATAATTTTTTTTTATATATTTTATCTTAACCACTGTGTTTTGAGTGAAGTGTCTGGGAAAATCTCTGCTTGGTTAACACAGGCTTGTTGTGCATCTTTCCCACGTCAAGGGGAAAGCAAGCTATATTAGTGAGCTTGCATTATACAGATCACTGTGCAGTGCAAGATGGTATAAGATTGGGTTTATACTCCAGCAAGGGTGCAAGGCTGGGGAGCTGAGAAATCGGCTGGTGTCTTCTTTCTGTCTTTGAGTGGCTTAGCTAGAGCACTCAGGTAGCTCAGTTGGGTATGTGGCACCATCTGCTGTCATGGTGGATGATCATAGAATCATGCAACAGACCTCAGGAGGTCACCTAGTCCAACCCCCTGCTCAAAGTAGGACCAACCCCAACTACAGGACCTGGAGAGGCTGGCTGAATATCCAGCGGAGAAGTGTGAATGAGGCCTGCCCAGCTGGGGGGTTAGGAAGCACAGCAGTTCCCAGATCGCACCCCAGAGGTGACAACCTGTCACACCCCCATCTATGATAGCATCATTTACCACAGACCCCTTGATGAATGTGGGAAAATAAAGTGTTTGATTCTCAACTTGCCCTGAGCCAGCCAGTCCTCACACCATGTAGAGATGAAACCTGGTTCTGAGATCACACGGAGGGGGGGAATTATAGAGATATTGATAGAGGCCTGTGTGTATGAGTGTGATGTTACACCCCATATTCTTTATAGAAATATGCTTATGATATGAATATGGAATAACTAAGATATATTTTATGCAAGATGGGTTTTGTGAGATATCATTGGAAAGGTTATGACTTACTGAATGTGATTATCCAATTTGTATGCATATATCATTTGTGTATCTGGAGTTAGGAATTTTGACTATGTTACCATTACAAGTGTGTTTTCACCTGGTGAATGCCCACGACACAGTAGGCAAACAGCCTGGATGGGCCACTAAGGAAAACAATAGAACTTTGAAAATGCTAATCTCACTCCTTCTTGAGAAGTTTCCTGGGATGCTGCTTTGACACTGCAGGGGCAGGTGATTAGGTCACCTGGTACTGGACACCATCTTGACTGGCTACTACTTTTCCACTGAAGGAGGGGGGATCAAACAGGGAAATAAAAGATTCCTGCCACATGTAAATCCTGTTTAAGTCTGGAGGGTGAGTTAATCAAGGTCATGAGTTCTTCATTGAATCCCTGCCCAGGATGACCGCTGGAAATACCTGGAACTGATCTGGGGAAGAAGGACTGGGACCCAGACTGAGACAGGGGTCTGGCCTGTGAAGAGAAATACCTGGGACTTTAAGATGCAAGCAAAAAGCAGTTTGTTTTCAAGGAACTCTGCAACATGCCTAAAGCAACATTTAGCGTGAGAAATTACTATTTGTAACCAGCTTCTTTAGTGTCTTCAGCGTAATTTGCATGTTTGTTTATTTTGATCAGTAATCTACTTTGATCTGTTTGCTATCCCTTATAATCACTTAAAATCTGTCCTTTGTAGTTAATAAACTTGTTTTTATTTTCTATAAACCAGTTTGTGCAATTCATATCCGGGGAGGGGGGGCAAAAAGCTGTGCATATCTCCCTCCACTTTGAGGGGGGGTGATTTTTATGAGCTTGTGTTGTACAGATCACTCTATACAGTGCAAGAGAATACAATTTTGGGTTTACACCCCAAAGGAGGTGTGAACGTTAATGCTGGGCAAATCCCTGAGCTGAATCGTCCCACTCAGAGCTGATTTCAGTCTCTGTGTCTACAGCTGGGTATGGCCCTACCTGTGTGTGTATTAGAGAAGGTTTGAGGGCCTGGCACAGCAAGGATAGGGTGAGTAAGCCCAGGCTGGTGGAAAGGGTGGGCTCAGTAGGACCCCAATATATCAGGTGTCATCCCAGATGTGAGGGGGAGCAACACGCCACAATGGGGATAGGTGGACGGAGGTGTGGAGAGAGACAGATATGGATGTGGATGCATAGGTAGATGGGGATTGGGATAGATAGATGGATGGGGAAGGGGATAGACAGATGGAAGGGACAGATAGATAGATGGGGATGGATAGATATATGGACAGGGATGGATAGGTGTAGATAGACAGATAGATTAGATTAGATAGAGATGGATGTCTGGTGATGGGGATAGATAGATGGATGAGGATTGGCAGTACTGGGTTTACTATGGTGCCACTGATGCCATGGGGCCGGGCCCAGGCTCCAAAGGGGCCCCGGCCCGCTCTGCTTGGGCTGCAGCTCAAGGACCCGCCAGCCCTTCTCCGCCCCCCGCCTCTGTCCTGCCCCCAATGGCAGCCAAGCTCCGCCCTCCTCGGCCTCTTCTCTGCCTCCTCCCCAAGCGTGCCACATTCCCGCTCCTCTCCCTCCCTCCCAGCGCTTACCCCACCGCCTAACAACTGTTTGCTGGCACTCCAGGAGGGAGGGGAAGGAGCGGGGTTGCAACGCACTCAGGAGAGGAGACGGAGAAGAGGCGGGGGCAGTGGGTGGAATCGGGACAGGAAGGAAGAAAAGGCGGGGTCCTCACACTCCCCCTACACATACCCTCCCCCCCGCCGTGAGCTGCTCAGGGAAGGGGCTAGGCTGCGGAGCTGGGAGCACCCTCACTACCCCAGCCCACACCCCCAGCCCTCTGCCCTGACTCCTGCACCCCCACACATCCCCAGCCCCCTGACACCCCATGCCCTGACTCCTGCACCCCCCACCCCCACTCTGAGCACCAAACGGGTGCTCCTGCACACCCCCCCACACACACACACATTCCCACCTGCACCCCTTGCACCAAACAGGAGCTGCTCCAGGTAAGAGCTCCACATCCCAACCTCCTACCCCAACCCTGAGCCCCCTCCTGCATCCTAACTCCTGGCCAGACCCTGAACCCTAACTGCCTCCCAGACCCTGAACCCCCAGGCCTGACTCCTGCACCCCCACACGCATCCCCTCCTGCACCCCTCGCAACAAATGGGAGCTGCTCCAGGTAAGTGCTCCATCCCCCAACCTCCTGCCCCAGCCCTGAGCCCCCTCCCGCACCTTAGCCCCCTCCCAGACCCTGCACCCCCAGCCCTGAGCCCCCTCCAGCACCCTAGCTCCCTCCCAGACCCTGCACCCCCAGCTCTGAGCCCCCTCCCGCACCCTAAGTCCTGGCCAGACCCCACACCCCAACTTCTTTTTACATTTTTTTATAAAGTGCTCTAATCCAAAGCGATTTACACTCATTAGCGAACAGTGCAAATAATATTCGGAAAGATCATTAAGTGGTCCGCCGAGCCCCCCAGCGATTTTCAAGTGGTCTGTGGAAAAAGAAGTTAGATGACAACAACAATCAAGGTCCCTCACTTTATTGTCATTTACTTGCTATTCCTTAGAGGAGGAGGATGAAGAAAACAAGAATGAGAAATGGGGGTGGGGGGGAGAGAAGAACGAATGATCTTTTTCTTGGCTGGGTCCCACGGAGGGGCCCCAAAAATGAAGCTGAGCACAGGGCCCAACTAACTCTAAATCTGCAACTGGGGCTGACCCCTCCCGTACAGCTCCCCATGCCAGGGGCTGGGGCTGGCCCCTAACCCCTCCAAGCTCCATTCTACCTGGGGCTGGGGCTGACCCCCCAAGCCCTGCTGCCTGACACCTCACGTCGCCACTCCCACCCCACACACACACATTCCTCCATGCCCCACTAGGGTGGTGCACTGGACATTTTTGGTAAACTGGGCATATGTTCATTTGCTCTCCCAACTGATCGGCGGGGGTGGGGGGAACCTCAGGGTCACCCACACGCTCATCTAAATGCAGGGCTCAGGCCTCTCAGTTTCCAACCACAGCCAACTACACGGGCTGGGGGGAAGGACAAGCCGTGCGTCAGCCGGGGATCCTGCACAGCTGGCTGAATGCTACCTAGTGGGTCCCTGCATAGCTGGATGGATGATGCACAGCTGGAAAAGATGCTGGAGGACACATGTCTAGCAGGATCCAGGGCTGCTCTGGGTGCTGGCTCACAGCTGCGCACATCTGGGGCTCTTACTTACCTGGGCCCATCATTGCTCAGCTCCCTGCGCGTGTCTCTGTGCTGGGGGCTGTGGGTGACAATGAGAGATCTCAGTGGTGGGTAGGAACATGGCCCTTTGAGCCTTCTCAGGGTGGCCCAGCCGCGAACAGGGTGGGGGTGGGCAGAGCAGACCTGAGCTCCGATCACAGCGACCGCAGTGGGAGGGTTTCTGAGAAGCCCCCTAGTGAGTCTGTGACCAAGTCAACAGGATGTGGCGCCTGTGTGATGATGTACAGCTGGGAGCGATGACTGTGCAGCACCAGAGAGGAAATGACACAGCACAGATAGGGACAGAACCCAGGAGTCCTGGCTCCCAGCCCCCCCCCCCACTCCTTTAACCACTGGACACCACTCCCCTCCCAGAACCAGGGATAGAACCTAGGAGTCCTGGCTCCCAGTGCCCTGTGACCCACAGGCCCATTGGTGCCAATCAGCGAAGTGTTCACTGTACTTCATAAGCCACTCCTGTCTCAGACCTGACAAACTCACTACACCTCAGATCCTGCTTCCTGGTATTTAGCCCAGAAGGGTAGTGTGTGAGGACTCTTCTGAAAGCTGGTAACTTATCAGGCTTCATGCTCACTGCAAGCCGTGTGTACGGGTACTAGTTCAGGGATAATGTCTCTCTCCTGACACCTACGGCTAATGGGCTTCGAGTGACCATCCAGGGAATCTCGTGGCCTGGGGACAGCCCCTTCACACTGGAGGGAGCTGGCAGCCCTCCCTGGCTAGCTGGTGATGGACTACACGGTGTGATGCTGGCAGGCCCAGGCAGCTGTGGGGGGAGGGATAGCTCAGTGGTTTGAGCATTGGCCTGCTAAACCCAGGGTTGTGAGTTCAATCCTTGAGGGGGCCATTTGGGATCTGGGGCAAAAATTAGGGATTGGTCCTGCTTTGAGCAGGGGGTTGGACTAGATGACCTCCTGAGATCTCTTCTAACCCTGATATTCTATGATACTAAGAACTAACAAACTCGTAGCTGGAGAACAGATGGTTCACCTGTGTGTTAGTTTCACTCAAAAGAGGGAGGAGTCTTACAAGGATGTGTTTAGAGTCTATGAAATGCTTGTACCTTGCTGCCTGCATCAATCTCGCGTGCAATGTCTGTGTTCTAGGCTATAAGGAAACAAGAATGTTTTGCTTGAAAACATTGAAAGTGTTTGCTCTGAACTTGGGAACCCCACCCCCCTTTCCGGCATCCACCCAGAAGGACTATCAAAATCAGATGGCCGTCCCAGACCATTACAATACAAAAAATTGGTTAATATCCCTCTGGCCACTGGGAAATGTGACGTGCAAGGAAGTGCTGTGGGCTTGGAAGCTGAATGACGTAAATAAAAGGAAGCCACAAGGCAATTTTCTGTCTTTTGGGCTGTTTGACGTCTGAGTGGGCTACAGACCCCAAACTGGCACCAGAGCTCCCCAGGGGTTGCCCTGAGAGACACTTTGAACTGACAGACCACTACAGCTCTGGCACTCTGCGGATTTAGATGGTAACTCATTGGGCTTACTCTGAACTCTGGGGTACAGATGTGGGGGCCCACATGAAAGATCCCCTAATCTTATTTCTACCAGCTTAGGTCAAAAACTTCCCCACGCACAAATCCTTTTCTTGTCCTTGGATGGTACTGCTGCCACCACCAAGTGTTTTAGACAAAGATTCAGGGAAAGGACCACTTGGAGTTCCTATTTCCCAAAAATATCCCCCCAAGTCCCTTCACCCCCTTTCCTGGGGAGGCTTGAGAATAATATACTAACCAATTACCTTTAATAAAAAGACAGACCAGACCCTTTATTTTTAGGACACTAAAATCAATCAGGTTCTTAAAAGAAGAACTTTATTATAAAGAAAAAAGTAAAAGAAGCACCTCTGTAAAATCAGGATGGAAGGTAATTTTACAGGGTGATAAACAGATTCAAAACTCAGAGGATTCCCCTCTAGGCTCAACTTCAAAGTTACAAAAACAGGAATAAACCTCCCTCTTAGCATAGGGAAAATTCATAAGTTAAAAGAAAAGATTATCGAACGCATTTCCTTGCTTACTTACAATTTTTGTAATCTTAGATGCTCATTTCAGCTATGTTTATAGGAGATGTTTTTTCCTGCCCTGGTCTCTCTCTGTCTGAGAGAGAGAACAAACAAAGAGAGCACAAACAAAACCTCTCCCCTCCCATCACAGATCTGAAAGTATCTTCTTTCCTTATTGGTCCTTTTGGTCAGGTACCAACCAGGTTATTTGAGCTTCTTAACCCCTTATAGGTAAAATGATTCTGTACCTCTGCCTGTACCTCTGGCTAGGAGGGATTTTAAGTTACTGCATACATAAAGGTTGTTACCCTTCCCTTTATATTTATGACAGGTGTGTATATGTTTGCCTGCTTTAACCTGGAAATAATTGTTATTCCTTTTTCCTAGTTCATAAACCTTTATATAATCCATTAAGAACATAAGAATGGCCATACTGGGTCAGATGTGTGGTCCATCCAGCCCAGTATCCTGTCTTCAGACAGTGGCCAGTGCCAGGTGCCCCAAGCGGGACTGGACAAATCATCAAGTGATCCATCCCCTGTCACCCATTCCCAGCTTCTGGCAAACAGAGGCCGGGGACACCATTCCTGCCCATCCTGGCTAACAGCCATTGATGGACCAATCCTCCAGGAACTTATCTAGTTCTTTTTTTTTGAATCCTGTTATAGTCTTGGCCTTTAAACATCCTCTGGCAAGGAGTTCCACAGGTTGACTGTGCGTTGTGTGAAGAAATACTTCCTTTTGTTTGTTTTAAACCTGCTGCCTATTCATTTCATTTGGTGGCCCCTAATTCTTGTGTTATGAGAAGGAGTAAATAACACCTGATTCACTGTCTCCACACCCGTCATGATTTCACAAACCTCTGTCCTGTCCCCCCTTAGCTATCTCTTTTCCAAGCTGAAAAGTCCCAGTCTTATTAATCTCTCCTCATAAGGAAGCTTTTCCATCCCCCTCATCATCTTTTTTTTTTCCCTTCTCTGAACCTTTTCCAATTCCAATAGATCTTTTTTGAGATGGGGCAACCACATCTGCACGCAGGATTCCAGATGTGAGCGCACCATGGATTACAGGATTGGCTGTAGGCGTTGTCTTTGGTGTAAGATCTCGGTACCAATTGATCCGGAGTACGGCTATGTCTCCACTCCCACTTTTGTCAGTATAATTTATGCCGCTCAGGGGTGTGAAAAAACCCACCCCCCAGAGCGACATGAGTTACACCGACAGAAGCGCCAGTGTGGACAGCGCTATGTCGACAGGAGAGCTTCTCCTGACAACATAGATACCACTGCTCGTTGGGGGTGGTTTAATTATGCCGACTGGAGAGCTCTCTCCCATTGGCATCAAGCGGCTACATGAGTCTACATGTCTACATCGGTACAGCTGTGTCGCTGTAAACTCGCTAGTGTAGACATGGCCTAAGTGACTGGCGTGACGCTGTATAGAATTTGGGGGACACTTGAGGATATTATGAATATTAATATTGTAAAATTGCAATGAGTTGTGCCAGATAGGCCATGTAAGGTATCTGCAAAAATGTTATAATTGCCAGATATAATAATCTCATCTATGAGTTTGTATCACCTTTGTATTATGAGTTATAGATAAGTAGGTATGTCTGTATTTCAAACTTGTGCTATGACAGCCCCAGGCAATGTGGCATCAGCACTGCCTAGCCTGCTTGATGGCCCATTAAGGACCATCAGCTACACAACTGACCCATTGAGAGAAGGCAGATAGGCCTTGTGACTCAGCAAGGCCGGCAGGGACATGCCCATGGATAGAACTCTAAGGCTTCCCGCATGGCAAAAGGCTATTAAAGGCATCTGCGTCTTCTCTTTTTTGTCTTCAGTCCCGCTTCTTACCTCTGGAGGAACTTTGCTACAAACTGAAGCTCTGAACAAAGGACTGAATGACCCATCCCAGCTGTGGATGTGTTCCAGATAGACTTTCAAGCCAGCAAACTCACCAATACTGCTAGGAACCTGATATATGGGCTTTGAAGTCTCTATATGTTTCTGACTGTTTTACCATTTAACGTGTCTTTTCTTGTTCTTTTTTTTTCTTTATAATAAATCCTTAGTTTTAGATACTAAAGGATTGGCTGGCAGTGTGGTATTTTGGGTAAGATGCAAACCTATACTGACCTGATGACGTGACTGGTCCTTTGGGGTCGTATTTTTGTATATGTGAGCACAATTTTTAAATAACTTCTCACTGTATTGGACCTAGGTGCTGACTGGCAGCCAGAAAACTGGAATGCAATAAGGGGCTGTGTGATTTCTTTTTTGCTTTTTGATAACCAGTGTGGGGGATCAAAAGCACAGTTTGTGACTGGTTGAGGAGATTAAATTCAGTATTACCTACCAGTCTTGGAAGTATTTTCTCTCCCTTTTGCAGCCTGCCCTGACCTTGGTATTTCCAGTGAAGACTGCCCCAGGCACCATGGGTCACAATGGGTCTCTTGGGACGGGGAGCACCCTGAATGTGGGGTGAGTTTTGGTGCCAGTGACCATTTATTACTGAGTCCTGTTTGTCTGGGTGGCAAAATAGACCAAAGCATCTAAGGGGACTGTTCGGGGCTCCATGGTAAAGCTGGTATAGTGATCCAGGCAATCACACTTGGTACAAGTGCTGTGAAATTTAATCACAGAACACAACACCAGTCTGGCGGGTCTGCCGTGTTTCGGCCACGACGCCATGAGACTGGCACCTTCAGTCGTGTGCCACTCCTGGCAGCGTGTCACAAAGTCCCGTTGTCCACCTTCGCCCAATCCCAGAACAGTCCACGGGAACCAGTCAAAGCCAGACACGAACAATCAAAGCCACATGGAGGCAGAGATTACCATAGTAACTGGCCGGTGCTTGCCCTGACTGCCACGAGAGACAGTGAGTGGATTCAGCATAAAACAGGGCAGAGGAAGACCCTCTGCAGCCTTTCCCAGAGGAGACGTCTTGGGGCATGGGGGTGTTTCAGGAAAGCCTGGATCCTGGGGTGCCAGCCAGCTCTGCAATGGGCTGAATTCTGGGAGGGGAAACCTGTTGGTTAGCGAAGCATGGGAACGATCAGCGAGTGCCCACCCTAGCTGCTGGCATCCTAGTTCGGTTGCTCCTGTACCCATTGGAATCCAGCCTCTTGTTTCCAGAGGAAACACAATAAACCCTCTCTTGGTTTTATTCGCTGTGCACACGAAGACTGGGTGTGACACTGTCACAGTGGGTTAAGGGAAACATGGGTACGTTTTTCCCTTGAGGGCTGAGGAGTGGGATTTCTGTGAGTAGCCAGCATTAGGGGCTGGGTGTAACAGGGGAGTTGTTCCAAGGAACTCGGGGGCAGCTGCTGTTAACCTGGAGGATGGGGGTAACAAGGTCACTCCCAGTCCTGGTAACCCCAAGTACCATTCCACATAATTCCCCTCCCAGAGCCAGGGATCGAGCCTAAGAGTCCTGGGTTCCAGCTCCCCTTGCTGTAAACACTAGACCCCACTCCCCTCCCAGACCCTTAAGACAGACACAGTAATCATTGCAGATTAGAAACCATGTTGAAGGGTTTAAAAGCCCCATGTCCAATTCCCCACCCCCCACTGAGCCAGCCAGCCCCCCGCTGCGGGGCTGGATCAGAGCCGCACCCCCAAAAGGGAAAGGCCCCACATCCAATTTCCCATCCCATAATCCAGCCACTCCCCCTCCCTAGGGCCTTTCTGCACTACACTCAGGGTCCGTGGAGTCGTCATCTGCTCTGCCAGGGCTGGGCAGGGCAGTTCGGTGGGAAGAGAGGAGAAGAGTTTCCATAGCAGACCCACAAGGAAATCCCACACCAGCGCCTCATCGAACATCTACTGAAATTAATGGACTCCCCTCCCATTCCCTGAAGGGCTCTGGGGCCAATGGACCCCTCCCCGCTCCCCCCAAATAAGGACTGAAACTAACCCTAGAGGAGCAGGCAGAATGAGAAAGCCTTTCCTGAGCTGCAGGCCACTAGCAGAATGTGAGGAGTTTGTCTCCCTCTACTGGCCGGTCCATGTAACAGGATAGGAGCCTACTATAGCTAGTGGAGCTCCTCCTTTAGACTCCCCTTTGAGCTAGAAAGATTATCCTAATGTCTAATCTCAATCTCCCTTGCTGCCAATTAACCCATCACTTCTTGTCCTGCCTTCACTGGACATGGAGAGCCACTGATCTGCATCCCCTTTAGAGCAGCCCTTCACATACTGGGCGACTGTTCTCAGGTCCCCCGTCCGTCTTCTTTTCTCAAGACTCAACATGTTCAGTTTTTTTCACCTCTTCTCCTAGGACGGGTTTTTGAAACCTTTTCCAGACTCATCATTTTAACACCAGGTTCAAACTCCCTCAAAACAAGAGGTAGGAGGCATCACTGGGAACCGGACAATTGTTTGGGTAGTTTGCCATGTTCGTGTAGCCGTGTCGGTCCCAGGATATTAGAGAGACATGGTGGGGGGGGGGGGGATAGCTTTTATTCACGTCTGTGTGGGAAAGGGGCCGGCTTTGATTTTTGCTTTGCTTGGACATGCTGTAGAATTTTCTCCAGATCAGAAGAAGAGGTCTGTGTCGAAAGCTCATCTCTTGCTTGAGAGAGGTGTGTGGGTATGGGGATAGGTGGATGACAGCATGGCGAGACCCAGACAAACAGATATGGATGTGGATTGATAGATAGATGGGGATGGGGATAGAAAGATAGATGAATGGGGATGGACAGATATGTGGGAATAGATGGATGGGGGTGGGGATTGATAGACAGATATATGGATGGAAATGGATGGGAATGGATAGATGGGGACATAGATGAATGGGGGTTAGATAAACAGAGAGAGAGAGAGAGAGAGAGAGAGAGAGAGAGAGATGGGAATAGACAGAGAGATGGAAAGATGGATGGGGATGGATGAATAGACATGGGGATAGATAGACAGATGAGGATGGTAAGAAGCAGTTTGATTTTTTGTCACTAGAATAGTTTCAAACCTGTCACACTTTTGTCCCAGAAGTTGACCCTCTGGAGTCAGGAGAGCTGATTGCTAGGCTGCTTTCAAATACCCTTTGCATCTCTATCCCAGCAGGCAGGGTCTCTTCCAGCCCTGAGGGGACTAATTCCCTACTGGCACCCACCACATCCTCATTCTTACTCCTGTGGGAATTCTGTATCACTATCCAATGCTGAATTTGCACAGAAATTAATATCGTTTGCACAGAATTTTCTCCCCCCCCCCTCCCGAAATGGGCTGCACAGCTGCTGGCCTCCACAAGGGGGCGCTGGACCCCGCAGAGCCCCGCTGCAGAGCGAAGACACTGCCCGGGGGAGGGGAGGGAGCTGGGGGGTTCCCGGCAGCTGCAGTTCTCAGCACGCCCTGGAGGAAGGCAGCAGCCGGCAGGAAACTCCATAGAAGCCCGGTACCCAGCATCAGGCTGTCTCCCCTCTGGATCCCTGGGCTCTGGGGGGAAGGAGGGGTGTCTGGGTTGGGGGACCCACAGCTGGGCTCCAGGGGTAGGGGGTGCAGTTGTCTGGGCTGGGGGAATACCCAGCTCTGGGCTCTGGGCAGGAGGGGGCAGAGAAACAGGAATTGGGTTGTTGTAGGGGTTGCTTTAACTCTCTACTGCTGGGGGACAATTTGTGTGTCTCTGTATTGTTACAGATATACATACTGCCACATATTTTGAAATCATTGAAATATCAATATCAATATCATTCAAAATAATTGAAACTGGTGTGATTCTATTTTGTTATTTTGACAAAGAAAATATCCAGAATTTCGAAATGTTGTGCACAGAATTCCCCCAGGGGTATGACATGCTGCGTGAAATCTAAGAACCCAAGTGTCCTAGGTCCGAGGCCAGTGCATTTACCACAAGCCCAACCTTTCCCTATAGGAGTAAATTCCCTCCTGGGCCTGGCAGATACAGCAGCTGCTCTGAATATCGAGGCTCATGTTGATCGCTCACTCCCAGAATCACTTTTTTTTTTTTTAACTTTTTTTATTCATTGCTGGCAATGTAGCAGTGAATGAAACGCAGCAGGCCGCATGGCAGGGTGGGGCGGGGAAGGTGGGAAAGAGGCGATCAGCGCCGGGGATTGATCTGCAATCCGTTCAGCATAGCCTTCACTGCGTTCCCTTCCCACTGGCCTTATCATAGAATATAAGGGTTGGAAGGGACCTCAGGAGGTCATCTAGTCCAACCCCCTGCTCGAAGCAGGACCAATTCCCAGTTAAATCATCCCAGCCAGGGCTTTGTCAAGCCTGACCTTAAAAACCTCTAAGGAAGGAGATTCTACCACCTCCCTAGGTAACGCATTCCAGTGTTTCACCACCCTCTTAGTGAAAAAGTTTTTCCTAATATCCAATCTAAACCTCCCCCACTGCAGCTTGAGACCATTACTCCTCGTTCTGTCATCTGCTACCATTGAGAACAGTCTAGAGCCATCCTCTTTGGAACCCCCTTTCAGGTAGTTGAAAGCAGCTATCAAATCCCCCCTCATTCTTCTCTTCTGCAGGCTAAACAATCCCAGCTCCCTCAGCCTCTCCTCATAACTCATGTGTTCCAGACCCCTAATCATTTTTGTTGCCCTTCGCTGGACTCTCTCCAATTTATCCACATCCTTCTTGAAGTGTGGGGCCCAAAACTGGACACAGTACTCCAGATGAGGCCTCACCAATGTCGAATAGAGGGGAACGATCACGTCCCTCGATCTGCTCGCTATGCCCCTATGTATACATCCCAAAATGCCATTGGCCTTCTTGGCAACAAGGGCACACTGCTGACTCATATCCAGCTTCTCGTCCACTGTCACCCCTAGGTCCTTTTCCGCAGAACTGTTGCCGAGCCATTCGGTCCCTAGTCTGTAGCTGTGCATTGGGTTCTTCCGTCCTAAGTGCAGGACCCTGCACTTATCCTTATTGAACCTCATCAGATTTCTTTTGGCCCAATCCTCCAATTTGTCTAGGTCCTTCTGTATCCTATCCCTCCCCTCCAGCGTATCTACCACTCCTCCCAGTTTAGTATCATCTGCAAATTTGCAGAGAGTGCAATCCACACCATCCTCCAGATCATTTATGAAGATATTGAACAAAACCAGCCCCAGGACCGACCCTTGGGGCACTCCACTTGATACCGGCTGCCCAGCATAGCAGTCTGGGAGCTGACCTTGTTAGTGAAAACAGAGGCAAAAAAAGTATTGAGTACATTAGCTTTTTCCACATCCTCTGTCACTAGTTTGCCTCCCTCATTCAGTAAGGGGCCCACACATTCCTTGGCTTTCTTCTTGTTGCCAACATACCTGAAGAAACCCTTCTTGTTACTCTTGACATCTCTGGCTAGCTGCAGCTCCAGGTGCGATTTGGCCCTCCTGATAACATTCCTACATGCCCGAGCAATATTTTTATACTCTTCCCTGGTCATATGTCCAACCTTCCACTTCTTGTAAGCTTCTTTTTTATGTTTAAGATCCGCTAAGATTTCACCATTAAGCCAAGCTGGTCGCCTGCCATATTTACTATTCTTTCGACTCATTGGGATGGTTTGTCCCTGTAACCTCAACAGGGATTCCTTGAAATACAGCCAGCTCTCCTGGACTCCTTTCCCCTTCAAGTTAGTCCCCCAGGGGATCCTGGCCATCCGTTCCCTGAGGTTCCTTATTGAACCTCATCAGATTTCTTTTGGCCCAATCCTCCAATTTGTCTAGGTCCCTCTGTATCCTATCCCTCCCCTCCAGCGTATCTACCACTCCTCCCAGTTTAGTATCATCTGCAAATTTGCTGAGAGTGCAATCCACACCATCCTCCAGATCATTTATGAAGATATTGAACAAAACCGGCCCCAGGACCGACCCTTGGGGCACTCCACTTGATACCGGCTGCCAACTAGACATGGAGCCATTGATAACTACCCGTTGAGCCCGACAATCTAGCCAGCTTTCTACCCACCTTATAGTGCATTCTTCCAGCCCATACTTCCTTAACTTGCTGACAAGAATACTGTGGGAGACCGTGTCAAAAGCTTTGCTAAAGTCAAGAAACAATACATCCACTGCTTTCCCTTCATCCACAGAACCAGTAATCTCATCATAAAAGGCGATTAGATTAGTCAGGCATGACCTTCCCTTGGTGAATCCATGCTGGCTGTTCCTGATCACTTTCCTCTCATGCAAGTGCTTCAGGATTGATTCTTTGAGGACCTGATCCATGATTTTTCCAGGGACTGAGGTGAGGCTGACTGGCCTGTAGTTCCCAGGATCCTCCTTCTTCCCTTTTTTAAAGATTGGCACTACATAAGCCTTTTTCCAGTCATCCGGGACTTCCCCCGTTCGCCACGAGTTTTCAAAGATAATGGCCAATGGCTCTGCAATCACAGCCGCCAATTCCTTCAGCACTCTCGGATGCAACTCGTCCGGCCCCATGGACTTGTGCACGTCCAGCTTTTCTAAATAGTCCCTAACCACCTCTATCTCCACAGAGGGCTGGCCATCTCTTCCCCATTTTGCGATGCCCAGCGCAGCAGTCTGGGAGCTGACCTTGTTAGTGAAAACAGAGGCAAAAAAAGCATTGAGTACATTAGCTTTTTCCACATCCTCTGTCACTAGGTTGCCTCCCTCATTCAGTAAGGGGCCCACACTTTCCTTGGCTTTCTTCTTGTTGCCAACATACCTGAAGAAACCCTTCTTGTTACTCTTGACATCTCTGGCTAGCTGCAGCTCTAGGTGCGATTTGGCCCTCCTGATATCATTCCTACATGCCCGAGCAATATTTTTATACTCTTCCCTGGTCATATGTCCAACCTTCCACTTCTTGTAAGCCTCTTTTTTATGTTTTTATGTTTAAGATCCGCTAGGATTTCACCATTAAGCCAAGCTGGTCGCCTGCCATATTTACTATTCTTTCGACTCATCGGGATGGTTTGTCCCTGTAACCTCAACAGGGATTCCTTGAAATACAGCCAGCTCTCCTGGACTCCTTTCCCCTTCAAGTTAGTCCCCCAGGGGATCCTGGCCATCCGTTCCCTGAGGGAGTCGAAGTCTGCTTTCCTGAAGTCCAGGGTCCGTATCCTGCTGCTTACCTTTCTTCCCTGCGTCAGGATCCTGAACTCAACCAACTCATGGTCACTGCCTCCCAGATTCCCATCCACTTTTGCTTCCCCCACTAATTCTACCCAGTTTGTGAGCAGCAGGTCAAGAAAAGCGCCCCCCCTAGTTGGCTCCTCTAGCACTTGCGCCAGGAAATTGTCCCCTACGCTTTCCAAAAACTTCCTGGGTTGTCTATGCACCGCTGTATTGCTCTCCCAGCAGATATCAGGAAAATTAAAGTCACCCATGAGAATCAGGGCATGCGATCCAGTAGCTTCCGTGAGCTGCCGGAAGAAAGCCTCATCTACCTCATCCCCCTGGTCCGGTGGTCCATAGCAGACTCCCACCACTACATCACTCTTCTTGCACACACTTCTAAACTTAATCCAGAGACACTCAGGTTTTTCTGCAGTTTCGTACCGGAGCTCTGAGCAGTCATACTGCTCCCTTACATACAGTGCTACTCCCCCACCTTGTCCACACTGGGAACAGGTGTGTTTGGAATGGGAAGTGGCCCCCCAGGGGGAACTAACATACGGAAAAGGCCCAGTGAGGACAGGGCAGACTGCAGTTTTAACAGACTTAGCAGGTCAGGCAATGACGAGGATCTCCCATACACGGTCACTCGACAGGGTGACATGGGTGAGAGCTACAAACCGCTGGGTCTGCTCCAGGGTTTGGCCCGTGTCCTTTACCCTGGGGGAAATAAACCAGCTGGTTCCCTAGTGAAGAGGCAGCCTAAGGGTTGGGATTCCCAAGGGAGCTGACAGGAGCAGGCCTTGAACCTGGTTCTTAAATCCCCTAGGCTCCCTGCATTGATGTTCATGGGATGGGCGCTGCCTGAGCGGAGCGATGGCTGGGGGAGGCTCAGCCTGGGGGGCTGCAGCCCTTCTGCAAAGCAGGTCCTATGTCTGGGCCTCTCCAAAGGACCAAAGTGGCGCAGCTCCGGCCAGTGCAGCGATTCCTGGAGCGGCTCAGGGCTGCAGCCTCTTCATCGTCTCCTGTATCCAGGGGATGAAGATGGAGACACTTATGTACACCCCACAGGGGGGTCCCATTCTCAGATCCCCAAGAGACGGTGCCCAGGGCTGTTTTCCCACACATCGAGGGCCCCAGAGTCGCCCTGTGAAATGGAATAAACCACAGATGGAGAACAGCCCAGTCAGTTGTTTCTTGCTGATGGGCAGTCATGGGCAGTGATACCACACAACCCCCTTTCCGCCCCCCCGCCCCGGCAGCTGGCTTCAGTGTCAGCCCCTGATGTCCCCCCAGTCTCCGATTGGCCCTCCCACAGCCCAGCTGGTTTCAATGCCCCACCCACTCCCCTGTCCAGCGGCTCTCTGCCTCCCCCTGAGAAAAGACAAGTTATTTTCCCATTCATTTGTACAGCACTGGGTGCAGCAGGGCCTGATCTCTGATAGCCACTCATAGGCCTGACTGCAACCCCAACAGCCTCATTAATAATAATGATTTATCAAGGATGCTTGAAGCCAGGAGCACATTTACCTTTGCACAGTTTTTGTTTGTCTTCGGATCCCCCCCGCCACATCATCGTGGAGGCGTCATAGTATTGATATGTGTCATTATGTTTCCTCAGACACTTGGCATCCTTCATCACCACCGCATCTACCCCCTGGAGCGTGGCCGGGGTCAATTCACTCTCTGTGCTCTTGCTGCCCCAGCCAGCGACGCTGCACTAAGTCCCTGGCTTTACAACCTCTTTGGCCCGGGGCAGGGCGATGGTACCCACCCCTGTACTGAGCTTCACTGTCTTGGCCAGCTGAGAGACAAGATCAACATGAAGGTCGCACTCAAGGACACAGAGACACACCCCTAACCCCAGCAAAACACATAACTATGGGGTCTGTGGGGGCAGGGTGATGGGATGGGGACGGTACCTGCAGCAGTGTGAGGTCACTGGGGGCGGGGTGATGGCACGGAGGCAGTAAAGACAGTAGTGTGGGGTCACGGGGGGGGGGGTGGGGGGATGGGATGGGGCGGTCCCTGCAGCAGCATGGTGTCATTGTTTAGGGTGGTCTTGTTGTATTTTGGGTGCGGGATCTTTCCACACACAGGGATCTTTTGTCGTTGTATGTCCAATACTTGTTTTATGTTATGGGCTCTTCGGGACACAGTGATCTCGCTGTAAAAGCCAAGCGCAATGCATGAGTTGTAGGGGCAGGAGCATACGTGAGGTGGGGGATGGGCACATATGGGTCTGACTCATGGACAGTGATATCGGAGACAGGGCAGACTGGGGCTCTCAGGCCAAGATCTCGGACTCTGCTTCTGTGGTGAAAAACTTACTCCGGTGGGCACAGGGCCTTTCCCCAGTGGCACTGGGGTCTCATCAGGTGTCTCCACCAGCACAAGGGCTGAGCTTCTTCACTCCTTGTTGTGCTCCTACCGGGCCCTTGGGTCTCAGCTCCCCTCCGGCCCAGTGACCCTTTCCCAGCTAGATCCACACAGGGGGTCTATGCCCTGCTCCCCCGAGCCCAGAGCCCTGCAGAGCTGCCTGGGGCTGTGAGCCCCTCCCTGCCCCAGTCTGGGCAATGGGCCAGACTCCAGCTGGTGTCACTGGCCGTAGTTCCATTGATTTACCCAGCATTGGATCTGGACCATGGTTTGCAGAGGCCCCTACCATAGGCACCAACTTCTCCTGGCGCTGGTGGGTGCTCGAACCCCCACAGCCCTCTGCCCTGCCCCCATTCCAACCCCTTCCCCAAAGTCCCTGCCCCAACTCCACCCCTCCCTGCCCCTATTGGACTCCTTCCTCAAATCCCCACCGTGGCCCCGCCTCTTCCCTGTCTCCTCCCCTGAGCGCACTGCATTCCTGCTCCTCCCCCTCCCTCCCACAGCTTTTTATGCCGCAAAACAGCTGTTTGGCAGTGGCAAGCGCTGGGAGGCGAAGCGGGAACGCATTGAACTCAGGGGAGGAGGCAGAGGCAGAGGTGAGGTGAGTTGGGACGGAGGGGGGCAGGGCAGGGAGCTTGGCTGCTGGTGGCTGCAGAGCACCCACCAATTTTTCCCCAGGGGTGCTCCAGCCCTGAAGCGCCCACAGAGTCGGTGCCTATGGCCCCTACAGACAAGCTGACGCCGCCTGAGCAGACCAGACCCCTGGGCTCTGCTCTCCCAGACTTACCTACTAACTGTTCCTTCCCTGCAACCTACGATGGCATCAGAGCTCCCGGCTCCCCCATTACCTGCTAACCCTGACCTGCCCCGACATCCCCTGCTCAGAGGCGCTTACTCTCCATTGCAGTGAGCAGCTGTCAGCACAAAGTTCTCTGACACCAGGAACCCTCCGCAGCTGTAATGCTTGTTTCCGCGTTGTATATCCAGCCAGGCCATGAAGGGTCTGGAGTGGGGCTGGGCTTCCTGGCCTCCGATGATCTCACCTGGGGGGAAACCAGACTGACACAAAGAGTCCCCATTGTCTCCTTGGGCTGGGCTGGGACTGAGCTCCCCATCCTGAAGGGGAGTCCCCCAACCTCATCCCACCCCCTGTGATGCTCTCCCTGGGGGATCCCTGTTCCTGGAACACTGTCCCCTCCTCAGCTCTCCCCCAGACTGCGGATGTGGTTCACCCTGCCCCCTCCCTACTACAGGTGTAAAAAACACCCCTGGGCTTCTCTGCACTAAGATACCCAGACCCACAAATTTCAAGGCCTGGAGGGACCATGGTGACCTCCCAGCCTGACCTCCTTGGGCACCCCAAAGTCAGAACCCACCCAGCGACTCCTGCCTCCACCACAGCCCCAAGTCCCCTGGCTCCCTGGTCAAAGTTTGCACCTTAACACATCGCTGTTATTTGCTTTAGGGTGGCACCTAGACTGAGATCAGGGCTCCCCATTGAGCTGAGCATTGCTCAGACCCCAAATCCCTGCCCTCAAAGACAGGTTTCAGAGTAACAGCCGTGTTAGTCTGTATTCGCAAAAAGAAAAGGAGGACTTGTGGCACCTTAGAGACTAACCAATTTATTTGAGCATAAGCTTTCGTGAGCTACAGCTCACTTCATCGGATGCATAGCTTATGCTCAAATAAATTGGTTAGTCTCTAAGGTGCCACAAGTCCTCCTTTTCTTTTTGCCCTCAAAGAGTGTCCAGTTCAAACAGACACGCAGAATCATTCTCATGGTACAGACGGGGAAACTGAAGCACAGTGAGATTGTTCCTACCCCCGTTTAAGGGGATTGGGTGCTCAGTATCCATCCGTCCTCCATGAAATTCCCAGCCCTGGGGACTGGCCCATGAAATCCACAGGGAGCCTGGGCTGAGCTAGGCACTTGCTGGTGACACTGGGCACTACTCTAGGTAACTCGGGAGGGTGGAAGACCACGAGTGTCAATGAAGCCCCCTCGCTCCAGACAAACGGAAGCCCCTCTGCTCCTTGGACTTTCTGTGACCCTGCACAACTCTGAGGAAGCCAGCACACAAACAGGCAGGTTTGCACACGGCTCGCTAGCCAAGGCCAGCTTCGGCCTGGGAAACGTCTAGATAAGGCAGAAATGTTTAGCAAAAACTAGTAACAAATAGACCCAAATAAGGCAAGGCTCGGGCAATGCTACTGAGGAAAAACACAACTGGCTGCTTTAGCTGATTGGCTATGGTATTGTACAGGGCAACAGGTAATTGGTTGTATAAGCTTGTGTAGTGAAATAGGAAAAGGTATAAATTGTATACTGTAATCTGCATTTGGGGCTGCAGGATTTGAGACAGTTCAGTCTCCCTGCAGCCTATCTGAAGCTTCAGATAAATCTCTCTGCTTCTCCACCCTGTTGTGGTCATTGGCGCGACGCATACCAGGCAACGAACCCAGCTGTTGCTTGCCTCGGGCACTCTGTGCCGGCAACAAACTGGTCCCAGATTTCTTGGGTCCCAGCCCTGAGCCTTAGCCCCACAGCCGGCCTCCCTGTCTGAGGCATGGATTGGCAGAGGGGTCCCACAGGAGCCGGTGGGGGCTGGGACACCCAACCCCTCAGGGTGCTCTGAGAGCCCCAGCCTCACTCACTCCCTGTCAGTGGAGGTGCCGTCCCCCTGGGGGATTCACATACACAGAGAAGGGAGCATTAGTGGTCCAGCCATCCTCCATCCCACCTTCCCCAGGGGCCAGTCCTGAATTCTCCAGCCAACCCCCCCGAAGGTCTTGGATTCCATTTGGTGGCCCCTACTGTAGCTACCTGCAGGATCCAGATAGCGGGTGGGTCCAGCACTGGCAGGATGAGGAGATGGGTCTAGAACAGGGGTGGGCAAACTTTTTGGCCTGAGGGCCACATCGGGGTGCGAAACGGTATGGAGGGCCGGGTAGGGAAGGCTGTGCCCCCAGACAGCCTGGCCCTGCCCCCTATCCGCCCCCTCCCACTTCCCGCCCCCTGACTGCCCCCCTCAGCACTCCCAACCCATCCAACCCCCCCTGCTCCTTGTCCCCGGACCGCCTCCTCCCAGGACCCCACACCTGAAACGGCCCCCCCGGGATCCCACCCCCTATTCAACCCCCCCAGCTCCCTGTCCCCTGACTGACCCCCAGCCTCATCCACCCCTGCCCCCCTGACAGGCCCCCCAGGACTCCCACGCCCTATCCAACCCCCCCTGTTCCCCGACCCCTGACTGCCGCAGAACCTCCCCCCATCCAACCGCCCTCTGCTCCCTGACTGCCCCCCGGGACCCCCTACCCAACCCCCCCACTGCCACGCGCACGTGTGCACCACCACCGCTCCCTTACCATGCCGTTCAAAGTGGCGGGCGCTCGCAGCCCTGCTGCCCACGCGGCGGCGTAACTGCGGGGGAGGGGAGACAGCGGGGGAAGGGCCGGGGACTAGCTTCCCTGGCCAGGAGCTCAGGGGCCGGGCCGGAGGGTTCCGCGGGCCGGATGTGGCCTGCAGGCCATAGTCTGCCCACCTCTGGTCTAGAACCTAGTGCTGTTGTTCTAGAATGGATGGGCATGGGTGTGCATCAATCTAGAACTGAACTGTTGTATCCTTGGGGGCAGCAGTTTTAGGAAGAGATCACTTGAGACACAGAGAGCTGTAAACCTGAAAAGCAGCCATTTATTGCCACACACTGAGCTGACCATCCAGTCAAAACTGGCTGGGCTATCCCTAATAATCTGACGCAGGTGCCATAGCAACAACAAGATTCTATTACCATGACAATCAAATTCACAACATAAACTACTTGTATATGTAGATGAGGATCGATCTAGACTGGAATTGTTTGATCAAGATTGTTGGGGACACTGGGGCATGGCCACTAGGTAACTCGAGGGGATGGAAGACCACGAGTGTCGATGAAGCCCCCTCGCACTAGGCCCAAGTGTCCTTGGCCCCCCCCTGCCTGGAGGCACTCGCAGCAGCTCTGCGTTCTAGGCCCAAGTGTCCTTGGCCCCCCCGCCTGGAGGCACTCGCAGCAGTTATGCTGAGGATCTGCAACAATATGTTGCAGAGTCAGACTGCCTGAAACTAAACAAGGCCAAACAGGGCCGATATGGAAGAACAATGCTGAATAAAGCAGCTTTCTGTATGGTGTAACAAATGATACAGAGAACAAGGGCACTAGCTGGTAACTGGATTGGCTGGCTCTATGGATACTTAGGGCAGCTTGCTATTGAATAAGTATGCTAAAAAAAGAATGTATAAAAGCCTGTGTAACTTCCTGCTCTGTGTGCAGGATTTGAGATTCTAATCTCCCTGTACCTTTTTGAAGCTTCAAATAAACTTTTCTGCTTCTCCACCCCGTTGTGATTATTGAGTGAAGCACACCGGGTAACGAACCTCTGCTGTTGTTTTGCCTCTCGGCACTGGGGCTGGCAAAAAGATGAATCCTGAATGGACCAAAATGGATCCATCAACACATTTGCGCATCTGCTTTGCTCAAGCAGAGACCTCAAATACTTCGGGAATGGCTCTAGATAGGCAATGGTGGGTCTGTATGGGGATGAGTGGATCCCATCCCTCATCTGTCAGACATGCCAAGTCCATGAGCAGCATCCCAAGGAAAGTGGTGGAATTGCTGAGCTGGGACTCCATCAGCAGAGATGCTTAGGGAGAGCGATATAACTGATACCAATCAATATGGTTCCATGGACAGCAGGCCTTGTTAAATGAAGATGATGTCATTCTTGGACAACATTACAAGGCTGGTTGATAGAGGCGACCATGCTGAGGGAAGAGAGAGATTTGGACTCCTGGAAGACATTTGCCAAAGTGCCGCATGACTTCCTCATTGAGACATGGTAACATCAACATATTTTATTCCAGGTGAAATGGGTTAGAAACTGGTTTGCTGACTGCGTGCAAAATGCAATGTTGAATGGGGAATTAAAGGGGGTTTCCAGGGGATCCCACCAGGACCTGTTCTTGGCCCTGGGCTCTAAATCAGTTCATGCTTTTATTTCTGGCAGGTGCCCCAGTTCAATCCCTGGTGTATCAGCGAAGAAAACAGCCATCGCAGTCCAGCTCCTATAGCCACATTGCCAGCACTTCTTTTACTCTCTGCTTCGCCAACTCACCACTTCTCGCCCCTCCTGTCTCTTGCACGTGGAGAACAGCTGTCCCACCAAGCAAAGCCTCAGCTCCTTCCTTTGCTAGATGCACCCAGGGAAGTCAATGGACCCACGTGGTTTGGCATCTACTACAGCTTTTCCACATACCTGTGTGTTGGGTGCAATGGCTGTGGGTTCCCCACATGGCTAAAATGACTTCCTTGCATTGATCTAAGAAAGCAGACGCCCTGCCCGGAACAAGGTTTGCCCCAACCCCCAACAATAACATTGGACCATCTCCTCCCCAGGCGCTGGACCCCTGCTTTCAAATGAATGGGGATGGGGAGACCACATCTCCCAGGCACCCCTGACAGTCTCAGCCTTAAGACAATCAACTCCCCCCATCCCATAGTTAGCCAATGCAAACCCCTGAGCACAGCACTGGGAGATCAAGGGAAGAAGAGATCCCCTGGGGTTTAGTTGACAGGCATCTGTCACCATCACTAGCCCTCATGACTAGCCCTCATGTTTCCAATATTTGGTGCCTCAGTTGCTGGAAGCCATTTCCCTCTAGGGAGGGCAGGCTTCGATCTGGCCCAAGGTCAGGGGGCTGGCTGGCTCAGGGATGGGGAGCTGGGACATGGGTCTTTCCTCTCAAGGTCACCTCGGTCCTCCTGTCACAGTCCCTTTTTGCCCTTCCCCAGATCTTCTTAAATGGTCTGTGGCTAACACTGATCAGTATCTGTGCCGGGTGAGACAACGCACCCCGATCCCTTGTAATAGCCTGTACCTTTATGTTCAACCCTTTACAGGATTGTGATAAATTTCATACAAAATATGCCTTGTGAGGTATCGTTTGAAAAGTCTCTCATCACATGTTCCTGCAATCTTACAGGGTGAACTGGCTTCAGTCAGGATCCTTTCCCCAGTCCAATGCTACTTCCTTTGTACTTTCGGTGTTGTGAGAGCCGTGGGTAGAGAGAGAGAAAGACATCGTTTGGGGTGTCTGCTCCACCTTCTTGTAGCTCTTTCTCTTCTTTGAGAATTATCTCCAGCTGAAGTTTACGAGACATAAAGTCTGTATGGAAAGGAACCCCAAGCTGTTTCATTGTCTAGATGTAGATTTGTTTGCCAACACCCTCTTTCCTGCCCAAGAATGGCCACTTAACCAGGTGATGGTCCATTTGATTTTGTTGACACCTGGCTGAGGCATCACCTAGCCTTTTGTCTCTGGAGAACTGGTTAGTGGCTGCTCCCCAGATCTGGAGTATGTTGTAGTAAAGCCATACAGTAAAATCTTATAACTTTATATGCCACATATATTTTACCCAGACAATAATGATTTTTTGAATGATACCAGACAAGGCATACTTTGTACAAAAGTTATCACAGTCCCGTAAGAGGGGAGAACCTTGGGGTACAGAGTGTCACAGGCCCCTAGATACCACCCACTGAGTCCCCATCCCTAAGACTTCCCCATTTATCCCAAAGCCCCAAGGGCCCCTGATTTCATCTGTACTCACCAGCTTGAGCCCCGTGGGGCAGGAGAAAGGCCATGGGGAGCAGGAGCAAGATCTGTAGCTGCATGTTCAGAGTCAGTGCAGGAAGCGGTAGCAGGAAACCTCAGGGTCACCCACACACTCATCCAAATGCAGAGCTCAAGAGTCTCAGTCTCCAACCACAGCCTGTGCGGTTGGCTGTGGGGAAGGACAGAGCGTGCAACAGCCCAGCAGCTGGGGATCCTGGAAACTGCATGGCTGGGTTCCTGGAGAGCTGGATGTATGTTGCCCAACTGGACCACTGCCCAGCTCGATGGATGCTGCCTAGCTGGGGAGGTTACAAAGCTGGCTCTCTGGACTTCTGCATGGAAAAGACCCTGCTGGGGATATGTCTAGGAGGATCCAGGACTACTCTGGATGGAGGCTCACATCAGTGCTTCTTCATAAAATATCACGGTTGAAAGGGACCTCAGGAGGTCATCTAGTCCAACCCCCTGCTCGAAGCAGGACCAATCCCCAATTTTTGCCCCAGATCCCTAAATGACCCTGTCAAGGATTGAACTCACAACCCCGGGTTTAGCAGGCCAATGCTCAAACCACTGAGCTATCCCTCCCCACTCTTGGCACATCTGGGACTCTCTCATCTGCCCCATCCACACTCAGCTCCCTACCCATGTCTCTGTGCTGGGGGCTGAGGATGACACTGATTGATCTCAGTGGTGGGGAACACGGCCCTTTGATCTTTCTCATGGTGGCCCAGCCATGAGCAAGGTGGGGCTGCACAGACCAGCCATCGGCCTCGATCATAGCAACAATGGCAAGAGGGCTTCTTGATGGGCATTTCTACACTACAATCTTAAGTTAACATTCAAAAACCAAAAATTGTTAGGTCAATATACAGCCACAGTAGTTATTCCTGTGGCTGATGTCAGCACTACCTTCCAGAGCCTGGGATAGAACCCAAGAGTCCTGGTTCCCAGGCCTCCCACCGCTCCTACCTAGATACTCCATTCCTCTCCGAGTTGGGGAGAGAAACCAGGAGTTCTGTCTCTCAGCCCCCTGTGACCCAGAGGCCCCATTTGGTGCCAACCAATGAAGTGTTCACTGTCCTTCACAAGCCACTCAGGTCTCACACCCGACAAACTCACTTCACCTAAGACATCATTTCCCTGGGGCTAACCCACATCATAGCAAGGATCTTTGAAAGTATAAAAGAGGGGAAGTGACATCATCACTTGGCCTCTCTCCCCCTGCCCTCCCATCTCAACACCTAGAATCATGTCAGGAAGACAAAGGCTTTGAGCAGGGGAAATTTGGTTCCAGGCTGGAAAAGAGTTCAGTTTGTGTATTGATGATCTGTAACTTGCTTGTACCCTCTGTCAGAGTGAGAAAAGCTGTTTGATTCAAATCCTGCTTAGACTAAAAGTTTAGGATATAGAAGGCATATTTACCTATTTATTTCTTTTCTAACCTTTATGTCTCCCACTTATAATCACTTCAAATCGACCTTTCTGTAGTTAATCAGTCTGCCTTGTATTTTACCTAAAACAGGGTGTTTTGATAGAGGTGCTTGGGAAATCTCAGCTTAGTTTACAAAGGATAGTGTGTGTCCTCTCCACATCGAGGGAGGGGCAAACTGGGCAACGAGCTTACACTGGCCAGGCTTCTGACCAGTGCAAGATGGTACAGTTCTGGGGTGCAAGGCTGGGGAGCTGGGGTGAATTGGCCAGAGCCTCCATATTGATGGTTCATGAGTGGCTGGGAGAGTATCCATGTAACTCAGTTGGGTATGTCCTGGTCTGTGGATGGCTGTGTAAGTGCAGGGCCTGCCAGAGGCTTGTAGTTTGACATCAGGATCACAGTGTCAGAGGCAGCCCAGGCTGTTGTGTTTGGAGGGGTCAGAGGTCCCGCAGGCCAGGTTGCACCCCAGAGACCCCATCACAGTGGTGCATTGAGCAGGGTGAAATGCACAGCTTGTTGTCCTGAGTGAGATTTGTACTTCATACACTGGTGTGGAGATTTTTAAGTGAGACTTTAAGTGTGCATGCTGAGAAAAGTCAAAGAGAAGGTTACTGGTTTATTATTTTCTGTTTACTTATTTTGGGGAAAGGAAATAGGGACAGGAAAAGCAGAAAGATGGGCGAAAGTGATGCAGTTGCAAAGTTGGAGCTGTACAGACTGCAGGTGGCAGAAAAAGAGAAAGAACATCCCCAAATCTTGGAGCTAAGGGAACTGGAAATAGGGGCTCAGAAGCAAGCTGAGGAGTTTGGACATCAGCGAGCCCCAGAGCTAAAAACCCAGAAAGCTGAGGAAAGAGAGAGCAAAGTTCATCGGATGAAGTGAGCTGTAGCTCACGAAAGCTTCTGCTCAAATAAATTGGTTAGTCTCTAAGGTGCCACAAGTACTCCTTTTCTTTTTGCGAATACAGACTAACACGGCTGTTACTCTGAAACCTGTCTCCAAAGTGAGTGAGTTAGAGCCTAAGATCAAGCAAAACCTGGGTCCTAGCTGACAACCCCAGTCAGGACACCTGGCCCTGGTCCAAAGCACCTCCAGGGGTTTGTGTGTGGACTGTAGCAACTTAGGGCTCAGCCTGGGTGAGCTCTGCAGTGAAGACAGACCTGATCTATTGATCTATCCATCCCCATACACCCTGTCTATCTATCTATCTATCTATCTATCTATCTCTCTCCTATTTGTCTTCTGATTTAGCAAGGTGCATAATCAGGTGTCTGACTTTAAGCACTTGCATATTCTGATTGGATGCAAAGGGGCTACTCACATGGGCTGCAATGTCGGAATGTGCTCAGTGCCTGGCTGAATTGGGGACCTTCTCCCTTCTCCCCACACGTCCCCTTTAACTGTAGTTTCACACCCCACAACCCCCACACCCAAACCCTCCCTCAGAGGCAGCCCACCTCTCATGATCAGCGAAACACTCAGGAGTCCAGACACCAACAGCAGCTGCTGCAAAAAGCCATTTAGTGTATCACAAGCTGTACCTGTGACCCACAGAGCAGGGAACGTTGCATATTTTCCTCAGCGCTTTACAGAGACTATCCAGGGTCCAAGCAGAAAGGAACGTGGTATGTGGTCTCCCTGGGGGTGGAAGCTCCAGTCTGGCCCCAGGGTGGGGGACTGGCTGGCTCAGAGGGGTGGGGAATGGGACCCGGGGCCTTTCCCCATTACAGGGCGCCATCTCTGATCTGGCTACAAGGACTATGTTGATCATAAATCAATGAATAGCTCGGCCCAGACTAAGAGGGAAGTCTGATCACATGTTTGCAGGAGCAGGTTGTGTAGCAGAAGGCTGTGGCTGGCCAGGGGCTCTGTGTTGCTAGATTCCTCTCATGGTGTCAGTGATCCAGGGCATGAAGTGGGAAATCCGTGTGTACACAGCAGGAGGCCTGATGCTGTTCCTGATGCACTTGGAGACGATGCCCTCAGCCACTCCACGGCACACGAGCGGGCCTCCAGAATCGCCCTGCCCCAGAATAAACAGGGAGATGAGTTTTAATGCATTGATCAGGACTCCAGGACATCACTGTTTGGGCCATTAAAGCCAGAGCATCTTCAAAAAAGAAATGAATTAGCACTGAGAAGCCCAAGACGGGGGATTCATAGAATCTAAGACCAGAAGCACCATTGTGATTATCTAGTCTGACCTCCTGTGTGATGCTGTATAAAAATAAAGATGATTAGTTACAATAATTCAGTCACTATTGTTACAAAATTGCAATCAATCTTGTACAAAGCATGTCTTGTAAAGTATCCTTGTAAAGGTTATAATCTGTTAAGTGTGATTATCCTGTTTAAATCCATATCATCGTTGTATCTGAAGTTATGAATATTGGCTAGGTCTATCTCAAATATGTTTTGCTCTTGGGTGACACCCACCAGGCAGATTTACATCAGGACTAGCCAGCCATGTGTTGATGGCCCATTAAGGATATCAAGGGACCTCTTCAGAGGACTCCTGAAAGAGCATATGGGTAATGGAGTCCCAGTGACCCAGCAAGGCATGGAAGGACATGGGATAAGGACTCGTGATATAAGACTCCATCTTTTGCCAGTAACTTTCCATGCACTTGGGCTGAAAGTATAAAAGTGGAGATGGTGACATCACTTCTTTGTCTTCATCCCTGCTTCACTTCTCTGGACTGTGATTTCTAACAAGGAAGATTTGAACAATGGACTGAATGACCCCACAACCTGTCTGGGTGACCCACAGAGACTTTTTGCAAGCTAGCCAATTTACCATCACTGCTATGAACCTGATCTACAGACTCTGAAAATCACTTGTAATGTATATGATTCTTTTAACCATTTAATAACAGTCTTGTCTCTTTTATTTCTATAATAAAACCTTTAGTTTTCAGTTACTAAAGGTTTGGCTACAAGCATGATTTTGAGGTAAGAGCGGAACTATAGCTTGACCTGGTGAAGTGGCTGATCCTTTGGGATTAGAAGATCCCTATATATGATGAATCTGGTTTTCTGTAACCTCTCAGCATAAAGACCAGTTGCCTGGGTGGTAAGCCAAGGGCTGGACACGTGTTTTGGCTTCTTGTTAATCAGTGTGGTGAGAGAGAAGCTCACTTTTGTTACTGGCCTGGTGAAATCGAATTATAGAATAAGCCATCAGTTTTGGGTTGTGTCTGCCCTGGTTTTTGTACCAGACTGTCCTGAATTTGGCACTCTCAGCTGTGACCCACACTAGGCTGGCATGACACAGGCCATTGGATGGTCCTGAATTAATTCCTGGTTAAACTAGAGCAGATCATTTAAAAAACCATCCAGGCTTGATGTTAAAATTGCCAGTGATGGAGACTTTATCATCATAGCCGACGCCAGCTGGTGGGACCCAACAGCTCTGCAGTGCTAGCTGGGGCAGCTCATGCCTTTCGCTCTGGATGTCCCTGGATCAATCCCAGATGTGTCACTCAAGATGTGTTGTGTAAACGGGGAGTAGGTGGTGGGGATTGATCTGAAGCCTCCGAAGTGGCCGGGGCTGAGGATGGGACGCGGGAGGTGATAGAGAGGGTTCTCCCTTTCAGGAGCTTGCTCACACGGCCAGGGTCTGAGTGATCAACGCGTTCTGGGCTGGGAAGGAATCTTTCCCCCAGGTCAGAGTGCTGGGGACCTTGCAGGGCGCAGGGGGGTTCACCTTCCTCTGGGGCATGGGTCACCCATTGCAACAATCTGGGCACATCTCTCCTAATCCATTTCCTGCCACTGTGGGGCCTCGGGCATTGGTGGCCCCTCAGTCCCTCCTGTTCTCTGCCTGTCACCACCACAGGTTTGTCTCCAGTGGGCAGTGCTTAATTTGTGCCCGGGCTGAGCCCCAGCATCGCCAGACTTGACCGTCCATATCCCTGGCGCCTCTGGGCCTTCTGCATCAGGTACGAATGTAAAAAATTGCTTGAGTCCTGGCACCTAATTGCTTAAGTCCTGACACCTCTTTGATTACAAGTTAAGCCCTGCCTGTGGGCCGTGATGCCTTGGTCACATTTTGGCTGTTGGTTTTAGTGTGCGGATGCTGGGCAGGGTTGGTGGCCTGCGATCTGCAGATTTTCAGACTGGATGATCTGGTCTGGTCTGGCCTCAACTCTGCCATGCCATGACTCCGAGGAGGGGCTCGTCTAGGATTTGAAAGATTGAAAGAGCCAGCTTGGGGCTGTCACTGACTGTAGTGCTCAGGAATTGGGTGATGTTCCTGTCAACAGCATGGGAGCCCTCCAGTGGGGCTCACACTGTCCTATGTCTCCTACATTACCGGAACCCGAGCAGAGCAGCCATGGGCTGGGAGCCAGGTCTCATGGGTTGTGTGTTGTTAATGAATGTCATTATTTGGACCCTGCCACCCTGTGTCATTCTTTCCACATTCCCATGGCGTGTGAATCAGGCAGGGAGGGGCCGCGGGATACCCCTGGCCAATGCATGACAATAAGGAGGTGAAGGTGTCAGTGTACGACCCGGGTGGAAGGCTCTGCAGTAGGATAGGCATGTTACAAGGGTCTAGTCATTTAGGGCTAGACAATCAATAGGGCTGAGTTCCCACTGCACTTGCCAGGCCCCTGTGAGCCCTGGCTGACCCCACAATGCGGCTGAGGAAGGACAACCAGCAGCAGGAGCCCAAGCCAATCAGCCACTTACCAGATAAATTGACTTCTGGTCATCAGGGTCCCCTGCGCACAGCATGCTGGAGGGGTAATAGTAACGGTACCGCTTGTAACAGGTCTCATCGCTTATCACCAACAGGTTCACTTCCTGAAGGGTGTTGGGTGTATCAGTCAGGCTAGTCCTCCCCCAGCCAGCCACGCTGCACATGGTCCCCGGCCTCACTCTGCGATGAGCAGAAGTCAAATCAATCAGTCCCACCTCTTCAGTCAGACGCGCCTTGTGTTGCAGCTGTTGGGGCAAAGAGGGGAGGGGAATGAAACAGCCCATGAAGTGCAGTCAGAGTGTCTGTGTGTGTGTGTCAGATGGAGACAACTCAGAAACTCAAGACTCAAGGGGCAGGGTGATGGGATGGGCATGGAACCTGCAGCAGTAGGAGGTCCTTGGGGGCAGGGGGATGAGAGGGGGAAGGTACCTGCAGCAGTGTGTGGTCACTGGGGGGCGGGGTGATGGGAGGGGGACTATGTTCCCTGTAAGTTGCACGCCTGCACGGCCATGCAGGAGGCCACCAAGGGCCGCACAGGTGTGCACATTGCACTCACGGGTGTGGGGTGAGGTGGGGGTGGTGATGGGGGAGCTTGGGGCATGCGGGGCCGCAGCAATTCCCCCAGCACCAGGGCTGCGGTGCGGCAGGGAGAGACGCCTCTCCGCCCTGCCCACTTGGGGGGTGAGGGCTCTGAGGTGGGGCCAGGGATGAGAGGTTTGGGGTGCAGGCTGCCCCACGGCTGCCACAGGGAGAGAGGACTCCCGCTGGAGCTGCTGCAGCTGGGAGAGACGCTCTCCCCCAGCCCAGGTGCTTCTTCAGGGAAAGAGGGCTGGGGGGAGTCCTCTCTCTCTGCCACAGCCCTGGGGCAGCCTGCACCCCAAACCTCTCATCCCTGGCCCCACCTCAGAGCCCTCACCCCCCAAGCCTCAACCCTCTGCCCCAGCCCTGAGCCCCCTCCCACACTCCGAATCCCTCGGCCCCACCCCCGCTACACATCCCCTCCATATTGGTGCACATAACAATATTCATTCTGCACGTTGGATGGGGCCAGTATCGGCAGCAGTGTGAGGTCACTGGGGTGGGGTGATGGGATGGGGATGGTACCTGCAGCAGTGTGAGGTCACTGGGGTGGGGTGATGGGATGGGGGAGGTACCTGCAGCAGTGTGAGGTCACTGGGGTGGGGTGATGGGATGGGGACGGTACCGGCAGCAGTGTGAGGTCACTGGGGTGGGGTGATGGGATGGGGACGGTACCGGCAGCAGTGTGAGGTCACTGGGGTGGGGTGATGGGATGGGGACGGTACCTGCAGCAGTGTGAGGTCACTGGGGTGGGGTGATGGGATGGGGACGGTACCGGCAGCAGTGTGAGGTCACTGGGGTGGGGTGATGGGATGGGGACGGTATCGGCAGCAGTGTGAGGTCACTGGGGTGGGGTGATGGGATGGGGACGGTACCGGCAGCAGTGTGAGGTCACTGGGGTGGGGTGATGGGATGGGGACGGTATCGGCAGCAGTGTGAGGTCACTGGGGTGGGGTGATGGGATGGGGACGGTACCGGCAGCAGTGTGAGGTCACTGGGGTGGGGTGATGGGATGGGGACGGTACCTGCAGCAGTGTGAGGTCACTGGGGTGGGGTGATGGGATGGGGACGGTACCGGCAGCAGTGTGAGGTCACTGGGGTGGGGTGATGGGATGGGGACGGTACCGGCAGCAGTGTGAGGTCACTGGGGTGGGGTGATGGGATGGGGACGGTATCGGCAGCAGTGTGAGGTCACTGGGGTGGGGTGATGGGATGGGGATGGTACCTGCAGCAGTGTGAGGTCACTGGGGTGGGGTGATGGGATGGGGATGGTACCGGCAGCAGTGTGAGGTCACTGGGGTGGGGTGATGGGATGGGGATGGTACCGGCAGCAGTGTGAGGTCACTGGGGTGGGGTGATGGGATGGGGACGGTACCTGCAGGAGTATGAGGTCACTGCGGCGGCGTGATCGGATGGGGGCCGTACCTGCAGCAGCATGATGTCATTGCTAATGGTGTCTCTGTTGTATCGCGGGTGCAGGATCTGGCGCCTCACAGGTATTTTCTGTTGGCTCCGTTCCCGTTGCCTAATGTTATGGGCTCCCAGTGTGACAGTGATCTCGCTGTAAAACCCAGGAGCAATCCATGGGGCGTTAGGGGCAGGAGCGTATGTCGGGGGCAGACGGGCACATGAGGGTCTGACTCATGAACAGTGACATGGAGGGGACGGGGCAGCCTGGGGCTGTCAGGCTGAGGTCTCGGGCTCAGCTTCTGCCAGCAAAAATGTACGTACCACTATACACATTGCCAGCTCTGATCCGGCTCCGTTGCTGGGGATTGGCTGGTTTGGAGGTGTGTGTGTGTGTAGGGGGAATGGAACAAGGGGCATTTCCCTTCTAGTGGGCACTGGTTGCAGCATAAACACTTGCCCAGTGGCATTGGGGTCCCAGCCTCTGCCTCCACCAGTCCCTTGTGCTGTTCCCTTGAGCTGCTTCACTCCTTATTGTTCTCCCCGCCCCTGGGTCTCAGCTCCCATCCAGCATGATCCACACAGGGGTCTATGCCCAGCTCCCCCCAGCTCAGAGCCCTGCAGAGCTGTCCTGGGGCTGTGAGCCCCTCCCTGCCCTGATCTGGGCCATGGGCCAGACCCCAGCTGGTGTCAATGGCCATAGCCCCATTGATTTACCCAGCACTGGAGCTGGACCATGGTTTGCTGAGGCCCTGAGAAACACACCGACGCCCCCTTAGCAGATCAGACCCCTGGGCTCTGCTCTCCCAGCCTGTCCTACTAACTGCTCCTTCCCTGCCACCTACCATGGTGCCAGAGCTCCCGGCTCCCCCATCACCTGCTAGCGCCCGACCTGCCCCGACATCCCCAGCAGAGAGTTGCTTACTCTCCCTTGCAGTGAGCGGCCGTCAGCACGAAGTTTGTCTTCACCAGGAACCCTCCGCAGCGATAGCTCTTGTCTCCGCGTCGTATTTCCAGATTGGCCATGTAGGGCCTGGAGTGGGGCTGGGCTTCCTGTCCCCCAATGATCTCACCTGTGGAGGGGAGACCAGGTTCATACAAAGAACCCCATCGTCTCCTTGGGCTGGGCTGGGACTGAGCTCCCTATCCTGAAGGGGAATCCCCACAGCCTCAACCCACCCCCTATGATGCTCTCCCTGGGGGATCCCTGTGCCTGGGACTCTGCCCCTCAGCTCTCCCCCAGACTGGACACCCCATGGGACTGGGAGGTAAATCGAAAGATCTGTCCTCGCTGGGTGGAGAATCAGTGCCAAATGCACAGGGAGTGGGTCAGTAATCGCACTGCCCTGAGTTAGTGGCATTCAGGGCCAAGGTCACCCCAGATTAGGCCAGGCAAGCCCCAAAAGGGCACTGACAATCTTACTGGCTGAATTTCCTTCAGTCAGGTTCCATCCCCCAGTCTAATGCTGCTCCCTTTGCACTTCCAGTGTTGTCAATGCCGTGGGTAAAGAGACAGGGAGAGATCGTTTTGGGCATCTGCTCACCCTTCTTATAGCTGTTTCTCCTCTACAAGAACCATCACCAGCTGAGGTTCATGATACAGAAAGTGTGTGAACAGGAACCCCAAGCTGTTTCTTTGTCACAATGTAATTTTTTCGCCCATGTCCTCTTTCCTGCTCAAGAATGGCCACTTAATCAGGTGATAGTCCAATTGATTACATTGACACCTGGCTGAGGCATTCGCTCGTCTTTTGTCTCTGGAGAACTGGTCTGTGGCTGCTCCCCAGACTTGGAACATATCTTAGTAAAACCATACAGTAGAATCTTATAACTTTAGCTGCCACACATATTTTACCAGGACAGTAATGATCAGCAAAGTATGAATTTTAGACGATACCTCACAAGGCATGCTTTGTATAAAATTTATCATAGTCCTGTAAAAGAGGTGAACATATGGGTATAGATTGTCACAGGCCCCTAGATAGCACCCACTGAACCCAATCCCTGAGACCCCCCATTCACCCCAAAATCCCAGGGGCCCCTGATCCCAGCCGTACTCACCAGCCCAAGCCCCGGGGGGCAGGAGAAAGGCCATGGGAAGCAGGAGCAAGATCTGTACCTTCATATTTGGAGTCAGTGCAGGGACAGGTTTCAGGTTGCATCCGATGAAGTGAGCTGTAGCTTACAAAAGCTTATGCTCAAATAAATTGGTTAGTCTCTAAGGTGCCACAAGTCCTCCTTTTCTTAGTGCAGGGACAGTGCATCTGCCTCAGGCCTGGGGGCTTTATAGACTCAGCAGGGGAGAGATCTTGGGGGCAGAAAACCTGAGGGTCACCCACACACTCATCTAAATGCAGGGCTCAGGCATCTCAGTTTCTAACCACAGCCAACCACGTGGGGTGAGGGGAAGTACACACCCTGTGTCAGCCAGGAAGCCTGCACAGCTGGATGGATGCTGCCTGTCTGGGTCTCTCCACAGCTCAATGGATGATGGACCACTGAATGGAGAGGACCCCGGTGGACATACGTCTAGAAGGATCCAGGGGTTTTCTGGTTGCCAGCTCACAGCCGTGCACATCTGTTGGCTCTTACTCACCTGGGCCCATCATCGCTCAGTTCCCTGCCCATGTCTCTGTGGTGCAGGCAGTGGGTGACAGAGACAGATCTCAGTGGTGGGTAGGAACGTGGCCCTTTGATCTTTCTCAGGGTGGCCCAGCCGAGAACAGGGTGGGGCTGGGCAGAGCAGCCGTGAGCTCCGATCACAGCGACTGCGGCAGGAGGGTTCCTGAGAAGCCCCCTGGTGAGACTTTGACCAAGTGAATGGGATGTGGCAGCCTGTGTGATGATGTACAGCTGGGAGCTATGACTGTGCAGCACCAGAGGGGAAATGACACAGCACAGATAGGGATAGAACCCAGGAGTCCTGGCTCCCAGCCCCCTCTGCTCTAACCCACTAGACCCCACTCCCCTCCCAGAACCAGGGATAGAACCTAGGAGTCCTGGCTCCCAGTTCCCCTTGCTGTAACCACTAGACCCCACTCCCCTCCCAGAGCCCTAAGATAGAGGCAGTAATCACTGCAGATTAGAAACCATGTCGCAGGTTTAAAAGGCCCCATGTCCAGTTCCCCACCCCACTAAGCCAGCCAGTCCCCAACTGTGGGGCTGGATCAGAGCCGGCACCTCCAAAAGGGGAAAGGCCCCACATCCAATTTCCCATCCCTTGATCCAGCCAGTCCCCCTCCCATTGGTGTCAACCAACGACGTGTTCATTGTCCTTCACAAGCCAGTCCTGTCTCAGACCTGACAAACTCACTACACCCCACACACCTATTCCCTGGTGTTTAGCCCTGAAGGGTAGTGTGTCAGGACTCTACTGAAAGCTGGTAGCTTGTCAAGCTTCATGCTCGCTGTGAGTCGTGCGTACAGGTACTAATTCAGGGATAGTGTTTCTATCCTGACACCTATGGCTCATGGGCTTGGAGTGAACATCCAGGAAATCTCATGGTTGGGGGATAGCTCGTTCACACAGGAGATAGCTGGCAGATCTCCCTGGTTAGCTGGTGATGGACTACACGGTGTGATGCTGGCAGGCCCAGGCAGCTGGCATTAACTAAGAACTAACAAACTCGTAGCTGGAGACCAGATGGTTCACCTGTGTGTTAATTTCACTCAAAAGAGGGAGGAGTCTTACAAGAACATATTCAGTGTTTACAGTCTACGAAATGCTTGTACCTTGCTGCCTTCATCAATCGCACGTGCAATGTCTGTGTTCCAGGCTATAAGGAAACATGAATGTTTTGCTTTATAACATTGAAAGTGTTTGCTCTGAACTTGGGAACCCAGGCATGGGAATCCTCTGCCCCCCCTTCCGGCATCCATCCAGACAGACCATCAAAATGAGATGGGCCGTCCCAGACCATTACAATACAAAAAATTAGTTAATAGCCCTCTGGCCGCTGGGAAATGTGATGTGCAAGGAAGTGCTGTGGGCTTGGAAGCTGAATGACGTAAATAAAAGGAAGCCACAAGGCAATTTTCTGTCTTTTGGGCTGTTTGACGTCTGAGTGGGCTACAGACCCCAAACTGGCACCAGAGCTCCCCAGGGGTTGGCCTGAGAGAGTGACAGACCACTACAGCTCTGGCACTCTGCGGATTTAGATGGTAACTCATTGGGGTGTTTATGTTTGCCTGCTTTAACCTGGAAATAACTCTGTTATTTCTTTTTCCTAGTACATAAACCTTATATAATTCATTAAGAACATGAGAACGGCCAGATTGGGTCAGACCAAAAGTCCATCTTCCGACAGTGGCCAAAGCCAGGTACCCCAGAGGGAATGAACAGAACAGGGAATCATCAAGTGATCCATCCCCTGTCACCCATTCCCAGCTTCTGGCAAGCAGAGACTAGGGCCATCATCCCTGCCCATCCTAGCTAATAGCCATTGATGGACCTATCCTCCATGAATTTATCTAGTTCTTTTCTGAACCCTGTTATAGTCTTGGACTTCACAACATCCTCTGGCAAAGAGTTCCACAGGTTGACTGTGCATTGTGTGAAGAAATACTTCCTTTTGTTTGTTTTAAACATACTGCCTACTAATTTCATTTGGTGACCCCTAGTTCTTGTGTTATGAGAAGGATTAAATAACACTTCCTTATTTACTTTCTCCACACCAGTCATGATTTTATAGAGCATTATTAAATCCATCTTCTCCAACCCATCCTAATCCAAGTCTCCAATACTGCAACCAGTAGAGGTAAGCCAGGCAAGGCGGATCAGTTTCTCTTTTGTTTTATGTGAATTTTCCCTGTGTTAAGAGGGAGGTTTATTCCTGTTTTCTGTAACTTTAAGGTTTTGCCCAGAGGGGGATCCTCTGTGTTTTGAATCTGAATACCCTGTAAAGTATTTTCCCTCCTGATTTTACAGGGATGATTTTTACCTTTCTTTTTTTTTTATAAAACCCTTTTTTTAAGAACCTGACTGATTTTTCCACTGTTCCAAGATCCAGGGATTTGGGTCTTTGATGATTTTGTAACCAATTGGTTAGGATATTATTCTCAAGCCTCCCCTGGAAAGGAGGTGTGTAGGGTTTGGGGGGATATTTTGTGGGAAAACGTTTCCAAGTGGTCTCTTTCCCTGTTCTTTGTTTAAAATGCTTGGTGGTGGCAGCATACTGTTCAAGGACAAGGCAAAGGTCGTACCTTGGCGAAGTTTTGAACCTAAGCTGGTAAGAATAAGCTTAGGGGGTCTTTCATGTGCGTCCACACATCTGTACCCTAGAGTTCAGAGAGGGGAAGGAACCCTGATAGGAGTGTGACGAAGTGGGCCTGTTCTTAATGTTTCCTCCGAATATTGTGGGGGTGCCTCAGTTCCCCCTATGCAGTTCTTAAGTATCTAGGTGGTGGGGTAAGGGTGTATGATCATTGCAGAGCCCTAGAGGGCAGGTGTGTGCAGGGGTCTGGACACAGAGAATGGCCAACACCCTGTTTCCTGGCAACTGATGGCCTGGGCCCTTCCCCCCCTGCAAGGTGAAAGCTGAAGGGTTGGAGAACAAAGGAATCAGGTGCCCTCCTGGCCCCGGAAAGGAACAAAGCCCAGAGGAGGAGGGGCTGGAGGCAGTTTCAGTTTGGGGCTGGCTGGGACATGGAGTGAAGTGCAGACGTGGTTGTCTGGCTCACTGCCCCCAAAATGGACCCAGCTGAGGGGTCCCGTTCTCTGCACCTGCAAGCTCTGTTTTAGACCATGTTCCTGTCGTCTAATAAACCTTCTGTTTTACTGGCTGGCTGAGAGTCACGTCTGACTGCGAAGTTGGGGTGCCGGACCCTCTGGCTTCCCCAGGAGCCCCGCCTGAGCGGACTCGCTGGGGGAAGCGCACGGAGGGGCAGAGGATGCTGAATGCTCCGAGGTCAGACCCAGGAAGGTGGAAGCTGTGTGAGCTGTGTGTCCTGAAGACAGGCTGCTCAGAGAAAGGCGACTGCCCCAGAGTCCTGACTGGCTTCATGGGGAGCAGTTCCAGAGCATCGCCCAGGGACTCCGTGACAACTGGTGGCAGCGGTGGGATGTACTGCACCCCGTGGATGGCGCTTCCTGCAGTAAGTGACTGGGGAGCAGTAACACGAAGGGGGATTGCCGAGGACCAGGCCTGCTGAAGGCTCAGAGAGGAGCGGTTTCGGGGGGCGGTTAACCCCTGGGAGTGTGTGACCAGCGAGAAGGACTGTGCAGTAATGGGGTCCCCCTGGGGACTGCAGTGAGCAGTCTCAGGGGCGGAGGAGCCTGCAGCTTGGCCCGGGGAGAGAGAAGGACTTTTGCAGTAACAGGGTTCCCCTGGGGATTGCAGCAAGCAGTCCAAGGGGCGGAGGAGTCTGCAGCTCGACCCTGGCAAAGAGGTGGTGACCTCGAGAAGGGCTGGCACACTAGGGGTTCTCCCTGGAAACCGTGGGGAGCTGAGAACACACGGGCCTGTGAGTCCACAACAACTTGGGAGGAGCGGAGTGATGGCCTGTCCCCGTCTCCTTAAGAAGGACATTGTAACCCTGTGCAAAAAGAGAGGGTTGAGCGTTGGAAAGTTCACCAAAGCAGAGTTAATCGTGCAGCTGGAGGAGGATGACCGCTCTAAGGAACAGATTCCTGACCCCAACTGGGGCTATAGCAGGATCTGGGAGCAGCTGGAGTGGGAGCCAGGCATCGCCAAGACTCCTGTCCCCGACCAGATGGGGGTCTTCACGATCGGGTTCCCCATCGGGGGATCGAGACGGACGGGATTGGAGCTGAGTCCGAGAGAGCAAGAGGACCATGGGAGACAGCGAGAGCCCGAGAAAGAGCTGCAGAAGCAGCAGCAGCATGAACTGGCGGTGGTGGGGCGGAGAGGCCTAGGGGACCTCCCCAGGGTGAGTGGGGATAGATCCCGGGGGGCCAGTTCCGCAGGGAACCTCGAGACTAAATTGCTGCCCCTAGTTAAGGGGGGGGGTGTGTGGATGCCACCTCACTGCCTTTGAGCAGGCTGGCGATTTGAACCAAGGGGACCCTGCAGAAAAGCCCCGGTGTCTAGCTCCCTTGCTGGGTCCCAAGGCCATAGTCTCCATCAGCCAGATGGGTGGGGAGGTGGACACGCTCCCACTCCTGACCCCAACCTATATATCTGTGTGGAGTTTCCTGGGGCCAGGCCCCTCGGACCCCCAGTGGGAGCGGAAGGTGATGGTCGATGGGGAGACATTCCTGGGGTGGCCAGACCCTGAGACAGAGAGAACTGGTGTCAGACCCTGGGTGGTGCAGCCTCAGAGGCTGAGGGCCTGTGTGAGCTGGGTGAGGGTCCCAGGGACGAAGCCCCTCGCCTTCCCTATGGCCCAGATCCCTGTGCAGACCCAGGAGGAGTGGGGCTGGCTGGTCGTTGGGGTGCCCCAGGACACCAGCTGCTAGACCCTGTTGTGGGGTGACTGTGTCTCTTTGGGACAGGATCCAGGCCCTGTTCCTGTAACTGCCAAGGGTTTGAATTTGAATCCAGGGAACCAATCGGTGGAGAGGGAAATGGTCAGTGAAAATGCAGATGACCTGGCTGGCAGCAGGGAGGAGCCGCTAGGCTCAGGCTACCTGCCTGCCTGTAACCAGACCCCTGGGGCTGGGTGGGACAGAGAGATGCTCCCTGCCCCCTTGCACACCAGAGCGGGGACTCTCGCTGGCTCTGATGCACTGAGGAAAGCAGCGAGCTCGCTGCCTGCCCCCACTGGGACAGCAAGGGCAGTGCTGAGCACAGTGGGAGCTGAGACCCCAGCTGAGTGGGGGGAGACACAGGCAGGGCAGGGGATCTGTGGGGAGTGGCAAGGTGCTTGGTAAGGAAAGTCTGGATGAGCCTAGGCAGCCTTGTGATCTGATGGCTGTGTCCAGTCAGCAGGGTGGGAAGGCGAGGAGAGTGGAAGATGAGAGTCCCTGGACCTTACCTGTTAGCTGGGTGGAGAATTGGGACAGTGAAGGAAATGGGTCTCTGTCTGTCAGGGGTATTGACTTGCCTATGGAGGGAGCTACCCTGATCTCCAAGCAGTTGTCTGTGACCAGCCTTGTGTGCTGGGACAAAGGGAATGAGATCCCAACCTGTGTGTCTGGTAAAGGAGAAAGTGTGTCCGGCTCTTCTTGGTCTGTGGAGCAAACAGAACGGGCCTTTCAGCCTGTGATGGTTGAGGGTCGTGCAGTTGTCTCAGAGCTGGTTCTGGATTCAGCTAAAGCCCAGGAAGGGAAGGGTCCTAAGTTTGTGTCTGCTCGGGAGAATGGCCCTGTAACTAGGTCGCATCCAGTTAGTGTCTATGTAAAATCCCGAGACCAGACAATTCTGGTTCTTGTATTTTGCCTGTTGCTAGTGTGTTGTTGGAAAGGGTGGAGCAACTCTGTCTAATCAGGGTGAGATCCTAGCCAGGGCACAAGGAGAGCATGAAGGTGTGTGATTGTGTTACCTACTGAGGGTGTGGAAACCTGTAGCAAGGAGGAAAAGATTCCTGAACTTGTGTGTGGCAAAGGGAAGGAGAAGGCTTCTAACCTTTTATCTAGAAAGTCTGTAAGTTTGCCTGAAAGGGGATTGTGTAGGAATCCGCCTGATGGGCCAGAGGTGATTCTGGATGTAAGGGAGACCCAGAAAGAGTCTGTTGTTGCTCAGGAAAGTGTTCCCCTAGAGCAAGCCCTAGGTAAAGAGGGTAAGAGCAGAATTTCTGGGAGGGGTGAATTGTTGCATAGAAAAGCCCTCGAGAAAGGAATCCTCATGGAGTCTTTGCAAGCAGTTTACTGCAACTGAAGGGTGTGAAAATGATTTAATCAAGAAAGTTTCAGTTCCTAACAGCCAGAAATTTTCTGTTGTAAATGGATCCACTGACTTTCCTGTTGAAAGATCCAGTGTGGATAGCTTTGAGAAGGTCTCAGATGGAGTGAAAGCTGTTAAGAAAGGTATACCGTCCTATAACCAAGTGGCTGTGTTTGGCCAGCTTGTTGGGGAGACAAGGTTGTGGAGAAAGGGATGTCTCCATGCTAGTTCTGTAAGTGAACAGTATGTGGCCCAGGTCAAGATGGGGGCCCTTGACCAAGAGAGCCCAAATTGCAGCCCTCCAGACTGGAGCTCTGGGAGAAAACCCAATCCCAGTTTGACCCCCTGGGGTTTTGGGGTGGCCAAAGGGCATGGGCTGCAGAAACCTTCCCACATGCAGCCTGCTAGTGCTATCGACCACCCCCGACCTAAGGGAGGGCATGAAACTGGAAGGGCCTGGTGTTAACTCCTACCAAGGAATGGGAGAGATGCTGGGGCATCCATGGGAACGTTGGTGGCTTCGAACTTCCCCAGGTCACCGGGTAAAGTGACCCCGCTCAGTTCGATCTCGAAGGGGGGAGAGATGTGACGAAGTGGGCCTGTTCTTAATGTTTCCTCCGAATATTGTGGGGGTGCCTCAGTTCCCCCCTATGCAGTTCTTAAGTATCTAGGTGGTGGGGTAAGGGTGTATGATCATTGCAGAGCCCTAGAGGGCAGGTGTGTGCAGGGGTCTGGACACAGAGAATGGCCAACACCCTGTTTCCTGGCAACTGATGGCCTGGGCCCTTCCCCCCCTGCAAGGTGAAAGCTGAAGGGTTGGAGAACAAAGGAATCAGGTGCCCTCCTGGCCCCGGAAAGGAACAAAGCCCAGAGGAGGAGGGGCTGGAGGCAGTTTCAGTTTGGGGCTGGCTGGGACATGGAGTGAAGTGCAGACGTGGTTGTCTGGCTCACTGCCCCCAAAATGGACCCAGCTGAGGGGTCCCGTTCTCTGCACCTGCAAGCTCTGTTTTAGACCATGTTCCTGTCGTCTAATAAACCTTCTGTTTTACTGGCTGGCTGAGAGTCACGTCTGACTGCGAAGTTGGGGTGCCGGACCCTCTGGCTTCCCCAGGAGCCCCGCCTGAGCGGACTCGCTGGGGGAAGCGCACGGAGGGGCAGAGGATGCTGAATGCTCCGAGGTCAGACCCAGGAAGGTGGAAGCTGTGTGAGCTGTGTGTCCTGAAGACAGGCTGCTCAGAGAAAGGCGACTGCCCCAGAGTCCTGACTGGCTTCATGGGGAGCAGTTCCAGAGCATCGCCCAGGGACTCCGTGACAAGGAGTATTGAGAAAATGTCATCAAAGAAGATTCAGTGGGAGTTTTTCAGATCTGGATGAAATTCTTTGTAGGAGTTTAAATTGTAACTCCCCCCATGCCCCCAAAAAGAAAGGAACAAAACTTCCATGACATTTTTTCCCCTTGATTTTCGGTCAAGTCGAGCAGTTTGTAGAACGGATCAGAAATTTCCCACTTTTTGACCAAAGAGTACACTTCCAAGTGGGGAGGGAAGGGTTTTGCAAACGTTTGAGGCAATCACCAAAAAAATGAAATGAAAAAATCTTTAACCACCAGAACAAACCTCCAGGTGTTGATACTTTCAAACACAGATCGGCAGACTTTCTAGAAAATACTTTACAGAATCACAGAGAGGCAAGGCGGGTGAGGTGGGATCTTTTATTGGACCAGCCTGTCTCATCCACCTTGTCTCTCTAGTATCCTGGGACCTCGCGATTCATTTCTAAAGCTAAAACCTACAATGTCTGACGGGGCCTGTTTATGGTTTTAAAATAATGTGCACCAGGAAACACCAAGAAGACACTATTTATTGATTGGCTTTACCATGAGCCCATCACCATAGTGGCTGGGCTCGAGACACACCTCCAAGGAGATAAATCCATACAGCTAAGTGAGGATTGTAATGCTCCTTTTATAGCTGGGAAACTGAGGCAGAGAGCAAAGAAGGTGCTTGCCTAAGGTTAATCCTGCAGCTTTCTCATTGTTTTCTTGATCCAGGGGATGTACGCTGAGACCCTGGTGAACACCCTGGGGGGGGACCCATCAACTTTGCCAAAAGAGACGATGCCCTGGGCCGTCCCGTCACAGACCAGGGGGCCCCCGGAGTCGCCCTGCGAAATAAACACCAGGTATTGAAGCTGGTTTCAGCTGCCCTTCCCATGGGTGCGTGTCCCTTGGTACAGGTCACGGTCTCAGCGTCGCCCCGTGCTGGGCCAAACGGGGAGGATGCGTGCAGGGCAGGTGGGATATTTACCTTAAAGGACGATTTATTGAATTCCTTGGGGTCGCCCACGCAGAGCATGGAGTTGGGGATGAAATGGGAGTAGCGCATGCACCTGTTTGCCTCCAGCACCATCAAGTTGACCTCCTGCAGCGTGCTTGGCAGGGAAAACCCCCTGGCCCGGGTATTCCCCCAGCCCGCTACGTTGCAGATGTCTCTTGGCATCACCTCTTCACCATCCTCGGGCAGGGGGACGAGCTGCACAGCCGCCGTCAGTTTCGCTTTGCTCTTCAGCTGCAAGGAGAGCGGGCAAGGGAAAGGGTGGCAGCAAGGCCTAGCGGATAAAGCCCTGGGCTGGGACTCAGGAGACCTGAGGTCTGCTTCTGGCTCTTCCAATGCTCTTGGGCAAATCACAGCCTCACTCTGTGCCTCAGTTTCCCCGCCAACCATTTGTCTATTTATAGTGTGAGCTCTTTGAGGCAGAGCTGTGGTTCACTGTATCTGTGCAGCGCCCGGCACAATGGGGCCCTGAATTTGATTGAAATGCCACCATAATACAAATAACTTCTGAAACCACATTTTTTGAAGGATTTTGGTTTTGGGACTGTGTGTATGTGAGAAAGACGCCGCTCCCTTCTGCAGGAGGGGACGAGATCCCTGCCCGGTATATGTCTGGAGAGGAGAATGATCAATTTACAGGGGGAAAAACAATTTTTCATACCATTCAGAATTTTTCATATTTTTTTAAAAAATCAGATGCAAAATGAAAATTTTCAGTTAAAAAACCCCATTTTGAAGTTCAGAGATTCTTTCCCCACTTTCAGTCGCTTTGACCTTTTTTCTTGCAGTGAAAAGCAAAACAAGAAACAAAAAAAGGAACCAAGTGTGGGAATGTGTTGCGGGGGAGACCCCACGTTTCCCACATTTGCCTAGCATAGAGGAGGAAAGAAAACATGTCTATTTTTTAATTCTTCCTAATTTTTTGCCAGTGGGGAAAAATAAATAAGGGAGAGAAAACAAATTTCTCTGTCACTCCCTCGCACTTTTTCATCTTTTATCTCTAACTGAGTATTGGAGTCAGGGGAATAAAAACTGGTGAAAAGTGGAAAATTCCTCCACTGTTTCAAAACATCATTTAAAAAAAACAACAGAAAAAACCCCCACATTTCTTCAGCAATTTTCTCATTTTGCTATATTTTTTTACAGGCACAGTTAGGCAAAAGCTACGTTTCTTCAGGAAGGTTCCAGTTTGGGGCAAACCCCCCATTTTTGACCAAAAAACAAACAAAAGAAGTCATGTTGAGTCAAGATTTGAATACTCTGAATATGGGGTCATTATTATTATGCTTTATTAGGTGTATTATGGTAGCACCTAGGGCCCCAGTTATGACCCATGACCCCACTGTGCAAGGTGCTGTACATTATTTATTAGAACAGGGAGTCCAGTGGCACCTTAAAGACTAACAGATTTATTTGGGCATGAGCTTTCAGACGCAAGAAGTGGGTTTTTTTACCCAAGAACGCTTATGCCCAAATAAATCTGTTAGTCTTTAAGGTGTCACCGGACTCCCTGTTGTTTTTGTGGGTACAGACTGACACGGCTAACCCCAGTCACGACCCATGACCACATTGTGCCAAGCACTGCGCAAACACAGATTGAAGCGACAGTCCATGCCTCAAAGAGCTGACTCTATAAGCCAAGAGCCACCAGGAGGAGACAGATAGACTAACAGGGATGTAACAGGAGAAAATCAGTCTTTGGTACCTTGAGTAACATGAGGTCGTTCTCCTGTGTCTTGTTGTTGTATTTCGGGTGGGGAATTTTCCGTCGGACAGCCAGACGTTGCTGGCTCCGCTCCCGCTTGGTCACATCATGAGCTCCCAGATACACCATGATTTTTCTGGGAATGCAGAGAGTCATGGCTGGGAATGGGGTAGGCTTGGGCGGTCCTAGATCCCACTGGCCTCCCCCACCCAAAACTCAGCCATGCTGCCCCAACCTTCTGGGGTGTTAAAATAGGAACCAGAGGCAGAGATTTTCAAAGCCACTAAAAGCAGCTGCAGTGAAACAGTTATGTACAGAGAGAGGAATTGTTGTCAGTAGGGTTCAGAATTAACGTCTCCATGGAGCTGAATGAGGGTGGAGCTATTATTGTCAAGTCATGCATGAGGAGTTACCCTATGGCAGTGTGGTCTAGTGGGTAGAGTGCAGGAGGGGGACTCAGGAGACCTGGGTTCTATTCACAGGCTTGCTGGATGACCTTGGACAAATCACTGCCCCTCTTTGTGCCTCAGTTTCCCCATCTGTAGAATGGGGATTTGTACATTCCAAGGCCACAAGGCACCACTGTGATCATCTAGTCCGATCTCCTTCTCTTGGTTAAGATAAACAGATTGAGCTCCTTGAGTCTCTCACTCTAAGGCAGAAAGAAAAGGAGTACTTGTGGCACCTTAGGTGCTACAGTTTCCACGGTATGCATCTGATGAAGTGAGCTGTAGCTCACGAAAGCTCATGCTCAAATAAATTGGTTAGTCTCTAAGGTGCCACAAGTACTCCTTTTCTTTTTGCGAATACAGACTAACACGGCTGTTACTCTGAAACCTGTCACTCTAAGGCAGGTTTTCCAATCCTTTAACCATTCTTGTGGCTCTTTTCTGACCTCTTTCCCAATTGTCAACATCTTTCCTGAATTGTGGGGTGCCAGAACTGGACACAGGATCCCAGCAGTGGTCGCACCGGGGCCAAATCCGGGGTAGAATAACTCCTCTACTCCTACTTGAAATTCCCCTTTTTTATACATCCCCAGGATAATGATTCCAACCCCTTTTGTCAAGTGCTTTGAGATCTCCAGATGAGAAGAGCTAGATATTATAATTAACCTCACATCGGCTGAGATTTGCAAAGCTGTCAAGGGCTTTTAGACCCCCACATTTAATTTTAATGGGAATTGGCCATGCATGTCCATTAGGCACCTTTGAAAATCTCATCTCATCTCTTCGAAAAGCAAAATTCATTCAATCGGTGTTCTGCAAATCAGGAAACAGCAGGATCAAGCAAACTGTGCCATTTATAAAAAGACTTAACCATCTAGCCCCAGCAGCTGCAAAGATATCCTTAAGTCCCCCACTTTATTAACACTTCCTGGTCCTCTCTAGGACTGGGAGGACAAAGAACTCTGTGACTGAGATTTGGGGATTTGGACCCTTCTGGTTTGGTGTAATGGGAATGGGTTTTTCAGTTCCCCTAGGTGACTTTAAAACGCTAGCCCATGAGCTTGATTTACGCCCACAGAGACTGCCTGGAATGATAGCCCTGCCTCTGTTCATCTTGGCCAGGCCTTTAACTCTGAACCCTACTGGTGACAAATTAAATATCAGCATTTAATTCCACTTTAGTGGACACCCAGGCAGTGTAAACATTCCCACCTACCCCCATGGGCAGTAAGCCACAGCTGACCCCTCTTTGGGGATTCCCCAGGAGGCAACAACTTTGAAACTGAGAGTCAAGAAGCAGGCACTTACCCGAGGTCACAGTGCGCAGCTGTCAGCACAAAGTCCTTTTGAATCAGGAATCCTCCACACCTTTCGTGCCCATGCTTCGTGCTGATGTTGAGGAAGGCCATGTAAGGTTTGGAGTGGGACCGGGCTTCCTTTCCACCAGTGATCCATCCTGGTGGAGATATCCCCACACCAAGATATGATTAATGTCAGCCTCTGGGCAGGTTAGCTTGACTCACAAACAACATGTGGACACGTGTCCATGTGGACACGGGCCCTGCATCTCCCCCTGTGGCTATGCAACTTTAGCAATGGCACCAACTTTGCCCCAGCCTTCTTCAACCCATAGCATCCCAGCTGGGTCCTAGGGTGAGCACAACGCCCAAGGCAGAAGTGTCTGACTCTGGGGAGGACCCAGGATGTGCAAACAGCCACAACAGCACTGAACGGGTCCTGATTCCCTCTGTACTCACCAGCCAGAGCCCCGGGGGGCAGGAAAAAAGCTGTGGGGAGCAGGAGCAGAAGCTGCATTATCAGAGCCATCTGGGGAAGGGGACAGCGCATCTGCCTCAGCCCTTGGTGATTTATAGACCCAGCAGGAAACCTGCAGGTCACATATACGTGCTCATCTGAATGGCAGGTTCAGACTCTGTTCAACCACAGCCGACCACACAGGCTGAGGGGAAGGACAGGCTGTGTGTCAGCCCAGCAGCTGGGTCCCTGCACAACTGGATGGATGATGGACAGAGAAGACCCTGGTGGAGGGATGTGTGCAGCAGAATCCAGGGTTGTTCCGGGTGAGGGCTCACAGCTGGGCACATCTGGGGCTCTTACTCATCTGGCCTCATCCTCGCTCAGCTCCCTGCCCATGTCTCTGTGCTGGGGGCTGTGTGTGATAGCGACTGATCTGGGTGGCGGGTGGGAACGTGGTCCTTTGATCTTTCTCACAGTGGCCCAACTGTGAACAGGATGGGGCTGGGCAGACCAACCATGAGCCCTGATCACAGCGACCGCGGCAGGAGGGTTTCTGAGAAGCCCCCACGGTGAGTCTGTGACCACGCGAAGGGAATGTGGCAACCTCTGTGACACCATATAGCTGGGAGCTATGACTGTGCAGCACCAGAGGGGAAATGACACAGCAGAGCCTGGGATCAAACCCAGATGTCCTGGCTCCCAGAACCCTCCCCGTTCTAACCACTAGACCCTACTCCCCTCCCAGAGCCAGGAGAGAACCCAGGTGTCCTGGCCCCGAGATCCTCCCACTGTCGGGAGGGGACGCCTGGTGTTATGTGGAGCTGGATCAGGAGGCACAGGTGCCCCCATCCCCTCCCTTTGCCTCCCCTTGTGTGTGGGATCATGGTGCTGTCTCTGCTCTGGAGGATCCATATGGTCGTGGGTGGGAGGGTTATAAACACCCCATGGACCACCTCATGCCCCCGTCCCACATGTACAGAGCCCGATAACCTGCCCAGACCCCCAGGTGTCTTCTAACAACCCTGTGTTAGTGGCCATCACACCCTCGACCCCCTTAATCCCCTCAGCATCCTTCCCTCCTCTGTGACACCCCCCGCATGCCCCTTGAACTGCTGCCACCCTCCGCTTCAATCCCCACAAACTCCCACCGAATGCCCTGGAAACCCTCCCTACTCCCCTTTAATTCCCTAACCTCCCATTTCATTCTCTGAGTATTCCCCTTTAACCCCCCAACCTCCCCTTTAAATCCCCCGGTATTCCCCTTTAATTCCCCCAACCTCCCCTTTAATCCCCCCGTATTCCCTTTTAACTCCCCCAACCTCCCCTTTAATTCCCCGGTACTCCCTTTTAACTCCCCCAACCTCCCCTTTAATTCCCCCAGTATTCCCTTTTAACTCCCCCAACCTCCCCTTTAATTCCCCGGCATTCCCTTTAAGGCCCGCGGGCTGGGGGCGGAGCGGTTCCGGGTTCCCCAGACTCACTCTGGCGAGACCGCCCCTGTCCCAGCAACAGGAAGTGACGTGAGAAACCGAGGCGGAAGTCGCTTCTTGTAATCGGGAATTAGCTGTTTCCAAGGGGGCGCCGGGCCGGGTGAGAGTGTCGGGGGGGCAGGACGCCTGGGTTCCCTGCTCGGGGCGGGGGCCGGGACGCCTGGGTTCCCTGCTGGGGGCGGGGGCCGGGGCCGGGACGCCTGGGTTCCCTGCTCGGGGCGGGGGCCGGGGCCGGGACGCCTGGGTTCCCTGCTCGGGGCGGGGGCCGGGACCGGGACGCCTGGGTTCCCTGCTGGGGGCCGGGGCCGGGACCGGGACGCCTGGGTTCCCTGCTCGGGGCGGGGGCCGGGACGCCTGGGTTCTCTGCTCGGGGCGGGGGCGGGGGCCGGGACGCCTGGGTTCTCTGCTCGGGGCGGGGGCGGGGGCCGGGACGCCTGGGTTCCCTGCTGGGGGCCGGGGCCGGGACCGGGACGCCTGGGTTCCCTGCTCGGGGCGGGGGCCGGGACGCCTGGGTTCCCTGCTGGGGGCCAGGGCCGGGACGCCTGGGTTCCCTGCTCGGGGCGGGGGGCCTGGGCTCCCTGCGGCTCGGTCTCTGACTCTGCCCCGGCTGCAGGCGGAGATGGGGACCCCCTTGGTGGCCAGTCGGGGCCGGCGCTTCAAGTGGGCCATCGAGCTGGGCGGCCCGGGCAGCGGGGGCAGGTGAGGGGCCGGAGCCGGCCGGGGGTTTGTTGCGGGGCTGGCGGCCAGGGAGCCCCCGGAGGGCTGGACAGCGGGTATGGGGCCAGGCGGCTGGCAGCGGGTTCTGCCCTCGGAGAGGGGATGCGAGGTAGAGGGTCTGTGCCCAGGACCCCCAGATCAGGCTCCAGGAGCCTGAAACACCCTTGGGGGTCCAGAGGCTGGGATCCCCTCACAGCCTGCAGGGTGGCTTGCTAGGAAAGGGGACCCTGCCCTCCCAGTTTATTAGGGGCTGTTCCCAACCTGCCCTGCTCCAGAGATGGCTGCATCTCAGTGCCAAGCGAGCTGCACCCCTCCAGTGTTCTGTGCGGCTGTTCCCCAGCTGCCCCACCCCAGAGCTGGCTGCATTCCCCTAGGTGCACAAAGCTCCCGACTCCTCCTCTCTCCCCAGGGGCCGCAGCGACCGGGGCAGTGGCCAAGGTGAATCCCTCTATCCCGTGGGCTACTCAGACAAGCAGGTCCCTGACACCAGCGTCCAGGAGACCGACCGTATCCTGGTGGAGAAGGTACTGTGGGGGTGGAGAACAAGGGCCTGGGGGGATGGGAACCCCCAGAACACCTGGGTTCTGGCTGCAAGTGTGGGGTGCAAGGGGGTTGGACACCTCAGTTCTCTCCAAGGAGGTGGGGTGGGGGGCTCAGAGCAGGATGCTGGTTGGGGCAGGTGGGGAAAGGCCCCTCTGACATCTGTTCTCCCCCCCCCCCCGCCAGCGGTGCTGGGATGTGGCGCTGGGGCCGCTGAAGCAGATCCCCATGAACCTCTTCATCATGTACATGGCTGGGAACACCATCTCCATCTTCCCCACCATGATGGTCTGTATGATGGCCTGGCGCCCTCTGCAGGCCCTTATGGCCATCTCTGCCAGTGAGTATCCCCTCTCTCCTCCCCCTCCCTGCCCCCCATGGCTCACACTGCTCCCAGTGCCCCCTCCTGGCCATCCCCACTAGTGAGTATCCCCCATCTCCTTCCAACACTCCCACCTGGCCATCTCTGCCAGTGAGTGTCCCTCCCCACTGCTCCCACCACCTGCCTTCCTCTGTCCCCATGGCTATTTCCACCAGTGAGTATCAACCCTCCCGCACTCCAGGCCCATCAGTGACTCCCTGCAGTCCCAGCTCATCTCCCCTAACCCTGCCCTGCTCCAGATTCCTGCCCGGCTGGTGGCTGGAGCCTCCCTGCAACCGTGGCTCCTGCCCCCCAAGTCTGACTGTCCTCTTCCTGTCCCCCCACCCAGCCTTCAAGCTTCTGGAGAGCTCTAGCCAGAAGTTCCTGCAGGGGCTGGTGTATCTGATCGGGAACCTGCTGGGGCTGGCGCTGGCTGTCTACAAGTGCCAGTCCATGGGGCTGCTGCCCACCCATGCCTCTGACTGGCTGGCCTTCATCGAGCCCCCTGAGGTGAGGGGGAAGGCTAGGGTGGGGGGAGGGCTCAGCTCCTGGGGGCAGCATAGAGGTTTTTGGGCAGAGGGTGGGGCCTGCAGGAAGATGGGGTGGGGGCTGGAAGGGCTGTGCTGACCTCCTCTCCCCTCTCTTTGCAGCGGATGGAGTACACAGGTGGGGGGCTGCTGCTATGACCCACAATTCTCGTAGCCCCTGGAGTGATGGCAGCCCCACCACCCCCTGCTTAGCACCCCCCCAAGGGGGAGGCTGCTAATGAACCTGCTGTGTGGGGTGGGAGGCCGGGTGCACCCTACAAGAACAATCTGGATCTTCCCTCCCCTAGGCAAGCCCAGCCCTTGTGCTCCCTCTCTGGCCTTTAGAGACACACTTAACATATAAAATTTTATTCTTTACACAGTTCTGGTACAGAGCAAAAAAAATCCCTCCTGACCCCCAACACTGTAAACTGGGGCTTGATCCCCAATAAATTAAAAGCCCCCCACCCCCCAAGGATCAAGTAGTGGCTGCCAGGCCCGGTCTTCCACTTGAAGCCGCAAAGGGAGAGGAGATTGGATTTGCCTGGTTCAAGGCTGCCCTGGGGGCTCCAGAAACCACTTGTCCAGCCTGCCCTGATTAGTGCTGAGAGACAACAACATCTGGGGTGGGTGGTGGGGACACCCCCCCTCCCCCAGCAACCCCAGGGCTATGGGGCAGAAGTGAATGTGAAATAAAAACTTAAGCCACATGTGTGATGAGTTGGTGGTTTCTCCTAGTTCTCAGCCCCCCTCTGGCCCCATGCAACAGGCACCCTGTACATTAGGCCAAGGAAGTTGGATCAGTGACTGGCACCGGCCTGCCACCAGCAGGAAACATTACAGCAACCATGCTGCTTGTACACAAAGGGGGGGAGAGGGAAGGAAGCCCACAACCCTTCCACAGCAGCTTAAAAGGGAAAGGAAGCAAATCAGCTTTGGCACTGTGTGGTGATGGGCACCATGGGAAATCTCTCCCATCCCTACTTTGTGAGGGTTGCCCCATTGTGACTCTGCCCTGTTGGGTCTAATACGCCAGTCCCTTTGGTGCATCCCCCTTTCTTGCCCTGTAGGGGTAGAGAGGTGGGGTAACTGTGCTCCATGGAGGTATGCCCCCACTGAATTTTGGCATGCCCCGGAGGGCAGCAGTGGAATGAAGTGGCAGGGGCCAGTGGGGGGGGGGGTGCTCTAGGAGTAGATGGTGATGACCTCGCTGCCGCCCCCCCGCACCAGCAGCACCCGCTCCAGCCCCTCGGTCAGCACCTCCAGGAACTCCATATCTGAGGGGCGGGTCAAGGAGCCAACACCAGTCAGACAGACAGACACTGCACCCCCCTGACTCCCCATGCCAAGGATACAGTTCTCATCGCCCGCAGGGTTGCGGGGTGGACCCGGCATGTTGAGCAGGACCAGCTTGGCCTCATGGGACTTGTTGACGATCACTTCGTTGAGTTTGACAGCCGTGTGCATGCGCCGCACATTGGACTGGTCCCTGCAGGGGGCGGGAGGGTTAGGGGCAACTACTGGGGGGGAACCCTGCGCAGGGAGAGCTTGGGGAGGGTGAGACAGTGCAGGGTGGCTCCATGGGGGGTCCTGATGCTTTCCTCCTCCCCTGGCATGGCATTTCTAGCCTCATGTTGGGGCATCTCCTCCACCACCACCTCCAAGGATGGGGGGGTGAGGGTGGTCCCTGGGGGCTGATAGGAAGCAGGAGGGGCTTACGGCTTCATGTTGAGCAGGTCCTGCATGCCTTCAAGAGTCCGGGCCTTCTGCCCGCGGGCCGCCATGTACTTATCCTTGGTCCAGGTCATCTGGACCTTTTCTTGGTAGGTCTCTGTCTCCTCGTCCTCATCAGAGCCAATGCTGGTCAGGCGCAGCATGGAGTTGCGGTCCTTCACCAGCTGGGCCTGCGGGAAGACCAGGGGGTGAGTGAGGGAGTACCCCATGGGGGAGGGGAGCAGCCCACTCCCACCCCTGTCCCCACTTACCTCCCGGTCCCGCTCAGTCTTGGAGAGCCGCATGTGGCGCAGCATCTGGGAGCGCTGTTCCATCATCAAGGTCCGCTCATAGGTGTAGGCCGAGATGTCGCTGTCGTGCTGCATGGGGCACGTATGGGGTGGGGTGAGCTGAGACCAGAGGTGCAACCTGTCCCACGTCCCTCCCAGAGCTGGCACAGAACCCAAGAGTCCTGGCTCCCTCCCGCTCCAAGCCCTGGACAAAGCTGTCCCACATGAAGAGGTGGGGCCTATATCGGGGGCTCCCGAGAGAGACTACTCTTCAGCTGCTGCTCTCCCCTGCAGCCGCCCCCTCGAGTCTCTCACCATCTCCACCACCTCCACCTCTGCCTCTATGCGCAGGTGGTACAGGAAGGTGGCCAGGTCCTTCTTCATCTGGATGCTGTTGTCCTCCAGCTGGGCCACCGTGAAGATGCGGATGTTGCATTTACGCCACACCTGGGGGTACAGGGTTGTGGGGGAAACCAATCACTGGAACGGTCAGCATCTGCAGCCCAGCTCTCCAGTCCTGCCGCCCCAATCCCCCCTCCCCACACCAAGCCCCCACCCCACCCCCAGCACCTTGTGCTGCTTGAGCAGGAAGGGCAGCAGCATGAGCATGCCCCCATCGTGGACGATCCACCACACATCAATGTTGCCCTCAGCGAAGGGCTCCGCATTGCCTGGGTAGAAGGCCACATTCTTCGCCACCAGCAGGGCCAGGCGTGCAGCTGTGGTGACCCGGACAGTGCCTACGGGGACAAGAGTGGGTGGAGGTCAGAGGGCACCAGTGGTGAGCGGGGGGGATTCCCCCAAGCCCATGCCCCCACATACTGATGAAGGTCTTCCAGGCGCGGGCGTCCTCGCTCTGGCGCCAGGCATTGGGCCAGCCCATCACCACCGTGTTGTGCTTCATGCCGCCCAGGCCGCAGGACTGGATGAGGTGGGAGATGCCCTCCCGCACCTTGGCTGCCACCACCAGCTGGCAGAAGCCCTTCACACGTTCTGCCTCCATCAGGTGTTTGATGGTCTGCAAGACACACAGGGGAGCTGCTAGGGGGCGCTGTGCTGCTGGGGGCAGGAGCCTCTGCAAGGGAAGCCACAGCACTCGTGGGGGTTTGGCGGGGGGCAAAGAGCAGGGTCCGGGGCGCTCAGCAGAGGATGCTGTGCCACACAGAGCAGGGGCCAGGGGGCTTCTGCGGGGGGTACTGTCCTGGGGCTCAGCAAGGGACACCGTGCTGCTGGCATGGGGGAGACTCTCAGCAGGGGGCACTGTGCCACACGGAGCAGGGTGGTGGGGGGCTTGCCAAGGGGTGTCATGCAGTGGCGTGTGACTCAGCAAGGGGCACCGGGCCACACGGAGCAAGGGCCCGGGGGCAGGGGCTCGGGAGGGGGCACAGGGCGGCCAGTGGGGAATGGAGGAACTGTGTCACACAGAGCAGGGCCGGGTGGCTCGGCAGGGGGCACCATGGTGCTGGAGGAGGGCAGGGAAGAGCGCCCGGCAGGGGGTGCTCTCCCCCCCTTCCCTGACCTGCTCAGCTGCCAGCGCCTCGGCGTAGTTCTCCAGGAAGTTGCCCACCATGACGGAGCCCACGATGGTCAGGCCCTTGCCCGCCTTGAGCTGCGAGGCGAAGGTCAGCAGGTGGGGGTGCTTCACGTGCAGGTCCTCGTCCAGCTTCAGCAGCACCAGCAGCTGGGGCCTGCGGGGAGTGAGGGGTCACATGGGGGCCAGAAGGGGCTCACCCCATGGAGCAGCAGGTCATGGGGGGGCTCTCCTACCTCCAGTTCTTGGTGTGGGGGGGCCCCTCCTCCAGGCGCAGCAGGGCGAAGCGGGCGGCGCTCAGTGACAGGCCCCGGATGCCATCGCCCCACTCCTTCTCGGCTCTGTGGGGGGAGACACATGGTGCTCAGCCGAAAGCTGTCCACCCCACACCGAGGAGGTGGGGTCACGTGAGTAAGCTGGGGAAACTGAGGCAGGGGACGGGACCTGGCCAAGGTCAGACTGGACAGAACCCAAGCGTCCTGGCTCCCAGCACACCCTTGTCCAACCACCAGACCCCACTCCCGTCCCAGAGCTAGGACAGAACCCAGGCATCCTGGCTTCCAGCTTCAACCCAGGAGATAGGGCTTCCTGTACAGAACCACAGCACTACATCCCAGAAGGGTGGCCACTGGGGGAAGGGGGTGTCTCCCATTACCACAGCTGCCCACAGGCCCCTGGCTGGAGGCCCCCAGAGAAGGCGAGGGCTGCCTGCCCCATGGAGCCCACGCCCCACTCTGCTCCCTAGCAGGCAGGAGATGGGGAAGCCGAGGCAGAGGGGATGGGGAACTCCCCAAGGTCAGGGAGGAAATGGGTGAACCCAGGAGTTCCAGGTGGCCCATCCAGCCCAAGGGGTGCCAGGCCCTGCCCGGTCCGCAGGCGACATGTACCCCTGGTACTCGATGTATTTGTAGATCATGCCGGCGATCACCATGGCGACGATGGCATAATACCAGGAGGACACAAACATAAGCGCCAGGCAAATGCTCATGCCCACGAATGAGAGCGCCCTGCAGGGAGAGAGAAAGAGAGAACCCAGGAGTCCAGACCCCCATTCCAACCCACCAGTCGCCTCCCAGAGCTGGGATAGAACCCCAGCATCCTGGCTCCCAGCCCCTCCTACTCTAACAACTCGACCCCACTTTCCTCCCAGTGCTGGGACAGAACCCAGGCCCCTGGGCTCCCTTACCAGTGGTAGTAGCGAAAGCGGGGTCTCCAGTTGGGGGTGCGCAGCAGGGTCTGCAAGGCGCAGGCCAGATTGACAAAGAGGTAACACATCAAGAAGAACCTACGGACCGGGACGGACAAGAGAGACAGTCAGGGGGGTGGTGCCTCGGGGGCTCCCCGTAGGGTGTGCAGGCTGACAGGCCACCACGGGATTCCCCACTCTGGGATGCAGATGCCAAATCCCAGCTGGGGGGGGGGGGGGGGGGGATCTGCCCCCTCCACAGAGTCCTGCCCATCCCCACGTGACTCGGCGGGGACCTTACATAGACAGGATGGGGGCCACCAGGTCCAGCGAGGCAATGAGGATGCCAAGCTCGGCAATACCAGCTGTCAGGAGCAGAGCCCACGTCGGCTCCCCGTTGGCTTTGCTATGGCCGAAAACCTAGGGCGACAGAACACAGGAAACCCACTTCAGAAAGGCAAGAATGCAGCCAGCTCTAGGGTGGGGAAGCTGGGGGCAGCTATACATAACACTACACAGGGGTGGCTCGCCCAGCGCTAAGATGCAGCCAGCTCTGGGGTGGGGCAGCTGGGTAACAGCCATATAGCAACCCCGCAACGGGGATGGCTTGCCCAGCTCCGAGATGCAGCCAGTTCTGGGGCGGGGCAGCTGTGGGACAGCTGCACAGGGATAGCTCACCTGGCGCTGAGATGCAGCCAGTTCTGGGGCAGGGCAGCTGGGTGACAGCTACACATAACACTACACAGGGATGGCTCGCCCACTGCTAAGATGCAGTCAGCTCTGGTGCGGGGCAGCTGGGTACTGTGGGAGGGAGAGGGAAGCGGGGCGCGCTCTTACCCGCAGGAAGGGGATGATGTTGTCCTTGGCGATGGCCTGCAGCAGCCGGGGGGCACCAGTGAGGCTCTGCAGCCCAGCCCCGCAAGTGGAGAAGAAGGACCCGATGACGATGACCCAGGGCGAGGGCCACGAGAGCGTCCCAACCACCAGGTTCCTGTGCACAGCGTCGCCAAACCTGCCGCCCGGAGAGGGACCGTCAGCTGGGGGAGAGCCTCAGACAGGGAAGAGGGGCTACAGACAGGAGGACCGCATGGACGGGGGCCCCAATGAGAAGAGGGGCAATGGGGACTCAGTGGAGGGGCATTATGGGCTGGGGGGGACCCAGCGGAGGGGAGCTATAGGGACCCAGCAGAAGGGTGCTATAGGCTGGGGGAGACCCATTGGAGAGGCACTAGGGGGACCCAGTGGATGCAGGGACCCAATGGAGGGGTGTCATGGGCTGGGGGGACCCAGTGTACCAGGAGACCTAAGTGGACAAACGACCCAGAGGAGGGGTGCTCTGGGGGGACCCCACAGAAAGAGCACTATGGGCAGGGGGACCCACACCCCCTGAGGAGGCGGCGTTATGGAGAGGTCGGGCAGCCCCAGTAGCAGGTGATGGCAGGGACATGACAGGGCAGACACCCCTCCAATACTCACTTGTCTCGCAGCACCACCCCTTCGATACAGGCCCCAAACAGAACCACGTTGCTGAGATCTATAGCAGTGTGGAGTCAAGGTGGCCGTGGCCCCAGGGTCACAGCAGGGTGGTCAGGGATCCCCCCACCCCCACACAGCCTCGCCCCGTGGTGGGGGCCCTTTTCCACAGGCCTTGTGTGGGCTCTGGCATGCTCTGACCCTGAGCGAGGCACGTCCCTCCCCTGCCCTTGCCCTGTCCGTGCCATCCCCCGCCACCATGCCAGCCCCCGCAGGATACAGACGAAGGAGGTGGTGAGGATGGCCAGGATGGTGCCAATGGGGATGGATTTCTGAGCATCTTTCAGGTCTCCGGAGCGGTTCGAGCCAGCCATGATCCCTGCAAAGATCGGCACAGGAGAAACAGCTGCCAGGTGAGCACCCTGCACCGCTGTCCCGGACGCCAGGGTCCTATTCTCTAGCAGTGGGAGCCTGCAGGGCCCCCTAGGGGTGATTGCCCCATGCTGCCACCCCGGACGCCAGAGTCCTATTCCCAAGAGGTGGGAACCTGCAGGGCCCCTTAGGGGTGATTGCCCTGTGCTGCCGTCTTGGATGCCACGGTCCCCCATCCCCCATAGCAGCAGTGCTTACCAGTGACAGATGGGAAGAAGATGCCCACGAGCAGGGTAAACGAGGTGGTGATGTCGGCCAACACATACTCCTGGCTCATGGCCCCCAGTACATCGACAGAGTGGGCTGAAGGCTTCTCAATGATCTCCCCCTTCTGCAGGTAGCTGCTCCACAGGTTCTCTGCAGGGAGGGAGAAGCGGCTAGTCAGCAGGGCTGGGGCCACGGGGTGAAGCCACAGGGGATTGTACTGTCCCGTCCCAGAGCCACTAGGGTCTCGAGTCAGAAAGAGGGCTGAGGGGCTCCGTAGCTGACAGAGCTCGTGCCCAGATGGCAGCAGGCTGCAGCTATGGCAGGATCCCCTGACCACCGGCTGGTGGGCGGATCCGCCCAGCTGCGCTAGGCCCTCACCAGTGATGATGCCGCTGGCCAGGCCTGGGATGCCCTGGATGGAGGTGACGTTGTTGTGAGCAAAGTATTCGTCGCAGGTGGCATTCAGCTGCTTGCTGGAGTTGCAGAAGAGGCCCCAGAGCTGGGTGGGCACCGTCAAGTTGCCCAGTTCCTGGGTCTTGGCGCAGAAGTCGATCTGCTGGCCAGAGAGGGTGCGGTTTCCCAGCATGCAGACCCTGCGCCGGGCGGGAAGGCAGATAGACACAGTGCCCCAGAATGTAGAGTCCCCTGCTGCGATCAGCCCTGAGCAACCCCCCAGGAGCGCAGAGCCCCCCACAGCGCCCCTAGCTGAGATCAGCCCTGAGCAAGTCCCACCCCCGAGGAGTGCCAATCCACCCCACACCCTCTGCCAGCCCCTTGGCACCTACGGGAAGCGGGGCGGGGCGAAGGAGGATTTGATGGCCCCGGCGTAGATGGCTAGGATGGAGACGATGACACAGGCAAGGAAGAGCGAGGCGAACTTGTTAACGTAGCGCACGCCGACGAAGACCACCAGCACCATGAGTATGAGGAAGGCTGAGCCATAGACCCGCATGTTGTTCAGCATGGCTGCCGACTCCTTCAGCACATCAGTGCTGCGGAAAATGGCTGCCTCGGGGGCAATGTACATCTGTGTGGGGTGCAGAGAGAGAGGTCACCTCCAGGAGGCGCCGGCTCCAAGCCACCCTAGGGTGGGGGGCCGGCTGGTTCACATGGGTGGGGAATGGGACAGGTCACACACACACACACACACACACACACACCCCGACCCCAGGCCTCCAGGGGGAAGCATTCTCACCAGGAAGATCTCGATGGCTCCCAGAATGTACATGGCGGCGGCGAAGGTGGTGCCCAGATAGAAGCAGAGCCCCACAGCACCCCCGAACTCGGGGCCCAGCGCCCGGGAGATCATGAAGTAGGAGCCCCCAGCTGGAGAGAGAGGACAGAGGCAGTCAGGGAGTGGCTAGGGAGACTGGCGTGTGTCCCGAGGGCTCCCCATCCACAGGCGCCAGGGCAGGAGATGTCCTGAGATGGGGGTCAGGAAGGAAACAACCACCACAGGGAAAAACTGAGGCCTAGCTGATGGGCCCAGGGCTGAGGGGATAGGGAGGCCGGCCAATCCGGGAGAGAAGACTGGCCTGACCCACTCACCCGGCACGACTCCATTGGTGGCAATGGCACTCATGGAGATGGCAGTTAGCAGCGTCTGCGGAGAAGGTAAAAGAGGACAGCAGGGGGTGGTGTTAGAGGAACACGCTGAACTGGGAGCAGACATCAGGTTCACACGGTCTGCACTGAACGCGGCTGCCGCTGGGGTGGGATGAGGCAGCTGGAGAGACCCGGTGAGCAGGGAGCAAGGGCTTGGAACTGGAAGTGGTGGAGAATGACATTGCCAACGATGGATGCAGGGGAGGCCTGGAGAGGCAGAACTGTATCGACTGCGGCCAGATTTGGGTAGGACACCAGGATTCGTGATCCTTAGAGAGCTCACTGAACTCTTCTGGCCGGGATGCTCCCTGCAGCACAGCGCCCGATAGTGCCACCCTAGGGTCAGCACTGCCCGCAAGGGCAGAGCGCCAGCGCCCCTTAGTGCCCCACTGGGGGCAGACACTCACGCAGCAGCAGCAGATGAGGACAATGGCGAAGGCCTGCAGCACGCCGGCCGTGCCCACCACCCAGGTGAGGCGCAGGAAGAGGATGACCCCAAAGATGTTCTGCAGGCAGGGCAGATAGACGCCCATGAAGGTGCCCATCTGGGGTGTCTGCAAAGAGAGAGACTGTGATTAGGGCAAGGAGTGCTAGGAGGCAGGACTCCTGCGCTGGGAGAGGATAGACTAAGAGGACTGGAATCCTGCCAGTGCCCTTCAATCCCGCCCTGCAGCCCCCTGCTAGCCCATCTCTGGGCTCCCCGCAGTGCCCCTCAACCCTGCCAGTGCCCCTCCATCCCACCCTTCAGCCCCATGCCATCCCAACCCTGGGATCCAGCCTGGTCCCAGCTCGGCCAATGGCCCTCAATCCCGCCCAGCAGCCCCTCACCTTTGTGGGCTTTTTCTTGCCCTCTGCAACGTTCTCAGCCTCCTCATGCTCCCGTGCTCCCTGCGTCAGGTTGGTGTAGTTCGCCATGCGGTTAAGCAGGGAGGACACCTTGGGCCGGGTATCCATTTCCTCCTGCAGGACGAGAGGGGGTGAAATGGGGAGTTGTCCTCGTGCAACCAACACTGCCTGAGTCTGCAGAGAGCCTGAGCCCGTCACTGGGATGCAGCCCGAGTCCATTGCTCCAAGAGGTGTAAACTGCTTACGTGCATCTCAAAGGGGTGTGAACTTGAAGCCCCGTCACCCCCATCCCAGCAGCAGAGAACCAGCCGGAGGAAGAGCACAGCAGACTCTGGCTGCTGGATTAGTTCTGGGGGAAGGGGCAAACCCCCAGGCCCTGTTACCCCATCGGGGGGCAGGGCTGCATCATAGCTCCTGGATGGACATGAACCAGGTTTCAGCCTCCCAGCACTGGCCACCGGGGGGGCAGCAACTGACCCCCCCCTTCCCCACTCTGCCCTGGAGTGAGCCTGTCTTCTCCGTCCTGCCTACGGGGGGCAGATTCCACCGGGGTACCTCGAAGAGCGCCAGGTTCTTGTCGAAGTACTCATCCCCATCCTCGTAGCTGGTGTTGTTGAGATAGATGTCTTTCTTGCGCACCGGGTCTGAGGAAAGACAAGGGGAAAGGGAGAACCCAGTGTGAGGTGCCGTGAGCTGGGGGGTCTCAGCCCGGTACCAGCTTACCAGGGTTCTCCGAGAGCCCAGCCCTTCACTGCTCCCTCCTGGCAGGGGGACTGCAGCACCAATTTACAGACACTCAAACCTCTACAATTCCTCTGGAATGGAAGGAGACTGAGGCACAGCATCAAGTCCTGGCTCCCAATCCCACCCTGCTGCAACCCACTAGGCCCTACTCCCCTCCCAGAGCTGGGGGGGGGATAGAACCCAGGAGTCCTGGTGCCCAGCCCCTCCCTGCTCTAACTTGAGGTCTCACCCTCTCTCTGCCCCTTGGCGACAGGTGAGTCAACAGTCAGGCTGCTGCCTGCTCAGAGAAAGATTCCTAGCGGGGCTGGGCAGAACCACCACCTGTTCCTTTATTGCCCTGCCCAGCCCGGCCCGGCCCCCAGGCCGTGGAATCACAGGTAGATGCCTGCACAGTACGAACCTGCAGCCGCCTCCGCACGTTCAGCCGGGAGGCAGCGGCACTGGAATAACCACTCTCTACTACCTGGGGGGGCGGGGGGCGCGAGAGCTCCCCAGGCCCACAACTCGGGCCGGGCCTCTGGGGCGCTTGGTAGAACCCTGCCCAGGGTTCGCTTGCCTGGCATGGCTCGTGCTGCGAGAGCACCCACGCCACCGCCCTGCTGCACAGCGCCCCCCAGTGCTGCACTGGGGACCTGGGGCAGCACAGACTGCCAGGGGAGAGCCCCCACCCCACTCCCTAAAGCATCGTGCCCCTAGCACCACTCTGGGGCAGCGTAAGGTCACCCTCCCACGGGCATTGCTGGTGGTGCAGCTGCCGGCGGCAGGGCCTCAGTGTTTGCTTTGTACACAGCACAGGGAAAGTCACGCTACCAGCCAACCGCTGATGCGGGACAAAGTCAGCGGGAGAACGAGGCACTAACAAGCGAGCTCCACAGCACCCGATCCATGGGCTGGGGGCTCCCCGGCAGGAAAAGCCAAGGTAGACTACGTCAGCATGGCATTAGGGGACACTGTGCTGCAGAGAGAAGGGGCTCAGCAGGGGGCGCTCTCCCCTCCCAATCAGTGCAGGCCCCTGGGGGTGCTGTGCTGCAGGGAGCAGGGTGGGTGCTTCATAGAGGCACTCTCCCCAACACCCCAGTGGATTAAGTAGAACTGAGGAGTCCTGTCGCCCAGTTCCAACAGGCCAGACCGCCTCTCGGACTGTGAAATAGGGCTGAGAAGGACCATGGACAAAGTGACACCTCAGTTTTGGGCCTGATGCTCAGGCTGCAGGTGCCTGCAATGATCCAAGGAAGAGCAGATGGGTACGGGGTAAGAGGGGAATTAGTAGCGAGGGGTATGTAAATTACCCTCTCCCTAGGGCAGTCTGATGGAGGGGTGAAACACACATGCACACACAGAGCAGGGCTTCGGTGGGGGGCAGCAGGGACAGACACACACAAAGCAGGGCTCATCCCCTCCTGCAAGAGGCGGTAGGCACAAATGGACGGACACACACACACAGGCTCATTCAGGAGAAAGAGACACGCACGACTCCTTAGCAATACCGTACCTAAGAGCTGACACTGTTCCCCTGTGATGGAGGTTTGACTCACGTCTGAAAATCAAACAGAAGATGGGAAAAAATGAATCACAAAAGAAAAAAAAAAAGGAATGAAAAAACAAACAAACAAAAGACTCTGATCAAATATATTTCCTCCTGCTGATACATGTTAGCAAAGAAAGGGAAATGAGCAAAGATTCTGGGGGTTTTAGAGCATGATTTCAAAACCAAAAAGGAGCTGCAATAATATAAAAAGAAACCAGCGCAATTATATAGCAGAGTTCAGGGAGGTGGGGATGGGGCCTTTCCCCTCTAAGAGACACCAGCTCTAACCTGACCCAAGTGCGGGTGACTGGCTGGCTCACAGGGGTCAGGAATGGGAGATGGGGGTCTTTTCCCTCTAGTGGGCACCGATTCTAGGGTGCTCTACACAGCAGGGTGGCAGGGTAGGAAACTTGTCAATCTCCCACCCACACACACACACACGGCAGGCTGGACTCCAATCTACCAAGATTGGACTCCACTCCTCAGATCTTTCCCTGTCACCTAAACCCTCAAGCAGCAGAGAGCAACGTGACTGAGGAAGGCGGGCGACTGGCTGAGGTGATGGTTGGCCTGGGACAGGCTATGAATCAAGCCTTTGTTGAGCCCAAGGATTCACCACAGCCCACTTGCTGTGGGAGGGAAAGAAAGAGACAAAGAAGGGAAAGACAGAAAGAGTCCAGCCCCACAGCTCCCCCCGGCTGTGTCTGTCCCCTGACCCTGCTGTTCAGCGGATGAGGCAGCATCTGGTGCCAGACTGGGGCTTTGTCCCTGCTCGCTGGGTCAGGGAACGGCCCAGGATAATTGGGAATTACATGGAAGCAGCTGGGATCCTGCCCTTTCCAGCTGCCCGGAGAACAGATCTGTCCCAGTGCTGGCCCCGCTCCAATTCACACACTGCCCCAGAGGTGGTCCTGTTTTGGGAGCAGGGAAAGAGAAAAGCAAGGAGCTGAACCACCTGTGGGGTGGAAAAGGGTCCCTTAAGGGGTCAGTGCCTTAGGACACCATACAGGACTCCTGGGTTCTATCCCTACTTACAGACTCTTGATCCTGTGGCCAGTGCTTGAGCTGCATTACATTCCCACTCCACAGAGCTGGGTAGATTTTCTGTCACTGACCCTCTATCCCATATTTATACTTTCTGCTGAGAAAAGAACCCAGGAGTCTGGACTCCCAGCCCCTCCTGCTTAACCACTAGAGCAGGAACAGAAGCCAGGAGTCCTGGCTCTCAGCACGCCATCTGAGCCGCTGTAGCTGTGCAGCCCAGAGCTGGGAGTACCTTCATAGGCCATCTCCTCCCCATCTAGCAGACAGACAGCATGAGCCCTGACAAGCAGAGGGCGGACTGGCAGGAAGCCAGGGGCTAGGCTTGGGATATAATCCCTGACACTGCCTAGGCTGCAGCCTGCCCTCCATGCTGGAGCTAAATCGAATTAGCTGTGCTGCTGTGTGACACGAGGCCTCCTCCCGCTCAACCACTGGGCAAGGCAGGGGTGGTGAATGGTTACGTACTTAGGAACATGAGGCCTTTCCCCTCCAGGGGGCGCCTGCCCTGATCCAGCCCTGGCTGGACATTCCCCCTCCTCCCTAATCCCAGAGACTGGGATAGAACCCAGGAGTCCTGGCACCCAGCCTTTTCCAGCCCCTCCTGCTTCAACCACTAGACACCACAGTGAGAGCTCAGGAGTCCTGACTAGGGAGCTGGACTAACACGGGAGCTTTGTATGAAGTGGGTAGTATAGTAACCCCCTTCCCCCACCCCCCCTCCCCACTGTTCTTTCCAGCTGCAGCTGACAACAGTCATGTTGGCCATGTGCAATGCCCAATTGAGATCCGGGCACAGTGGGTGGAAGATACCGCGGGGAGCATTTACCAGGCTACACAGAGCCTGGTCTAGCCAGGAGGGGGCAGGGAAAAGAAAGAAAGAATGAAAAAGTCAGACAGGAAGAAAGAATGAAAAAGTCAGAGAGATGGAAGGAAATTCCCTGCCGGGGAAAGAGCCAAGCCAGCACCGCCCGGCTCCTCTGTGCAAGCCCAGAGCAGGGGCAGATGCCGCAAGAGTTTCCCCCAACGTTCACCCTCTCCCAGGAGCGCACCCTCTAGGTCAACAGGGGAGGCCAATCTCTGAGGCTTGTGCCAAAGGAGAATGCAAACCCAGTGCTCCAGCCACTGAGCGTTACTGACTATTGATTAGGAACCACAGGGGGTATGGCAGAAAGGAAAGGGTTAAGCACAGGGGTGGAGGGCATGCGGGGGCTAGGGTCACCATCTAATGAGGTTCTCAGTCAATCCGCAGGGAGGGATATAAAAACACTACACTGGGATCACTGAGATGCAGCCACCTCTGGGGCGGGGCAGCTGGGTAACAGCTACATAGCAACGCTGCACAGGGATTGCTTGCCCAGAGCCAAGATACGGCCACCTCTGGTGTGCGGATTGACAGCTGCATAACAATCACACAGCGAGACTGCACACAAATGGCTAGCCTGGGACTGAGAGATGGCCATCTCTGGGGTGGGAGCAATTGGGTAACAGCCACACAGCGCTGTCATGTAGGTTTGGGACAGGCAGCGAAGGAGGGTGCCATGTGGCTTGACCAGGGCAGAATCACCAGAGCTTGAATTCTGCCAGGACACTGGGGTTTGCTCCCTCTCTCTTGGTGGCAAGAGCTGTTTAGAGTCTGAGCAAACACATAACCCCCCTTTACTTACCCCCATCACTCCCGCTATGACAGGAGCCCCTAGTGCCCATCCCCAGCTGCATCCCCCATCCCTGAGGGGACAGTCACCCCACAGATCCCTTCCCAAAAACTGCCTGTCCAGACCCACACTGGACCCAAATGCACACCAACCCTGTACAGCGTAACAGCACAGGGCATTCCCACGGCCCCTTCTCTGTCAGGGTCTCCGGGCCTGATCCAAATCCATGGAAAGGTTCCACTGAGATTGGAGGGCTCAGGATCAGACCCTGCAGCACATTCCACAGGTCCCCCACATCCACAGTCAGCAGAGAAAGTGAGGCCCAGAGCAGGGGCAGAACCAGCACAGAAAGCACAAAGCTACAAAGAGGAAGAACCCAGGGGGCCTGGTTCCCAGGCCCCCTGCCCGGCTCTAACCACTGGAGCGCACTTCCTTCACTAATCAGTAGCGAAGCTGTGGTTGGTATTTAACTGAAAATCATGCAAGGGATTGGGAAGAGCCCAGGGGAGGCTGCTACGATGGTTGAGGAAGGCAGGCTGGAGAGAGTGCTTGGATCGGGGGGGAGGCATGGACGACAATCTGGAGGCAGGGGCCAATAAAGAGACACTGCCCCCCATACACACACCCCCAAGATAGAGGGGGCAGCCAGGTAGGGGAAGAGCAGCCAAGAGACAGATGCAGGTAAAGCAGATTAATGCGGCGTGTTTAGATGACGGCTCACCTGACACCATGATCTCTCTGGGCATCCAGATGCCAGCCCTGTTGGCTCCTTCCTGGGCCCCTTCTTCCACCCCACCCTCCTCCTCATCGTCCACCTTGGTAACAGTGAAGTGAGGCATTTTCTGGACTAACTTTTCCCCCAGCGCCGGCAAGGAACGGGACTGGAAGTGACGGGATCAGGTGACTGGCAGGCCCCAGGGGAAGAGGCGGGATGGTGTGGGGGGGGACACGCCCTCCCCTGCTGTGTGTGTCTTACTGGCACTAAGAGGATTAACTGCTCCACCGTACAGCTGCTTTCACTCTCCTGCTGAACTGTAGCAGGCAACATGGGAGAGGCAGGGGCCTGCACGGGCCCAGCAGTGCGATGCAGCCAGCTCTGGGTAACAGCCCCACAGCTACTGTCTGGGATGGAGAAGTCTGTAGCCGCCTGAGCTGTAGCATGGCTTTCAGAGAGGGAGGATGGAATCAGATCAGGACTCCTGGGTTCTATCCCCAGCTCTGGGAGAGGAGTGGAATCTTGTGGGTTAGAGCAGGGGTGCTGGGAGGCAGGACTCCTGGGTTCTATCCTAGTTCTGGGAGGGGAGAGGAGGGGAGTGGGTCTAGTGGATTACAGCAAGAGAGGTGGAGCTGGGCAAACTCCAGAGCATGGTAGTCTTTTCCCTACATACTCCGTCCTCTCTATTTATACCATAATGGAGCAGAGATTAGGGAAAAGGTCTTAATCAGTTTAGGAAATGCCTAAATGGGGAACTCCAGGCCAGAGTGAATCACACAAATGCTGGGTTGGACCCACACCACTTCCCACTCCAGAATGGGGTTAGCCACACCTCCCCCTGCCCTGGAATAACCCCTTGAGAAAGCAGAGGAGAGCCCTGGCACAGCGGCCCCTTCAGTTCTCTGTTGAGGCTTCCCACCCCCTGCATTGGCTCAGATGAATTAGTTATCTTTGCAAACTGCTCTGAGCTGATCAGTGGAAAGCGATTAGGAACAGAGCAATGTAGGGCTTGTCTACACTACAAAATTAAGTTGATTTAAATTAAGTGGACGTACAGCTACCGCAGTATTTAAAGCGGTGGTTCACATCCACACTTGCTCCTTCTGTTGGCAGTGCACGTCCTCACCAGGGGCGCATCCACCGACTGAAAAGGGACATTGCTGGACACTGACAGCTGGAGCCTGGCAGCCCTGGGCCTGACAACCTCAACTGTAGGCATAGGGCTCACAGTTGCCCCACCCCCAGCTGTCAGGCGGATGCCGGGCTCACAGCGGGGCCACTCCCCCACCCCAGCCTTGACAGCCCCAACTGTGGAGCCCACAAGGGGCTCAGTTTTACAGCAGGGAGCCTACAGCTGTGAAATTGACAGTCTTATCAGTTTCATGGCAGCTATTATTTCAAATTTTGGCTTGGGCTCTGGAAGTCAGCCTGTGGGGAGCTCACAGCTGGAGTCCCCTCCCCCCTGAGCTGACAGAGAGAGATGGAAAGGAAATGTGAAATAATAAAACCAACCGTGAAACTGACAAGAATGTCAATTTCCCAGCTGGCAGGCTCCCTGCTGTGAAACAGACAGGTACAGACTCACAGCTGGGGCTGGGCAGGGGTGGGGAGCCTCCCACTGCGAGCCCCACTGCTGGGGCTGATAGCTGGAGCCCCCATGCTGTGACCCAGTGAGAGACTGGGGGACGGGGGCCAGGATCATGCTCTCCTTCCCCACCCCTCCAATACCTCACGGGAGGCAGCAGGGCTGGAGGGTGCTAACAGCTGTCAGCCCAGTTTGGGGCTGACAGCCAACCTAAGTAACACAGTGTCTACAGAGACACTGCATCACCCTTACTACATCGACATAAGCCCTACGCCTCTTGGGGAGGTAGAGTCATGACGTTGGTGTAGCAGGCCTACTTATTTTGGCAGAAGCACCACTGTAGCGTAGACTCAGACATAATTAAGTCGATGTAAACTGCCTTACGTCCACCTAACTCTGTAGTGTAGACCTGGCCTCAATTCCCTTATTAGGGACAATTTGCGTTCCCCTGTCAGGCATCTTTCAACTTTATTTCTGCCGCCATCAAAAGGCCAAACCACACTTTACACCATCGTATACATTCAAGTGGAATAGCCGGGGGGCTGCAGGTTGGGATTGAGGGGCACCAGCAAAACTACTGGGTTGGGGGAAGACAAGGGCTGGGGCAGCAGGTGCTGTGCGTTGGGATTGAGGGGCACCAGCAGAGGCAGGGGAGCCCAGGGATAGGATAGCAGTGGGTTGTGGTTCAGGATTGAGGGGCACCAGCAGAGCTGTGCGGGAGGGAGAGGACAGCAGCCAGGGCTGGGATAGTTGGGGGCTGGGTGTAATTTTGCTAACTACCTCCAGTCCTGACCCAGGGCCCCACCTCCTGTTCCAGTTGTGCCCTTTCAGTTCCTCCTCCGCTCTCTGCCCCAGCTGCACACGCCCACACAGCGGTGTGATGCCCCAGAGCAGAGGGGGGCTGAGGTCGGATCACACACTATGGGGCAGAACTGGAGTCACCCCCCAGGGTTTCTCTTCAGCTGCCACAGAATCAGGACTGGTTCCAGGCCTCCGCTCCCCCTGCAGTCAACCCAGAGTCACACCTGACTGCAGTGGAGACCTGACTCCATTTTGTTCACAGCACAGAAAGGACACACATCCATCTAGCTTGGACAGAGGAATCAATGGATAGGGAGGGCCAGAGAGCAGCTGTGAGCATCTGGAGCGGGGGTGAGGGGAAAGGAGATCAGGACCTAGCCCCTAGCACTGAGGGGAGCCCAGGGCACCACTCCACTCTCACCTTCACGGGCTGTGAGCTCTCCCAGCCCTATGACTGTTTGAGGAACAGAGAACAGGCGTAGGCGGAAGCTGCAAAGGGCCATTTGTCATGGGATGATGGGAAGGAGGGGGCTGCGTGAGACAGGGACTGCGGGTGAAACAAACAAGTGGGGAGACAGCGCAGCATGGAGGGCAGCAGGCACTCATGTTAGTGGGTCAAGTAGGCCCCCATGCAGGAGTGTGCGTTGAACATCAGCGGAGCACTACACGCATGCGTGGGCGTGTAAGATCACATAAGCTCTATGCACCTGTCTCTGTGTATGCATGAGCTGCTGCTGAAAACAAGTCAACCCCATACATGCGTGTGTGCTTGTACATCTGTGTCTTTGTCCATGTACTGAAAAAATCAAGGAAGTTGTGTGTGTCCGTCCGTGTTCTCACTCATCCCAGCCTTGGGGTCACATCAGGTCATGCAGCAGCCTTCTCCCCAGTTCCCATCCGCTCTCCCTGTGTCCAAGGACAAAGGATGTCCAGAAAGGCACAGCCAGCCTCTCCCGGGAGATAAACAGCTGAGGTGCTGGGGACATTAAGTCCCCGAGACACTAGCTGTCTGCTCAATCTGTCCTCCTGCTGCAGGCCTGTCACACACATGCATTTCTGCTCTATAGTTCCTGCAGGGCCCGTTTTGCTGCCTCACTGGGCTTCGGGCCTCTGATGGCAACAAAAGGACCCCCTTCGAGGAACACAGCGGCCTTGATGTCTTGTGAAACATCTGTGACCTTACCAGGGTATTGTCCCACAAGTGACCCCACAGAGGGAACAGGGAGCACAGGATCATCCCGGGTGCTCCAGTGGAGAAGGCTCATAGGTATGGGAGTATGAGCCGGACAATACCCATAAACCAGCTCTCCCTTCCTGAGCCCAGGCTGATCAGCTTTGCCCTGGACCATGGCCATCCATGAGCCCCTTATGACAAGCGGGAGATGAACAGACCTGGTGCCAGGGCGGACTCACAATTGCACACTCATGTTCACTGCAAGAGCTGGGAACGAACCCACAGCGTCCCAGCAAATCCTAGCTCTAAAGAGTCACCTCTGCCTCCTTTAAATCTCTCCTTGCAATTTTAACCCAATCCAAAGTCCTCCTTCACTTCCTGTCCTAAACTCTTGGGGCTGTTAAAGCAGCAGCCATGCTCCACACCAGAGGCAGCTGCATCTCAGCACTGTGCATCATTATTATGCACTGTTACGCAGCTGCTTCACCCCAGAAGTTGACGCATTTCAGTGCTGGGTGAGCAATCCCTGCGCCCACATCCTATGAGACGAACACGGCATTTATGTGCACGTACAGCAGACCACAGCATTATCAGGCCTGTAACATAACCCACGCTGGGAGGCCCCGAGAGGAGCCGTGACTCTGAATCAGTGGTGACCAAAGCCCCACTGCCACGATGTAGGACTCATCTCTCATCTGAGTCCGCATGAAAAAGGGAATCAACACAATTAAAGGGAAGTTCAATTCTCCCGAGTCATTTCCCCTGAGCCTTGCTCAGCATTTCCCATGCAGGAAAAAGGCTGAAGAAAAAAGGGTACTGGCTGAGCCAGGGATACCAATCGAGTCAATGCACTATAACCCTCTGAAAACACCACCCCGTCCAGCCACACCTACATTAAAGCTGGAAACCAAGACACCTCGCCCCCAAAATGGAAGCTGGAAGTGTGTTCCAGTTTGTTGTGAGCAAATGGGAAGATCAAAGCATGTAGGAGGCACCTAATAGGCAGCAACAGAGAACTGGCAAGACAACTGCACCTGGTGATACACTAGCCACCATAAACTGGCCCACCCCACTGCAGCCATGAATTATGGTGGAGTCACCCATAACTGATCCCCCTCCATCTCCAAACAACCCTTGAGTCATCCCTCTTTAGTGCAGCTGAAAGAGGTCTCCTTCCATCTCCAGCACACCCAGCAGTTGCGGTGTGCATCTCCATCGCAACCACAAGTTGGCCAACAGATGGGTGTATTGTAAGTTGAGTATGCCATCTCCAATGCACCCATAGTGTCTTCCTCCACTTCCAATGCACCCGTAACTTGCAGTGGACTCGTCCAACATCCCCTGGAGATGTCCCGCTCTAGCGCCAATGCACAAAAACTGTCTACCTCCATTGCATTCATGTCTCTCGTCACTCTCCCACAAGATGTCCAACTCCAATGCACCCAGGTCTCCTTCCACCCTCCCACATCAGCCCAAACCAGCCACATGAACCTTGTTGACTTCCCAGCCTCTCATGTTCATGCACATGATCAGCCATGTACCACCTACCTTCCGCCATGTCATGGGGGTTGGACGTCCTGTCGCTAGCCAGCTCGCCCGCCACAGTGGCCACCGAGGTGGTGGCCCCTGAGAAATCACTCATGCCCTCGCTGCGGCTTGTCTCAGGGACACTCTCCCGGGAGCTGAAGCGGACCCGGGAGCTGGAGCGGGAGCTGAGGTCCGGACTAGTGTCAGAGAGCCCTGGGATGTCGTCGATTTTCGTAGGGGTCACCATGAACCGGACGGAAGCCATTTTGGCAGGAGACCGTTGGCGTTGGTGCATGCGTGCGTGGAGGAATCTAATAACTTCCTGGAAGCTTTAAATTCTAATCGTCCAGAAACAATAACAAATAAAAGTGAAACGATAATTTAGGAGGGTAACGAAATGAGTGGGGTAACAGCAGGCTCCACCACCGAGTGGATTCATGTCTAGCATGGATCCTCAGCGGTCTGGTGCAATGTGGTGTCCAGACACCCAATGGTTATCAAGTGAGTTTTCCACAGGTGTGGCTAAAGGTGGAGCACGGGAGCTGACCCATGGTTTACCATGCAAATATTTCACAGCTGTCTAGTTTAGTCAATGATTTTTTTGTCAGAGGCCCTAGCCCGAGGCTTTGGCATGCAGACAATCCTTGGAGAAGTGCACTGCAAGGACAGTATGTGCAAGGAGAACGTCTCAAGTCCTGGGGCAAGCAGTTGTTTGCAAATATCCTGCAGGGAAGGTGGTTCAAGCAAGGGGTCTGTTGGTTACGGAAATGAGACAGTGCAAGGAGGCAAAAGAATTTTACAAAGTCCTAGTGCAACGATGGAGGCAGAAGAGACCAAGGGATCCAGGTACGGCGAGAAGAATTACCCACTGGTTTCTAGTGTAATGTGCAAGGAAAGCAAGTATCCCAAAAAGTCCTGCTGCAAATATCTCACGTGATCCTGGTGTAACATGAAGGTGTAAGAACTCAAGGGTCCTGGTGCAGGATGGCAGCTATTCTACACGGTTCCGGTACAAGGAGGTAGAGTATCCTTATGCAAGGAGATGATTATTGCACAGAGTCCTGGTGCAAGGACATATGAAACTATTTCTTGAGGTCCTGGTAGGGTTATGGTGCATGAATATTCCTGCTGCAAAAACGTGCAACTTTTCAACAGGGTCCTGGGGTGAGAAGACAACTATTAAATGTCAGACTAGTGCAAGGACAGACAGTAGCGCAAGGGAATATGCCTATTCCAGAGGATCCTAGGGCAAGGGCCCACAAACTCTCTACAGGATCCTGATGAAACTCACATGAAGGCGTGAAGTCATGCAAGGGTGAGAAAATCCCACATGAGAACATGCGAAGCCCCCATATAGTCCATATACAGGGGATACAATTATGCAAGGGCATACATATCACCAATGTGTCAATGAGGCAAGGGCATGCAAACCCACTGCAGGACAGGGATGATGGTGCAAGACCGCCAGTGTGTTGGGGCGGCAATGGATATACAAAATCCTAGTGAGTGGGGCGTCCGTGCTCGATCCCCAAAGAGGAGGAATGATGGTGCAAGAAACGTGTAAGACCCTTATGAATAAATCACTGGTGTAAAGGCATGCATGAGTTCTGTGAGGAAAACAATGGTGCAAGGGATGTGGGTCTCTCAAGTCACTACTGGAAGGGTTGCGAGACCCCCATAAGTGGCACCAATGGTGCAGAAGGCAGGCAAGCCCCCTGTGAATTGGTGCCAGGGTGTGCACAAGTCCCATGGGGGAGACTAGTGGTGCAAGGTCACACGAGACCCCTATGAACAGGTCCATAGTGCAGGGGTGTGCAAAATCCCTGTGAGGGAGCAACGGTGCAAGGGATGCACAAGCCGCATGTGGGGGAACCGGTGGTGCAAGGGGTATGCAAGAGCCCCCTGTGCAGATCATTGGCGCACAGGCTGCACAAGAGCCCTGTGAGGGGGGAGATGGTGCGAGTGGCCTACAAGCCACATATGGGGAAGTGATCGTGCAAGGGGTGTGTAAAAGCTCCACACATAGGTCACCGGTATGAGGAGCATGCAAGAGCCCTGTGAGCGAGCAATGGGTGCACAAACCACATATGGGGAACTGATGGTGCAAGGGATGTGTGAGAGCCCCATGTTGGTGCAATGGGGGGAAGGGCGAGCAAGAGTCTGTGACCAGGTCGGTGGCGCAAGGGGGGTGCGATAGTATGGGGGGGCTCACATTGCGCGTGCGCAGCAGCCCCCCGCCCCGCAGCGCCCCCTCCTCGCCCGAAAGCGTGGGAAAAGCCCCGGGTAGCTGTTAGGGACCGTTAGCCGTTTACCTCAGGCGCGCGCTGGCCTCTGGGCCTCAACGTTCCACAGGCTCCCCGCGTGCCGGGGCTGCAGCTCCTGCTGCCGCTCGCGCTGTCAGCTGCCGGCTTCAGTAGAGGAGGGGGTGGTCCGCAGGAAGCGCGCTTCCCCCCCGCCCTTTCTCGGCACATGCGCAGAACCAGAGAGCTAGGGCTTTTCCTGTGCTTCTGTCTAGTTCTTTACGGGCGGGGGAGGAGAGGGGTCAGAGGTCATAAATGGAGGGGGGAAATACCACAGCGCGGGGGCCGCAGTTTAATTAAGCGAGGGGGCGAGCTCGGGGCAATGGCACATGTGGAAGGGGAAAATGTGGGGGAGGGGCATTAGGGGTCAGGATGAATGGGGGCAAGTGTGGGGGGCATTTTGGGGCATGGGGAGGGGCAAATTCGGGGGTTGGGCATTAGAAGGGCAAATGTGGGGGGAAGGGGCATTTGAGGCATTAGGGGCTGGGGCAAATTAGAGGAGGGGGCATTTGAGGGATAAGAAAAGGCAAATGCAGGAGGAGGGGGGTCTTTGGGGGTGAGGGCAGTGGGAGAGGTGGGGTAACTGTGGGGAAGGGGCTATCTGGGAGACAGAGGAGGGGAAGGGCAAACCAAGGGGCTTTGGGGAGCTGGCAGTCTCTGGTGAGAGAAGGGGGGAGCAGGGTGTGGGGAAGGGAAGGCAGTTGGGGGTCACCCCAACTTCCTGCCTCCAGCCTGACAGGGTTTTGATATCCCCCCACCCCCAGAGCAAGGTGGGAGTGGTGCCCCCAGCTCCCTTCCCCATAGCAAAGCCCCCATCCTCGTGGTCTCTCCAGGGATCAGGCTGTTGTAGACGCGAGCTGTCCTGTGAGGGGCCCCAGGCTGAGCCTCTTCCCGCTCGTGCCAGGGATGGATGCCACCCTCACTCCTCTCCTGGCAGGAGCTGGACTGGCACAGCCCGCAGAGCCAGCACCAGGGTTACTGACATGCCACCTCCACTGCTGGCACTCGCCGAGGGGCCTGAGGCATCGAACCCACCGCCAACAGCTCCAGCTGGCCATCAGAGCTTGTCCTGGGGCCCCGTGAAAGGCACTGCAGGGAGCACAGCTCCCGCCAGCCCTGATCCCACCCACCACACGCAGCTCTGCAGTGTCCCACTCCTGACCCGCAGATCCCTGGGATTTTCCCCCTCAGCTCTGCTGGTGCCACTCCCTCCCAACCTGCAGCCCTTCACTATCCTAGCCCTGGGCTTTCCCCCACAGCTCTGCAGCCTTCCAGTGCCAAGCGTGGCATTGGGACCAAGGTGCCACCCCTTTACCCTCTGCCTAGCCCTGGTCCCTTGCCACTGCCTGCGAAGTGAGCAAAGCTGGCCCAGGGCCAGAGGGAGCAGACAGAGCATGTAGGACATGTCCAGTTGGGTTCCCTGCACTGGGGAGAGGAGCGGGGTCTCCTGGCCAGCTCAGGGGGCTGGGAGCCAGGACTCCTGGGTTCCCTCCACATTCTCGCAGCAGATCAAGCAGGGCTTTCCGTGCTCGCTTCTACCGCATCCTGTGCCCTGCCATACATTAATCTGCCCTGTGTCCCCAGCACCCCAGGGCTTGTTTTCATACCCTCCTACTGTCCGATTGGTGCTCCACCCAAAATGCCCATCTCCATTTATGCCAGGCAGATGCTGCCCCCTGCAGGACACCAGGGGCCATCATTCCCCAAGAGGTGTTGGGGATGAGATGAATTTACTCCTCTCTCCACGATTTAAGTAAGATGAGCTGGAGAGTCTATCCAAATCGCCCCTCAGCCTCCCCTCCCAGCAGGCCTGTAGCGTTCCCCACAGATCCCCCCGTTAGTGGTCCCACAGTCCAGCCACCTCTCCCCAAATCAGCCCCATTACCCTGCTAGTCCCTCTCCCATTTCAAATTTGCTCGCATGCGCTGCCAGTCTCTATAATCTTTGAGGCCGAGATCAGCGATTCCTACAGAGGATGATTGTCTAGTACAGTGGTTCTCAACCAGGGGTACACGTACACCTGGGAGTACAGAGGTCTTCCGGGAGTACATAAACTCATTTAGATATTTGCCTCATTTTACAGAAGGCTACATAAAAAGCACTAGCAAAGTCAGGACAAACTAAAATGTCATACAGACAATGACTTGTTCTTACTGCTCTACATACTATACACTGAAATGTAAGTACAATATTTATATTCTGATTGATTTATTTTATAATGATATGGTAAAAATGAGGAAGTCAGCAATTAGTAATAGTGTGCTAAGTCACTCTTGTATTCTTGTATTTTTATGTATGCTTGTATAAGTAAGTGAGGTGTAACTTGGGGGTAAGCAAGACAAATCAGACTCCTGAAAGGGCTACAGAAGTCTCGAAAGCTTGAGAACCATTGGTCTAATCCTACCGGTGACACGGGCCAAATTAATTCCTGCTTTACCTGGAGCAAATCTGCTGTGAAAAACAACCCTGTCTCCCTCTAAAGTTCGCCAGAGATGGAAAATCAGCCCCCTCTCCCCTACACCTTCTCCTGAAGGGGATCTCTGCCTGCTAAATGAAGCAGAGATCCCCTAGCATGAAACTGACTGGCCCAGCATCACCACTAGGCAGGTTTATTAGGAATTATTTTGGGGGTGTTCCCCCGCCTGTGTTACTCTGGAGGCCAGACTAGATGATCTCTTCTGGCCTTGAAATCTAGGGGTCTATGATCAAAACCTGACAGATATGGGATCAATACAATTTATTTGCACCCCAGAGGAACAGCATATCCAGTTGGAGCTCGATATGGGCAATCTAACCCAGGTTCTCACAGGGGGGCAGAGCACAGGGTCTGTGGGAGCCAGGGGCTGGATTCGGGGAGCGGCTTGACCCCATCTCGGCTCAGCTGCAGCTCCAGCAGGCTGGGCGCTTGGCTCACAAGATGGCCTGCGGCTGCTGGGTCATCAGGACGCCAAAACGTTTCTTGATGGTGATGCGGTGGCGGGAGTACTTGTCATCTGGCGAGAAGCGGGCAGGGTGTGCGGAGCAGGTCAGCTGGCCAGAGGGGTCCACTTTCTGCCAGGGACGGGACAGAGGAAGGACAAGACATGTTAGAACAACCCGGGCCTGACCCACAGCCACCCTGCTATCCCAGCCCTGTGCTCCCGCGCCCCTCGCTCCCGACCTGCAGCCTCCTGCTAGCCCAGCCCTGCCCCTCACAGTTCTGCCGGTGCCCCTCACTCCCGACCTGCAGCCCCCTGCCTCCCCCCGCTCTGCCGGTGCCCCTCACTCCCGACCCGCAGCCCCCTACTAGCCCAGCCCTGGGCTTCCTCAGCTGCTGCATGCCGAGCCCTGGAGCCAGGCAGCAGGTAGGCTGGGGCAGGGCCGGGAGTGCGAGCACTAGGGAAGGCTCGGAAGGTTCCGGATTGGACGGGAGTCGCCCAGCTCTGCAATCCGGATTGCACCCGGGAAGGAGGAGGGGACTCACCTTGAGGGTGTAGACCCTGTCCCCCTGCGCGTTGAGATAATACTGCAGGAACATGCCGCACAGCCGGACCGCCCCGCAACGCACGTGCTGCTAACCCCGGGACCCTGCGCCGGAAGGAGGCCAGCCCCAGCGCACGCTGGGAACGGTAGTGCGCTCTAGCCCCAATGCGCTCTGGGAGAGGGACCGCCCACTGCCCGCAGTGCACTCTGGGAGCTGTAGTGCAGTCTGCCCCAACGCCCCAAGAGAGCGTGTTTCAGCGCCAATGAACTCTGGGAGCCATTCTCTTTCTGCCCCCAAAACCTTTAGAGAGTTGTAGTTGTTTGGCTAACCCGGTGCATTATGGGAGTTGTAGTTTCTTAGCCCTCTGGCACGCCCATGCCCTGCACCCCAGTGCATTTTGGGATATGTCCTTTCTGGGCTTCTAACCTCTCTGCTCCCAATATAGCTCTTCCATCCCCATGACCTAAACTGGGGTGCGCAAACTTTTTGGGCAAGGGCCACATCGGAGAATAGAAATTATATGGTGGGCCATAAGTGCTCACAAAATTGGGGTTGGGGTGCAGGCTCTGGGTTGGGGCTGGGGCTGAGGAGTTTGGAGTGTAGGAAGGTGCTCTGGGCTGGGACTAAGGGGTTTGGAGGGCGGGGGGGGATCAGGCCTGGGCACGGGTGCAGGAAGGAGTGCAGGTTCTGGCTGGGGGTGTGGGTTCTGGGATGGGGCTAGGGATGAGTGGTTTGGGGTGTACTGTGCTGGGATCAAGGGGTTTGGAGAGCAGGAGGGGGAACAGGGGTGGGACATGGGGAGAGGCTCAGAGTGGCCGTTACCTCAAGCAGCTCCTGGAAACAGTGGCATGTCCCTTCTCCGGCTTCTACATGGAGGCATAGCCAGGCAGCTCTGCACGCTGCCCCCTCCGCAAGCACCGCCACTGCAGCTCCCTTGGAAGCACGTAGGAACCAGAGCGGGACACATGCCCTGGCTTCCGGGAGTCGCGTGGTGCAGCCCCCAACCCTGCACCTCAGCTGGAGCGCCGAGCAGCCTTGATCCTGCTCCCTGGCTGGAGTGGGGCTGAGCCGCGTGGTGCAGCCCCTGACCCAGGACCCTGGCTTAAAATGGGTCACAGGCCACAGTTTGCCCACCCCGACCTAAACCGTTTGCCCCCTCTTAGCTCCCCAGACAAACTCTGCAGCTGCCCCACTGCACCCTGTGAATTGGAGTTTCTCAGCTCCCCAGTGCACCCTGGGACATGTATTCTCTTAGCTCCCACTGATCCATGGGAGTTGTAGTCTAACATCCAGTGCATTCTGGGAATTGTAGTATTTCCCGCATCCCAATGCACTGTGAGAGTTGTCATCCCCTAATCCTTTTAATTAGCCTTATACTGTAAATAGGGAATAGTCATTGAGCAGGTGTGTGAATGATTAAAGGATTAGAAACCATGCCTTAGAATGAGAGACTCAGTGAGCTCAAGCTATGTAGCTAAACAAAGAGAAGGTAAAGGGGTGACTCTATTACATTATATAGGTACCTATAAGGGGAACAAATATTTAATGATGAGCTCAAAGGTCTAACAGGATCCAATTGCTGGAAGTTGGAGCTAGACAAATTCAGACTGGAAAGAAGGTGTAAACAGTGAAAGTAATTAGCACTGGAATGACTGACCAAGGGTCATGGTGGAATCTCCATCGCTGGCGACTTTTAACTCAAGATGGGATGTTTTTCTAAAAGATCCGCTCTAGGAATTATTTGGGGGACATTCTCTGGCCAGTGCAATACAAGGGGTATTCAGAAAGTTTTAGCCTGACAAAGAAAAAAAACCCCATTTGCGTTCGGCTGTTTATTTATTTTTATTATAATTCCCCTTGATGCCAATGCATGGGCCCCTCTTGGAGAAGTTCTTGCTGTGCATGGCCAGAAATGCCTGCACTGCTGCGACCGCCTCATTATCACAGTTGAAACTCTACCCATGAAGGTCCTTCTTCAATCTGGGGAACAGCTGGACATCTAAGGGAGCCAGATCTGCCGCAGAGGCTGGATGGGAAGCAGTTGAAAGCCACATTAGCTAGCTGTGGCCACTGGGACATGTAAGGTGACACATTGTCTTGAAGAAGCAAAAAGCTCCAGATTATCCCTGGAAACATCAGGTCGTGCTCTCATGTTCGGGGCACCTGCCTTGCTGACCCCTTTCTTGTGCCCGAGTCTTCAGTCAACTGTGCACCTGATTGTTGATCTTCTGTCCTTCTAGTGTAGTGGCATCTCTGAGACATCCTGACTCTGGCTTACCCTCTGTGCTGATCCGCTCTTGCTTAAATTCAGCAGCTCTACTGTTTACGGTGGCACCATCTCCCAGCATTCTGCCCCCCCCCCGCCATCCTCATGGATGTCCTATGCATTCAAGACGTTCTTATGCAGGTACTTGCTCTATACCAAATTTTCAGTCTTTTCAATTTTTCAGATCTTTAGTGACTGACTCCCTACATGTTCTGCACAGGTGAAAAACTGTCTTCTGGTAAAGAGATGCATCGAAGTGTCAGCACCTTGGTCTGTGAAATCTGTTGGGCCACAGCACACAGGCGCCGACTCTGTGGGTGCTCCGGGGCTGGAGAGCACCCACCAACAGCCAAGCTCCACTCCCCGCCCCCCCCCACCTCCGCCTCCTCCTCCTCCCCCTCCCCTGAGCACGCCGGTCCTCACTTCTCCTCTCTGCACTTGCTGCTGCAAAACAGCTGTTCTGCAGCGTAACAGGCTCTGGGAGGGAGGGAGGAGGAGCAGGAACGCCGCGTGCTCAGGGGAAGAGGCGGAGCCGGAGCAGGGACTTTGGGGAAGGGGTTGGAATGGGGGTGGGGCAGGGGTGGAGTCAGGGCAGGGGCAGGGCCAGGGCAAAGGGGGATTGAGCACTCACCGGCGCCAGCAGAAGTCCGCGCCCTCTGCCCCACCATGTCCTTAAATAGGTCCGGCTGGACCTTTTCTGAGTGACCCTAATACAGATCATCACAATGGTTCCTTCTGGTCTGGACATGAGTATGTCCATGCAGCTCCTTTCCTTAGTATAGGGGGGCCACACTGAAAGCCTGGCAGCTGGGTACATTTTTTGGAGGGTGTCCTGCTTGCTCTAATGTTCACCTCAAAGCCATAGGAGCAAACCAGGGAACGATGAGTTGGGACTGGGGGGCACCGGGACAGCTGGGGGATGGGGAGTCCATGGCTGGAATAGAGGGGGCTGTGGGTCGGAATTGGGGGTACCAGGTGAACTGGGGGGCTGGGAGCCCAGGTCTGGTAGGAGGGGCCTGTGGGTCAGGATTGAGGAGCACAGGCAGAGCTGGGGAAGGGGAACCTCAGGATCAGGTTCTGAATGCCCCCCCCGGTTAGAACCCCCAATGTCTCGGGGTTCCGGATTTGTTTTGATTTGACCTGGCAGCTGGGGGTGGGTGGGCGGCAGCCCCGGGGCCAGATTGGGGTTTGAGTTTCCCAGCAGCCCTTGCTCTCTGGCGGGTGCTGCCGACACCCTCTGCAGAGAACGGCCTCCCCTTTCCCTACCCCCTCATGCTCCCCAACCCTCTCACCCCTCCTTGCCATGACCTCCCAGCCCCGTCACGGCCCCCCGCTGCCCCCTCTCCTGCTGCCCACCTTCCCTGGTGCCGCCCTGCTCCTGACCTCGCCCGACGTCCCCGGGGGCAAGCTCATTGTCAAGCTGAAGCCGGAGGGGGCCCAGGAGCTGCCCCGGGCACAGACCATCATCCTGACGGGGACGCCGACGGGCTGGGCCCCCCCACGCCGGGATGGGGCTCCCCTCCGGCTCCAGCTGGCCACTGGGATCAGGACCGTCCTGCTGAGCAAGGCCGGGGAGGAACCAGGGCCCAGGGAAACTCCTCCAGCACCCTTGGTCCGGGTGCCCCCCACCAGCGACCCCTCCGCCTCCTGCACCTCCAAGGGTGTCTACGAGAACTATCGGCGCTGGCAGCGCTACAAAGCCCTGGCCAGGCGGCACTTCCCGGGCACGCCCGACGCCGAGGCGCTGGCCTGCTTCTTCATGTGAGAGCCTGGAGAGACTCGGGCTGGGACAGCAGGGGGCTGCAGGTCGGGAGCGAGGGGCAACCGCAGAGCTGGAGCGGTAGGGCTGGCCTAGCAGGGGCTGCAGGTCCGGAGTGAGGGGCACCAGCAGAGCTGGGGCTGGGGGGGAGCCCAGGGCTGGGCTAGCAGGGGGCTGCAGGTCGGGAGTGTGGACCTCCCTCCGGTGCTGATCTGGGCTCCCCCACAGCCCTGTCCTGCGGTCGCTGACCCGCCTGCGGCCCGAGCTGGCTCTGGAGGAGGGGGTGCCACGTGCTGTGCAGGAATGGGAGCGCAGCAGCAACTTCGAGCGCATGATCTTCTACGAGATGGCCGAGAAGTGAGTGTTCCCCCTGGGGCTGGCCCTGGGGATCCCGCCCCCCCGGGTACTGCGCTGGAGATCCTGGGGATGTTGCCCCCACTCCGAGCCCGACCCTCCTCCTCTTCCTCAGGTTCATGGAGTTTGAGGCCGAAGAGGAGCTGCAGATCCAGAAAATGAAGCTCCTGAACAGCTCCCAATTCCAGCCCCCACCCACCGATCCTCCCAAGCTTCCCAGCCCGCCAGCCCCGGATGCTGGCCAGCAGCAAGGTACCTCCCAGAATACCCGAGGGTGGAGGGAACCCCCCCTTCACAGGTGACAGGAGATAGTCACTGACTGACTGACTGCAGGGCTCCCCCCACACACCCAGGTTTTGTTTTTATTTTTATTTTTTGCACAAGCCTTTCACTTTGGCATGGTTTTTGCACACACCCAGCACTTTTGGCTTTTGCACGTACCTAGAATGTCTAGAATGTAGAATGTGCAGGTTTTTGCATGTACCTAGCGACTTGGCCTAGGTTTTCTGGTGTGTACCCAGCACTCTTGCATAATTTTTGCACATGCCTAGCATTTGTGCATGTTAATTTGCATGCACTAGAATCTTTGCATGTTTTCGCACATACCTAGAACCTTTGCGCCTCTTACAGTACCTAGAACGTTTGCACTTTTCATATCTACCTAGCTTTGCAGGTTTTGCATGTACGCAGCACGTTTGCCCAGTTTTTGCACATACCTAGAACCTTTGCACATGCCTAGAACCTTTGCACATTTTTTGCACATACCCAGCACTTTTGCGTTGGTTTTTTTTTTTTTTTTGCGTGGACCTAGAATCTTTGCATGGTTTTTTTTTTTGTTCACATCTAGCACTTTTGCACAGTTCTTGCACATACTTAAAACATTTGCACACATCCAGCACTTTCGCACAGACCGAGAACCTTTGTACATTTTTTCCCTACTAGCCTGGTGCCATTGCATGTTCCTTTTGGCTGGGTGGAGGTCACGGAGGACATTACATCCCTGCACCAGGGGGCGCTGGGTGGGCGGTCCACAGTGGCGCTAGGTGGGGGTTTCCCTGGGGATATAGGGTGCTCGGTCAGTGGGTGGGGTTCCTGAGGACACAGTGCTCTGAGTGGACATCCCCATAGTCTCTGCCCGGCGCTCTCCCTTTCCCTGGCAGTGTACATCCCCAAGAAGGCGGCATCCAAGGGGCGCCAGCCCCGCCGCCGTCAGCGCCGCCCACCCGGCCTGCCGGCCCCAGGGGAGCCGCGGGAGATCCCACCTGAGGCCGTGCGGCAGTACGCTGAGATCATGGAGGGGCTGCGGCCCAGCTGGGAGGAGGAGGCCGGTGGGCGCGGTGAGCCACAGAGCCAGGCACAGGGGGCGCTCCCAGACCCCGCGCTACTGCAGTATGTCGAGCAGCTCTGTGAGGACGAGAGCTTTGTCTGCAAGGTGAGTGTCTCCCCTAGGGGGCACCACATCCCACCCGCAGGGCCCTCAGCTCCCAGCATTCAGGGGGCACAGACTGGGACGGAGATGGGACCCACGGGATCGGGATGGCACGGGGATGGCACGGCAGGGCTGCATAGCTCCCAGCCCATGGGTAGAGAGCAGGATAGGGATGGGACCCAGGCGTTCAAGATGGTAGTGCCAGGTGCTCACCCTCAAGGTTCCCCATATTCCCCAGCCCACATGGGGAAAGACCAGGACAGGAGATGGGACCCAGGGGTCCAGGTCAGCAGTGTAAGGTGCTCATCCCAAGGGGGACCCATAGCTCCCACCCCGCAGGAGGCGAGACTAGGACAGGAGATGGGACCCAGGCATCCCGGTTGGCAGCACCACACCAGGGCTTCGCTCTCACCCCGCTTCCCCTGCCCATTGGCTCGGCAGGTAGAAGCTGTGATCCACCCCCAATTCCTGGCCCAGCTGCTCTCTCCAGAGAAGAGACGTGACCCCCTGGATCTCAGCGAGGAGCTGGAGCAAGAGCTGGGACTCACCCCAAGCCAGGTACCACACCACACGGCCACTGAGGGGGAGCCAGACCCAAGGGAGAGCAGTTGTCTCCCTGCCCCCTTTACACAGAATACCCCGCCCCCTGCCAGTGACCGCTTTTTCTCTCTCCCCACAGTTGGTTGAGAAACGTCTCCTAGCCCTTTCGGAGGATGAGCTCAGCCCCCCGGCGTGCCCCGCCCAACATTCGGACTCCACCCCCTCCCAGTCCGAAGAGGAGGATGAAGGCAGCAGCCAAAAGGGACCAGCCAGCCGTCGGCAGGCCATAAGCGGAGCCTCACCCCCCAGGGGCAGCGGGGCCAAGGGCAGGGCTCTGGGGACAGAGCCACCAGAGGTGCCCAACCCCGCACCTGTACGGACATCCCAGCCATGCCAATGGCAGCCAGGAGATGTGGCACCAGAGGACGTGGCAGCTCCAAGATGTCTGTCCCCTCGCAAATGTGGCGGTGAAGGGAGACTATTAGTCTCACTGAGGAGTCGAGTTGAGAGGGTGTCCCAGCAGCCTCAAGGGCAGGGCCAGGATGGAAGCCGAATGGAAGAGTCAGCAGTCCCCCTGGGCACAATACAACCTGGCAGCCAGGCCTGGGGCGTGAGGTCACAAGGGAACAATTTGGTAGGATTGGCAAACCTTGCATCAACTCCCAGCGGGTACAGAAAACAAGATGGTGGCCAAGAAGGGAAGGTCAAAAGTCAATCTGAAGCCAGTGCTGATGGGGAAGAACTAAGAGATGCGCCAATGGGAACAAAGTGTAATTGTCAAGGAGATAACCTGGTGGAAGCAGGAGCTCGAGAGTCAACTCTCAATGGATATAGGCAACAAGATTGCTGTCAAGGAGAGATGGTCAAAGGCCAACCCCAGGTTGGATGGCAACCATTGGGAGACATCCCAAGTGCCACAGGCCAAGCCAATACCATGAGGTCACACAGGGAAAAGCTGGTGAAACAAAGAGCTCTAGAGTCAACTCTCAATGGACATGGAAAACAAGATGGTGGTCTAGAAGAGAAGGTCAGAGGTCAAAACAAGAAGGAGGCTGATTGGAGTGAAGCCACCCTGAGAGAGCGTGACCTCCAGCCTGGGAGCATGAAGTTGAGTGGGAACAACCTGAAAGGAGAAGAAAGCCCAGCATCAACTCCCACTGGGTCTGGAGAACAAGATGGCAGTCAAGCAGGTCAACCAACCAAAGTGGAGTCTAGGGTGGGTGGCGGCCACCCTACAGTGTTACTACTCAGCAGGTCCAATGGGCAGCCCTTAGGCCTCTTTGCTGACCCTCTGGGTGCTGATGGGCGAGGGGAGGGTAAATTGCCACCAGTGTCCAACATTCACGGCCAGCGTCCTGACCCATCTCTGCTTGGCCTGAGTGGCCTGAAGGGACCTACTGAGGCCCGGGTGGCTTCAGACACTGAGTCCAGTCACCGAGCAGAGCTAGAATGGAGATTCGCAATAGAGATGGGGTCAAGACAGCCTCACCTCCAAGATGGTGGCAACAGCGAAGGCACTGGAGTCAGAACCATGGCCGGACCTGGAGATCCAGGACAATGTGAGGCAGGAGCTACCAGGAGCTGTGGCAATGGGACCAGTTCAAGGGATGATGGAAAGGAGGCTGGAGAGGCCAGTTCAGCCATGGGCGATGGCCCTTCCAAGATGACCAGCTCAGAATTTCCCCCGGGGGGCATGGAGGATGCTGGGAAACATCATGATGATGATGGAGATGATGAAGAGCTGTCCATTTTTTCCTCTCTGTTGGCATCGAAACTCCATCTCTCCAGTCCCAAGGGACCTGTTGGCTCTGCCCCTGCCCCGAGGGACCGAGTGGGGTCCCACGGCAGAGTCCTCTCCCCGACTTGGGAGCCAGTGAGATGGGATCCCATGAGGAGACGCTCCACACGGCTGTGCCCAGATGGGGTGCTCGACGGGTCACATGCCATGGACACAGGCGTTCGGCGCAGCCATAAGAGGAGGAGCGACAATATGGCCGCCAGGAGGAGCAAGCGCCTGCGCAGCCAATGAGAGAGGGCGGCCATGATGAGGATTGACTACAATTGGCCGAAAAGCTCCAGCTAGGGATATTTGTGGATGCCTTAAATTCCTTCTTCAGCCAATTGCTTGGCCCTCTCTCCCCCAAGCCCCACCCTTTTGAATGTTGAGGATGAAACAAAGAGCACTCTGGCAGATCCCCCTGTCCCGTGGAACGTTGAGGATGAAATGGAGAGACCTCACTGGCTAGAAAACCGCCCCATCCCTTGGCATGCTGAGGAGCCAACTCCTCCCAACTCTCAAAGTCCCGCCTCCTGGAGCATAGAAGGTGAAGCAGAGGACACTGATTTGCTTCCTGTTGAATGGACCCACCATTAGGAAACACGGTACCGGGGGCAGAGCAACCTTGTCATTTACTGAGTTGATTAAAGGGATTTGGATCAATATTTTGGCCCCATCATGATGTCATGAATCCGGCTCCATCTCTGGCAACCCTGAGACTGGGGTCCTGCTGAGGGGGCTACCCAGGGCTGTGTCCCTTTCCCGCCCCCCCCCCCCCCCCGAGCCAGCCAGCCCCCTGCCCTGGGGCTGGATCGGGGTAATTACCTTAGATTTGGAAATTCTTCGGTATTGTTCCAAGGGGCCCCCTTGAAACCACCATTGAAGTTTCACGATGTGGCATGAAGATGACCTTGAAACCACTGTATTAAATGTGAAGGCCCAGCCACAAGGCCCTCCGACACCCTCTTTTCCAAGGAACGCCGATCAAAACCGCCTTTGCTTTAAAAGTTAGTGTGTGTGTATATATATATAATATTTTCATAGAGATATAGATATTTGATATATAAAATAGCATTTGTTTGCATTTTACAAAACAGAAGAAAAAACCCAGCCCATCCGCTTCACTCCAAAAAATAAAATAAATTCCAAAATAATGAAAATAAAATAACCTCCCCTCCCCCCAAAATTGGCTGTTTCCTCCCCATTTCCTGAAGCCCTGAGTTGCTGGGTGTGTCCCGGGTAGCGAGTGTGCTGGGGAAGGGGTGTCACTGTATGGTGAGGGTGGGGCGTGATTCAGTCTGCCTTACTCTTGGCGGGGGAGAGGCCGTTGGCATGGGGGGCGTGGGCTCGGCGGGCGGACACCGGGAGGCACAGGTAGGTGCTGAACAGCGGAGCATAGTCGGGGTGACACAGGGCGAAATCCTGGAACTGACCTGGCAGGGAGAGAATGAAGGAGAGGGAGAAATAGCCACTGGGCTGGCTCGGCCACCCATCTGTCCATCTGTCCGTCCGTCTATCTGCCCCCTTCCCCGTCCATCAGTCTGTTCATCCACCTTTCTGTCTGTCTGCCCTCTCTTCCATCCGTCTGTCTGACCGTCCATCCATCTGTCTGCCCTCTCGTCTGTCTCTCCGTCCATCTATCTGCCCTCTTGTCTGTCTGTCCATCTTTCTGCCCTATCCTCTTGTCTGTTTGTCTGTCTGCCTTGCATGTTTAGCCTCCCTCTCTTTCTCTCTCTTCTTCCCCCCATGTCAGTTTCTCTGTCTACCCATCTGTCTGTCTGTCTTCTGGGTCCCCCCAGCTGTCTGTCTGCCGGTCCACCCCCATCTGTCTGTCTGCCAGGCCCCCCATCTATCCGGGGGTGCTCACCGATGCTCAGCCCGTGGTGGGGCTCAGCCCCACCCAGTGCAGTGTAGAGCTTGGCTCCGTCGGCCCAGGGCGTCCCCAGCAGCAGGCGCAGGATGGCACAGAAACCCTCCCGGGGCAGGCGTGGGGGCCCCTGCCCGGCCCCCCTTTCGCAGAATAGCTGTGGGGAGGGGGAGAGATGGTGTGAGCGGGAGAAAGACCGCACACAATCCCCATGTCCCCAGTCCCCCAATACTCCCCCCACAGCTCCCATATCCCCCCGCCCATGACTCCCAGATATATGCCACCCAGAGCCCCATATCCCCCGCAGCCCCTTCATCCTCTCCGCATCCCCCAGATACCCTCACCCACAGCCCCCATATCTCCCTTCAGCCCTTAGATCCCCCCGCACTCCCAGATACCCTCCATATCCCCCACACATACTCCCCCATTGCACATCCTCCAACCCCAGCCTCCTCCCCCCACCCTCTATATCCCCACACATACCCTCCCAGACCCCTCCCCCCCATACTCCCAACCCATCCCCCCATAGCCCCATCCCTGCCCGATTCCTGCCAAAGCCCCTCCCCCACACCCCACTCCCTGCCCCCAACCTCGAAGGCCAGGAGCGTGAGGTCCTCGGGGCTGCGTCCCCCCTCCAGCGCCTGCAGGGCCAGCCGCACCGCCCGGGCATCCACGGCACCCCCCGGGTCCTTGTGGACAGACACACAGATGGGGATTACTTCTGGACACAGAGCCCCCCACAAGCCCTTCCTCTGCCCAGGGTGCACTCCTATGCACCCCGGGGCAATCCCCCTCCCTACCCCTCCCCCACCCCTGAGGCAATTCCCCTCCCTGACCCCAGGGGCAATTTCCCAACCCCTGGGGCAATTCTCCACCTCTGCGGCAATCACCCTCCCCTCTCCCACCCTGGGGCAATTCCCCACACTCTGGGGCAATCCCCTTCTCCCCTACCACACCTAGGGCAATTCCTCACCCCCTCCGGCAATTCTCCCCCTCTCCCCCAACTCCAGGATCAGTTCTCCTTCCTGACCCCGGGGCAATTCTCCAACCCCTGGGGCAATTCACCTCCCCTCCTCCAACCCTGGGGCAATTCCCCTCCCCCAACCGCCCCCTGAGCAATCCCAGTCCCCCACCTCTGGAGCAATTCCTCTCCCCTCTCCACCCAGGGGCAATTTCCCCCAGTCCCTGGGCAATCCCCTTCCATTCCCCGCTCCTGGGGAGCTCTCCTCCTCAGCCCTCTCCTGCTCCCTTCCTGCCCCCCGGTACCTGCTGGAAGTAGGCACAGAGCCCCTCAGGCGCCTCAGGGTGGGGCAGCCCCAGCCAGCGGGCGAGTTCCTGGCACCCCAGAGTCCCTGCTCCACCGTCAGGCAGGTGGCCCCCCGTGATCCACCTGCAGGGGGATCCCGATGGGGGGGGGAGAGGGGTCAGAGACACGGGGCAGCACAGCCCCACCCCCAGCATAGCATTGTCCCTCTGCCTGTCCCTCCCCACTGCCCATCCATCCTCCCCCGCCCCTATTGCCACCCCTCCCCTCTTCTCCCAACCTCCCCCCACCTCCTCCTCCCTCCCTCCCTCTGTCTCCCGGCCCCACACCTGGCCCTCCGCAGTGCCCTGTCCAGCTCCCAGAGCCGGGGCTCCAGCACCACCCGCAGGTGCCCGACCGCCCGCACCGGCAGGGTCCCCACCAACTCGCACTCGGTGGCCGGGATGCCCAGCGCCCTGCGGGGAGACAAGGGCAGGTAGTGGTCAGACCGAGGGGTCCCTCCCACACCGAGCCCCCCATTGTGTCCCCCCGAGTGCCCCTAACCCCACTGTACCCACTACAGTGCCCCAACCCCCATACCCCAAACAACCCATGTACTTCCCTCCAACCCCTCATACATACCCCTTGCATACCACTCAGAGCACTGACCCCCCATAACCTCCCCAAAAACTTTCCATGTGGCCATGCTGACCCCATAACCCCCCTGCCAGCCCCTCCAAGGACCCCCATGCCAACTCATCTGCATACTCCTAAATGGCCCAACCCCCATATCCCCTGCTTCAACCCCATCTGAGTACCCTGATAACCCACCATCCCCTACATTGTAGCCATGCCAATCCCCTGAGGCCCCAAACACCAACCCCCCCATGCCCTCCCATGCTCCCCTCACCTGCCTCCAGGGATCCTGTGACAGTTGCTGCCCACGGCCCCCTCACACCAACTCCCTGGTACCATGTGCCCCTCCCATGAACGCCACACCCCACATAACCCAGACACCCTAGGCCCACCCCCCGGTGCCTCACGCCAACCTCCCCACCACCGCCTTATCCCAATATCCCTTGCCAAACCCCATGGGGGCCCCCCATCCTACTCCCCTGCAGTGACCCCCAAGGGGAGCCCAGTCAGCCCCCCAACAGGGCCACTCACCGGGCCATGGCTCTCTGCACATTGCTGGCATAAAGGGTGGGGTTGATGCTCTCCTCAGCGCTGGGCTGATAGACGGGGAGGAACTGCAAAAGACGAGGGGGTTAGGGGGCAGCAGGGAGTGTGTGGGGAGCTCAGCTGTGGGGCATTGGCCCTACTGCCCTGGAACGGCACTAGGGGGTGCTGTGCAATCTCACCTCCACTTCCACGGTGGTGCAGAGTTGTGATGCCGTCAACCAGATGACTTTGAGCCTGGCGAGGGTGAGAGAGACATGACACCCCAAGTTAGCAGTCCAAGAGTACAGCAGGGAGACAGACAGACAGACACATAGCAGGGCTCATGCCCTCCAGCAGGGGGCAGCAGACAGACAGCTGCACTCATCCTCTCCAGCAGGGGGCAGCAGACAGACAGACACACAGCAGGGCTCATCTCCTCCAGCAGGGGGCAGCAGACAGACAGACACACAGCAGGGCTCATCTCCTCCAGCAGGGGGCAGCAGACAGACAGACACACAGCAGGGCTCATTCCTTCCAGCAGGGGGCAAGAGACAGATAGACCCTCTCCCCCATGCATAACTCACACTCCGGGGCCTTGCCACGCCCAGGTTGTCGAGTCCTGCCAAGAGAAGAACAGAGGCATTGGTTGTGCAGCCCGACCACACCATCCACCCAGCCCATTATCCCTGCCAGACACTCACCAGGCTGTTGGGGTACCGGACAAGGATGGGCTGGATAGGAACCCCGGCAATGAAGGCACCTGGGAGAGAGAGAGACAACCTGTTTACACCAAGGCTTTCGCTCTGGATTTACACGGAGATGCAGAGAGGGGCAGGGTGGTACAGTGTCACCTGCACACGCCAGGAGTTATGTCAGGCACACGGAGAGGGCAACAGCCTCTCCACTGAGACGCCCCCTGTGGGCTATTGTCATTTGCTCGGGGTTTACACTTGGGTAACTCTAAGTTTACACAGTGTTCACTCGGATGGCTACTCCACATTTACACTGATTCTAGCTTTACAGTGGATTTTTGCAGCGTCTACTTGGAGGGTTACTCTAGATTGACACTGAGGTTACTCTCTGCTTCTTCTAGCTTCGCACATTGGGGGTTAGCCAGCATTTACACTAAGGCTGCTCTACATTTACATTGAGGTTCACATTTCAGTTTACATAGATTGGTTCTCTAGAATTGCCCTGAGACTGGCCACATTTACACTGATGATTGTTCTGGGTTTACTCTGTGCTTCAAACAGAGCAGCTACTCTCAATCCACACAGTGAGTTATTCCAGGTTTACACCAGGTTTACTCTATGTTTCAAACAGAGCAGCTGCTCTCAATAAACACAGCATCTTACTCCAGATTTACTCTGTGCTTCAAACAGAGCTGCTGCTCTCAATACACACAGCGTGTTACTCCAGGTTTACTCCAGGTTTAAGTCTGTGCTTCAAACGGCATCGCTACTCTCAATCCATGCTGTAGATTACTCCAGGTTTACCCTGACCATATACAGGGGATTACACTGTGTTCCACAATGACGTTTCCTCCCACCACACCCAGTGCAACTGCGCTGCTCACACTGGAGTTTCCTGCAGCTCCAACTGCCAATCTCACCCCCCCCAGGCCCAACCCCGCAGGGAGGAGTCTCCGGGCTCGAGAGTCATTACACCCAGGCCCTGCTTGGCCAGCGGGAAGGAGTTCCCAGGGTGGGGGTCGCCCTACTCCCCCACACCCTTGTGTGAGCCAGGCTGTGCTGCCATGCCTCATACCTGGCTTAAACTTCAGTAAGGCTTTCTTGTTAGAGCAAGTCCCCTCGGGGAAGAAGAGCACCTGGGGGAGAGTAAAGGGGAGAGTGTCAGATACCCGGGAGGGGGAGGGGGGGTGATCCAGGGGAAGGGATGGGAATTGCGGGGGTGGGGGGGGACCAGTCTCACCTGTGGCCATTTTCCCTGGGATGTGGCCCGTCTCTTCACCTCCTCTACCACCTTCTTGCGAGAGGCTGGGTCATGGCGGGACACCAAGATGGCTTGGTTGAACCGGAGCAAGGCTGAGGGTGGCAGAGAAATGGGTGAGGGGGGCAGGCCATTGGGAAGGGGACAGACCCACCACCACCTGCTGCCACCCAACCCCAATGGAGCCACCACAGGTCCTCACCCTGGGGCCGCCTCTTCCCCCTCCCCTCACTCCCCATCCCCTCTCCTCCCTCCTCTCCTCTGCCCTGCTGCCATCCATGAGCCCCTCTTTTACCCACTCCCCATCTCCTCCTTTCACAACCCCTCCCCCTCCTGCCCCAAACCCATGGTGCCATCCCCATTAGGGGAGACACCCACCAAAATGGGGAGGATGAGATATCGCTGGACCCAGCTCTGTACCCCACTGTTACCTATCAGCTCTGTGTTCTTGGGGAACCAGGGCGCAGTACCCAGCCTGTCTGACCCCCCGCCAGCCTCTGCTTGAACCAAAATCGATCAGAAGAAAGATAAAAAGCAATGAAAAGGCAGTGAGAGACACACCTAAACCCCTGGAATAAGGGTAACAGGATTAAGGAAACTCCCCTAGCCTCATTTGCATTGAAGATGGGACAGGGAGGCATCTCCATTAGCATACAGAATGGAGAATAGAGATTCCAAGGCAAGAACCGCATGGAACTCTGGGACCAGAAAACCAGGGAAGCGCACTGCATGATGGGGGATCTCTGCTCCAGATGTTAATGAACCCACACCTGTACATACCCAGCTAGGTAGTTATCAGACCAATTCTAGTAATCAATCCTTCATTGGTATCCAAAATAGTGAAGCTCCCTAATTGCATTGTGAGCTCCCTCCAAGGAACACCGCCCAAAGCCAGGAATGATCAGTTCCCATTGTCTAGCCTGAACAAAACAACTTTGGTAGAATCATAGAATCATAGAATATCAGGGTTGGAAGGGACCTCAGGAGGTCATCTAGTCCAACCCCCTGCTCAAAGCAGGACCAACACCAACTAAATCATCCCAGCCAGAGCTTTGTCAAGCCTGACCTTAAAAACTTCTAAGGAAGGAGATTCTACCACCTCCCTAGGTAACGCATTCCAGTGTTTCACCACCCTCCTAGTGAAAAAGTTTTTCCTAATATCCAACCTAAACCTCCCCCACTGCAACTTGAGACCATTACTCCTTGTTCTGTCATCAGCTACCACTGAGAACAGTCTAGAGCCATTCTCTTTGGAACCCCCTTTCAGGTAGTTGAAAGCAGCTATCAAATCCCCCCTCATTCTTCTCTTCCGTAGACTAAACATCCCCAGTTCCCTCAGCCTCTCCTCATAAGTCATGTGTTCCAGTCCCCTAATCATTTTTGTTGCCCTCTGCTGGACTCTTTCCAATTTTTCCACATCCTTCTTGTAGTGTGGGGATCAAAACTGGACACAGTACTCCAGATGAGGTCTCACCAATGTCGAATAGAGGGGAACGATCACATCCCTCGATCTGCTGGCAATGCCCCTACTTATACACCACAAAATGCCATTGGCCTTCTTGGCAACAAGGGCACACTGTTGACTCATATCCAGCTTCTCGTCCACTGTAACCCCTAGGTCCTTTTCTGCGGAACTGCTGCCGAGCCATTCGGTCCCTAGTCTGTAGCGGTGCATGGGATTCTTCTGTCCTAAGTGCAGGACTCTGCACTTGTCCTTGTTGAACCTCATCAGATTTCTTTTGGCCCAATCCTCTAATTTGGCTAGGGCCCTCTGGATCCTAGCCCTACCCTCCAGCATATCTACCTCTCCTCCCAGTTTAGTGTCATCTGCAAACTTGCTGAGGGTGCAATCCATACCATCCTCCAGATCATTTATGAAGATATTGAACAAAACCGGCCCCAGGACCGACCCTTGGGGCACTCCACTTGATACCGGCTGCCAACTAGACATGGAGCCATTGATCACTACCCATTGAGTCCGACAATCTAGCCAGCTTTCTATCCACCTTATAGTCCATTCACCCAGCCCATACTTCTTTAACTTGCTGGCAAGAATATTGTGGGAGACCATGTCAATGGCTTTGCTAAAGTCGAGGAACAACACGTCCACCGCTTTCCCCTCATCCACAGAGCCAGTTATTTCGTCATAGAAGGCAATTAGATTAGTCAGGCATGACTTGCTCTTGGTGAATCCATGCTGACTGTTCCTGATCACTTTCCTCTCCTCTAAGTGCTTCAGAATTGATTCCTTGAGGACCTGCTCCATGATTTTTCCAGGGACTGAGGTGAGGCTGACAGGCCTGTAGTTCCCAGGATCCTCCTTCTTCCCTTTTTTAAAGATGGGCACTACATTAGCCTTTTTCCAGTCATCCGGGACTTCCCCCGATCGCCATGAGTTTTCAAAGATAATGGCCAATGGCTCTGTAATCACATCCGCCAACTCCTTTAGCACTCTCGGATGCAGCGCATCCGGCCCCATGGACTAGTGCTCGTCCAGCTTTTCTAAATAGTCCCGAACCACTTCTTTCTCCACAGAGGGCTGGTCACCTCCTCCCCATGCTGTGCTGCCCAGTGCAGCAGTCTGGGAGCTGACCTTGTTCATGAAGACAGAGGCAAAAAAAGCATTGAGTACATTAGCTTCTTCCACATCCTCTGTCACTAGGTTGCCTCCCTCATTCAGTAAGGGGCCCACACTTTCCTTGACTTTCTTCTTGTTGCTAACATCCCTGAAGAAACTCTTCTTGTTACTCTTAACATCTCTTGCTAGCTGCAACTCCAGGTGTGATTTGGCCTTCCTGATTTCACTCCTGCATGCCTGAGCAATATTTTTATACTCTTCCCCGGTCATTTGTCCAGTCTTCCACTTCTTGTAAGCTTCTTTTTTTTTTATACTCCCTTGTGCCATCAGTTTACACATAAATCTAGTGTCTCCCTTGAACCATTGTTGTTTCTCTACAAAACCCCCTACCCATGCTCAAGTAAGTGTTCTGATGCCTGGATCCAAACTCTGTAGCAGTTCCACTGGGACTTCATCGTCTCCTGACTGATCTCCTGGGGGCTCTGCCTGTCTCCAGCACTCCGGACCTCAGCTACCACCAACACCTGGGACCCCCAATCGATTCCAACTTCATGGAGTGGTGAGAACCCAGCTCTCTCTCTCTCTCTCTAGGTATAGCCTTCTGACCCTGCCTTGTGTGACCAGTTATAGTTTTCTAAACATGACTTTTAGAATCAAAATTAAGTTAGATTTAATATTATAACTGTTTTGTTTGTTTGGCTCTCCTATGGTTAATAACTTCCATGGTTAAACTGGTTGCTTCTCTCTCTCTCTCTCGTGGGTGTTTTTTGGTTTCCTCATTCGCTCTGCTGCAACGCGCCTCATTCCTAAGCTAAAAGATCCCCGAAGTGCCCAAAACGCCGGGGGGGTTTGCTCATCAAGTGGGTTACAACCAGAACAATTGTAATGTGAAAGTGGGGATAGAGACGTGCTGACCCTGGGATGTATGAGGGTGGCAGCTTGGAAGTGCTGCTCGACCCAGCCTGCTAGGTCCAGGGACATATAAGGGGTCGGCTTGGGAGTGCTGATTAACCTGGTCCTCTCAGAAATGCTCTGTTAATGTGTGTGTGTGTGTGTTTGTCTGATTCTGGGGCTGGAAGAACCCAGCCCTGGGGAACCTCGGTCCTGCAGGATGGCTCCATTGGGAGGGAACTTGCAGCAGGGAGAAGTAGAGCTCCGTATGAGAACACAAGTGACACAAGCAGTACATTGACAGAAGTAGAGAACCCCCCTCCCCCCAACCAGAAGAGTAACCCTAATAAATGAGCATACCCCAAACTAACAGGCAACGCTGGTAACACCCACTTCCTGCCCCATCCCCCTGTAGCTGGAGTCCCATGGACCCTGCTCCCCATTCCCACCCATGACTGGGATGCTCCTTCTGGAAGGGTCCCATGGGGGGAACCATCCAATGGGGAGACCATCCAATGGAAGGGCCCATATCCCCACCCCACTCTAGCATGGGCCCTTCCATCCGATGACCCCAAGGTCCCTCAATGGCATCATCCAACGGGGAGACCATGCAATGAAAGGGCCCGCCTCCCCACCGTGCTCCATGGGGACCGTGCAAAGGAAGGGCCCATCTCCCCTCCCCACCCCAGGGTTCTCGTCCATCCAATGACCCCAACAGGCATCATCCAATGGACCCTTCCATCCGATGACCCTAACGTCGCCCATTGGCATCATCTAATGGGCAGACCATGCAAGGGAATGGCCCATCTTCGCAGCCCCTCACCTCCAATGACAGGCACATGGAGGTTCTCCGTGCGGGAGACCACCATGGGAATGTCACACGGCAGCAGAATGATGGGGTCGAAGAAGGTGGAGTGGGGGGCGGCCACCAGGATCGGGGCCTCCAAGCGTGATGCCCGCTGCCCCCGCACCCGGATCTGCATGAAGCCGAGGAGGAAGAACATCAAGCGGCTCAGGAGGTAGACGGAGCTGTAGGAGACGGAGCTGAAACGGGAGAGATGGAAATGGTGGATGTGGGGGAAGCACAGGGCTGGGCTAGCAGGGGGCTGTGGGTCAGGATTGAGGGACACCAGCAGTGTGTGGTGGGGGTGAGGGGGCGGGTGGTCTCTTACCTCCTCCAGTCCATGAGCGGCTCTTTCAGCTCTTCCTCGGACCGGTGCAGCACCTGGAGCAGCGCGAAAGGCCAGATGAGGAAGAGGACAATGAAGGCCAAGGCCACGCGGAGTGGGGCCAGCACCGTTCCCAGTAGGTAGAACTGCAAACCAATGGGAGAAACATCAACCCCCGAACACTGACTGCCCGGGCGCCTCTGGGCAGTGCGGGTGACAGGATCCCCTCAGGTCAGCATTGTAGGGCTTATCTCCACCAGCAGGAGGCAGCAGGGTCCCGCACTCACACACATACACACAGAGTTCACCCAGCCTGGCAGGTTTTCTGGGCCTGGCCTCATTGAAAGGAACCAAGCCCAAGGACTCCCCACAACACACCACACAGAGCACTGTCTCCTTAGTGTGTACTGTCCTGGGGCTCACGCCCACAGGGCAGAGAAGGGGAGCCCCAGGGAGGAGTTACAGGCCCAGGATGGCAGCCAAGGGGCAGCTGTCAGCAGGGGATTGGGCAGGGGTTGTGATCATGTAGCAGGGAGTTCCAAAGGCCTGAGTACATGTAACACAGTCACAGTGATTTTGAGCCATGCTATGTTAGCTTGGGTTACACATGCCTGTTGCTCTGTGTGTGTGCGTGTGTGCACTGTGTAAGTCTTGTGTGTGTATTGCGTTATTTTCTGTTTGTGTGTGCAGGTACTTTGTACACTGCGAATGTTTTGTGTCTTGTGAATGTTTTGTGTTATTTTCTGTTTGTTTAGTTGTTGTGTGTGCACGTTGTGTGTTTGTGTATGTTTTGTGTGTCATGTTATTTTCTGTTTGTTTCATTTTTTATGTACAGTGAATGTTTTTGGTTTATTGGGTTATTTTCGGTTTCTGTGTTTAATTGTTTTGTGTACTGTGGATTTGTGTGTATTGTGTTATTTTTTGTTTGCATTTTTAGTTGTTTTGTGTATTATGGATGTTGTGGGTGCACTGTGGATGTTTTATGTTATTTTCTGTTTTCTTGTTTAGTTGTTATTGTCATGTGTTTATTGTGTATGTTTTGTGTGTACTGTGCTATTTCCTGTTTGTGTGTTTAGCTGTTTTGTGTACTGTGGATGTTTGTGTGTTTGAATATTTTGTGTCATTTTCTGTTGGTTAGTACACAAACAGCTTATGTGTGTGTTGTGTATGGTGTGATTTACTATTTGTGTGTTTGTTTATTTTCTGTACTTGTTTGCATGTGTGTTTTCCTTCACTGGGTACATAGGGATGCTGTTGATTCCATTTGATCTGGGGCTCTTTTGGGTTTCTTTTGGCTTTTTTGCACGGTTTGTGTTTTGTGGTCCGTTTTCTGAAAACGATTTGACATCCGGGGCCAGACTCATCAATCTCCTTCTGTCCGTTTGCATCATTATTAATACATATGCTAATTATACTAATCACAGCTCCACACAGTCCCCTACGCAGCCAGGTGCAACCCCAGTTAATGATTAATAAATAATAATACAAGATGCTTACGTCAGTACTTTGCTAATTCAAGGCCTGTACTAATCATCATCATAAATATTATTAAAGTAGAAATTCTCGGCTATCACTGGATCAACCTCCAATTCACACAAAACTTTATTAGCATTAATAATAAAACAATAGATGTTGTCAATATAACCTACTCTGGGATACTTGCTGTGTATTTTACGTTGCTATAACTTTTCATTTCCTATATTTTAATAGTCAGAACTGCCTCAAATTGCACACCTTAAATGATGGCACAGAGGGAAACTGAGGCACCAAAGGATACATTTTAAGGGCTCTGAAATCTCGTCCTTGTTCCGAACTTTATATACTTTGAATACACCTTTGCAGCACTGAGATTTCATAAACAATAATAGTCCATTTTTCATAGAGAAACATCAAAATTTGATCTAGACAACCCTAGCAGTTGCTGAATTAAATGATTAACAATAATAATTACAACGGGAAGAATTAGGGATTTGGGCATCTCTTTGGGAAAAGTAATTTGGTTAGATTAGACCGAAAATGGCCATTCTTTTTGTTGGGGGTCAAACGACCCATTTTGTGTATATTCTGACCATGGTTACACTTTTGGCTCTTTTCTAAAATAACAATAAAATAACAATAAAATAAAAACAAGAAACTAAAATGAAAGGACATTTCAAAGCGAGACCCAGAAAATCAAAACATTGTGTTTCCAAAACGTCAGCATGAACCCAACTTGATTTTTATTTGTTCAGTTTGTTTGTTGCTATAAGAAACAATTTGGTCAAATCGACATGAATCCACTCAATATTTCAGTGTTATTTTTCACTGAAAAAGGGTTCAGCTGAAAACCCAGCTCTAATAATAGTTAATAAACTCAGCATCTTTGTGGCCAGTCCCACCTGACACAACATGAACTAATAATGTTAGTAATAAAGATAAATATTGTGAGTTCAGTTTCATCAGAATAGGAAATGGCTAAGGTACTTTGACTCCAAATGGAAATATTTTTTTTACGGATAATTGTTCTTAATACACAAACTTCAGGATGTGACCCATTCGATCCCTGAAGATGCATAACTAATTAGCACCAAGAATAATTAGTATGATTAACTTTAAGATCGAGTCTCCGCCCTTGATCTAAGCCAATACAAAATGAAATACAATTCATAATCAGGATATTGATTAGTAACAAGTTTGTCTGTCTGCAAAACTAACAAATTAATACGCTAATACCTAATAATAATAATATTCAAAGTTAAACAGTTATTAATACTAGAGGGTTCTCAGAATAGGAGGCAGTCTATGCCAGCTAATGGCAAATGGAAATTATATTAATATTGAGGCCAATAATTATGATTAGAGACACTCCAGGACTTGCGGTATTCAAACTCAACGGATGCAAAAGTAAATGCTGAATTCTGCCTGCACCTACACACGAGCTCGACGTTACTAGCAGCCACAAAGGTGAGCCCGAGGCCAAGTGTTTGCAGTGGAAATAAACACTTGTAATAGTAATGATAAATTGTCATATTCCAGAAAGTGGGCACCCCACGCTCGTCAACAGGGTGAGGCATCCTAGCATAAAGTTGGGAGATGGGTTAGGGAGAGGTTAATAACTCTGGGGCAATTTCATCCGGTCAACTCCTGCAGATACCACACGAATAAATAACACTCAGTAACGCTCCAACCCTCCCTCTCTGTCATTAATAGCAGCCCAGCGAGACACGCCAGGCCAGCTGAAGCCCAATTGCAGTAATACAAATATTAAGGTTAATAATGACTAATGCAGAAACCCGAGTCATTGGATAAGAACCATTGACTCTGAGCTCTTTGGGGCAGAGATCGCCCACAACCAGGGCTATTAGGCGCTACCGTAATGCACCTAATAAATAATTAACAGAACCTGGCGTCCTGGGCCACGATTGGGGTTCCTACGTAATACACCTAATAAACAATGTACAGAGCCTGACGCAACAGGGTCCTGGTCCATGACTGGGTCTGATAGTGCTACCGTAATACACCTAATAAATAATAATTCATGTCACCCCAAGAGACGCAAACCAAATGAATAATTATCCATCTTTAGTGTCAATGTCAGATGACTCAAAATTAAACAGCAATATGAATTAGAGAAATAATGATTATTAACAGGGATTTTACACAGTGGGATCCTAGATGACCCCAAATGGAAATAATTGGCGTATTAAGGCTAATTCATCATTAATAGGGGATCTCTAGATTTGACTTAGCCCCCGTGGGTTCGAAATCAAGGATTAGCCCTCAATATTATCTGAGCAGAGTTTTGCTACCCATGTCTGCTAAAAATGGACTAACAGTATGAATATTAACCCTATTTATTAATAAGAGGAATTTCCCAGCTAATGGCAAGTGGAAATAATCTGTTTATTAGGGCTTAGAATAGGGAAACTCTATAATTTCTTAATAATGGAAACTCTAGGATTTGACTTGATCCCAATGGCTGCAAATTAAAAGAATGGATACAGTTAATGATTGTATTCATCGCTACGATTAATAGAGATATTTGATTGTCAGTTGCAGCTAGCACCCTGGGAATCCTGAAAAGACTGAAACGGTTTGCTTCAAAGCTGTCAAAATGAATACATTTGATTTATTTATGTCTGAAATATTTTTTCTGGAATAATATTGATATGTTGCTCATAATAATCTATGGTTATTGCTAATAGGGATTCTTTGGAATGGCAGATGGCTGCTCCCAGCAAATATAATCCAGGCTCCCATAGCACCTAACCCCCTTAGGCCACATAGCAACACTCCCAGACAGAAATATTAAGTCTACTAATTAGGAATACAGCATCCCTGGCATGTGCTCCTCCGCATCCCCCCCAAGGGACCCCCCTCAAGGTCTGACCTATAATAACCCTGGAGCAGAGGGCCTGTTAGAGCAGAGCAAGCCCTCTCCCGCAGGGGAAGGCAGGGGGTACAACAAGGGGGGCTGTGAGTGGGGACAGAGAGGATATGGGAAGTTGGAAGGCGGAAATGGAGAGGCTGAGAATGGAGAAAGATTGATAAATGCAGGGGGTGTATAAAGAACAGGAGGACTTGTGGCAAGTCCTTAGAGACCTTAGAGACAAACCAATTTATTTGAGCATAAGCTTTCAAGAGCTACAGCTCACTTCATGGGATGCATAGGGGGTGTACAGTGAGAGAGAGAGACAGAGAGATGGGGCCACGCGGATGGATGGATTAATGTGAAATAACACAATAATAGTGACAGTAAAATAACGAAAACCAGACACAGCTGCTTAGCTGGTCCAGACCGGCCCCTGGACCCGGGTGCAGCAAGGGCCCATTGACACACACCCCCACCCCACCCCCCGCGGGCATCTGGCCCTCAGTGCACTGGCTGGAGACAGGAGGCCCCTAAGCCAGAGATGCCAAACCCTCCAGCAGAACTGACGCCTACAGATACTGGAGCCATGTGAGGGGCCACTGTACAGCCTGTGGGAATATCCTGCCAGCCCTGGGGCTGTGTGTGTTGGGGGGGGCCGGGGCTGCGATCCCAGGGGGCTGCGGGTCGGGGGTGAGGGGCACCGGGCAGGGCTGGGGCGTTGCCTCGGGAAGAGCCTCGAGAGAAACAGGATGTAAATAAACCAGAGGAAAACGAAACAGAAAGGGAAATGGAAGCAGATGCCCGGCTCCTCCCGCCCGGCAGCGGGACCGCCGCCCCCCCATACCCGGGCCCCCCGGATCTGGGGCGGTCCCGGCCCCCCTGCGCTGGGCCCGGCTCCCCCCAGCGCAGCCTGCGCTAAAAACCAGCCAGGGAGGCTGCCGCATCCGCACCCCCGAGCCCACGAGACACTGCCGCCCCCCCCCCCACCAGACACTGGGAGCCCCCCAGTACACCTCCATCCCCTCCCATCCCCCCCAGACACTGGGAGTCCCCCAGTACACCTCCATCCCCTCCCATCCCCCCAGACACTGGGAGCCCCCCAGTACACCTCCATCCCCTCCCATCCCCCCAGACACTGGGAGCCCCCCAGTACACCTCCATCCCCTCCCATCCCCCCAGACTCTGGGAGCCCCCCAGTACACCTCCATCCCCTCCCATCCCCCCAGACTCTGGGAGCCCCCCAGTACACCTCCATCCCCTCCCATCCCCCAGACACTGGGAGCCCCCCAGTACACCTCCATCCCCTCCTATCCCCCCAGACACTGGGAGCCCCCCAGTACACCTCCATCCCCTCCGACACTGGGAGCCCCCCAGTACACCTCCATCCCCTCCCATCCCCCCAGACACTGGGATGCCCCCAATACACCTCCATCCCCTCCCATCCCCCCACGGAGACTGGGAGCCCCCATCCCCCGCCCCTAACACAGACATCTCCCAAACACCCCCCAGCCCCACCCCCCTGCCCCTCACCTTGGCTCTCTGCGCCCCCGTCAGCCTCAGCTCGTGGACGAAGGGGTTGGGGGCGCCCCCCCCGTCCCGGCCTCCGCTGCCCCCCTCCATCGCTGCCCCCACCCCGCCCCCTCCGGGCTGGGAGCTGTGGCTGCCGCCAGAGCCAGGGCCTAAGTGATGGGAGGGACGGACAGACGGACAAGGGGGGGGCGGGACCAGGGCGTGGTGTCCCGGGCTCAAGGGGCTGGGCTACGGGCTGGTTTAGGCAGCATCTCACTCCTGCACCGCTCCATCCACTCCCCTGTCTGTCCCTCCATCCCCCTGTCTGTCCGTCCATCCACCCCTGCCTTTGCCCCTCCAGCCCCCCGTCTGTCCATCCATCCCTGTGTCTGTCCCTCCAGCCCCACGTCTGTCTATCCATCCCCTTCTGTCCCTCCAGCCCCCTGTCTGTCCCTCCAGCAATGCATCTGCCTGTCTGTCCATCCATCCCTGTGTGTGGCCCTTCTGTCCAGCTAGCTCTTTGTCTGCCTGTCTGTCCGTCCATCCATCCCTGCCTCTGCCCCTCCAGCCCCACCCCAGTCCATCCATCCCCATGTGTCTATCCATCGCTGTGTCTGTCCCTCCAGCCCCATGTCTGTCCATCAATGCCAATCTGTCCCTCCAGCCCTGTGTCTGCCTGTCTGTCCATCCATCCCTGTGTGTGTACCTGTGTCTGTCCATCCAGCCCCCTGTCTGCCTGTCTGTCCGTCCATCCCTGTGTCTGTCCCTGAGTCTGTCCCTCCAGCCCATCATCTGTCCCTCCAGCCCCACCCCCGTCTGCCTATCTATCATCTGTCCCTCTGTGTGTCCCTTCATCTGTCCCTCCAGACCCCCCATTTGTCTGCTTGTCTGTCCATCCATCCGCCCCTGCCCCCCCCTCTGTCTGTCCGTCCCTGTGTCTGTCCATCCAGTCCCCTGTCTGTCTGTCCATCCGGAGCAAGGGGCAAAACCCGGAGTCTGTCTCTATCTCTCCCCTCCTCCCACACTTGTTCTTCCCCTCCCTGCCTCTCTCCTTCTCCTGCCTTCAGTCCCCCCAACCCAGACTTGAGGGTGCCCCTCACTCCCGACCTGCAGCCCCCTGCTAGCCCAGCCCTGCCCCCACCTTCCACAGCTCTGCCGATGCCCCTCCCAGAGCTGGGGATAGAACCCAGGAGACCTTGCCCCCCCACCCCTGCTCTAACCACTAGCCCCCCACTCTCCTTCCAGAGCCAGAGATGGGACCCAGGAGTCCTGAGTGGGGTTTAGTGAAGGGGGCTAAGGGTCAGGACTCTGGGGTTCTCCCTTGGGCCCCGAGACTGGAGTGTGGTCTAGTGGTCAGATCACAGTGCCCCCCTCCCCGCCTGCCCCAGCTTCCCCAGTGGCAGCCAGTGCTGCTTGGAGAGCATCTGTTGCCCCAGGGGCCTGTGGTGTCACAAACTGTGTCTTGATCCCAGCCTGGTTTATCCGGTTGATCTGGTCTGCCCAGAATAAACACCCCCCACCCTGCCACTGGGTCTCTCCATGTAGTCCCAACCTTCCAGCCAGCCCTAAAGAGAGAGCGCCCCTCTGGGAGTGGGTAGATTTTCTCCCCTATTACAGGTGGGGAAACTGAGGCACAGAGAGGGCTGGACCAGGGTCACACGGTGAGTCAGGGTCAGAGTTAAGAGTAGAACCCAGGAGTCCTGGCTCCCAGCCCACCCTGCACTAACCACTAGACCCCACCCCCTCCAGGAAGCAGGTTTAGATGGTTACAATTCCAGCATGCCCGCCACTAGCTGATTGACCCCAGCTGGCTGTCTGCTGGTGTCCCTGGCTGTCCTCTTCACACCCCCAGCACTCCCCACCCCATGTGCCCAGGCAAGTGGTATCTGAGTGGAGGCCCCGTGCTGGTCCTTGGTTCCTGGCTGGGCAGGATGCTGGAGCCAGGCACACTCTGCTCTGTCTTTATCTTGGCCTGATTAGATTTAGCTGCGAGCTGTGCTGGGAACAGGTGCATGGCACTGAGGCTAGGGGAGGGTTACACGCGGGTGGGGTGGGGGAATTATTACGTAGCTGTGGCCAGCCTGGGGTGAAAACCAGATCTTGGAAAGCCCTGGGAATGTGCATCCCGCACAGGGCCCAGGCTGGAGTCATTCAGTATCCTCTGTAGGACCCAGGACCTGGCTCCCCAGCCCCCCCTGCTCTAACCCTCCAGACTCCACGCCTCTCCCAGAGCTGGGATAGAACCCAGGAGTCCAGGCTCCCAGCCCCCTCCCCCCCTGCTCTGACCACTAGACCCTATGCCGCTCCCAGAGCTGGGATAGAACCCAGGAGTCCAGGCTCCCAGCCCCCTCCCCCCTGCTCTGACCACTAGACCCTATGCCGCTCCCAGAGCTGGGATAGAACCCAGGAGTCCAGGCTCCCAGCCCCCTCCCCCCCTGCTCTGACCACTAGACCCTATGCCGCTCCCAGAGCTGGGATAGAACCCAGGAGTCCAGGCTCCCAGCCCCCTCCCCCCCTGCTCTGACCACTAGACCCTATGCCGCTCCCAGAGCTGGGATAGAACCCAGGAGTCCAGGCTCCCAGCCCCCTCCCCCCCTGCTCTGACCACTAGACCCTATGCCGCTCCCAGAGCTGGGAACAGAACCCAGGAGTCCTGACTCCCAGTGCCCCCTCCCCCCCTGCTCTGACCACTAGACCCTATGCCGCTCCCAGAGCTGGGAACAGAACCCAGGAGTCCTGACTCCCAGTGCCCCCTTCTCTAACCCACCAGACCCAGTTGTCCTCCCAGTGCTGGGGATAGAACCCAGGAGTCCTGGTTCAAATCCAGCCCTGGGATAGGGGGACTGGCTGGCTCCAGGGGGCAGGGAATAGGCTACAGGAGAGCGAGCTCTGATCCAGCCTCAGGCGGGGGGACGGGCTGGAGAATGGGATGTGGGGGAGGATGGACGGACTGACGGCGCTGAGCTAGGCACAGCTTGGATGGACAGATGGATGGAGCTGAGACAGATGGATACACAGTGTCTAGACAGACAGGTCTGGAGACAGCGTCGCTGGAATGAGGGACAGATCGATAGATAGAGGGCAGATGCAGCAGTTAGCCGGACAGACGGACGCTGTACGGACTGAGGGGGTCAGGCAGACGCAGGCAGGAGAGCGAAGGGCGGTTGCATGAATGGCAGCTGCTGTGCTGTGCAGAGGTACCTGGCCCGACCTGTTCCCAGGGAGCTGGGCAGGCCCTCCCTGCTATGCTGTCAGACCGGCCTCTCGCCAGTCCCAGCACCCACCCAGGAGGCACCAGCCGGCACCCTGCTCCGATGGGGCCCAAGCCAAGGAGCTAATTGTGGCGAGCAATTAACAGGCGGGGTGGCAAAGTGATGGGCGAGAGAGGGGCAGCGTGGGAGTCCAAGGGGTGGGAACTCCCGTGGGGAGATGTGGTGGGATGGGAACGAGGATGGGGCTGTCAGGAGGAGAGAAGGGATTGGCCCCAAAAGGGCCAAGGGGGTCTAAGGGCATCTCCCTAGGGAAAGATGGACTTGCCCGTTGGGGCTGGTCCTGCCCTGGGGGATGGGGCTACGCAGGGCATGTGTGTGTGTGTGTCTCATGGCACTGCCTAGGGGAAGGGCCCATCCTGACCTAGGCAGGGGAGGTTTGAGGGCGGATAGGAGCATACAGAGTTATTTTAAAGGGTCTGAACAATGGGTGGAAGCTATTTAGTCAAATATTGTCCTGTTCACTGCTGCCCACTAGTGCCCATTATACAGTACAGCCCCCCCCTTCCCCACCCCTGCGTCTGCTGCCCCCTAGTGCCTATTATACAGTATAGCCGCCCCTTCCCCACCCCCACCCTCTGCTGCCCCCTAGTGCCCATTATACAGTACAGCCCCCCCCTTCCCCACCCCTGCGTCTGCTGCCCCCTAGTGCCTATTATACAGTACAGCCCCCCTTCCCCACCCCTGCGTCTGCTGCCCCCTAGTGCCTATTATACAGTATAGCCGCCCCTTCCCCACCCCCACCCTCTGCTGCCCCCTAGTGCCTATTATACAGTATAGCCGTCCCTTCCCCACCCCTGCCATCTGCTGCCCCCTAGTGCCCATTATACAGTATAGCCGCCTCTTCCCCACCCCCGCCCTCTGCTGCCCCCTAGTGCCCATTATACAGTATAGCCGCCCCTTCCCCACCCCCCACCCTCTGCTGCCCCCTAGTGCCCATTATACAGTATAGCCGCCCCTTCCCCACCCCTGCCATCTGCTGCCCCCTAGTGCCCATTATACAGTATAGCCACCCCTCCCCCACCCCCACCCTCTGCTGCCCCCTAGTGCCCATTACACAGCATGGACAACCCACAGATATGCTTTTAATTCATATTTTATTATAATCCTTTTGCAGATATGTTTGTCTTGCTTTAAAAAAAGTAAAAAGCAATGAATTTGGTATCAAGTTTTCTTTTATTGTCTTTGCTTTTTCTACCATTTTATAAATGCTGGATTACTAAACTGCTGCTGAGAAGGGAGCATGCGTGGAGATTAGATGGATGAACGGCTTGGTAGGTAAACAGACGTGTACATTGGGTCGATAGTGGGGGGAGATGAATTGGTAGAGAGGAAACAAGCAGCACTGATACGTAGATCCGTAAAACCATGGGGAGAGGGGTGTACATGGCTGGATGGAGAGAGAGGAGGGCTGTGTATGGAGGGATGAGTGCGTGTGAAAAGAAACAAGAGGGGCCGGACAGACAGACAGGGGGGTAGGAGAAGGGATAGTAGGCTCGACAGATTTGCAAAAGGAACCAGGTATGGTCTGGAGAACCAGGACTGAAGCTTTGCATCTTGCGTTCAGCTCTGCCCCCAGCCCAGGCTGGGTCCTTGCCCCCCTCAAAAGCAAGGCAGAAGTGGATCTGCTGCTGTTGAAGGGGTGTTGCTGGGCGGGATCTCAGGGAGTGTCAGGTGGCGGGGGGAGGTTGCTCTGGACAAGGGACCGTATTCCTCCAAGCCGAGGGGGTTTCCCAGCCTGGCAGATGGGAATGGGAGAGGTTGCACCTGGCAGGGCCCCTGAGATCTGGGAGCAGAGGCTCCCCACTGGGCTACTGCCTTTTGCAGTCCTTGGCACTGATGCTCTCCTCCAGCGTGGATGCCAGCGATTCGTGCTTGACCACACAGCTGTAGCTGGCACCCAAGCCCCACTCGCTGGCTGGCACCGTCAGGTAACTGCTCACCGAGTAGGTCTTGTCCTCTCCCAGTGCCACCAGCCCCGTTCTCACCCCCTGGGCCTGGGTCTGGCAGTCTCGCCTCCACAGCACGTCGATGTAGCCGGGGAAGAAGCCGCTCACTAGGCAGGTCAGGGTGGCGAAGCCGGTGGCAATTTCCTCCTGGGCTGGAGGGAACAGCTGGATTTGGGGCTGAGGCAGATTGCTCCCTGCAGACACACAAAGAGGGCATTGGAGATGGCGGCTAGCAACCCCGGCTCACACCCCTTGACCTCACTGCCCTCCCAGAGCCAGGATAGAGTGCTGACTCCCAGCCTGCCCGCTCCAGCTACTAGACCCCACTCCCCTCCCAGAGCCAGGGATAGAACCCAGGAGTCCTGGCTCCCAACCCTTTTCTGTTCTAAAGCACTAGACCCCTCCCACCTCCCAGAGTCAAGTGTCTTGCCTCTCAATTCTTTGTCTTCATGACAATACCAATCTCCCCTCCCTTAGTTATGGGTTCATTATTGTTGCTCTGATTAATTAACTTGTGTAGTTTATTTCGATTTGGCTACTTAACAGTAGATAAGCCCCCGTCCCCTCCCCAGCCAGCCCCTCTGTCATCTTTTGAAAATATCACTATGGAATAAACAAACCCAGCAGTTCCCTGAAGAGCATGTGACATAGTCTGGAGATAAAATACACGTAGGAAGAACCAATGGCGCACCACACACCACCCTCTCCCACGGCAACCCAGTCTGGCCCCCTCACCCATCTCCTCGGGGGAAGCGGGGAGCAAGAGAAACCCCATCCGTAACAGAAACTCCTGCTCTGGTTTCTGTGGGCACTATGGAGAACGCCTCTGTTACCCACCTGGGCCTCCTCCACCAACCTCAATGTGCTCATCTAAGGGACAGGTACCTGTCTGGCCACCATCACCCTAATATCGGAGTTTCTCCAATTCACTGAGCCACGTGACCTCTGGGAGGTAGGGAAGAGCTGGTTCCCTATTGCTGAGAGGGGGAACTGAGGTGCAGAGACGCTGGCCCAAGGTTAGACATGGAGGCAGTGGCAGAAGCAGCATCAAATTCAGATCTCTCAAAACCAGATCCTGACCCCTGGATCATCCTTCTATTCTAATGGCAGCAACCAGCTCCATACTCACTCAGCACATGCACGCGGGTCCCCTCTCCCCACGTCTGGACTCCAGCTGAACCATAGAAGGCAAAGCAGAAATAGATAGAGTCGTCTCCTTCCTGGACGTTGCGGATGGTGAGCAGGAACTTCTTGTTGGAGGCGTCTCTGGAGGGGACATATCGCTCCGGGATCCCCGGAGCTCGGTAAATGGACAGATCCATTTTGAAGAGCAGCACCCCTTCGGGTTTCTGTCCAGGGCTCTGCCGGATCCAGATGACATTGACCTTGTCTGCTGTGACATTTGCGACAGCACATTCCAGAGCCACCGTCTGTCCAGGAGACACTGAGATCTCAGAGGGGCTTTGGCTGAAGGAGGCATATTGGCACCGTCCACCTGCATGAGAGAAACCGGAACATCATCTCCACTCCTTTTTGCTCATGCACAGAGCAGTAGGTTGGTAGACTGACAGAGAGACCGTAGATGCGTGGAAGAATAGATGGAAATGGAGAGATACCACCAATGAGAGGTGGAATGGATAGCTAGAGATTCTGGAGATGGAAAGATGGAAAATAAATACTGCACATAGATAGATAGATAGATAGATAGATAGATAGATAGATAGATGTGCATCAGGATGGATGGGTGGATGGGGGACAGATATGCATGGATATAGATAGATAAATTGATTAGGTAGTTAGATAGATTTCCTTGGTTGCTCTGGATCATATGGTCCAGAGCCTCCTCCAGGCAGGGGAAGGAGCAGGAGCATCCGTGTGGGTTACTCACAGGCCAGTGAGAGCAGCAGGATGAGTCCCTGGAGCGGATGCATGGCCGACCTCCACGCTGTCCCCAGGGCAGAGCTGAGACAGTCCAGGGAGAAGCCGCGTCTTATGAGGCTGCGTATTCAAATCCAGCTGCCGATGGGAAACGAGGAAGCTCCTCGTTGGCTCGGCCGCGACTCCGGTGCAGCGGCCAAATCAATGGGCATCAGGGCATGGGTTGGAGATTTGCCTGTGGGTTCCCCCAGCCTGAGCTGGACGGTCTGCATCTGTCATGTCCACAAACGACCTGTTGCTGCCATTGGGTGTATTTGAGCTTAGATTGTAACCCTCCAGTTGAGGAGCAATAGTCACCTGAGTTATCAGCCTGAGGACTGGGGACTTAGGAGATCCTGAAGGTACTGCCCCGGGAGCTGGAGAGCAGAGAACGGGCTTCATGATACCAGACGATGATCTGGGAAATTAGCTCCTGGGTGGAGCAGGGAGGCTGGGAGTCATCACATCTGGGTTCCATGCCCACCCACAGGAACGCAGCGGGGGGCTATGCATTAGAGAAGGGGATATTGAGAGACAGGTCCTCTGGGCTCTATTCCGATGCAGCCTTGAGCAGATCACATAACTTCTTTGGTGCCTCTGTGTCCCTGTCGGGAACACGTTGGCATTCATTGGGCGAGAAGTGCTGTGTAAAATATAGGGTCAACTCCTCAAGCGGTGTAACTCAGCTGAGCTTTGATTGACACCAGCTGGGGATAATGGACACTAGGGGCAGCAGCAGCTGGGGATCCCCAGCTGGTGTCCATTATACAGTATAGCCACCCCTCCACCCCCACCCTCTGCTGCCCCCTAGTGCCCATGCTGTGTAAAATATAGGGTCAACTCCTCAAGCGGTGTAACTCAGCTGAGCTTTGATTGACACCAGCTGGGGATCTGGTCCATTGACTCCAACCCAGCTGCGGCCAATTCACGCCAGCTGGGCGTCCAGCCCAATAAATGGTTTTGTTATTATACTAAAGAGCAGCTAGCACCGTTGAGTGGTGACCCATAGGGATGATGCTGTAGTTGGGATTTTAATGAGCCTTGAACATTGGTACCAGATAGAGTGAAGAAATGAAGAAATTCTTCTCACTGTTTATAACCCCTCGGTGTGTTTCAATGTCAAACCAGGGATTGTCTTCTCACTCTTCAACCCCAGAAGGCATTTGAGACACAGCTTAATGCCAAAATCACTTTCCGGGCAAGGGTGGAATCCCTCCCTTTGAACTAGCTGAAATAGTTATCAGTTAAACTGGTGTCAAACTGGGGATGTATGTAGGGTTCCAAGAGTGTAAGATCCTTGTGTCTGTTCATAACTTGCTTGGGGTGAGACCCACAATGGCTAATACCATTAATAGCTAATAAATGAGTAACTAATCATAATTGGTAATATTAGCTCCTCATTAATAGCTAATACATAATATACATATCATATCAATGTGAAATAAAATAATAATAATGTTTTTACGTATACGTCACTGAGAACAGGAACTTATAGTAAATGACCAACATGTTTTAATTAAAGTATGACAAAATTATGAATGCTTCATTACTTGTTAGTTATTAATAATAATTTTATCATTATTAATTAATCCCCTTCCGTCCCTTATATGAGAGACACATCAAGAATAGGAGATAGAATTATTGGGCCAGATATATGCAACAATCTTACTATGAAGTATGAATATAAATGCCAAATGTATTTCAATGAATTACTAAGTTTGATTATTGAATAATACTTGCATATGAGTTTTGAATTCGTGATGGGAAATGCCTTATCTTTCTTTAATAAACCAGTAATTAGGGGTTAAAGATCATGATTAACAATTAGTATTAACTGATCACAGATAAAATAATTTTAACAGAGATCGGTGACCCTATGTGTTAGTTTTGACTCCATTGTGTGTAAGAGAAATATAAATGATTGAAGAGAATTTCAGTCTGAAATGCTGCTGTGTGAAAATGATCACAGTGCATCTCTCTTCATCCCAATCTCTCAGGGAAGAGTTTGATTTTGAAAATAAATAGTATCGGCTAGATGCTGAGACAATAATGGCCAAATCTGTTTCTAATAGAATTTTTATTGTTCTGAAGTGATTCAGAAAGAACTAGCTTAGAAAAAGGCACGATCTACTTCTTGCTATTATGTGATTTCTTCATTATTTAATAATAGCAATAATAACAATAATACTATTTTTATTTTCTCTTTTTCTTTTTTCTCCTGATTTTACAATGTTATAAACATTAACAATTAAGGAGAAAGGTATCTGCGTACAGAAATCTAAGTGGTAAGACTAAAAAGAGATCTACATTTTATTAGGTTAACTTGAAATTTTAGTTTTCTAATTTGAATGTATTTTCTATTTCATTGAATGTGATTAGGATCTCTTTATACATATTAATTGTACAAGAATTCATGTTAACATATAGAGAATGAAGAAAAATGAGATTTCTGTATAAGCAAATGTACCACATATACAACATTATAATTATTCATAAATACATATAGAGAGATGCATATTTACTTCAGAAGAGATATAGGAAAAATGGAGTGATCTTAGTGGCTACGTAGAAGGAGGAGAAAGTCAGATCAGATTACTCTGTAAATATATTCCTATTATCAGTGTGTGTTTGTAAAAGATCAAATGTTACTGTTTATTATTAGTGTAGAAAGAGATTGAAATAATAGTAGATTGTTTAAATGATAATGATATTTTTAATAAAGGTATATAAACTGGTGATCAAGTATTAGGTTTATAAACAATACAGTTGCTACTGAAACTTATTTATAAAGAAAATGAATAATATCTGACTGGTTTATAATATGATGTTATTTTACTGGTTTATAATATGATGTTATAGTATCATATTATCTTGTATGATTACAAGAGATCAATATGTAGACCTATAGCTTCCTTCATAACTGTTATAACTATTAAGACATGATTTCAAAGCTATTGATATGAACAGGATTGCTTTATAAACATAGTCATTATTAATATAAATTTATTTACAAGAACTGCGTAGCATTTACCATCCTTTACCTCATTTTAAAAATACCTAAGTGAAATATTTGGACTGTAATATTTCTACAAAGACTTGTGAAATGTTACACGAATCTCTACATAGAAAGAAAGCTCTAAATACAACACAAAGCAATTGGATTAAAAGAACAATAAGGGAGACGGGGTTTTCAATTAATTAGACTAGCACCAGGCAAATGTTCACTCAGATACTAAAAATACAAGTACAGGAACATGGACAGATAGATAATTCTATGTAGTACAGATAGATGGATTGATATTTCTGCATAGCATGGTCAGATAGATAGACAGAGATAATTCCACATAAGATAGATAGATAGATAGATAGATAGATAGATGGGGGAGTATGGGGATAGATAGATAGATAGATAGATAGATAGATAGATGGGGGAGTATGGGGATAGATAGATAGATAGATAGATAGATAGATAGATAGATAGATAGATGTAATTACACATAGTATGGACAGATAGATAAATAGATGTTCATTTACGGGGACCATTAGATAATTCCACATAGAACAGACAGATGGATAGATTCACAGACACACAGCCAGAGAGCTAGAGAGGCAAATAATTTCACAGAGAACGGACGGATGGACAGATGGATATTAGCTGTCCCGTATCGGGCTGCCAGGTGCTGTGCTGGCTTTCTGCTCAGTGCTGGTGCTATGGGGAGGGGCACCATGCGGGGTGAGCGCTCAGTGCTGTTATTGCTAATAACCCCGGGGTGTACTGAGCCGCATCTCCTCCTTCCTCTGGGCTGTTGTTGTTTCAGACCCATCTGTAGCCCAAGGAACATTCTCCCCCTGGCCCCTTGGACAGGGGCGTCTGCAGAGCCACCGGGATCAGACACAGGGGGCCCAGTCCTGGCCCCACTGCAGGCAATGGCCAAACTCCCATGGACGCCAATGGAGCAGGAGGACACGCGTGTATTCCCATGGGGGAAGGATCCCTAGCTCACAGACCCGTCAATGTTCGGGGTTATTCTGACAGGTTGTTCCTCCTGGACTATCCCTCTGCCCGTCCATGAATCTGGGCCCCTCTGAGACTTGGGGACCCTTCTCATCTCCCCACCGCTAAGTGTTAGGGAAGATCGGGCTCCTTCAGCCATGTCGGTGCCCGAACCGAGACTGTGACGCACAGCTCTAAGTCTACCCCATGGGGGTAACTGCATCTGGTGGGATGGAGCCATAGGGCAGAAGGAAAGAGGGCTAGGGAAGGGGAGTTTGGAGAGACCTGCTCCTTGGTATCATGGCCGGAGCATGTGTGTGTTTGTGTGTGTGTGTGTGTCCGTGTCCTCATGCAGGTGCCCTCCTGCGCCTGGCAGTGGGTGGGGTGGGATGGAGCTGTGGGGCACAGAGAGTGGGGATCAAAGCTGCAGCTCAGTGTCGTGGGGAGTGAGGGGGTCAGCACAGAGCCCAGGGAGCTGTGAGTGGGACCCCCAGGAGGGGGGAGCCAGGATCTGAGCCCCAAGGGGTGCTGCCGGACCCTCTCTGTGTGGGACGGGGAAATAAATATGGTGAGAGCGAGGCACCAACAGGACAGGGAAGGGCAGCAGGTCACACAGAGAGATGGCAGTGCCCAGTGACTGCCACCTGGTCTAACCACTAGCCCCAACTCAGAGGGGTAGCCATGTTAGTCTGGATCTGTAAAAGCGGCAAAGAGTCCTGTGGCACCTTATAGACAAACAGTCTGTTAGTCTATAAGGTGCCACAGGACTCTTAGCCCCAACTCACCTCTCAGTGCTCGGGATGAACCCAGGAGTCCTGGATCCCAGATGCCCTGCTCTAACCACTAGTCCCTGATCCCCTCCCAGAGCTGGGAGTAGAACCCAGGAGTCCAGGCCCCCAGGCCCTCCCCGCTTTAACCCCTAAACCCCACTGCCCTCTCCAATAGCAATGGAACCCAGGAGTCTTGAATCCAAACCATGTAGAGAAATGACAACCCAGTTCCCTCCTCCCTTACTGCTCCCATCCAATTTAAAATCCAAATAATCAAAACTAGGAGAAAATCCTGCATTAAACACACTAGCATAGCTGGGGAAGTTCCCCGCACCCCACAGTGATGGGTTCAGGCTCTGTGCACACTCAGGGACGTGCCAGATAAATCAGGCCACATCTTCAATCTTTCCTCCCCAGTCACAATGGCTGGAAACTGCTTTGTATATGAAAATGAGCTGAAATTCTGCTGCAGTGATGTGTCCCTGTCGTCTGTAGTCCCCAGATCATGATCTAGGCCTGGCTGGATAGCAGGCCACGTCCCATGGGTTTTCATTGACACTATCACAGCCGATGGCAGATGTCAAGGGGGAAGCAGGAATTCCCCACTCATTGCCTTACACGTGCCAGGGACCAATCTCATAGTATCTCAATTCCGAATGCTGCTCTGGTGCCTTGTGAAAACCCGCTGGGTGGCTCTGCCCCTTCCACTCAGTCCTCGGAGTCCAGTTCGCATGCTGGGCTTAGCAGATCCCATGCTCTGATCGCTCCAGTGCCGGGCCCCAAACCGTGGGTGAGGATCAGAGTCAGTGGCTGGGAGTTCCAAGGAAGTCTCTGGGAGTTGGGACCCCAAAACCCATTGAAATTCAAAGGCATTTGGGCACCTCCATTCCTACAAATCCCAGGCCCATGGAGAACCCACAGAAAAAGGGGCAAAGGGCTCCCAAGTCCTGGGAAAGATAAGACGCACGGCCGCTTGGGCTAGACTTCCCAGGATATCTGGAAACAAGGATCCCATGGAAATGTGATGCTGGCCCAGGCGTGCTGACAGCAAAGGGCTGTGGCCCTGCCAAGCAAAGGAGACAAGCCCCGTGTCATAAATATAAAGGGAAGGATAAATACCTTTTAAATCCCTCCTGGCCAGAGGAAAAACCCTTTTCACCTCTAAAGGGTTAAGAAGCTAGGATAACCTCCCTGACACCTGACCAAAATGATCAATGAGGAGACAAGATACTTTCAAAAGCTCGGGGGGAGGGAGAAACAAAGGGTCTGGGTCTGTCTGTGTGATGCTTTTGCCGGGGACAGAACAGGAATGGAGTCTTAGAACTTAGTAAGTCATCTAGCTAGAGATGCCTTAGATTCTGATTTCTTCAAATAGCTGAGAAAATAAGCTGTGCTGGAGGGAATGGATATTCCTGTTTTTGTGTCTTTTTGTAACTTAAGGTTTTGCCTAGAGGGCTTCTCTATGTTTTGAATCTAATTACCCTGTAAGGTATCTACCATCCTGATTTTACAGAGGTGATTCTTCTTACTTTTTTTCTTCTATTAAAATTCTTCTTTTAAGAAACTGAATGCTTTTTCATTGTTCTTAAGATCCAAGGGTTTGGGTCTGTGGTCACTTATGCCAATTGATGAGGATTTTTATCAAACCTTCCCCAGGAAAAGGGGGTTAAGATTTGGGAGGATTTTGGGGGGAAAGACGTTTCCAAACAGACTTGTTCCCAGTAACCGGTTTTAGATGTTGGGTGGTGGCAGCGAAAGTCCAAGGGCAAAAGGTAAAATAGTTGTACCTTGGGGAAGTTTTAACCTAAGCTGGTAAAAATAAGCTTAGGAGGTTTTCATGCAGGTCCCCACATCTGTACCCTAGAGTTCAGAGTGGGGAAGGAACCTGCTGGAAACCCCGTCATGAGAGAGCAGCTGTCCACTGAGTATCGCCTGCGGTTGCTGTGGTATCTCGGGTGGTCCCAGTTCTGCCTTCTGGCCCTCTCCTGATTTCAGTTCCCGGAAGAAAACAGGGTCTAATTGTAGTGCTGGGGGGTCTCCTCGGCCCTGCTCCGGAGAAACAGGTGTCCGGCGGGAAGTCCCCGCGCATCATAACAACACCGAGAGGGGCAGAAAATAAACTGAGGGCTGAATGAGGAGAGGAGAAAAACACACAGAAGACAAACACCAGGTGGGCCTTGGAGCGCTTGGTTGTTCAGCCGAGCGAACAGATCTCAGGGCTAACAAGTGCATTGCAGGGTGGGGCTGGCTGGGCCGGGTGGGTCAACACCATGTCTCTGCTCTTGCCCATGGCCTGTCAGGGACTGTCCTGCCTTGGGACTCACGGGCCTCGGATGGAAATCTACAGCCTGGTTTGCTTGGGACTGGGATTGGTTTGAAAATATGTAGCGGTATTTAGTCCTGGCCCTGCTGCCCACAGTGCCCATTATACAGTACAGCCGCCCCTTACCCTCCCCCACCCTCTGCTGCCCCTGGTGCCCCTTATACAGTATAGCCGCCCCTTCCCACCCCCACCCTCTGCTGCCCCCTGGTGCCCATTATACAGTACAGCCGCCCCTTCCCCGACCCCACCCTCTGCTGCCCCTGGTGCCCCTTATACAGTATAGCCGCCCCTTCCCCGCCCCCACCCTCTGCTGCTCCCTGGTGCCCATTATACAGTATAGCCGCCCCTCCCCCGCCCCCACCCTCTGCTGCCCCCTAGTGCCCATTATACAGTACAGCCGCCCCTTCCCCGCCCCCACCCTCTGCTGCCCCCTAGTGCCCATTATACAGTATAGCCGCCCCTTCCCACCCCCGCCCTCTGCTGCCCCCTGGTGCCCATTATACAGTATAGCCGCCCCTTCCCCACCCCCACCCTCTGCTGCCCCCTAGTGCCCATTATACAGTACAGCCGCCCCTTCCCACCCCCACCCTCTGCTGCCCCCTAGTGCCCATTATACAGTATAGCTGCACCTTCCCTGACCCTACCCTCTGCTGCCCCCTGGTGCCCATTATACAGTATAGCCGCCCCTTCCCACCCCCGCCCTCTGCTGCCCCCTGGTGCCCATTATACAGTACAGCCACCCCTTCCCCACCCCCCCCTCTGCTGCCCCCTGGTGCCCATTATTCAGTATATATATCCCTGAAGGAGATGTTTTGGCACCATCTAGCTGCACAAAATACACCAGAACATTTTACCCAGCATAGAGCAGTATATTGGTGGATTGACAGAAAGAGAAAGGGAGATATCACAGACGGATTGATAGAGAGATTTAGATGTGGAGATATCACAGATTGTAGGATCAGTAGATAACTAGAGATTTTGAAAATAGAAAGGCTGAAGAAAATACATAGATAGATAGTCTGATAGTCTATCTGATGTATCTATCTGATACATAGATAGATAGATAGTCCACTCAGTCTGTTTATCAGGGCTGCCTATTCAAATCTGGCCACCGGTGGGAAAGGAGGAGGCTCCCTATTGGCTCAGCCACTTCCCTGGTGCAACAGCCAAACCAATGGGTATCAGGGCATGGGTGGGACATTTGCCATCGGGTGAATCTTGGGTGAAATTGCAACCAAGAGTCTGGGGAGCAATAATCACCTGGGGTATCCACCTCAGTTGAGGACTTGGGACTTAGGAGATCCTCGAGGTTCTGCACTGGGATCTGGAGCGTGGCATAGGAGGAATGGGCATCATAGACGACTTTTTGTGAAATTAGGTACTGGTTAGAGAAGGGGTGGCTTTGGGTGATTAAAGAATGGTAGGGGTCTAGAAGCAGAACTCCTGGGTTCTACTCCAATGCAGCCTTGAGCAAGTCTAGTAACTTCTTTTGTGTCTCTTTCCCCAATGGTAAAGTGTTTGTGTTCTTTGTGCAACAAATTGTATAAAACTCCTTTGACAAATTCTTGAGCTCCTGTGTCTCAATGGAGCTTCAGTTGACTCCAGCTGGGGATCTGCCTACTGACTCCAATGGAGCTACGACCAGTTGTCACCAGCCGACGATCTGGTGCTTTATGTATTACTATAGATTCATCAGTCTAAGGGGAGACGGGATCATTAGATCATCCAGTTGGACCCGCTCTATAGCATGGGCTGGCAAATTTCACCCATTTCCCTGTGTACTGAGCCCGATAACAATAACTCACGCATGCTCCAGAAAGGCAGCCAGCCTGAATTCGGAGTCATTTGTGCTAGATACATTGAAGCAATAGCCTACAGTTTGAGCTCTCCACATTTTTCAGTCTCAAACAGGAGAGGGTTTCCTAGGCATTGTCCCCTGGGATAAGCCAGATTAATGTGAATGTCACTTCTACTAAGCGAGGGTAACATTCTATCCCCTTGGTAGCAGTAGCTGAATTTGGATCCCAGGTGCAACCTTTGTGGACTTGTGAGCTTTTGAGATTTTTGCCTCGGGAACTTTTCTGGCTCTGTGACACTGATAACCTTAGCCACCCCTATTCATACCAATAAATGAAAGTAAATCCTTGTCTATGAGTCTTATCATTCTAATATATACTTGTAAGACTATAATAAACAATGCTTAGCAACACACCACCCTTGAGAGCAGAAATCTCTCTTAATGACCAGTAAGTTTCAAAATTATTACTCACTAATAATTAACGACCGGCTGATAATTACTAACTGCACATTATAAATGATTAGGGTGGATAAGTTACTATAAAGGATATGCCCTGAATCTGGAATTAACTCTGCATCCTACACAAAAGATATGTTGCAATCATATTATTCAGCCTGAATACCAATTGTTCTGGATTAATGATTAATGACCATCCATCCGTTATCAAATAATGAACACATATCAGTTATCAATTGATATGTTGCCATTTCTTATAATTTATTAATCAGGAGCTAGTAGTTAATGGTTAACATTCATAACTAGACATTATTAATAACAGATCATTAATAAAACAACATTAATAGAGATCTGTGACTCTGCGGGGAACAGTTGTCCCACTTGGTGGATGGGGAATATAAATGTTAAAAGTTCATTTTTTCTGAGCTTTTGCTCTGTGTAAATTATCATAGTTGGTGACTGCTTTTTATTAATTTGGTAACAATTTTTCATCTGGAAAGCATTTGATTTTCCAAATAAATAGTACAATTTGGATGCTGTAAAAATAAAATCTCTATTCTCGTATAATCCCAACTGGTATGAATGAAAATTAGACAGAGCTAGCTTTGAAATAATAACAATGGAGTCATTTTTGCTCTCACAAGAGAAGTTATTAATTATTATTATTAATTGCACAAATACTAATTTCTATATTCTTTGTCATCTGATGTTATAGTTTGTAAAGATCAAATAATAAGGATAAACATGCATTTATGCAGAAATCTAAGCAGTGATAGTGAGATCTAAATTGTACTAGTTTAAATTTGTTTTAATATGTTTATTTATTTAATAAAATGCTGTTATTAAGATATCTCAGCACCTATTAATTCAGATAATTCATGTTTATTGACATAGAGATCTACATTCAGTGAGATTGCTATGCCAACCTAATTCTTGATTTATATTTATGAAGAGATCCAGGTTTATTTCTAATGAGCTATAAAATGAGAATACTGTTAATCAATGGGTATAAACAGATGAAGGCAACATTAGATTGGTCTGTAAATATACTAGCATTACCAATATGTGTTTATAACAGAACACACAGGTTATTAGAACATAAGAATGGCCATACTGGGTCAGACCAAAGGGCCAGGTAGACCAGTATCCTGTCTTCTGACAGTGGCCAATGCCAGCTGTCCCAGAGGTAATGAACAGAACAGGTAATCATCAAGTGATCCATCCCCTATTGCCCATTCCCAGCTTCTGGCAAACAGAGGCTAGGGACACCTCCCTGTCCATCCTGACTAATAGCCATTGATGGACCTATCTTCCATGAATTTATCTAGTTCTTTTTTGAACCCTGCTATAGTCTTGGCCTTCCCAACATCCTCTGGCAAGGAGTTCCACAGGTTAACTGTGCATTGTTGAAGAAATACTTCCTTTTGTTTGTTTTAAACCTGCTGCCTATTAATTTCATTTGGTGACCCTTAGTTCTTGTGTACAGAAAAGGAGTAAATAACACTTCCTTACTTAGTTTCTCCACACCAGTCATGATTGTATAAACCTCTATCATATCTCTTTAGTTGTCTCTTTTCCAAGCTGAAAAGAGCCAACCACATATAGCTGGGGCTAGGAAGAAGAAGGAGGAGGAGGAGGAGGAGGAGCTTACTGCTGGGATATGTAAGGGTTAACTAACAGATATGAAAAACCGCTGGTGTGCTGGCATGGTATCAGGGAGTAGGCAAAGGCATGCACTATTCCCCTTCGCTTAGTAGATAAAGCGTTACCCCTTTCCCCTCCCTTCTCCTTCTTAAGTATTGATAAGTGTTGCAGCTGCATAAAAAATGTGGGGATCTAAAGAAGTGTTATCTCCTCCTCCCTTCCTTTCCCAGCTACATAAGCGAGCCCTGGGTCATGATGGCTCCTTCCTCCCTCACCTGAAAACTGCAAATTAAGGGAATTTTTAGCAACAAATCACTGCAAAGAAATGTATTTTCAAGGGAAAGATGTGTGTATAATATGTGCAATGCTGTAATCAGTCAATAGGGGTGGGTATAATCATAGTATAGGAGTTTCTATTACTTAATAAGGGTTTTTGGTGTGTTGTAATGGATGTAGGCGTTTACATACTGTGACAAAGTTCCTCCTCTACCTTGGTGGGTCTTGCACTTATTGGCCGATTTGCTCGCCTTGGAGGTCATGGCAGCCCTCAGTTTGGCCATTTTCGTGAACCCACAGTCCAGGTCAACTCCTCCTGTGCCTGGCCAGGAGTTGGGAGATTTGGGGGGAACCTGGGTCCGCCCTCTACTCTGGGTTCCAGCCCAGGGCCCTGTGGAATGCAGCTGTCTAGAGTGCCTCCCGGAACAGCTGTGTGACAGCTACAACTCCCTGGGCTACTTCCCCATGGCCTCCTCCCAACATCTTCTGTATCCCCGCAGGACCCTCCTCCTGGTGTCTGATAATGCTTGTACTCCTCAGTCCTCCAACAGTCCGCTTTCTCACCCTCAGCTCCTAGCCCCTCTTGCTCCCAGCTCATTACACATGCACCACAAACTGAAGTGAGCTCCTTTTTAAACCCAGTGCCCTGATTAGCCTGCCTTAATTTATTCTAGCAGCTCTTGATTGGCTGCAGGTGTTCTAATCAGCCTGTCTGTCTTAATTATCTCCAGAAGGTACCTGATTGTTCTAGAACCTTCCCTGTTATCTTACCCAGGGAAAAGGGACCTACTTAACCTGGGGCTAATATATCTGCCTTCTATTACTCTCCTGTAACCATCTGGCCCGACCCTGTCACAATACTAACTTAAATAAAAAGAGTATGCTGTAACTAATCCAGTGCTTACTGGACAATTGGGTCCAGGGGAACAAGTATAGCAATAAAGAAGCCTGTACTCATATCCTCCTCTGGGTCAACCTGCTCCATTTTTCTTCTAACAGTTACTAAAGATTTGTATTTAATCATTCCTCTTCTTATCAATAATAAATGCTTATAAAGATCTGCATCATTAGATTTCTTTTCAGCATTATGTTTGGTCTTAATTAATGTGTACAAGCAGTATAAAATCAGAATAGATTGCCTTAAACACCCTGATTGCTCTTAATGGGTGTTTGTGAACTGAATGAAATGCTCTTTGACTGATAACATGATTGCTTCTAATAAACACTTGGAAACTCATTGAAGTGTTGTCAGACTGCTTCATAAACACATTGATTGCTTTAAATAAATGTATATAAACAGTTTGAAATAACATTAGATTGAGGTCTAAACAATGCATTTGCTATTAATAAATATTATAAGGAATTGGAACAGTATTTGAATGATTTATAAATATTATTGTAATTGAAACATGATTGCAAAAGATTAACATTATTATATTGATTTTATAGTCATGATTGTTAATACATATTTTCAAATATATTGGTATTCAATTAGGTTACTTTATACATATGGTTATTATTAATGCATATTTATTTACAAGTTCTGTATATTTTTATTGCTGAGGTCCCTTTAAATATATGTAACTTTTTTATTATTTGGAGTTGAGTACACACATTTAAAAATTATTATACAGCTCTCTGCATCAAAATAAAGCTCTAAACGAAACCAACAGGAGTAGGGTCAAAACTAATAAAAAGCGACATGGGATTTCAATTAATTGTATTAGCACCAGGAACTTTCCAAGGTCAGTATTCCTTCAGATACTACAATATAAGAGTAAGATGATGGACAGGTAGATAAAGTATGTATGAGAGAGGGAGAGATATGTGTGAACTGGATAAATAATTAAGTTCAGATAGGAGAGAGAGACAGATAACACCACATAGATCAATAGGTAGGTGGATGGATACAGCGGGAGAGAGAGAGAGCGACAGAAGGAGGGATACCTGCAATAGCGAAAGATAAATAAGTAGGTATGGGGCAGATAGTGAGACAGAGGGTTGTGTAAGGGAGGGATAGACAGATAGCTACAGGACAGACAGCGAGATAGAGAGATTGTAGTGTTGTTGTTCCAGTGTGGGCTCCAGGAGGATAGAGAGACAAGCTGGGTGTGGTGATATCTTTTATTGGACCAACTTATGTGTCTCTCTCACCAACAGGTGTTGGTCCTAGAAAAGTTATCACCTCGCCAACCGCATCACTCAGACAGATGCAGGGAGCTGTGGCCCAGGGAAGCTTATGCTCAAATAAATGTGGGAGTCTCTAAGGTGCCACAAGTCCTCCTGGTCTCTTTGCGGACACAGACTAACACGGCTGCCCCTCTGGAGCTCAGACAGAGGGAATTGCACAAGCGGCAGATGGATGAGAGTTTGAAAGAAATCAATATGGAGCCGCCTCTCTTCCTTCCTTTGGGCTGGAAATTGGAACGACAGGAAGAAAGACGCCCTCCCCTGCGGGGGGATGGCCCGATCTGTGGTTCCCAGCCCGCAGGCCAGGCCGGTTTCGGGACCGGTTGCAAAGCGGACTGGTCACCCGTCGCTCTGTGTGGAAGCAGCTGAGGTCTTTTTCTCAGTACTTTATTGCCCTCTAGTGGCGGTTCGAGGAGCTGCCAATCACCGCTTTTTCCTTCTGGTCGGACAGAACCAGCTCCTTTCTTGGTTTGAAATGCTTGATTTATGCTAGACTCAGGGTCCAAACTTCAGGACTAGGAGCGTTTAGAAGACCCAGGGGATATTTTGGAACCCATCTGAAAAAAATCAGCTCCCAGCTCTAATAATAATACAATGATTAATTGTACAAAAATACAATTTATTTATGTACTGCAGAATTGAAATTAAAATAGCCAATAGGGAGAGAGCAATAGCAGTTCGAGTGGAGGCTGTGAGTCAGGACTCCTGGGTTCTGGGAGGGGAGTGGGGTCTAGTAGTTGAAGCATGATGGGGCTGGAAGCCGGGACTCCAGGATTCTAATCCGAGCTTTGTCACAGACCCTCTGCGTGATGTTTTGATAGCTCTGTCCCCTCTCTTTGCCTTAGTTTCCCCATTTATAAAGGAGCTAATGACACTTCCTTACCTCCTGGAGGGTTTTAAATGCTCAGTATATCAGTATCCATGAAGTGCTTTGTGATCTTTCGCTGATAAATCCCGTGGAAGCATTTTGTCATGATATCAAATTGGCCATATGCCTGCAATACACAATCCATGCTGGCTACAGAAGCTGAATAGAAAAGGAGTATCATAGAATCATAGAATATCAGGGTTGGAAGGGACCCCAGAAGGTCATCTAGTCCAACCCCCTGCTCAAAGCAGGACCAATTCCCAGTTAAATCATCCCAGCCAGGGCTTTGTCAAGCCTGACCTTAAAAACCTCTAAGGAAGGAGATTCTACCACCTCCCTAGGTAATGCATTCCAGTGTTTCCCCACCCTCATAGTGAAAAAGTTTTTCCTAATATCCAATCTACACCTCCCCCACTGCAACTTGAGACCATTACTCCTCGTTCTGTCATCTGCTACCATTGAGAACAGTCTAGAGCCATCCTCTTTGGAACCCCCTTTCAGGTAGCTGAAAGCAAATATCAAATCCCCCCTCATTCTTCTCTTCCACAGACTAAACAATCCCAGTTCCCTCAGCCTCTCCTCATAAGTCATGTGTTCCAGTCCCCTAATCATTTTTGTTGCCCTCCGCTGGACTCTTTCCAATTTTTCCACATCCTTCTTGTAGTGTAGGGCCCAAAACTGGACACAGTACTCCAGATGAGGCCTCACCAATGTCGAATAGTACTTGTGGCACCTTAGAGACTAACCAATTTATTTGAGCATAAGCTTTCGTGAGCTACAGCTCACTTCATCGGATGCATACTAGCTCAAATAGCTCATGCTCAAATAAATTGGTTAGTCTCTAAGGTGCCACAAGTACTCCTTTTCTATTTGTGAATACAGACTAACACGGCTGTTACTCTGAAACCTGTACAGAAGCTGAGTTACCCATACAGAATTTATTCAAGCTAAGCCAGAATTTGTTTGTATCCCATGAACCTGCCAGCCAAACTCTGTTTGGTCCTCAGCAAGCAGTGCCGCATTTAGACAAATCTTTTCCTCCTTCAGGTGACTATGGCTGAGTGGGTGGAGCAAATAGAAATATCCCCACAAATGCACTAAGAGCGAAACATGGTATTCAAGGGCACGGACGTTCTGAGGAGTCTACATGTGGTAGGAACTCCAGAAAAACATAGTTAGTCCTTGACATATGCCCTCTATGCCACATTTCCTGCTGTGTGTTGCCATGAGTAGTCAAGGTAACATAAACCTTATTACTATTAACTGATATGTGCCAATAAATAACCATCCCAGAGCTGGCTTAGCTCTGGAATGACAGCAGAGGTATGCCATAAATCCTACAGGTCATCTCCATGGATACTATAGAGTTACTCTGTAAATACTACCCAATTATTTCATAGCAATGAGGAAAGTACAGGAGGGTTGATCTTCAGATATGCTGTAACTGCTACAGTGCTACTACACAGATACTATGGAGTTACTCCATCTATAGTGTATAGTTACTCAGCAAATACTGAAGAGTTACACCAAAGTAAATGAGACCAGAACCTGAGTTTACTCATAGAAAACAATATTACAGACCGTACACTTACAAAATTAGTAAGGAATTACTTGGTAGATACTACAGAAATACTGCACTCTTAGGCACAGATCTTCAAATAACTCTAGGCTCCTTACTGCTGTTGAAATCAATGGGAGCTGGGACCTAAATAGCTTTGAGGAGCTGGGCTACACTGTATATGTCCTGCAAAATTAGTACAGAATTGCTCCAGAGGTTCTTCAGAATGACTCAATAGTTTGTACAAAATTATTATAAAGTTACTCCATAGATACTAGTTATTTACTCCACAGTAACTTTATCACTACTACAAATTTACTCCTTAGATAGTACAAATATGCAATGGTGTAACTGAGGTAAGACTCTGGCCATGCACGTAAAACATTCCCAAAGCCTGCAATTTTCTGTCATTACTTGGTCAGTTTCCTTCCCCAAGACCCACATCTGCTAACCATCTTCCTCATGGCCAACTTTACCTCCTTATTCCTGAAGGTGTAGATCATGGGGTTGGTGAGGGGGAAGACAACGGTGTGCAGCACAGCTAACACCTTCTCCAGAGGGATGGTGTGGAAGGGACGGCAGTAGATGTAGATGGCTGGCACGAACATGACGAAGACGACGATGATGTGGGTGACGCAGGTGGAGGCCACTTTGCTCTGGCCCCGGGGAGAGTGTGCCCAGAGCTTGAGGAGGGAGTAGGAGACCAGGAGGAGAAGGAAGCACAGGAGTATGACCAGCCCATTGTTGGAGAAGGTCAGGATCTCCAGCAGGGCAGCATCGGGGGGGTGACAGAATAGTAGCAGATGTCCATGAAGGCCAGGTTGGCCAACAGGAAGTACATGGGGGAGCCCAGGTGGGGGTCACCCCAGACGTGATGAAGATGAGGATGTTGCCCTGGAGGATGACAATGTAGAGAGCAGGAAGAGGAAGAAGAGGATGAGCTGGACTTCGTGGGCAGGGGACAAGGCCAGGAGGATGAATGTGGTCACCACCGTCCAGTTCTCTTGCCCTATTGCGCTGGACACACACATGCAAAAGGAGCAAAGATGCAGCTCCCCAGTGTAAGGGTAGCCCTGTAGTGAGACCACTAGCCTAGGTTGTGGGTTCAACTCCCTATTCTACCACAGACTTGCTGTGTCTTCTTGGGGCCAGAACACCAAAGGGGTTTAGGCACATAAGCAAGGTACGCCCAATGGGAATTAGGTGCCTGAACTGCTTCTGAAAAATCCCATTGCATCGAATGCCTCTAACTACCTTTGGAAATCTGGACCACAGAGTCTCAGCCATTGAACAGAGGCAGCTTGTCAGGAAGGGAAAGTATGAGCTGAGTTGGAGAGGGGAACCCGGGGTCACACCCGTGGGCATACGTGGGTGGAGGGGTGTGTGGGGCAGAGGGAATCAAGTGGCAGCTAGCCAGGGCCCCACTTTGGTGCCCCCATGCTTATCTCCTTCTCTGCCATCATGTCCCCTTGGCTGGTCCCATGTCCTGGCTGCACCTGATGCTCTGGCAGAGAGGAGCCGGAATAACATCAGGGCTCAGAGAGGGAGAACATCTCCATGCGACTGACAGGGCGCTGAGCTCTCCACGCAGCCCCTCTGCCCATGCGTGGTCCTGAGAGGACTCAGCAAAGCCACAGACAGGCCAGGTGTGCATCTAGGTGGGCAGAGGACTGCTGGTCAGGACTGAGGCATGAGCAGAGCTGTGGGTGGGGGAGCGCAGGGCTGGGCTAGGAAGGGGCTGCGGGTTGGGAGTGAGGGGCACCGGCAGAGCCAGGGGACACAGAGCAGCTGTGCTGTAATGGCCGGTGGGCAGGGGGCTGGCGCAGGAGGCTCTTACATTGGGATGTGGATGTACGGGAGTTTTGGGCGGAGGAAGGAGAAGCAGCTGGATTCCAGGCTGCGGTAGGGGCCATGCAGGGGGCACTGGCGAATTCGTGCCTAGCCATGCCCGGTCAGTGCATCTTTGCACCGGAACAACAGGCCCCTCAGGATCCTGTGGGCTGGTACTACCCCCAACCCATGCCTGGCTGGCAGGAGACCGGGAGTAGGGAAGCTGCACTGCAGGTGGCAACAGAGGGAGGGCACTGTGCTTGGCAGCACACGGGGCAGGGAGATGGAGAGAGAGCAAAGGAGGAATAAAAGAGAAAGGGGGCGAGTGGTGGAGACTCACCCTGAGCTGCCTTTAGTGAGTGAGAGGCGCTCAGCCGAGTGCCATCTCCATCCCCTGCTGCCACATGGCCCCCGGTATATCCCCACTGGCAGGGACGGGTGTCCCCAATCCCCACTGGGGGGGGAGCAGACCTCGGTAGTGGTGTGTGTGTGTGCAACTGCTGCTCGCTTAATTCAGCACTGAGCAAACTCACCAGCTCCAGGGGAAGCCGGGATCTCAGCTGCCAGGACGGGTAGCTGGGGAGCGGGGAGATTGGACAGGCCAGTGGGGCTCCAGCAAGACAGTGTCCCCACAGCAGGGGGTGCTGCAGGATGCCCTTCTGTGAGGGGGACTGGGAATGAAACATGGGGACAGGGGAGAAAAGGGAGATGAACCAAGTCACGCAATCAGTACTTAACAAAACTTGATGCCTGGCTTCCCACATCCTCTGCTCTAACTGCTAGACTCTACTCCCTTCTCAGGGTTGGGGATGGAACCCAGATGTCCTGGCTCCCAGTCCATGCTACTCTGTCCCACTTGATCCCACTCCCCTCCCAAGGCTGAGGATGGAACCCAGGAGTCCTGGCTCCCAGCCAGAGGCAGATTAAGGTTTCTTGGGATCCTGGGCCAGAGCAAATGCACCTGCAGTCCCACCCCCATTTTGCCCCTTCCTCCTGTGTCCCCACCCACGGCCTCACATCTTTTTGCCCCTTCCCTTGGGCCCCAGCCTGTCCCTCTGTGGCTCTACAACCCGTTTGCTCCTTTCTGCCCCCCCCTCCCCCCCCCGGCGGCCTCAAGACCAGAGAAGCTCTGTCCTCCTGCCATGGCCCCAGGGCCGCAGCAGGGAGTGAGAGCTCCCCCGGCCCTGAGGCCGCGGTAGATAGCGAGAGCTCCTCCAGTCCCAGGGCCGCAGCAGGGGTGCTGGGGTTGGGGCTTCCTCTGCCACCCCCAGAGCTTCAGCAAGGGACCAGGGTTGGGGCCCTAGGGTTTCTCCCGCCCCACCCGCTTGGTGCTTCTGCCGTGTGGGGACTTCCCCTGCCACGCTGTAGCCTCTGCCCGGGACGGGGCAGCGGGGGCTTCCCCTGCCACCCCTGGCTTCTGCTGGGGATGGGGTTGGGACACGCTAGGCTGGGACTTCCACCGCTCCTCGGCTTGTGCTGGCAATGGGGTCGTGGCACTAGGGTTTCCCCCGCTTCAACTGCTCCTCCCTGTGCTGCGGCTGGGGAGTGGGGTCAGGTGTGGGGGCTTCCCCTATCCCATGGCCAGAGCTCTGGGCTTTTGCAACCCGGCAGTAGATTTTTTTCTGAAGGCCCCATTTGGCCAGGGCCACTGGGGACGGGCCTAGTCGGCCCAGTGACTAATCTGCCACTGCTCCCAGACCCCACTGCTCTGACCCACTAGATCCCAATGCCCCCCCAGAGCTGGGGATGGAACCCAGGAGTTCTGGACCTCAGCCCCAACCACTTTAACCCACTAGACATCCCTCCCCTCCCAGAGACAGGATAGAACCCAGGAGTCCTGGCTCCCAACCTGCCCTTTCTAACCCACTGCACCCCACTACTCTGTTCTAACCACTGGAAGCCACCACCAGCTGAGCTTGGACAGAACCCAGGAGACCTGAATTGAAGTCCTGGAGACACTACAGCCCCAAAATGCAGTTTCCAGTGATCTGAAGCTATCCATGGATTTGCCGTATTTTGGTGGTGGGGAGCTTACGAAATGGCCAGAGGGAGAAGGGCTGATGTCTCCTTTTTATCTGTTAGCCCAAAGGTTAACACACATGGGTTGTGGGAGCCACAGTTCAAGTCCCCCACCTTGCTGATGGGAAGGTAGGATTTGAACTTGAGTCTCCGCTATTAAAAGCAGGCCCGTTAGCCTCCAGCCTATGGGATATTCTGGCATGGAAGCCCTTCATTGTTTCCTGTGGAAATTATCTGACTTGATATGAAACTCTTGGGCTAAAGGAAGAAAGCAGCAGCACCAGCCTCACTCCAGAGCCTGGTTTGTCAAGGCACGTGCCTTGAAGGTGGGAATTGGAAGGGCCAGTCCCCCCGGCTCCAATTATTAATCCATAATGCAATGGCTTCAACAGGAGACATTTCTACACCAGCTTATCCCATAGCCCAGTGGTGTAGCTGTGCTGCTATAAAGCAAGAGACCCAACTTCCTAGTCCTTCTTCACACCACGGAGATGGGGGACTTGAACCCGGGGATTTCACATTTCATTGTGGGTTGAATGAAATATTTCCATCTACCCTACCCACAATTTTCCAATTCCCTTAATTTTTTCTGGATTTTTTCAACTCTGTTCAGGTTGATGCAATTTCTTCCCTCCTCTGCTTTTTCCAAACTGTCAGAGATCTGAAAACTCAGCGAGTCACACAGATGTAGTAGCCACCAGGCAAGCTGATGCCATTCACTCTCCATGCATGCATAGTGCCTACCACAAAGAACAACCCAATATTGGTTTGAGTACAGGCAGCGCCCGGCACAATGGGGGCCCTGATCTCGGTTGGGGACTGTGCAGCCCCCGGTACAATGGGACCTGATCTCAACTGGAGTCTGTGCAGCGCCTGACACAATGGGGGCTCTGATCTTTGGTTGCTTGTTTAGCTGGTACTCTAATCGAAAGAATGATTTCTATGGAAACTGGGCAGCCACATTCCTAGGTGGCTTTGAAAATCTGACTCATGGGGGCAGAGTTAAGGCTGTGAGTGCAGCATTTTCCTGAATTGTGAGTCTTTAATTGCGCAGCCTTCATGTTCTCCTAATCTCCAATTGTGGGATGGAGTGTTTTATGTTTTTAAGCAGGGAAATTGGAGAAGAAAAAATAGAAAAAGAAGCAGCTTTGCTCCTGGGGCTTTGAAACCTTGCTAGAAGTTGGCACATGGGACAGAAGAAAGGTTACATTTAAGGGGATTTTTTTTATTTTCTTAAAAATAGGTACACATTGAGAGTTCTTTGGTAACCTGTAGTCTGACCTCCTGTATAATACAAGACAGAGAAATGCCCTGAAATAATTCCAAACCCTGCACTTCTTCACTCTGACTTTGTTCTATTTCCTTCTGCAGAGCCCATGTCTGCCCAGCAGCCTCTTCATGGCACTGATGATCTCCTTGTTCCTGAGCATGTAGATTATAGGGTTCATGAGGGGGGAGACCACTGTGTGGAACACGGCCACTACCTTGTCCAGGGGGAAGCTGCGGAAGGGCTGGCAGTAGATGTAGATGGCAAAGCTAAACATGATGAAGATGATGATGACGTGGCTGACACAGGTGGAAGCCACTTTGATCATCCCCTTTGAAGGGTCACCTGCCTGAAGTCAGACAAGCAGCACTGCATAGGAGATGAGCAAGAGGAGGAAGCACATCACAGTGGAAAGGCTGAAGAACATGAGGAACTCCAGCACGTAGACATCGGTGCAGGCCAGCTTGATCACCTGGCTGATGTCACAGAAGAAATTGTCCAGCTCGTTGGGGTCACAAAACAGGAGCTAGATGATCAACACCACCTGCAGGAAAGAGTGCATGAAGCTCCCGGCCCAAGCAGCCCCCACCAGGGCACAGCAGACCTCCCTGCTCATCATGCTGGCATAGCGCAGGCAATGGCAGATGGCCACATACCTGTCAAAGGCCATGCCCATGAGCAGGAAGACCTCAGCTGCCCCCAGGAAGTGGATGAAGAAGATCTGTGCTTTTCAGCCCCCATAGGAGGTGATTTTATGGTGGGAGAAGAAGTCAGCCAGCATCTTTGGGGGGGGAGGGGTGATGGAGCAGTAGCAGATGTCCAGGAAGGCCAGGTTGGCTAGGAAGAAATACATGGGGGAGCCCAGGTGAGTGTCGCCCCAGATGGTAAGGATGATGATGTTGGCAGGGAGGATCACAGAATAGAAGACAAAGAACAAGGCGAAGAGGAAGAGCTGGATCTCCCGGGTCTGAGATAACCCCAGCAGCACAAACTCCGTCACCAGTTCAAGTAGCCACTGGGCAAGCTGATGCCAGTCGACCTCCATGCATGAAAAGTGCCCACCATAAAAAACAACATAATATTGGTTTGGTACGGGCAGCACCCAACAAAATGGCAGGCCTGATCTCGGTCAGGGTCTCTGCAGCACCTGGCACAATGGGGCCCTGATCTCGGTCAAGGTCTGTGCAGTGTCTAGCACAATGGGGGCCCTGATCTCAGTCAGAGGTTATGCACCACCTGGTACAATGGCGGCACTGATCTTTAGTTGCTTCTTTAGTTGGTATTCTAAAAGAAAGAATGATTTTAATGGAACTTGTGCAGTTTACTCCAGCTGAGTATCTGATCCTGTATCTATCGCAATGGTTTGCAACCTTTTTTCATTTGTGGAAAATTATGGAGGTGCAGACCCCTTTGGAAATCTTAGACATAGGCTGCTGAACTAAAGTGGTCCGTGGACCACAGGTTGAAAACCAGTGATATATCATATCTGTGAATGGTAGAGTGAAAACCATGTAAAGGAGACGAATGGTCCGATCTCATTAAAATTATTGGAAACTGCGGAGCCACATTCATAGGTGGTTTTGAAAATCTGGCTCATGGGGGTAGAGTTAAGGCTGTTAGTGCAATATTTTCCTGAATTGTGAGTCTTTAATTGTGCAGCCTTCATGTTCTCTTAATGTCCAGTTGTGGGATGGAGTGTCCTGTGTTTTAAGCAGGGATATTTGAGAAGGAAAAGAATAAAAAGAAACAACTTTGCTCTCTGGGGCTTTGAAACCTTGCTAGAAATTGGCACATAAGGCAGAGAAAAGGTTACATTTGAAGGGATAAGTTTTATTTGCTGATAAATAGTTCCATATTGACAGTTCTTTGCTCACCTCTCTCAGCCCACACCACGCTCTTGATGAAATTCTCATGCACCAACTTTCGCAACTGATGTAAACTCTGTAATTACTTTCAAGATACTCCAGAAATAATCTAAAGTATCTCACATATAATAAACAGTCAGTACACAGTTCCTTTATAGATATGCATGGTGGTGGTCAGGGACTCTCTCCTCAGGGGGACTGAGTCATCTATCTGCTGCCCCAACTGGGAAAACCGAGAAGTCTGTTGCTTGCCAGGAGCTAGGATTCACGATGTGACGGAGAGACTGCCGAGACTCATCAAGCCCTCAGATCACTACCCCTTCCTGCTTCTCCACGTGGGCACCAATGATACTGCCAAAAATGACCTTGAGCAGATCACTGAGGACTACGTGGCTCTGGGAAGAAGGATAAAGGAGTTTGAGGCGCAAGTGGTGTTCTCGTCCATCCTCCCCGTGAAAGGAAAAGGCCTGGGTAGGGACCGTCGAATTGTGGAAGTCAATGAATGGCTATGCAGGTGGTGTCGGAGAGAAGGCTTTGGATTCTTTGACCATGGGATGGTGTTCCAAGAAGGAGGAGTGCTAGGCAGAGATGGGCTCCACCTAATGAAGAGAGGGAAGAGCATCTTCGCAAGCAGGCTGGCTAGCCTAGTGAGGAGGGCTTTAAACTAGGTTCACCGGGGGAAGGAGACCAAAGCCCTGAGGTAAGTGGGGAAGTGGGATACCGGGAGGAAGCACGAGCAGGAGCGCGAGCAGGAGCGTACAAGAGGGGAGGGTTCCTGCCTCATACTGAGAAAGAGGGACGATCAGCGAGTTATCTCAAGTGCCTATACACAAATGCAAGAACCCTGGGAAACAAGCAGGGAGAACTGGAAGTCCTGGCAAAGTCAAGGAATTATGATGTGATTGGAATAACAGAGACTTGGTGGGTTAACTCACATGACTGGAGCACTGTCATGGATGGATATAAACTGTTCAAGAAGGACAGGCAGGGCAGAAAAGGTGGGGGAGTTGCATTGTATGTAAGAGAGCAGTATGATTGCTCAGAGCTCAGGTATGAAACTGCAGAAAAACCTGAGAGTCTCTGGATTAAGTTTAGAAGTGTGAGCAACAAGGGTGATGTTGTGGTGGGAGTCTGCTATAGACCTCCAGATCAGGGGGATGAGGTAGACGAGGCTTTCTTCCAGCAACTCACAGATGTTACTAGATCGCAGGCCCTGGTTCTCATGGGAGACTTCAATCACCCTGATATCTGCTGGGAGAGCAATACAGCGGTGCACAGACAATCCAGGAAGTTTTTGGAAAGGGTAGTGGACAATTTCCTGATGCAAGTGCTGGAGGAACCAACTAGGGGCAGAGCTCTTCTTGACCTGCTGCTCACAAACCGGGAAGAATTAGTAGGGGAAGCTAAAGTGGATGGGAATCTGGGAGGCAGTGACCATGTGATGGTCAAGTTCAGGATCCTGACACAGGGAAGAAAGGAAAGCAGCAGAATACGGACCCTGGAGTTCAGAAAAGCAGACTTTGACTCCCTCAGGGAACTGATGGGCAGGATCCCCTGGGAGAATAACATGAGGGGGAAGGAGTCCAGGAGTGCTGGCTGTATTTTAAAGAATCCTTATTTAGGTTACAGGGACAATCCATCCCGATGTGTAGAAAGAATAGTAAATATGGCAGGCAACCAGCATAGCTTAACAGTGAAATCCTTGCTGATCTTAAGCACAAAAAAGAAGCTTACAAGAAGTGGAAGATTGGACAAATGACCAAGGAGGAGTATAAAAATATTGTTCGGGCATGCAGGAGTGAAATCAGGAAGGCCAAATCACACCTGGAGTTGCAGCGAGCAAGAGATGTTAAGAGTAACAAGAAGGGTTTCTTCAGGGATGTTAGCAACAAGAAGAAAGTCAAGGAAAGTGTGGGCCCCTTACTGAATGAGGGAGACAACCTAGTGACAGAGGATGTGGAAGAAGCTAATGTACTCAATGCTTTTTTTGCCTCTGTCTTCACGAACAAGGTCAGCTCCCAGACTACTGCAGTGGGCAGCACAGCATGGGGAGGAAGTGACCAGCCCTCCGTGGAGAAAGAAGTGGTTCGGGACAATTTAGAAAAGCTGGATGAGCACAAGTCCATGGGGCCGGATGCGCTGCATCTGAGAGTGCTAAAGGAGTTGGCGAATGTGATTGCAGAGCCATTGGCCATTATCTTTGAAAACTCATGGTGATCGGGAGACATCCCGGACGACTGGGAAAAGGCTAATGTAGTGCCCATCTTTAAAAAAGGGAAGAAGGAGGATCCTGGGAACTACAGGCCTGTCAGCCTCACCTCAGTCCCTGGAAAAAACATGGAGCAGGTCCTCAAGGAATCAATTCTGAAGCACTTAGAGGAGAGGAAAGTGATCAGGAACAGTCAGCATGGATTCACCAAGGGCAAGTCATACCTGACTAATCTAATTGCCTTCTATGATGAGATAACCGGCTCTGTGGATGAGGGGAAAGCGGTGGAGTTGTTGTTCCTTGACTTTAGCAAAGCTTTTGACACGGTCTCCCACAGTATTCTTGCCAGCAAGTAAAAGAAGTATGGGCTGGATGAATGGACTATAATGTGGATAAAAGGTTGGCTAGATTGTCAGGCTCAGTGGGTAGTGATCAATGGCTCCATGTCTAGTTGGCAGCCGGTATCAAGTGGAGTGCCCCAAGGGTCGGTCCTGGGGCCGGTTTTGTTCAATATCTTCATAAATGATCTGGAGGATGGTGTGGATTGCACCCTCAGCAAGTTTGCAGATGACACTGAACTGGGAGGAGAGGTAGATACGCTGGAGGGTAGGGCTAGGATCCAGAGGGCCCTAGCCAAATTAGAGGATTGGGCCAAAAGAAATCTGATGAGGTTCAACAAGGACAAGTGCAGAGTCCTGCACTTAGGACAGAAGAATCCCATGCTCCGCTAAAGACTAGGGACCGAATGGCTTGGCAGCAGTTCTGCAGAAAAGGACCTAGGGGTTACAGCGGAGGAGAAGCTGGATATGAGTCAACAGTGTGCCCTTGTTGTTAAGAAGGCCAATAGCATTTTGGGATGTATCAGTAGGGGCACTGTCAGCAGATGAAGGGACGTGATCGTTCCCCTCTATTCGACATTGGTGAGGCCTCATCTGGAGTACTGTGTCCAGTTTTGGGCCCTACACTACAAGAAGGATGTAGAAAAATTGGAAAGAGTCCAGCGGAGGGCAACAAAAATGATTAGCAAATAGAAAAGGAGTACTTGTGGCACCTTAGAGACTAACCAATTTATTTGAGCATGAGCTTTCGTGAGCTACAGCTCACTTCATCAGATGTATACCGTTTCCACGCAGTTTCCACGGTATACATCTGATGAAGTGAGCTGTAGCTCACGAAAGCTCATGCTCAAATAAATTGGTTAGTCTCTAAGGTGCCACAAGTACTCCTTTTCTTTTTGCGAATACAGACTAACACGGCTGTTCCTCTGAAAAATGATTAGGGGACTGGAACACATGACTTATGAGGAGAGGCTGAGGGAACTGGGATTGTTTAGTCTGTGGAAGAGAAGAATGAGGGGGGATTTGATAGCTGCTTTCAACTACCTGAAAGGGGGTTCCAAAGAGGATGGATCTAGACTGTTCTCAGTGGTAGCAGATGACAGAACAAGGAGTAATGGTCTGAAGTTGCAGTGGGGGAGGTTTAGGTTGGATATTAGAAAAACCATTTTCACTAGGAGGGTGGTGAAACACTGGAATGGGTTCCCTAAGGAGGTGGTGGACTCTCTTTCCTCAGAAGTTTTTAAGGTCAGGTTTGACAAAGCCCTGGCTGGGATGATTTAGTTGGGGATCGGTCCTGCTTTGAGCAGGGGGTTGGACTAGATGACCTCCTGAGGTCCCTTCCAACCCTGATATTCTATGGTTCTATGACTGTATGATTCTATGAACCTCGGTAGAAGTGCGGGGGGGCACACAAGACCCAGCCCTATGTGGTCCCGCCCCCTGCTCCTCCTTTTCTCCCTGAGGTCCCATTACAACAAAATTAAATCATAGAGAAGAAAATTCTGTGTTAAAGAAACTCATCTCATCACCCCCATCCCTCATGCTGGATTTTAGAACAGTGTCCTAACAAGAATTTGGTGAGAATTAGTGTGTTAAACTCTGCAGATCCCTTTGAATATGAAAAGTGCTAGACTGCTGCACAATTGGAATCCATGTACGTTTAGCACTAAACCTTTCTATAACTGGGGAAGAATTGTGGCAGCTAAGTGCCCAGTTCTGTTATAAGCCAATGAGGCTTTGAAAATCTCTCCCGTTCTTATTTATAGACCACACTGTGGTATTCTAACTACCACTGAATAGTGTCTTAGACTTTATTTCAAGGAATAGGTAGAATAAGGTACAGATTACGTATCTAGCGTGTTCATTACATCATTTGTTAAAAAATGTAATGTTTGCAGCAGTGCTGTAGCCCTGTTGGTCCCTGGACCTTAGAGAGACAAGGTGGGAGAGGTAATATCTTATTGGACCAAGTTCTGCTGGTGAAAGAGACAAGATTTTGAGCTATACAGAGCTCTTCTTCAGATCTGAAGAAGGCTACACTACAAAGTTGGGTTGATGTAAGCTGCCTTGTGTCAGACATCTTCTCTTGTATGTTAGCTAGCTGGTATTAAAAAGTAGAGTAGGGATAGATTTTGAAAGACATACATTAGAGTTAGTCACCAAGGGTCAGCTATTTAAAAGTATTTAGGTGTAAAGAAAGAGATAAGCACCTACGCCTAGATCGTCCTGGTTATATAGACTCCTAATTCCCATTGATTTCAATTTCCGTCTGCTTTTTAGGTGCCTAAATACCTTTGAAAATCTGGGCCTGTCTATCATTGACTTTCTCTGGTTGCTGAGTATATAACTCCCACATCTTCCACTCCATTCACTGGTGAGCTGTAGTTGTAATAACTTGGTTAAGAGACACGACAATATTTCTGATTTATTCTAGGACTGAAAATACGACACTTCCTCCCTCTCAGGCTAAACCTGGTCTGGGGTGAGTAGAAGGAGAGAAATTGGGGTGTTAGTTTCAGAGGATTTTTGAATTAACTAAGAACTTTACAAATTGTATTTCAGGGTTTTTTTTTACTTCCCATGGTGAGAACAGAATGGAGTAATCAAATGACCATCACAGAATTTGTCCTCTTGGGATTTGGGAATCTCCAGGAGCTACAGATTTTTCACTTCTTGCTGTTTCTTGTTATCTACATTGTGACCATGGCTGGGAACATCCTCATTGTTGCGCTAGTTGTGGTGGATCAGCACTTCACATCCCCATGTACTTCTTCCTGGGGAACTTGTGCTGCTTGGAGACCTGCTACAGCTCCACCATCCTACCCAGGGTGCTGGGTCCTGACTGGGCACAGAACCATTTCTTTCCTTGGCTGTGTCATGAAATATTATTTCTTTGGTTGCTTAGTAGCGACAGAATGTTACCTGCTAGGAGCAATGTCTTATGATTACTATTTAGCAATATGGAAACCCCTGCACTGCACAACCATTATGAACACCAAGCAGTCCTTCCAGTTAGCAGCTGACTCTTGGATCTGTGGCTTACTGACTAATACAATAACAACATCTTTAATGTCACAATTATTCTTCTGAGGGCCTTGTGACATTGACCATTTCTTTTGCGATTTAACTCCCCTGTTAAATCTCTCCTTTAGGATGCCCACATGGTGGAACTTGAAACTTTCATTCTGGCCTCCATCAGTACCATGCCACTATTTCTATTAACCCTGATGTCCTACGTTTATATTATTTCCACCATCCTGAAATACCCACCACCATGGGGAGGCAAAAGGCATTTTCCACCTGCTCCTCTCACCTCATTGTGGTCACCGTTTTTTATGATCCCTGATCATTGTCTATATAGTACCACAAACCAATGCACTAAGAGAGCTGCATAAAGTGCTGTCTCTTTTCTACACAGTGTTGACTCCATGGTCAATCCCCTCATATACAGCCTAAGAAATAAAGAGGTAAGCAAGGCCATAGGTAAAGCTGTCAACAAATTTATTGTCTTCAGAGAAACTCAGGCAAAAACAAGCACATTTTGTTAGCTTTAACACAAGGTTGGAAAATGTTTAGAGTCAGGAAATTTTCTTTTTCTTTATCCATGTGAAAAAAATTATGAAAACAAACAAATAAGAATTAATTGAAAAATTCCACATCAAATTTTTGGTTTTAAACAAAAAAATGCTAAGGTTTTTTTTTTTTTTTTTTTTGGTCTTTGTGACAGATTTGGCAACTACCTGATATCTCCTTGGGAAAGCTGATTGAATCAAGTTTAATATTCTTGGGGTCCATTGTATTAAAGGAATGGTTTATGGATTATTGTGGACTGGTCTTGTGTGGAACCTCTCGAGGCAGGAAATGTGACAGATATGAGACCTGGGGGCAGGGTTCAACGGCATATACTGAACATGACAAGAATGGACTTTTGGAGCAAAAAGAGTGAAGTGGTTTTCTTGGGGAACATCTAGGGGGAGGTGAATGCAAATCCATCCCTCTGGTTATGCAAAACCCCAGCCATTTGTAGCTTCGCCTTGAGCTATGGCCATAGTCTGCAGATCATCTGTTACATGACGCTAAGATCAAAGGCTCAAGCTGGCTAAGGAAAAGACTTGACCATTCATGGTGATTCTAATTCTCAATCTGAGACAATTGTGAACTTGTAACCACAGAGAAAACCCAGGTGTGGGTGTTGAAGGACTGACATCTACCAGAGCCCCAGGCTGAAGTTGGGGTGGATTCTGGTAAGCTTTTTTGCAGTCATGTATGTTCTTTTATTGTCTTATAATGTTTTCTCTGTAATGCTTTCACCTTAAGAAAAAATGTGCTTGCTTATAACGAGTAGGATGGTTCCTTACAATTGATGGCAATTGCAGTTGTTTGTAGTTTCTGGAGAGAAAGCAAAGAGATGAAACTGGCCGACTTAGGCAGTCTACCTTGCTGGGAATGTCATAGTGTAGGCAGGAAACTTGAAGCCTGGAAAAAAAAGCTGGTCAGGAGGGAGAGACATGTGCCAAAATGTTTTTTTGTGGTTATGGGTTGTTTTAATAATATGTTTTTACAAAAATCAATTATTTGGAGTCAAAATACCCTGTATATATTTTCTCTGAGTCCTCATTTTTATGTGAAAAAAGTGGTCATGGAAAAGAGACCATCTCTAAAATGGATCTATTGTTCAGGGGCAGATGGAAGGAATCCCACTGGGCTTTTGACAAACACTGGGTAAAGGAGAACACCCTCCAAGGTTCTCTAGCTGTTTTACTCACTTTGGAAAGTGTAATGACCTCATTGACCCAAGCAACACAGTGTCCCATTATCCTAGCATGGCTCCAATCAGGAATACTTTCACACCCTACAGCAGAGTCCACAGTGGAAAAGGTGGGCTGGACATATGTCCCACCAAGACTAAAATGACTCTACCAAAATGGCATCCTGAGACCTATCAAAAATGGTTCAATGCTGAAATGAATGACCATTTTAGGGTGTGATGAACACTGTAGTGGGAGACACAGTCCTGGGGTTGTCCATATGAACCACTCTGGATATTGAAAACCTAGATTTAAAGATGAATAGCCTTATTAATGGAGTCACAAGAGCAGTAAAATCTGGAGGAAGTATTAGCAGATTATTACTTAATCGACACACATTAACTATGGATACTATTTAGTATACTATAATTTAGTTGCTCAATATTTTCAGTATATTAACACCACTATTACATCTATTGTTAGTAATTTAGAACATAATGATATTTTGTTAGCCATTGACTGTGTATGTATATGTAAGGTTCTTAATTTGATCAATCCAGGCTTAGCTGAGATACAGGTGCAGCATTGGCCTCGGTTGTTAGACCAGCACAACTATCATGAGACAACGCTACAGCCAAAACATAAAACACATTACCTCAAACTTTTTGCAATTTGCCAAATTTCATACAATGCTGAATTTGGGAAAGATGAGAATAACCAAGTTTTAATGTTGGTGTGACATTGCACTCCATAATGTTTTATAGAATATGCTTATGAGTGTAAATATGATGTAACTGGAATACACTTTATGCAAAAGGTCTCTTGTAAGGTATCATTACAAAGGTTGTGATCTTCTGAGTGTGTTCATCCTACTGGTTTGCATGTATTATTTTTATGTCTGGAGTTAGGAGAATAAGATATAAACTTGTATTACTGATGTAAACACATTAAGTGGAAGCCAATAATGGAGCTTCAGAATCAATGAACTGTGAATGGGTTTGTTTACCTGAAAGCCTTCCTGTGTACGCGTGGGCCAGTTCCTAGGTATGAAGAAGGAGGTCTTACAATGACATGTAATCATGTCACCTGAACTGGAATCCATCTTAAACCTGGTGCTTTTCCATTTAGAAGGAGGGGTGGGCACCCAGAGAGACAAAAGATCCCCGCCTTGTGCCAAAGCTATAAAAGGGGGTGGAACAGAATAAAGGGGATCCCAGTTATGAGAAAGCCCCTGCTTTTCACCTAAGATGCCTGCTGGAACTGACAAGGACTGTACAGGGGGAAAAGATTGGGCCCAGACTAGGAAGGAGTCTAGTCTGTGAAAGAAGCTTATTGGAACATCTCTGAGGGTGAGATTTACCTGTACTCAGTTTCTTAATGTATTAGGCTTAGACTTATGTGTTTTGTTTTGTTTTATTTTGCTTGGTATCTTACTTTGTACTGTCTGTTATTACTTGGAACCACTTAAATCTCACTTTTTATACTTAATAAAATCATAGAATCATAGAATCATAGAATATCAGGGTTGGAAGGGACCCCAGAAGGTCATCTAGTCCAACCCCCTGCTCAAAGCAGGACCAATTCCCAGTTAAATCATCCCAGCCAGGGCTTTGTCAAGCCTGACCTTAAAAACCTCTAAGGAAGGAGATTCTACCACCTCCCTAGGTAACGCATTCCAGTGTTTCACCACCCTCTTAGTGAAAAAGTTTTTCCTAATATCCAATCTAAACCTCCCCCACTGCAACTTGAGACCATTGCTCCTCGTTCTGTCATCTGCTACAATTGAGAACAGTCTAGAGCCATCCTCTTTGGAACCCCCTTTCAGGTAGTTGAAAGCAGCTATCAAATCCCCCCTCATTCTTCTCTTCTGCAGGCTAAACAATCCCAGCTCCCTCAGCCTCTCCTCATAACTCATGTGTTCCAGTCCCCTAATCATTTTTGTTGCCCTTCGCTGGACTCTTTCCAATTTATCCACATCCTTCTTGAAGTGTGGGGCCCAAAACTGGACACAGTACTCCAGATGAGGCCTCACCAATGTCGAATAGAGGGGAACGATCACGTCCCTCGATCTGCTCGCTATGCCCCTACGTATACATCCCAAAATGCCATTGGCCTTCTTGGCAACAAGGGCACACTGCTGACTCATATCCAGCTTCTCGTCCACTGTCACCCCTAGGTCCTTTTCCGCAGAACTGCTGCCTAGCCATTCGGTCCCTAGTCTGTAGCTGTGCATTGGGTTCTTCCGTCCTAAGTGCAGGACCCTGCACTTATCCTTATTGAACCTCATCAGATTTCTTTTGGCCCAATCCTCCAATTTGTCTAGGTCTTTCTGTATCCTATCCCTCCCCTCCAGCGTATCTACCACTCCTCCCAGTTTAGTATCATCCGCAAATTTGCTGAGAGTGCAATCCACACCATCCTCCAGATCATTTATGAAGATATTGAACAAAACCGGCCCCAGGACCGACCCTTGGGGTACTCCACTTGATACCGGCTGCCAACTAGATATGGAGCCATTGATCACTACCCGTTGAGCCCGACAATCTAGCCAGCTTTCTACCCACCTTGTAGTGCATTCATCACTTTTGTTTATTATTGAACCCAGAGTAAGTGATTAATACCTGTGGGAGCAAACAGCTGTGCATATCTCTCTATCAGTGTTATAGAGGGTGGACAATTTATGAGTTTACCCTCTATAAGCTTTATACGGCGTAAAATGGATCTATTTGCGTTTTGGATCCCACTGGGAACTGGGTATCTGGGCGCTGTAGATAGGTGACCTGCTGAGCAGTTTTTGGATAAAGTCTGCAGCTTTTGGGGGTGTGGACCAGACCTGGGTCTGTGTTGCAGCAGGCTAGCGTGTCTGGCTCAACAAGAAAGGGTTCTGGAATCCCAAGCTGGCAGGGAAAATGGGCTCAGAGGTAATTCCAGCATGTCAGGTGACAGTCGCAAGGGGGTCTCTGTAATCGAACCCATCACAACTGGTTCCTAGATGGACCAAGCGTTCTGTGAGAGTATTTTATGCTAACAGCAGGGTAACTTTTATAAATAATACATATTGTGTTGCAGGGCCAGAAAAGGTTACACATCTGGCAGGCTAATTAACCCAGCTTCAACCGTCAGAGATGTATTAGTAGATAATGTTTGTGGTTTTGCGTGTTTGCATATATATGGTTAGAGGCTGACAATGTAAGAATATAAGAACATAAAAACGGCCATACTGGGTCAGACCAAAGGTCCATCAAGCCCAGTATCCTGTACTCTGACAGTGGCCAATGGCAGGTGCCCCAAAGGGAATGAACAGACAGGTTATCATCAAGTGATCCATGACCTGTCACCCAATCCCAGCTTCTGGCAAACAGAGGCTAGGGACACCATTTCTGTCCATCCTGGCTACTAGCCATTGACGGACCTATCCTCCATGAATCTATCTAACTCCCTTTGGAACCCCATTATAGTATTGGCCTTCACAACACCCTCTGGCAAGGAATTCCAGAGGTTGACAGTGCATTGAGTGAAAAAAACAAATGATTCCTGTCTATCATTGTATTCTGTAATTCAAAGATCAAAAGGAGCTGTTAACATTTAAATGAACTGTTAGTATAGTGATATCACTGTCTTAATTTCTCCTTGAAGTTTGTGGTAAATCACCTGCAAATGGTGGAGATAGGCAATTGCCTTATGTTAATCCATGTAGCTCAGGAGTTCTCAAAATTAGACTGTGACCCCCTTATGACAACAAAAATTGCTACACGACCCCAGAAGGGGAGACCAAAGCCTGAGCCCCAGTTCTCCAGGTGGGAGGGCCAAAGCTGAAGCCCAAGGGATTCAGCCCCAGATAGGGGGCATGTAACCTGAGCCTCACCACCCAGGGTTGAAGCCCTCAAACTTTGGCTTCGGCCCTAGGCAGTGGGACTTGGGCTTCAGTCCCAGGCCTCAGCAAGTCTAAGCCAGCCATGTCCATTGGTCATGTCTGAAGACATAGGATACCCTAACAGTTTAGTTAATAAGAATTGGCTGTTCGCATGTATTTGGGTAGGATCTGAAATATTCAGTGACCTGGTGGGTGATGTGTCTGATCCTTTGGGATTGGTAGAACTTTTTATATGATAAACAAGAGTTTCAGTAACCCTCACCATATTTGCTTGGCTGTCTGGGAGGAAGCCCAAGGCTGGATTGCTATAGGGGAACTGTGTTTTTGGCTTCAGGGTAACAAGTAAGGCATTGTGGGTGCTGTTTTTATTGTTGACTTGGTAAATCCAAGTATTGGAATAACCACCAGTTTGGGGGATTGTCTGTCCCATTCTTTACAGTTTGCCCTAATCGAGCAATCCTAGAGTGGCCCTCCAGGACATATATATACAGCATATATATACAGCATTACCCTAGAGTTCGCCTCATAACTGAGATGGGCTTTGAAATCAATCAAAATGCTGTTCCCAAAGCCGTGGGTGGGGGCTCTGGGAATGCTATATCACTGTCCCAGTCAGTAGGGGAGAAAAAAGCTGGGCTTGATTGGGGAAAACGGGACTCATGAAAGAGGTAACGCAGGTCAAGGACATTGCCTTGGGATATTCCAGTGTCACAGGTTCCAGGAAACTTTCAGAATTTCCAGGAAACTTAGCCGGAGTTTGTCTACATGTAACCAGTATAATCCAGATTGGAACTCATGCTTTCCAGTAGACATGTGATAGGGGCACACTCTCTGAGGTCATTACTCCTCCTGACAATCTAAGCACCCTATTAACTAGTCTGTTTCCACCCTTTATGAAATGACACCTACAAATACAGGATCGAGTGGCACGGTTCCCATAATCAGTCTTATTCACCAACATAAGCAGGGTACCCGAAAGGTCCAAGAGCAGGTGACCAGACCTTGATGAGCCATTCCAGAGGACATCACTTTCCGTCCTCTAGGCAGAATACGCGTGATTGTGCTGGCGGTAACAGTAATTGCATTGATTGAACTGGGCTGGTGTACGCGTTATCCAATAAAGAGGGGAAAATTACAACAGCAGATTTGGACGAGAAAAGGACTAGCTTTAGCCACTAATAAAGCTGTGCTGATGGATGGTAGTTAGGGAGTTATGTTGTACCAAGTCTTTATTACTTGTGTAGTCTTTGGTATAGATGCATTTTAGCTATTTTTACTTTATCCTTATCTTATGCAATATTTTGTTATCCTATTATTTAGCATAGTTAATTATTTAGCATAACTATATTTACATATTAAGGAGGGGATGATAGGATAATGGACCGGGATGTTTTGTTGCAACTAGCAGGTACAAGGAGAAGGGCGGTAACTAACAATTGTTTCATGTTCTCTGTGTGTATATAAAGTCTGCTGCAGTTTCCACGGTATGCATCCGATGAAGTGAGCTGTAGCTCATGAAAGCTCATGCTCAAATAAATTGGTTAGTCTCTAAGGTGCCACAAGTACTCCTTTTCTTTTTGCGAATACAGACTAACACGGCCGTTACTCTGAAAAATATCAGGAGTGTAATACATCACTTGTTTGTATCATTGTATAAAAGGAGAAGTCCTAGGGGCCAGCATCTTGGTGCGCTGACAGAGCTGGTACCCTCAGCGTGGGCATACCTGTGTTAGTGACCTGTAGCCCCTAGGGGGCACTAGGACCATGCTTTGTTGACAATAAGCCTGGTTGAGTGCCTTTGCCACTCAACCGAGCCTGTGGTCTTTCTTTCTGAGTGGCATTGAGGTCAGCTGGATGAGCACACCGCATTCTCTGCTCATGCAGTTAACATCGGAGCTCTGAGAACAGCAGCACTGACTGGCCATAACACCTTAGCATTGCAACGGCACCCCGCAGCACTGAACAACAGGGCTTAGCGGGAAGTGAAACACTCTAAGGATTGGATGCGCCCAGTTCAGGGTGACCCCAGAGGGGACCCAGATTCTCTTCTGCTGAAGCGCCATAAACCTGGCAAACCAGTGGCTTTCTTAGACTTATACATCTGAGACCAATACGTCTGTTAGTCTATAAGGTGCTACAGGACTCTTTGTCGCTTTTACAGATCCAGACTAACACGGCTACCCCTCTGATACTTTCCTAGACTAGATGTTGCTTATGGTCCCTTCTAGCCCCCAAGTTCTATGATTTTTGCACTGTGGGGTGAATTAGAATAACAAATAAGCAGAAGAGGTGACACAAAAGCAGGTTAACTTGTTACCTTGCAGACTGGAGCTCTTAGGAGCCCTCCTTGATCACAGTAGGACGTATTTTAGATAAGGGCCCAAGATAGACCAATGAGGAACGCAAGGGTTTAAGCACCAGGGTTTATGAACTAGTTAAATTGAGTAAAAATTATCCCAATTATCTCTACCTTCCTAAACGCACCCAGGATAGAAAACAATGTTCAGATATAACAATGTGGTATTGTTTGCATATTCACCATGTCATATTTCTGTCTCTTATCTCCAGGACAATCAAGGAAGATATCTTAGGTTCAAAGGCTCCTATTTACCCAATTCCACACTGAAATTGTATCCTGTCCTCTGGACTTTAAACTTGAGATCCATTGAGTTTAAAAGTAGGAAGAGTGAAAAAATAAGTTCCACACCCAAGTTCTCCTTGTTGGTTTTTTATGCTTAAACAATCACATTTCCTGTTGCTTGTAAAGAAACGCTGTTCTTTCTCCCTGAGAGTAGATTCAGACAAAACCAGGAAACTGACTAACCATTCAGTCAGTGACACACTAACAAAAGCACACAAAATAAGACATACCTTAAAAAAAGGTCCCCCCTCCCCCCGCTTATCTCTGTCATTCTAGGAAGCTTTGATTTTACTTGCAACAACAGAATTTTAAGCACACAAACATATGCTACTTCAGCGAATGGCATCACAGATGTGATGCTAAGGGTGTCTTGCACACATAAGTTGTGTATAACTCTCCGGTACAGCCCAGCTAGCGTGGATGCAGGTATACCAGCATAGCTGGGCTTGGCAGTGTTCACTTTTCATTTTTTGTATAACATTGGCAGATAATATTGATTTTTTTTGTCAGCAAAGTTTCAATTTTTATCAGTTTACATTTTCACAATTGTGGCAACTTATGGCTTTTAAGCATTTTTAAACTTGTGATCTGTTTAAATCGCCATAGTGGCAGGAAATCACGGGGGAGGTCAGATGATGACTATTTATGGTGCTACAATTCAAAAAGCTAAAGATTTCGAAGGCAGTTCTTTTAGCGGCGCTGTAAATCTGTGCTGTGGGCAGCATTTCTCACAGCGGGTTTTATACATGCGAACGTGGCAGTCTAACACGTTCTCAAGCAGCACTCTTCTTTCCCTGTTTACCTGTAAGTTTTGATTATTATGGATGGAAATATGTTTTTCCGGGTTTGTGTGCGCAAGTGGTAAAATCAGCCTTCACCAACATTTACCAACGAAAATTGAATCTTTCCAGGCCTAAATACACCTGTTCCCATACTGGTAGGAGATTACGGCTCTTTATACCAGTAAAACTGACTTCACACTAAGGGTTTGTACTGGTATAACTATAGCAGGAAAAAAAATCACCCCCACAACTGGCATAGTTATATCAGGACACAAACACTGCATAGAAGAGGCCTCAGGTTGGAACAGAAGTAGCTGACCCCTGTAACTTTTCATTTCCTGGCTTGCATTGCCTTGTTTTCAGTGGGAGGATTAAACATGAAAATTTACCAGCCTTGGCAAAAATAAAATCATTCTGCTCAGCATTCAGGGGGTCGGGGTAGGCCTAAAGTATGTTGTGTTCACTTAAAATGACTTCCCAGTAGTGTGTGCAAAGAGGTTAAATGGTGCGGTTTAGTGGTAGAGAGCGACACATGGAGTCAGGTTCCATTCTAACCTGTTTGCTTTTCTGTACCTCATTTTCCTCAGCTGTAAAATGGAAGTTGAGTTTTCATTTAGATTGTAGAAGAGCTTTGATACTTTCTAATGAGAGGCCTGTCATGAGGGATTTTTTGCTGTGTTTGATTTATTTTTCCAGGCCTTTTATTATGATTTATTGTGTGTTCTGTGGTAGCATCTAGACATCCCTGTCCCGGGCTAGGAACTCATTGTGCTGGGTGTTGCACAAACACAGAGCACAGACATAGTCCCTCATCAAAGGGCTGACAATCTCAGGAATGCCTTTTCTCTTTATCATTGTTTATAACATTTGCCAGCTGACCTTAGAACAAAGTAGGCCATTTGAACCTTTAAAGGGATGTTCTCAGGTGGAAACCAAGCCAGCGTAAAGTGCAGTGTTTGACTCCCAGCCCCGAGCAGCCCCCATCCTGTCATTGGATCAGCTTCCGATTGTTTTCCAACTGATTTTTCTTCTGCTGCTGCTGCCTGGAAGACCCGCGCAAAGCAGCCAAGTCAATGGTGGTATGCTGGGGCGGTGGCCTCTACATCTCTTCTCTTGTATCTGTTCCACTGTAATAATTAACCAGCTGTCACGGCAGGGACTTGGCCATGGGGCTGTCACCTCACAGGGGACTGCCCTAATCGCTGGTCTGTACAGTCAGTTACTGCCTGGCTACCTATTTAATTATTTATACAAATGGAACAGCTGCTACTGGAACTACTGAAACTAGCTGAAACAACCGAAACTGTTCTACGGGAACAGCCACAAACTAGCCCAATGGTTAGGGTATTTTCCTGGGAGGCAGGAGAGAAGATTTCACCCAGTTACCCTGTACTGAGCCCCATGATTTGTGTTTGGTTAAAGCATGTCCCAGAAAGGCAGTGTGGATTGGAAGCTGCATGAGATGCAAAGTTCACCACTTTCCTTAAGAGTTATCCAGTGGTTATCCACTGGAAATGGGTGCCTTATTTGAATTTGAATTGTTAGATCAAAGAGACCTATTTTCATAAAACAATTCTTCACTGCCACTAATTATATTCCAGTCATTTAATTCTTTATCAATTGCTGTATATCTTTTCCAGGGATCAATGTTAGGCTAACCAGTCTATTTAACTAGGTCATTTCACTTTCCATTTTTGAATATTGGCACAGTATTAGCAGTGTTCTAGTCTTCTGGAATTTCCCTTGGATTCCAAGATTTATTAAAAATTAACATCATTGAGCCAGAGACCTCCTTAGCCAACTCTTTTAGGACTCTTGGGTGCAAGTTATCCAAGCCTGCTGATTTAAAAATGTTTATGACTATTAGATATTGTTTAGCGTCACCCTTCATTTCTAAAGAATTGCAAAGTAGTTCAGCATCCTCACAAAAAACATTATCCTACTTCTTTCCAAATTCAGAACAGAAATATTTGCTAGGATTTTTTCTGTTCCTAATATATTTTAAAAAGTCCTTATTTTCTCTAGCCCTGCCATCTGTGTAGTTTTCCCTGATGTCTTTAGCTTTCCTTATCAGTGTTCTACACATCATAATTTTTAAATTATATTGATTCTCGTCCATCCTCCCTGTGGAAGGAAAAGGCCTGGGTAGAGACTGTCGAATCATGGAAGTCAATGAATGGCTATGCAGGTGGTGTCAGAGAGAAGGCTTTGGGTTCTTTGACCATGGGATGGTGTTCCAAGAAGGAGGAGTGCTAGGCAGAGATGGGATCCACCTAATGAAGAGAGGGAAGAGCATCTTTGCAAGCAGGCTGGCTAACCTAGTGAGGAGGGCTTTAAACTAGGTTCACCGGGGGAAGGAGACCAAAGCCCTGAGGTAAGTGGGGAAGTGGGATACCGGGAGGAAGCACGAGCAGGAGCGCGCGAGAGGGGAGGGCTCCTGCCTCATACTGAGAAAGAGGGGCGATCAGCGAGTTATCTCAAGTGCCAATACACAAATGCAAGAAGCCTGGGAAACAAGCAGGGAGAACTGGAAGTCCTGGCAAAGTCAAGGAATTATGATGTGATTGGAATAACAGAGACTTGGTGGGATAACTCACATGACTGAAGTACTGTCACAGATGGATATAAACTGTTCAGGAAGGACAGGCAGGGCAGATAACGTGGGGGAGTTGCATTGTATGTAATAGAGCAGTATGACTGCTCAGAGCTCAAGCATGAAACTGCAGAAAAACCTGAGAGTCTCTGGATTAAGTTTAGAAGTGTGAGCAACAAGGGTGATGTCATGGTGGGAGTCTGCGATAGACCACTGGATCAGGGGGATGAGGCTTTCTTCCAGCAACTCACAGAAGTTACTAGATCACAAGCCCTGGTTTTCATGGGAGACTTCAATCACCCTGATATCTGCTGGGAGAGCAATACAGTGGTGCACAGACAATCCAGGAAGTTTTTGGAAAGTGTAGGGGACAATCATAGAATATCAGGGTTGGAAGGGACCTCAGGAGGTCATCTAGTCCAACCCCCTGCTCAAAGCAGGACCAATCCCCAATTTTTGCCCCAGATTCCTAAATGGCCCCCTCAAGGATTGAACTCACAACCCTGGGTTTAGCAGGCCAATGCTCAAACCACTGAGCTATCCCTCCCCCCCGAAATTTGCACAATTTCCTGGTGCAAGTGCTGGAGGAACCAACTAGGGGCAGAGCTCTTCTTGACCTGCTGCTCACAAACTGGGAAGAATTAATAGGGGAAGCTAAAGTGGATGGGAACCTGGGAGGCAGTGACCATGAGATGGTCGAGTTCAGGATCCTGACACAGGGAAGAAAGGAGAGCAGCAGAATACGGACCCTGGAGTTCAGAAAAGCAGACTTTGACTCCCTCAGGGAACTGATGGGCAGGATCCCCTGGGAGAATAACATGAGGGGGAAAGGAGTCCAGGAGTGCTGGCTGTATTTTAAAGAATCCTTATTTAGGTTACAGGGACAATCCATCCATGAGGCCAGATGCGCCGCATCCGAGAGTGCTAAAGGAGTTGGCGGATGTGATTGCAGAGCCATTGGCCATTATCTTTGAAAACTCATGGCATTCAGGGGAAGTCCCGGACGACTGGAAAAAGGCTAATGTAGTGCCCATCTTTAAAAAAGGGAAGAAGGAGGATCCTGGGAACTACAGGCCAGTCAGCCTCACTTCAGTCCCTGGAAAAATCATGGAGCACGTCCTCAAGGAATCAATTCTGAAGCACTTAGAGGAGAGGAAAGTGATCAGGAACAGTCAGCATGGATTCACCAAGGGCAGGTCATGCCTGACTAATCTAATTGCCTTCTATGATGAGATAACTGGCCCTGTGGATGAGGGGAATGCAGTGGACGTGTTATTCCTTGACTTTAGCAAAGCTTTTGACATGGTCTCCCACAGTATTCTTGCCAGCAAGTAAAAGAAGTATGGGCTGGATAAATGGACTATAAGGTGGATAGAAAGTTGGCTAGATTGTCAGGCTCAGTGGGTAGTGATCAATGGCTCCATGTCTAGTTGGCAGCTGGTATCAAGTGGAGTGCCCCAAGGGTCGGTCCTTGGACTGGTTTTGTTCAATATCTTCATAAAGGATCTGGAGGATGGTGTGGATTGCACTCTCAGCAAGTTTGCAGATGACACTAAACTGGGAGGAGAGGTAGATACGCTGGAGGGTAGGGATGGGATCCAGAGGGCCCTAGACAAATTAGAGGATTGGGCCAAAAGAAATCTGATGTGGTTCAACAAGGACAAGTGCAGGGTCCTGCACTTAGGACAGAAGAATCACATGCACCACTACAGACTAGGGACCGAATGGCTAGGCAGCAGTTCTGCAGAAAAGGACCTAGGGGTTACAGTGGGCGAGAAGCTGGATATGAGTCAACGGTGTGCCCTTGTTGCCACGAAGGCCAATGGCATTTTGGGCTGTATAAGTAGGGGCATTGCCAGCAGATCGAGGGATATGATCGTTCCCCTCTATTCGACATTGGTGAGGCCTCATCTGGAGTATTGTGTCCAGTTTTGGGCCCCACACTACAAGAAGGATGTGGAAAAATTGGAAAGAGTCCAGCGGAGGGCAACAAAAATGATTAGGGGACTGGAACACACGACTTATGTGGAGAGGCTGAGGGAAGTGGGATTGTTTAGTCTGCGGAAGAGAAGAATGAGGGGGGATTTGATAGCTGCTTTCAACTACCTGAAAAGGGGTTCCAAAGAGGATGGATCTAGACGTCTCTCAGTGGTAGCAGATGACAGAACAAGGCGTAATGGTCTCAAGGTGCAATGGGGGAGGTTTAGGTTGGATATTAGGAAAACCTTTTTCACTAGAAGAAAAGGAGTACTTGTGGCACCTTCGAGACTAACCAAATTATTTGAGCATAATAAATTGGTTAGTCTCTAAGGTGCCACAAGTACTCCTTTTCTTTTTGTGAATACAGACTAACACGGCTGCTACTCTGAAACCTTTTTCACTAGGAGGGTTGTGAAACACTGGAATGGGTTCCCTAGGGAGGTGGTGGACTCTCCTTCCTCAGAAGTTTTTAAGGTCAGGCTTGACAAAGCCCTGGCTGGGATGATTTCGTTGGGGATTGGTCCTGCTTTGAGCAGGGGTTTGGACTAGATGACCTCCTGAGGTCCTGTCCAACCCTGATATTCTATGGTTCTATGATTCTATGATTGTACTTACTTCTCTTTTTTACATTTGTTATATATTGCATTTTTTCTATTGCTGCATTCAATCCACCACTCAACCATAATGGGCTTTTAGCTAAGGTTATCTTCTTTCTTTAGAGACACAATGCTCTCCTAATTGATTTAATGTAAGTTTCAGAAACCTCATATTTTACACCTATAAAGGAATTATCTGTTTATTGCAGAAAAAATGATCTCCGCTGAGATGCTAGGAATAAACTGTCGTGAAGAACTGGAATTAGATTTCAGATCCCCTCGTTGAATTGTTTGTAATCTGAGTGCTTTGGAAATTGAAGCTATGAAGTTCATCAACACACAAACCAACAATTGTGTATCTAAGGCGATATCACAGTGGAACAACTGAGCATGAGCTATTTTGAGAAAGCACTATTTTCACTTTCATTCTTACTCAAGGTTTGTAATCATTCACATATCTGAATGTACTCACTCAGTCTTCAGACTTCACTAGGGAAGATCTCATCAGAGGTGAAAATGGCAATTGGCAGTAAGTTCACTGAAATATGGAAAAAATATTTTACTCTTATATCAACATCGTTATATTCACTCATTTTGGTCGTGCTTGAAAAGATAATGGAATCTGAGTTTCAATGCCCAGAAGAGCTGACACTGAGATATTTTTACTGCATCTTCTATTTCATTCTGCCAGCTGTGACAGTTTTTATATTAGGCATAATTTTCCAGCCAGTGTGTCTACGTCCTTCTGACAGAAAAAACAAATTCTACTACTGTGTCAAAAAATGCAAAACTCAGTCTTCAGACAAGTACGAGTTTAATAGCTGCTGGGGCAGTTGTTTAAAGGCTGTTTTTCCTGCTCTGTTGTGGATAGTGATACTTCTTCTGGATGGAAGATATATTGGCTGCGCCACGGGCAATATCACAGGTCATCATATTTCCCAGGTAATATTCACCTGCCTTGAGAGATGAAATGTTGCTTTCATTCAGCCGGTTTTCTTGAGTTGCTCTAGAATTTTGCCACTTGTGTTTTATATTGTGCAGGAAAGATAGTTTCTATTAAAAAAATAGAGGAAGCCAGGTCTGCCACCAGTTGCTACACAATGTGAGCCGAGGTTTCATTATTTCTTCAGCTTTCTAAAGGGACGTCCATCCTTGATTGTAGAACTCAGGCAAAGAATAAACAATATACATAAGATTACTCATTACAAAAAACATGTCTAAGAGGTGGAAGCTAGACAACGAGTGCAATTATCTGAATTCGTTTCACTGGTGTCACAAATTTCAGAGTAACAGCCGTGTTAGTCTGTATTCGCAAACAGAAAAGGAGTACTTGTGGCACCTTAGAGACTAACCAATTTATTTGAGCATGAGCTTTCGTGAGCTACAGCTCACTTCATCAGATGCATACCGTGGAAACTGTAGCAGACTTTATATATACACAGAGAATATGAAACAATACCTCCTCCCACCTGCTAGCACCAGCAGGAGAGTGAATTTGTGTGGGGGGGTGGAGGGTGAGAAAACCTGGATTTGTGCTGGAAATGGCCCACCTGTTGATCACTTTAGATAAGCTATTACCAGCAGGACAGTGGGGTGGGAGGAGGTATTGTTTCATATTCTCTGTGTATATATAAAGTCTGCTACAGTTTCCACGGTATGCATCTGATGAAGTGAGCTGTAGCTCACGAAAGCTCATGCTCAAATAAATTGGTTAGTCTCTAAGGTGCCACAAGTCCTCCTTTTCTTTTTGGTGTCACAAAATGTACTGAATTCTTTTTCACTAGTTTCCTTTTCCTGTATGGATGGGAAATGTCTCAATAAATAAATGTTTTTCATTTCCTGGGGCAATCCCAGTTGTTTGAGTCCTTGAAGGAATGTAGGTCCAGATTTTAAAGAGACAAGGTGGGAGAGGTAAAGTCTTTTATTTGATCAACATCTGTTGGTGAGAGAGACAAGCTTTCAAGTTTACACAGAGCTCTTCTTCGGATCTGTGTAGCTCGAAAGCTCGTCTCTTTCATTAGCAGATCGTGGTCCAATAAAAGATATTCCCCCACCCACCTTTTCTCTCTTGTATCCTGGAACCAATTCAGCTACAACAACTCTGTAAAGAGATTGTTAAATGTATTCAGGCACCTTTTTGAGGAGCTAGGTGGGCCCTCTTTGTTAGCTCCTGTTTGCATATTCCAGGGGAGTTAAAATGCCTTATTTCCAGTCTGAATTTCTCTGTCTTCTATTTCCGGCCTTTGGATTTTGTTAGGTTTTTGCCTGCTAGATTGAAGAGCCCATTACGAAATATTTGTTCCCCAGGTAGGTACTTACAAATGTGATCAAGTCACTCCTTAATCTTCTCTTTGATAAGCTAAATAGAGTGAGCTTCTTGAGTCTCTCACTATAAGGCATGTTTTCCAATCCCTTAATCATTTTTATGGCTCTTCTCTAAAACCTCTCCAATTTATCAAAATTTGTCTTGAATTGTGGGCACAAGAACTGGACATAAGATAACAGGAGTGGTCACACTAGTGCCACATACAGAGGTATAATAACCTCTCTACTCCTATTTGAGATTCCCCTGTTTATGCAGACAAGGAAGCCAAACCTAATGGTCCCTTCTGGCCTCAACTCTATGATGATCATTGTAGCTAAATATAAATAAAAGGATTTGTCCTCTAGACCCTTCTGGTGGGATATAAAAGAGTTATAAAAACGTCTAATGCAAATAACAGGTTTTAACATATTGATTTTTTTCAAAGATTGTTGGACTCGTTATCATGGTTGCTGTTGTCAGTATCGGTGTGGCATGCACGTGCTGCTGCAAGAAGGGCTACAGAGAAAACATAACAATAACAGTGGATAAAGAAACCAAGAAACTACTAGAGCAAGAAGTTTATGACCATATTTTAAAACAGAAGAAAAAGGCTATCTGGCAACGCTTAAATGATGAATACTTAGCTGACCCGGAAACAATATTGGAATCTATTGACAAAAAAAAGATAACTGGTATGATAGATAGGGTTTGTAACAATTCAAGAGAAGGCTCAGCTGACCAAAGAGAAATAGTAATGGTCAGTATTTCACCTCAAGGGACCTCCAGTCTGTTACCTCAAGGGACCTCCAGTCCTTCACGTCAAGGGACATCCACTCCATCACCTCAAGAGATATGAGAAATCTCAAGTTGTCCAAGGGTGTGAGTTTTTCTGTATTTTAATATGACAGCACAGAAAGACTGGTAACTGATTAATATACCAGTAACAACGCCAAACCATGACTACACAGCAACTGCAATCTACTAATTGCACAAAAACCAAAGTGGAAAATAAGGAAGGACATGCATCCCCAGCAGTTCTGCTCCTCAGCCTCCCCGTGCAGTTCTTGGCTTCCTCTCCCAGGTTGGGGGGGCTGTAGTGGGTTCCCCTCCCCATTCCGGGCTGCGGAGGGTGGCTCTAGGGGCTCCTCACCAGTTGGGCTCTTTAGGTCCCTCTTCCCCTCCCATGAGAATGGTGTCTGGATGCCGAGGGGGTGGGGAGGGGGAGAGAGCTCTGAGTGCAAAGTGCCAGATCCGTAGCAGCACTACACCTCTGCTGGATGAGATTTCCTGAGGTATGTGTAAAAACATGACACAGGGTTCAAATGTGTAAGTCTTACAACTCAGGTGTGAGAACTGCGAATACAGACTAACACGGCTGCTACTCTGAAACGTGAGAACTCCAGTCCTTCATTTCACAAGGTCTCCAGTTCTTCACCATAAGAGATCTCCAACCCTTCACCTCAAGGGTTCTCCAATTTTCCACTTCAAGAGGTCTCAATACCTTCGTCTAAGAGGATCGCCAACCTTTCACCTCAAGAGATCTAAAACTTTCATCTCAAGGAACTACAGATTTCTGATTTCTAATAGTCGTGTAATTTATAAGGGAAAAGCTGCAACATAACCTCATAACCTGCTTCTCTCAATTTCAGAACAGCAGAAATGGAAAACAAAGAGAAATTAAAATTAAGGATGATTAAAACTCTGTCCATATCTAGTTAAACAATGGCTATAGGGTGACCACTCATCATTAAAATGAAAAGGAGGACTTGTGGCACCTTAGAGACTTAAAGGTGCCACAAGTCCTCCTTTTCTTTTTGCGAATACAGACTAACACGGCTGTTACTCTGAAACCATCATTAAAATATCTTCCAATGGCCAAGTAAGTTTTTGAAATGTAGATAGAAGTTTGAGGTACCCACAGTGATTTGTGTTCAGGAAGAAAATCTGAGAGACTGCCAATAATCTGCTCAAGACTGCTGCAGCTGTTAAATAGTTTAAATACAAGGCTTACCTAGCAAACATGGCTCAGCTGTTTTTCATATGCACTAGATTTGCTTTCGCATTTACTTTCATATTTATATGTGCAAGTCATTTAAAAATAAAGGCACTCTGAAACTCAACACTTGTGTCGCTGGTTTGGTTTGGCTTGAATGATCTCACTCAAGGAACAACACACACAGTCAAATTCATGGAATAAACGAAAGCTGATTACAATGCCTTGAGCAGGTGGGTTGGACTACTCTGAGCCGAGCCCTCACATCAACTATACTGGCCAGGGGGAGTTAACTTACGCTGCTGGAGTGTGAGAGGCAGTGTGGCCTAATGGATAGCTGAATGACCTTGGGCAAGTTGCTGCATCTCTCTGTGCCTCAGTTTCCCCATATACACAATGGGGATAATTCTACTGACCTCCTTTGAGACCTATGGATGGAAAGCACTACACATGTGTGTATAAATGTGATGTGGATAAATTGGAGAGAGTCCAGCGAAGGGCAACAAAAATGATTAAGGGTCTAGAACACATGACTTATGAGGAGAGGCTGAGGGAGCTGGGATTGTTTAGCCTGCAGAAGAGAAGAATGAGGGGGGATTTGATAGCTGCTTTCAACTACCTGAAAGGGGGTTCCAAAGAGGATGGCTCTAGACTGTTCTCAATGGTAGCAGATGACAGAACGAGGAGTAATGGTCTCAAGTTGCAGTGGGGGAGGTTTAGATTGGATATTAGGAAAAACTTTTTCACTAAGAGGGTGGTGAAACACTGGAATGCGTTACCTAGGGAGGTGGTAGAATCTCCTTCCTTAGAGGTTTTTAAGGTCAGGCTTGACAAAACTCTGGCTGGGATGATTTAACTGGGAATTGGTCCTGCTTCAAGCAGGGGGTTGGACTAGATGACCTTCTGGGGTCCCTTCCAACCCTGATATTCTATGATACAAGAGCTAGGTAGTATCTTTATCATGGTCCCAAAAGGCAGAGTTAGGTAAGAATTGGTTTTCCCTGTGCTATGAATATCTTAGAGATTTCACCAAATTTTCCCATCCTGAATCAGATGAAATCTTGAAATTTTTCAGCAACCAAAAATCTGGGGGAAATTATTGTTTCTGGTCAATTAAAATATATCAATCATTTCAAAATGTCTTGTTTCAATTTTGACCCTTTTAATTTTTTAACCTTTTTTCTATTATAGTTAGCTTCCATTTAGAAATGAACCTGAGTTGCCCAAAATGTCAAATTCCTGTTTGTCTGTCATGTCCACTGGTCTATATTTGTATGCCACACCCACACAGTGTGGAGCTCTGTCACCCCCTGGTGGTGGCGTGACCACCTAGACATCAATGAGACAGCTACAACCTAGGTTAAGAGTCTTTTAGCTCAGGTTGTAATGGCCGCTGTGCTAGGATCCAGACAGATGGAAAGACTGTGTGTTACATATTAATAGATTTGTAGATTTCCCAGTTGCATAGGCCACTGGCCATCTGTTTCTCTTCTCTGATTGGATGAGTGTAGCTCCGAGAAGCAGTGTTCTGCCATGAATACTCAGTGACGAGATCGAAATTCACTTTCCCTACATGTTCCTCTCAATTTATTCCAGATACACCCTTCCTGGGAACACCAGGCCCATGGGAGTGGACTGTGACAGATATGACGAACATAGGCCTATTATTGTATTTATTGTTTTGAATGTTATCTGCAGGGGCGAACCAATCCATGAAAACTTCAAAGACTGTTCTATTATGGGACAACATAGGCCCACAGAATATTCATAGCCCTTTGTATCAATGTGTTGTATGTATTTGTGTGTGCCTAGTTGCTGCGGGGATACCCGTGGACTCTGGAATCATTCAGGTGCTGTGCAGACCCCAATCAAGATCAGGGCCCCCTTTTAGCTGGGCGCTGCACAGACCCTGACCGAGATCTGGGCCCCCATTGTGCTGGGCACTGCACAGACCCCCCAGCTGAGAACAGGGAACCCTTTCCTGTGAAAAGTTTCAGTTTCAACAAATCCACATTTTTTGAGGGAAATATTACTAATAGAACATCTAATTTTAGACAAAAAATGTGTATGCGTTTAGATTGTTTTGAAATAGAGTCTGAAAAATCACTCTATGTTTTTTTGAAATAAAACAGTATGTGTTGCTTTTTTAAAATTTGTGTTTTATTGAAGGTATTGTACACTTTTTTCTTATACAGGCTTAAAAACTAGGTTAGTTAGCAATATTTTTTACACTTTGGTTTTATTGTTTTATTTTATTTGGTTTTATTGTGTGACATTTCTGCAACTACTGTCACGCCACGTACAGCCGCAAACATCAGCACGCCTGTAAAAACCACTGTTGTACGTGTAATAGCGTTGAGTGCCTTGAAGTGCCTGGGGGAAAAAAAGCTGCCCCAGCTGTAAGCTATTTTGCAGGTCCAAGGCCTGTTTAGGAAGACACAGAGTTCTGGAAGCAGATGGTAAAGTCGAATGTAAAACTAGAAGTCTTTGCAATAAGTGTGGCTTCTACGATGTTAAAAATCAATGGTGTAAAAGCAAAAAGTGTCCCCAGTGTTATCAGAAGACAGACAGCATAGATGGTCACGAGTGTTATACGTGTAATATCTGGACTCCAGAAGAGGGGAAGGATTATGTGTTTTATGATTTTGAATGCATACAAGAAATGGGGGTACATGTGCCAAATTATGTTTTTGCCTTGCATTTAGATAAAGAAACCAGCTGGGAATTTAAGGGGGAAAAATGCATGAGAGAGTTTATTTCAACCTTTGTAGACAAGCATTTTAAAGGATACACTTTTATCGCTCATAACGCTAAAGGTTACAGTTGTTATTTTATCTGTAGACAATTGATTAAAGAAAAAAATGTCTGTTAGCCCCGTAATGCAAGTCAGAAAACTAATGTGTGTAATGGTGGTGGACTTAGACATCAGGTTTATAGATTCTTTAAATTTTCTTCCCATGAAACGCAGCAAGTTACTCAAAGCTATGGGGTGTGAGGGAGTGAAGGGGTATTTTCCACATTTTTTAACACAGCTGAAAATCAGAACTATGTGGGTCCTATGCCCAGGGTAGAGTACTTTGGAGTAGAATACATGATGCCTGAAGAAAAAAAGGATTTTCTGAACTGTTACCAACACAACTGCCAAAACTAATTCAATCTCCAAAAAGGACTGTGCTGGTATTACCAGAACCAGAGGTGGTTCCAGAGAGGATGGTTCTAGACTATTCTCAGTGGTAGAAGAGGACAGGACAAGGAGTAATGGTCTCAAGTTGCAGTGGGGGAGGTTTAGGTTGGATATTAGGAAAAACTTTTTCACTAGGAGGGTGGTGAAACAGTGGAATGCGTTACCTAGGGAGGTGGTAGAATCTCCTTCCTTAGAGGTTTTTAAGGTCAGGCTTGACAAAGCCCTGGCTGGGATGATTTAATTGGGGATTGGTCCTGCTTTGAGCAGGGGGTTGGACTAGATGACCTCCTGAGGTCCCTTCCAACCCTGATATTCTATGATTCTATGATTCTATGAAAGATGTTGAAATTTTCCAAGAGGCTTGTGACCGGTTCAGAAAAGAAGTCATGAAAATTACAAAAAACCCAAAATGTTAAAAACCCAGGACAGGATAACAAGGAGGTGGTAACTAAGTGTACAGACCCCTTTCAGTACCTTACATTAGCCTCAATTTGCATGGTCATGTACAGATAATTATTTAAAATTGCGAACCATAGCCCTTCTGCCACTGGACAATTACCTAGGGTGACCAGATGTCCTGATTTTATAGGGACAGTCCTGATTTTTGGGTGTTTTTCTTATATAGGCTCTGTCATAAATATAAAGGGAAGGGTAACCACCTTTCTGTATACAGCACTATAAAATCCCTCCTGGCCAGAGGCAAAACCCTTTCACCTGTAAAGAATTAAGAAGCTAGGATAACCTCACTGGCACCTGACCAAAATGACCAATGAGGAGACAAGGTACTTTCAAAGCTGGAGGGGCGGGGGAGAACAAAGGGTTGGGCTGTCTGTGTGTTGCTTTTGCCAGTAACAGATCAGGAATGCTCTTCAGAACTGCTGTAAAAAGTTAGTAAGCAATCTAGCTAGAAATGCGTTAGATTTTCTTTTGTTTAATGGCTGGTAAAATAGCTGTGCTGAATGGAATGTAGATTCCTGTTTTTGTGTCTTTTTGTAACTTAAGGTTTTGCCTAGAGGGTTTCTCTATGTTTTGAATCTGATTACCCTGTAAAGTTTTTACCATCCTGATTTTACAGAGGTGATTATTTCACCTTTTCTTTAATTAAAATTCTTCTTTGAAGATCCCGATTGCTTTTTCATTGTTCTTAAGATCCAAGGGTTTGGGTCTGTGTTCACCCATGCAAATTGGTGAGGATTTTTATCAAGCCTTCCCCAGGAAAGGGGGTGTAGGGCTTGGGGGGATATTTTGGGGGGAAGATGTCTCCAAGTGGGCTCTTTCCCTGTTCTTTGTTTAAGACGCTTGGTGGTGGCAGCATAGGGTTCAAGGACAAGGCAAAGTTTGTACCTTGAGGAAGTTTTTAACCTAAGCTTGTAAGAATAAGCGTAGGGGGGTCTTTCATGCAGGTCCCCACATCTGTACCCTAGAGTTCAGAGTGGGGAAAGAACCTTGACAGGCTCCAATTACCCCCCAACCTCTGTCACGATTTTTCACATTTGCTGTCTGGTCGCCCTACAATTACCATAAGCAGCAGAAGAGATATTCCACACCGGCCATTCAATGGCTGTTGTACATAGCCCACACAGAGAACATTTCTATCCAACAGGTTTCAGAGGAACAGCCGTGTTAGTCTGTATTCGCAAAAAGAAAAGGAGTACTTGTGGCACCTTAGAGACTAACCAATTTATTTGAGCATGAGCTTTCGTGAGCTACAGCTCACTTCATCAGATGTATACCGTGGAAACTGCAGCAGACTTTATATACACACAGAGAATATGAAACAATACCTCCTCCCACCTCACTGTCCTGCTGGTAATAGCTTATCTAAAGTGATCAACAGGTGGGCCATTTCCAGCACAAATCCAGGTTTTCTCACCCTCCACCCCCCCACACAAATTCACTCTCCTGCTGGTGCTAGCCCATCCAAAGTGACAACTCTTTACATAATCAAGTCGGGCTATTTCCTGCATAGATCCAGGTTTTCTCACATTCCCCCCACCCCCATACACACACAAACTCACTCTCCTGCTGGTAATAGCTCATCTAAACTGACCACTCTCCAAGTTTAAATCCAAGTTAAACCAGAACATCTGGGGGGGGGGGGTAGGAAAAAACAAGAGGAAACAGGCTACCTTGCATAATGACTTAGCCACTCCCAGTCTCTATTTAAGCCTAAATTAATAGTATCCAATTTGCAAATGAATTCCAATTCAGCAGTTTCTCGCTGGAGTCTGGATTTGAAGTTTTTTTGTTTTAAGATAGCGACCTTCATGTCTGTGATTGCGTGACCAGAGAGATTGAAGTGTTCTCCGACTGGTTTATGAATGTTATAATTCTTGACATCTGATTTGTGTCCATTTATTCTTTTACGTAGAGACTGTCCAGTTTGACCAATGTACATGGCAGAGGGGCATTGCTGGCACATGATGGCATATATCACATTGGTGGATGTGCAGGTGAACGAGCCTCTGATAGTGTGGCTGATGTTATTAGGCCCTGTGATGGTGTCCCCTTAATAGATATGTGGGCACAATTGGCAACGGGCTTTGTTGCAAGGATAAGTTCCTGGGTTAGTGGTTCTGTTGTGTGGTATGTGGTTGTTGGTGAGTATTTGCTTCAGGTTGCGGGGCTGTCTGTAGGCAAGGACTGGCCTGTCTCCCAAGACTTGTGAGAGTGTTGGGTCATCCTTTAGGATAGGTTGTAGATCCTTAATAATGCGTTGGAGGGGTTTTAGTTTTGCTGGGTGGGGACTGTAAAGCGGGGTCCTATTTTTTGGATGGTTATGCCATCATAGACAGTAAACCTACGGTCTTTGAATTTAATGGTTGTTTTTTTCACAGCTGTCTTATTTGCTATTGTGATAACTATTACAATCTGTTGCATAAGGACCATATGGGAACATGAATGGAAGACTGTGTTAGTTAACCATAACCGGTTGGGGGTTTTTTTATGAGAAAAAACCTGCCACAAGCGGGGTCCTATTTTTTGGATGGTTATGCCATCATAGACAGTAAACCTACGGTCTTTGAATTTAATGGTTGTTTTTTTCACAGCTGTCTTATTTGCTATTGTGATAACTATTACAATCTGTTGCATAAGGACCGTATGGGAACATGAATGGAAGACTGTGTTAGTTAACCATAACCGGTTGGGGGTTTTTTTATGAGAAAAAACCTGCCACAGCCTTTGGTTCCTAGCGATGCTCTTTATGGAGGTAGAATGAACGCCATTTGTTTGTATTACAAGTCACAGACTGGGGAGGAGATTTATTACTATTATTTCACCAGCCTTTACCCTTGTGTAAACAAGACTATACTCAGTGGGGCACCCCGTTATCGTGTATGAAGATTTTGGGGATATCAGAAGGTACTTTGCATTGCCAAAGTTAAAGTGTACCCTCCGACAGGCCTCTATTTCCCTGTTTTACCGTAGAGGGTTGGAGGTAAACAAATGTTTCCCTTTGTGCCCTTTGTGCAGAAACAAAAGGATCCCTGCACACACAGGAACCTGGTGCACGATACAGCTGGTGGAGGCTTTAGACAAAGGGTACAGGATCGCATAGATTTACGAAGTCTGGAACTTTAACTCCTCTTCAGATATCTTGTTTTCAAACTACATTAAAATGTACATGAGACAGAAACAAGAGGCCTTGGAGTTCCCTCACTGGTGTAAGGACAAGTTGAAAAAAAACAACCAGTACTTGAAAGAGTACCGTGAAAGAGAAGGCATGTGTCTGTATCTAAACAAGTTCAAGGAAAACCCTGCAAAAAGACAAATCTCAAAGTTGTTTTTAAATTCCTTGTGGGGAAAATTTGGTCAGTGAACAAATTTGACTAACACCAGTGTAGTGACAGACCCCAGCAAGCTCTTCAAGTAAGGCTTTGTACCTTATTACGACATGTCATTGTGCAAGTTTATTGATGATGAGAGGCCATGGTGTCTTGGAAGTATGCAAAAGAATGCTGCATCCATTCCCGCAACACTAACATGTTTATAGCGTACTTTACCACCGCTTATGCCAGACTAGAGCTCTACCATCTGTTAGATCGTTTACAGGAGCGGTGTCTTTACCATGATACAGATTCTGTGATTTTTGTGAGCAAAGAAGGGGCGTGGAACCTGCCCCTAGGGGATTATTTAGGGTTTCTGACCAGCGAAATACCACCAGAGGAACACATCGTGGAGTTTGTGTCTGCTGGACCTAAAACATACACGTTCAGCCTGTCGAGTGGTAAGACCTGTATGAAAGTGAAAGAGATCATGCTCAACTCAGGAAATAGCAAAAAAAATAATTTTGAGAGTTTAAAAGACCTCGTCTGGGATTACCCCATGGGAGAGGGCCCAAAAGAGACTGTGGTACAGCATCTAGGGATTGTGAGGGTAAAAAAGCACTGGTTGATAGAGACATGAACTGTGAAAAAACCCAGAAAGTTGTTTATGAAAAAAGATCCCTCGAGGTGGACTTTAAAACCTTGCCGTACAGGTATTGATTATTATGCAAAGCCACAGTTCAGTTTGTTCATCCCTTTTCCTGTTTGCTTTGTGGTCCTTCAAATTCTGGAAAATCGTTTTTTATAAAGCAATTGTTAGAAAATGGCAATAAGCTGTTATTCTGCATGCCTGAAAATATTGTGTGGTGTTATAGCTGTTGGCAGGCATTGTATAAAGAATTGTTGCAAAAATTTCCATGCATTACGTTTTTGGAAGATTTACCTGATACTTTTAATGATGAATGTTTATTTCCGAGTAATAAAGTGAATATGGTTATTATAGATGTCCTGATGGAATCTGCTTCTGAAAGCAGTGAAATCGAGAAAGCCTTTACAAAATATGTACACTACAGGAACCTAAGTATTATGTACATTGTGCAAAACATGTTTTGTCAGGGGGAAAAAAGCTGAACGATTAATTTAAATACTAAGTATATGATTTTTTTTTAAAAGTGATAAACTGCAAATCACCACTTTGGTCTGGCAAATGTACCTTGGTAAAACACAATTCTTTTTGGAGGCTTTTGAGGATGCTACCAAAAATCCCTATGGGTACCTGCTGGTGGATTTAAATGCTTCAGTGCCTGAAGCCTACAGGTTAAGAACAGGCCTTTCCTGCCCCCAGACTGGCCCTGTGTATATACCTTAAAAAATTCATAAAAATAGTTATTTTTACCAAACCACCATTTAAAAAAAGAGAATCCAGCTGACAAGCATGTCTAGTCGCATTCAGAGAAACTTGGCTTTTTTAAGACTCCTCATCAAAGCCAAACCACAGCAAAGAAAAGCTATTCTCTGCTCAGACTCTGATGACCTGGTAGTGGTTATCTCAGAAAAGCACTCAACACTTTAAAAGAAAACTTTCCTCTGAAACCCTGACAAATAAGCACACTAAAAAGAAAATGGGGTATTATTAAAATTATTAAAAAGTTACATGATAAAAGGCTGTCCCTCAAAAGAAAAAAGCTGTAAAATACTCTGGGGGCTTTATTGGTCCTTTGTTGAGCTTTGTTAAGCTTTGCAATCCCTCTACTGTCAGGCTTTTTAATTAATAGATAATGGAACACCCTAAAAATTGTACCTCGTTCCTGGCCATCAGTTAGAATAAAATGAAACACAACGCTAGTGGTGAAGAAAATATTTGAACCACAGCGACTCGCTGTGATGTTGCACTCCATATGCTTCATGGAAATATGCTAATGAGTGTGAATATAATGTAACTGAAATATGCTTTGTGCAAAAGGTCTCTTGTAAGGTATCATTACAAAGTTTATAATCTACTGAGTGTGGTCATCCTATTTGTATAAATGTACCATTCTTTTATCTGAAATTAGAAATATGAAATATAACTCTGAGGTCCTATTGTAAGTATGCAAAGTGTGGGCCATTAATGGTGGCTTGGAATCTTGATGGCTCCCATTAACCAGGAAAATTGGTTGTAAATGGCTCTGTTTACTTGTAAGACTTCCTGTATAGTAGGTAATAAAGTCTTACAGTGACATTTGATCATGTCACCTGAACTGGAATCCATGTTTAACCTGGTGCTTTTCCATTTAGAAGGAGGGATGGGAACCCAGAGAGAGACAAAGGATTCCCGCCTTGTGCCAAAGATATAAGGGTGTGGAACAGAACAAAGGGGGCTGCCAGTCATGAGAAATTGCCTGAGTTACCACCTGAGCTGGAGCTAACAAGAACTGTACCAGGGAAAGGATTGGGCCCAGACTAGGAAGTAGTCTAGTCTGTGAAAGAAGCTTATTGGAACAACTCTGAGGGTGAGATTTTACCTGTATGGAAGTATAACATTGTATAAATATAACGTTGTATAAGGGGACATGCTGGATACATTGTATATGAGAGGGCATGCCAAAACATGTTACAAAGTATCTGAGGGAGCACACGTAGGGACAGTTAGCTTTTGAATGGAGAAGCAATTAAAATAGAGCCAGCACGTCTAAGAAGCAGGCATCAGAATGGAAGGTGTGAAGGGCAATTAGTTAAGTTAACTGGAAGCTGTTAAAGGAGATTGTTAAGGGTGGCAGGTAATTGAAGATACGTGACTGGTCTCAGGGATCTCGAAGGGTGGTGACTAAAATCTTTTTCTTCTTTTGTTTGTAACTTCTCTGTAACTTGTTCTCCAAAAAACTGTATAAATTAAAAGACACAAGCCCCACTCTGGGGGCTCACTTCTAAATGTATTAGCAGAGCAGCTTTGCTAATAAAACAGAGTGGTCTGATAAATTGTGAGTCTGAGTCAAACTTTGACACCTGTAAACAGTTTCTTAATGTATTAGGCTTAGACTTGCATGTCTTGTTTTATTTTACTTGGTAACTTACTTTGTTCTGTCTGTTATTACTTGAAACCACTTAAATCCTACTTTTTCTACTTAATAAACCCAGAGTAAGTGATTAATACCTGGGGGAGAAAACAGCTGTGCATATCTCTCTTTCAGTGTTATAGAGGGCAGACAATTTATGAGTTTACCCTGTATAAACTTTTTACAGAGTAAGACAAATTTATTTGGGGTTTGGATCCCATTGGGAGCTGGATGTCTGGGTGCTGGAGATAGGTGACCTGCTGAGCAGTTTTTTGGTTAAAGTCTGCAGCTTTGGGGGACATGCTTCAGACCCTGGCATGTCTGGCTCAACAAGGCAGGGTTCTGGAGTCCCAAATTGGCAGGGGAAACAGGCTCAGAGGTAATCTCAGCACATCAGGTGATAGTTCCAAGGGTGTCTCTGTGACTGAACCCGTCACACTCACCAATTGGATTAAGAGATTAAAGAAATTCTTCAAAGATCTCGTTTATTTGACTATAAAAAGGCTAAACTTTATGAGAGGATCCTGCAAAGATACCTGGTATTGGCCAAGCTGCGTGAAGCAGAAAAGACTAAAACAAGTCTCTTTCTCCCCGAGCAAGAGCAAGAGCAAGAGGAAATTCAACCTTCTGAAGTCGAGCAGGGCTCATTGGACTTTGTCATTCAGGAGGTAATGGAGGGGGTAAATCCTTGCTATAAGAAAAAAGCTGAAACATTGTTAAATGAACTCAGACAGCGTAAAGATATTTCTTCTTGGTCCAATAATGGAAGTTTTGTGTGCCGGGGGTAGCAGTTGCAGGATCTCATATGCTCAATTTAGTCAGGGGGTGACCGGCTCTTATTCTTTCACTAACAAAGGGACTCCTAAAGGGTGGAATGTTTTTATGAAAGCCTTGGCAGAGCTGAATGTGCCTACGTCCACTGTCAGGCATGTTATCAATAAAGAGCTTTTAGAAAATCTAAAAACAGGTCTGGAGCCTGCCAAGACCATAAGTAGCAACACCCCTTTTAAAAATGTACCTGATAAAACCCAAAGGCTTGATTTGATAATGGTGTAAAATAAAAGACCTAAAGAAAAATCAATGTCTGAACGCGTTTAAACATGTTTGGGACAAATCTGGACGCGCCTGACTTTTCCTTTTTTACAAACTGCAGCACCACGTGGTCAGTTTCCGGTAAATCATTGGTGTACAATTTTAAAATCTGATCAAAAGGTAAACCCCTCCTGCATTTCTTTAAAAAGATATAGAATGATAACTGCAGGTTACAGCTGGAGGGTCCTGCAGTTGTCTCTGGTGAAACACAACATTATTAGAATTACGGGTTTAAAAAGTCATATTAGGTTTAGGGGAAATGTTGCTGTCTGTGGGAAATCCATAGGAGTCAAAGAACTCGTCCGGTCCCTGCTTTGGTAAGCAGAGGGCCAGTCAGTGTTCCCCGGGCAAGTCATGGGGGTGCATGTTAACAATAAGCCCCTAAGGTCTTCCGGACACAAAGCCCTTCAGGAGCAAGTCGCTAGGAAAAACATCTAAAAAAGAAGCATCCTTTGATAAAATATACTTTAACTGCACAAAAAGAAAAGGAGGACTTGTGGCACCTTAGAGACAAACCAATTTATCTGAGCATAAGCTTTTGTGAGCTACAGCTCACTTCATCGGATGCATTCTCACGAAAGTTTATGCTCAGATAAATTTGTTAGTCTCTAAGGTGCCACAAGTTCTCCCTTTCTTTTTGCAAATGACAGATTAACATGGTTGCTACTCTTGAACTGCACAGTGTTAATAATCACATATAGTCAAACAGGATGTTCCTTCTATGGTTCACTTCGAGCACGTTATCAAAAACCCCATACACGATCATGTTGACCACAGAGGGCAGAGCTGTTACAAACCGAATCTCTGCTCTCATGTTTCCAGTTTTAATCAGAGAATAATGATTGGCGCACTCCTGGTCTGAGGTCAGATCGAAGGCGTGCAGCATGTAACCCTAGGCAAATTCACCACAGTCAACCAAGAGTGCTCAGTCTTTTACACCTTTCTCAGTCTCCTGCATGAGCTGAATGTGCTCCCTCACTCAGTTTTCAGTCTCAAAATCGGGTTGTAGAGCTTTAGCCAGCCTCTGTTCACCATCCACAGATAAGGCCACAAAATTAATGTTATAATGGTCAACTTTCCTGGGGCGCAAATGCAGTTTAACCATCACCCTGCCTGAAACTAAATGAAATGTGTTCATTGTGGTCTGTCTTTATTTCAGTAGTGATGGTACCAATGTGCTGCTTACTCACAGGGACGTAATCATAGAATCATAGAATATAAGGGTTGGAAGGGACCCCAGAAGGTCATCTAGTCCAACCCCCTGCTCGAAGCAGGACCAATTCCCAGTTAAATCATCCCAGCCAGGGCTTTGTCAAGCCTGACCTTAAAAACCTCTAAGGAAGGAGATTCTACCACCTCCCTAGGTAACGCATTCCAGTGTTTCACCACCCTCTTAGTGAAAAAGTTTTTCCTAATATCCAATCTAAACCTCCCCCACTGCAGCTTGAGACCATTACTCCTCGTTCTGTCATCTGATACCATTGAGAACAGTCTAGAGCCATCCTCTTTGGAACCCCCTTTCAGGTAGTTGAAAGCAGCTATCAAATCCCCCCTCATTCTTCTCTTCTGCAGGCTAAACAATCCCAGCTCCCTCAGCCTCTCCTCATAAGTCATGTGTTCCAGACCCCTAATCATTTTTGTTGCCCTTCGCTGGACTCTCTCCAATTTATCCACATCCTTCTTGAAGTGTGGGGCCCAAAACTGGACACAGTACTCCAGATGAGGCCTCACCAATGTCGAATAGAGGGGAACGATCACGTCCCTCGATCTGCTCGCTATGCCCCTACGTATACATCCCAAAATGCCATTGGCCTTCTTGGCAACAAGGGCACACTGCTGACTCATATCCAGCTTCTCGTCCACTGTCACCCCTAGGTCCTTTTCCGCAGAACTGCTGCCTAGCCATTCGGTCCCTAGTCTGTAGCTGTGCATTGGGTTCTTCCGTCCTAAGTGCAGGACTCTGCACTTATCCTTATTGAACCTCATCAGATTTCTTTTGGCCCAATCCTCCAATTTGTCTAGGTCCTTCTGTATCCTATCCCTCCCCTCCAGCGTATCTACCACTCCTCCCAGTTTAGTATCATCCGCAAATTTGCTGAGAGTGCAATCCACACCATCCTCCAGATCATTTATGAAGATATTGAACAAAACCGGCCCCAGGACCGACCCTTGGGGCACTCCACTTGATACCGGCTGCCAACTAGACATGGAGCCACTGATAACTACCCGTTGAGCCTGACAATCTAGCCAGCTTTCTACCCACCTTATAGTGCATTCTTCCAGCCCATACTTCCTTAACTTGCTGACAAGAATACTGTGGGAGACCGTGTCAAAAGCTTTGCTAAAGGCAAGAAACAATACATCCACTGCTTTCCCTTCATCCACAGAACCAGTAATCTCATCATAAAAGGCGATTAGATTAGTCAGGCATGACCTTCCCTTGGTGAATCCATGCTGGCTGTTCCTGATCACTTTCCTCTCATGCAAGTGCTTCAGGATTGATTCTTTGAGGACCTGCTCCATGATTTTTCCAGGGACTGAAGTGAGGCTGACTGGCCTGTAGTTCCCAGGATCCTCCTTCTTCCCTTTTTTAAAGATTGGCACTACATTAGCCTTTTTCCAGTCATCCGGGACTTCCCCGGTTCGCCACGAGTTTTCAAAGATAATGGCCAATGGCTCTGCAATCACAGCCGCCAATTCCTTCAGCACTCTCGGATGCAACTCGTCCGGCCCCATGGACTTGTGCACGTCCAGCTTTTCTAAATAGTCCCTAACCACCTCTATCTCCACAGAAGGCTGGCCATCTCTTCCCCATTTTGCGATGCCCAGCGCAGCAGTCTGGGAGCTGACCTTGTTAGTGAAAACAGAGGCAAAAAAAGCTTTGAGTACATTAGCTTTTTCCACATCCTCTGTCACTAGGTTGCCTCCCTCATTCAGTAAGGGGCCCACACTTTCCTTGGCTTTCTTCTTGTTGCCAACATACCTGAAGAAACCCTTCTTGTTACTCTTGACATCTCTGGCTAGCTGCAGCTCTTGGTGCGATTTGGCCCTCCTGATATCATTCCTACATGCCCGAGCAATATTTTTATACTCTTCCCTGGTCATATGTCCAACCTTCCACTTCTTGTAAGCCTCTTTTTTATGTTTAAGATCCGCTAGGATTTCACCATTAAGCCAAGCTGGTCGCCTGCCATATTTACTATTTTTTCGACTCATCGGGATGGTTTGTCCCTGTAACCTCAACAGGGATTCCTTGAAATACAGCCAGCTCTCCTGGACTCCTTTCCCCTTCAAGTTAGTCCCCCAGGGGATCCTGGCCATCCGTTCCCTGAGGGAGTCGAAGTCTGCTTTCCTGAAGTCCAGGGTCCGTATCCTGCTGCTTACCTTTCTTCCCTGCGTCAGGATCCTGAACTCAACCAACTCATGGTCACTGCCTCCCAGATTCCCATCCACTTTTGCTTCCCCCACTAATTCTTGCGGTTTGTCATACGTGATGGTAATAAATTCATTGTTGCTGCCCCGGATGGGAACACAGCACAACAGTGGCATGTAGTAACCCCCCACTAACTGATGTTCCACGATGTCTATGTACATGTATAAAGCGTTAACCCCCTCTTTGCCCCCTGTGATGTCTGCAGGGTGTGGTCCTATCTTACACAGTTGATTCGGAACCGTTCCCAATATTGCTGCCAATTCTCCCTGTGTGGAAAAAAAGTACTTTTTGTTGTTTTGTTTTAACCAAACGCTTCTGGTCACTGAATCGTAAATAACGCTGACCTTCGGTTTCTTGGAATCTTTGTCAATTGTCAAACTGATTTCTAATAGTTGTGTAATCTATAAGGGAAATGCTAAAACACAACTTCATAGTAACTTGCTTCTCTCAATCTCATAAGAGCAGATATTGAAAACAAAAAGAAATTAAAATTAAGGATGATTAAAACTCTGATGATGTTACATTCTGTCCATATCTAGTTAAACAATGGCCATATGGTGACCACTCATCATTAAAATGTCTTCCAATGGCTGAGTAAGTTTTTAAAAGGTAGCTAGAAGTTTGAGTTAGCCCCAGTGATTTGTGTTCAGGAAGAAAATCCGAGAGACTGCTAATAATCCACTCAAGATGGCTGCAACTGCTAAATAGTTTAAGTACAAGGCTTACCCCGCAAATGTGTCTCAGCTGTTTTTCACGTGCACTAGATTTGCTTTAGAATTTACTTTCATATTTTTAAGTGCAAGGCATTTAAAATAAAGGTACTCTGAAACTCAACACTTTCTCGCTGGTTTACTTTGACCTAGATGATCTCACTCAAGGAACAACATGAGTGTTCAAATTCATGGAATTAGCAGAAGCTGATTACAATGCCTTGAGCAGGTGGGTTGGACTACTCTGAGCCCAGCCCCGGTCTCAGTTATACTGGCCAGGGAGAGTTAACTTAACTGCTGGAGTGTGGGAGGCAGTGTGGCATAATGGGTAGAACACTCGGCTGCAAGACACCTGGGTTCTAATCCCAGCTCTGCTACTGGCCTGCTGGGTGACCTTGGACAAGATCTGTGCCTCTGGTTCTTCATGTGCACAATGGGGATAATGCTACTGACCTCCTTTGTAAAGTGCTTTGAGATCTATGGATGGAAAGCACTACACAAGAGCTAGGCAGTACTCTTATGGCCCCAAAGGGCAGAGATAGGTAAGAATTGGTTTTCCCTGTGCCATGAATATCTTAGAGATTTCATCAAATTTTCCCATCCTGAATCAGATGAAATCTTGAAATATTTTAGCAACCAAAAATCTGGGGGAAATTATTGTTTCTGGTCAATTAAAATGTATCAATCATTTCAAAATGTCTTGTTTCAATTTTGACCATTTTAATTTTTTAACCTTTTTTCTATGACAGTTAGCTTCCATTTCAAAATGAACCTGAGTTGTTGGAAAATGTCAAATTCTCCAGGTTTCAGAGTAACAGCCGTGTTAGTCTGTATTCACAAAAAGAAAAGGAGTGCCACAAGTTCTCCTTTTCTTTTTTCAAATTCTCCAGTTTCTCTTTCATGTACACTGGCCTATACTTGTATGCCACACCCACCCAGTCTGGAGCTCTGTCACCCCCCGGTGGTGACGTGATCATCTAGACATCGATGAGACAGCTGCAGCCTAGATTAAGAGTCTTTTAGCTCAGGTTGTAATGGCCCCTGTGCTAGGATCCATACAAATGGAAAAACTGTGTGTTACATATTAATAGATTTGTAGATTTCCCAGTCACAAAGGCCACTGGCCACCTGTTTCTCTTCTCTGTTTGTCTGAGTGATTGCCTGACCAAGAAGTGGGACTCAGTGGTCTTGTAGACTCTAAAGTTTTACACTGTTTTATTTTTGAATACAGGTTTTTCGTACATAATTCTACAATTGTAAGTTCAACTTTCATGATAAAGAGATTGCACTACAGTGCTTGTATGAGGTGAATTGAAAAATAATTTTGTTTTTGTTTTTTACAGTGCAAATATTTATAATAAAAAATAAATATAAAGTGAGCACTGTACACTTTGTATTCTGTGTTGTAATTGAAATTAATATATTTGAAAATGTAGTAAGCATCCAAAATATTTAAAATAAATGGTATTCTATTGTTGTTTAACAACACAATTAATTGTGATTAATTTTTTAATTGCTTGATAGCCCTAGTTATATGTCTTTGTGTTTGCTGGGAGGAGACCTGTGGACTGTGGAATCATTTGGGTGCTGCGGAGACCCCAATCTAGCTCAGGGCCCCCATTTTGCTGGGTACTGCACAGACCCCCAAGTGAAATCAGGGAACCCTTTTCCTGTGAAAAGTTTCAGTTTAAACAAATCCACATTTTTTGAGGGAAATATTACTAATAGAATATGTATTTTGAGACAAAAAATGTTTAGATTATTTTGAAATTGAGTCTAAAAAATCACTGTGTGTTTTTTGAAATAAAGGCACAAAATATTAGTAGCAGAACATAGGTTTTTAGAGACAACAAAGTGTGTGTGGGGGGTTAAATAAGACTCAAAGGGAAGCGGCTGTAAAACAGCCAAGAAAAGCAAGAACTATTCATCCTATTACAGAAAGAAAAAATAAGGCCAGAGGGGCTGCAGTGGGCTTTTGAAAACAACAGGAAAGGAAGGAAGGTGTCACTGCCCGAGCAGCAGAAAGAAGTGAAAAATCGCCTTACCCCTTCGGCTGCTACTAGTCAATCGATGTGGACAGGGTGGCAAAATGAAGACAGAGCCATGGATGTTCTCTTATGCCAGGTATTGAACTGGTTCCAGTGGAAGGATTACTAGGTTTCTTCCCATCAAACCCATAAAGCTGGGTGGGGTCTCCACAGTCTACTGCTCAGGATTCACCTCTCTCTGAATCCTAGCATGAGGGGGACAGAGGGTGCAGAAGGTTATGGACCTCGGCTTGCGAAGCCTATAAAATCTCTCCCCCTATTCCATGAGCTCAAGACCCAAAATCCCAGGTCTGTTACCTCTGGGAACCGTTCATTTTATTCTCTGAACCGCGCTGGAAACCGGTGGCAAGTTGCAATGAAGAAACAACTCTCCCCAGGTAACTCGGATGGGCACTAAGCACATTCCCACTTAACCCACTGTGGTTTGAAGGGGCTCTGAGTAGGGTGACCAGATGTCCTACTTTTATATTGGGAATTGGTCCTGCTTTGAGCAGGGGGTTGGACAAGATGACCTTCTGGGGTCCCTTCCAACCCTGATATTCTATGATTCTATGATTCTATATGGACAGTCCTGATATTCGGGGCTTTGTCGTATATAGGTCCCTATTACCCCCCACCCCCTTTCCCTATTTTTCACACTTGCCATCTTGTCACCCTAGCTGCGAGGAAGGCAGAAAACTCCCTGGTCCTCCACCAAATGGAAGAAAAAATACCTTTCTGACCTCCAAATGGGCAATGGACTAGACCCAGAGCATCTGCCCAGCCAGGTTCCCATTCCTAGTTCAGGATGGATAGGGTGGGGCTGCTGGAACAACATTAAGAGGGTCCAGGTGGCCCACACACTGGGTTAAATCCTTGGAGCTGGGGAATGCTGGCCAATCTGCACCCTTGTCCCTAGCTGGACAATGAGTGCCAGAGACTGCCAGGGGGAGGAGCTACCTTGTATCCATTAGCGTGTCCCCCTTCACTGCTGGCCCTATCAAGTTCCCCAACCTGTTAAGGCAGGTGCCGGTAATTCCAGCACAGTCAGCCTTGGACAAACCACACCTCTTGCCTGGGCCAATCAGAAGCTATTGTTTAGACATGTGGTAGAATTGCACCTCCCTGAACCAGTCATAGTGTGCTATGAGGCATGGCTATAGACTGCTGGCCTATTTCATAATTGCCTCTCTGGAAACAAAGGAATGAAAGCCAAACATGGTACCTAACAAAAGTTTATGTAGAAATTTGCCAGACTTTAAAAAGTTAGTGTTAGCTTGATTTTTAAAGTTTTGCCTAAAGGAAAACAGCTCTAAAAATGTATTCACTGTAAACACTAAAGAAAGCTTTAGAATTACACACTTCATGCAAAAACCACACACACAGGTTAATTTAAAAGAGAAACCAGCTTCCATAAAACAGTTGATAACATTTTTACAAGACATGTGCAGGCTACTTTCCCCCCACTTTTCCCCCCCTAACTTTAAAAAAACCTAAATGCTGTTAAACCAAATCAAGTTTTAACAAACAAACTTTTAAAAGTTGAACATGAATTAAAAAAACAGTATTGGTCTTTTTTGACTGAGATGAAAAATCCTGTAACATAACAAAAAGACTGGTCTTTACAATCGAAACAATATTTTGTAAAGATTTAGCTAAAAAAATGTTTAATATACATTACCCTATTCTTTCAAATAATAGCATTAGCTTAATTTTAAAGTGACACCTACAAAAAAAAAAACACAACGCAATCAAACAAACATTTTTCTGCTTGTGAACTGTAAAGGAAGTTTTAGATGGCAGGGTAGAATATAAAAATCCTCAACTGAGGGGGTTTACAGTGACATTTTATTTAAAGCACAGAGGGAAATCTTACTATAGAGAACCCATATTTACATATGTGCTTCAATTAAAAAATAAAGTTGAAAAAGACAAAAGCCATGCATCAGCATGATGGAATGCTAGTAAGAAGAGAGAAATGAGCATGTGGTACAACTGAAGGAGCATGATTTCCCATGCTCCCTCCTGCTTTTTAAAAAATTAAAAACCAAAATGTCACCATCTGGAAGCGATCAGTTCAGGCTCTCTGCAAACTCAGGCAGAGGCCACTATATTGTTTACACCTTTTCAAGACTTTCTTCCCAACGATGATACACTGAACTGCTATCTGAATAATCACAAAGTAGAAATAACATAAGCCCCAAAGATTCAAAGCAACCTGAACTCTGGGTTTTCATTCTTTAATATATTTAGTAAGACCTAAAAAAAATCTGACCATTTCTAACATCTCCGTTCTGTGCTCAGGTATTCTACCGGTGATTTGAGTGAACACAGACCATCAGGAGAAGAAGAGGAAGAGAGAGAGGAAGAAGAAGAAGAAGATCTGAATGTTTTAATGTAATCTTTTCACTTTGGTTTTCAGTAGAGATGGACCCAGGAGGCAAAATCCAGATCCCAGTTTCCCCAGAATTCAGATTGGAGATTTTAATTCAGCCCCTTAACATGGAGGGACAGCAGTGTCTCCAAGGTTGCACTGAGACATGGAGTTGAGTGGGGATTGTTGAGACAAACTAGCTGCCATGTTTCAATATTAAACTTGTTCTGTCCTCCCCAAAGAGACACAGATCTGAGGTTTTCACTCAGCCCATCACGGAGAGAGGGGCTGCAAGGCTGTTTCAATCTGGAATTGGGGAGTTTCAAAACCAAGCAAATGTTTTGACATGTTCCAGAAATCAGGATGTTGGGTTCTGGCTGATCTGCTGACATAAAGTAGCCAGAAAACACTTAAATCAATTCAAACACTTAATTTCCATTACTAGAGTGGAGCAGTCAGAATATACCAGTGAGACTGGTCCATGGTCCTAGAAACCAAACTGGGCTAAGATATTCATGAGTGACTAGTGATTTGGGGATCCCAACTTCAAATACCTTAAAAGTGCTTGATTTCCAGAGGTGAGGTCCCCAGAACTTTCAGAAAATCCAGTATCTATCTATCTATCTATCTATCCAACAGCAATGGTACATTATTATTATACCAGATGATGGAACCTGACCTGGTCATTCCTGTGGAAATATCCACTCTTTTAAAATTAAGGAAAAAATCTAAATATTAACTCATCATCTTACAGACATTCTCATTGTATGTCTTTGGAAGGTCCTGGCTGAGGGAATGTCAGCCATGGCTGGGAAGAAGAATGATTGGTGAGAGAAACCATATTGAACACAGTCTGTACCTTGCTAGATTAAGTTTTAGACTTTTGGATGCATGTTTTCACTTTTATTTCCTGGTAACCCTTTCTAACTTTACCTCTTCTTCTTGAATTCACTTAAAATCCCATCTTCTTTTGTTAATGAACTTGTTTCACTGTTTCTATAAACCAATTCCGTGCTATGCTTAAATAGAAGGGTGCATTTACCCCAGTTATGTTAATAAGCTGTGATGTGCTTTTGTGTCTTTAGTGAAACAAATACACCTTATTATTTCTCCGAATGGCCCAGGAGAGGGCTGGGAACTTCAGGGCACGTGGTTTTGGGGAAATTCAGGCCTGGGGTCACCTTGCTGGGTGTAACCATGGCTGGTGGAAGCCGGAGTGGGGCTGTAGACAGGCTACAGGATCAGAGCTGCTGAACCAGGGCTGTCTAAGCACAGACACTCATGTTGTGACCTGTATACTGGTCAGCTGGTTGTGAGCATCCCAGGCTGGGAGCTACAGCAGCAAAGCATTGTGAGGCACCCAGGTGGCAGGGTAAGTAGTGACACAACCCCTCATTAGTCCATATTCCTCCCCCCCATACCTCACAACTGGAAGTAAATTACATTATCCCATTTTTTTAGATTGAGGAGAAACTGCGTCACAGAGATTTCAAAGTCTCACAGTGTCCGGGGCCCATATTCCAGCCCCTCTCCCCATGTGTATTATCTCAAAGTTTAGTCCAGCTGATGTTGATGGCTCTCTCTCCCTTCTTTCCTGGAAGGCAACAAGGTATGATGCTGGCCAACCAGAGCTCCGTGAGAGAATTTGTCCTGCTGGGGTTCCCTCACCAGCATCACCTGGGCTTCCTGCTCTTCCTGGTGCACCTGATGATTTACCCCCTGGTGCCTGCTGGGAATGTGGTGATCATCGCCATCACCTGGGCTGACCACCACCTCCGCACCCCCATGAACTTCTTCCCCAGGAGCTTCTCCTTCCTTGAGATCTGCTTCACCAGCGTCATCGTCCCCAAGATGCTAGTCAATTTTCTCTCAGAGGACAAGACCATCTCCTTTGCCGGCTGCATCACCCAGGCCTTCTTCTACCTCTCCCTGGGAGTCTCTGAGTTCCTCCTCTTGGCAGCCATGTCTGTGGACTGCTACGTGGCCATCTGCTACCCGCTGCACTACATGGCCATCATGAGCGGCAGGGTCTGCACCCTCATGGTACTTTCTTCCTGGTTTGGTGGCTTCTTCTTCATCATTGGCCTCATCGTGATGATCTCCTGGCTCTCCTGTGGCTCCAAAATCCTCAACCATTTCTTCTGTGACCTGGGGCCCCTTGTCAGCCTCTCCTGTACCAACACACACCTGGTGGAGTCGATGGACTTTCTGGTAGCACCTGTTGTCCTGATGGGGTCTCTTGCCATCACCGTGGTCCCCTATTCCTACATTGTCGCTACCGTCATCTGTATCCCCTCAGCCAAAGAGTGATGTAAGGCCTTCTCCACCTGCTCCTCACACATTATCATCCTGAGCGTCTTCTAAGGCAGCTGCATCTTCATGTATGTCCGTCCGAAGCAGCTTGGATGGACTGGACATCACCAAAGGGGTGGCCATCCTCAACACGGTCATCACTCCCGTGCTCAACCCCTTCATCTACTCGCTGATGAACAAGCAGGTCATACAGGTCTTGAAGGACAGTCTGTGCTGGAAAAAATAGAGACTGCTCCATATGGGGAAAATAATGATTCTGGAGAGTTGGAAGGGGGTTTAATTAATATATTAAAATGTACTCAAAGTCTTTGGGATTCATGGGAGATTAGGGAGGTGCTTAATTAATAAACTGAAATGTGCTCCAGACTTTGGTATGCACTGGATTACAGGGAGCCCTTAATTAATACACAGAAGTTCACCCAGAACTTCTGGATGTGCCTGAGAGTAGTTGTGGCTTCCAATTCCCAGCCAAGTTAGAAAATATTGGAGGAACAGTTCTACAGGAGGTGCCCACTAACACATCTTGAATTCTTCTGAAGGATTAGCAGTGCTTCCCTTTTCTATAATGTAGCCTGCTCTCTGGTCCTTGCCTTGCACCTGGTCAGCTCTGCTTCACTGGTGCAGAATTAGATAGACCCCACCAAGAAGTCCTCAACACCTGCACCCCAACCCTGCATCTTCATTTGAGATGGCCTAGGTGACCACCAGGGATAGCATAGCTCTGGTCCTGGTGGACAACCACCACATCATTGAATTGGCACTAATGGGTGAAGGAAAAACAACTCACTACTGTAATGGAATATGTGTAATCTTTAACCTTGCTTTTTATCCTGATTTTGCTAATATAGACCAGGTGTCCAGATCATAAGAACGGCCATACTGGGTTAGACCACAGGTCCATCTAGCCCAATATCCTGTCTTCCGATAGTGGCCAATGCCAGGTGCTTCATAGGGAATGAACAGAACAGGTAATCATCAAGTGAAAAGATCTCTAAACTAATGCAAGTGTTTACAAAAGTATGTTATAAAGAAAACTGGGTGATTGATGAGGGATATTTATTATTGCAGGTGGCTTCTGTCATGGAGGAAATAATGATCCACTGAAAGATGTTTTAACTCATTGAAAACTGTGGGTTGTCACAGCTGTTTGTAATTATGACCGGGTTAGCGATTCCTTTTCACTCACTGGTCAGCTAAACTGAGAACCATAAAAGAAATTCCATCAGCAATTAGAAAAACAGAACACAGGGTAAAATTAAACACGGGAAAAGGTTTTTCCCTCCAAAAAGGAGTTTCTTCATCTCATGCTGTATAAAAGACAGAGGGCCTGAAAATTGGGCTGGGTAGTGCGAAATGATGGCATCCCACCAGTTACAGAGGCGAGAGAGACACCAACAGGCCCAACGCTCTTTTCTGTATAGCACTGTGCTAATCTCTGATTGACAATCTTTGATTAAATACTTTCATTTGAGCCTATTTGACAATAACGAATCATTATTAAATTGAAACATGCAAAATGTGGCCATCCTAGAAAGGCTCCCTTATGCTATTATAAATGATGAGAAGTATAATTTTCATGTTATGAATGGCTCATTGTTTTCAAATTGTCAAAGTCATACTCTATTGTGTTTCTTTGCCTGTTGACCTTACATTTGGGCCATTAGCATTTAGAGAGTACCGTATTATTTGTGTGGAATAAATACACATAGAAGTGTTAAAGAAAGCCTTCAGAGAAGTGTCACACAATTTCATGTAACATATCCTCCATTAAGTGTTTTTTTTTTTTTGGTCTATTCATTAAAATTAGTTTAGATTAGGGTTGTTTTATCATTATTCCACATCCCTAGGTATCTATTCAGTCAGGGGTTCCTCAGTCCCAGAACCATTGGTCCCAGATCACAAAGGGGACAGTATCACTATGGTTCTGGAGAAACCACAGCTGGAATATTATGCATAGGCGTGGGAAGTACAGGTGTGGGGGGTGCTGCAGCACCCCCAGGTTTTATGTGGGGTCCCGGCTGTCGGCGAGGCATGTGGGGTCCCAGCTGCTGGCCATGCCCCAGGGGTTCCACTCCGGGGCCTGCACACGGGGTCGTGGCTGCTGACCCCACTCCCTGCTACGCCCGCAGGGTCCCCATATGCTGACCTACACACTCTCTGTGTGTGTCTCTCTCTCTAGTCCATTCTCTCTACTTATTCAATTCAAAGTGGAACATCTAGTAGCTCGCAGAAGCTACTAGATCGCACACCCTGGTTCTCATGGGTGACTTTAATTTTCCTGATATCTGCTGGGAGAGCAGTACAGCGGTGCATAGACAATCCAGGAAGTTTTTGGAAAGCATAGGGGACAATTTCCTGGTGCAAGTGCTAGAGGAGCCAACTAGGGGGGGAGCTTTTCTTGACCTGCTGCTCACAAACCGGGAAGAATTAGTGGGGGAAGCAAAAGTGGATGGGAATCTGGGAGGCAGTGACCATGAGTTGGTTGAGTTCAGGATCCTGACACAGCGAAGAAAGGTAAGCAGCAGGATACGGACCCTGGACTTCAGGAAAGCAGACTTCGACTCCCTCAGGGAACAGATGGGTAGAATCCCCTGGGGGACTAACATGAAGGGGAAAGGAGTCCAGGAGAGCTGGCTGTATTTCAAGGAATCCCTGTTGAGGTTACAGGGACAAACCATCCCGATGTGCCGAAAGAATAGTAAATATGGCAGGCGACCAGCTTGGTTTAACGGTGAAATGCTAGCGGATCTTAAACATAAAAAAGAAGCTTACAAGAAGTGGAAGGTGTATAAAAATATTGACCAGGGAAGAGTATAAAAATATTGCTCGGGCATGTAGGAATGAAATCAGGAGGGCCAAATCGCACCTGGAGCTGCAGCTAGCGAGAGATGTCAAGTAACAAGAATGGTTTCTTCAGGTATGTTGGCAAAAAGAAGAAAGCCAAGGAAAGTGTGGGCCCCTTAATGAATGAGGGAGGCAACCTAGTCACAGAGGATGTGGAAAAAGCTAATGTACTCAATGCTTTTTTTGCCTCTGTCTTCACGAACAAGGTCAGCTCCCAGACTGCTGCGCTGGGCATCACAACATGGGGAAGAGATGGCCAGCCCTCTATGGAGAAAGAGGTGGTTAGGGACTATTTGGAAAAGCTGGACATGCACAAGTCCATGGGGCCGGACGAGTTGCATCCGAGAGTGCTAAAGGAATTGGCGGCTGTGATTGCAGAGCCATTGGCCATTATCTTTGAAAACTCGTGGCGAACGGGGGAAGTCCCGGATGACTGGAAAAAGGCTAATGTAGTGCCAATCTTTAAAAAAGGGAAGAAGGAGGATTCTGGGAACTCCAGGCCAGTCAGCCTCACCTCAGTCCCCGGAAAAATCATGGAGCAGGTCCTCAAAGAATCAATCCTGAAGCACTTACATGAGAGGAAAGTGATCAGGAACAGTAAGCATGGATTCACCAAGTGAAGGTCATGCCTGACTAATCTAATTGCCTTCTATGATGAGATTACTGGTTCTGTGGATGAAGGGAAAGCAGTGGATGTATTGTTTCTTGCCTTTAGCAAAGCTTTTGACAAGGTCTCCCACAGTATTCTTGTCAGCAAGTTAAAGAAGTATGGGCTGGACGAATGCACTATAAGGTGGGTAGAAAGTTGGCTAGATTGTCGGGCTCAACGGGTAGTGATCAATGGCTCCATGTCTAGTTGGCAGCCGGTGTCAAGTGGAGTGCCCCAGGGGTCGGTCCTGGGGCCGGTTTTGTTCAATATCTTCATAAATGATCTGGAGGATGGTGTGGATTGCACTCTCAGCAAATTTGCGGATGATACTAAACTGGGAGGAGTGGTAGATATGCTGGAGGGCAGGGATAGGATACAGAGGGACCTAGACAAATTGGAGGATTGGGCCAAAAGAAATCTGATGAGGTTCAATAAGGATAAGTGCAGGGTCCTGCACTTAGGACGGAAGAACCCAATGCACAGCTACAGACTAGGGACCGAATGGCTAGGCAGCAGTTCTGCGGAAAAGGACCTAGGGGTGACAGTGGACGAGAAGCTGGATATGAGTCAGCAGTGTGCCCTTGTTGCCAAGAAGGCCAATGGCATTTTGGGATGTATAAGTAGGGGCATAGCGAGCAGATCGAGAGACGTGATCATCCCCCTCTATTTGACATTGGTGAGGCCTCATCTGGAGTACTGTATCCAGTTTTGGGCCCCACACTACAAGAAGGATGTGGATAAATTGGAGAGAGTCCAGCGAAGGGCAACAAAAATGATTAGGGGTCTGGAACACATGAGTTATGAGGAAAGGCTGAGGGAACTGGGATTGTTTAGTCTGCAGAAGAGAAGAATGAGGGGGGATTTGATAGCTGCTTTCAACTACCTGAGAGGTGGTTCCAGAGAGGATGGTTCTAGACTATTCTCAGTGGTAGAAGAGGACAGGACAAGGAGTAATGGTCTCAAGTTGCAGTAGGGGAGATTTAGGTTGGATATTAGGAAAAGCTTTTTCACTAGGAGGGTGGTGAAACACTGGAATGTTTTACCTAGGGAGGTGGTAGAATCTCCTTCCTTAGAAGTTTTTAAGGTCAGGCTTGACAAAGCCCTGGCTGGGATGATTTAATTGGGTTTGGTCCTGCTTTAAGCAGGGGGTTGGACTAGATGACCTCCTGAGGTCCCTTCCAACCCTGATATTCTATGATTCTATGATCTTCAAGAGCAGAGATTGATGGAGGTGTATAATAGTATATCTCACAGTCTGGCAGTAAGGCACTCAGCTGTAAGGTGGCCAGTCCTTGCTGCTGCCAATAATGCAAAGTACATGTCCTGTTCATGACTTCAGCATTAGAATAAGTCCCAAAAAGAAAAATCACTTCAAAATGAAAGCTTCAAATGTGCCATTCTGATAATATCTGAACATACTGTTTATCAAAATACTTCATTACATTTTTTTCCAAAGTAAAATTTTATGGAAATCGACATTTTCCCATGGAAAGTTCAGATTTCCATTAAACACCATGTTCCGGGAGGAAAGAACATTCCTTCCAAAAACTGTTGACCAGCACTAATTATTATTTTAAAGGTTTCAGAGGAACAGCCATGTTAGTCTGTATTCGCAAAAAGAAAAGGAGTACTTGTGGCACCTTAGAGACTAACCAATTTATTTGAGCATGAGCTTTCGTGAGCTACAGCTCACTTCATCATTGATGAAGTGAGCTGTAGCTCACGAAAGCTCATGCTCAAATAAATTGGTTAGTCTCTAAGGTGCCACAAGTACTCCTTTTCTTATTATTTTAAACTATCCTAAGATGATTCCCACCAAATTAGTTTAATTTAGCATCATCAGTTTTGTTTATTATGGGAGTAGTGAACAATGTATACATACAAGAGACTATCAGCATTTCAATTTTGTTCTGTATTTAATAATAACACCTCTTGGAATGGATTCCACGTACTCCTCCCTTGTTGGGACACCTACTGTATCTTTGGAGATTACCACCAAACTTTGGTGATTCAGCTGATCAAATTTAGGTTCCATCTTGATTCCCCTCAACCTGGTACCACCACCAAATGGAATTAGCCCAAATGGTCACCGAGAAGGGACTCAGGAGGTGATGCTGCCAGGCACAAGATGTTCTGTTGATGCCAGTTGCACTGAGCAGCTCAAAGAGAGGGAGCTGATACAATAAGCCACCCTTCCCCACCCCCACCCTCTGCTGCCCCATGGTGCCCATTATACAGTATAGCCGCCCCTTCCCCGCCCCCACCCTCTGCTGTCCCCTAGTGCCCATTATACAGTATAGCCGCCCCTTCCCCGCCCCCGCCCTCTGCTGTCCCCTAGTGCCCATTATACAGTATAGCCACCCCTTCCCCACCCCACCCTCTGCTGCCCCCTAGTGCCCATTATACAGTATAGCCACCCCTTCCCCGCCCCCACCCTCTGCTGTCCCCTAGTGCCCATTATACAGTACAGCCGCCCCTTCCCCGCCCCCACCCTCTGCTGTCCCCTATGCCCATTATACAGAATAGCAACCCCTTCCCCACCCCACCCTCTGCTGCCCCCTAGTGCCCATTATACAGTATAGCCACCCCTTCCCCACCCCCATCCTCTGCTGCCCCAGTGCCCATTATACAGTATAGCCACCCCTTCCCCACCCCCACCCTCTGCTGCTCCTAGTGCTCATTATACAGATAGCCGCCCCTTCCCACCCCCACCCTCTGCTGCCCCCTAGTGCCCATTATACAGTATAGCCGCCCCCTTCCCACCCCCGCACTCTGCTGCTCCTAGTGCCCATTATACAGTATAGCCGCCCTTTCCCCGCCCCCACCCTCTGCTTTCCCCTAGTGCCCATTATACAGTATAGCCGCCCTTTCCCCGCCCCCACCGTCTGCTTTCCCCTAGTGCCCATTATACAGTACAGCCACCCCTTCCCCGCCCCCACCCTCTGCTGCTCCTAGTGCCCATTATACAGTATAGCCGCCCCCTTCCCACTCCTCATCCCCTAGTGCCCATTACACAGCATAACAACCTTTTCCACATCCTTTCTCCTCTGCTGCCATCTGGTAGGCATTATATGGTCATTTTGTCATCAGTTGCCTTTTTGCCATCCAGTGGCTTTTACAGTGAATAGATTCATATATTCCAAGGCCAGCAGGGACCATTGTGATCATCTAGTCTGGTCTCCTGTATCACACAGGCCATAGAATTTCCCCAACATAATTCTTATAGTAGATATTCTACAAAAACATCCAAACTTGAGTTGTCAGTGATGGAGAATCCACCACAAAGTTGGTAAATTGTTCCAATGGTTAATTTCTCTCACTGTTAAAAATATATTCCAGCCATTGGTTCATGTTAGACCTTTCTCTGCTAGACTGAAGAGCCCATTATTACATATTTGTTCCCCATGTAGATACTTATAGAATGTGATCAAGTCATCCCTTAATCGTCTCTTTGTTAAGCTAAATAGATTAAGCTCCTTAAGTCTAGCATTATGTCATGTTTTCTAATTTTTTTATTATGATGACGTGTCTCTGAGCCCTGTGCAGTTTATCATCATATTTCTTGAATACTGAGCACCAGAACTGGACACAGGATTCCAGCAGTAGGTTGCACCAGTGCCAAATTTAGAGATAAAATAACTTCTTTGCTCCTACTCGAGATTTCCCTGTTTATTCATCCCAGGATCGCTATAGCTCTTTTGGCCACAGCATGCTACTGGGAGCTAAAGTCCAGTTGATTATCCACCATGACCCCCAAAATCTTTTTCAGAGTCACTGCTTCTCAGGATAGAATCCCCCATCCTGTAAGTATGGCCTGCATTCTTTGTTCCTAGATGGATACATTTGCTTTTAGCCACATTAAAACATATATCGTTTGCTTGTGTTCACTTTACCAAGCAATCCAGTTTGATCTGAATCAGTGACCTGTTTTCTTCATTATTTACCACTCCCCGAATTTTTGGATCATCTGCAAACTTTATTAGTGATGATTTTAAGTTTTCTTCCAGGTTATTGATAGTTAAATAGTATAAGGCCAAGACCCTATCCTTGCAGAACCACTGCAGAAACAAACCCACACAACGGTAATTCCCCATTTACAATTACAATTTGAGACTTATCCATTGACAGTTTTTAATCCATTCAATATGTGCCATGTTAATTTTATATCATTCTAGTTTCTTAATCAAAATGTTGTGCGACAACAGTCAAATGCCTTACAGAAATCTAAGTATATTACATCAACACTATTACCTTTATCAACCAAATTTGTAATCTTATTAAAAAAAAGATATTAAGTTAGTTTGACAGGATCTATTTTCCATAAGACATGTTGATTGGCATTAATTACAATAGCCTCAGTTAATTCTTTATTAATCCAGTCCCATATCAGTCACTTCATTGTCTTCCCCAGGATCAATCTCAGGCCAACAGGCCTACAATTACTGAAGTCCCATTTACCCTTTTTAAAAATCTGCAGGATGTTAGCTTTCTTCCAGACCTTTGGAATTTCCCCAGTGCTCCAAGACTTATTGAAAATTAGCTCTTTTAAAACTTTTGGATTCAAGTTATCAGGACCTGCTGGTATAAAAATGTCTAACTTTAGTAGTGTCTCTTTAACATCCTCCAGAGATACTAGCGGAATGGAAAGAGCTGTATAATCCCATATGATGAGACCATATCATCAGCTTTTTCCCAAATACAGAACAGAAATATTTATTGAACGTCTGCCTTTTCTGCATAATTATTGATAATTCTACCATTTCCATCCAGTAATGAACACATATCATTGTCAGAATTATTTTTGTTCCTGACATATTCAAAAAATCCTTCTTATTGTTCTTATCTCTGCTGGCCAGAGATTTCTTCTCGTGTCCATTTGCTTCCCTTATCACTTTTCTACAATTCCTAACTTCTGAATAAAATCCTTACCTTCTGTTTGCAAGTTCAGTATATTTTGTGCAGTAGAAGGCATAAGAGTTCAAAGAATAAGTTCTGGGTGGCATAATCATGAAAGGTGGAAGAACTGTCTAGTGTATAAGTCACTGGTCATGAGCACTGGGGATCTGATTACAATTACTGGCTCAACCACAGATTTTCTGTGGCAACTGTTCTGCTGTAAATCGGGATAGTAAATTTGAAATACTTCCCTACCTCAGTAACCAACCGTTCTTTTGACCTAGATTAAGGAAAGTTGGGTTGGTAGCCAGGAGGTGACAGAGAGGTGCAAATAAGTCTGTGATTTTCATAGCATATATTATTGAGCAATGCCTCATAACTCCCTTAGAATCATTTGAGAATTCCAGACTAAACTCTTATTTTACTTTATATTCTCACTTTGGTTGGGTGCAGGGAATTAGCTAAAATATGCCTTCCCATGATTAGTAAGTAAAACACAGTTCAGTTTTATTCTGAATGTAAAGATCCTAGTATTGATGGATATTACACTATAAAATCTTTGCTCCTCCTCACATGTTATAAGCTCACACTACCAAAGACCTACCGAGAAATAAGCACTGCCCAGAACCTGAGTATTAAACAGTGCATCAGCTCTGCTCATCACCTTTCAGTCTTAAAAAAAATCAGTTGGGAATTCTTGTAAAATCTGCACATTTACAGACAATTTTTCTCAGTGCCTCCATCACCTTTTTGTTCCTCAGGCTGTATATGAAGGGATTGGTCATAGGGGTCAGGATTGTGTAGAAGACAGAGAACACTTTGTTGAGGTCTCTCAGCGTGTTGGTTTTGGGCAGCAGATACACAATCATTAGGGTCCCGTAGAACACTGTCACAACAATGAGATGCGAGGAGCAGGTGGAAAATGTCTTTTGCCTGCCGGTGGTGGAAGGGATGGTCAGGATAGTGGAGATGATACAAACGTAGGACACCACTGTTAATGCGAATGGAGGCAGGGTGAATAGAACAACCAGGATTGTAATGACAAGCTCTATCAGGTAGGTGTCAGTACAGCAGAGATTGATTATTTGTGTGGATTCACAGAAGAAATGATCAATTTCATTGGGGCCACAAAAATGTAGCTGTAACATAAGGCATGTTATGATGGCAATAGCCAGACATCCATTTATCCATGACCCAGCTGCTAGCTGGCAGCAGAATCTGCCATTCATAAGTGTTGCATAGTGCAGAGGTTTGCATATCGCTAGATACCGATCGTAAGACATCACTGCTAGGAGGTAGCACTCGGTAGCTGCAAAGAAACTGGCAAAATAAAATTGTGCAATACAGCCACTGACAGAGATGGTCAGGGGACCAGCCAGCATCCTGGGCAGGATGGTGGAGGCGTAGCAGATTTCCAAGCAGGACAAGTTCCCCAGGAAGAAGTACATGGGGGTGTGAAGGTGCTGATCAGCCACAACTAGCACCACGATGAGGATGTTTCCTGCCATAGTCACAATGTATATTATGAGGAACAGCAGGAAGAGAAGGATCTGCAGTTGTGGGATATTCCCAAACCCGAGGAAGATGAACTGTGTGACAGCTGTTTCATTTCCCCATTCTCTGTTACCCATGGCATGTGTCTAGGGGAAAAAGAAAGAAGACAGAAATAGCTCTTGAATTTGATCAGACAAAACAGATTTAAATTTTACTCCATCCTATTGTGCCATACAGGTGGGACACTGAAGTTGATGGTTCAATAATAGAGATTGCATTTTGACTCAATTTACAAAAAGAGTATTGATAGGCTTTCCTCAGCAGGTTTAACAACCTGTCATCCTCTCTCAGCTCAGACAAGGGACTCATTACGATGGTCAAGGGTCTGAGTACTGGACGGCTATCTAGACTCACAGACAGAATTTGGTTTGTGTAGCCTCATATTTCATCTCCTGACATACTAAACCAGGACAAATTTTGTCCAAATGTGGGAGATCATTTCTGAGAAGTGTTTGAAACCACAAGTTTAGGCTTGGTGGTCAGATTAGGTGAGGCTATATCTTACTGTCCTTCAGATCTATGAATCTATCAGTTTATCTCTATGGTTATTTCACATGATTACCAAGATCTAAAATACAAATATCTCCCAGTGGACAATGTATTAATATTATGACAATGCTAATAATGGTTGAAAACACTTTTCATTGTGTGAGTTGGAAAAGCTGAAAATGTGATTAAATTCTACACAGTCCACAGCTGACAATCCACTCTCTAACATGAATATATCACATATTCAGGCTGTGATTTTCATAGCATGCTAAGCAAATTAGATACCCAACAAGTTGGCCACCATAGTCCTAGAGATGGCTGGGAATTTTTCAGTGAAATGTGTTGTTGTTGAAATCAAAACTTCCCATCAAAATGTACCAGCTTCAACTTTCAAGTACATAAAAGGTTGTTACAAGAAGGAGGAAGAAAAATTGTTCTTCTTATCCTCTGAGGATAGGACAAGAAGCAATGGGCTTACATTGCAGCAAGGGAGGTTTAGGCTGAACATTAGGGAAAACTTCCTAACTGTTAGAATCATAGAATCATAGAATATAAGGGTTGGAAGGGACCCCAGAAGGTCATCTAGTCCAACCCCCTGCTCGAAGCAGGACCAATTCCCAGTTAAATCATCCCAGCCAGGGCTTTGTCAAGCCTGACCTTAAAAACCTCTAAGGAAGGAGATTCTACCACCTCCCTAGGTAATGCATTCCAGTGTTTCACCACCCTCTTAGTGAAAAAGTTTTTCCTAATATCCAATCTAAACCTCCCCCACTGCAGCTTGAGACCATTACTCCTCGTTCTGTCATCTGATACCACTGAGAACAGTCTAGAGCCATCCTCTTTGGAACCCCCTTTCAGGTAGTTGAAAGCAGCTATCAAATCCCCCCTCATTCTTCTCTTCTGCAGGCTAAACAATCCCAGCTCCCTCAGCCTCTCCTCATAAGTCATGTGTTCCAGACCCCTAATCATTTTTGTTGCCCTTCGCTGGACTCTCTCCAATTTATCCACATCCTTCTTGAAGTGTGGGGCCCAAAACTGGACACAGTACTCCAGATGAGGCCTCACCAATGTCGAATAGAGGGGAACGATCACGTCCCTCGATCTGCTCGCTATGCCCCTACTTATACATCCCAAAATGCCATTGGCCTTCTTGGCAACAAGGGCACACTGCTGACACATATCCAGCTTCTCGTCCACTGTCACCCCTAGGTCCTTTTCCGCAGAACTGCTGCCTAGCCATTCGGTCCCTAGTCTGTAGCTGTGCATTGGGTTCTTCCGTCCTAAGTGCAGGACCCTGCACTTATCCTTATTGAACCTCATCAGATTTCTTTTGGCCCAATCCTCCAATTTGTCTAGGTCCTTCTGTATCCTATCCCTCCCCTCCAGCGTATCTACCACTCCTCCCAGTTTAGTATCATCCGCAAATTTGCTGAGAGTGCAATCCACACCATCCTCCAGATCATTTATGAAGATATTGAACAAAACCGGCCCCAGGACCGACCCTTGGGGCACTCCACTTGACACCGGCTGCCAACTAGACATGGAGCCATTGATCACTACCCGTTGAGCCCGACAATCTAGCCAGCTTTCTACCCACCTTGTAGTGCATTCATCTAGCCCATACTTCCTTAACTTGCTGACAAGAATACTGTGGGAGACCGTGTCAAAAGCTTTGCTAAAGGCAAGAAACAATACATCCACTGCTTTCCCTTCATCCACAGAACCAGTAATCTCATCATAGAAGGCGATTAGATTAGTCAGGCATGACCTTCCCTTGGTGAATCCATGCTGGCTGTTCCTGATCACTTTCCTCTCATACAAGTGCTTCAGGATTGATTCTTTGAGGACCTGCTCCATGATTTTTCCAGGGACTGAAGTGAGGCTGACTGGCCTGTAGTTCCCAGGATCCTCCTTCTTCCCTTTTTTAAAGATTGGCACTACATTAGCCTTTTTCCAGTCATCCGGGACTTCCCCGGTTCGCCACGAGTTTTCAAAGATAATGGTTAGGGTGGTTACGTACTGGAATAAATTTCCCAGGGAGGTTGTGGAATCTCCATCATTGGAAACTTTTAAGAGAAGGTTAGACAAACATGTCAGGGATGGTCTAGATAATACTTAGTCCTGCCATGAGTGCAGGGGACTGGACTAGATGACCTCTCGAGATGCCTTCCAGTCCTATGATCCTACCCAAAATGATTTATTTTTACTGATTGTTTTGGCCCTGCCAATGAACCAGAAAATCAGTTATTTGCTTAGCTCTAGTCTCCCGTTGTTAAAGGCTGCTATAAACACTGCCTGGTGTTGCTATGGGATGATGGTATGGCTCAGGGGTGCTCTGTGCCTCAGACCATGCTCTTCTCTCCAAGTGACAGGCCTACACTGGAACTCCTCTCAAAGTGGAACCCTGTGGGCCATCCAATTTTAGACTAGGTCACCAGGCTTCAGCACCCCTTGTTTCACCAGCGGGTGTTTACCTCCAGTGGCCCTAGCTGGATTTGGCACTGCTATGGAATCCTCTCTGGGAACTTGCGATCAACGTGAAGTTGTATTGACTCAGGCTAGTATGACTGGTTCATAGAAATGTGACAAAGAGGGAAAAGCGATACAAGCAATAAAAGCCTAGGTGCATATTGTTTTAAGGAACAGTGTGAAAATCGGCAGAAGTAAAACAGAGTATATGGGCTATAGATTCAATGATACCATGTAAGAACACAACATAAGCCAGCCACCCATTACCAAATGTACTGAAGTTCAAGTACCTACTTTTGATCGTACAGGATAATGATGAACTAAACGATGAACTTATAAGCAGAATGGGAAAAACATGGTCATGGACTAAATAGAGAGAAGTGAGTGGAGCAATCTGTGACAGGAGAATGCCTATCAAATTGAAAAACAAGATATACAAGACATTAATAAGTCCTACGCTTTTGTATGGCTCTGAATGATGGGGACTGAAGAAAAGACCGGGCAGATCTCAAATACAGCAGAAATGAAAATATTAAGATGGATGCTTGGAGTCACAAGGGTGGACCATGATCACAAGTGTGAAGGTGGTACCTATTATAGAAAAGCTGAGGGAATCCCACCTTAGATGGTTAGTGAGTGTGAAGAGAAGATTGGAAGAATATGTGGGAAAAAATAGGGTGTCAAACTTACAAGTGGAGGGCAAGAGATGGGTTGGAAGACCCAAAACTAGATGGATGAATGTCATAGAAAAGGATCTGATTAGATGAGTTTCCAAGGAACTGGTTCAAGGGAGATTGGAATGGAGAAGAAGAACTCAAAGAGCCCAGCCCATTTAGATGGAATTAAGGCTAGAAGAAGATGCATATTGTCTTAATTAAATGTAGTCTTTCCTTGACAGTTTAAGCATGTTTCACTTAACCCAGAAACACCTTCAAGCACTGGGGATAGATGAGACAGGTTGCCCCCTGCAACCACAGCCTCTCAGCCAGTCTGACACGCCAGCCAATGCCTCGCTACCCCCTTATTCACAGATGCATAGATTCTAAGGTGAAAAGGGACCATTGTGATCATCTGTCCTGCTGTATAACACAGGCCTTGGGACTTCCCTGAATCAGTTCATGTTTGAACTAGAGGAGACCTTTTAAAGAAACATCCAATCCTGATTTAAAAGTTGTCAGTGATGGAGAAGCCACCCCAGCCCTAGGTCAGCTGTACCAATAGATTAATTGCATTAAAATGTATACCTTTTTCCAGCCTGAATTTGTCTAGCTTTCACTTTCAGTCATTGGATCTTGTAACACCTTGGTCTGTTAGATAATTTCTAGAGAAGATCTGCTAGATTGTCAGCTAAATTTCTGTTCCCCATGGAGGTCTGTAGCAGGTCATGGACTCACCACTGCGACTCCTCCTGCTAGTTGTCTTGGGAATTAGCTCTTGTGCAGCCCGAACTGCCCTCTGCAGGTCTCACCTGCCTTAGGCCTCCATGTCCCTCCCAGACTCCAGTGCCCCTTACCCTGCGGTTCTGTGGGCCCACCCTCCCCACATGCTGGGTCTCCCCTCCTAGGGGAACCCAAACCCTCTAAACCTACCTTGCCTCAGTGGATACTGCCAGTCGTCATCTAGTCCCCTCTCAATGGGGCAAACTGCTGTAATGGCCACTTATAATTGGCAAGGGGGTTGGACCAGTTGCCTCTGCCTATCCCCGGGCTGCCCCTCTGCAGCCCCAGTACCTTCTTCAGCCTTAACCAAGGCCTCAGCCTGTGGAGTTGCCAGGCTGGAGCTCCCCAGCTCCTTTGCCCTTCCCCAGCAATGCTCAGCCTCAGGTACCCTTGCTCCTTCAGACAGCTAGGCTCTTCTCTCTCCAGAGAGACAGCGAGAGTCTGACCCCACTCCGCCCTCAGCCCTTTTATCAGGGCCACCTGTGGTCTGATTGGTGAAGCAGCCACAGCTGCAGCCACACCCAATTAGCCTACCTTTTTCAGGAGCAGGGCAACTGCCCCGCTACAAGATCCTTATAGCTTGTGACCCTTTCACCTTCTCTGTTAAGCTAAATCAATTGAGCTTCTGCAGTCTCACACTCTATGAGCTTGTCTACACAACGGGGACTACAGAGGCACAGTTGTGCCACTGTAGCTATGCTGTGCTAACCCTGTACTGTAGCTGCAGCCTGCTGCAATGGGAAAGAGTTTTGCACCCCAGAGCAATGTATCGGGCCCCACACTACAAGAAGGATGTGGAAAAATTGGACAGAGTCCAGCGGAGGGCAACAAAAATTATTAGGGGACTGGAACACATGACTTATGAGGAGAGGCTGAGGGAATTGGGATTGTTTAGTCTGCAGAAGAGAAGAATGAGGGGGGATTTGATAGCTGCTTTCAACTACCTGAAAGGGGGTTCCAAAGAGGATGGTTCTAGACTGTTCTCAGTGGTAGCAGATGACAGAACAAGGAGTAATGGTCTCAAGTTGCAGTGGGGGAGATTTAGGTTGGATATTAGGAAAAACTTTTTCACTAGGAGGGTGGTGAAACACTGGAATGGATTCCCTAGGGAGGTGGTGGAATCTCCTTCCCTAGAAGTTTTTAAGGTGAGGCTTGACAAAGCCCTGGCTGGGATGATTTAGTCGGGGATCGGTCCTGCTTTGAGCAGGGGGTTGGACTAGATGACCTCCTGAGGTCCCTCCCAACCCTGGTATTCTATGATTCTATGATTCTATGATCTATGTCAATCTAAACTTTAAGTGTAAGGCAGGTCTAAGGCCAATTTTCTAATCCTTAATCATTCTCTTGGCTCCCTCCGAACCCGCTCCAATTTCTCGGCATCCTTCTTGAATTGTGGACACCAAAACTGGATGATTAGCAGTTGCAGCACTGTCAAATACAGATTATATTCTTCCTTCTCCCACTTGAGATTCTCCTGCTTATACAACTGAGGATTGGATCAACCCTTTGATCACAGGCTGTCTTTTTATCCACTACAAAGCTCCTGCCAGCAGATCCCCTCTAGATTTGGAGAATGGCTTCTTGCCCCTCCTGACTGGTTGCTTGACCTTGGCTTGAGAGAGGAGTCAGGCAGCCTTCCGGTGTATGCTCATATATTACACTCCGCCCATACCCTGTAATACTTTAGCTCTATCCCTTATATTTTCTCATTATACTAAAAGCCCCATTGGGTTGTGGGAAATGCAACACACAGAGTCTGTGTTCATTGTTTACACATATTAATAAGGATCCCTTTGTTCACCTATATTAGTGTAAGATATAAGAGTATCAAAAAGTTAAACCCAAAATTCTATCTCAGGTTGACAAACGAGCCTATATACTAACAAAACGTCATAGCAATCTGGGATTGGATGCTCACCTGTAACCACAGGAGAGCTCAAGCTTGACTCAATGAGCTCTTATTTCTTAGGGTTTGGTGTCCCGCACTCTGGTTCCAGAGCTGAAATTCTTGTCAATCCTCCTTCTTTAGGAACTTGATTTTCTCAGTAAAGAGACCTCCATCTCTCTTTAGTGTCTCTGATGGTGTTGGTCTTGCTTTGAAGAGGGGATTGGACTAGATGACCTTCTGAGGTCTCTTCCAATCCTAATATTCTATGATCTATTGTCTATGATTTTCTATGATCTCTGAAGGGAGGAGTATATTTGGAAATATACTTCTCCCGCTCTATTTACAAAGAACAGATTTGTGTCCTCTGGTGATGCCTTCACGCTTTTTAAATAAGACCCTCCTGTATCCTAGCTCCCTGTTGATTAATTTTGGTCTTCCAAAGCTTTGTTGCTAACAATGCCCAGTGTGACTTATTGAAGCTATATTTATTTATTTATTTAAGTATAATGATCCCAATGGGAAAACATTTCAGATAATGATGAAATGCTAGTTTACATTTTTTGGAAGACACTTGTCCCAGGTGATGGGCTGTTACAGTGCACTATCCCTTTATTAATGTTCAATAACCTTGGCCATCTAGTGGGCATTTCAGAACATAGCTACTCATTTCTCATCGAGTGGACCTTTTGCCACATAATTGCCCCTTTCTTATTATTTTATCTTCTACTGAAATCTATTGGTCAATATTCAATATAGCTGACTCTTTCTCATGTCTTCCACTCTGCTGCCACCTAATGTAGATTATGCAGCATAACAGCATTCATCTTTACCCTCTGCTCTCTCTAGTGATTATTTTTTGCTACATTGGTCTCTTTCCTACCCTTGGCTCCATTCTGCCACCTGGTCAATGCACAGTATAACAGCCCAGTTCCCACCCCTAACATGCTACTATCCAGAGGGCAATGCATAGCATGGAGGTACACATATTTCCTGGCCACTTACACTGATGCCCTCTAGTCTCTGTTGTAAAGCTTTACTTCTCTTTTTACTTTCCTCTGATGGCCATTTGACTGTAACTTCCTCTTTCTTGCCTCTTCCTGTATTAGCAAACAGTGAACATTCAACTATCCATCCAGATATAGCCACAGCCTGAGAACTTAAAAGTGCCGAAGACTACCCAGAACTCAGGCAGGTAATGGATAACATACCCCAACAAGGCCTGGAATCACAAGAACCACTATGGAGCACACGTGACCACCCCACATTTCTGTATACGGTCAGGGAATGGCAAAGTGTCTGGACCTCATCTACCCTTCCAAAGAAGCACGTAATTACTGACCCAAGAAGCTGCCCTCCTGGTTTCAACCTGCCATGCAGAATTTGGACCACATTGACCTGTGTCTAAACAAACCATAGAAGATGTGGCTACTTGATGCACAAGTGAAAAATTGAAGACACACCTATGTGCAACTGCAGTGAGAACTGCCAAACCATTGAACATACCACAACATAATGCCGCAAATACAGATTCCTAGGTGAATTGGGTGATTTCCACAACCTCATGGAGAAGGTCTTGAAATGGCTTCTGGTCCTCCACCTCCATCTGTAGAATGTTGCTTTGCAGATGCCATATGTGTGTGCGAGAGAGACGTCTCTTGCAACTCCTTTCTGATAGTCATTTGGCAGGTAGCTTCCTCTTTCTTGCCCTTCCATTTCGGCTGCTCTCCACTGGCCATTGTACATCACTGCCACACCTTTCCCAATCCTGACACGCCTCTGCCCACCAGTGGTCTTAAAAAACACATCTGCGCCTTTCTCATGTCTTTCCTTCCACTGGGTATGCTCTATTCTGAATGATAGCCACCAGGAAGCAAATTGTACAACAGCACGATTACAGCAATAGTGGGTATCACAGCTGGTACAACAGCAGAGGCTCTTGGTCTTTGAGCAGTGGGTTTCCCCACAATCCAATGCATTTCCATGAATGTGGGGTCTGTTTCCAAGGGTACTGGCTAAATGTAGGCTACACTGAGTGACCCCCCAGTGGGCAGAAAGACTGAGATAGTCAATTGGGTCTAAGGGAGTTAGGTACCCAAACTCTCATAGGCCCCTAGGATAATCCCATTTCCAATGTTCAGGCCCTACAATTCTTCTCACTGGTGGCCAGTTTCTCTGCCCCAGCCATGCCCTGATATTCCCCAGTGACTGAGCCAGCACTGCTGTGTTTGACATCACAAGAGTTCTGCGTATTGGGAGGTGGTCGCCACTTCCTTTAGCCACACCTTGCCTCACTCCAGAGGAGAGGTCTGCGTGGATCAGTAGAGCTGTCCACAGCACCCAGGAAGAACTGGGAGACCATGCACTAAGAACTAACTTCACCAGCTTTGCACTTGTGGTAACCATTTTTGGGGACATTCATTGTACCAGCTCCCTCCCTTTGAATTGCTCTGTGCAGCTGGAATCAGCAAAGCAGCTTGTGCCTGGCAGCATTGCCTGCTCAGTCCCTTTTCGGTGACCGTTTGACATGCCCGGCCACAGGAATGGCCTTGGTTTTATGTATGCACCTCTGGTAGTGTCCCAGCAAAACCCCAGCTGGGTTTCAACTGTCTCCAATTTACCTGTGATCTGAGTCTGCATCTTTGTGTTTGCCTAACCTCCTCACGACTCTGGGCCCTGTGAGCTTTCTTCTCTTGCCTTGCATGAGATGGTTACAGCTGGGCTTAGCCCAGATGACAGTGATATCAAGGCTGCTGGTGAAGAGTGTAGACTGGCTGTTTGCATCTACCATCGGTGAATGCAATGAAGGGTCATGCTTTGGTGGGGGCATGCAGCAAAGATGGTGAAAGGCTCAGGTTCATGGGTGTGGGAGATTTCTCCTGCTTATGTCCCTACATAAAGTCCAAACATATTTGTGTCTGTGAAACATGGCTTTTGTGTTACCTAAACAATTTTTGGTGGACAATTTTGGTCAATGTTTTACTTTCCTCTCTTTTTTTCAGTGAAATTAATGCTGATTTTGGTCTGCTGTTCTCAAAAACTAGAACAAAATCTGATTTTTCTTACCCTTGCTTTCCCCATTCCTCCCTTCTTTTCCAGTTAAAATAAAAAAGAAAGGAAACAAGAAAAATCTAATTTTGTTTAATTGAAAAACTGAAAAAAATTCCATGAAAAATATCCCAAATAGATAATTTCATTTGAAATTTTTTCATGGAAAATCCGTAGAAATTTTGATTAGACTTAACTATAGCCATTTGAAGATCTCTTCATGGTCAATTTTTTGCCAGCTTTTCTTCCCATCCGGGAATTCTGGTTTATTTTAATCCTTCCCTTTTCCTTTTCCACTTAAAAAAGAGAAAGGAAACAAGAAAAAGCCATTGTTGTTTAATTGAAAAATTGAAAAAAAGTCCATGAAAAATATCCCAAATACGTCATTTCATTTGAATTTTTTCATGGAATATTTTCAAAATGTATTTAGCCATACAAGATAAGATTTGCAGGTCCGTGGTTAATGAAAATAAAGTCCGTTGTGTTAATCACTTTTATTTATTATTAAGAATCTGCTAACATAGAGAAATATTAAAGTACGACTGGTAAAATGCACAGAAATGATCCTTTGCTGTTAAGCATCCCTGACTTAGCACCTATCCCTTTATATCAACTTGGCTTGAAACATTCTCAGAATTATACAACTTCTTCTACCAAGGAGATTCACTATCTCAATTTATCACCACTACCAAGAAAAAGAAAATACAATTAGACTGTAAATATAAGGCTTAAAACTTAAACTGTTTTGAAAAATAGTAAAGAATGTCTGGTGAAAGTTTTGGAATAAGTGTCATTTTGCAGCTTTCAGAAAGAAGGGATTTTTCATGAATTTGAAACGTTTTGTGTTTTGCCACTTTTTTTTTCATGTTACCACTGGAAATTAGGGAAAAAGAGGTGAAAAATGGGGAAGTGGAAGGCAAAAAAAAAAGCAAATGCTGAAAAAAATAAAATCCCAAACCTGAAAACATACACACTTTAATTTTGGGGTGTCATGAAAATATTGGAAAAATAATAAATTATAAAATTTCTGTTTCAAAAAGAAAATTTTCTGTGGGGTCTGGGGGCAGGCATTCAAACCTGCTCAGCCAAAAAGAGAATGCATGTCAGAAATTCTCAGTGTATCATCACTTTGGTAACTGATCTTTCATTTGGCCTGAGATAGAGATGAAATAATGTGAAATCCAGCCCCTCTGAAGTCAAGAGGGGTATTTACCATTGACGTCAATAAGGCTAAGACTTCATTTCATGGACCTTGTCAAAAATATAAAGGGAAGGGTAAACACCTTTAAAATCCCTCCTGGCCAGAGGAAAAACCCTCTCACCTGTAAAGCGTTAAGAAGCTAGGATAACCTCGCTGGCACCTGACCAAAATGACCAATGAGGAGACAAGATATTTTCAAAGCTGGAGGGGGGAGAAACAAAGGCTCTCCCTGTCTGTGTGTTGTTTTTGCCAGGAACAAAACAGGAATGGAGTCTTAGAACTTAGTAAGTAATCTAGCTAGATATGCATTAGATTCTGCTTTGTTTAAATGGCTGATAAAATGAGCTGTGCTGAATGGAATGTAGATTCCTGTTTTTGTATTTTTTGTAACTTAAGGTTTTGCCTAGAGGGATTCTCTATGTTTTGAATCTGATTACCCTGTAAGGTATTTACCTCCTGATTTTACAGAGGTGATTCTTTTACTTTTTCTTCAATTAAAATTCTTCTTTTAAGAACCTGATTGCTTTTTCTTTGTTCTTAAGATCCAAGGGTTTGGGTCTGTGTTCACCTATGCAAATTGGTGAGGATTTTTATCAAGCCTTCCCCAGGAAAGGGGGTGTAGGGTTTGGGAGGATTTTGGGGGGAAAGATGTTTCCAAGCGGGCTCTTTCCCTGTTATATATTTGTTAGATGCTTGGTGGTGGCAGCAATAAAGTCCAGGGGCAAAAGGTATTATAGTTTGTACCTTGCGGAAGTTTTAACCTAAGCTGGTAAAAATAATCTTAGGGGTTTTTCATGCAGGTCCCCACGTCTGTATCCTAGAGTTTAGAGTGGGGAAGGAACCTTGACATTGTGGCAGAGCGGTGGGATTAACATGAAATCATTTTGAGATCAATTTGAGATTTTTTTGAACAAGAAGCACACATTTTGAAAAGGATTTTTTTTCCTTTGAGCTGCTGGAAAGCAGGTTTTCAGCTGGAAGCAGTTAGAGGTCTTTTTGTCTCTGCTTGGGGGCCAGAGCAGAGACAAAAGGGAATTGTCTTTTGTGAGTTGGAGTTTTCTCTACCTAAAGGCAAGGTAGTTAACCTGGGAAATTCACAAGTCTTCACAGACCTGAAGAAGTTTTTTTTTTTTACCTAAGAGCAACTAGAGGGGTTTTCTGTCTATTTCCCTGGAGACAAAGGTGTTAGGTTTTTTTTTTTAAGGATTTTTCTGTAGGCTGACAATCACTATAAGAGAACATAGGTATCCTGATACAGCACAGCAAAATTTTACAAGCCAAGTTTTTTGTTAGTTTTATTTCTAACTCTTGGATGTAAAGTTAGTTAAAAACAGAGAGGCAAACATGACAGAACCCAAAGCAGAAACAGTCAAAGAGGCTTCCCACAGGGAGCTATGGAGGAAAGGAAAAAGAAATGGAGGAAAAGGAAAAAGCCCAAGAGGCTGCCCACAGGAGAGCTATGGAGACAAAGGAAAAAGAATGGAAGCATGCTGAGGAAGAAAGGGAGGCTGCCCACAGGAGAGCTATGGAGGCCAGGAAAAAAGAAATGGACGAAAAGGAAAAAGAGAGGAAACATGCTGAGGAAGAGAAGGAAAAAGAGAGGAAGCATGCACTGGAGATGGAGAAGGCAAAGGCTGAGCAGAATCTACTGGATAACCCTAACCATCCTTCCCCAACAATCCACAAATGGGAGTGACTATGTGCACAGTATGATGAATCCAGTGATAGTGCTGAATATTTTCTCACCTTTGAGAGACTGTGCACTCTCCATAAAATTCCTGAAGCTCACAAGATGACCACATTGGTCGCAAAATTGACCGGAAGAGCTCTGGACATATTCAGTAAGATGCCTATTGAGGAGGCTTCTGACTATAACAAGTTCTAGGATTTGGTTTTAAAGCAATTTCAAATTACATCTGAAACGTACAGAGGAAAATTTCGAACCCTTAATAGAGGGCCTGGACTAAGTACTGTGGCTTATCTAAACCAGATGAAGGATCTGTTAGATAAATGGGTCCAAGGAAGGGGTGTCACTAGCTTTAACGGAATGTGTGATTTGATAGGTCAGGAGCAACTCCTGAATATGTCCAAGGAGGAAATAAAAAAGGGTTTATGGGATAAGGAAATGGACTCAGAAGAAAGTCTTGCTTCTTATGATGATCGATACAAGCAGTCCCAGACCTCCAGAGAGGCGGGGCAAGCCAGAACAAAACAGGTGGAGGGAGGAGAGAGGAACAACCCTGGTCGTAGTTGGAGTGGATACTAGAAGGGACACCCTCAGACCACACCCTACAACCGGGGGCATCACAAGGCCCCGGCTACACACCAAGGAATACTCCAGACACCGTATTGTCCTGCCACACCATTCTCCAGCAACCCACCTAGCCCCAGTGATCCGTCAGCTGGACGATGTTTTAAATGTAATGAGCTGGGGCATGTGAAGGCTTTGACAAAGCCCTGGCTGGGATGATTTAACTGGGAATTGGTCCTGCTTCGAGCAGGGGGTTGGACTAGATGACCTTCAGGGGTCCCTTCCAACCCTGATATTCTATGATTCTAAGGTCAGCTGCCCCAAGAACCCCAACAGATTACAGTTCATTGCACCGGAATCACACCAGAGGTCCTCAGGCCCAGATACCTCCCAGATACCCTTGGAGCAGAGGGGAACAGTGCGTGTGGGTGGGAAGAAGGTCACCGCGTGGAGGGACACTGGAGCACACATGTCGGCTATCCATGCTTCCTTAGTGGACCCAAATTTAATCAACCCAGAGATCCAAGTGACAATTCAACCCTTCAAGTCCAACTCTTTCAATTTGCCTACAGCCAAGTTGCCTGTCTGGTACAAGGGCTGGTCAGGAATGTGGACTTTTACAGTCTATGATGATTATCCCATTCCCATGCTGTTGGGGGGAAGAATTGGCCAATCATGTGAAGCTAGCCAAGAGGGTGAGAATGGTCACCCACAGCCAGGCTAACCAAGCTGTCACACCTAGCTCTGATCTGGAAACTTCTACCAGGACCCGGTCAGAGGTGATGGACCCGGACCCCAGGCCAATATCTGTAACAGCAGTAGTGGATCCATTCCCAGAGACCCAGACAGAGCCAGTCTCAGAACCAGAACCGACGGAACAACCAGCACCAGACCCGTTGCCAGCACTGAATCCAGTACTTGCAACCCCAACACCAGAGGGCCCCACCAAACCTGAACCGACAGCAGCTGATAACACTACACCAGAGGCTCAGCCGGAGCCTGAACCCCAACATAGTGCACCAGCGGAGAGTGGTTCACAGTCAATGGAAACAGTCCCATCCCCTACATCGCTTCCAGAGGGACCAAGCCTAGGTCCACAATCCAATGAGGGACTGATGTCTCCAACATCAAGGGGATAGTTCCAGACCGAACAGGAAGCAGATGAGAGCCTCCAGAGAGCTTGGACGGTGGCACGGAGCAACCCACCACCTCTCAGCTCTTCTAATCGATCCAGGTTTGTTGTAGAAAGAGGACTTTTATACAAGGAAACACTTTCTGGGGGACACCAGGAAGACTGGCATCCTCAGAGACACTTAGTAGTTCCAACTAAGTATTGGGTCAAGCTCTTGAGCTTAGCCCATGATCATCCTAGTGGCCATGCTGGGAATGAACAGGACCAAAGACTGTTTGGGGAGGTCATTCCACTGGGAGGGAATGGGCAAGGATGTTTCTACCTACGTTCGGTCTTGTGAGGTATGCCAAAGAGTGGGAAAACCCCAAGACCAGGTCAAAGCCCCTCTCTAGCCATTCCCCATCATTGAAGTTCCATTTCAGCAAGTAGCTGTGGATATTCTGGGTCCTTTTCTGAAAAAGACAACCAGAGGAAAGCAGTACATACTGACTTTCATGGATTTTGCCACCCAATGGCCGGAAGGAGTAGCTCTAAGCAGCACCAGGGCTAAAAGTGTGTGCCAGGCACTAGCAGACATTTTTGCCAGGGTAGGTTGGCCCTCTGATATCCTCACAGATGCAGGGACTAATTTCCTGGCAGGAAGTATGGAAAACCTTTGGGAAGCTCATGGGGTAAATCACTTGGTTGCCACTCCTTACCACAATCAAACAAATGGCATGGTGAAGAAGTTTAATGGAACTTTGGGGGCCATGATACGTAAATTTGTAAATGAACACTCCAATGATTGGGACCTACTGTTGCAGCAGTTGCTCTTTGCCTACAGAGCTGTACCTCATCCCAGTTTAGGGTTTTCCCCATTTGAACGTGTATATGGCCATGAGGTTAAGGGGCCATTACAGTTGGTGAAGCAGCAATGGGAGGCGTTTACACCTTCTCCAGGAACTAACATTCTGGACTTTGTAACCAACCTACAAAACACTCTCAGAACCTCTTTAGCCCTTGCTAAAGAAAACGTACAGGATACTCAAAAAGAGCAAAAAGCCTGGTATGATAAACATACCAGAGAGCGTTCCTTCAAAGTAGGGGACCAGGTCATGGTCTTAAAGGCGCTCCAGGCCCATAAAATGGAAGCATTGTGGGAAGGGCCATTCACGGTCCAGGAGCGCCTGGGAGCTCTTAATTATCTCATAGCATTCCCTACCTCCAACCAAAAGCCTAAAGTGTACCGTATTAATTCTCTAAAACCCTTTTATTCCAGAGAATTAAAGGTTTGTCAGTTTACAGCCCAGGGAGGAGATGACGCTGAGTGGCCTGAAGGTGTCTACTACGAAGGAAAAAGTGCTGGTGGCGTGGAAGAGGTGAACCTCTCCATGACCCTTAAGGGTATGTAGCGACAGCAGATCAAGGAGCTGTGCACTAGCTATGCACCGCCATTCTCAGCCACCCCAGGACTGACTGAACGGGCACACCACTCTATTGACACAGGTAATGATCACCCAATTAAAGTCCAACCTTACCGGATGTCTCCTCAAGCTAAAACTGCTATAGAACGGGAGATCCAGGATATGCTACAGATGGGTGTAATCTGCCCCTCTGGCAGTGCATGGACATCTCCAGTGGTTCTTATTCCCAAACCAGATGGGGAGATACGTTTTTGCATGGACTACCGTAAGCTAAATGCTGTAACTCGCCCAGTCAACTATCCAATGCCATGAACAGATGAACTATTAGAGAAACTGGGACAGGCCCAGTTCATCTCTACCTTGGACTTAACCAAGGGGTACTGGCAAGTACCGCTAGATGAATCCGCCAAGGAAAAGTCAGCCTTCACCACACATCTCGGGCTGTATGAATTTAATGTACTCCCTTTCGGGATGCGGAATGCACCCACCACCTTCCAAAGACTTGTAGATGATCTCCTAGCGGGATTAGGAGAATATGCCATCGCCTACCTTGACAATGTGGCCATATTTTCGTATTCCTGGGCAGAACACCTGGAACATCTACAAAAAGTCCTTGAGCGCATAAGGGCGGCAGGACTAACTGTTAAGGCTAAGAAGTGTCAAATAGGCCTAAACAGAGTGACTTACCTTGGACACCAGGTGGGTCAAGGAACTATCAACCCCCTACAGGCCAAAGTGGATGCTATCCAAAAGTGGCCTTTCCCAAAGTCAAAGAAACAGGTCCAATCCTTCTTAGGCTTGGCCGGATATTACAGGCGATTTGTACCGCAATACCGCCAAATCGCCACCCCACTGACAGACCTAACCAAAAAGAAACAGCCAAATGCCGTTCAGTGGACCCAAGAGTGTCAGAAGGCCTTTAACCAGCTTAAAGCGACACTCATGTCTGACCCTGTGCTAAGGGCCCCAGATTTTGACAAACCATTCCTAGTAACTACAGATGCATATGAGCGTGGTGTGGGAGCAGTTTTAATGCAGGAAGGACTGAATCAAGAATTCCACCCTATAGTGTTTCTCAGCAAGATGCTGTCTGAGAGGGAAAGCAAATGGTCAGTCAGTGAAAAAGAATGTTACGCTGGAAAAGCTATGCCCATATGTTTGGGGACAGCGTTTCCACCTGCAAACAGACCATGCTGCGCTACAGTGGCTTCATACCGCCACGGGAAATAACAAAAAACCTATTTGGTGGAGTTTAGCTCTCCAAGATTTTGATTTCGACATCCAACATATCTTAGGAGTTTCTAACAAAGTGGCTTATGCACTCTCCCGTGAAAGTTTCCCAGAATCAACTGGTTAAAATCGTCCTTGAGATGTGGAAAATATTGTTAGTCTTTATGTACTTGGTAGTATATTTAGAGGTGCATGTGTCTTATTAACTCTGTTTTTTCCTCGAGCTCCAAGAAGAAATCCCAGCCAGCGTTTCACCCTAGCTGAGATTTGGGGGGCGTGTCATAAATATAAAGGGAAGGGTAAACACCTTTAAAATCCCTCCTGGCCAGAGGAAAAATTCTCTCTCCTGTAAAGGGTTAAGAAGCTAGGATAAACTCACTGGTACCTGACCAAAATGACCAATGAGGAGACAAGATACTTTCAAAGCTGGAGGTGGGGAGAAACAAATTTTCTCTCTGTCTGTGTGTTGTTTTTGCCAGGAACAGAAAAAGAATGGAGTCTTAGAACTTAGTAAGTAATCTAGCTAGATATGCGTTAGATTCTGTTTTGTTTAAATAGCTGATAAAATAAGCTGTGCTGAATGGAATGTAGATTCCTGTTTTTGTGTCTTCTTGTAACATAAGGTTTTGCCTGGAGGGATTCTCTATGTTTTGAATCTGATTACCCTGTAAGGTATTTACCATCCTGATTTTACAGAGGTGATTCTTTTACTTTTTCTTCAATTAAAATTCTTCTTTTAAGAACCTGATTGCTTTTTCCTTGTTCTTAAGATCCAAGGGTTTGGGTCTGTGTTCACCTATGCAAATTGGTGAGGATTTTTATCAAGCCTTCCCCAGGAAAGTGGGTGTAGGGTTTTGGGGGGAAAGATGTTTCCAAGAGGGCTCTTTCCCTGTTATATATTTGTTAGACGATTGGTGGTGGCAGCAATAAAGTCCAAGGGCAAAAGGTAACATAGTTTGTACCTTGGGGAAGTTTTAACCTATGTTGGTAAAAATAAGCTTAAGGGGTTTTTCATGCAGGTCCCCACATCTGTATCCTAGAGTTCAGAATGGGGAAGGAACTTTGATAGATCTTGTGCCTATAACTCAGTAAATCAGCTCAGGTCATCTTGTTTTGTTTTCAGCCTAAAAGTACTGGCTAGGGATGCCTGAGTTCTTGAGAAAGCCACACATTTATGGATCAATCTGCTCAGGGCCTCCTTCACCTCCTTATTTCTCAGGCTGTAGATGAGGGGGTTGATCAGCGGGGTCAGGACAGAATAGAAGACAGAGAACATTTTGTTCAGGTCTCTCAATGTGTCGGATTTCGGTAGCATGTATACAATAATGATAGTCCCGTAGAACATTGTCACCACGATGAGGTGTGAGGAGCAAGTTGAAAAGGCCTTTTGTCTGCAGCCAGTGGAAGGGATTCTCAGGATGGTGATGATGATATAAACATAAGACAACAGGGTTAAAAGAAATGGGAAGAGTGTGCAAAGAGATGCGAGGAGCAAATCCAACACCAAGATCAGGTTGGTGTCACTGCAGGACAGTTTTATTACTGGGGTGAAGTCACAGAAGAAATGGTCAATTTCACTGGGGCCGCAGAAGGTTAGTTGTGACATCAAGGATGATATGATGAGAGTGGCCAGACAGCCGCTTAGCCAAGATCCGGCTGCTAGCTGGAGGCAGAGCCTGCCATTCATAAGGGCTGCATAGTGCAAAGGTTTGCATACTGCTAAATACCGGTCATAAGACATAGCAGACAAGAGACAACATTCTGTAGCTGCCAGTGAAGCAAAGAAATAAAATTGTGCAATACACGTAGAGACAGAAATGGTCCTGTCCCCAGTCAAGAGACTGGCCAGCATCCTGGGCAGGATGGCTGAGCTGTAGCAAGTCTCCAAGCCGGACAAGTTACCCAGGAAGAAGTACATGGGGGTGTGAAGGTGCTGATCAGCCACAACTAGCACAACAATGAGCATGTTCCCAGCCACTGTCACCATGTAGATCATTAGGAACAAAGGGAAGAGAAGGATCTGTAGTTCAGGTACCTTCCCGAATCCCAGGAGGACGAACTCCGTGATAGACGTTTTATTTCTCCAGCCTGTGTCTGCCATGGGGTGAACGTAGAGACAATTTAAAAAACCCTGCAGTATAATCACAAGAACAAAGTTAAAACAGGAGTCAAGTGTTGGCAATTAATCCCATAAATGTTCAAAAACTCATCTACCACTCATTGTTACCAGTTCATCTTTTGAATCCAAATCACAGAGGCAAATGCTGGCTATCTCATGTCAAGAAAACAAACCTTTATTACCATCCCATCTTATCAGATCATGAATCAGTGTAACAGCAGTCCATTTTGCTGGTGGCCCAAGCACAGACATGGCAGCTCAGACCATTTATTGATCATATCCCATTTATTCTGCCATACTAGAGAAGGGCAATACTAGTTCATGCCTGAATATTCACTTCTCTCAGTGAGTGGAATATGATGGGTTAGGGAAAGAACAAAAGCAATGAATATTAAATAGTAAGGACCAGGTTTTTTTAAAGGTATTTAGACTCCTAACACCTATTGAAATCAATAGACATTAGGTGTCTAAATACCTTTAAAAATCTGACCCTAAGTGACTCTCAACCTGAAGTACAGCAGAGGTACCCCTCTGCTATAATACCCAATAATAAGAAGATTTTCAAAAGAACCTAAGCGAGTTGGGTGCCAATTTTCCCATGACTATTCATGGCTTTTGAGCTCCTAAATCACTTAGGCACTTTTGATATCTTAAAAATTTAGGATGAACTTTTCTATGTAATCTATGGGATTTAGCCATTCATTCCTTGGAAATTAATATCAGCCTATGACTTCTTGGTCAATATGTCACTGTTCTTTCTGGAAAGAGTTAATTCCATCCATACTCTCACTAGAGATCATCTTAACATAGAATTATAGAATGGTAGGACTGGAAGGAACCTCGAAAGATCATCTAGTCTAATCCTCGCACTCATGTCAGGATTAAGTATTATATACATAAGAACAGTCATACTGTGTCAGACCAAAGGTCCATCTAGCCCAGTATCCTGTCTTCTGATAGCGACCAATGTCAGGTGCCCCAGAGGGAATGAACAGAACAGGTAATCATCAAGTGATCCATACATTGTCGTTCATTCCCCGATTCTGGCAAACAGAGGCTAATAGCCATAAACAGAGCCATAAATCTAGACCATCCCTGACAGGTATTTGTCTAACATGCTCTTAAAAATCTCCAATGATGGAGATTCCACAACCTCCCTGGGCAATTTATTCCAGTGCTTAACCACCCTGACAGTTAGGAAGTTTTTCCTAATGTCCAACCTAAACTGCCCTTGCTGCAATCTAAGCCCATTGCTCCTTGTCCTGTCCTGAGAGGTTAAGGACAACAATTTTTCTCCCTCCTTCTTGTAACAACCTTTTATGTACTTGAAAACTGTTATCATGTCTCCTCTCAGTCTTCTCTTCTCCAGGCTAAACAAACTCAATTTTTTCAATCTTCCCTCATTGGTCATGTTTTCTAGACCTTTAATCATTTTTTCTGCTCTTCTCTGGACTTTTTCCAGTTTGTTCACATCCTTCCTGAAATGTGGCTCCCAGAACTGGACACAATACTCCAGGTGAGGCCAAATCAGCATGGAGTAGAGCGAAAAAATTACTTCTTGTGTCTTGCTTACAACACTCCTGCTAATACATCCCAGAATGATGTTTAGTTTTTTTGCAACATATTAAATAATGAAGTCAGAGAAAGTGTTTGTAATGTCCTAGGTAAACAATCAAGTAAAGAATGTTTCCCCCACATGCTTACAACCATCTTGAGCTTTATTTGAGGGAGAGTTTCTGATGTGTCAACTCTACACTGAAGGAATAAATATGGCTATTCCCCCCCCCCCCCACACACACACCAGAAGATTTAGGCCATTGGCAAATTTGGGCTCATTTAATATTTTAACTCTGGAGTGTCAGCCACTGTTTCAAAATCAGCATCAGCTGCTAAGATACAGACATGAAGAGGACAATGGGAAGGAGATATACTACCCATAACATCACAGCAGCAGAGATAGTACAGATTTGTTACACTGTGGCTTTGATCTAGAAAAAAATGTAAGTTTGGGCTGCACTTTCTTCGTGTGAAGGGCTTAAATGCTTTGCTAGTGACACTCTTCATTAGAGCTTAAGGCCAGAAGTGACCATTGTGATCATCCAGTCTGACTTCCTACATAACACAGGCCAGAGAACTTTGCCCAAATAATTCCTAGAGCAGAGCTTTTAGAAAAAACATCCAATCTTGATTTTAAAATTGTCAGTGACGGAGAATCAACCACAACCCTGGGTAAATTTTCCAGTGGTTAATTACTCTCACAGTTATAAACATATGTCTTAATTTCCAGTCTAAATTTGTCTATCTTTAACTTCCAGCCATTGGATCATGTTAGACCTTTCGCTGCTAGATTATAGAGACCTTTATCAAATATTTGTTACCCACATTGCTCCTTAATCAAGTCACCTCTTGACCTTCTCTTTGTTAAGCTAAATAGAGTAAACTCTTTGGGTCTCCCACTATAAAGCAGGTTTTCTGTCCTTTAACCATTCTTGTGGTTCTTCTCTGAACTGTCTCCAATGTATTAACATCCTTCTTGAATTGTGGGCACCTGAACTGGACACAGGATTCCAGGAGCCATCGTACCAATGTCAAATACAGAGCTAAAATAACTTCCCTACTCCTACTCGAGATTCCCTGCTTAAAGTTTTATGGAAATTAATTTAAAAGCTGACATAATTAAGCCCTGTATGGACACGTCTCTCTGTTTAAAGCTGTTATTGGTTTGGTTTGCATCTATAAGTACCAACGCAAGCTAAATAGATATAAGACAGGGTTTAAATTGAGTTAAGAGTGTCTGTAGTGCACAGGCTATCTTGTCAAGGAAAATTGGTTGAGTTTAGGTTGTTGTTGAGCTAACACATGCTAGCCAAACCTGACTGAAATGTACTGTTTTTTTCCTGGAGTAGATGCAGGCTAAAACATTTAGCTCAAAGTTGCTCTTGTCATATTTTAGCCCAGGCATGGCATGTGTTCAGGAGTTAGGGCTAGAACGTATGTCTGTTAAACCCAGCCACTTTCCCTACTCAATACAAACAGAGTTTTTGCACCAATTTAACTACATTAATTTTAATTCACACCTGGCACTAAATCAATGCAACTTTGTGGGTAGAACAGATCTTAATGAGTCAGATTTTTAAAGGCATTTAAAATTATATCAGTGGGTGATAGGCATCTAAATGCTTTTGAAAATCCCACTGGCTGCCTATTGCCTTTAAAAATCTGGCCCGGTGTTGTTAGTTCTTTCAGGCTGCAATTTCTTAATGCTTAGTTATTTAGACCTGTGCAGAGAAGTCAGATCTACGGAGTCAGAATTCCTCAGGCTCTTGTTCTGGTGGAAGGTTTTTCTGAACTCCCTCAGTAAAAGTAAGAACAGCTCAATAAAGCAGAGGGTGCTGGAGGACTGAGCTTTTTGCTATCTATTGTATGTTGTTTAATGGCCAAATAAGGTGTGACTTGGGCATCAAATCAAATCAATTTTTTTAAAAAAGGAAGACATCTATAATTCTATTCCAGGCTCCACCATGAACTTTTCATCAATAACGTCTCTTTAAAAATTGATAATAACAATAACAGACCGCTGAACGAAAATTGCTCATGTCCCTAAATTTCTTAGCGAGAACATGTGTTATCAATGCAGTGTCAGGGTAGGGATCATGATTACCTTGAAGCCAATATCAGCTGAGGTTTTTATCTCTTGCTGTTCTTCAAAAGTCGGATTCTGGTAGTAAAGAGACTTGTGTATTCCTGAGGCGATGAGCAGGCGCTGCGATCTTGTGTGAAAGACGCTCTATTTACAAAGTGCAGAATGCCTGTTTGTATTTGTACCTTTGACAGTAGATAGCGGTGTCTCCCTTGAGTCTACATCTGAAGGGAACTTGCAATGCTGGAGTCTGGGGAGCTACTGCTCTGTTTTCCGTGCAAACAAGACAAAACCGATCCTGATGCAGCCAGCCTCCCACACTCAGAGAACACCTGGCATCTGCTGCCTGATGTCCATGACGATTGCTTTGTATGAACATGAGTCAGTCCTGAAAAATCAGGTGCTCAGGGCTTCACAGTGTAATCAACACATAGTAAGTTAAACGTAAGGTCAATTTAATCCAAGGAACACTCTGCAAACAGACTTTCCCAGCATCAGCTCCAGTTCCAGCTTTGTCTCTGTTGTTTACCAGGCCCCATGCCTTGCTAGACTCTAGACAGAGACATCTAGTGGCTGAAAGATTTAGGGGGACAATGACAAAATGTATTTTCCCCAATTTAACTTTGATCTTATTGATATTTATTTATTCCTTCATTCAGGTAGCTCATTAGCTTGCAGTACATTTGCAGTGCATTTCTTAGCTTCAGAGCTCTCAAAGACATGGGCATCTGCTACATGAGGCTCCATTTTGAACCAGACACCTCTCAATACAATGAGTCCTTGGGACAGGACCTTGATGTCAGCACAATCTGTAAATCCTTGGAGTACTTTTGTTCCACAAGCAAAGAGAATCAACATTAGCTCTTAGCAGCAGAGGACTTGCTTACGTGGCATATCCTATGCTGCTAACAGGTCATGCTGATTCTCTTTACAAGTTGAAGGCAGATCGTCACATGCACACGCATGCACAGACTAATCATTTATTTAAAATATTTTGATGTTGTCTATATAGCCATTGCATTTGGCCATCATGGGATTTTCTCCAGAAACTGGTGGTCCAGGAGCTGATATGTTTAGCATGACCAGAGCCATCCCATGATTACCTTAATAAAAATGTTGGTCTAACCTCTGCGGAATAATAAGATTATACCCATATATCAAGATTATACCCATGTATTTTTTACTGTAAAATAAAGCTCTATTATTCCCTCCCCTTTTCAAAGAAGTGTTTTATTGCAATGTCCTCAAACTTTTTAATAAGTTTCCATTTCAGCCTACCTCCCATTTAAATGATTATGGGTCTCCAAAGCTTTGTTGTTAACAATGTCCAATGTGGCTTTTTAAATTTCAACTCTTTTTTTTAAAGTCTAATGATCTTCTGAGGGAAAATACTTCAGATAATGAAGAAACACTAGTTTAAATGTCGCAGGGATGCTGCTCCAAGTTGCAGTCTCTTATGAGATACTGCTAATCAATATCTAGTGGGCATTCCTGAGTAATAATGTTTCCCTTCTCATGACATGGCCATACTGAAATAATGGTCTGTAAATAACGTATCCAAGGACTTCACAGTCCTTTACACTTCCCATTGCCCCGCACATTGTGCCTCAGATCCCCAACCAGGGACTGTATAGAAACAGAACAAAAATACAGCCCCTGCTCCAATGAACTTACAAACTAAGACAAGAGATGGACAGAAACAGATCAACGGGGGAGCACAGGAAGAAAGACAATCTTGGTCTTATCTACTTATACCACTCCCATCACCATGGCATATCTACAGCTTCTGGCAATGCATTCAGCAACATGAGTAAAATACATTTCTTTCTTTCTTTCTTTCTTTCTTTCTTTCTTTCTTTCTTTCTTTCTTTCTTTCTTTCTTTCTTTCTTTCTTTCAGCAGTGGTTTTCAACCTTTGGTCCGTGGACACCTAGAGGTCCATAGACTATGTCTGAGGGGTCTATGAAAGGTTGTAGTTACCATAAAACAGCAGATTTCAACCTGTGGTCTGTGGATCCTCAGGGGTCTATGTCTAAGATGTCCAAAGGGGTCCGCACCGCCATTCAAAATTTTTAGCGGTCTGCAAATGAAAAAGGCTGAAAACCACTATATTAAGTGATAAGCAGGGGCCCCAGTCATTGACCAGTAGCCCCCATGGTGCTAGGAGCTGTACAAGCACAGAACAAAATAATGGCCTCTGTATCAGAGAGCTTCCAGTCTAAGCAATGAGTTATGAGATTGGACCCATTTTCTGAGCTCACTTCTCCATCTGCATTCTGCAAACTGAGTGGTTAAATCAGCCATGATGGCTGTCACTTCACATTGCCTTTCATCAGACCACTGGTGTGCTTCCCCCGGTTTGTGAGAGAACATAAAGGTATTGAAAGTATTATCTCTTATGTATGGTCATTAACACAACCTACATTTTTTACCTAAAATAAAGATACCCTTTGTGGTTACGATTGTCACAGTTCAGCTGCACCTGTATTCCCCCTGTCCCAGAAAGGACACCTATTCTAGGCTCCCGGCTCCTTAGCCATCACCTCTTTTGAAGGTGGAGGTTTGTGTCTCTCTTCCTTCTGATTGGGGTATTTCCAGGCTGCACAGACCCTGGCTATACTGTGATATCCCCAGCAAAAGACAACCCGTCTAAGCAGGCCTGCTTCACGTCTCTCCTCAGAGACAGTACGCAGTGTAGTTGCCCACGGAAGTTACCACACATCTCTTTCTAAATAAGCCCTTTCATTCTTAAGGTGAAAGCATTACAGAGAAAACACATTAAAGACCACCAAAGAACCTACACCCATGCTAATCAGCTTAGCAGAGCTTAATCACCCCAACTCCAACAAGGCTCCGGTTGGTGGCGAGTCCCTCAAAGGCCATACAGGGCTGTGCCCTGTCATCATATGTTCCTCACAGCTTCAGCTCTGAACAGGCCCTCAGTCTTATGGGGCCTCAGTGAAATAAAGTCCTACCAATTCTTCCCTAAGGATTGGGTCCTACTTGAAGCAGAGGTCCTGCCCAAGTGCTGGGTCAGGAAGATGGCCTAAATTCAGACTGTTTAGTTAAAAGTCCTTTCTTGGTCTGGTAGTCCCTGGAGTATCCAGTATGAACCAGCTTATGTGGTAGCTCTCTGGAGGTGTTACAACCTGAGCAAATTTGCCTAATCACCTCTCTGCCCCCCCCCCCCCACACACACACTATTGTTCTTAGTTCCTGGAGGATCTGTGGTCATCCTCTCCCAAGGAATTACATAGAGTCCCTCAATAGTACACACACATTTGCATTTTTTAACACAGTGAACTGCTAAAATACTTATACTTCATTCAAGAAGGTTTGTCCAGGATAGCAACTGTCTTTTTCTTATGTTATTATAGTGCCTAGCACAATGGAGCTCTGATCCAAGATTACGGTTACTAAGGTTCTACTGTCATAATAAAATAATAACAACAATAATTGACAGATTCATAGATTCCAAGCCCAGAAAAGACCATTCTGATCATCCAGTCTGACCTCCTGTATATCACAGGCCAGAGAACTGACCCAAAATAAATCCTAGAGCAGATCTTTTAGGAAAGCATCCAATCTTGGCTTTATAATTGCCTGTGATGGAGACTCTACCAAGACCATTGATAAATAGTTCCAATTATTAATTACTCTCACTATTAAAAATTAATGTCCTCTTTCCAGTCTGAATTTGTCTAGCTCCAACTTCCAGCCTTGAGATTCCAAAATGAAACATTTCTCACAGAACGCTGTGGAAATGTTCTTACTAGGATCCAATTTTTCTTGTCTTCCATACTTTGGAACAATTGTCGATGCTGGCATCATCATTGCCATTACTGGGCATCTGAGCTAAAACCTGATAGAAATGCATGGGGAAATTTACCTCTTAAAGAGCTATTGCTCAATACAGAAAATTTCAAAGCAGCTTAAGCGAATTCGGTGCTCAACTCCTACTGAATTTCATTTCTCTTTGATTCCCTGCCCTAGGCTGTCTGCAAAATCAGAAAGGCAGAATCTACTTCATGTCTGGATGGTTTTACTTCCTAACCACAACTAATGGAGACAATTTTTAAATTTAACACAGAGATAAGGGAAAACAAGATGGCAGCATGGAAGAGGTAATGGTGTACTATACTGATGCAAATATCCAGCGGAAATCCTGTTTATATAGGTGTGTAGGGGAAGGAATACAAGAAGACCACAGTGGAGTTTCTTTTACAACAAATTAATCTGAGAAAGAGGATAATAACATTGACCTTGTTTGTGAAGTGTTTTGAGATTTGCTGATGAAAATTCCTGCATAAGATTTAGGTATTATGATTATGTTAATAGTAGTAGTAGTAGTAATGACCAATCAGTGTTGTTTTGCCACTTAGCAGTTGTGCATATATTAACTGAGTGGCAATTTCCACTGATCTGAAAACATTTCAGTAGTCCTTTCAGTTGGGACATGAGCTTGGGTAGGAATTCAATTCTCAGTAGAGAGAGAAGTGTGACATACTATACCTTGGGGGAACATACTGTTGTCACACCCCAATGGCCCCCTCCCTCAAGTCCCCTGGGGAAGCAGATCAGTATTGTATGTTGCTAACGCTGTTGCAGGCATTACAAAGTGTACTGGGAAGGGTTAAAGGTATGAGAGTGGAATGAAAGGTTCATTTGCAGGTCTCAGGAGGCCGAGGGGGGAAAGGAATGGGTTAATTTGAAAATTCAGGTTGGCCTAGAGATAAAGAGAAAGCTGCTCTGCATTCAAAGTCAAGAATCGACACAGTCTGCCTTGCTCTGCATGCCAAGCACAAAAAACTGCATGTCAGCCCCAGCTGGCTGTGAGAAATAAAGGCAGAAGCAAAACAAAAGCAAAACAAGTTGCAGGATTACACATTTGCGAAGGTTGGCCACCCAGTGAGACTCAATAGTCTGCCTTTGTGTGACAGTGTGTTTTGGGGAAAGCTGAAGAAGCCATGAAAGGCCGGTTTAGACTGGTACACCGAGCATGAGGAACAAAGGTCTCTGAAGGGGATGCCCCCAAGAGACCCCCAGGGCTTAAAAAGCCTCCCAAGAGTGGAAGCAAGTTGGAAATTGCAGTGGACCCCTGGATGACCTGTGTACAGGACAGAACTCCCATCCAACCCCTCCCCCCCATTCTGCTAACGTGATGCCCAGGCCTGGCCAGCCTTGGGTGGTGCATGTGTGAGTATGAATGTGGGTTTGGGCTCGGGCACTAATGCCTTTTTCTTCCTCTGAGTGACGTGGGAGCAGTGCTGGCACTCACCGGTGTTATTTTATTATTTTATTAATAAAGCATTAAAATTTGGTCACTTGGTGTACTCCTGTATCTCCGCCCCAAATGACCCTGCAGCCTCAGCCTGATAAACTGAGACCTTAGGCAGATTGGTAACAGAAATCTGTCACACTGTAACCCCCATATTACTCATTTTCATATAATCGTGATCTCACATATAAAGCATGCCTTGTAAGATATCAGAGGAAAGGTTATGATCTGATTAAAGTCATTTCTCTATCCATATATGTGTATTATTAATACATATGAAGTTATGAGAATTGTGTTGAATGGTGATCACTAAAACATGCTGTAAGTTGGGGAATCAGCAAGATATTAGCTCCCCAGAGGCAACATCAAGGAAAGTAACCAGTACCCAGATGTCAACCAACCCAACAACAGCCATTGTCCAGCCAGGGAGCTACAATGCAATGACTTACCTGCATGAGGCCACACCAGGGGAATTGCTTAACCTTGCTTGGAGAGACTCAGCAATTCCCCACAGACATGCCTGGACTTGTGCTCCCCAAACACATGGATTGAGGGTATAAAACAGACAGAGTGAACACATAGGAGGCCCTTCCCCTGCCCCCACCTTCACTGCAAGCAGCTAAGACACTGTGAAGAAGATAAGACAACAGAGGAAATTGGCCCAGGTGTAAGGAACAAACCTGTATATTAAGGACTGCGATATCTAGTGGGGTGAGAAAAACTGCTTAGTCTAGTTGCTGCCCAGTATAATAGGATTGAGAATTTAGACTGTGTGCTTATATTTTATATCTTTTGGTAACTAACTCTGACTTTTCGCCTATCACTTAATATCACTTAAAATATATCTTTGTAGTTAATAAATTTGTTTGTTTAGTCTACCTGAAGCAGTGCATTTGGTTTGAAGCGTGTCAGAGACTACCCTTGGGATAAAAGCCTGGTGCATCAATTTCTTTGTTAAATTGACGAACTCATATAAGCTTGCAGTGTCCAGCAGGCATAACTGGACACTGCAAGATGGAGGTTCCTAGGGTTGTGTCTGGGACTGGAGATATTGGCTAGTGCCATTTAGTTGCACAATTCAAGGAGCAGCTTACATGCCAGAGGCTGTGCGTGAACAGCCCAGGAGTGGGGGTTATCACAGCAGAGCAGGGTAAGGCTGACTCCCAGAGTCAAGGACTGGAGTGACCTAGCAGTTCACCTGTCCAGATAACACCAGGGGAATGTCACAGGAAGTATGGGACAAGGGTTCCTTTTAGCCCTACATTTCTATGATTCTATGGGTGTATGTATATATAACAGTATAAATGTAGGACCATGGCACAATACATGTACATTATGTATTTGTTGTTTGCAGTGTTGTTGTAGCTGTGTTGGTCCCAGGATTTCAGAGATACAAGGTGGATGAGGTAGTATCTTTGATTGGACCATGTTCTGTTGGCGAAAGAGACAAGCTTTCAAGCTACTGTGTAAGAAGACTGGAATGCGCTACTGGAAGGTGCTCATGTATTACAGTGATGAGCACAGTATAAAAACTATCTATCTATCTATTTCAGATTTCTAGGCACCAAAGGGATTTGGATTCTCAATTATCCCCCACCCTTCCTCTCTAATATTTTTAACATTGACCATAATTTTCCACACACACCTCCCCTCCCCCGTTAATTATAGGGTTATTTGGATTCAAAGAAGCTTCCTTTATGAAATAGCCCCATGAGAAAATGTATGTTTGTCTGGTGGAAATTTTCACATAGTGGGATGAATTTAATAACTTCAGCAAGCCCTCATTCATTTGAATCTGCAGCAAAATTGCTGAGAGACAAGGTCAGTGCTGTCATCAGGTGTTACTGGAAAAATATGTTTAAACGGGCACATAAACCAATAGACTTAAGTTTGGTACACAGTGAAGAGGAAGAATGAGTGAGAAATAGAGGGGATAAAGAGATCAGTGGAGAGAGGGGAGGACTAATAAGAGATTAAAATAGGTCTGGTTTGAGAGAGAAGGAGGTGTGCAGGGAAAATGTTAGATAGATAGATAGGTAGATAGATAGATAGATAGATTAGATATGTGGTATTGTTGTAGCTGTGCTGGTTCCAGGATATTAGAGAGACGAGATGGGTGACGTAATATCTCTAATTGACACAACTACTGTTGGTGAGACAGACAAGCTTTTGAGTTCACACAGAACTCTTCTTCAGGTCTGGGAAAGGTATTCAGATTGTCGCAGCTAAGATGGAACACACTGTTTAGCATAAGGAGTTACCATCTATTTCCAGGGACATTCAAAGTGAAATGGCCAGTTAACATTTCTCCAGTCATGGGAGGTGGGAGGAGGAAGAGAGGGAAAAAATGTAACCTTTTCTGTCCATGATTTTTACTGTCTAGCAAAGTTATGAATTTAATCTCCCATGCTCATCTTTTGAAGGTGTTGTCCAGCATTCCTTTGAGGGCAAGGGCTGAGCAGTAACATATAATGCACATTGGACAACATAATCCTAACTATACACATATAATGATGGGGTCTAAATTAGCTGTCACTACTCAAGAGAGAGATCTTGGAGTCATTGTGGATAGTTCTCTGAAATAATTCACTCAATGTGCAGCCAAAGTAAAAAAAGTGAACAGAATGTTGGGAATCATCAAGAAAGGGATAGATAATAAGACAGAAAATATCATGTTGCCTCTATATAAATCCATGGTATGCCCACACCTTGAATACTGCGTGCAGATGTGGTCACCCCATCTCAAAAAAGATATATTGGAATTGGAAAAGGTTCAGAAAAGGGCAACAAAAATTATTAGGGGTATAGAATGGCTTCCATATGAGGAGAGATTAATAAAACTGGGACTTTTCATCTGGAAAAGAGGTGACTAAGGGGGGATATGATAGAGGTCTATAAAATCATGAGTGGTATAGAGAAAGTAAATAAGGAAGTGTTATTTACTCCTTCTCATAATACAAGAACAAGGGGCCACCAAATGAAATTAATAGGTAGCAGGTTTAAAACAAACACAAGAAAGTATTTTTTCATGCAACGCACTCTCAACCTCTGGAACTCCTTGCCAGAGGGTGTTGTGAAGTCCAATACTATAATGGGGTTCAAAAGGGAGCTAGATAGGTTAGGTCCATCAATGGCTATTAGCCAGGATGGGCAGGAATGGTGTCCCTAGCCTCTGTTTGCCAGAAGCTGGGATTGGGTGACAGGGCATGGATCACTTGATGATAACCTGTCTGTTCATTCCTTTGGGGCACCTGCCATTGGCCACTGTCAGAGGACAGGATACTGGGCTTGATGGACCTTTGGTCTGACCCAGTATGGCCGTTCTTATGTCCTTATATAGAGTGATCATTTTGTAAAAAGTGTTCGCCCCTGGGTGCTATGGAGTTTTTGTCTTTTGTCATTTTTCTCTGTGCATTCATTCGAGAGCACTGTGATTGTCTGGTTTCATCCACTTAGCTGTTATTGGGGCATTTAGTGCACTGGATGAGGTATACCACATGTTGTGATAGGTATGCGTAGGAGCTATGGATATCAAAAGGTGTGTTGTGAGAGGTGTTGATCATTGTAGCGGTGGAGACACGTCTACAGGTTTTACATCTGTTCTTATAGAATCATAGAATCATAGAATATCAGGGTTGGAAGGGACCCCAGAAGGTCATCTAGTCCAACCCCCTACTCGAAGCAGGACCAATTCCCAGTTAAATCATCCCAGCCAGGGCTTTGTCAAGCCTGACCTTAAAAACCTCTAAGGAAGGAGATTCTACCACCTCCCTAGGTAACGCATTCCAGTGTTTCACCACCCTCTTAGTGAAAAAGTTTTTCCTAATATCCAATCTAAACCTCCCCCACTGCAACTTGAGACCATTACTCCTCGTTCTGTCATCTGCTACCATTGAGAACAGTCTAGAGCCATCCTCTTTGGAACCCCCTTTCAGGTAGCTGAAAGCAGCTATCAAATCCCCCCTCATTCTTCTCTTCTGCAGGCTAAACAATCCCAGCTCCCTCAGCCTCTCCTCATAACTCATGTGTTCCAGACCCCTAATCATTTTTGTTGCCCTTCGCTGGACTCTCTCCAATTTATCCACATCCTTCTTGTAGTGTGGGGCCCAAAACTGGACACAGTACTCCAGATGAGGCCTCACCAATGTTGAATACAGGGGAACGATCACATCCCTCGATCTGCTCGCTATGTCCCTACTTATACATCCCAAAATGCCATTGGCCTTCTTGGCAACAAAGGCACACTGCTGACTCATATCCAGCTTCTCGTCCACTGTCACCCCTAGGTCCTTTTCCGCAGAACTGCTGCCTAGCCATTCGGTCCCTAGTCTGTAGCGGTGCATTGGATTCTTCCATCCTAAGTGCAGGACCCTGCACTTATCCTTATTGAACCTCATCAGATTTCTTTTGGCCCAATCCTCCAATTTGTCTAGGTCCTTCTGTATCCTATCCCTCCCCTCCAGCATATCTACCACTCCTCCCAGTTTAGTATCATCCGCAAATTTGCTGAGAGTGCAATCCACACCATCCTCCAGATCATTTATGAAGATATTGAATAAAACCGGCCCCAGGACCGACCCTTGGGGCACTCCACTTGAGACCGGCTGCCAACTAGACATGGAGCCATTGATCACTACCCGTTGAGCCCGACAATCTAGCCAGCTTTCTACCCACCTTATAGTGCATTCATCCAGCCCATACTTCCTTAACTTGCTGACAAGAATACTGTGGGAGACCGTGTCAAAAGCTTTGCTAAAGTCAAGAAACAATACATCCACTGCTTTCCCTTTATCCACAGAACCAGTAATCTCATCATAGAAGGCGATTAGATTAGTCAGGCATGACCTTCCCTTGGTGAATCCATGCTGGCTGTTCCTGATCACTTTCCTCTCATGCAAGTGCTTCAGGATTGATTCTTTGAGGACCTGCTCCATGATTTTTCCAGGGACTGAGGTGAGGCTGACTGGCCTGTAGTTCCCAGGATCCTCCTTCTTCCCTTTTTTAAAGATTGGCACTACATTAGCCTTTTTCCAGTCATCCGGGACTTCCCCGGTTCGCCACGAGTTTTCAAAGATAATGGCCAATGGCTCTGCAATCACAGCCGCCAATTCCTTCAGCACTCTCGGATGCAACTCGTCCGGCCCCATGGACTTGTGCACGTCCAGCTTTTCTAAATAGTCCCTAACCACCTCTATCTCCACAGAGGGCTGGCCATCTCTTCCCCATTTTGTGATGCCCAGCGTAGCAGTCTGGGAGCTGACCTTGTTAGTGAAGACAGAGGCAAAAAAGGCATTGAGTACATTAGCTTTTTCCACATCCTCTGTCACTAGGTTGCCTCCCTCATTCAGTAAGGGGCCCACACTTTCCTTGGCTTTCTTCTTGTTGCCAACATACCTGAAGAAACCCTTCTTGTTACTCTTGACATCTCTTGCTAGCTGCAGCTCCAGGTGTGATTTGGCCCTCCTGATATGATTCCTAAATGCCCGAGCAATATTTTTATACTCTTCCCTGGTCATATGTCCAACCTTCCACTTCTTGTAAGCTTCTTTTTTATGTTTAAGATCCGCTAGGATTTCACCATTAAGCCAAGCTGGTCGCCTGCCATATTTACTATTCTTTCGACTCATTGGGATGGTTTGTCCCTGTAACCTCAACAGGGATTCCTTGAAATACAGCCAGCTCTCCTGGACTCCTTTCCCCTTCAAGTTAGTCCCCCAGGGGATCCTGGCCATCCGTTCCCTGAGGGAGTCGAAGTCTGCTTCCCTGAAGTCCAGGGTCCGTATCCTGCTGCTTACCTTTCTTCCCTGCATCAGGAAGGGAAGGGTCTGGCAGGGTCTGGCAGGGTCTGGGCTGCTTTGAATTGATGGGTATTCGTCTGTGGTGAGCTTTGAGTTGGTGGGTCCTGGTCTGTGGGGAGTTTGCTTCTGATGATGAGCTTGGAGAGTTTGGGGGCTTGTGTAAAGGCCAGAAGAGGGGGTTCAGGAAAGATTTTTTTCAGGACATGGCTGGAGGGGTTTTTATTTCTGTATTGAAACAGGTTCACTCTGGATATTTGGGTGAACCATTCCATGGTGTTTATCTATTTCTTTGGTGAAGTGTCCTTGTTCGGTGAATGCAGTTTTAAGTGTGCTAAGATGCACTCTCTCCTTGGAGCATATTGTTAGGATATAGATATTCAGGCCTGTCTGTAAAGGCCTATACTCTAAGAATTTAGGTGTATTCTTATCACTTGGCTAGTGATAGAGGTATAAAAGAAAGAATCAAAACCACTGTCTGCCAGTGTAAGGGCCTTCTCTTACTGTGACAGTTTGTGGCCCTGTGCTTAGGCTCAGGCCTTTGGCTAAGCAGCAGAGGCAGCCATAAGCTGGGAAGCGAACGGTCACATCCTCACATTCGAAACTAGTCACATTGAAATAAGGTGCTATTGGGCTGTTAGGCACTATCAGGACAGGATTGTATTCCTATCACCTCCAGAGAAAGGGAAGTGCCTAGAAAATGTAAAAGGAAACTTAGTTTGATAGCATCCTGTCTGGCAAGAACTCACTTATCAATAGCTGGGATGTGAAATCCTCACTTCTGTATTGTTTTGTCATTATAGTTCCCACTTTGCTGTTGTTTGTCTGTATAATCTCTGTCTGGTTCTGTGATTGTTCCTGTCTGCTGTATAATTAATTTTGCTGGGTGTAAACTAATTGAGGTGGTGGGATATAATTGGTTACATAATCATGTTACAATATGTTAGGATGGGTTAGTTAAATTTCAGGAAAATGATTGGTTAAGGTATAGCTAAGCAGAACTCAAGTTTTACTATATAATCTGTAGTCAATGAGGAAGTGACTGGGTGTGGGTGGGGGTGGGCATGTGGGTATGTGAGATGGGAACAGGGAATGGAGGTAAGAAAATTGGAATCATGTTTTGCTAAAAGGGGAAATGGGAACAGGGAACGGGAGTAAGGAAGTTGGAATCATGTTTTGCTAAAGGGGGAAATGGGAACAGGGAATGGGAGTAAGGAAGTTGGAATCATGTTTGGCTAAGGGTAGGAATGGGAACAGGGACACAGGTGTAAGGCTCTGTGGTGTCAGAGCTGGGAAGCAGGATACTAAGGAAGGAAACTGGAATCATGCTTGCTGGAAGTTCACCCCAATAAACATCGAATTGTTTGCACCTTTGGACTTCGGGTATTGTTGCTCTCTGTTCATGCGAGAAGGACCAGGGAAGTAAGTGGGTGAAGGAATAAGCCCCTAACATCTTGGTGCCGTGACTCGGATGCATCGCATTGGATAGGTGAGTGGCAGCCTGTAAGTCCCCCTCCCCAACAGTCCGCGCAGCTGCTTGGAGGGGGTATCGCGAACTCTCATGATGGTAGTTGCGGGTTCTGGCAAGCCAGGGTAAAGGATTTTTTGGATAAATGGATAAGGGAGGACCAGGGCCCATACCAGGTACAGGGGTCAACCTGGGATAAGATTAAAAAGGAAATGGAGGAAGTGTTAGGGGACCCAGAGGTATGGGGGGTGGCTGAGGAGCCCACCCTCCTTGGTATATGGGTAGGGGAAGAAGGTCCCTGCCCATGGGGACTGAATGCCTCCCAAGGAAAAGAGGCACTTCAGTCTGCTTGAGAGGTTTGAAGTAAGGGCAGCATTATGGGAAGCTGCCAGTAATCTTTCAAGTTTGGTGCTGCTTCAGCAAGGGCTGCTGAAGGGTTGTAAATTAGTTAGGGGTAGTGAAAGATGATTTGGCACAAAAGGGTTTAAGGTCAAAAGCAGAGTTAACAGACCACCTTTAGAGACTGGATCTGAGACTTGGTCCTGGGGGAGTGGAGGAAAAAAAAAATAAAAGTTTCAAAGTGCAACCTGCCTTTCCACACTCTTTTGTTTTTCTGAAGTTTTAATGGAGGGTACTTTGGATACTTATGTGAGATGTCAAGAAGGAAGTTTTTGTTTAATGATAAAACCCAGTTATATAAATGTAACTGTATGTGCAACTCTGTGCAGTCACATTGGATGGAAGCTTGGTAATTAAATTATCCAAGGGGATCAGGTAGAGTGGCTACTATCACCACTACGCTTCTGTCCCCAGAAGCCTTTATAGCTATTCTGAGGGAAAATGGGCCCTTTTCCCACAGAAATGGTCTATAAGGGACTGCTGCAGGCAGCAGGCAGAGAGAGAATCTGAGCAAAATTATTTGACTATTGGGTAATGTAATCAAAATCACTAAAGGATGGAAGAGGTTTCTTTTGGAACTTAACTTGGCTGCCCCTAGTTGTGTCTAGTTGTACAAGATGGAAGTGTAATCGGGGTACAGTTGTGTAAAAAAGAGTAATCACAGTGCAAGGGATGTTAGGCAAAACAGAATTTTGTGTGTGTGTGCACAGGTAAAAGAAAAGGAAAAGGGGAGGAATGATGGGAACACTGAGCCTTGGGATGGCTCTGGGGGATCAGATTGTTGCTTTGGTGGGTTCTGCATGAAAACTCTGTAGGCATGGGGGAGGCAGTTATACCTTGTGTAAAATTAATTTGGCTAATATGATGTTATGGAGGTTAAACTATATGGAAGGAATTTGCATTTTCCCAGGACATGTGCAGTGTATATTGGAAAAGGAGTAAAAGAAATGCAAATAAAACATGGTACTTCATTAAAATCCTAATAGGGCTCCAAAAGGAGCCACAATAGGTTGTGCTTTCTTTTTCAGATCGCTGTGTTTTGGAGCAGGAGATGAAAGTGGAAAGTAATCAGAACTCTGGTGGAAGTAAAATGCTTCCCTTTTAAGACAGTGTCTGAGCTGCTAACAGCTTTGGATCCAAAAGCAAGCTAGGAAGGAAATTGTTTCTTTTGTTTTTCAGACACTCTACAAGCAAGCTGGCGCCAGCGGGAAAAATAACCCAGAATACCATGGATCTATGTTTTGTGTTGTTTGTCTGTGGTGTTTGTCTTGTTGCTAGCATTGTTGTGTTTTAATGAACAGAAAACCTCATGATGTGGGTGGGGGATGGCTTCCAAAGGCTGGCCTTGGGGGGGAAGATGTGTATGGGAATGCAAATTCTCAACTAGGAGGCCAGCACCTGTGTAATAGCAACCGTGGTACCTGGAAATGGAATGGCAACTAAGGTGGCCCCCACAAGCCCTATGGAAATAATGAAAAGGGGAGGAGCTCACTGGGAATCAATGGAGGGGTGTGTAAAATAGTGTAAATTAATAGAAGATGTTTGGATGTGCCCCTCTCCTATGACTATAGAGGAGCAGGATCAATGGCCTATGCAAGGGGTGGACAATTGGATGTACTGTGTATAAGGTGTTTTGCTGGGAATGTACATATTACTGGGGGCACAATTACACCAGCCCATAACCAAACTACACCCATCTACATGCTGCTATATGGACTTTGGTGCACAAATGGATCTGTGAATCTTATTGCTGTGAATAAGCCAGGGCTTACTGCCTGATTCCATACCAAGTGGTCAAGCTGGTTTGGACAATATCCCATTTCTCTGTGAACATTCAATGGACTTGTGATATGGACAAAAGCATACAAAACTTGAAGGAGCAGCTTGTTGCAACTGCCAGCAACTGGACACAAGATCGTGACCCCGTCGAAGGAGGAGAGGAAGTGTTCTGGGGGTGTCTTGGATGTTGGACCATACTGCAGTGGTCAGGACTCGGTGTTGCTGTGGATTTTGTATTGTTAACTGTACTTGTGTTACGTTGCATAGGGAGATAACCTATTAGGAATGTAATAAGCCCTCCAAACCCTGCAGTGTACTAGACAACCCGGACCCAACCTTCTCAGGCCCACTCTAATGGGAAGTCTGGAACACTAATTGGAATAGGTGTGGTATGCCCGTATGAGAGAAGGTGCAGGGCACAATACTACACAAGGGGCAGTGGGACAAATGGAATATCGACACCTTCCACCTTGATGCCTGGCCCTATCAGGAAATGTGTCGCCATATGTCCTATGCTTTTCCAGGGATACCTGGGCAGGAGGATCCCAAAAGAAAAAAAAAGGGGTGGAGTGTTAGGATATAGTTATTCAGGCCTGTCTGTAAGGGCCTATACTCTAAGAATTTAGGTGTATTCTTATCACTTGGCTAGTGATAGAGGTATAAAAGAAAGCTCCTGTGAAGTCGATGGGCCAATATAGGTTAAAACATCTCATCCCCAGAGATACAGAGTGACTCAGTTTTACAATGTAGGACATTCTATAATCCCATGCATCCAGTGTGCCCGTGACAGCTTACTGAATGGCGGGACTTTCTACTGCCCCCTTGGCTGGGTAAAGATACTCTCTCAGAGTTACCTCTTTATACCTGTATACAAACAAGTTAGTACTGCCCCTCTAACTTAGTTAGTTACTGCCTCCTAATGTGAGTAGTTATTACCCATCTCCTTGTACATGTTGGTTTGATGAAAACATCTCTAATTATTACACTCTCATTCTGACCTTATCTTTTAGGAGGGGTCAGTGTGTTCCTGTTATCTGTGGGGAATGTTTTTGTACCCCATCCTTGCTATTGGGATGCTCTGGCACCTCTCTTCTGGAATGTGCATTTCTGCAACGTCAGCCCTGTTCTTGCCAGGTTCTGTGACCTTGCAGGGAGGCAGAGCCTGATGTTTGCTCACCGCCTGACTTTGGCTAACTTTGCTTTATATCAGCAAAGCTTGGCCCGCTACTTTAGCTCAGGCCTCATAGCAGGCCTTTGACATCAGGGCTTCTATCTCAGGCTTTCTTCCTACTCAGTTGTCTTTTGAAAATCTGGTGTATTTAATTTGCACAATGAGAAGATGTACCTAAAAACAATTGCATAGTTTAAAAAAAGCTATGTTGAGACACACAACAAAAAACAAGTGTCCTGTATTTCATCACAGATTTGGATTGCTTGTTTCAATGCTGAAAGGTCAGACCATGGTGGAAAACTAAATTTATGAGCTGTGTTGAGTTACTCTCTATTAAGCTGATGTACATGAGAATCATGCCACTTAGTTACATATTTAGAACACATTTTGTTCCTTTGGTATTGGAGGGTAAAATGATTGTGGTGTCATTTCCCAAGGGTACATCTAGCATGATTAAAAGACCTGTGCCTGTACACAGAAACTCTGCAAAGTCAGTGAAGACGTCTCTCTGTGATCCAGAGCAAGGTAAGGAATATTGTATTTTGGGGAACCCAAGCAAATGCTATTTATGGGTAACACTTCAAAAGCACCTGATGTAATTAAGCACCCATTTTCCATTGATTTTCAATGAATACCAGTGATTCAATGATTTACAAACCACTGTCAATTTCGGGAAGACTGTCATTATGTAGATGCCATTCCATAGTCTACATCTGAATGTCACACATTGTTATAGGGTCACTTATTCAGGACAATCTTCATTCACTAGCAAAAAGTAAGGGTAGTTATACTCTTTCTTTCTTTCTTTCTTTCTTTCTTTCTTTCTTTCTTTCTTTCTTTCTTTCTTTCTTATAATAAAAAAGGCAGTCATCCACAGGGCCCTGGATCTCCTTGACATAAGTGGCTAGCAAATGCAATTTCTGATCTGTCCCCATGCTGAAGCTAGGAGGGATGATAGTCGGAGGAGGATGAAAATGATATGCAGGAACCCATATTATGTGGAAACTAGGGATAGAACTGACAAATGGACCTGATTCCTGTGCTGAAGCCAGGAGGTGGGGGAATTAACAATAGTAACTCTCTGCCTTTATATCTACGTACTCTGACAGAGTATCTCACTATCTTTTACAATATACATTTTTTATAACATATAGATGCCTTACAAAGAAATAACTTCCACAGTTAGACAATGAACTAATTTCATCCAAACTCCCCACAGACAATTTAACTAAGAGAAGAATGTTCTTTCCTCTTCAGACAATTGATATTGAACAAGGTAAGGTAAGAACTGATCCAAGTCATTTATCAGGCACATTTTGTCTCTTTTTCCTCTTAAGCAGTATCTGTGAGCAGACCATTCTCTCTTGGAGTGGCTTCATGATTTAAATGTGTTAAATGAATGTGTAAATGAATTATTTTATTTGGATGAATCATGAAGATCACTCTGACATGGCCTGATTCCCATTTACACAATGGTTTAATAGATTCAGAGAGTTTAAGGCCATATGATCCCCTACAATCTTTGCAGGTGCCAGTATGGAGGATGACCATAAAAAAGATGGCCACCATCTTCCATTATTAATAATAGAAGTGAAGGTAAACTGCCCTGAGTCAAGATGGCTTTGATAACCAAATGTGGCCCAGGAAGGGCACAGGGGAAGATTCAGACTGAGGGGAAGGGAGACAAGCAAGGGGATGGCGAAAGAAAGGGACAGGATGGAACTCCCTGCTTGTATAAGTTATCTAAGCAGCTTTCCTGTTTTTGCCTACCAGTCACTACATTCAGAAATCTGTACTATATTGGCTTATATCTTTCCTTAGGAATAAATACTGTCTTGAGGAACTCAGAGCCCAAATGGCAGGAAGGAATCACACCACTGTCACTTAGTTCATTCTCCTGGGACTTTCTGATCTTCCAGAGATACAGGCTTTATTCTTCCTGTGTTTCTAGCTACCTACATGATCACTCTGACTGGAAATCTTCTCATATTCACCCTGACATTGGCTGATGCTGCCCTCCACACCCCCATGTGTTTCTTCTTTATGAACCTGTCCTTTCTGGAGATCTGCTACACCTTGGTCACCCTCCCCAAGATGCTTGCCAACCTCCTCTCGGAGGATAAAACTATCTCCTTCACTGGCTGTGCTGTGCAGATGTATTTCTTTCTATTTCTAGGGGGCATGGAGTGTTTTCTCTTGAGGGCAATGGCTTATGACCGTTATGTTGCAATATGCTACCCCTTACGCTATACGCACATTATGAACAATACCAGGTGCTCAGAGATGGCTGCTGTGTCATGGATCAGTGGTCTCTTCATGTCCTTGGGACACACCTTGGTCATATTTACCTTGCCTTTTTGTGGGTCAAATGAAATTAACCATTTCTTCTGTGACATCCCCCAATATTGAAGCTGGCCAGTGGAGCCACTTACCTCAATGAAATCGCTGTCTTTATGGTTGCCCTGCTATTCATAATGTTTCCCTTTGTGTTGATTCTGGTCTCCTACCTTCTCATCCTCCTGACCATCCTGAAGATGCCCTTGGCTCAGAGTAGGCATAAGGCCTTCTCCACCTGTTCCTCACATCTTCTGGTGGTGACATTGTTCTACGGGACAGGGATTATCACGTATCTGTGCCCCATTTCTGCATATGCACCAGTTACCAACAAACTGCTCTCTCTCTTCTACACAGTCATCACCCCCATGTTTAACCCCCTCATCTACAACCTGAGAAACAAGGAGGTGAAGGGGGCTTTCAGGAGAACAATGGCCAGAAATTGCTTTCCTAAAGGAAACAAATGTATCATAATTACGGGCCCAGGTCCTCGAAGAGTACAAATAGGTTTGTGTTTACAACACCTGAGGGTATGACCTATAGTTCAGAAAAGTCAGCAATGATGCAGAAATGTTCAAGTAAAGGGGGATATGGAGTGTGCTTGCGCAAAGCCTATAGATGCAATGTTGGAGATATAGAGATGAGGGCTATACAGTTGGTATCAGTGCGTTACATGTCTGCTTTGTCCAAGACAGGATTAAGAGATATCCCCCTTGATAAAACCAGTAGATCTGGAGGTCAAAATTTTTCTGCTGAAATGTTTTCCCCCACACCAATTGAAAATGGCTTTTCTCTTAAAGAGAAATTTTCACTCCCACCGAAAAATAATTCTTTTAAAATATTAATACATATCTAAAACCAGTATAAACCTATTATACCATATATTATCACCATGCTACTTGCTTTTTCTTAATTTTAGTGGCCAACCATACAAAACGGGCCACCACTCCGATCACAGATACATTGCCAGTTCCTCACAAATATACCATTTTCTGAGCAGTCATAGAAAAAGGGAGAAAAACACGGAAAGCCATTTTGATCTCAAGTGGCAATACAAAGTACAATCCGATAAAAAATGCAGTAGGTCTTCCACCTGCTCAGAGCCTCATGGATAGAAGCAGTTACATTTCTCAGTGCATGTATATCAGCCTTCTAAGTAAGCTGACCACATATATTGAAAGCAGAGAGCTGTAAAAGTCCTTCTTAACTTGTTATTGGGCAAACTGTCTAAATATCTGGCATACCCGGGAGTTATTTTAAGAAGGGGGAACCAAGGTGATATGTTTGTAATGGAAACAACTGCCACATCTAGTTGGCTATTAACATCTTCTATCCTCAGCTTGATTAGTGACTTCACATTCTACAAATTTGATCATCTCCAATTCTCAGAGGCCTTGAGAGCGCAAAGAATTTTGAATATACTCTGGCCAATTAAATGTACATTCAAAAGCTCAACTGCGCTGTTCGACTGAGCAAAATCTTGGCAAACATTGTGGATCCAAAAATTGTTATTATTGCACATTGGACAGAATAGCTATTGTGCTTGGCATGGCTATAAGAAGAGGTGTTATTTGGAAGATCAAAAATCTTCCTAAGAAATTTGTTATGAATCATTTCTCATCACCTGGGATCATTCCATCCCCATATTTCTGCACTATACAAAATTTGATTGCCTAGCTTGACCTCAAACACTCTAAGGGCTGGAGCAATTAGTTTGCTCCCATGAGCCCTGGTGAAACACAATACAATTTGCACTGAATATGAGGCCTTCTCTTTTGTTATGTGAACATGTATATCCCACAACCAATTTTATGATAACCAGGTTGGAGAAAAAACTAACTTGCTCAGTATTGCTCATTGATTCTCCATTTATGCAACTGCCATCTTCAACTAAAAACAAGTTCTTTAGTTTTGGAGTAATTTCTTAAAGGGCCTCCCGTTGACAATATAAACCAAAGACATTTAATAAACACTCAAGTCTGACTGAAGTTTGTGTTAATGGACCCATATGGTTTGTGTATAATAGGACAAACACACACAGGGTAACCCATGATTTTGGAGGGAAAATATTGTAATGCTAAATCAACATCATTGATATAAAAAGGAAAAGGGTGAATAAATAGCAATGACAGCACCTCTTGTTAATTGGGATGGAATTAGTTAGTTCCCCATTCAAACATATTATAATTTTGGCCTCTGTTTACCTATGGAGAGCTCTTAGAAGAAAAAGTAATGGAATATATTCCAGATATCTCCAGTTTGCCCCATAGATGGTCCCTATCAATGAAATCAAAGGCCAATGTTAGATCAACAAAAGCCACATACAATTTTTCCCCCATAAAAGGGACAAATGTGTAGATCAAATATAAAAGAATAAAACAACTATCTGTAGAGGAGTGACCATTTCGGTGTTCTTCAGCTAATATTTATCTGTTTTCTGCCCAATACTCTAGTCTTCCCCCTCCCCCACAAAAAAAAAACTAGTATAAAATTTTAAGACAACATGCCATAAGCTGATTGAGTGATAATTCCTTGGATCTTTTCTATCCCATTTTTTATACAGTGGTATAATAATACCAGTAGCCCACCCTGAGAGAAAAATCCCTGTATTGTTTGTACTGGAAAAAAGTTTAGCTGAAAGAGTTGCCTGCCCAGTCAATATTTTTCTTAAAATACATCAGGCATAAAATCCTCACCAGCTGCTTTATTACAGCATTGCTGATCAATGACAAATGTAACTTCTTTGCTAGATTCTGCAGATCATTCTGGGAGGGAACAAGGTATGGAGCCTATCAGAACCGATCACACAGAAAAGTTAATTCATGGCATATGTGACATTATCTGATTAAAATATGACTATGTATGACACCCCCAAGTCCAAACACCATCTTGTTCCCTGTAACTTTCCACAGTGAGAACAATGGGTTTCCCTTCACTTGGCAGAAACTATAACAGGCCCTGGAAACATCTCCATTTTGCCTCTTTCCTGTTTAAACCTCTTGACTATGTTTAACTTGTACTAATGGGAGCATTCTAACCAAGGGACTGAGGACCTTCCAATGACTTGGAAGCAACCAGAGACTTAACAAGCCAGCAGTTTATTCCATCACTGCTACAAGCCTAATCCAAGAACTTTGCCGTTATTATATGTATTCGATTCTTTTAACCAATTTTAACTCTCACCTTCCTTTCTTTCTTTTTATATATAAACCTTTAGATTTTAGATACCAAAGAACTGGTAACAGAGTGATTATGGGATAAGACCTGAGTTATATATTGACCTGGGTACCTGGCTGGTCCTTTGGGATCAGAATAAGCCCTTTGTTTGATTAAATTGGTTTTAAATAACCACTCATCATTAAGTCTAGTGGTTTTTGTGGTGGTACAAGGACTGGAATACCTACAGAGACTGCTTTTCTGACTTCTTGTTAGCCAGTGGGGGTGAAACCGAAGTTTACTTTGGTTTCCGGTTTGGTATATTTTATGGGAGAATAACCACCATTTTTGGAGTGTGTCTGCCCTATATCTCAGCAGTTTGTCCCAAATTTGGTATTCTCAGTTGTAATTCACAGAGGCAAGGTGACAGCATATCATTACAAAGTGCAGAAAAATGTTTCTCCCACATATACTTGGTGATCACAGCTTCAATATTTCCTAATCTTAGAGCCCAGTGCCACCAGTTTCCAAAAATATATCATATATTTCATTTTGGCAGCAGATTCAAATGACTTCCACAGTGCCACATAATGGACCAACTTTGTCTTTTCAAGCAATATTTCATAAAACTTCCTATAATTAACTAATTTTGGGATGGAATTCTGTGAAAGGTCCTTCCTGAGTTCCCTTGTCATAATCTGTAGCTGTTTTTTTATGATGAAAACAATCTGCATCCCACTAAATTCTTTTATCTTTCACAGGGTAAGAAGAACTCTTTCCGGTAGCCAGATCAACCTGTAATTTTTGCATAATAGCATGAGTGATATTCAGGGATAGACCTTCATCACTAAAATCTAAAAATGGATTTTTTTAACCCTAGCAGATAATTAGAGGAGAGATTTTCTTTAAATTAGATTTAACCAATGGATTCCATTTAATACACCTCACCATTAAGGCTTTACAATTAAAGGTGGAATGCTCTCCAGTAGGGGTCAACCAATAAGCTGGGTCCGTTAATTTTTAACCTGTCGAGTTTGGTGGTCACTATAGGATTTAAGGGCAACTGAAAACTTAGAAAAACAAGGCCCACTTAAAATTGGGGCTGCAATATAATCCCTCACACTCTACCCTCTAAGAAAGAGATAAGTAACATGCCCCACCAGGAATAAAATGACTTGCAGGGGGAGAACCAATTTCAATACTATTAGCCAAAACTCCTACCTCAGAACCACTGCATTGGTATAACAGCCCTGACAACCCCCAGTACACACAGATCATAGGTTGGGCTGCCAGAATCATGAGGTAGTCTTAGAAATTATGAGACTTTAACCAATAATGACTTTGGAGCCTTTTTATTTGCCTTCTGGTGTCACAGCCTTTAGAGTCCCATTTTCAAGTTTTTCTCCACAACTGTGAGGTCTAGAAACTTGGTTATTTTTATTGACAACTGAGATTCTCATCTAACCGCATGAATCCAGAAGCAAGGGCAATCACAAAAGCACCAAATGTCAGCAAACTTGTGATTAGATTACAAGAGTTGGCCAGTTATCTAATTCTATATGATGATTTAGCTGATGTGTAGATATAGTGTACACCATCCTACGCAATTGCATGTCAGGGATACAGTGATCTTACTAGGAATAAAACTCTGGCTTCCTGACTCCAGTACCCGACCTAGTGGACCATGTTGCCTATCAATGATTTCATTTTAGATAGATAGATAGATAGATAGATATATTGTATGAAGAGAGAGAGAGAGAGATGTGTATGGGAACATGTATAAATAATTTCTATGCCTAGAGTTTTCAAATTATCCTAAGGGAATGAGGCATCTCCCATTTAATTTCATATACTGACTGGTTACATATACTGACTGTGAGAATAAGAAGGAAGAGAAAATGCACATGCTACATTTTATTTTTTCTCATCTTCATTTTATCTCCAGTCCTGATATTTATTCCCATACGTTTTGTGCAAATAAGAAATTGTCCCCTACTGGAAGGAATGAGACCTGCTCTGTGTGTGTGTGTACACATGCACACACACACTGCCCCCTGTTGGGGGAAAGATATTTTCTTGATCTGTATGGGTGTCTGTCATAAATATAAAGGGAAGGCTAACCACCTTTAAATCCCTCCTAGCCAGAGGGAAAACCCTTTCACCTGTAAAGGGTTAAGAAGCTAAAGATAACCTCACTGGCACCTGACCAAAATGACTAATGAAGAGACAAGATACTTTCAAAGCTGGAGAGGGGGAGGGGAAACAAAGGGTTCTCTCTGTCTGTGTGTGTTTTTTGCCGGGACCAGAGCAGTAATGCAGGTCAGAACTCCTGTAAAGGGTTAATAAGCAATCTAGTTAGATATGCGTTAGATTCTGTTTTGTTTAAATGGCTGAGAAAATAAGTTGTGCTGAATGGAATGTATATTCCTGTTTTTGTGTCTTTTTGTAACTTAAGGTTTTGCCTAGAGGGATTCTCTATGTTTTGAATCTGATTATCCTGTAAAGTATTTACCATCCTGATTTTACAGAGGTGATTCTTTTACTTTTTCTTCAATTAAAATTCTTCTTTTAAGAACCGGATTGCTTTCTCCTTGTTCTTAAGATCCAAGGTTTGGGTCTGTGTTCACCTATGCAAATTGGTGAGGATTTTTATCAAGCCTTCCTCAGGAAAGGGGGTGTAAGGCTTGGGGGAATTTTGGGGGGAAAGATGTTTCCAAGTGAGCTTTTTCCCTGTTATATTTGTTGGACACTTGGTGGTGGCAGCAATAAAGTCCAGGGACAAAAGGTAAAATAGTTTGTACCTTGGGGAAGTTTTAACCTAAGCTGGTAAAAATAAGCTTAGGGGGTTTTCATGCACGTCCCCACATCTGTACCCTAGAGTTCAGAGTGGGGAAGGAACCTTGACAGTGTCTCATTTCTGTAGGTGTGGGGAGTGGGGAGAGAGAGGGGATTGGGAAATCAGAGAGTTGTAAATAAGCAAACACTCAGAGCTACAAAGGGTTCACATAAGCAATTCTATCAGGGACCATAGGAATAAACAGAAGCGTTTACGTATTAATGTCCTGAACCTGGCTGGTGCTGGTAACGCGATGTTCCCATTGAGGTTAGTGGGAGATGAAGGCCTTCCATCCAGCCACTCGCAGGATAGGACCTTCTTATCTGTTGGGTTTATTTTTAAAGCTGAAGGATAAATGACAATTTACCTTCAAAAGATACTGAATTAAATCCAGAGTGTTTAAGGGAACCTGTCTTTGGAGACTCAGAAAGCAGCTGAAATATGTCAAATCCACCCAGACCTTCATTCACAGCAGATGCAGGAGTGTTACCTGGATGTAGAGGTAAGTCTGTTGTGGTTTGAATTTCATCTGAGGGTTTGATATTCAGGGGTCTGTTCTGCTCCTGGTTAGATGGATTCAGCCTTGCTAGGGTTGTCCTAGTCACCCGTGGAGCTGAGAGGAGAACACGGGACATTTATTTGAGAATGAAACAGCAGAAATCAATGACAAAGCCTCAGCCTCTGCTCTTAGTTGTTCGAGGGTGTTGTGTGTTCTGAGTCAATGACAACTCGAGATTGTAAAATAACAGGCTGAACTGGGATTTTTAATCAAATATTTATCAGTCAGAGATTAGTACAGCACAATACAAAAGGATAGTAACGTTTCCACCCTTGATGTAAGATCTTCACTGTAATGGAAGGTCACCCAGTTTCCATTTCCCAAATAAGTTCTCATACCTGTGTCATTATATAGGGTTTCCAAACGAAGAAAACCTCTTTGCTAAAAGAAACACACATTCTGATGGCATTTCTATACATTCTCAGTTTACCTGATTTATGTGTGAAGGCATAATTATTTACAGCTGAGAGGACTAACAATTTTTCAAGATAATATCTTTCAGTGAGTCTTTATTCCCCCACAATCGTTCTTCCCTATCTGATGTAACAATATGTTATCATTTTATGTGTGTGTGTGTGCGTGCGCATGTGTGTGTGTTTTAAGAGGATGGTACCCATGAATATCTGGAGTTTTATAGAGATAGAGACACTATGGATTATTATATTCAGTCTAAAGCACAGAATTCCTGAATAGGGTTACATATCAGCCAGGAACCAGTGTTCTGGGCCTTAGAATTCAACATACTCTTTGTTAATATCCTAAAAATTCCAAATAATAGTTAATATACAAATGGATCAAATATTGAGACAAAACAGGACTAAAAGGGTTAATATTTACTAACATATACTAACAAGGGTAATCACTGAGTAACTACTCTGAATTGAAATGTCTGATTCCAGATTTACACTGTGGCAATCTGAGTCTCAGAGCAGAGTTTGTATTTTTCTTTTAATGGCATGTTACTAGATAGAACGGTAGATAGATAGATGTATATGGGGCTAGCTAGCTAGATAGCTCGATGCTGATGTACATAGTCACAGCTTTGTTGAAGTGAGTGTGGCTACACCAGTTTATACCAGCTGATGAAACTAAAACGACTAAGGGATAGATTTTTAAATATGTATGTGCTGAGTGGGATTTTCTAAAGTACCTAGGTACCAAACACTCTTTGATTTCACTAGCTGTTGGGTGCCTAGCTGCTTTTGAAAATCCCACCAAACAACTCAATATCTTTAAAAAATCCAACCACAAAAGACTAAAAGAGCTTGGCTCATTTAGCTTAGGCTGAGAAGGGATCTGATTGCCCTGTATAAATGCACCAGGAGAGTAAACATCAGGCAGGGTGAAGAGCTATTGAAGCTAATGGATAATGCTGGCACAAGAAAAAAAATGGGGATAAACTGGCTGTGAGTACATTTAGTCTGGAAATTAGAAGAATGTTTCTAACCATCAGAGGAGGGAGGTTCTGGAACAGCCTGCCAATAGGGGCAAACAATCTAATTAGTGTTAACATGGAGCTGGATCCTTTTATGGTTGGGATTACACAATGTGGTTCCCAGTGAGAGCAGAGAACTGGACTTGATGAGTCAGGAGGTCTCTTGCAGTCCTATGAGCTGGCCCCTAATGACCACATGGAAATTCTTTTTTCTCCTCCTTCCACAGATGAGCTAGACCAGTGAAATTGCACAGCAGAATCACAGCATGCTGACCTACTTCTTTTTTTTTTCAGATTCTGGAGACATCCAGAGACCTGAGCAATACTTTGTGTAAGTTTCTCCATTTTCTATACCATCACCGTGACAGAAAACATCCTCATCATCTTCATGACAGTATTGGACCCAGCCCTCCACACCCCCATGTATTCTTCCTCCGGAACCTATCCTTCCTGGAGATCTGCTACACCTCGGTCACCATCCCCAAGATGCTGGCCAATTTAATCTCTGAGGAGAGGGGCATCTCCTTCACTGGATGCACTGCCCAGATGTATTTCCTCCTTTCTCTTGGGACAGCAGAGTGCTACCAGCTGGCTGCCATGGTGTATCACCGCTACAGAGCCACCTGCTCCCCTCTGCACTACACTCTCCTTATGAACCACAGGGCCTGCGCCAAGATGGCCACTGCCTGCTGGCTCTGCGGAATTCTGATGCCAATTCAGACAATGTGGCTTGGACCTTTTCCTTGCCCTATTGTGAGCCCAATGAGATCAACTACTTCTTCTGTGACATCTCCCCAGTTCTGAAGCTGGCCTGTGGGGACACCTTGAGGAAAGAGGCCTCCATCCTAGCCCTCAGTGTTTTGATCAACCTGTCCCCCTTCTTGCTGGTTGTGGTGTCCTATGCTCGAATACTCTCCAGGATCCCGAAGACCCCATCAGCTGAGGGAAGGCACAAGGCCTTCTCGACCTGCTCCTCTCATCTCACTGTGGTCACCTTGTTCTACAGTTCAGCCTGTGCTATTTACCTGCGGCCGAAGTTCAACCACACAGTGGAGGTGGATATGTTGATCTCTTTTTTATTCTGTCCTCGCTCCAGTGCTGGACCCTGTGATCTTCAGTCTGAGGAACAAAGAGGTGAAGAGTGCCCTGAGCAGACTCAGGGGAAGAAGGAGGTTTTCATGAATCATGTAAAAAAATTGGGGCAGTCCAGTTCAAATTAGGGCTTTACAAATAAAGTAAAGTTACCAAATTATTGAATCTGCCTGGGTTTTTCTATTAAATACACCATAGGTTCACTTCTCAGTTCAGCCACCGACACCCAGTGCAATACATAGTTCCACAGGGAGACAAGGTGGGGGAGGTGATATCTTTTATTGGACCAGCTTCTGCTGGGGAAAGAGGCAAGCTTTCAAGCTCACACAGAGCTCTTCTTCAGATCCTAAAGAACCAGGCATAGAACACATGCAACTCTTTTTATCATGGGTGCAAACAAAAATACCCCCACACTTCTACAAACATGTATACATTTTAAATTAATCAGCCCTATGCATGTCCAGAAATGCACATATATGTACTCTTGCTGGTGTGCAAAAATGTAGCCGCAGTTCCCCTAAAAGAAACACACATACAAATTATCCCTCTCCCAGTTCTTCAAACACCACGCCCCCTGTTTCCCCCACAAGTACACCCTGTGTGCACTCTCTATCACACACGACTTATTAAAAATTAGAGGAGGGTGTGAGCTGCTAAATTTGCAACTGGATATCCAACAATCCAAAGGTTGTGGGGGTGTTTGCATCTCCAGTTTAGTTTTGCATATTGTAGTGAGAAGGGCCAGCTATGAATCTCAGATCTGGTTCCAGGTGTAGGGTGCAACCTCCCTGAAATTTCAGAGCCCCATGAATGATATTTATCCAAGAAAATGTGCACAGCTGTGCTAGACATGAATGTGTTTCTGTATTTGGCATAGCCCTGAAATAATGGGGTCTAAATTAGTTATTCCCATTCAAGAAAGAGATCTTAGAGTCATTGTGGATAGTTCTCTGAAAACATCTACTCAATGTGCAGTGGCAGTCAAAAAAGGTGAACAGAATATTGGGAATCATTTGGAAAGGGATAGATAATAAGACAGAAAATATCATATGGCCTTGATATAAATCCATGGTACACCCACATTTTGAATACTGCTTGCAGATGTAGTAGCCCCATCTCAAAAAAGATACACTGGACTTGGAAAAGGTTCTGTCATAAATATAAAGGGAAGGGTAAACCCCTTTGAAATCCCTCCTGGCCAGGGGAAAGCTCCTCTCACCTGTAAAGGGTTAAGAAGCTAAAGGTAACCTCGCTGGCACCTGACCAAAATGACCAATGAGGAGACAAGATACTTTCAAAAGCTGGGAGGAGGGAGAGAAACAAAGGGTCTGTGTGTCTGTCTATATGCTGGTTTCTGCTGGGGATAGACCAGGAATGGAGTCTTAGAACTTTTAGTAAGTAATCTAGCTAGGTATGTGTTAGATTATGATTTCTTTAAATGGCTGAGAAAAGAATTGTGCTGAATAGAATAACTATCTCTGTCTGTGTATCTTTTTTGTAACTTAAGGTTTTGCCTAGAGGGGTTCTCTATGTTTTTGAATCTAATTACCCTGTAAGATATCTACCATCCTGATTTTACAGGAGGGATTTCTTTATTTCTATTTACTTCTATTTTTATTAAAAGTCTTCTTGTAAGAAAACTGAATGCTTTTTCATTGTTCTCAGATCCAAGGGTTTGGGTCTGTGGTCACCTATGCAAATTGGTGAGGCTTTTTATCCAACATTTCCCAGGAATAGGGGGGGTGCAAGTGTTGGGAGGATTGTTCATTGTTCTTAAGATCCAAGGGTCTGGGTCTGTAGTCACCTAGGCAAATTGGTGAGGCTTTTTACCAAACCTTGTCCAGGAAGTGGGGTGCAAGGTTTTGGGAAGTATTTTTGGGGGAAAGATGCGTCCAAACAGCTCTTCCCCAGTAACCAGTATTAGTTTGGTGGTGGTAGCGGCCAATCCAAGGACAAAGGGTGGAATATTTTGTACCTTGGGGAAGTTTTGACCTAAGCTGGTAAAGATAAGCTTAGGAGGTTTTTCATGCAGGTCCCCACAGCTGTACCCTAGAGTTCAGAGCGGGGGAGGAACCTTGACATGGTGGCATAGTGGTGGGATTAACCTGAAATCATTTTGAGATCCAGTTGAGATTTTTTGAACTTGAAATACAGATTTTAAAAAGGAATATTTTTTTTCCTTTGGAAAGGAAGTCCAGAAAGCAGCTGAAACTGAAAGCAGCTTGTTTTTTCTCTGCTTTGTGACCAAGCAGAGACAAAAGGGGATTATCTTTGTGAATTGCAGGTTTTCTTTGCCTGGAGGCAGGGTACTTAACTCCTGCAGGGAAATTCACAGTCTTCCAACCCAGAGTTTTTTTTTTTTCCTAAAAGTAAATGGGGGGGGGGGGGTGTTCTACCCATTTGCTTTTTCTTTGGGCTGGGTAAGCAGGTTTCCAAGTAGTTGGAGGTTTTTTGCTTTGATTTGGGCCCAGAGCAGAGACAAGGGAATTGTCTTTTTCTGTAGGCTGACAATCACTATCAGAGAATAGGTATCCTATTCCAGCACAGCAAAATTTTACAGCCAAGTTTTGTTTGTTTATTTCTAAACCTCGGGTGTAAAGTTAGTTAAAAACAGAGAGGTTAGAATGACAAAATCCGCGGCTCGACTACAGCTGGAATTAGCCAAATTTCAGGCTGAGGAAAAACAAAGGGAACATGAAAGACAGATAGAACTCATGCGGCTGGAGAAGGAGGTACAGGAGGCTGCCCACAAGAGGGAAATGGAGGCAAGGAAGCATGTGGAGGAGGAAAAGGAAAAAGAGAGGAAGCATGTGGAGGAGGTGGAGAAGATAAAGGCTCAGCAGAATATACCAACAAACCCTAGCAATCCTTCTCCAGGTACCACTTCCCATCCCAGAAAGTTCCCCACCTACAAGGCAGGTGATGATACTGAGGCCTTCTTAGAAAACTTCGAAAGGGCCTGCCTTGGGTACAGCATCTCTACCGACCAATACATGGTAGAGCTGAGGCCACAGCTCAGTGGACCCTTAGCTGAGGTGGCGGCTGAAATGCCTAGAGAACACATGAACGAGTATGAACTGTTTAAATCCAAGGCGAGAGTCAGAATGGGGATAACACCCGAGCATTCTCGTCAGAAGTTCAGAGCCCTAAGGTGGAAACCAGACGTGTCATTTACCCGACGTGCCTAACACATTGTGAAACATTGGGCTGCCTGGATATCAGGAGCAAGTGTTGAATCTCCAGTAGATGTACCCTTCCTAATGCAAATAGAACAATTCTTAGAGGGTGTTCCTGAGGAAATAGAAAGATACATCCTAGATGGGAAGCCCAAAACTGTAATCGAGGCAGGAGAGATTGGAGCCAGATGGGTGGAGGTGGCAGAGAAGAAGAAAACTGGTCGCAGTTGGAGCGGAGACCAGAAGGGACAACCCCAGACCCCACCCTATTACCGGGGGCCGCCCAAAGCCCCACCTACCTCCCAAAGAACCCTCCAGACCCTTTATCGTCCCACCACCCCATTCTCCAGCAACCCTCCTCGCCCCAGTGACCCGTCAGCTGGACGATGTTTTAAATGTAATGAGCTGTGGCATGTAAAGGCCAACTGCCCCAAGAACCCCAACAGATTACAGTTCATTGCACCGGAATCACACCAGAGGTCCACAGGCCCAGATACCTCCCAGATACCCTTGGAGCGGAGGGAAACTGTGAGTGTGGGCGGGAAGAAGGTCACCGCGTGGAGGGACACCGGAGCACAAGTGTCAGCTATCCATGCTTCCTTAGTGGACCCCAATTTAATCAACCAGAGATCCAAGTGATGATTCAACCCTTCAAGTCCAACTCTTTCGATTTGCCTACAGCCAAGTTGCCTGTCCAGTACAAGGGCTGGTCAGGAATGCGGACTTTTGCAGTCTATGATGATTATCCCATCCCCATGCTGTTGGGGGAAGACTTGGCCAATCATGTGAAGCAGGCCAAGAGGGTGGGAACGGTCACCCGCAGCCAGGCTAAACAAGCCGTGAGGCCTAGCTCTGTTCCGGAAACTTCTATCAGGACCCGGTCAGAGGTGATGGACCCAGACCCCAGGCCAATGTCTGCAACATCAGTAGTGGATCCAGTCCCAGAGACCTAGACGGAACCAGTCCCAGAACCGGAACCAGCCGAACAACCAACACCAGACCCATTGTCAGCACTGAATCCAGTACTTGCAACCTCAACACCAGAGGGCCCCACCGACCCTGAACTGGCAGCAGCCGATAACCCGACACAAGAGGCTCAGCCGGAGCCTGAATCCCAACATAGTGCACCAGCGGAGTGCGGTTCACAGTCAACAGAAACCGCTCCATCCCCTATATCGCTTCCAGAGGGACCAAGCCTAGGTCCACAATCCAACGAGGAACTGATGTCTCCAGCATCAAGGGAACAGTTCCAGACCGAACAGGAAGCAGATGAAAGCCTCCAGAGAGCTTCGACGGCGGCACGGAGCAACCCACCGCCTCTCAGCTCTTCTAATCGATCCAGGTTGGTTGTAGAAAAAGGACTTTTATACAAGGAAACTCTTTCTGGTGGACACCAGGAAGACTGGCATCCTCAGAGACAGTTGGTAGTTCCAACAAAATACCGGGCCAAGCTCTTGAGCTTAGCCCACGATCACCCTAGTGGCCATGCTGGGAGTGAACAGGACCAAAGACCATTTGGGGGGGTCATCCCACTGGGAGGGAATGGGCAAGGATGTTTCTACCTATGTCCAGTCTTGTGAGGTGTGCCAAAGAGTGGGAAAACCCCAAGACCAGGTCAAAGCCCCTCTCCAGCCACTCCCCATCATTGAAGTTCCATTTCAGCGAGTAGCTGTGGATATTCTGGGTCCTTTTCCGAAAAAGACAGCCAGAGGAAAGCAGTACATCCTGACTTTCATGGATTTTGCCACCCGATGGCCGGAAGCAGTAGCTCTAAGCAACACCAGGGCTAAAAGTGTGTGCCAGGCACTAGCAGACATTTTTGCCAGGATAGGTTGGCCCTCCGATATCCTCACAGATGCAGGGACTAATTTCCTGGCAGGAACTATGAAAAACCTTTGGGAAGCTCATGGGGTAAATCACTTGGTTGCCATTCCTACCACCATCAAACAAATGGCATGGTGGAGAAGTTTAATGGAACTTTGGGGGCCATGATACGTAAATTCGTAAATGAGCACTCCAATGATTGGGACCTAGTGTTGCAGCAGTTGCTCTTTGCCTACAGAGCTGTACCTCATCCCAGTTTAGGGTTTTCTCCATTTGAACCTGTATATAGCCATGAGGTTAAGGGGCCATTGCAGTTGGTGAAGCAGCAATGGGAGGGATTTACATCTTCTCCAGGAACTAACATTCTGGACTTTGTAACCAACCTACAAAACACCCTCCGAACCTCTTTAGCCCTTGCTAAAGAAAACTTACAGGATGCTCAAAAAGAGCAAAAAGCCTGGTATGATAAACATGTCAGAGAGCGTTCCTTCAAAGTAGGGGACCAGGTCATGGTCTTAAAGGCGCTCCAGGCCCATAAAATGGAAGCATCGTGGGAAGGGCCATTCACGGTCCAGGAGCGCCTGGGAGCTCTTAATTATCTCATAGCATTCCCCACCTCCAACCGAAAGCCTAAGGTGTACCATATTAATTCTCTAAAGCCCTTTTATTCCAGAGAATTAAAGGTTTGTCAGTTTACAGCCCAGGGAGGAGACGACGCTGAGTGGCCCGAAGGTGTCTACTACGAAGGGAAATGTGCTGGTGGTGTGGAAGAGGTGAACCTCTCCATGACCCTTGGGTGTATGCAGCGACAGCAGATCCAGGAGCTGTGCACTAGCTACGCGAAACGTTCTCAGCCACCCCAGGACTGACTGAACGGGCATACCACTCCATTGACACAGGTAATGCTCACCCAATTAGGGTCCACCCTTTCCGGGTGTCTCCTCAAGCTAAAACTGCTATAGAACAGGAGATCCAGGATATGTTATAGATGGGTGTAATCCGCCCCTCTGAAAGTGCATGGGCATCTCCAGTGGTTCTAGTTCCCAAACCAGATGGGGAAATACGTTTTTGCGTGGACTACCATAAGCTAAATGCTGTAACTTGCCCAGACAACTATCCAATGCCACGCACAGATGAACTATTAGAGAAACTGGGACGGGCCCAGTTCATCTCTACCTTGGACTTAACCAAGGGGTACTGGCAGGTACCGCTAGATGAATCTGCCAAGGAAAGGTCAGCCTTCACCACACATCTCGGGCTGTATGAATTTAATGTACTCCCTTTCGGGATGCGGAATGCACCCTCCACCTTCCAAAGACTTGTAGATGGTCTCCTAGCGGGATTAGGAGAATATGCAGTCGCCTACCTTGACGATGTGGCCATATTTTCGGATTCCCGGGCAGAACACCTGGAACATCTACAAAAAGTCCTTGAGCACATAAGGGAGGCAGGACTAACTGTTAAGGCTAAGAAGTGTCAAATAGGCCTAAACAGAGTGACTTACCTTGGACACCAGGTGGGTCAAGGAACTATCAGCCCCCTACAGACCAAAAGATGCTATCCAAAAGTGGCCTGTCCCAAAGTCAAAGAAACAGGTTCAATCCTTCTTAGGCTTGGCCGGTTATTACAGACGCTTTGTACCGCACTACAGCCAAATCGCTGCCCCACTGACAGACCTAACCAAAAAGAAACAGCCAAATGCTGTTCAGTGGACCGAAAAGTGTCAGAAGGCCTTTAACAAGCTTAAAGCGACACTCATGTCTGACCCTGTACTAAGGGCCCCAGACTTTGACAAACCGTTCCTAGTAACCACAGATGCATCTGAGCGTGGTGTGGGAGCAGTTTTAATGCAGAAAGGACCTGATCAAGAATTCCACCCTGTAGTGTTTCTCAGCAAAAAACTGTCTGAGAGGGAAAGCAACTGGTCAGTCACTGAAAAAGAATGTTACGCCATTGTCTACGCTCTGGAAAAGCTATGCCCATATGTTTGGGGACGGCGTTTCCACCTGCAAACTGACCATACTGCACTGAAGTGGCTTCACACCGTCAAGGAAACTAATAAAAAACTTCTTCGGTAGAGTTTAGCTCTCCAAGATTTTGATTTCGACATCCAACACATCTCAGGAGCTTCTAACAAAGTGGCTGATGCAGTCTCCCGTGAAAGTTTCCCAGGATCAACTGGTTAAAATCGTCCTTGAGATGTGGAAAATATTGTTAGTCTTTATGTATTTGGTAGTATATTTAGAGATGCATGTTCTTATTAACTCTGTTTTTCTTAGAGCTCCAGGAAGAAATCCCAGCCAGTGTTTCACCCTAGCTGAGATTTGGGGGGCGTGTCATAAATATAAAGGGAAGGGTAAACCCCTTTGAAATCCCTCCTGGCCAGGGGAAAGCTCCTCTCACCTGTAAAGGGTTAAGAAGCTAAAGGTAACCTTGCTGGCACCTGACCAAAATGACCAATGAGGAGACAAGATACTTTCAAAAGCTGGGAGGAGGGAGAGAAACAAAGGGTCTGTGTGTCTGTCTATATGCTGGTTTCTGCTGGGGATAGACCAGGAATGGAGTCTTAGAACTTTTAGTAAGTAATCTAGCTAGGTATGTGTTAGATTATGATTTCTTTAAATGGCTGAGAAAAGAATTGTGCTGAATAGAATAACTATCTCTGTCTGTGTATCTTTTTTGTAACTTAAGGTTTTGCCTAGAGGGGTTCTCTATGTTTTTGAATCTAATTACCCTGTAAGATATCTACCATCCTGATTTTACAGGAGGGATTTCTTTATTTCTATTTACTTCTATTTTTATTAAAAGTCTTCTTGTAAGAAAACTGAATGCTTTTTCATTGTTCTCAGATCCAAGGGTTTGGGTCTGTGGTCACCTATGCAAATTGGTGAGGCTTTTTATCCAACATTTCCCAGGAATAGGGGGGGTGCAAGTGTTGGGAGGATTGTTCATTGTTCTTAAGATCCAAGGGTCTGGGTCTGTAGTCACCTAGGCAAATTGGTGAGGCTTTTTACCAAACCTTGTCCAGGAAGTGGGGTGCAAGGTTTTGGGAAGTATTTTGGGGGGAAAGATGCGTCCAAACAGCTCTTCCCCAGTAACCAGTATTAGTTTGGTGGTGGTAGCGGCCAATCCAAGGACAAAGGGTGGAATATTTTGTACCTTGGGGAAGTTTTGACCTAAGCTGGTAAAGATAAGCTTAGGAGGTTTTTCATGCAGGTCCCCACAGCTGTACCCTAGAGTTCAGAGTGGGGGAGGAACCTTGACAGGTTCAGAAAAGAGCAACAAAACTGATGAGAGGGGTATGGAATAGCTTCCTGATGAGGAGTGATTAATAAGACTGGAACTTTTCAGCTTGGAAAAGAGAAGACTAAGGGGGCATATGATAGAGGTCTATAAAATCATGACTGGTGTGGAGAAAGTAAGTAAGGGAGTTTTATTTACTCTGTCTCATAACACAAGAACTAGGGGTCACCAAATGAAATTAATAGGCAGCAGGTTAAAACAAACAAAAGGAAGTGTTTCTTTAAACAGCACACAGTCAACCTGTGGAAATCTTTGCAAGAGGGTGTTGAGGAGGCCAAGTCTATAACAGGGTTCAAAAAAGAACTCCATAAATTCATGGAAGATCATAGAATATCAGGATTGGAAGAGACCTCAGGAGGTCATCTAGTCCAACCCCCTGCTCAAAGCAGGACCAATCCCCAATTTTTTTTCTCCACAGATCCCTAAATGCCCCCCCCCCAAGGATTGAACTCACAACCCATGGTTGTGCAGGCCAATGCTCAAACCACTGAGCTATCCCTTATAATATAGGTCCATCAATGGCTATTAGCCAGGATGGGCAGGGATGGGGTCCCTAGCCTCTGTTTGCCAGCAGCTAGGAATGCGTGACAGGGGATGGATCACTTGATGATTACCTGCTCTGTTCATTCCCACTGGGGTACCTGGCACTGGCCACTGTTGGAAGACAGGATACTGGGCTAGATGGCCTTTTGGTCTGACCCAGTGTAGCCGTTCTTATGTTCTTATGCTCTAGTGCTGCTCCTGGCAGCAAAATATTGACTAGTATACACTGACTAGAATATAAATATATATCATATTAATAATATGTTTTATATATGAGTATGCATTTGGCGCTGTCATAAATATAAAGGGAAGAGTAACCACCTTTCTGTACACAGTGCTATAAAATCTGTCCTGGCCAGAGGCAAAATCCTTTCACCTGTAAAGGGTTAAGAAGCTAAGGTAACCTCGCTGGCACCTGACCCAAAATGAGCAATGAGGGGACAAGATACTTTCAAATCTGGAGGGGAGGACAAAGGTTTTTGTCTGTCTGTGTGAGACCTTTGCCGGGAACAGATCAAGGATGCAAGCCTTCCAACTCCTGTAAAGTCAGTAAGCAATCTAGCTAGCAAATGTGTTAGATTTTCTTTTGTTTAATGGCTTGTAAAATTTGCTGTGCTGGAGAGAATGTATATTCCTATTTTTGTGTCTTTTTGTAACTTAAGGTTTTGCCTAGAGGGATTTTCTGTTTTGAATCTGATTACCCTGTAAGGTATTTACCATCCTGATTGTACAGAGGTGATTCTCTTACCTTTTCTTTTAATTAAAATTCTTCTTTTAAGAACCTGATTGCTTTTTCATTGTTCTTAAGATCCAAGGGTTTGGGTCTGTGTTCACCTGTACAAATGGGTGAGGATTTTTATCAAGCCTTCCCCAGGAAAGGGGGTGTAGGGTTTGGGGGGGTATTTTGGGGGAAGACGTCTCCAAGTGGGCTCTTTCCCTATTCTTTGTTTAACATGCTTGGTGGTGGCAGCATAGGGTTCAAGGACAAGGCAAAGTTTGTATCTTGGGGAAGTTTTTAATCTAAGCTGGTAAGAATAAGCTTAGGGGGTCTTTCATGCAGGTCCCCACATTTGTACCCTAGAGTTCAGAGTGGGGAAGGAACCTTGACACCTTCCTTCCTCCGGTTCTGATTAGCAGAAATTAGCATTTGACCTTTCCTCCAGAATCCCTGCTTATTCATATTAACCCGTAACTAGGTGGTTTTCTATTTTATCAATTCGTGGTAGCTGAATGCACACAATATGGTTCCAATTAGCTTAATCAAATTCTGGGGTACACACACCCCTCAAATCTGGGACAATATGTACCATGATGTGGTGGGAAGGCTTGTGTGCTCCAATGAGCCCGAGACCCATGCCTGTGGGCATTGTAATTCATGGTAGAGCCAGCCAGCTCCTAGGTGGGAGCCAGATGAAAACCAGTCTGCTCAGCCTCCAGATTGGGAGTTGACAACCTGTCTTCATAAACAAGTTAAGTCATAGAAAGATAGCAAGATATAAAACAGCCTGATATACAGGATTAGTGAAGCCTTCTTCATGCCTTCTGTGATGTCTGATGGCACAGAAAATGTTGAAATTCAGATTCTGTATGTACACGCCAGAGTGAGGGACTCCAGAGTCTATGCATGAGGAGTGGGCCAGGTGAGTGAGGATGGTCTGCAGTCAAATGGTACACAACTGGTACAACAGAATGGTAGGATTGGACCAGAGGCCCTGCTGTCAAATGAGCAGATTCTTGTGCATTTTAAAAAAAAAGGCTTTTCCATATTCCAGAGTGAGTGGGAAGCAGTAGGGTCACATTCTCCTCTCACTGATGTAAATCAGGAGTGATCCCATTGGAATCAATGGCCCTGATTGTCCCCTGTAATTTACCCTGGTGTAATCAGGACTAACTCCATTGGAGTCAATGGATTTGTCAGTAGAGTAAAACTGGTGTACAGGCACATTTAGGCCCTAGGAGTCTGTTATTCTGTCCTCTTCTTCACTGGGGTAGAGTTAGTCAGGAATAAATCTACAGATGCCAAAGGTGATGCTCTGCCCCTACAGGCTAATATGTGGTTTTACCCCCACCCCCCATAAAACATGATGAAAAAATTGGTAAGGGAAAATCCATCAGCTATCTAAGCTGCCATTCCTCTAGGATCAGAGGACCTCACAATATCCAGTGTATTTATCCCCACACTGTCCTTTATGCTATGGCTGTGCTATTATTCCCATTGCACAGATGTGGAATTGAGGCACACAGAGGCTAAGCAAATTGGCTAAGGCCAAGCAGGAAGTCTGTAGCACAGCAGGCAATTGAACCTGTATTTCCTAAGTGACAGGGGAGAGTGCTAACCATTGGATAATTCTTCCTCTCTGTCACCCTTGATAATAGTGCCAGACTGCCCTCTCACTTGTGCCGAAGTGCAATGGACATCTGTAGAATTTCTCCATGTCAACCAAGTCCAGAATCACTTACTATTATTCATTTGTGCTGGGCACTGTATGGACATCTAATAGAGACAATCCCTGCCTCAAAGAGGTTAGAGTCTGTTTTTCCCAGGTTCTTTGATGATCAATTCAGTATAAAGGTGCATAGAGATAGATAGATTAGATTAGGTAGATGTGTGCCTGAGATGTATGGATAGTCAGATAGAAATGTTCATAGGGATGGATTGATAGATGGATGTGTGCGTGAGGATGGATGGATAGATAGATGTGTGCATGAGAACTGACATATATCTAGATAGATTGATGTGTGCATGAGGACAGATGGATAGACATGTGCATGGAGATGGACAGACAAACAGGTAGACATATCAGATGTCCGAGGATGGATCAGAGTAGCTTTTCTCTTCATCACTTTAAGATGTAGAACTCATCTCCACCACATTAAGGTTTGTCCTTGTCCCATAACAGAACACAATGACAAGTGCAGAAGCTGTTTGCATGAGCTCCCCTGTTGGCTACATCCCAGGAGCAGGTGATGCAATTGAAGAGCAGCAACTGCAGACTTTTCACCCTGAGTTACTAAGGAGGATTCATGAAGGGAAAGGCTATTTTAGGTAGGCTGTGATTTGTGGCATTCAAGTGTGGTTAGGATTCGTAGCTCATAAGATAACCTATATGGTAAGACTATTCTGTATGTTTCATGAGAAACATCAGGGAGCTTGGTCTTATGTTTAGAAGAGGATCTTTTCAGCATTGCTGTCACAATGTAGCCTGCAAGGGAGTTGGCTGGTGCTCACCATCTATTGGGTTAGGTTCAGCTACAACTGAGTGTTAAGATAGATACAACTGAAGTATTTCTGGACAGTGAGCCCAGGGCACTGGATTCATCTACTGTCTTTCAGTAGATAAGTATTATAATTAAGACTTCAGGATTTTAGCATCCATGTTAAGTAACAATGTATTTTAAATGGATTTATTATTATTATTATTATTTTATTATTGTTATTAATATCATTATCAATCTCTATTGCTGGGGCGCCCAGGAGCCCTAGAAATGGATCAGGACACCATCTGCATTAAAGGAAAAGGAGTACTTGTGGCACCTTAGAGACTAACCAATTTATCTGAGCATAAGCTTTCGTGAGCTACAGCTCACTTCATCGGATGCATACTGTGGAAAATACAGAAGATGTTTTTATACACACAGACCATGAAAAAGTGGGTGTTTATCACTACAGAAGGTTTTCTCTCCCCCCACCCCACTCTCCTGCTGGTAATAGCTTATCTAAAGTGATCACTCTCCTTACAATGTGTATGATAATCAAGGTGGGCCATTTCCAGCACAAATCCAGGGTTTAACAAGAACGTCTGAGGAACAGTGGGGGGGGGGGGGGGGAGGAATAAACAAGGGGAAATAGGTTACTTTTTATAAGGAATCAACCATTCCCAGTCTCTATTCAAGCCTAAGTTAATTGTATCCAATTTGCAAATTAATTCCAATTCAGCAATCTCTCGTTGGATTCTGTTTTCGAAAACCCCTTTTATATTATTTGCTCTTGGAACAAATAATATAAAAGGGGAAAATTATAGAGTTTTCCAATGAAAATTGAGGAATTGAAATTAGGAATTTATTAGAAGCAAATGTTTTCAGGTGAACCAACAGGTTCTTCTTTGCAATGAAGACAAACCTAATTTTTTCAAACTTCCCTCATGGGTCAAGTTTTCTAGACTTTTAATCATTTTGGTTGCTCTTCTCTGGACTTTCTCCAATTTGTCCACATCCTTCCTGAAATGTGGCGCCCAGAACTGGACACAATAGTCCAGCTGAGGCCTAATCAGCGTGAGTTTAATTTAATTTAATTTCAATTAAAGCTAAACTGTTATCTGTTTTTGTTTCTACTTGGCAGGACACAGATATTTAAGCAACCTGATATCTGCTACTCTCACCCTAATTACAGAGAATTGATATCCTAATGTCTATCCTTAGGAGCTAAATTTCCTTTCAGATTATTAGCCATCCTGAGTGCAGCTCTGGACAAAAAATGGGCTTCTGAACTGGGCAATTCAGAAATGGTCCGTTCTGCTCATGGCCTGAATAAATATGTCCATCCACTGCCTAAATACCCACCTGTCTACAGAGGAAATTCCACAAAAAAAACCCCAAACAAACAACACTGACTGTCCTCCTGCAAGGAGAGGTCTACAAAAAGAGGAGGTGTCCCCTCTAGGAAAGCAAGATTTTTCTTTCAGATACACCTGTGCAACCCTGTTGATATGTCTGACTCATTCATTTGAACTCCTGACTAAAAATGCTTAGAATGTCCTGGTCAAATCAGAGCATGGTCACTGAGTTCATTCTCCTGGGCTTCTCCAACCCCCTCCAGCTCCAGCTTCTGCTCTTTGTAGTGCTCCTGCTTCTTTACATCATAATCCTGTTGGGAAATATCCTCATCATCCTCATAACAATGGTGGGCCCTGCCCTCCACACCCCCATGTACTTCTTCCCGCAGAACTTGTCCTTCCTGGAGATCTGCTTCACCTTAGTCATTGTCCCTAAGCTGCTGGTGAACCTCCTTTCTGAGAATAAATCCATTTCCTTCTCTGGATGCACGGCACAAATGTATTTCTTCTTCTCCTTGGGCACCACAGAGTGCTTCCTGGCTGCCATGGCCTACGACCTCTATGTGACCATATGCAACCCGCTGCGCTACACCATCGTCGTGAACAGGAAGGTCTGCCTCCAGATAGTGCTGGCCTCATGGATCTCTGGGACTTTGCTGACCTACCATGGCTCTTTATTTTTCCATTCTGCAGGGCCAATAAAGTGAACCACTTCTTCTACGATGGCCCACCAGTGCTAGAGGTGGTGTGTGCAGATACCTACCAGTTTGAGATATATTCCTGCACAGCCACTATTATAATTATCATGTCTCCATTTGTGCTGATCCTAGTGTCCTATATCTGTATCATCCGCACTGTGCTGAAAGTGAGGTCAGCAGAGGGAAGATGCAAAGCCTTCTCTACTTGCTTCTCTCACCTCATGGTGGTTATTCTGTTGTATGGTACAGGAAGTCTGTCATACCTCTGGGTCAAAAAAAGCTACTCACCCAACACCAAGAAACTTCTGTCTCTCTCCCACACAGTCAATACTCCCATGTTAAACCCCATTATCTATAGCCTGAGGAACAAAAAGTTGAAGGAGGCCCTGAGGAGACCAATGAGCAGGAAAATAGGTATATGGTAACATCAATATTGTATCTCTTTCTTCAAACATCTAGTCTGGTGTCTAGTCTAGTCCTGGTCTGACACTAGTGTTGCCCTGTTGCTCTGCTGCCAGCAGAAATCCAGGGCCTTGAAGGCTGGATAACCATTGGCAGAGCAATCAGTGCTATGGAGTCTGGATGCATTTATTTACACTAGCTTTCAGTCCTGGAACAGAGGTGGTCACAAACAGCATGCAGGCAATCCCTTCTTTTAGGAATCCCAGACAAAACACGAATGCACAGTTTGCAGGGAGAAACTCTGCCTCAAATATGGACTTTCATCATAGTCTATGCCTCAGAGAAAACTCTCCTGCTGGTCAGACAACTCCCTCACTCCCACAGCTGCTACAGCACAAAACCTTGCATAACACAAAACTAACAAGAAGATTGCCGGTCTTTCCAAATGTCAAAACTTTGTTAGCATATAGGCCTAAACCTCCAAGATGCTAATGGGACTGTTATCATATAGGCAAGACTTCCTGAAGCTTTGGAAAAGTAATAAATACTTTACTAATAAGTAGAAAGATATTGCTTATAGAGGAAAAATATGTTTAAGAACCAGTTTCATAACAGAATTTTAAGGTTGTTTTTATGACTGGGATTGGCTAAAAAAGTTGGAACTGAAACCACAAGCAAGTGATAACTAGGTAAACACATTATAAAAGGAGAAACAATGTAAATTGCTAGCCAAAGAGTTTTATTATTGGTACATGAATCGTCTTGTGGAAAATGTTAAATCTGAGTCTGTCGCCAGCCGTAAAGGGCAAAATGAAATGAGTGGTTAAGACTCTTGTTTTGAATCCACGCTAAGTTCTTGATAAATATGTCAAAGTAGTTCCAGTTCTTTGGAACTGGAAATTTAAGTCAATCCTATCTTTCAGGATGTCACAGTTCAAGGCTGAATGAACCTTTGACCCCTCTCAGTCTCCTTGAGTGAATTCTTCCAGATGGCAAATGCTGAGCCTTCATCTCTATGGAGCAAACCACACAATTCTCCCACTCTTTAGACTGGATCCTTGGGGTGCATCCCCTGTGTACCAACCAGGATTACTCTGCAGGGCTAACTGTATTTGGCTTCCCTGCAGGACTTCCCTTTTGGAGCTGTGACCAGTGTGAACAGAATGACAGAAAATAGCTTTTTCCAAAGAAACTACTGTTTAATCTCAACAATAGGAAAAAAGGGGTTTCAACACAACTGTCAGTGTTCCTTCCCCACTCTGAATTCTGGGGTACAAATGTGGGGACCCACATGGAAAGATCCCCTCAGCTTATTCTTACCAGCTTAGGTTAAAACTTCCCCAGGCACAGATTCCTTTCTTGCCTTGGGATCGCTGCCATCACCAAGTGATTTAACAAACAATCAGGGAAAGGACCTCTTGGAGTCCTATTCCCGCAAAATATTTTCCCAAGCCTACACCCTCTTTCCTGGGGAAGGCTTGAGCATATATTCTCACCAATTGGTGACAAAGGGACTACAGATCCAAACCCCTGGGTCTCAGAACAATGGAAAATCAGTCAGGTTCTTAAAAAGAATGATTTTATTTAAAGAGAAAAAGGTAAAAGAATCACCTCTGTAAACTTAGGCTGGTAGTTAACCTTACAGAGTAGCAGAAAATTCAAAGAGCACAGAGAAACCCCCTCTAACCTTAGTTTCAAAGTTACAATAAAACAGGGATAAACCTCCCTCTAGCAAAGGGAAAATTCACAAGTTGAGAAAACAAAGGTAAACTAATATTCCTTGCCTGGCTGTTACTTACAAGACTGAAATATGAGAGACCTGTTCAGAAAGACTTGGCGAACATGGATTGATGTCCTCTCCCTCTTAGTCCCAAAAGCGAACGGCCCACAGAAAACAAAAACAAAACACAAAGCCTTCCCACCCCCCACCCCCGCCCAGATTTGAAAGTATCTTTGGTCCCTATTGGTTCCTTTGGTCAGGTGCCAACCAGGTTACTTGAACTTCTTAACCCCTTACAGGTAAGGAGGAATTTTAGGCTACCCTTATGGTTATGACAGCAACAAACGGCCTACATGCATTTGTGTGAGCTTAGATTGGCTTTGTTTATCCAGAGACACCCCCTGTTCTGGTACTGTTGGAGTCAGATTCACTTGCTCAGCAGATGGGTCTAAGAAATCTTAATTAAAGAAAAACCCTCAGCAAGTGATGATCAAATACAAGTGGGACGCAAATCAGGACTATCTTATTACAGTTGCCTGCAGCACCAGACAATACAACTTCAACCTCCCTTTGTTACACTGACATATTTATACTTTTTGTAATTTTTTCTTTTCTTTTACATACGTATTAGTCTCTCATTTCCATGGTAACGCACCTCCTCTGTCAGTAAAGGTTTAGTTTGAGTTCACACAGGTCTTTTCTAGCTTTTTAGTTATTTTATCTTTTATTTTCCTCACAGACATGATTACTCTGCCATGTCTTACACATGTGCAGTTCTACTTATGGTTATGCTGCTAAATATTATTAGAACAGTCTCTTAAAATTCAGAGCAGGCTTTTCTCAGGCCTATATTTGCTTTCACTGCCAACAGGGTTCAGTCTGCTGCCCCACAGTCCCTATGTTTCCCTCCCTCTGTTTTCAGGAGAAGAAATTGTATCCCCCTTCAAGTTCCTTTGTCTGTCCAGAGCCTCCTGAACTTGATCAGATGAGTTTATTTAACCCAGCAGGAGGAGGTCAGGGATGGACTTCACAGTTCTAAGTAGTGCTCCTGTTGAATTTCAATGAGAGTTGGACACCTAGCTCACCTCCTTTGAAAACCCCAGCCTTAATCTGTCAGTGCCCTCCTCCATTCCCCATTGATGGGAGAGACTTCTTTCTCCAGTGCTTCTGCATGTCTTGCAGATTATCATGTCTCAGGAACTCTCACTATCTAGATCAGGTATCACCCACATTTACCACAGCATCTGAGCACCTTAAAATCCGTAATGATTTTCAGAACATAAGAATGGTCATTCCAGAGGTCTGGTATTCTGTCTTCCAACAGTGGCCACTGACAGATGCTTCAGAGTGAATGAACAGAACAGACAATCCGTGAGTGATCCATCCTGTTGCCCATACCCAGCTTCTGGCAAACAGAGGCTAGGGACACCATCCCTGCCCATCCTGGCTAGAAGCCATTGATGGACCTATCCTCCTTGAATTTATCGAGTTCTTTTTTGAACCCTGTTATAGTCTTAGCCTTACCAACATCCTCTGGCAAAGAGTTCCACAGGTTGACTGTGCATTATGTGAAGAAATATTTCCTTTTGTTTGTTTTAAACTTGCTACCTAATAATTTTATTTGGTGACCCCTAGTTCTTGTGTTATGAGAAGGAGTAGATAAAACTTCCTTATTTACTTTCTCCACACCAGTCATGATTTTCTCGACCTCTGTCATATCCCCCCTTAGTCATTTTTTTCAAAGCTGAAAAAGTCCCAGTCTTATTAATATCTCCTCATATGGAAGCTTTTCCATACCCCATTTCTGTTGCCCTTTTCTGTACCTTTTCCAATTCCAATATATCTTTTTTTAAGATGAGATGACCATATCTGCATGCAGTATTCAAGATGTAGGCATATTATGGATTTATATAGAGGCAATATGATATTTTCTGTTTTATTATCTATCCCTTTCCCAACATTCTGTTCACTTTTATGACTGCCGCTGCACATTGAGAGAATGTTTTCAGAGAACTATCCACAACGACTCCAAGATCTCTCTCTTGAGTGGTAACAGCTAATTGAGACCCCATCATTTTATATGTATAGTGTTGATTATGTTTTCTGATGTGCATTACTTTGCATTTAACAACACTGAATTTCATCTGCCATTTTGTTGCCCAGTCATCCAATTTAGTGAGATCCCTTTGTAATTCTTGGCAGTCTGCTTTGGACTTAACTATCTTGAGTACTTTTGTATCATCTGCAAATTTTGCCACCTCACCGTTTACCCCTTTTTTTCCAGATCATTTATGAATATGTTGAACAGTACTCGTACCGACACAGACCCCTGGAGGACACCACTATTTACCTCTCTCCATTCTGAAATCTGGCCATTTATTCCTACCCTTTGTTTCCTATCTTTTAACCGGTTACTGATCCATCAGAGGACCTTCCTTTTTATCCCATGACAGCTTACTTTGCTTAAGAACCTTTGGTGAGGGACCTTGTCAAAGGCTTTGTCATAAATATAAAGGGAAGGGTAAACACCTTTAAAATCCCTCCTGGCCAGAGGAAAAACCCTTTCACCTGTAAAGGGTTAAGAAGCTAGGATAACCTCGCTGGCACCTGACCAAAATGACCAATGAGGAGACAAGATATTTTCAAAGCTGGAAGGGGAGAGAAACAGAGGCTCTCTCTGTCTGTGTGATGCTTTTGCCAGGAACAGAAAAGGAATGGAGTCTTAGAACTTAGTAAGTAATCTAGCTAGAGATGCGTTAGATTCTGCTTTGTTTAAATGGCTGATAAAATAAGCTGTGCTGAATGGAATGTAGATTCCTGTTTTTGTGTCTTTTTGTAACTTCAGGTTTTGCCAAGAGGGATTCTCTATGTTTTGAATCTAATTGCCCTGTAAGGTATTTACCATCCTGATTTTACAGAGGTGATTCTTTAACTATTTTTCTTCAATTAAAATTCTTCTTTGAAGAACCTGATTGCTTTTTCCTTGTTCTTAAGATCCAAGGGTTTGGGTCTGTGTTCACCTATGCAATTTGGTAAGGATTTTTATCAAGCCTTCCCCAGGAAAGGGGGTGTAGGGTTTGGGGAGGATCTGGGGGGGAAAGATGTTTCCAAGCGGGCTCTTTCCCTGTTATATATCTGTTAGATGCTTGGTGGTGGCAGCAATAAAGTCCAAGGGCAAAAGGTAAAATAGTTTGTACCTTGGGGAAGTTTTAACCTAAGCTGGTAAAAATAATCTTAGGGGGTTTTCTTGCAGGTCCCCACATCTGTACCCTAGAGTTCAGAGTGGGGAAGGAACCTTGGGAGGCTTTGTGAAAATCTATGTACACTATGCCCACTGGATCCCCCCTGTCTACATGCTTGTTGTGCCCCTCAAATAATTCTAGAAGATTGGTGAGGCATGATTTCCCTTTATAAAATCCATATTGACTCCTCCCCACCAAATTGTGTTCGTCTATGTATGATCATTCTGTTCTTTACTATAGTTTCTACCAGTTTGCCTGGTACTGAAGTTAGGCTTACTGGCCTGTAGTTGCCGGGGTCACTTTTCGAGCCTTTTTTAAAAATTGGCATCACATTAGCTATCCTCCAATCATCTGGTACACAAACCAATTTAAATGATAGGTTACATACCACAATTAGTAGTTCTGCAAATTCACATTTGAGTTCCTTCAGAATGCTTGGGTGAATACCGTCTGATCCTTGAAACTTATTACTATTTAATTTATCAATTGTTCCATAACCTCTTCTAATAACACCTCAATCTGGGACAGTTCCTCAGATTTGTCACCTAAAAAGAATGGCTCAGGTTCGGGAATCTCCCTCACATCCTTTCTGAACCCAGTTATAATGTTAGCGTTCACAACACTCCCTGGCAATGAGCATCACAGGTTGACTGTTGTGTGAAGAAGTACTTATTTTTGTTTGCTGTATCCCCACAATAGGCTCGTGTGCTATTGCAATGCCATTATCCCCATTGTACAATTGTGGAACTGAGCCTGAGGGCCAGCTTTCTAAAGATATTTAGGTGCCTAGTAAGATTTTCAAAAGCACCTAGCTTCCCATCTCATTGATATTTAATGGGAATTAGAAACCTACATAGGTGACTTTAAAAATTCCATTAGGCACCTGTCTGCATCTGTTGGCACCTGAATACTTTAAAAAATCTCTCTCATACATAAGTTGCCCAAAGTCAGAAAGGGAGCCTCTGGTAGAGCCAAGACTTGATCTGAAATCTCCCAAATCTTAGGCAAATGCCCTAATTACTGGGCAATCCTTCCTCTCTGGAACAGACTGCCCCCAGTCTCTACTGGAGCATTTAGGTGCCACTGCAATGTGAAGGAATAATATGAAGCCTTCATCACGCAGCAAGCCAGGATGTCATCCTTAGGATGGTAAGAGCAGACCATGGAAGCAGCTATCCTTTAAAGGGCTGAACCAGTTTTCTGCAGTGTGAAATAAGTGGCCCACAAGAACTACACTATATCCAAGCCAAGAATCCATCCTGCAAAGGCTACCAAAACCATGAGCCTGGTTCTGCCACTAGCCAGATGTTGCCCCTTGGCAACATCACACATGGAGTAGTATCTTACTCCATTGGTAGTCCTGTTGAAATCAGTAGGACTAATCACAGACTGAGGTACTATTCCATGTGAGTAAGGAAGGCAGAACTGGACCTTTAAATTGCTCGTGGCTGCAGTGCTAAATAAAGGCCAGATTGTGAATCCTTTGCTCATACTGGCAAGCAATTACTCTCATCATTAGCTCCCTTGATTTCAAAAGGACTATTTGCCTGAGTAACTAGTCTCCTGTTTGCAGAAGGGATTGACAATCTAACCCTCAGTTAGCACCCATACTGGTCACCAGTATCCTAGTGGACAGATATTAACCAGTGTGATGTAGATTTGAAACACCATGTGTAACCCATTCCCTGAGCCGTACAGCCCCTTAGCTGTTCTGAGGGTTCTCCTAAAAGCATATAGGGCTAAACTCATCTCTGGTGTAATCCCACTACCCAGAATGGTGTCACTCCAGGGACGATTTTGGCCCCCGGATGTTTACATAGATCTGTCTGGATTCCCCTTGATGCCTTTTGAGTAACGACTATCCATAGTTAATAGCTGTTTTGGCTCTTCTGAAGACGAATTGTCCGTCTCCAAAGACAGCTCCACCACTTGCTACTCTGGGACTCAGTGCGGAGGATATTTCTCTTGTGAGAATGAAGTCTTCCATCAATTCTACTACATTTAATGGGTCGGCTCCTCAGCTGATGAAAATTAACATAGCTTCATTGACTACCATGGGGCGATACCAACACCAGCTGAGGATCTTGTCCAGAGAGTTTTGTGCTTCTTGTTTCTCAGAAGGTTGCTTTTAGTTGCTTAATATAACATCAATTTTGTTTTATCCTTAATTATCACTGCAAAGTCCATAAGCATCGTCTGTTGCTAGGCATGTAATGCCATGGGCCAAATTCATCCTGGATGCAACTTTGTGGACTCCAGTAGTGCTACATCAATTCAGCCTGCTGAATTTTAACAATCCCCTTTGCGACCTGTTTGAAGTTGAAACTTTGTTTCAGGATCTCTGTAAAGACTTTTTAATAATGCCCAGTGGGACCCATTAAAATTAACCTCCATTCACTGTTAGCTGATCAGCAGAAGAGATACATTGAAGAGATACATTTGAAGAGATACATTGATACAAGTTACAAGTTATACAGATCAATAACATTATTATAATAAAATCCACGTGGGCACTATATCAGGTAGCTATCAAGCTTAGATACCAAGGTGATGGGCACATTAGCTATATCTAAGCTGGATAGATAAGAAGTCTCTCAATCCCCATTTCAATTGCTGACTGCAGAGTCATTATCTCTGAGGCTATGTGGCTCAGGAGAATGCTAATTTGTCATTTGAACAGAGCACGGCAGCAGTGAAGTCTGTAGAATTGTTCATGTTAGATGAATTGCAGGGTCTCAGACTAGTTCACAGTGGAATGATGGAGTTCGTGGAGGATATGTCCATCAATGGCTATTGGCCAAGATGGTTAGGGATGCAACCCCATATTCGGGGTGACCCTAAACTTCTGACTACCATAAGCTGGGAGTGGAAGAGAGGAGTAATTGCCCTGTTCTGTACACACCCTATGAAGCTTTGGTATGATTGGGAGAGACAGGATACCAGGCAAGATGGACCATAGACTGACCAAAAAAGGCATCACTTAGGTTCTTATAAAGATGTCCACATGAAAAAAAGGAGACTGGGATTTTCCAATGGATTAAGGGAATTAAGCATCTGTTTCCCATTGACTTGCAATGATGTTAGGTGCCTAACTCCTTTAGGTCTCTTGGAAAAGCCCCAGCTAACTCAACATCACAGTTAACTCTAATTAAACAGCCTTCCATGCAGGTTTAGCTGAGAAGCCAAGAGTGCATGGACACAGAAATACAGCTCCCCTGCCACCTGAAATTCTGTCCAATTAATGGTCACCATAGCCAGTTCCAGCTGCCACACAATTCAGTTTGTTCCCACACTTTAGCCATCACAACTGTGTTTGTGCACAGGGTATGTGTGTGTACCAGTCCATTGTGGGAAAATTTGTGCAGCTATCCTATAATGCCTGTGATGGGGCAGGTGTTCCAGAAGGACTTACACGTAGATCTGTGCATGGGGTAAACCCCTATGACATGTCCTAGTGCACAGAGAGCTGGAAGGAAGGACTGGACATATGTGTCAAGGACATGAGTAGAAGATGCTTTCTCCACTGCAGAAAATCAGTGTGACAGATCACTTACAGGAAGAAAAGCACTGGCCAGCTCATGCATCAGACAGGAGTGATATAATTTTAGCAACCATTGGCCTGGGTTTTCTGAAGTGACTAATGATTCTGAGGGCCTCAGTAATCGGCAGCCTATGCTGAGACGCCTGAAAAGGATCCTGATCTCCAGAGGATTAGGTCCCTGTTAGGTGTCTCCATTAAGATACCCCAAATCTCTTGTCACTTTTGAATATTTAGGGTGGGATTTTCAAAATGGCGAAGGAAGGCAGGTGCTCAACTCCTACTGTAGGTCAATGGGAGTTGGACTCCTAAATCCCATAGGCTCAATTGAAAATCCCAGCCTAAGCATGGAGCATGCAGGTACAAGCCATATTTAGAAATACCCTGGACATCAACTCCGTTAGAAGTTGTATGGTGGGCAGGGACTTAGAGCGGGGGCTACCTAAACAAGATAGAGACACGTTTAGGGAGTATGCCCTGAAATCAGTGGGTGTTAGGTGCCTACTTGCTTTTGAAAATCTCACTAGGTTTGAAATACTTTTAAAATCTGGCCCCAAAATACTTGCTCCTGGTTATTCAGCAGAGCTGGGAACTCCCATCTCCCATCTCCTGAGTTGACTGTTTTACTAATTAGCCCAGACAACCTCTAGAAGGCAATGGAAAGAAAGGGAGTTTAAGTAAAATTAATGCATTTAGGGCCAGATTTTTTAAAGGTATTTACATGCCTAATGGGATTTTCAAAACTGCATTTAGGCAGTTAACACTCATTAAAATCAATGAGTTGGAGGCACTTAGGTATTTTTGAAAATCACAAATAGATGCCTAAATACCTTTAACATTCTCGGCCTTAATCTTAGCCATTTTAAATCTCTTCTTATCTGTGGATAGCAAAAGCACATGAATTATAAATGGTAAGCTTAAAATTTTCAAAAGTGTCTAAGTAGCTTAGGAGCCTATGTCCTATTTTCAAAAGTAATTGAGGGACAGATTTTTAAAGGTATTTAGGAGCTGTGAATTAGGTTCCTACGTACCTTTGTCATGGAAAAATTAACTATGCGTTGTGTTTGGATCAGAACAAAGCCTGACGTCTGTTTATTCAAGCATGCACATACAGGGAGAGTTAGCTGAAGCTGCTCTGATGTATACAGAAAATACAGGAGCTTATATTGCTGAAAACCACAATTTGTTAACCCCACTTCCTTTAACAGCATTTTCCTTATTTGTCATATAGTGCAAGTTTCAACAGTAGATTTGTCTTATTTGGAGTTTAGCAAAACCAAGCTTCTTCTGTTATTGACAGGAGTTTTTCTTTGAGGTTAATGGTTTTTTCTAACTTCTAGCGGTTATGGCTACATTTCTTAAGCTGTGCTGTTTGCAATTGCCCCTTAATGGAATTTTCCACACTCTTTTCTTATGCTTCATATACACAGTTAAATTGACCAAAGTTTTAGGCCTACTTGGGAAGTTTAGGCCCTCTTGGGTCCACTGAATTCTTCCTCCACATTCCCCTCTTTTGGTGCCTTTTTTGGCACCGCAAATTGGGCCTAAACTTCTATAGCCATGAGCTTGTTAATTTTTTTTTCTTTTTGTTCTTTTGTGTTCAATTCCATTCCCCAAACATTCCCCAAACTGTGTCACACACTTTATTTACAATTATTAGTGCCACCTGCTTCCTTGCACCGATGTTGGCAGGTCTAGGGCTGGATAGGTAATGATAAATACATTTATTACAGCAACAATAACATAACCCTATGCTAAACAGCAGTAAAAGCAACAACATTTTCCATCATAATAATATGATGTGGTTGGGATTGGTGAATAGCTTTAGTCACAAAACACAATACATTAGTCTGGGTACACAAAGTAGACATTCTAAAGGCAGTATAAAAGGCATTCTTTTTGGCTTGACATATATTTTGGAGCATGTAAATTTGTCCCTGTAATTTGGAAATTTTCTGAACCTTTAATAGGACTGAAAACAAATTTTGGAATCGGTTAGATACTAAAGCAGTCCAGTGAAAGGGTATCTGGAACCTAAGGGCTAATTGTAGAGTTTTATCTGCAGGCCAATAAATGATATGATTGTCTGAGGCTGTGGTGAGATTAAAATGTACATCATTTAAGGTAGTGGTCTTAACATGCACACAGCTATTATTAGCTTGGAAAAATAGATGTCCTGTCAGTGTAGTCCCATGTCCCATACCCTCCCAACAAATGTTGTCATGAACAGTGACAAAATCTTTTGGTTTTAGTTTATGTACATACTGAAGTTGAGGGGATTTTAATGGCTAGAGTGTCCACTGGCTTCCAATCCCTACCCAAATGTCAGGCATTACTCCAGGAGCAGTGACTACGAATCGGTTGGGCATACCAGGTAGTTTAAGTTCCCAAAAGTCTTGGTGAATTATCCAATCCCACATGCATCCTCCTCACGGACCCAGCAGGATTCGGTAGGTGGGAGCCCATACCCCTCCGACTGGCCCGTATGCTTGGAAGGAGCACTGTGTTCATCTGCATTTCCATTCAGAAAATCTTCAAAATCTTCACTGCCACAGATTAGATGGAACTCCTGAGGTATTTGTAAGGGCAGTAGGCCACACCAGATGTTTAAGATCCCTCTGAATGGCAGTGAGCTGGTCATTCAGAAAATCCGGAACCTCCGAACGAGCCAGATCCCACTGCAATACCTTTTCAGCATTGGTGATACCCAGTACCATTTCTATTAACAGTTTTTGGGTCATTGAACTAAGGGTGGAGATAACGTGTAATTCACCAACACCAGCCTGAGCCTGGGCTAGCTGTGCTCCAGTAATAAGGCCCATGGCTTTTTCTAACTGTCCCACTTTTTCCTTATGTTGCTGACCTTTATAGATATTTTAGATTGCAGCTATGCTATTTGCACATTCCATAGGTGTCCAGCCAAGTCTCTCTTCTTTCTAGGGGAAATCAAGGTCCATTGCTGTGCCAACCTAATGGCACCTCCCTTTGAACAATTAGGATATATAGAGGTAATCTGAAAACTAGATAAGGGTAGTGTAAATTTTACAGTCCCTAGTGTAGCATTAATTACAGTCCATTGAAACTTTAACCCATCTCTTTTTGATGAAGTATTATAGCACATTTGATGGCTGAACACCCTTATATACTTTTGAGAGGCCTCAGCATCAATATCATAGGACGGGGTGTACTGCAATATGGTGCAGGTTAAATTATTAGTTATTGGGACATTTTTAGTACAGGTAATTTTAATTTTAGCAGCAGAACAAACCTTTTGTGTATTTGTTTGATTATTTACCAGTTGGGTGACCAAATAACAATAAGGGCCTTTTTTATCTATCATGCGACAAACTTTGGGAATGGCCATTTTATCAGTCCCGCTATGGGCCCCATTAATTTTAATTTTTGACTTTTGGGGATCAGTTTCAGTGATATTATATATTTTTCTTTCCACCAACCCATCTGTTTTCCACTTTATTATTTGCTTATATGAACTATTTTGAACTTTAAAAAATAATATTTTTTTAACAAAATTTTAGTAAATTACTAAGATGTGAAGGCGTGGGCCATTGGGTTTCATTAGAATATACAGTATTATTTGTATTCGGGTAAATTTTAGGGGTGGTGACAGAGATGGAGGGAATGATAGGAGCAATGTCTATGGCAGCAAGGTGTTTTTGGTATTCATTCTCCGGAAGCAAATTAGGGAGGGCAGTGCATTTTGATGGTACTTGTCAGTAAGCACAGAGCCCAGCTCCCGGAAAAAAACAAACCCACCCCACCACTTAACTCCACATTTCCAAGCGTGGTTCCCACAATTCCCTCCCTGCCAATTAACAGTACTTTGTCTTTTTCATCAGGACCGATTTTCAATATGTTTTGTAGTCAGGAATCCCTGGACTTTCGTGGTTTCAGCAGAGCGAGTTTTCCTTCTTTCTTGGAACAGCCGTGGTTTAGCATTATGCAGGGGAGAGGTTACTAGCACATCACCCCGTAATGGTTTGGTTCTTTTAGCAAAGTCCAAATGCACAATAGTTCTGTCAGTGGATAACGGAGAGGTTACCTGCTTTTCACCTTGTTCTTTACTCCTGCTGTCCAGAAGGAGCAACAAAGCCAGAAGGAAAGATAGACCGATCATCAGTCAGGGAGACATTACAGTGAGAAACACGGGCAGGTAGTCAATTTTGGCACTTCACAGCGGTGTTGATAATTAACAGGACTTGATAAGGGTCTTTCAGCATGGGGCCAAGGCAGTTCCTCGCTGATGCACCTTTATGTAGATCCAGTCTCCTGGTTTCAACAAGTGGCAGGGCAGCTGTATATAAAAAGACCTAACACATTTTGTTAGTGCCTGACAATAATTAAGCATTGTGTCATCCATTAAATGACTGTCCATCTGAGCCAGAGCCAGTGGGGGCGCAGCCAGTAGTCGCATCGGGTGCCCTGCTAGAATTTTACGAGGGCTGAGTCCAGTCTTTCGATTTGGAGTGGCCCTTATATTCATTAATGCTAGTGGGACAGTATTTGGACACTTTAAATTTGTTTTTAGCACACATTTTGGCCAGTTTATTTTTTTAAAAACCCATTTTGACGTTTTACTGTCCTGGCAGACTGCGGATGGTGGGGGCAATGAAGATTGTATTGGATCTGTAAAGCTGCACATACCTTGTTATAATTTGTCCAATAACATTAGGTCCACTATTACTGTTGCTACTCACAGGTATGCCAAATTGTGGTACCAAATCCTTAAACAAAGTTTTACAACAGTTTTGGCATCTGCCTTTTTACAGGGAAAGGCCTCAACCCAGTTGGAAAATACATGAACTAAAACTAACACACTTATAATTGCAACATTTAGACATTGAATTAAAATCAATTTGAATATTTACAGAAGGTCCCCAGGAAGGGGGATGTGCTGCCTGCCTAACCTTGACAGCTTTATCAACAGTATGTAACTGGCAGATTACATACTGTTGGCAGTATTGCTTAAAATATATATATATATTATATATATATTTATATTTTATATATAAATATAATATATATATATATATATTATTATATATATAATATATAATATATAATATATATTATAATATATATTATATATATGATATATATTATAATATATTATAATATATATTATATTATATATATATATTATTAAAATATATATATATATTATATATATATAATATATATATATTATATATATTTATATTTTAAGCACAGGCATTGTTTCACTACCAATTAAGCAAGGAGGGTGGGCTTTTTGACTAACCCCCCGTTTATTTATTTATACACATCTATTTACATACACACACATTTATTCCTCATATCTAGATGCATCTTATTTAACAATAACCTTAATCCTTTTATGTTCTGATTTAATACAAACTTTCCCTTATTTGAGGCGGTAACAACCCCTCAGCACCGGTGCTTTGCAGGAAAGCATAGTAGCAGGGCTAGGGACAACGGGAAAGGTAGGAAGAACAGCAGCATTAACAGCACGGTAAAATGGGGGAGTTACACTCACTGACCGTAGGAATAATGACTCCTGGCTGAATGCAGGAGGTAAGAACAGGTTGGATTTTTCCTTGGCCTGTTTTGATAGAGGGTACTGCTGCACCTCTGGAGGGGTTGCTGGGTTTAGGTGAATTTTAACTGGTTGGGCAGACCCAGTTCACCCAATCTGGTTGGCATGATCGGCTCACAAGGCTTAAAAGGAGGGAGACACCTTAGCCAGCAGTTCCTGTTGCAACGAGGAAGGGCTGGGGTCGGTCTTCTCCTGTAAACTGCCAGGACCTCATTGTGAGCGGGATCAGGCACATCCAGATACACACCATTTGGGGTACAGCAGATTATACCATTTAATATACACAGCGAGTGTTTTCCCAAAAGGTTAGCAGGTGAACAAGGGCTTAGGAGGAAAGCATGACGGTCAAACAAAGGACCAATAGAAATGGACAGAGGTGAAGAGATGGGGTGGGGAATAAAAGTATTGGATCGACCAGGGCTGTAGGGACATTTACTCTATTTAATGGCCCATTTGTTTGCTATAGTAACATGCACCATCACTGGGTTCCTATGGGAGGTGGACGGTGGGGACCTTGGTTTGGCCTTCCCCTTCTTCCCTGCAATGGGCGGCTATTACAGAGTCCCTGTATGTTCTGGAGCTGGGAAGTCATTAACATAGTTTTAATGTGGCTGTGAGAGTATTTGGGCTTTATTTAAATTTTTATTTTTACTTTGTTTATAGGTGCTATTTTTTGCTCCAGTGGGCTGGCTGTCTTTGGGCAGACTGTGAGAATTTTATTTAACAGCTTTTTTCGGATTTTATTTAACTTTTTCTGGTTCTGGCCTGGACTTTGCTTGGGCCACTGAGCTTTTTCACAAAGGCGACACAGTGTTTCCCTAGGCATGACCCCTCGTAGAAGCTGGTTTAAATCTGCCCAGGTAGGGTTGTAACAGTTTATAATAATTTGCAATTCCTTTGTTAATTTAACAGGATCCTCTCTTATTTTTGGAAATTTTTAAAGTAAATTATACAATTTTGTAGGAGACCAAGGTGCATGTGCAGACACTGAGGTCTCATGACCCGAAGCACCAATGCCCGGGAATTGGCGCAAGGGGAACATTTCCTCAGTATAGGTTCAGAGTAACAGCCGTGTTAGTCTGTCTTCGCAAAAAGAAAAGGAGTACTTGTGGCACCTTAGAGACTAACCAATTTATCTGAGCATGAGCTTTCGTGAGCTACAGCTCACTTCATCGGATGCATACTGTGGAAACTGCAGAAGACATTATATACACAGAGACCATGAAACAATACCTCCTGCCACCCCACTCTCCTGCTGGTACTAGCTTATCTAAAGTGATCACTCTCCTTACAATGTGTATGATAATCAAGTTGGGCCATTTCCAGCACAAATCCAGGTTTTCTCACTCTCCGCCTCCCCACACACAAACTCACTCTCCTGCTGGTAATAGCCCATCCAAAGTGACCACTCTCTTTACAATGTGTATGATAATCAAGGTGGGCCATTTCCAGCACAAATCCAGGTTTTCTCACCCCCCCCCCCCAAAACACACACACACAAACTCACTCTCCTGCTGGTAATAGCTTATCCAAAGTGACCACCCTCCCTACAATGTGCATGATAATCAAGGTGGGCCATTTCCAGCACAAATCCAGGTTTTCTCACCCCCCCCCACACACACAGACTCACTCTGCTACTGGTAATAGCTCATCCAAACTGACCACTCTCCTTACAATGTGTGTGATAATCAAGGTGGGCCATTTCCAGCATAAATCCAAGTTTAACCAGAATTTCTGGGGGGGGGGGGTAGGAAAAAACAAGGGGAAATAGGCTACCTTGCATAATGACTTAGCCACTCCCAGTCTCTATTTAAGCCTAAATTAATAGTATCCAATTTGCAAATGAATTCCAATTCAGCAGTTTCTCACTGGAGTCTGGATTTGAAGTTTTTTTTTTTGTAAGATAGTGACCTTCATGTCTGTAATTGCGTGACCAGAGAGATTGAAGTGTTCTCCGACTGGTTTATGAATGTTATAATTCTTGACATCTGATTTGTGTCCATTTATTCTTTTACGTAGAGACTGTCCAGTTTGACCAATGTACATGGCAGAGGGACATTGCTGGCACATGATGGCATCTATCACATTGGTGGATGTGCAGGTGAACGAGCCTCTGATAGTGTGGCTGATGTTATTAGGCCCTGTGATGGTGTCCCCTGAATAGATATGTGCCTACCTTGATTTTCATACACATTGTAAGGAGAGTGGTCACTTTGGATAAGCTGTTACCAGCAGGAGAGTGAGTTTGTGTGTGTGGTTTTTGGAGGGGGGGTGAGAAAACCTGGATTTGTGCTGGAAATGGCCCCACCTTGATTATCATACACATTGTAAAGAGAGTAGTCACTTTGGATGAGCTATTACCAGCAGGAGAGTGAGTTTGTGTGTGGGGAGGCGGAGGGTGAGAAAACCTGGATTTGTGCTGGAAATGGCCCAACTTGATTATCATACACATTGTAAGGAGAGTGATCACTTTAGATAAGCTAGTACCAGCAGGAGAGTGGGGTGGGAGGAGGTATTGTTTCATGGTCTCTGTGTATATAATGTCCTCTGCAGTTTCCACAGTATGCATCCGATGAAGTGAGCTGTAGCTCACGAAAGCTTATGCTCAGATAAATTGGTTAGTCTCTAAGGTGCCACAAGTACTCCTTTTCTTTTTTCCTCAGTACAGGGAGACACTGTCTGAGGGGTGAACTCAAGGGGCTTCTGTTGCTTAATATTTCTTGCCGGCTTAGTTGGATTTAAATTCTTTGCCAATTTTTTTTATCTCTTTTAATTGTGTTGTAAGTTTCTCCTAAGAGTCCTTGAGACTCCTTACTTGAGATTCACCGCACCATTTCTTCTCTTCTTCTTCTTCTTTTGTTTTTTTATGCCAATAGAAATATGCCTCACACTGACATTGGCCAGAAGTGCACTTCTGAGGTCCACAATCTTGTCAAGGTCGAAGCTTTTCCTCTAAGGGAAACCATAAATTTAAATGATCCCTTTCCCTGGTATACCAATTTCAATTTTTCCAGAAACTTGCAAATGAACTGGAGTGTGCCTTTTGGCGGGATGGTGATCCTTCTTGACTCACCAGCCCCCATCTGTACCTGGCGAGAGGGGAATACTCTTGGATCCTCCGTCCCCCAGTACTTAACTCAATTCACTTGTCACACTCACACAGGGACCTGGTGAGGCGGGGATCCTCTTGGACCCTCCGGCCCCCAGTGTCTGACTCAATTTACGCTGGCATGCAGAACCAGGTCTAACCATGATCTGCCCAGGTCTGTTGATGACCTGCCCAGCCACCGTCAGTGGCTCTTCCCGGTGAAACCAATTCCTGGATTGGACTCTGACCCTCCCCAAGGGTGTCAGGCGTGTCTGGCAGCAAAAGTCCGAATAGAGTGTACAACTTACCCAAGCGCACCAGAAACCCAGAAAAATATAGAGATTTCAAAAGGTCTCTTACCTTTTCAGATGGGCCCGGGGTCTAGTGGGGAATAGCTCGCGGTCCGGCTCTCGGGGGTCACTGTCTATCCTAGTCATGGCACCAAGAATTGTCGTGGAAAAATTAACCATGCATTGTGTTTGGATCAGAACAAAGCCTGACGTCTGTTTATTCAAGCATGCGCGTACAGGGAGAGTCAGCCGAAGCTGCTCTGGCGTATACAGAAAATACAGGAGCTTATATTGCTGAAAACCACAATTTGTTAACCCCAATTCCATTAACAGCATTTTCCTTATTTGTCATATACTGCAAGTTTCAACAGTAGCTTTGCCTTGTTTGGACTTTGGCAAAAACAAGCTTTTTCTGTTATTGGCAGGTGTTTTTCTTTGCGGTTAATGTTTTTTTCCAACTTCTAGCGGTTACGGTTACATTTCTTAAGCTGTGCTGTTTGCAATCACCCCTTAATGGAATTTTCCACTCTTTTCTTATGCTTCATATACACAATTAGTTTGACCAAAGTTTTAGGCCTACTTGGGAAGTTTAGGCATATTTGGGTCCACTGAATTTTTTCTCCACACCTCTAAAATCTGGCCCCTAGGAACATAGCAGTATAAATTTAATGGAAAATCAATGGGTTTTAGGTTCCTAAGTGGCTAAAACAGTTTTGAAAATGGGATTTTGATTTCCATGTCATTGGGCTCAGACTTTTCAAAGTATTTTGGCACCTAAAGATGCAAATAGATACCTGGCAGGATTTTCAAAACCACCTTGGAAACTAACTTCCTTTAAAACCAATGGAAGTTGCACAGCTAGGTGTTTTTGAAAGTCCCTTTAGGCATCTATCTGCTTCTTTAAGCACCTAAATATCTTTGAAAATCTGGCCCTTTGCCAATTTTGAAAATTTTGCAATTTGTCAATATCTCCATTTTATAGATTAGGGAAACATGACTTGATTTAGATCACACATAAAGTCTCTGGCAGAGTCAGGAATAAATCTCAGGGTTCTTGACTTTTAGGCCAATTCCCAAATTATTATATGAAGGTCACTGTTGCACTTGATGCTGTGGCATGGAAAATAAACTATCCCAGATGTTTCCTGTTTGCAAAAATTGGGAAAAAGAGCATGTTTAATGTCCAGTATTTAATTCCCCTTGTTTTCTCATACACAAACATATCTGTGTTCATGTGTCTCTCTACAGTTGGCACAGTGTCATAGAGTCCATGTACTTATGACCCAAATCCACCCACGCCCCATCTGTTGACAAACTGCCTTCCCTGTGCTGTAGTGTTGTAATTCCATTACTGAACCCCATTATCTATAGCTTGTGGAATAAGGAGTTTAATGGAGCCCTGAGGAAAATCAAGGAAAATGGTTTTTATATGAATATCCAGTAGAGCTGGACAAAATTGTCAACATTTTGAAGATATTTTTCATTATAAATTTCATTTTCTATGAAAATAATCTCCAAATAAATGTCAAAGAAAGTTTTCATTGAAAATCATTGGGGTTTATTTGACCAGCCACAGTGCTGGTCAATTATTTTTCAGTGATTGTAAAGTTTCAAGAAAACTTTGAAATGTTAATTAACATTTTTCAAAATTTTGAAAAACACTGAATTTAAACAAAATCCTGTGGGTTTCCCCCCCCTGCTTTTTGTTTGGTTTTGACTTTTTAACAGTTCTAACCTCAAAAAGATGGTCTAATGCAGAAAGAACCAGATTGGTAATTAAATTATGTAAAATATTTTATGATATTAATGGGGAAAATGAGGGCTTCTGTCAACATAGCTAGCATCTTTTGTGGAGATAGTGTTCCTACACTGGAAGAAAACACTTTTGTTGGTGTAAACTGCATCTACATAATGGTTCTAGGTGAGGACTGAAAAAAAATAAGTAAGGGCTTGAAAGATTGGCCCTCACTCATCACTTTGTTGGTACTGTTTACACAGATCTTAGAACTATAAAAGAAATCGGAGAAGAAAAAAAGAAATATTGGGCATGATTAATGAATGAAACCCCTGTTTTATGTTGGTGCAACTCATCAAAGTCAATGGATTTCCAGCAGTGTAAAACAGGAATAAAGCCGTGCCGCGTTAGAGCCTAATGTAAATAATCTGGCAATATTGACTGGTATTTGGCTCACTGACTCCAATAAAGAACTGATTTACCCCAACTGTGAATCTGCCCCAGTGACTTCAATGAAGGTACACCAATTTGAATTAGATGGGGACATGGTTTATTGACTTCCATGGAGCTATGTTAATTTACAACATCTGTGGATCCGGTACCATTCACTTTTAGGGATGCACACTGAATTACACCAGCTGGCATCTGGTCCAAAGACACACAAACAAGTTAAATGCCAAGTCTACTCCCACTGAAACCAACAGATGTTTTGGCACTGATTTCAAGGGGAGAGAGAGTAGTCCCTTAATAATTACATTATGTATTCATATAATGGGGTGTCTGAGATGCCTCAAAGACCAGCTCCCTAGGGCTGCTAAAGAAGCTGTTAAATATATCAGTTCCATCCACAATAAAATTCTTTGGTAAGCAGAGAGATGAGACCAATGTGGGTTGCACAGGTAGGTGATACATTTCTTTATTTTAGTAGAGTCATGCTGAATTCCTTTGGATTATTCTGAAGGATGAATCTAGATGAGCCTTGTTATGTTCCTTTTGTCTTCTGGACTGAAATGTTCACTGTTTTTAAGTTTGAAGCCCTGATTCTTGTGTCACAGTGAAGGCTTGTCCAAACAAACACGTAATTCATGGCCAGCTGGGGTGTAGATCAACCTTGCACTAGCCTGCCATGCACTACTGCCCAGGTGGACCCAGCAGCCACACACTAAAATTCCTTAGTATGCTTTCATCTACTCCTGTTTCAAACCAGGGATGGTCAAAGTGCACAAAGGAAATTGTAGTGTTAGGCAGCAGGATCCACATAGGTTGTTAGAACAGAGCAGCTAGCACAAAATGGATTTTCACTCCAGCTTGCTGCAGACTAAGGATGTGTCTACATTTGAGCTAGGGGATTGATTCCCAGCTTGAGTAGATGTACCCTTGGTAGCTCTGCCCGAACAGGTGCCTAAAAATACAAGTGTGTCCAGAGTGGCCTGGGCAGCTGCTCGGGCTAGCAGCCCTATGCAAAATCCTGCCTGACCTTTTGGGTACGTAGCTGGAGCCGCTGCCTCTACCATCACAGACATTGCACTAGCTCAAACAAAGCTATCAGGAGTATATCAATGTGAGCTGGGAACCACACATCCCAGCTCAAATGTAGACGTACCCTAAATGTTCGTATAGATAAGTAAGACTGGAAGGGACCTTGGGAGGTTATCAAATCCATCCCATGCAATGAGGCAGGACCATGTTTACTTAGACCATCCCTGAGAAGAGTTTGTCTAACCTGTTCTTAAAAATCTCTAATGATGGGGATTCCACAACCCATGAATGCCTATTTCAGAACTTAAGTACCCTTAGAGTTAGAGAGTTTTCCCCTAATATCTAACCTAAATCTCCCTTTCCGAAGATTAAGCCCAAAACTTTTTGTCCTACCTTCAGTGGACAGTTGATCACCATTCTCTTTGTAACAGCCCTTAACTTATTTGAAGACAGTTCATAGATTCATAGATACTAAGGTCAGAAGGGACCATTATGATCACCAAGTCCGACCTCCTGCACAACGCAGGCCACAGAATCTCACCCACCCACTCCTGCAAAAACCTCTCACCTATGTCTAAGCTATTGAAGTCCTCAAATCGTGGTTTAAAGACTTCAAGGAGCAGAGAATCCTCCAGCAAGTGACCCGTGCCCCATGCTACAGAGGAAGGCGAAAAACCTCCAGGGCCTCTTCCAATCTGCCCTGGAGGAAAATTCCTTCCCGACCCCAAATATTGTGATCAGCTAAACCCTGAACATATGGGCAAGATTCACCAGCCAGAAACCCAGGAAATAATTCTCTGTAATAACTCAGATCCCACCCCATCTAACATCCCATCACAGGCCATTGGGCCTATTTACCATGAATATTTAAAGATCAATTAATTGCCAAAATCATGTTATCCCATCATACCATCTCCTCCATAAACAGGTATCAGGTGTTCCCTCAGTCTACTTTGCTCAAGACTAAACATGCCCAGGTTTTTTAACTTTTCCTCGTAGGTCAGATTTTCTAACCCTTTGATCATTTTTGTGGCTCTCCTCTGGACTCTCTCCAGTTTGTCCACATCTTTCTTAAAGTGTGGTGATTGGAAATGGACACATTACTTTCACTGAGGCCTCACCAGTGCCGAACAGAGCAGGAAATTACCTCCCATGTCTTACATACAACAAGCCTGTTAATACACCACAGAATGACGTTAACCTTTTTCATAACTGCATCATATTAGGAAGGGACAAAGTAGGTTAGTAATATCTTCTATTGGACCAACATCTGTCAGAGAGAGAGACAAGCTTTTGAGCTACACAGAGCTCTTCTTCAGGTCTGGGAAAGGTACTCAGAGTGCCCCAGCTAAATAAAGGATTGAACAGATATTTTAGCCTAAATAGTTAGTTCATATTCTAAATGACCATTCATGGTGAAGTGGCCCGTTAACAGCCCTGTAGTTATAGGACAAAAAGAGAGGTTAGTGGGTTACAGATTGTTGTAATAAGCCATAAATCCAATGTCTTTATAAAAACCAGGATTTTTAGTGTCTAGCAAAGTTATGAATTTAATGAGTAACTCCCCTGGAGTTAATAGTAGAGTTCCTGGAAAAAATTCTAGCAGAACAGTTTTCCATCCAAAAATGCTGATTTGATGAAATCAGAACATTTTACATGGGAACATTTTAATTACATCTACGTTTCCAAGAGGCAATTATAAAAATGTTTTGACCTTAATATAATATAATATAAATGATAAAGTTGAAACAAAATGATTCAACCTTATGAAAATTAAACAAATGAGCCTCATCTAAATGCCAGAAGCTAGGAATGGGTAATGGGATGGATTACTTGATGATTACCTATTCTGTTCATTGCTTCTGAATCACCTGGCACTTGCCACTGTTGGGAGACAGGATACTGGGCTAGATGGACCTTTGGTCTGACCCAGTGTAGCCATTCTTATGTTCTTATGATTTGTTCTGACTTCATCAAAACAACATGTTTTGATAAGATTGAAATGAAATATTTCCAGATTATTTTGTTTTGCAAAAAATCTGATATTTTGTTTTTTTGTCCTGATTTAACATGAAATGAAATTTCAAAGTTTGAGAATTTACTATGGGTTGTAAATTCTGTTGTTCAACCAGATGTAGTTGATGGTATGAAGCCCCACCCACCTCTGAAACACATGAATTGCTCTATTCTGATCTCGCTTACATTACATTTACACTGATGTATCCACATTGATTTCAATGAAATGACTATTTACATTAACTGAAGATCTGCTCTGAGAGATGTAGATCCACCACACCATTACTCCTGTTTTACATGTAACTGAACTGATTTCAATGCGTTGCACCAGCATCCAACTGTGGTATCAGTAATGAATCATAATTCTTTTCTGTTTGAGAAAGAGGAAAATCAAGCCGTAAATAATCACAGTTAGACAAAGATGTGGGAGACTGTACAAATATTTTTATATAATTATGGAGGTTGGGATTTTCATAGGACATAGGACTGAAAGGGACCTTCTGGGTCATCGAGTCTGATCTCCAGCTTTGGTAGGCAGTCCTGTCATATAATCCTGTTCATAAATGTATCAGGCTACATCTTTGACTAGTTAGGTTGTTTGTCCACATTACTCCTACTGGGAGGCTTCCAGAATGTTACAAACATTCTTAATTTCCAGCATAAATGTATCTGTGGCCAGTTTATTTCCATTTGTTTTTATGCCAACACTGTCCTTTAGCTTCCAATACTCTTCTCCCTCCCTGGTATTTACCCTCCTGACGTATTTGTAGAGGGCAATCAGAACCCCTCTCAGCCGTGATTTAAGCTAAACAAGCCAACCTCTTTCAGTCTTCTCTTGAAAGATACGTTCTCCATTTACCTCTTCATCCTAGAAGCCCTTCTCTGCAACTTTTCCCATTTGAATGAGTCTTTCTTGAATTTGAGTGACCAGAATTGTACGCAGTATTCCAGATGAGATTTTCACAATGATTTGTATGATGGCATTCATAATTGCCTATATCTAGCAGAAATACTTTACCTGATACATCTTAGAATCACATATGTTGTTTTCACAGACATGACACATCGTTGGCTCATACTCATTCTGTGTTTTACTAATACACCATGGCCTTTCTTCTCCTGTGTCACTTTCAGCTGATGAGCTCACTGTTTATATCAGAGGTCTGTGTTATGGGCTCCTCAGTCTATGACCTTTCACTTTGCAATATTAAATTTCATCCCATTTCCATTACTCTGGCCCTCAAGGTTATCCATTTCTTTCTGTATAATATTCTGATCTTTCTCAGGATTAACAATGCCTCCCATGAGGCATTTCCTGAACCAATGAGGCATTTTCATGCACAATTTCCATGAGGAAATTTCACGCCGAGGCGACTAATGAAAATATTAAATAAGATCAATCTAAAGACTGATCCTTGAGAAAGTCCAGTAGTAACCTGATTCCATCACCTTTGATCAGAACCTGTTGCTGTCTCCCCTTTACCCAGTTTGTTATCTACTAAACATAGTCTTCTCCAATTTAATTAATATTTCCCATGTGCTATTGCCTCAGGTGCCTTGCTGAAATCCAGACATTTTAGATTTAACACAGTCTCCTTGTCTAATAATCAGTTATTTATAAAGGAAAGAGACCAGATTAGTCTGGCATGACTAAAAGATAGATAGATAGATAGATAGATAGATAGATGATGCCAATTTTACTTTACATAAATCATATATCAAACTCATGTAAAGTCTTTTTTTTTTAATTCTTAAGACAAAATATGCTGAAGAAGAGATGAGAAATGACACCTCCGTGGCCAAATTTGTCCTGCTGGGGTTCTCTAACCACCCAGACACGAATCTCATTCTCTTCATGGTGTTTCTATGCATTTACATCATCACAGTGCTGGGCAACATCCTCATCATCATCATCATAAATGTCGATCCAGCCCTTCACACGCCTATGTATTTCTTCCTCAGGAACTTGTCCTTCCTGGAGGTCTGCTACACCTCGGTCACCCTGCCCAAGATGCTGGCCAACCTCCTCTCAGAAGACAAAACCATATCGTTTGTTGGCTGTGCAGTACAGATGTATTTCTTTCTATTCTTTGCTGTTACTGAGTGCTTTCTCCTTGCATCTATGGCATATGACCGCTACAGTGCCATATGCAACCCTCTGCGCTACACGGCTATCATGGACAAGAGGGTTTGCATCCAGCTGGCTTTGAGCTCATGGATCTGTGGCGTCCTGGTGGCCCTGGGGCACACAATCTTTGTCTTCACACTTCCTTTTTGTGGGTCCCGGGTGATCAACCACTTCTTCTGTGAGATCCAGCCGGTGCTGAAGCTGGTGTGTAGGGACACCTATTGGAACGAGATCCAGATCATTGTGGCTGCTGCCTTCGTCCTCATGATGCCTTTCATGATGATCCTGGTATCCTACATCTGTATCATCTCCACCATCCTGAAAATGCAGTCCGCCGAAGGCAGGCGCAGAGCCTTCTCCACCTGCTCCTCACACCTCATTGTGGTGACCTTGTTCTACGGGACAGCCCTTATCATGTACGTGCGCCCCAAGTCCAGCTTCTCTCCAGATGTGAACAAGTTACTCTCTCTGTTCTACTCAGTGGTGACTCCGATCTTGAACCCCATCATCTACAGTCTCAGAAACAAGGAGGTGAAAGATGCCTTGAGGAAAACAGGGATGAAAATATTCCATCCACAAAAATAGACATTTTTCCTCCAACTGAATTATTCCCTGGGGAATATCTCAGCTCTCAAGAGACTCTATGTTGCTAAAGAGACTGAGAGACAGCTCAGCATTACATAGCAATTTATCACATCGAATGTAGTGTTGGTCTACTTTTTCTGAAATTTGTATTTTAATGACATTTTGTCATTAAGATTCTGAATTTCAACAAATAAATCTGTGAATCTTGTAGAAAACAAAAGAAAATAAATGAAAAATGCAAATAAAAAATAAAAGGAAATTACACTGCTGCCTCCTCCCATTGTTTCACCAGTTCTAATTGAAGTATATCTGCATTGCATAGAACCGCCCCCTCCCATTTTAATTAGAGTTGGTTGAAATTTTCTGAGTTTCCCAAATATTTCTCCTCCCAAAAGTTAATGACAGAAATGGGTAGAGAAACTTGAAAATGTTTTGCAATTTTCTCTTCTCCCTCAGTAGATTAGTTCAATTATTTAGAACTTTCCATTAAATTTCAAAAAACGCTTACAAAGGAATTTCAGATATCTCAAAAAGAATGTCAACAATCACTCTCTCCCATTTGTCAATCTTTTCTAATTCAGCAACATCTTAGACTATCCTTAATATCAGAATATCCTTAATCATAAGATTGCACATGGGTCACCTGAGGTCTAAGAGGAAACCTCTATTGCTGGTCAATTCATTTTTGTCATTCTCTGGTCCTGGGACATGCAAAATCATTAATCACGGCATCTTTTCCCCCAGGAATTCATTGTGAGTAAAGGCTACATCCACTTTGATGAGTTTTTCTCCCCCTCACAAAACCTAACTTTTAGGTACATAGAAAACCATGTGGATTCACAAAGCCTGGGTTAGGGGCTCAGGTTCCCTACTCAATGAGTGGAGGTATATAGGCACCAAATAATAGGTTCCACAAAAGCCAGGATGGTGAGTGGGGAGCTGCCTAAACTAGCTAACAGGAGATGCTGAGTAGAGCGGTGTGTGCTAAGCCCTGCCCCTCAACAGGAAGGCAGCACCTAGGTCCAGGATGAAGTTAAGTGCATATCTTTGCTTGGGGTCTACAGCCAGGAACTGTCTCCTGGAGGTAGGTTCTGGAGGGGTTTCTTGCATGAAACAATGTAGGAGGAGTTGGGTGCCACAGCAGCTTCCTTATAACTTTTAGCTTAGAGGCTTTGGTACTTACCTGGGAGGTGGGAGACCCCCCCCAGTTCAGTTCTCCAACTGTCTGATGAGGAGAAGGTATTTGTAGAGGGGTTTTCCCCCCCGGGTGAGTGCCTTAACCATTGAGCTGTGGGATATTCTGCTGGGGGGTTCCCTCAGCCTCTCCTATTGAATTAAGTTCTGCTTTCCATAGATAATTAAAGAGTCAGCAGAGCAGGGAAATTGGGTCCTTGGGCTGTCACCTTCCAGTGGTGTACCCCAACCACCGCCCTGCAGGGTCATCCTCACATGCTCTCTGGCCCAATTAATATGTACGCTTTTATTAAAAAAATGAAACAGCGGTAGCTGGAGAGATTGAGGGGGACCTCTGTTAGAACATCCCATAGCCCAGTGGTTAGGACATTGCCCTAAGAGGTAGGAAATACATGTGCAAATCATTTCTACTTGTTGTTGGTTGTTAGCCAGTACAGGAGATGGTGATCAAACTGCCCAAAAAGTCCACAGACTCAGTTCAGTGGTGAAGGTGCTTGGCCAGGTTTATTGTTAACGAAGTCTGGTCCTAGTGCCCTGGCTCAATGGTTACAGTTATAGTAGCACATGTACACCCGTTACAATGGACAAGCTCAGCGAGCAGCAGGACTTCCCACTCCTACCTAGGCCAGACTAAGAGTTAAGGTGAGTCATCCCAACATTTATAGACTGAGACAAGCAATCTGGGATAAACAACTTACACACCACGTTACATGTTTCATGACATGTTTGTTATCTCCTATTGTACCTTTCTCCTGATGTTTCAGACAACATATCCCTATTCATCACCTCAGTCAAACCATTTTATCGTGTTCTAGGTTGGGGTGTTCTTGTGGTGGCCTGCTGGAATGTGTTTCATATTCAGTGTGTTTTAGTGATGCCAGCAACGATGTTTGCTTTCTTTGCAACAGCATTACACTGTTGACTCATATTTAGCTTGTGATCACTATGTGATCCAGACCCCTTTCCGCAGTACCCCTTCCTAGGTAGCCATTTCCCATTTTGTATGTGTGCAAGTGATTGTTCCTTCCTAAGTGGAGTACTTTGCATTTGTCCTTATTGAATTACATCCTATTTACTTCAGGCCATTTCTCCAGTTTGTCCAGATCATTTTGAATGTTAATCCTATCCTCCAAAGAACTTGAAACCCCTTCCAGCTTTGTATCACCCCCAAATTTTAAAAGTGTACTCTCTATGCCATTAACTAAATCACTGATGAACCGGACCCAGAACCGATCCCTGAGGGACCCCACTCGTTATGTCCTTCCACTTGTTTTGACTGTGAACCACTGATAACCACCACCTGGGAATGATTTTCCAACCAGTTATGCACCCACCTTACAGTAGCTCCATCTAGGTTGTATTTCCCTAGTTTGTTTATGAGAAGGTCATATGAGACAGATCAAAAGCTTTACTCAAAAAACAAAAGACAAGATATACCACACCTACCAGTTTCCCCCTATCCACAAGGCTTGTTACCCTGTCAAAGAAAGTCATCAGGTTGGTTTGACATGATTTGTTCTTGACAAATCCATGCTGACTGTTATTTATCACCTTATTATATTCTAGGTGTTTGCAAATTGATTGCTTAGTTATTTGCTCCATTATCTTTCTGGGTACAGAATGAACTCCCGGTATGACACTTTGGCCAAAAGAACTAATTCCATCCTGTGATGTATAAACAGTGGAATCTTGAGAGGAGGAGAGAGGTTATTTCACCACAGTATTTGCTACTGTTGTCACCACTGCTGAAATACTGTCTAGTTCTTCTGTCCACAATTCTATTGATAACTTTGAGAGGTTTCAGAGAAGAGCCATGAAAATGATTAAGGGATTAGAAAAGCCTGCCTTATAGTGATAGACTAAATGAGCTCAATCTGTTTAGCTTTAGAAAGAGAAAATTAAGGGGTGACTCAATTGCAGTGTAGAAGTATCTACATGAGGAACACATATATAATGGTGGGCTCTTCAGACTAGAACCAAAAGTTCTTACATTATCCGATAACTAGAATTTGCAATAAGACAAATTCAGACCAGAAGTAAGGAGTAACATTTTTTATGGAGGAGGCAATTACCCATTGGAACAATTAACCAAGGGTCATAGTGGATTGTCCCTCACTGACAATTTTTAAATCAAGGTTCTATGTGTTTCTAAAAGATCTGTTCTACGAATTATTTTGGGGAAGTTCTGTGGACTGTGTCATACAGGAGGTCATACTCGATCATCACAATGGTCCCTTATGTTCTTGGAATCTTTGAATCCATTGGCGTAAAGAGAGGCTGCTGTGCTCACACCCAGAGCCTTACAACAGGGTACCTAGAGCTTGGGCATTTAACTACCTTTGTGAATCTAACCCTAACTCTTCCTCAATTTAAAGAAGTATGGGCTGGATGAATGGACTATAAGGTGGATGGAAAGCTGGCTAGATTGTCGGGCTCAACGGGTAGTGATCAATGGCTCCATGTCTAGTTGGCAGCCGGTATCAAGTGGAGTGCCCCAGGGGTCGGTCCTGGGGCCGGTTTTATTTAATATCTTTATAAATGATCTGGAGGATGGGGTGGATTGCACACTCAGCAAGTTTACAGATGACACTAAATTGGGAGGAGTGGTAGATACGCTGGAGGGCAGGGATAAGATAGAGAGGGACCTAGATAAATTAGAGAATTGGGCCAAAAAAAATCTGATGAGGTTCAACAAGGACAAGTGCAGAGTCCTGCACTTAGGACGGAAGAATCCAATTCACCGCTACAGACTAGGGACTGAATGGCTTGGCAGCAGTTCTGCGGAAAAGGACCTAGGGGTTACAGTGGACAAGAAGTTGGATATGAGTCAACAGTGTGCCCTTGTTGCCAAGAAGGCCAATGGCATTTTGGGATGTATAAGTAGGGGCATTGCCAGCAGATCGAGGGACGTGATCGTTCCCCTCTATTCGACATTGGTGAGGCCTCATCTGGAGTACTGTGTCCAGTTTTGGGCCCACACTACAAGAAGGATGTGGAAAAATTGGAAAGAGTCCAGCGGAGGGCAACAAAAATGATTAGGGGCCTGGAACACATGACTTATGAGGAGAGGCTGAGGGAACTGGGGATGTTTATTCTTCAGAAGAGAAGAATGAGGGGGGATTTGATAGCTGCTTTCAACTACCTGAAAGGGGGTTCCAAAGAGGATGGCTCTAGACTGTTCTCAGTGGTAGCAGATGACAGAACAAGGAGTAATGGTCTCAAGTTGCAGTGGGGGAGGTTTAGGTTGGATATTAGGAAAAACTTTTTCACTAGGAGGGTGGTGAAACACTGGAATGCGTTACCTAGGGAGATGGTGGAATCTCCTTCCCTAGAAGTTTTTAAGATCAGGCTTGACAAAGCCCTGGCTGGGATGATTTAGTCGGGGATCGGTCCTGCTTTGAGCAGGGGGTTGGACTAGATGACCTCCTGAGGTCCCTTCCAACCCTGATATTCTACATTCTCACAAAGAGGATATGAGTCGTGGGGCAATGTTTCCATGTTCCCATTGACTTGCATTAAATGCCAGATTTTCAAAGTATTCAGGTAATTCAGGTGCCTAATTCTGAGTCAACTCAATGGGAATTAAGAACATACATACCTCAATAAACGTGGGCCTGGCTGCCTAAGTCACTTTCAAAAATGGTACTTAAGCTTGTAAATCAAAAAGATGTTTAGAACATTATTTAGATTAGCTTGATTAGCAAATTTCACTCTTGATTAGTTAGGAGCAGGTTTTGCCAGTCTTATTCACATTGAAAATAATGGGGCTTCTGCAGATGAAGGAACAATTTATTGTTTTTAAGAATCTTCCCTCTGCCCTTGTGAAATTGTCATCTGTTGAAAGCAGCACTGGCTCAGTCCATTAATTGTGGTGCGATGCCAGCATTCTGCCATTGTCCTTGGGTGGGAATTGCATATACTTAGTGGCATTTTGCTGGAGGCATCCTGCATTTGAACCAAACACTGAGGTCCTTGTTTGGTTATGAGAGGTGGAATTTGGAAATTTGTCCATGGGATTTAGGAGCTAAGGCACCAGCTGGATGTCTGTCCCAAAGATGCAGAACATTCAATGCCATATTCTACTCTGTTGAAATCATTAAATGTTTGGCACTGATTTCAAGAGGAGAAAAAGTACAGTATTCCCTTAATAATTATGTTGTCACTTTATATAATGAGGCACCTGAGGTGTATCAAAGCTCAGGTCCCTGGGGCTTCTAAAGAAGCTGTTAAATATTCCAGTTCCATCTGTGACAGAATTCTTTGGTAATCATAGAGAGGACATGAATGTGGGATACAGACCAGGTGAGAAATTCCTTGATTTGTCAAGAATTATGTATATTTCCTTTGGATTGTTCTAAGTGAGCTCAACCTAGATGAGTCTTGTGAAATCCCTATTATTTCTTGAATTGAAATGTGCTCTGTTTTAAAGTCCTGAGTTCAATCGCATTTAACGTAAACACTGGGTAACTCTAGTGCAGTTAATTGTAGAACTGTGTGAAAATATTCCAACTCAACAATTTTCCATCAGATAATTCTGGTTGGATGGAATGAAAGCCTTTTACATGGGAATGTATTAATTTTATCTACATTTTGAAATATCATTATCAAAATGTTTTGTTTGTTCTATTCTTTTCTAATCAAAATGATAACACTGAAAGATATTATTTGACCTTATTAAAATGAAACATTTTTACATTATTGAAATGAAACATGCTAACACATGCTTGTAAGGTTCAAAGAAAATATTTTTGACTATATCATTCCTCATAAAAAAATCTGAGCATTTGCCTTTTGTCCTGATTTGAGATTTAATGAAATTTTGAAAACTCAGCATTTACCATGGGTCATAAATTCAATTTTTTGACCAAATATACTTAATACTCTGAAACAGGCAGATGAATTGCTTGATTCTGATCTCATTTTCCTTGGTTTTCCACTAATGGAACCACAAGACATCAGAAGAAGATCTGATGGGATAGATGTAGAGCTACCATGTCTTCACTCCTGTTTTTCACTGGTGTAACTGCATCAATTTGAGTGAGTCACCCAAGGAGAAACTATGGTATCAGTACTTATTCATGATTTTCCTCCATTTATAGACAGGAGAAACATGCCCTAAATAATTGTTGATTGACAAAGGCATTTGGGAGACTCTCAAAATATTTATTCAGTTCAGTTTGGGACTTTCAAAGGAGCATAAGGAAGTTAAATTTCAGTGAAGAGTAGGTCTCATACAGATGATAAGATAAAATCAAATAAAATTAAAATAAAAACTGCATTCAGTAATGTTATACCAATAAAATAAAGACCAGTAGGATCTTATTAAAGGGGATACGGCAAAATGCCACATGTATTGTGAATACAGAAAGAACCAGAGTAAGCAGTCAGCTACAGCTATAACATTCCATTCACTCACACATGCACACACAAGTTCTGCAAGGTTGTTATAGTTACCAGCCGAGGAGTTGCTGGTGCCAAGTCACTGGCCAGGTAGCCTGGACACGAGGGTGGAGCCATGTCAGATGCGCATCCAATGCTCCTGGAGGGTGGTTGCAGAACCAGACTCAAAGTTCTCAGTTTTTAGGTTCTGTTTTTATAGGAATTCACTACTATACCAGTCTATGGAATCTGCTTCATCACGCTGCTTTTACTTTTGAAATGATAATCAATCACCATTCCCTCGTTTGAAGTGATGTTTAATCAGCACATGGTACATCTGTGACAGCTTGGTGTTATCTCATTCTTCGGTTCTTCATTCCCATCTTCACTCTTGGGGGTGTTTGGGGGTGGAGTGTGGATTCCAGTTTGCCCTCAGGGCCACCCAGTCATTTCACTCCATACTTTCTTTAGACAAGTGATATTAGGGGTTGTAATTTTCAAGCTGGCACTTCGAAGCTTTTATCATCCATCCAAGCCAAACATACATTTACATTCTCCCTCTATTTCACTTAACATACTTCCTATTACATCTCCATTTTATTACCTATCCTTCCTTTAACATAACCCTCCTACAATCATGACAGGTCTCAATATATCTGTCCATACCACTTGCTACATAGGAAGAGAAAACAAAGAAGATAAAGAGTACTAAGGCTTAAATAGAGACTGGGAGTGGCTAAGTCATTATGCAAGGTAGCCTGTTTCCTCTTGTTTTTTCCTACCCCCCCCCCAGATGTTCTGGTTTAACTTGGATTTAAACCTGGAGAATGGTCAGTTTAGATGAGCTATTACCAGCAGGAGAGTGAGTTTGTGTGTGTATGGGGGTGGGGGGGGATGTGAGAAAACCTTGATCTATGCAGGAAATAGCCCGACTTGATTATGTAAAGAGTTGTCACTTTGGATGGGCTAGCACCAGCAGGAGAGTGAATTTGTGTGGGGGGGTGGAGGGTGAGAAAACCTGGATTTGTGCTGGAAATGGCCCACCTGTTGATCACTTTAGATAAGCTATTACCAGCAGGACAGTGGGGTGGGAGGAGGTATTGTTTCATGATTTCTGTGTGTATATAAAGTCTGCTGCAGTTTCCACGGTAAACATCTGATGAAGTGAGCTGTAGCTCACGAAAGCTCATGCTCAAATAAATTGGTTAGTCTCTAAGGTGCCACAAGTACTCCTTTTCTTTTTGCGAATACAGACTAACACGGCTGTTCCTCTGAAACCAGTACTAAGGGTGAGAGCCAACAAGTCTTTTTGTTATGTTCCGGAGGACAGATGTTTTTACAAAGTTCTTATCACTTCTCAGAACAGACTGTTTGTCTAGGGATGCACTGGTACAATTAGCACTGACCTTCTAAATTTCACAGAGAAGCATTTATTTCAATTAGTGCAGCCTTGGTGTGTTAGCTGCAAAATGCCACATCTTTTTCCAATGGTCAGGCTCAGTTTAGGTCCTGCTCTGAACTATGCTGTTCTATATCAAAATGAACATTGATTTCTATTTTAATCCAACAGTAATACCGATTCCTTTTTAAGGTACACATTCAAGAGAACAATAACCCTTTCCAAGCATGACTAGATGTCTTACATCAAAGCTTTGTCTTCAGTGGTGGCACGGGGTAGGGTACAGGACAATGTGTATATCTCTATGCCACAGTGAAAGGAAGTCCGTGATCACACTGCTGTGTGTAGTTATTAGGGCTGCTGATTAATTGCAGTTAACTCGTGATTAACTAAAAAAATTAACTGTTATTAAAAAATTAATCATGATTAATCACACTGTTAAACAAATAGAATACCCATTATAATTTATTAAATATATTTGGATGTTTTTCTACATTTTCAAATATATTGATATCTATTACAGCACAGAATACAAAGTGTACAGTGCTCACTTTATATTATTATTTTATTACAAATATTTGCACTGTAAAAATGATAAAAGAAATAGTATTTTTCAATTCATCTCATACAAGTACTGAAGTGCAATCTCTTTATTATGAAAGTGTAACTTATAAATGCAAATTTTTTTGTTCCATAACTGCACTCAAAAACAAACCAATGTAAAACTTTAGAGCCTACAAGTCCACTCAGTCCTACTTCTTGTTCAGCCAATTGCTAAGACAAACAAGTTTGTTTACATTTACAGGAGATGCTGCTGACTGCTTCTTATTTACAATGTCACCTGAAAGTGAGAACAGGTGTTTGCATGGCATTTTTGTAACCGGCGTTGTAAGGTATTTACATGCCAGATATGTTAAGCATTCATATGCCCCTTCATGCTTCAGCCAGCATTCCAGAGGGCATGCTTCCATGCTGATGATGGTCCTTAAAAAAAAGGTGTTAATGAAATTTGGTACTGAACTCCTTGGGGGAGAATTGTATGACTCCTACTCTGTTTTACCCACATTCTGATATATATTTCTTTTTATAGCCATCTCAGATGATGACCCACCACATGTTCATTTTAAGAACACTTTCACAGCAGATTTAACAAAATGCAAAGAAGATACCAATGTGAGATTTCTAAGGACAGATACAGCACTTGACCCAAGGTTTAAGAATCTGAAGTGCCTTCCAAAATCTGAGAGGGACAAGGTGTGGAGAATGCTTTCAGAAGTCTTAAAAGAGCAACACTCCGATGGGCAAACTACAGAACCCGAACCACCAAAAAAAAAATCAACTTTCTGCTGGTGACATCTGACTCAGATGATGAAAATGAACATGCGTTGGTCTGCACTGCTTTATCATAGAATCATAGAATCATAGAATATCACAGTTGGAAGGGACCTCAGGAGGTCATCTAGTCCAACCCCCTGCTCAAAGCAGGACCAATATCCGACTAAATCATCCCAGCCAGGGCTTTGTCAAGCCTGACCTTAAAAACTTCTAGGGAAGGAGATTCCACCACCTCCCTAGGTAGCGGATTCCAGTGTTTCACCACCCTCCTAGTGAAAAAGTTCTAGGGAAGGCAAAAAGGGTTTGATGTTTCCCTCTGTTGTTATCAGGACCAGTGATCTGCTAGATCACTCCAATCTTCGACTCTGGGAGCCAGCCTTACCCTGCTCTGCTGTGATCAACCCTAATCTTAAAAACTTCTAAGGAAGGAGATTCCACCACCTCCCTAGGTAACGCATTCCAGTGTTTGACCAGCCTCGTAGTGAAAAAGTTTTTTCCTAATATCCAACCTACACCTCCCCCACTGCAACTTGAGACCATTACTCCTTGTTCTGTCATCTGCTACCACTGAGAACAGTCTAGAGCCATCCTCTTTGGAACCCCCTTTCAGGTAGTTGAAAGCAGCTATCAAATCCCCCCTCATTCTTCTCTTCTGAAGAATAAACATCCCCAGTTCCCTCAGCCTCTCCTCATAAGTCATGTGTTCCAGTCCCCTAATCATTTTTGTTGCCCTCCGCTGGACTCTTTCCAATTTTTCCACATCCTTCTTGTAGTGTGGGCTCAAAACTGGACACAGTACTCCAGATGAGGCCTCACCAATGTCGAATAGAGGTGAACAATCACGTCCCTCGATCTGCTGGCAATGCTCTTACTTATACATCCCCAAATGCCATTGGCCTTCTTGGTAACAAGGGCACACTGTTGACTCATATCCAACTTCTTGTCCACTGTAACCCCTAGGTCCTTTTCTGCAGAACTTCTGCCAAGCCATTCGGTCCCTAGTCTGTAGCGGTGAATTGGATTCTTCCGTCCTAAGTGCAGGACTCTGCACTTGTCCTTGTTGAACCTCATCAGATTTCTTTTGGCCCAATCCTCCAATTTGTCTAGGTCCCTCTGGATCCTATCCCTACCCTCCAGCGTATCTACCACTCCTCCCAGTTCAGTGTCATCTGCAAACTTGCTGAGGGTGCAATCCACCCCATCCTCCAGATCATTTATAAAGATATTAAACAAAACCGGCCCCAGGACCGACCCCTGGGGCACTCCACTTGATACCGGCTGCCAACTAGACATGGAGCCATTGATCACTACCCGTTGAGCCCGACAATCTAGCCAGCTTTCTATCCACCTTATAGTCCATTCATCCAGCCCATACTTCTTTAACTTGCTGGCAAGTATACTGTGGGAGACCGTGTCAAAAGCTTTGCTAAAGTCAAGGAACAACATGTCCACTGCTTTCCCTTCATCCACAGAGCCGGTTATCTTGTCACAGAAGGCAATTCGATCAGTCAGGCATGACTTGCCCTTGGTGAATCCATGCTGACTGTTCCTGATCACTTTCCTCTCCTCTAAGTGCTTCAGAATTGATTCCTTGAGGACCTGCTCCTTGATTTTTCCAGGGACTGAGGTGAGGCTGACTGGCCTGTAGTTCCCAGGATCCTACTTCTTCCCTTTTTTAAAGATGGGCACCACATTAGCCTTTTCCCAGTGGTCCGGGACTTCCCCCGATCACCATGAGTTTTCAAAGATAATGGCCAATGGCTCTGCAATCAAATCCACCAACTTCTTTGGCACTCTCGGATGCAGCGCATCTGGCCCCATAGACTTGTGCTCATCCAGCTTTTCTAAATAGTCCCAAACCACGTATTTCTCCACAGAGGGCTGGTCACCTTCTCCCCATGCTGTGCTGCCCAGTGCAGTAGTCTGGGAGCTGACCTTGTTTGTGAAGACAGAGGCAAAAAAAGCATTGAGTACATTAGCTCTTTCCACATCCTCTGTCATGAGGTTGCCTCCCTCATTCAGTTAGGGGCTCACACTTTCCTTGACTTTCTTCTTGTTGCTAACATCCCTGAAGAAACCCTTCTTTTTACTCTTAACATCTCTTGCTAGCTGCAACTCCAGGTGTGATTTGGCCTTCCTGATTTCACTCCTGCATGCCCGAGCAATATTTTTGTTCTCATCCCTGGATCCCTTTGGATCGTTATTGAGCAGAACCCCTCATCAGCATGAACGCATGTTATCTGGAATGGTGGTTGAAGCATGAAGGGACATACGAATCTTTAGCCCATCTGGCACTTGCCGGCTTGCAATGCCGGCTACAACAGTGCCATGCGAACGCCTGTTCTCACTTTCAGTCATACCCTGTATGCCTCCATAAGTACTGTGCAGTATAGATGTATCCATACAGCGAAACATGGACCCTAATCTTCCTTACCATACTGTAACATTTGTGCAACCCACTTGGGTCCAGTGAAGCTACTCCTAATTTTAGTCGTAGTGTCAGTAAAAGGACAATTGGTGGAAAAGAAAGGGATTGCAAAAGGTTTAGAATGTACGAAACAGGGAAAGGTTCATGGGTAGATAAAGAGAAGCACAAACAGAGGTGCAGGCATGAACGATGAAGGAACAAAGTGAATGAGATCAGGATTAAGGGCACTGAAGTCAATGGACTGTTGCCAACCTCATGAAAAGGAGATGAGAAGCAAGCCATCTCTCTAGCACAGTGTATAACATAATCATGCAGTGAAATTATGATAAACAAAGTCTGTGTTCTCAGCTGATGTATATTGACCTAGCTTCCCTGATTGTGCCACATGCCAGGAGAAAATATGCTAAGGGGTCATATGTTATTTTAACATACATGTTCTAAAAGACTTGGAAGCAGATTTTGATGTTAGTTCCACCAGAGTAAATCCATTGAAGGCATTTCAGATCACACTCGTGGTTTACACAAGTACAATTTTATCAGTCAAAGTTTCTTTCCTTTGATGCTAGTAAAAAGGTGCATTTACACTGAGGTTAGGAACATGCACCAATGTAAAGCTGTTGTGACTGAGAGGAGAATGTGAACCATCAGCCTTATTGAAGTTACTCTGGATTGACAGTGTTGTGACAGGAGAATTGGAACAAAATAGTGTTGGTCCTGATTCATATTAGACAGAGGAATGTATGTGTAGAGAGATAGGGGAAAAGTCATGATAGATAGATCAATTAGATTAGATGTCAGTTTGACTTGATTTAAAGTACCAAACTAATATGTAGTTTTTCTTTTCAAGTCTCAAGTTGAATTATACTGAAGAAGAAAATGAGAAAAAACACCTCTATGACTGAGTTTGTCATACTGGGCTTCTCTGATCATCCAGACATGAATCCTGTTTTATTCTTGGTATTTCTATGTATCTACATCATCACAGTGCTGGGCAACATCATCATCATTATCATCATAAGTGTGGATCCTGTTCTTCACATCCCTATGTATTTCTTCCTCAGGACCTTGTCTTTCCTGGAGATCTGTTACACATCAGTCACTCTACCCAAGATACTGGCCAACCTGGTCTCAGAGAGTAAAACCATGCCCTTTGCCAGCTGTGCTATACAGATGTATTTCTTTCTATTCTTCGGTGTTACTGAATGCTTCCTGCTTGCTTCTATGGCATATGATCGCTACAGTGCTATATGCAACCCACTACATTACACTGCCATCATGAATAAGAGGGTTTGCATCCAGCTGACAGGTGGCTCATATATCTGTGGCACCTTGGCAGCCATGGGGCACACAACTTTTGTCTTCACACTTCCTTTTTGTGGATCCAATGTAATCAATCACTTCTTTTGTGAGATCCAGCCAGTGTTGAAGCTGGTGTGCGGGGACACCTCTTGGATCGAGATCCTGATAATTTTGGGTGCTGCCTTCGTCCTCATGATGCCTTTCATGCTGATCCTGGTGTCCTACATCTGTATCATCTCCACCATCCTTAAAATTAGGTCCACTGAAGGCAGGCGCAGAGCCTTCTCCACCTGCTCTTCACACCTCATTGTGGTGACAATGTTCTATGGGACAGCCCTTATCATGTACGTACGCCCCAAGTCCAGCTTCTCTCCAGATGTGAACAAGTTACTCTCTCTGTTCTACTCAGTGGTGACTCCAATCTTGAACCCCATTATCTACAGCCTCAGGAACAAGGAGATGAAAGGTGCTTTGAGGAAAACAGGGATGAAGATATTTCATCCAGAAAAATAGACAATTTCCCTTCAACTGGATTATCCCCTGGGGAATATCTCACCTCTCAAGAAACTTTACAGCATGGAAGAAACCAAGAAACATTTCAGCATTATAAAGAAATTTATCTAATCAAATGTAGTGCTGGAGAAATTTTTTGAAGTTTGTATTTCAATTAATTTTTGTAATTAAAATTATTAATTTCAGCAAAAGAAACGAGGTTTTTTTTTCAACCCCCTTCTGGTCTAAAAATCTGTGACTATTTAGAAAAGAAAAGAAAATTACACTGCTTCCTCTTCACATTTTTTGACCTGTTCTAATTCCAGTATATCTATATTTTGCAGGAAAATCTCCCGTATTTAAATTAGATGTGACTGAAATTTTCTAAATCCTCAAAGATTTATCTTCCCTAAAGTCAAAGAGAAAAGCATATATTGGAGGAGCTTGAAAACGTTTTGCTATTATTTTTTCACCTTCAGTAGAAGTATTTCAAATTTTTAGCACTTTGCAATTAATGTCAAAATATACTTTCAAAGGAATTTCAGATATCTCAAAAAGAATGTGAACTATTATTCCCTACCTGCATGAATAGCTATGATATGGCTTCATATAATGGGGCATTTGAGGTGAATCAAAGACCAGGTCCCCAGGGTTTCTAAAGAAGCTGTTGAATTTTCCCATTCCTTCTGATACTGAATATGTTGTTGATGACAGAAAGGAGATGAATGTGGGCTATGGAGGAGGTAAGAAATTTCTTGTTTTGACTATATTTCCTTTGGATTCTTCTAAATGTGCTGAATCTAGATAAGTCTCCTTAAATTCCTATTATTTCTTGAGCTGAAATGCGCTCTGTTTTAAAGTTTCAAGCACAGATATTAAACTAGTGCAAAATCACAAGTGACTGTATTGCAGGTTGTCAAGGTTCCTTCCCCACTCTGAACTCTAGGGTACAGATGTGGGGACCTGCACGAAACCCTCCCCCCCAAGCTTATTTTTACCAGCTTAGGTTAAAACTTCCCCAAGGTACAAACTATTTTACCTTTTGTCCCTGGACTTTATTGCTGCCACCACCAAGCGTCCAACAAATATAACAGGGAAAAAGCTCACTTGGAAACGTCTTTCCCCTCAAAATCCCCCCAAGTCCTACACCCCCTTTCCTGGGGAAGGCTCGATAAAAATCCTCACCAATTTGCATAGGTGAACACAGACCCAAACCCTTGGATCTTAAGAACAAGGAAAAAGCAATCTGGTTCTTCAAAGAAGAATTTTAATTGAAGAAAAAGTAAAAGAATCACCTCTGTAAAATCAGGATGGTAAATATCTTACAGGGTAATCAGATTCAAAACATAGAGAATCCCTGTAGGCTAAACCTTAAATTACAAAAAGACACAAAAACAGGAATCTACATTCCATTCAGCACAACTTATTTTCTCAGCCAATTAAACAAAACAGAATCTAACGCATATCTAACTAGATTGCTTACTGACTTTTTACAGGAGTTCTGACATGCATTCCTGCTCTGGTCCCTGCACAAGCATCACACAGACAGAGAGAAACCTTTGTTTCGCCCCTCTCCAGCTTTGAAAGTATCTTGTCTCCTGTCATAAATATAAAGGGAAGGGTAAACACCTTTAAAATCCCTCCTGGCCAGAGGAAAAATCCTCTCACCTGTAAAGGGTTAAGAAGCTAAAGGTAACCTCGCTGGAACCTGACCAAAATGACCAATGAGGAGACAAGATATTTTCAAAGGCTGGGAGGAGGGAGAAAAACAAAGGGTCTGGGTCTGTCTGTGTGATGTTTTTGCCGGAGACAGGACAGGAATGGAGTCTTAGAATTTAGTAAGTAATCTAGCTAGGTATGTGTTAGATTACGATTTCTTTAAATGGCTGAGAAAATAGCTGTGCTAAATAGAATGAATATTCCTGTCTGTGTGTCTTTTTTGTAACTTAAGGTTTTGCCTAGAGGGATTCTCTATGTTTTGAATCTAATTACCCTGTAAGGTATTTACCATCCTGATTTTACAGAGATATTCTTTTTTATTTCTATTAAAAGTCTTCTTGTAAGAAAACTGAATGCTTTTTCATTGTTTTAAGATCCAAGGGTTTGGGCCAGTGGTCGCCTATGCAAATTGGTGAGGATTTTTACTAAACCTTCCCCAGGAAGTGGGGTGCAAGGGTTGGGAGGATTTTGTGGGGAAAGACGTTTCCAAACTACGTTTTTTTCAGGAACCCAGATAAAGTTTGGTGGTGGCAGTGGAAGTCCAAGGGCAAAGGGTAAAATAGTTTGTACTTTGGGGAAGTTTTAACCTAAGCTGGTAAAAATAAGCTTAGGAAGTTTTCATGCAGGTCCCCACATCTGTACCCTAGAGTTCAGAGTGGGGAAGGAACCTTGACATCTCCTCATTGGTCATTTTGGTCAGGTGCCAGCGAGGTTATCTTAGCTTCTTAACCCTTTACAGGTGAAAGGGTTTTTCCTCTGGCCAGGAGGGATTTAAAGGTGTTTACCCTTCCCTTTATATTTATGACACAGGTAATAGTAGAGCTGGTGGAAAATATTCCAACAGAACATTGGAACATTGTGGAAAATATTCCAACAGAACATTGGGGAAGGAGACCAAAGCCCTGAGGTAAGTGGGAAAGCGGGATACCGGGAGGAAGCACAGGCAGGAATGTCTGTGAGGGGAGGGCTCCTGCCTCATACTGGGAATGAGGGGCGATCAACAGGTTATCTCAAGTGCTTATATACAAATGCACAAAGCCTTGGAAACAAGCAGGGAGAACTGGAGGTCCTGGTGATGTCAAAGAACTATGACGTGATCGGAATAACAGAGACTTGGTGGGATAACTCACATGATTGGAGTACTGTCATGGATGGTTATAAACTGTTCAGGAAGGACAGGCAGGGCAGAAAAGGTGGGGGAGTAGCACTGTATGTAAGGGAGCAGTATGACTGCTCAGAGCTCCGGTACGAAACTGCAGAAAAACCTGAGTGTCTCTGGATTAAGTTTAGAAGTGTGTGCAACAAGAGTGATGTAGTGGTGGGAGTCTGCTATAGACCACCGGACCAGGGGGATGAGGTAGATGAGGCTTTCTTCCGGCAGCTCACGGAAGCTACTGGATCGCATGCCCTGATTCTCATGGGTGACTTTAATTTTCCTGATATCTGCTGGGAGAGCAATACAGCGGTGCATAGACAATCCAGGAAGTTTTTGGAAAGCGTAGGGGACAATTTCCTGGCGCAAGTGCTAGAGGAGCCAACTAGCTTTTCTTGACCTGCTGCTCACAAACTGGGTAGAATTAGTCGGGGAAGCAAAAGTGGATGGGAATCTGGGAGGCAGTGACCATGAGTTGGTTGAGTTCAGGATCCTGACACAGGGAAGAAAGGTAAGCAGCAGGATACGGACCCTGGACTTCAGGAAAGCAGACTTCGACTCCCTCAGGGAACGGATGGCCAGGATCCCCTGGGGGACTAACTTGAAGGGGAAAGGAGTCCAGGAGAGCTGGCTGTATTTCAAGGAATCCCTGTTGAGGCTACAGGGACAAACCATCCCGATGAGTCGAAAGAATAGTAAATATGGCAGGCGACCAGCTTGGCTTAATGGTGAAATCTTAGCGGATCTTAAACATAAAAAAGAAGCTTAAAAGAAGTGGAAGGTTGGACATATGACCAGGGAAGAGTATAAAAATATTGCTCGGGCATGTAGGAATGTTATCAGGAGGGCCAAATCGCACCTGGAGCTGCAGCTAGCCAGAGATGTCAAGAGTAACAAGAAGGGTTTCTTCAGGTATGTTGGCAACAAGAAGAAAGCCAAGGAATGTGTGGGCCCCTTACTGAATGAGGGAGGCAAACTAGTGACAGAGGATGTGGAAAAAGCTAATGTACTCAATGCTTTTTTTGCCTCTGTTTTCACTAACAAGGTCAGCTCCCAGACTGCTACGCTGGGCATCACAAAATGGGGAAGAGATGGCCAGCCCTCTGTGGAGATAGAGGTGGTTAGGGACTATTTAGAAAAGCTGGACGTGCACAAGTCCATGGGACCGGACGAGTTGCATCCGAGAGTGCTGAAGGAACTGGCGGCTGTGATTGCAGAGCCATTGGCCATTATCTTTGAAAACTCGTGGCGAACCGGGGAAGTCCTGGATGACTGGAAAAAGGCTAATGTAGTGCCAATCTTTAAAAAAGGGAAGAAGGAGGATCCTGGGAACTACAGGCCAGTCAGCCTCACCTCAGTCCCTGGAAAAATCATGGAGCAGGTCCTCAAAGAATCAATCCTGAAGCACTTGCATGAGAGGAAAGTGATCAGGAACAGCCAGTATGGATTCACCAAGGGAAGGTCATGCCTGACTAATCTAATCGCCTTTTATGATGAGATTACTGGTTCTGTGGATGAAGGGAAAGCAGTGGATGTATTGTTTCTTGACTTTAGCAAAGCTTTTGACACGGTCTCCCACAGTATTCTTGTCAGCAAGTTAAGGAAGTATGGGCTGGATGAATGCACTACAAGGTGGGTAGAAAGCTGGCTAGATTGTCGGGCTCAACGGGTAGTGATCAATGGCTCCATATCTAGTTGGCAGCCGGTATCAAGTGGAGTACCCCAAGGGTCGGTCCTGGGGCCGGTTTTGTTCAATATCTTCATAAATGATCTGGAGGATGGTGTGGATTGCACTCTCAGCAAATTTGCGGATGATACTAAACTGGGAGGAGTGGTAGATACGCTGGAGGGGAGGGATAGGATACAGAAAGACCTAGACAAATTGGAGGATTGGGCCAAAAGAAATCTGATGAGGTTCAATAAGGATAAGTGCAGGGTCCTGCACTTAGGACGGAAGAACCCAATGCACAGCTACAGACTAGGGACCGAATGGCTAGGCAGCAGTTCTGCGGAAAAGGACCTAGGGGTGACAGTGGACGAGAAGCTGGATATGAGTCAGCAGTGTGCCCTTGTTGCCAAGAAGGCCAATGGCATTTTGGGATGTATAAGTAGGGGCATAGCGAGCAGATCGAGGGACGTGATCGTCCCCCTCTATTCGACATTGGTGAGGCCTCATCTGGAGTACTGTGTCCAGTTTTGGGTCCCACACTTCAAGAAGGATGTGGATAAATTGGAGAGAGTCCAGCGAAGGGCAACAAAAATGATTAGGGGACTGGAACACATGAGTTATGAGGAGAGGCTGAGGGAGCTGGGATTGTTTAGCCTGCAGAAGAGAAGAATGAGGGGGGATTTGATAGCTGCTTTCAACTACCTGAAAGGGGGTTCCAAAGAGGATGGCTCTAGACTGTTCTCAGTGGTAGCAGATGACAGAACGAGGAGTAATGGTCTCAAGTTGCAGTGGGGGAGGTTTAGATTGGATATTAGGAAAAACTTTTTCACTAGGAGGGTGGTGAAACACTGGAATGCGTTACCTAGGGAGGTGGTAGAATCTCCTTCCTTAGAGGTTTTTAAGGTCAGGCTTGACAAAGCCCTGGCTGGGATGATTTAACTGGGAATTGGTCCTGCTTTGAGCAGGGGGTTGGACTAGATGACCTTCTGGGGTCCCTTCCAACCCTGATATTCTATGATTCTATGATTCTAACAGTTTTCCACCAGAAAATTCTGATTTGATTAAATCAAAACCTTTTACATTGCAACATATTGATTCTGTCTAAATTTGGATAGGACATTATCAGAAAATTTTGGCTATTCTATTCAATTCAAAATGATTGCATGGGAAGATATTATTAAAATGTACCAAAATGAAATATTGTTAGATGATAGAAATGAAACATTTCATCATGTATTCATAAGATTCCAACACAATATTTTTGGAACATATAATTTTGTAAAATAAAATCAGAGATTTTTGCCTTTTCATCCTGGTTTGTGATTAAATGAAATTTTGAAATCTTAGTATTTACCGTGGGACATAAATTCTGCTTTTTGAGCAAATGTAGTTAATAATATGAAAAAGGAAATTAATTCCTCAACTCTGATCTCACTTCATTGAGTTTACACGGATGGAACCATGTGGACTTCAATGAAATGACTGTGTACAGCAGAAGATGATCTCATAGGGTAGACGTTTAGCTACCTCAGCTTTCCTCCTGTTTTTTACTGGCGTAATTGCATTAATTGCTGTGAGTTTCATAGGGATAAGAGAGCGGAGAACCATGCTCTAAATAACTGTAATTTGATAAAGAGACTTAGACGACTATCAAAATATTTATTCAGTAATAATTCATTATTGGACTTTTGGTGAAGACTCAGGGTGCAATTTTGGTGAGAAGCAGGTCTCAAATATAACTAAAATAAAACAAAATTTAAAATTGCACTCAGTAAAAATGGATTCCCTTATATATACACATTCAAGAGGACAATACTTTTTACAGTCATGATCTAGATGGTTTACAGGGAGAGACATGTGTTCTCATCTTCCTTACCATAATGTAATGTTACTGCAACTCATTTAGCTCCAGTGAAGCTACTCTTAATTTATCGTACTGTAATTAAGCATAGAAAAGGGACAACTAAGGGAGGAAATGTTAGACTTCTATAAAATCATGAATGGTGTGGAGAAAATGAAAAGGGAAATCTTATTTATTCCTTTGCATAACACACAAACCAGGGATAACTCAATGGAATTAATAGGTAGCAGGTTTAAGACAAGCATAAGGAATTATTTTTTCATATGTACACAGCTATCGTGCAGAACTCATTGCCAGGGATGTTGTGAAGACCAAAAGTATAACTGGGTTAAAAAAAGAATTAGATAAATTCATGGAGGATACGTTCATCAATAGGTATTGCAGAGCCATTGGCCATTATCTTTGAAAACTCGTGGCGAACCGGGGAAGTCCCGGATGACTGGAAAAAGGCTAATGTAGTGCCAATCTTTAAAAAAGGGAAGAAGGAGGATCCTGGGAACTACAGGCCAGTCAGCCTCACTTCAGTCCCTGGAAAAATCATGGAGCAGGTCCTCAAAGAATCAATCCTGAAGCACTTGTATGAGAGGAAAGTGATCAGGAACAGCCAGCATGGATTCACCAAGGGAAGGTCATGCCTGACTAATCTAATCGCCTTCTATGATGAGATTACTGGTTCTGTGGATGAAGGGAAAGCAGTGGATGTATTGTTTCTTGACTTTAGCAAAGCTTTTGACACGGTCTCCCACAGTATTCTTGTCAGCAAGTTAAGGAAGTATGGGCTGGATGAATGCACTATAAGGTGGGTAGAAAGCTGGCTAGATTGTCGGGCTCAACGGGTAGTTATCAATGGCTCCATGTCTAGTTGGCAGCCGGTATCAAGTGGAGTGCCCCAAGGGTCGGTCCTGGGGCCGGTTTTGTTCAATATCTTCATAAATGATCTGGAGGATGGTGTGGATTGCACTCTCAGCAAATTTGCGGATGATACTAAACTGGGAGGAGTGGTAGATACGCTGGAGGGGAGGGATAGGATACAGAAAGACCTAGACAAATTGGAGGATTGGGCCAAAAGAAATCTGATGAGGTTCAATAAGGATAAGTGCAGGATCCTGCACTTAGGACGGAAGAACCCAATGCACAGCTACAGACTAGGGACCGAATGGCTAGGCAGCAGTTCTGCGGAAAAGGACCTAGGGGTGACAGTGGACGAGAAGCTGGATATGAGTCAGCAGTGTGCCCTTGTTGCCAAGAAGGCCAATGGCATTTTGGGATGCATAAGTAGGGGCATAGCGAGCAGATCGAGGGACGTGATCGTTCCCCTCTATTCGACATTGGTGAGGCCTCATCTGGAGTACTGTGTCCAGTTTTGGGCCCCACACTTCAAGAAGGATGTGGATAAATTGGAGAGAGTCCAGCGAAGGGCAACAAAAATGATTAGGGGTCTGGAACACATGAGTTATGAGGAGAGGCTGAGGGAGCTGGGATTGTTTAGCCTGCAGAAGAGAAGAATGAGGGGGGATTTGATAGCTGCTTTCAACTACCTGAAAGGGGGTTCCAAAGAGGATGGCTCTAGACTGTTCTCAATGGTATCAGATGACAGAACGAGGAGTAATGGTCTCAAGCTGCAGTGGGGGAGGTTTAGATTGGATATTAGGAAAAACTTTTTCACTAAGAGGGTGGTGAAACACTGGAATGCGTTACCTAGGGAGGTGGTAGAATCTCCTTCCTTAGAGGTTTTTAAGGTCAGGCTTGACAAAGCCCTGGATGGGATGATTTAACTGGGAATTGGTCCTGCTTCGAGCAGGGGGTTGGACTAGATGACCTTCTGGGGTCCCTTCCAACCCTTATATTCTATGATTCTATGATTCTATGATTCTATTTTTGAAGAAAGCCAAGGACACAACCCCATGCTCTGGGTGTCCCTAAGTTTCTAACTATTAGAAGCCAGGACTGGATGAGAGGGGATGGATCACTCATTAAAGGCTCTCTACTTGTTCACCCCTTCTGAATCATATTGCACCGTCCACTGTTAGAATACAAGATACTGGGCTAGATGGACCATTGGTCTGACTCAGCGTGAGCACCCTTACTTTCTGAAGTAAGAGTAGAATTGGTGAAATGAACAGGATTAGTAAAGTTTTAGGATATGTTTAGGAAGGTTAATGGGTAGATGAAATGGGGCACAAACAGAGGTGGAGGGATGAAGAAAGAGGGGACAAAGTAAATGAGATCAGGATTACTGGCACTGAAGTCAATGGACTGTTATCAGCTTAGTGCAGAAGAGAGGAGAAACAGGCCATTAGAGTATGTGTATATCTATCTATCTATCTATCTATCTATCTATCTATCTATCTGCTATAGAGTAGCACAGTGAATAGCATAACCCCCACACATGCTTTTCATATCAAGAGTTGGAATTGCCATGTAGTGAAATTATGATAAACCAGTCCATATGCTCAGTTGAAGTATATTGGCGTAGCTTCCCAGGTTGTGCCACATTCCTGTTGAGAATAAAAAAAACGGTGACATATTATTTTAACATACATGCTCCAAGAGACTTGAGTGCATATTTTGAAATTACTTACTCCAGTGTAACTCCATTGAACCTGATTCTAGTTGTACCTCTGTTTCATATAATTATAACATCACTGATTCAAGTATTTTTCCTCTGATGCTAGTATAGAACAGGTGCATTTCCACTGAGTTTATTAACATACACCAATATAAAGCCAGGGATACTGAGAGAAGAATGGAAACCGTTGACTTCAGCAAAGTTATTCTGGATTTACTGTGTTGTGATAAGATATTGGTCCAAAATGATGTCAGTCCTGATTCATATCAGACAGGCAGAGGGATGGTTCCATGGAGAGTTAGGTGAAAGAACATAGATTAATAGATAAATAGATAACTAGTACCAAACTAATATGTAGTTTTTCTTTTTATTTCTCAAGATGAGCTATGTTGACCGAGAAAATGAGAAATAAGACCTCTGTGACTGAGTTTGTCATACTTTGCTTCTCTAACCACGCAGATGGGAATATCATTCTGTTTGTGGTGTTTCTATGCATATACATCATTACAGTTATGGGCAACATCCTCGTAATTGTTGCCATAAGTATTGATCCGGCCCTTCACATCCCCATGTATTTCTTTCTCAGGAACTTGTCCTTCCTGGAGATCTGCTACACCTCGGTCACTCTGCCCAAGATGCTGGCCAATCTCCTCTCAGAAGACAAAACCATCTCCTTTGCTGGTTGTTGTATTTCTTTCTATTCTTTGGTGGAACAGAGTGCTTCCTCATAGCTGCTAAGGCCTATGACTGCTACTGTGCCATATGCAACCCACTGCACTACATGGCCATCATGAATAAGAGGGTTTGCATCCAGCTGTCTGGTGGCTCATGGATCCGTGGCACTCTGGTGACCCTGGAGCACACAATCTTTATATTCACACTTCCTTTTTGTGGATCCAATGTTATCGACCACTTCTTGTGTGAGATTCAGCCGCTGCTGAAGCTGGTGTGCGGGCCACCTACTGGATTGAGATCCAGATCATTGTGGGTGCTGCTGTCATCCTCACTCTGCCATTGTTGCTGCTCCTGGTGTCCTACACCTGTATCATCTCAACCATCCTTAAAATTAGGTCTGCCAAAGGCAGGCTCAGAGCCTTCTCCACTTGCTCCTCACACCTCATCATGGTGATGTTGTTCTACGGAATGGCCTTTATTATGTATAAGCACCCTAAGTCCAGTTTCTCTCCAGATGTGAACAAGTTACTCTGTCTGTTCTACTCAGTGGTGACTCTGATATTGAACCCCATTATCTACAGCCTCAGGAACAAGGAGGTGAAAGACGCCTTATGGAAAACAGGCATGAAGATATTCAGTTAAGACAGAGATTATTTTCCTTCATCAGGTTTGTCATCCGTGGGCTGTCTAAACTCTAATGGGACTTTACAGCTCTGAAGAGACCAAATGGCATTTGAGCTCTACAAAGAATTTCCCTTTACCGAACTGGTCAACCTGTTCTGAAGTATTGTATTTCCAGTAAATTTTTCATTAATATTTTGAATGTTGACAAAACAAATGAGGAAATATTAATTAATTTATTCCTTTTAAATCCCCTTCTGGTCTTAAAAACAAATAATTCTATTAAAATAAAGAAAAAGAAAGGAAAACTTTGATATGTCATCTCTCCCCTTCCCATTGTTTGAGCAGCTCTAATTCTGTAATTCAAGGATACCTGGATTTTATGAAAAAAGTCTCCCTTATTTTAATCAGAACTAGTTTAAATTTCGCATATGACCTTTTTCTCCCAAAAGCTGATGATAGAAATGTGTGTTGGGTAGAGAAACCTTTATGGGACATCAGAGGTCTAAGAGTAAATTTGCATTGTTGCTGTGATGCTTACCAGGGCAATCTAGGGTTGCTTATAGTGAAATCAAATGTAAGTTTATTAAATAAAACACAGATATTCAAATGATAGTAGGCAGAAGCATTGGAAACCAATGGTTACATATAAAATAAAATCATAACTGTGGTGTAGAAACCCCACACTGGGCAAGAAGGGGTTAAGGGATTATTTTGGGCTGAGCCAGTAGTCTCCTCCACTCCCCACACCCCCGCCCCCCCAATGCAGCAAATGCTCCATCTGATGGAGGCATTAAAAAACAGGGAATTAATTCATTTGAATCACAGAGCTGGAGGTGTGCAGACCTGCAGCCCATAGCTCCAGCAGTGCAGAGCAGAGGGAAGTCTAAAGGCTTCCCAACACAACTGCCCAAAGGGACCCTCCCTCAGGGAAGGGAGGACCTCAACAGAGGGAAAATTACTTTTTGGAGTGACCCAGCCCCTTTTTTTGCCTTCCTCATCATGCGGCATGGGTCACTTGCAAGCTTAAACTAGTGTAAATGGTGAATTCTCTGTAACTTTAAGTTTTTAAACCATGATTTGAATTTTACAAGCCAGGTTTTTTTTAACTCTTGGGAATAGCTAGGTTAAAAACAGAGTGGTTAAGATGACAAAAAGCAATATCTAACAGAAACTGGAATTAGCCAGATTGGAAGCTGAGGAAAGACAGAAGGAACATGAAAGACGGGCAGAACTCAGACAGATGGAGATTGATGCACAAGCGGCCAAAGAAAAAGCCAGGGTGGAAGCACAAAAAGCTGCCAGGGAGGCAGAAATGGCCAAAAAAAAGGCAGGGTGGAGGCAGAAGAAGCTGCCCACAGGAGAACTATGGAGGCAAAAGCAAAAGAAATGGAGGCAAAAGGAAAAGAAATGGAGGAGAGAGAAAAAGAGAGGAAGCATGCACTGGAGATAGAGAAGGCAAGGGCTCAGCAGAATATACCAGATAACTCTAAGAATCCTTCCCCAACAATCCACAAATGGGAGTGACTATGTCCACAGTATGATGAATCCAGTGATATTACTGAATATTTTCTCACCTTTGAGAGACTGTGCTCACTCCATAAAATTCCTAACGCTCACAAGATGACCACATTGGTAGCAAAATTGACTGGAAGAGCTCTAGACATATTCAATAAGATGCCTATAAGTGAGGCTTCTGATTATGGTAAATGTAAGGATTTGGGTTTAAGACAATTTCAAGTTACACCTGAAACTTACAGAGTAAAATTTAGAGCCCTTAAGAGAGGGCCTGGACTAAGTAATGTGGCTTAGGTAAACCAGACGATAGATCTGTTTTCATAAATGGCTCAAAGGACAGGATATCACTAGCTGTGGAGGAATGCGGGATTTGATGATACAGGAGCAATTCCTGAATATGTCCAAGGATGATATAAAACAGTGTTTATGGGATAAGAAAATGAACTCAGCAGGAAGTCTTGCTTGTTATGCTGATCAATACAAGCAGTCCCAGAATGCCAGAGAGGCAGGGCAAACCGGAACAAAACGGGTGGAGGGAGGAGAGAGAAACAACCCTGGTCACAGTTTGAGTGGATACCAGAAGGGACACCCGGAGACCACATCCTACTACCTGGGGCAACCCAAAGCTCCAGCTCCACCCCTAGAAAAACCCCAGACACCTTATTGTCTCACCACACCATTCTCCAGCAACCCACCTCACCCCAGTGACCAGTCAGCTGGCCGATGTTTTAAATATAATGAGCCGGGGCACGTAAAGGCCAACTGCCCTAAGAACTCCAACAGATTACAGTTCATTGCATTGGGGTCCCACCAATGGTCCTCAGGCCCAGATGCCTCGCAGATACCCTCAGAGCAGAAGGAAATTGTGAGTGTGGGCGGGAAGAAGGTTACAGCGTGGAGGGACATGGGAGCACAAGTGTCGGCTATCAATGCTGCCTTAGTGGACCCCAGTTTAGTTGACCCAGAGGTCCAAGTGATGATTCAACCCTTCAAGACAAACTCTTTTGACTTGCCTACATCGAAGTTGCTGGTCCAGTACAAGGGCTGGTCAGGAATGTGGACTTTTGCAGTCTATGATGATTATCCCATCCCCATGCTGTTGGGGGAAGACATGGCCAATCATGTGAAGCTAGCCAAGAGGGTGGGAATGGTCACTTGCACCAGACCCATTGCCATCACTGAATCCAGTACTTGCAACCCCAACACCAGTGGGCCCCACCGAACCTGCACTGGCAGCAGCAGATAATCCGACACAAGATGCTCAGCTGGAGCTGGGCTGGTCACCTTCTCCCCATGCTGTGCTGCCCAGTGCAGTAGTCTGGGAGCTGACCTTGTTTGTGAAGACAGAGGCAAAAAAAGCATTGAGTACATTAGCTTTTTCCACATCCTCTGTCACTAGGTAGCCTCCCTCATTCCGTAAGGGGCCCACACTTTCCTTGACTTTCTTCTTGTTGCTAACATCCCTGAAGAAACCCTTCTTGTTACTCTCAACATCTCTTGCTAGCTGCAACTCCAAGTGTGATTTGGCCTTCCTGATTTCACTCCTGCATGCCCGAGCAATATTTTTATACTCCTCCCTGGTCATTTGTCTTCCACTTCTTGTAAGCTTCTTTTTTATGTTTAAGATCAGCAAGGATTTCACTGTGAAGCCAAGCTGGTCGCCTGCCATATTTACTATTCTTTCTACACATCGGGACGGTTTGTCCCTGTAACCTCAATAAGGATTCTTTAAAACACAGCCAGCTCTCCTGGACTCCTTTCCCCCTCATGTTATTCTCCCAGGGGATCCTGCCCATCAGTTCCCTGAGGGAGTCAAAGTCTGCTTTTCTGAAGTCCAGGGTCCGTATTCTGCTGCTTTCCTTTCTTCCTTGTGTCAGGATCCTGAACTCGACCATCTCATGGTCACTGCCTCCCAGGTTCCCATCCACTTTAGCTTCCCCTTCTAATTCTTCCCGGTTTGTGAGCAGCAGGTCAAGAAGAGCTCTGCCCCTAGTTGGTTCCTCCAGCACTTGCACCAGGAAATTGTCCCCTACACTTTCCAAAAACTTCCTGGATTGTCTGTGCACCGCTGTATTGCTCTCCCAGCAGATATCAGGGTTATTGAAGTCTCCTATGAGAACCAGGGCCTGTGATCTAGTAACTTCTATGAATTGCCGGAAGAAAGCCTCGTACACCTCATCCCCTTGGTCCGGTGGTCTATAGCAGACTTCCACCACGACATCACCCTTGTTGCTCACACTTCTAGTCTGACCTCCTGCAGAACGCAGACCACTGAATCTCACCCACCAACTCCTGCAATAAACCTCTCACCTATGTCTGAGCTATTGAAGTCCTCAAATCATGGTTTAAAGACTTTGAGGTGCAGGGAATCCTCCAGCAAGTGACCCGTGCCCCATGATACAGAGGAAGACAAAAAGCGCCCAGGGACTCTTCCAATCTGTCCTGGAGGAAAATTCCTTCCTGACCCCAAATATGGTGATCAGCTGAACCCTGAGCATATGGGCAAGATTCACCAGCCAGATACCCAGGAAAGAATGCTCTGTAGTAACTCAGATCCCACCCCATCTAACATCCCATCACAGGCCATTGGGCCTATTTACCATGAATAGTTAAAGATCAATTAATTGCCAGAATCATGTTATCCCATCATACCATCTCCTCCATAAACTTATCGAGTTTAATCTTGAAGCCAGATACGTCTTTTACCCCCACTGCTTCCCTTGGAAGGCTATTCCAGAACTTCATTCCTCTTATGGTTAGAAACCTTCATCTAATTTCAAGTCTAAACTTCCCGATGGCCAGTTTATAGCCATTTGTTCTTGTGTCCACATTGGTACTAAGCTTAGATAATTCCTCTCCCTCTCCGGTATTTATCCCTCTGATATATTTATAGAGAGCAATCGTATCTCCCCTCGACCTTCTTTTGGTTAGGCTAAACAAGCCAAGCTCCTTGAGTCTCCTTTCATAAGATGGGTTTTCCATTCCTTGGCTCATCCTAGTAGCCCTTCTCTGTACCTGTTTCAGTTTGAATGCATCCTTCTTGAACATGGGAGACCAGAACTGCACACAATATTTCAGATGAGGTCTCACCAGTGCCTTGTATAACGGCACTAAAACCTCCTTATCTCTACTGGAAATACCTCGCCTGATGCATCCCAAGATCGCATTAGCTTTTTTCATGGCCATATCACGTTGGTGGCTCATAGTCATCCTGTGATCAACCAATACTCCAAGGTCCTTCTCCTCATCTGTTACTTCTAATTGATGTGTCCCCAGCTTATAACTAAAATTCTTGTTATTAATCCCTAAATGCATGACCTTACACTTCTCACTATTAAATTTCAACCTATTACTATTACTCCGGTTTACAAGGTCATCCAGATCCTCCTAGTCCTTCTCTAAATTGGCAATACCTCCCACCTTTGTAGCATCCAGAAACTTTACTAGCACACTCCCACTTTTTGTGCCAAGGTCAGTAATAAAAAGATTAAATAAGATTGGTCCCAAAACCGATCGTTGAGGAACTCAACTGGTAACCTCCTTCCAGTCTGACAGTTCACCTTTCAGTATGACCCGCTGTAGTCTCCCCTTTAACCAATTCCTTATCCAACTTTCAATTTTCATATTGAACCCCATCTTTTCCAATTTAACTAATAATTCCCCATGTGGCACGGTATCAAACGCCTGACTGAAATCTAGGTAAATGAGATCCACTGCGTTTCCTTTGTCTAAAAAAATATGTTACTTTCTCAAAGGAGGAGATCAGGTTGGTTTGGCACGATCTACCTTTTGTAAAACCATGTTGTATTTTGTCTCATTTACCATTGACCTCAATGTCCTTAACTACTTTCTCCTTCAAAAATTTTTCCAAGACCTTGCATACTACAGATGTCAAACTATCAGGCCTGTAGTTACCCGGATCACTTCTTTTTCCTTTCTTAAAAATAGGAACTATGTTAGCAATTCTCCAATCATACAGTACAAACTCTGAGTTTACAGATTCATTAACAATTCTTGCTAATGGGCTTGCAATTTTGGATGCCAATTCCTTTAATATTATTGGATGGAGATAATCTGGGCCCCCCGATTTAGTCCCATTAAGCTGTTCGAGTTTTGCTTCTACCTCAAATATAGTAATATCTACCTCCATATCCTCATTCCTATTTGTCATGCTACCATTATCCCTAATATCCTCATTAGCCTTATTAAAGACTGAGGCAAAGTATTTGTTTAGATATTGGGCCATGCCTAGATTATCCTTAACCTTCACTCCATCCTCAGTGTTTAGCGGTCCCACTTCTTCTTTCTTTGTTTTCTTCTTATTTATATGGCTATAGAACCTTTTACTATTGGTTTTAATTCCCTTTGCAAGGTCCAACTCTACTTGACTTTTAGCCTTTCTCACTTTATCCCTACATGTTCTGATCTCAATAAGGTAGCTTTCCTTTCTGATCCCTCCCATCTTCCACTCCCTGTATACTTTATGATTCACATAACCATCATCTGCTGCATGCTGCACGAGTTGTGTGAGAGTAAGCAGGAGAACTTCCATGCAGAGTAGGCAGAGAGCATGTCTGGTTCACAAACAGTCTACAGGCAGCCAGATACCAGCCACATGCAGACTGCTCTGGATTGGAAGTGGGCAAGAGAAATCAGGGATGACTTTTGTGCATGTATTTGGCACAACCTCTTCTGCCTGTTCCAAAGGAAACTTTCACAGTCTTTGCAGCCATTGGAGAAACACATGAGGGATCACTGACACTAATCGCTCTGTGAGCATTTTGTTCCCTTGTAGCTGACGGTCATTAGCCATTTGTTCCTGTGACTATTCACCCATTACAGACGATTACTGCAGGGTGCCTCTATTGTGGTAGGGTAGGGTTTGTGGCGTGTAGCATGGCAGCCAGGTTGTATTGCAATCAGATTGCAAATCTCTTTGTGTTTATGTTCTCACTTGTTCATGAACCTTTTTGGAATGGGGAACACTCAGTTGGTCTGAATGACTCACCGAGATTCTTTTCTTTCACCATTCACTCTTTGGCAGTGCTAAGTGTACCTAGGGCATGTCTGCACAGCAAAGAAAAATCCATGGCTGGCCTGTGCCAGCTGATTCGGGCTCACAGAGTTCGGGCTGTGAGGCTGTTTCACTGCTGTGTAGCCTTTCAGGCTCAGGCTCTGGGACCCTCCCACCTCGCAGGTTCCTAGAGACCAGAGTCCAGCCCGAATCCAGACTAGACAGCAATGAAGTCTAAACAGCAATGAAAAAGCCCCGCAGCCGGAGTCCTGCGTGAGCCAGAGCTGGCAGGGATGGATGAGCCACAGATGTCTATTTGCTGTGTAGCTGTGCCCTAAGTGGCTGTTATGGAGCACTTAACAGAAGGCTGAAACTGGTCAAGGTTTGTGGGGGTATGTAGTTTGTGGGGGAGAAGGGGCTGTTTCATCACTGGTTGCCGCATTGTAACTTGAATTGTGTCTCATTGTTCTGTATTATTTAAGCCATAAAGACATTTATCTACCCCTTTTCTTTGTTGTGAGTTCTGCTGCTTTTAAAACTACCGGTGCTTCCTAAGCATATAACAATGCACTTCCCCCATCCCTCTCATGTATCCTTGAGACTTGAGATATATATGGACCTGGGGGTGGTGGTTAGTGAGGGTGGAATGGACAGAAAAATGCTTTCAGTGTGATGACATCAGACAGTTACACTATTCTTACGAATGTGCTGGGAATAATGGGGCCCAGTTCCCAACCTGACAACATCTTATGTTCACCATACTTAGGAAGGAAGGTTCACACACAAATAAAGGAAAGTTGTAATGTTTATTAAAACTGAAATATCGGATGTGTAACTGAAACTTTTGTAAAAGGATGTGTAAATAAACAAAACACGGTGGGACAGATTCCCTGAACGATGGACAACTGTCAGAGTTTCTGAACCTGTCTCCTTGCCCTTCCCTACCACCTCACCCTGAGAAGGGGAGAACGACTATGGGGGACAACCAGCAACGTGTCCTGTGTGGGGTTTTGGGGTTTGGCACTTGATGGGCTTCCAGCACTGCTTTCAGGCTCTTTGTTAGCCTCTTGAAAACTGAGGTGGTTCCCTCTGTGAGGGGATTTGGGTTCTGGTGTAGGTTGTCCTGGGATTCCTGTGGTCTCCTCTTGGTCTCATGGGCCCTGGGTTCTCTGCCAAAGCAGCACCATTTGTGCCAGCTGGAGAAGGAGGAGATGGTGCCTGTTCCCAAAGAGATCCAGCGGCCATGGCAGCAGGCAGATTCCGAACTCATTGGCCCACCACACCTGTGAGTCTCTCCACTAAGGTCCAGTGAATCCCTGATTGCTCCAGCCTCTATGAAAGTTCCCTGTACAGGTGTACATCCTTCTTGCTCCAGGGGAAGTCATGGACATCGGTGTACAGTGGCCACACATGTGTGCTCAGCTGGCCAAGCGGCCACTCTAGGAGAAGGTTCCATGTTCACCTGGAGTGATCAAAAGAATGTAGCAGAAAAGTGTTCTGGTGAGGCACTGCAGCTCACCACTGCCAGTTAAATCGAGGGGGAGGGACAGGGACAATTACAGACTGGGTAAGGGTCAGGCAGAAAAGGGTACAATGCACTGGGGGAAAGGGGGTAGAGGACTATTAGAACTCAAATCCTGGTGAGTACTTCTTCCCCCTTCTACATTGCACACTGGCATGGACACAGGGCCATTCCACAGCCTGAGGCATGTACTTATTCACACCACCCAGGCATGCTAGCTTACTCACCCCATACTCACCCTGAGACAGGTGATACTGGGTTTCATGGTGGGCAAGAGAGAACTATCGCACAACCACACAGGTACATGTAGACACATGAACAGCCAGTACTGTAGATGTATTTTGAGTCACCTCCAAAATTTTGCCAGAAGCTTGGAGTGGGTGACAGGGGATGGATCACTTGATGTTTACTTGTTCTGTTCACTCCCTCTGGGGACCTGGCACTGGCCACTGTCAGAAGACAGAATATTGGGCTAGATGGACCTTTGGTCTGACCCAGTCAGGCTGTTCTTATATTCTTATATTCTTATGTTAATGGTACTGAAGTTTCCAAGTCACTTAGGTTTTGAAAATTTTACCCTGAATTAATTAGGGCCAATTTCTGCCAATCTTACACATATTGAAAATGTTGAGGCTTCTGTACATCAAAGAATTATTGTTTGTAAGAATCTTCCCTTTGGACTGGTGCTGTTGTCATTTGTTGAAACCTTTATGGGCCCAGTCCTGTAACTGTGGTGTGTTGCAACCATTCTGCAAGTCCTTGGATGGGAATTGCATGTACTCAATGGCTTCTCGCTGGAAGCATTCTGCACTTGGACCAAACCCTGAGGTCCTTGCTTAGGTATTAGAGGTGGGACTGGAAAATGTGCCCATGGGATTTAGGAGCTTAAGTGCCAGCTGGATGTCTGTCCCTAAGATGCAAAACATTCAATGCCATATTCTACTCTGTTGAAATCATCAGATGTTTGGCACTGATTATAATGGGAGCAAAAGTACTCTCTTAATAATTATGTTATGGCTTCATATAATGAGGCATCTGGGGTGTAAAAAAGTATATGTCCCTGAGGCTTATAAAGAAGCTGTTAAATATTCCAGTTCCACCTGTGACTGAATTCCTTGGTAATCACAGGGAGGAGACAAATGTGGGATACAGACCAGGTGAGAAATTTCTTGATTTGTTTAGAATTATGTTTATTTCCTTGGATTCTTCTAAATGAGCTCAATCTAGATGAGTCTTGTGAAATCCCTATTACTTCTTGAACTGAAATGTGCTCTGTTTCAAAGCTCTGATTTCAATCCCACTTAGCTTAAAGCCATGGGTAACACTACAGCAGTTAATTGTAGAAATGTTTGAAAATATTCCAACACAACAATTTTCCTGCAGAAAATGCTGGTTGGATGGAATCAAAACATTTTACATGGAAACATATTGATTTTGTCTGCATTTTGAAATAACAATATCAAAATGCTTTTTTCTATTCTATTCCGGTCCAATCAAAATGATAACACTGACCTTATTTGACCTTATTGAAATGAAACATTCCAATATGTGTTTATAAGATACAAACAATTTTTAAAAAATATATAATTCGTCATAAAAAAATCAGATACTTTGCCTTTCATCCTGATTTGTGATTAAATGAAATTTTGAAAACTTAGCATTTACCATGCATCATAAATTCAAATTTTCTACCAAATATACTTAATACTCTGAAGCAGGCAGGCAGATTGCTTGATACTGATCTCATTTACATTGGTTTTCCACTAATGGAACCACAGCGACATCAGAAGAGGATCTGATTGGATAGGTGTAAAGCTATCACAGCTTTACTACTATTTTTATTGGCATAACTGCATTAATTTCAATGAATTACTCTAGGAGAAACTGTGGTATCAGTAGTTATTCATGATTTACGTCCATTTAAGAGAGAGGAGAAACATGCCCTAAATAATTGTAGATTGACACATACATTTGGCAGACTCTCAAAATATTTATTCAGATCAGATTGGGACTTTCAAAAGAGCCTAAGGAAGTTAGACAACCAACTCTATGTCACTGAAGAGAAGTCCTCATATATAGCTAAATATAATAAAATTACAATAAAAAGCTGAACTCAGTAATGCTGATTCCTTTTTAGGGTACACATTCAAGAGGGTAATCACCCTTTCCAAGCATGATCTAGATGTCTTACATCTTGTCACTGGTGGCAGTGAGTAGGGTACAGGAACTACCCATGTATCTATATGCCACCGGGAAAGGGATGCTGTGTCCTAACTGCAGGGTGTGGCAGTGAAAGGCTCTAGCAATGGGAGGCTGTAGGGAGCTGCCGGAGCTTTTCGCCATTTCCAAATTTGTTGCCTGTGGTAGTGAAAGGCTCCCAGCAGTGCGGAGGCTGCAGGACACTACACTGCTAGAAATAAAAGTGTATGTGTGTCAAGCACTGCTTAGGAATGTTGAAAGCCGTGTAGGGTACATATGCTAAGGCTCTCAAATGTCTTTCCTCTACTCCTGTAAGCCATGCCTCACCATCTACACTGCTGTGCTAAGGGACTCATACAGTGTATGTACTCCAAACACCTCCAAACATCTGTGCAATATAGACATACCCATAGAGAGAAACACAGACCCTGATCTTCCTTACCATGCTATAATATTGGTGCAAATCACTTGGGTCCAGTGAAGCTATTCCTGATTTATCTTAGTGTCATTAAGAGGAGAATTGGTGGAAAAGAAAGGGACCAGAAAAGGTTTAGAAAGGGGAAGGTTAATGGGTAGATAAAGAGGGGCACAGAGGTGGAGGCATGACCAAAGAGGGGGCTAAGTGAATGAGATCAGGATTAAGGGCACCGAAGTCAATGGACTGTTGTCAATCACATGGAAAGGAGAAGAGAAGCAGACCATCTCTGTAGCACATTGCATAACGTAACCCCCATGTCTGTTCCCATGTAGTTAGTAGGAATTGCCATGCATTGACATTATGATAAGAAAGTCTATGTACTCAACTAATGTATATTGGCCTAACTTCCCTGATTGTGCCACTCACAAGCTGAGAATCTGGTAAAGGGTAAAAAGAAAAGGAGTACTTGTGGCACCTTAGAGACTAACCAATTTATTTGAGCATGAGCTTTCGTGAGCTACAGCTCACTTCATCAGATGCATAAAGTCTGCTGCAGTTTCCACGGTATGCATCTGATGAAGTGAGCTGTAGCTCACGAAAGCTCATGCTCAAATAAATTGGTTAGTCTCTAAGGTGCCACAAGTACTCCTTTTCTTTTTGCGAATACAGACTAACACGGCTGTTCCTCTGAAACCTGGTAAAGGGTAATATTTTATTTTAATATACATGCTCCAAGAGACTGGAGGCAGATTTTGACATTTAGTTCCACCAGTGTAAATCCATTGAAGCTGTTTTATACAATTATAATTTCATTGGTCAAAGTTTTGTTCCTCTGATGCTAGTATAAAACTGTATTTCTACTGAGGTTAGGAACATACACCTATATAAAGCTGGTGTGACTGAGAGGAGAAAGCGAACCATTAACATTTTTGAAGTTACTCTGGATTGACAGTCTTGTGACAGGAGAATTGGTCTCTTTCATGATTCATATCAGTTTGAGGAATGTATGTGTGGAGTGATAGGGACAGGTCATGAAAGAGAGAGAGAGAGAGAGAGAGAGAGAAGCCAATTTGACTTGATTTAAAACATCAAACTAACAAGTTTTCTTTTTTACTTCTCAGGATGAAATTTGCTGAGGGAGAAAATGAGAAAAAACAGCTCTGTGACTGAGTTTGTCATTCTCGGCTTCTCTAATGACCCAGACACGAATCTCATTCTGTTTGTGGTGTTTCTATGCATTTACATTGTCACAGTGCTGGGCAACATCCTCATCATCGTCGTCATATATGTCGATCTGACCCTTCACACGCCCATGTACTTTTTCCTTAGGAACTTGTCCTTCTTGGACCTCTGTTACACCTCAGTCACTCTACCCAAGATGCTGGCCAACCTCCTCTCAGAGAATAAAAATATTTCCTTTTCCAGTTGTGCTGTACAGATGTTTTTCTTTCTATTCTTCGGCATTACTGAATGCTTTCTCCTGGCTTCTATGGCTTATGACCGCTATAATGCAATATGCAGCCCATTGCGCTACACTGCCATCATGAATAAGAGGGTTTGCATCCAGCTGACAGGTGGTTCGTGGATCTGTGGCACGCTGGTGGCCATGGGGCACACAACCTCTGTCTTCACACTTCCTTTTTGTGGGTCCAATGTGATCAACCACTTTTTCTGTGATATCCAGCCGGTGCTGAAGCTGGTGTGCTGGAACACCTACTGGATTGAGATCCAGATCATCGCGGGTGCTGCCTTCGCCCTTATGATGCCATTGCTTCTGAGCCTGGTGTCCTACATCTGTATCATCTCCACCATCCTGAGAATTAGGTCCACTGAAGGCAGGCGTAGAGCCTTCTCCACCTGCTCCTCACACCTCATCGTGGTGACATTGTGCTACGGGACTGCCTTTATCATATACGTACGTCCCAAGTCCAGCTACGGTATGGGTGTGGACAAGCTGTTCTCTCTTTTCTATTCAGTGGGAATTGCGCTCTTGAACCCCATTATCTACAGCTTCAGGAACAAGGAGGTGAAAGATGCTTTGAGGAAAATAGCAATGAAAATCTTTTTAAAAGAATCAGATAATTTTCCCTCAGTCACATAAGCCTCCGAGAGTAGTAGTAGCACTCTCCCAAGTAGTGTCTCAGCCACAATGGAGAAGTTTCCCTTGTGTGACATAGCACTGGTGAAATTTACCGAGTTTTGTTTTTCCATGAAATGTTTCCTTTAATATTTTTATTTTAACAAAAGAAATTAGGAAAAAATGTCATTTTTAGAATTTTGTTTTATTATTACTTGAATCCTCTTCTGGCCTTAAAATATATTAATATTTTAGGGAAAAAACAAAATACAAAAACAATATGAATGGACACATCTAAGTTCTATAGAAAAGAGCCCTTGAGTGGTTAACCTTTTTTTCTGAATTTCCCAAATATTTTCTCAGAATGTTGATGTTAGAAATTGGTAGGGGGAAAAGGAGCTCAAAATATTTTACATTTTTTTTATAATGAGCCAGCTAAAACCATTATATTTTATGTCATCACTGGTCCCCTTTCCTATAAATAGTTTGACTTGGGCTACTGTACCGGGGACCTCAGAATTGCATAAGTGTTATAAAAGCCGAGCTGGAAAATAACCGGAATTCCTGTCCCCCAGGAAAAGCTGGCATTTCAACATTTGTTTTTATTCCAAATGAGGATAAACAAAATTAAAATTTTGAAATTTTTCACAAAATTGAAATTCTGAAAAATTGTGACTTGGAAATATTGAAACATTTTATTAAGAATATAAGAAAGGCCATACTGGGTCAGACCAATTGTCCACCTAGCCCATTATCCTGTCTTCCGACATTAGTCAATGCCAGGTGCTTCAGAGGGAATGAACAGAACAGGTAATCAACAAGTGATCCATCCCCTGTCGCCCCATTCCCAGCTTCTGGCAAACTGAGGCTAGGGACACCATCCCTGCCCATCCTGGCTACTAGCCATCGATGGACCTATCCTTCATGAATTTATCTAGCTCTTTCTTGAACTCTGTTATAGTCTTGGCCTTCACAACATCCTCAGGGAAAAGTTCCAAAGGTTGACTATACATTGTGTGAAAAAATACTTCCTTTTATTTCTTTTAGACCTGCTGCCTATTAATTTCATATGGTGACCCCTAGTTCTTGTGTTATGAGAAGGAGTAAATAACACTTCCTTATTTACTTTCTCCACACTAGTCTTCATTTTATAGACCTATCATAACACATTTTGAGATTCCAGCAATAAAAATATTTATTTTTGGTTCATTAAGCTGACCAGATGGCTCCATTCTCCCATCTGAAAGAGGCTCATTGAATGTACTACCTCTCTGATAATCCACCCGGAGACATATGACTCCACCATGCACCATGGAATGTGGGCAGGTGGAATTCCACATTGTATTACTGGTGATGTAGACCTCCAGAGAGTCTGGCCCTTAAGAAAGAATGGGGGCTGGAATTACATCTCCCAGAAGGTAATGCACTGATAGGAAAATGCAGTTTAATGTTTTGTTGAACTGCTTTGAAACAAATCATTTTGGGTCAGTTCCAAAAAACAAAATATTATCATCTGAGTCGAACAGACCCAAATCATAACATTCCTATTTTAAGTTTTCCAACGGAATTCATTTTTGTGGAAACTGCATTTTTTGCCAGAAAATCCATCCTACAAAAAATTCCCAAGCACCTCTACTTAAAAGCCTTCCCTATGTGACTTTGGTCTTAAATTGAAGCATTGGAGGTTTTAAAAAACAGGTTAGACAATCACCTATCAGGGATGCTCTAGATAATACATAGTCCTGCCATGAGTGCAGGGGATTGGGCTAGAAGATCTGTCGAGGTCCCTTCCAGTCCTACATTTCTATGACTCTATTATTCTCTGCTATTTTGAATAGATGGCAATTCAGTATTTTCTCCCAAGTAGATACTTATAGACAGTAATCAAGTCATTCCTCATCCTTCTCTTTGTGAAGAAGAATAGACTGTTGTACAGTGTATACTGGACAGTAGACCTTAGGGTGCAGCAGAGGGTGAGGGACTAAAAAGGGGTGGCTATACTGTATAATGCACAATAGGAGCAGCAGAGTTTGAAGGATAGGGAAGGGGCGGCTATATTGTATAATGGGCTCTAGGGGCAGGAGGGGAGGGGGTGGGAAAGGGGTGACTATACTGTACAATGGGCACTAGGAGACAGCAGAAGATAAGGAAGAGAAGGGGACAGGTGCACACTGTACATTTGCAAGGTCATGTCTCAAATTGCACAAAACTAGAAGCTGAGTTGAGAAGCTTTTAGAGCAGTAAAAAGAAAAGGAGTACAGTGGGGAGATTTATATACACAGAGAACATGAAACAATGGGTGTTACCATACACACTGTAAGGAGAGTGATCACTGAAGGTGAGCTATTACCAGCAGGAGAGCGGGGAGTGGGGATGGCTTTTTGTAGTGATAATCAAGGTGGGCCATTTCCAGCAGTTGACAAGAACGTCTGAGGAATAGTGGGGGGTGGGAGGGAATAAACATGGGGAAATAGTTTTACTTTGTGTAATGACCCATCCACTCCCAGTCTCTATTCAAGCCTAATTTAATTGTATCCAGTTTGCAAATTAATTCCAATTCAGCAGTCTCTCGTTGGAATCTGTCTTTGAAGTTTTTTTCTTGAAGAATTGCCACTTTTAGGTCTGTAATCGAGTGACCAAAGAGATTGAAGTGTTCTCCAACTGGCTTTTGAATGTTATAATTCTTGACATCTGATTTGTGTCTTGGGTAGAACCATAAACCTGGAAATCCTGGACGCCCCATCATCTCAGGCATTGGCACCCTGATAGCAGGATTGTCTGGCTATGTAGACTCCCTCCTCAGATCCTACACTCCCAGCACTCCCAGCTATCTTCGAGACACCACTGACTTCCTGAGGAAACTGCAATCCATCGGAGATCTTCATGAAAACACCATCCTAGCCACTATGGATGTAGAAGCCCTCGACACCAACGTTCCACACAAAGATGGACTACAAGCCATCAGGAACAGTATCCCCGATAATGTCACGGCAAACCTGGTGGCTGAACTTTGTGACTTTGTCCTCACCCATAACTATTTCACATTTGGGGACAATGTATACCTTCAAATCAGCGGCACTGCTATGGGTACCCGCATGGCCCCACATTATGCCAACATTTTATGGCTGACTTAGAACAACACTTCCTCAGCTCTCGTACTCTACTTGCGCTACATTGATGACATCTTCATCATCTCGACCCATGGAAAAGAAGCCCTTGATGAATTCCACCATGATTTCAACAATTTCCATTCCACCATCAACCTCAGCCTGGAGCAGTCCACACAAGAGATCCACTTCCTGGACACTATGGTCCTAATAAGCAATGGTCACATAAACACCACCCTATACCGGAAAACCTACTGATCGCTATTCCTACCTACATGCCTCCAGCTTTCACCCAGACCACACCACATGATCCATTGTCTACAGCCAAGCTCTACGATACAACCGCATTTGCTCCAACCCCTCAGACAGAGACAATCACCTACAAGATCTCTATCAAGCATTCTTACAACTACAATACCCACCTGCTGAAGTGAAGAAACAGATTGACAGAGCCAGAAGAGTACCCAGAAGTCACCTGCTACAGGACAGGCCCAACAAAGAAAAGAACAGAACGCCACTAGCCATCACCTTTGGCCCCCAACTAAAACCTCTCCAACGCCTCATCAAGGATCTACAACCTATCCTGAGGACGACCCATCACTCTCACAGATCTTGGGAGACAGGCCAGTCCTTGCTTACAGACAGCCCCCCAAGCTGAAGCATATACTCTACAGCAACCACACACCACACAACAGAACCACTAACCCAGGAACCTATCCTTGCAACAAAGCCCGTTGCCAACTGTGTCTACATATCTATTCAGGGGACACCATCATAGGGCCTAATCACATTAGCCACACTATCAGAGGCTCTGTCATAAACATAAAGGGAAGGGTAAACACCTTTAAAATTCCTCCTGGCCAGAGGAAAAACCCTTTCACCTGTAAGGGTTAAGAAGCTAGGATAACCTCGCTGGCACCTGACCAATGAGAAGACAAGATATTTTCAAAGCTGGAGGGGGGGAGAAACAAAGGCTCACTCTGTCTGTGTGATGCTTTTGCCGGGAACAGAAAGGAATGGCATCTTAGAACTTAGTAAGTAATCTAGCTAGAGATGCGTTAGATTCTGTTTTGTTTAAATGGCTGAGAAAATAAGTTGTGCTGAGTGGAATGTAGATTCCTGTTTTTGTGTCTTTTTGTAACTTAAGGTTTTGCCTAGAGGGATTCTCTATGTTTTGAATCTGACTACCCTGTAAGGTATTTACCATCCTGATTTTACAGAGGTGATTCTTTTACTTTTTCTTCAATTAAAATTCTTCTTTTAAGAACCTGATTGCTTTTTTCATTGTTTTTGAGATCCAAGGGTTTGAGTCTGTGTTCACCTATGCAAATTGGTGAGGATTTTTATCAAGCCTTTCCCAGGAAAGGGGGTGTAGGGTTTGGGAGGATTTTGGGGGGAAAGACGTTTCCAAGCGGGCTTTTTCCCTGTTATATATATTTGTTAGACGCTTGGTGGTGGCAGCAAAAAAGTCCAAGGGCAAAAGGTAAAATAGTTTGTACCTTGGGGAAGTTTTAACCTAAGCTGGTAAAAATAACCTTAGGTGTTTTTCATGCAGGTCCCCACATCTGTACCCTAGAGTTCAGAGTGGGGAAGGAACAAATTTTCACTCTCCTCCTTGTAACAACCTTTTATTTACTTGAAAACTGTTATCATGTTCTCTCTCAATCTTCTCTTCTCCAGACTAAACAAACCAATTTTTAATCTTCCTTCATAGGTCATGTTTTCTTGACCTTTAATAATTTTTTTTGTTCTTCTCTGGACTTTCTCCAATTTCTCCACATCTTTCCTGAAATGTGGCACCCAGAACTGGACACAATACTCCAGTTGAGGCCTAATCAGCTCAGAGTAGAGCAGAAGAAATACTTCTCTTGCTTATAACACTCCCGCTAATACAACACAGAATGATGTTCACTTTTTTTGAAACAGTGATAGGGTTATTTAGCTTGTGGTCCACCATGACCCCCAGATCCCTTTCCACAGTACTCCTTCCTAGGCAGTCATTTCCCATTTTGCATGTGTGCAATTGATTGTTCCTTCCTAAGTGGAGTACTTTGCATTTGCCCTTATAGAATTTCATCCTATTTACTTCAGACCATTTCTCCAATTTTTCCAGGTAATTTTGAATTATAAACCCATCTTCCAAAGCACTTGGAACCCCTCCCAGCTTTGTAACATCTGCAAATGTTATAAGTGTACTCTCTATACCATTATATAAGTCATCCAACCATCCCCATAAGCATCTATCTATCTATCTATCTATCTATTCCAAGGCCAGAAGGGACCACTGTGATCACAGGTCACAGAATGTAAGGGGTCTATTTCCTTTTTCTGGGCCAGCTTTGTGGCAGGTGGAGTCACTGGTAAACCTTTCTTTGATTTGAATGTGAATTAGATCAGGTCCTGCATTACCTATACTCAATATAGGTAGACCTGTGTTATATGGGAGGCCTGTCTACTTAATGTAATGGTTCCTTGTGGCCTTAAAAATATACAAATCTATGAACAGCCAATGCAGAGGCTTCCACACAATACAGCATTGTGGTTGCTGAGAGTATCCAGAGTGAGATAAATAACAGCAGCATCATTGCCTAATGCTGTAGGTTCCGACTGTGGTTATATGTTAATGGATTTTTGGCTGCGTGTGTTTGTTTTTGGCTGCGTGTGAGGGTCACCAGTCTGATTAGATGTTAATAAATGTTTGACTGTGTGTGTGTGTTTCCTTTGTGTGCCCCCCCAACCCTGCACAAACAGCTGGCACATCAGACCTTATGTGAACGACTGAATGACCACAAGATCCATTAAGGGACAAAAGCACTCAGCCCGGTTTATTGTCAACAAAGCATGGTACAAGTATTCTGCAGACTTTACCAGACCACTAATACAATTATACTTTTAACAATGGACCAGCTCAGTGAACGGTGGGACTTTTCATTCCTCCCTAAGGCCAAACAAAGATATTCTCTCTGAAATACAACTTTGTTGCCGGCACAGAGTGCCCAAGGCAAGCAACAGTAGGGGTTCATTGCCTGGTGTGCGCCACCCAATAATCACAACGGGGTGGAGAAGCAGAGAGTTTATTTGCAGCTGCAAACAGGCACAGGGAGACCCAGCTGTGTCAAATCCTGCAGCCCCGACTGCAGATTACATCATACAATTTATACCTTTTTTCCCAACTTAGCTACAGAAGCATATACAACCAATTACCTATTTGCCTGTACAATAATACAGCCAAAGCGGCCAATTAGATGTTTCCTCATTAGCATTATGTAAGCCCTGCCTTATTTGGTTGTATCGATTCCTGTGTTGCAGAAACCTAGTGCAAAACATTCCTTTCTTATCTATACGCTTACCCTGGCTGGAGCTGTCTGAAGGCTGTCTCTGAGAGCAGGCTGTCTGCTCTAAACTGTTTTTGCAGCTTTCTATCTCTGTTTTTATACTAGCTCCCTCATAGTCTGGCAGGATTACAGAAAGTTCACGGAATGGAGAGGCTTTGGTTTGTCTGGGCCTACCGTGGGGGGGCTTCCTCGGCACTTGTGGCCTTCCACCCTCCCGAGTTACCTAGTATGATGCCCAGTGTCACCAACAACTTTATACCCCAATACAAACAAGTTAGTATTGCCCCTCTGTCATAGTTACTGTAGTTACTGCCTCCTAACATGGCTAGTTATTATTCATTACCTTTTACATATTGGTTTAATTAAAACATTTTTATAAAGTACTGTTATCCTGACCTTATCTTTTAGGAGCCATCAGTATGTTTCTTTTGTCCTTGGGGAATGTTTTTGTACCATCCTTAATATCAGAATGTTCTGGTACCACTTAATATTAAAATGTGTTTGCGTAAGTACTCTGTGACTAGTACTTCTTAGAAATGTATATTTCTGCAATATTAGTCCCGTTCTTGCCAGATTTTGTGAGCACGTACTGTCTCATACCAGGCCTTATGTCTCACGCTCTTTTGCTAATACAGTGGCCAATGGAAGAAATTCATCACCATGGAGGTCCACTTCTGGAGGTCATTTAATTGTGGCATGCAACTGCTGTCTGGGAGCATGCAAGCTCCATGCATACACTAGCGTGACCAGGGACAGCTGCTGGTGAGCCTGGTGCTTGCACCTGTGGGCCATGCTAGGGGCAGTACAGCCATAATGAAAGAACTGCCTGGGCTGGGTGCTGGCTCTTGAGAGCAGAGGCCCGACATTCTGCTGCTTTGGCCACTGCAGTTTATGGTCCAATTGCTGGCCTTGATCCTGCTGGTCTCACACATTGTCACTAGAGCCCTGCAGCTCCACAAAGGTCCAATTTATATGTGTGGATATACACAGCCACGGATATACATTTTGTATCTGTGCATAGCTCTAAGTGCAGATAATCTCAAATCAATGGACCAGATCCCCAACTTGGGTAAATCAGTGTAGATCCATTGAAATCAGGTGAGTTCCCCAGATCCCCAGTATAGCTCCAATGAAGTCAGTGAGGCCAGGGGTATACAATGGATTTATGGATGTCAAGGTTCCTTCCCCACTCTGAACTCTAGGGTACAGATGTGGGGACCTGCGTGAAAAACCCCCTAAGCTTATTTTTACCAGCTTAGGTTAAAACTTCCCCAAGGTACAAACTATTTTACCTTTTGTCCCTGGACTTTATTTCTGCCACCACCAGGCACCTAACAAATATATAACAGGGAAAGAGCCAGCTTGGAAACGTCTTCCCCCCAAAAATCCTCCCCAAACCCTACACCCCCTTTCCTGGGGAAGGCTTGATAAAAACCCTCACCAATTTGCATAGGTGAACACAGACCCAAACTCTTGGATCTTAAGAACAAGGAAAAAGCAATCAGGTTCTTAAAAGAAGAATTTTAATTGAAGAAAAAGTAAAAGAATCACCTCTGTAAAGTCAGGATGGTAAATACCTTACAAGGTAATCAGATTCAAAACATAGAGAATCCCTCTAGGCAAAACCTTAAGTTACAAAAAGACACAAAAACAGGAATATACATTCCATTCAGCACAACTTATTTTCTCAGACATTTAAACAAAACAGAATCTAATGCATATCTAACTAGATTGCTCACTGATTTTTTTTTTACAGGAGTTCTGACCTGCATTCCTGCTCCGGTCCTGGAAAAAACAACACACAGACAGAGGGAACCTTTGTTTCTCCCCCCTCCAGCTTTGAAAGTATCTTGTCTCCTCATTGGTCATTGTGGTCAGGTGCCAGCGAGGTTATCCTAGCTTCTTAACCCTTTACAGGTGAAAGGATTTTTCCTCTGGCCAGGAGGGATTTAAAAGTGTTTACTCTTCTGTTTATATTTATTACAATGGAGATTTAAGGAATTTGAGAACAAGGCCCATTCTGAGGACACAAATCCCAAATGAACATAGGCTAAGGCACGGCTAGGAATATTACAGAACTTTCTTCATTAGAAGTGTGATTTTGCACCTCATAATGCTTTATGGAAATATGCTTATGAATGTAAATATGACATAACTGGAATATGTTTTATGCTACATATGCCTTGTAACATATCTCTGCAAAGATTATGTTCTACTGAATATATTCATCCTATTTGTATGCATGTATCATTTTTGTATTCAAAGTTATGAATATTGACTGTGTACTTGTTTGATTTTAAGTAGCCTGTCACGGAGTGTGGGGGAGTCCAGGCCCTGCACCCCTCTTCCTGGGATTCACTGAGACTCTCAGCCAGCCAGTAAAACAGAAGGTTTATTGGACAACAGGAACACAGTCCAAAACAGAGCTTGAGGGTACACCCAGGACCCCTCAGTCAAGTCCTTCTGGGGGAGCAGGGAGCTTAGACCCCAGCCCTGGGGTTCCCTGTGTTCCTCCATCCCGCCCCCAAACTGAAACTAACCCCCCCCCAGCAGACTCTCTCCTGCAGCCTGTCTTCACATTCCTGGGCAGAGGTGTTACCTCCCCCTCCCCCTCCTGGCTCAGGTTACAGGCTCTCAGGTCTCCCATCCCCAAGGCACATTCCCAGGTCAACACTCCCCACTCCCTGCTGTGTCACATCGTCACATAGCCTTAGTGAGGTATTTGGTCAGCTTCTTTAGAAAGGAATTTGCAAGTTAAATGCCCAATCAAGGAACACTTAATGGATGATGGATCTTGGAAGACGACAATCCACATAAGAAGTCTACTTGAGGATGTTCAAGATAGCATGTAAACAATGACTGCTGCCTGTAAAAACTGAGTCATGCACGGACATGTGACTTGCCCATGTGACTCCAAAACTCCATATTGGAGCTAGATTTTGCATATGAGAGAGGAGGGGTCTCCACCCACAAGGGAGAGTCTGTTTAAGCCCCCAGGAGACCCCTCCATTTGGTATTCAGGTGGCTCAAGAGATAGCTTCTCCATCCCCAAAGGATACTTGAAAGAAACTGGAACAAAGGACAGTAACCGCAGGGGTGTGAGTGATTGCTGGACCCAGACTAGAAGGAGCCTAGTCTGTAAAAGGAGCTTACTGGAACATCTCTGAGGGTGAGATTTCATCTGTAAACACTTTCTTACTGTATTAGACATAGACTTGCATGTTTTATTTTATTTTACTGGGTAATTCACTTTGTTCTGTCTGTTATTACTTGGAACCACTTAAATCCTACCTTTTGTATTTAATAAAATCACTTTTTACTTATTAATTAACCCAGAGTATATATTAGTACTGGGGAGCTGGAATGGGGGGGGGGGCAAACAGCTGTGCATATCTCTCTATCAGTGTTATAGAGGGCAAGCAATTTATGAGTTTGCCCTGTACAAGATTTATACAGGGTAAAACAGATTTATTTAGGGTTTGGACCCCATTTGGATCTGGGCATCTGAGTGTTGGAGACAGGAGCACTTCTTAAGCTGTTTTCAGTTAAGCCTGCAGCTTTTAGGGGACATGTTTCAGACCTGGGTCTGTGTTTTCAGCAGGCAAGAATGTCTGGCTCAAATCAGGCAGGGCCCTGAAGTCCTAAGCTGGCAGGGAAAACAGACTCAGAGGTAGTCAAAGCACATTTGGTGGCAGTCCCAAAGGGGGTTTCTGTGATCCAATCCGTCACAAGAAGGTGAAGAAGAGATAACTGCATGACACAGTACAAGATAAAGGGTGCATGAGACTCCACAATGTGCAGTGATCAGGAATACATTTCTAAGTGGCCTATCCTTATCAGAGACTGGGTTGCAGTACAGAGCATGGTGAGGGCAGTGTCTCCATCCAAATGTAGGGATGCTGAGGCAACCTCAATGCACTGCCAAATCTACAGCACCTATCCCAGGGTTGGAAATGTTCAAGTAAAGTGCACTACAGCTGCTTGGGAGATGACAAAAGTAACTACAACCAGGAAGGAGGTGAGATGTTTTCCCACAGTTTCTGACTCCCTGTTGTCCTGTGGAAAGGTAATGGACCCTGAGCTGGGCAGGAGAGGAAATCTGCTCTCCTTGCCTGAGTGTTTGGGGAACAACAGGCCATCCCAGTGGAGTGGGGAATCAATATCCCTCCAGCTTCCCCCAGAAAAGCTGAATTTAGGCCGCCAGAATTCCTGGGCCCTGATTGCCGGTGAGATGGGGCAGAGAGAGGAATTTAGCCAATGGGGAGGTCTGAATAATCTCCCTTGCTAGACCTCTCTGATGTTACAAGCAGTGCATGGTGGAGAGCTACTTGACAGGGAGGCATCCCTGCCTTATTTCTACTTTTGGTTGCAAAAATTGCCGTGTATAATATTTCCATGGTGGGGAGATGTTCAATCCATTGTGGGGCAGCCATCCCCTTGAGGGACAATGGGACACCACACACAAGCCTTACAAACCAGATGGGAGATGGGAGTGGTAGGACCAGGTTGCATGTTTACACCCAATTATTTGGGGGCAAGAAGGGTTTGATGCAGCATCCAGTGGACATAACTGGATACTGTAAGAAGGAGGTTCGTAGGATTGTGTCTAGGACTGGAGATATTGGCTAGTGTCATTCGGTTGCACAATCCATGTAGCTTACATGCCAGAGGCTGTGCGTGAACAGCCCAGGAGAGCAGCAAGAAGGCAAGAAGAGTTTGATGTTTCCCTCTGTTGTTATCAGGACCAGTGATCTGCTAGATCACTCCAATCTTCGACTCTGGGAGCCAGCCTTACCCTGCTCTGCTGTGATCAACCCTGATCTTAAAAACTTCTAAGGAAGGAGATTTCACCACCTCCCTAGGTAACGCATTCCAGTGTTTGACCAGCCTCGTAGTGAAAAAATTTTTCCTAATATCCAACCTACACCTCCCCCACTGCAACTTGAAACCATTACTCCTTCTTCTGTCATCCATTACCACTGAGAACAGTCTAGATCCATCCTCTTTGGAACCCCCTTTCAGGTAGTTGAAAGCAGCTATCAAATCCCCCCTCATTCTTCTCTTCTGCAGACTAAACAATCCCAGTTCCCTCAGCCTCTCCTCATAAGTCATGTGTTCCAGTCCCCTAATCATTTTTGTTGCCCTCCTCTGGACTCTTTCCAATTTTTCCACATCCTTTTTGTAGTGTGGGGCCCAAAACTGGACACAGTACTCCAGATGAGGCCTCACCAATGTCGAATAGAGGTGAACAATCACGTCCCTCGATCTGCTGGCAATGCCCCTACTTATACACCCCAAAATGCCATTGGCCTTCTTGGCAACAAGGGCACACTGTTGACTCATATCCAGTTTTTCGTCCACTTAACCCATAGGTCCTTTTCTGCAGAACTGCTGCCGAGCCATTCGGTCCCTAGTCTGTAGCGGTGCATGGGATTCTTCCATCCTAAGTGCAGGACTCTGCACTTGTCCTTGTTGAACCTCGTCAGATTTCTTTTGGCCCAACCCTCCAATTTGTCTAGGGCCCTCTGTATCCTATCCCTACCCTCCAGCGTATCTATCTCTCCTCCCAGTTTAGTGTCATCTGCAAACTTGCTGAGGGTGCAATCCACACCATCCTCCAGATCATTTATGAAAATATTGAACAAAACCAGCCCCAGGACCGACCCTTGGGGCACTCCACTTGATACCGGCTGCCAACTAGACATGGAGCCATTGATCACTACTTGTTGAGCCCGACAATCTAGCCAGCTTTCTATCCACCTTATAGTCCATTCATCCAGCCCATACTTCTTTAACTTGCTGGCAAGAATACTGTGGGAGACTGTGTCAAAAGCTTTGCTAAAGTCAAGGAACAACACGTCCACTGCTTTCCCCTCATATATACAAATATATACAAATATTACACAAACTTTGCATTCATTACAATGGACTCCAAAGACTTTGAAACTTAATACAGTCAGGTTTTTTCAATGCTATTGCAGGAACTTGCCAGATCTGTCCCACGCACCATGTTTAAACACTGCTTATAGACACATTACTGATTTTAGCATGTAATGAAGACTCCCAGAATTGTGTTCTGCTGTACATGAGTTTTCATAATATACCCATCATCACAGTACCTTAGCACTGTCCTGTAGTGCAGGGGTTCTCAAACTTCATTGCACCATGACAACCTTCTGACAACAACAATTACTGAACAACCTGAAGCCTGAGCCTGCCCGAGCCCCTCCACCCAGGGCAGGGGGTCAAATCCCAAGGGTTTCAGGCCCAGTCAGGGATCTACAACCTGAGCCCCTCTGCCCAGGCCTGAAGCCCTCCAGCTTTGACTTCAGCATTGGACGGTGGAGCTCAGGCTTCAGCCCTGGGCCCCAGAAAGTCTAAGTCAGCCCTGGTGACCCCATTAAATTGGGGTCAGGACCCATTTTGGGGTTCCGACCCACAGTTTGAGAGCCGCTGCTGTAGTGAATTTAAAAGCATCTCTGCATTTGAAAGGCATTCCGCCATTCATTTATGAATACGAGACCCTGGACGGGGGAGGGAATATTAACCTATATACATATTAAGAAGTAAAAAGACTCTTGGTGAAAAATATCTTGCTTGAAATTTTGCCCAGAGCTTCTTTTATCTCTTTGTTTCTCAGGCTGTAAATGAGTGGATTTATTACTGGGGTAACCACAGAATACAATATAGTAGCCAGCATGCCCTGATATGGGGAAGATTCTGATCCTGGCCTTAGCTACATGTATATTCCAGTGCTGATAAACAATGAAAACACAACTAGGTGTGGAGAAGGCTTTATACCTGCCCTGTGCAGAGGGAATTCTCAGCACAACAGAAAAGATGTGAATGTAGGACACCAATATGGAGATTAAGAAAAATAACCCCACAAAAGCACTACATACAATATCCACTATTTCATTAGCACTTGTATCAGCACGAGAGTTTCAGTAGCTGTGGGATATCACAGAAGAACTGATCAACAACACTGGACACACAGAAAGGTGATAGGAAGGCATTCGCAGTGAGGAGCAATGAATAAATACAGCTGCTGATCCAGGAACCAGCTGCCATCTGTGCACATGCCCCTCTGGTCATGATGACCCTGTAACGCAAAGGATGGCAGATTGCAATGTAGCAGTCATATGCCATCACTGTGAGAAGGACCAACTCTGAAAAGGCAAAGAAGATACCAAAATAGACTTGGGCAACAGAGCCAGAGAAAGAGATCTGTCTGGTGTTGGTTAGGGAGTTCACCATGGACTTGGGGATGGTGACGGATATGTAGCAGATGTCTAGGAAGAAATACATAGGGCTGTGAAGATGGTGGTCGAGGGCTACAGCTACGATGATAAGAAGATTGCCCATCAGGGCTGCCAGGTAAATCACCAGGAACACCACAAAGTGCAAAATCTGCAGCTCCCGAACATCAGAGAATCTCAGGAGAAGGAACTTGGTCACGGTGCTTTGGTTGGACATTTCCTGCTGTGTGGAGAGAAATGCAAGATAAAACCAGATGAGGGTAGAAAAGAAGAAAAGAGGACAATATATGTAGTTATTCTTCTGTAGAAAAGATTCTGGATTCTAGAACTAGTGCAAAGAATAGTCCTTTTCTAAGGTCATTCAGATCCAAGGAGAAAGTATTAGTGACAAATTATTCTCAATGAAACATTTATTCAGATACATTTTGCGTATTTAATGTTCATGCTATGTCCTATAGTCGATTGAAATTTTCCCAAATTTATTTGCTCTTCAAAATGATTCAGCCTCATTTACAGCTAGAGAAATGCATTGGGACAAATTCTCTTTCACAGTTACAATAATTCATGAGTTTTAAGCATTTTTTCCTTGCATTTTATCTATTTAAATTTTCACAGTTGCTGGAAATTAATTGGAGGACAACACAGAATGGGGCACAGACAATACTTGTGTAATGACATTGAAACTGAAAAAATTAAAGGTTTGTAACCGTTAAAATGCAAGTTGTCAATATCATGTCAAAATATTCAAAGTAAATACCCTGAAAACGAAGCACAACTAAGTTCTCAAGTAGGATTTTTCTTATTTTACATTGCTGCACATTTTTATTATTATCAGTGGAAATATTTTTCATTGGTTTTTGTGTATATATTGAAATTAATATTTACCGACTTTTCTTGATAAATCTCTTATTCTTCCAAGCATTCTTATAATTCAATAGAGAGGACATTGGCACACTCCATGGCCATGTATTTACAGTGTTATATAGGGTATGTCAGCATTGCAAAAAAACTCCCTTTAGCGATGAGTATCAGAGCCTAGGTCAACTGATTTGAGCTCGTGATACTAGGCTAAAAGTAGCAGTGTAGACATTCCCGGTTGGGCTGGAGGACCGGCTTTAAAACCCAGTGAAGTGAAAGGATCTCAGAGCCCAGCTCCAGCCTGAATGGGAATGTCTACTCTGCTATTTTCAGCCCTGTAGCCTGAGCCCCATGAGCTCGTGTCAGTTGACTGAATCTTTGAAGCTTGCTGCTGTGGGGCATTTTTATCCCCCAGTATGGACATACTTATGGTGTTAAAAAAAAAAACAATGATGCTGTTTTTGGTGGGATAACCAAAAGAAACAGGTGGTGGTGGCTGGGAGTCTCATTCTATCTGATTCCCCAGGGCACCTTGAACAGTACAGTCAGTGCTAGGCATAAAAAAGAAAGATAGTGATAAATGAAGACAGAAGTGGGGAGGAACAGAGTTTTATAGGTTGGAAGGAATCAACTGTGAGGAAAACGTATTATGTCCCCATAAGCATATATCTATATAACTGTCATAAATATAAAGGGAAGGGTAACCACCTTTCTGAATACAGAACTATAAAATCCCTCCTGGCCAGAGGCAAAACCCTTTCACCTGTAAAGGGTTAAGAAGCTAAGATAACCTCGCTGGCACCTAACCAAAATGATCTATGAGGAGACAAGATACTTTCAAAGCTGGAGGGGGTGGTGGTGGGGAACAAAGGGTTGGGCTGTCTGTGTGATGCTTTTGCTGGGAACAGATCAGGAATGCTCTTCAGAACTCCTCTAAAAAGTTAGTAAGCAATCTAGCTAGAAATGCATTAGATTTTCTTTTGTTAAATGGCTGGTAAAATAGCTGAGCTGAATGGAATGCAGATTCCTGTTTTTGTGTCTTTTTGTAACTTAAGGTTTTGCCTAGAGGGATTCTCTATGTTTTGAATCTGATTACCCTGTAAGGTATTTATCATCCTGATTTTACAGAGGGGATTCTTTTACTTTTTCTTCAATTAAAATTCTTTTTTGAAGAACCTGATTGCTTTTTCCTTGTTCTTAAGATCCAAGGGTTTGGGTCTGTGTTCACCTATGCAAATTGGTGAGGATTTTTATCAAGCCTTCCCCAGGAAAGGGGCTGTAGGGTTTGGGGGGATATTTTAGGAGGAAGATGTCTCCAAGTGGGATTTTTCCCTGTTCTTTGTTTAATACGCTTGGTGGTGGCAGCATAGGGTTCAAGAACAAGGCAAAGTTTGTACCTTGATGAAGTTTTTAACCTAAGCTGGTAAGAATAAGCTTCGGGGGTCTTTTGTGCAGGTTCCCACATCTTTAACTGTAGAGTTCAGAGTGGGAAAGGAACCTTGACATGGTGGCAGAACGGTGGTAGTTTGAGATTATTTTTTGAGATCATTTTGAAACAGAAGCACAGTAGGATTTTAAAAGGAATTTTTTTCCCCTTTGGGCTGCTTAGAAGCAGGTTTTAAGCTGAAAGCAGTTAGAGTTTCGCTGTCTCTGCATGGGGCCAGAGCAGCAGGCATAACAAACGGGATTTGTCCTTTTTGAGCTGGAGTTTTCTCTACCTCAAGGCAGGGTAGTTAACCTCCTGCAGGGAAATTCACAAGTTTTTCACAGACCTGAAGAGGTTGTTTGTTTTTTTTTTAAGCTAAGAGCAACTAGAGGGTTTTTCTGTCTATTTGCCTGGAGAAAAAAGATTTTTCTTAGGCTAAGAATAGCTATCAGAGAACATAGGTATCACATTACAGCACAAAAATTTTACAAGCCAGTTTTTTTTTTTAACTCTCAGGTGTAAAGTTAGTTAAAAACGGAGAGGCTAAGATGACAGAACCCAAGGCAGAAAAAGCCAAAGAGGCTGCCCACAGGAGAGAAATGGAGGTAAAGGAAAAAGAAATGGAGGCAAAGGAAAAAGAGTGAAAGCAAGCACTGGAGATGGAGAAAGCAAAGGCTCAGCAGAATATACTGGATAACCCTAACAATCTTTACCCAACAATCCACAAATGGGAGCAACTATGTCCACAGTATGATGAATCCAGTGATATTGCTGAATATTTTCTCACCTTTGAGAGACTGTGCACACTCTACAAAATTCCTGAAGCTCACAAGATGACCATGTTGGTTGCAAAATTGACTGGAAGAGATCTGGACATATTCAATAAGATGCCTATTGATGAGCCTTCTAACTATAATAAATTCAAGGATTTGGTTTTAAAGGAATTTCAAGTTACACCTGAAACTTACAGAGTAAAATTTAGAGCCCTTAAGAGAGGACCTGGACTAAGTAATGTGGCTTATCTAAACCAGATAAAGGATCTGTTAGATAAATGAGTCAAAGCAAGGGGTGTAACTAGCTTTTAAGGAATGTGTGATTTGATGGCTCAGGAGTAATTCCTGAATATGTACAAGGAGGAAATGAAACAGTGTTTGTGGGATAAGGAAATGGACTCAGCAGAAAGTCTTGCTTCTTATGCTGATCAATACGAGCAGTCCCAGACCACCAGAGAGGTGGGGCAAACCGGAACAAAACGGATGGAGGGAGGAGAGAGAAACAACCCTGGTCGCAGTTGGAGCAGATACCAGAAGGGACAACCTCAGACCTCACCCTACTATTGGGGGCACCCAAGGCCCCAACTACACCCCAAGGAACACTCCAGACACCTTATAGTCCCGCCACACTGTTCTCCAGCAACCCACCTTGCCCCAGTGACCCGTCAGCTGCACGATGTTTTAAATGTAACGAGCCGAGGCATGTAAAGGCCAGCCGCCCCAAGAACCCAAACAGTTTACAGTTCATTGCACCAGAATCACACCAGAGGTCCTCAGGCCCAGATACCTCCCAGATACCCTCAGAGCGGAGGGAAGCTGTGAGTGTGGGTGGGAAGAAGGTCACCATGTGGAGGGACACTGTAGCACAGGTGTCGGCTCTCCATGCTTTCTTAGTGGACCCCAATTTAATCGACTCAGAGATCCAAGTGACGATTCAACCCTTCAAGTCAAACTCTTTTGACTTGCCTACAGCCAAGTTGCCAGTCCAGTACAAGGGCTGGTCAGGAACATGGACTTTTGCAGTCTATGATGATTATCCCATCCCCATGCTGTTGGGGGAAGACTTGGCCAATCATGTGAAGCTAGCCAAGAGGGTGGGAATGGTCACCTGCAGCCAAGCTAAGCAAGCTGTCACGCCTAGCTCTGTTCCGGAAACTTCTACCAGGACCCGGTAAGAGGTGATGGGACCAGACCCCATGCCAAAGTCTGCAAAGCAGTAGTGGATCCAGTCTCAGAGACCCGGACAGAGCCAGTCTCAGAACCGGAACTGGCAGAACAAACAGCAATAGAACCATTCCCAGCACTGAATCCAGTACTTGCAACACCAACACCAGTGGGCCCCACTGAACCTGCACTGGCAGCAGCAGATAATCCGACACAAGAGGCTCAGCTGGAGCCTGAATCCCAACATAGTGTTCCAGTGGAGAGCGGTTCACAGGCAACAGAAACAGCCCCATCACCTGCATCGCTTCCAGAGGGATCAAGCCCAGATCCACAATCCAGTGAGGAACTGATATCTTCAGCATCAAGGAAACAGTTCCAGACCGAACAGGAAGCAGATGAAAGCCTCCAAAGAGCTTGGATGGTGGCACGGAGCAACCCACTGCCTCTCAGCTCTTTTCAGCGATCAAGGTTTGTTGTAGAAAGAGGACTTTTATTCAAGGAAACTCTTTCTGGTGGACACCAGGAAGACTGGCATCCTCAGAGACAGTTGGTAGTTCCAACTAAGTACCGGGTACAGCTCTTAAGCTTAGCCCACGATCATCCTATTGGCCATGCCGGGCTGAACATAACCAAAGACCATTTGGGAAAGTCGTTCCACTGGGAGGGAATGGGCAAGGATATTTCTGCCTATGTCCGGACTTGTGAGGTGTGAAAAGAGTGGGAAAACCCCAAGACCAGGTCAAAGCCCCTCTCCAGCCACTCCCCATCTTTAAGGATCCATTTCAGCAAGTAGCTGTGGATATTCTGGGTCCTTTTCCGAAAAAGGCACCCAGAAGAAAGCAGTACACGCTGACTTTCATGGATTTTGCACCCAATGGCCGGAAGCCGTAGCTCTGAGCAACACTGGGGCTAAAAGTGTGTGTCAGGCACTAACAGACATTTTTGCCAGGGTAGGTTGGCCCTACAACATCCTCACAGATGCAGGGACTAATTTTCTGGCAGGAACTAAGGAAAGCCTTTGGGAAGCTTATGGGGTAAATCACTTGGTTGCCGCTCCTTACCACCATCAAACAAATGGCATGGTGGAGAAGTTTAATGGAACTTTGGGAGGCATGATACGAAAATTCGTAAATGAACACTCCAATTATTGGAACCTAGTGTTGCAACAGTTGCTCTTTGCCTACAGAGCTGTACCACATCCCAGTTTCATGTTTTCACCATTTGAAGTTGTATATGGCCATGAGGTTAAGGGGCCATTACAGTTGGTGAAGAAGCAATGGGAGGGGTTTACACCTTCTCCAGGAACTAACATTCTGGACTTTGTAACCAACCTACAAACCACCCTCCAAACCTCTTTAGCCCTTGCTAAAGAAAACCTACAGGATGCTCAAAAAGAGCAAAAAGCATGATATGATAAACATGCCACAGAGTGTTCCTTCGAAGTAGGGGACCAGATCATGGTCTTAAAGGTGCTCCAGGCCCATAAAATGGAAGCGTCATGGGAAGGGCAATTCACGGTCCAGGAGCGCCTGGGAGCTGTTAATTATCTCATAGCATTCCCTACCTCCAACCAAAAGTCGAAGGTGTACCATATTAATTCTCTAAAGCCCTTTAATCCAGAGAATTAAAGGTTTGTCAGTTTACAGCCCAGGGAGGAGATGACATTGAGTGGCCTGAAGGTGTCTACTATGAAGGGAAAAGTGCTGGTGGTGTGGAAGAGGTGAACCTCTCCATGACCCTTGGGCATATGCAGTGACAGCAGATCAAGGAGCTGTGCACTAGCTACGTGCCAACGTTCTCAGCCACACCAGGACTTCCTGAACGGGCATACCACTCCATTGACACAAGTAATGCTCACCCAATTAAAGTCCAACCTTACCGGATGTCTCATTAAGCTAAAACTGCTATAGAACGGGAGATCCAGGATATGCTACAGATGGGTGTAATCTAGTGGTTCTAGTGTAATCCAGTGGTTCTAGTTCCCAAACCAGATGGGGAAATATGTTTTTGCATGGCCTACCGTAAGCTAAATGCTGTAACTTGCCCAGACAACTATCCAATGCCATGCACAGATGAACTTTTGGAGAAACTGGGAAGGGCCCAGTTTCATCTCTACCTTGACCTTAAGCAGTACTGGCAGGTACCACTAGATGAATCTGTCAAGGAATGGTAGGCCCTCACCACACATGTCGGGCTGTATGAATTTAATGTACTCCCTTTCGGGCTGTGGAATACACCTGCCACCTTCTAAAGACTTGTAGATGGTCTCCTAGCAGGATTGGGAGACTATGCAGTCACCTACCTTGACAATGTGGCCATATTTTCAGATTCCTGGGCAGAACACCTGGAACATCTACAAAAAGTCTTCAAGCACATAAGAGGGGCAGGAGTAACTGTTAAGGCTAAGAAGTGTCAAATAGGCCTAAAGAGAGTGACTTACCTTGGACACCAGGTGGGTCAAGGAACTATCAACCCCCTACAGGCCAAAGTGGATGCTATCCAAAAGTGACAGGTTTCAGAGTAACAGCCATGTTAGTCTGTATTTGCAAAAAGAAAAGGAGTACTTGTAGCACCTTAGAGACTAATAAATTGGTTAGTCTCTAAGGTGCCACAAGTACTCCTTTTCTTTTTATCCAAAAGTGGCCTTTCCCAAAGTGAAAGAAACAGGTCCAATCCTTCTTAGGCTTGGCCGGATATTACAGGCAATTTGTACCACAATACCGCCAAATTGCCGTCCCACTGACAGACCTAGCCAAAAAGAAACAGCCAAATGCCATTCAGTGGACCCAAGAGTGTCAGAAGGCCTTTAACGAGCTTAATGTGACACTCAGGTCTGACCCTGTGCTAAGGGCCCCAGACTTTGACAAACTGTTCCTAGTAACCACAGATGCATCCGAGCATGGTGTGGGAGCAGTTTTAACGCAGGAAGGACCGGGTCAAGAATTCCATCCTGTAGTGTTTCTCAGCAAGAAGCTGTCTGAGAGGGAAAGCAACTGGTCAGTCAGTGAAAAAGAATGTTACGCCATTGTCTACTCTCTGGAAAAGCTATGCCCATATGTTTGGGGATGGCGTTTCCACCTGCAAACAGACCATGCTGTGCTACAGTGGCTTCATACCACCATGGGAAATAACAAAAAAACTTATTTGGTGGAGTTTAGCTCTCCAAGATTTCGACTTCGACATCCAACACATCTCAGGAGCTTCTAACAAAGTGGCTGATGTAGTCTCCCATGAAAGTTTCCCAGAATCAACTGGTTAAAATCATCCTTGAGATGTGGAAAATATTGTTAGTCTTTATATACTTGGTAGTATATTTAGAGGTGCATGTGTCTTATTAACTCTGTTTTCTCCTAGAGCTCCAGGAAGAAATACCAGCCAGCGTTTCACCCTATCTGTGATTTGGGGGGCGTGTCATAAATATAAAGGGAAGGCTAACCACCTTTAAATCCCTCCTGGCCAGAGGAAAATCCCTTTCACCTGTAAAGGGTTAAGAAGCTAAAGATAACCTCGCTGGCACCTGACCAAAATGACCAATGAGGAGACAAGATACTTTCAAAGCTGGGGGGGCGGGAACAAAGGGTTCTCTCTGTCTGTGTGTCTTTTGCCGGGACCAGAGCAGGAATGCAGGTCAGAACTCCTGTAAAAAAAAATCAGTGAGCAATCTAGTTAGATATGCGTTAGATTCTGTTTTGTTTAAATGGCGGATAAAATAGGTTGTGCTGAATGGAATGTATATTCCTGTTTTTGTGTCTGTTTGTAACTTAAGGTTTTGCCTAGAGGGATTTTCTGTGTTTTGAATCTGATTACCCTGTAATGTATTTACCATCCTGATTTTACAGAGGTGATTCTTTTACTTTTTCTTCAATTAAAATTCTTTTTTGAAGAACCTGATTGCTTTTTCCTTGTTCTTAAGATCCAAGGGTTTGAGTCTGTGTTCATCTATGCAAACTGGTGAGGATTTTTATCAAGTCTTCCCCAGGAAAGGGGGTGTAGGGCTTCGGGGGATTTTGTGGGGAAAGACATTTCCAAGCAGGCTCTTTCCCGGTTATATTTTGTTCGATGCTTGGTGGTGGCAGCAATAAAGTCCAGGGACAAAAGGTAAAATAGTTTGTACCTTGGGGAAGTTTTAACCTCAGCTGGTAAAAATAAGCTTAGGGGTTTTTTCATGCAGGTCCCCACATCTGTACCCTAGAGTTCAGAGCGGGAAAGAAACCTTGACAGCTGCTTAGCAGCCTCTTGTTCATATTCCGACCTATTCATGATGATGACAGCACCTCCTTTGTCAGCCTTTTTGATTATGACGTCAGAGTTGTTTCTGAGGCTGTGGATGGCATTGTGTTCTGCACAGCTGAGATTATGGGGCAAGTGATGCTGCTTTTCCACCATTTCAGCCCATGCACGTCGGCGGAAGCTATCTATGTAGAAGTCTAGTCTGTTGTTTCGACCATCAGGAGGAGTCCACCCACAATGCTTCCTTTTGTAGTGTTGGTAGTAAGGTATCTGTGGGTTAGAATGTTGTTCAGAGGTGTGTTGGAAATATTCCTTGAGTCTGAGATGTCAAAAATAGGATTCTAGGTCACCACAGAACTGTATCATGGTTGTGGGGGTTGGAGGGGCAGAAGGAGAGGCCCCGAGATAGGACAGATTCTTCTGCTGGGCTAAGAGTATAGTTGGATAGATTAACATTTTTTAGAGATGAATTGAGTTTACTCTAGCAGCACCTCTTTGAGGGTGGTCTATGTTATTCCCATGCAGATGGGGAAACCAGAGCATGGGTGTTTGATACACAGCTTCCCAACAGGGGGTGGTAGAATACGATATTATGCTTCAGTTTTGTGCTCTCTTTTCTTATGGATGACCACTGAACAATAAAGAAGATTTGGGTGGAGGGATAGCTCAGTGGTTTGAGATTTGGCCTGCTAAACCCAGGATTGTGAGTTCAATCCTTGAGGGGGCCATTTAGGGATCGGTGCAAAAATTGAGGATTGGTCCTGCTTTGAGCAGGGGGTTGGACTAGATGACCTCCTGAGGTCCCTTCCAACCCTGATATTCTATGATTCTAAGTGACTCAGCAAAGGTCATCCAGAGGGTCTGTGGTTGAGCCAAAAATGTAACCAGGCCTTCTGAGTTCCACAACGATGCCTTCTAAATTAGTTGATTGAAAAAGGAACATTTTCCAGCCTAATTTACCAAATGAAACATAAGGGCAAATATGACCATTGTTACTGGTTTCCAACTGGAGTGAAGTTGGTAATGTGTAAGAAAATCTGCAGGAAATTCCTTTTTCACACTCTTTTTACTGTTTAAAGCAATAAAACCAACTGATTAATGTATTGTCTTTGAATGTAAATGGGATTTGAGCATCTAACTTCCTTAGTCTCCTTTGAAAATCCCAGCCATAGGTCATAAAGTCTACAATGTTATTGACTAACCTGAAAACAAATAAAAATAATAATACCAGCAAAACTCCACAAAATTATGGATCTTTTGACATGTACCATAGCTAATGTGAAACATTTCTTACCATTAAGCCATGATTTGAACTGTGGAAGCTCTCTGGAAGCCGTTTTGTGAAATGTTTTGTTCAATGGAAGGACCTGACATGGTCATCATCTCTTCTAAAATAATTCTTCTTTCTGCTCAGCCTACCCAAAGGATCAATGAGTAAGTGGCTGAGATTTGGGAGGTGGGCAATCCTGAATTTGACAGCTGTGTCCTACTGGTTCAGGAGGCATTGATGAGTTTTGATGTATTGATGAATTTAAGCTCCCAAGCTCATCTTTTGAAAGGTTTCCTTTGAGGATGAGGACTGAGAGGTCAGATATGGAGTGATCATTTTGTGAAAAGTGTTTGCCCATCAGTGATAGTGTGCTTTTGTCTTTTATCATTTTTCTGTGTGAGTTCTTTCATGAGCGTACTGATTGTCTCATTTCACCGATATTGTTGCTGTTGGGGTAGTTGGTGCTTTGGATGAGTTTTACACCATATGTTATGATTGGCATGTGTAGGCCTACAGAGTCTTAGAAGGACAAGCTAGTGTGACCAGAGGCTGGTGGTTTCAGGGAGCTAATCCACATCAGGCACAAACAAGTCTCCCTTGCACCAAGGACAGGTGTTGGCAAAGTGCCTCCCAAACCCAGGTTCCTCTGGGAAGCATCACAATGGCCATGGGAATTTAACCTGAAAGTTTCACCAAAATGACCAGCACTTCATCCATCCACTCATCCACCCCTCCATGAATGATTGTGATGTATGAAAAATATCAGTCCAGAAAGTTAATGAGAAATCTAGCTCAGTAGTAGAAATGGTTGAGATTTTCCATTAGAAACATGGGGGAGGGGGGCAGAGGGGAGGAGTTTGGGCAGAAAATGGCTATTTCATCAAAATGGACTTTTCCTTGGGGAAATGTCAATTTTCAATTTTTAAAAAATAGTGGTTGATTTTTGTTGTTGAAAATCTCAAAAAAATCATCAAAAAATGTAGCTGAAAATGGATTTTTTTTCCAAATTTTTTCATGGGGTGTGTGTGGATGGAATTCCTGATTAGTTCTACTCAGAAGAAACCACAGCATGATAGGCACTGAATTTTATGCTCACAGCACAAACACAGAGAAATTTAGATGCAAACATAAAACACTCTTGCTGGAAGGTTGCAACATAATATGACTTTATTTCTTAGAATACAGAACGATAGTTCACAAAACCCCCAAACCAGTGAGAGACAAAGCAGGCTTCTCCCTCAGGCATAATTCACTGCACCTTGCTCTAGATTGGCTCTGTGCAGACTGACTCCTACTCCTAGATTGCAGGCTTCTCTACAGAGCCCTTTGCCTGCATGCAGGACCAGTAAACCCCTTCCAAACTTGGAATGATAACTTGTGATTTTAACACACTTTTCAATACACAATACAATTCAATACATGGCACATTCAGTGAACACCTGTAAATCACATTGATTTCAGTAGGACTGACATTCCATATAGTTTGTTTCAATGAGATGACGTTCATGAAGGACTGACTTGAGCCAAAGATAGCAGGATCGGACTCCGAGTTCAGATAACATGAGCTGCATCACATGGTCTCCATTTTCATTTTGATCTAAAGGCATTAGCTTGAATTCTCTGAACTGCTGTGAAAGTCCCAAGTTTCCTGACAACTTTCCTCAGGGCCTCCTTTACTTCTTTGTTTCTCAGGCTGTAGATGAGGGGGTTGACCAGTGGTGTGAGGATGGTGTAGAAGGCAGAGAAGACTTTGGTCATGCCTCGCAGTGTGTTGATGTCTGGGAGCAAGTAAACAATGATTAGGGTCCCATAGTAAATGGTCACCACCATGAGGTGAGAGGAGCAAGTGGAAAATACCTTTTGCCTGCCAGTGCTGGAAGGGATTCTCAGGATGGTGGTGATGATAGAAATGTAGGAAGTCAGGGTTAATAGAAATGGTGGTAGTGTGAATAAGGAGGACAGCAGGAAAGCCACAAGTACCATGCTGTGGGTGTCACTGCAGGAGAGTTTTATCACTATGTTGAATTCACACAGGAAATGGTCAATTTTATTGGGACCGCAGAACATTAACATCGATATCCCAGATACTATTATGGAAGCAGCCACAAATCCACTAATCCAAGACCCTACCACTTGCTGGAAGCAGAACCTATCATTCATAAGGGACACATAGTGCAGTGGTTTACATATCGCTAAGTACCTATCATAAGACATCGCTGCCATTTTGAACATGCCAAGACTCCAAAACAATAAAGCTGCATGAAGCAGCCACTCACAGAAATCCCCAGTCCGGAGACTGGCCAGCATCCTGGGCAGTATGTTGGAGGTGTAGCAAGTCTCCAAGCAGGACAGGTTCCCCAAGAAGAAGTACATGGGGGTCTGAAGGTGCGGATCAGCCACAACTAGCACAACAGTGAGGATGTTCCCGGCCATGGTCATGATGTAGATCACTAGAAACAACAGGAAGAGAAGAACCTGCAGTTCTGGGACATTCCCAAATCCCAGGAGGATAAATTCCATGATGAACGTTTGATTTCTGCTTTCATGTGTGCCAGGGGGAGTATCCATGGGAGGGGGGAAGAGAATGCTGCAATGATAATAAAGAGACATTTGCTTTTGTAGTACAGTGCCAACATTTACAATTCAATTATTGCAAAAAAGGACCCTCTGATGATTACCATCCCTAGTCTTACTTGAAGAAACTGGACTGGGGTGTTTACCACCAGCTATCACTGCTGCTGGAGGAATCTAAACATTTTCCTCAGCAATATTGCTTGTATATTTCTCTTGCCACATGATCCGTTGCTGGAGTGACACCTCTCCAATGCACTGTGGGTGGGCTGCATTGTAGCATGGAACTCAGAAGACCTGGGTTTTGTTTCCAACCTTTGGTCAGTCATTTCACCTCTCAGCTGAGAGACCATGCACAATGTTCTGCATTCAGAAATATAGAAACAACTTCCTCTTGCCATCATGTCTGCTGTTTATATTTATGCGCATCAGTGTAGATTTTTTTATAGCCATTTCACTCTGATCATTCTTAATGGAGGACAGATGGAAGGGTGCATTGATTTCTCTACACTGGACCTTTTGGCAACCACATCACTTTACAACCACTCATTTTATTTTTAGTTTTTTCCCCATATCACCCTTGGAGCCCAATAGTGCAATGAATGGAAGTCAATGGGACTGATTATAGTGTGCAAAATTAAGTATGTGGGCAATCTTTGTAAGATCAGGGCCTTAGTTGTGATACCATAGTGATGTAGATAGATAGATTTTTCTGTCCGTGTTGCTAACCTCTAGCTCTGTCTGTTTCCTTCTGTCGTGTATGTCATTCAGAGATGTATTTGAAAATACTTTGGCTATTTCATTAACATGCCCCTTTCAGATAATTAACACAGACGTTAAATGAAATGTGAGGTAACACTGGCCCTCTAACTTCCATTTTTTTAAATCAACGCCCACTTGTATGGTCTGTTGGCCAATTCTCCACCACTGGCATTTCTCGAGAGGATTGAATAACACAGAACAAAGAAGTTATTTCATGAATTGCAGCTTTTCATCATTTCTATTACTTTCTTTTTTGAATTGTCTGAGAACAGAAACAAAAATTCTCCAATATATTCATGATATAAAAGTGCTCATAGAGTTCATCAGTAAAGAATATTTTGTCTCCAGATCATTCTCAGAAAGTGTGTTACTCAAAATTTACACAGTGCTGTTCTGTTACATTTCTCTGGCGGTGTTTCCTCCACCCTTCATTGGATGACTGCCTAGCCTGGCATGTACTATAAGTTGAGGCTTAAAGGTATCATTTAACTTTGTCTCCTGGGCTGTATTTCAGCTTGTTAATCTTAAGGGTCATGTCCTCAGCTGATATAAATCACAATAGCTCCACCGGCATTAATGCAGCTACATCAGTTTATATGAGGTGTGGGTCTGGCCTTGTGTGCTCATATGTTCATGGAACGCAAATGCAAAAGGGTTGTGTGACTGAATGCACCCCTCTATTGCAATAATCTTGGTACAACTTACGCCTTGTGAGGTATCATTTGAAAACTAATAACTTGCTGGTCAATACTATTCTGGTGAAATGTATGTAGCAACATGATATGTCAAATTATGAAATCCCCCTCTATGATGTTATAAGCCCATGTTCAAAAGCACATGGCCCAAAACAAAGAAATGCATGTTTACCTCAGTTTACATATAAATAGTAAACAGGGTCCTCTGGACAGCAAGAGGGGGTAGACTGGTTTCTCAAAGACAAAGGACAAGCTGATGCCTCTAGCCATGTGTTATCAAAGTTGATGGGCAATCGCCTTTCAGGTGGCCATTCTTTGAGCAACTGGTTTGGAATGCAGTATCCAAAACAGAGATGAGAAAAGTATAGAACAAAGCAACAAGTTATGGAGCTGTTACAAACTGGTGGGTTGGATTTTCATGATGTATAGCATTTTGTAACTTGTCAAAACGTATTATAAAGGTAACTAGCTTCAATGCATATTTCTGGAGCATATCTTTTGATTTCCATCCTCTTTGAAACAGCCCGTCACATATCAGAAGACTGTTCTCAGGTCCCCCCTCGGTCGTCTTTTCTCAAGCATGAACACGCCCAGTTTTTTTAACCTTTCCTCACAGCTCAGGTTTGCTAAACCCTTTGATCATTTTCATTGCTCCCCATTGGACTCTCTCCACTTTGTGCACATCTTTCTTAAGCCCTACACACAGTTGTTAGGGAAAAAGGGTTTCCCTCCCATCTAGGGTTGGGGGGGAGCCTTCCCTGGACTTCTGTATTAGCCAAACAAACACAGAGTCAGGACTCTTAGATAAAATGAGGCACTTTAATGCTAGCAAGTACGACAGCTGAAGGGCTCACCAATTCCTACACAGAGAAATATGGCGAAGCCGAGAGCAAAGAACAAGGTAGAGCTTTTATAGCTTGGTTCAACATACTTTGTGATACCTCTTCCAGTTCAAACCGGTCAACCCCTGTTGGTCTGAGTCCTGAGGTATGAACACGGAGGCCCATCTGTATAAGGAATTCTTTCCCCAAACGGGGAACACAGGTTACACATAGTTCAAATTCTTTCTACCCATAAACATAGGGAAAGGACAGATAAGCATAGAAAAAAGACAGAAGCCTAGCTGTACATGATTATAGGGTTGTTTTCTGGTTCTTTTCTTTATCAGTTCCCACCTTTGAGCCTGAAGATAATTATCTTACATGGCTCATTATTCATTGTTTAACATGTTCATATGCTTTTCATCTTGGTTAACAGCACCCTTTCTTACATATAATATCTTCACTGGGCTCATGGCTTTTGTACATACCCGGTGGAAGAGGGCACAACAACTGGACACACAGCAGAACAGCAGACCTACAATCATAAGGAATCCCACTCCATACACAAACAAGGTTTTTAGCCATCCAAAGTTAGGCAACCAGCTGGTGAGCCAGCCCCATAAGTCAAAGCCTACATTGGGAGAAATATAGGTCTGCTTATGAAAGAAGGCTGACACGTTTGCAATTATATTGGCACATTTATTTGGGCATAAGCTTTCTTGGGCTAGAGCCCACTTCATCAGATGCATCTGATGAAGTGGGCTCTCGCCCATGAAAGCTTACGCCCAAACAAATGTGTTAGTCTCTATGGTGCCACAAAGATTCCTCATTGTTTTTGCTGATGCAAACGAACACAGCTACCACTCTGAAACCTTTAATCTATATATTACTGTGGAATCAGCATTGTACAATTTATTTGATAGATAGATAGATAGATAGATAGATAGATAGATAGATAGATAGATAGATAGATAGATAGATAGAGCTTCTCAAAAAAATGGAAAATTGGAGTTTTGGTTAAAACTAAATTTTTCACAGAAAATTAAATTTTCATCAGAAAATCCAAAAGAAATGTATATACTTTTGTTTTAGGGCTGAAATATTTTCACTTCTTGGTAGTTTTTTGCCCTTTTTTAAAAATTTAAAGTCAAAATTTACTGGTGCTAATTTTCCCTATTGGGAAAAAAATCAACCAGCTTTGTCAGACAGTTAGATACATTGATTAAATGGCTAATCTTGCACACAATGTGTCAAAATATCCAATGCATGGAAGCTTATTCTAGAGAAATTCAAACTGTAAATAAGTAATATCTCTTCAACAGTGAGATTAAGTAACAATTGGAACTACTTATCCAGGGATGTGATGGATTTCTATCACCTGAAGTGTTTAAAGTATCTGGCTGGTGAATCTTGCCCATATGCTCAGGGTTTAGCTGATCGCCATATTTGGGGTCGGGAAGGAATTTTCCTCCAGGGCAGATTGGAAGAGGCCCTGGAGGTTTTTCGCCTTCCTCTGTAGCATGGGGCACGGGTCACTTGCTGGAGGATTCTCTGCTCCTTGAAGTCTTTAAACCACGATTTGAGGACTTCAATAGCTCAGACATAGGTAAGGTTTTTTGCAGGAGTGGGTGGGTGAGATTCTGTGGCCTGCGTTGTGCAGGAGGTCAGACTAGATGATCATAATGGTCCCTTCTGACCTTAGTATCTATGAATCTAAAGCAAGACTAATGTAGGAAGTACTGAGAGAATATATATTCCATATAGTATGCAGACTAGATGATTGTAATGGCCCCATTTGCCCTTAAAATCTATAGAAAGATAGATAATTCTTCACTGTATTGGAACTGACCTGCAAGGTAAATTGTTAAAGGAAAAGAGTGATTTCCTGACCCAAAGACATAGTGACAACAAGGTTTTCTTCCCTGATGAATTTGCACATTTAGAGAAAATATTGTGTTAAGACAAAATAAAAAAATCGGGAATATTTTCATTTCAAGGGGTTAAAAACAAGTTTATTTCAATAGTTTTTGTACAATTTTTTCAATCCATTTTTTTTCATTTTGTTGAACATATTATTGAAATGGCTATTAATTCTTTTCATTTGCCAAACAGTGGATAAATGAAACATTTTAAGAATCCTTTAAATGTGATTTTCTTTGAAAAAATATTAAAAATGTCATGATATTTTTTGCAGAAAATTACATTTTTTGATTATTTTCATAGGAAAAAACACATATAACTAAGGACCACACACATGAACAAGAGTTTACCAGAGGGGTGGGTGTTAAGGGTTGGGGCACAGCATGCTGAGCTCTGATTGGGCAGGGATGGTGTCCCTAGCCTCTGTTTGCCAAAAGCTGGGAATGGGTGACACAACGGGAGACACAACGGGTATCACTTAATGGTTACCTGTTCTGTTCATTCTCTCTGGGGCACCTGGCATTGGCCACTGTGATAAGATAGGATACTGGGTTAGATGGACCTTGGGTCTGACCCAGTATGGCCATTCTTATGTACCTCCATTTCATGCAAAGGTTAGCAAATCGAGTTTGCCTTTACTGATTTTTGTGGGAAAGGCACACATTTCACAAGAGCTTTCCTCAGGGCCCTGTTCACCTCCTTGTTTCTCAGGCTGTAGATGAGGGGGTTGACCATGGGAGTCAGGACTGTGTAGAAGACAGAGAATACTTTGTTCAGGTTTCCCACTGTAGCACGATCTGGTAGCATGTAGACAATCATTAGTGTTCCATAGAAAATTGTCACCAAAATGAGGTGAGAAGAGCAGGTGGAAAAGGCCTTTTGCCTCTTGGTGGTGGAAGGGATTCTCAGGATAGAGGCGATGATAGAAATGTAGGATGTCACAGTTAATAGGAATGTGGGAAGAGTGAAGATGGAGGCAAGTATGCAGGTCACAAGTTCCATCTGGCTGGTGTCGCTGCAGCAGAGTTTGATCAGAGGGGTGAAATCACAGAAGAAATGATCAATTTCATTTGGGCCGCAGAAAGTGGACTGTGCTAACAAAGATGTTGTGACAGTGCTAGCCAGAAAGCCACTAATCCAAGACAAAGATGCCATCTGGAGGCACAAGCTGACATTCATCTGCATTGCATAGTGCAGGGGTTTACATATTGCTAAGTACCGATCATAAGACATCACTGCTAGGAGAGCACATTCTACAGCTACCAGGGAGCTGAACCAATTAAATTGCATGATGCACCCGCTAACAGAAATGGTTCTGTCCCCTGTCAGGAGACTGGCCAGCATCCTGGGCAGGATGGTGGAGGTATAGCCGATCTCCAAGCAGGACAGGTTCCCCAGGAAGAAGTACATGGGGGTGTGCAGGTGTTGATTAGCCACAATTAGAACAACAATGAGGATGTTCCCAGACATGGTCACTAAGTAGATCACTAGGAACAGCAGGAAGAGAAGAATCTGTAGTTCAGGGAGATCCCCAAATCCCAGCAGGATTAATTTTGTGATGGGCGTTTGATTTCCAGCTTCTGCATGGGTCTGGAAGTGAAGCTGGGGGAAGAAAAGAAACTTTATAGTATGTTTAGTATTAACTAAGTATCAACTAGTATTGCAAGGAGATCAGTTTTATACAAAACTGGTTTACATGTGTTCCAAATTTTATTTTTATTTTTTCTTGTGGAGTTTTCACTCAGATCTCTCCTTACGGCAATCATATGGAGGCTCAGTGTCTCTACAAAAACCATTACTGGCTTTATTGGAAACTCGATTATACTGAAAATGCATGTCCACTTTTTTGTCCTTTGATAAAGCACTCAGACACCGCAGCAATGATCATGTGAGAGAGAGAGAGAGCTTGTTTGAATCAAAGAATGGGAAGTCAGACAAACAGAGATAGATTGAGATTGATGGACAGAAGAATGGATAGGCAGATTGACAAAGAGAGAGACAAAGTAACACACACTCAAGAATGAATGAGCAGAGAGAGAGAGTAATTGTTGGAAGTGAAGTATAGTGAGGCAGATGAACATAGATAGATATCTTTCATTATTACCGCTTTCCAGGTTTTGCCCTCTGTCAAGGTTCCTTCCCCATTCTGAACTCTAGGGTACAGATGTGGGGACCTGCATGAAAAAACCATTAAGCTTATTTTTACCAGCTTAGGCTAAAACTTTCCCAAGGTACAAACTATTTTACCTTTTGTCCCTGGACTTTATTGCTGCCACCACCAAGCGTCTAACAAATATATAACAGGGAAAGAGCCCGCTTGAAAACGTCTTTCCCCCCAAAATCCTCCCCAAACCCTACACCCCTTTTCCTGGGGAAAGCTTGATAAAAATCCTCACCAATTTGCATAGGTGACCACAGACCCAAACCCTTGGATCTTAAGAACAATGAAAAAGCAATCAGGTTCTTCAAAGAAGAATTTTAATTGATGAAAAAGTAAAAGAATCACCTCTGTAAAATCAGGATAGTAAATACCTTGCAGGGTAGTCAGATTCAAAACATAGAGAATCCCTCTAGGCAAAACCTTAAGTTCCAAAAAGACACACAGACAGAAATCTACATTCCATTCAGCACAGCTGTTTTATCAGCCATATAAACAAAACAGGTTTCAGAGTAACAGCCGTGTTAGTCTGTATAATCATAAGTAATAAACAATAAATAATAAAACAAAAAAACTTCAAATCCAGACTCCAGCGAGAAACTGCTGAATTGGAATTCATTTGCAAATTGGATACTATTAATTTAGGCTTAAATAGAGACTGGGAGTGGCTAAGTCATTATGCAAGGTAGCCTATTTCCCCTTGTTTTTTCCTACCCCCCCCCCAGACGTTCTGGTTAAACTTAGATTTATGCTGGAAATGGCCCACCTTGATTATCATGCACATTGTAGGGAGAGTGGTCACTTCGGATGGGCTATTACCAGCAGGAGAGTGAGTTTGTGGGGGGGGGGGGGGGGCGGAGGGTGAGAAAACCTGGATTTGTGCTGGAAATGGCCCACCTTGATTATCATACACATTGTAAAGAGAGTGGTCACTTTGGATGGGCTATTACCAGCAGGAGAGTGAGTTGGGGGGGGGGGGCGGAGGGTGAGAAAACCTGGATTTGTGCTGGAAATGGCCCAACTTGATTATCATACTCATTGTAAGGAGAGTGATCACTTTAGATAAGCTATTACCAGCCGGAGAGTGGGGTGGGAGGAGGTATTGTTTCATGGTCTCTGTGTATATAATGTCTTCTGCAGTTTCCACAGTATGCATCCGATGAAGTGAGCTGTAGCTCACGAAAGCTTATGCTCAAATAAATTGGTTAGACTCTAAGGTGCCACAAGTACTCCTTTTCTTTTTATAAACAAAACAGAATCTAACGCATCTCTAGCTAGATTACTTACTAAGTTCTAAGACTCCATTCCTGTTCTGTCCCCGGCAAAAGCATCACACAGACAGAGAGAACCTTTGTTTCTCCTCCCCACCTCCTCCAGCTCTGAAAGTATTCTGTCTCCTCATAGGTCATTTTGGTCAGGTGCCAGCGAGGTTATCCTAGCTTCTTAACCCTTTACTGGTGAAAGGGTTTTTCCTCTGGTCAGGAGGGATTTTAAAGGTGTTTACCCTCTCTTTATATTTATGAGACCCTCCAATTCAATACATATTCAGTTTGGCTTTCCCTCTATGAATTGCCTGCATCTTCCCAGGCTGAATTTTGTTTTCTCCTTTTCTACCCATATTTCTAACCTCTGACTCTTTCTGCATCCTGACTTCAAACGCTCAATGGAATTCAGTTCCAAACCAATAATGGAGGAAGACATTCCTCTGAAACCCCTTCTACTTTCCCTCTTGCTAATACTGACTCTAAATCAACACAGTGATTTACATCTGCTACTCCCTGGTGAAGGAAATGTCAAAAAAAAGGTTATGACTCCTTTCTGTCTAAAGTATTATGACCCCAATTCAAGAAGATACTCAACTTGCACTTAGTTTTTAGCACAGGAGCAGTCCGATTAACTTACATGGGATTGCTCATAAGCTTAAAGTTATGCATATGTTTAAGTACCTTCCTGAATCAGAGCCTATAGTGGTTTCCAACTTAGAGGGGCAAATAGAATCATAGAATCATAGAATATAAGGGTTGGAAGGGACCCCAGAAGGTCATCTAGTCCAACCCCCTGCTCGAAGCAGGACCAAATCCCAGTTAAATCATCCCAGCCAGGGCTTTGTCAAGCCTGACCTTAAAAACCTCTAAGGAAGGAGATTCTACCACCTCCCTAGGTAACGCATTCCAGTGTTTCAGTTGCAGTGGAAACAAAGGATTCGGCAAGATGATCTATCAAATCTTTTATCTTTCCTAAAGAGGATAGAAAACTGTGGAACTACTTACAAAGGGATGTGATATAGTCTCTGTCACTTAAAGTTATAAAAGTCATGACTGAATATGTTTCTTAAAGGTATGCCCTAATTTCAACCAGAAGTTGTCATTCTATGCAAGAATCACTGGCTGAAATTATCTTGCCTGTATTATGCAGGAGGTCAGACTAGATGACCATAATGGTTCTTTCTGTCCTTAAATTCGATAAATCTGTAAATTGGTTTACCTTTAAGAAGGAGGTATTACCAGCCAAAATCTCTGATGTGAACTCTTCACTCATAGTATTGACACCAGGATATGGGTTCTGCTGTCTATCTTCCATCCTCCTCCTCATCATTATGATGCATCTGGAGGAGCATCCATGGAGTCAGTGCCTATGTTCAGGTGAGATCGTTCAATAAGGAGCCCTGCCTATGCTTGACTATATGTGTCAGTTCTGCTACCCAGCTGCATTCATTTCGCCTTCTATCAGTCTATTGAATGTCAGTGTCTCTCCTAATTCCTTATTTATTCGTTGTGGGAGAAGGGGAAACCTCCCTTGACATTTTAGCTGATGGCGGCAATAACAATGGCAGGGGTTTCCATGTGGGATTTGAACACAGTCCTCCCTTTTGTTCTTTTGAAAAAATCAGCCATTTTATTTATCGTTAGATATAGAGATGGTCCAGACTCTTTTTTAAAAACTTTTGTTTTCCACTGGAAAATGCCAGTTTATCAACACTGACACTGTTCTTTCAGAAGAGAAAGTTTTGACACATTTCCTTGTGTTGGGAATCCAAAATGACTGAGCTTGTCCTCATCCACAAAAATCCTCATCTCAACATTTCCTAAATGAAAAGCTTCCAATTATTGTTGCAGCCACATTTGCATGTTTGCATTTCACATTGAAATTTATTTTAACTTATTGCAAAAAATAAAAAGGTCAAAATTGAAATGAAACATTTTGAAATTGTGGGAGCAATGCATGTCAGCTGACCCAATCTCAGTTTTGTGGGGGGTGGGAGGGATTATCTTTTCACAGTAACATTCAGGTTGAGATTTTCAGAGTTGCCCAAGGGAGTTAGATGCCTAATTTCCATTAGAAGGAAGGGGAATGGACGTCCCATACCTTAAAGGGCTCTGAATCTCTCATACAACCCTTGTCCACTGATCAAAGGCAAAGTATGTTATCTCAGTATGGTTTCTATATTTCTGTTGTTATTGGTTTAATGCCAAGAGATCTCAGCTGAGACCAGGGCCCCATTGTGCTAAGTCCTGTGCGTGCACATAGTAAAAAACAGATCCTGCCGTGCTGAGAGTACAATCTAAATGGATTAAAGGTGGGAGTGGAAACTGAGTCACATAGCAGGGAAGTGACAGTGCTAAAAGTCAGTGGTAGCGTTAGAAAAGGAGCCCAGGTTTTCTGACTCCTTGTCCCAGGCTCTATAAAGTGTGCACAGCATTACTTCTACAAACTGTTGGCATTATCGAGTCATTTAAAGGCTCATATTTTCAAAGTTTCAAAGTTGCCCAGAAGATACGAACATACAGTTCCAACCACATCATGTGGGCATCTCTAAAACTCCCAGCTAAAATCTGTACATTTAACCCTGCAGGAAACTCAATATTTGTGACTTTATTTAGTCACAGGAACATGCAAACTCAGACTGACCAAAATCACAAACACTTTTAGAGCTCATGTAGTGAATTTTGTGGATCTCAATTTAAATGTCAAGGTGCTGTTAAGTTATCAACATCATCTCTATGTCGATCTCTTCAGAGATTCTTTACAGCCTATGGACTCAGGCTTACAAGCACTTTCAATAGACTATGTACCTGAGAAAAGTTACTCATATGTATGTGTTGGTATGACCCACTCATGAGTGTATATTACCAGCCTCCGTCCCTAACCCCGAAGCCCCGTGCTAATCCATAGAGTATATGACTTTTACAGCCCATACTTACAAAGGTTTGGCTTTTTAGCTCATTCTGTACTGGTTCATATATTTAGCCCTTAACACTCCCTGTTCAGTTCTGGATGTGCCAGCCACAATGGTGGTTGGAATATTTAGGACTAGGTCTCAATGAACATATATTAAAGCAGCAATCCTAAAAGTACAGTGCAAACCTTTGATCCTTAAAATTTGAGGGTTTCCAAGCTGCCTAGGAGAATGGGCCCCCAATTCCCATTAGATTTAATGGGATTTGAGTATCCATATCAGCAAGGCAGCTTTGAAAATCTCAGCTAAAATCTCTAAGTTTAAAATGACATGAAACTCAGCATTTATAATTCTATCAAGCCATATTAAGATGCAAAATTTGGACTGACAAAAAACACAGAAATCTTGTCCCTTTTTTGCTTGCAAAAAACCCCATAACTACCAAATAACAAACAAAGAAAGAAACAAAAAACCCTCTTAACTGAAAAATCTGAAAACCAAACATTTTCAGTCCAAACACAACTTTTGTTTTCAGCTGAAATGTCTTGGTTTTCAACCAAACCCCTAATATTTTCATCTGGAAAACCCTAAATATATTTTATTTGACAAAAAAATTTTTTTTTGGTTGGGGGAGCTAAAAAAAAAAGGATTGTCAGGGTTTCTTTTTGATAAGCCGAGTCACTTCTTTCCAGTATAAGTCCCCCATCCTGCAAGTATGACCAGTTTTTCTTTGTCCTAGATGTATAACCTCTATTCAGCACTGGTGAGGCCACATCTGGAGTACTGCATCCAGTTTTCGGCCCCCCACTACAGAAAGGATGTGGACAAATTGCAGCATGGGCTGTAAAAGTCATATACTCTATGGGGCTTTGGGGTTAGGGACGGAGGCTGGAAAAAAATGTCATTTTTTCAGGAACCCAGATAAAGTTTGGTGGTGGCAGTGGAAGTCCAAGGGCAAAGGGTAAAATAGTTTGTACCTTGGGGAAGTTTTAACCTAAGCTGGTAAAAGTAAGCTTAGGAGGTTTTCATGCAGGTCCCCACATCTGTACCCTAGAGTTCAGAGTGGAGAAGGAACCTTGACATGGTGGCAGAGTGGTGGGATTAACCTGAAATCAATTTGAGATCAATTTAAGATTTTTTGAACCAGAAAAACAGATTTTAAAAGGAAATTTTTAAAATCCTTTGGGCTGCTAGAAAGCAGCTCTCCAACTGGAAATAGTTGGAAGGGTGGTTTTTTTTGCTTTGCTTCGGGGCCAGAGCAGAGATAAAAGGGAATTATCTTTTCTGAATTGCAGTTTTTTCTACCTAAAGGCAGAGTAGTTGTATAAGTAGGGGCATAGCGAGCAGATCGAGGGACGTGATCGTTCCCCTCTATTCGACATTGGTGAGGCCTCATCTGGAGTACTGTGTCCAGTTTTGGGCCCCACACTTCAAGAAGGATGTGGATAAATTGGAGAGAGTCCAGCGAAGGGCAACAAAAATGATTAGGGGTCTGGAACATATGAGTTATGAGGAGAGGCTGAGGGAGCTGGGATTGTTTAGCCTGCAGAAGAGAAGAATGAGGGGGGATTTGATAGCTGTTTTCAACTACCTGAAAGGGGGTTCCAAAGAGGATGGCTCTAGACTGTTCTCAATGGTATCAGATGACAGAACGAGGAGTAATGGTCTCAAGTTACAGTGGGGGAGGTTTAGATTGGATATTAGGAAAAACTTTTTCACTATGAGGGTGGTGAAACACTGGAATGCGTTACCTAGGGAGGTGGTAGAATCTCCTTCCTTAGAGGTTTTTAAGGTCAGGCTTGACAAAGCCCTGGCTGGGATGATTTAACTGGGAATTGGTCCTGCTTTGAGCAGGGGGTTGGACTAGATGACCTTCTGGGGTCCCTTCCAACCCTTATATTCTATGATTCTATGATTCTAGTTAACCTCCTGCAAGGAAATTCACAAGTCTTCACAGACCTGAAGTTTTTCTTTTACCTAAAAGTAACTAGAGGGGTTTTCTGCCTATTTGCCTGGAGACAAAGGTGTTAGGGTTTTTTTTTTTTTAGGATTTCTCTGTAGTTTTTTTTTTTTTTTAGGATTTCTCTGCAATCACTATCAGAGAATATAGGTATCATATTCAGCACAGCAAAATTTTACAAGCCAAGTCTTTTTTTTTTGTTTTGGTTTTCTGTCTAACTCTTGGGTGTAAATTTAGTTAAAAACAGAGAGGTTAGGATGACAGACTCCACAGCTCAACAAAAGCTGGAATTAGCCAGATTTGAGGCTCAGGAAAAATAAAAGGAACATGAAAGACAGATAGAACTCATGCGGATGGAAATGGAGGCAAAGGACAAAGAAATGGAGGCAAAGGACAAAGAAAGGGAGGCAGCGAAAGAGACAGAACAACACCAAGCGGCTGCTCACAGGAGAGCTATGGAGGCAAAGGAAAAAGAACTGGAGGAGAAGGAAAAAGAGAGGAAGCATGAACTGGAGATGGAGAAGGCAAGGGCTCCGCAGAATATACCAACAAACCCTAGCAATCCTTCTCCAGGTACCACTTCCCAGCCCAGAAAGTTCCCCACCTACAAGGCAGGTGATGATATCGAGGCCTTCTTAGAAACTTTGAAAGGGCCTGCCATTAAATTTCACCCAAGTACCCCATTCTCCAAGCCTAATATGTTGACTAAAGCACCTTCTGGACAAGAATTCAGTCTTGATCTGAAGACATCAAGAGATGAAGAATCTCACTCTTCCTTGGTAGTTTGTTCCACTGATTAATCAACATCAGAAAGTGTGCCTAATTTCTAATCTGGATTTTTCTGGCTTCAGTTTCCAGCCATTGGTTCTTGTTACGCCTTTCTCCACTAGATTAAAGAACACTTTCATACTCAGTATTTTCTCCCAGTGAATGTAATGTAATTTCTCCCTGTGATCAACTCCCCTCTCAATCTTGATTGAATTATCTAGCTCTCTCACTGTTGGGCATATTCTCCAACCCTTGGATCATTTGTGTGTGTGTGAGTTTTTCTTTCTTTCTTTCTTTCTTTCTTGCACCCTCCCATTTTTTCATCATGCTTTCGAAGGATGCAAAACTGGATGCAGTATTCCAGTACCAGTCTCAGCCAATGCCGTATATGCAAATAAAATCCTCACCTCCTCATTACTCCCCTGTTTATACATGCAAGGATCACATTAGCCCTGTTTTTCATATCATTGCACTGGGAAATTTTGTTCAGTTCTTTGTCCACTATGACCTCTAAATCCTTCTCACTCCTTTTTTCCTGGATAGAGTCTCCCATTCTGTACATATGTCTGGGATTCCATACTGGAAAACTTTGCCTTTTTCTCTTTTAAAATATATTCAGTTTGTCTAGGCCCAACTTACTAAAAGCTTCAGATCACTCTGTGTGACTGCGTTTTTCCTCATCTTGATTTACCACTCTGCTAACCTTTGTGTCTTCTATAAATTTTATCAGCAATGATTTTGTATTTTCTTCCAGATCTTTGATGAAAATGTTGCAATGCTGCAATGACCTATTGGCCATGTTAAAACTCTCCTGTAGTGATACACACCAGGTCAGGCTGGTTACCTTTGTGTTGGTGTCTGTAGGGACATTACCCCATTTCTGCTATCAGTGGCCTCCTACGTTTATACCATCATCAGCATCCTGAGAATCAAGACCACCACCGGGAGGAAAAAGGATTTCTCCACCTGCTCCTCTCACCTGATTGTGGTGACCATCTTCTAAGGGACCTTGATCGTTGTGTATCTGTCACCGACAGCTGACACTTGGAGAGAGCTGAATAAAGTCTTCCCTCCCTTTCACGTGGTCCTGACTACCGCCATCAACCCCCTCATCTAAAGCAGTGAATCAGTGCATGCCTTTCAAAAAAAGCCACCATGTTCCATGTGTATTTTAGAGGCTTTTCAATGCTGAGATAAAATTGTCATTTTAAAAATAGCACGGGAAGACAATGAAAATATAGCTTGTCTTGTCATTTATTGAGGTTCTGTTTCTTCTCAAGAAAGTCATACGGGGAAAATTCTGCCTGGCCAACACAATTATTATTATATACAGTAGAATTTCAGAGTTACAGACACCTCGGGAATGGAGGTTGTTTGTAACTCTTAAGTGTTATGTAACTCTGAACAAGACGTTAAGGGGTTCAATGGGGGAGGGGGATTGAATCATAGAATCATAGAATCATAGAATATCAGGGTTGGAAGGGACCTCAGGAGGTCATCTAGTCCAACCCCCTGCTCAAAAGCAGGACCCATCCCCAATTAAATCATCCCAGCCAGGGCTTTTTCAAGCCTGATTCCACCACCTCCCTAGGCAAAGCATTCCAGTGTTTCACCACCCTCCTAGTGAAAAAGTTTTTCCTAATATCCAACCTAAACCTCCCCCACTGCAACTTCAGACCATTACTCCTTGTCCTGTCCTCTTCCACCACTGAGAATTGTCTAGAACCATCCTCTCTGGAACCACCTCTCAGGTAGTTGAAAGCAGCTATAAAATCCTCCCTCATTCTTCTCTTCCGCAGACTAAAAATCCCAGTTCCCTCAGCCTCTCCTCATAAGTCATGTGTTCCAGACCCCAATCATTGGATTATTTTATATTACAAATTGTATATTATAGTCATGCCTAGAAGCCCTACCTGGGATTGGGGCTCCATTGTACTAAGTACCGTACATACAAACAGTGAGAGACAGCCCCTACCCCAAAGAATTCACAGTCCAAATAGACAAGGCAGACACAGGGTGGGAGGAGGAGCAGAGGCACTGGGAGGGGAAAGAACTTTCCCAAGATTACACACTCAAGCCTGGGCTACACCTAAAAATTAGGTTGACCTAGCTACATTGATGAGGACTGTGAAAAATGTCATGTCCTGTGCGATTTAGGGGGTCTAATGAAGACCCACTAAATTGACAGCAGAGCACTCTCTGGTCGACCACTGTACTCCAATCATAGAATCATAGAATTCTAGAAGGAAGGAAGGAGATTCCACCACCTCACTAGGTAACGCATTCCAGTGCTTCACCACCCTCCTAGTGAAAAAGTTTTTCCTAATATCCAACCTAAACCTCCCTCACTGCAACTTGAGACCATTACTCCTTGTTCTGTCATCTGCTACCACTGTGAACAGTCTCGATCCATCCTCTTTGGAACCCCCTTTCAAGTAGTTGAAAGCAGCTATCAAATCCCCCCTCATTCTTCTCTTCTACAGACTAAACAATCCCAGTTCCCTCAGCCTCTCCTCATAAGTCCTGTGTTCCAGACCCCTAATCATTTTTGTTCCCCTCCACTGGATGCTTTCCAACTTTTTCACATCCTTCTTGTAGTGTGGGGCCCAAAACTAGACACAGTACTCCAGATGAGGCCTCACCAATATCAAATAGAGGGGAACGATTACATCCCTCTATCTGCTGGCTATGCCCCTACTTATAGAGCCCAAAATGCCATTGGCCTTCTTGGCAACAAGGGCACACTGTTGACTCATATCCAGCTTCTCATCCACTGTCACCCCTAGGTCCTTTTCTGCAGAACTCCTGCTGAGCCATTCGGTCCCTAGTCTGTAGCGGTGCATGGGATTCTTCCGTCCTAAGTGCAGGACTCTGCACTTGTCCTTGTTGAACCTCATCAGATTTCTTTTGGCCCAATCCTCCAATTTGTCTAGTTCCCTCTGGATCCTATCCCTTCCCTCCAGCGTAACTACCTCTCCTCCCAGTTTAGTGTCATCTGCAGACTTGCTGAGGGTGCAATCCACACCATTCTCCAGATCATTTATGAAGATATTGAACAAAACTGGCCCCAGGACTGACCCTTGGGGCACTCCACTTGATACCGGCTGCCAACTAGACATGGAGCCATTGATCACTACCCGTTGAGCCCGACAATCTAGCCAACTTTCTATCCACCTTATAGTCCATTCATCCATCCTGTACTTCTTTAAGTTGCTGGCAAGAATACTGTTGGAGACTGTGTGAAAAGCTTTGCTAACGTCAAGGAAGATAGGACAACTGACCAGGGAAGAGTATAATATCATTGCTCGGGCATGTAGGAATGAAATCAGGAAGACTTTAGCTTTGCTAAAGTCAAGAAACAATATATCCACTGCTTTCCCCTCATCCACAGAGCCAGTTATCTTATCATAGAAGGCAATTAAATTAGTCAGGCATGACTTGCCCTTGGTGAATCCATGCTGACTGTTTCTGATCACTTTCCTCTCCTCTAAGTGCTTCAGAATGGATTCCTTGAGGACCTGCTCCATGATTTTTCCGGGGACTGAGGTGAGGCTGACTGGCCTGTAGTTCCCAGGATCCTCCTTCTTCCCTTTTTTAAAGATTGGCACTACATTAGCCTTTTTCCAGTCATCCGGGACCTCCCCCGTTTGCCATGAGTTTTCAAAGATAATGGCCAATGGCTCTGCAATCACAGCCGCCAATTCCTTTAGCACTCTCGGATGCAACGCGTCCGGCCCCATAGACTTGTGCACGTCCAACTTTTCTAAATAGTCCATAACCACCTCTTTCTCCACAGAGGGCTGGCCACCTGCTCCCCATGCTGTGCTGCCCAGTGCAGCAGTCTGGGAGCTGACCTTGTTCGTGAAGACAGAGGCAAAAAAAGCATTGAGTACATTAGCTTTTTCCACATCCTCTGTCACTAGGTTGCCTCCCTCATTCAGTAAGGGGCCCACACTTTCCTTAGCTTTCTCCTTGTTGCCAACATACCTGAAGAAACCCTTCTTGTTACTCTTAATATCTCTTGCTAGCTGCAACTCCAGATGCGATTTGGCCTTCCTGATCTCCAGGTGCAATTTGGCCTTCCTGATTTCACTCCTACATCTCCGAGCAATATTTTTATACTCTTCCCTGCTCATTTGTCCAATCTTCCACTTCTTGTAAGCTTCTTTTTTGTGTTTAAGATCAGCAAGGATTTCACTGTTAAGCCAAACTGGTTGCCTGCCATATTTACTATTCTTTCTGCAGTTCGGGAGGGTTTGTCCCTGTAACCTTTAAAATACAGCCAGCTCTCCTGGACTCCTTTCCCCCTCATGTTATTCTCCCAGGGGATCCTGCCCATCAGTTCCTTGAGGGAGTCAAAGTCTGCTTTTCTGAAGTCCAGGGTCCGTATTCTGCTGCTCTCCTTTCTTCCTTGTGTGAGGATCCTGAACTTGACCATCTCATGGTCACTGCCTCCCAGGTACCCATCCAATTTTGCTTCTCCTACTAATTCTTCCCGGTTTGTGAGCAGCAGGTCAAGAAGAGCTCTGCCCCTAGTTGGTTCCTCCAGCATTGCACCAGGAAGTTGTCCCCTACACTTTCCAAAAACTTCCTGGATTGTCTGTGCACCGTCGTAGTGCTCTCCCAGCAGATTTCAGGGTGATTGATGTCTCCCATGAGAACCAGGGCCTGTGATCTAGTAACTTCCTTTAGTTGCTGGAGTTCCAGCTCTCCAAGAAGAGTGAGAGGGGACATGATAACAGTTTTCAAGTACATAAGAGGTTGTTACAAGGAGGAGGGAGAAAAATTGTTCTTCTTAACTTCTGAGGATAGGACAAGAAGCAATGGGCTTAAACTTCAGCAAGGGAGGTTTAGGTTGGACACTAGGAAAAATTTCCTAACTGACAGGGTGGTTAAGCACTGGAATAGATTGCCTAGGGAAGTTGTGGAGTCTCCATCACTGGAGATTTTTAAGAGCAGCTTAGACAAACACCTGTCAGGGATGGACTAGATAATACTTAGTCCTGCCTTGAGTGCAGTGGACTGGACTAGATGACCTCTCAAGGTCCCTTCCAGTCCTATGATTCTATGTTTTTGACACAACTTTGTTCAAAAACATAAAGTAAACCAAATAAACAAACAAATAAAAATGCAATTCACTATGGTTGAAATATTCCATTTTCACTTTATTAGGATGGAACATTTTGATTTTTTTATTTGAAATATCTTCTTTTGTTTAGAAATGAATTTTATGTTATATCATAACTTGTAGTGGAATATAATGTAAAATACTACACAATGCAATTAAAATAACATAAAAATAAAATATCACAAATTCGAATACAAAAATAAAAGTAAAATTATATATAATAAAACTTTAAAAAGTCAAAATTGAACCAATGTGTTTTATTATTTTGTATCAGGTCTATCTCTGCTATATACCAGAAAGAAAGAAAAAAATCCTGACCATCATTTGATAATCACATTGGTTGATAGCGCTAAATACGCCAGTTTGGTTCACTTCAGGTGCTATTCCCATTCATTCTCACCACCAAATATATTTTTTACCATCTTTTTAAGCCACTGGCCTGTATAACATCCTCAGTTAAGGATGCACTGAGAAGAAGTGGACTTTCACTTACTCTGCTTTTAACCTTATTTTCTATTTTATTGTTTCACTTTTTCTTTCTCTTGAGAAAGTTTGGCCTTCTCTAATAATTCATTACATTATATATGGGCTGGTCAAAAAAATTCTGCTGAAACTTCTTTTGAACAGAAAATTAGATTTTCAAGGAAATATTTCATGAAAAGTGTCTTTTTTCCATAGAAAATTGCCTTGAAAAATTAATACTCTAAAGATTCAATGGGAGATGGGCACCTAATTTCTATAGGAAATGTCCTCAAATCTCAGGGACATCAGAGTTCTCAGTGGGAATTGGGAGCATTTAAGGGCAATTCCCAGCACCTTGCAGGATTGAGCCCTGTACAGTTGTGGTGTTTTCAATCTCTCTGGCTGGGATTCTCAAAGAAACCCAAAAGATCAATGAATCTGTAAACTTCAGGGGTCGTACCCTATGACTGGAGAATTGCTAATATAGGTCCTATCTTTAAGAAAGGGAAAAAAGTGATCCAGCAAACTGCAGACCTTTTAGTTTGACCTCAATTGTATGCAAGGTCTTGGAACAAATTTTGGAAGACAAAGCAGTTAAGAACATAGAGGTGAACAGTAATTGGGATAAAATGCAACACAGTTTTACAAAAGGTTGATCATGCTGGACCAACCTGATCTCCTTCTTTGAGAAGATAACGGATTTTTTAGACAAAGGAAATGTAGTAGATCTAATCTACCTGGCTTTCAGTAAGGCATTTGATACAGTTCCACCTGGGAAATTATTAGTTAAATTGGAGAAGATGGGGATTAATATGAAAATTGAAAGGTGGATAAAGAACTGGTTAAAGGGAAGACTACAATGGGTCATACCAAAAGGTGAACTATCAGGGTTGAAGGAGGTTACTAGTGGAGTTCCTCAGGGATCGGTCTTGGGACCAATTTTATTTGACATTTTTTATTACTGATCTGGGCATCCCTGTAAACTGGAATTAATAGAAATGGAACAAAAATAATAGTGCAAAGTGCAAGTTCATGCATTTAGGAACTAACAACAATATTTTTTGCTATAAACTGGGGACGTATCCGTTGGAAGTGGCAGAGGAGGAGAAAGACCTGGGTATATTGGTTGATCACAGGATGACTATGAGCCACCAATGTGATGCAGCTGTGAAAAAGGGCTAATGCAGTCCTAGGATGCATCAGGAAAGACATTTCCAGTAGAGACAGAAAAGTGTTAATATATTATACAAGGCACTGATGAGACCTCATCTGGAATACTGAGCAATTCTGGTCTCCCATGTTTGAGAAAGATGAATTCAAACTGGAACAGGTGCAGAGAAGGGTTACTAGGGTGATCAGAGGAATGGAAAACCTACCTTGTGAGAGGCGGCTCAAAGAACGTGGCTTGTTTACCCTAACTAAAAGAAGACTGAGGAGGGATATGATTGAGGAGAGGCTGAGGGATCTGGGATTGTTTAGCCTGCAGAAGAGAAGAATGAGGTGGGATTTGATAGCTGCTTTCAACTACCTGAAAGGGGGTTCCAAAGAGGATGGCTCTAGACTGTTCTCAATGGTAGCAGATGACAGAACGAGGAGTAATGGTCTCAAGTTGCAGTGGGGGAGGTTTAGATTGGATATTAGGAAAAACTTTTTCACTAAGAGGGTGGTGAAACACTGGAATGCGTTACCTAGGGAGGTGGTAGAATCTCCTTCCTTAGAGGTTTTTAAGGTCAGGCTTGACAAAGCCCTGGCTGGGATGATTTAACTGGGAATTGGTCCTGCTTCGAGCAGGGGGTTGTACTAGATGACCTTCAGGGGTCCCTTCCAACCCTGATATTCTATGATTCTATGATTCTATGATTGCTCTCTATAAATACATCAGAGGAAAAATATCAGGGAGGGAGAGGAGTTATTTAATTTAAGCCCCAATGTGTACACAAGAACAAATGGATATAAACTGGACATCAACACGTTTAGACTTGAAATTAGATAAAGGTTTCTATCCACCAGAGGAATGAAGTTTGGAACAGACTTCCAAGGAGAGCAGTAGGGGCCAAAAAAAAACTAACTGACCACCTTATTTGGGACTAGGAAGGAATTTCCCCCAGGTCAGACTGGCAGAGCCCCTGGGGGCTTCCACCTTCCTCTGCAGAATGGTGCACGAGTAACTTGCTGGTTTAAACTAGTGTAAATGGTGAATTCTCTGAAACTTGAAGTCTTTAAATCATTATTTGAGGTCTTCAGTATCTCAGACGGAGGTTAGGGGGTCTATGAGAGGAGTGGGTGGGTGAGGTTCTGTGGCCTGCAATGGGTAGGAGATCAGACTAGATGATCATGATGGTTCCTTCTGGACTTAAAGTTTATGAATCTATGAGGCCCATAGCGGTATTTAGGTGCCTAAAAAAGCAGCTGGGTGTCCAGAGGGATATTCAATAGTGCCCAAGCCCCTAACTCCCACTTGTATGCCTTTAAAAACTGTCCCTTATGCTCCTAAATCACATAGGTGCTTCTGTAAATTGCACTTGTTAGCTTCCAGTTTCCCGAGCCCTTACAAAGTCCTGAGGTGGGCTGCGGCTGCAGGTGCTACCATGATACAAACCATAAATTATCATAATAAAATATTGCTCTTTGGCTCAATCTGCCACCATCCCAGTGGTTTTCCCTGTGACCATTCCTGCCCAGCAATTCTCAGCTGCTAGTTCAGTTGCAGAGCTTCCCAAGGGGCTTTCCCGGTACTTGTGTACATTGAAAATGCTGTGAATGACCCAGCTCGACTCAAATCACAGGGGATGCACAAGGGGAGGGTGGTTTCACACATAATTCAATTACGGGCTCTGGCCAGGGATGTGGGACCCACAGTGAGAGGTTGATTAGATGTGAAATGACAAGCGACGGGAGTGTCAGTCATTGCAGCTACAGACACATCAAAGATGCTCCCAGCATTGCCTCTGGGATGCCCAGCTGGTAAGAACCCCATTCATCTAGTCTAATGAGACCCTACAGGACATGCACAGCTACACCGTTTCCTTGCCGTGACTTCCTACCTTAATTAGCAGGGATGCAATTTTTAACCAAGCTCTAAAAAGTCCCTGTAGACCCAGGGCACTGACTGGGCTTAGGGCCAAAAAAATCCTTCACCTAATGAAACACCCAGAAAAAAAAAGGCTTCTGATTTTATTCTTTCACAGCTTGGTTCCCAACTAGCAAAAGACAGCAGAGAGACAAATCTCTGTTAGTATGCCTGCTTAATACATTAGGTGAAAGCAAGGGGAACAATCATAATACAAATACAAACCTATTGTCATTATTATTAATAAATTGGGCACATATTACAACAATAGTTTACTTTTATAGTCTTATTGATGATGATCAGAAATTGGCCTATGTTCATATGCCTATTGTCATATAGCGATAATAATAATTGGAATTGTGCTGTCTCTCTGCACAAGGGATGGAGTTTCCAAAGGGCCTAAGGGAGTTAGGCACTTTACTCCATTGTGATGCATTAGGAGTTGGGTGTTTTAACTGAAAATCCCCAGCTTGGGGAATTTCACCCAAAGTGATATCAAATGCATGTATTAGACAAAGTGACTCAGTCGAGGACAAGACAATTTTCCTCTAAACTCTTTCCATTCTACCAATCTTAGGCATCTGGCAATGACAATCATTTATATTTAGGCTCAGAATGATTTGAATTTTATTAGTAAAAGTTGATTTCATCACATACATACAAACTGATGTAAGGTCTGAATGGAAAAGTTACAATTCATAAAATATTATTATCCTGGTTAAATCTATGTGTCATCTTTATAGCTAAAGTAATGAATATTGACTATGTATTTGTATCTGAGATGTGTCTGTTCTTCGGTGACACCTCAAAAATAGATTCATAGCAAGGCCAGACAGCTATGTGTTGATTTTCCATTGAGGACACTTCACTCTAACAATGGGTCATAGAAGAAACTCATTCCACCCAGATAGCTCTCCGTGAGGATGCTTCAGACACTGACCACCAGTGACCACCCCCTGTGATTCAGCCAACTATGTAAGGACATGTGATATACTCATGTGACCCTGGACACCATCTTGCTCCAGTAACTTTCCAAAAACAGGGGCCGATGTCTGTGTTTGGAACAGTAATTTTCCACTCACATGGCAGAGGATATGAACAAACACCTGAGACATCTCCATTTTCTCTTTATTTCCTGCTTCATTTCCCTGGGCCAGATTTCTACCAAGGAAGATCTAAAGAAGGTCTCATGACCCCCAATCTGTTTGGGTGATTCCAGAGAGACTTTTGTAAACTAGTAGTTTATTCCATTAGTGCTGTAATCCTGAATTATGAATACTGAAAATCACTTGTATGTATATGATCATTTCACCATTCAATAACAACCTTTTTTTCTTTCTTTTTTTATATTATTAAATGTTTATTTTTTTGGTTACTAAAAGGATTGGCATCCGCATGATTATTAGGTAAAATCGGAGTTATATATTGACCTGGCTAAGTAGCTGATCTCTTGGGATTGGAAGCACCCTATATCTGATAAAATTGGTTTTCAGCAACCACGCATCATAAAGTCCAGTGGCTGGGTGGTGAGCCAAGGGTTGGACTATGTAAGGAGACTGCATTTTTGACTTCTTGTTAATGAGTGTGGTGAGACAGAAGTTCACTTTTGTTGCTGGCTTGGTATAATCTAATGAGAGTAAAACCACAAGTTTGGGGTAATCTGCCCTATTTCTCATCAGTTTGTCCTGAATTTGGCATCCTCAGTTGTGATCTATAGAGGCACGGAGACATAGCTTATTGCCCTTCCCATGGGGTAATAAGTGATACTGATATAGAGCACCATTGTACAGCATAACTGCATCCACACTGGGGTGGATGTGTGTGCTGGTTTATATCAGTATTGCTAAAGCAGTATAACTCTGGTGTAGAAACAGCTCAGGGTGGCAGAGTTTGGGCTTCAACCCCCGTTATCTGCCCAGGGCAGCAGGGATCCGGCTCTGGCTCCAGCTCTGGCCACATGTCCCCTCCCGGGGTAATGTAGTCATTTTTGTTGTCAGAAGCGGGTTGCAATGAAGTCTGAAAACTGCTGCCTTAGTCATTGACAGAGATGGGACTAGAGCCTCAGGTTACATCTACACTGCAAAGTCGGTGGTGCTGAGTCTGAGAGCCTTGTTCAGTTGACTCAGATTCATGGGGCTCAGGCTGTGGGAGTGTAGACATTCAGTCTTGGGCTGGAGCCCAATCTCTGAATCCTGTTGAGGGGTAAGGGTCTTGGAGACTGGGCTCTAGACCAGCTGGGAATGTCTACACTGAACTGTTTTGTTCTACAGCCCAAGCTCTGCGAGTTCTCATCAATTGTCCCAGACTCTAAGACTTGGTGCTGCGTGGTTTTCGTTGCAGAGTAGACATACACACTATCCCCTAACCTAATGCTCGGTTCCCTGGACCACACTAGCAGTCCACTACAGAGGTATGAAGGAAATGGTTTTCCCATTGCACTAAATTTTTCAAGTTATGGAAAAAATGTTCCCATCCAGAACTGGGATGAACAGTAGAAATCTCAGGTTTCAGAGTATCAGCCGTGTTAGTCTGTATTCGCAAAAAGAAAAGGAGTACTTGTGGCACCTTAGAGACTAACCAATTTATTTGAACATGAGCTTTTGTGAGCTACAGCTCACTTCATCGGATGCATACCGTGGAAACTGCAGCAGACTTTATATACACACAGAGATCATGAAACAATACCTCCTCCCACCCCACTGTCCTGCTGGTAATAGTTTATCTAAAGTGATCATCAAGTTGGGCCATTTCCAGCACAAATCCAGGTTTTCTCACCCTCCACCCCCCCACACACAAACTCACTCTCCTGCTGGTAATAGCCCATCCAAAGTGACAACTCTCTACACAATGTGCATGATAATCAAGTTGGGCCATTTCCTGCACAAATCCAGGTTCTCTCACCCCCCTCCAAAAAACACACACAAAAACTCACTATCCTGCTGGTAATAGCTCATCCAAAGTGACCACTCTCCCTACAATGTGCATGATAATCAAGGTGGGCCATTTCCAGCACAAATCCAGGTTTTCTCACCCCCCACCCCACCCCCATACACACACAAACTCACTCTCCTGCTGGTAATAGCTCATCCAAAGTGACCACTCTCCCTACAATGTGCATGGTAATCAAGGTGGGCCATGTCCAGCACAAATCCAGGCTTTCTCACACACCCCCTTTCTTTTTTCCCGGGGACACACACACACACACAAACTCACTCTCCTGCTGGCAATAGCTCATCCAAACTGACCAATCTCAGAAATGTTCCTGAACAGAAAATCTGCAAAAAACTTTCCATTTGTCTGTTGAAAGATTTTGTTTTGATAATTTCCAAATGTGTTGTTTCAGCTTTGACCATTGATTATATAGTTTTCTCTAATTAGCTTAAATTTTGAAAAGAAAGGTAGCTTTGAACTTGAAAATCCCATTTTCTGACCAACTCTACCAGTTATCACTCCACCTCTTTGCTAAATACCTCTACACACTCACTTTGTTGAGAACACCCTTTAAGTTTGCCTTCACTCTACTGCTGTTGGCTTGTGTGTCTGAATACTTTAACATTTGCAGTGTTGTTGTAGCCATGTTGGTCCCATAATATCAGAAGAAGAGCTCTATGTCTCTTTCACCAATCGGAGTTGGTCCAATAAAAGATATTACCTCACCCACCTTCTCTCTTTAATGATTTAAATTATCTCATCACACAATAGACCACATCTCACTCTCAGATATACTGGTAACTCCAGACTACTCTAAGCACACAGGAATTGCAGGCTAGTGGTTAAGACTTTTCAGGAGACCAAGGTTCAGATCTTTCCTCTGCTATAAACTCCCTATGTGATAATAAACAAGTCACCTGGGGTTGGTTTTTTAAAGGTATTAAGGCACCTAGTGGGATTGTTAAAAGCCTTTTGGCACCTACCGTGGATAACAGGCAATAGAGATGCCTTACATAGATTGACATTAAGGAACTTACTCCAGATTTACACCGGTATAGTTGAGAACAAAATTTCCCCAGTGTCTTTACACCACTGAGATGTATTATTTATACCCCACAGTGTCCTCTGCCTCCTGTTATTTGATTTTGTGCTAAACATTCTCTGTAGCCCAAATGAGTCAGACTCTTCCCTCACAACTAGTGTAAGTGCATTAACTCCAATGGAGTTACTCCTGCTTCACACTAGGGGCCATGAGTTGGGAATCAGCTCCCTTGACTCCAGTAGCGTTATTGGAGAATTAGAGTAAGTGAGAGGGGAATCAGACTCATAGACTCTCATGGAGTCACTCCTGATTTACACCAGGATGGGTGAGGGGAGAATCAGGCATGTTAAAACTTCTGTTCAAGGAAGGATTTCAAGATTAGCACCATAGGCAGTGACTCCGAGGATGCTCTGGGGCTGGAGCACCCACAGGAAAAATTGTGGCATCCCCCCAGATCAGCACCTCTTCCTCCCCGCAGCACCTCCTGCCCACAGATCAGCTGTTTAGCAGTGCGCAGAGGGTCTTGGGAGGGAGGAGGAGGAGAAGGGAAGGAAGAGGTGGGGCAGGGTGGGGGCTTGGAGAAAGGGGTGGAGTGGTGGTGTGGCCTGGGATGGGAAGAAGTGTGGTGAGGAGGGAACTTGGAGGAAGGGGTGGAGTGGGGGGTGGGGTGGAGCGGGGGTTGAGCACCCCCCAGGATCTGAGTAAGTCGGTGCCTATGATTACCGCTATAAAATTGATGTGAGAAGCATTTCAATAACGCACCGATAGGTGCTATATACGAAACTAAAACACATAGACAGACAGGTTATTATCGAATAATCAATTGCTCAATCCATAGGGACCATCGCTTTCTGGGGAAGTCTGCTAAAGAAAGCCACTGAAAGTGACACATCAGGTGTTACATTTTCTAACCATTCACCCAGGGATTAGTTACTCATTAAATATTTCATTTCGAAACAAAATATTGAAATTTTCAATTCTGACAATGGAACGTTTGAACCTTGTCAGGTTCAATTTCTATGCCCTGTACTATACAGGCGGTCAGGTTACATTATCACAAAAAAGTCCCTACTGGCTGCAGAATCTATGAATCGATTAATGTTTTTTTCCAATTTTTTCAAAACAAAAAATTTGGCACATTATCACAGAAAGTTTCAGTGTCACTGAAACAGCAGTTTCTGATGGAAAAACATTGCACTGGAAAACTTTTGACCAGCTCCAGTCAAAACTGGCTTCAATGAGGCGCTGACTGCACACAAGCCGGCACTGTTTTAACTGAAGGTGTGTTTGTAAAACAAATGTCAGGTGAGATTTTCCAAAGCACCTAAGGTGTTAGGAGCAGAAGTCTAATTGAGATTAGCCTCTCTTAAATCCAAATAAAAAACATCCGCACATGGTTTTACACTGGGTCTGCTAAATAAGTTTCAAACCAATTTAAATAGAAACCAATGCAACTCTGAATATGGACAAGGTTGGGCTTTGGCCCTGATAGAATAACATCAAATAATAATCTCACAACGCGGGCAGTGGTAAACTTAAAAGGAGTGGAGTACATAGATATACATATTCCAAGGCCAGAAGGGACCATTTTGATCATCTAGTCTGACCTCCTGTAGAACACAGGCCATAGAATTTCCCCACAATAATTCCTAGAGCAGATCTTTTAGAAAAACATCCAATCTTGATTTAAAAATTACCAGTGATGAAGAATCCACCACGGTCCTTGGTAAATTGTTCCAATGGTTAATTACTCTCACTGTTAAAAATTTAGACATTTTTTCCAGTCCGAATTTGTCTAGCTTCAGTTTCCAGCCATTGTATTGTGTTTTACCTTTCTCTGCTAAATTGAAAAGCCCAGCATTAAATATTTGCTCCCCATATAGGTACTTGCAGACTGTAATCAAGTCACCCCTTAACCTTCTCTTTGTTAAGCTAACTAGATTACGCTCTTTGAGTCTATCACTACATGGCAAGTTTTCTCATCCTTTGATCATTCTCGTGGCTCGTCTCTGACCCCTCCCCAATTTATCAACATCCTTCTTGAATTCTGGATGCCAGAATTGCTCACAGAATTCCAGCAGCAGTTGCACCAGTGCCACATGCAGAGGTCAAGTAACCTCTCTACTCCTACTCGAGAGTCCCTTGTTTATGTGTTCCTGGATCACATTAACCGTTTTGCCCATAGCATCTTGATGGGACCTCAGGTTCACCTGATTATCCACCCCCCACCAAATCTGTTTCAGAGTCACTGCTTCCCAGGATTCTGCCCCCCATCGTATAGACATGGCCTACATTCTTTACTCTGAGATTTATGTTTACATGTAGCCATATTAAAATGCAAAAGTTCTCCCACATTTGTTCATTGACTTTGGAAGTGTAACAGGCTGAGAGTAATTGTCTATGTCTTGGATTTTCAATGGAGCCCAAGGAAGTTGTGTGCCCAAATCACATTGATTGTGATCGTGATTGGACCTTCAGGAAGAGGAAGAAGATGATGTAGAGGTAGGAGAGGAGCGTGATGATGAAGGGACTCAGAGCGATGGTCCCCGTGATGATGTTGAGGAGGCTCAGGTTGAAGCGGTTGCTGCTGCAGGCCAGGCTCAGCAGAAAAAGTGGTGGACATGGTTGCAGCCACAGAAGTGCAGTCAGGAGGTCATGACATGTGCAGCAGGGCATGTAGGAAGCCGGTGGTCCAGGTGGCTGCTGCCAGGAGCAGGCAGACCTGTGGGTTCATGACCAGCATGTAGCGAAGCGGGTTGCAGATGGCCACATAGAGGTCATAGGCCATGACAGCCAGAAGAATGACCTCTCTGCTTCCCAGGAAGTGGAAGAAATGGAGCTGAGCCAGGCAGTCAGTGAAGGAGATGGTCTCGTGCCCTCAGAGGAAACCAGCCAGCATCTTGGGCATGGTGACTGTTGAGTAGAAGATGTCCAGACAGGAGAGGTTGCCCAAGAAGAAGTACATGGGGGTGTGAAGCCAGGGTTCAGCCATTACAATGGCCATGATTGCCCCGTTCCCCAGAATGCTGGCCAAGTAAAGCATCAGGAAGAGAATGAAGAGGAAGCACCGCAGCTCCTGGAGATTGGTCAGGCCCAGGAGGATGAACTTGCTTATCTCCGTCTGGTTCTCCGTCACTGGAATATACAAGAAAAGGAGACAGAATAGCTGCAGGGTGTCTCATATCACTCCACATGAGGAGTAGAGCTGAAAGTTTTCTCTTTTTGAATAAAAAATTTAAATGAATAATTTCAAGAAAAAAATAATTCTTTTGAAATTTACTTCAGCATTCTCTTAGTTTGATAGAATCTCAGAATCAGTTATTATACTGGAGGCTAATAAATGTTTTCCCTACATTTTTAAAAGTCCTTAGAGGTGATCCAGGGAATTACAGACCAGTAAGCCTAACATATGATCCCGATAAAGAGGTTGAAAGAATAATTACAGATAGATTAATAAAAGACCCAGAGGATCATGATATGATAGTGTCTAAGCAGCACAGATTTTGCAAAGGAAAATTGGGTTTCACTTATCTGTTAGAATTACGTGACTGTGTGACCGAAACAGTAGATAAAGCAGAATGGGTTGACATTTATTTAGACCTTCAAAATTCCTTTATGTGCCTCACAATAGGCTATGAAAGGATCTATGAGGTCATGGGGTAAGCAGAAAAGTATGAGAGATAACAAAGGGCAGCATTAAAGGGCCAATTTTCATGAAGTAACAAGCTTAGCAGCTCTTCACTCTTTGGATCCGTCCATTGGCTTCCCACTGGATATTGTATCAAAGCTCAGGTTCTAGGCACCAGTTGGAAAGCTCTAAGTAACTCTGCCTTTCCCTGTATATCCTCCCTTGTCATGCTTTCTGATGCCTTCAGTTCCTTTCACTCCATCAATGCTCTCCAGTTCATAGTCCTTCTGTTTGTCCCATTCTCACACCGTGCCACGTATTGTAAACCTCTGCAAACTCATCCATAAATCCCCTATTCTACCCGCATTTAAGTCCCTCTCACAGCCCCATTTCTGCTGTGTTGCCCACCATGATCAAAGCTGACTTGTTCATACACTAAAAAGTTGGAGAGGGTTCAGAAAAGAACCACAAAAATGATTAGAGAAAATGCCTTTCAAGGGAGGCTTGTCTACACGAAAGCTGTATGTTGACCTAAGTTATGCAGGCCAAGACTATAACAGGGTTCAAAAAAGAACTAAATAAATGCATGGAGGATAGGTCAATCAATGGCTATTAGCCAGGATGGGTGGGGATGGTGTCTCTAGCCTCTGTTTGCCAGAAACTGGGAAGGAGTGACAGGGAATGGGTCACTTGATGATTACCTGTTCAGTTCATTCCCTCTGGGGCACCTGGCATTGACCACTGTCAAAAGACAGGATACTGGGCTAGATGGACTTTTGGCCTGACCCAGGATGGCCATTCTTATGTTCTTACGTATAAGTTACATAACTGAAGTCAACATAACTTAGGTCAACTTACAGTGATGTCTACACCACGCTATGTTGACAGGAGACACTTTCCCAATGACTTACCTTATGCCTCTTGGGGAGGTGGAGTACGGACATTGATGGAAGAGTGTTCTGCTATCGACTTAGCTTGTCTTCACCAGACCCGCTAAATCGATATTGCTGCATTTATCACAGCTGTGCTGATTTAGCTGGAAGTATAGACAAATCCTGAGTGACTTGAAGAGCTCAATCCATTTAGTTTATCAAAAGGGAGGCTGAGAGGTGACTAAGTACTTTCATAGGGAGAGGTTTCAGAGTAGCAGCCGTGTTAGTCTGTATTTGCAAAAAGAAAAGGAGGACTTGTGGCACCTTAGAGACTAACAAATTTATTTGAGCATAAGGTTTCATGAGCTACAGCTCACTTCATCGGATGCATTCAGTGGAAAATACAGTGGGGAGAGCTATATATATAGAGAACATGAAACAATGGGTGTTACCATACACACTGTAACCAGGGTGATCACTTAAGATGAGCTATTACCAGCAGGAGAGCAGGGGGGGGGGCGGGTGCAGTAAACCTTTTGTAGTGATAATCAAGGAGGGCCATTTCCAGCAGTTGACAAGAACGTCTGAGGAACAGAGGGCAACAAAGAAAATAACAGAACTCCACTAGCCATCACCTTCATCCCCCAACTAAAGCCTCTCCAACGCATCATCAAGGATCTATGACCTATCCTGAAGGACGACCCATCACTCTCACAGATCTTGGGAGACAGGCCAGTCCTCGCTTACAGACAGCCCCCCAACCTGAAACAAATACTAACCAGCAACCACACACTACACAACAGGACCACTAACCCAGGTACCTATCATTGCAACAACCCGTTGCCAACTGTGTCCACATATATATTCAGGGGACACCACTATAGGGCCTAATCACATCAGCCACACTATCAGAGGCTCGTTCACCTGCACATCTACCAATGTGATAGATGCCATCCTGTGCCAGCAATGCCCCTCTGCCATGTACATTGGTCAAACTGGACAGTCTCTACGTAAAAGAATAAATGGACAGAAATCAGACGTCAAGAATTATAACATTCAAAAACCAGTCGGAGAACACTTCAATCTCTCTGGTCACTTGATTACAGACCTGAAAGTTGCAATTCTTCAACAAAAAAACTTCAAAAACAGACTCCAGTGAGAGACTGCTGAATTGGAATTAATTTGCACAAATTATTTTACACAAATTATTGGGCTATGTACCGAGGCGGCAGGGTGAAATGAAATGGCTTGTACTATAAAGGTGATCAGACTAGATTATCTATTGGTCTCTTCTGGATTTACACTCAATACAATTTCCTGTTGTTATTCCCCTTTCCCTGATTTCTTTGTATTCATTTGACCTGAGACTATGAGCTCCTTCTGAGCAGTGACTGTCCTTCGTAAGCACTAGGAAAAGTGAAATAATTTAAGCACCACAAGGTTCCCTATAGGAGCTGGTGTCATTATTTTATGTTTATTAACAATCCAGACAAGCGGGTGAACATTAAATACAGGGACAACATTTTGCAGATGACACAAATCTACAAAGAAATGTGGGAGATGACCGTGACAACAATGATGATGATTCTGCACTGATACGTCAGTTTCACCTGCAGTCTGCAAGAGAGCAGGTTGAAATATTTGGCTGAGAAACATTTCCATACATATTTAAGTTCTTGGGCTATTTCCTTTGCTTTGGCAGTGTCTCTCCAGCAAGCAGCAGCTCAGGAGTGCAGGAGGATGGGATGACAATCAGTCAACCACACACCTTATTTGGAACCAGGAGTATGCAATCATGCAGCAGTAGAAGCAAAAAAAAAAGCAAATATAGTACAGTACTGTGTTATATGTAAACAACTAAAAAAAAGGGAAAGCAGCATTTTTCTTCTCCATAGTAAAGTTTCAAAACTGCATTAAATCAATGTTCCATTGTAAACTTTTGAAAGAACACCCATAACCAGTGGGGAGCTGGAGCCGGTTCGCACCGGTTCGCGTGAACCAGTTGTTAAATCTTGGAGCAGTTTCAGAACCGGTTGTTAACCCGCTTCCCTGCAGGGGGCGCTGAGGCTTTGCTGGGCTCCGGCCGGGAAGTGATGTAATTCCTCCTCCGGCCGCCGGGGGCGCTGCGCTGTGGGAGCCACGTGGGCTGCCGCCTGGCCCTGGGCACGAGCCCTGTTGCTGCTGCTGCTCCCCTGGCCCTGGGGCTCCTGCTGTTGCCGGGTGGATCCCCGGCTGCTCTGCTGGGCCTGGGCTGCGTCCTGCTGCTCGGGCTGCTCTGAGCCGCTCTCCCTGTGAGCACCCACCACCCTGCCCGCACCAGCCCCTGTCTCCAGCCACCCCTGCACCCCCTGCCTGCAGCCGGCCCCTGCCGCACCCCCTGCCCTGTATCCAGCCAACCCCTGCTGCACGCATCCCCTGCCCTGCCGGCACCAGCCCCTGCTGCACCCCCTGCCCTGCCCGCAGCCAGCCTTTGTCTCCAGCCAACCCTGCACCCCCCTGCCTTGCCTGCAGCCAGCCCCTACCTCCAGTCAGCCCCTGCCCTGTCTCCAGCCAGCCCCACACCCCCTTGCCTCCAGCCAACCCCTCACCCTCCTGTCTCCAGCCAGCTCCGCACCCCCTACCCTGCCCACAGCCAGCCCTGCACCCCCGCCTCCAGCTAGCCCTGCCTCATGCCCCTTTCTTCAGCTGACCCCATGTCCACTGGTGCCCTGCAGTTCCCAGGGCAGTAACCCTGCACACCTGGTTCAATGAGGGGGCAGGGAGCAGCTGGGACCCACACATGTGCACACCCTAGGGTGACCAGACAGCAAGTGTGAAAAATCAGGACAGAGGGTGGCGGGTAATAGGAGCCTATGTAAGAAAAAGACCCCAAAATCAGGACTGTTCCTATAAAATCGGGACATCTGGTCACCCTAGCAGACCCCCAGGGCGTGGCGGGGCCCCACACATGTGACACGGAGCTCATTTCTAGTTCAGGCCCATCTTTTTAACAAAGAACTTTAGACAGGGTTAACACACACCCATATTTTCCCGGACAGGTCAGGCTTTTTGGTTCTTAAATCGCCGCCCAGGAGGAATTTTTAAAATTTAAAAATTCCTCCCAGGAAAATACGGACATATGGTAACCCTGTTGGGACAAAAAATACATACTGGGGCACATCCCTTAAATCAGAGCTTTTTATAGGGAACCGGTTGTTAAGATTTTGGCAGCTCATCACTGCCCATAACGTTTTGTTCAGAGTTATGCACATTTCAGAATTACGAACAACCGCCACTCCCGAGGTGTTTGTAACTCTGAGTTTCAACTTGCTCTCTTGTAGACTGCAGGTGAAACTGCCGTATCAGTGAAGAATCATCATCATTGTTGTCACGGTCATCTCCCACATTTCTTCGTAGATTTGTATGTTCACTATAGCGATGGGGAAGCAGGTGCCAAACTCTCACTGACATTCAATGGGAGGTACTTTGGTGTCTAACTTTCTAATCCCTAAACCTAACCTTAATTTGCTGTGCACTGCACCATTCTCATGTGTATGGAGGCAGCCTAGCAAATAAGGGACCTAACTGTGTTAAGGAATTTCCCATAACCTTGTCTTAGTGCAGTGGTTTTCAACACATGGTACAAGGACCCCTGGGGGTCCGCGGACTATGTCTAATATTTCCAATGGGGTACACACATCCATTTTTTAGGGGTCTGCAAATGAAAAAAAAAGTTGAAAACCGGTGCCTTAGGACATGTCCACAGTTTGGACAACAGGAGTGTAAGTCACAGCACTCTCTAGCATGATTGGTTGTAAATGCCCCATGTACCCCCTGCAAGTGTGAACTAAAAGGTACTTGATTTGCATTTGCACTCACAGGACAATTACAGTCCAGCATACTAGTGAACTCTGCAATTCATGCCCCTATAGACCAAAACACGGGGCCATGTAGACAAGCTCTTACTCAGCCTCTCCTTTTTATAATATACAAGAAAGAAAGAAAGAAAGAAAGAAAGAAAGAAAGAAAGAAAGAAAGAAAGAAACCAGTAATTCCAGACATCAGGAACATACTTGTATTTGTGGATTTAGAAAACTAGCAGGCGCTTTCCTGCTATTTCCCCTTCCAGCACTTACCTGAGTGATACTGGTCCTCTTTCTAGATGAGTTGTTTCAACAGTGACAGGTGACAAAGTGTGTTGTGGGGAAATTGCAGGAATTTCAGTCAGTTCAGACCATAGGAGAGGAGTGAGCCCTGGTTGTTCTGAAAACCTTTGATGACTGAGCAGGCAAGAAACCTTTTTATTATGTCCATATTCCATGGAGTACCCATGGCATTATCAGGGAAGCAAGATTTCCATTCAGTGGATGGCTCCTCTGGGACAGGATTCATGCACCACTGGAGAGTTACTGAATGAACAAACAAGCCAAGTGTTTCTTCAAGAAACTGAGGTCGGCATAGATGAGCTGGTTGAACGGTAAAAAACAAACAACAAGGTTACAGCCCTGGCTGAGTCCCCCCGGTGGATGCTTTGAAATCAGTTAGGTCTAAGAAGAGTCCAGACACAGTCTCTAGTTCTGGCCCTTACTCAGTATCACTCCAATCTTTGTTAATAAACTCTTTGTTTTATCAGAAGTAGATCTCAGTGCTGTAACATTAAGCAAAGTGTGACTGCATAGCTAGATCAAACAGGCTGGTGTGTGCACTGTCTCTTTGGTGGCAGCTGACTTGGTAATTAGTGTGACCATCCAGTGGCAGGGGCACAGAGACACAGAGAAGGAGAGGTCTGCAGAGACCTGGAGGACAGAGGCTGTTGGTTTCCAGGAGCGGAACCACAGCAGGCATAGACAAAGATTGCTTCACGCTAAGGGCAGGCACTGGCAAGGCATCTCACAACCTTGAGTACCTCTAGGAGGTGCCACACACAAAGGTCAACAGGGGATAAGATTTTTTTTGGTGAGGTGTCCCATTATACCCGATATCTCAGTGGTTAGAGCACTCAGCTGGGATGTGGAAGACCCACAGCCCTGGATCCCGCCCTCTGCCTAATTTGGAGGCGGGTCTGTGTGACACTACACCCCATATTCATCATAGTGGTATCATTATGATAGATTTTGACATAATTATGGTGCATCCTGTACCAAATGTGTCATGTGAGGTGTCTATAAAAATGTTATGATTTGCTGAATATGATTATCCTATTTGTGTGCATGTATCATTTTTGTATCTGAAGTTAAGAATATTGACTATGTATATGTATTTCAAATGTACCTACTCTGGGTGACACACACAACAAGCCTTTCATGCACAACAATGAAGAAGCTAAACAGTGCTGATGGGCCATTAGCCATGGACAATGGACCATGGAAAAGGTTTGTCCTCACCTGGGAACATTTCAACCAGCCTATGAATAATGGCTGCTGTGACTCAGCAAGGCCGGCAAGGGCATGTGACCAGACCACATGATACTGAACTCCATTTTGGTACCTGTATTTTTCCACAAACTGGGCTGAGAATTTAGCTTGTAACAAAGGGTTCCCACCATATGGAGAAACTCTATACGGTGTGCAGCGACAACATGATTTGTTCTCATTTCCCCACAATTCAATACCTGAAAGAAGTAATGGAAGACAAAGGACTTGGAATGAAGGAGGGGAACCCAAACTGCAAGGCAGATGCAGCTTGTACCTCAAGAATCTGCAAGCCTGCTTGTATCACCAGACAGGATGAGATAGTGCTGATTCAAATCCTGTCTAGTTTGTAAAAGACTTAGTTTGCAGTTTTGTTTATCATAGAAGATTAGGGTTGGAAGAGACCTCAGGAGGTCATCTAGTCCAACCCCCTGCTCAAAGCAGGACCAATCCCAAATAAATCATCCCAGCCAGGGCTTTGTCAAGCTGGGCCTTAAAAACCTCTAAGGATGGAGATTCTACCACCTCCCTAGGTAATCCATTCCAGTGCTTCACCACCCTCGTAGTGAAATAGTGTTTCCTAATATCCAACTTGGACCTCCCCCACTGCAACTTGAAACTATTGCTTCTTGTCCTGTTATCTGCCACCACTGAGAACAACCTATCTCCCTCCTCTTTGGAACCTCCCTTCAGATAGTTGAAGGCTGCTATCAAATCCCTCCCCCCGCACATTCTTCTCTTCTGCAGACTAAATAAGCCCAGTTCCCTCAGCCTCTCCTCATAAGTCATGTGCCCCAGCCCCCTAATCACTTTTGTTGCCCTCCACTGGACTTTGTACAGACCCCCGTGCAGTGCAAGATGGTATAATTCTGGGTTTATCCCTCAGTAGGGGTGAAAGGCTGGGGAGCTGGGAAGCTGGTTAGGGGCCCCCTGTTTGTCCATGAGTGGGTTACATAAAGCACTCAGTTAATTCAGTTAGGTGTGTGGCACCACCTGCTGTCATGTTGGGTGATAACAGGGCCTGGAGAGGCTGGCTGAGTCACCAGCAGAGCAGTGTGAGAGAGGCCAACCCAGCTGAATGGCTAGGGGGCACAACGATTCCAACTGCTCCCAGACTACACCCCAGGGTAACAACCCATCACAGTCTGAAATCCATTTCTCCTGGCTCCCAGCAGAATGCCCTAACCACCAGGCTATTTGGTGGGACGAGGTCTCTTTCTCTTTCTCTCTCTGTGTGTGTGTGTGTGTGTGTGTGTGTGTGTGTGAGGAAGGGCTGAGATGGCATGACCCACCCAATCTGGATTACACAAGTACCCACAATAATTCCATTTTAGAGCAGGAATGGTGAGTGAGTCTGGTATGTTTTGACCATGGAACTCCCTCCTGTGGATAATACCACATCAGACAAATATGCAAATTGGGACAGTCATGGATGCCTGTAACCTGAATTGCTCCAGTTTGGAAGAAAGAAACAACAATGCAGCAAAGGGGCTCCAACTAAAAAAAATCTAGATATTTATAAGAGGACAATTTCAGGGTTATTGAAGACTCCTCATAAATCTAAACACAATCTTCTCATTACAGCAACACAGCAGGTACTATGCAAACAAACAAATAATAGTATTTAACATACAGATTTTTTCAGTACCAGTCCATATGCAGGCCACAAATCCTATGCATTTAAAACAATGCAGCATTGATTTGGAATTAATGTCACCGCACCGTCCTGAGTTGAACAAGCAGCAAGGGCCTAGTTCTTTGAATAAGCTGCAGTCCTTATCCATGGGGTTATATTCTGGCTGCAGTTAGTAAAAGCAGGCCTGTGAGCATCAGTCTTCCCTGTAAACCCATATGCACCCCCTCTGCCCTCTGCCAGTTGGCATCAAGAAATCCCTGGGTCACAGATTCTTCCACAGACGATCTATCAGGTACCAAAGGCAAAGTGTGCCCTTTGGCTTGTTTCTTCTGATACTGACTGATTAAGAGACACCTGAGCCATTGACTCTGGTATTCTCTCAGGGACTATGGGGTCTGGATAATTCTTTGACACAGCAGTCTTTCCTGATCACTGCAGGTCAGCAGGCCACATTGGTACTGACTATGTCAGATGCTTACCCCGCGGATAGCGACTTATTCCACCTGCTTATTGCTCTCGCCTTTGCTTCAGCATGAAGACCCTCATCTGACACCAATGACGCCTTCTATATTGTCTGCACTGGGTTGCTTGACCATGGCATCATGCGCCTCTGTCTCAGTACCTCCTCTTTCCACAGAACTGGCTCCAGATCCCCACCGCCACGTTACTGTGATCCTGGCTTGGGCCCTGTTCAAGGTCTCCAGGTACCCTTCCCCACATTGCACCACCCTTGTTCTCCAGATACTCAGAGTCATCACTGGACTCTCAAGCTGTCTCTTTAATTTCCCAATACTGAGTGCATAGAGCTTACTCATAGAATCAGACAATCATAGGACTGGGAGGGAACTCAACAGGTCATCTAGTCCAGTCCTCACTGTGGCAGGACTACGCATTCTCTAGACTGCCCCATCTGGTGTTTGTCTAGCCCATTCTTAAGTTTTTTTCCTCATGTTTAACCAAAATCCACCTTGCTCAAATTTAAGCCCATTACTTCTTGTCCTGTCCTCAGTGGTTCCAGAGAACAATTAATCACTAACCTCTTTATAACAACCTTTTACGTACTTGAAAACTATTATCATGTTTCCCCCTCAATCTTCACTTCTCCAAACTAAACAAACCCAGTCTTTTCAACCTTTCCACGTAGGTCATGTTTTAGTCATTTTTGTTGCTCTCTTGTGGATTTTCTCCAATTTGATGGAGACGCCTACATGCCTTTGTGGATCTAGTCCAAAGCCTGCTCTGTGAGAGCCTCAATTGTAGAAGAAGCTCTGCCCATCCCTCTTCCTTTTAGATCCAAAATAGCCCTGTTCTGTTGACCCTCATGGCACACTGCAAGGAACAACTACTTGTCTGTGCTGCAGTAGGGAACATGGGTTTGGGACCTATGTGGGCTTGATATAGGTTAGATCTCGGTGGGAGCTTGATGTTCTTTAGGGATTGAGCTCTGCAGTATGTTGGGAGCTGAACTTGTTATGCAATTGTGCATGGAGGATGAAATTTTCAAAGGGATTTAAGGGTGCCCTTAAAACTCTCATTAACAGCCAATGCCCTTAGGTGCCCTTCTGAACCAGACACCTTTAAAAATCCGAGACTCCACCCACAGATGCAAATGAAGAAGGCTTCTTGATAGGTATGAGTGAATTTTTCCATTGAAATCTTTCTGATGGAAAATGGGTTTTTCAACATCCTTCTTTTTTTTTTTCACTAAATTTTTTGTGCAAACTGTCTGCTTTTCTCAAAAAGAAAGACTTTCTATTGGGAAACCAACACCGCTGAACCACAAAACCGCTCAGTTATGGCAGTACATTTTTGAGTTTTGGCCATTTTCATTTCTTCCATGAAAAATCAAGATTTTCTACTGAAAATGTTGGCAAATTATTCGTTTGTTTCTTTTTGTCAAATGAAAAGGTTCCCCATCAATTTCCAATGTATTGTTTATTTCCACCCAGGCTTCTTATTCCCTACTGTCAATTTTCTGCTGACCAGTGCACAACTAGTGTCAGTGGTGAATTCTCTTTTACTTGAAGTATTTAACCCATGATTTGAGGACTTCAGTTACTCTGCCAGAGGTTAGGGGTCTATTACAGGAGTGGATGAGTGAGGTTCTGTGGTCTGCAATGTACAGGAGGTCAGACCAGATGATCACAATGGTCCCTTCTGACTTTAAAGGTTTCAGAGTAGCAGCTGTGTTAGTCTGTATCCACAAAAAGAAAAGGAGTACTTGTGGCACTTTAGAGACTAACAAATTTATTTGAGCATAAGCTTTCGTGAGCTACAGCTCACTTCATCGGATACATTCCGATGCATTCATCGGATGCCACAAGTCCTCCTTTTCTTTATGACTTTAAAGTCTCCCTTTTTATTAACCTCCATTCTTGCTATTAACCTCCATTGCTATTAACCTCTCCCTTACTATGGTTACGAATTATACCTGATAGGACACTCACACAACTGCTGCAAATTATACCTGGTAGGACACGCACACAAATGCTGCGAATTATACCTGATAGGTCACGCACACAAATGCTACGAATTATACCTGATAGGTCACACACAGTTCGAATCTAGGCTGAGGCACATAAATAAAGTCCAAACTGCAGAGTTCCCAAAAACACCAAGTTTATTACACTCGAGCATGGTGTCCCCCTGCTAGCCAGGAGGGGACCCCGAATACAGATTATACAAAGGTTATATACCTCTTAGCAAAGCACGTTGCCCTCGTGCATTGGAAACCTTAGCCAATAAACAAACCCTTTTCTTATCTATCACCTATCCCTGCTTGGTGCATTCCTCGTGCTAAACTAGTATGTTAATTACACAGCATGGTCCTAAAGCAATGCATCAGTAACTTTTATTATCAGGCTGGGAGGCCTCACATCAAAGGCCAGGAGATAGGGAGTTAGGGACAGACAAAGAACAGATACCGGGAGTCAAGGCAGGCTGGAGACAAGAAGGAGGATTTTCACAGGAATGCAGTATCTAAGGAACACTCCTCCTGGTACATGATGTGTTTGCTTTTAGACAATGGATGGGCCCCAAACCAAAATGAAGTCACATATGCACATATGCTAACTTTTCCTTAACACTATTAACCTCCATTCTCCAGTTTAGGAAGGTTATCTACAGCCTATTTCCCAGTGCCCAATGCACAGTGATTCCTTGCACATTAATGGCCAGCTCCCAGTGCACAATAGACTCAATGGGAGAAAGCACATTACCCACTCTCATTCTCAGCCTTAGAGACAGAGAAAAACATTCAGTTTTTTCATGTCCTTCCAGGGAACAGTTTTCTTCCTACCACTTTCCTCAGGGCAGATTTCACCTCCCGGTTCCTCAGGGTGTAGATCAGGGGGTTCAGGACAGAGGTGATGATGCTGTACATGAGGGTGGCTATCATGTTGAATTGCTTTTCAGCTGGCATCAGTTTTCTCTGATTTTCTGAAAGACAAAAAATATTTTTTTTTGTTCGTTAAGCTGACCAGATGGCTCCATTCTCCCATCTGAAAGAGGCTCATTGAATGTACTACCTCTCTGATAATCCACCCAGAGACATAATACTCCATCATGCACCATGGAATGTGAGCAGGTGGAATTCCACATTGTATTACTGGTGATGTAGACCTGCAGGGAGCCTGGCCCTTAAGAAAGAATGGGGGCTGGAATTACAACTCCCAGAAGGTAATGCACTGATAGGAAATTACAGTTTAATGTTTTGTTGAACTGCTTTGAAACAAATCATTTTGGGTCAGTTCCAAAAAACAAAATATTATCATCTGAGTCGAACAGACCCAAATCATAACATTCCTATTTTAAGTTTTCCAACGGAATTCATTTTTGTGGAAACTGCATTTTTTGCCAGAAAATCCATCCTACAAAAAATTCCCAAGCACCTCTACTTAAAAGCCTTCCCTATGTGACTTTGGTCTTAAATTGAAGCATTGGAGGTTTTAAAAAACAGGTTAGACAATCACCTATCAGGGATGCTCTAGATAATACATAGTACTGCCATGAGTGCAGGGGATTGGACTAGAAGATCTGTCAAGGTCCCCTCCAGTACTACATTTCTATGACTCTATTATTCTCTGCTATTTTGAATAGATGGCAATTCAGTATTTTCTCCCAAGTAGATACTTATAGACAGTAATCAAGTCATTCCTCATCCTTCTCTTTGTGAAGAAGAATAGACTGTTGTACAGTGTATACTGGACAGTAGACCTTAGGGTGCAGCAGAGGGTGAGGGACTAAAAAGGGGTGGCTATACTGTATAATGCACAATAGGAGCAGCAGAGTTTGAAGGATAGGGAAGGGGTGGCTATACTGTATAATGGGCACTGGGGCAACAGAGGGTGGGGGTGGGGAAGGGGCGGCTACACTGTATAATGGGCTCTAGGGGCAGGAGGGGAGGGGGTGGGAAAGGGGTGACTATACTGTACAATGGGCACTAGGAGGCAGCAGAAGATAAGGAAGAGAAGGGGACAGGTGCGCACTGTATATTTGCAAGGTCATGTTGCAAATTGCACAAAACTAGAAGCTGAGTTGAGAAGCTTTTAGAGCAGTAAAAAGAAAAGGAGTACAGTGGGGAGATTTATATACACAGAGAACATGAAACAATGGGTGTTACCATACACACTGTAAGGAGAGTGATCACTGAAGGTGAGCTATTACCAGCAGGAGAGCGGGTGGTGGTGGGGGGGCTTTTTGTAGTGATAATCAAGGTGGGCCATTTCCAGCAGTTGACAAGAATGTCTGAGGAACAGCGGGGGGTGGGAGGGAATAAACATGGGGAAATAGTTTTACTTTGTGCAATGACCCATCCACTCCCAGTCTCTATTCAAGCCTAATTTACTTGTATCCAGTTTGCAAATTAATTCCAATTCAGCAGTCTCTCCTTGGAGTCTGTTTTTAAAGTTTTTTTGTTGAAGAATTGCAACTTTTAGGTCTGTAATCGAGTGACCAAAGCGATTGAAGTGTTCTCCAACTGGTTTTTGAATGTTATAATTCTTGACATCTGATTTGTGTCTTGGGTAGAACCATAAACCTGGAAATCCTGGATGCCCCATCATCTCAGTCATTGGCACCCTGACAGCAGGATTGTCTGGCTATATAGACTCCCTCCTCAGGCCCTATGCTACCAGCACTCCCAGCTATCTTCGAGACACCACTGACTTCCTGAGGAAACTACAATCCATCGGAGATCTTCATGAAAACACCATCCTAGCCACTATGGATGTAGAAGCCCTCTACACCAACGTTCCACACAAAGATGGACTACAAGCCATCAGGAACAGTATCCCCGATAATGTCACGGCAAACCTGGTGGCTGAACTTTGTGACTTTGTCCTCACCCATAACTATTTTACATTTGGGGACGATGTATACCTTCAAATCAGCGGCACTGCTATGGGTACCCGCATGGCCCCACATTATGCCAACATTTTATGGCTGACTTAGAACAACACTTCCTCAGCTCTCGTACTCTACTTGCGCTATATTGATGACATCTTCATCATCTGGACCCATGGAAAAGAAGCCCTTGAGGAATTCCACCATGATTTCAACAATTTCCATCCCACCATCAACCTCTGAAGGGTTCTTGTAGCGTTCATGCACCTGGAAACAGTCAGGGCACACCCTGACTGTTGTGTAGGAGCAATGCACACATTGCTCTGTTCTGTCCAAGGACATGGACCATGAAAACATGGACCATCTGGGAAGTCAAAATAAGGACATCAGCCGTGGGAAGCTTCCTCGGCCGAAGCTCAAGGCCTGAGAATAAAGATTGTAGTAGATAGAGGCTAGTAAATAGGAATATTAATCAAAGTCATATTATTTCCTTTGTTGATGCCTTTTGCGGTCGGTTGGGGTATGTGATGCGCGGGGGGGAGAGAAATAAAAGAGGTGGAAAAGCTGACAGGGGCGATCCCATCAGCAGACCAGCCTGCTTGCTTGCCTAAAGCCGTGTCCTGTCTTGTATTGAACCGCCACAACTGGTGCCCAAACGTGGGGCCCTCAGCACTCACCTCGCCCGGCAAGGGTTTCAGATGCGTCACTCATCCGCTTCGCAGATCCCGGTGAGTATTTTTCATTGTGGTAAGTATGGGAAGTTCCCTCTCTGCTTTGCAATTGCACCGCCGCTGTGAGCTACAGTATTTGTTGAGTAAGGCTCAGCATGACTGTCCCACTAGAGAGCTCACTCTCCTGCTACAGGAGGTGAGTGCCCAGTGCCCGTGGTACCCTGAAGCTGGAACCCTTAACTTAGCGGACTGGGAGCGGTTGGGCCAGACATTGCACGAGGAGCCTCGGGTGCCCGTGCAGGCTTTACATGCCTGGCACCTCTGCCGCGACGCGATACAGCGTGTCGCCTCGGACAGACCCTCCCTCGCGAGGCTGGTGATCTCACCACCCCCGTCCTCTCCTGCAACCATCCCTCCCCCTGCTTCGCCCCCAGGGCCTCTATTACCACCGCCTCCCTGGCCTTCCCCACCGGAGCCGGTTTGTGATCACCCTCCCCCCGTGGGGCCCCCCGGAGGGTCATCCGCGTCTGCTCAGGGGCTTTCGCTGGTGCAACGAATGGTCCATGCAGCGAAGACTCGCTCAGATCTTACAGCGGAGGAGCTGGCTGATCTGGTCTCAGTTTTCCCGGTGACCTGGCAGAATGATGACCAGGGCAACCCCGTGGGCACCTGGACCACTTTGCCATACTCGGTGGTTAGAGAGGTAAAGAAAGCAATTCGTGAGTTTGGGCTGACTAGCACCTTTGTGCGTGGTCTCATTGAGGGGATAGGTCCTGGGTACTCCCTAATCCCTGAGGATTGGAAAACGCTGCTGCGCATGATGTTATCACCCAGTCAGTATGTTATTTGGATTAGTGAGTATCGGCAGATGGCAGAACGCCAAGCTCAGGTACATAGAGAGCACGGTATCATTTATGACCATTTGGCAGGGGAGGGCCCGTTTGCTACTATTGAGATGCAGTCTCAACTCCCTCAGGCCGTCTTCCCCATTATTTCCACCTGTGCCCAGCATGCTTTCAAGAAGGTCCCGGATTCAGGCAAGCCTACCAAAAGCTTTGTCAGTATCCGTCAGGGTGCCTCAGAGTCCTTTTTGGATTTTACCAACAGATTGCATGAGGCTATCATAGAATCATAGAATCATAGAATATCAGGGTTGGAAGGGACCCCAGAAGGTCATCTAGTCCAACCCCCTGCTCGAAGCAGGACCAATTCCCAGTTAAATCATCCCAGCCAGGGCTTTGTCAAGCCTGACCTTAAAAACCTCTAAGGAAGGAGATTCTACCACCTCCCTAGGTAACGCATTCCAGTGTTTCACCACCCTCTTAGTGAAAAAGTTTTTCCTAATATCCAATCTAAACCTCCCCCACTGCAACTTGAGACCATTACTCCTCGTTCTGTCATCTGCTACCATTGAGAACAGTCTAGAGCCATCCTCTTTGGAACCCCCTTTCAGGTAGTTGAAAGCAGCTATCAAATCCCACCTCATTCTTCTCTTCTGCAGGCTAAACAATCCCAGCTCCCTCAGCCTCTCCTCATAAGTCATGTGTTCCAGACCCCTAATCATTTTTGTTGCCCTTCGCTGGACTCTCTCCAATTTATCCACATCCTTCTTGAAGTGTGGGTCCCAAAACTGGACACAGTACTCCAGATGAGGCCTCACCAATGTCGAATAGAGAGGAACGATCACGTCCCTCGATCTGCTCGCTATGCCCCTACTTATACATCCCAAAATGCCATTGGCCTTCTTGGCAACAAGGGCACACTGCTGACTCATATCCAGCTTCTCGTCCACTGTCACCCCTAGGTCCTTTTCCGCAGAACTGCTGCCTAGCCATTCGGTCCCTAGTCTGTAGCTGTGCATTGGGTTCTTCCGTCCTAAGTGCAGGACCCTGCACTTATCCTTATTGAACCTCATCAGATTTCTTTTGGCCCAATCCTCCAATTTGTCTAGGTCCTTCTGTATCCTATCCCTCCCCTCCAGCGTATCTACCACTCCTCCCAGTTTAGTATCATCCGCAAATTTGCTGAGAGTGCAATCCACACCATCCTCCAGATCATTTATGAAGATATTGAACAAAACCGGCCCCAGGACCGACCCTTGGGGTACTCCACTTGATACCAGCTGCCAACTAGACATGGAGCCATTGATAACTACCCGTTGAGCCCGACAATCTAGCCAGCTTTCTACCCACCTTATAGTGCATTCTTCCAGCCCATACTTCCTTAACTTGCTGACAAGAATACTGTGGGAGACCGTGTCAAAAGCTTTGCTAAAGTCAAGAAACAATACATCCACTGCTTTCCCTTCATCCACAGAACCAGTAATCTCATCATAAAAGGCGATTAGATTAGTCAGGCATGACCTTCCCTTGGTGAATCCATGCTGGCTGTTCCTGATCACTTTCCTCTCATGCAAGTGCTTCAGGATTGATTCTTTGAGGACCTGCTCCATGATTTTTCCAGGGACTGAGGTGAGGCTGACTGGCCTGTAGTTCCCAGGATCCTCCTTCTTCCCTTTTTTAAAGATTGGCACTACATTAGCCTTTTTCCAGTCATCCGGGACTTCCCCCGTTCGCCACGAGTTTTCAAAGAAAATGGCCAATGGCTCTGCAATCACAGCCGCCAATTCCTTCAGCACTCTCGGATGCAACTCGTCCGGCCCCATGGACTTGTGCACGTCCAGCTTTCCTAAATAGTCCATAACCACCTCTATCTCCACAGAGGGCTGGCCATCTCTTCCCCATTTTGCGATGCCCAGTGCAGCAGTCTGGGAGCTGACCTTGTTAGTGAAAACAGAGGCAAAAAAAGCATTGAGTACACTAGGTTTTTCCACATCCTCTGTCACTAGGTTGCCTCCCTCATTCAGTAAGGGGCCCACACTTTCCTTGGCTTTCTTCTTGTTGCCAACATACCTGAAGAAACCCTTCTTATTACTCTTGACATCTCTGGCAGATGGATAACACTGAGGCAGCTCACGAGCTCCTGTTAAAATTGGCAGTTGAAAATGCAAACGAGGATTGCCGCCGTGCTCTCCAGGCAGCGCAAGCCTCTGGTATTTTAGAGCTCTCAGACATGCTGCGGGCATGCCAGAACATCGGCACACAAGCCCATAAGGCTGGAGTTCTGGCTGCCGCCCTGAGAAAAACCAGGAAGGAGGGGAAGCATTGTTACCGCTGTGGTAAGGAGGGTCATTTTCAGCGGGAGTGCCGTTCATCTAAGGCACCAGCCCGACCCTCAAAGATGTGCCCAAAGTGTGGGAAAGGTTATCACTGGGCTAATCAGTGTCGTAGCGGGTCGGGAAACCGCGCGACGGGTCCCCCCCGAACCCAGGGCCAAACGGGGGTGTATCCCACTCAGACAACCGCTCCTCTGCCTTAAAATCCATAGACTCTATGAGGGCGGCGACTGCTGGAAGTGCAGGGCTTGATTTGATCATGCAGGAGGACACTGACTTTTGGCTGCCAGGGGAGGTCTGTGCCATACCTACACAGGTGACGGGACCTCTCCCTGCCGGCTTTGTAGGTCTTGTTCTCCCTCGCTCACATGCTGGGAAACAGGGCTTTTTTGTCATTCCAGGGGTCATTGATGCTGACTACACAGGCATTATTAAGGTTCAGGTATAGACCCATCTTCCACAGTCGCTCCCGCGTGGACGGTCAATTGCACAATTGATTTTAGTCCACTATCAGGTGCCAGCTGCGGAGGATCGAGACCGGGGCGGAGGCGGCTTTGGATCGACGCTGGCTCAGTCGCCATCTCACAACACGTCCTCTCCACTTGTTGCTCTAACAATGTCAGTCCGCCCCTCGAAACCTCAGTTAACACTTCTCTTAAATGATGTTCCCTTTACAGGGCTGGTGGACACTGGAGCTGACGTTACGGTGATTCGTGATCTGGAGTGGCCGGTCAGTTGGCCAACAGTTCCTTCTAAAGAGTTGTGGGGGATCGGCGGTAGCAAACCCGGGCGCCAAAGTCTGTCTTGGGTCACGGTCTCTAAACCGGGAGGCTGTGCCCTTGCTACAATCCGTCCTTTTGTGCTCCCTGTCCACCTCAATATTTGGGGCCGTGACTTGCTTACAAAGCTGGACACCACCCTCGATATTAATATCTAATGGCCCAGAACCCTCCCGCACCCACCATGCCTTCAGCATTACCCTTGGTGTGGCAATCCTTAGAGTCCGTATGGATTGACCAGTGGCCCCTCCCTCTAGAGAAGCTAAAAGCACTTGAGTCGCTGGTGCAGCAGCATTTGCATGCGCAGTGCTTGGAGAGCTCCACTAGTCCCTGGAACACCCCGGTGTTCGTTATTAAGAAAAAATCGGGTGCTTGGCGGCTGTTACATGATCTAAGGGAAATAAATAAACGCATCCAACCTATGGGCCCCTTACAATTTGGCTTACCGAATCTGAATTTAATTCCTCAAACCGATCAGCTTTGTGTGTTAGATTTAAAGGATTGTTTTTTCACTATTCCCCTTTGCCCACAAGACCGCGAAAAATTTGCGTTTACAGTGCCAGAATATAATAATCAGCAACCCTCTCATAGGTATCAATGGAAAGTCTTGCCCCAGGGAAAGCAAAATAGTCTGACCTTGTGTCAGCTCTTTGTGGATCGGGCCCTTGCCCTTTTTCGTGCCCGGTACCCCACACTAAAGGTCTACCATTATATGGATGACATTTTGCTTAGTGGTCCCCAGGTTACGGCAGAACAACTTGAATCTCTGTCCGAGATTCTCGGCCAAAATGGCCTATTAGTGGCACCAGAAAAAATCCAACACTCTTATCCCTACCACTACCTCGGACATAAGGTTTTACAAACCTATGCTGCTCCGGTTCGTCCAGAATTAATTCTACCTCAACCCCTAACCCTTGTTAAATTACAACAAGTTTTGGGTCATTTAAATTGGATTCGGCCCTACTTTCGTCTCCCCACTTCAATGCTGCAGCCGTTGTTCGAGCTCCTGCGTGGAGCCCGGGCACCGGGTGCGGTTATTGCCATCACTGAGGAGCATACGGCCTGCATTCGACAAATCAATGCAGCATTGAGTCAGCAGTTTGTGGGCAGACTCCCAGAGGTCCGTCCCTTATGGTTGGTTCTTCTTGCCACCCCTCATACGCCAACTGCGGCTCTGTTTGTACCCCGTACAGACACAGCCGTCTCTATTATAGAGTGGCTATACCTTTCATCCACCCCTCCTCGAAATATTTATCCGTATTTAGATGCCCTATCTGATCTTGTTCGTAAAGCCCGCCACCGTGCAATGCAACTTACTGGCACTGATTTAGTTGCCATTGTGCTCCCCTTGTCCCGTACTGAATTTGACTCTTTGTGCCACACCTCCTTGGCCTGGCAGGTTGCTCTTTGTGATTATATGGGAGAGATCTCTTATAATCCGCCTAAAGATCCCCGATTGGTAATTACCCAACAGGTGCCCCTGGTTGTCCATCGTCTTAGTCACTCTCAACCCATTGTTTCAGCCATCACTCTTTTTACTGATGGCTCTCCACGTCGCGGTGTTGTCACCTATCAATTAGGTGACCCCCCTCGTTGGCATTCTCGCTTTATGCTGCCTCAGCGTTCTGTGCAGCGCTCAGAATTGGCTGCTGTTGTTTTGGCCTTTCAACTTTTTGTTGATTGTCCCTTTAATTTGATTGTGGACACCCATTATGTTTATCAAGTAATTGATCATTTACCCCTAGCCCTCATTACCCCTCAGGTCGATGCAGACCTCCTTCGCCTGTTTTTGTCTTTACAGTATCTCATCACCACTCGTAATTTCCCGTACTTTGTTGCTCACATTCGCAGTCATACCCCTCTGCCTGGGCTACTCACTGAAGGCAATGCGCGCACCGATCGCGCGTTACGTGGTGAGGTAAATTCTCTTTTTTCTGACCCCATTGAAAGCCATGCCTTTTTTCATCAGTCTGCCTCTGTTTTGGCCTGACAGTTTCACATTCCTGCTGATCATGCACGTTCCATTGTTCGTTCCTGCCCCCACTGTGCCGCTGCTGCCCCTACCTTTTCTTATGCCGTTAACCCCAGAGGTACCGCAGCGAATCAGCTGTGGCAAATGGATGTCACTCACATGCCACAATTCCGCCCCTATTCGTTTTTACATGTTTCCATTGATACCTATTCGAGATTCCTCTGGGCAACCCCACAGCGTGGGGAAGCCACTCCTAAAGTTATTCACCATCTGCTAGCCTGTTTTGCTGTTATGGGTTGCCCGAGCCAAATAAAAACAGATAATGCCCCAGCCTACTGCTCCACAGCCCTTTCCGCCTTTTGTGTCCAATGGGACGTCCGTCTCACACACGGGATTCCTTATAACTCCACGGGCCAAGCCATTGTTGAACGTGCCAATCGCACGCTAAAAACCTTGCTTGACAAACAATTAAAACAAGGGGAGCTGCGTCTCCGAACCTTGGGAGACATTCAGCAACAATTGCATATCCTTTTGTTCACTTTAAATAACTTAAAGCTAAACGCAGATCAGCAGACCCCCGCGGATCGGCATTTTCATAAATCCGAGGTGCTGGAAAGACCACGTGTCTATTACCGTCAGCTGCCTGATCCGCAATGGCTGGGCCCAGTACCTCTAATCACTTGGGGTCGGGGATATGCTGCTGTGTCTCTCCCTGCAGGACCGTTGTGGGTTCCGGCCCGGTGTGTGCGACCGGCACTGAAGCAGCATGGCGTGGCACCAGGGACTATCGAACCCCATACCGGAGTTTCAGCTGACCCTGGAGGAGAGTGCGGTGCCTCCCGGGTCGACAACGAAGGGACGGAAATGGAGGAGGAGTAGTGTCCCAAGCCACCCCGTGACATGGGGAGCAGTAAAAGCATTGGTTGCCGCGGCTCAACAACGGCTGGCAGCAAACCAACAGCCAGACTCCTGAGACTTTGTTTGTGGCAATTCTTGCCCAAATTTCTGCTAATTCTGTATTGGTTGTATGCCTTTTGTGCCTGCTATTTCCTATAGGGGTTGGCTCGGGAGCGCTTTCTCCGTTACGAGCCCGAATGACATATAACCTATGGGAAAGATTGGCTTCAATAGCAAATGTTACCCACTTTTGTTTATCTAATTCTGTAGCAGCTGGAGAATTGTTGGGTACATGCCTTATCCCAGTATGTCATCACCCTGAAGAAATAGGGAATGAGACGATGCTCGCTGCTTACGCGAATCTCTCTTCCCAATACTCTGGTATGGCTAATTGGGGCCCGGCCAATTATACTTTGTCTCACACGGCCATATCCCTCCACACACCGTACCCGGCCGGGGCCAACAATGTCACCTGTGCACGTGTGGTTAACTGCACTAGTACAAGGGTGCCCTTGGGCTGTCGGCAAGTTTCTCAACCCTTTTTAAATTGTTCCCACGCCGTAAATATCATCCTACCATCAGGATGGTTTTTTACTTGTGGTTCACGCACCTTTAATTATATTCCTGCAAATTTAAGTGATGGCACCCTTTGCTGTCTTAGTAGAATGACACTTATATTGCCTTTTGCTGGTCAAAAACGTAGTAGAAGAAGTGTACCCCTTTCAGATGATTGTATTGCAGATGTTGAGCTTTTTAGTCGTGCTGAGTATACTGCTTTAGCGGCCTCTATTGTTGGGGTCCCCGCGCTTGCCATTTATACAGCCAGAACTTCAAATAACCTGGCATGCTTTGTGGCAAAGGCAATTAATACAACATCCCAGGCAATTGCCCTACTTAACACAGAGCAACACGAATTAAGGGATGCAATTTTGGATAACAGAGCAGCCATTGATTTTCTGCTCCTGAAACACCATCTAGGCTGCTCCACGTTTCAGCACATGTGTTGCTTTAATTTAACTGATAATAGTCGCTCCATAGAAACTAGACTGGCCGAATTGGCCAATCTTACAGCACACATACGCCAAGATCTGGGGTTTGAGGGCTTTTGGAATTGGCTTACAGGATGGCTGCCCTCTCTAGGATGGCTGCGACAACTTTTCGGTTATGCTGTGTTTGTAATTGTTGGGCTTATATTTTGCTGCTGCTGTATACAATGTATTCCCTCCTTGCTAAGGCTTTGCAGAGATCTGCCCTGGTAGGCTCCCCGAGTTATGTCCTTGTCTGTCCGGGAGTTGAATCACTTACAAAAGCAAATTGATGGCTACCATGAGATGGCCGAGCATAAATAATAACAAAAGGGGGGATGAAGGGTTCATGTAGCGTTCATGCACCTGGAAACAGTCAGGGCACACCCTGACTGTTGTGTAGGAGCAATGCACACATTGCTCTGTTCTGTCCAAGGACATGGACCATGAAAACATGGACCATCTGGGAAGTCAAAATAAGGACATCAGCCGTGGGAAGCTTCCTCGGCCGAAGCTCAAGGCCTGAGAATAAAGATTGTAGTAGATAGAGGCTAGTAAATAGGAATATTAATCAAAGTCATATTATTTCCTTTGTTGATGCCTTTTGCGGTCGGTTGGGGTATGTGATGCGCGGGGGGGAGAGAAATAAAAGAGGTGGAAAAGCTGACAGGGACGATCCCATCAGCAGACCAGCCTGCTTGCTTGCCTAAAGCCGTGTCCTGTCTTGTATTGAACCGCCACAAACCTCAGCCTGGACCAGTCCACACAAGAGATCCACTTTCTGGACACTATGGGTCCTAATAAGCGATGGTCACATAAACACCACCCTATACCGGAAAACCTACTGACCGCTATTCCTACCTACATGACTCCAGCTTTCACCCAGACCACACCACATGATCCATTGTCTACAGCCAAGCTCTACGATACAACCGCATTTGCTCCAACCCCTCAGACAGAGACAATCACCTACAAGATCTCTATCAAGCATTCTTACAACTTCAGTACCCACCTGCTGAAGTGAAGAAACAGACTGACAGAGCCAGAAGAGTACCCAGAAGTCACCTGCTACAGGACAGGCCCAACAAAGAAAAGAACAGAACGCCACTAGCCATCACCTTCGGCCCCCAACTAAAACCTCTCCAACGCCTCATAAAGGATCTACAACCTATCCTGAAGGACGACCCATCATTCACACAGATCTTGGGAGACAGGCCAGTCCTTGCTTACAGACAGCCCCCCAACCTGAAGCATATACTCACCAGCAACCACACACCACACAACAGAACCACTAACCCAGGAACCTATCCTTGCAACAAAGCCCGTTGCCAACTGTGTCCACATATCTATTCAGGGGACACCGTCATAGGGCCTAATCACATCAGCCACACTATCAGAGGCTCTGTCATAAATATAAAGGGAAGGGTAAACACTTTTAAAATCCCTCCTGGCCAGAGGAAAAACCCTTTCACCTGTAAGGGTTAAGAAGCTAGGATAACCTCGCTGGCACCTGACCAATGAGGAGACAAGATATTTTCAAAACTGGAGGGGGGAGAAACAAAGGCTCGCTCTGTCTGTGTGATGCTTTTGCCGGGAACAGAAAGGAATGGCATCTTAGAACTTAGTAAGTAATCTAGCTAGAGATGCGTTAGATTCTGTTTTGTTTAAATGGCTGAGAAAATAAGTTGTGCTGAATGGAATGTAGATTCCTGTTTTTGTGTCTTTTTGTAACTTAAGGTTTTGCCTAGAGGGATTCTCTATGTTTTGAATCTGATTACCCTGTACGGTATTTACCATCCTGATTTTATAGAGGTTATTCTTTTACTTTTTCTTCAATTAAAATTCTTCTTTTAGGAACCTGATTGCTTTTTTCATTGTTTTTGAGATCCAAGGGTTTGGGTCTGTGTACATCTATGCAAATTGGTGAGAATTTTTATCAAGCCTTTCCCACGAAAGGGGGTGTAGGGTTTGGGGGAAAGATATTTTCAAGCAGGCTCTTTCCCTGTTATATATATTTGTTAGATGCTTGGTGGTGGCAGCAAAAAAGTCCAAGGGCAAAGGGTAAAATAGTTTGTACCTTGGGGAAGTTTTAACCTAAGCTGGTAAAAATAAGTTTAGGGGTTTTTCATGCAGGTCCCCACATCTGTACCCTAGAGTTCAGAGTGGGGAAGGAACCTTGACAGGCTTGTTCACCTGCACATCTACGTTTGGGATAGATGCCATCGTGTGCCAGCAATGCCCCTCTGCCATGTACATTGGTCAAACTGGACAATCTCTACGTAAAAGAATAAATGGACACAAATCAGACGTCAAGAATTATAACATTCAAAAACCGGTTGGAGAACACTTCAACCTCACCCACCTTGTCTCTCTCATATCCTGGGACTAACATGGCTACCACAAAACTGCATACATTAACTAATGTGTGTGAGTTTCACAGTTACAGTGCTAGCTGCACCTTGTGCCTTTTCTGAGAGCCTCATGTCTTGGGTCTCCGACCCTTCCCTGTCCTGGGATGGTATTTTGTGCTTCTCCCACTGTTAAAAGGGGATAGGAGCACACTGCCCTATGCACAAACTACTGATCACCCTGCAGGGCCAATTGAGCCAGAGAATGAAAATGACGCTATAGCCTGGTAGTTAGCGTGCTCACTTGGGTGAGGGGAGACCAAGGATCCACTCCCTTTGCTGCAATGGATTATACAAAACAGAACAGATTCAAGAGGAGCATTTGAGAGAAAGAGCTCCCCCATAGCCCAGTGGTTAGGGCTCTCCTCCTGTATCCCAAGTTCAAATCCCTCCTTCACTTCAGGCACATTGGAGAATCAAATGTGGGTCTTGCACATTGCATACCAATCCCCTAACCACTGGGGTAAAGCTTATAAAGAGGTAACCACCATCACCTCCCCTTGGTATTTTGTGAATTCTTTTCTTTACTTTGGCCTGAAAAACGAAACACAAAGTTCTAGATCAAAACAAAATTAAGCATTTCTATTTGATATTGCCGAAATGTTTCCACTGTTTTGGTTCCATGAAAACTAGTTGGAGAACTCTGCATGAACTTCAGTCTGCATTTTTCAGTGAATAAACTATTTATCTGAAAAATTTCACCAAGCTCTAATTTACACTACTGACAATGTAGAATCACACCTCTGAACTCAAATCAATAGTGATTCTGGATATACATGGGTGTGACTGAAGGCATATTTGAGAGTGATATACCTGCCAAGCAGGCAGAGGGGGATTTTTACTCCTTCCTTTCTGCTGTTTTTCTCCAACACCTCCTCTTGCATGTGAGTTACTATCATTTTGCCACAAAAGCTACCATGACCAATTGGTGCAAATTGCACTGATTTTTCCTTTTAAACCCCTTTTTTGTGTGGTCACCTTATGCCCAAGGTCTGAGTTTGCTGCCCCCTAAGGGCCACTCCAGTAATTTGGATGAAGTTACTCCTGAAAAGATCAGAATTAGCACCTGTCAAGGTTCCTTCCCCATTCTGAACTCTAGGGTACAGATGGGGGGACCTGCATGAAAAAAACCCTAAGCTTATTTTTACCAGCTTAGGTTAAAACTTCCCCAAGGTACAAACTATTTTACCTTTTGCCCCTGGACTTTATTGCTGCCGCCACCAAGTGCCTAACAAATATATAACAGGGAAAGAGCCTGCTTGGAAACATCTTCCCCCCCCCCAAATCCTCCCAAATCCTACACCCCCTTTCCTGGGGAAGGCTTTATAAAAATCCTTACCAATTTGCTTCGGTGAACACAGACCCAAACCCTTGGATCTTAAGAACAAGGAAAAAGCAATCAGGTTCTTAAATGAAGAATTTTAATAGAAGAAAAAGTAAAAGAATCACCTCTGTAAAATCAGGATGGTAAATACCTTACAGGGTAATTATATTCAAAACATAGGGAATCCCTCTAGGCAAAACCTTAAGTTACAAAAAAGACACAAAAACAGGAATCTACATTCCATTCAGCACAACTTATTTTCTCAGCCATTTAAACAAAACAGAATCTAACGCATATCTAACTAAATTGCTTATTAGCCCTTTACAGGAGTTCTGATCTGCATTCCTGCTCTGGTCCCGGCAAAAGAAACACACAGACAGAGAGAACCCTTTGTTTCCTCCGCCCTCCAGCTTTGAAAATATCTTGTCTCCTCATTGGTCATTTTGGTCAGGTGCCAGCGAGGTTATCTTTAGCTTCTTAACCCTTTACAGGTGAAAGGGCTTTTCCTCTGGCCAGGAGGGATTTAAAGGTGGTTAGCCTTCCCTTTATATTTATGACAGCACCATTGACTTTAACAGAGTTATTCTTTATTGACATGAGGTGTAAATGAAAGAAGAATTAGGCCCATATACTTGAAACGAATGAGGCCACCTATATTCAGACTGAAGAAAGTACTTTTCCTCCCTTCAGTAGTCTAAGTATCCATCTATCGCAATATTAGCTCATCTAGCTGTAACCCATGAACACTGATTGTGGAGCTATGTCCCCCTCTGCTGGTGACTGGGCCACATAGATGTTGATTGGTGTTGGCTAACAGAGATGGCTTTTTTAGCAAAGGCAGTAGAGGTTCATGTCTTAAGTTCCAGAGGTCCCAGGTTTAATTCCTGCAGCCAATAAGCTATCCAGGGCCATGGTGCTTCATATCTATCTATTTTATAAAGTTTCCCACCACCATGGTGTCTGAGTGCCTCTTCACTTCATTAGGAGATGAAACGTCATGATGACATGAAAGAAAGAAACAAATCCACTGCAATTGAGTTCCTCCTCCTGGGATTTTCTGGTCTTCCTAACCTGCCAGTTTTACAGTTTATGTTGGTCCTAGTTACGTACATGATCATCCTGCTGGGGAATGCTCTCATCGTTCTTATAACATTTGCTGACCCAGCCCTTCACATCCCCATGTATTTTTTGATCTGGAACTTGTCCTTCCTGGAGATCTGCTACATCTCAGTTACCATCCCCGAAATGCTGGTCAACCTCCTCACAGGGAGAAAACCATCTCATTTTCCAGCTGTGCTGCACAGATGTATTTCCTCATCTCCCTAGGGGGCACAGAGTGCTGCCTGCTGGCCCTGATGCCATATGACAGATATATGGCCATATGCTGCCCCCTGGTGTATACTGTCATTATGAACAAAGGCATTTGCATGCAGCTTGTGGGCCTTGCATGGCTAAGCAGCAGCCTTGTGACACACTTGGGTATTTAATCTCCCCTTCTGCCCACCTAATGAGATTGACCATTTCTTCTGCGATGCTCCACCCATACTGGAGCTGGTCTGCAGAAACACCTACATTATTGAAATTGAAGCTCTTACCTCAACTGTATTATTGATCATGATCCAATTTGCGCTGATACTTTGGTCCTACATCTGCATCTTGGCCACAATCCTGAAGATGCCATCTGCTGAGGGATTGCATAAAACCTTCTCTACTTGCTCCTCACATCTCACCGTGGTGGTCTTGGTCTTCGGCACAGCTGGTCTCATCTACTTCCAGCCCAAGTCCAGTAGTTCGCCTAGTACCAGAAAATTCTTGTCCCTCTGCTACACCATCCTCACACCATTGTTAAACCCAGTTGTCTACAGCCTGAGGAACAATGAAGTGAAAGGAGCTCTAAGGAGAACCTGTGGCTGGATATTATCTTCCTGGGGACAGCCATGATTTTGAGACAAATGAGTCTGGACTGAAATTTGCGGATCTGATTGTGACCCCAGAATTGGGATTACAATCTGGATCAGCATCTGCCTTTGCCATTCAAAAAGATTATTGAAAACTGGTTCCTCTTCATTAAGACTGTGGTGCACAAGCGATCTATAGAATTGATTCTATTGTCCATCACTTCTCCTTCTGGGATGCTTTCTGCTCATCTGGGCTCAGAATAGGACTCCCAGGAGTTCCCTCAAAGAGCTCAGCACCATTCTACTCCTGCTTTTTGCCTCAGTTTGCCTGATGTTTCTTTTAGTGCTGGTGAACAAAATTATCTCAAAAACGTTTTTTTACAAAAAGGAAGTTTTCACTTAAGGAACCTACTTTCCATGGCAGTTTTCCATTTTTTAATCAGGAATCCAAATCCTCTGCACATATTCCTTTGTTAGATTGGTTAGTTGGCTTTGGTCTTTTTTTTTATTTTGTTTTGTTTCTCATTTGCTGAAAACCAAAACATTTTTCTTTCTTTCTTTCTTTCTTTCTTTCTTTCTTTCTTTCTTTCTTTCTTTCTTTCTTTCTTTCTTTCTTTCTATTTTTGACAAAAATTTGAAATTTTCCAAAGGAAAAGAAATTCTGACCCACTTTGATCAAATTTGTTGAAACTCTAATCAAACTTATTCACTCTAAAATTGGAGGAGAAAAAAACATGCAGAAGAAGAAAATGAAGTGGTGGTGGATGCAGTCAGTAGAAAGAGATGTGGTAATTACAGTCTCCTCTGCATTTAAATTCTGTCTGTCTGTCCATCTAGGATATTTCTCTTATTATTGTTCACTTATTGTAATGATTTATGTATTTGTTTTTAATTGTATACCTCTCAATAACTGACACCGAAATTTCACTGGTGTAAATGGGACCAAAATTTCTCAGAACCTGTGTCATAACCATAAGGGTAGCCTAAAATTCCTCCTTAACTGTAAGGGGTTAAGAAGCTTAAATAACCTGGTTGGCACCTGACCAAAGGAACCAATGGGGACAAAAGATACTATCAAATCTGTGGAGGGGAGTGGGGGAGAGGGTTTGTTTTGGGTTCTTTGTTTCTGTGGCCATTCTCTCCTGGGACTGAGAGGGGCCACACAGAAATCCATCTTCTCCAACCCATCCTAATCCAAGTCTCCAATATTGCAACAAGTATAGGTAAGCCAGGCAAGGCAGATTAGTTTATCTTTTGTTTTGCTTGTAGATTTTCCCTGTGCTAAGAGGGAGGTTTATTCCTGTTTTCTGTAACTTGAATTTTCCCTGTGCTACGAGGGAGGTTTATTCCTGTTTTCTGTAACTTCAAGGTTTTGCACAGAGGGGAATCCTCTGTGTTTTGAATCTGAATACCCTGTAAAGTATTTTCCATCCTGATTTTACAGAGATGATTTTTACCTTTCTTTTTTTTTTTTAAATAAAATCTTTCTTTTAAGAACCTGATTGATTTTTCCATTGTTCCAAGACCCAGGGGTTTGGGTCTTTGATCATTTGGTTAGGATATTATTCTCAAGCCTCCCCAGGAAAGGGGGTATAAGGGCTTGGGGGGATTGCTGGGGGAAGAGGAACACCAAGTGGTCCTTTTCCCTGGTTCTTTGTTAAATCACTTGGTGGTGGCAGCATACCTCAGTCCAAGGACAAATAGGGATTTGTGTCTTGGGGAAGTTTTTAACCTAAGCTCATAGAAATGAGCTTCGGGGGTCTTTCATGTGGGTCCCCACGTCTGTACCCTAGAGTTCAGAGTTGTGAGGGAACCCTGTTTTCTAACCTGGGTTCTAACTTTTTCTAACCTGGGTTCTAACCCTGTTTTCTAACTTTTATTCAACATGAAATTTACAAATATATATATATATATATATGAATGCTGTGTTAGGCCCAGACACTTTCATGACATTTACGCTTGCTTACTGTGGATTTGCTCCTGGATAAATTCAGTCATTTATATGAGGAGGAAAATATATGTACAAACAAGCATATGCCAATGATGGATAGAGAAAGAGAAAGAGAGCCTCCCTCTCTCTCTCCTTTTTTCTTGGTCAGTAATTCAGATTAGATGTAGCTCATTGCAGAAACCACAAAGTGCTCATTTCTAACCAATGAGAGTAAAATGTTCAAGAGTGTGTACTTAGGAACCTAAGTCCCATGTGTAAAAGTGACATAGATGCCTAAATCTCATCAGCCTTGAACGTTAACTTACTATATTTGTTAGTCTATTTTTCTCAGCCCTCGCTGATTCTCTAGCTATCTGTCTGGTCTCAGTCTCTTTGGTATTTAGGTAAGTCAGTTATGTATGTGTGTGTATGTAGCTATAAGAAAAGGTGTGGCACCTTAGAGACTAACCAATTTATTTGAGTATAAGCTTTCCTGAGCTACAGCTCACTTCATCTGATGCATAAAAGTGGAAAATGCAGTGAGGATGTTTTTATACACACAGACCATGAAAAAATGGGTGTTTATCACTTCAAAAGGTTTTCTCCCCCCACCCCACTCTCCTGCTGGCAATAGCCTATCTAAAGTGATCACTCTCCTTACAATGTTTATGATAATCAAGGTGGGTCATTTCCAGCACAAATCCAGGGTTTAACAAGAACGTCTGAGGAACCGGGGGGGGGGGGGGTAGCTATGTGGTCAAATGTGTGAGAACCCATGTGTGTGCCATCAGCACCTTGAGTCATTCCTTCTTTCTCTCTGGCCCAATAGTTATTTAAATATGTAATGTAAAATGGAACAACTTCAGCAGGATAGAGCTCCACCTAAGAATACCCTATAGACCAGTGGTTAGAGCATTCATCTGGAATGTGGGAGGCCAACCGTTCAAGCCACACTTCTAAAATCAGGCAAAGTGCAGACTCAAACCTAGGTCTCCCACACAGAGGGTAAGCTTGAAGGAATAGAAGTATTCAGACACAGACCTTTCTGAATGTCTCTAGAGCTGTTGCACCTTGTAGAACTGATGACATAGTCATCAGATCAGAGTAAGAATGATTGGTTGCACTGATTGTTTGGACACTCAGCTAGAAAGATGGAGCCTTTGGTTCTAGTCTTCATGCCAATGAAAATATAATTAGCCTACAAAGTGGAACAGTTTCAACAGGGAAGATTGAAAGCCACCTTCAAATACTGTAGCCCATGGATTAGGACACTCCTCTAGGAAATGTAGGTGCGAGGCATTGCTTCATAACATATTAAACAAGGGTCTCCCACTGTGAGGCTGGCAAACCAAGTGTCACTTCTGACCAAGGCCATAGGCTAAGCTAAGAACTGACAAACTCAGAGCTGGAAACCAAACCAGCTCACCTGTATGGCAGTTTTGTTCAAAATAGTTATTAGTTGTACAAGAATGTACTTAGTGTTTAGCCTCTATGAAATGTGTGTAAATTGCTGCATGCATTAATCTCACTTGTAATGTCTGTATCCCATGCTATTAGGAAATACATACATTTTGCTTTTTAACTATGTAAATGTTTGCTGTGAACTTGTGAACCCAGGCACGGGAATCATCTCCCCCTGCCCATTCAGGAGGCCTATCAGGATTAAACGGGTCATTAAGGAACATTGCAATACAAAGGATCAGTGAATGGCTCTACCACACCTTGGAAATGCTACATGCCAGGAAGCTCCTCTCATAGACTGGAAGGCCAAATGTAAAAGATAAAGCAGGGTCACAAAAAATTGTCATCTCTTTGCTGTTTGAGGGCCAGAGGCATTAAACTAAGGCAGCTATCCCCAGGGGTTACTCCTGGATCTGCCCTGAAAGAGATTTTGAATTGACAGATTACTACATCTCTGTCATCTTTAGGAATCATAGATGGTAACTCATTTGTCTGTATCTGTTTGCTTGCTTTAACCTGTAAACAACTCTCTTATTTCTTTCACCTAGTTAATAAACCTTTAGATAGTTGTTTACAGGATTGGCTACAAGCATTTTTTTTTTTTGGTCGAGGATCTAGAGTACCAACTGATCTGGGGTAAGCGACTGGCCTCTTGGAACTGGAATCTACCTGAATATTTTTTTGATTTTTGGTATAAGTGATCATTTATCATGAAGTCTAGCTTGTTTGGGTGGCAGGATAGACTGGGGAGTCTAAGGGGAATGTCTGCAACTCCATGTTAAACCTGTTATAGGGATGCAGGAGTTCATATTTGTTTCTGGGTTGGTGAAAACTAATGACAGAAGACACCAACAGTTTGGGGTGTCTGTCCTCTTTTTGACAGTCTGCCCTGAGGTGGGCACCTATGGTCATGACCCACTCCAGGCGTGCAACACCCATATTTTAGAGGTATGTTCTAACTACTAGGCTACAGGATTAAAAGGGGCCCCAGCACCTCCTCCTCTGGGTGGGTTTGCAAATGCCGGAAAATAAAAAATTACTCATTAACATTTATGAATCTATGAAAAGCCTGTACAGAGGCTTCCCCACATTACAACATCATGGCCACTGAAAGCATCCAGAGTGAGACAAAGAACAGCAGCATCACTGCCTGATGCTGTAGGTAGTGGCCAATGGAAGCAATTCAACTCAGTGATGGGCAGGACCTTCTTTGTGGAGGTCCACTCCTGGAAGTCATTTAAATTCTATTGAGTTTAACTCAGAGATTTGGCCCTGATGCACCACTCCTGCATTATTCCAGTTCTATGGACTCCGTGGATTAAAATAGGTTTATATCAGCTAAAAGTGGAATAGCACAGTTGTGAATCTGGCTCATATTCTTTCAGAGCATTTGAGATAATTCTACCAGGATTTATGAACTCTGGGCCAAAGTCAGCCCTGGTAGAAGTAGTACAACACCTCTGCAGCCAATGGTCATCATACAGACACCAGTGCTGAAGTTGTAACTTCTTAAGCACTCAGATAATGAAATGTGATAGAATATATGGGCCAAATTCTTGGCTGTTGTAAACTGGCATAACTTCACTCAAGATAATGGTCCATATCCCCAGATGGTGAAAATCAGTATCTCTCAATTAGAGGCAGTGGATGAGACATAGATAATAGATCCTCTATCTATCTATCTATCTATCTATCTATCTATCTATCTATCTATCTATCTATCTATCTATCGCATGTTATAATTGCCTCCACAGTTCTGCAAACAAAAATCTGATCTCAGTGCTTAATTCAATGAAGTTCCAGTCTCACTACTTGCTACTCTGACATAAATTGGTGGAACTGATTTTAATCAATGGGGCCAGAAGCCCAGCTGACGTCAATCAGGGTAGCCCCAGCAGAGTCTATGGACCACTTCCCTTGCTGCTGCACATCAGCAGAGCTCCACTGAGGTCAATGGGCCAGATCCCCAGCTTGGGTAAAGCAATGAATATCCATTGAAGTCAGTGGGCCAGATCCCCAGCTGATATAAATCAGTGTAGATCATCTGAGGTCATTGGGCCAGATCTCCAGCTTGGGTAAAGCGATGTAAATCCTCTGAAATCAATGGTCAGTTGCCCAGATCCCCAGTATAGTTCCATTGAAGTCAGTAAAGCCAGCGTTATAAAATGGAATTATGGAGATTTAAGCATTTGAGAACATGGCCCATAAAAGCAGTTCGTGGTTGAGAGTTACTTCACAGGGAGGCATCTATGCCTTATTTCTGCCTTTGGTCCAAATAATTGCTTTGTGTAATACTTCCAGGGTGGGGAGAAGTTGAACCCATTGGTGGGGTATCCATCCCCTTGAGGGACTCTGGGACACCACACACACACACCCTAAAAACTGGATGGGAGCTTGGAGTGGGAGGATCAGGTTGCATGTTTACACTGAAAGGTTTTGAGGTAAGAAGGGTGGATGAAATCTCCTCCCCATATGTACTAGAGAGAAAAATTAAACAGGACCCCTGATGTATGGTGGCCTGCTAGCAGAATGTTTATTATCTGAATAGTTGAAATGTGAAATTCTGGAGGGTCATGGCAAAAAGGTCATCTAGGGAATAAACTTTTCCAGGAAATAAATCACTGGGTTCCTCTCCAATGCTTGTCAAGCATCCTATTTCCACCCATTTTTGTATAGGATAGATATATGTCACAGTTCAGTATAACTGACTCTGTACTCCCTCTCCATGGTCCCTTTAGGGCAGGGGTTCTCAAACTGGGGGTCGGGAACCCTCAGGGGGTCATGAAGTTATTACATGGGGGGTTGCGAGCTGTCAGCCTCCAGCCCAAACCCCACTTTGCCTCCAGCTTTTATAATGGTGTTAAATATATGAACAAGTGTTTTTAATTTGTAAGGAGGGTTATGTTCAGAAGCTTGCTATGTGAAAGGGGTCACCAGTACAAAAGTTTGAGAACCACTGCTTTAGGGCACACACTCTTGTATGGAAACTCCTCAGGCAACTCTCTGGAGCTGAGACATGCATCTCTCTCCCTCCTTACTGGGTTTTTTCCAGGCTACACAGCCCCTTGCCTACACTGTGATATTCCCAGAAAGCTTAAACAGGCCAACATCTGCATTTTGCTTTCTCTTCTAAGGCAATGAATAGTGTAACAGCCTGTAGTGATAAGTTACCATGCGAGTCTTTCTAAGCAAGCACATTTGTACTTAAGGTGAAAGCATTACAGAGAAGAAATATGGAAAACAATGAAAGAATTTAAACACATGCTAAAAAGCTTACTAGAGGTCACCCCAACTCCAATCTCGAGCTCTGGTAGATGACAGTCCTTCAAAAACCACAGCTGGTTACAAGTTCATAACTGTCTCAGATTCAGAACAAGAACAACCATGAATAATTCATTCTTTGCTTTAGATAGCTCAGGCCTTTAATCTTAGCATCACATAATAGGTGATCAGAAGACAATACCATGGCGTCACAGTCTCAGTGCTGTGAAAAAGCTCTTAATGAAGCTTAGCCAGGACTCTGGTGCAGTGTGTCTCCTCTCAGGGCACTCTTTCACTAGGGCAAGAAGCCTGCTTGGCTTCGGTGCTTCCTGGGTCTGACTTTGGAGTGTTCAGCACCCTGTTCACCCTGTGAACTCCCTGCAGCAAGTCCATCTGGATGTCACACCTGGAGAACCTTATACACCCCCAAAGGGCCCATGCACACCAACTTTGCAGTCAGAAGTGACTCTCAGCCAGCACTGTAAAACAGAAGGTTTTATTAGTCCAAGGGAACACAGGATAGAACAGTGTTTGTTAGCACAGAAATCAGGAACTTTCAGTAAAGTCCATCTTGGGGGGACCCAGAACTCTAGAGCCCTGGCCCTCCGCCCTGAGTCACAAGCCAGGAGACTGACCAGCTTCCAGCTTCCTGGGCTCAGTCCCACCTGTTGCCTCTCCATCCTTTGTCTCTTTCTTGGGCAAATGGGTCACCTGGCCTGCACCTCTCACTTTGCTCTCCAGTCTCTGGCTGATTCTTGTATAGGATGGGGCCTGGCCATCAGTTGACAGGCTGCAGAGTGTCGGCCATTCTCTGTCCCCAGGCAGCAAGTTGGTAGTCACACCTACCCTCCAGGGATCTCTACAATGATCACACACCCTTATCCCACCACCTAGATACTTGAGTAATACATATGGGAAACTGAGGCACACACAGTATTCAGAGAAAACATTAAGAATATTCCTACTTTGTCACATCTCTCCCACATTCAAGACCAAACTGAGCTGGTCACTTTATCCAGTGACCTGGGGAATTTCAAACCCCATCTCCCCTCATGACAAAGCATGGGCTATAACACTGGCATTCCCCGTAACATGGACCACTTCCATATCATAATCCTGGAGGGCCAGACTCCATGTCAGCATCTTGGCATTAGCCCCTTTCAGTTGGTGCAGCTTTTTAAGACTCCACACCTTGGCCAGAGAAAGGCCCCCTTCTCAGAGCAGCGCTTAAAAAGGCTGGGTTGGTGCAGAACCAGAGGTAGGAATTTACATTCACCTCCCCCTAGAGATTCCCCAGGCAAACCACTTGACTCAGTTTGCCTCTAAAGTCCATTCTTGTCTGGCCCATTGCTCACTAGAGTCCTTTAAAGTTCATAACATTTCCCATGGTTCACATCACATCTCCTCCCTGATGATGATATGTACAAACACAGCCCAAAATAATACATAAACATTGAATTGAGCACCTGGACTCCAAAGACTTTCAGGGACTTACTGTATCTGTCCCATGCACAATGTTTAAAGACCACTTAGAAACGCGTAATTGATCTGGCCTGTAGTGAAGCCTCCCAGAACTGTGTTCTGTTTAAGTGAGTTTTCACAATGCACCCATCATCACAGTACCTTAGTGCTATCCTGTAGCACATTCATGAACATCTCTATAGTTAACTGGGATCCTGCTGTTCATTTATGAATATGAGCCACTGGACTGGGGAGGGAATATTAACCTATATACATATTAAGAAGTAAAAAGGATCTTGGTGAAAAACATCTTGCTTAAAATTTTGCCCAGAGCTTCTTTTATCTCCTGGTTTCTCAGACTGTAAATGAGCTGATTTATTAGTGGGGAAACCACAGTATATACAACACAGCAGCCAGCATGTCCTGATACAGGGAAGATACTGATACTGGCCTTAGGTACGTATATATTCCAGTGCTGATAAACAATGAAAACACAACTAGGTGTGGCAGACAAGTGGAGAAGGCTTTATACCTTCCCTGTGCAGAGGGGATTCTCAGCACAGCAGAAAAGATGTGAATGTAGTACACAAATATTGAAATGAAGAAAAATAAACCCACCAAAGCACTTAATACAATAACCACAATTTCATTAGTGCTTGTATCAGCACAAGAAAGTTTCAGGAGCTGTGGGATAATGCAGAAGAACTGATCAACAACATTGGACCCACAGAAAGGTAATAGAAAGGTATTAGCAGTTTGGAGCAATGAATAGATACAGCTGCTTACCCAGGAACCAGCTGCCATCTGTGCACATGCCCCTCTGGTCATGATGATCCTGTAACGCAAAGGATGGCAGATTGCAATGTAGCGGTTATACGCCATTGCTGTGAGAAGGGTCACCTCTGCAAAGGCAAAGGTGATACCAAAATAGAGCTGAGCAGCACATCCAGAGAAAGAGATCAGCCTGGTGTTGTTTAAGGAGTTCACCATGGACTTGGGGACAGTGACGGAGATGTAGCAGATGTCTAGGAAAGACAAGTTGCCCAAGAAGAAGTACATGGGGGTGTCAAGGTGGTGGTCGAGCGCTATGGCTGTGATGATGAGAAGATTGCCCATCAGGGCTGCCAGGTAAATCACTAGAAATACCAAGAAGTGTAAAATCTGCAGCTCCCGAACATCAGAGAATCCCTGGAGGAGGAACTCAGTCACAGTGCTTTGGTTGGTCATTTCCTACCATGTGGAGAGAAATGCAAGGGTAAAAGCCAAGGTGAGGGTAGAAAAGAAGAAAAGAGGACAATATATGTACTTATTCCTATGTAGAAAAAAATCTGGTTCCTAGAACTAATGCAAAGGGTTTCCTTCTTCTCTAAGGTCATTGAGATCCAAGGAGAAAGTACTAGCGACCAATTATTCTCAATGAAACATTTATTTGAGATACTTTTTACCTATTTCATGTTCATGATATGTCCTAGAGCAGCTTGCAATTTTCCCAAACTTATTTGCTTTTCAAAATGATTCACCCTCATTTACATCTAGAGAAACCCGTTGGGTCATATTCTCTGCTACTGTAAATTTTTACCTTCTATAAAACTGTGTCAGCTTACATCAGTGGAGAATTTGTCTGGCTGTTTTCAAATTATGCCCTCAATTATGGCAAGTAGAATCCTTATAATTAGACTTGGCAGAATTCAATATTTATTTTTGTAACTTCACCAGCCAATATCAATCTTAATTTTTAAACATTAGTATTACCAATTTATATTTTCACAGCTGCAAAAATTTATGAGTTTTAAGCATTTTTTCCTGGCATTTTATCTATTTAAATTTTCACAGTTGCAGGGAATTATTGGAACGGTATCATACAATGGGGGAGACAGACAATGCTTTTTAACGACATTGAGATTCAAAGAATTTAAGGTTTGTAACTATTAAAATACAAATTGTTAACATCATGTCAAAATATACAAAATTAAATAGTTAAAACTCTACTAAGTTCTCAAGTTGCATTTTTCTTATTTTATCAAGCGGTATCTTTTTATTATTATCAATGGAAATATGTTTTGTTGGTTTGTGTGTGTATGGTGAAATTAATATTTACTAATATTTACCAGAAAATCTCTAATTCTTCCAAGCCTACTTATAATTCAATACAGAGGACATTGGGGGAAAAGTATCAACATTTTTATATACAGTACATGTGGAACCACATTTCTTTATCATTTTTCTTTCACTGAGATCTGGAAAGGAATACTGTCCTGTGATTTTGCCCTCAATGACACCCATGAAAGAGAATTGGCATGAGAAGCAGCTCTTGTAGATGCAATTTCTATTGAATTCAATCTCCTAATAAATTTGTGCTTAAGATTTACTGTAAGTGAAAACTGGAATTGTTCTGTCAGCTAGGCAAAAATAGACTTGCATGTGCCCTGAACACAGCAGTCAAATATGAATAGAATAATCTCTCATTCTGTTCCCTGCTCAGCACCTGGACACTTAGGCTGAGATTTTTTAAAGCTGCTGAAGGGACCTTGATGCCCAATTCCCATTCAAGTAGTGGGAGCTGGATGTGCAAATCCTTTAGGCATCCTTGAACATTTTAGCCTTAATCCTGGGGAAGAATTTACTGATTTACTGAATCTGTCAAATGAGAATAACTTTTTATTGCATTTGTTATTCTCTGGTAAAATTGCACAGTCAATGGGCATGTATTTACAATGTTATTTGGTGTTTGTTTATACTGCCAAAGAGCATCCGTTAGCTGCAAATCTCAGAGCCTACATCAACTTACTCGGGCTCGTACCACTGGCTAAAAGTAGCAGTGTAGACATTCCCGGATGGCCTGGAGGACCAATTCTAAAACCCAGTGAAGTGAAAGGATCTCAGAGCCCGGCTCCAGCCTGAACAGGAATGTCTACCCTGCTATTTTTAGCCCCGTAGCCTGAGACCCGTGAGCCCAAATCAATTGACTGAATCTTTGAAGCTTGCTGCTATGGGATTTTTTTTCTTCTTTTGCTGTATAGACATACTCATGGTGTCCAAAAAAGCCAGTGCTGTTTTTGGTGGAATAAACAAAAGGTGGTGATACGAGTCCCGTTCTATCTAATTCCACGGGGCACCTAGAACAGAACACCCAGTGCTAGGCATCAAACAGAAAAATCATAAGAAATGAAGGCAGAAGTGGGGAGGAACAGAGTTTTTATAGGTTGGAGGGATTTAACTGTGAGGAAAGCTTATTCTGTCATAGAATCATAGGACTGGAAGGGACCTTGAGAAGTCTTCTTGTCCAGTCCCCTGCATTCATGGCAGGGCTAAGTATTATCTAGTCCATCCCTGACAGGTGTTTGTCTAACCTGCTCTTCAAAGTCTTCAATGATGGAGATTCCACAACCTTCCTAGGCAATTTATTCCAGTGCTTAAACACCCTGACAATTAGGAAGTTTTTCCTAATCTCCAACCTAAACCTCCCTTGCTTCAATTTAAGCCCTTTGTTTCTTGTCCTATCCTCAGAGGTTATAGAAGAACAATTTTTCACTCTCCTCCTTGTAACAACCTTTTATGTACTTGAAAACTGTTATCATGTCAGGTTTCAGAGTAACAGCCGTGTTAGTCTGTATTTGCAAAAAGAAAAGGAGGACTTGTGGCACCTTAGAGACTAACCAATTTATTTGAGCATAAGCTTTCGTGAGCTACAGCTCACTTCATCGGATGCTGTAGCTCACGAAAGCTTATGCTCAAATAAATTGGTTAGTCGCTAAGGTGCCACAAGTCCTCCTTTTCTTTTTGTTATCATGTCCTCTCTCAATCTTCTCTTCTCCTGACTAAACAAACCCATTTTTAATCTTCCCTCATAGGTCATGTTTTCTTGACCTTTAATCATTTTTTTTTGTTCTTCTCTGGACTTTCTCCAATTTCTCCACATCTTTCCTGAAATGTGGCACCCAAAACTGGACACAATACTCCAGTTGAGGCCTAATCAGCTCAGAGTAGAGCAGAAGAAATACTTCTCTTGCTTAACACTCCCGCTAATACAACACAGAATGATGTTCACTTTTTTTGAAACAGAATAGGGTTATTTAGCTTGTGGTCCACCATGACCCCCAGATCCCTTTCCACAGTACTCCTTCCTAGGCAGTCATTTCCCATTTTGCATGTGTGCAATTGATTGTTCCTTCCTAAGTGGAGTACTTTGCATTTGCCCTTATAGAATTTCATCCTATTTACTTCAGACCATTTCTCCAATTTTTCCAGATAATTTTGAATTATAAACACATCTTCCAAAGCACTTGGAACCCCTCCCAGCTTTGTATCATCCGCAAATGTTATAAGTGTACTCTCTATGCCATTATATAAGTCATCCAACCATCCCCATAAGCATCTATCTATCTATCTATCTATCTATCTATCTATCTATCTATCTATCTATCTAATCTACTTTGACTTTTACAAAGTGCAACACCATCCTCTTGAATCAGACAGCACAGGACATCAACATATATCATGGTAAATTATCCCACTAAAAGAATATTGATAGAGAGACAGATCTGGATCTCAGTGGAGAAATAAATTATAGAATCATAGACTATCAGGGTTGGAAGGGACTTCAGGAGGTCATCTAGTCCAACCCCCTGCTCAAAGCAGAACCAATCCTCAACTAAATCATCCCAGCCAGGGCTTTGTCAAGCCTGACCTTAAAAATATCTAAGGAAGGAGATTCCACTACCTCCCTAGATAACTCATTCCAGTGTTTCACAGCCCTCCAAGTGAAAAAGGTTTTCCTAATATCCAAACTAAATCTCCCCCACTGCAACTAGAGACCATTACTCCTTGTTCTGTCATCAGCTACCACTGAGAACAGTCTAGATCCATCCTCTTTGGAACCCCCTTTCAGGTAGTTGAAAGTAGCTATCAAATCCCCCCTCATTCTTGTCTTCCGTAGACTAAACAATCCCAGTTCCCTCAGCCTCTCCTCATAAGTCATGTGTTCCAGTCCCCTAAACATTTTTGTTGCCCTCCGCTGGACTCTTTCCAATTTTTCCACATCCTTCTTGTAGTGTGGGGCCCAAAACTGGACACAGTACTCCAGATGAGGCCTCACTAATGTCTAATAGAGGGGAATGGTCACGTCCCTCGATCTGCTGGCAATGCCCCTATTTATAAAGCCCAAAATGCCATTGGTCTTCTTGGCAACAAGGGCACACTGTTGACTCATATCCAGTTTTTCATCCACTGTAACCCCTAGGTCCTTTTCTGCAGAACTGCTGCCAAGCCATTCGGTCCCTAGTCTGTAGCGGTGCATGGGATTCTTTCATCCTAAGTGCAGGACTCTGCACTTGTCCTTGTTGAACCTCATCAGATTTCTTTTGGCCCAATCCTCTAACTTGTCTAGGGCCCTCTGGATCCTATCCCTACCCTCCAGGGTATCTATCTCTCCTCCCAGTTTAGTGTCATCTGCAAACTTGCTGAGGGTGCAATCCACACCATCCTCCAGATCATTTATGAAGATATTGAACAAAACCGGCCTCAGGACCAACCCCTGGGACACTCCACATGATACCAGCTGCCAACTAGACATGGAGCCATTGATCACTACCCGCTGAGCCGAACAATCTAGCCAACTTTCTATCCACCTTATAGTCCATTCATCCAGCCCATACTTCTTTAACTTGCTGGCAAGAATACTGTGGGAGACCATGTCAAATGCTTTGCTAAAGTCAAGGAACAACACGTCCACCGCTTTCCCCTCATCCACAAGCCAGTTATCTCGTCATAGAAGGCAATTAGATTAGTCAGGCATGACTTGCCCTTGGTGAATCCATGCTGACTGTTCCTGATCACTTTCCTCTCCTCTAAGTGCTTCAGAATTGATTCCTTGAGGACGTGCTCCATGATTTTTCCGGGGACTGAGGTGAGGCTGACTGGCCTATAGTTCCCAGGATCCTCCTTCTTCCCTTTTTTAAAGATTGGCACTACATTAGCCTTTTCCCAGTCATCCGGGACTTCCCCGGATCACCATGAGTTTTCAAAGATAATGGCCAATGGCTCTGCAATCACATCCACCAACTCCTTTAGCACTCTCGGATGCAGCGCATCCGGCCCCATGGACTTGTGCTCGTCCAGCTTTTCTAAATAGTCCTGAACTACTTCTTTACACCAGATTTACATGTTCTGGTGCTGAAATCAGAATCATGTTCAGTTACATGTTAGGAAGCTTATCTGCTGGAATTCTGAGCTGAGATGCCAGGTATTCTTTCAGATGCTATAAAACTTTATAACGAGTTTACAACACTGAAATACATGCATTCCTATATCTTCTTGCCCCCCTAAGTCTGCAACCAAAGAATTACTGATTACTGTTACCATTTTTGACTGGGAAAAGGACACTGACTGATAATGTAGCTGCTTAGAATTGGTTAATAATGTTGAGTATAGTTCACTTTTGTCTCAATCAAAGCAAGCAATTCCCACCTACCAGTGTTGTGGAGTCACCACCAGCTATGACGGAAATATATTAAGACAAGATCTCCTTTTGATATGGTGGGTACCCAAGCCAGACCTTCTTAGCAGTGAGCCACTGGTGCCTTGATAAGGAGATTTATCCAGGTGATTTCTCTGATGTGTGCTGGGGATGTTATTCCCTGGAGGCCTGCAGAGCTCAGAAACAAGGACACAGGAGAAATCTGCCTTTTAATCAAGTATAAAAAAAGTCGATAACTAGGGCGGGTCCCAAAAATTCAAATTAAACCTTTTCTTGTTGGAAGAAGAGGCAGCATTGCCAGTGCCAAATGTTCAAAAATGTTTCCTCCCAAAAGTACTGACTTAGCAATCAGACCTATCGATCGATCTATCCCCTTACACCCTATCTATCTATCTATCTATCTATCTATCTATCTATCTATCTATGTATCTATCTATTCCAAGGCCAGAAGGGACCACTGTGATCACAGGTCACAGAATGTAAGGGGTCTATTCCCTTTCTCTGGGCCAGCTTTGTGGCAGGTGGAGTCACTGGTAAGCCTTTCCTTGATTTGAATGTGAATTAGATTAGGCCCTGAGTTATCTATATTCAATATAGGTAGACCTGTGTTATATGGGAGGCCTGTCTACTTAATGTAATGGTTCCTTGTGGCCTTAAAAATATACAAATCTATGAACAGCCAGTGCAGAGGCTTCCTCACAATACAGCATTGTGGTTGCTGAGAGTATCCAGAGTGAGATAAATAACAGCAGCATCATTGCCTAATGCTGTAGGTTCCGACTGTGGTTATATGTTAATGGATTTTTGGCTGCGTGTGTTTGTTTTTGGCTGCGTGTGAGGGTCACCAGTCTGATTAGATGTTAATAAATGTTTGACTGTGTGTGTGTGTTTCCTTTGTGTGCCCCCCCAACCCTGCACAAACAGCTGGCACATCAGACCTTATGTGAACGACTGAATGACCACAAGATCCATTAAGGGACAAAAGCACTCAGCCCGGTTTATTGTCAACAAAGCATGGTACAAGTATTCTGCAGACTTTACCAGACCACTAATACAATTATACTTTTAACAATGGACCAGCTCAGTGAACGGTGGGACTTTCCATTCCTCCCTAAGGCCAAACAAAGATACTCTCTCTGAAATACAACTTTGTTGCCGGCACAGAGTGCCCAAGGCAAGCAACAGTAGGGGTTCGTTGCCCTGTGTGCGTCACCCAATAATCACAACGGGGTGGAGAAGCAGAGAGTTTATTTGCAGCTGCAAACAGGCCCAGGGAGACCCAGCTGTGTCAAATCCTGCAGCCCCGACTGCAGATTACATCATACAATTTATACCTTTTTTCCCAACTTAGCTACAGAAGCATATACAACCAATTACCTATTTGCCTGTACAATAATACAGCCAAAGCGGCCAATTAGATGTTTCCTCATTAGCATTATGTAAGCCCTTCCTTATTTGGTTGTATCCATTCCTGTGTTGCAGAAACCTAGTGCAAAACATTCCTTTCTTATCTATACGCTTACCCTGGCTGGAGCTGTCTGAAGGCTGTCTCTGAGAGCAGGCTGTCTGCTCTAAACTGTTTTTGCAGCTTTCTATCTCTGTTTTTATACTAGCTTCCTCATAGTCTGGCAGGATTACAGAAAGTTCACGGAATGGAGAGGCTTTGGTTTGTCTGGGCCTACCGTGGGGGGGCTTCCTCGGCACTTGTGGCCTTCCACCCTCCCGAGTTACCTAGTATGATGCCCAGTGTCACCAACAACTTTATACCCCAATACAAACAAGTTAGTATTGCCCCTCTGTCATAGTTACTGTAGTTACTGCCTCCTAACATGGCTAGTTATTATTCATTACCTTTTACATATTGGTTTAATTAAAACATTTTTATAAAGTACTGTTATCCTGACCTTATCTTTTAGGAGCCATCAGTATGTTTCTTTTGTCCTTGGGGAATGTTTTTGTACCATCCTTAATATCAGAATGTTCTGGTACCACTTAATATTAAAATGTGTTTGCGTAAGTACTCTGTGACTAGTACTTCTTAGAAATGTATATTTCTGCAATATTAGTCCCGTTCTTGCCAGATTTTGTGAGCACGTACTGTCTCATACCAGGCCTTATGTCTCATGCTCTTTTGCTAATACAGTGGCCAATGGAAGAAATTCATCACCATGGAGGTCCACTTCTGGAGGTCATTTAATTGTGGCATGCAACTGCTGTCTGGGAGCATGCAAGCTCCATGCACACACTAGCGTGACCAGGGAAAGCTGCTGGTGAGCCTGGTGCTTGCACCCGTGGGCCATGCTAGGGGCAGTACAGCCATAATGAAAGAACTGCCTGGGCTGGGTGCTGGCTCTTGAGAGCAGAGGCCCTGATATTCTGCTGCTTTGGCCGCTGCAGTTTATGGTCCAATTGCTGGCCTTGATCCTGCTGGTCTCACACATTGTCACTAGAGCCCTGCAGCTCCACAAAGGTCCAATGTATATGTGTGGATATACACAGCCACGGATATACATTTTGTATCTGTGCATAGCTCTAAGAGCAGATAATCTCAAATCAATGGACCAGATCCCCAACTTGGGTAAATCAATGTAGATCCACTGAAATCAGGTGAGTTCCCCAGATCCCCAGTATAGCTCCAATGAAGTCAGTGAGGCCAGGGGTATACAATGGATTTATGGATGTCAAGGTTCCTTCCCCACTCTGAACTCTAGGGTACAGATGTGGGGACCTGCGTGAAAAACCCCCTAAGCTTATTTTTACCAGCTTAGGTTAAAACTTCCCCAAGGTACAAACTATTTTACCTTTTGTCCCTGGACTTTATTTCTGCCACCACCAAGCAGCTAACAAATATAAAACAGGGAAAGAGCCCGCTTGGAAACGTCTTCCCCCCAAAAATCCTCCCCAAACCCTACACCCCCTTTCCTAGGGAAGGCTTGATAAAAACCCCAATTTGCATAGGTGAACACAGACCCAAACCCTTGGATCTTAAGAACAAGGAAAAAGCAATCAGGTTCTTAAAAGAAGAATTTTAATTGAAGAAAAAGTAAAAGAATCACCTCTGTAAAATCAGGATGGTAAATACCTTACAAGGTAATCAGATTCAAAACATAGAGAATCCCTCTAGGCAAAACCTTAAGTTACAAAAAGACACCAAAGAGTTCCAAAGAGGATGGCTCTAGACTGTTCTCAATGGTAGCAGATGACAGAACGAGGAGTAATGGTCTCAAGTTGCAGTGGGGGAGGTTTAGATTGGATATTAGGAAAAACTTTTTCACTTTGAGGGTGGCGAAACACTGGAATGTGTTACCTAGGGAGGTGGTAGAATCTCCTTCCTTAGAGGTTTTTAAGGTCAGGCTTGACAAAGCCCTGGCTGGGATGATTTAACTGGGAATTGGTCCTGCTTCGAGCAGGGGGTTGGACTAGATGACCTTCTGGGGTCCCTTCCAATCCTGATATTCTATGATTCTATGATTCTATGACACAAAAACAGGAATCTACATTCCATTCAGCACAACTTATTTTCTCAGACATTTAAACAAAACAGAATCTAACGCATATCTAACTAGATTGCTCACTGATTTTTTTTTACAGGAGTTCTGACCTGCATTCCTGCTCCGGTCCTGGAAAAAACAACACACAAACAGAGGGAACCTTTGTTTCTCCCCCCTCCAGCTTTGAAAGTATCTTGTCTCCTCATTGGTCATTTTGGTCAGGTGCCAGCGAGGTTATCCTAGCTTCTTAACCCTTTACAGGTGAAAGGATTTTTCCTCTGGCCAGGAGGGATTTAAAAGTGTTTACCCTTCCCTTTATATTTATGACAATGGAGATTTAAGGAATTTGAGAACATGGCCCATTCTGAGGACACAAATCCCAAATGAACATAGGCTAAGGCACGGCTAGGAATATTTTACAGAACTTTCTTCATTAGAAGTGTGATGTTGCACCTCATAATGCTTTATGGAAATATGCTTATGAATGTAAATATGACATAACTGGAATATGTTTTATGCTACATATGCCTTGTAACATATCTCTGCAAAGATTATGTTCTACTGAATATATTCATCCTATTTGTATGCATGTATCATTTTTGTATTCAAAGTTATGAACATTGGCTGTGTACTTGTTTGATTTTAAGTAGCCTTAGGAAGGTATTTGGTCAGCTTCTTTAGAAAGGAATTTGCAACTTAAGTGCCCAATGAAAGAACACTTAATGGATAATGGATCTTGGAAGATGACAATCCACATAAGAAGTCTACTTGAGGATGTTCAAGATAGCATGTAAACAATGACTGCTGCCTGTAAAAATTGAGTCATGCACGGACATGTGACTTGCCCATGTGACTCCAAAACTTCATATTGGAGCTAGATTTTGCATACGAGAGAGGAGGGGTCTCCACCCACAAGGGAGAGTCTGTATAAGCCCCCGGGAGACCCCTCCATTTGGTATTCAGGTGGCTCAAGAGATAGCTTCTCCATCCCCAAAGGATACTTGAAAGAAACTGGAACAAACGACAATAACTGCAGAGGTATGAGTGATTGCTGGACCCAGACTAGAAGGAGCCTAGTCTGTAAAAGAAGCTTACTGGAACATCTCTGAGGGTGAGATTTCATCTGTAAACACTTTCTTACTGTATTAGGCATAGACTTGCATGTTTTATTTTATTTTACTTTATTTTATTTTGTTCTGTCTGTTATTACTTGGAACCAATTAAATCCTACCTTTTGTATTTAATAAAATCACTTTTTACTTATTAATTAACCCAGAGTATATATTAGTACTGGGGGGCAGGAGTGGGGGGGGGGGAACAGCTGTGCATATCTCTCTATCAGTGTTATAGAGGGCAAACAATTTATGAGTTTGCCCTGTATAAGATTTATACAGGGTAAAACGGATTTATTTAGGGTTTGGACCCCATTTGGATCTGGAGTAACAGCCGTGTTAGTCTGTATTCGCAAAAAGAAAAGGAGTACTTGTGGCACCTTAGAGACTAACCAATTTATTTGAGCATGAGCTTTCGTGAGCTACAGCTCACTTCATCGGAACTTCATCACTCCGATGAAGTGAGCTGTAGCTCACGAAAGCTCATGCTCAAATAAATTGGTTAGTCTCTAAGGTGCCACAAGTACTCCTTTTCATTTGGATCTGGGCATCTGAGTGTTGGAGACAGGAGCACTTCTTAAGCTGTTTTCAGTTAAGCCTGCAGCTTTTAGGGGACATGTTTCAGACCTGGGTCTGTGTTTTCAGCAGGCAAGAATGTCTGGCTCAAATCAGGCAGGGCCCTGAAGTCCTAAGCTGGCAGGGAAAACAGACTCAGAGGTAGTCAAAGCACATTTGGTGGCAGTCCCAAAGGGGGTTTCTGTGATCCAATCCGTCACAAGAAGGTGAAGAAGAGATAACTGCATGACACAGTACAAGATAAAGGGTGCATGAGACTCCACAATGTGCAGTGATCAGGAATACATTTCTAAGTGGCCTATCCTTATCAGAGACTGGGTTGCAGTACAGAGCATGGTGAGGGCAGTGTCTCCATCCAAATGTAGGGATGCTGAGGCAACCTCAATGCACTGCCAAATCTACAGCACCTATCCCAGGGTTGGAAATGTTCAAGTAAAGTGCACTACAGCTGCTTGGGAGATGACAAAAGTAACTACAACCAGGAAGGAGGTGAGACGTTTTCCCACAGTTTCTGACTCCCTGTTGTCCTGTGGAAAGGTAATGGACCCTGAGCTGGGCAGGAGAGGAAATCTGCTCTCCTTGCCTGAGTGTTTGGGGAACAACAGGCCATCCCAGTGGAGTGGGGAATCAATATCCCTCCAGCTTCCCCCAGAAAAGCTGAATTTAGGCCACGAGAATTCCTGGGCCCTGATTGCCGGTGAGATGGGGCAGAGAGAGGAATTTAGCAAATGGGGAGGTCTGAATAATCTCCCTTGCTAGACCTCTCTGATGTTACAAGCAGTGCATGGTGGAGAGCTACTTGACAGGGAGGCATCCCTGCCTTATTTCTACTTTTGGTTGAAAAAATTGCCGTGTATAATATTTCCATGGTAGGGAGACGTTCAATCCATTGTGGGGCAGCCATCCCCTTGAGGGACAAAGGGACACCACACACAAGCCTTACAAACCAGATGGGAAATGGGAGTGGTAGGACCAGGTTGCATGTTTACACCCAACTTTTTGGGGGCAAGAAGGGTTTGATGCAGCATCCAGTGGACATAACTGGATACTGTAAGAAGGAGGTTCGTAGGATTGTGTCTGGGCCTGGAGATATTGGCTAGTATCATTCGGTTGCACAATCCATGTAGCTTACATGCCAGAGGCTGTGCGTGAACAGCCCAGGAGAGCAGCAAGAAGGCAAGAAGAGTTTGATGTTTCCCTCTGTTGTTATCAGGACCAGTGATCTGCTAGATCACTCCAATCTTCGACTCTGGGAGCCAGCCTTACCCTGCTCTGCTGTGATCAACCCTGATCTTAAAAACTTCTAAGGAAGGAGATTACACCACCTCCCTAGGTAATGCATTCCAGTGTTTCACAACCCTCCGAGTGAAAAAGTTTTCCCTAATATCCAACCTACACCTCCCCCACTGCAACTTGAGACCATTACTCCTTCTTCTGTCATCCATTACCACTGAGAACAGTCTAGATGCATCCTCTTTGGAACCCCCTTTCAGGTAGTTGAAAGCAGCTATCAAATCCCTCCTCATTCTTCTCTTCTGAAGACTAAACATCCCCAGTTCCCTCAGCCGCTCCTCATAAGTCATGTGTTCCAGTCCCCTAATCATTTTTGTTGCCCTCCGCTGGACTCTTTCCAATTTTTCCACATCCTTCTTGTAGTGTGGGGCCCAAAACTGGCCACAGTACTCCAGATGAGGCCTCACCAATGTCTAATAGAGGGGAATGATTACGTCCCTCGATCTGCTGGCAATGCCCCTACTTATACAGCTCAAAATGCCATTGGTCTTCTTGTCAACAAGGGCACACTGTTGACTCATATCCAGTTTTTCATCCACTGTAACCCCTAGGTCCTTTTCTGCAGAAATGCTGCCAAGCCATTCGGTCCCTAGTCTGTAGCAGTGCATGGGATTCTTTCATCCTAAGTGCAGGACTCTGAACTTGTCCTTGTTGAACCTCATCAGATTTCTTTTGGCCCAATCTTCTAATTTGTCTAGGGTCCTCTGGATCCTATCCCTACCCTCCAGCGTATCTACTTCTCTCCCAGTTTAGTGTCATCTGCAAACTTGCTGAGGGTGCAATCCACACCATCCTCCAGATCATTTATGAAGATATTGAACAAAACCAGCCCCAGGACCGACCCTTGGGGCACTCCACTTGATACCGGCTGCCAACTAGACATGGAGCCATTGATCACTACTTGTTGAGCCGGACAATCTAGCCAGCTTTCTATCCACCTTATAGTCCATTCATCCAGCCCATACTTCTTTAACTTGCTGGCAAGAATACTGTGGGAGACTGTGTCAAAAGCTTTGCTAAAGTCAAGGAACAACACGTCCACTGCTTTCCCCTCATATATACAAATATATACAAATATTACACAAACTTTGCATTCATTACAATGGACTCCAAAGACTTTGAAACTTAATACAGTCAGGTTTTTTCAATGCTATTGCAGGAACTTGCCACATCTGTCCCACGCACCATGTTTAAACACCACTTAGAGACACATTACTGATTTTAGCATGTAATGAAGACTCTCAGAATTGTGTTCTGCAGTACATGAGTTTTCATAATATACACATCATCACAGTACCTTAGCACTGTCCTGTAGTGCAGGAGTTCTCAAACTTCATTGTACCATGACAACCTTCTGACAACAACAATTATTACACAACCTGAAGCCTGAGCCCACCCGAGCCCCTCCACCCAGGGCAGGGGGTCAAATCCCAAGGGTTTCAGGCCCAGTTAGGGATCTACAACCTGAGCCCCTCTGCCCAGGCCTGAAGCCCTCCAGCTTCGACTTCAGCATTGGACGGTGGAGCTCAGGCTTCAGCCCTGGGCCCCAGAAAGTCTAAGTCAGCCCTGGTGACCCCATTAAATTGGGGTCAGGACCCACTTTGGGGTTCCGACGCACAGTTTGAGAGCCGCTGCTGTAGTGAATTTAAAAGCATCTCTTCATTTGAAAGGAATTCCACCATTCATTTATGAATACGAGACCCTGGACAGGGGATGGAATATTAACCTATATACATATTAAGAAGTAAAAAGGCTCTTGGTAAAAAATATCTTGCTTGAAATTTTGCCCAGAGTTTCTTTTATCTCTTTGTTTCTCAGGCTGTAAATGAGTGGATTTATTACTGGGGTAACCACAGAATACAACATAGTAGCCAGCATGCCCTGATATGGGGAAGATTCTGATCCTGGCCTTAGCTACATTGCATTCCATAGCATTCCAGTGCTAATAAACAATGAAAACACAAGTAGGTGTGGCAGACAAGTGGAGAAGGCTTTATACCTGCCCTGTGCAGAGGGGATTCTCAGCACAACAGAAAAGATGTGAATGTAGGACACCAATATGGAGATTAAGATTAAGATTCAATATCTTCATAAATGATCTGGAGGATGGTGTGGATTGCACTCTCAGCAAATTTGCGGATGATACTAAACTGGGAGGAGTGGTAGATACGCTGGAGGGGAGGGATAGGATACAGAGGGACCTAGACAAATTGGAGGATTGGGCCAAAAGAAATCTGATGAGGTTCAATAAGGATAAGTGCAGGGTCCTGCACTTAGGACGGAAGAACCCAATACACAGCTACAGACTAGGGACCGAATGGCTAGGCAGCAGTTCTGCGGAAAAGGACCTAGGGGTGACAGTGGACGAGAAGCTGGATATGAGTCAGCAGTGTGCCCTTGTTGCCAAGAAGGCCAATGGCATTTTGGGATGTATAAGTAGGGGCATAGCGAGCAGATCGAGGGACGTGATCGTTCCCCTCTATTCGACATTGGTGAGGCCTCATCTGGAGTACTGTGTCCAGTTTTGGGCCCCACACTTCAAGAAGGATGTGGATAAATTGGAGAGAGTCCAGCGAAGGGCAACAAAAATGATTAGGGGTCTGGAACATATGAGTTATGAGGAGAGGCTGAGGGAGCTGGGATTGTTTAGCCTGCAGAAGAGAAGAATGAGGGGGGATTTGATAGCTGTTTTCAACTACCTGAAAGGGGGTTCCAAAGAGGATGGCTCTAGACTGTTCTCAATGGTATCAGATGACAGAACGAGGAGTAATGGTCTCAAGCTGCAGTGGGGGAGGTTTAGATTGGATATTAGGAAAAACTTTTTCACTATGAGGGTGGTGAAACACTGGAATGCGTTACCTAGGGAGGTGGTAGAATCTCCTTCCTTAGAGGTTTTTAAGGTCAGGCTTGACAAAGCCCTGGCTGGGATGATTTAACTGGGAATTGGTCCTGCTTCGAGCAGGGGGTTGGACTAGATGACCTTCTGGGGTCCCTTCCAACCCTTATATTCTATGATTCTATGATTCTATGATTAAGAAAAATAACCCCACAAAAGCACTACATACAATATCCACTATTTCATTAGCACTTGTATCAGCATGAGAGTTTCAGTAGCTGTGAGATATCACAGAAGAACTGATCAACAACACTGGACACACAGAAAGGTAATAGGAAGGCATTAGCAGTGAGGAGCAATGAATAAATACAGCTGCTGATCCAGGAACCAGCTGCCATCTGTGCACATGCCCCTCTGGTCATGATGACCCTGTAACGCAAAGGATGGCAGATTGCAACGTAGCGGTCATATGCCATCTCTGTGAGAAGGACCAACTCTGAAAAGGCAAAGAAGATACCAAAATAGACTTGGGCAACAGAGCCAGAGAAAGAGATCTGTCTGGTGTTGGTTAGGGAGTTCACCATGGACTTGGGGATGGTGACGGATATGTAGCAGATGTCTAGGAAGAAATACATAGGGCTGTGAAGATGGTGGTCGAGGGCTACAGCTACGATGATAAGAAGATTGCCCATCAGGGCTGCCAGGTAAATCACCATGAACACCACAAAGTGCAAAATCTGCAGCTCCCGAACATCAGAGAATCTCAGGAGAAGGAACTTGGTCACAGTGCTTTGGTTGGACATTTCCTGCTGTGTGGAGAGAAATGCAAGATAAAACCAGATGAGGGTAGAAAAGAAGAAAAGAGGACAATATATGTAGTTATTCTTCTGTAGAAAAGATTCTGGATTCTAGAACTAGTGCAAAGAATAGTCCTTATCTAAGGTCATTCAGATCCAAGGAGAAAGTATTAGTGACAAATTATTCTCAATGAAACATTTATTCAGATACATTTTGCAAATTTAATGTTCATGCTATGTCCTATAGTCGATTGAAATTTTCCCAATTTATTTGCTCTTCAAAATGATTCAGCCTCATTTACAGCTAGAGAAATGCATTGGGACAAATTCTCTTTCACAGTTACAATAATTCATGAGTTTTAAGCATTTTTTCCTTGCATTTTATCTATTTAAATTTTCACAGTTGCTGGAAATTATTTGGAGGACAACACAGAATGGGGCACAGACAATACTTGTGTAATGACATTGAAGCTGAAAAAATTAAAGGTTTGTAACCGTTAAAATGCAAGTTGTCAATATCACGTCAAAATATTCAAAGTAAATACCCTGAAAACGAAGCACAACTAAGTTCTCAAGTAGGATTTTTCTTATTTTACATTGCTGCACATTTTTATTATTATCAGTGGAAATATTTTTCATTGGTTTTTGTGTATATATTGAAATTAATATTTACCGACTTTTCTTGATAAATCTCTTATTCTTCCAAGCATTCTTATAATTCAATAGAGAGGACATTGGCACACTCCATGGCCATGTATTTACAGTGTTATATAGGGTATGTCAGCATTGCAGAAAAACTCCCTTTAGCGATGAGTATCAGAGGCTAGGTCAACTGATTTGAGCTCGTGATACTGAGCTAAAAGTAGCAGTGTAGACATTCCCGGTTTGGCTGGAGGACCGGCTTTAAAACCCAGTGAAGTGAAAGGATCTCAGAGCCCAGCTCCAGCCTGAATGGGAATGTCTACTCTGCTATTTTCAGCCCTGTAGCCTGAGCCCCATGAGCTCGTGTCAGTTGACTGAATCTTTGAAGCTTGCTGCTGTGGGGCATTTTTATCCCCCAGTATGGACATACTTATGGTGTTAAAAAAAAAAAACAATGATGCTGTTTTTGGTGGGATAACCAAAAGAAACAGGTGGTGGTGGCTGGGAGTCTCATTCTATCTGATTCCCCAGGGCACCTTGAACAGTACATTCAGTGCTAGGCATCAAAAAGAAAGATAGTGATAAATGAAGACAGAAGTGGGGAGGAACAGAGTTTTTATAGGTTGGAAGGAATCAACTGTGAGGAAAACGTATTATGTCCCCATAAGCAGATATCTATATAACTGTCATAAATATAAAGGGAAGGGTAACCACCTTTCTATATACAGAACTATAAAATCCCTCCTGGCCAGAGGCAAAACCCTTTCACCTGTAAAGGGTTAAGAAGCTAAGATAACCTCGCTGGCACCTGACCAAAATGATCTATGAGGAGACAAGATACTTTCAAAGCTGGAGGGGGTGGTGGTGGGGAAGAAAGGGTCGGGCTGTCTGTGTGATGCTTTTGCCGGGAACAGATCAGGAATGCTCTTCAGAACTCCTCTAAAAAGTTAGTAAGCAATCTAGCTAGAAATGCGTTAGATTTTCTTTAGTTAAATGGCTGGTAAAATAGCTGAGCTGAATGGAATGCAGATTCCTGTTTTTGTGTCTTTTTGTAACTTAAGGTTTTGCCTAGAGGGATTCTCTATGTTTTGAATCTGATTACCCTGTAAGGTATTTACCATCCTGATTTTACAGAAGTGATTCTTTTACTTTTTCTTCAATTAAAATTCTTTTTTGAAGAACCTGATTGCTTTTTCCTTGTTCTTAAGATCCAAGGGTTTGGGTCTGTGTTCACCTATGCAAATTGGTGAGGATTTTTACCAAGCCTTTCCCAGGAAAGGGGGTGTAGGGCTTGGGGGGATATTTTTGGGGGAAGATGTCTCCAAGTGGGATTTTCCCCTGTTCTTTGTTTAATACGCTTGGTGGTGGCAGCATAGGGTTCAAGGACAAGGCAAAGTTTGTACCTTGATGAAGTTTTTAACCTAAGCTAGTAAGAATAAGCTTAGGGGGTCTTTCATGCAGGTTCCCACATCTTTAACCGTAGAGTTCAGAGTCGGGAAGGAACCTTGACATGGTGGCAGAACGGTGGGATCAGTTTGAGATTATTTTTTTAGATCATTTTGAAGCAGAAGCACAGTAGGATTTTAAAAGAATTTTTTTTCCCATTTGGGCTGCTTAGAAGCAGGTTTTAAGCTGAAAGCAGTTAGAGTTTCGCTGTCTCTGCATGGGGCCAGAGCAGCAGGCATAACAAACGGGATTTGTCCTTTTTGAGCTGGAGTTTTCTCTACCTCAAGGCAGGGTAGTTAACCTCCTGCAGGGAAATTCACAAGTTTTTCACAGATCTGAAGAGGTTGGTTTTTTTTTAAGCTAAGAGCAACTAGAGGGTTTTTCTGTCTATTTGCCTGGAGAAAAAGGATTTTTCTGTAGGCTAAGAATAACTATCAGAGAACATAGGTATCACATTACAGCACAAAAATTTTACAAGCCAGGTTTTTTTTTTTTAACTCTCAGGTGTAAAGTTAGTTAAAAACAGAGAGGCTAAGATGACAGAACCCAAGGCAGAAAAAAACAAAGAGGCTGCCATAGGAGAGAAATAGAGGTAAAGGAAAAAAGAAATGGAGGCAAAGGAAAAAGAGTGAAAGCATGCACTGGAGATGGAGAAAGCAAAGGCTCAGCAGAATATACCAGATAACCCTAACAATCTTTACCCAACAATCCACAAATGGGAGCAACAGTATGATGAATCCAGTATGATGAATCCAGTGATATTGCTGAATATTTTCTCACCTTTGAGAGACTGTGCACACTCTACAAAATTCCTGAAGCTCACAGAATGACCATGTTGGTTGCAAAATTGACTGGAAGAGATCTGGACATATTCAATAAGATGCCTATTGATGAGCCTTCTAACTATAATAAATTCAAGGATTTGGTTTTAAAGGAATTTCAAGTTACACCTGAAACTTACAGAGTAAAATTTAGAGCCCTTAAGAGAGGACCTGGACTAAGTAATGTGGCTTATCTAAACCAGATAAAGGATCTGTTAGATAAATGGGTCAAAGCAAGGGGTGTAACTAGGTTTTAAGGAATGTGTGATTTGATGGCTCAGGAACAATTCCTGAATATGTACAAGGAGGAAATGAAACAGTGTTTGTGGGATAAGGAAATGGAAGCAGAAAGTCTTGCTTCTTATGCTGATCAATACGAGCAGTCCCAGACTGCCAGGGAGGAGGGGCAAACCAGAACAAAACAGGTGGAGGAAGGAGAAAGAAACAACCCTGGTCGCAGTTGGAGCAGATACCAGAAGGGACAACCTCAGACCTCACCCTACTACCGGTGGCGCCCAAGGCCCCAGCTACACCCCAAGGAACACTCCAGACACCTTATAGTCCTGCCACACTGTTCTTCAGCAACCCACCTCCCCCCAGTGACCCGTCAGCTGCATGATGTTTTAAATGTAACGAGCCAAGGCACATAAAGGCCAACTGCCCCAAGAACCCCAACAGTTTACAGTTCATTGCACTAGAATCAAATCAGAGGTCCTCAGGCCCAGATACCTCCCAGATACCCTCAGAGCGGAGGGAAGCTGTGAGTGTGGGTGGGAAGAAGGTCACCGTGTGGAGGGACACTGTAGCACAGGTGTCGGCTCTCCATGCTTTCTTAGTGGACCCCAATTTAATCGACCCAGAGATCCAAGTGATGATTCAACCCTTCAAGTCAAACTCTTTTGACTTGCCTACAGCCAAGTTGCCAGTCCAGTACAAGGGCTGGTCAGGAACATGGACTTTTGCAGTCTATGATGATTATCCCATCCCCATGCTGTTGGGGGAAGACTTGGCCAATCATGTGAAGCTAGCCAAGAGGGTGGGAATGGTCACCCGCAGCCAAGCTAAGCAAGCTGTCATGCCTAGCTCTGTTCCAGAAACTTCTACCAGGACCCAGTAAGAGGTAATGGAACCAGACCCCATGCCAAAGTCTGCAAAACAGTAGTGGATCCAGTCTCAGAGACCCAGACAGAGCCAGTCTCAGAACCGGAACTGGCAGAACAAACAGCACCAGAACCATTGCCAGCACTGAATCCAGTACTTGCAACCCCAACACCAGTGGGCCCCACTGAACCTGCACTGGCAGCAGCAGATAACCCTACACAAGAGGCTCAGCTGGAGCCTGGACCCCAACATAGTGCACCAGCGGAGAGCGGTTCACAGGCAACAGAAACAGCCCCATCACCTGCATCACTTCCAGAGGGACCACGCCCAAATCCACAATCCAGTGAGGAACTGATATCTTCAGCATCAAGGGAACAGTTCCAGACCGAACAGGAAGCAGATGAAAGCCTCCAAAGAGCTTGGATGGTGGCACGGAGCAACCCACTGCCTCTCAGCTCTTCTCAGCGATCCAGGTTTGTTGTAGAAAGAGGACTTTTATACAAGGAAACTCTTTCTGGTGGACACCAGGAAGACTGGCATCCTCAGAGACAGTTGGTAGTTCCAACTAAGTACTGGGTAAATCTCTTAAGCTTAGCCCACGATCATCCTATTGGCCATGCCGGGCTGAACATAACCAAAGACCATTTGGGAAAGTCGTTCCACTGGGAGGGAATGGGCAAGGATATTTCTGCCTATATCCGGACTTGTGAGGTGTGAAAAGAGTGGGAAAACCCCAAGACCAGGTCAAAGCCCCTCTCCAGCCACTCCCCATCTTTAAGGATCCATTTCAGCAAGTAGCTGTGGATATTCTGGGTCCTTTTCCGAAAAAGGCACCCAGAAGAAAGCAGTACACGCTGACTTTCATGGATTTTGCACCCAATGGCCGGAAGTCGTAGCTCTGAGCAACACTGGGGCTAAAAGTGTGTGTCAGGCACTAACAGACATTTTTGCCAGGGTAGGTTGGCCCTCCAACGTCCTCACAGATGCAGGGACTAATTTCCTGGCAGGAACTAAGGAAAGCCTTTGGGAAGCTTATGGGGTAAATCACTTGGTTGCTGCTCCTTACCACCATCAAACAAATGGCATGGTGGAGAAGTTTAATGGAACTTTGGGGGGCATGATATGAAAATTCGTAAATGAACACTCCAATTATTGGAACCTAGTGTTGCAGCAGTTGCTCTTTGCCTACAGAGCTGTACCACATCCCAGTTTCATGTTTTCACCATTTGAAGTTGTATATGGCCGTGAGGTTAAGGGGCCATTACAGTTGGTGAAGCAGCAATGGGAGGGGTTTACACCTTCTCCAGGAACTAAAATTTTGGACTTTGTAATTAACCTACAAACCACCCTCCAAACCTCTTTAGCCCTTGCTAAAGAAAACCTACAGGATGCTCAAAAAGAGCAAAAAGCATGGTATGATAAACATGCCACAGAGTGTTCCTTCTAAGTAGGGGACCAGATCATGGTCTTAAAGGTGCTCCAGGCCCATAAAATGGAAGCGTCATGGGAAGGGCAATTCACGGTCCAGTAGCGCCTGGGAGCTGTTAATTATCTCATAGCATTCCCTACCTCCAACCAAAAGTCGAATGTGTACCATATTAATTCTCTAAAGCCCTTTAATTCAGAGAATTAAAGGTTTGTCAGTTTACAGCCCAGGGAGGAGATGACATTGAGTGGCCTGAAGGTGTCTACTATGAAGGGAAAAGTGCTGGTGGCGTGGAAGAGGTGAACCTCTCCATGACCCTTGGGCGTATGCAGCGACAGCAGATCAAGGAGCTGTGCACTAGCTACGTGCCAATGTTCTCAGCCACACCAGGACTTAGTGAACGGGCATACCACTCCATTGACACAGGTAATGCTCACCCAATTAAAGTCCAACCTTACCTGGTGTCTCCTCAAGCTAAAACTGCTATAGACCGGGAGATCCAGGATATGCTACGGATGGGTGTAATCTGCGCCTCTGGCAGTGCATGGGCATCTCCAGTGGTTCTAGTTCCCAAACCAGAGGGGGAAATATGTTTTTGCATGGACTACCTTAAGCTAAATGCTGTAACTCGCCCAGACAACTATCCAATACCACGCACAGATGAACTTTTGGAGAAACTGGGACAGGCCCAGTTCATCTCTACCTTTACCTTAACCAAGCAGTACTGGCAGGTACCACTAGATGAATCTGTCAAGGAATGGTAAGCCCTCATCACACATGTTGGGCTGTATGAATTTAATGTACTCCCTTTCGGGCTGTGGAATACACCCGCCACCTTCCAAAGATTTATAGATGGTCTCCTAGCAGGATTGGGAGACTATGCAGTTGCCTACCTTGACAATGTGGCTATATTTTCGGATTCCTGGGCAGAACACCTGGAACATCTACAAAAAGTCTTCGAGCACATAAGGGAGGCAGAAGTAACTGTTAAGGCTAAGAAGTGTCAAATAGGCCTAAAGAGAGTGACTTACCTTGGACACCAGGTGGGTAAAGGAACTATCAGCCCCCTACAGGCCAAAGTGGATGCTATCCAAAAGTGGCCTTTCCCAAAGTGAAAGAAACAGGTCCAATCCTTCTTAGGCTTGGCCGGATATTACAGGCGATTTGTACCACAATACAGCCAAATCGCTGCCCCACTGACAGACCTAACCAAAAAGAAACAGCCAAATGCCGTTAAGTGGACCCAAGAGTGTCAGAAGGCCTTTAACGAGCTTAAAGCAACACTCATGTCTGCCCTGTGCTAAGGGCCCCAGACTTTGACAAACCATTCCTAGTAACCACAGATGCGTCCGAGCATGGTGTGGGAGCAGTTTTAATGCAGGAAGGACCAGGTCAAGAATTCCATCCTGTAGTGTTTCTCAGCAAGAAGCTGTCTGAGAGGGAAAGCAACTGGTCAGTCAGTGGAAAAGAATGTTACACCATTGTCCACGCTCTGGAAAAGCTACGCCCATATGTTTGGGGATGGCGTTTCCACCTGCAAACAGACCATGCTGCGCTACAGTGGCTTCATACCACCACGAGAAATAACAAAAATCTTATTCGGTGGAGTTTAGCTCTCCAAGATTTCGACTTCGACATCCAACACATCTCAGGAGCTTCTAACAAAGTGGCTGATGCACTCTCCCGTGAAAGTTTCCCAGAATCAACTGGTTAAAATCGTCCTTGAGATGTGGAAAATATTGTTAGTCTTTATATACTCAGTAGTATATTTAGAGGTGCATGTGTCTTATTAACTCTGTTTTCTCCTAGAGCTCCAGGAAGAAATCCCAGCCAGCGTTTCACCCTATCTGTGGTTTGGGGGGCGTGTCATAAATATAAAGGGAAGGCTAACCACCTTTAAATCCCTCCTGGCCAGAGGAAAATCCCTTTCACCTGTAAAGGGTTAAGAAGCTAAAGATAACCTCACTGGTACCTGACCAAAATGACCAATGAAGAGAAAAAATGCTTCCAAAGCTGGGGGGGGGGGAACAAAGGGTTCTCTCTGTCTGTGTGTCTTTTGCCGGGACCAGATCAGGAATGCAGGTCAGAACTCCTGTAAAAAAAAATCAGTGAGCAATCTAGTTAGATATGGGTTAGATTCTGTTCTGTTTTGTTTAAATGGCGGATAAAATAGGTTGTGCTGAATGGAATGTATATTCCTGTTTTTGTGTCTTTTTGTAACTTAAGTTTTTGCCTAGAGGGATTTTCCGTGTTTTGAATCTGATTACCCTGTAATGTATTTACCATCCTGATTTTACAGAGGTGATTCTTTTACTTTTTCTTCAATTAAAATTCTTTTTTGAAGAACCTGATTGTTTTTTCCTTGTTCTTAAGATCCAAGGGTTTGGGTCTGTGTTCACCTATGCAAATTGGTGAGGATTTTTATCAAGCCTTCCCCAGGAAAGGGGGTGTAGGACTTGGGGGGATTTTGTGGGGAATGACGTTTCCAAGTGGGCTCTTTCCCGGTTATATTTTGTTTGATGCTTGATGGTGGCAGCAATAAAGTCCAGGGACAAAAGGTAAAATAGTTTGTACCTTGGGGAAGTTTTAACCTAAGCTGGTAAAAATAAGCTTCGGGGTTTTTTCATGCAGGTCCCCACATCTGTACCCTAGAGTTCAGAGTGGGAAAGGAACCTTGACAGCTGCTTAGAAGACTCTTGTTCATACTCCGACCTATTCTTGATGATGACAGCACCTCCTTTGTCAGCCTTTTTGATTATGATGTCAGAGTTGTTTCTGAGGCTGTGGATGGCATTGTGTTCTGCACAGCTGAGATTATGGGGCAAGTGATGCTGCTTTTTCACCATTTCAGCCCATGCACGTCGCCGGAAGCTATCTATGTAGAAGTCTAGTCTGTTGTTTTGACCTTCAGGAGGAGTCCACCCACAATGCTTCTTTTTGTAGTGTTGGTAGTAAGGTATCTGTGGGTTAGATAAGCTATTACCAGCAGGACAGTGGGGTGGGAGGAGGTATTGTTTCATATTCTCTGTGTATATATAAAGTCTGCTACAGTTTCCACAGTATGCATCTGATGAAGTGAGCTGTAGCTCACGAAAGCTCATGCTCAAATAAATTGGTTAGTCTCTAAGGTGCCACAAGTACTCCTTTTCTTTTTGCGAATACAGACTAACACGGCTGTTACTCTGAAACCTGTGGGTTAGAATGTTGTTCAGAGGTGTGTTGGAAATATTCCTTGAGTCGGAGATGTCGAAAATAGGATTCTAGGTCACCACAGAACTGTATCATGGTCGTGGGGGTGGAGGGGCAGAAGGAGAGGGCCCGAGATAGGACAGATTCTTCTGCTGGGCTAAGAGTATAGTTGGATAGATTAACATTTTTTAGAAATGAATTGAGTTTACTCGAGCAGCACCTCTTTGAGGGTGGTCTATGTTATTCCCATGCAGATGGGGAAACCAGAGCATGGGTGTTTGATACACAGCTTCCCAACAGGGGGTGGTAGAATACAATATTATGCTTCGGTATTGTGCTCTCTTTTCTTATGGATGACCACTGAACAATAAAGAAGATTTGGGTGGAGGGATAGCTCAGTGGTTTGAGATTTGGCTTGCTAAACCCAGGGTTGTGAGTTCAATCCTTGAGGGGGCCATTTAGGGATTGGGGCAAAAATTAGGGATTGGTCCTGCTTTGAGCAGGGGGTTGGACTAGAAGACCTCCTGAGGTCCCTTCCAACCCTGATATTCTATGATTCTAAGTGACTCAGCAAAGGTCATCCAGGGGGTCTGTGGTTGATCCAGGAATGTAACCAGGCTTTCTGAGTTCCACAATGATGCCTTCTGAATTAGTTGGTTGAAAAAGGAATGTTCTCCAGCCTAATTTACCAAATGAAACATAAGGGCAAATATGACCATTGTTACTGGTTTCCAACTGGAGTAAAGTTGGTAATGTATAAGAAAATCTGCAGGAAATTCCTTTTTCACACTCTTTTTACTGTTTAAAGCAATAAAACCACCTGATTAATGTATTGTCTTTGAATGTAAATGGGATTTGAGCATCTAACTTCCTTAGTCTCCTTTGAAAATCCCAGCCATAGGTCATAAAGTCTACAATGTTATTGACTAACCTGAAAACAAATAAAAATAATAATACCAGCAAAACTCCACAAAATTATGGATCTTTTGACATGTACCATAGCTAATGTGAAACATTTCTTACCATTAAGCCATGATTTGAACTGTGGAAGCTCTCTGGAAGCCGTTTTGTGAAATGTTTTGTTCAATGGAAGGACCTGACATGGTCATCATCTCTTCTAAAATAATTCTTCTTTCTGCTCAGCCTACCCAAAGGATCAATGAGTAAGTGGCTGAGATTTGGGAGGTGGGCAATCCTGAATTTGACAGCTGTGTCCTACTGGTTCAGGAGGCATTGATGAGTTTTGATGTATTGATGAATTTAAGCTCCCAAGCTCATCTTTTGAAAGGTTTCCTTTGAGGATGAGGACTGAGAGGTCAGATATGGAGTGATCATTTTGTGAAAAGTGTTTGCCCATCAGTGATAGTGTGCTTTTGTCTTTTATCATTTTTCTGTGTGAGTTCTTTCATGAGCGTACTGATTGTCTCATTTCACCGATATTGTTGCTGTTGGGGTAGTTGGTGCTTTGGATGAGTTTTACACCATATGTTATGATTGGCATGTGTAGGCCTACAGAGTCTTAGAAGGACAAGCTTGTGTGACCAGAGGCTGGTGGTCTCAGGGAGCTAATCCACATCAGGCACAAACAAGTCTCCCTTGCACCAAGGACAGGTGTTGGCAAAGTGCCTCCCAAACCCAGGTTCCTCTGGGAAGCATCACCATGGCCATGGGAATTTAACCTGAAAGTTTCACCAAAATGACCAGCACTTCATCAACCCACTCATCCACCCCTCCATGAATGATCGTGATGTATGAAAAATATCAGTCCAGAAAGTTAATGAGAAATCTAGCTCAGTAGTAGAAATGGTTGAGATTTTCCATTAGAAACATGGGGGAGGGGGGCAGAGGGGAGGAGTTTGGGCAGAAAATGGCTATTTCATCAAAATGGACTTTTCCTTGGGGAAATGTCAATTTTCAATTTTAAAAAATAGTGGTTGATTTTTGTTGTTGAAAATCTCAAAAAAATCATCAAAAAATGTAGCTGAAAATGGATTTTTTTTCCAAATTTTTTCATGGGGTGTGTGTGGATGGAATTCCTGATTAGTTCTACTCAGAAGAAACCACAGCATGATAGGCACTGAATTTTATGCTCACCGCACAAACACAGAGAAATTTAGATGCAAACATAAAACACTCTTGCTGGAAGGTTGCAACATAATATGACTTTATTTCTTAGAATACAGAACGACAGTTCACAAAACCCCCAAACCAGTGGGAGACAAAGCAGGCTTCTCCCTCAGGCATAATTCACTGCACCTTGCTCTAGGTTGGCTCTGTGCAGACTGACTCCTACTCCTAGATTGCAGGCTTCTCTACAGAGCCCTTTGCCTGCATGCAGGACCAGTAAACCCCTTCCAAACTTGGAATGATAACTTGTGATTTTAACACACTTGTCAATACACAATACAATTCAATACATGGCACATTCAGTGAACACCTGTAAATCACATTGATTTCAGTGGGACTGACATTCCATATGGTTTGTTTCAATGGGATGACGTTCATGAAGGACTGACTTGAGCCTGAGATAGCAGGATCGGACTCCGAGTTCAGATAACATGAGCTGCATCACGTGGTCTCCATTTTCATTTTGATCTAAAGGCATTAGCTTGAATTCTCTGAACTGCTGTGAAAGTCCCAAGTTTCCTGACAACTTTCCTCAGGGCCTCCTTTACTTCTTTGTTTCTCAGGCTGTAGATGAGGGGGTTGACCAGTGGTGTGAGGATGGTGTAGAAGGCAGAGAAGACTTTGGTCATGCCTCGCAGTGTGTTGATGTCTGGGAGCAAGTAAACAATGATTAGGGTCCCATAGTAAATGGTCACCACCATGAGGTGAGAGGAGCAAGTGGAAAATACCTTTTGCCTGCCAGTGCTGGAAGGGATTCTCAGGATTGTGGTGATGATAGAAATGTAGGAAGTCAGGGTTAATAGAAATGGTGGTAGTGTGAATAAGAAGGACAGCAGGAAAGCCACAAGTACCATGCTGTTGGTGTCACTGCAGGAGAGTTTTATCACTACGTTGAATTCACACAGGAAATGGTCAATTTTATTGGGACCGCAGAACATTAACATCGATATCCCAGATACTATTATGGAAGCAGCCACAAATCCACTAATCCAAGACCCTACCACTAGCTGGAAGCAGAACCTATCATTCATAAGGGATACATAGTGCAGTGGTTTACATATCGCTAAATACCTATCATAAGACATTGCTGCCAGGAGATAGCATTCTGAACATGCCAAGACTCCAAAACAATAAAGCTGCATGAAGCAGCCACTCACAGAAATGGTTCTGTCCCCAGTCCGGAGACTGGCCAGCATCCTGGGCAGGATGTTGGAGGTGTAGCAAGTCTCCAAGCAGGACAGGTTCCCCAAGAAGAAGTACATGGGGGTCTGAAGGTGCGGATCAGCCACAACTAGCACAACAGTAAGGATGTTCCCGGCCATGGTCATGATGTAGATCACTAGAAACAACAGGAAGAGAAGAACCTGCAGTTCTGGGACATTCCCAAATCCCAGGAGGATAAATTCCATGATGAACGTTTGATTTCTGCTTTCATGTGTGCCAGGGGGAGTATCCATGGGAGGGGGGAAGAGAATGCTGCAATGATAATAAAGAGACATTTGCTTTTGTAGTACAGTGCCAACATTTACAATTCAATTATTGCAAAAAAGGACCCTCTGATGATTACCATCCCTAGTCTTACTTGAAGAAACTGGACTGGGGTGTTTACCACCAGCTATCACTGCTGCTGGAGAAATCTAAACATTTTCCTCAGCAATATTGCTTGTATATTTCTCTTGCCACATGATCCGTTGCTGGAGTGACACCTCTCCAATGCACTGTGGGTGGGCTGCATTGTAGCATGGAACTCAGAAGACCTGGGTTTTGTTTCCAACCTTTGGTCAGTCATTTCACCTCTCAGCTGAGAGACCATGCACAATGTTCTGCATTCAGAAATATAGAAACAACTTCCTCTTGCCATCATGTCTGCTGTTTATATTTATGCCCATCAGTGTAGATTTTTTTATAGCTATTTCACTCTGATCATTCTTAATGGAGGACAGATGGAAGGATGCATTGATTTCTCTACACTGGACATTTTGGCAACCACATCACTTTACAACCACTCATTTTATTTTTAGTTTTTCCCCATGTCACCCTTGGAGCCCAATAGTTCAATGAATGGAAGTCAATTGGACTGATTATAGTGTGCAAAATTAAGTATGTGGGCAATCTCTGTAAGATCAGGGCCTTAGTTGTGATACCATAGTGATGTAGATAGATAGATAGGATCCTGGGAACTACAGGCCAGTCAGCCTCACCTCAGTCCCTGGAAAAATCATGGAGCAGGTCCTCAAAGAATCAATCCTGAAGCACTTGCATGAGAGGAAAGTGATCAGGAACAGCCAGCATGGATTCACCAAGGGAAGGTCATGCCTGACGAATCTAATCGCCTTCTATGATGAGATTACTGGTTCTGTGGATGAATGGTAGCAGATGACAGAACGAGGAGTAATGGTCTCAAGTTGCAGTGGGGGAGGTTTAGATTGGATATTAGGAAAAACTTTTTCACTAGGAGGGTGGTGAAACACTGGAATGCGTTACCTAGGGAGGTGGTAGAATCTCCTTCCTTAGAGGTTTTTTAAGTCAGGCTTGACAAAGCCCTGGCTGGGATGATTTAACTGGGAATAGGTACTGCTTTGAGCAGGGGGTTGGACTAGATGACCTTCAGGGGTCCCTTCCAACCCTGATATTCTATGATTCTATGATTCTATGATTCTATGATAGATAGATAGATAGATAGATAGATAGATAGATAGATAGATAGATAGATAGATAGATAGATTTTTCTGTCCGTGTTGCTAACCTCTAGCTCTGTCTGTTTCCTTCTGTCGTGTATGTCATTCAGAGATGTATTTGAAAATACTTTGGCTATTTCATTAACATGCCCCTTTCAGATAATTAACGCAGATGTTAAATGAAATGTGAGGTAACACTGGCCCTCTAACTTCCATTTTTTTAAATCAACGCCCACTTGTATGGTCTGTTGGCCAATTCTCCACCACTGGCATTTCTCGAGAGGATTGAATAACACAGAACAAAGAAGTTATTTCATGAATTGCAGCTTTTCATCATTTCTATTACTTTCTTTTTTGAATTGTCTGAGAACAGAAACAAAAATTCTCCAATATATTCATGATATAAAAGTGCTCATAGAGTTCATCAGTAAAGAATATTTTGTCTCCAGATCATTCTCAGAAAGTGTGTTACTCAAAATTTACACAGTGCTGTTCTGTTACATTTCTCTGGCGGTGTTTCCTCCACCCTTCATTGGATGACTGCCTAGCCTGGCATGTACTATAAGTTGAGGCTTAAAGGTATTATTTAACTTTGTCTCCTGGGCTGTATTTCAGCTTGTTAATCTTAAGGGTCATGTCCTCAGCTGATATAAATCACAATAGCTCCACCGGCATTAATGCAGCTACATCAGTTTATATGAGGTGTGGGTCTGGCCTTGTGTGCTCATATGTTCATGGAACGCAAATGCAAAAGGGTTGTGTGACCGAATGCACCCCTCTATTGCAGTAATCTTGGTACAACTTATGCCTTGTGAGGTATCATTTGAAAACTAATAACTTGCTGGTCAATACTATTCTGGTGAAATGTATGTAGCAACATGATATGTCAAATTATGAAATCCCCCTCTATGATGTTATAAGCCCATGTTCAAAAGCACATGGCCCAAAACAAAGAAATGCATGTTTACCTCAGTTTACATATAAATAGTAAACAGGGTCCTCTGGACAGCAAGAGGGGGTAGACTGGTTTCTCAAAGACAAAGGACAAGCTGATGCCTCTAGCCATGTGTTATCAAAGTTGATGGGCAATCGCCTTTCAGGTGGCCATTCTTTGAGCAACTGGTTTGGAATGTAGTATCCAAAACAGAGATGAGAAAAGTATAGAACAAAGCAACAAGTTATGGAGCTGTTACAAACTAGTGGGTTGGATTTTCATGATGTATAGCGTTTTGTAACTTGTCAAAATGTATTATAAAGGTAACTGGCTTCAATGCATATTTCTGGAGCATATCTTTTGATTTCCATCCTCTTTGAAACAGCCCGTCACATATCAGAAGACTGTTCTCAGGTCCCCCCCTCGGTCGTCTTTTCTCAAGCGTGAACACGCCCAGTTTTTTTAACCTTTCCTCACAGCTCAGGGTTGCTAAACCCTTTGATCATTTTCATTGCTCTCCATTGGACTCTCTCCACTTTGTGCACATCTTTCTTAAGCCCTACACACAGTACTCCAGCTGAGGCCTCACTAGTGCTGATATAATTACTTCTTGTATCTTACATATGACACTCCTGTTAATACACCCCAGAATATTAGCTGTTTTTTCCGCAAATTCAATTTGTGATCCACTCTAACCCCCAGATCCTTTTTAGCCATAATTGTGCATTTGATTTTTTCTTCCTAACTTTGCATTTGCCTTTATTGAATTTCATCTTGTTGATTTCAGATGAAATCTCCAGTTTGTCAAGGTCATTTTGAATGCTTATCCTGTCCTCCAAAGTGCTTGCAAAGACTTCCAGCTTGGTGTCATCTGCAGATCTTATAAGCATACACTCCACTCCATTATCCAAATCATTAATGAAAATATTGGATAGTACCAGACCCAGGACAGATCCCTTTGGGACCCCACTAGATACATTCTCCCAGTTAAACAGAGAACCATTGATAACTACTCTTTGGATACATCTAAATGGCAAAAACAAAACAAAACAAAAACACACCAAAAACTACCCAGCAGCAGTGAGTCTCAGAACCTGGGTCTGCAGACTTGGTCTTGTAGGGTTCATTCTGCAACAATAAAAATAGCCATGTAGACATTCTGGCTTGGGCTGGAGGTCAGGCTCTGAAACCCATTCCTCTCCCTGAGCTTCAAACTGGTAGTCTACATGGCTATTTTTAATGCCATAGCATAATCCCCGCAAGCCCAAATCTATAGATACGGGCTCTGAGACTTGCAGACACAGGGTTAGTTTTTTTGCTGTGTGGACGTACCTTTCAGTACAGCCTTTCAATCAGTTTTTTACTCATATTATAGTAATTTAATGTAGATCACATTTCCCTGGTTTGCTTATGAAAAAGTCATGGAGGACTGCATCAAACGGCTTACTAAAATCAAAATATATCATATCTATTGCTCCTCCCCTATCCAATAGACCAGTTTATACACATGTGAACATAAAAACAATGATGCACACAAGCATATGAACATGTGATCGTAATCACCAAAAATGCAATCAAATGCAAAAGCACAATTCTATTCACATATATACACAAGGATGCAGAAACCTACAAATGCAAACACGCATATGTATATATATATATACAAGGACATGACCCAAAAATATAGAAACAGATAAAACATGTTGGCTATAATTTATTAAACCATCTAGAGGATTTAGATACTTATTTCCCATTGGCAATTAAAAGCATAGATTATTTGTTTCAGACATTCCAGTCGAAATGTAAACCTTTCAAGTTGGACAGGTGAAAAAATGTTTTGGGTTTGGTGGGGGTTTTTTGTTGTATTTTTCCCTTGTGGAAAATTTCAACTGTTCATTGAAAAACAAAAAAATCTCACAAAGCATTTTTTGGGGGTACTTTTGCAACCAAACCTCCAAAATTTCCACCCAAAACCTGAAAATTCATCTGTTTTCAGGTTTTCTAATTATATATATATATTAATTTCATCCATTCCCCTCTAACTTACCTGCTTGGGAGCAAATTGCTTCTGCTTCAGCACAATTCTCCAAGTGACAAAAGGCACCCATTTATATACATTTTGGTGTTCACCAGGGAGGTACCCTGAAAGAGGCTCTGCTGTGATGTTTCCAAGCAACCAGAACTGCCCTTAGTTATCATAGTTGAAGAGCAGAGGCTTCCAGACTTACACAGCTGGCTACACCTGATGTAGCGAGCTATCAAAAAATGGGCAGCTTAGATCAGTCTGGTTCAGGCTCAGAGAGCTGGTGAGTTGGTTTGTGTTTGAACCAAGCTGTGCGTGATGTCATGCTGGGTTCGCGACCATTGCTTTGCAGTGATTGTGACTAGGGTAGCATCATGAAACACTGATGTCACCAGGACGCAGGCACTGTTGAAGCCACTGCCATTGTTTAGTGACCCCCAAGAAGTAATCAGTGGGTCCTCATGGAAATTGAACATGTGTAGTTGATTCTTTTTTTTCCCACTAGAGAAACACCCAGAGGCCCAGAGGTTAGAGGTCACAGAAAGTCCATCACAGCCTCAGAACAATGCAGTATTTCTTTTTATGGCCACATGTTGCTGTAGCTTTTCTGCATTAGGATATATGATCAAAGCTGCCTTGCTAGGGTATGTACAAATAATAGGCTTCCATGTGTCGCAGCTAACACACCACAGGCTCTAGAGGCCTCATTAAAGCTCTGCCAAAGAGAAAAGAAGAAGGTGTTGGCTGGGGACATGGAAGAGGAGTCAGGGCAGAGCAATTGTCCAACTTACATGGAGAGTGTTGGCAAGAAATTTGGGCCCCATTAAAGTCAAAAGCAAAACTTCTGTTGAATTAACAATAGTAGTGACACAAGTTACTAGAGACTAGAGCAGATCTTGAATAAAGTGGAAATGAAATTGTTAAGGTGGATGCTTGGAGGTATAAGAATGGGCTATGCTTGGAACGAACAAATTAGAGGAAGTGTGAAGGCGGTACTGATTATAGAAAAGCTAAGAGAATCCAGGTTTAGATGATTTGGGCGTGTGAAAGGAAAATTGGAAGAACAGATGGGAAACAGCCTGTTGAACTTAGAAGAGGAGGGTAACAGAATGATGATCCAAAGCTAGATGGATGGATGTCCTACAAAAGGATCTGGTTAGCTGAAAAGTTTCAGAGGAACTGCTTCAAGACAGACTGGAATGGAGAAGAAGGACTTGAAGAGCTGACTCTGTTTAGGTGGGATGCAAGCTAGAAGAAGAAAAGCAGTAGTAACATGGGTTCAGGTTGTGGTGATGATGGTGGAATAAGTCACAGAAGCAGTAGTAGTATAATTAGTAAATGGCTTAATCGTGTCCTCACCATGAGCTCAGCTCCTGGATTAGACCAAGAGGCTGATTCTGACCGATATAGTGCTTCTCTGGTAAGGGGTTATGACTGATCTCCTCCTGGGCCCATACCATACTCCTGTATCCAGTGCAGGAGTGTATGGGGGTGCCCTGCACCCTTTTCATTCTCAGGGTTGGAGCAACGGTCTGAAGGCTTGCTGTAGGTGCCTGGCTGGGGCTAACTGGTCACCACATTTGGGATTTGGAAGGCCTTTCCTCCAGGTCAGATTTGCAGGGACCTCATAGGATTTCACCTTTCTCTTCAGCATGGAGTGTGGATCACCTGCTAGGATCAAATGGTCACATCTCAGCTGATCAATTCCCTGCCACAGGGACCTCAACCATTCATAGCACCTAAGTCTATTTACCCCTTCACATAACACAAGAACTAGGGATCACCCAATGAAATTAAGAGGCAGCAGGTTTAAAACAAACAAAAGGAAGTACTTTTTCACATTACATACAATCAACTATGGAACTCATTGTCAGGGGACATTGCCAGGCCAAAATATAACTGGGTTAAAAAAAGATTGAGATAAGTTTATGGAGGATAGGTCCATCAATGGCTATTAGCCAAAACAGTCAGGGACTTAACCCCATGATTTAGGTGTCCCTAAACCTCCAACTGCCAGGAACTGGGATTGGATGACAGGGGATGGATCATTCACTAATTGCCCTGTTCTGTTCATTCCCTCTGAAGCACCTGGCATTGGCCACTGTCAGAAGACAGGTTTCAGGGTAACAGCCGTGTTAGTCTGTATTCGCAAAAAGAAAAGGAGTACTTGTGGCACCTTAGAAACTAACCAATTTATTTGAGCATGAGCTTCCGTGAGCTACAGCTCACTTCATCTGCATCCGATGAAGTGAGCTGTAGCTCACGAAAGCTTATGCTCAAATAAATTGGTTAGTCTCTAAGGTGCCACAAGTCCTCCTTTTCTTTTTGTCAGAAGACAGGATACCGGACTAGACTGAACAATGGTCTGATCTAGTATGGCCATTCTTATGTTCCTGTTCTGTGCCTGTGGCATACAACAGCTTAGTCTTCTGAGGGCTGAAATACCTTTAGTTTAACTGAAATCATTGTGCTTAGTATGTGGGTGAAACGTAATGACCTATGATAACAGAAGGGCAGAATGGATGAGCTAATGGTCCCTTATGGCCTAAGCCTTTATGAAACCATAGAAACTTTTGCCCCCTTTAGTACCACTGAATAACTCCTGCTGTGAGGTGTCCAAGTAAATGTAGTAGTAGCAACAAGAGTAGTAATGGGTACTAAGATAATGTCTATGTTTGACTGCTTCTACTTCATTTACATATGCAGAACATCCTACCCTGTGTTCAAAATCCAATATGAATATTAACCAGGTAACCCCATCACACTCCTCTTACAAACTTTGGCCATCCATAACACAAGCTATATGCCTATTAAACCCCCTGGCAGGAAGGAAACATGAAGGAATCTCAAGCTTCCTCTTTTGTAATGCAACTGGTTTGTTGTGTGGTGATGTAACGTACACTATCCTTTCAGACCACTGATGGTTAGCAAGTTGTCTTTGTCCAGTTCTGATGGGGACTTGGATTTACACCGGGGTCTGTGATACATGGTGGTGTATTTGGATCCCTGTTCTCTCAATACCAGGTCCTTTTTAGAAGACTATAGTGAAAGAAAAATATTAATTTTTAATTAATTAATTAATTAATTAATTTTATTGATGTGTCTAAAATACAAGAGGTTTGTATCTATGAAACAACAAGGAATAGGGGAGAGAGAATATTTTATTTTATTTTAAAGAGAGATGACCCAACACTCTCACAAGTCTTGGGAGACAGGCCAGTCCTTGCCTACAGACAGCCCCGCAACCTGAAGCAAATACTCACCAACAACCACATACCACACAACAGAACCACTAACCCAGGAACTTATCCTTGCAACAAAGCCCGTTGCCAATTGTGCCCACATATCTATTCAGGGGACACCATCACAGGGCCTAATAACATCAGCCACACTATCAGAGGCTCGTTCACCTGCACATCCACCAATGTGATATATGCCATCATGTGCCAGCAATGCCCCTCTGCCATGTACATTGGTCAAACTGGACAGTCTCTACGTAAAAGAATAAATGGACACAAATCAGATGTCAAGAATTATAACATTCATAAACCAGTCGGAGAACACTTCAATCTCTCTGGTCACGCAATCACAGACATGAAGGTCGCTCGTGGCGAACCGGGGAAGTCCCGGATGACTGGAAAAAGGCTAATGTAGTGCCAATCTTTAAAAAAGGGAAGAAGGAGGATCCTGGGAACTACAGGCCAGTCAGCCTCACTTCAGTCCCTGGAAAAATCATGGAGCAGGTCCTCAAAGAATCAATCCTGAAGCACTTGCATGAGAGGAAAGTGATCAGGAACAGCCAGCATGGATTCACCAAGGGAAGGTCATGCCTGACTAATCTAATCGCCTTCTATGATGAGATTACTGGTTCTGTGGATGAAGGGAAAGCAGTGGATGTATTGTTTCTTGACTTTAGCAAAGCTTTTGACACGGTCTCCCACAGTATTCTTGTCAGCAAGTTAAGGAAGTATGGGCTGGATGAATGCACTACAAGGTGGGTAGAAAGCTGGCTAGATTGTCGGGCTCAACGGGTAGTGATCAATGGCTCCATGTCTAGTTGGCAGCCGGTATCAAGTGGAGTGCCCCAAGGGTCGGTCCTGGGGCCGGTTTTGTTCAATATCTTCATAAATGATCTGGAGGATGGTGTGGATTGCACTCTCAGCAAATTTGCGGATGATACTAAACTGGGAGGAGTGGTAGATACGCTGGAGGGGAGGGATAGGATACAGAAGGACCTAGACAAATTGGAGGATTGGGCCAAAAGAAATCTGATGAGGTTCAATAAGGATAAGTGCAGGGTCCTGCACTTAGGACGGAAGAACCCAATGCACAGCTACAGACTAGGGACCGAATGGCTAGGCAGCAGTTCTGCGGAAAAGGACCTAGGGGTGACAGTGGACGAGAAGCTGGATATGAGTCAGCAGTGTGCCCTTGTTGCCAAGAAGGCCAATGGCATTTTGGGATGTATAAGTAGGGGCATAGCGAGCAGATCGAGGGACGTGATCGTTCCCCTCTATTCGACATTGGTGAGGCCTCATCTGGAGTACTGTGTCCAGTTTTGGGCCCCACACTTCAAGAAGGATGTGGATAAATTGGAGAGAGTCCAGCGAAGGGCAACAAAAATGATTAGGGGTCTGGAACACATGACTTATGAGGAGAGGCTGAGGGAGCTGGGATTGTTTAGCCTGCAGAAGAGAAGAATGAGGGGGGATTTGATAGCTGTTTTCAACTACCTGAAAGGGGGTTCCAAAGAGGATGGCTCTAGACTGTTCTCAATGGTAGCAGATGACAGAACGAGGAGTAATGGTCTCAAGCTGCAGTGGGGGAGGTTTAGATTGGATATTAGGAAAAACTTTTTCACTATGAGGGTGGTGAAACACTGGAATGCGTTACCTAGGGAGGTGGTAGAATCTCCTTCCTTGGAGGTTTTTAAGGTCAGGCTTGACAAAGCCCTGGCTGGGATGATTTAACTGGGAATTGGTCCTGCTTTGAGCAGGGGGTTGGACTAGATGACCTTCTGGGGTCCCTTCCAACCCTTATATTCTATGATTCTATGATTCTATGATCTTAAAACAAAAAAACTTCAAATCCAGACTCCAGCGAGAAACTGCTGAATTGGAATTCATTTGCAAATTGGATACTATTAATTTAGGCTTAAATAGAGACTGGGAGTGGCTAAGTCATTATGCAAGGTAGCCTGTTTCCTCTTGTTTTTTCCTACCCCCCCCCCCAGATGTTCTGGTTTAACTTGGATTTAAACCTGGAGAGTGGTCAGTTTAGATGAGCTATTACCAGCAGGAGAGTGAGTTTGTGTGTGTATGGGGGTGGGGGGGATGTGAGAAAACCCTGATCTATGCAGGAAATAGCCCGACTTGATTATGTAAAGAGTTGTCACTTTGGATGGGCTAGCACCAGCAGGAGAGTGAATTTGTGTGGGGGGGTGGAGGGTGAGAAAACCTGGATTTGTGCTGGAAATGGCCCACCTGTTGATCACTTTAGATATGCTATTACCAGCAGGACAGTGGGGTGGGAGGAGGTATTGTTTCATGATTTCTGTGTGTATATAAAGTCTGCTGCAGTTTCCACGGTAAACATCTGATGAAGTGAGCTGTGGCTCACGAAAGCTCATGCTCAAATAAATTGGTTAGTCTCTAAGGTGCCACAAGTACTCCTTTTCTTTTAGAGAATCTGGAGTAGATTATGATGATGACAGACAGATTGTTAGAGAGGTTGGTAGATCGATAGATGAATGTGTGGAGGGATAGATCGATAGATAGATTGATAGGTCATTCTTTACAGTGTTATTACTATTATGCAAGGTAATTTAGAGTAGAAGAAAAGAGAGCTTTCCTGATGCAAAGATATACTGAGACACGTTTTTTCCCCCAATTAATTTTGACCATAATTTTGATTACCTATTCTGTTCATTCCCTCTGGGGCAACTGGCAATTGGCCACTGTCAGAAGACAGGATACTGGGCTAGACTGAACAATGGTCTGATCTAGCATGGCCATTCTTATGTTCTTATGACTAGGGCCCTAACAAATTCACGGCCATGAAAAAGGCATCATGGATTGTGAAATCTGGTATCCCCCTGTGAAATCTGGTCTTTTGTGTGCTTTTTGTGTGCACTGCCTTCAGAGCTGAGCAGCCAGAGAGCAGCAGCTTTTGGCTGGGCACCCAGATATGAAGGTAGCACCCCACCATCAGCAGCACAGAATTAAGGGTGGCAATACCATTCCATGCCACCCTTACTTCTGTGATGGTGGTGACCCTGCCTTCAGAGCTGGGCTCCCAGCCAGCAGCCCCCCGCTCTCCAGCTGCCCAGCTCCGACGGTAGCTCCACTGTCAGCAGCAGCCCAGAAGTCAGGGTAGCAGTACCCCAACCTGCCCCCCACAATAACCCCGTGACCACCCCACAACTCCTTTTTGGGTCAAGACCCCTCCAACTACAACACTGAGAAATTTCAGATTTGAATAGCTGAAATTATAAAATTTATGATTTTTAAAATCCTGTGAACATGAAATTGACCAAAAAGGGACCGTGAATTTGGTAGGGCCCTACTTATGACCAATAAGAGAAAAAAAAATTAGGAAAAAATTCAAAATTGCAAGAATCTGCACATTTCCAAAGGTTTAAAAGAGTTTATTTCAATAGTTTTCTAGAGTTTTTAACACAATTTTCTTCTCAATGTTTTTTAAACAATATTGAAATGACTGTTGAACTTTTGTCATTTACAAAATACCATGTAAATGAAACATTTTGATAACCCTTTAAATGGTATTTTCTCTTAAACATGATAAAAATGTCATGATATTTTTGTAGAGAATGAATATTTTTGAAAATCTTGTCTGTATTTTAGGGGTTATTTTCATTTCAAAGATGGACATTTTTGAAGGGAAATATTAAATATTTATTATTATTATTAACATTAGTGCTAAAATATTACATATCCATGAATACAAATATTCACATAACATAGCTACATAACATTTAATTTCATTATATTTTTAAGGACCTGTTTTCTATCTATACATGCACACACACATGTATGTGTAGAGAGATAGATATCTTTATACAACTACACGTGTCAGTGCACACATTTTGGAATTGGCATTATTTATGTTCCTCTTTTTATTTATTTCACTGATGTGCAAAATTTCAGTGTCAGAAGATCAATCAGACACTTTTTATCTCTTCACTTACACTCTGTCCCCACTTCTTCGATGCCCCTTCCCCACCCCAGGACTTCCTGTATAATTTCAGATACCTCAGAAACTTGAAACAACAATCATATTTTCATTTAAAATCAACCTCTCACAGAAAAATATATTTTAATTTCCTATCACCCCATTCAAAATTACAGTGGCCTGGGGAGCGTTATGTCATGAAATCTTGAACTAAAATAGATATGATCAAAATTTTTCGAGAAGAATGTTTTTCCAGTGAAAAACAGCTTATCTTGAAAATTCGGCTTTCCATGAAAAGCTGTCCCCAACTTTGAAATGTTTCCATTTTCCACAAAAGTTTCAGTGACATTTTAATCTATACAGCAAAAACAACAAGGAGTCCTTGTGGCACCTTGTCACAGATACATCTGATGAAGTGGGCTCTCGCCCATGAAAGCTTATGCCCAAATAAATGTGTTAGTCTCTATGGTGCCAAAAAGATTCCTCATTGTTTTTGCTGATGCAGACTAACACGGCTACCACTCTGAAACCTTTAATCTATATATTACTGTGGAATCAGCATTGTACAATTTTATTTGGTAGATAGATAGATAGATAGAGCTTCTCAAAAAAATGGAAAATTGGAGTTTTGGTTAAAACTAAATTTTTCACAGAAAATTAAATTTTCATCAGAAAATCCAAAAGAAATGTATATACTTTTGTTTTAGGGCTGAAATATTTTCACTTCTTGGTAGTTTTTTGCCCTTTTTTAAAAATTTAAAGTCAAAATTTACTGGTGCTAATTTTCCCTATTGGGAAAAAAATCAACCAGCTTTGTCAGACAGTTAGATACATTGATTAAATGGCTAATCTTGCACACAATGTGTCAAAATATCCAATGCATGGAAGCTTATTCTAGAGAAATTCAAACTGTAAATAAGTAATATCTCTTCAACAGTGAGATTAAGTAACAATTGGAACTACTTATCCAGGGATGTGATGGATTTCTGTCACCTGAAGTGTTTAAAGTATCTGGCTGGTGAATCTTGCCCATATGCTCAGGGTTTAGCTGATCGCCATATTTGGGGTCGGGAAGGAATTTTCCTCCAGGGCAGATTGGAAGAGGCCCTGGAGGTTTTTCGCCTTCCTCTGTAGCATGGGGCACGGGTCACTTGCTGGAGGATTCTCTGCTCCTTGAAGTCTTTAAACCACGATTTGAGGACTTCAATAGCTCAGACATAGGTAAGGTTTTTTGCAGGAGTGGGTGGGTGAGATTCTGTGGCCTGCGTTGTGCAGGAGGTCAGACTAGATGATCATAATGGTCCCTTCTGACCTTAGTATCTATGAATCTAAAGCAAGACTAATGTAGGAAGAACTGAGAGAAATTATATTCCATATAGTATGCAGACTAGATGATTGTAATGGCCCCATTTGCCCTTAAAATCTATAGAAAGATAGATAATTCTTCACTGTATTGGAACTGACCTGCAAGATAAATTGTTAAAGGAAAAGAGTGATTTCCTGACCCAAAGACATAGTGACAACAAGGTTTTCTTCCCTCATGAATTTGCACATTTAGAGAAAATATTGCGTTAAGACAAAATAAAAAAATCGGGAATATTTTCATTTCAAGGAGTTAAAAACAAGTTTATTTCAATAGTTTTTGTACAATTTTTTCAATCCATTTTTTTTCATTTCGTTGAACATATTATTGAAATGGCTATTAATTCTTTTCATTTGCCAAACAGTGGATAAATGAAACATTTTAAGAATCCTTTAAATGTGATTTTCTTTGAAAAAATATTAAAAATGTCATGATATTTTTTGCAGAAAATTACATTTTTTGATTATTTTCATAGGAAAAAACACATATAACTAAGGACCACACACATGAACAAGAGTTTACCAGAGGGGTGGGTGTTAAGGGATGGGGCACAGCATGCTGAGCTCTGATTGGGCAGGGATGGTGTCCCTAGCCTCTGTTTGCCAAAAGCTGGGAATGGGTGACACAACGGGAGACACAACGGGTATCACTTAATGGTTACCTGTTCTGTTCATTCCCTCTGGGGCACCTGGCATTGGCCACTGTGATAAGACAGGATACTGGGTTAGATGGACCTTGGGTCTGACCCAGTATGGCCATTCTTATGTACCTCCATTTCATGCAAATGTTAGCAAATCGAGTTTGCCTTTACTGATTTTTGTGGGAAAGGCACCCATTTCACAAGAGCTTTCCTCAGGGCCCTGTTCACCTCCTTGTTTCTCAGGCTGTAGATGAGGGGGTTGACCATGGGAGTCAGGACTGTGTAGAAGACAGAGAATACTTTGTTCAGGTTTCCCATTGTAGCACGATCTGGTAGCATGTAGACAATCATTAGTGTTCCATAGAAAATTGTCACCAAAATGAGGTGAGAAGAGCAGGTGGAAAAGGCTTTTTGCTTCTTGGTGGTGGAAGGGATTCTCAGGATAGAGGCGATGATAGAAATGTAGGATGTCACAGTTAATAGGAATGTGGGAAGGGTGAAGATGGAGGAGAGTATGAAGGTCACAAGTTCCATCTGGCTGGTGTCACTGCAGCAGAGTTTGATCAGAGGGGTGAAATCACAGAAGAAATGATCAATTTCATTTGGGCCGCAGAAAGTGAACTGTGCTAACAAAGATGTTGTGACAGTGCTAGCCAGAAAGCCACTAATCCAAGACAAAGATGCCATCTGGAGGCACAAGCTGACATTCATCTGCATTGCATAGTGCAGGGGTTTACATATTGCTAAGTACCGATCATAAGACATCACTGCTAGGAGAGCACATTCTACAGCTACCAGGGAGCTGAACCAATTAAATTGCATGATGCACCCGCTAACAGAAATGGTTCTGTCCCCTGTCAGGAGACTGGCCAGCATCCTGGGCAGGATGGTGGAGGTATAGCCGATCTCCAAGCAGGACAGGTTCCCCAGGAAGAAGTACATGGGGGTGTGCAGGTGTTGGTTAGCTACAATTAGAACAATGATGAGGATGTTCCCAGACATGGTCACAAAGTAGATCACTAGGAACAGCGGGAAGAGAAGAATCTGTAGTTCAGGGAGATCCCCAAATCCCAGCAGGATTAATTTTGTGATGGGCGTTTGATTTCCAGCTTCTGCATGGGTCTGGAAGTGAAGCTGGGGGAAGAAAAGAAACTTTATAGTATGCTTAGTATTAACTAAGTATCAACTAGTATTGCAAGGAGATCAGTTTTATACAAAATTGGTTTACATGTGTTCCAAATTTTGTTTTTATTTTTTCTTGTGGCGTTTTCACTCGGATCTCTCCTAATGGCAATCATATGGAGGCTCAGTGTCTCTACAAAAACCATTACTGGCTTTATTGGAAACTCGATTATACTGAAAATGCATGTCCACTTTTTTGTCCTTTGATAAGGCACTCAGACACCGCAGCAATGATCATGTGAGAGAGAGAGAGGTTGTTTGAATCAAAGAATGAGAAGTCAGACAAACAGAGATAGATTGAGATCGATGGACAGAAGAATGGATAGGCAGACTGACAAAGAGAGAGACAGAGTGACACACACTCAAGAATGAATGACCAGAGAGAGAGAGTAATTGTTGGAAATGAAGTATAGTGAGGCAGATGAACACAGATAGATATCTTTCATTATTACTGCTTTCCAGGTTTTGCCCTCTGTCAAGGTTCCTTCCCCAATCTGAACTCTAGGGTACAGATGTGGGGACCTGCATGAAAAAACCCTTAAGCTTATTTTTACCACCTTAGGTTAAAACTTCCCCAAGGTACAAACTATTTTACCTTTTGTCCCTGGACTTTATTGCTGCCACCACCAAGCGTCTAACAAATATATAACAGGGAAAGAGCCCACTTGAAAACGTCTTTCCCCCCAAAATCCTCCCCAAACCCTACACCCCCTTTCCTGGGGAAGGCTTGATAAAAATCCTCACCAATTTGCATAGGTGACCACAGACCCAAACCCTTGGATCTTAAGAACAAGGAAAAAGCAATCAGGTTCTTCAAAGAAGAATTTTAATTGAAGAAAAAGTAAAAGAATCACCTCTGTAAAATCAGGATGGTAAATACCTTACAGGGTAATCAGATTCAAAACATAGAGAATCCCTCTAGGCAAAACCTTAAGTTCCAAAAAGACACACAGACAGGAATCTACAGTCCATTCAGCACAGCTGTTTTATCAGCCATTTAAACAAAACAGAATCTAACGCGTCTCTAGCTAGATTACTTACTAAGTTCTAAGACTCCATTCCTGTTCTGTCCCCGGCAAAAGCATCACACAGACAGAGAGAACCTTTGTTTCTCCTCTCCACCCCCTCCAGCTTTGAAAGTATCTTGTCTCCTCATTGGTCATTTTGGTCAGGTGCCAGCGAGGTTATCCTAGCTTCTTAACCCTTTACTGGTGAAAGGGTTTTTCCTCTGGTCAGGAGGGATTTTAAAGGTGTTTACCCTCCCTTTATATTTATGAGACCCTCCAATTCAATACATATTCATTTTGGCTTTCCCTCTATGAATTGCCTGCATCTTCCCAGGCTGAATTTTGTTTTCTCCTTTTCTACCCATATTTCTAACCTCTGACTCTTTCTTCATCCTGACTTCAAACGCTCAATGGAATTCAGTTCCAAACCAATAATGGAGGAAGACATTCCTCTGAAACTCCTTCTACTTTCCCTCTGGCTAATACTGACTCTAAATCAACCCAGAGTGTTCTACATACATTTGCTACTCCCTGGTGAAGGAAATATCAAAAAAAGGTTATGTCTCCTTTCTGTCTAAAGTATTATGACCCCAATTCAAGAAGATACTCAACTTGCACTTAGCTTTTAGCACAAGAGCAGTCCGATTAACTTACATGGGATTGCTCATAAGCTTAAAGTTATGCATATGTTTAAGTACCTTCCTGAATCAGAGTCTATAGTTGTTTCCAACTTAGAGGGGCAAATGTTGCAGTGGAAACAAAGGATTCGGTAAGATGATCTATCAAATCTTTTATCTTTCCTAAAGAGGATAGAAAACTGTGGAACTACTTACAAAGGGATGTGATATAGTCTCTGTCACTTAAAGTTATAAAAGTCATGACTGAATATGTTTCTTAAAGGTATGCCCTAATTTCAACCAGAAGTTGTCATTCTATGCAAGAATCACTGGCTGAAATTATCTTGCCTGTATTATGCAGGTGGTCAGGCTAGATGACCATAATGGTTCTTTCTGTCCTTAAATTCCATAAACCTGTAAATTGGTTTACCTTTAAGAAGGAGGTATTACCAGCCAAAATCTCTGATGTGAACTCTTCACTCATAGTATTGACACCAGGATATGGGTTCTGCTGTCTATCTTCCATCCTCCTCCTCATCATTATGATGCATGGGTGCCGGCTTCCTCTGGAGGAGCACCCATGGAGTCAGCGCCTATGTTCAGGTGAGATCGTTCAATAAGGAGCCCTGCCTATGCTTGACTATATGTGTTAGTTCTGCTACCCAGCTGCATTCATTTTGCCTTCTATCCATCTATTGAATGTCAGTGTCTCTCCTAATTCCTTATTTATTCGTTGTGGGAGAAGGGGAAACCTCCCTTGACATTTTAGCTGATGGCGGCAATAACAATGGCAGGGGTTTCCATGTGGGATTTGAACACAGTCCTCCCTTTTGTTCTTTTGAAAAAATCAGCCATTTTATTTATCGTTAGATATAGAGATGGTCCAGACTCTTTTTTAAAAACTTTTGTTTTCCACTGGAAAATGCCAGCTTATCAACACTGACACTGTTCTTTCAGAAGAGAAAGTTTTGACACACTTCCTTGTGTTGGGAATCCAAAATGACTGAGCTTGTCCAAACACCTCGTCTCAACATTTCCTAAATGAAAAGCTTCCAATTATTGTTACAGCCACATTTGCATTTTTGCATTTCACATTGAAATTTATTTTAACTTAAAAAATAAAAAGGTCAAAATTGAAATGAAACATTTTGAAATTATAGGAGCAATGCATGTCAGCCGACCCAATCCCAGTTTTGGGGGGTGGGGGGGATTATCTTTTCACAGTAACATTCAGGTTGAGATTTTCAGAGTTGCCCAAGGGAGTTAGATGCCTAATTTCCATTAGAAGGAAGGGGAATGGACGTCCCATCCCTTAAAGGGCTCTGAATCTCTCATACAACCCTTGTCCACTGATCAAAGGCAAAGTATGTTATCTCAGTATGGTTTCTATATTTCTGTTGTTATTGGTTTAATGCCAAGAGATCTCAGCTGAGACCAGGGCCCCATTGTGCTAAGTCCTGTGCGTGCACATAGTAAAAAACAGATCCTGCCGTGCTGAGAGTACAATCTAAATGGATTAAAGGTGGGAGTGGAAACTGAGTCACATAGCAGGGAAGTGACAGTGCTAGAAGTCAGTGGTAGCGCTAGAAAAGGAGCCCAGGTTTTCTGACTCCTTGTCCCAGGCTCTATAAAGTGTGCACAGCATTACTTCTACAAACTGTTGGCATTATCGAGTCATTTAAAGGCTCATATTTTCAAAGTTGCCCAGGAGATACGAACACACAGTTCCAACCACATCATGTGGGCATCTCTAAAAATCCCAGCTAAAATCTGTACATTTAACCCTGCAGGAAACTCAATATTTGTGACTTTATTTAGTCACAGGAACATGCAAACTCAGACTGACCAAAATCACAAACACTTTTAGAGCTCATGTAGTGAATTTTGTGGATCTCAATTTAAATGTCAAGGTGCTGTTAAGTTATCAACATCATCTCTATGTCGATCTCTGCAGAGATTCTTTACAGCCTATGGACTCAGGCTTACAAGCACTTTCAATAGACTATGTACCTGAGAAAAGCTACTCATACGTATGTGTTGGTATGACCCACTCATGAGTGTATATTACCAGCCTCAGTCCCTAACCCCGAAGCCCCGTGCTAATCCATAGAGTATATGACTTTTACAGCCCATACTTACAAAGGTTTGGCTTTTTAGCTCATTCTGTACTGGTTCATATATTTAGCCCTTAACACTCCCTGTTCAGTTCTGGATGTGCCAGCCACAAGGGTGGTTGGAATATTTAGGACTAGGTCTCAATGAACATATATTAAAGCAGCAATCCTAAAAGTACAGTGCAAACCTTTGATCCTTAAAATTTGAGGGTTTCCAAGCTGCCTAGGAGAATGGGCCCCCAATTCCCATTAGATTTAATGGGATTTGAGTATCCATATCAGCAAGGCAGCTTTGAAAATCTCAGCTAAAATCTCTAAGTTTAAAATGACATGAAACTCAGCATTTATAATTCTATCAAGCCATATTAAGATGCAAAATTTGGACTGGCAAAAAACACAGAAATCTTGTCCCTTTTTTGCTTGCAAAAAACCCCATAACTATCAAATAACAAACAAAGAAAGAAACAAAAAACCCTCTTAACTGAAAAATCTGAAAACCAAACATTTTCAGTCCAAACACAACTTTTGTTTTCAGCTGAAATGTCTTGGTTTTCAACCAAACCCCTAATATTTTCATCTGGAAAACCCTAAATATATTTTATTTTGACAAAAAAAATTTTTTTTGGTTGGGGGAGCTAAAAGAAAAAAGGATTGTCAGGGTTTCTTTTTGATAAGCCGAGTCACTTCTTTCCAGTATAAGTCCCCCATCCTGCAAGTATGACCAGTTTTTCTTTGTCCTAGATGTATAACCTCTATTCAGCACTGGTGAGGCCACATCTGGAGTACTGCATCCAGTTTTCAGCCACCCACCACAGAAAGGATGTGGACAAATTGGAGTATGGGCTGTAAAAGTCATATACTCTATGGATCAGCACGGGGCTTCGGGGTTAGGGACGGAGGCTGGAAAAAAAGGTTGTTTTTTTCAGGAACCCAGATAAAGTTTGGTGGTGGCAGTGGAAGTCCAAGGGCAAAGGGTAAAATAGTTTGTACCTTGGGGAAGTTTTAACCTAAGCTGGTAAAAGTAAGCTTAGGAGGTTTTCATGCAGGTCCCCACATCTGTACCCTAGAGTTCAGAGTGGGGAAGGAACCTTGACATGGTGGCAGAGTGGTGGTGTTAACTTGAAATCATTTTTAGATCAATTTAAGATTTTTTGAACTAGAAAAACAGATTTTAAAAGGAAATTTTTAAAATCCTTTGGGCTGCTAGAAAGCAGCTCTCCAACTGGAAATAGTTGGAAGGGTTTTTGGTTTTTTTTTTTTGCTTTGCTTTGGGGCCAGAGCAGAGACAAAAGGGAATTATCTTTTCTGAATTGCAGTTTTTTCTACCTAAAGGCAGAGTAGTTAACCTCCTGCAAGGAAATTCACAAGTCTTCACAGACCTGAAGCTTTTTTTTTTACCTAAAAGTAACTAGAGGGGTTTTCTGCCTATTTGCCTGGAGACAAAGGTGTTAGGGTGTTTTTTTTTTTTTTTAGGATTTCTCTGCAGGCTGACAATCACTATCAGAGAATATAGGTATCATATTCAGCACAGCAAAATTTTACAAGCCAAGTCTTTTTTTTGTTTTGGTTTTCTGTCTAACTCTCGGGTGTAAAGTTAGTTAAAAACAGAGAGGTTAGGATGACAGACTCCACACCTCAACAAAAGCTGGAATTAGCCAGATTTGAGGCTGAGACAAAAACAAAAGAAACATGAAGGACAGATAGAACTCATGCGGATGGAAATGGAGGCAAAGGACAAAGAAATGGAGGCAAAGGACAAAGAAAGAGAGGCAGCGAAAGAGGCAGAACAACACTAAGCGGCTGCTCACAGGAGAGCTATGGAGGCAAAGGAAAAAGAACTGGAGGAGAAGGAAAAAGAGAGGAAGCATGAACTGGAGATGGAGAATAGAATCATAGAATCATAGAATCATAGAATATAAGGGTTGGAAGGGACCCCAGAAGGTCATCTAGTCCAACCCCCTGCTCAAAGCAGGACCAATTCCCAGTTAAATCATCCCAGCCAGGGCTTTGTCAAGCCTGACCTTAAAAACCTCTAAGGAAGGAGATTCTACCACCTCCCTAGGTAACGCATTCCAGTGTTACACCACCCTCATAGTGAAAAAGTTTTTCCTAATATCCAATCTAAACCTCCCCCACTGCAGCTTGAGACCATTACTCCTCGTTCTGTCATCTGAGAAGGCAAGGGCTCCGCAGAATATATCAACAAACCCTAGCAATCCTTCTCCAGGTACCACTTCCCATCCCAGAAAGTTCCCCACCTACAAGGCAGGCGATGATACCGAGGCCTTCTTAGAAAACTTCGGAAGGGCCTGCCATTAAATTTCACCCAAGTACCCCATTCTCCAAGCCTAATATGTTGACTAGAGCACCTTCCGGACAAGAATTCAGTCTTGATCTGAAGACATTAAGAGATGAAGAATCTCACTCTTCCTTGGTAGTTTGTTCCACTGATTAATCAACATCAGAAAGTGTGCCTAATTTCTAATCTGGATTTTTCCAGCTTCAGTTTCCAGCCATTGGTTCTTGTTATGCCTTTCTCCACTAGATTAAAGAACACTTTCATACTCAGTATTTTCTCCCAGTGAATGTAATGTAATTTCTCCCTGTGATTGACTCCCCTCTCAATCTTGATTGAATTATCTAGCTCTCTCACTGTTGGGCATATTCTCCAACCCATAGATCATTTGTGTGTGTGTGAGTTTTTCTTTCTTTCTTTCTTTCTTTCTTTCTTTCTTTCTTTCTTTCTTTCTTTCTTTCTTTCTTTCTTTCTTCACCCTCCCATTTTTTCATCATGCTTTCTAAGGATGCAAAACTGGTTGCAGTATTCCAGTACCAGTCTCAGCCAATGCCGTATATGCAAATAAAATCCTCACCTCCTCATTACTCCCCTGTTTATACATGCAAGGATCACATTAGCCCTGTTTTTCATATCATTGCACTGGGAAATTTTGTTCAGTTCTTTGTCCACTATGACCTCTAAATCCTTCTCACTCCTTTTTTCCTGGATAGAGTCTCCCATTCTGTACATATGTCTGGGATTCCATATTGGAAAACTTTGCCTTTTTCTCTTTTAAAATATATTCTGTTTGACTAGGCCCAACTTACTAAAAGCTTCAGATCACTCTGTGTGACTGCCTTTTTCCTCATCTTGATTTACCACTCTGTAAATCTTTGTCTTCTATAAATTTTATCAGCAATGATTTTGTATTTTCTTCCAGATCTTTGATGAAAATGTTGCAATGCTGCAATGACCTATTGGCCATGTTAAAACTCTCCTGTAGTGATACACACCAGGTTAGGCTGGTTACCTTTGTGTTGGTGTCTGTAGGGACATTACCCCATTTCTGCTATCTGTGGCCTCCTACGTTTATACCATCATCAGCATCCTGAGAATCAAGACCACCACCGGGAGGAAAAAGGATTTCTCCACCTGCTCCTCTCACCTGATTGTGGTGACCATCTTCTAAGGGACCTTGATCGTTGTGTATCTGTCACCGACAGCTGACACTTGGAGAGAGCTGAATAAAGTCTTCCCTCCCTTTCACATGGTCCTGACTATCGTGATCAACCCCCTCATCTAAAGCAGTGAATCAGTGCATGCCTTTCAAAAAAAGCCACCATGTTCCATGTGTATTTTAGAGGCTTTTCAATGCTGAGATAAAATTGTCATTTTAAAAATAGCACGGGAAGACAATGAAAATATAGCTTGTCTTGTCATTTATTGAGGTTCTGTTTCTTCTCAAGAAAGTCATACGGGGAAAATTCTGCCTGGCCAACACAATTATTATTGTATACAGTAGAATTTCAGAGTTACAGACACCTCGGGAATGGAGGTTGTTTGTAACTCTTAAGTGTTCTGTAACTCTGAACAAGACGTTAAGGGGTTCAGTGGTGGAGGGGGATTTGATTATTTTATATTACAAATTGTATATTATAGTTGTGCCTAGAAGCCCTACCTGGGATTGGGGCTCCATTGTACTAAGTATCGTACATACAAACAGTGAGAGACAGCCCCTGCCCCAAAGAACTCACAGTCCAAATAGACAAGGCAGACACAGGGTGGGAGGAGGAGGAGAGGCACTGGGAGGGGAAAGGACTTTCCCAAGATTACACACTCAAGCCTGGGCTACACCTAAACATTAGGTTGACCTAGCTACATCGATGAGGACTGTGAAAAATGTCATGTCCTGTGCGATTTAGAGGGTCTAATGAAGACCCACTAAATTGACAGAGGAGCAATCTCCGGTCGACCACTGTACTCCAATCAAAAAATCATAGAATCATAGAATATCAGGGTTGGAAGGGACCTCAGGAGGTCATCTAGTCCAACCCCCTGCTCAAAGCAGGAACAATCCCCAACTAAACCATCCTAGCCGGGGCTTTGTCAAGCCTGACCTTAAAAACTTCAAAGGAAGGAGATTCCACCACCTCGCTAGGTAACGCATTCCAGTGCTTCACCACCCTCCTAGTAAAAAAGTTTTTTCCTAATATCCAACCTAAACCTCCCTCACTGCAACTTGAGACCATTACTCCTTGTTCTGTCATCTGCTACCACTGAGAGCAGTCTAGAGCCATCCTCTTTGGAACCCCCTTTCAGGTAGTTGAAAGTAGCTATCAAATCCCCCCTCAATCTTCTCTTCTGCAGATTAAACAATCCCAGTTCCCTCAGCCTCTCCTCATAAGTCATGTGTTCCAGTCCCCTAATCATTTTTGTTCCCCTCCGCTGGATGCTTTCCAACTTTTTCACATCCTTCTTGTAGTGTGGGGCCCAAAACTGGACACAGTACTCCAGATGAGGCCTCACCAATGTCCAATTGAGGGGAACGATCACGTCCCTCGATCTGCTCGCTATGCCCCTACTTATACATCCCAAAATGCCATTGGCCTTCTTGGCAACAAGGGCACACTGTTGACTCATATCCAGCTTCTCGTCCACTGTAACCCCTAGGTCCTTTTCTGCAGAACTCCTGCTGAGCCATTTGGTCCCTAGTCTGTAGCGGTGCATGGGATTCTTCCATCCTAAGTGCAGGACTCTGCACTTGTCCTTGTTGAACCTCATCAGATTTCTTTTGGCCCAATCCTCCAATTTGTCTACGTCCCTCTGTATCCTATCCCTACCCTCCAGTGTATCTACCTCTCCTCCCAGTTAAGTGTCATCTGCAAACTTGCTGAGGGTGCAATCCACACCATTCTCCAGATCATTAATGAAGATATTGAACAAAACCAGCCCCAGGACCGACCCTTGGGGCACTCCACTTGATACTGGCTGCCAACTAGACATGGAGCCATTGATCACTACCTGTTGAGCTCGACGATCTAGCCAACTTTCTATCCACCTTATAGTCCATTCATCCAGCCCACACTTCTTTAACTTGCTGGCAAGAATACTGTGGGAGACTGTGTCAAAAGCTTTGCTAAAGTCAAGGAACAACACGTCTCCTGCTTTCCCCTCATCCACAGAGCCAGTTATCTCATCATGGAAGGCAGTTAGATTAGTCAGGCATGACTTGCCCTTGGTGAATCCATGCTGACTGTTCCTGATCACTTTCCTTTCCTCTAAGTGCTTCAGAATTGATTCCTTGAGGACCTGCTCCATGATTTTTCCAGGGACTGAGGTGAGGCTGACTGGCTTGTAGTTCCCAGGATCCTTCTTCTTCCCTTTTTTAGAGATGGGCACTACATTAGCCTTTTTCCAGTCATCCGGGACCTTCCCCAATCAACATGAGTTTTCAAAGATAATGGCCAATGGCTCTGCAATCACATCTGCCGACTCCTTTAGCACTCTCGGATGCAGCGCATCCGGCCCCATGGACTTGTGCACGTCCAGCTTTTCTAAATAGTCCCGAACCACTTCTTTCTCCACAGAGGGCTGGTCACCTCCTCCCCATGCTGTGCTGCCCACTGCAGTAATCTGGGAGCTGATCTTGTTCGTGAAGACAGAGGCAAAAAAAGCATTGAGTACATTAGCTTTTTCCACATCCTCTGTCTCTAGGTTGCCTCCCTCATTCCGTAAGGAGCCCACACTTTCCTTGACTTTCTTCTTGTTGCTAACATACCTGAAGAAACCCTTCTTGTTACTCTTAACATCTCTTGCTAGCTGCAACTCCAGATGCGATTTGGCCTTCCTGATCTCCAGGTGCAATTTGGCCTTCCTGATTTCACTCCTGCATGCCCGAGCAATATTATTATACTCTTCCCTGCTTGTTTGTCCAATCTTCCACTTCCTATAAGCTTCTTTTTTGTGTTTAAGATCAGCAAGGATTTCACTGTTAAGCCAAACTGGTCGCCTGCCATATTTACTGTTCTTTCTACACTTCGGGAGGGTTTGTCCCTGTAACCTGAATAAGGATTCTTTAAAATACAGCCAGCTCTCCTGGACTCCTTTCCCCCTCATGTTATTCTCCCAGGAGATCCTGCCCATCAGTTCCCTGAGGGAGTCAAAGTCTACTTTTCTGAAGTCCAGGGTCTGTATTCTGCTGCTCTCCTTTCTTCCTTGTGTCAGGATCCTGAACTTGACCATCTCATGGTCACTGCTGCCTAGGTACCCATCCAGTTTTGCTTCCCCTACTAATTGTTCCCGGTTTGTGAGCAGCAGGTCAAGAAGAGCTCTGCCCCTAGTTGGTTCCTCCAGCACTTGCACCAGGAAGTTGTCCCCTACACTTTCCAAAAACTTCCTGGATTGTCTGTGCACCGTCGTAGTGCTCTCCCAGCAGATTTCAGGGTGATTGAAGTCTCCCATGAGAACCAGGGCCTGTGATCTAGTAACTTCCTTTAGTTGCTGGAGTTCCAGCTCTCCAAGAAGAGTGAGAGGGGACATGATAACAGTTTTCAAGTACATAAGAGGTTGTTACAAGGAGGAGGGAGAAAAATTGTTCTTCTTAACTTCTGAGGACAGGACAAGAAGCAATGGGCTTAAACTGCAGCAAGGGAGGTTTAGGTTGGACACTAGGAAAAACTTCCTAACTGACAGGGTGGTTAAGCACTGGAACAGATTGCCTAGGGAAGTTGTGGAGTCTCCATCACTGGAGATTTTTAAGAGCAGCTTAGACAAACACCTGTCAGGGATGGACTAGATAATACTTAGTCCTGCCTTGAGTGCAGTGGACTGGACTAGATGACCTCTCAAGGTCCCTTCCAGTCCTATGATTCTATGTTTTTGACACAACTTTGTTCAAAAACATAAAGAAAACCAAATAAACAAACAAAAAAAAATGCAATTCACTATGGTTGAAATATTCCATTTTCTCTTTATTAGGATGGAACATTTTGATTTTTTTATTTGAAATATCTTCTTTTGTTTAGAAATGAATTTTATGTTATATCATAACTTGTAGTGGAATATAATGTAAAATTCTATACAATGCAATTAAAATATCATAAAAATAAAATATCACAAATTCGAATACAAAAATAAAAGTAAAATTATATATAATAAAACTTTAAAAAGTCAAAATTGAACCAATGTGTTTTTTTATTTTGTATCAGGTCTATCTCTGCTATATACCAGAAAGAAAGAAAAAAATCCTGACCATCATTTGATAATCACATTGGTTGATAGCGCTAAATACTCCAGCTTGGTTCACTTCAGGTGCTATTCCCATTCATTCTCACCACCAAATATATATATTTACCATCTTTTTAAGCCACTGGCCTGTATAACATCCTCAGTTAAGGATGCACTGAGAAGAAGTGGACTTTCACTTACTCTGCTTTTAACCTTATTTTCTATTTCATTTCAAAACAAACTATTGAAATTTTCAATTCTGACAACGGAACATTTGAACCTTGTCAGGTTCAATTTCTATGCCCTGTACTATACAGGCGGTCAGGTTACATTATCACAAAAAAGTCCCTACTGGCTGCAGAATCTATGAATCGATTAATGTTTTTTTCCAATTTTTTCAAAACAAAAAATTTGGCACATTATCACAGAAAGTTTCAGTGTCACTGAAACAGCAGTTTCTGATGGAAAAACATTGCACAGGAAAACTTTTGACCAGCTCCAGTCAAAACCGGCTTCAATGAGGCGCTGACTGCACACAAGCAGGCACTGTTTTAACTGAAGGTGTGTTTGTACAACAAATGTCAGGTGAGATTTTCCAAAGCACCTAAGGTGTTAGGAGCAGAAGTCTAATTGAGATTAGCCTCTCTTAAATCCAAATAAAAAACATCCGCACATGGTTTTACACTGGGTCTGCTAAATAAGTTTCAAACCAATTTAAATAGAAACCAATGCAACTCTGAATATGGACAAGGTCGGGCCTTGGCCCTGATAGAATAACATCAAATAATAATCTCACAACGCGGGCAGTGGTAAACTTAAAAGGAGTGGAGTACATAGATATACATATTCCAAGGCCAGAAGGGACCATTTTGATCATCTAGTCTGACCTCCTGTAGAACACAGGCCATAGAATTTCCCCACAATAATTCCTAGAGCAGATCTTTTAAAAAAACATCCAATCTTGATTTAAAAATTACCAGTGATGAAGAATCCACCACGGTCCTTGGTAAATTGTTCCAATGGTTAATTACTCTCACTGTTAAAAATTTAGACATTTTTTCCAGTCTGAATTTGTCTAGCTTCAGTTTCCAGCCATTGTATTGTGTTTTACCTTTCTCTGCTAAATTGAAAAGCCCAGCATTAAATATTTGCTCCCCATATAGGTACTTGCAGACTGTAATCAAGTCACCCCTTAACCTTCTCTTTGTTAAGCTAACTAGACTACACTCTTTGAGTCTATCACTACATGGCAAGTTTTCTCATCCTTTGATCATTCTCGTGGCTCGTCTCTGACCCCTCCCCAATTTATCAACATCCTTCTTGAATTCTGGATGCCAGAATTGCTCACAGAATTCCAGCAGCAGTTGCACCAGTGCCACATGCAGAGGTCAAGTAACCTCTCTACTCCTACTCGAGAGTCCCTTGTTTATGTGTTCCTGGATCACATTAACCGTTTTGCCCACAGCATCTTGATGGGACCTCAGGTTCACCTGATTATCCACCCCCCACCAAATCTGTTTCAGAGTCACTGCTTCCCAGGATTCTGCCCCCCATCGTATAGACATGGCCTACATTCTTTGCTCTGAGATTTATGTTTACATGTAGCCATATTAAAATGCAAAAGTTCTCCCACATTTGTTCATTGACTTTGGAAGTGTAACAGGCTGAGAGTAATTGTCTATGTCTTGGATTTTCAATGGAGCCCAAGGAAGTTGTGTGCCCAAATCACATTGATTGTGATTGTGATTGGACCTTCAGGAAGAGGAAGAAGATGATGTAGAGGTAGGAGAGGAGCGTGATGATGAAGGGACTCAGAGCGATGGTCCCCGTGACGATGTTGAGGAGGCTCAGGTTGAAGCGGTTGCTGCTGCAGGCCAGGCTCAGCAGGGGCTTGATGTCACAGAAAAAGTGGTGGACATGGTTGCAGCCACAGAAGTGCAGTCGGGAGGTCATGACCATGTGCAGCAGGGCATGTAGGAAGCCGGTGGTCCAGGTGGCTGCTGCCAGGAGCAGGCAGACCTGTGGGTTCATGACAAGCATGTAGCGAAGCGGGTTGCAGATGGCCACATAGCGGTCATAGGCCATGACAGCCAGAAGAATGACCTCTCTGCTTCCCAGGAAGTGGAAGAAATGGAGCTGAGCCAGGCAGTCAGTGAAGGAGATGGTCTCGTGCCCTCAGAGGAAACCAGCCAGCATCTTGGGCACGGTGACTGTTGAGTAGAAGATGTCCAGACAGGAGAGGTTGCCCAAGAAGAAGTACATGGGGGTGTGAAGCCGGGGTTCAGCCATTACAATGGCCATGATTGCCCCGTTCCCCAGAATGCTGGCCAAGTAAAGCATCAGGAAGAGAATGAAGAGGAAGCACCGCAGCTCCTGGAGATTGGTCAGGCCCAGGAGGATGAACTTGCTTATCTCCGTCTGGTTCTCCGTCACTGGAATATACAAGAAAAGGAGACAGTATAGCTGCAGGGTGTCTCATATCACTCCACATGAGGAGTAGAGCTGAAAGTTTTCTCTTTTTGAATAAAAAATTTAAATGAATAATTTCAAGAAAAAAATAATTCTTTTGAAATTTACTTCAGCATTCTCTTAGTTTGATAGAATCTCAGAATCAGTTATTATACTGGAGGCTAATAAATGTTTTCCCTACATTTTTAAAAGTCCTTAGAGGTGATCCAGGGAATTACAGACCAGTAAGCCTAACATATGAGCCCGATAAAGAGGTTGAAAGAATAATTACAGATAGATTAATAAAAGACCCAGAGGATCATGATATGATAGTGTCTAAGCAGCACAGATTTTGCAAAGGAAAATTGGGTTTCACTTATCTGTTAGAATTACGTGACTGTGTGACCGAAACAGTAGATAAAGCAGAATGGGTTGACATTTATTTAGACCTTCAAAATTCCTTTATGTGCCTCACAATAGGCTATGAAAGGATCTATGAGGTCATGGGGTAAGCAGAAAAGTATGAGAGATAACAAAGGGCAGCATTAAAGGGCCAATTTTCATGAAGTAACAAGCTTAGCAGCTCTTCACTCTTTGGATCCGTCCATTGGCTTCCCACTGGATATTGTATCAAAGCTCAGGTTCTAGGCACCAGTTGGAAAGCTCTAAGTAACTCTGCCTTTCCCTGTATATCCTCCCTTGTCATGCTTTCTGATGCCTTCAGTTCCTTTCACTCCATCAATGCTCTCCAGTTCATAGTCCTTCTGTTTGTCCCATTCTCACACCGTGCCACGTATTGTAAACCTCTGCAAACTCATCCATAAATCCCCTATTCTACCCGCATTTAAGTCCCTCTCACAGCCCCATTTCTGCTGTGTTGCCCACCATGATCAAAGCTGACTTGTTCATACACTAAAAAGTTGGAGAGGGTTCAGAAAAGAACCACAAAAATGATTAGAGAAAATGCCTTTCAAGGGAGGCTTGTCTACACGAAAGCTGTATGTTGACCTAAGTTATGCAGGCCAAGACTATAACAGGGTTCAAAAAAGAACTAAATAAATGCATGGAGGATAGGTCAATCAATGGCTATTAGCCAGGATGGGTGGGGATGGTGTCTCTAGCCTCTGTTTGCCAGAAACTGGGAAGGAGTGACAGGGAATGGGTCACTTGATGATTACCTGTTCAGTTCATTCCCTCTGGGGCACCTGGCATTGACCACTGTCAAAAGACAGGATACTGGGCTAGATGGACTTTTGGCCTGACCCAGGATGGCCATTCTTATGTTCTTACGTATAAGTTACATAACTGAAGTCAACATAACTTAGGTCAACTTACAGTGATGTCTACACCACGCTATGTTGACAGGAGACACTTTCCCAATGACTTACCTTATGCCTCTTGGGGAGGTGGAGTACGGACATTGATGGAAGAGTGTTCTGCTATCGACTTAGCTTGTCTTCACCAGACCCGCTAAATCGATATTGCTGCATTTATCACAGCTGTGCTGATTTAGCTGGAAGTATAGACAAATCCTGAGTGACTTGAAGAGCTCAATCCATTTAGTTTATCAAAAGGGAGGCTGAGAGGTGACTAAGTACTTTCATAGGGAGAGGTTTCAGAGTAGCAGCCGTGTTAGTCTGTATTTGCAAAAAGAAAAGGAGGACTTGTGGCACCTTAGAGACTAACAAATTTATTTGAGCATAAGGTTTCATGAGCTACAGCTCACTTCATCGGATGCATTCAGTGGAAAATACAGTGGGGAGAGCTATATACATAGAGAACATGAAACAATGGGTGTTACCATACACACTGTAACCAGGGTGATCACTTAAGATGAGCTATTACCAGCAGGAGAGCAGGGGGGGGGGCGGGTGCAGTAAACCTTTTGTAGTGATAATCAAGGAGGGCCATTTCCAGCAGTTGACAAGAATGTCTGAGGAACAGAGGGCAACAAAGAAAATAACAGAACTCCACTAGCCATCACCTTCATCCCCCAACTAAAGCCTCTCCAACGCATCATCAAGGATCTATGACCTATCCTGAAGGACGACCCATCACTCTCACAGATCTTGGGAGACAGGCCAGTCCTCGCTTACAGACAGCCCCCCAACCTGAAACAAATACTAACCAGCAACCACACACTACACAACAGGACCACTAACCCAGGTACCTATCATTGCAACAACCCGTTGCCAACTGTGTCCACATATATATTCAGGGGACACCACCATAGGGCCTAATCACATCAGCCACACTATCAGAGGCTCGTTCACCTGCACATCTACCAATGTGATAGATGCCATCCTGTGCCAGCAATGCCCCTCTGCCATGTACATTGGTCAAACTGGACAGTCTCTACGTAAAAGAATAAATGGACACAAATCAGACGTCAAGAATTATAACATTCAAAAACCAGTCGGAGAACACTTCAATCTCTCTGGTCACTTGATTACAGACCTGAAAGTTGCAATTCTTCAACAAAAAAACTTCAAAAACAGACTCCAGTGAGAGACTGCTGAATTGGAATTAATTTGCACAAATTATTTTACACAAATTATTGGGCTATGTACCGAGGCGGCAGGGTGAAATGAAATGGCTTGTACTATAAAGGTGATCAGACTAGATTATCTATTGGTCTCTTCTGGATTTACACTCAATACAATTTCCTGTTGTTATTCCCCTTTCCCTGATTTCTTTGTATTCATTTGACCTGAGACTATGAGCTCCTTCTGAGCAGTGACTGTCCTTCGTAAGCACTAGGAAAAGTGAAATAATTTAAGCACCACAAGGTTCCCTATAGGAGCTGGTGTCATTATTTTATGTTTATTAACAATCCAGACAAGCGGGTGAACATTAAATACAGGGACAACATTTTGCAGATGACACAAATCTACAAAGAAATGTGGGAGATGACCGTGACAACAATGATGATGATTCTGCACTGATACGTCAGTTTCACCTGCAGTCTGCAAGAGAGCAGGTTGAAATATTTGGCTGAGAAACATTTCCATACATATTTAAGTTCTTGGGCTATTTCCTTTGCTTTGGCAGTGTCTCTCCAGCAAGCAGCAGCTCAGGAGTGCAGGAGGATGGGATGACAATCAGTCAACCACACACCTCATTTGGAACCAGGAGTATGCAATCATGCAGCAGTAGAAGCAAAAAAAAAAAGCAAATATAGTACAGTACTGTGTTATATGTAAACAACTAAAAAAAAGGGAAAGCAGCATTTTTCTTCCCCATAGTAAAGTTTCAAAACTGCATTAAATCAATGTTCCATTGTAAACTTTTGAAAGAACACCCATAACCAGTGGGGAGCTGGAGCCGGTTCGCACCGGTTCGCGTGAACCAGTTGTTAAATCTTGGAGCAGTTTCAGAACCGGTTGTTAACCCGCTTCCCTGCAGGGGGCGCTGAGGCTTTGCTGGGCTCCGGCCTGGAAGTGATGTAATTCCTCCTCCGGCCGCCGGGGGCGCTGCGCTGTGGGAGCCACGTGGGCTGCCGCCTGGCCCTGGGCACGAGCCCTGTTGCTGCTGCTGCTCCCCTGGCCCTGGGGCTCCTCCTGTTGCCGGGTGGGTCCCCGGCTGCTCTGCTGGGCCTGGGCTGCGTCCTGCTGCTCGGGCTGCTCTGAGCCGCTCTCCCTGTGAGCACCCACCACCCTGCCCGCACCAGCCCCTGTCTCCAGCCACCCCTGCACCCCCTGCCGGCACCAGCCCCTGCCGCACCCCCTGCCCTGCCCGCAGCCAGCCTTTGTCTCCAGCCAACCCTGCACCCCCCTGCCTTGCCTGCAGCCAGCCCCTACCTCCAGTCAGCCCCTGCCCTGTCTCCAGCCAGCCCCACACCCCCTTGCCTCCAGCCAACCCCTCACCCTCCTGTCTCCAGCCAGCTCCGCACCCCCTACCCTGCCCACAGCCAGCCCTGCACCCCCGCCTCCAGCTAGCCCTGCCTCATGCCCCTTTCTGCAGCTGGCCCCACGTCCACTGGTGCCCTGCAGTTCCCAGGGCAGTAACCCTGCACACCTGGTTCAATGAGGGGGGCAGGGAGCAGCTGGGACCCACACATGTGCACACCCTAGGGTGACCAGACAGCAAGTGTGAAAAATCAGGACAGAGGGTGGCGGGTAATAGGAGCCTATGTAAGAAAAAGACCCCAAAATCAGGACTGTTCCTATAAAATCGGGACATCTGGTCACCCTAGCAGACCCCCAGGGCGTGGCGGGGCCCCACACATGTGACACGGAGCTCATTTCTAGTTCAGGCCCATCTTTTTAACAAAGAACTTTAGACAGGGTTAACACACACCCGTATTTTCCCGGACAGGTCAGGCTTTTTGGTTCTTAAATCGCTGCCCAGGAGGAATTTTTAAAATTTAAAAATTCCTCCCAGGAAAATACGGACATATGGTAACCCTGTTGGGACAAAAAATACATACTGGGACACATCCCTTAAATCAGAGCTTTTTATAGGGAACCGGTTGTTAAGATTTTGGCAGCTCATCACTGCCCATAACGTTTTGTTCAGAGTTATGCACATTTCAGAATTATGAACAACCGCCACTCCCGAGGTGTTTGTAACTCTGAGTTTCAACTTGCTCTCTTGTAGACTGCAGGTGAAACTGCCGTATCAGTGAAGAATCATCATCATTGTTGTCACGGTCATCTCCCACATTTCTTTGTAGATTTGTATGTTCACTATAGCGATGGGGAAGCAGGTGCCAAACTCTCACTGACATTCAGTGGGAGGTACTTTGGTGTCTAACTTTCTAATCCCTAAACCTAACCTTAATTTGCTGTGCACTGCACCATTCTCATGTGTATGGAGGCAGTCTAGCAAATAAGGGACCTAACTGTGTTAAGGAATTTCCCATAACCTTGTCTTAGTGCAGTGATTTTCAACACATGGTACAAGGACCCCTGGGGGTCCGCGGACTATGTCTAATATTTCCAATGGGGTACACACATCCATTTTTTAGGGGTCTGCAAATGAAAAAAAAAGTTGAAAACCGGTGCCTTAGGACATGTCCACAGTTTGGACAACAGGAGTGTAAGTCACAGCAATCTCTAGCATGATTGGTTGTAAATGCCCCATGTACCCCCTGCAAGTGTGAACTAAAAGGTACTTGATTTGCATTTGCACTCACAGGACAATTACAGTCCAGCATACTAGTGAACTCTGCAATTCATGCTCCCATAGACCAAAACACGGGGCCATGTAGACAAGCTCTTACTCAGCCTCTCCTTTTTATAATATAAAAGAAAGAAAGAAAGAAAGAAAGAAAGAAAGAAAGAAAGAAAGAAACAAAGAAAGAAAGAAAGAAAGAAAGAAAGAAAGAAAGAAAGAAGCCAGTAATTCCAGACATCAGGAACATACTTGTATTTGTGGATTTAGAAAACTAGCAGGCGCTTTCCTGCTATTTCCCCTTCCAGCACTTACCTGAGTGATACTGGTCCTCTTTCTAGATGAGTTGTTTCAACAGTGACAGGTGACAAAGTGTGTTGTGGGGAAATTGCAGGAATTTCAGTCAGTTCAGACCATAGGAGAGGAGTGAGCCCTGGTTGTTCTGAAAACCTTTGGTGACTGAGCAGGCAAGAAACCTTTTTATTATGTCCATATTCCATGGAGTACCCATGGCATTATCAGGGAAGCAAGATTTCCATTCAGTGGATGGCTCCTCTGGGACAGGATTCATGCACCACTGGAGAGTTACTGAATGAACAAACAAGCCAAGTGTTTCTTCAAGAAACTGAGGTCGGCATAGATGAGCTGGTTGAACGGTAAAAAACAAACAACAAGGTTACAGCCCTGGCTGAGTCCCCCAGGTAGATGCTTTGAAATCAATTAGGTCTAAGAAGAGTCCAGACACAGTCTCTAGTTCTGGCCCTTACTCAGTATCACTCCAATCTTTGTTAATAAACTCTTTGTTTTATCAGAAGTAGATCTCAGTGCTGTAACATTAAGCAAAGTGTGACTGCATAGCTAGATCAAACAGGCTGGTGTGTGCACTGTCTCTTTGGTGGCAGCTGACTTGGTAATTACTGTGACCATCCAGTGGCAGGGGCACAGAGACACAGAGAAGGAGAGGTCTGCAGAGACCTGGAGGACAGAGGCTGTTGGTTTCCAGGAGCGGAACCACAGCAGGCATAGACAAAGATTGCTTCACGCTAAGGGCAGGCACTGGCAAGGCATCTCACAACCTTGAGTACCTCTGGGAGGTGCCACACACAAAGGTCAACAGGGGATAAGATTTTTTTTGGTGAGGTGTCCCATTATACCCGATATCTCAGTGGTTAGAGCACTCAGCTGGGATGTGGAAGACCCACAGCCCTGGATCCCGCCCTCTGCCTAATTTGGAGGCGGGTCTGTGTGACACTACACCCCGTATTCATCATAGTGGTATCATTATGATAGATTTTGACATAATTATGGTGCATCCTGTATCAAATGTGTCATGTGAGGTGTCTATAAAAATGTTATGATTTGCTGAATATGATTATCCTATTTGTGTGCATGTATCATTTTTGTATCTGAAGTTAAGAATATTGACTATGTATCTGTATTTCAAATGTACCTACTCTGGGTGACACACACAATAAGCCTTTCATGCACAACAATGAAGAAGCTAGACAGTGCTGATGGGCCATTAGCCATGGACAATGGACCATGGAAAAGGTTTGTCCTCACCTGGGAACGTTTCAACCAGCCTATGAATAATGGCTGCTGTGACTCAGCAAGGCCGGCAAGGGCATGTGACCAGACCACATGATACTGAACTCCATTTTGGTACCTGTATTTTTCCACAAACTGGGCTGAGAATTTAGCTTGTAACAAAGGGTTCCCACCATATGGAGAAACTCTATACGGTGGGCAGCGACAACATGATTTGTTCTCATTCCCCCACAATTCAACACCTGAAAGAAGTAATGGAAGACAAAGGACTTGGAATGAAGGAGGGGAACTCAAACTGCAAGGCAGATGCAGCTTGTGCCTCAAGAATCTGCAAGCCTGCTTGTATCATCAGACAGGGTGAGATAGTGTTGATTCAAATCCTGTCTAGTTTGTAAAAGACTTAGTTTGCAGTTTTGTTTATCATAGAAGATTAGGGTTGGAAGAGACCTCAGGAGGTCATCTAGTCCAACCCCCTGCTCAAAGCAGGACCAATCCCAAATAAATCATCCCAGCCAGGGCTTTGTCAAGCTGGGCCTTAAAAACCTCTAAGGAAGGAGATTCTACCACCTCCCTAGGTAACGCATTCCAGTGCTTCACCACCCTCGTAGTGAAATAGTGTTTCCTAATATCCAACTTGGACCTCCCCCACTGCAACTTGAAACTATTGCTTCTTGTCCTGTTATCTGCCACCACTGAGAACAACCTATCTCCCTCCTCTTTGGAACCTCCCTTCAGATAGTTGAAGGCTGCTATCAAATCCCTCCCCCCGCACATTCTTCTCTTCTGCAGACTAAATAAGCCCAGTTCCCTCAGCCTCTCCTCATAAGTCATGTGCCCCAGCCCCCTAATCACTTTTGTTGCCCTCCACTGGACTTTGTACAGACCCCCGTGCAGTGCAAGATGGTATAATTCTGGGTTTATCCCTCAGTAGGGGTGAAAGGCTGGGGAGCTGGGAAGCTGGCTAGGGGCCCCCTGTTTGTCCATGAGTGGGTTACATAAAGCACTCAGTTAATTCAGTTAGGTGTGTGGCACCACCTGCTGTCATGTTGGGTGATAACAGGGCCTGGAGAGGCTGGCTGAGTCACCAGCAGAGCAGTGTGAGAGAGGCCAACCCAGCTGAATGGCTAGGGGGCACAACGATTCCAACTGCTCCCAGACTACACCCCAGGGTAACAACCCATCACAGTCTGAAACCCATTTCTCCTGGCTCCCAGCAGAATGCCCTAACCACCAGGCTATTTGGTGGGACGAGGTCTCTTTCTCTTTCTGTGTGTGTGTGTGTGTGTGTGTGTGTGTGAGGAAGGGCTGAGATGGCATAACCCACCCAACCTGGATTACACAAGTACCCACAATAATTCCATTTTAGAGCAGGAATGGTGAGTGAGTCTGGTATGTTTTGACCGTGGAACTCCCTCCTGTGGATAATACCACATCAGACAAATATGCAAATTGGGACAGTCATGGATGCCTGTAACCTGAATTGCTCCAGTTTGGAAGAAAGAAACAACAATGCAGCAAAGGGGCTCCAACTAAAAAAAATCTAGATATTTATAAGAGGACAATTTCAGGGTTATTGAAGACTCCTCATAAATCTAAACACAATCTTCTCATTACAGCAACACAGCAGGTACTATGCAAACAAACAAATAATAGTATTTAACATACAGATTTTTTCAGTACCAGTCCATATGCAGGCCACAAATCCTATGCATTTAAAACAATGCAGCATTGATTTGGAATTAATGTCACCGCACCGTCCTGAGTTGAACAAGCAGCAAGGGCCTAGTTCTTTGAATAAGCTGCTGTCCTTATCCATGGGGTTATATTCTGGCTGCAGTTAGTAAAAGCAGGCCTGTGAGCATCAGTCTTCCCTGTAAACCCATATGCACCCCCTCTGCCCTCTGCCAGTTGGCATCAAGAAATCCCTGGGTCACAGGTTCTTCCATAGAGGATCCATCAGGTACCAAAGGCAAAGTGTGCCCTTTGGCTTGTTTCTTCTGATACTGACTGATTAAGAGACACCTGAGCCATTGACTCTGGTATTCTCTCAGGGACTATGGGGTCTGGATAATTCTTTGACACATCAGTCTTTCCTGATCACTGCAGGTCAGCAGGCCACATTGGTACTGACTATGTCAGATGCTTACCCCGCGGATAGCAACTTATTCCACCTGCTTATTGCTCTCGCCTTTGCTTCAGCATGAAGACCCTCATCTGACACCAATGACGCCTTCTATATTGTCTGCACTGGGTTGCTTGACCATGGCATCATGTGCCTTTGTCTCAGTACCTCCCCTTTCCACAGAATTGGCTCCAGATCCCCACCGCCACGTTACTGTGATCCTGGCTTGGGCCCTGTTCAAGGTCTCCAGGTACCCTTCCCCACATTGCACCACCCTTGTTCTCCAGATACTCAGAGTCATCACTGGACTCTCAAGCTGTCTCTTTAGTTTCCCAATACTGAGTGCATAGAGCTTACTCATAGAATCAGACAATCATAGGACTGGGAGGGAACTCAACAGGTCATCCAGTCCAGTCCTCACTGTGGCAGGACTACGCATTCTCTAGACTGCCCCATCTGGTGTTTGTCTAACCCATTCTTAAGTTTTTTTCCTAATGTTTAACCAAAATCCACCTTGCTGAAATTTAAGCCCATTACTTCTTGTCCTGTCCTCAGTGGTTCCGGAGAAAAATTAATCACTTACCTCTTTATAACAACCTTTTACGTACTTGAAAACTGTTATCATGTTTCCCCCTCAGTCTTCACTTCTCCAAACTAAAAAAACCCAGTCTTTTCAACCTTTCCACGTAGGTCATGTTTTAGTCATTTTTGTTGCTCTCTTGTGGATTTTCTCCAATTTGATGGAGACGCCTACATGCCTTTGTGGATCTAGTCCAAAGCCTGCTCTGTGAGAGCCTCAACTGTAGAAGAAGCTCTGCCCATCCCTCTTCCTTTTAGATCCAAAATAGCTCTGTTCTGTTGACTCTCATGGCACACTGCAAGGAACAACTACTTGTCTGTGCTGCAGTAGGGAACGTGGTTGGTGACCTATGTGGGCTTGATATAGGTTAGATCTCGGTGGGAGCTCTATGTTTTTTAGGGATTGAGTTCTGCAGTATGTTGGGGGCTGAACATGTTATGCAATTGTGCATGGAGGATGAAATTTTCAAAGGGACTTAAGGGTGCCCAACTCTCATTAACAGCCAATAGGATTTGAGTGCCCTTCTGCACCATACACCTTTAAAAATCCGAGACTCCACCCACAGATGCAAATGAAGAAGGCTTCTTGATAGGCATGAGTGAATTTTTCCATTGAAATCTTTCTGATGGAAAATGGGTTTTTCAACATCCTTCTTTTTTTTTTTACTAAATTTTTTGTGCAAACTGTCTGCTTTTCTCAAGAAGAAAGACTTTCTATTGGGAAACCAACACTGCTGAACCACAAAACCGCTCAGTTATGGCAGTACATTTTTGAGTTTTGGCCATTTTCATTTCTTCCATGAAAAATCAAGATTTTCTACTGAAAATGTTGGCAAATTATTCGTTTGTTTCTTTTTGTCAAATGAAAAGATTCCTCATCAATTTCCAATGTATTGTTTATTTCCACCCAGGCTTCTTATTCCCTACTGTCAATTTTCTGCTGACCAGTGCACAACTAGTGTCAGTGGTGAATTCTCTTTTACTTGAAGTATTTAACCCATGATTTGAGGACTTCAGTTACTCTGCCAGAGGTTAGGGGTCTATTACAGGAGTGGATGAGTGAGGTTCTGTGGTCTGCAATGTACAGGAGGTCAGACCAGATGATCACAATGGTCCCTTCTGACTTTAAAGGTTTCAGAGTAGCAGCTGTGTTAGTCTGTATCCACAAAAAGAAAAGGAGTACTTGTGGCACTTTAGAGACTAACAAATTTATTTGAGCATAAGCTTTCATGAGCTACAGCTCACTTCATCGGATGCATTCCGATGCATTCATCGGATGCCACAAGTCCTCATTTTCTTTATGACTTTAAAGTCTCCCTTGCTATTAACCTCCATTCTCCAGTTTAGGAAGGTTCTCTACAGCCTATTTCCCAGTGCCCAATGCACAGTGATTCCCTGCACATTAATGGCCAGCTCCCAATGCACAATAGACTCAATGAAAGAAAGCACATTACCCACTCTCATTCTCAGCCTCAGAGACAGAGAAAAACATTCAGTTTTTTCATGTTCTTCCAGGGAACAGTTTTCTTCCTACCACTTTCCTCAGGGCAGATTTCACCTCCCGGTTCCTCAGGGTGTAGATCAGGGGGTTCAGGACAGAGGTTATGATGCTGTACATAAGGGTGGCTATCATGTCCCTCTCCTGGGAACCCCCCTGAGAGGGCAGTACATAGTTAACGATAACAAGCACGTAGAGTAAAGTCACCACCGTGAGGTGGGAGGTGCAGGTGGAGAAGGCTGATGAGGAAGGCTGATGAAGAATCTGATGAGGTTCAATAAGGATAAGTGCAGGGTCCTGCACTTAGGACGGAAGAACCCAATGCACAGCTTCAGACTAGGGACCGAATGGCTAGGCAGCAGTTCTGCGGAAAAGGACCTAGGGGTGACAGTGGACGAGAAGCTGGATATGAGTCAGCAGTGTGCCCTTGTTGCCAAGAAGGCCAATGGCATTTTGGGATGTATAAGTAGGGGCATAGCGAGCAGATCGAGGGACGTGATCGTTCCCCTCTATTCGACATTGGTGAGGCCTCATCTGGAGTACTGTGTCCAGTTTTGGGCCCCACACTTCAAGAAGGATGTGGATAAATTGGAGAGAGTCCAGCGAAGGGCAACAAAAATGATTAGGGGTCTGGAACACATGACTTATGAGGAGGGCTTTAAACTAGGTTCACCGGGGGAAGGAGACCAAAGCCCTGAGGTAAGTGGGAAAGCGGGATACCGGGAGGAAGCACAGGCAGGAATGTCTGTGAGGGGAGGGCTCCTGCCTCATACTGGGAATGAGGGGCGATCAACAGGTTATCTCAAGTGCTTATATACAAATGCACAAAGCCTTGGAAAGAAGCAGGGAGAACTGGAGGTCCTGGTGATGTCAAGGAACTATGACGTGATTGGAATAACAGAGACTTGGTGGGATAACTCACATGACTGGAGTACTGTCATGGATGGTTATAAACAGTTCAGGAAGGACAGGCAGGGCAGAAAAGGTGGGGGAGTAGCACTGTATGTAAGGGAGCAGTATGACTGCTCAGAGCTCCGGTACGAAACTGCAGAAAAACCTGAGTGTCTCTGGATTAAGTTTAGAAGTGTGTGCAACAAGAGTGATGTAGTGGTGGGAGTCTGCTATAGACCACCGGACCAGGGGGATGAGGTAGATGAGGCTTTCTTCCGGCAGCTCACGGAAGCTACTGGATCGCATGCCCTGATTCTCATGGGTGACTTTAATTTTCCTGATATCTGCTGGGAGAGCAATACAGCGGTGCATAGACAATCCAGGAAGTTTTTGGAAAGCGTAGGGGACAATTTCCTGGCGCAAGTGCTCGAGGAGCCAACTAGGGGGGGCGCTTTTCTTGACCTGCTGCTCACAAACCGGGTAGAATTAGTGGGGGAAGCAAAAGTGGATGGGAATCTGGGAGGCAGTGACCATGAGTTGGTTGAGTTCAGGATCCTGACACAGGGAAGAAAGGTAAGCAGCACGATACGGACCCTGGACTTCAGGAAAGCAGACTTCGACTCCCTCAGGGAACGGATGGCCAGGATCCCCTGGGGGACTAACTTGAAGGGGAAAGGAGTCCAGGAGAGCTGGCTGTATTTCAAGGAATCCCTGTTGAGGTTACAGGGACAAACCATCCCGATGAGTCGAAAGAATAGTAAATATGGCAGGCGACCAGCTTGGCTTAATGGTGAAATCTTAGCGGATCTTAAACATAAAAAAGAAGCTTACAAGAAGTGGAAGGTTGGACATATGACCAGGGAAGAGTATAAAAATATTGCTAGGGCATGTAGGAATGTTATCAGGAGGGCCAAATCGCACCTGGAGCTGCAGCTAGCCAGAGATGTCAAGAGTAACAAGAAGGGTTTCTTCAGGTATGTTGGCAACAAGAAGAAAGCCAAGGAATGTGTGGGCCCCTTACTGAATGAGGGAGGCAAACTAGTGACAGAGGATGTGGAAAAAGCTAATGTACTCAATGCTTTTTTTGCCTCTGTCTTCACTAATAAGGTCAGCTCCCAGACTGCTACGCTGGGCATCACAAAATGGGGAAGAGATGGCCAGCCCTCTGTGGAGATAGAGGTGGTTAGGGACTTTTTAGAAAAGCTGGACGTGCACAAGTCCATGGGGCCGGACGAGTTGCATCCGAGAGTGCTGAAGGAACTGGCGGCTGTGATTGCAGAGCCATTGGCCATTATCTTTGAAAACTCGTGGCGAACCGGGGAAGTCCCGGATGACTGGAAAAAGGCTAATGTAGTGCCAATCTTTAAAAAAGGGAAGAAGGAGGATCCTGGGAACTACAGGCCAGTCAGCCTCACTTCAGTCCCTAGAAAAATCATGGAGCAGGTCCTCAAAGAATCAATCCTGAAGCACTTGCATGAGAGGAAAGTGATCAGGAACAGCCAGCATGGATTCACCAAGGGAAGGTCATGCCTGACTAATCTAATCGCCTTCTATGATGAGATTACTGGTTCTGTGGATGAAGGGAAAGCAGTGGATGTATTGTTTCTTGACTTTAGCAAAGCTTTTGACACGGTCTCCCACAGTATTCTTGTCAGCAAGTTAAGGAAGTATGGGCTGGATGAATGCACTACAAGGTGGGTAGAAAGCTGGCTAGATTGTCGGGCTCAACGGGTAGTGATCAATGGCTCCATGTCTAGTTGGCAGCCGGTATCAAGTGGAGTGCCCCAAGGGTCGGTCCTGGGGCCGGTTTTGTTCAATATCTTCATAACTGATCTGGAGGATGGTGTGGATTGCACTCTCAGCAAATTTGCGGATGATACTAAACTGGGAGGAGTGGTAGATACGCTGGAGGGGAGGGATAGGATACAGAAGGACCTAGACAAATTGGAGGATTGGGCCAAAAGAAATCTGATGAGGTTCAATAAGGATAAGTGCAGGGTCCTGCACTTAGGACGGAAGAACCCAATGCACAGCTACAGACTAGGGACCGAATGGCTAGGCAGCAGTTCTGCGGAAAAGGACCTAGGGGTGACAGTGGACGAGAAGCTGGATTTGAGTCAGCAGTGTGCCCTTGTTGCCAAGAAGGCCAATGGCATTTTGGGATGTATAAGTAGGGGCATAGCGAGCAGATCGAGGGACGTGATCGTTCCCCTCTATTCGACATTGGTGAGGCCTCATCTGGAGTACTGTGTCCAGTTTTGGGCCCCACACTTCAAGAAGGATGTGGATAAATTGGAGAGAGTCCAGCGAAGGGCAACAAAAATGATTAGGGGTCTGGAACACATGACTTATGAGGAGAGGCTGAGGGAGCTGGGATTGTTTAGCCTGCAGAAGAGAAGAATGAGGGGGGATTTGATAGCTGTTTTCAACTACCTGAAAGGGGGTTCCAAAGAGGATGGCTCTAGACTGTTCTCAATGGTAGCAGATGACAGAACGAGGAGTAATGGTCTCAAGCTGCAGTGGGGGAGGTTTAGATTGGATATTAGGAAAAACTTTTTCACTATGAGGGTGGTGAAACACTGGAATGCGTTACCTAGGGAGGTGGTAGAATCTCCTTCCTTGGAGGTTTTTAAGGTCAGGCTTGACAAAGCCCTGGCTGGGATGATTTAACTGGGAATTGGTCCTGCTTCGAGCAGGGGGTTGGACTAGATGACCTTCTGGGGTCCCTTCCAACCCTTATATTCTATGATTCTATGATTCTAAGGCCTTCCGCCTCCTCTCCCATGACTGTACCTTCAAGAGGAATCATAGAATCATAGAATAACAGAGTTGGAAGGGACCTCTGGAAGCCATCTAGTCCAACCCCCTGCCCAGAGCAGGACCAATCCCAACTAAATCATCTGAGCCAGGGCTTTGTCAATCCTGATCTTAAAAGCTTCTAGGGAAGGGGATTCCACCACCTCCCTAGGTAACGCATTCCAGTGTTTCACCACCCTCCTAGTGAAAAAGTTTTTCCTAATATCCAATCTAAATCTCCCCCACTGCAACTTGAGACCATTATTCCTTGTCCTATCATCTGCTATCACTGAGAATAGTCCAGATCCATCCTCTTTGGATCCACCTTTCAGGTAGTTAAAAGCAGCTATCAAATCCCCTCTCATTCTTCTCTTCCATAGACTAAAGAATCCCAGTTCCCTCAGCCTCTCCTCATAAGCCATGTGTTCCAGACCCCTAATCATTTTTGTTGCCCTTCGCTGGACCCTCTTCAATTTCTCCACATCCTTCTTGTAGTGTGGGGCCCAAAACTGGACACAGTACTCCAGATGAGGCCTCACCAGTGTCGAATAGAGGGGAACGATCAAGTCCCTCGATCTGCTGGCAGTGCCCCTACATATACGTCCCAAAATGCCATTGGCCTTCTTGGCAACAAGGGCACACTGCTGACTCATATCCAGCTTCTCGTCCGCTGTCACCCCTAGGTCCTTCTCTGCAGAACTGCTGCCTAGCCATTCAGTCCCTAGTCTGTAGCGGTGCATTGGATTCTTCCGTCCTAAGTGCAGGACTCTGCACTTGTCCTTGTTGAACCTCATCAGATTTCTTTTGGCCCAATCCTCCAATTTGTCTAGGTCCTTCTGTATCCTATCCCTCCCCTCCAGTGTATCTACCACTCCTCCCAGTTTAGTGTCATTGGCAAACTTGCTGAGGGTGCAAGCCGCACCATCCTCCAGATCATTAATGAAGATATTGAACAAAACCGGCCCCAGGACCAACCCTTGGGGCACTCCGCTAGATACCGGCTGCCAACTAAACATGGAGCCATTGAACACTACCCGTTGAGCCCGACAATCTAACCAACTTTCTACCCTCCTTGTAGTGCATCCATCCAGCCCATACTTCTTTAACTTGCTGACAAGAATACTGTGGGAGACCGTGTCAAAAGCTTTGCTAAAGTCGAGGAATAACACGTTCACTGCTTTCCCTTCATCCACAGAACCAGTTATGTCATCATAGAAGGCAATTAGATTAGTCAGGCATGACTTGCCCTTGGTGTATCCATGCTGACTGTTCCTGATCATTTTCCTCTCCTCTAAGTGCTTCAGAATTGATTCCTTGAGGACATGCTCCATGATTTTTCCGGGGACTGAGGTGAGGCTGACTGGCCTGTAGTTTCCAGGATCCTCCTTCTTCCGTTTTTTAAAAGATTGGCACTACATTAGCCTTTTTCCAGTCATCCGGGACTTCCCCGGATCACCATGAGTTTTCAAAGATAATGGCCAATGGCTCTGCAATCACATCCGCCAATTCCTTTAGCACTCTCGGAAGCAACGGATCCGGCCCCATGGACTTGTGCACGTCCAGTTTTTCTAAATAGTCCCAAACCACTTCTTCCTTCACAGAAAGCTGGCCACCTCCTCCCCATGCTGTGCTGCCCAGTGCAGTAGTCTGGAATCTGACCTTGTTCGTGAAGACAGAGGCAAAAAAAGCATTGAGTAGATTTGCTTTTTCCACATCCTCTGTCACTAGTTTGCCTCCCTCATTCAGTAAGGGGCCCGCACTTTCCTTGGCTTTCTTTTTATTGCCAACATACCTGAAGAAACCCTTCTTGTTACTCTTAACATCCCTCGCTAGCTGCAACTCCAGGTGTGATTTAGCCTTCCTGATTTCATTCCTACATACCCGAGCAATATTTATATACTCATCCCTGGTCATTTGTCCAATCTTCAACTTCTTGTAAGCCTCTTCTTTGTGTTTAAGATCAGCAAGGATTTCACTGTTAAGCCAAGCTGGTCGCCTGCCATATTTACTATTCTTTCTAGACATCGGGATGGTTTGTCCCTGTAACCTGAATAAGGATTCTTTAAAATACAGCCAGCTCTCCTGGACTCCTTTCCCACTCATGTTATTCTCCCAGGGGATCTTGCCCATCAGTTCCTGAGGGAGTCAAAGTCTGCTTTTCTGAAGTCCAGGGTCCATATTCTGCTGCATTCCTTTCTTCCTTGTGTCAGTATCCTGAACTCGACCATCTCATGGTCACTGCCTCCCAGGTTCCCATCCACTTTTGCCTCCCCTACTAATTCTTCCCGGTTTGTGAGCAGCAGGTCAAGAAGAGCTCTGCCCCTAGTTGGTTCCTCCAGCACTTGCACCAGGAAATTGTCCCCTACAGTTTCCAAAAACTTCCTGGATTGTCTGTGCACCGCTGTATTGCTCTCCCAGCAGATATCAGGATGATTGAAGTCGCCCATGAGAACCAGGGCGTGTGATCTAGTAGCTTCTGGATTGTCTGTGCACCGCTGTATTGCTCTCCCAGCAGATATCAGGATGATTGAAGTCGCCCATGAGAACCAGGGCGTGTGATCTAGTAGCTTCTGCGAGTTGCTGGAAGAAAACCTCGTCCACCTCATCCCCCTGGTCTGGTGGTCTATAGCAGACTCCCACCATGACATCACCCTTGTTGCTCACGCTTCTAAACTTAATCCAGAGACTCTCAGGTTTTTCTGCAGTTTCATACTTGAGCTCTGAGCAGTCATACTGCTCCCTTACATACAGTGCAACTTCCCCACCTTTTCTGCCCTGCCTGTCCTTCCTGAACAGTTTATACCCATCCATGACAGTACTCCAGTCATGTGAGTTATCCCACCAAGTCTCCGTTATTCCAATCACATCATAATTCCCTGACTTTGCCAGGACTTCCAGTTCTCCCTTCTTGTTTCCCAGGCTTTGTGCATTTGTATATAGGCACTTGAGATAACCCGCTGATCGCCCCTCGTTCTCAGTATGAGGCAGGAGCCCTCCCCTCTCACACACTCCTGCTCGTGCTTCCTCCTAGTATCCCACTTCCCCACTTACCTCAGAGCTTTGGTCTCCTTCCCCTGGTGAACCTAGTTTAAAGCCCTCCTCACTAGGTTAGTCAGCCTGCTCACGAAGATGCTCTTCCCTCTCTTCGTTAAGTGGAGCCCGTCTCTGCCTAGCACTCCTCCTTCTTGGAACACCATCCCATCGTCGAAGAATCCAAAGCCTTCTCTCCGACACCACCTGCGTAGCCATTCATTGACTTCCACGATTCGACGATCCCTACCCCGGCCTTTTCCTTCCACGGGGAGGATGGACGAGAACACCACTTGCGCCTCATACTCCTTTATCCTCCTTCCCAGAGCCATGTAGTCCGCAGTGATCCACTCAAGGTCTTTCTTGGCAGTATCATTGGTGCCCATATGGAAAAGCAGGAAGGGGTAGTGGTCCGAGGGCTTGATGAGTCTTGGTAGACTCTCTGTCACATCGCGAATCTTAGCCCCTGGCAAGCAGCAGACTTCTCGGTTTTCCCGGTCAGGGCGGCAGATCGATGACTCAGTCCCCCTGAAGATAGAGTCCCCGACCACCACCACCCGCCTCCTTCTCTTGGGAGTGGTGGTCATGGAACCTCCAACCTTAGGACATCGCATCTCATGCCTTTCAACTGGTGGAGTCTCCTTCTGCTCCCTTCCCCCAGACGTGTCATCTGGGCCACTCCCTGCAATGTACCTTTGGAGAGAACATGAAAACGGTTACTTACCTGTATCCGCGTTGCTGGTACATGGACGCTCCCCCTTCTTCTTCTGGGGGAACCAAAACATGTTGCCAAATTTCTTCACCGTCCTCCTGTCCGTGCTGCGCAGCCTGCTCTGAATCTTCAGAACCGTGTGCCTGTAGAAGCGCATCCTGACGTCTGTCCAGGAAATCTTCAGTTTCTCTGATGCAACGCAGGGTCGATACTTGTCGCTCCAGACCTTGAACCTTCTCTTCCAATATGGAGACCAGCTTGCACTTTGTACACATAAAGTCGCTTCTGTCCTGTGGAAGAAAGACAAACATGGCACATCCAGTGCAGGTCACAACAGTTGAACACTCCCCATCCATATTACCTTCCTACTACGAGCTTCCTCAGGAGATGCAGTAATTACTCAGAGAAGTCGTTAGGGTGTAAGCCTCAGTGGGCTCACTCCAGGCGAACTCCCAGGCAAACTCCTGCTGTTTGCTGCTCTGCTGTCCCCCGCTGCTCAGCTGGTTCCCCTCTGCTCAGCTGGTTCGTGGAGCGCCGGCTTTTTTAAACAGCCAGGCTCACCTGAAACAAAACACTCCCAACTCCCGCCCTTTTCAGCCAACCAATCAAGCACTCGCTCAAACTTTCAAGCTGCCCTCACTACAAACACTCCAATCCTCTCACCAAACACACACTCAGATACCCAGATACTCACCAACACAGATCTCAGGCAAACTCCTGCTGTTTGCTGCTCTGCTGTCCCCCGCTGCTCAGCTGGTTCCCCGCCGCTCAGCTGGTTCGCAGAGCGCCGGCTTTTTTAAACAGGAGGAAGTAGATGACGTACAGGTAGGAGAGGAGTGTTAGTATGAATGGACCTATCACAATGCCTCCGGTGATGATGTTGAGGAGGCTCAGGTTGAGGCGGGTGCTGCTGCAGGCCAGGCTCAGCAGCGGTTTTATGTCACAGAAGAAGTGGTGGACATGGTTGGGGCCACAGAAATGCAGCTGGGAGGTCATGACTGTGTGCATCAGGGCATGCAGGAAACCACTGGACCAGGTGGCTGCTGCCAGGAGCAGGCAGACCTGTGTGCTCATGACCAGCCTGTAACGCAGTGGGTTGCAGATGGCCACATAGCGGTCATAGGCCATGACGGCCAACAGCACAGCCTCGCTGCTGCCAAGGAAGTGGAAGAAATGGAGCTGGACCAGGCAGCTGGTGAAGGAGATGATCTGGTGTTTCAAGAGGAAGCCAGCCAGCATTTTGGGCATGGTGACCGTGGAGTAGCAGATGTCTAGGCAGGAGAGGTTGCCCAAGAAAAAGTGCATAGGGGTGTGGAGCCGGGGCTCGGCCAGCACCACGGCCATGATAGCCCCATTCCCCAGCACGCTGGCCATGTACAGAAGCAGGAAGAGAGTGAAAAGGAAGCACTGCAGCTCCTGGAGGTTGGTCAGGCCCAGGAGGATGAACTCGCCCACTTCTGTCTGGTTCTCCATCACTGCAGGGGGAACAGGAAATGCCAGAATAGAAAGAAATGCAGCAATCCCCATGTTTTTTATTTCTATACACACCTTCCATCTAAGGGCCACACAGTGCCTGCCAGGTATTAATTAACCCTTCCCATGGCCGCTGTGGGGTAACATCCCAATTTCACAGATAAAGTAATGGGGGCTAAGAGGGATAATGTGTGGCGTATATTTATATCTACATTGTGGTACTGAGGACTGTACTGGGAGTGCAAGGTATCACTTTAAGTGTGTTTGTGTCTGTGTGTGTGGGGGGGTGTTTTTCTTGTCATGCTCACATGCTTGTGCCTCTCTGCCTCAGGGAGCAGCCTGTTTTCTCTCTTTGTTTTTGGATTTTTGCATGTAGTCCTTCTACATTCTAAGAAATAAAATAGTGTTATGTTGCAACCTAAAAAAGCTGGCTAAGGAGGTCACTGGATTGATATTGATTTTCCTTAACTTTGGGACACTGGGTTAGTTCCAGAAGACTGAAAGAAATCTAATGATGGGCCCATTCTTATAAAAGGATAAACGGGATGACCCAAGTAACTATAGGTATCTCAGTCTGACATAATTTCCAGGCATGGAGTGGCTAATACAAGACTTGATTAATAAATAATTAAAGGAGTATAGCATAATTAATTTGAATCCACGTGGGTTTATGGAAAATAACATTGATAGATAGCACCATTTTGGCTGATAAAAGAAATAGAGTTCATGCAATATACTTAGACTTCTGTAAAGTGTTTGATCTGGTAATGTATGACAATTTGATTTAAAAAATTGAAAGAGACAAAATTAGTATGGCATACATTATATGGGTTACAAACTGGCTAAATGATAGGTATCAGAATCTCACAATAAACAGGGAATCATGATCAAACAGGTGTGTTTTTAATGGGATCCCGCAGGGCTCAATTCTTGTTCATATGCTATTGAACATTTTTATTAATGACCTAGAAGAAATCATAAAGTTTTCAGATGACACAAAAGTTGCATGTTTTAATTTAATAATGATTCAAGATTGTCAAATAACAGGCTCAAATGGCATTATTAATAGAAGATTATTAATCAAAGTTTAATACAGTACTATGAAGAATACAGAAAATATAGACACTTTACCATCCCCTGTAGATGATGAAGAGAAGTCAGTTTGGGCCCTTTCTCTGTACCTGATGGAATGCTGACAGTATTCATACCGACTCTAACTTTTGTTTTATAGGTTGTGAGACAACCAAACTCCCTTTCTGGGGGGAAAATCCTTTCCCAAGCTTAACTCCACCATGTGTTCTGTTTTCCTAATTACTGATAGACTGTCTTTTATGGTTCTCAGTTTACCTGAGTGGCGAGTAAAATGTAATCTCTAACCTGGACATTATGACTAAGAGCTGTGACAACCAACAGTTCTCAATGAGTTAAAAACATCTTTCAGTGGGTCATTACTTTCCTCCATGGCAGAACCCCTGTGCAATTACAAGTGTCCCTTATCAACCATCCACTTTTCTTTATAACATACATTTGTAGACACTTTGATTAGTTTGAGGGGTCCTTTCTCTGGACACCTGGTCTGTAGGGTCTTTTCCCTGGACACCTGGTCTGTATTAGTAAAGACAGGGTAAAAATGTTACACACATTCCATTGTAGAGACCATTTTCCCTTCACCCATTAGGTTAAATTGAAGGACAGGGAACTTTTTTTAGCTGAAATATATGTAGGACAATAAATGTATAGATACAAAAAATGTAAAAGGCTGTTGTCTAGCCTATAAAAGAATTCTCAGGGTTTAACATACAAAAATCATAAAAAGGGGGATTGTAAATAATGAAGAGGACAGGTCGCTGATATCGAGTTATCTGGATCAGTTTACAAACTGGGTGCATTTTTAAGTTGCAAAGTCAAGCCTGGTGGTATACAGTTGCCATGCAGCCATAATTCTGCCCATTGTTCATCCATCCTATGCACTGAACAAGACAGATCTCTTGTGGAACAAAACAGTATATGATCATGCAATGAAAGAGTGTATCATAATGCATACGCACAAGGGGGCAGAGGTAAGGTTACACAGAAGCTGTAGAACCTGGCATTTCCCAGCTGCTGTGTGTAGTATTTGACTTTGCAACTTAAATAATGTTCTTTTGTGCATTAATTCTTATTCTGTGCAGCTATAAGAGCCCCCCTTCATGCCTTCTCAGCGGGGTTTAATCCTGAACCCCGAGCTCTTATCACTTACACTACACAATAAACTACATGAGCTGTCAGCAGACAGCTGCTAGTCAAGAGATCAGGGGAATGGGAGAAGACAGGAGCTTCCCACTAGCTCATCTGCATTGGGCTGCTCTTTCTACTCTACTGTGGATCCAACAGATGTAGGGCAACTGTGACTTAGCCAGGGAGCTGCTGGGTGCTAAATATGGTTTATGGGCTGGAAGTTAGGCATCCATGTCCCTGTGACTATCAATATGAGGCTTGGCACCAAGAGCCCTTAGGCCTTTTTGAAAGTCCCAGCCTATAAGCTTTTCTCAGTTTTGGGGGGTTATCTAATTCCACATATCAGGGTAGTTTCTTTTGGTTCCTATGATTGAACATCTTGGCCATGGAATCAACTTCCTGAAGGCAATGAATGCATCAGATCTGTCTGTCTGACAGCCCCTCTTTGCATGTTGTCCCCCATATCCTCCTCCCTTAGTCCCCCACACTCCCTTCTCTCAAACGAAAGTGTAACAGAAAGAAAACAAGCCTTGATGAGAGGGCAATATGAGAGAAGGACATTATCCACATGCTGCCTTCAGCAAGGCTGTTGCAAACCAAGAGTAACTCTGCTCACTGTGTTGGAGGCCAGATAAGAAAGAAAGAAAGAAAGAAAGAAAGAAAGAAAGAAAGAAAGAAAGAAAATTATTTTACCTATGGAAACACCTATGGCCCCATTGTGCTAGAGACAATCCCTGCCCTGAAGAGCCAGCCTAAACAAACAAAACTGAGAAAGGGGAAACAAATTTTCCAAGGTCTTACATCAGCTAGTCATGGCAGAAGCGGGGAACAGACCCCAGCTGTCCTGATTTGTAACCCTGTGCTCTACTCACTGAGCCAGGTTGTCTTACAAGCATTGGCTGTTATGGCTACTTGCCTTTGTGGAGTCAGAAGCTTTTCAAAGGAGTCTGAAGCAGTTTGAAAATCTTACCCTTGGTGACTCTTTCATGCTGTTTTCTTAGAGCTCAGCCAGGGAGGTTTTGGTCCTCCTTGTAATGGAAACAGTAACAATCGCTGGCATGAAAGGGCACTGAGGAGAAATAGTAGGAATTTCTGTCTGTTCAGAAAGGAAGAGATATGTGATCTTTTACTGACTTGAATATCAGGACGGTTGTGCTGAATCTGTGGAACAAATGGGCCTTTTTATCATATTCGCACCACAGGGGGAAAACAATTTCCATTTTCTGGATGGCTCCCCTGGGGCAGAATGTCCGAACAACATGAGGGTTACTGGTCTGTGAATAACAAGCCAAGTGTTCCCTACAGAGATGAAAGTCAAGCATTATTGTGTGGACAAGAACTGCTGGGAAAATAAGTAAGCAAAGCAGTGATCCTAAGGGAATTAAATGCTCATATCTCTTTGAATATAATTGAATATCCCAATCTAAAAAAATAAGACACTGGTTTGCAAATATTGTGCTTTCTTTCTTTCTTTCTTTCTTTCTTTCTTTCTTTCTTTCTTTCTTTCTTTCTTTCTTTCTTAAAACTACTGAATTTGGTCCACCGTGATTCTGTACGTAGTTCCTTATGATTCCTGATCCCATTCGGCCATGGAGGGTTAAAACAGATGTAGCAAATTAGATGCAGTTTGCAGAGGGTTATAGTATCTATGAACACTCTGGCTGAAACCCCATCATGGTCCAGTGGTGACATGAAGGAAGCAGAAATTATTATTTTTTAAATGGAAAAATGAGGCAGTTGGTAGCAATCAATGTAAATTGGAAGTTCTGAATGTGGAAATTTGATGAGGAAATCTAAATACATCAGGAAAGAAATTAGAGCAGAGAATAGGAGAGAGGTGATTTTCCATCTGTAGACTTCATTGGGGAGATCAATAATTGAATTCTGCCTACAGTTCTGGCTGGAGTGCATATTTTTAAAGGGATGTTGAAAATCTAGAGAGAATTTTATAATTGGGGTAAAATCACAAAGGAAATGGTGACAGGTTTCAGAGTGGTAGTTGTGTTAGTCTGTATCAGCAAAAACAATGACGAGTCCTTAGAAACTAACAAATTTATTTGGGCATAAGCTTTCATGGGCTACAACCCACTTCATCAGATGCATGGAGTGGAAAATACAGGAGCAGGTATAAATATATGAAAAGATAGGAGTTGCCTTAGCAAGTCTGAGGTCAGTCTAACGAGACAATTCAATTAACATCAGGATACCAAGGGAGGGAAAATAACTTTTGTAGTGGTAATGAGAGTGGCCCTTATCAAACAGCTGACAAGAAGGTGTGAGTAATAGTAGGGGGAAATTAGTATGGGGGAAATTAGGTTTAGGTTTTCTAATGACCCAACCACTCCCAGTCTTTATTCAGGCCAAATTTGATGGTCAATTTCATTGGGGCCGCAGAAAGTTAATTGTGACAAAAACATGTTATTATTATATAGTCTGGAAATCCATTTATACAAGACTAGGTGAATGGCTGGAGAGAAAACCTGCTATTTATAAGGGCTGCATAATTGAGGGGTTTGTATATCATAGAATCATAGAATCATAGAATATAAGGGTTGGAAGGGACCTCAGGAGGTCATCTAGTCCAACCCCCTGCTCAAAGCAGGACCGATCCCCAATTAAATCATCCCAGCCAGGACTTTGTCAAGCCTGACCTTAAAAACTTCAAAGGAAGGAGATTCCACCACCTCCCTAGGTAACGCATTCCAGTGTTTCACCACCCTCATAGTGAAAAAGTTTTTCCTAATATCCAACCTAAATCTCCCCCACTGCAACTTGAGACCATTACTCCTTCTTCTGTCATCTGCTACCACTGAGAACAGTTTAGAGCCATCCTCTTTGGAACCCCCTTTCAGGTAGTTGAAAGCAGCTATCAAATCCCCCCTCATTCTTCTCTTCCGCAGACTAAACATCCCCAGTTCCCTCAGCCTCTCCTCATAACTCATGTATTCCAGTCCTCTAATCATTTTTGTTGCCCTCCGCTGGACTCTTTCCAATTTCTCCACATCCTTCTTGTAGTGTGGAGCCCAAAACTGGACACAGTACTCCAGATGAGGCCTCACTAATGTCAAATAGAGGGGAATGGTCACGTCCCTCGATCTGCTGGCAATGCCCCTACTTATACATCCCAAAATGCCATTGGCCTTCTTGGCAACAAGGGCACACTGTTGACTCATATCCAGCTTCTCATCCACTGTTACCCCTAGGTCCTTTTCTGCAGAACTGCTGCCGAGCCATTTGGTCCCTAGTCTGTAGCAGTGCATTGGATTCTTCAGTCCTAAGTGCAGGATTCTGCATTTGTCCTTGTTGAACCTCATCAGATTTCTTTTGGCCCAATCCTCCAATTTGTCTAGGTCCCTCTGTATCTGTCAAGGTTCCTTCCCCACTCTGAACTCTAGGGTACAGATGTGGGGACCTGCATGAAAACCTCCTAAGCTTCCTTTTACCAGCTTAGGTTAAAACTTCCCCAAGGTACAAACTATTTTACCCTTTGCCCTTGGACTTCCACTGCCACCACCAAACTTTATCTGGGTTCCTGAAAAAACGTAGTTTGGAAACATCTTTCCCCCCCAAATCCTCCCAACCCTTGCACCCCACTTCGTGGGGAAGGTTTGGTAAAAATCCTCACCAATTTACATAGGTGACCACAGACCCAAACCCTTGGATCTTAGAATAATGAAAAAGCATTCAGTTTCCTTACAAGAAGACTTTTAATAGAAGTAAAAAAGAATCACCTCTGTAAAATCAGGATGGTAAATACCTTACAGGGTAATTAGATTCAAAACATAGAGAATCCCTCTAGGCAAAACCTTAAGTTACAAAAAAGACACACAGACAGTATATATACATATATACACAGACAGGAATATTCATTCTATTCAGCACAGCTATTTTCTCAGCCATTTAGAGAAATCATAATCTAACACATACCTAGCTAGATTACTTACTAAATTCTAAGGTTTCAGAGTAACAGCCGTGTTAGTCTGTATTCGCAAAAAGAAAAGGAGTACTTGTGGCACCTTAGAGACTAACCAATTTATTTGAGCATAAGCTTTTGTGAGCTATAGCTCACTTCATCGGATGCACTTCTCCGATGAAGTGAGCTGTAGCTCACGAAAGCTTATGCTCAAATAAATTGGTTAGTCTCTAAGGTGCCACAAGTACTCCTTTTCTTTTTACTAAGTTCTAAGACTCTAAGACCAGAACGAGGAGTAATGGTCTCAAGCTGCAGTGGGGGAGGTTTAGATTGGATATTAGGAAAAACTTTTTCACTAAGAGGGTGGTGAAACACTGGAATGTGTTACCTAGGGAGGTGGTAGAATCTCCTTCCTTAGAGGTTTTTAAGGTCAGGCTTGACAAAGCCCTGGCTGGGATGATTTAACTGGGAATTGGTCCTGCTTCGAGCAGGGGGTTGGACTAGATGACCTTCTGGGGTCCCTTCCAACCCTTATATTCTATGATTCTATGATTCTATGACTCCATTCCTGTTCTGTCCCGGGCAAAAGCATCACACAGACAGACCCAGACCCTTTGTTTTTCTCCCTCCTCCCAGCTTTTGAAAGTATCTTGTCTCCTCATTGGTCATTTTGGTCAGGTGCCAGCGAGGTTACCTTTAGCTTCTTAACCCTTTATAGGTGAGAGGATTTTTCCTCTGGCCAGGAGGGATTTTAAAGGGATTTACCCTTCCCTTTATATTTATGACAGTATCCTATCCCTACCCTACCAGTGTCTACCTCTCCTCCCAGTTTAGTGTCATCTGCAAACTTGTTGAGGGTTATCCCACCAAGTCTCTGTTATTCCAATCACATCATAATTCCTTGACTTTGCCAGGACTTCCAGTTCTCCCTGCTTTTTTCCCAGGCTTCTTGCATTTGTGTATAGGCACTTGAGATAACCCGCTGATCGCCCCTCTTTCTCAGTATGAGGCAGGAGCCCTCTCCTCTCACACGCTCCTGCTCGCGCTCCTGCTCATGCTTCCTCCCGGTATCCCACTTCCCCACTTACCTCAGGGCTTTGGTCTCCTTCCCCCGGTGAACCTAGTTTAAAGCCATCCTCACTAGGTTAGCCAGCCTGCTTGCGAACATGCTCTTCCCTCTCTTCGTTAGGTGGAGCCCATCTCTGCCTAGCACTCCTCCTTCTTGGAACACCATCCCATGGTCAAAGAATCCAAAGCCTTCTCCCTGACACCACCTATGTAGCCATTCGTTGACTTCCACGATTCAACGGTCTCTACCCCGGCCTTTTCGTTCCACGGGGAGGATGGACGAGAACACCACTTGCGCCTCAAACTCCTTTATCCTTCTTCCCAGAGCCACGTAGTCCACAGTGATCTGCTCAAGGTCAATCTTGGCAGTATCATATCTCTTAATACGGATCATAAGATGTCACTGATAGGAGACACATTCTGCAGTTACCAGACAACCAAAGCAATACAACTGTACAATACAGCCCCCAACAGAAATGGTTCCATCCCCAGTCAGAGACTGTCCAGCATCCTGGGCAGGATGGTGGAGGTAAAGCAGGTCTCCAAGTAGACAAGTTCCCCAGGAAGCAGTACATGGGGTTGTGAAAGTGCCGATCAGCCACAGCTAGCACAATGATGAGGATGTTCCGAGCCATGGTCATGATATAGATCACTAGAAACAGTAAAACTTGCAAGTTTATGGAGATTCCCAAATCCCAGGAGGATGAATTGAATGATGAATTTCAATTGTGCCCTTCCTCTTTCTCTGTTTTGAAAAGGAAATTCCTCAAACTGACCCCCCGCCCCAACAAATGATTCTGGCTTCAGCAAATCAGTGTTTTTTGATGGAAAAAAGAAAAACATTTTGTCAAAAAATTCCTGAACATCTCCACTCCTTAAATCCACAAGCTCCTACTCCCCCCCACCCAACCCACCTACACACACATTGCATGCCTACATTAAAGTTATCACTGATTTAGCAGAGAAGGGATCGAAGGTAGAATTAAACCTGGGAAAGTTTTATCAGCGTATTACTATATCTCATCTCCAAGGCATCATCAGTGATCTACAACCCATCCTGGACAACGATCCCCCACTTTCACAGGCCTTGGGAGGCAGGCCAGTCCTCGCCCACAGACAACCCCCAAACCTGAAGCATATTCGCATCAGCAACTACACACTGCACCATACTGACTCTAACTCAGGAACCAATCAATGCAACAAACCTCGATGCCAACTCTGCCCACATATCTACACCAGCAACACCATCACAGGACCTAACCCGATCAGCCACACCATCACCAGTGCATTCACTTGCACGTCCACCAATGTAATATACGCCATCATGTGCCAGCAATGCCCCTCTGCTATGTACATCGGCCAAACTGGACAGTCCCTACGTAAAAGGATAAATGGACACAAATCAGATATTAGGAATGGCAATATACAAAACCCTGTAGGAGAACACTTCAGCCTCCCTGGGCACACAATAGCAGATTTCAAGGCAGCCATACCGCAGCAAAAGAACTTCAGGACCAGACTTCAGTGAGAAACTGCTGAACTTCAGTTCACTTGCAAATTGGACACCATCAGCTCAGGGTTAAACACAGACTGTGACTGGCTCGCCAGCTACAAAAGCAGTTTATCCTCCCTTGGTGTTCACACCTCCACTGCTAGAAGAGGGCCTCATCCTCCCTGATTGAACTAACCTTGTTATTCCTAGCCTGATTCTTGCTTGCATATTTATACCTGCCTCTGGAAATTTCCACTACATGCATCCTACGAAGTGGCTATTCACCGATGAAAGCTTATACTCCAATACGTCTCTTAGTCAATAAGGTGCCACAGGACTCTTGGCCGTTTTTGTATATCCCATCTTGGCAGACCAGATTCTGGTCTCATTTATGGTTGAGTTAATCTTGATCAATATCACTTAAACCCAAGGAGTTACTCTGGATTGACACCAGTCTGATTAGGCTTGGCAGCATTTGATTTGTATTTTTCATAATTTTGACAGATATTTTAAGCACTTTTTCAATTTTTATTTATTTACATATTCACAGTTGTGGAAAATTTAGGGGGGCAGGTGTCTGACAATAGAGGAGGTCAGAATATAACTAATGACAGTAAATTCTGAGGTTTATGACTATAGCTTTAAACCTTTATAACTATTAAAACATAAATTGTCAATGTCACATGTCAAAATACACAAAGAAAAGATCCTCAAATGAGTCCTCAAGCAGCATTTTTCATACTTCGCATACCTGTAAATTTCCTCTATTATAGATGGAAATATTTTTTATCTGTTTGTGTGTGTACAGTGAAACTGAGGTTTAGGACATTTACCAATAGAAATCGAATGCTTCCAAGCCTAAGTGTAAATGTGATTAGAATGCAGTTGGCTCTTCCATGCTTGAATTGACATATTCTGTATTGGAAATGAAGTGTAAACTGTTAGCATTAGTTCCAGTATCCATCCAATCCATTTATGGATTCATAGAATCTAAGGACAGAAGCAAACCATGATATTTATGTAGTCACATGTCCTGTGTAATAAACATCGTAGGACTTCCCTGAAATAACTTCTTATTGAACAAGAGCTGATCTCTTAGGAAAAAACAAAACAAAACATCCATTCTTGTTTAAAAATTGACAGTGACAGAGAATCCACCAGAACCTCTCGTAAGTTGTCCCAATGATTAATTACCCACAGTATTAGAAATTTACAATTTATTTTGTCTTAATTTGTCTAGATTCAACTTCCAGCCATGGGATTTTTATAAGAACATAAGAATGGCCATACTTGGTCAGACCAAAGATCCATCCAGATCCAGTATACTGTCTGCCAACAGGGGCCAATGCCAGCTGCCCAGAGGGAGTGAACCTAACAGGTAATGATCAAGTGATCTCTCTCCTGCCATCCATCTCCACCGTCTGACAAACTGAGGCTAGGGACACCATTCCTTACCCATCCTGGCTAATAGCCATTAATGGACATAACCTCCATGAATTTATCTAGTTCTCTTTTAAACCCTCTTATAGTCCTAGCCTTCACAACCTCCTCAGGCAAGGAGTTCCACAGGTTGACTGTGTGCTGTGTGAAGAAGAACTTCCTTTTATTTGTTTTAAATCTGCTGCCCGTTAATTTCATTTGGTGGCCCCTAGTTCTTATATTATGGGAACAAGTAAACAACTTTTCCTTATTCACTTTCTCCACACCACTCATGATTTTATATACTTCTATCATATCCCCCCTTAGTCTCCTCTTTTCCAAGCTGAAAAGTTCTAATCTCTTTAATCTCTCCTCATATGGGACCTGTTCCAAACCCCTAATCATTTTAGTTGCCCATCTCTGAACCTTTTCTAATGCCAGTATATCTTTTCTGAGGTGAGGAGACCACATCTGTATGCAGTATTCAAGATGTGAGTGTACCATGGATTTATATAAAGGCAATATGATATTCTCCATCTTATTCTCTATCCCTTTTTTAATGATTCCTAACATCCTGTTTGCTTTTTTGACTGCCATTGCACACTGCGTGGACATCTTCAGAGAACTATCCATGATGACGCCAAGATCTCTTTCCTGATTAGTTGTAGCTAAATTAGCCCCCATCATATTGTATGCATAGTTGGGGTTACTTTTTCCAATGTGCATTACTTTACATTTATCTACATTTAATTTCATTTGCCATTTTGTTGCCCAATCACTTAGTTTTGTGAGATCTTTATGAAGTTCCTCACAGTCTACTTTGGTCTTAACTATCTTGAGCAGTTTATTATCATCTGCAAACTTTGCCCCCTCACTGTTTACTCCTTTCTCCAGATCATTTATGAATAAGTTGAATTGGATTGGTCCTACAACTGATTTGTTGAACACCACTATTTACCCCTCTCCATTCTGAAAATTTACCATTTATTCCTACCCTTTGTTCCCTGTCTTTTGACCAGTTCTCAATCTATGAAAGAATCTTCCCTCTTATCCCATGACAACTTAATTCACGTAAGAGCCTTTGGTGAGGGATCTTGTCTAAGGCTTTCTGGAAATCTAAGTACACTATGTCCACTGAATCCCCCTTGCCCACATCTTTGTTGACCCTTTCAAAGAACTCTAATAGATTAGTAAGACATGATTTCCCTTTACAGAAACCATGTTGACTTTTCCCCAACAATTTATGATCTTCTATGTGTCTGACAATTTTATTCTTTACTGTTGTTTCAACTAATTTGCCAGGTACTGACATTAGACTTACGTTAGACTGTAATTGCTGGGATCACTTCTAGAGCCCTTTTTAAATATTGGCGTTACTTTAGCTATCTTCCAGTCATTGGGTACAGAAGCTGCTTTAAAGGACAGGTTACAAATCATAGTTAATAGTTCCACAATATTACATTTGAGTTTTCTCGGAACTCTTGGGTGAATGCCTGCTAGATTGAAGAGCTCTCTATTAGCAAATATTTTTTCCTTTTACAGGTACTTACAGACTGTGATCAAATCACCCCTTATCATTCTCTTTCTTAAGATAAATAGATGGAGCTCCTAGAGATTATCAATATAAGGCAGGTTTTCTAATCCTTTAATCATTCTCGTGGGTCTTCTTTGAATCATAGAATCATAGAATATCAGGGTTGGAAGGGACCCCAGAAGGTCATCTAGTCCAACCCCCTGCTCGAAGCAGGACCAATTCCCAGTTAAATCATCCCAGCCAGGACTTTGTCAAGCCTGACCTTAAAAACCTCTAAGGAAGGAGATTCTACCACCTCCCTAGGTAACGCATTCCAGTGTTTCACCACCCTCTTAGTGAAAAAGTTTTTCCTAATATCCAATCTAAACCTCCCCCACTGCAACTTGAGACCATTACTCCTCGTTCTGTCATCTGCTACCATTGAGAACAGTCTAGAGCCATCCTCTTTGGAACCCCCTTTCAGGTAGTTGAAAGCAGCTATCAAATCCCCCCTCATTCTTCTCTTCTGCAGGCTAAACAATCCCAGCTCCCTCAGCCTCTCCTCATAAGTCATGTGTTCCAGACCCCTAATCATTTTTGTTGCCCTTCGCTGGACTCTCTCCAATTTATCCACATCCTTCTTGTAGTGTGGGGCCCAAAACTGGACACAGTACTCCAGATGAGGCCTCACCAATGTCGAATAGAGGGGAACGATCACGTCCCTCGATCTGCTCGCTATGCCCCTACTTATACATCCCAAAATGCCATTGGCCTTCTTGGCAACAAGGGCACACTGCTGACTCATATCCAGCTTCTCGTCCACTGTCACCCCTAGGTCCTTTTCCGCAGAACTGCTGCCTAGCCATTCGGTCCCTAGTCTGTAGCTGTGCATTGGGTTCTTCCGTCCTAAGTGCAGGACCCTGCACTTATCCTTATTGAACCTCATCAGATTTCTTTTGGCCCAATCCTCCAATTTGTCTAGGTCCTTCTGTATCCTATCCCTCCCCTCCAGCGTATCTACCACTCCTCCCAGTTTAGTATCATCCGCAAATTTGCTGAGAGTGCAATCCACACCATCCTCCAGATCAGTTATGAAGATATTGAACAAAACCGGCCCCAGGACCGACCCTTGGGGCACTCCACTTGATACCGGCCGCCAACTAGACATGGAGCCATTGATCACTACCCGTTGAGCCCGACAATCTAGCCAGCTTTCTACCCATCTTATAGTGCATTCATCCAGCCCATACTTCCTTAACTTGCTGACAAGAATACTGTGGGAGACCGTGTCAAAAGCTTTGCTAAAGTCAAGAAACAATACATCCACTGCTTTCCCTTCATCCACAGAACCAGTAATCTCATCGTAAAAGGCGATTAGATTAGTCAGGCATGACCTTCCCTTGGTGAATCCATGCTGGCTGTTCCTGATCACCTTCCTCTCATGCAAGTGCTTCAGGATTGATTCTTTGAGGACCTGCTCCATGATTTTTCCAGGGACTGAGGTGAGGCTGACTGGCCTGTAGTTCCCAGGATCCTCCTTCTTCCCTTTTTTAAAGATTGGCACTACATTAGCCTTTTTCCAGTCATCCGGGACTTCCCCGGTTCGCCACGAGTTTTCAAAGATAATGGCCAATGGCTCTGCAATCACAGCCGCCAATTCCTTCAGCACTCTCGGATGCAACTCGTCCGGCCCCATGGACTTGTGCACATCCAGCTTTTCTAAATAGTCCCTAACCACCTCTATCTCCACAGAGGGCTGGCCATCTCTTCCCCATTTTGTGATGCCCAGCGCAGCAGTCTGGGAGCTGACCTTGTTAGTGAAGACAGAGGCAAAAAAAGCATTGAGTACATTAGCTTTTTCCACATCCTCTGTCACTAGGTTGCCTCCCTCATTCAGTAAGGGGCCCACACTTTCCTTGGCTTTCTTCTTGTTGCCAACATACCTGAAGAAACTCTTCTTGTTACTCTTGACATCTCTCGCTAGCTGCAGCTCCAGGTGAGATTTGGCCCTCCTGATTTCATTCCTACATGCCCGAGCAATATTTTTATACTCTTCCCTGGTCATATGTCCAACCTTCCACTTCTTGTAAGCTTCTTTTTTATGCTTAAGATCCGCTAGGATTTTACCATTAAGCCAAGCTGGTCGCCTGCCATATTTACTATTCTTTCGACTCATCGGGATGGTTTGTCCCTGTAACCTCAACAGGGAATCCTCTCCAATTTAACAACATTATTTTTTCAATGTGGACACCAGAAATGGACACAATATTCCATCACTGGTCACACTGGTGCAAAAAACAGAGGTAAAATAACCTCTTTCTTCCTTCTCAAGATTTCCCTGTTTATGCATCCAAAGATTGCATTAGCCCCTTTTGGCCAAAATGTCTCCACAGCATCAAAGCTGGGAGCTTGTGTTCTGCTGTTTACCCATCATGGCACCTGGACCTTTTTTCAGAGTCACTGCTTCCCATGATAGAATCCCCCATCCTGTAAGTATGGTCTACATTCTTTGTTCTTAGATGTATAACTTTATATATATCTGTATTAAAACACCTATTGTTTGCTAGTGCCCAGCTTACTAAGTGATCCAGATATCTCTGTGTCACTGACTTGTCAACTTCATTATTTACCACCTCCACAATTTTTGTGACATCAACAAACTTTATCGGTGATGATATTATGTTCTCCAGGTCATAGATGAAAATTATTCCCTATTTACAATTCCATTTTGAGACCTTTCAGTTAATCATTTATGAATGAATGAATGAATGAATGAATGAAGAGAATTTTTAATATGATTTCCTCATTTTTTTACATATAATGATATTTCTTTGCTGCCAAACTACCCCAATGTCCAATAAATAACAATACACATTAAAAAAAGCTAATATCAAAGTACACCAAATTATGTACTTTTAGTATTTACAGACCTGGGCTGAATTTTCCACCTTGCACTCTCTGCAACCTTCTCCACACCACACATGATTTCTGTCACCAAGAACCAATATCTGCATGACCCCCAAAATAATTAGCCCTGGCCTTAACACGAAATGTAGAAGTAAATGCACCTCTCTGGAAAATGAGTGATAGATACAGTTGCCCAAAAACTCATCAGACCAGGTTGTTGCATGGTTCTATTTGATTCATTGACATTATCCCATTTAAAGTAAGATGGCCACTGAGTGCTAATTACCCTGATTGGCCAGACCTAAAACACATGGAGATTTAGTCTCTCTCCCTTGAGTTAACCCAGATTAATTTATCTTCCTGTCATGAAACCCCGCTCAGTTTTTATAAATACAATCCTTTTTCTGAGAGCTGTTCTCAGGACTTCCTTGACCTCTTTGTTTCTCAAGCTGTTGAAGAGCAGATTGACCAGGGGAGTAAGGGTGGTGTAGAAGACAGAGAACATTTTGTGCAGGTCTCTAAGTTCATTGGTGTTGGGTAGCACATAGACAATAACGAGGATCCCATAGAAAAATGAAATGACAGTGAGGTGGGAGGAGCAGGTGGAAAAGGCTTTTTGCTTCCCGCTAGTGGAATGGATTCTCAGGGTGGTGGAGATGATACAAATATAGGAAGTCAGGGTGAGCAGAAATGCTGGCAGGGTGTCTACAGAGGAGATGAGGGAACTCACCATATCAGCCAGGCTGGTGTCGCCACAGGAGACTTTAATCACTGGGGTGAACTCACAAAGGAAATGGTCAATGGTCAGAAAGTTGACAGTGACATCAGAAACATTCCTATTGTGCTAACTAGGAGTCCACTTGTCCAACAGCCTGTCATGAGCTGGAGGCAGAACCTGGCATTCATTTGGGCTGCATAATGCAGAGGTTCACATATCGCTAAATATCCATCGTAAGACATCACAACATGAAACCAAAACAATAAAATTGTACAAAGCACCCCCTGACAGAAATGGCTCTGTCCCCAGTCCGGAGACTTGCCAGCATCCTGGGCAGGATGGCTGAGCTGTAGCAGGTCTCCAAGCAGGACAAGTTCCCCAGGAAGAAGTACATGGGGGTGTGAAGGTGCTGATACACCACAACTAACACAATGATGAGGGTGTTGCCGGTCATAGTCATAACAAAGATCACTGGAAACAGCAGGAAGAGAAGAACATGCAGTTCTGGGACATTCCCAAATCCCAAGATCCCAAATCCCTTGGTCATTTGAGAATGGCGCTAAGAACATAAGAATGGCCATGCCATGACAGAACATTGGTCCATCTAGCCTAATATCATGTCTTCTGACAGTGACCCATGCAAGATGTTTCAGAGGGAATGAACAGAACAGGGCAATTATTGAGTGATCTGTCCCCTATTCAACAGTCTCAGTATCTGGCAGTCAGAGATTTAGGAACATATGGAGCATGGGGTTGTGTTTCTGACCATTCTGGCTAATAACTATTGATGGAGCTATCCTCCAAGGAATTATCTAGTTCTTTTTTGAACCCAGTTATTCTTTTGGCCTTCACAAAATCCTCTGGCAACAATTCCACAGGTTGACTGTGAGTTTTCTGAAGAAATACTTCCTTTTGTTTGTTTTAAACCTGCTGCCTATTAATTTCATTGGGTAAAATTCTTGTGTTATGTGAAGGGATAATTAACACTTCCTTATTCACCATCGCCACACCAATAATGGTTTTATGGACCTCTAACATACCCCTTAGTCATCTCTTTTCTAATCTGAACACCAGTCTCTTTAATTCTCCTCATATGGAAGCTGTCCCATACCCCTAATCATTTCTGTTGCCCTTCTCTGTATCTTTTCCAATTCTAATATATCTTTTTTTCAGATGGGGCAACTAGACCTGCAGGCAGTATTCCAGGTGTGTGTGTACCATGGATTATATAGGGGCATTATGATATTTACTGTCTCATTGTCTATCCCTTGGTGTTGTTTTGTCTCCTAATAAGCATAGCTGGCCATGAAGTTCAATAATGAATTTAGTGGCTCTTACAGTGTCCTTTGCATGGAATTGATCCATGGTACCAAAGTGTCAAATCCAATGAGCATCACTTTACTTACAATACTGCTTTCAAAAGCATGGGCAGGTGTTAAAGTCTGCTACCAACGCACTTTGAAAAATAGATATATCTTGCCCTCATTCCTATTAATTTTCATTCCTGAGGTTTACCCTCTTCATAGTATCCTCAGAATGGAGACTTCTGGCAGGGTCAAAAGTCTTAAGAATATTTTTTTAAATACACAAAAAAAGGAATAGGGGAAAACCATGTTAATATCACTTAATACCTGACGGCGTTTTCATTGGACCAAGTGGTCACTTTTTACTTGGTTTGTTTTCCTGAAGGATGAGCAGTCAGAACCAAAACCCATTGTAAACCCCCATTTAGAACCAACATTTTTCAGGTTGGGCATTTTCCTTTTTTGGAATAAATAATGAAAAAAAAAAGTTTTGAAATTGTCCACAGAAGGGGTGTGTGTATGTGGGGTGGGATGTATGATTGGAATCATTCACCAGTTCTACTGAACAGATCCCTGCTTTTGTTTAATTTGAGAAAGAGGGAAATTTTCCTGAGACTGAAACAATTAATGGAGAATCTAGTAAATACAAAGTAGAAAGACTTTGTGTTACATCACAAATAGCTATTCTCGGTAGGCCTAGATTTTCTTGGTAAATATCAATAAATGTCAATTTCACCATTCATAAAATAGTTCTATCCAGTGCTATAATTATATGATTCTATGATTTCAATCAATTTCTCAGAGTTTATTGGAAGACCCAACATTTCTGCCGTGCTCTCCTCAGGGCCTCTTTGACCTTTTTGTTTTTCAGGCTGTAGATGAGGGGATTGATCAGGGGTGTCAAGACAGTGTAAAGGACAGAAACAAATTTGTTCAGGATTCTGAGTGCTCCAGTGTTTGGTAACATGTAGACAGTTATTAGAGTCCCATAATAAATTGTGACCATGATAAGATGGGAGGAGCAGGTGGAAAAGGCCTTTTGCTTGCCATTGATGGAAGAGATTCTCAGGATGGTGGAGATGATATAAACATAAGATGCTAGGGTCAAAAGAAATGGTAGAATGATGTTTGTGGAAGAGAAGATGAGGGTTGCCAGATTAACCAGACCGGTGTCACTGCAGGAGAGGTTAATCATTTGGGTGAGATCACAGAAGAAATTATCAATTTCATTAGGGCCACAGAAGGCTAATTGTGATACCAAATATATTATTATAGCAAGAATGATGAATGAACTTAGCCAAGATCCAGCTGCTAGCTGCATACAGAACCTGCCATTCATAAGTGTTGCATAGCGCAGGGGTTTACATATTGCTAAGTACCGATCATAAGACATCGAAACTAGCAGATAACACTCAACAGTCAATAGGACACCAAACCAATAAAACTGAACCATGCAGCCGGTAACAGAAACAGTTCTGTCCCCAGTCAGGAAACTGGCCATCATCCTGGGCACAATGGTTGAGGAGTAGCAGATTTCCAACCAGGACAAGTTCCCCAGGAAGAAGTACATGGGACTGTGAAGGTGCTGATCAACCACAACTAGCACAACAATGACCAAGTTCGCAGCCATGGTGACAATGTAGATCCCTAGAAACAGCAAGAAGAACAGAATTTGCAGTCCAGGGAGATTCCCGAATCCCAGCAGGATGAATTCGGAGATAGACGTTTGATTTTCCCCTTCTCCTTTCTCCATTCTTCATCTGATTTAACTAGTGATTGAGAAAAAGTAATGATTAGTTAAGGAGTTTGTTGTACAATGCTGTGATTTCCCTCTATGTGATTCCTTACAAATTCAGCGTGCCAGCTAAGATCAAAGTTTATAATCTCACCCAAATGAGGAACTGCTTCTCACCCAGGTATTGCATAGAGCTAAGAATAGAATTTCTCCACCACAGAGCAGCATCCCAACAAAAGAACAACAACACAGGGTATTTGTGACTTTCCTACACCTGTTCTCAACTTCTTTCATTCAGCAATTCATAGATTTACTGGCCAAAAGGTACCCTGAAATCATGTTGTCAGATGTCTACTACAAAAACACACCAAAGAATGTTCCTAGATAGACGTGCACTCAGCTCAATTAATTGTTTATGGCTAAAACATATTTTCTAGGAAAGCAGGAGATTCATAGATGTCTAAGCAGAAAGATAGACAGAGGAATGTGAAAGGGGGTTGGTACAAGGATAGATAAAAAACAAGTACAGAGACTGTGACAGAGGCTTGACAGAGGGATAGATATAAGGGATTAGAAGCATGAATAAAGGGTTTATTAGAGAGCTCAATAGACAAGTGGGTGGCAGGCAGATCTCCTTGTCCTTCATCAATCTCTCTAGAAATAAATCATGATGAGTTGCTAAGGTCCTTACTCAGGTAAAGCTCCCAGTGAGTGAAGACACTGACCAAGAGGAGTGTCCTTCAGTGTGAGGGCTGAGTTTGAGGATTTGCCATGAGATTGCTTACACTCACCTTTAATCCTCAGCTTGAAGCTGTGATCTCTCTATCGATAGTGACTGGATCTGGCCTCACAGTCAATCTTGTCCTTTCAGCTCCTAGGGAGATAGCTGTGTGTTGCTGTTGGGACAGGGTCTCTCTCCTGCTGCCCAGCATGCCTGTCAACAGGACACAAATCCATAATGTCCCCTGCTCTGGATTCTTTCACCCTTTATTGGGGAAAGCAGCCTCCCCTTGGCCACCTCTGCTGCTGGGATCTCCCTTGGGCCCCCTGCTGGTGATCACTTAAAATTATCGTCATAGGAAAATTAACACTGTGTATCATTTGTTAAAAGAGAATAACACCAAAGCTGATGGCATAGGAATGGGGTGAAGGGGTCCCCCTGGGATGAATTAATTAAAGGGGGATGCCATATCCTTGTATAGAGAATAGGCAAAGTAGAGGCAGGTGGTAATGAGGAACAGTCTCTCGTAATAGAGTCACATTTAAAAACAACACTTGAAGGTAATCAACTGAATATTGATACAATGTAGAAGTGCTTATATACCAAGGCTAGAAGTCTAATTACTAAGATGGGTGAAAAGGAATGCATGGCTTCAAGTGGGGGTATTGATATAATAGGCATCATGTTGTTGGTAGAAAGTTGGAGGAATGAGGATAATCAATGGGACACGTAGCACCAGGGTATAAAATATGTAGGAATGGCAGAGTAGATTACACTGGGACTGGGAGTGACATTATATGTTTAAAGCATGGAGTCAAATCATGGAAAAATCTTAAATGGATTCAACTCATAGAATCAATCATAGAATCATAGAATATCAGAGTTGGAAGGGGCCTCAGGAGGTCATCTAGTCCAACCCCCTGCACAAAGCAGGACTAATCAACCAACTAAATCATCCCAGTCGGGGCTTTGTCAAGTCTGACCTTAAAAACTTCAAAGGAAGGAGATTCCACCACCTCCCTAGGTAATGCATTCCAGTGTTTCACCACCATCCTAGTGAAAAAGTTTTTCCTAATATCCAACCTAAACCTCCCTCACTGCAACTTGAGACCTTTACTCCTTGTTCTGTCATCTGCTACCACTGAGAACAGTCTAGATCCATCCTCTTTGGAACCCCCTTTCAAGTAGTTGAAAGCAGCTATCAAATCCCCCCTCATTCTTCTCTTCCGTAGACTAAACAATCCCAGTTCCCTCAGTCTCTCCTCATAAGTCATGTGTTCCAGTCCCCTAATCATTTTTGTTGCCCTCCGCTGGACTCTTTCCAATTTTTCCACATCCTTCTTGTAGTGTGGGGCCCAAAACTGGACACAGTACTCCAGATGAGGCCTCACCAATGTCCAATTGAGGGGAACGATCAGGTCCCTTGATCTGCTGGCAATGCCCCTACATATACGTCCCAAAATGCCATTGGCCTTCTTGGCAACAAGAGCACACTGTTGACTCATATCCAGCTTCTCATCCACTGTAACCCCTAGGTCCTTTTCTGCAGAACTGCTGCCGAGCCATTCGGTCCCTAGTCTGTAGCGGTGCATGGGGTTCTTCCGTCCTAAGTGCAGGACTCTGCACTTGTCCTTGTTGAACCTCATCAGATTTCTTTTGGCCCAATCCTCTGATTTGTCTAGGTCCCTCTGTATCCTATCCCTACCCTCCAGCGTATCTACCAGCGTATCATAGAATCTCTATGGATAGAAATTACATGCTTCAAGAATAAGTGTATAGAAGTGGGAATATACTACTGACCATCTGACGAACATGGTGACAGGGATGGTGAATTGCTAATGAAGCTTAGAGAGGCAACAAAATCAGAAAATACAAGTGGCCTGCAAGCAGAATGGGAAGTATTTAAAAATAGCATAATAGAGATTCAGATTAAATGTATATCCTAAATCAGAAAGGACAATAAGAGGACCAAAAGAATGCCAACGTGGCTAAACAGCAGAGTAATGGAGATCATTGGATGCAAAAAAGGCATCCTGTAAAATTTGGAAGTCCAGTGCCAGTAAGAATAGTGGGAAGTAGCACAAAATCTGTCAGATTAAGTGTAAATGTACCATAACCAGGCCATAAAAGAATTTGAAAAGCAAATGCTGAAGAAGAAAACAAACAAACAAACAAACAAACAAACAAACTATATATATGTAGATCAGAAGCGGGAAGCCTGCCCAAAAGGCAGTGGGGACATTAGATGACCAAGGTGTTAAAGGAGCACTCAAGGAAAACAAGGCCATTGCAGAGAACCTCAATGAACTTTTTGTGCTGATCTTCACTGCAGAGGATGTGGGGGGAGATCCCCATCATCAGACATTCTTTTTTGGGCAACAAATCTGAAATAAGTTCCCACACTGATGTGTCAGTAGAAAAGGTTTTAGAACAAATTGATAAATGAAACAGGAATAAGTAACCAGGATCAGATGGGATTCATCCACAAATTCTGTAGCACCTCAGATATGAAATTGCAGATCGCTAACTGTGTGAAATCAGCCTCTGTACAAGATGACTGGAAGGTAGGAAATGCAATACCAATTTTCAAAAATGGGGTGACCCTGGTAATGACAGGCTGGTAAGCCTACCTTCAATACCAGGAAAACTGGTTGAAATTATAGAAGAGAACAGAATTATCAGACATATAGGTGAACATGATTTGTTGGAGAAGAGTCTGTACACCTATTGTAAAGGGAAATCATGCCTCACCAATATATTAGAATTCTTTGAGGGTGTCAACAAGCATGTGGATAAGGGTGATTCTGTTGATATAGGGTACCTGGAATTTCAGAAAACCTTTGACAAGATCCCTCAGCAGAGACTCTTAAGCAAAATAAGCAGTCATGGTATAAAAGGGGAGGTCCTCTCATGGATCAATGACAGGTTAAAAGACAGGAAACAGAAGGTAGGAATAAATGGTTCGTTTTCACAATGAGACAGATAAACAGCAGGCACCCACAAGGATCTGTATGCTAGCCAACATATTAATTAATGATCTGGAAAAGGGAGTAAATAGTAAAGTGGCAAAGTTTGCAGATGATAAAAAACTATAGCAGATAGCTATAGCAGATGATAAAAAACAAAGTTTGCAGATGATAAAGAACTATAGTACTATAGCAGATAGCTATTTCCAAAGCTGACTGTAAAAAATTACAGGGAGATCTCACAAAATTGGTTGGCTGGGTAACAAAACGAAAGATGAAATTTAATATTTAATATTTTAATATTATAAGTGTAAAGTAATGCATAGTGGGAAAATAGTCCAAAGTATGTATACATAATGATGGGTTCTAAATTAGCTGGCACTCCTCAGGAAAGAGATCTGGGAGTCATTGAGTATAGTGTGGAAAAGTGAATAGAGAAGTCTTATCTAACTTTTCTCACAATACAAAAACAGAGGTCACCTGATGAAATTCATAGGCAACAGGTTTAATACAACAAGAGGAAACACTTTTTTTATACAATGCAAAATTAACCTGTGGAACTCATTTCCATGGGATAGTGTATTGGCCAAACGTATAGCTGTGTTCAGAATAAAGGTTAATGATGTTGACAGATTTGTATCTATATAATATAGCATTCCAAATGTGTCCTGTTGTAAGGCCGTTCCACTCCAGTAGCTTTGTATAAACACTGGCCTGGTTTGAGACTGAAAAATCTTAGCTATGTCATTTGGTTCCCTCTCTTCTATTATAAATCTTAAGAGATATTGACTCCCTTGAAGAAAAATCCAATCTTTACATCTACATGGGCCATCATACAGTGTTTTAAGATGATCATAGCATCTGTTTTTACACATTCTCTTCTCATAACACTATGGGCTAGCCCATGCATCAGGATCAGTCCGCACTTAAAAAATTTGGATAGAAAAAGTATTAACAAAAATTCAAGATATAATACAAGATGATAGACTGGCCTCCTTTGATTGCATATGCAACAAATATCAGCTACCACTGTCACACAGTTCCTTCCTTCAGTGGCTAAGCTCAAGGATTCATGCAAGGATAGAGGGGAATTGGTCTGTTTCTATCTATTGGTCTGTTTCTATTGGTCTATGCTATCACCTTTAAGAGCATGTTAAGAAATACGGAAACAAAAGTCCTTTTATAGGAATGACTTATAGGTGGCTTACTGCTTTGCATTACCCTCTCAATCTCAGTCTCAAAGAAAAAATGGGAAAAGTAACCTAGCCATACTATCACAAGAGAAAACTGATTCTTCAGGTTCTTTATCCTTGCAATTGTTCTAGAACAAAATATTAAACAGGTGCTGCTGGACTCCAGAATGTTGGTTTAAAGCTAGATTGGCACCACACAATGAAAGTTGGAGGTGCCAAGAGCCCCATGACAACCTTCCACATGTCCTCTACACCTGTCAAAAATGCATGTTTCCTGGAACGTCCTACCTGTCAGGGTGGTTGAGCACTGGAATAAATTGCCTAGGGAGGTTGAGGAATCTCCATCACTGTAGATTTTTAAGAGCAGGTTAGACAAACAACTGTCAGGGATGGTCTAAATAGTCCTGCCATGAGTGGACCTCTCAAGGTCTCTTCCAGTCCTATGATTCTATGAGTTAGTGCTCTCACAAAAACTTTAAGTTTTTCCTTCTGCAAGTTTGTGTATTTTGGGGGTGCTGGAGGAGTTGATATTACCAGGCAGTAATTATTTTAGTGACCAAAAGAGTTATTTTGAGAAAATGGAAATATGCAATTTCTCCATCCCACACAGACTTGCTTAGTGAGCTCTCCATGATGGCATTAATGGAAAAAATGACTCTGTCTTATAGAAACACTTGGAAAACATATGAAGATATCTGGTCACACATGAAACTGTTGCATACTTTTGCAGTTTAGTATTTATTAGTCTTTGATACTCAGAGGATATGTTCTCACACGTTTACCTATTTAGTCACTTTAATAGTTGATGCCCTGGATGACCTCTGCGGGTTCAGGTTTTTAGCTGTTTACTTGTTTGGTTCCAGGTTTAGAAAATAACAAACATTGAATTTGGTTATTTATATGCTATATCCATCTTGGGCATGTATTTATAGATGTTTCATTTTGTTATGTGTTTAATGTCAAAACAATAAAATTAAGGTTTAAAGATGGATCTCTCATTCACACCATGGCTTCCCACTGTCCCCATTTTTCCTATTTCTCATTGCAATGGGAGAACCACTGGTTTAGAGAGACTGAGATAAGATAGGGAATAACAACCAATGCAGCTGTATCAATTTACACCTGCTGAGGATCTGCCCAATTTACCTAAATAAATACAACTGAATAGGAGATGCAAATGTAAAAAATGCTGAGTATCTCCTTGCTATAACTCAGGAGGGCTGACAAGGACTTGGGCCACCTAAATGGGTCATTTCAGACCAGAACTGATTTATTGCCATATCAATTACCCTCTCTAAATCCTACCTTTCTGGAGAGCTCTCCTCAGGGCCTCCTTGACCTCTTTGTTTCTCAGGCTGTAGATGAGGAGATTGAGCTGGGGTGTCAAGACAGTGTAAAGCAGTGGTCCACTGCTTTTTTAGGGAAAGCCCCTGGCAGGCCAGGCCAGTTTGTTTGCCTGCCGCGCCCACAGGTTCATCCGATCGCGGCTCCCACTGGCCCTGGTTCGCTGCTCCAGGACAATGGGGGCTGCGGAAAGTGTGGCCAGCGCTTCCCTAGGCCTGCGCCACTTCCCGCAGCCCCCACTGACCAGGAGTGGCGAACAGCGGCCAGTGGGAGCCGCGATTGTCCAAACCTGTGGACGTGGCAGATAAACAAACAGTCAAGGCCCGCCAGGGGCTTTCCCTGAACAAGTGGCGAACCAGCTTTGAGAACCAGTGATGTAAAGGACAGAAAACACTTTGTGTAGGGCTCTGAGTGCTTGTTTAGGGCTCTGGTGTTTGATAATATGTAGACAGTCATTAGGGTCACATAGAAAATTGTAACCACAATAAGGTGGGAGGAGCAAGTAGAAAAGGCCTTTTGCCTTCCAGGGGTAGATTCTCAGGATGGTGGAGATGATATAAACATAAGATGTCAGGGTCAAAAGAAATGGGGGGACAGTGTCTATTGAGAAGAACATGAGGGTCACCAGGAGAGTTTAATGACTGGGGTGAGATGACAAAAAAAAAAAGATCAATTTCATTAGGGCCACAGAATGCTAATTGCAACACCAAAGATATTAATATGGTAATAAGTATGAATAAACTTACCCAAGATCCAGCTGCTAGCTGGATACAGAACCTGCCATTCATATGGGTGACATAGTGCAGCAGGTTACATATGCTAAGAAGCAATCAAAAGACTTCACAACTAGCAGGTAACACTCAGTGGTCAGTAGCAGAGCAAAGCAGTAAAACTGTATGATGCACTGGCTAACAGAAATGGTCCTGTTTCCGGTCAGGAGATTCGCCAGCATCCTGGGGGGGACGGTGGAGGTGTAGCAGATTTCCAAGCCGGACAAATTCCCCAGGAAGAAGTACATGGGGGTGTGAAGGTGCTGATCAGCCACAACTAGTGCCCCAATGAGCATGTTCACATCCATGGTGACTATGTAGATCACTAAAAACAGCAAGAAGAAAAGAATGTGGAGTTCAGGGAGGTTCCTGAATCCCAGCAGGATGAATTCGGAGATAGACTTTTGATTTTCCCCTTCTCCTTTCTCCATGAGATGTACATCGGTTTCCTCTTTCTCCTCTCTCCATGTGACATATCTCGTGATAGAGGAAAAGTAATAATTAGTTAGGGCGGATGCTGTACAATGAAACTGGGTGGCATTTTGGTGGCGATGCTTCTCCTCCGGTGGCCTCCGGTGGCATTTTGGTGGTAGGTTCCTCGGCGGATGTGCTCCTCTACTCTTCGTTCCTTGGCGCCGGCCCTGATGGTGGGCGTACATAAATGCCCCAGTGAGCGCCATGGCACCCATGGGCACCGCATTGGGGACCACTGGATTAATAGATTTTGTGGCCCAAAAGGGCTATTAGATCCTGTATAACACACACCGTGGTTTCCCACAGTTTCTCCCACATTGAACTCAATAACCTGTGTTTGGCTAACGGAGATCTTCTAGAAAAGCGTCCAGAGCCAGATCTTTAAGGCTATTTAGCAACTTAGTAGGAATTTAAAAGAATCTAGGCTCCCAAGAATTAGCAGCTTCAATGGGTTTTAGCCATCTCGATGCCTTTAAAAATGTGACCTGCCGTCTTGATTGGACGGCATCAAGAGACAGGGAATCCACAACTGTCCTTGGGAGTTTGCCCACAGGTTAATCACCCTCACTTTTAAAAAAGTGTGTTCAATTCTAATTTAAATTAGTCTGACTTTCACTTGCAGCCATTGGTTTTTGTCCTTCCTTTGTCCACTAATTTCAAGAGCCCTTTAGTACCTTCTCCTTCCTCCCTATTCCCTGTAACCAAGTCAGCTCTCAGTCTTATTTTTGATAAGCTAAACACTTGGGCTCTTTGAACTGTTTCTCACTGTGAAACATTTTCTCCAGCCCTGGCATAATTTTTGTGTCTCTTTGATTTACGATCATCTGTGATCTTGCAACATTCTTCTTAAAATGTGGACCCCAGAACTGGATGCAATATTCCATTGCCTGTCTCACCAGTGCTGTATAGAGAGGTGGTTACACTTTCCTGCTCATTATTCTTCTGTTTGTCCATCCAAGGATCACATCTGGTCTTTTAACCATGGCATCACAGGGGGAGCTTATTCTGAGTTGCTCCTCCACCTATGACTCCTAAACTTATTTGATGGGAGATAGGGCCATACGGACAGACGCTATAGGACATGAATGTAATTGTATCTAGCTAGTGCCTTAAATGAGGGTGGGATACTGATCAGCAGCACAGAAGCAAGAGACTGTATAGAGGTTCCTGCCCAATGCACAAAGGAAATCCCCCAATCAGTCACACATGCAGATTCCTCTCATTCTTATTGCCTTAGTGACCGATCAAGGAAAACTAAACCCTCTTATTATTGGTCATGAATTGTGAACTATTGATCAACTATTAAAGGTTACTGATTAATTCCTGGCTATATGTGTTTGTGGTGATCCCATGGGATTAGGTCCTTCTAGGAGCTGTAAAAACATATAACCAATTAATAGCTCTCAGCAGTTCCTTGACTGTCATGACTCTGTTGGGGTGTAACTACAGATCAGCTCTGAGTAGCAAAAAGAGCAGTACTAACTTAGTACACCGGGCCACACTCTCTGTTCAGTAACGTCAGGAGCTCTAAAGGGATATAGCAGGGGGAAGAAAGGAAAGTGTACCCTTGTGAGGTTCTTACATAACCCCATTACAGCAGCACACCTTATAATATCTCAGTGAGGTACAGCAATGCTGTTATCCACATTTTATGGGTGGAGAGCTGAAGCAGAGACAGAAAAAGCCAGATTTTTAAAGGCATTTTGTGCCTAGTGCCATTTTCAAAAGCAGTTAGTGCCTAGCTCCCAACTCACTAAGCACCCAAATACCTTTAAAAATCAGGCCCAGAGTGACTTGATTGGACTACACATTGATGCGGTGGCAGAGCAGAAAACATAAGTCAGGTCTCCCAAACATCACCATAGTGTGCCAATCATTGGACTATCCTTGCTCTTGAGTGCAAGGTTGGAGCAGCAAATGGCCAGGCAAAGTTCGTTATGCAGGTGTCACTGCTTCCCAAGCTGTAAAGAATGCCAGTGCATTTCTAACATGCACCCCACAAGAAATGCTGAGGGGCTTCAACTCCCATTGTAATCCATGGAGAAGATTCTCAACAAGAGACATGTAGCATCTCCCTGGACTGGGTGGGGCAGGTGAACCCTGAGAAAACAATGGGCTGCCAGCAGAAAGAGAGAGAGACAGACAGAGAGAAGGTAAAAGAAGAATATACAGATAGAGGGATGTGTAAGGAGAAGGGTGGATAGAGCGAGGTTTTGGTCACAGAGACAGATACTTGTTTAAAGGTTAGATAGATCTGTAAAGAACTCAACAGAGAGATGAACCAATAAATAAGTAGACAGAGATCGATGAGTAATTTTCCTAGATAGATAGATAGATAGATAGATAGATAGATAGATAGATAGATAGGTAGATAGATAGATAGATAGATAGATAGATAGATAGATAGATAGATAAGGGGCTTAACACATAGAGCTTCTTTGTGATTCATCCATTTCTCTCGCAGTATCATGATGAGATGCTTAAGTCCTTATTCAGGCGAAGCTGCCAGGAAGTGAGGACCCTGTCTAATAGGAGTGTTCTTCTAAGTGAGGTAAAGTCTGAGGAAGAGTTTGATGCTGGTAACACTCGCCTTTAATCCTCAGCATGAAGGAGTGACTTCTCCATTGACGGTGACTGGGTTTGGTCTTAGAGTGAGATTTGTCCTCTGCTCGGGAAATACCTATATGTGGCTGGGGGATGTCTCTCTCTCCTGTAGCCCAGCATGATTGTTTGCATCACACAAATTGTTATATGACTAGATCCTTGCAGGGTTTATCATGTACAGCAGCCTCCCCCTGGCCCTTCCTGCTTCTGGGATATTCCTTGGGCCCTGCTGCCAGTTATCTTTTACAATTACCTTCATAGGGGAATTAACACTGTAGTGTTAGTTAAACCAGTGTCACACTAAAGCTGATGCCATGAGTATTCTAATTCCAGAGGAAATCTCCCCTTTCCCCCCATGTGCTGTATCTGTCCCAAGAGCCCCAGAGAATGGCAAATAATTTTCCATATCTTTATTAATAACATATGGCTATCCATAGATCTCAAAGCACTTTATACCACATGGCAGTATCTTTATCCCCATTATACAGATCTGGAAACTGAAGCAAGGGGAAAGGAAGTGATTCCAAAGGGTTGTGAAACATGACATTGGCATAGCTGGGTGTAGCTTACAGGCTTCCCCAGTCAAAGTGTATCACCATGGCTGCTGGACCACACAGACTGGGAGCCTTTGTCTGTTAACATTCAAAGTTTTCTGTTATATGTCACAGGGATTTGTGTTGCTGCCCATTCCTGTAGCATCTGAGCAAATTCAGCATAAAATCAACTGTAATAGCAAAATCCCTTCTTGATTTAATGCAAACTCTGGCTCTTTCCTCTTTTTTGGTGGGGTGGGGACGAAACCCTCTGCTTTGGGGTGGAGTTTTTCGTATTGATTTTTTCTATTATATTCATTCTCTTTTTCTGGGTGGGGATTTGGTTGGATTTTGGGAGTAGAAGGCGGAGTCATTTTACATTGTTAAATACTATAGAATCATGGAAGATTAGAGTTGGAAGGGACCTCAGGAGGTCATCTGGTCCAACCTCCTGCTCAAAGCAGGACCGATCCCCGACTAAATCATCCCAGCCAGGTCTTTGTCAAGCCAGGCCTTAAAAACCTCTAAGAATGGAGATTCCACCACCTCCCTAGGTAATGTCCTGGTCAGCCCCTGTAGCAATCACTAAAAGCACAAGGGGTGTTACAATTGACTATGGTGACTCCTTAAGGACTCAAATAGAGTAGGGATCCCCATTGCGCTGCATGCTACACACACACGGGGAGAGAAACTCCCTGCTCCAAAACATTTCCAATTGAAATAGACAAAAGTGGTGTTGAGAAAAGAGAGGCCAATGGCTTGGCTGAGACCCCACCTGAGATCAGAATAAATAACAGAAAACAGGTGTTCTTATTTCTAGCCCAGTGCTTTACTCGCTGGAGCCCAGTGTAAGACATGAGGGGTCACATACACTCTCCATAGCTCAAGTATTAGAGCACTGGGGCTTGTAAAGCAAGGGTATCTCAACAATATGGGATATTTTGCAAAGATTAATGGAGAATCCAAGGAACACAGACAACAGGCTGTCACAAATGCAATAGGCTTCTGACAAGGTCAAAAGATTTAGAAATATTATTTAAAATACATGGGGGAAAAAGTGAGAAGGGGAAAAACAACCCCAATCTATTATATAATAATTGAATACATAGCTTTTTTTTACTATGCTGGTTGGTCACTTGTAAGCTGGTTTGATTTTCTTAGGAAAAGTAGATTCTGAAGAGATTACACACAGTGAATGAGTAGTTTGAACCAGAGCCCACTTAAAGCCAGCATTTTTCAGACTGAAGGTTTTCAGTTTTTTGGAAAAAATCCTGTTTTTTTTAAATTTTCTATTAGCAATATATATTGTATATATACTTATGGTGATTGAAGATGATGGATATATATATCATCCATTACTTCTCCTAAACAGACCCCTGCCTTTGTTTAATGTGAGACTTTCAGAACATTTTCAAAAGATTGGAAGAATTAATAGGGAAATCTAATAAATCCAGAACAGAACGGTTCTTATTATTATATCTCAAATCACCTTACAAGTATTCAGAAAATGTTTGAAGAATTATTTAAAAACACTCAAGGGGAAAACAGAAAGAAACCACCACATTTATTGCCACTTAATACTGAACAGTTCCCGGTCATACCAGCTGGTAATTCTTTAGTTCATTTGTTTTGTTGTGGGAAAGGCTGTGATGCCCTGATGCAGAGCCCTTTAAGGTCAATGGGAATCTTTCCCTTGATTTCAGTGGGAGTTGGACTAGTCCCTCAAATCTTCTTTGAAAACTCTGAAACTCAACTGAGGGCTAATGTAAACAAATCCATAAAGACAGAGGCAGGGATTTTCAAAGCAGCATAGGAAAAGTAGGAACCAAATCCCAGTGCAGCTGAACAGCTGTTTCCTGGCACGCAGGAAGTGCTGGGAGAGAGGGGAAGGAGTTGATAAGTGGGGCCCGCAGACCCCCTGGGGTACCCTCATGGACCCCCAAGGGTCCGTGGATCACAGTTTGAAAAAGCCTGACTTAGATGGTTCCTTTCAGACTAATTAAATGATTTATTCCCATTTCAATCAATTTCTGTGAATTCATAGGAATACCAGACATTTCTGCAGAGCTCTCCTCAGGGCCTCCTTGACCTCTTTGTTTCTCAGGCTGTAGATGAGGGGATTGATCACAGGTGTCAAGACTGTGTAGAAGAATGAAAACACTTTATTTGGGGCTCTCAGGGCCCCAGTGTTTGGTATATGTAGACAGTTATTAGGGTCCCATAGAAAAATGTAACCACAATAAGATGGGAGGAGCAGGTAGAAAAGGCCTTTTGTTTCCCAGTGGTGGAAGGGATTCTCAGGATGGTGGAGATGATATAAACATAAGATGCCAGGGTCAAAAAATATGGAAAACCAATGTTTATGGAAGAGAATCATAGAATCATAGAATCATAGAATATCAGGGTTGGAAGGGACCCCAGAAGGTCATCTAGTCCAACCCCCTGCTCAAAGCAGGACCAAATCCCAGTTAAATCATCCCAGCCAGGGCTTTGTCAAGCCTGACCTTAAAAACCTCTAAGGAAGGAGATTCTACCACCTCCCTAGGTAACGCATTCCAGTGTTTCACCACCCTCTTAGTGAAAAAGTTTTTCCTAATATCCAATCTAAACCTCCCCCACTGCAACTTGAGACCATTACTCCTCGTTCTGTCATCTGCTACCATTGAGAACAGTCTAGAGCCATCCTCTTTGGAACCCCCTTTCAGGTAGTTGAAAGCAGCTATCAAATCCCCCCTCATTCTTCTCTTCTGCAGGCTAAACAATCCCAGCTCCCTCAGCCTCTCCTCATAACTCATGTGTTCCAGACCCCTAATCATTTTTGTTGCCCTTCGCTGGACTCTCTCCAATTTATCCACATCCTTCTTGAAGTGTGGGGCCCAAAACTGGACACAGTACTCCAGATGAGGCCTCACCAATGTCGAATAGAGGGGAATGATCACGTCCCTCGATCTGCTCGCTATGCCCCTACTTATACATCCCAAAATGCCATTGGCCTTCTTGGCAACAAGGGCACACTGCTGACTCATATCCAGCGTCTCGTCCACTGTCACCCCTAGGTCCTTTTCCGCAGAACTGCTGCCTAGCCATTCGGTCCCTAGTCTGTAGCTGTGCATTGGGTTCTTCCGTCCTAAGTGCAGGACCCTGCACTTATCCTTATTGAACCTTATTGAAGATGAGGGTCGCCAGGGTAACCAGACAAGTGTCACTGCAGGAGAGATTAGTCACTGGGGTGAGATCACAAAAGAAATGATCAATTTCATTAGGGCCACAGAAGGCTAATTGTGACACCAAACACATTAATATGTTAAGAACTATGAATGAACTTAGCCACGATCCAGATGCTAGCTGCATACAGAACCTGCCATTCATAAGTGTTGCATACGCAGGGGTTTACATGTAGCTAACTACCAATCATAAGACATAATGGCTAACATATAACATTCAGCAGTTGCTAGGAAAGCAAACCAATAAAACTGAACCGCGCAGCCCATAACAGAAATGGTTCTGTCCCCAGTCAGGAAAGTGGCCAGCATCCTGGGCAGGATGGTGGAGGTGTAGCAGGTCTCCAACCAGGGCAGGTTCCCCAGGAAGAAGTACATGGGGGTGTGAAGGTGCTGATCAGCCACAACTAGCACTATAATGAGCATGTTCACAGCCATGGTGACTATATAGATCCCTAGAAACAGCAAGAAGAACAGAATTTGCAGTCCAGGGAGATTCCGGAATCCCAGCAGGATGAATTCTGTGATAGATGTTTGATTTGGTGACAGTGGACGAGAAGCTGGATATGAGTCAGCAGTGTGCCCTTGTTGCCAAGAAGGCCAATGGCATTTTGGGATGTATAAGTAGGGGCATAGCGAGCAGATCGAGGGACGTGATCGTTCCCCTCTATACAACATTAGTGAGGCCTCATCTGGAGTACTGTGTCCAGTTTTGGGCCCCACACTTCAAGAAGGATGTGGATAAATTGGAGAGAGTCCAGCGAAGGGCAACAAAAATGATTAGGGGTCTGGAACACATGAGTTATGAGGAGAGGCTGAGGGAGCTGGGATTGTTTAGCCTGCAGAAGAGAAGAATGAGGGGGGATTTGATAGCTGTTTTCCACTACCTGAAAGGGGGTTCCAAAGAGGATGGCTCTAGACTGTTCTCAATGGTAGCAGATGACAGAACGAGGAGTAATGGTCTCAAGCTGCAGTGAGGGAGGTTTAGATTGGATATTAGGAAAAACTTTTTCACTATGAGGGTGGTGAAACACTGGAATGCGTTACCTAGGGAGGTGGTAGAATCTCCTTCCTTAGAGGTTTTTAAGGTCAGGCTTGACAAAGCCCTGGCTGGGATGATTTAACTGGGAATTGGTCCTGCTTCGAGCAGGGGGTTGGACTAGATGACCTTCTGGGGTCCCTTCCAACCCTTATATTCTATGATTCTATGATTCTATGATTTCCCCCTTCTCCTTTCTCCATGTGATGCAACTAAGGATTGAGAAAAAGTACTGATTTGTTAAGGAGTTTGCTGTACAATGGTGTGGTTTCCCTCTATCTGATTAATTATAAATTCAGGGTGCCAATGAAGATCAGGGTTTATATTCCCTCCCAGCTGAGGAACGGCTTCTCACCCAGGTGTTGCACAGAGCTAGGAATAGAATTTCCCCACTATCCCAGCCAAAGAGCAGCAACACAGTGAATTTCTCATTTTTTCTACACCAGTTCTCAACTTTTTTCATTCATCAATTCATGGAATTATAGGCCAAAAGGGACTATTAGCTCATCTCATCTGACATCCCCTATAACACACACCAAAGAATGTCTCCAGTTATTTCTGCATTGAGTTCAATTAATTGTGTTTGGCAAAAAACATATTTTCAGAAAAAGCAGCCAGAGCCAGATATTTAAAGGTATTTCGGGATCTAGTGGGATTTACAAAGGCATCCAGGCAACTAAAACTCATTGATCTGAATGGGTGTTAGGCAGGTAACTACTTTTGAAAATCCAAGTAGGCACCGAAATACCTTTAAAATTCTGGCCCGGGGTGACTTGCTCAAGGCTATACAGGAAGGTGGTGGTAGAGCAGAGAATATAACCCAAGTCTAGTCTAGAAACCAAAGGACAACATAGTGCCCTAACCATTGGACTACCCTTCCTCTTGAAAGCTAAGATGGAGCATTAAATGGCCAGAGAAAGTTTGTCCCACTGGTGCCACTACTTAATCTGTAAGGATTTCCAGTCTCCATGCATTTCAAATGTAGAGCCCTTTCCTGTGTGGTGCTCAGACCCTCCCAGGAAGTGCTGCAGGCCCTCTGCTCCCTCTGAAATCCATGCCGAAGACACTCAACAGAAGATACGTAGAATCTCACAGGTCTGGGGTGGGCAGGCGCATAGGAATCTGCACTGCAGGAAGGGCTGGGTAGGCAGCTGAGAAACAGTTGAGAAACTGAGGAGAAAGGTCTTTGAGAAACTGAAGTGATGTCCAGGATAGGGAAACAGACAGATAGAAGGATGTGTAAGGTGATTGATGGATAGATGGAGGAGTTTGTATGGGAACAGTCAGAAGTTTAAGGAGATTGTCGGGCTCTGAAACTCAACTGAGGGCTAATGTAAACAAATCCATAAAGACAGAGGCAGGGATTTTCAAAGCAGCATAGGAAAAGTAGGAACCAAATCCCAGTGCAGCTGAACAGCTGTTTCCTGGCACGCAGGAAGTGCTGGGAGAGAGGGGAAGGCTAGATTGTCGGGCTCAACGGGTAGTTATCAATGGCTCCATGTCTAGTTGGCAGCCGGTATCAAGTGGAGTGCCCCAAGGGTCGGTCCTGGGGCCAGTTTTGTTCAATATCTTCATAAATGATCTGGAGGATGGTGTGGATTGCACTCTCAGCAAATTTGCGGATGATACTAAACTGGGAGGAGTGGTAGATACGCTGGAGGGGAGGGATAGGATACAGAAGGACCTAGACAAATTGGAGGATTGGGCCAAAAGAAATCTGATGAGGTTCAATAAGGATAAGTGCAGGGTCCTACACTTAGGACGGAAGAACCCAATGCACAGCTACAGACTAGGGACCGAATGGCTAGGCAGCAGTTCTGCGGAAAAGGACCTAGGGGTGACAGTGGACGAGAAGCTGGATTTGAGTCAGCAGTGTGCTCTTGTTGCCAAGAAGGCCAATGGCATTTTGGGATGTATAAGTAGGGGCATAGCGAGCAGATCGAGGGACGTGATCGTTCCCCTCTATTCGACATTGGTGAGGCCTCATCTGGAGTACTGTGTCCAGTTTTGGGCCCCACACTTCAAGAAGGATGTGGATAAATTGGAGAGAGTCCAGCGAAGGGCAACAAAAATGATTAGGGGTCTGGAACACATGAGTTATGAGGAGAGGCTGAGGGAGCTGGGATTGTTTAGCCTGCAGAAGAGAAGAATGAGGGGGGATTTGATAGCTGCTTTCAACTACCTGAAAGGGGGTTCCAAAGAGGATGGCTCTAGACTGTTCTCAATGGTAGCAGATGACAGAACGAGGAGTAATGGTCTCAAGTTGCAGTGGGGGAGGTTTAGATTGGATATTAGGAAAAACTTTTTCACTAAGAGGGTGGTGAAACACTGGAATGCGTTACCTAGGGAGGTGGTAGAATCTCCTTCCTTAGAGGTTTTTAAGGTCAGGCTTGACAAAGCCCTGGCTGGGATGATTTAACTGGGATTTGGTCCTGCTTTGAGCAGGGGGTTGGACTAGATGACCTTCTGGGGTCCCTTCCAACCCTTATATTCTATGATTCTATGATTCTATGAGATAGGTAGATAAATGTGTAAGGGACTCAACGGAGATTTAGAGTTGTCTAAATAAAAAGATAGAGGGATGTGAAAGGGGTTTGGTAGAGGGAGAGATAAAAAGAGAGACTGTAGAAGAGGCTTGATATAGGGATAAATATAAGGGCTTAGAAGGATACATAATGGCTTATTAGAGAGAGAGATGGGGGTGGGGAGCTGGTAGACAGATCTCCTTTGTCTTTCATCAATTTCTCTAGCAATAAATCACCATCACATTCTAAAGTCCTTATCAGGCAAAGATCCAGTGAGCAAAGACACTGACCAAGAGGAGTGTCCTCTGAGGAAGAGATTGAGGGTTTGCCCTGAGACTGATCTCACTCACCTTTAATCCTCATCATGAAGCAACAACCACTCCATTGACGGTGCCTGGGTCTAGCCTCACAGTCAGTCTTGTCCTTTCGGTTCTTGGAGAGATAGCTGCATGTTGCTGTTGGGATGGGTCTCTCTCCTGCTGCTCAGTGTGCCAGTCTGCATGACACAAATCCTTAATGTCTCCTGCTCTGGATTCTTGCATCCTTTATTGGGGAAAGTAGCCTCCCCCATCCACCTCTGCTGCTGGGAGCTCCTTTGGGCCTCCTGCTGGTGATCACTTAGAATTACCTTCATAGAGAAAGTATTAACAACGTGCTGTTTTGTTAAAACAGTGTAACACCAAACCTGACGCCTCCGGCATTCTCATTCCAAAGGAAATTTTCCTTTTCCCCCATGTGCTCTGTGTATGTCAAGAACTCAAGAGAATGGGGAATAAGTTTCCATGCCTTTAATAATAATATCTAGTTCTAACAGGCTGTTTTCCATCCATGGATCTCAAAGCACACAACACAGTATGGCCAGCATACTTATACCCAATTGACTGATGAGGAAACTGAGGCACAGAGAATGGACACAATTTCCAAAGAGTCATGAAACAGCCACTGGCATACATGGAAATAGCTTCCAGGGTTCCTGCACCAATATGTCAGCCCTGGCTGTTGGGCCACAAAGATTGAGAGCTTTTGTCTATTACCATTCAAAGATTTCAGTGTGTATCTGAGGGATTTGTATCACTGCCCATCACTGTAGTTATTCTCCACTCAAGAACTTATTCTCTACACCAGTCCTGACTTGTACTCCTAATACATGCCATGGGTGGCGTACCCAAGCCCATTTAACCGCTGACACTTTAAAAACTCCCACACCCCAATCTGGATCTATGCTGGAGTTATGTGATATGTATGTACCTCGTGAACCTTGTAACTGATACTTGCAATCCCCCATAACCCAAGCCCAACCCCAGATGTACAGTACCTTCCCTCTTAACTTGTGTAAATTTGATTTTAAACATTAACTTTAATAAAAAAATTAAATCTGGGTAACTTCAATATCAAATCAATAAGCATAGCAAAGTCCCTTGTAGATTTAATGGAGTCTCTGTCTTGTGTTACTTTTTGGTGTGAAAACAAAACCCTCTGCTTTGGGTTGAAATTTTTCATTTTTGATTTTTTAGACTGTATTCATTCCTTTTTCCCTGAGTTGGGATTTGGTTGTGGGTTTGGGGATAGAAAGGGGAGTGATTTTATATTGCCCAGCAGAAATCACCAAAAACACAAGGGCTGTGATTATTTTATGTTGGTGACTCCTTAAGGACTCAAATAGAGATGGGGGGCCCCATTGTAATGGGTGCTACACACACAAAGAGGAAGTGTCTGTCCCTGTCCCAAAAACTTGCACTTGACATAGACCAAGGGGAGTGGGAAGGGACAGATACAATGGTTTGTCCAAGACCGCACTTCAGGTCAGAGCAGCAAACAGAATCCAGATCTCTTGATTCACTGTCCAGTGCCTTACCCAATGGAGCACTGTGTAAGATTCAAGACATTTAAAAAGTCTTCAAAACTCAGGCATTGGAGGCCAGCACTTGTAAATCCCAGGTTATGTGTGCTAATCTCACTGAAGTTTCTTGCTTTTTTTTAGAAGGCCTTGTGCCCTCACCGAGGTTTGAAATGCCCAAGGACTGTGGTTGGGGGAGTGAAAGATGTGAAGGTAATTAAACACTGGAAAAATTTACCAAAGTCATGATGGATTCTCTATCACTGGAAATTTTTAAATCAAGATTGGATGTTTTTCTAAAAGACCTGCTCTAGGAACTCTTTGAGGGACTATGTCTACACTACAAACTTTGGTTGATGCAAGTTACTTCGTCATAAATCCTTTACAGATACTATGTCACTTGTGTGCATGCATGCTTGGCTCCTTGCGTACACACCAGGATTGCTTGTGTCAATCCACAATGCAGTACACCATGAATAGGTATCCTGGTGTTCAACTCACCATCATCCAGCTCACTGTCTTTTGGGAAGTTTTGGCAATGCATTATGGGGCAGAAATGAGTCAGGCAGGGGTGAGTGGGAGCAAGAGTCGACTTCCCACCATGCAATTTCTCCATCCCATAATGCCCTCCATATCCCATCATTTTTGCACCTTTCTTAAAAATACAACAATCTTGCATGACCCTTCTCTCTCTCTGACAGAAGCGTGGAAACTGCACAGCTCTGCACTGTTGTCAAGACTGTTGCAAACAGAGGATGCACGTGTGATGGGTTGGATCACAGAAACCCCTTTGGGACTGCCACCTGATGTGCTTAGACTACCTCTGAGCCTGTTTTCCCTGCCAGCTTGGGACTTCAGTGCCCTGCCTGGTTTGAGCCAGACACACTGGCCTGCTACAAACACAGACCCAGGTCTGAAGTACATCCCACAAAAGCTGCAGGCTTAACCGAAAACAGCTTAAGAAGTGTTCCTGTCTCCAGCACTCAGATATCCAACTCCCAATGGGGTCCAAACCCCAAATAAATCCATGTTACCCTGTATGAAGCTTATACAATTTATAAGTTTACCCTATATAAGCTTTATACAGGGTAAACTCATAAATTGTTCGCCCTCTAGAACACTGATAGAGAGATATGTACAGCTGTCCCACCCAGCTGTTCCGCCCACACCCCTGGTATTAATACATAATCTGGGTTAATTAATAAGTAAAAAGTTATTTTATTAAATACGAAAAAGTAGGCTTTAAATGATTCCAAGTGTAAGCAGAGTCAGAGTGAGCTCTACCCTGACAGGTGATGAGCTGTGTAAAAGGACTTCAGGTGCTGATCTCGTTTGCATGGGCACACCCACCCTGCCTAGCATGATGGACTGCTTGCCCAAATGGTCAGTTTGGCTTCTGTGGGATCCCCAGTCTCTTTGTTGTTGGGGAAGGAGTAATAAAGTTGTTATCCTGGTTATGTGAATCAAGGACAGTAGAACTGTACTTGGCATTTTATGACAGAGGGACTCACCCTCAACTAAGTAGCACTTGCTAGGCAAGGACATGGGTTCCAAAGTCTAGGGAATTTAGAGAACCTGGGGGTAGGTATATGTACCTGGTAGTGTGGGCCCTTTCTGAAGGTCCTAAGCACCACTTTGACTCCCTCATCCTCCATAGTGTAATAACAGAGCTAATTTTTACTCCATTGGGAGTCTTGTTATAATCTGCAGAGCTGAAATCACTGACATCTAGGTCTAAGCATTAGACCAACTTTGGGCTCATGGTTCTGAGTGCACCAGCATTGTTCCAGTTTCTTTCATGTATCCTTTGGGGGTGGAGAGGCTACCTCTTGAGCCAGCAGAAGACAAAATGGAGGGGTCTCCCAGGGCTTTATATAGTTTTTCTCTTGTAGGTGGAAATCCCTCCCTGCCCCTGTGTAGAATCCCCTCTACAAGATGGAGTTTTGGAATCATCTGGGCAAGTCACATGTCCATGCATGACTTAGTTCTCTACAGGAACATTCCCAGGAAAGCTCAGATGTGGACTGGCATCTATCAAAGTCTATTGTCAGCTTAAGTGTTTCTTGATTGGGCACTTACTGAGAATAGTCTTTTTTCAAGAAGCTGACCAAATACTTCACTGAGGCTACTTAAAATCAAACAAGTACACAGCCAATATTCATAATTTTGAATACAAAAATGATACATGCATACAAATGGGATGAATATATCCAGTAGATCATAACCTTTTCAGAGATATGTTACATGGCATATGTAGCATAAAACATATTCCAGTTATGTCATATTTACATTCATAAGCATATTTCTATAAAGCATAATAGGGTGTAACATCACAGCATGATCCTCCAATATTTGGAGAGCCGCAAGAAGAAACGCAGCAGCAGGGAAATGTAACAATTTCACGGAGGACAGATTGCTGTGGGACAGAGTGCAAATCAATTCAACGTTGTTGGTAGCAGTCACAGAGCAGTGGTAGATGGTAGAGCAGTGGTAGATGGTAGAGCGCAGCTTCTGGACCCAAGAAATGAGCACTGACTGGTGGGATCTGTAGCCTTTTATTTTATTTCAAGTGAATTTAGTTAATTACATTAATTTACTATTAAGTAATTTTGTATTATATTACCATGGTTCTGTCTCTGTTGGCTACAGTTTCAAGCTCACATTGAAAGGTAACTCTGTCATTTGTCTCAGATCTAGTCTCCAAGAACACACAAAGACCAAGGAAAGTAACATAAGCCATTCACAAGAACAATGTCTAGTCTGCCTTATCCATTTTACTAAAGTTATCAGCAAGGTTATGATTATCTAAGCATATAAAATTCCAAAAAATACCCATGCATACATCATGCTCACATCTGCCTAGAAAATCCTAGGGTCTGAGGGGTTCCTCAATAATTGATTATCAATAGAGAGATGGTTCCTGCTGGAGTTTCCCTGAAGTTAACACATTTTTCCCATTCAGATTACCCTCTTTTAATTCAATCTCTTTGGTCACTCGATTACAGACCTAAAAGTTGCAATTCTTCAACAAGAAAACTTCAAAACCAGACTCCAAGGAAAGACTGCTGAATTGGAATTAATTTGCAAACTGGATACAATTAACTTAGGCTTGAATAGAGACTGGGAGTGGATGGGTCATTACACAGCGTAAAACTATTTCCCCATGTTTGTTCCCCCCCTCCACCCCTACTGTTCCTCAGACGTTCTTGTCAACTGCTGGAAATGGCCCACCTTGATTATCACTACAAAAGGTTCCCCCCACCCCCGCTCTCCTGATGGTAATATCTCACCTTAAGTGATCACTCTGGTTACAGTGTGTATGGTAACACCCATTGTTTCATGTTCTCTATGTATATAAATCTCGCCACTGTATTTTCCACTGAATGCATCTGATGAAGTGAGCTGTAGCTCATGAAAGCTTATGCTCAAGTAAATTTGTTAGTCTCTAAGGTGCCACAAGTCCTCCTTTTCTTTTTGCGAATACAGACTAACACGGCTGCTACTCTGAAACCATCTTTTGACTGGACCAGCTGGTCGCTTGTAACTGGTTTGTTTTTCTTAGGAAAAGTGGATTTCTGAAGACATTAAACATAGTGGATGAATAATTGGAACTAGAGCCCATTTAAAATCAACAGTTTTCAGACTGAGGGTTTTCAGTCTTTTGAACAAATCCTGAAAGAAAAAGAACATTTTCATAGGGGAAAAAATTATCTACCATCTCTATTAAACAGATCCCACCTTTGTTTCATTGGAGACATTCAAAACATTTGTCTGAGTGAAATAATAAATGGGAAATATAATAAATATAGATTAGGAAGTTCTCATAGTTATAGCTCAAACAACCTAAGAAGTGTTCGGAAAATGTATGAACAAGTACTTAAAAAATTCAAGAGGAAAACAGAAAATAAAATGCATTATCACAGAATACTCAACAGTATATGATCAAGCCAATTGGTAAATTTCTACTCTATATTTATTTTGCAGTTGGAAAGGTGATGATGAACTGAAGATGAATAGCCTGATTTAGACCTGTGGAGACCAATGGGAACCATTCTGTTGACTTCAGTGGGTGTTGGCTTTGTTTCTTATATCTTCTTTGAAAGTCCTCAAACTTAACTGATGATTAATGTCTACAAATCTATGAAAATATAGGCTGGAGTTTTCAAGACATCTTAACAAATTTAGGAGCTCAGCTCCCACTGACTTTCAACAAAGATTGGATGCTGAGCTGCCAACCCCACCTTTGAACATCTCTCCCATTCACACTAGGGTTATACACTTTCCTCACTCTTCCTGTATCTCCTTGCAAAACAAGAACCCTGGGCAGCCAGAAGTAGAGACTGAAACAATACTGGGAATAAAAAAAGAATGCTTTAATCTCCCATCATGCACTTGAACTGTATTTTTTATTTAGGCAAAGATAGTTTGAGCTCAGGATGAGATTTTTAAAAATATATTTAGAGGAAGATCATTGTCTGGTTTAAATGGCATCGCACTGTAGAAATGAATGTCCCTCTAGACATTGACACCGGTTGAGGATCTGCCATTGTTTACCTAAATAAATACAACTCTTAAAAAATCCTTTGTATCTTCATCCTAAAACTCAGGATGATTTAACTGATAAGAACTTGGACCATGTAGATGGTTCCTTTCTGACTAATGATTTGATATAATCCCATTTCAATCAATTTATCTGAATTCATGGGAACATCCTATACTTCTGCAGAAATTTCCTCAGGGACTCCTTGACCTCTTTGTTTCTCAAGCTGTAGATGAGAGGATTGATCAGGGGTGTCAAGACCGTGTAGAAGACAGAAAACACTTTGTTTGGGGCTCTGAGTGCACCAGTGTTTGGTGACATGTAGACAATCATTAAGGTCCCATAGAAGATTGTAACCATAATAAGGTGGGAGGAACAGGTGGAAAAGGCCTTTTGCCTCCCAGAGGTGGAAGGGATTCTCAGGATGGTGGAGATGATATAAACATAGGATGTCAGGGTCAACATAAATGGGGGAACAGTGTCTATGGAGGACAATATGAGGGTCGCCAGGGTCACCAGACTGGTGTCGCTGCAGGAGAGATTGATCACTGGGGTGAGGTCACAAAAGAAATGATCAATTTCATTAGGGCCACAGAAGGCTAATTGTGACACCAAACACATTAATATGTTAAGAACTATGAATGAACTTAGCCACGATCCAGCTGCTAGTTGGATACAGAACCTGCCATTCATACGAGTGACATAGTGCAGAGGTTTACATATCGCTAAGTATCGATCATAAGACATCACAGCTAGCAGATAACACTCAGTGGTCACTAGGAAACCAAACAAATAAAACTGCACAATGCAGCCTGTAACAGAAAGGGTCCTGTCCCCAGTCAGGAAACTGGCCAGCATCCTGGGAAGGATGGTTGAGTTGCAACAGATCTCCAAGCAGGACAAATTTCCCAGGAAGAAGTACATGGGGGTGTGAAGGTGCTGATCAGCCACAACTAGCGCTATAATGAGAGTGTTTGCAGCCATGGTGACTATATAGATCCCTAGAAACAGCAGGAAGAAAAGAATTTGCATTCCAGGAAAATTCCCAAATCCCATCAGGATGAATTCTGTGACAGACGTTTTATTTCTCCCTTCTCCTTTCTCCATGAGGTGTGTGTAGGTTTCCACTTTCGCCATTATCTGTGTAATGTAACTGGTGATTGAGAAAAAGCAAGTGATCTAGATATTTGCCTAGCTTTACAACAGGCTAAATAAGAAACTAGTGAAGTCAGTGCAAACTACATGGACAAGGAGTAATGGTCTCAAGTTGCAGTGGGGGAGGTTTAGGTTGGATATTAGGAAAAACTTTTTCACTAGGAGGGTGGTGAAACACTGGAATGCGTTACCTAGGGAGGTGGTAGAATCTCCTTCCTTAGAAGTTTTTAAGGTCAGGCTTGACAAAGCCCTGGCTGGGATGATTTAATTGGGGATTGGTCCTGCTTTTGAGCAGGGGGTTGGACTAGATGACCTCCTGAGGTCCCTTCCAACCCTGATATTCTATGATTCTATGATTCAAACAAACAAAATGAGAAAGTCAGCAATTTTTCAGAAATAGTGTGCTGTGACACTTTTGTATTTTTATGTCTGATTTTGCAAGCAAGTATTTTTTAGTGAGGTGAAACTTGGGGTATGCAAGACAAATCAGACTCTTGAAAGTGTTACAGTAGTCTGGAAAGATTGAGAACCGCTGGCATAGGGTATTAGGATATAGATTCCTCTCCAGCACACCCAAATAGCTGCAAAACTGTTAATTTATCACTTTTCTACTAGGGCTGTCAATTAATCACAGTTAACTCAAAAAAAATTAATCATGATTAATCGCCGTTTTAATCGCAATGTTAAACAATAGAATACCAGTTAAAATGTTTTAAAAGTTTTGGATGTTTTTCTACATTTTCAAATATATTGATTTCAATGACAACACAGAATACAAAGTGTACAGTGCTCACTTTCTATTATTATTTTTATTCCAAATATTTACACTATAAAATGATAAACAAAAGAAACAGTATTTTTCAATTCACCTCATACAAGTAGCATAGTGCAATCTCTTTACTGTAAATGTGCAACTTACAAATGTAGAATTTTTTTGTTACATAACTGAACTCAAAAACAAAATGATGCAAAACTTTAGAGCCTACTAGTCCACTCAGTCCTACTTATTGTTCAGCCAATTGCTAAGACAAACAAGTTTGTTTACATTTATGGGAGACAATACTCCCCACTTATTTACAATGTCACCAGAAAGTGAGAACAGCCATTTGCATGAGACTTTTATAGCTGGCGTTGCAAGGTATTTACATGCCAGATATGCTAAACATCTGTATACCCCTTAATGCTTTGGCCACCATTCCAGAGGACATACTTCCATGCTGATGACACTCGTTAAAAAAATAATGTGTTAATTAAATTTGTGACTGAACTCCTTGGGGGAGAATTGTTTGTCTCCAGTTCTATTTTACCTGCATTCTACCATAGATTTCATGTTATGGCAGTCTCAGAAGATGACCCAGCACATGTTCATTTTAAGAACACTTTCTCTGCAGATTTCACAAAACGCAAAGCAGGTACCAGTGTGAGATTTCTAAGGATAGATACAGCACTAGACCCAATGTTTAAGAGTCTGAAGTGCCTTCCAAAATCTGAGAGGGACAAGGTGTGGAACATGCTTTCAGAAGTCTTAAAAGAGCAACATTCCAGTGTGGAAACTACAGACCCAAACCATCAAAAAAGAAAATCAACCTTCTGCTGGTGGCATCTGACTCAGATGATGAAAATGAACATGTGTCGGTCCACACTGCTTTGGATCATAACTGAGCAGAACCTGTCAGCAGAATGGATGAATGTCCTCTCGAATGGTGGTTGAAGCATGAAGGGACATATGAATCTTTAGCACATCTGGCATGTAAATATCTTGTGATACAGGCTACAACAGTGCCAGGAGAACACTTGTTCTCAGTTTCAGATGACATGATCAAGAAGCAAGCAGCATTATCTCCTGCAAATGTAAACAAACTTGTTTGTCTGAGCAATTAACTAAACAAGAAGTAGGACTGAATGAGCTTGTAGATTCTAAAGTCTTATATTGTTTTATTTTTTAATACAGTTACTTTTTGTACATAATTCTACATTTGTAAGTTGCACTTTCGTGATAAAGAGATTGCACTACAGTACTTGTATTAGGTGAATTGAAAAATACTATTTATTTTGTTTTTTACAGTGTAAATATTTGTAATAAAAATAAATGTAAGTAAGCACTGTACACTCATAGGATTAAAGGCCAAAAGGGATCATTATATCATCATGTCTGATGTTCATTAGGACACATGGCAAAGAATGTCCCCAGTTAGCCCTGCACTGAGCTCAACTTATTGTGTATGGTTAAAACATATTTTCCAGAAAAGCTTCTGAGGCCAGATTTCAAACATATTTATGTGAGTTGTGGGAGTTTCAAAAGCCTCTGGGAAACTTGATTTAAATTCATTAATTTATTTATATTTATTATTAATTAATACGTTACATTAAATTAAATGGATTTAAATGGGTTTTAGGCAGCTAAATGCTCTTAAAATCCCATTAGGTGACTAAATACCTTTGAAAATCTGGCCCAGACTGACTTGCTCAAGGCTATGCAGGAAGTCTGTGGTAGAGCAGAGAAGAGAAACCAAGGGCTAGTCTACACTAAAATCGCTGCAGCAACGCTGCTGTACTGTAGCTGCACTGCTGTTGAGTTGCTAGAGTGCAGATGCTCTATACCACCTCCCCAGGCAGTGGTAGCTATGTCGGCAGAAGAGCTTCTCCTGCTGACATAGCGTTGTCCACATCGGTTCTTAGGCATGGGTGCCGCATGACCCCCCCCCTTTTGAGGAGGCTAGCCCCCTGCCCTGCCCCTTCCACCTAGGACCCACCCCCACCACACTCACTCACAGGGGCAGGGGAGCCCCAACCCCCCGCCCCAACCCACAGCCAGAGGAGCTCCAGCACACCTGCCGAAGCCACCCCAAGTCCCGGCCCACCCCAGCTGTGCTGAGCCCCGGCCCACCTGCCCACCTCAGCCGTCCCCAGAGCCGGCCTGCCCAAGCCTCCCTGAGCCCCAGCCACCTGGAGGCTATGAACCCTGCTGTGGCTCAACCCTGGCAGGGAGCATTAGTGGAGGTTTAGGGAGGCTTAGCCTCCCGTAGCTCCCATTATGTGCTGCCCATGCACTTAGGTTGGTGTAACTTACAATGCTCAGGGGGGTGGCTTATTCACATCCCTGAGCAACATAAATTATATCAAAGTAAGCACTAGTGTGTACAAGCCCCAAGTCACCCATTGACAGGCAAGTGCCGTAATCACAGGAGACCCAATGCTTCTTAATCTGTAAGGATTTCCAGTTGCTATTCAATGCAATGCCAATTTCCTTGGTGGTCTATAGAAATCATGGTTGTTTATGTTCTACAAAAATACACTGAAATGTAAGCAGATCCAAAACTCTTTCCTAAAAAAAAACAGGTATGACAATAGCCAAGGAAGGCTTCCTAAAATATGAATAAAGTGAAGGGAGACAATTCAGAGGTATGTTAGAAACATCTTAGGGTGGAACCCCTGGTCATGGTGTAAGCAGGTTTTGGTCCTAATTGGCTTTTACAAGTCTTTTAAATTAATGCTGGTATTTTTGAAAATGCTATCAATATTGGTAGCTCTTCATATGGCTATTACACAGATGTTAATTAAGGCAATGTTTAACATTAAAAAGCCAATGAGAAACTAGGAAATATTTAATTATGGTAGCAGAAATACAGATATGGCAATAGGCAGACTGAAAGTTAGTTAATCAAGGGGCATGATTATAAGTGATTACATGAAGAGTAGTAGGCTAATTTTAAATTAGACATGCCCATTGTCCATCAAGATACGGTGAAAGAAAGCATCACCTCGGAATGGCGTCATTTCATCTTAGTGAGTGCGTATAAAATACAGTGTGTGGCTATACTGAAATACCTGCTCGCTTTAGCTAACCCGTTTATTCTAAATAAAGCTTTAATTTTTTTCACTCATTGTGCCATTTCCAGTGCTCCAGTAAACTCAATAATCCATCACCACCCTGGAGGCTCAAACTTTAAAGAATTCAGGCTGGTTTTATTCCTTATTGTTGTACTACTAACTGGGAATAGATAAATCTAAGGTAACAACACCCCATTCCTGTGTGGTGCTCAGTATATCCCAAGAAATACTGTATGCCCTCAACTGCCTCTGCAATCCAGGCTGAAGATACTCAGTGGCTGACTTGTGTAATCTCCCAAGATTGGTCTGAGGAAGTGCATAGGAATTGGCCCCACAAGAAAGTCGGGAGAGGCCACTGAGAAACTGAGGTGGAAAATTCCCTGAGAACAAGATGAGATGTTAGGGAGAGAGAGAGAGATGGCTAAAGAGCAGGAGAGTGAAGGACAGATAGACAGAGGGATATGTAAGATGATGGGGTGGACAGATGATGATGATGATGGCTAGACAGACAGAGGGGTGTTTACAGAGTAGATAGATGTTTAAGGGGAGAGAGAGAGAGAGAGAGAGAGAGAGAGAGAGATGTGTAAGGGGTAGATAGATAGAGGGATTATAAGGGATTAGAGACAGGGATATATAGGGGGATTGTTTAAGAGGTTCAACAGAGGGATAGATAGATGTGTAAGGCTAGAGATATAGATGGCTGTGTAAAGGGCTTGATAAAGAGATAGGTAGGTGTGTCTGTGGATAGAGAGATCTTTTAAGTTTCATCAGTTTCCCAAGTAGTACATCAAGGTGAAATGCTAAAGTCCTCACTCAGGCAAAGCTCCCAGGGAGTGAAGACACTGCCCAAGAAGAGTGTCTTTCAGATTAAGGACTCTATCCAAGGAAGAGATTGGGGGTTTGCCCTGAGACTGATAACACTCACTTTTAATCCTCAGCATAAAGCAGCGACCTCTTCATCAACGATGCCAGGGTCTGGTCTCGCTGTCAGATTTGCCCTCTCAGTTCCTCCAGAGACTCTTACACGTTGCTGTTGGGTTGGGTCTCTCCTGCGCCCAGCATGATTCTTTGCACCGCACAAACCCTTATATGACTCCTGCTCGGGATTCTTGCAGGGTTTATCAGGTACAGCAGCCTCCGCTGGCCCTTCCTGCTGCTGGGATCTCCCCTGAGCCTTCCTGCTGGTGAGCACTTAGAGTTTCCTTCATAAGGGAATTAGGCCTGTGGTGTTTGCTAGAACAGTGTAGCTGCAAAGCCAATGCCAGCAGCATTCAAATACCAAAAGAAATCTCCCTTTTCCCACATGTGCTATGCATGCATCAAGAGACCAAGAAAATGGGAAATAAGTTGCCATGCCTTTAATTATAATGTCTATCTCTAAGAGACCATTTGCCATCCATAGATCTCAAAGCACATTACACAGCGTAGCCAGTATCATTATCCCCATTATACAAAGGCCCAGCGAAGGGGTGTGTTTCCCATAGTGTCATGAAACAGGACATTGGCATAGCTGGGAGTAGCCCCCAGGCTTCCTCCGTCAAAATGTAGCACTCTGCCTGTGGGACCACACCGATTGAGAACCTTGTCTCTTGATTTGCAAAGATTTCAGTGTGTATCACAGGGATTTATATTACAGCCCCTCACCGTAGTATCTGGGCAACTTTGACATAAAATGTACAGGAATAGCTAAGTCCCTCATAGATTTAATTATCTGGCTCTTCTCCCTTTTTGGGTTAAAAACAAAACCAGCTCTTTGTTTTGGGGGGGGGGGGGATACTGGTTTTGAATTTTTTAGGTTGGATTTATTTCCTTTTTTGGGGTGTAGATTTGGTTGGGGGAGACATAGAGTCATAGACTTTAAGGTCAGAAGTGACCATTATGATTGTCTAGTCTGACCTCCTGCACAATGCAGGCCACAGAATCTCACCCACCCACTCCTGTAATAAACCCCTAACTTATGTCTGAGCTATTGAAGTCCTCAAATCATGGTTTAAAGACTTCAAGATGCAGAGAATCCTCCAGCAAGTGATCTGTACCCCACGCTGCAGAGGAAGGAAAAAAACCCCAGGGCCTCTGCCAATCTGCCCAGGATGAAAATTCCTTCCCGACCCCGAGTATGGCAATCAGCTAAACCCTGAGCATGTGGGCAAGACTCACCAGCCAGACACCAAGGAAAGAATTCTCTGTAGTAATTCAGATACCACCCCATCTAACATCCCATCACAGGCCAATGGGTATATTTACCGCTAATAGTCAAAGATCAATTAATTGCCAAAAATTAGGCTAACCCATCATACCATCCCCTCCATAAATGTATCAAGTTTAGTCTTGAAGCCAGATATGTCTTTTGCCCCCACAGCTCCCCTTGGAAGGATGTTCCAGGACTTCACTCCTCTGATGGTTAGAAACCTTCATCTAATTTCAAGTCTAAATTTCCTGATGGCCAGTTTATATCCATTTGTTCTTGTGTCCACATTGATACTGAGCTTAAATAATTCCTCTCCCTCCCTGGTATTGATCCCTCTGATATATTTATAGAGCGCAATCATATCTCCCCTCAGCCTTCTTTTGGTTAGGCTAAACAAGCCAGGCTCTTTGACTCTCCTTTCATAAAACAGGTTTTCCATTCCTCGGATCATCCTAGCTTGCCCTTCTCTGTACCTGTTCCAGTTTGAATTCATCCTTCTTAAACATGGGAGACCAGAACTGCACACAGTATTCCAGATGAGGTCTCACCAGTACCTTGTATAATGGTACTAACACCTCCTTATTTCTACTGGAAATACCTCGCCTAATGCATCCCAAGACCGCATTAGCTTTTTTCACGGCCATATGACATTTGCAGTTCATAGTCAACTTGTGATCAACCAATACCCCAAGGTCCTTCTCCTCCTCTGTTACTTCCAACTGATTAGTCCCCATCTTATAACAAAAATTCTTGTTATTAATCCCTAAATGCATGACCTTGCACTTTTCACTATTAAATTTCAACCTATTACTATTACTCCAGTTTACAAGGTCATCCAGACCTTCCTGTATGATATCCCAGTCCTTCTATGTATTGGCAGTACCTCCCAGCTTTGTGTCATCTGCAAACTTTATTAGCACACCCACTTTTTGTGCCGAGGTCAGTAATAAAAAGATTAAATAAGATTGATCCCAAAACCGATCCCTGAGGAACTCCACTAGTAACCTCCCTCCAACCTGACAGTTCACCTTTCAGTATGACCCGTTGTAGTCTCCCCTTTAACCAGTTCCTTAGCCACATTTCAATTTTCATATTGATCCCCATATTTTCCAATTTAACTAATAATTCCCCATGTGGAACCATATCAAATGCCTTACCGAAATCTAGGTAAATTAGATCCACTGTGTTTCCTTTGTCTAAAAAATCTGTTCCCTTCTCAAAGAAGGAGATCAGGTTGGTTTGGCATGATCTACCTTTTGTAAAACCGTGTTGTATTTCGTCCCAAATTCCATTGACCTCAATGTCCTTAACTACTTTCTCCTTCAATTTTTTTTCCAAGACCTTGCATACTACAGGTGTCAAACTAACAGGCCTGTAGTTACCCAGATCACCTTTTTTTCCTTTCTTAAAAATAGGAACTATTTTAGCAATTCTCCAGTCATATGGTACAACCCCTGAGTTTACAGATTCATTAAAAATTCTTGCTAATGGGCTTGCAATTTCATGTGCCAGTTCCTTTAATATTCTTGGATGAAGATTATTTGGGCCCCCTGATTTAGTCCCATTAAGCTGTTCGAGTTTGGCTTCTACCTTGGATGTGGTAATATCTACCTCCATATCCTCATTCCCATTTGTCATCCTGCCATTACCCCTAAACTCCTCATTAGCCTCATTAAAGACTGAGGCAAAGTATTTGTTTATATATTGGGCCATGCCTAGATTATCCTTAATCTCCACTCCATCCTCAGAGTTTAAAGCAGTCCCACTTCTTCTTTCTTTGTTTTCTTCTTATTTATATGGCTATAGAACCTTTTACTATTGTTTTTAATTCCCTTTGCAAGGTCCAACTCTACACAGCTTTTGGCCTTTCTCACTTTCTCCCTACATGTTCTGACCTCAATAAGGTAGCTTTCCTTCCTGGACCCTCCCATCTTCCACTCCTTGTATGCTTTCTGCTTTTTCTCAATCACCTCTCTGAGATGCTTGCTCATCCAGCTTGGTCTACAACTCCTGCCTATGAATTTTTCCCCCTTTCTTGGGATGCAGACTTCTGATAGTCAGGAGACAAGGGGGAGTCATCTGACACTGTTACATAATATCCAGGTCAGCACCAGAAGAAAGGACAAAAAGCAGAAGGGCTGTTAATAGTTGACTATGGTGATGCTTTAAGGCCACAAATGACCTAGGAATTATTTTAGGGCAGCTGTCTGGCCTGTGTTCTACAAGAGGTCAAACTAGATAATCAGAATGCTCCTTTCTGGCCTTACCTTCTATGAATCTGTGAAATAGAGACTGGGGGTGGCACTGTGTGGGGCACTGCACACACACACACACAGGGAGAGATTGTCCCTGTCCCCAAAACTTACAACAGAAATAGAGAAATAGTGGGTGGTAAAAGCCAAGCAACAGAACCCAGGTCTCCTGGTTTTGCATCTAGTATCTCGCCCCTTGAAACATCATGTAAAACTTATGGTGCTATGCAAAGTTTCCATAGCTCAGGCATTAGAGAACTGGCTTGTAAACCTAGGGTGAAATTTCACTCATCTGTTAAATCATTTTTTGTTGGTTCTCTAGAATAGCAGTCTGTCCTTCCACTTGTGGTGTTAGAGGACATGGGTTGAAATGTCCAGAGGGTATAGCTGGGGGAGTGAATTTTTTTTACCTTTTTGCTGGTGAGGGTAGTTAACTATTGGTATAATTTACAAGGAATCATGGCAGTCACTTCATCCCTGGCCATTTTAAAATCAAGATTGGATGTTTTCCTGAAAGGTATGCTCTAGTTCAAAGAGGAATTATTTCAGGCAAGGCATATGTTCTGTGTTATACAGGAAGTCAGACCAGATTATAACAATTGTCCCTTAAGGCCTTAGAATTTACGACTCTATGATTAACACAATCATGTGACAAGTGGGCTTGGCAGGACTCCTAGGAGGAGCTAGAGCTAAAATCACAGTTCTATTTCTCCTGCTTGCCTCTGACAACTTCCTGGAGCTCAAACAAACTTGCCTGTTCTGCAACTGTCATAAATATAAAGGGAAGGGTAAACCCCTTTAAAATCCCTCCTGGCCAGAGGAAAAAATCCTCTCACCTGTAAAGCTAGGATAGATAGAAGCTAGGATAATCTCGCTGACACCTGACCAAAATGACCAATGAGGAGACAAGATACTTTCAAAAGCTGAGGGGAGGGAAAAACAAAGGGTCTGTCTGTGTGATGCTTTTGCCGGGGACAGAACAGGAATGGAGTCCTAGAATTTAGTAAGTAATCTAGCTAGAGATGCGTTAGATTACGATTTCTTTAAATGGCTGAGAAATTAAGTTGTGCTGAATAGAATGGATATTCCTGTCTGTGTGTCTTTTTTGTAACTTAAGGTTTTGCCTAGAGGGATTCTCTATGTTTTGAATCTAATTACCCTGTAAGGTATTTACCATCCTGATTTTACAGAGGTGATTCTTTTTATTGTTACTTCTATTAAAATTCTTCTTTTCAAGAACGGAATGCTTTTTTCATTGTTCTTAAGCTCCAAGGGTTTGGGTCTGTGTTCACCTATGCAAATTGGTGAGGATTTTTACCAAACCTTCCCCAGGAAGTGGGGTGCAAGGGTTGGGAGGATTCTGGGGGAAAGACATTTCCAAACAACGCTTTCCTAATAAAATAACCCAAATAAACATTTGGTGGTGGCAGTGGCAGTCCAAGGGCAAAGGGTAAAATAGTTTGTACCTTGGGGAAGTTTAAACCTCAGCTGGTAAAAGTAAGCTTAGGAGGTTTTCATGCAGGTCCCTACATCTGTACCCTAGAGTTCAGAGTGGGGAGGGAACCGTGACAGCAACAGTATCAGCAAACTTCTGCTTTCTGAGTTTGGAACTAATTCCTGTCTATCTCTCTGGTAGCATACTCCATAGCACCCACCACTGCAGTGCCAAAGTCATTTCAATGTCTGAAATGCGGTGCATTCATATCATGGACTCTGCTTGCATGCCAAAGTGTGGGAGAAGGGGATGGATGGTCTGATAGAGTCATCTTTCTCAATTCAAATTATTGTAATCCAATTTTCTTATCTCAGCCTCCCTCAAATGCTCCTCCCAAACATCACCTCTCAGCATAAGATACTAATGTTACCCCAATAGAACAAGCAATGTCTCAGCCCTCTCATCTCAATGCTCCTTAAACAGCTGACTAAACAAAGTGGCCTTTGAGAGCACCCTTGATGTTGATATATCATGGGGTTATTTCAGACCAGGAGTGGAGGATATTCCATAGCTCCCACGCTTTTGCGGAGAGCCCCCTCCAGCCACCTCCTCCCTGCTACACTCAGGGATATCTAGAATGAGAATTTCTGTTGTTCACAGCTATTGCAGTTGGTCATGGGGGGAGAGGTGGGCTCTCAGATAGGCTGATCCCACATCACATAGTGCTAAAGAGGTCAAAAGCAGTATCTTACAATGCAACTAGGTGCCAGGGTCTGTCTACAAGACACACAAATTATGGAGTGGGTATCCATCTGTTAGGATATAGATATTCAGGCCTGTCTGTAAAGGCCTATACTCTAAGAATGTAGGTATATTTTTATCATTTAGCTAGTAATTGAGGTATACAGGAAATAATCTGTGTAAGGGCCTTCTCTCACTGTGACAATCTGAGGCCCTGTTCTTAGGCCAATGCCTTTGGCTAAGCAGCAGAGGCAGCCATAAGCTGGGAAGCGACCGGTCACATCCTCACATTCCAAACTAGTCAATATGGGGCTGTTAGGAACGTGATCCGATCTATCACCTCCAGAGAAAGGGAAGAGCCTAGAAGATGTAAAAGGAAATTTAGGTTGATAGTTTTTTGTCTGGTAAGAACTCACTTATCAATAGACACAGCTGGGAAACCCTTATGTCTTTATAGATGTAGTTGTGAAATCCTCACTTCTGTATTGTTTTGTCATTATAGTTCCCACTTTGCTATTGTTTATTGGCATGGTCTCTGTCTGGTTCTGTGATTATTTCTGTCTGCAGTATAATTAATTTTGCTGGGTGTAAACTAATCCAGGTGGTAGGATATAATTGGTTAGCTAATCATGTTACAATATGTTAGCATTGGTTAGTTAAATTTCAGTAGAATGATTGGTTAAGGTATAGCTAAGAATATTACTATATAAATTAGGGGCAAACAGGAAGTAAGTTGGGATTCGAAAATAAGGAAAAAGGAACTTGGATTTAAGCTTGCTGGAAGTTCACCCCAATAAACATCGAATTGTTTGCACCTGCGGACTTCGGTATTGTTGCTCTCTGTTCATGTGAGAAGGACCAGGGAAGTGGGAGAATGAAGGAATAAGCTCTCTAACACCATGTACACCAGCTCCAGCTTCCAATGGGCTCTAAGATGAGGCTCCATTGTGGAGAGTCAGCGGGGATTTTCAAAGAGGTCTAAAGGGCCCAAACCCCACTGAATTTCAATGCCTTAAAAATAATCCAGTAAACAAAGGATGATACAGGGAAAAAGGTTTATTGTAAGTGTAAATACCCAGGGGGTAGTGGGAGGAAGGGAGATAGGACCAGGTTTTAAATCCTTGGAAACCAAACACTTTTCATGAACAAAAATTCAATTCAGGCAAAAGCCCAATTTTCATTCAACAAACAGTAAAGTAGCAAAATTTTCAATCAGCCCTACTTCAGTGACCTTTGGATGAGGCCTCATTTTCCAGGAAGCCTGCCCTCTTGGGCCCCTTGGAAAATCCCAGTGACAGTGACTTGCCAAAGGTCATACAAGAAATCGGTGGCAGAGGAAGGAAATGAAAAGAGGTCCCAGTCTCCCATAGGCTTCTTGGAAATCCCAGTCCTAGCATCCAAATGACAAAGGCTTGGATTCCTAGATTTTGGGTCTGTGTTCACTTTGTAACCAATTGGTTAGGATATTATTCTCAAGCCTCCTGAGGAAAGGCGGTGTAAGGGCTTGGGGAAATATTTTGGGGGAACAGAAACTTCAAGTAGTCCTTTCCCTGATTCTTTGTCTAAATCACTTCGTGGTAGCAACATACTGTTCAAGGACAAGGCGGAATTTGTGCCTTGGGAAAGTTTTTAACCTAATCTGATAAAAATAAGTTTACGGGGTCTTGCATGCTGGTCCCCACATCTGTACCCCAGAGTTCAGAGTGGGGAAGGAACCCTGACAGTCCCCAAAGTCCATTCTTGTACAGCCCATTGTTCAATACAGTCCTTTGAACCCCCAGGTCTCACATCTGTCACATCTCCCCTCCACCCGTCAAGAGGTTACAAACAAGCCCAGCCCACAAGAATATATAATTTATTCATTTCATACAATGGACTCCAAAGATACTTAAACTTAATTCAATATGGTCTCCCAAAGACATGGCAGGAAATAGCCATATCTTTTCACAGGAGTCTTAGATGGAGGATCCCCCAGGCCGGGACAGTGCCAAGGCTTTGTCCAGACCCACGAAGCTTAAAATTCCCAGGGATCCAGTGACTGGGTTCCTTCACAGCAATTTTTTTCCCCTCATGTAGTTAATTGTTGGCCTGTTTCATGTAGCAGAGAAGCTGATCTCTCTTGTACATTGGTAACTTCTCTAGTGTAATTGTGTGTATTTATTCATTTTTATATGGCCCTCACAACTGTAGTTCTAACCACCTGCCACAGATATCGTCAGGCACCCTCTGCCAGCTGCCCACCGGCCTGCTTTGAGGGGAATCCAAGCCCCTGGACCTGACTGGAGTTCAGCCACCACCCCAGCTTTTGGGGTCCCTCGGCCCACTCTCAGAGTGCAGACCATGTAACTTGCCTTTCTGAATGCTGGCACCTGCTGTCCAGCCCCTAAGCTCCCTACTGACCCTTCAAGATTCCCTCAGCGCTTGAATAACCCTCTCCCATAAGTCCACATCAGAGCATGAGCCTTCTGGTTTAGCATTCAGCGCTCTCAGAGGGCACATGGCCATTGTGAAGCAAATAACACTCATAGGCATAGACATGCTGTGTTGTTCTTTTATACTTAGTACATATAAAGGGTCTGAACAGAGGGATTCCCACCTCTAAGAAGAGTGCCCTAATTGCTTGATTATGGGAAAGAGACAAAGCGTGGCTTCCCTGCTTCCTAATTTTTAAAGTTTTCAACTCATCATTACAGTGCGCTGGTCCTAGGAGTGCCTGGATGCCCACCTGAATGGTGTTCAGAGCCCTCAGCAATCACAGAGGTGAGAACAGGAGACAACCCAGACCTTATGTGGCTGGGCTCAGAAGAGCATGAAAAATCTTAGCTCCTCCATTTGGTACGGTCTGAAGACAGGCCTGAGAAAGAGCTGAGAAAGTAAGGAAAGATGCCTGAGAGAATTATGAGATGTCAGAGAGAGAGAGAGAGAGAGAGAGAGAGAGAGAGGGCCTTGCTGAGGTGAGGAAAGGGGAAAGAGATAAAATGGGAACACAATCCACCCCCAAACTACAGCCCAGTGGATGTGTGTTACTGTGGAACTGCAGGTGAATTCTGTGCTGGGTCTTTGCTCCAAAGTGAGCTGTTGTAACTCAATATTCCCAGCCAGTCTCTACAAGGCTTCAGCTCAGGGGAGAATGGGCTGTGATACCGAAAGGTGACTGCCCCTGCAAATTGCATTCCTGCGGGGCAGATCAGGTTGCTCTTCTTCCCAATAGGTCAAGTTTTCCTTCATAAAATTTCCAGGGTTTTGCCTAGAAATGATCCAACTTACTTTTAATCCTCAACACGAAGTAACAATCTCTCCATTGATAGAGACTGGGAGTAGAGAATGGGAGCTGATTTCCATCATCACTCTGCTATCTTAGACAATCTCATTCACTCTGCAGAGATAACTACATTGCAGGGATAGGATGGGCTGCTCTGGGCTGATTCATACCCCTGCTCCATTTTTACAGGGTTTATAGGGGAAAGCAGCCTCTGGCTGGCTCTTGCTGCTGCCCAGATCTCCCTGGAGGCAGTTGATAATGATCACTTTTCAATTCATGGAAGAATTAACACCATACTCTTTGTCAAAACAGTGTAAACATCAAGGCCATTGAAAAAAACAAATTAAAAATTACTTAGATAAGTTAGATGTCTTCAAGTTGCCAGGGCCTGATGAAATATATCCTAGAATACTCAAGCTGACTGAGCAGGTATCTGACCCATTAATGATTACCTTTGAAAAGTCACTGAACATGGGAGAGATTCCAAAGGAGTGGGAAAGGGCAAATATAGTGCCCATCTATAAAAAGGGAAATAAGGACAACCCAGGGAATTACAGATCAGTCTGTTTAACTTCAATACTCAGAAAGATAAAGGAGTGAATAACCAAGAAAACATTTAGACGATAATAAGGTGATGAGTAACAGTCCACATGGATTTCTCAAGAAAAATTTTTATCAAACCAACCTAATAGCTTTCTTTAACAGGGTAACAAGCCTTCTGGATTGTGGGAAGTTGTAGATGTGGTGTATCTTGACTTTAGTAAGGCTTTTGATACAGTCATGCATGACTTTCTCATAAACAAACTAGGGAAATACAACTTAGATAGAACTACTATAAGGTGAGTGCATAACTGATTTGAATACCATTCCCAGAATAATCAGTGGTTCACAGTCAAGATGGAAGAGCATATCAAGTGGGGTCCCAGAGGGATCGGTCCTGGGTCCAATTCTGTTAAATAGCCTTCATCAATGATTTAGATAATGGCCTAGAGAGTACACTTATAAAGTTTGCGGACGATACCAAGCTGGGAGGGGTTGCAAGTGCTTCGGAGGATAGGATTAAAATTCAAAATGATATGGACAAAATGGAGAAATGGTCTGAAGTAAATAGGATGAAATTCAATAAGGAGAAATGTAAAGTACTCCACTTAGGAAGGAACAATCAGGTGCACGCACACAAAATGGAAAATGACTGCCTAGGAAGGAGTACTGTGGAAAGGGATCTGGGGGTCATAGTGGACCACAAGCTAAATATGAGTCAACAGTGTAACGCTATTGCAAAAAAGCAAACATAATTCTGGGATGTATGAGCAGGAGTGGGTCTCCAGGGGGACTCTGGGCAGTGAGGAGTGGCCTCTCCGCTGAAGGTGACTGGGGCTGGGGAGTGGGATCTAACTCCTCCTCTTAGTCTCTTCACGTGCCCTCACTCACTCTGCAGGATGTCTCCAGGCTTCCAGTGGAGCTTGACTCTGTGCATTAAGTGAAATGCCTCCAGCTCTGGGTTCTTGTAGGGCTCATAAGAGAAAACAGCCTCCCCCCAGGTCTTTCTGCTTCAGGGTCCCCCTTGAGAGTTAACAATTCCTTTGAAATTGCAGGGATTTGGGGAGTTAATTATACATGCCCTGATAAATCAGTGTAAACATCAGGGCTGAAGCCATTGACTGGCATACTGATCTCCAGGGGAATTTCCTTTCGGCACTGGTGTTTATGGGGGAATGAGGCATTATAGAATCATAGAATATCAGGGTTGGAAGGGACCTCTGGAGGTCATCAAGTCCAACCCCCTGCTCAAAGCAGGACCAATCCCCAACTAAATCATCCCAGCCAGGGCTTTGTCAAGCCTGACCTTAAAAATATCTAAGGAAGAAGATTCCACCACCTCCCTAGGTAACGCATTCCAGTGTTTCACCACCCTCCTAGTGTAAAAGTTTTTCCTAATATCCAACCTAAACCTCCCCCACTGCAACTTGAGACCATTATTCCTTGTTCTGTCATCAGCTACCACTGAGAACAATCTAGATCCATCCTCTTTGGAACCAGCTTTCAGGTAGTTGAAAGCAGCTATCAAATCCCCCCTCTTTCTTCTCTTCCACAGACTAAACAATCCCAGTTCCCTCAGCCTCTCCTCATAAGTCATGTGTTCCAGGCCCCTAATCATTTTTGTTGCCCTCCGCTGGACTCTTTCCAGTTTTTCCACATCCTTCTTGTAGTGTGGGGCCCAAAACTGGACACAGTACTCCAGATGAGGCCTCACCAATGTTGAATAGAGGGGAACGATCAGGTCCCTCGATCTGCTGGCAATGCCCCTACATATATGTCCCAAAATGCGATTGGCCTTCTTGGCAACAAGGGCACACTGTTGACTCATATCCAGCTTCTCATCCACTGTCACCCCTAGGTCCTTTTCTGCAGAACTGCTGCCGAGCCATTCGGTCCCTAGTCTGTAGCGGTGCATGGGATTCTTCCGTCCTAAGTGCAGAATTCTGCACTTGTCCTTGTTGAACCTCATCAGATTTCTTTTGGCCCAATCCTCTAATTTGTCTAGGGCCTTCTGGATCCTATCCCTACCCTCCAGCATATCTACCTCTCCTCCCAGTTTAGTGTCATCTGCAGACTTGCTGAGGGTGCAATCCACACCATCCTCCAGATCATTTATAAAGATATTGAACAAAACTGGCCCCAGGACCGACCCTTGGGGCACTCCACTTGATACCAGCTGCCAACTAGACATGGAGCCATTGATCACTACCCATTGAGCCCGACGATCTAGCCAACTTTCTACCCACCTTATAGTCCATTCATCCAGCCCATACTTCTTTAACTTGATGGCAAGAATACTGTGGGAGACCGTGTCAAAAGCTTTGCTAAAGTCAAGGAACAACACGTCCACCGCTTTCCCCTCATCCACAGAGCCAGTTATCTCATCATAGAAGGCAATTAGATTAGTCAGGCATGACTTGCCCTTGGTGAATCCATGCTGACTGTTCCTGATCACTTTCCTCTCCTCTAAGTGCTTCAGAATTGATTCCTTGAGGACCTTCTCCATGATTTTTCCAGGGACTGAGGTGAGGCTGACTGGCCTGAATAAGAGTATCCACACAGGGAGCGGTACCAGTATAAGTATATTGGTTTAACTATACGAGTATAATTATCCCAGTGTAACTGGTAAAACTTTCTTATGCAGACAAACCCTTATTATTCAAAATAATGTTATTTTTTTCTTTGTCTTTTCAGTTTTTCTTTCTCCCGCCCCTGTCCCCCAATTCAGTCTTGTGTTTCCTTTTCCTGTTTCGCTACTGAACTCTGTTGAAAATCTATGATTTTGGAAAGTTTGTTTGTTTTGAAGAAGGTACATCACCAACAGGAATTCACTAAGTGTGTCAATAAAGCAGTCAGACATGGGTTAAGGAGAGAGAACACATTTTGGCTTTAAGAACAAAACAAAAGAGATTGAGAAGATTAGGAAGATTTAGGAATCATAGAATCATATAATATCAGAGTTGGAAGGGACCTCTGGAGGTCATCTAGTCCAACCCCCTGCCCAAAGCAGGACCAATCCCAACTAAATCATCCCAGCCAGGGCTTTGTCAAGCCTGACCTTAAAAACTTCTAAGGAAGGGGATTCCACCACCTCCCTAGGTAACGCATTCCAGTGTTTCACCACGCTCCTAGTGAAAAAGTTTTTCCTAATGTCCAACCTAAATCTCCCGCACTGCAACTTGAGACCATTATTCCTTGTCCCGTCATCTGCTATCAATGAGAATAGTCTAGATCCATCCTCTTTAGAACCACCTTTCAGGTAGTTAAAAGCAACTATCAAATCCCCCCTCATTCTTCTCTTCTGTAGACTAAACAATCCCAGTTCCCTCAGCCTCTCCTCATAAGTCATGTGTTCCAGACCCCTAATCATTTTTGTTGCCCTTCGCTGGACTCTCTCCAATTTATCCACATCCTTCTTGTAGTGTGGGGCCCAAAACTGGACACAGTACTCCAGATGAGGCCTCACTAATGTCGAATAGAGGCGAACTATCAGGTCCCTCGATCTGCTGGCAATGCCCCTACTTATACACCCCAAAATGCGATTGGCCTTCTTGGCAAAAGGGCACACTGCTGGCTCATATCCAGCTTCTCGTCCACTGTAACCCCTAGGTCCTTATCTGCAGAACTGCTGCTGAGCCATTCGGTCCCTAGTCTGTAGCAGTGCATTGGATTCTTCTGTCCTAAGTGCAGGACTCATCAGATTTCTTTTGGCCCAATCCTCCAATTTGTCTAGAGCCCTCTGTATCCTATCCCTACCCTCCAGCATATCTACCACTCCTCTCAGTTTAGTGTCATCCGCAAACTTGCTGAGGGTGCAATCCACACCATCCTCCAGATCATTTATGAAGATATTGAACAAAACCGACCCCAGGACCGACCCCGGGGCACTCCACTAGATACTGGCTGCCAACTAGACATGGAGCCATTGATCACTACCTGTTGAGCCCGACAATCTAGCCAACTTTCTACCCACCTTATAGTGCATTCATCCAGCCCATACTTCTTTAACTTGCTGACAAGAATACTGTGGGAGACCGTGTCAAAAGCTTTGCTAAAGTCAAGATACAATACATCCACTGCTTTCCCTTCATCCACAGAACCAGTAATCTCATCATAGAAGGCGATTAGATTAGTCAGGCATGACTTACCCTTTGTGAATCCATGCTGACTGTTCCTGATCACTTTCCTCTCCTCTAAGAGCTTCAGAATTGATTCTTTGAGGACATGCTCCATGATTTTTCCGGGTACTGAGGTGAGGCTGACTGGCCTGTAGTTCCCAGGATCCTCCTTCTTCCCTTTTTTTAAAGATTGGCACTACATTAGCCTTTTTCCAGTCTTCCGGGTCTTCCCCCGATCGCCATGAGTTTTCAAAGATAATGGCCAGTGGCTCTGCCATCACATCCACCAATTCCTTTAGCACTCTCGGAAGCAACGCATCCGGCCCTATGGACTTGTGCACGTCCAGTTTTTCTAAATAGTCCCGAACTGCTTCTTCCTTCACAGAGGGCTGGCCACCTCCTCCCCATTCTGTGCTGCCCAGTGCAGTAGTCGGGGAGCTGACCTTGTTCGTGAAGACAGAGGCAAAAAAAGCATTGAGTACATTAGCTTTTTCCACATCCTCTGTCACTAGGTTGCCTCCCTCATTCAGTAAGGGGCCCACACTTTTCTTGGCTTTCTTCTTGTTGCCAACATACCCTGTTACTCTTAACATCCCTCACTAGCTGCAACTCCAGGTGTGATTTAGCCTTCCTGATTTCATTCCTACATGCCCGAGCAATATTTATATACTCATCCCTGGTCACTTGTCCAATATTCCACTTCTTGTAAGCCTCTTTTTTGTGAGGAGCCTCATAACATTTTCAAAAGTATTTAGAAGCCAAAGTCCCATTTTCAAAAGTGCCTTAGCGACAAATTTTTAAAAGTATTTAGGTGCCTAAAGCATCTTGGCGCCGAAAACTCATTGATTTCATTGGGTGTTTGGCACCCAGATGCCTTTGAAAATCCCACTAGGCACCTAAATACCTTTAAAAATCTGGCCCTAAAACAAGTTTGAACACAGGACTTAGGCTCTTAAATACTTAGACTCTTAAATAGAAATCAGTTTTCTAAGTGTCTTAGGTACTTTGGAAAATAGGATTCAGCATCCCAAATCAAATATAAATTTTACTCTTAATTTAAGAAGAATGGTAAGGACATTCAAAGGAATCTAGGGGAATTAGGCAACCCTTTGAAATTCAGTGGAATTTGGTTGTATAGCTGCCTTCGGCTCCTCTGACAATCCCTGCCAAAATGACAAAGAGGGAACAAGAAAAGGTAAGTAAAATAAGGGATGGTATCAAATAGATCAGCCATGAACTTCTATTCACTCTTTTTCGTAAAGTGTTGCCACTGAACTTTGTATTTAGCTCATTTAGGATTTATGAAGGAAATAATTTTTACACAATGTGGATAGAGCCTGTGGAAACTCACTGCCGAAGTAAAGGGACAGTAGGAGACAGAAAAAGATAATCCATTTCTATGGGTACAAAGGTTATCCACAAATACACAAGTTAGCTGAAAATGTACAAAGAATATCAGCTTCCATTCTTCAAGTCATAGGTCATCAAGTAACTGCCAGGGTTTGGGGATAAACTTTCCCTAACATGGGCTGGGATTTTCAACGTTAGTTAGGCATCCAACTCAATTGAAAATCAATGGGAGTTGGGTACCTATCTCTCGTAATTGTCCTCTTAAGGATCCTACATAAGAACATAAAAACGGTCAGACTGGGTCAGACCAAATGTCCATCTAGCCCAGTATCCTGTCTTCTGACAGTGCCAATGCCAGGTGCCCCAGAGGGAATGAACAGAACAGGGAATCATCTAGTGATCCATCCCCTGTAGCCCATTCCCAGCTTCTGACAAACAGAGGCTAGGGACACCATCCCTCCCCACCCTGGCTAAAAGCCATTGATGGACCTATCCTCCATGAATTTATCTAGTTCTTTTTTGAATGCTCTTATAGTCTTGGCCTACACAACATCCTCTGACAAAGAGTTCCTCAGGTTGACTGTCTGTTGTGTGAATAAATACTTCATTTGTTTTTTTTTAAACCTGCTGCCTATTAATTTCATTTGGTGACCCCTAGTTCTTGTGTTATGAGAAAGAGTATATAACACTTCCTTATTTACTTTCTCTACACTAGTCATGATTTTATGGACTCCTATCATATCCCCCCCTTAATCGTCTATTTTCCAAGCTATAAAGTCCCAGACTTATTAATCTTTCCTCATATGGAAAGTGTTCCATATGCCTAATAATTTTTGATGCCGTTTTCTGAACCTTTTCCAATTCCAATATATCTTTTTTGAGATGAGGCGAACACATCTTTACGCAGTATTCAAGATGTGGGCAAACCATGGATTTATATAGCAGCAAAATGATATTTTCTGTCTTATAATATATCCCTTTCCTAATAATTCCCAACATTCTGTTAGCTTTTTGGACTGCTGCGGCACACTGAATGTATGTTTTCAGACAACTATCCACAATGACTCCAAGCTCTCTTTCTTGAGTGGCAACAGCTAATTTAATATGTACAGTGGGAATTATAGGTTTCAGAGTAACAGCCGTGTTAGTCTGTATTCGCAAAAAGAAAAGGAGGACTTGTGGCACCTTAGAGACTAACCAATTTATTTGAGCATAAGCTTTCGTGAGCTACAGCTCACTTCATCGGATGCATTCAGTGGAAAATACAGCGGGGAGATTTATATACACAGAGAACTTGAAACCATGGATGTTACCATACACACTGTAATGAGACTGATCACTTAAGGTGAGCTATTACCAGCAGGAGAGCGGCGTGGGGGGGAACCTTTTGTAGTGATAATCAAGGTGGGCCATTTCCAGCAGTTGACAAGAATGTCTGAGGAACAGTGGGAGGTGGAGGGGGGGAATAAACATGGGGAAATAGTTTTACTTTGTGTAATGACCCATCCACTCCCAGTCTTTATTCAAGCCTAAGTTAATTGTATCCAGTTTGCAAACTAATTCCAATTCGGCACCTGGAAATCCTGGAGCCTTGTGCCTGGAGCCTTCACCAATCACTCATCTCAGGCATTAGCACCCTGACAGCAGGATTGCCAGGCTATGTAGACTCCCTCCTCAGGCCCTACGTACCAGCACTCCCAGATATCTTCGAGACACCACTGACTTCCTGAAGAAACTACAATCCATTGGTGATCTTCCTGAAAACACCATCCTGGCCACTATGGATGTAGAAGCCCTCCACACCCACATTCCACACAAAGATGGACTACAAGCCCTCAGGAACAGTATCCCTGATAATGTCATGGCAAACTTGGTGGCTGAACTTTGTGACTTTGTCCTCATCCATAACTATTTCACATTTAGAAAAGGAGTACTTGTGACACCTTAGAGACTAACCAATTTATCTGAGCATAAGCTTTCGTGAGCTACAGCTCACTTCATCGGATGCTGTAGCTGATGAAAGCTTATGCTCAAATAAATTGGTTAGTCTCTAAGGTGCCACAAGTACTCCTTTTCTTTTTGCGAATACAGACTAACACGGCTGCTACTCTGAAATATTTCACATTTGGGGACAATGTATACCTTCAAATCAGCAGCACTGCTATGGGTACCCGCATGGCCCCACAGTATGCCAACATTTTTATGGCTGACTTAGAACAACGCTTCCTCAGCTCTCGTCCCCTAATGCCCCTACTCTACTTGCGCTACATTGATGACATCTTCATCATCTGGACCCATGCAAAAGAAGCCCTTGAGGAATTCCACCATGATTTCAATAATTTCCATCCCACCATCAACCTCAGCCTGGACCAGTCCACACAAGAGATCCATTTCCTGGATACTACAATGCTAATAAGCGATGGTCACATAAACACCACCCTAAACCAAAAACCTACTGACCGCTATTCCTACCTACATGCCTCCAGATTTCACCCAGATCACACCACACGATCCATTGTCTACAGCCAAGCTCTACGATACAACCGCATTTGCTCCAACCCCTCAGACAGAGACAAACACATACAAGATCTCTATCAAGCATTCTTACAACTACAATACCCACCTGTGGAAGTAGAGAAACAGATTGACAGCGCCAGAAGTGTACCCAGAAGTCACCTACTACAGTACAGGCCCAACAAAGAAAATAACAGAACGCCACTAACCATCAGCTTCAGCCCCCAACTAAAACCTCTCCAAAGCATCATCAAGGATCTACAACCTATCCTGAAGGACGACCCATCACTCTCACAGATCTTGGGAGACAGGCCAGTCCTTGCTTACAGACAGCCCCCCAACCTGAAGCAAATACTCACCAGCAACCACACACCACACAACAGAACCACTACCCAGGAACCTATCCTTGCAACAAAGCCCATTGCCAACTGTGCCCACATATCTATTCAGCGGACACCATCACAGGGCCTAATAACATCAGCCACACTATCAGAGGCTCGTTCACCTGCACATCCACCAATGTGATAGATGCCATCATGTGCCAGCAATGCCCCTCTGCCATGTACATTGGTCAAACTGGACAGTCTCTACGTAAAAGAATAAATGGACACAAATCAGATGTCAAGAATTATAACATTCATAAACCGGTCGGAGAACACTTCAATCTCTTTGGTCACTCGATTACAGATCTAAAAGTTGCAATTCTTCAACAAAAAAACTTCGAAAACAGACTCCAAGGAGAGACTGCTGAATTGGAATTAATTTGCAAACTGGATACAATTAACTTCGGCTTGAATAGAGACTGGGAGTGGATGGGTCATTACACAAAGTAAAACTATTTCCCCATGTTTATTCTCCCCCTCCATCCCCCCACTGTTCCTCAGACGTTCTTGTCAACTGCTGGAAATGGCCCACCTTGATTATCACTACAAAAGGTTCCCCCCTACGCTCTCCTGCTGTTAATAGCTCACCTTGAGTGATCACTCTCGTTACAGTGTGTATGGTAACACACATTGTTTCATGTTTTCTATGTATATAAATCTCCCCACTGTATTTTCCACTGAATGCATCCAATGAAATGAGCTGTAGCTCACAAAAGCTTATGCTCAAATAAATTTGTTAGTCTCTAAAGTGCCACAAGTACTCCTTTTCTTTTTGCGAATACAGACTAACATGGCTGCTACTCTGAAATCTGCCATATTGTTTCTCAGTCACCCAGTTTTGTGAGATCCCTTTGTAACACTTCACAGTCTGCTTTGGACTTAAATATCTTGAGTAGTTTTGTATCATCTGCAAAATTTTCACCTCACTATTTACCCCTTTTCCAGATCATTTCTGAATATGTTGAATAAGACTGGTCCCAGAACAAACCCCGGAGGGACATCATTATTTACATCTCTCCATTCTGAAAACTGACCATTTATACCTACCCTTTGTTTCCTATCTTTTAACCAGTTATAAATCCTTGAGAGGACCTTCTCTCTTATCCCATGACACCTTACTTTGTTTAAGAGCCTTTGGTGAGGGATCGTGTCAAAGGCTTTCTGAAAATCTAAGTACATTGTCATAAATATAAAGGGAAGGGTAAACACCTTTAAAATCCCTCCTGGCCAGAGGAAAAACCCTTTCACCTGTAAAGGGTTAAGAAGCTAGGATAACCTCACTGGCACCTGACCAAAATGACCAATGAGGAAACAAGATACTTTCAAAAGCTGGAGGGAGGGAGAAACAAAGTCTCTCTCTGTGTGTGATACATTTGCCGGGAACAGAAAGGAATGGAGTCTTAGAATTTAGTAAGTAATCTAGCTCGAGATGCGTTAGATTCTGTTTGTTTAAATGGCTGAGAAAATAAGCTGTGCTGAATGGAATGGATATTCCTGTTTTTGTGTCTTTTTGTAACTTAAGGTTTTGCCTAGAGGGATTCTCTATGTTTTGAATCTAATTACGCTGTAATGTATTTACCATCCTGATTTTATAGAGGTGATTCTTTTACTTTTTCTTCTATTAAAATTCTTCTTTTAAGAACCTGATTGCCTCTTTCATTGTTCTTAAGATCCAAGGGTTTAGGTCTGTGGTCACCTATGTAAATTGGTGAGGATTTTTATCAAGGCTTCCCCAGGAAAAGGGGGTGTAGGGTTTGGGGAGGATTTTGGGGGGAAAGACTTTTCCAAGCGGGCTCTTTCCCGGTTATATATCTGTTAGATGCTTGATGGTGGCAGCAATAAAGTCCAAGGGAAAAAGGAAAATAGTTTGTACCTTGGGGAAGTTTTAACCTAAGCTGGTAAAAATAAGCTTAGGAGGTTTTCATGCAGGTCCCCACATCTGTACCCTAGAGTTCAGAGTGGGGAAGGAACCTTGACATACACTATATCCACTGGATCCCCCTTGTCCACAAGCTTGTTGACCCCCTTCAAATAATTCTAGTAGATTGGAGAGGCATGATTTCCCTTTTCAAAAATCATGTTGACTCTTCCCCAACAAGTTATGTTCATCTGTGTGTCTGACAATTCTGTTTTTTGTTTACTATACTTTCAACCAATTGGAAAGTCAGGCTTACTGGCCTGTAATTGCCAGGATCACCTCTTGAGCCCTTTTTAAAAATTGGCATCACATTCGCTATCCTCCAGTCATTTGGTACAGAAATGATTTAAATGATAGGTTACAAACCACAGTTCGTAGTTCTCCAAGTTCACATTTGAGTTTCTTCAGAACTCCTGGGTGAATACCATCTGATCCTGATGACTTTTACTCTTTATTTTATCAATTTCTTCCAAAACCTCCTCTAATGACACCTCAGTCTGGGACAGTTCCTGAGATTTGTCACCTAAAAAGAATGGATCAAGTTTGGAAATCTCCCTCACATCCTGAGCCATAAAGACCGATGCAAAGAAGTCATTTATTTTCTCCGCAATGGCCTTAATGTCCTTTAGTGCTCCTTTACCATCTTGATTGTTCAGTGGCCCCACTGGTTGTTTAGCAGGCTTCCTGCTTCTGATATACTTAAACATATTTTTGCTATTACGTTTTGAGACTTTCGCTAGCTGCTCTTCAAATTCTTTTTTGGCCTTCCTAATTATATTTTTCCACTTCACTTGTCAGAGTTTAATCATAGACTCATAGAATCATAGAATATCAGGGTTGGAAGGGACCTCAGGAGGTCATCTAGTCCTCAAAGCAGGACCAATCCCCAATTAAATCACCCCAGCCAGGGTTTGTCAAGCCTGACCTTAAAAACTTCTAAGGAAGGAGATTCCACCACCTCCCTAGGTAACGCATTCCAGTGTTTCACCACCCTCCTAGTGAAAAAGTTTTTCCTAATATTCAACCTAAACCTCCCCCACTGCAACTTAAGACCATTACTCCTTGTCCTGTCATCTTCCACCACTGAGAATAGTCTAGAACCATCTTCTTTGGAACCACCTCTCAGGTAGTTGAAAGCAGCTATCAAATTCCCCCTCATTCTTCTCTTCTGCAGACTAAACAATCCCAGTTCCCTCAGCCTCTCCTCATAAGTCATGTGTTCCAGACCCCTAATCATTTTTGTTGCCCTTCGCTGGATTGTCTCCAATTTTTCCACATTCTTCTTGTAGTGTGGGGCCCAAAACTGGACACAGTACTCCAGATGAGGCCTCACCAATGTTGAATAGAGGGGAACGATCACGTCCCTCGATCTGCTGCCTATGCTCCTACTTATACATCCCAAAATGCCATTGGCCTTCTTGGCAACAAGGGCACACTGCTGGCTCATATCCAGCTTCTCGTCCACTGTCACCCCTAGGTCCTTTTCCGCAGAACTCCTGACTAACCATTCGGTCCCTAGTCTGTAGCGGTGCATTGGGTTCTTCTTGGGTGCAGGACCCTACACTTATCCTTGTTGAACCTCAACAGATTTCTTTTGGCCGAATCCTCCAATTTGTCTAGGTCCCTCTGTATCCTATCCCTACCTGCCACCGTATCTACCACTCCTCCTAGTTTAGTATCATCCGCAAATTTGCTGAGAGTGCAATCCACACCATCCTCCAGATCATTTATGAAGATATTGAACAAAACCAGCCCCAGGACCAACCCTTGGGGCACTCCACTTGATACCGGCTGCCATCTAGAGGATGGAGCCACTGATCACTACCCGTTGAGCCCGACAATCTAGCCAACTTTCCACCCACCTTATAGTGCATTCATCCAGCCCATACTTCTTTAACTTGCTGACAAGAATACTGTGGGAGACCGTGTCAAAAGCTTTGCTAAAGTCAAGAAACAATACATCCACTGCTTTCCCTTCATCCACAGAACCAGTAATCTCATCATAGAAGGCGATTAGATTAGTCAGGCTTGACCTTCCCTTGGTGAATCCATGCTGACTGTTCCTGATCACTTTCCTCTCGTGTAAGTGCTTCAGGATTGATTCCTTGAGGACCTGCTCCATGATTTTTCTGGGGACTGAGGTGAGGCTGACTGGCCTGTAGTTCCCAGGATCCTTCTTCTTCCCTTTTTTAAAGATGGGCACTACATTAGCCTTTTTCCAGTCATCCGGGACTTCCCCCGATCGCCATGAGTTTTCAAAGATAATGGCCAATGGCTCTGCAATCACAGCCGCCAATTCCTTTAGCACTCTCGGATGCAATGCATCCGGCCCCATGGACTTGTGCACGTCCAGCTTTTCTAAATAGTCCCTAACCACTTCTTTCTCCACAGAGGGCTGGCCACCTACTCCCCATGCTGTGTTGCCCAGCGCAGCAGTCTGGGAGCTGACCTTGTTCGTGAAGACAGAGGCAAAAAAAGCATTGAGTACATTAGCTTTTTCCACATCCTCCGTCACTAGGTTGCCTCCCTCATTCAGGAAGGGGCCCACATTTTCCTTGGCTTTCTTCTTGTTGCCAACATACCTGAAGAAGCCCTTCTTGTTACTCTTAACATCTCTTGCTAGCTGCAGCTCCAGGTGCGATTTGGCCCTCCTGATTTCATTCCTACATGCCCGAGCAGCATTTTTATACTCTTCCCTGGTCATTTGTCCAATTTTCCACTTCTTGTAAGCTTCTTTTTTATGTTTAATATCCGCAAGGATTCCACTGTTAAGCCAAGCTGGTCACCTGCCATATTTACTATTCTTTCGACACATCGGGATGGTTTGTCCCTGTAACCTCAATAGGGATTCTTTGAAATACAGCCAGCTTTCCTGGACTCCTTTCCCCCTCATGTTATTCCCCCAGGGGATCCTACCATCTGTTCCCTAAGGGAGTCGAAGTCTGCTTTCCTGAAGTCCACGGTCCGTATTCTGCTCCTTACCTTTCTTCCCTGTGTCAGGATCCTGAACTCGACCAACTCATGGTCACTGCCTCCCAGATTCCTATCCACTTTTGTTTCCCCTACTAATTCTTCCCGGTTTGTGAGCAGCAGGTCAAGAAAAGCTCCCCCCTAGTTGGCTCCTCCAGCACTTGCACCAGGAAATTGTCCCCTACAGTTTCCAAAAACTTCCTGGATTGTCTGTGCACTGCTGTAGTGCTCTCCCAGCAGATATCAGGATGATTAAAGTCGCCCATGAGAACCAGGGCGTGCGATCTAGTAGCTTCCGCGAGCTGCCGAAAGAAAGCCTCATCCACCTCATCCCCCTGGTCCGGTGGTCTATAGCAGACTCCCACCACTACATCACTCTTGTTGCTCACACGTCTAAACTTAATCCAGAGACACTCAGGTTTTTCTGCAGTTTCGTACCGGAGCTCTGAGCAGTCATACTGCTCCCTTACATACAGTGCTACTCCCCCACCTTTTCTGCCCTCCTGTCCTTCCTGAACAGTTTATAACCATCCATGACAGTACTCCAGTCATGTGAGTTATCCCACCAAGTCTCTGTTATTCCAATCACATCATAATTCCTTGCCTTCACCAGGACCTCCATTATGCTCTGTCCTTTTTATTTTCTTCACTAACATTTAACTTTCACTTTTTAAAGGATGCCTTTTTGCCTCTCACTGCTTCTTTTACACACTCACCTATAGCATCAGCTTCTGGCTACTGATGGAGACAACGTACAAGATGATAAGAAACTATCTTCTGATGTGGTGTGGCAATTGTTATATTCCTGTTTCTTTACAATGTTTTAAAATGATCATTAACTTAGTCCTCGAAGAGTGGGGCAGGAGACTGAGTTTGCTTCTTGGACATTTTAAGGTGAACTGGCTGAATACTGATTCTAGTTATTCTGGTATATTTGTATATTGTTATTACTTTTCTTTATTGAGATAGCTGCATGGAATGGAGGAAAGGAAGTGGGGAAATCAGATGTTCATCAGAGAATTCATCCTTCTGGGATTGGAGAATCTCCCTGAACTGCAAGTTCTTCTCTTCCTCCTGTTCCTAGTGATCTACATTGTGACCATGGTTGGGAACATTCTCATCATTGCCCTAGTTGTGGCTAATCGACACCTTCATACCCCCATGTACTTCTTCCTGGGGAACTTGTCCTGCCAGAGACCTCCTACAGTTCCATCATCCTGCCCAGGATGCTGGCCAGTCTGCTGACCGGGGACAGAAACATTTCTGTTAGTGACTGCATCACGCAACTTCATTTTTTTGGTTTCCTGGCAGCTACAGAATGTTACCTCCTAGCAACGATGTCTTATGATCGGTATCTGGCGATATGCAAACCACTGCATTATGCCATCCACATGAATGGTAGGAACTGCCTCTGGCTGGCATCTGGGTCTTGGATCAGTGGATTTCTGGGCAGTACAATGATGACATTTTTGGTATCACAATTAACTTTCTGTGGCCCAAATGAAATTGACCATTTCTTTTGCGATTTCACCCCAATGATTAAACTCTCCTGCAGTGACATCAGCCTGACCTGGGAAGCAAAAGTGACATCAGCCTGACCTGGGAAGCAAAAGTGACATCAGCCTGACCTGGGAAGCAAAAGTGGATGGGAATCTGGGAGGCAGTGACCATGTGTTGGTTGAGTTCAGGATCCTGACACAGGGAAGAAAGGTAAGCAGCAGGATACGGACCCTGGACTTCAGGAAAGCAGACTTCGACTCCCTCAGGGAACAGATGGGTAGGATCCCCTGGGGGACTAACATGAAGGGGAAAGGAGTCCAGGAGAGCTGGCTGTATTTCAAGGAATCCCTGTTGAGGTTACAGGGACAAACCATCCCAATGAGTCGAAAGAATAGTAAATATGGCAGGCGACCAGCTTGGCTTAATGGTAAAATCCTAGCAGATCTTAAGCATAAAAAAGAAGCTTACAAGAAGTGGAAGGTTGGACATATGACCAGGGAAGAGTATAAAAATATTGCTCGGGCATGTAGGAATGAAATTAGGAGGGCCAAATCGCACCTGGAGCTGCAGCTAGCGAGAGATGTTAAGAGTAACAAGAAGGGTTTCTTCAGGTATGTTGGCAACAAGAAGAAAGCCAAGGAAAGTGTGGGCCCCTTACTGAATGAGGGAGGCAACCTAGTGATGGAGGATGTGGAAAAAGCTAATGTACTCAATGCTTTTTTTGCCTCTGTCTTCACGAACAAGGTCAGCTCCCAGACTGCTGCGCTGGACATCACAACATGGGGAGGAGGTGGCCAGCCCTCTGTGAAGGAAGAGGTGGTTAGGGACTATTTAGAAAAACTGGACGTGCACAAGTCCATGGGGCCGGATGCGTTGCATCCGAGAGTGCTAAAGGAACTGGCAGCTGTGATTGCAGAGCCATTGGCCATTATCTTTGAAAACTCGTGGCGAACGGGGGAAGTCCCGGATGACTGGAAAAAGGCTAATGTAGTGCCAATCTTTAAAAAAGGGAAGAAGAAGGATCCTGGGAACTACAGGCCAGTCACCCTCACCTCAGTCCCCAGAAAAATCATGGAGCAGGTCCTCAAAGAATCAATCCTGAAGCACTTACATGAGAGGAAAGTGATCAGGAACAGTCAGCATGGATTCACCAAGGGAAGGTCATGTCTGACTAATCTAATCGCCTTCCATGATGAGATTACTGGTTCTGTGGATGAAGGGAAAGCAGTGGATGTATTGTATCTTGACTTTAGCAAAGGTTTTGACACCGTCTCCCACAGTATTCTTGTCAGCAAGTTAAGGAAGTATGGGCTGGATGAATGCACTATAAGGTGGGTAGAAAGTTGGCTAGATTGTCGGGCTCAACGGGTAGTGATCAATGGCTCCATGTCTAGTTGGCAGCCGGTGTCAAGTGGAGTGCCCCAGGGGTCGGTCCTGGGGCCGGTTTTATTCAATATCTTCATAAATGATCTGGAGGATGGTGTGGATTGCACTCTCAGCAAATTTGCGGATGATACTAAACTGGGAGGAGTGGTAGATACGCTGGAGGGCAGGAATAGGATACAGAGGGACCTAGACAAATTGGAGGATTGGGCCAAAAGAAATCTGATGAGGTTCAATAAGGATAAGTGCAGGGTCCTGCACTTAGGACGGAAGAACCCAATGCACAGCTACAGACTAGGGACCGAATGGCTAGGCAGCAGTTCTGCAGAAAAGGACCTAGGGGTGACAGTGGACGAGAAGCTGGATATGAGCCAGCAGTGTGCCCTTGTTGCCAAGAAGGCCAATGGCATTTTGGGATGTATAAGTAAGGCCATAGCGAGCAGATCGAGGGACGTGATCGTCCCCCTCTCTTCGACATTGGTGAGGCCTCATCTGGAGTACTGTGTCCAGTTTTGGGCCCCACACTACAAGAAGGATGTGGATAAATTGGAGAGAGTCCAGCGAAGGGCAACAAAAATGATTAGGGGTCTGGAACACATGAGTTATGAGGAGAGGCTGAGGGAACTGGGATTGTTTAGTCTGCAGAAGAGAAGAATGAGGGGGGATTTGATAGCTGCTTTCAACTACCTGAGAGGTAGTTCCAGAGAGGATGGTTCTAGACTATTCTCAGTGGTGGAAGAGGACAGGACAAGGAGTAATGGTCTCAAGTTGCAGTGGGGGAGGTTTAGGTTGGATATTAGGAAAAACTTTTTCACTAGGAGGGTGGTGAAACACTGGAATGCGTTGCCTAGGGAGGTGGTGGAATCTCCTTCCTTAGAAGTTTTTAAGCTCAGGCTTGACAAAGCCCTGGCTGGGATGATTTAATTGGGTATGGGTCCTGCTTTTGAGCAGGGGGTTGGACTAGATGACCTCCTGAGGTCCCTTCCAACCCTGATATTCTATGATTCTATGATTCTATGACCACCCTGGTGACTCAGATACTTTCTTCCACTGAAACCCTGATCCCGTTTCTTTTAACCATGACATCCTGTGTTTGCATCATGATCACCATTCTTAGGATCCCTTCCACCAGCAGGAGGCAAAAGGCCTTTTCCACCTGCTCCTCTCACCTTGACGTGGTCACAATTTTTTATGGCACCATAATTATTGTCTATGTGATGCCAAAAAACAGTACACAGAGAGCTGAGCAAAGTGTTCTCCATCTTCTACACCATCGTTGCTCCCCTGGCCAACCCCCACATCTACAGCCCGAGAAACAGAGAGGTCAAGGAGGCCCTGAGAAAAGTTTGCTCTAAGTATCTTGCATTCACGTGTTTTAATGCATTGGAATAAATCAGTCTGGATTTATTAGCCAGGAAGCACTATTTAGGACACATCTAGCTCTGGCCAACCCCCTCATCTACAGCCTGAAAAACAATGAGGTCAAGGAGGCCTTCAGAAAAGCTCTCAGTAAACTCATTGCACAAAATTCTCAGCACCGTCTCTGTAGAAGTAAATAGAGCTATGCTGGTTCAACCAGCTGATTGGCTGCTCCATGGTGATCACAAGACATCAGATGGGATTCATTAAATGAGAATTAATCCCTATGGTTTAAAAAGTCTGGTTGGGCTGCAACTAGGTTGATGAACACTCAAACCATCCGGCACCATCATAAAAGAATGTTGGGATGTATTGAGTTCTCAGACAGCTGCATCGACTTTAGGACAGGTGTTTGCTTCACTTCGCACCTGTGGGATGCATGGGGTGGTTTGTGGGGGGTAGTGGGTGTCTCAGGGGTGCAAAGGAGGCTAAATAATGAATCCCACCATGTGGAGGATCTGAAATGGAGTAGATAAATCTGACCAAGATTGCAACAGACAAGATCCATTCTAGGGTTGAAGGTGCTAAAATATATAACTCAGTGAAAACATCATTTACCGATGGCTGTCTGTCAGGGTTTCCTCCCCACTCTGAATTCTAGGGTACAGATGTGGGGACCCACATGAAAGACCCCCTAAGCTTATTTTTACCAGCTTAGGTTAAAAACTTTCCCAAGGTACAAACTTTGCCTTGTCCTTGAACAGTATGCTGCCACCACCAAGTGATTTAGACAAAGAACAGGGAAAGGACCACTTGGAGTTCCTCTTCCCCCAAAATATCCCCCCAAGTGCTTACACCCCCTTTCCTGGGGAGGCTTGAGTATAAACAAGATGAGCACAAACCAGCCTTGGATTTTTAAGACTCAAAAAACCCAGTCGGATTCTTAAAAAACAGAACCTTATTAGAAGGACAAAACAAAAACAAAAATAAGAGGACAACTCTGTAAGATCAGAATGGAAGATAATCTTACAGGCAGTCAGATTCAAAATATAGAGAACCCCTCTAGGCAAAACCTTAAGTTAGAAAAAGACACAAAAACAGGTATATACATTTCCTCCAGCACAGCGAATTTCACAAGCCAAAACAAAGAAAACCTAATGCATTTTCTAGCTAGATTACTTACTAACTTTACAGGAGTTGGAGGGCTTGCATCCTTGAACAGTTCCCAGCAAAGGTATCACACAGACAGACTGTCAAGGTTCCTCCCCCACTCTGAACTCTAGGGTACAGATGTGGGGACCTGCATGAAAAACCTCCTAAGCTTATCTTTACCAGCTTAGGTCAAAACTTCCTCAAGGTACAAAATATTCCACCCGTTGCCCTTGGATTGGCCGCTACCACCACCAAACTAATACTGGTTACTGGGGAAGAGCTGTTTGGACGCGTCCTTCCCCCCAAAATACTTCCCAAAACCTTGCACCCCACTTCCTGGACAAGGTTTGGTAAAAAGCCTCACCAATTTGCCTAGGTGACTACAGACCCAGACCCTTGGATCTTAAGAACAATGAACAATCCTCCCAACACTTGCACCCCCCCTTTCCTGGGAAATGTTGGATAAAAAGCCTCACCAATTTGCATAGGTGACCACAGACCCAAACCCTTGGATCTGAGAACAATGAAAAAGCATTCAGTTTTCTTACAAGAAGACTTTTAATAAAAATAGAAGTAAATAGAAATAAAGAAATCCCCCCTGTAAAATCAGGATGGTAGATATCTAACAGGGTAATTAGATTCAAAAACATAGAGAACCCCTCTAGACAAAACCTTAAGTTACAAAAAGATACACAGACAGAAATAGTTATTCTATTCAGCACAGTTCTTTTCTCAGCCATTTAAAGAAATCATAATCTAACATATACCTAGCTAGATTACTTACTAAAAGTTCTAAGACTCCATTCCTGGTCTATCCCTGGCAGAAAACCAGCATATAGACAGACACACAGACCCTTTGTTTCTCTCCCTCCTCCCAGCTTTTGAAAGTATCTTGTCTCCTCATTGGTCATTTTGGTCAGGTGCCAGCGAGGTTACCTTCAGCTTCTTAACCCTTTACAGGTAAGAGGAGCTTTCCCCTGGCCAGGAGGGATTTCAAAGGGGTTTACCCTTCCCTTTATATTTATGACACAGACAAAAGCCTTTCCCCCCCCTCCAGATTTGAAAGTATCTTGTCCCCTCATTGGTCATTTTGGGTCAGGTGCCAGCCAGGTTACCTGAGTTTCTTAACCCTTTACAGGTAAAAGGACTTTGCCTCTGGCCAGGAGGGATTTTATAGCATTGTATACAGAAAGGTGGTTACCCTTCCCTTTATTTTTATGAAAATGTCCATGGTGGTTGTCTATGTAGCATTTTAATATTTTGACTAATATTTCCATTATAATGAAACAAAAACAAAGCAAAGTATCAGTCTTATTTATTGTGTCTGTCTTTCCTTTCAGTTAATGCACTTCTCATAATATCTGCAGTTATGAGCATTCATTTTCAGACATCAGTTTTGGCAGCAGAGAAATCAAGACTGATCAAAGGTCAACAAGCAAAACAAAATGACACACACAACACAAACATAAAATCTTCCCTCTTTTCTTCACATTACAATCCACCAGCTCAAGCCAGCTTAGACTTCAGTAAGCATTTAGCAAGTAGCATGATGGTCTAAATCAATGGTTTTCAACCAGTAGTTTGTGGACCTCTCGGGGTCTGCAGACTATATCTAAGATTTTCAAAAGGGGTCACACCTCCATTTGAATTTTTTTAGTGGTCTGCAAATGGAAAAAAAATTGAAAACCACTGATCTATATACAAGGCTCTTGTTTTGAGGTCGGGAAACACCAGCTTCAAATCCTTAGCCAAATCTAGCTGTTAGTAGGAAAGTTATTGCATGATGAGAGATCTCTTCACGGATATACTCTGTGTTTGACATAGGAATCGCTTAGTGAAATTCTACAGCCTCGTAGGGGTCCTTTCTTCTGCTAAAATTGACAGGTGAAGTTGTGTCTTGGCTTTTACTTCAATAGGACCAAGATCTCATGTACTGCCCACTGAACAGAGCCTGGCCCATTGACCAAATCATGGGAGTGAAAGTTAGGAGAGTTGGGAACACATTCTGGGTGTGACACATATGGAATAATTTATTAATCCCATATCATGTTGGCCTTGTTGTACAATGGGGTTTTCTGCCCAAATGTTTTTGATTCAGGTGCTTCTCAGTGGAGGTGAGGGGGAGTGATTCAGGATGGTTCAGGCAAGACATAAAAACAAACACCTGACATGCTTGGCTTTTGGGGAGAGGTATCAGCATACATTGAGTAGTATGATTCCTGGACCCATCTCAATCTTGACTGACCTGGGGAGAGGAAAAATTGCTGCCCAAAGGCCTGCCTGTACCTCCCTACACATGCTTGGGGTGGGACTGATGCCATGACCTTAGCACTGATTAACCAGGGTGCATGCCAAGAGGGGTGTGAAACATTTGATGGGGGTATGGAAAAGTTTGCCTGAGTGTCTGAAAAAGTTTGACAACTTGGGATCACCTAAATTATTATCCTGGAATGGTTGATAGGGAGCAACAGAGCGTAATGATGGGGAAGGGGTGGCTATACTGTATAATGGAAACTAGGGGCAGCAGAGAGTAGGGGCAGGGAAGGGGCAGCTATACTCTATAATGGGCACGAGAGACAGTTGGGGGTGAGGGATGGGAAAGGATCAACCATCTCACCAATTTAAGTGCATTTAGGATCAGATTCTGACCTCAATTCCAGCTGAATATGGAACTCTGAAGTCAAAGCCTTTCCTTCCTGTTTCCAACAGTCTAACTAAGGTCAGAATCTGGCCTGTTATCACTGACATTGTACATACTGTTACATTTTCATTCCATCCAACCATTATAACATAGACAAATATCCTTCCAAGCATTAAAATCATGATTCATCATTATATTTCATGTTCTCCCCACATAGTCTTTCGTGAAATAAGGATGAGTGGGAATTGTTGCTAGCAAAGCTTTGATGCACAACATTATTCCAAATGGAGGTAGACTGGGTCCATGTTAAAGTATTTTAGATTAGGTATTTCTGTTTGGTTAGTTGGGAAGAACAATTGTCTACTTTGTTTTGTAGTGAGAAATATAAAGATAACCTTATTCATCCCCAAGAGCTGGAGAAAACAAACCAATTCTCTTCAGGGAAAGAGATGACAACAAGAAGATGCTTTCAAAGAAGCATCCCACAGCAAATGGTAGCTTCTACATAGCTGGGGTATGTAGTATTCCAATGTGCAAAGGCAATAATGATATAGACTATGGATAAAATGTTCAAAACACCTAAGTGATGTATGTGCTTAAGTCCTATTGTAAATCAATGGGATCTAGGATATATGCAGTTGTGTCTTTTCTAAAGCCCCACCAGGCCTGATGTTGACCTAGGAATACCTAGCATCTTTAGATGCCCTCACTGTGGTGTTGTGTATATTACTCTGATTCCCCTTAAATTACTACCCACAATTGATAGAGGAATCCTTAGGGCTGCTGCAGTTCTTTCGATCTTCTGTGTTCACAGGACTTTGAGCCATATCAAAGCAGTCCTGTAGGCTCAATAGGAAAGCAAGCCAAAATCATCAAAGTTAATAATTTTGGCACTGTCCCTGAAGGGTCTGTGGAAAGGTGCCTTACCTTTTCCATCCTGCCTGTTTTTTTTTAAACAGTCGCCTGTTGAGTTAACCCCATATTGTCATACAGAAAACAGTGTCAGTAACGAGGCCAACATACAACATTAGTAAATTATTACACAGCAGCTCCAGATCCATGCTCTAGTTTCACACCAGGTTCCTGGGATGCAGGGATCATTGAGTGAGACTCTCTGCCCTTGTTTGAATGGGAGGTCAGATTAGATGCACATAATGGTTCCTTCTGGCTTTTAAATATAAGGATCTATGAACAAATGAAAGCTACCGATGGAGATGGTGCTTATTTCAGTGGTTTCTTAAGAGTGAACCAAAATTGCCAAGACTATGATAGGGAACAAGACATTGATTGATTGCCTTTCAGATTCAAAAACACAGCTCAGGGTATCACGTTTTAGTGTTACCTAAATGAGTTAGCTCAGTGTCACCAAATTCTCACAAAAGCCACAAATCGATTGAGAGATTTCCTCAAAGCCTCCTTGACCTCTTTGTTTCTCAGGCTGTAGATGAGGGGGTTGAGCATTGGAGTCAGGACTGTGTAGAAGACAGAGAACACTTTGTTCAGGTTTCTCAGTGTATGTGTTTTTGGTACGACATACACCATGATTAGGGTCCCGTAGAAGGTTGTAACTACAATCAAGTGAGAGGAGCAGGTGGAAAATGCCCTTTGCTTCCCAGTAGTGGATGGGATTCTTACGACAGTGGCTATGATACAGATATAGGATGTCAGGGTTAATAGAAATGGGGGAAAGATATCTATGGAAGCAAAACAGAAAGCAACAAGTTCTATCAAGTAGGTATCACTGCAGGACAGTTGGACCACTGGGGTAAAGTCACAGAAGAAATGGTCAATTTTACTGGGGCCACAAAAAGTTAATTGTGACATCAAACATATTAATATGGTGACAACCACAAAGGCAATGATGCAAGACCCTGCTGCTAACTGGAGGCAAAACTTGCCATTCATAACAGTTCCATAATGCAGTGGTTTACATATAGCTAAATACCGATCATAAGACATCACAGATAAGAGGTAACATTCTGCAGCTGCCAGGCCACCAAAGAAATAATACTGTACAAAACAACCACTAACAGAAATGGTTCTGTCCCCAGTCAGGAGACTGGCCAGCACCCTGGGCAGGATGGTGGAGATGTAGCAGGTCTCCAAGCAGGACAAAATCCCCAGGAAGAAGTACATGGGGGTATGAAGGCACTGATCAGCCACAACTAATGCTGCAATGAGGATGTTTCCAGCCAGGGTCACAATGTAGATCAGTAGAAAGAGCAGGAAGAGAAAGCTCGTCAGTTCAGGGAGGTCTCCAAAGCCCAGGAGGATGAATTGCTTGACGGCCGTTTCATTTCCTAGTTCCGTGTCTGCCATGGGTTCTACCTTTGGAAGAGAAAACTGAACTGGCAGCTGAAAAACATCAGGGTACTTTTCAATGTACTGCTTCTATTTCATTGCACAAAGGCTTGGTCCCCCATATCCCCTTGTGGTGATTTGTCCGAATGGCTGATGCATCATCTGACCTTCTGCTTTGGATCATGTATATTCCTGTTTCCCACCTTCACCAAGAAAAGATCAAAGAAATTCTCTACTGATCCATACCCCTGACAGAACTCTGAAAGTTTCGGTTTTTTATCCTCAGTGGTACCCTAAACTCCTATTATTTTACAGCAGAAACAATATCCTAGGCTGGGATTTCACTTCTGATGATGTTTGCTTTTTTTCCCCCTTGTTTCAGGAAATAGACATTAATAAGAACATAAGAATGGCCCTACTGGGTCAGACAAAAGGTCCATCTAGCCCATTATCCTGTCTTCCAAGAGTGGCCAGTGCCAGGTTCCCCAAAGGGAATGAACAGAACAGGTAATCATCAAGTGATCCATCCCCTGTTGCTCATTCCCAGCTTCTGGCAAACAGAGGCTAGGGAAACCATTCCTGCCCATCCTGGCTAATAGCCATTGATGGACCTATCCTCCATGAATTTATATAGTTCTTTTTTGACCCCTGTTATGGTCTTGGCCTTCACAACATTGTCTGGCAAGGAGTTCCACAGGTTGACTGTGCACTGTGTGAAGAAATACTTCATTTTCTTCGTTTTATACCTACTGCCTATTAATTCATTAGACAGGGCCATCCCCAGCCATTTTGGTGCCCTACACAGCCCCCCTGCGGGCTGTGGGGGGGGGCAGGCCTCCTGGGGGGGCAGGAGCAGGCTTGGGGGGCAGGAGGGAAACTGCGCCCCTCAACACACCGGCAGCGTGGAGTGGGCTGGGGCTGGGTTGCTCCACTTACTGCCGCTGGTGAGTGCAGGTCCAACCCCTGCTGCAGTCCTCAGGGGAGTGGGGGCTAGGTTGGGGCAGCGCAGGGGTGGGAAGAGGTGGGGCTGGGGTGTAGCAGGGGCGGAGGCCATGGTGAAGAGGCAGAGCAGGGGGCTGGAGCAACACCCAGCTGCATAGGGCACCAGGAAATTTGGTGCCCCAAATTTCCTGATGCGCTACTCAGCAGTGTACTTTGAGTATGGGTAGGGGCGGCCCTGTCATTAGTTGACCTCTAGTTCTTGTATTATAAGAAGTAGTAAACAACATTATCTACTTTCTCTACACCAGTCATGATTTTATAGACCTTAATCATATTTCCCCTTAGCCATCTCTTTTCCAACCTGAAAAGTCCCAGTCTTATTAATCTCTCCTCATACGGAAGCCGTTCCATACCCCTAATAATTTTTCTTGCCCTTCTCTGAACTTTTTCCAAGTCCAATATATCTTTTTTGAGATGGAACGACCACATCTGCAGGCAGTATTCAAGATGTGGGCGTCCCAAGGTTTTATATAGAGCTAACATTATTTACTGTCCTATTATCTATCCTTTTCTTAATTATTCCCAGCATTCTGTTCCCTTTTTTGACTACCACTGCACACTGAGTGGATGTTTTCAGAGAATTATCCACAATGACTCCAAGATCTCTTTCTTGAGTGGCAACAGCTAATTTAGACCCCCATCATTTTGTATGTATAGTTGGGATTATACTTTCCAATGTGCATTACTTTCCATTTATCAACATTAAATTTCATCTGCCATTTTGTTGCCCAAGTCACCCAGTTTTGAGAGATCCTTTTGTAGCTCTTCACAGTCTGCCTTTGTCTTAACTATCTTTAGTAATTTTGTAACATCTGCAAATTTGGGCACCTCACTTTTTACCTCTTTTTCTAGATGATTTATGAATATTTTGAATAGGACTCATCCCAGAACAGACCCCTGGAGGACACCACTATTTACCTCTCTCCATTCTGAAAACTGACCATTTATACCTACACTTTGTTTCCTATCCTTTAACCAGTTACCAATAAATTTACCATTTACCATTATATACTAATAACCCTTAATGTCATCCATTTTTAAAAGAAGTATCGGACACAACTCTTCTAAGCTATAGAGTTGACTTCTCAATCCTGATCTCTTTCTTTATCTCCCTATCTCTCCCTTTTAATACACTGATTTCTCTCTTCACCATTTTTGAAGTGTTGATCATTTTTATACTTAGGCATTATTAAATGGAACATGGGAACTGTCATACTAAAGAAGATCAGAGGAGTGTTTTGTTCAGTGTCCTGTCTCTCACAATTGACTGATCCTTTCTCCCAAGGAAATGCTGGTTTTTAGTTGAAAAAAAAGTTAAAATATCAAAACATTTTAAAAAAAATTCATTTGTCAGTTATTTTTGCTTTGACCACTGAACTGGCTGAAAATTACTGAACATCTTTTAACCCCAAACCAAAATATTTTCTGGTTTTGCCTCAAAAATTTCTCTCTTATTTTGTGTTCTTGGTGTTCCAAGTAAAAGTGAAAGACTTTTGCAGGAAAGCAGACCCTTTTGGAGAAAGCTGTTTTTTATCAAAACCTCAGTTTTCCAGTCTAGAAAACTTTGGATGGAAAATTTTGGACCAGTCTTAATGTCAACACAAAAGTTGGATTTTGATTTGAATCATCTGAATATGCCCAAATACATTAGATAATCTATAGTTTCATAAGAGAAATAAATACCTTTTTTTCAGGTCTTAAAGCAATGTATATCTCTCTGGGACAATGAAGAAATGTGTTATATAATTCTGTTGCTTCCTCAGGAGCATTTGATACTGGTCACCATCAAACAGAAGCTACTGATTATATGGACCACTGAACTGCTCCGTTCTGGATCCATTCCTATGTTCCTGGTCACCTATAGGATCTTCCTCTTATTATGGTAGGAGAATTTTAGGACTTAAGTGTTAATGAAGACATTTGACCTCCTGCCTGTGACATCTTCATGTCCAGAGTGTGTCTGGACCCCTTTTAGCTACCAACAATGTTGCTTGGTGTTACTATGAAGTGTAACATATGAAGCTGCCCACAGCTTCTCTTCTCACATAAGAGTTATAAACAAACTCATGTCTGCTCCTTCTAATTCTTCAGTCTCTGCAGATTTATATTTATCAGACTTGGGTTAATTGACTCATAGATTATATGACTAGAAAGGATCACGGTGATGATCTAGTCTGACCTTGCATCTCATAAGATATATCTACAGTGCACTGTAAACCCAGGTCTCAGTGTTTCCATGCCTGCACTTGAGCATCCAGACTGCACTGCTTACAATGCCTGGGCCTGAAATTATGTGCAGTCTGGACATACAGGCATAGGACTTTCCTGAATTCATTCCTCTTTGAACTAGAGGAGATCTTTTAGAAAACCGAGACAAATATATGTTAGCCCTTTTCTACTTTTTCCCTTTACAGTAACTCCTCGCTTAACTTTGTAGTTTTGTTCTTGAAAAATGCTACTTTAAGCGAAACAATGTTAAGCGAATCCAATTTCCCCATAAGAATTAATGAAAATAGGGGCGATTAGGTTCCAGGGATTTTTTTGTGTGCCTATATATGTACATATTTTTGTGCATATATATATGTACACACACACACACATATATACAGTATAAGTTTTAAACAAACAATTTAATACTGTACACAGCCATGCTGATTGTGAAGCTTGGTTGAGGTGGTGAAGTAAGAGGGTGGAAGAGGGTGGGATATTTCCCAGGGGATGTCTTGCTGCTAAATGATGAACTAGCACTCGGCTGAGCCCTCAAGAGTTAACACTTTGTTGTTAATGTAGCCTCACACTCTACAAGGCAGCAGGAATGGAAGGAGGAGAGTCAGCATGTCAGAGAAAGACAGAGACACACACCCTGTGTGTGAGAGAGAGACGTATTTCCCCTTAAAGTACGCTGACCCCACGCGAAGTACATAGCCTTTTTAAGTAGATAAGCAAATTGAGACAGCAAGCTCCCTCCGTCCTGAGTCCTCCCCTCTCCTCCCCCCCTCCCCCCCGCTGTGTGGAGATAAGGTACAGGAGCTGGGGGAGCAGGAGTGAAGGGAGGGGGACACCCTGACATTAGCACCCCTCTTCCCTCCACCCTCTGCACGGCAGCAGGAGGCTCCGGGGAGCAGCTCCAAGGCAGAGGGCAGGAGCAGCACAGGACAGTGGGGGGTGGGACACCTGAACTGCCGGCAATTGGTAGCCTGCTGGGCGGCTGCCGCGCAGGGAACTTAGGGGAGCTGATAGGGTGGCTGCCGGCCCACCCTGGCTCCGAACCTCCACCACCTCCAATGGCTGCTCTCCCTGCAAGCGGTGGACAATGGAGGCAGCTGCCAAACAATGTTATAAGGGAGCATTGCGCAACTTTAAACCAGCATGTTCCATAATAGATCATCAATGTAACAATGAAACAATGTTAACCAGGAAGACAATAAGTGAGGAGTTACTGTATCTCTTTTTCTTTTTTCTGTAGAAATTCAGGGTTGTGTCTCCATACCATGGTCAAGATATCCAGAAGGGACCAGAGAATTTGGGTGTTCTGCCTGAAATATGTTAAGGGCACCTGGTTTTCAGAATGTGCATCTTCAAGTTGTCTCAGTTCAATCTCCTTAAAACTTAGGTACCACAAAATGGTTAGAAAATTTTGAAATTCTTGGCCACTGCCCTGAGAACGTGATTACTTCCAGTGTGAATGCAAGCAGAAATGAGTCACTCCTGATTCATACTGATTTAAATGAGAGAACCTCACATATTGATTTATATGGGATTACACCAAGTCTGCTATTACAGCTAGAGTTTTCAGCTCAATGTTCTGGATTTAAAATATATATATATATATATATATATATATATATATATATATATATATAGACTCTGCAGGGAGTCTATAGTGATGAGAGAAATAAAGACAGACAGACAGACAGAGAAAAATGGGGGAGGAGAGAGGTGTATGAAAATTGTTAGATAGATAGATAGATAGATAGATAGATAGATAGATAGATAGATAGATAGAGCGGGTGTATGGGGAAAGAAAGAAAGAAAGAAAGAAAGAAAGAAAGAAAGAAAGAAAGAAAGAAAGAAAGAAAGAAAGAAAGAAAGAAAGAAAGAAAGAAAGAAAGAAAGAATCTAGCCCCATACACATCTATCTTTATATCTGTCTATCTATCTATCTCTGAACCCTTCTGTATTTTTTTCTGACCTTCTTGATATGTGTATCTTCTTTTAATTCAATTTCATATAATAATAGAATTATTCCTCATTTTAGTCTGGTCTATGGAATTATTCAGATCAGTCAATTATTCACATTCATCAACATTCCCAGTGATTCTGGAAAAGAAGAAGCATGATAAGACATAGTTTTGACACAGCACATTGAATATACCTAGCCTGTTTAAGATCATTTTCCCCACCACCTCAGTGAAGTGGCTGGAGTAGCGTTTAGGGAAGCCTTAGCTCACATTTGCTACTTCAAAATCCCATGATTTAAATAAAACAGAAATGGTGGAAATGGTTTACCTTTAAATCTGTTTCACGCGAGGCTGATTTTCGGCTGCTGCCCCTTTCCCTAGTGATTCAGAGACCAGGAAACTGGTTCTGCAATTTATCTTCTACCATCATCTGCTTCACGTTCTTTAACAGTGCCAGGAAAGAGATCTACTCTAATTGTTCTGTATGGTGCTGTTTTCCTCGTGCCCAGTTCCTACAAGAGAGACCCTCTCAAGATTTCGCTTTTATCCTGTGGGATAGGCGACATCTCCCTTGATGCTTACATTGATTAATGAGAAGGAAAACTCAATAACATGCTAGCACTGTCGACGGTACAAACACCAGAGAGAATGGAGACAAATTTCTATCCTCCAAGGAAATGGCCTTCCTTACTACATGCAGGTGATGAGGTCACTGGTCACCTCCAATTATGGTGCCACAGTCCAAGAAGAGATGCTTACAAGAAACCTATTGCAGATTTTCCCACCCAATCGCTGTTTAGGAGACTCTTTAAAAAAACAGAGTGGAGTCCCTCACCCATGTCTTCAGGATGGCCAGAGAAAGGGAGGGTGTGACACCTGGTTATGTACTCAGTGTAAGATACCAGTGAATGGTTGGGATTTTGTGAGATGCTGCTGACTTTCAAATGGACCTGTGCTCTTAAATCACGTAGAAACTCATGAAAATCCCACACATTGTATCTTCTGTTCCACCCTGGGAAGGATGAGAGAGGACATTCAGGCTGGAAGTTTTTAGTAAAACCATAGTGTATTTGATTCCATTTACAATTTACCTCTATGACTTTAATTACCCTCTCTTTCAATATTTGTTCTAAGAGCTTACAAACAATTGAGATCAAACTAACAGGCCGGTAGTTTCCTGAATTATCCCCCCCCCCCTTTTCTTAAATATAGGTTCTATATTTACAGTTCTCCAGTCATAGGGTAAGATGCCTGAGTATCTCAAGTCTCACTGTCTTGATTTAAACTGAGAACCATCCACTCTTCATTTTGACTGAGGGTTTCTGCACTCCAGTTTGATCTGAGTTCACAGTATGGTGGTGTGCGGGAGGAATGGAGGGCATCTAGCTGGTTTCATGTGTGATTTTAAGGTCCCTAAAGAACTGCCTTGACCAATGTGGGTCTCACTATCTGCATCCAGTGGGAAAGTTGTAAGTTGACTTCTCAACTTTGTCATGTCTCTCTTACCTCCAGACTGGCCAAGTGCAGTATATTCTTGGTGTGCTAAGAGCCCCTCGGTGCCAACTTGCAGAGGACCCACTGTGCAGCGACTCATATTAGTCATACTCACTACATCTAACACTTTGCTGTCATTATTACCTCTTCGCATAACACGAGACCCAGGGTCACCCAATGAAAATAGTAGGCAGCCAGTTTAAAACAAACATAAGGAAGTAGTTCCTCGCACAATGCAGTCAACCTGTGGAACTCATTGCCAGGGGATGTTGTGAAGGCCAAAAATATAACTGGGATTAGATAAGCAGATGGAGGATAGGTCATCAATGGCTATTAGCCAGGATGGTCTGGAACACAACCCCATGCTCTTTGTGTCTCTAGCCTCCAATTGCCAGAAACTGGGATGGATCACTCGATAATTATCCTGTTCTGTTCATTCCCTCTGAAGCATCTGGCACCAGTCACTGTTGGAAGACAGAATACTGGGCTAGATAGACCATTATTCTCCCCCAGTATGGCTGTTTTTATGTTCTTATGTGATAATATTTATGTATAAAGAAAGTCATGTGAAGTATCAAATGAAAGATGGTGACATGTTGGCCATTAATATCATTGCATTATGGATGGATGGTGTGTAAAGAATAATCAATGTGTGCTGGAAATATGTTCCTGTAATGTGTTTTGGAGGAAGAGTTGGGAAACATGCTTGTCCTGGACAAAGGAATGTTGATTTGCCTGCGTCTCGATCGTAAATCAAGCAGGATGCGCTAGAGACAATGGGCATTTCATTTGTAAACCCCAGTTATCAGGAGGTTAAGGAAACTGCATGGCACTAAAACACCAGAGGACACACCACAGTCAGAACCCAGGGGGTCATCCTAACTCTTGAGACAAAGAAAATTAACTTTGGTGAATATAAGGAGAAACAAAAGGGCATCTTGTTATCCGTCACTGAGGGGGAAAAGAGGTCAGCGCTCTTTGCGTCTAGGAAAAGCCGTTCCTCAGCCATGTGGGTTGGTGACGCTATGAAGCAGCTGTAGGTGAGAAAAATGTCTTTGACAAGCATTATAACCTGTTGAGTTACATTTTAGTCATGAGAAGGCATGATTATATGTTTTGTTTTATTTGTAACCATTTTCTGTGTCTATGATCTCAGGATCCCTGAAATGTCTGTTCTTTGTTAATACACTTAATCTGGTTTTATTATACATTCATCTCAGTGCTGTTCTACTAAAGTGAGGTGGGCATGGTTGAGATACCCTCTGGGCCATAGATGCCAACTTCCTCTCTACCTCGGGGGAGCTCAATTTCTCCCCAAGCCCCCATCCCCTCCCCACCTCTTCTCCTCCTCTTTCCACCCCCTTCCCCAAGCATGCCCCATCCCCGCTCCTCCTCCTACCTCCCAGCACCTCCTGCATGCCATGGAACAGATTGTCATGGTGGACGTCTCCCATTCCCAGCTTCTGCTAAATCTCATTGCATTGATTATAAATTGCATTACACATTTTTGGATTGGCTTGGTTACTTTGCAGGAAAGAATTCCTGTGCAACATATATGAGTAACCCATAGATCAGTGGCTGGAGCACTCTGCAATACTGTGAGCCATCAAAGTTCAAATCCTTTCTCCCCAGGCATAGGGGGTATTGAACCTTGGTCTCCCACATGCCAGGTGAGTGCCCTCACCACTGGGCTAAAAGCTCTAAAGAGTGCAGTGTCACCACTGCCAACTGTATTGTGAAAGGCATCCTTCATTTCCTTTCCTTTGTGTTAAAAAGATCCCAGAAATGAAATGAAACGAAAGACACATTATGTTTGACACAAAACTAAATTACTATTGACATTTTCTATGCAACATTTTCTGGCATTTTTGATGCCCTTTGACCAAAACTGATTTTTAAAAATTATTTCTGAGAAATGAAAAATCAGTTATTCGCCCAGATCTAGTTTTAGCAACATTTCAGAATATCTTTTTGTCACAGTGGCATTCATTCACTGGACAGGTGACTTTTGCTGTGGGGCCCTATGATGGTTTCTATCGTCTTTCATATTATCATTGACCATATGGCCCGTATGATTCTGTGGTCATGCCTGCAAGTTCCTGGTCTCATTTCAGAGGGGTCAAGGGATTAGATAAGTATATGGAAAAGAAGAAGTTTGAAGTGCTGGAGAAAATGCCTAGAAGTGAGAGACTTAAGGAGAATAGTCTGTTTAGCTAATAAAATAGAAGACTGCGAGATGACTTGAATACCATATATAAGTACATTTCTGGGGAGACAACAAGAGTTACTAAGGGGCTCATTAATATAGTGGAGACAGACAGAACAAGACTAATGGTTAGAAGCTGAAGCCAGACAAATTCAAATGAAAAATAAGGCACAATTTCTAGCAATGAAGGACATTAACCATTGCAAAAAGAAAAAAAAAAAAAAAACAAGGAAAGTACTGGATTTTCCATCCCTTAACGTTTTGGATGCATTTTTGGAAGATATGACTTAGTTAAACACAAGTTATGCTTTAGTCAAATGCAAAAAATTTAAAGAAAATTAAAAAATCAGAGAAAATCCATGAGAATGATTAAACATTTTGAAAACCTGCCTTGTCGTGGTAGACTCAAGGAGTTCAATCCATTTAGATGAACAAAGAGAAGGTTAAGGAGACACTTGGTTATAGTCTGTAAGTATCTACATAGGGAACAAATATGTAATAGTTAGCTCTTCAATCTAGCAGAGAAAGTTCTAACACGATCCAATGGCTGGAAGTTGAAGCTAGACAAATTCAGACAGGAAATAAGTTACACATTTTTAACAGTGAGATTAACTAACCATTGGATAAATTTGCCAACCGTGGTTTTGGATTCCCCATCACAATTTTAAATCAAGATTGCATGTTTGTTTGTTTTTCTAAAAGATCTGCTCTAGAAATTATTTTGAGGATGTTCTCTGACCTGGGCTATATAAGAAGTCAGACTAGATGATCGCAACAGTCCTTTCTGGCCTTGGAATCTATAAATTATAAATTATTGGGCTCAACACAGGGGTAACTGGGTGAAATTTAATGGCCTGTTATTTCCCGGTTCTTTAGAAAGTCTTCCTAGTTGCTTTGGAAATCTCAGTCACAGTGGATTGTGGAGCTGTTGTCATTCCAGTGAACACACTGCCGGGGAGGTGCACATCACCTAGGGTAAAGGAGTCAGTAATCTGCATGCACATGGAAGCGTTTGCCTGGCACTGCAGGGGTCCGTATATATATTGGGATGCAGCAGTGCTAAAACACCACTGAGTGGTGGATACTTGCACAGCAGCTTCAGCATCTATAAGAGGAAGGATGATAGAAGTGGATGACGTTAAAGGACGGAGAGTAGAACAGGAACACATGATATAGTTATCCATCTCTATGCAGCAGACCGATGTTGTCATTAGTGTGGTATTATGGGGAGATGGTGCCAGGTATCCAGACAGTCCTACTCCGTACACTGTATTGTTAGTTACGTATCCAATACACTTGAAACAGAAAGAAGAAGGAAACACATGAGTAGGAATAACAGAGGGATACACAAGGAGGAAATTAAAGGAGAAGGGTGAGTCTGGAGGAAGTAAAGAGGCCACAATGAGTTGAGTGGAAATGCTTGCAATGTGGGCAAGGGTAGGGGAAGAAAGGGTATGGGAAGGGGGGAAACCCAGGCATACATCTAGCATGCCTTCTTTTGCAATATTAAATAGGTCATGAGCTAACATATCACAAGCACAGCCTTTAGCTTGTGACTTGGCCAGGATGACTATAGAGTCTGAGGTCTTTTCAATGATTTGGTAAAAATCCTTTATTGCTACATCAATTTCAGTAAGAGCATAGGATAAACCTGTGTTTGTATATCTAAGGGCTTGGGTGGTTTGACTTTTGACCCAAGAATTGTATGACCTTTCAGAGTTTAGGTTAAGTGTATTTAGTATAGAATTGGTGCTTCTAAAGAATCCTCCAATATCACCTAAGATGCTACATTTTTGTCTTTTGGCTGTGTGGGCCCGAATAACATACTGGTGCATTAGAAACTGTAGCTGATCCTGCAGCCATTGCAGGGAGCTGTGGTGCTCTGAGCATACATTTTGCAAGGGTGCCAAAAAATTGGATAAAACATATTTAAACTGAACAGAGACCATAAGGGCATCATCCAAAAGTGTTTTGTTGTGGTGTAAAGGCTGGGACTCACCCGGCGGTGCCTCCTGCTGGTCGTCGTCAGGAATTAGCTCGTCCAGCCACCGGAGCGCCCTCTGTACGTCCATCCAGGAGGAGGTCTCTGGAGGGTCCCGGGCTTCTTGTCGGTCTTGGACAGTTAGTTTTAGGGGGTGCAAGACTTCATTTAGGCCTTTGATATATTCCTGTGCAGTGTCAGAGATCAGGAGAGGGGAGCCGGGACTATACTTCCTTCCCCCAGTGACATAGTCATAACAGTGATGAGGTCAAAGTGAAACTCCTGTACTAGCTGGTTTCAGAGTAACAGCCGTGTTAGTCTGTATTCGCAAAAAGAAAAGGAGTACTTGTGGCACCTTAGAGATTAACCAATTTATTTGAGCATAAGCTTTCGTGAGCTACAGCTCACTTCATCAGAGGCATACTGTGGAAAGGGTAGAAGATCTTTTTATATACACACAAAGCATGAAAAAATACCTCCTCCCACCCCACTCTCCTGCTGGTAATAACAATGTGTATGATAATCAAGTTGGGCCATTTCCAGCACAAATCCAGGTTTTCTCACCCCCACCCCCCCCCACACACAAACCCAGTCTCCTGCTGGTAATAGCTTATCTAAAGTGACCACTCTCCTTACAATGTGTATGATAATCAAGGTGGACGATAAGAATGAGCTTTCAAAAATGGATACTCTCATAAAAAACAACCTTCCACACAAACTTCCTCGTGGCTGGACTTTACTAAAACTAGACAAGCCATTTACAATGCACACTTTGCTTCTCTACAAAAGAAAAAGGACACTAAACTTTCTAAACTACTACATGCCACAAGGGGCCACAGCAATGGTTCCCTCAACCCACCCAGCAATATTGTTAACCTATTCAACTATACTCTCAGCCCAGCAGAAGCAGCTGTCCTATCTCGGGGCCTCTCCTTCCGCCCCTCCACCCCCACGAACATGATACAGTTCTGTGGTGACCTAGAATCGTATTTTCGACCTCTCCAACTCAAGGAATATTTCCAACATACCTCTGAACAACATACTAATCCACAGAAACCTCCCTACCAACACAACAAAAAGAAGGACTTCTAGGTGGACTCCTCCTGAAGGTCGAAACAGCAGACTGGACTTCTACATAGAGTGCTTCCACCGACGTGCATGGGCTGAAATTGTGGAAAAGCAGCATCACTTGCCCCATAACCTCAGCCGTGTGGAACACAATGCCATCCACAGTCTCAGAAACAACTCTGACATCATAATCAAAAAGGCTGACAAAGGAGGTGCTGTTGTCATCATGAATAGGTCAGAATAGAATCATAGAATCATAGAATATAAGGGTTGGAAGGGACCCCAGAAGGTCATCTAGTCCAATCCCCTGCTCGAAGCAGGACCAATTCCCAGTTAAATCATCCCAGCCAGGGCTTTGTCAAGCCTGACCTTAAAAACCTCTAAGGAAGGAGATTCTACCACCTCCCTAGGTAACGCATTCCAGTGTTTCACCACCCTCTTAGTGAAAAAGTTTTTCCTAATATCCAACCTAAACCTCCCCCACTGCAACTTGAGACCATTACTCCTCGTTCTGTCATCTGCTACCATTGAGAACAGTCTAGAGCCATCCTCTTTGGAACCCCCTTTCAGGTAGTTGAAAGCAGCTATCAAATCCCCCCTCATTCTTCTCTTCTGCAGGCTAAACAATCCCAGCTCCCTCAGCCTCTCCTCATAACTCATGTGTTCCAGACCCCTAATCATTTTTGTTGCCCTTTGCTGGACTCTCTCCAATTTATCCACATCCTTCTTGAAGTGTGGGGCCCAAAACTGGACACAGTACTCCAGATGAGGCCTCACCAATGTCGAATAGAGGGGAACGATCACGTCCCTTGATCTGCTCGCTATGGCCCTACTTATACATCCCAAAATGCGATTGGCCTTCTTGGCAACAAGGGCACACTGCTGATTCATATCCAGCTTCTCGTCCACTGTCACCCCTAGGTCCTTTTCCGCAGAACTGCTGCCTAGCCATTCGGTCCCTAGTCTGTAGCTGTGCATTGGGTTCTTCCGTCCTAAGTGCAGGACCCTGCACTTATCCTTATTGAACCTCATCAGATTTCTTTTGGCCCAATCCTCCAATTTGTCTAGGTCCTTCTGTATCCTATCCCTCCCCTCCAGCGTATCTACCACTCCTCCCAGTTTAGTATCATCTGCAAATTTGCTGAGAGTGCAATCCACACCATCCTCCAGATCATTTATGAAGATATTGAACAAAACCGGCCCCAGGACCGACCCTTGGGGCACTCCACTTGATACCGGCTGCCAACTAGACATGGAGTCATTGATAACTACCCGTTGAGCCCGATAACCTAGCCAGGTTTCTACCCACCTTATAGTGCATTCATCCAGCCCATACTTCCTTAACTTGCTGACAAGAATACTGTGGGAGACCGTGTCAAAAGCTTTGCTAAAGTCAAGAAACAATACATCCACTGCTTTCCTTTCATCCACAGAACCAGTAATCTCATCATAAAAGGCGATTAGATTAGTCAGGCATGACCTTCCCTTGGTGAATCCATGCTGGCTGTTCCTGATCATTTTCCTCTCATGCAAGTGCTTCAGGATTGATTCTTTGAGGACCTGCTCCATGATTTTTCCAGGGACTGAGGTGAGGCTGACTGGCCTGTAGTTCCCAGGATCCTCCTTCTTCCCTTTTTTAAAGATTGGCACTACATTAGCCTTTTTCCAGTCATCCGGGACTTCCCCCATTCGCCACGAGTTTTCAAAGATAATGGCCAATGGCTCTGCAATCACAGCCGCCAATTCCTTCAGCACTCTCGGATGCAACTCGTCCGGCCCCATGGACTTGTGCACGTCTAGCTTTTCTAAATAGTCCCTAACCACCTCTATCTCCACAGAGGGCTGGCCATCTCTTCCCCATTTTGCGATGCCCAGCGCAGCAGTCTGGGAGCTGACCTTGTTAGTGAAAACAGAGGCAAAAAAAGCATTGAGTACATTAGCTTTTTCCACATCCTCTGTCACTAGGTTGCCTCCCTCATTCAGTAAGGGGCCCACACTTTCCTTGGCTTTCTTCTTGTTGCCAACATACCTGAAGAAACCCTTCTTGTTACTCTTGACATCTCTGGCTAGCTGCAGCTCTAGGTGCGATTTGGCCCTCCTGATATCATTCCTACATGCCCTAGCAATATTTTTATACTCTTCCCTGGTCATATGTCCAACCTTCCACTTCTTGTAAGCCTCTTTTTTATGTTTAAGGTCTGCTAGGATTTCACCATTAAGCCAAGCTGGTCTCCTGCCATATTTACTATTCTTTCGACTCATCGGGATGGTTTGTCCCTGTAACCTCAACAGGGATTCCTTGAAATACAGCCAGCTCTCCTGGACTCCTTTCCCCTTCAAGTTTGTCCCCCAGGGGATCCTGGCCATCCGTTCCCTGAGGGAGTCGAAGTCTGCTTTCCTGAAGTCCAGGGTTCGTATCCTGCTGCTTACCTTTCTTCCCTGCGTCAGGATCCTGAACTCAACCAACTCATGGTCACTGCCTCCCAGATTCCCATCCGCTTTTGCTTCCCCCACTAATTCTACCCGGATATGAACAAGAAGCTGCTCGGCAGCTCTCCAACACCACTTTCTACAAGCCGTTACCCTCTGATCCCACTGAGAGTTACCAAAAGAAACTACAGCATTTGCTCAAGAAACTCCCTGAAAAAACACAAGATCAAATCCGCACAGACACACCCCTGGAACCCCAACCTGGGATATTCTATCTACTACCATAAACCTGGAAATCCTGGGCGCCCCATCATCTCAGGCATTGGCACCCTGACAGCAGGATTGTCGGCTATGTAGACTCCTTCCTCAGGCCCTACGCTACCAGCACTCCCAGATACCTTCGAGACACCACTGACTTCCTGAGGAAACTACAATCCATCGGTGATCTTCCTGATAACACCATCCTGGCCACTATGGATGTAGAAGCCCTCTACACAAACATTCCACACAAAGATGGACTACAAGCCGTCAAGAACACTATCCCCGACAATGTCACGGCTAACCTGGTGGCTGAACTTTGTGACTTTGTCCTTACCCATAACTATTTTACATTTGGGGACAATGTATACCTTCAAATCAGCGGCACTGCTATGGGATCCCGCATGGCCCCACAGTATGCCAACATTTTTATGGCTGACTTAGAACAACGCTTCCTCAGCTCTCGTCCCCTAACGCCGCTACTCTACTTGTGCTATATTGATGACATCTTCATCATCTGGACCCATGGAAAAGAAGCCCTTGAGGAATTCCACCATGATTTCAACAATTTCCATCCCACCATCAACCTCAGCCTGGTCCAGTCCACACAAGAGATCCACTTCCTGGACACTACAGTGCTAATAAACGATGGTCACATAAACACCACCCTATACCAGAAACCTACTGACCGCTATTCCTACCTACATGCCTCCAGCTTTCACCCTGACCACACCACACGATCCATCGTCTACAGCCAAGCTCTGCGATACAACCGCATTTGCTCCAACCCCTCAGACAGAGACAAACACCTACAAGATCTCTATCAAGCATTCTTACAACTACAATACCCACCTGCGGAAGTGAAGAAACAGATTGATAGAGCCAGAAGAGTTCCCAGAAGTCATCTACTACAGGACAGGCCTAACAAAGAAAATAACAGAACGCCACTAGCCGTCACCTTCAGCCCCCAACTAAAACCCCTCCAACGCATTATTAAGGATCTACAACCTATCCTGAAGGATGACCCAACACTCTCACAAATCTTGGGAGACAGGCCAGTCCTTGCCTTCAGACAGCCCCCCAACCTGAAGCAAATACTCACCAGCAACCACATACCACACAACAGAACCACTAACCCAGGAACCTATCCTTGTAACAAAGCCCATTGCCAACTGTGCCCACATATCTATTCAGGGGACACCATCACAGGGCCTAATAACATCAGCCACACTATCAGAGGCTCGTTCACCTGCACATCCACCAGTGTGATATATGCCATCATGTGCCAGCAATGCCCCTCTGCCATGTACATTGGTCAAACTGGACAGTCTCTACGTAAAAGAATAAATGGACACAAATCAGATGTCAAGAATTATAACATTCATAAACCGGTCGGAGAACACTCAATCTCTCTGGTCACGCAATTACAGACATGAAAGTTGCCATATTACAACAAAAAAACTTCAAATCCAGACTCCAGCGAGAAACTGTTGAATTGGAATTCATTTGCAAATTGGATACAATTAACTTAGGCTTGAATAGAGACTGGGAGTGGCTAAGTCATAATGCAAGGTAACCTATTTCCCCTTGTTTTTTCCTACCCCCGCCCCGTCCTCAGACGTTCTTGTTAAACCCTGGATTTGTGCTGGAAATGGCCCACCTTGATTATCATACACATTTTAAGGAGAGTGATCACTTTAGATAAGCTATTACCAGCAGGAGAGTGGGGTGGGAGGAGGTATTTTTTCATGTTTTGTGTGTATATAAAAAGATCTTCTACACTTTCCACAGTATGCATCCGATGAAGTGAGCTGTAGCTCACGAAAGCTTAAGATCAAATAAATTGGCTAGTCTCTAAGGTGCCACAAGTCCTCCTTTTCTTCTTGTACTAGCGAGAGGGGTTGCCCTTATGGGAAGAAGGGCAGCAGGTGGTTGTGCTACCCAGTTGGTTCCTTAACAATAGTATCCTCAGAAAGAGGGCACTGATGAGGTTCTCCTTAGTCGGCATCAAAGTAGCAGGATTAAGAAGATTAAAGTGTGCAATTGTAATGTGCGGGCTTACGAGGGTGCACTCCCACAAGGAACCAATATACCTTGCTGAAGTAAAGAGTGAACAATGTCACCTACCATGTCCACAGCCTCAGGTTTGAGAGGGTATTGCTTGGTAGGCGGAGGGAGTTGACTGGTAACCTGTATGGGTGGGCAGAGATGAGCTGGCACCAAAATGCAAGACAGTTTAGTCTCTGCCCAAACAGAGGGGAACCTGGAACATAATTCTTGAAAAGCGTTAGAGGTGTCCCAAGTGAGAGCCATGGAATTGGCAGCTGCAACAGAAGTGAGAGAGTTATCATTATGGAGAGGAACCGTATGAGTATGCAGAAGTTTATCAGCAAAGGCACCTGTACTCTGAGAAAGGTTAAGAGTCACTGCATTGCAGAGGGCGTCCGTGCCCAAAATAGTCCCCTCTGCATCTGGAGCTACATAAAAAGACTGAGTCCAGAAGATTAGATTCTACAAGAACAGTCTATAAGACATAAGTTGTGCACCTCCTACCCCTGAAATAGTAAAATACTGTTTAGTAGTGGGGAGGGGGAGGTCAGTAATGGAAACAGATGCTCCCATGTCCACAAGAATTGTGCATGACTGGCCCCTTATCCAGGCTTGTAAGTGTGGCCTCAAGAGATTTATATCTGCATCAGCAGTACTGATGAGCAAGGTGGCTGCTGGATCCTAGCAGGTCATGGAATTTAAAAGCCTGGCCATTTGTTCTTTGCTTAGGTGTTAGTAAGGGTTAGCAGCTGGTTGAGATACCTGTTGGGGCTGGTTGCCCAGGGCTACTCGGCTTGGGCATCCAGCTGCCCAGTGTCTGGTCTCCCCACATACAAAACACTGTAAGGTAGGGGAGGCGGTGGGGGCAGGATCAGGACCAGATTGAAAGGGCAGTGAGGTACTGCGGGGATTCAGCTGACCATGATTCTGTCCTTGACTGGACTTTTGGATCTTGCACCTGCAGTTCTGTTGGGTATGCACGAGAAACCCACAATTATAACAGGATAGTTCACTTTTTGCTGTTACCACAGGAATGCGAGTAGCCTTGCTCTTTATATATTTAGCTTGACTGGCTTCACATTCAGAGGCCCACATACAGATGGATTCATAATCAGAGCCTGGATTCACTCCCAACTTAGGGCTATTTGCAGGTGGGAGTTAAAACCTTCCTTTAACATTTTTAGAAATGCCTGATCAGTTTTCTTTGGATTGCCAGTGCCTGCATTACTTAAATACATTTCCCATTTCCGCTCACAATATTGAGCAGCAGGTTCGTACTTGCCTTGTACGCATCCCACGATTAGTCCCCAATAACTGGCTCCATTCCCCAAGGCATTTTGGATGGCTTCCTTAAAATCAGTGCAGGCACGAGTCATGTCACTTTCTGATACAAATTTGACAGAGGCTCAAGTACCATTCCAGTGCTCTTCTGAGGGGACCTTGACCCATGAAAGGTGAGGGCATTTAGCCTTAGTTAGGATCTGAAGATCCCAGGGATGTAATGTATACGTGGTAACCATCTAACTTTTTTTTTTCCAAAATACTAAATTTGGATCTTTGGGCTTTAAATCAGGGAGATCTTTCAGTAAGCCCCTCATTTTCTCTTTGCTGAGAGGAGTGTACTTATAAGTACTATGAGCTACTCTGTTATCTTCTGGCCCTGACCACCGCGTGGTTACTTGAAGAGGGGCCAGGGGAGTGCTGTCACTTAAGTCTGGGTTAAAAGGAGGCCAATTATCCCAGTTTTTCCCCGTGTGTGCCAGGTTCCAATACTGGATTTGTTTTTCAAGGTGTTTCCAATTGATTTAATTTTGGTCTTTATCAGTCTCACTGCTTGAACCAGGGTCAGTAAAATTACCCTTCTGTTGTATGTTAGCAGCTATCTGGCATGCAGAGGAGCTGCTTTCTTTTATTTTTGCTTTTAGAACGTTGTTCTCTGCTTGAAGCTCACTTAATCTGTGGTTTAAATCTGTCTTTTTGTTCAGCTCTGATGTAAGAGTCTTTTGGAGCGTTTCCAATTCCCGTAACTTTCTTTCATATTCACAGTACAGTATCACAATTCCTTTCTCTAACTTTCCTTTCATCTGACCAGACCACTACAACATGCTATCCTTCACATTCATACCCTCATTCCATCCATCCTTTGCCATAGTCTTTTGAATCGTCCCATGTTTTATAAAATCAAAGATTCTCCCTCCTTTAGAGGGTATCATTGATACACCCTGGGGCCAGTCATACAACATTATTACCCAGCTTCCTGAAACCCACTCAAGCGGCATTTCAGGGGAACTGACTGAGCACACTCTTGTACGCAGCACTACTAAAGAACACTCTGGTGCTCAGTACTTGTATTGCAGCCTTCACTTAAAGTGATCCCTGCAACCCGAAAACCCTGGCCACAAACAAAATCCTGTTCCATCCTCTTCTCTGTGCATCCTATATGTGGTTCATATTAAAAAAAAAAGGTGCTAAGGGGTGTCTCGGGGAGTCCCAAACCAAGGTGTGCACTAGAGGTGATAAGTAAAAGGATACTCACCTCTATCCCTGGTTGTGAGAAACTCTCTGAGGATTCCCGATCACACCCTGCTCGCTATGCCAAACTGTGAAGCAAGGAGATTCTTTTCCCCAGGAATCAGGCAGGCACAGACAATACTGAAGGGGTTTATTCACGGTACCAGGAAGACTGACAGAACAGCTTCAAAAGTGTAGTACCACAGTGACCAATTATATACCTTTTCTTATCACTCCATTTGCACATATCTTATACTTACAGAGACAAACATTGTTTCAGAGAGAAAGAAAACATTTAACATGGCATTGACAGGAGCAGAACATACGCATAAAACTATTTTGATTACATCAATTATCTATGACTACCTTAAAGTGAAGGGATGGGGTGGGGGGGTGAGTGTTTACAGATATCCGGAGGGCTGTGAAGGCAGAGTTTGTTCTGTTCTAAGAGCCAAGTAACTGGGCAGACATTTGACCATACAAGTTTATCAAGTGTTTACAGCTGCCAGTGTCCTTGGGCTTCCAGTTTTCCTGTTTGTTAGTTATGTGGGTTTCTGTCTCAGCTGCTAACTGAATTTGAACTCTTGCCTAACAGGGTCTATCTATAAGCTGCTGGAAAGAATTTCCCCTATCAGAAGGCTTTGATTCTAATGTAAAATAGCATATATAGAGACTAACTAACCCAGTGTTGAATCAGGCCCACAATGTTGAAATATGCCTTAAAAGAAAGAGTCCAGAGCCCCAGTTTCTGTGAATCAGTGTATCTCCATTGGCCAGCTCAGTAAATCTAGGGTAATCAGAGACACTGAAAAGTCCAGATAGAAGGGAGTGGGAAACATAGATGGCGGGTCAAGTTCTTTGGCCTGTGTCATGCAGACTAGATGAGAGTCCCTTCTGACCTTAAAATATGACTCAAAGACCAAAAAAATATTGACACAAACTTTTATGCAGTTGCTCTATTTTATTATTATTTATTATTAGATTTGCAAAGGGAAAAAAAAATATGTAATCTCACAGGCATATACAACAGTTAACATTGCATTTGAATTCAGAGTTATTTTTCTCACTCATGCAATCATTGTTTCCCCCTGCCTGCTCCCCTCTCCCCAAATTATCCTCCATCACCTGGAAAAGAAAAATATCAGCCAAAACATATCACACAAACATTGCTCCCTAAAGGAAGCAGCAGCAAGTATCAGTCCTAAAATTCAGTGAAATCTGTGTCTGCCAAAGTTTTAGGCCAGGATTTTCAAAGAAACGTGAAGGAATTAGGTGACACAACTTCCAGTGAAGTTTAGGTGTTTAACTCACTTCAACTGCTTTGAAATATCACTCTAAGTAACCCTCCAAAGTTTCTGGAAAATTCAAGCATGGAATACAGTGCTCCTAGCCCCTAAAGTCCCTTTTAAAAATCTCAACCTTATTTTACAACTGCAAAGATCAAAATTAGCTGATTGGGGAGAGGTGCCAGTCTTCCAGAATCTCCTGCTGTAGGTGACTGATAGAGATCTGTTAATTTTACAGCCTGAAGTCTTGCAAAAGCCAGAAACTTACTGAGAGCCTTTCTCAGGGCCCCATTGACCTCTGTGTTCCTCAGACTGTAGATGAGGGGGTTGACCGTGGGGGCAGAACAGAGTAGAAGACAGAGAATATCTTGTGTAAGTCCTTTGAACGGTGGGCAGTTGGAACCATGTAGCCAATAATCAGAGTCCCATAAAATGTTGTGACAGTGACAATGTGAGAGGAGCAGGTAGAAAATGCCTTTTGCCTCCCGGTGGTGGAAGGAATTCTCAGGATGGTGTTGAAGATGCAAACGTAGGACGCCAATGTGAATAAAAATGGGACCAGTGACCCGACAGAGGAGAGCGTGAAAATCATGAGTTCTAGAAGCTGGGTATCACTAAAGGACAGTTTTATGGTGGGTGAGGAATCATAAAAGAAATGGTCAATTTCATTGGAGTCACAAAACTTTATTTTAGTCATTAAAATGATTACTATGATGCTGCCCAGAAAGCCACTTGTCCAGGAACAAGCCGCTAGCTGGAAACAAATACTGCCGTTCATCAGAGTGGCATAACGGAGTGGATTGCAGATTGTTAGATACCGATCATAAGACATCACTGCGAGCAGATAGTATTCTGTGGCTGCTAGGATACAAAAACAATAAAATTGTGTCATGCAGCCACTAACAGAAATGGTTCTGTCCCCCGTGAGGAGACTGGCCAGCACCCTGGGCAGGATGGTGGAGGTATAACAGGTCTCCAAGCAGGACAAGTTCACTAGGAAGAAGTACATGGGGGTGTGAAGGTGCTGATCAGCCACATCTAGCACAACAATGAGGATGTTCCCGGCCATGGTCACCATGTAGATTGCTAGAAACAGCAGACAGAGAAGAATCTGAAGTTCAGGGAGATTCCCAAATCCCAGGAGTACAAATTTCTCCATGGACATTTGATTTCTACAGTCAGCATTTGCCATGGGATGTACCTAGGAATGAAGCAAATTCATTAATATATTTTAAAGATAAACTCAGCTATATGCTTTTCACCAAATTTAATCTGAAATCTATAAATCCAAAACTTTTTTTTAAATCAGAACACGTTTTGGTTTTGAGCAGCTTTTGGCTGAAAATATTTAGTGCTTTTAGAAATATGTTTGCATTAAGTTCCTCAAAAAACAAAACACCCACCTCCACCAAAAAACAATTTTCAGGTTGTGACTTTTTCAGTGAAAAGTCAACATTTTCCATGGGGTTATACCAGTCAGCTCTGTTTTTGGGGAACCAGGATGTAGTATGTAGCCTGTCTGACTCATGAAAGACACCCCCCACCACCACCAGTCTCTTGTTAAACCAAAATCGATCAGAGAAAAGGTTTGCAGAGAGCAATGAAGGGTGGATGGGAGACAAACCTAGACCCCTCCTGACAAGGGTGAAAAGATTAAGACATCTCAATTTGCATACAGAATGGAAAACAGAGAACCGCACTGAACTCTGGGATCAGAAAAATTGGGATGCACTGCATCATGGGACTCTCTGCTCCAGATGTTAATGAACCGACACCTGCACACACCCAGCTCAGCAATTATCAGACCAATTCTAGTAATAAATCCTTGACTGATATCCAAAATACTAAAGCAGCCTAATTGCATTGTAAGCTCCCTGGAAGAAAACACCACCCATAGCCAAGACTGATCAGCTTCTATTATCTAGCCTAAAGAAAACCCTTAAGTCATCAGTTTACCCATAAACAAATCTAGTGTTCTCCCTTGAACCATTGTATTTTCTCTACTAAAACCCCTACCTATGCCCAAGTAAGTGTTCTGATGCTTAGATCCAAACTATGCATCACTTCCATGGGACTCCATCTTCTCCTGACTGATCGTGCTGGGGGCTCTGCCTGTCTCCAGTACTCAGGACCCAGAGCTACCACCATCACCTGGAAACCCTGACCAGTTCAAACCTCATGGAATGGGTGAGATCACCCTCTTTCTCTCTGGTTTCAGAGTAGCAGCCATGCTAGTCTATATTCGCAAAAAGAAAAGGAGTACTTGTGGCACCTTAGAGACTAACAAATTTATTTGAGCATAAGCTTTCATGAGCTACAGCTCACATCACTGGATGCATTCAGTGGAAAATACAGTGGGGAGATTTATATACATAGAGAATATGAAACAATGGGTGTTACCATACACACTGTAACGAGGGTGATCACTTAAGGTGAGCTACTACCAGCAGGAGAGGGAGGGGGGGAAACCCTTTTGTAGTGATAATCAAGGTGGGCCATTTCCAGCAGCTGACAAGAACGTCTGAGGAACAGTGTGTGTGTGGGGAGGGGGGGCGGGGGGAATAAACATGGGGAAATAGTTTTACTTTGTGTAATGACCCATTCACTCCCAGTCTCTGTTCAAGCCGAAGTTAATTGTATCCAGGTTGCAAATTAATTCCAATTCAGCAGTCTCTCCTTGGAGTCTGTTTTTGAAGTTTTTTTGTTGAAGAATTGCAACTTTTAGGTCTGTAATCGAGTGACCAAAGATACTGAGGTATTCTCCGACTGGTTTTTGAATGTTATAATTCTTGATATCTGATTTGTGTCCATTTATTCTTTTACGTAGAGACTGTCCAGTCTGACCACTGTACATGGCAGAAGGGCATTGCTGGCACATGATGGCATATATCACATTGGTAGATGTGCAGGTGAATGAGCCTCTGATAGTGTGGCTGATGTTATTAGGCCCTATGATGGTGTCCCCTGTGTAGATATGTGGACACAGTTGGCAACGGGCTTTGTTGCAAGGATAGGTTCCTAGGTTAGTGGTTCTGTTGTGTGGTGTGTGGTTGCTGGTGAGTATTTGCTTCAGGTTGGGGGGCTGTCTGTAAGCAAGGACTCGCCTGTCTCCCAAGATCTGTGAGAGTGATGGGTCGTCCTTCAGGATTGGTTGTAGATCCTTGATGATGCTTTGGAGAGGTTTTAGTTGGGGGCTGAAGGTGATGGCTTGTGGCGTTCTGTTCTTTTGTTTGTTGGGCCTGTCCTGTAGCAGGTGACTTCTGGGTACTCTTCTGTCTCTGTCAATCTGTTTCTTCACTTCAGCAGGTGGGTATTGTAGTTGTAAGAATGCTTGATAGAGATCATGTAGGTGTTTGTCTCTGTCTGAGGGGTTGGAGCAAATGCGGTTGTATCGTAGAGCTTGACTGTAGACAATGGATCATGTGGTGTGGTCTGGATGAAAGCTGGAGGCATGTAGGTAGGAATAGCGGTCAGTAGGTTTCTGGTATAAGGTAGTGTTTATGTGACCATCGCTTATTAGCACTGTAGTATCCAGGAAGTGGATCTCTTGTGTGGACTGCTCCAGGCTGAGGTTGATGGTGGGATGGAAATTGTTGAAATCATGGTGGAATTCCCCAAGGGCTTCTTTTCCATGGGTCCAGATGGGTAGAAAGTTGGCTAAATTGTCAGGCTCAACGGGTAGTGATCAATGGCTTCATGTCTAGTTGGCAGCCGGTGTCAAGTGGATTGCCCCAGGGGTCGGTCCTGGGGCTGGTTTTGTTCAATATCTTCATAAATGATCTGGAGGATGGTGTGGATTGCACTCTTAGCAAATTTGCAGATGATACTAAACTGGGAGGAGTGGTAGATACGCTGGAGGGCAGGGATAGGATACAGAGGGACCTAGACAAATCGGAGGATTGGGCCAAAAGAAATCTGATAAGGTTCAATAAGGATAAGTGCAGGGTCCTGCACTTAGGACGGAAGAACCCAATGCACAGCTACAGACTAGGGACCAAATGGCTAGGCAGCAGTTCTGCAGAAAAGGACCTAGGGGTGACAGTGGACGAGAAGCTGGATATGAGCCAGCAGTGTGCCCTTGTTGCCAAGAAGGCCAATGGCATTTTGGGATGTATAAGTAGGGCCATAGCGAGCAGATCGAGGGACGTGATCGTCCCCCTCTATTTGACATTGGTGAGGCCTCATCTGGAGTACTGTGTCCAGTTTTGGGCCCCACACTACAAGAAGGATGTGGATAAATTGGAGAGAGTCCAGCGAAGGGCAACAAAAATGATTAGGGGTCTGGAACACATGAGTTATGAGGAGAGGCTGAGGGAACTGGGATTGTTTAGTCTGCAGAAGAGAAGAATGAGGGGGGATTTGATAGCTGCTTTCAACTACCTGAGAGGTAGTTCCAGAGAGGATGGTTCTAGACTATTCTCAGTGGTGGAAGAGGACAGGACAAGAAGTAATGGTCTCAAGTTGCAGTGGGGGAGGTTTAGGTTGGATATTAGGAAAAACTTTTCACTAGGAGGGTGGTGAAACACTGGAATGCGTTGCCTAGGGAGGTGGTGGAATCTCCTTCCTTAGAAGTTTTTAAGGTCAGGCTTGACAAAGCCCTGGCTGGGATGATTTAATTGGGTATGGGTCCTGCTTTTGAGCAGGGGGTTGGACTAGATGACCTCCTGAGGTCCCTTCCAACCCTGATATTCTATGATTCTATGATTCTATGAAGATGTCATCAATATAGCGCAAGTAGAGTAGGGGCATTAGGGGATGAGAGCTGAGGAAGCGTTGTTCTAAGTCAGCCATAAAAATGTTGGCATACTGTGGGGCCATGCGGGATCCCATAGCAGTGCCGCTGATTTGAAGGTATACATTGTCCCCAAATGTGAAATAGTTATGGGTGAGGACAAAGTCACAAAGTTCAGCCACCAAGTTTGCTGTGACATTATTGGGGATACTGTTCCTGACGGCTTGTAGTCCATCTTTGTGTGGAATGTAGGTGTGGAGGGCTTCTACATCCATAGTGGCCAGGATGATGTTTTCAGGAAGATCACCAATGGATTGTAGTTTCCTCAGGAAGTCAGTGGTGTCTCAAAGATAGCTGGGAGTGCTGGTAGCGTAGGGCCTGAGGAGGGAGTCTACATATCCAGACAATCCTGCTGTCAGGGTGCCAATGCCTGAGATGATGGGGCATCTTAAGTAATCACTCTCGTTACAGTGTGTATGGTAACACCCATTGTTTCATATTCTCTATGTATATAAATCTCCCCACTATATTTTCCACTGAATGCATCCGATGAAGTGAGCTGTAGATCATGAAAGCTTATGCTCAAATAAATTTGTTAGTCTCTAAGGTGCCACAAGTACTCTTTCTCTCTGTTTTCCTTTCTACCTCAGGTATTAACCTTTAATAATGTATGTTATGTTGGTTTAGCCCTCCTTGTGTAGTTATCACTATTGTTCAATAAATAACTTTTATGGTAAAGCTGGTTGCTTCTCTCTCTCTCTCTCTGAACTTTACTCTTTTGTGTTTTTATCTTCCCACACTTACTCTGAGAATACAGACTAACACGGTTGCTACTCTGAAACCTGTCATTATGCAAGGCACTGAATTTAGCCGTATGGAGCGGAAATCTATCAACTTCATGAGAAAACTCGTATAGAAACTACAATCCATCGGTGATCTTCCTGAAAACACCATCCTGAAAGCCGCAGACAGAGATGGTGCTTATTTCAGTGGTTTCTTAAGAGTGAACCAAAATTGCCAAGACTATGATAGGGAACAAGACATTGATTGATTGCCTTTCAGATTCAAAAACACAGCTCAGGGTATCACGTTTTAGTGTTACCTAAATGAGTTAGCTCAGTGTCACCAAATTCTCACAAAAGCCACAAATCGATTGAGAGATTTCCTCAAAGCCTCCTTGACCTCTTTGTTTCTCAGGCTGTAGATGAGGGGGTTGAGCATTGGAGTCAGGACTGTGTAGAAGACAGAGAACACTTTGTTCAGGTTTCTCAGTGTATGTGTTTTTGGTACGACATACACCATGATTAGGGTCCCGTAGAAGGTTGTAACTACAATCAAGTGAGAGGAGCAGGTGGAAAATGCCCTTTGCTTCCCAGTAGTGGATGGGATTCTTACGACAGTGGCTATGATACAGATATAGGATGTCAGGGTTAATAGAAATGGGGGAAAGATATCTATGGAAGCAAAACAGAAAGCAACAAGTTCTATCAAGTAGGTATCACTGCAGGACAGTTGGACCACTGGGGTAAAGTCACAGAAGAAATGGTCAATTTTACTGGGGCCACAAAAAGTTAATTGTGACATCAAACATATGAATATGGTGACAACCACAAAGGCAATGATGCAAGACCCTGCTGCTAACTGGAGGCAAAACTTGCCATTCATAACAGTTCCATAATGCAGTGGTTTACATATAGCTAAATACCGATCATAAGACATCACAGATAAGAGGTAACATTCTGTAGCTGCCAGGCCACCAAAGAAATAATACTGTACAAAACAACCACTAACAGAAATGGTTCTGTCCCCAGTCAGGAGACTGGCCAGCACCCTGGGCAGGATGGTGGAGGTGTAGCAGGTCTCCAAGCAAGACAAAATCCCCAGGAAGAAGTACATGGGGGTGTGAAGGCACTGATTAACCATAACTAATGCTGCAATGAGGATGTTCCCAGCCAGGGTCACAATGTAGATCAGTAGAAAGAGCAGGAAGAGAAAGCTCTTCAGTTCAGAGAGTTTTCCAAATCCCAGGAGGATGAATTCCTTGACAGCCGTTTTGTTTCCTAGTTCTGTGTCTGCCATGGGTTCTACCTTGGAAGAGAAAACAAACTGAACTGGCAGTTGAAGAACATCAGGGTACTTTTCAATGTACTGTTTCTATTTCATTGCACAAATGCTGAGTCCTCTACTTCCCCTTCTGGTGATGTGTCCATATCGCTGGTGCATCTCTGACCTTCTGTTTTGGATCATGCACATTCTAGTTTCCCACCTTCTCCAAGAGATCAACAAATTCTCTACCAATCCATACCCCTGACAGAACTCTGAAAGTTTAATTTTATAAATCCTCAGTGGTACCCTAAACTCCAAATATTTTACAGCAGAAATAATCTCCTAGGCTGAGGCTTCACTACTTATCATGTTTTTTTTTCTTGTTTCATAAGATAGACATTTACCATTATGAACTAATAACCCCTAATGTCACCCATTCTTTAAAGGAGGGTCAGACACAATTCTTCTAAGAGTTGTCCTCTCAATCCTTATTTCTTTCTTTATCTCCCTATCTCTCCCTTTTAATATATTTGTTTTTCTCTTCACCATTTTTGAAGTGTTGAACATCATTATATTTAGGCATTATAAAATGGAACACACTGAAGAAGATCAGAGGAGTGTTTTGTTCAGTGTCCCATCCCTCACAATGTCAACAGACATTTTCTCCCAAGGAAATGCTGGTTTTTAGTTGAAAAAAAAGTTAAAACCTCAAAACATTTTTAAAAAAATATTTGTCAGTTATTTTTGCCTTGGCCACTGAATTGGCTGAAAATTACTGAACATTTTTCAACACCAAACAAAAACATTTCCTGTTTTTGCCTGAAAGTGTTCTCTCTTATTTTGTATTCTTGGCATTTCATGTAAAAATGAAAGAATTTTGCAGGAAAGCAGAGCCTTTTGGTGAAAGCCGTTGTTTTATCAAAATCTCAATTTTACAGAAAACTTTGGATGGAAAGTTTTGGACCAGTCTTAATATCAACACAAGACTTGGATTTTGATTTGAATAATCAGAATATGTCCAGGTACATTACATAATCTATAGTTTCATAAGCAAAATAAATACCTTTGTTTCAGGGCATAAAGCAATGAATATCTGTCTGGGATAATAAAGAAATGTGTTATATAATTCCTTTGCTTCCTCAGAAGCATTTGATACTGACCACTGTCAAACAGAGGCTATTGATTATATGGACCACTGAACTCCTCCATTCTGGATCCATTCCTATATTCCTGTCCAACTATAGGATCTTCCTCTTACTATGGTGGGAGAATTTTAGGATTTTGATTTGGTTGTGTCTCCGTACCATGGTCAAGAAGGGACCATAGATTTTGGATGTTCTGCCTGAAATATGTTCAAGGCATCCGGTTTTCAGAAAGTGCATCTTTGAGTTGTCTCAGTTCAGCCTTCTTAATATTTAGGTACCACAAAATGGTTAGACAATTTTGAAATTCTTGGCCACTGCCCTGAGAATAACTCCATTACTTCCAGTGTGAATGCAAGGAGAAATGAGTCACCCCTGATTCACACTGATTTAAATGAGAGAACCTCATGTATTGATTTAAATGGGATTACACCAAGTCTGCTATGATAGCTACAGTTTTCAGCTCAATGTTCTGGATTAAAAAAAATATTTGGACTCTGCAGTAAGTCTATAGTGACGACAGAAAGAGAGAGAAAAAGGGGGGAGGAGAAAGGTATATGGAAATGGTTAGATAGATAGATAGATAGATAGATAGATAGATAGATAGATAGATAGATAGATAGAGCGGGTGTATGGGGAAAGAAAGAAAGAAAGAAAGACCTGTCCCCATACACATCTATCTATCTATCCATCTATCTATCTATCTATCTATCTATCTATCTTTGAACCCTTCTGTATTTTTTCAGACCTTCTGGACATGTGTATCTTCTTTTAATTCTGTTTAATATAATAATGGAATTACTCCTCATTTTAATCTGGTCTATGGAATTATTCAGATCAGTCAATTATTCACATTCATCAACATTCCCAGTGATTCTGGAGAAGAAGAAGCATGATAAGACATAGTTTTGACACAGCACATTGAATATTCCTAGCCCGTTAAAGACCATTCTTCCCCACCACCCCGGTGAGGTGGCTGGAGTACGGTGCAGAGAAGCTCATGTTTGCCACTTCAAAATCCCATGATTTAATTGAAACAGAAATGGTGGAAATGTTTTACCTTTAAATCTGTTCTAAGTGAGGCTGATTTTCAGATACTGCCCCTTTTCCCAGTGATTCAGAGACCAGGATACTGGTTCTGCAGTTTATCTTCTGCCATCATCTGCTTCACGTTCTTTAACAGAGCCAGGAAAGAGATCTACTCCGAGTGTTCTATATGGTGCTATTTGCCTTGTGCCCAGTTCCTACGAGAGAGACCCTCTCAAGATTTCGCTTTTATCCTTTCCGTGGGAAGGCGACATCTCCCTTGATGCTTACATTGATTAATGAGAAGGAAAACTCAATAACATGCTAGCACTGTCGACGGTACAAACACCAGAGTGAATGGAGGCAAATTTCTATCCTCCAAGGAAATGGCCTTCCTTACTACATGCAGGTGATGAGGTCACTGGTCACCTCCAATTATGGTGCCACAGTCCAAGAAGAGATGCTTACAAGAAACCTTTTGCAGATTTTCCCACCCAATCGCTGTTTAGGAGACTCTTTAAAAAAACAGAGTGGAGTCCCTCACCCATGTCTTCAGGGTGGCCAGAGAAAGGGAGGGTGTGTCACCTGTTCATGTACTCAGTGTACAGTTCATGGTTGGGATTTTCCGAGATGCCGCTGACTTTCAAGTGGACCTGTGCTCTTAAATCATGTAGACACTCGTGAAAAGCCTAGCCTCAGGTCCCAGACTGCTATGGAGACACAAATGTCTACACACACACATCTTAGTGACTTCACATTTTTCGTTACCTAGGCTCTAATATGCCCATCAATGTGGCATCAGGGAGTGTCACACACATTCATGGATTTATTCTCCCAGCTTCCAAGTGCATCATTATGCACAAGGGAAACTGAGGCAAGGGGAGATTCAACAGCATCTCCAAGACACACAGTGAATGTGTGAGAGAGCCAAGTAGAGTCTTAGACTCACAGACTTTAAGGCCAGAAGAGATCATCATGATCATCTAGTCTGACCTCCTGCACATCACAGACCAGAGAAGCTCAGCAGCCCACTCCTGTAAGAGGCCCATAACCTCTGGCTAAGTTACTAAAGTCTTCAAATCATGATTTAAAGATTTCAAGTTACACAGAATCCACCATTTACTCCAGTTAAAACCAGCAAGTGACTGACAAAAAGTCAGAGTAGATGATCACAACCGTCCTTCCTAGCGCCGGAATCTATAAATTTATAAGTATCAGAGGGGTGGGCTGTGTTAGTCTGGATCTGTAAAAGCAGCAAAGAGTCCTGTGACACCTTATAGACTAACAGATGTATTGGAGCATAAGCTTTCGTGGGTGAATACCCACTTCATCGGTAAATTTATACATTTATAAATTGGTAAGTTATAAATCTATAAGTTATTGGTCTCAACACAGGGGTAAGTGGGTGAAATTTAGTGGCCTGTTATTTACCGGTTCTTTAGAAAGTCTTCCTAGTTTCTTTGGAAATCTATCTATAAACTGCTGGAAAGAATTTCCCCTACCAGAAGGCTTTGATTCAAATGAAAAGTAGCATATATAGAGACTAAGTAAGCCAGTGTTGAATCAGGCCCACAATGTTGAAATATGCCTTAAAAGAAAGAGTCCAGAGTTTCTGCGAATCAGTGCATCTCCATTGGCCAGCTCAGTAAATCTAGGGTAATCAGAGACTCTGAAAAGTCCAGATAGGAGGGAGTGGGAAACATAGATGGCTGGTCACGTTCTTTGGCCTGTGTCATGAAGACTAGATCAGAGTCCCTTCTGACCTTAAAATATGACTCAAAGACCAAAAAAATATTGACCCAAACTTTTATGCAGTTGCCCTGTTTTATTATTAGATTTGCAAAGGGAAGCATGATGTAATTCCACAGGCATCGACAACAGTTAACATTGCATTTGAATTCAGATTTATTTTTCTCACTCATGCAATCATTGTTTCCCCCTTCCTTCTCCCCTCTCCCCAAATTATCCTCCATCACCTGGAAAAGAAAAATATCAGCCAAAGCATACCATACGAATACTGCTCCCTAAAGGCGGCAGCAGCAAGTATCAGTCCTAAAATTCAGTGAAATCCATGTCTGCCAAAGTTTTAGGGCAGGATTTCCAAAGAAATGTGAAGGAATTAGGTGACTCAACTTCCAATTTAGGTGATTAAATCCCTTTGGTGATTAACTCCAATGTAGGTGTTTAACTCCCTTCAACTCCTTTGAGATATCACCCTAAGTAACCCTCCAAAAGTTTCTGGAAAATCAAAGCATGGAATACAGTGCTCCTAGCCCCTAAAGTCCCTTTTAAAAATCTCAATCTTATTTTACAACTGCAAAGATCAAAATTAGCTGATTGGGGAGAGGTGCCAGTCTTCCAGAATCTCCTGCTGTAGGTGACTGATAGAGATCTGTTAATTTTACAGCCTGAAGTCTTGCAAAAGCCAGAAACTTACTGACAGCCCTTCTCGGGGCCTCTTTGACCTCTTTGTTCCTCAGAGGGTAGATGAGGGGGTTGACCATGTGGGTCAGGACTGTTTAGAAGACAGAAAATACCTTGTATAAGTCCTTTGAATGGTGGGCAATTGGAACCATGCAGCCAATAATCAGAGTCCCATAAAATGTTGTGACAGTGACAATGTGAGAGGAGCAGGTAGAAAATGCCTTTTGCCTCCCGGTGGTGGAAGGAATTCTTAGGATGGTGTTGATGATGCAAACTTAGGATGCCAATGTGAATAGAAATGGGACTAGTCACCTGACGGAGGAGACCATGAAAATCGTGAGTTCTAGAAACTGGGTAACAGTAGAGGGTAGTTTTATGATGGGTGAGGAATCACAAAAGAAATAGTCAATTTCATTGGAGCCACAAAACTTTATTTTAGTCATTAAAATGATTACTATGGTACTGCTCAGAAAGCCACTTGTCCAGGAACAAGCCGCTAGCTGGAAACAAACACTGCCGTTCATCAGAGTGGCATAACAGAGTGGATTGCAGATCACTAGATACCAATCGTAAGACATCACTGCTAGCAGATAGTATTCTGTGGCTGCTAGGATACCAAAACAATAAAATTGTGTCATGCAGCCACTAACAGAAATGGTTCTGTCCCCCGTGAGGAGACTGGCCAGCACCCAGGGCAGGATGCTGGAGGTGTAGCAGATCTCCAAGCAGGACAAGTTCCCCAGGAGGAAGTACATAGGGGTGTGAAGGTGCTGATCAGCCACATCTAGCACAACAATGAGGATATTTCCAGCCATGGTCACCATGTAGATCACTAGAAACAGGAAGCAGAGAAGAATCTGAAGTTCAGGGAGATTCCCAAATCCCAGGAGGACAAATTCCTCAATGGACGTTTGATTTCTACAGTTAGCATTTGCCCTGGGATGTATCTAGGGGAAATTAAGCAAATTTGTTAATATATTTTAAAGATAAACTCAACTTTTAAGTCAATTCATCATCGAACTAGATGAAAACTAACAATATAAGTTGAATATCGCAGTGAACTGAAATGTCATCAGTTTAATTGCAGAAATGTTCAAAAATCTATGCCCTCTCTTCATAGAATCCCCATCATTAGAGATGGTTAAGAAAAGGTTAGACAAATAGCTCTCAGGGATGGTCCAGGTTTCCTTGGTTTCCAGGTGGCCCGGACTTGAAAACTTCTTGAGCTCCCTTCCAGCCCTACAATTCTATAATTTTCTGTTACTTGATCAAGCCTCCAGGAAATTGTCCAGGTTGCTTGCTATCAGGACTACTGTGATATGTTATTTAAGATGTGAGTACCTATCTTCTTCACTAACAGAGCAAAGAAAAACTGTGTGTCTCTGGAAACTCCACTACACTTCAAAAAATCAGAAAACGGCTTCATTTCCCTTTGGATTAGGACTGATTAAGATTTTGTAATGGAATACTGGGGTTTGGAGTAACTGAAAGTCTTCATGGAAAGTATATGATTTTCACCAAATTTCGTCTGAAATCTGTAAACCCCAAACGTTTTGTTTTTTTTAAATATGAACATGTTTCAGTTTTGAGCAGCCTTTGGCTGAAACTATTTAGTACATTGACAAATATGCTTGCATTCAGTTGCTGAAAATCCCAGAACATCCACCCTCCACCAAAGAAACAATTTTCAGGTTTTGGCTTTTTCAATGAAAAATCAAAAATTTCCATGGGGATGGAGGATTAAACCCATCCAATGGGAGTCCTGATATATTAGAGAACAAAGGGGCTGCTAAAATGAGATTACACTTCTGATGCCAGGAATTAATATCACAGCACAGCCCAAGTAAAATAAAATAAAATACAGTCTAATCTGGTTCGCTGATGTTTCACTTTTTAACCTGACAAGGAAGTGTTCTTCAAATGCAGGGTTTCCACAGGATACATCGCTATCAGAGGCACAGCTGGAATTGCAGAAAATATTATAACAGATCATACAAATGTTCTGTTCTTTCTAAAATTCAGCCACAGAATTAGCTCTGATGGGGATACCTGATGTGAACACCATGAAACACAAATATATGTTTGGTTGCACTGGTGGGAAAAATATTGTTGTTTATTTTATTCATTGTCCAGATCATCTTGTGTTTACAAAAATTTCTTAAAGCAGCTGATCTCTCTCTCTCTCTCTCTCTCTCTCTCTCTCTCTCAGTTTCAATACGCACAACATTTTATTAGCCCAGCACAAATGCATATTAGTAAAAATAATATCAATGGCATCTAATTTGCTTTCAAGACTGAAATTGTATCAGTCTAAAATAATATTTTGACAGTCCTTCCAGTCAAAACATCCAGACGGAAAGCACTGAATGGGTATATGAGCCTTGCTCTCTCCTTCCTTTGCAAAGGGATTTAAAAGTTGTGGGGGGAAATTCCAGACTGGATGTTTCTATTCTCCAGCAGCAATGGTAATATTTTTGCATCTACTTTACACTCAAATTTTTAAATAGCCCAATGGACTTAGGAACCTTAGTACTATTGACTGTCAATAAGACTTAGGCTAAGGGCCAGAGTTTTAAAGGTATTGAGGTATTATAAAGGTATTTTAAATCAATAGATGTTAGGGATATAGGTGCTTTTGAAAACCACACTAGGCACCCTACATACCCTTAAAATGTGTGTCTAAGTGCCTAGGTGACTTTTGAAAATGGGATTTAGAATGTTAAGCTGCTTAGGGGTGCTTTTGAAAATTTTACCCCTAATTCCCATTTAATTTCTGTAGCAGTAGTGAGCCTAAATTTTTTAGGGCCCCATTTGAGAATCCCATTTTACGGCTTATAATGAAATTTCCTCTGCATCTTAATAATTATAAATGATTCCGTAACGAGCAATCACTAATAAAATAAATAAAAAGCCCCTGAACATTTAAACTAAAAGCCTAGAGATAACACTAGTAAAGTTTCTCTTAAAAAACAAAACTCTAAAAGCCTATAGAATTCAATAGAGAACAAAATAATTGCTTTAAAGTTTTTAAACCAACCTAAACAATATAAAATCTTTGCTAGGCTGGTTTAAAAATTACTCAGAGAAGTTATCAATGTCTATTCAGTGTCTTTAGCATTATCCCGTTAGGAGAAGAAAATAAGATAATTAGCATAAAGTACATAGATCCTGATTTAAAAAAAAGTCATGATTACATTCAAGACACAACTTACTGTGGACTTGACTTTAATCATGTTCTGAAGTCCTGTTGGAGTTAATGGGTGAAATCTTAGCAAAACTCCTCTTGATTTAAATAGTCACTGAATTTGCTTAGAAAGGACTTAAAGCACATATTTAAAGTTAAGCACATCCTTAAAGTCTATCCTGAGTTGGAGCCATAAAACATTCCTTTTTCCCTCAAAATGATTTATTAAAATCAACAATTAATTCATTTTCTCAGCAATCATATATGACAGACATTTTACTGTAGCAAGCACTGGATGAAAAATGTTGAAAGGGAAACATCAAAATTGTCCATGAAAATATGGAATTTTGGAAAACTGGATAACCAAAATGTTTTCATTTTTGGGTATTCAGTGAAAGAATGAAAGAAAACCCCAAACTTAAACACACTGAAAAATACTTTTTGTTAAACAAATTTGGGGGGAAAATTAAAAAAAAAAACAATTTTAGTGAAATTTTCATTTTTGAAAAAAAGTAATTTGAAATGAAACAAATGTTGAGCAAGGATATAATGTATTCAAAACACTGAGTGAAGGCCATGTAAAAGTGGTGATATTTTATTTTGGTTTATTTTATCATATTATGTATACATATTATTATACATTAATTTTTATTTTATACCAATTATTTTTATTTAAAAAGTTAAACTGACATATATACACACATAGCAAAGTTCTGATTTCAGTTAACAAAAAATAGCCATTTTTAAAGGTATTTATCTGTATAGAGGGATTTTCAGAAACACCCTAAGGCACCAAAAACTAAAGAAAAACTAGAGAATGCTGTTGAAAAATCCAACTAGGCTCCCGATACCTTTTTAAAATCACTCCCAAAATGACCTCAAAAGTAATCACATCGGTTTCCATCTCCAGATCTGATGAACAGACATTAACAGACATTAAACTTTAGAAAATGACAAAGGAAGTTTTCCACCTCTAAGATGAGGCACCAGTCGGGGGGATGAGGGGGGCAGCTTGAATTTCAGACATCAACCTTTGGACTCTGGATTCTTGCATCAGGATATGGTCCAACGAGACTATTTTCTATCCTGATTCCTTTAACCTCCCTAACTCAGAATCTATATATGGAAGGAGACCCTACCCATAATGCCTGGTTTTACTGCCTTAATTGTATCATTTTGTCCTGCATCCATTCCCACACAATGTTAATGTCTCTTTTGATGCATTGTCCATCCCCCATACGAGAAGGGTAGCAAGTACCATTGGCCCGCGTTGGGCACTTGAGATGAGAGGGAAGGGAAAGGGACTAGCTCATTTATGATCCCAGACGGAATAACACCCGTGTTCCTTCCATGTGACGAAACTGCTGCTACTTCCCTCCGTGGTCGTTCCACCCCCCCATGGAGCAGCAATCGACAACGCAACACATGTCGCCCTCAGAGGAAAACTAGACACCTATTCTGAATCTCAAAGGAAAAGAAATGAAGAGAGGTAAATAAATAAATAAATAAAAAGATGTGAACTTTGAAACTGAAATGTGGTGGGTGAGAGACCATGGGACCTGACCCGTGCGCCCAATCACAGCTGAGGAGCTTCTCAGCAGTCCTTTCAGCAGTCCTTTCCAGATGCCTGACTGGGCCTTGTTCACCTGCTGAGGGTGAGACTGATCACCAGGTTTAGGTTCAGGAAGGAATTTTCCAGAGGCCAGACTTTCTCAGGACCCCCTGCTGTTATCATATGGGCATGTCTCAGCTGCTCCTCCTATATGAGGGATGTATGATCGCTATAAGGGTGACCAGATAGCAAGTGTGAAAAATCGGGAGGGGTGGGGGGTAATAGGAGCCTCTATATAAGAAAAAGACACAAAAATCGGGACTGTCCCTATAAAATCAGGCCATCTGGTCAACCCCAATCACAGGGGCAGGGGCTTCTTCAGCAAACCCCCCTCTCTCTGTGCCCCATGCGGACGGGGCTGGACAGCAGTCTCAACTCCGGCCATGCGGCCACCCCAGTCTGGGAGTGAGGGGCGGCGCCCACCCGTGGCTTCTGGACCCACAGACAAAGCTCGGGGGGAACCAGTCCCATTTATACTTGCTGGACACAAGGCTCTTGCTCTTGTTGTACAGGAGGCTATATGCGACCCCCCTGTTATACACTGAGCAATGAGGGCTCCCCTCCGTGTGGGCAGAGGCGAGACCCTGCGCTCCAGGGACGAGGTAGCTGGTGTACAGACCCCGCCGGAGCGGGGAGTGTCGGCAGGCGCCACTCTGCCTTGGACGGGGGTCATCTCCGCTTGAGCAAGCGAGACTCCCCGCAACCTCCAGGCACCTCTTCCGTCAGTGGACGGTGACCCTGACTCCGGGAGAGACCCCCGGGAGAGCGAGAGAGAGACGGGGTGTCCCTCGGCTGGGCCCCCTGGGGCGAGATTCAGCCCAGCCGCAGCGGGGTACACAAGGTAATAGGTGGAGAGGGGAGGGAGGGAGCGAGCCAGGCTGGAGGGCCTCCGGGCTCCGCTCCCCTCTCTGCACCTGCCTGAGTCCCCCCACTCAGGGCTTTTCCCAGCGTGTACCCAGCTCACACAACCTTGTGTCACGGCTCCGGGCCAAGCCTTCGGAATGAGCCAAGTGAAAAGGGCAACGCGGCCCCTGGCCGGGCTGGGCGGGGAATCGCCCCGCCCTCCTGGAACTGCCTCCGGGGACGCCGCGCGGATCGCAGCTCATGGAGACTTCCAGAGCCGGGCCCCGTTGCGCTCGCAGCAGGAAGGGGACAGAAACACCTGCCTTTAACGTTCCGTTTCATCTGACTGGTGACCACAGAGACTGAAACACCATCGCCACACGGGGCTGGTTACCGGAGGGCCTCTGACACCGACGCTATGCTCGCACTTCTGTCCGCAAAACCTGGCTACGGGAGCGCTCCGCTCAGCGGCGGGCTCCGCTACGCTGCTGTCAACTCGTCAGTGCGGACACGGCCTCAGGTTTGTTTCAGAGAGACAAGGCGGGTCCGGGCATATCTGTTACTGGTCCCACTGCCCTTGGTGAGAGAGACAAACTTCCAGCTTACACAGAGCCCTTCAAGTTTTATTTCGACATTTTAAAAACTACGCCTTTCAAAAACCTTATTTATAAACCTTAACTATCCTCTGTGCACCTATCGCTAAAAATCGCTAAAAATCCACCCAAAATATTTCTTTTTTTCAGATTGTATTAAACTGTTTTTCATTTCAGTAAGAAAACATACGTAATTGTTGTTTTGAGTCAATCCTGATTAGATTTAAGGATCGTTTCGTTTAGATTTAACGCTGGTCGGTTGCCTAACTGGACATTTCTTACTGGAACAAACGTGGCTTTCTTTTCAATGTAATCTTAGCTCAGCTTTTCAGTGTCTGCAGTGCTTGGTTTTAGGTTAATTACAATGTCCCTCTACTGTTTTCGACTCTTATGAACTGCCCGAGAAATTACAAGTAAATACAGTAATGTGTTACAGTTGATTTTTAATGAGTACTTTAAAGAAATGTAGCATCTGTATCAGAGAACCTCCGATACCCATCCGAGTGTGATGATGGTGTTTTAGCGTCTGAGGTTCCCGCCGGGCTTTGCCTGTGGGTTCGGAAGCCGGGGCGGGCGCCGCCCCTCACTCCCAGGGCTGGGGTGGCCCCCATGGCCGGAGTCAGACTGCTGTCTAGCCCCGTTCCTGAGGGGTAGAGCGAGATGAATGGGGAGGGGGCCCAGAAGCTCCTAAAGTGTAACTGGGAGCACAGGTCTCATTGACTCATACCAGCACATTTCCTTTCCATTTTTATTTTTAAATCACACTTTTAAACTTCTGTGGTTACATTTTTTAAAAAAAATATTACAAATTCTCTACTTTTACGTTATTTTTGTTTGTATTATTTTATTTTTAATTTTTATTTAAGTAGTTTTTGTTTCATGTTCTTTTGGTTTATTTTGTAATATATGCATACACATTATTCTACATTTTTTATTTTATATCGATTCTTTTTATTTAATAAAATGAAATTGACATATACACATGGCAAGTTCTGATTTCAATCAACATTATTTTCTGTAATAAAAATGTTCCAAATGGAAATTTTTAATCTGCTTTAATTTCCATTAATATCTGAATCAATGTGATTACATAGGTTCTGGATTCAGGGGTGCGTGAGGCAGTGACCTTGTGGTTAGGGTTTAGAGGGATCGATTAGGGGCTGTGGTGTTCTTGGGGGCTGGAGGTTTAGAGGATCAGAGAGCATCCTTTACCTGGACCACCAAATGGGTAGGCCTGAATGCTAGTGAACATCAGGCTTCTGGTAACTTTTTCTGGTAACTAGTACCTCCTCCCCATCTCCCTTCCCAGCCCCTCTCAGACAGTTCTACCCAACACAAACAATAGGGTGTAGCTGTCTAGGGTAAAGGATCTAAGGTAATACAGTGGCAGATAGATTAGATTAGATTAGATTAATGACAAATAATACCTAGCACTGGAGGACCAAATTTCATCAAAAGTTGGGAAAAATTCCAGAGACCAAAACAGTAAGTTTGCTATTTAAATTAAATATGTTAGGGTATTAATATAGAGAGCAAATTTAAGCATATAATTGTTAGGCTATAGATATTCAGGCCTGTCGGTAAAGGCCTGTACTCGAAGAATTTAGGTGTATTCTTATCACTTGGCTAGTTATACAGGTATACAAGAAAGAATCAAAATCACTGTCTGCCGGTGCAAGGTCCTTCTCTTACTGTGACAGTCTGAGGCCCTGTTCTTAGGCCAAGGCCTTTGGCTAAGCAGCAGAGCCAGCCATAAGCTGGGAAGCGAACGGTCACAGCCTCACATTCCAAACTAGTCACACTGAAAGAAGGTGCTTTTGGTCTGTTAGGAATACAATCCTGTCCTGATAGTGCCCATCGCCTCCAGAGAAAGGGAAGTGCCTAGAAAATGTAAAAGGAAACTTAGTTTGATAGCATCCTGTCTGGCAAGAACTCACTTCTCAATAGCTGGGATATGAAATCCTCACTTCTGTATTGTTTTGTCATTATAGTTCCCACTTTGCTATTGTTTGCCTGTATAATCTCTGTCTGGTTCTGTGATTGTTCCTGTCTGCTGTATAATTAATTTTGCTGGGTGTAAACTAATTAAGGTGGTGGGATATAATTGGTTACATAATCATGTTACAATATGTTAGGATTGGTTAGTTAAATTTCAGGAAAATGATTGGTTAAGGTATAGCAAAGCCGAACTCAAGTTTTACTATATAGTCTGCAGTCAATCAGGAAGTGAGGGGGTGGGTGTATGGGTGGGGGAAGATGGGAACAGGGAATGCGGGTAAGGAAATTGGAATCATGTTTTGCTAAAGGGGGAAATGGGAACAGGGAATGGGGGTAAGGAAATTGGAATCATATTTTGCTGAAGGGGGAAATGGGAACAGGGAATGGGGGTGGGGAAATTGAAATCATGTTTGGCTAAGGGTAGGAATGGGAACAGGGACACAGGTGTAAGGCTCTGTGGTGTCAGAGTTGGGAAGGGGGACACTAAGGAAGGAAACTGGATTCATGCTTGCTGGAAGTTCACCCCAATAAACATCGAATTGTTTGCACCTTTGGACTTTGGGTATTGTTGCTCTCTGTTCATGCGAGAAGGACCAGAGAAGTAAGTGGGTGAAGGAATAAGTCCCCTAACAATAATTATGAATTACAATTGCAACATTTGCTATCTATTCAATCAGCATCTAGAGCCTGGCAGGTTTTTTTTTTTTTTTTAGCAGAAAAAATGACTGTACAGAGAAGTCCACAAAAAATCCCATATATTTTGGTTTTGGCAACAAAGAACCAAACATTTTTAGCTAAAAACTGCTGAAAACTTAACATTTTCAGCTGAAATTCTCCACAAAAGAAGGAAACAAACAAACAATAAAACATTTCTCTTTTCCAAGAGAAAGAGAGATGCTAGTGGTGATGATGATGGCCTCCACTACAGCCGGGATTGACGCCGTGGCGATCGATCCACCGGGGGTTGATTTAGCGGGTCTACTGAAGACCCACTGAATCAATTGCCGATCGCTCAGACATCAACTCCGGTACTCCACCGGAATGAGTAAGGGCAGGTCTACACTACGGCAGGGACTGAAGCTCTGAGACTGATCCACTGGTGGTCGATTTAGCGAGTCTAGTAAAGACCTGCCAAATCAAGTGCAGATTGCTCTCCAGTCGATCCCTGTACTCTACCCCCGATGAGAAGAGTAAGGTAAGTCGACTGGAGATTTTCAGTCAGTAGCTGGAGTTGCGTAGCGTAGGTCGACTTACCGCAGTAGTGTAGACATAACCTAAGAGGATTTGATGGGACAGTTTCTCCCATCAACCCAGGGCAGTGTGGATCCTGTGGTAAGTAGATCTAAGCTATGTTGACTTGAGTTATGCTACTAATGTAACTCAAATTGCGTCGCTTGGATCAGCTTTTCCCCCTCGTGCCGATCTGCCCTGAGACTTACTATGAAAAAAGTACCAGGAAAAAGAGTCAGGAAGACTCCGTGAGAATTTATTCTTTAATTCAGTTTTTTGGTCAAACCTTGGTGGTAAATATTTATATGTGTATAGGGTGTTACCGTGTGTGGCAAGGGAGGCCCATGTGACACTATTTAGGCTGAGATTGGTAAAGTTGCCTAGTGCTTTTGGGTGCTCATTTCCCGTTCGTTTTAATTCATTCATTTCTTTTTATTTGGGTGGGGGAGGGAAATCAGGTCTTATGAGCTTTGAAAATTTTGGCCAGACATTTTCTGTTAGCATTTTATATATATGTATCGATGTCTATATTGGTGTCCGTATCAATATAGAAATAGATATGTTAATGTTGCCTTCACCATGCAAAGATGGATGAATAGGCAGGACATTTTACATGACAGGACACTGAGACTCCCAACCCTCCACAGACTTTCATGTTTTGTTTACCCAGCTACAGATCTGCAGAGAATACTACCTAATCAAAGCTCTTAAGTCACAGCAGCGGCAACATTGTTTACCTACTTTTCAGAGGCATAATTGACAAGAGATGATCCTAATCACTGGAGAATTAATGTCATTGGCATCAGTGGTGTGTGGAAGAGACCCAGAAGCACTCAAAAGATATTAAGCTCCTTGCAGAATTTGAGCCCTAGTGTTCTTGTACGGATGACTGAAGCAGAGTGCTCTACTGAAACGTTTGTCTTTTCAAAAAGAATGTCTCTTACAGTATCAAGTTTTGTATAAAGAAACGTGCATTAATTGTATGAAAGATGAATGCTCAAAATGTAGCAGAGTCACAGAAAGAAAGAAAGAAAGAAAGAAAGAAAGAAAGAAAGAAAGAAAGAAAGAAAGAAAGAAAGACCTGTCCCCATACACATCTATCTATCTATCTATCCATCTATCTATCTATCTATCTATCTATCTTTGAACCCTTCTGTATTTTTTCAGACCTTCTGGACATGTGTATCTTCTTTTAATTCTGTTTCATATAATAATGGAATTACTCCTCATTTTAATCTGGTCTATGGAATTATTCAGATCAGTCAATTATTCACATTCATCAACATTCCCAGTGATTCTGGAGAAGAAGAAGCATGATAAGACATAGTTTTGACACAGCACATTGAATATTCCTAGCCCGTTAAAGACCATTCTTCCCCACCACCCCGGTGAGGTGGCTGGAGTACGGTGCAGAGAAGCTCATGTTTGCCACTTCAAAATCCCATGATTTAATTGAAACAGAAATGGTGGAAATGTTTTACCTTTAAATCTGTTCTAAGTGAGGCTGATTTTCAGATACTGCCCCTTTTCCCAGTGATTCAGAGACCAGGATACTGGTTCTGCAGTTTATCTTCTGCCATCATCTGCTTCACGTTCTTTAACAGAGCCAGGAAAGAGATCTACTCCGAGTGTTCTATATGGTGCTATTTGCCTTGTGCCCAGTTCCTACGAGAGAGACCCTCTCAAGATTTCGCTTTTATCCTTTCCGTGGGAAGGCGACATCTCCCTTGATGCTTACATTGATTAATGAGAAGGAAAACTCAATAACATGCTAGCACTGTCGACGGTACAAACACCAGAGTGAATGGAGGCAAATTTCTATCCTCCAAGGAAATGGCCTTCCTTACTACATGCAGGTGATGAGGTCACTGGTCACCTCCAATTATGGTGCCACAGTCCAAGAAGAGATGCTTACAAGAAACCTTTTGCAGATTTTCCCACCCAATCGCTGTTTAGGAGACTCTTTAAAAAAACAGAGTGGAGTCCCTCACCCATGTCTTCAGGGTGGCCAGAGAAAGGGAGGGTGTGTCACCTGTTCATGTACTCAGTGTACAGTTCATGGTTGGGATTTTCCGAGATGCCGCTGACTTTCAAGTGGACCTGTGCTCTTAAATCATGTAGACACTCGTGAAAAGCCTAGCCTCAGGTCCCAGACTGCTATGGAGACACAAATGTCTACACACACACATCTTAGTGACTTCACATTTTTCGTTACCTAGGCTCTAATATGCCCATCAATGTGGCATCAGGGAGTGTCACACACATTCATGGATTTATTCTCCCAGCTTCCAAGTGCATCATTATGCACAAGGGAAACTGAGGCAAGGGGAGATTCAACAGCATCTCCAAGACACACAGTGAATGTGTGAGAGAGCCAAGTAGAGTCTTAGACTCACAGACTTTAAGGCCAGAAGAGATCATCATGATCATCTAGTCTGACCTCCTGCACATCACAGACCAGAGAAGCTCAGCAGCCCACTCCTGTAAGAGGCCCATAACCTCTGGCTAAGTTACTAAAGTCTTCAAATCATGATTTAAAGATTTCAAGTTACACAGAATCCACCATTTACTCCAGTTAAAACCAGCAAGTGACTGACAAAAAGTCAGAGTAGATGATCACAACCGTCCTTCCTAGCGCCGGAATCTATAAATTTATAAGTATCAGAGGGGTGGGCTGTGTTAGTCTGGATCTGTAAAAGCAGCAAAGAGTCCTGTGACACCTTATAGACTAACAGATGTATTGGAGCATAAGCTTTCGTGGGTGAATACCCACTTCATCGGTAAATTTATACATTTATAAATTGGTAAGTTATAAATCTATAAGTTATTGGTCTCAACACAGGGGTAAGTGGGTGAAATTTAGTGGCCTGTTATTTACCGGTTCTTTAGAAAGTCTTCCTAGTTTCTTTGGAAATCTATCTATAAACTGCTGGAAAGAATTTCCCCTACCAGAAGGCTTTGATTCAAATGAAAAGTAGCATATATAGAGACTAAGTAAGCCAGTGTTGAATCAGGCCCACAATGTTGAAATATGCCTTAAAAGAAAGAGTCCAGAGTTTCTGCGAATCAGTGCATCTCCATTGGCCAGCTCAGTAAATCTAGGGTAATCAGAGACTCTGAAAAGTCCAGATAGGAGGGAGTGGGAAACATAGATGGCTGGTCACGTTCTTTGGCCTGTGTCATGAAGACTAGATCAGAGTCCCTTCTGACCTTAAAATATGACTCAAAGACCAAAAAAATATTGACCCAAACTTTTATGCAGTTGCCCTGTTTTATTATTAGATTTGCAAAGGGAAGCATGATGTAATTCCACAGGCATCGACAACAGTTAACATTGCATTTGAATTCAGATTTATTTTTCTCACTCATGCAATCATTGTTTCCCCCTTCCTTCTCCCCTCTCCCCAAATTATCCTCCATCACCTGGAAAAGAAAAATATCAGCCAAAGCATACCATACGAATACTGCTCCCTAAAGGCGGCAGCAGCAAGTATCAGTCCTAAAATTCAGTGAAATCCATGTCTGCCAAAGTTTTAGGGCAGGATTTCCAAAGAAATGTGAAGGAATTAGGTGACTCAACTTCCAATTTAGGTGATTAAATCCCTTTGGTGATTAACTCCAATGTAGGTGTTTAACTCCCTTCAACTCCTTTGAGATATCACCCTAAGTAACCCTCCAAAAGTTTCTGGAAAATCAAAGCATGGAATACAGTGCTCCTAGCCCCTAAAGTCCCTTTTAAAAATCTCAATCTTATTTTACAACTGCAAAGATCAAAATTAGCTGATTGGGGAGAGGTGCCAGTCTTCCAGAATCTCCTGCTGTAGGTGACTGATAGAGATCTGTTAATTTTACAGCCTGAAGTCTTGCAAAAGCCAGAAACTTACTGACAGCCCTTCTCGGGGCCTCTTTGACCTCTTTGTTCCTCAGAGGGTAGATGAGGGGGTTGACCATGTGGGTCAGGACTGTTTAGAAGACAGAAAATACCTTGTATAAGTCCTTTGAATGGTGGGCAATTGGAACCATGCAGCCAATAATCAGAGTCCCATAAAATGTTGTGACAGTGACAATGTGAGAGGAGCAGGTAGAAAATGCCTTTTGCCTCCCGGTGGTGGAAGGAATTCTTAGGATGGTGTTGATGATGCAAACTTAGGATGCCAATGTGAATAGAAATGGGACTAGTCACCTGACGGAGGAGACCATGAAAATCGTGAGTTCTAGAAACTGGGTAACAGTAGAGGGTAGTTTTATGATGGGTGAGGAATCACAAAAGAAATAGTCAATTTCATTGGAGCCACAAAACTTTATTTTAGTCATTAAAATGATTACTATGGTACTGCTCAGAAAGCCACTTGTCCAGGAACAAGCCGCTAGCTGGAAACAAACACTGCCGTTCATCAGAGTGGCATAACAGAGTGGATTGCAGATCACTAGATACCAATCGTAAGACATCACTGCTAGCAGATAGTATTCTGTGGCTGCTAGGATACCAAAACAATAAAATTGTGTCATGCAGCCACTAACAGAAATGGTTCTGTCCCCCGTGAGGAGACTGGCCAGCACCCAGGGCAGGATGCTGGAGGTGTAGCAGATCTCCAAGCAGGACAAGTTCCCCAGGAGGAAGTACATAGGGGTGTGAAGGTGCTGATCAGCCACATCTAGCACAACAATGAGGATATTTCCAGCCATGGTCACCATGTAGATCACTAGAAACAGGAAGCAGAGAAGAATCTGAAGTTCAGGGAGATTCCCAAATCCCAGGAGGACAAATTCCTCAATGGACGTTTGATTTCTACAGTTAGCATTTGCCCTGGGATGTATCTAGGGGAAATTAAGCAAATTTGTTAATATATTTTAAAGATAAACTCAACTTTTAAGTCAATTCATCATCGAACTAGATGAAAACTAACAATATAAGTTGAATATCGCAGTGAACTGAAATGTCATCAGTTTAATTGCAGAAATGTTCAAAAATCTATGCCCTCTCTTCATAGAATCCCCATCATTAGAGATGGTTAAGAAAAGGTTAGACAAATAGCTCTCAGGGATGGTCCAGGTTTCCTTGGTTTCCAGGTGGCCCGGACTTGAAAACTTCTTGAGCTCCCTTCCAGCCCTACAATTCTATAATTTTCTGTTACTTGATCAAGCCTCCAGGAAATTGTCCAGGTTGCTTGCTATCAGGACTACTGTGATATGTTATTTAAGATGTGAGTACCTATCTTCTTCACTAACAGAGCAAAGAAAAACTGTGTGTCTCTGGAAACTCCACTACACTTCAAAAAATCAGAAAACGGCTTCATTTCCCTTTGGATTAGGACTGATTAAGATTTTGTAATGGAATACTGGGGTTTGGAGTAACTGAAAGTCTTCATGGAAAGTATATGATTTTCACCAAATTTCGTCTGAAATCTGTAAACCCCAAACGTTTTGTTTTTTTTAAATATGAACATGTTTCAGTTTTGAGCAGCCTTTGGCTGAAACTATTTAGTACATTGACAAATATGCTTGCATTCAGTTGCTGAAAATCCCAGAACATCCACCCTCCACCAAAGAAACAATTTTCAGGTTTTGGCTTTTTCAATGAAAAATCAAAAATTTCCATGGGGATGGAGGATTAAACCCATCCAATGGGAGTCCTGATATATTAGAGAACAAAGGGGCTGCTAAAATGAGATTACACTTCTGATGCCAGGAATTAATATCACAGCACAGCCCAAGTAAAATAAAATAAAATACAGTCTAATCTGGTTCGCTGATGTTTCACTTTTTAACCTGACAAGGAAGTGTTCTTCAAATGCAGGGTTTCCACAGGATACATCGCTATCAGAGGCACAGCTGGAATTGCAGAAAATATTATAACAGATCATACAAATGTTCTGTTCTTTCTAAAATTCAGCCACAGAATTAGCTCTGATGGGGATACCTGATGTGAACACCATGAAACACAAATATATGTTTGGTTGCACTGGTGGGAAAAATATTGTTGTTTATTTTATTCATTGTCCAGATCATCTTGTGTTTACAAAAATTTCTTAAAGCAGCTGATCTCTCTCTCTCTCTCTCTCTCTCTCTCTCTCTCAGTTTCAATACGCACAACATTTTATTAGCCCAGCACAAATGCATATTAGTAAAAATAATATCAATGGCATCTAATTTGCTTTCAAGACTGAAATTGTATCAGTCTAAAATAATATTTTGACAGTCCTTCCAGTCAAAACATCCAGACGGAAAGCACTGAATGGGTATATGAGCCTTGCTCTCTCCTTCCTTTGCAAAGGGATTTAAAAGTTGTGGGGGGAAATTCCAGACTGGATGTTTCTATTCTCCAGCAGCAATGGTAATATTTTTGCATCTACTTTACACTCAAATTTTTAAATAGCCCAATGGACTTAGGAACCTTAGTACTATTGACTGTCAATAAGACTTAGGCTAAGGGCCAGAGTTTTAAAGGTATTGAGGTATTATAAAGGTATTTTAAATCAATAGATGTTAGGGATATAGGTGCTTTTGAAAACCACACTAGGCACCCTACATACCCTTAAAATGTGTGTCTAAGTGCCTAGGTGACTTTTGAAAATGGGATTTAGAATGTTAAGCTGCTTAGGGGTGCTTTTGAAAATTTTACCCCTAATTCCCATTTAATTTCTGTAGCAGTAGTGAGCCTAAATTTTTTAGGGCCCCATTTGAGAATCCCATTTTACGGCTTATAATGAAATTTCCTCTGCATCTTAATAATTATAAATGATTCCGTAACGAGCAATCACTAATAAAATAAATAAAAAGCCCCTGAACATTTAAACTAAAAGCCTAGAGATAACACTAGTAAAGTTTCTCTTAAAAAACAAAACTCTAAAAGCCTATAGAATTCAATAGAGAACAAAATAATTGCTTTAAAGTTTTTAAACCAACCTAAACAATATAAAATCTTTGCTAGGCTGGTTTAAAAATTACTCAGAGAAGTTATCAATGTCTATTCAGTGTCTTTAGCATTATCCCGTTAGGAGAAGAAAATAAGATAATTAGCATAAAGTACATAGATCCTGATTTAAAAAAAAGTCATGATTACATTCAAGACACAACTTACTGTGGACTTGACTTTAATCATGTTCTGAAGTCCTGTTGGAGTTAATGGGTGAAATCTTAGCAAAACTCCTCTTGATTTAAATAGTCACTGAATTTGCTTAGAAAGGACTTAAAGCACATATTTAAAGTTAAGCACATCCTTAAAGTCTATCCTGAGTTGGAGCCATAAAACATTCCTTTTTCCCTCAAAATGATTTATTAAAATCAACAATTAATTCATTTTCTCAGCAATCATATATGACAGACATTTTACTGTAGCAAGCACTGGATGAAAAATGTTGAAAGGGAAACATCAAAATTGTCCATGAAAATATGGAATTTTGGAAAACTGGATAACCAAAATGTTTTCATTTTTGGGTATTCAGTGAAAGAATGAAAGAAAACCCCAAACTTAAACACACTGAAAAATACTTTTTGTTAAACAAATTTGGGGGGAAAATTAAAAAAAAAAACAATTTTAGTGAAATTTTCATTTTTGAAAAAAAGTAATTTGAAATGAAACAAATGTTGAGCAAGGATATAATGTATTCAAAACACTGAGTGAAGGCCATGTAAAAGTGGTGATATTTTATTTTGGTTTATTTTATCATATTATGTATACATATTATTATACATTAATTTTTATTTTATACCAATTATTTTTATTTAAAAAGTTAAACTGACATATATACACACATAGCAAAGTTCTGATTTCAGTTAACAAAAAATAGCCATTTTTAAAGGTATTTATCTGTATAGAGGGATTTTCAGAAACACCCTAAGGCACCAAAAACTAAAGAAAAACTAGAGAATGCTGTTGAAAAATCCAACTAGGCTCCCGATACCTTTTTAAAATCACTCCCAAAATGACCTCAAAAGTAATCACATCGGTTTCCATCTCCAGATCTGATGAACAGACATTAACAGACATTAAACTTTAGAAAATGACAAAGGAAGTTTTCCACCTCTAAGATGAGGCACCAGTCGGGGGGATGAGGGGGGCAGCTTGAATTTCAGACATCAACCTTTGGACTCTGGATTCTTGCATCAGGATATGGTCCAACGAGACTATTTTCTATCCTGATTCCTTTAACCTCCCTAACTCAGAATCTATATATGGAAGGAGACCCTACCCATAATGCCTGGTTTTACTGCCTTAATTGTATCATTTTGTCCTGCATCCATTCCCACACAATGTTAATGTCTCTTTTGATGCATTGTCCATCCCCCATACGAGAAGGGTAGCAAGTACCATTGGCCCGCGTTGGGCACTTGAGATGAGAGGGAAGGGAAAGGGACTAGCTCATTTATGATCCCAGACGGAATAACACCCGTGTTCCTTCCATGTGACGAAACTGCTGCTACTTCCCTCCGTGGTCGTTCCACCCCCCCATGGAGCAGCAACCGACAACGCAACACATGTCGCCCTCAGAGGAAAACTAGACACCTATTCTGAATCTCAAAGGAAAAGAAATGAAGAGAGGTAAATAAATAAATAAATAAAAAGATGTGAACTTTGAAACTGAAATGTGGTGGGTGAGAGACCATGGGACCTGACCCGTGCGCCCAATCACAGCTGAGGAGCTTCTCAGCAGTCCTTTCAGCAGTCCTTTCCAGATGCCTGACTGGGCCTTGTTCACCTGCTGAGGGTGAGACTGATCACCAGGTTTAGGTTCAGGAAGGAATTTTCCAGAGGCCAGACTTTCTCAGGACCCCCTGCTGTTATCATATGGGCATGTCTCAGCTGCTCCTCCTATATGAGGGATGTATGATCGCTATAAGGGTGACCAGATAGCAAGTGTGAAAAATCGGGAGGGGTGGGGGGTAATAGGAGCCTCTATATAAGAAAAAGACACAAAAATCGGGACTGTCCCTATAAAATCAGGCCATCTGGTCAACCCCAATCACAGGGGCAGGGGCTTCTTCAGCAAACCCCCCTCTCTCTGTGCCCCATGCGGACGGGGCTGGACAGCAGTCTCACTCCGGCCATGCGGCCACCCCAGTCTGGGAGTGAGGGGCGGCGCCCACCCGTGGCTTCTGGACCCACAGACAAAGCTCGGGGGGAACCAGTCCCATTTATACTTGCTGGACACAAGGCTCTTGCTCTTGTTGTACAGGAGGCTATATGCGACCCCCCTGTTATACACTGAGCAATGAGGGCTCCCCTCCGTGTGGGCAGAGGCGAGACCCTGCGCTCCAGGGACGAGGTAGCTGGTGTACAGACCCCGCCGGAGCGGGGAGTGTCGGCAGGCGCCACTCTGCCTTGGACGGGGGTCATCTCCGCTTGAGCAAGCGAGACTCCCCGCAACCTCCAGGCACCTCTTCCGTCAGTGGACGGTGACCCTGACTCCGGGAGAGACCCCCGGGAGAGCGAGAGAGAGACGGGGTGTCCCTCGGCTGGGCCCCCTGGGGCGAGATTCAGCCCAGCCGCAGCGGGGTACACAAGGTAATAGGTGGAGAGGGGAGGGAGGGAGCGAGCCAGGCTGGAGGGCCTCCGGGCTCCGCTCCCCTCTCTGCACCTGCCTGAGTCCCCCCACTCAGGGCTTTTCCCAGCGTGTACCCAGCTCACACAACCTTGTGTCACGGCTCCGGGCCAAGCCTTCGGAATGAGCCAAGTGAAAAGGGCAACGCGGCCCCTGGCCGGGCTGGGCGGGGAATCGCCCCGCCCTCCTGGAACTGCCTCCGGGGACGCCGCGCGGATCGCAGCTCATGGAGACTTCCAGAGCCGGGCCCCGTTGCGCTCGCAGCAGGAAGGGGACAGAAACACCTGCCTTTAACGTTCCGTTTCATCTGACTGGTGACCACAGAGACTGAAACACCATCGCCACACGGGGCTGGTTACCGGAGGGCCTCTGACACCGACGCTATGCTCGCACTTCTGTCCGCAAAACCTGGCTACGGGAGCGCTCCGCTCAGCGGCGGGCTCCGCTACGCTGCTGTCAACTCGTCAGTGCGGACACGGCCTCAGGTTTGTTTCAGAGAGACAAGGCGGGTCCGGGCATATCTGTTACTGGTCCCACTGCCCTTGGTGAGAGAGACAAACTTCCAGCTTACACAGAGCCCTTCAAGTTTTATTTCGACATTTTAAAAACTACGCCTTTCAAAAACCTTATTTATAAACCTTAACTATCCTCTGTGCACCTATCGCTAAAAATCGCTAAAAATCCACCCAAAATATTTCTTTTTTTCAGATTGTATTAAACTGTTTTTCATTTCAGTAAGAAAACATACGTAATTGTTGTTTTGAGTCAATCCTGATTAGATTTAAGGATCGTTTCGTTTAGATTTAACGCTGGTCGGTTGCCTAACTGGACATTTCTTACTGGAACAAACGTGGCTTTCTTTTCAATGTAATCTTAGCTCAGCTTTTCAGTGTCTGCAGTGCTTGGTTTTAGGTTAATTACAATGTCCCTCTACTGTTTTCGACTCTTATGAACTGCCCGAGAAATTACAAGTAAATACAGTAATGTGTTACAGTTGATTTTTAATGAGTACTTTAAAGAAATGTAGCATCTGTATCAGAGAACCTCCGATACCCATCCGAGTGTGATGATGGTGTTTTAGCGTCTGAGGTTCCCGCCGGGCTTTGCCTGTGGGTTCGGAAGCCGGGGCGGGCGCCGCCCCTCACTCCCAGGGCTGGGGTGGCCCCCATGGCCGGAGTCAGACTGCTGTCTAGCCCCGTTCCTGAGGGGTAGAGCGAGATGAATGGGGAGGGGGCCCAGAAGCTCCTAAAGTGTAACTGGGAGCACAGGTCTCATTGACTCATACCAGCACATTTCCTTTCCATTTTTATTTTTAAATCACACTTTTAAACTTCTGTGGTTACATTTTTTAAAAAAAATATTACAAATTCTCTACTTTTACGTTATTTTTGTTTGTATTATTTTATTTTTAATTTTTATTTAAGTAGTTTTTGTTTCATGTTCTTTTGGTTTATTTTGTAATATATGCATACACATTATTCTACATTTTTTATTTTATATCGATTCTTTTTATTTAATAAAATGAAATTGACATATACACATGGCAAGTTCTGATTTCAATCAACATTATTTTCTGTAATAAAAATGTTCCAAATGGAAATTTTTAATCTGCTTTAATTTCCATTAATATCTGAATCAATGTGATTACATAGGTTCTGGATTCAGGGGTGCGTGAGGCAGTGACCGCCATTTTTCACTGCAACTTGAGACCATTGCTCCTTGTTCTGTCAGCTGCCACCACTGAGAACAGCCGAGCTCCATCCACTTTGAAACCCCCTTCAGGTAGTTGAAGGCTGCTATCAAATCCCCCCTCACTCCTCTCTTCTGCAGACTAAACAAGCCCAGTTCCCTCAGCCTCTCCTTGTAAGTCATGTGCCCCAGCCCCCTGATCATTTTCGTTGCCCTCCGCTGGACTCTCCAATTTGTCCACATCCTTTCTGTAGTGGGGGGCCCAAAACTGGACGCAATACTCCAAATGTGGCCTTCTTGGTATATATTAATATATCAATTCTTAATATATCCTAGCTTCTGATCTCTTCATCCACTGATTCATGATGCACCCATATGCACTATGTCTACGGCAATGGTACATTGACCCTGGTACAACATAAGTGCATGACAGAAAAATGGAAATGCAGAGAAACACACATGCACAGAGAAGTGAGACTATATTTTTGTTTCAAAATTTTAACAAGCAAATTTAAAAAAATTTTAACTCATGTGGTGAAAAATACACACAAAAGGAGCCAATAAACTAGAAAAATTCCTGAAGGATAGATCCATCAATGGCTGTTAGCTAGGATGGACAGAGATGGTGTCCCTAGTTTCTGTTTGCCAAAAGCTGGAAATAGGTGAGAGGGATTGGGTCACTTGATGATCAACTGTTCTGTTCATTCCCTGTGAAGCACCTGGCATTGGCCACTGTTGGAAGACATGATATTGGGGTAGATGGACCTTTGGTCTGACCCAGCATGGCCATTTTTCTGTTCTAAATCTGAGAGCCATTCATTGCTCTTTCTTAGGCATGTTTTGCTATGACTCATCTACCTTTATTTACTTCCCTCCTGGATTGAACAAGCAAAATCCTATTCTTCCCTATATGGGGGGGCCTGAGCAGGTATTTTTCTTTTCTAAATCAGATTCTTTCATTTTTACTGTGCTGCTTTACCTGTCACACTGATGATCTATTGCCAGCTGCACCCTGACCCTAACCCTTCCTTCAGATTTTCTGAGATAAGATTGTAGTCTGTGCATTTACTTTTCCACTCTCTTCTACTATTCATATTCTTCAATTATCTCAGTAAACTGAGCATTGGGTTCCTATCTGGATGCCGGATCTTACAGTGCTTCTTGGTGTATTTTGTTATTATTCCCTTTCACAGCAATTAATGTCTCTTCTGGGTGGTAATTTCTCCTTCCTATGAGATGATGTAATCTCCCCTGATACTTCTGCTGCTGGGAATCTGAAATTATTGCATAGAGGAAAGTTAATATTTGTTTTTCGAAAGGAAAAACAACAGCAGAAAGACAGTCCTATTACTAACCTCAAAGGGGAAGTCATGGAAAACAAGTGATTCCAAAGGGAAAATAATGGAGACAGGAGAACTGTTGACCCAAAAGACAAAGCAATAGAAAAAAGGGAATGTCTCATTTCAAAGGAAATTAATGCAGACAGAACTTCTGATCTCAATGGAAATCTCTGTTCATCGGATATATGAGAGGAGTAGATCTGCTAGAATACTAGAAAAAAGTAACCAATATCAATTCTGTTTTCTAGGAAGAAGAAAATTAAATGCTGCCAAGTTAAAAAATTCTTGGATAAAGCTCCCAGGACAGTCTGATCTCTGGACCTGGAACTTGAAATGCAGGCCAAGAAGTCCCCGAAGCTGCCACACGAACAACGCAGAGCAGCGTAGGGTGGCGTGTGTTCAGGTGCCCCTCCCTCCCCTGCTTTGCTGCCATGTTGTTCCTGACCTCTGCCTGGGAGCCCCTGGCCAGCAGCCCCTGGGAAATTCCCGCTTGCTATGCAGAGCGGGGGCGGGGAGGGAACATGGCTCAGGAGCAAGAGAGCTCAGCTGCTGTGGTGTGAGCCGATTGGTGGGAGTGCTTTAAAGAGACAGCGCATAGTCTCTCATAGACTTCCCCAGCAGCCAGCACACACACATTTTGTCTCTCTCTCACACACATACACACTCTGTCTTATACATACACACACAAACACACGATCTCTGACTCGCACATATACACACTCTGTCTCACACACACACTGTCTCTGTCACATGCACACACTCACACACATACACACGCACACTCTGTCTCTTTCACACTCACCTCCCAGCACGTGTTGTTGTTGTTACATTCTGCATTGCATGTATATTTTCTTAAATTTTATCCTTTCAAAGTGCAGTTGTTGTACTTTTTGAATGGTCTATGCATTTCATAATTTTATTTCACTACTATTCTTAAATTGAATTCTTTAAGCAGTGAGTTCTAAAATGCCTAACCTGTCCTGAATGGAGTGATTATCCCTATGGTAACTATTTAAAAATTATACCTAGGTTTTTTGTTTCTACTGGTGGCGTACATCCACACATTAACTCGATATTGGTACACTAACAAAATTTGTTCCATACATGGATGGAAGAAATTAAAGGGAATATTGGTGTGAGGGAATATGCTGTATATGTTGTATGGGAAAGGTGGAGGTGGATTGCTGTATTGTAAACAGGAATGTAGTCTGCGACTGTTTATTTTGAGAGTGGGCAATGGAGACATGAATCCTAGCCCATATCAGACGTGGAGAAAATAACTGTTCCCTTTGCCCCGTTTGGAGACTGAAACAAAACCCCTTGTAGTCAATAACTGAGAGTCTTTCCCTTAAGTACAAAGGAGTTTGGATCTGGCTCATTATTATAAGATACAAGATGTTGGAGCATTGGAGCTATAATAAGACAAAGAATGGTCTGGCCTCTCTTTTGAATCTACTAACAGGATGACAACTTATACAGTAGGAGGCTGGGTGGTGATGGGAAGTTGACTCTTGAGGAAGAATTGATCTGATGATGTGCACAAAACAGTCCAACAGATACCATTCTCTCTCTAATTATATTACAACCAATGCAATGTTACTTAGTGTTGATGAATTGTATAGTAAATTGCTTCACCCACTTTGGTTCATTATAAAATATATTCAAGAGACCAAATAACCAATAGCAGTCAAGTTTATTGCTATAAACCAGTAATAATATGATACAGGAAAAAGGGAATGGGTGACAGGGCACGAATCACTTGATGATTACTTGTTCCGTTCATTCCCTCTGAAGCACTTGGCATTGGCCACCACCAGAAGACAGGATACTGGGCTAGATGGACCTTTAGTCTGACCTAGTATGGCCATACTTATATTTTAAATCTGAGAGCCATTCATTGCTCTTTCTTAGGCATGTTTTGTTATAACCCATCTGTGATGGGTTCCCCCTGGGGTGCTACTTGGAACTGGAGTTCCACTGAGAACTCTGACCCACCAGTCTGGGCACCCTCTCACACTGTGCTGCTGTGGCAAGCTTCAGACTCACTCATAGTCCTACATTTCCTCCAGCATTAACACAGGTAGGGACACACCCAGCTGCAGTTACATGCAGGCTCTCTGACCAGCCTATGCATAAACCAACAATAGAGAAGCTACAGTCAAGATAACCACCAGTTCCCCAGCCTAAGATCCCAGAGCTGTACCGCCCTGCCCTGGTCAAAACAGTTCACTTCTCAGTTCAGTGTGGAGAGAAATATGCACACTTGTGCTAACCAAGCTGAGATTTCCCCCCAGACACTTCACTTAAAGGCACACTGGTTTAGGTGAAACTACAAACATGTTTATAAAGTACAAAAGATAGACTGTAAGTGATTATAAGGGATATCAAACAGACCAAAGCAGATTACCAACAAATAAAGAAAAACTCAAACTAAGTATAATAGACTGGTTAGATTGACTATGAAAGAGCAGTTTCTCACCCTGACTGATAATACCAGCAGTCTGGCAGATTCTCATGGCACAAGCTGCATTTGCTGTGCTGCTTCAGTTTCTCAGGTTTCCATACATAGGCTAGAAATTGCTCTAGCCTGGCTCCAGCACTTCGCCCAGTTCAGTCTTTGTACCTCAGGTCTTTCCAGCAGTCCTCTTGTGTGGGGAGCGAAGAAGAACCAATGATATCACTCCCTGTGTTATATCGCTTTAGCACAGGGTGGGAACCCTTTGTTTCAAAATTTGGTTCCCAGAACAGTTTGTGGAAAAATACAGACAGCCCAAGGTGGTGTCCAGAGTCATGTGGCCTGGTCACCTGTCCTTGTAGAGTCCTAGAAACCATTAATTACAGGCTCTCTGGAGTGTTCTCAGGAAGGCTCACCAGGTGGGAGATAAGCTTCTCTTAAGGCTTATTGTTTTCCCTAATGGCTCATTACCCTGAATAGGACCTTCCCAACCAACTGTCTAGACCATTAGCATCTTACCTAGTGGGAGTTTCCCACTACATTTTAAATAGATACATAGTCCATATTTATAATTTCAGATACAAAAATGACACATGCAGACAAATAGGAAAATCATATTCAGGAAATCATAACTTTCCCAATGACAGTTTAAATGACCCGTCTTGCACAAAAGACACACTGTTTATGCTCTAAGCACATTATAGCAATATCACTTTGAAGAATATGGTGGGCAGTGCCACAACATCTACCTTCATTTACTTTCCCTCCTGGATTGAACAAGCAAAACCCTATTCTTCCTTATATGGGGGGGCCTGAGCAGGTATTTTTCTTTTCTAAATCAGATTCTTTCATTTTTACTGTGCTGCTTTACCTGTCACACTGTTGACCTATTGCCAGCTGCACCCTGACCCTAACCCTTCCTTCAGATTTTCTGAGGTAAGATTGTAGTCTTTTCCACTCTCTTCTACTATTGATATGCTTCAATTATCTCAGTAAACTGAGCTTTGGGTTCCTATCTGGATGCCGGATCTTACATTGCTTCTTGGTATATTTTGTTATTATTCCCTTTCACAGCAATTAATGTCTCTCCTGGGTGGTAATTTCTCCTTCCTATGAGATGATGTAATCTCCCCTGATATTTCTGCTGCTGGGAATCTGAAATTATTGCATAGAGGAAAGTTAATATTTGTTTTTGGAAAGGAAAAACAATGGTACAAGGACAGTCTTATTACTAACCTCAAAGGGGAAGTCATGGAAAACAAGTGATTCCAAAGAGAAAATAATGGAGACAGGAGAACTGTTGACCTAAAAGGCAAAGCATTAGAAAAAAAGGGATGTCTCATTTCAAAGGAAATTAATGCAGACAGAACTTCTGATCTCAATGGAAATCTGTGTTCATCTTATATATTAGATAGGTAGATCTGCTAGAATAATAGGGGGAAAAAGGAACCAATATCAATTCATTTTTACAGGAAGAAGAAAATTAAATGCTCCCAAGTAAAAAATAAAATTTTGGATAAAGCTCCCAGGTCAGTCTGATCTCTGGACCTGGAATTCCAAATAGCAGGGCAAGAAGACCCCTAAGCTGCCACCTGAACAAAGTTTTAATTCCTTGTTGACATTGGCTGTGGTTTTTGTAGGAACCTAAGGGCGCTAGGCACCACACTGCCTTTGAATGTCAAAGGGAGTTGGGCACCTAACTTTTCTATGCTGTTTTGAAAATCCCCACTTTGATGCGTGATGGCCTAACTTGCACCCATCCTTCTGGTCTTTGCTGAAAGAGTGGGGGGCTCCTTCTCCCACAGTGTGAGGGAATATACTGTGGATGTGGGATGGGAAAGGTGGAGGTGGATTACTGTACTGTAAAACATTAATGTAGCCCTTATCAGACATGGAGAAAATAACTGTTGCCTTTGCCCTGTACGGGGCTTGACATAAAACCCTTTGTAGTAAATGACAGAGGCCTTGGTTACACGGCCACTTTACAGCGCTGCAACTTTCTCGCTTAGGGGTGTGAAAAAACAGTGTTGATAACTGTGACATTCTATCCCTTGGAGGAGCATAGTGTAATCCCCATATTCCTAATTTTCATATAATCGTGATCTTACTTATAAAGCATGCCTTGTAAGGTATCAGGGGAAAGGTTATGATCTGCTGAAAGTCATTTCTCTTTCTGTATATGTATATCATTAATGCACATGAAGTTACGAGAATTGCATTGTATGGTTGTCACTAAAACATGTAAATTGAAGAATCAGCCAGATATTAGCTCCCCAGAGGCATCAACAAGGAAAGTAACCAATGCCTGGGCGGGGTGTCAAGCAACCCATCAATAGCCATTGTCCAGCAAGGGAGCTACAATACAATGACTCACCTGAATGAGGCCACACCAGGGGAATTGCTCAACCTTACTGGGTGACTCAGCAATGCCCCCAGATATGCCTGGACTTGTGATCTCCAAGCACATGGACTGAGGATATAAAATAGACAAAGTGGACACATACTGCGCCCTTCTCCTGCCCCCACCTATGCTGCAAGCAACCAAGACACTGAGAAGAAGACATAAGAACATAAGAATGGCCATACTGGGTCAGGCCAAAGATCCATCCAGCCCAGTATCCTGTCTACCGACAGTGGCCAATGCCAGGTGCCCCAGAGGGAGTGAACCTAACAGGTAATGATCAAGTGACTGTGCGCTGTGTGAAGAAGAACTTCCTTTTATTTGTTTTAAACCTGCTACCCATTAATTTCATTTGGTGGCCCCTAGTTCTTATATTATGGGAACAAGTAAATAACTTTTCCTTATTCACTTTCTCCACACCACTCATGATTTTATAGACCTCTCTCATATCCCCCCTTAGTCTCCTCTTTTCCAAGCTGAAAAGTCCTGGCCTCTTTAATCTCTCCTCATATGGGACCCATTCCAAACCCCTAATCATTTTAGTTGCCCTTCTCTGAATCTTTTCTAATGCCAGTATAACTTTTTTGAGATGAGGAGACCACATCTGTACACAGTATTCAAGAAGTGGGCGGACCATGGATTTATGTAAGGGCAATAAGATATTCTCCGTCTTGTTCTCTATTCTTTTTTTAATGATTCCTAACATCCCATTTGCTTTTTTGACTGCCACTACACACTTCATGGACATCTTCAGAGAACTATCCACGATGACTCCAAGATTTTTCCTGATTAGCTGTAGCTAAATTAGCCCCCATCATATTGTATGTATAGTAGAGGTTATTTTTTTCCAATGTGCATTACTTTACATTCATCCACATTACATTTCATTTGCCCATTTTGTTGTTATTTTGAATCTAATTACCCTGTAAGGTATTTACCATCCTGATTTTACAGAGGTGATTCTTTTACTTTTTCTTCTATGAAAATTCTTCTTTTAAGAACCTGATTGCTTTTTCATTGTTCTTAAGATCCAAGGGTTTGGGTCTGTGCTCACCTATGCAAATTGGTGAGGATTTTTATCAAGCCTTCCCCAGGAAAGGGGGTGTAGGGCTTGGGAGGATTTTAGGAGGAAAGACGTTTCCAAGCGGACTCTTTCCCTGTTATATTTGTTAGATGTTTGGTGGTGGCAGCAATAAAGTCCAGGGACAAAAGGTAAAATAGTTTGTACTTTGGGGAAGTTTTAACCTAAGCTGGTAAAAATAAGCTTAGGGGTTTTTTCATGCAGGTCCCCTCATCTGTACCCTAGAGTTCAGAGTGGGGAAGGAACCTTGACAGAAGGACTGCAATATTCTGTGGAGTGAGAGAAACTGCTTAATCTAGTTGCTGCCCAGTGTAGGAGAGTTGAGAGTTTAGACTGTGTGCTTCTATTTTCCTTCTTTTGGAAACTAACTCTGATTTTTTGCCTATCACTTAATATCACTGAAAATCAACCTTTTATAGTCAATAAATTTTGTTAATTGTTTATCTTTACCAGTGAGTTTGTATGAAGTGTGGGGCATTGATGAAGCGGTGAACCAATTAATAAATGTGCACTGCCCATCTTGAGCAGTACAAGATGGTATATTGCTGGGGTACAGTGCTGGGAGCTGGGGGGATGTGGCTCTGGTGCCTTTCTCTGTGAGATTCATGAGTAGCTCCGGGAGCATTCATGCAATCTGGCTGGGTGTGGGGCTCCACAGGCTGTTGTGCTGAGTGATCACAGCGCCTGGAGGGGATTGCTGTTGATCACTAGTGAGGCATTGTGAGAGACAGCCCAGGCTAGAGAGAATTCAGGGGGCACGGCGGTCCCACAGTTCCAGGCTGCACCCCAGGGGGATCCCGTCACAACACTGCACCAGCGCTGGTAGCTACTCCCCTGGTGGGGATGGTTTTTTTACAGTGCTGGGAGAGCTCTCTCCCAGCATTGGTGCCATGACTTCACAGCCACATTACAGTGCTGCCACGATAGCGCTGCCCCGGCAAAGCTTTCACATTACGAGTGAAGACGTGCCCTGAGAGTCTTTCCCCAGCGACAAATGACTTTGGACCTGGCTCTTTATTGTAAGGTGCAAGATGTTGGTGCATATGAGCCATAGTGAGAGAAAGAATGGTTTGGCCTCTATTTTGTATCTACTAACAGGATGACAACTTACACAGTAGGAGGCTGGTTCATGATGGGAAGTTGACTCATGGGGCGGTATTGATCTGATGACTTGCACAAACCAGTCCAACTTGGTACCATTTGCTCTTTTATTATATTGCAACCAATACAACATTACTTAGTGTTTATTTGTCATATAGTAAATTGCGTCACCCACTTTGGTTCATTAAAAGAGACCAAGTAATCAATTTCAGTCAAGTTTATTGCTATAAACCAGTAATAATATATTACAGGAAAAAGGTTCTGTATGATACCAATCTCCAGGAAGCCATCTCATGTTGTCATGTTACATTCACCTGACGCAGAAGGTGAGCCCCCAAATTTATACTGCTATGCCCATCTTTTTATACCTGTCCTGTTTACAAGTAAAAGATGCTGTGTTCATCATTTGAAACTAATCAGAGTTATACCTTGTTTTTCTGGTACCATGCTGTACCTCCTATCTCCTTGGTCTGAACAGACGCATTTCAAGTACCAAAGGGCATGAAAGCACCTGCTAGGCCTCTACTAGGGCAGTACAATCATATGTTTTGTCCTCTTTGGGTTATTCCAGTACAGGCCTGTGAAAACAATTTCCTACCTGTTGCTATAATAAAATAATTATATATCCTGATTTGGACAACTATCTGATCTACTTCAGCCAAAGCTGACTTAAGATAATGCAAGGAGTTGTGGGATACTAATCATAAGAGGATAGGAGTAGAGTTAAGGTGTAGGCCAGTTTAAGCTATATAACTGCTATACTATTTGTGCCTAATGTACACTAATGTACAGATGGTGTGGATAATACATATTTTTACCTAAATCATCAAAGTGCCAGTTGGTGTTGTACTCATAAGCCATGTATGGCCAGGGCTTTAGAGATATTAGGTGCCTGATGATTAGAACTGAGCAAAAAAATCATTTTTTTTGGTTCAGTGGCTAAATAAAAAAATCCAGGAAAAAAATGGTTCATTCTGGGTATTCGCCAGGCTGCTGTGTTGGGTCCCAGTTCTCTAGACATGTGTTTTCTGGATCTCAGCATGCTGCAGTATGGTTTCTCCTTTCTAACCTTCATGGAAATGAATGATGTGGCCCAGTTGCCTTATGCCCCCAGGACCAGTGCTGATGCCCCAGATGCCCTAGTAGATCAAGCATACCCCATCCCAGAACTCCACCCATATAGCAGCTCTGAGTTTACGGATACCTCCAAGGGCAGGTGACAGGTGAAGCAAAGAGGTGCACAGGCTTTGCAAAAGTCTCTAAACACAATTATTCTTTACTTACATTGCATGAGAAATACACTGTGGTGGAGGAAACAATAGAACACTTACATGCATTTCCCTGCCTCAGTTTCCTCACCCATCTGAGGCATTCTTAGAACTTGGGCAGGAGTCCTTTAGGGTACCCAGGATTCCCATTCCTGCAGTTCATGGCTCCTTCTCTGAATCATGGAATCTCTATCTCTGACCCCTGCAGTCAGTGTCATTCTACTTTCTTTCTTAAATAACTGGTGAGAGACTCTCTCTTTTATAACCTCCAATTTCCTTTGTCAGGTGACCCCTTCCAAATGCAGACTGATCATGTGATCAAAGCCTTGGTCTACCCTTAACCACAACCCCAAAGCAATACAACTAAGCCAACGAAACCTCTGGCGTAGACAAAGCTATGTAGACACATGGCAGGGCCGTTGTGCAAGGAGGATTGTGGAAGTGTGGCTCACCAGCATGCATCCCCCTTATGCAGGGATTCTCAAACTGGGGGTCAGGACCCCTCAGGGGGTTGCGAGGTTTTACATGGGGGGGGGGGTCGTGAGCTGTCAGCCTCCACCCCAAGCCCCCCTTTGCTTCCAGCATTTATAATGGTGTTAAATATATTAAAAAGTGTTTTTAATTTATCGGGGGGGGGGGTCGCACTCAGAGGCTTGCTCTGTGAAAGGGGTTACCAGTACAAAAGTTTGAGAACCACTGCCCTTATGGCTTGTGTGTCAAGGTCCCATAGATAGCTGTAACCACCAGGAGGTGAGACCAGCAGGTGGAAAAGGCATTTTGATTCTCCGTGGCGGACGAGATTCTCCAGATGGCGCCTATAATAGCAACATAGGCTATAACCGTGAACAGAAATGGGGGAGAGTGAAAATCGAAGCGAACATGAACACTGTAAGTTGCATCAGATAGTTGTCTGTTCTGGAGAATTTTAACACAGGGGTGAGATCACAGAAGAAATTGTCAATTTCATTGGGGGCCACAGAAAGTTAATTGTGACACCAATAATATTATTATGCTAAGAGATAGGTGCTAGCAGGAGACAGAACCTGCTATTCTGTAGCAAGTCTCCAAGCACGACAAGTTCCCCAGGAAGAAGTACATTGGGGTGTGAAGTTGTTGATCACCCACAACTAGAGCAAAGATGAGGATGTTCGCAGCCATCGTCACAAGGTAGCTAACTAAAAACAGCAGGAAGAGAAGGATCTGCCGTTCAGAAAGATTTCCAAATCCCAGGAGGATGAATTTGGTGATGAATTTGGTTTGATTTCCCCACTCCATGTTTTCTATTGATTGCATCTAAGGGAGAGAAAATGTGGCAATTTTAACTGAAGAAAATAAATTACATTTTTAACTAATCCCTCTACCTTAATTCCAGAGGTATTGAGATTCCGCTGTCCCTGCTATTTAGTTGCCCAACAGTTGGGTCAAGAATCTTGACCGGGAAAATGATTTGCCTGGCATTTCAACTGTATAGCCAACATCATTTCTATATTTATCTAGCATTTTATTTGGCCCTCATTAGTCTGAATATCTGATTTTCCTTGTGTACAAATTCATTTTTAACCTAACCCCTCTTTTTATGAGAGCTGACCCAAGTATTCTGTTTATCCACAGATCCAGCTGCTGCCATGAGAAGTTTTTTTCATCTTATCGGGTGTCCTACCTCCTCCCACTCAGTGGAATATGGGCATTTTACTGGCTTAGACACTTTTTTACTAGAGCCATAGATTTCAAAGCTCGAAGGGAACACTGTGATCAGTCAGTCTGATCTTCCGTATAACGCTGGGCAGAGAACTTCCCCAAAATAATTCATCGAGCAGGTTAATTACACTCACTGTGAAAAATGTACACCTTATTTCCAATCTGAATGTGTCTAGCTTCAACTTCCAGCCATTGGATGGTGTTAGACCTCTGTCTGCTAGAGTAATCATTTGTGTGGCTCTTCTCTGAATCCTCTCCAATTTGTCAATATTCTTCTTGAATTGTGGGCATCAAAACTTGATACAGTATTCCAGCAGCAGTCACACCAAGGCCATATACAGAGGTAAAATAACCACTCTACTCTAACTTGACATTCTCCTGTTCATGAATCCCAATTCTGAATTTTGACCTGACCACCACAAGTCACCAAAAGATGGTCAGTTTTTTTCATTACATCTGACTCACTCAAGTGAAGCTACTTAGTTAATAATGGTAAAAAATTAACATTAAATTTCACCATGCTGGGAATCAGCCTCACTTTACAACTGATCTTAGCAAAGATAATTGCTGAATAGACTGATCAGCACTTGGAGCCAGATGTTTACAAATATTTTTAAGTGTCAGGTATAAGTTTAAGTGACAAAGCATAGAGGTTCAAGTGAGAGCAAGTAGACATCTCGGAAATGAATGATTACATTATGTAAAATAAAATTATAGCCCACATTCTAGAGCCTAGAGCTAATTGACTAGATACTCTCGTGTCTTGTAGAGTATTTCTCTCCCCCAAATCCTTGCAGTGCTTTACACAACGGTTGGTGGTGACCCTCCTTTCATGGCACAAGCCCGCTGTTAGTTGACTCCTAGATGAAGAATCCAGCATGTCACTTTTCTCTCCAGGATAGACCAGAACAATCATAGAATCATAGAATCATAGAATATAAGGGTTGGAAGGGACCCCAGAAGGTCATCTAGTCCAACCCCCTGCTCGAAGCAGGACCAAATCCCAGTTAAATCATCCCAGCCAGGGCTTTGTCAAGCCTGACCTTAAAAACCTCTAAGGAAGGAGATTCTACCACCTCCCTAGGTAACGCATTCCAGTGTTTCACCACCCTCTTAGTGAAAAAGTTTTTCCTAATATCCAATCTAAACCTCCCCCACTGCAACTTGAGACCATTACTCCTCGTTCTGTCATCTGCTACCATTGAGAACAGTCTAGAGCCATCCTCTTTGGAACCCCCTTTCAGGTAGTTGAAAGCAGCTATCAAATCCCCCCTCATTCTTCTCTTCTGCAGGCTAAACAATCCCAGCTCCCTCAGCCTCTCCTCATAAGTCATGTGTTCCAGACCCCTAATCATTTTTGTTGCCCTTCGCTGGACTCTCTCCAATTTATCCACATCCTTCTTGAAGTGTGGGGCCCAAAACTGGACACAGTACTCCAGATGAGGCCTCACCAATCTTTTTGTTAAAAAGAAAAGGAGTACTTGTGGCACCTTAGAGACTAACCAATTTATTTGAGCATGAGCTTTCGTGAGCTACAGCTCACTTCATCACTGTAGCTCACGAAAGCTCATGCTCAAATAAATTGGTTAGTCTCTAAGGTGCCACAAGTACTCCTTATTTTTTTGCGAATACAGACTAACACGGCTGTTACTCTGAAACCAATCTTTTTGTTTTTACTCATGAACAGGACACCCTCTGCTGTTCATTTATTCCTGTAGATTTCTTTCCTCTCTTGCAGATTTTGCAATCTCTGCTTTGTCTGTGGCTCAGTATGCACGTAGGCCTCTGTTGTGAGGCAGACAATACGCAATACACAAAAGACCAGACAGGGAGATATGTGTCTTTTACCTCCTGTCTGAAAGGGACATTTCTGATGTATGTTGCCTCCTGGTAACCTGCCTCAGCTCCAAGACCTTAGAAATAATTTTCAGTATAGATACATAACTCTAAATATTCTCCATACATACATTTTGCAATAGTTATGACAACCAGTGAGCTACTGTCTCGTAGCAATCTCACGTGTCACCCTTTGCTGAACTATTCTGTATATATCTGACCCAGGGGATCTCTGTAAAATCCTATGCACCCCCTTTGCCCCTGCCCATTGGCACTAAGGGGTCCTGGAGTCAGAAAGAGTCTGATCCAAAGCCCGTTGATCAATGTCATTTGAAAGACTCTTGCTGACTACATTTGGCTTTGGATTAGTCCCTGAGTGACTCTCAGATAAGAATAAGGCTATGTCTACACTACCACTTTTGTCGATATAATTTATGTCGCTCAGGGGTGTGGAAAAAACAACCCCTTGAGCGACATAAGTTACACTGCCAGAAGCAGCGATGTTGACAGTGCTATGTCAGTGGGAAAGCATCTCCCACCAACATAGCTACCACCACCCAGTGCAGCTATGCCACTGTAAACTCACTGTTGTATACATGGCCTAAACCAGATTTGTCCCCAGGTGAAGGTTCCAAAAGAATTGGTGGGGCATCCACATTTTTCCAAACTTTTTTTGATGCAAAATTGCATTTTCCCGGTCTGTCTCGTCTTGCCTCAAAAATATTTGATTTTTTATTGGAAAATAAAAAAAACATCTGAAAACCATTTTTTCCAATTTTGGGCAGTTTTTTTGTGTTGATAGAGAGGCACGATTAACTCAAAAGCATCAGGTCCAGCCACAGTTAAAGGGTGTGGGTGCTGATAACCCTTACCATAGCTGGTAGAATCTTTTACTATTTAAAGGACTGTATAAACATGGGGGCTAGATTGTAGCTACCTTCTTACCCCTAGAGGACCTCCCACCAGCCTGGTGTTCGTGGAATATACCCTGTCCCAGATAACAAGTCTCCCATTTTCACTGGGGGAATTTCTTCTTTCACACTCTTCACAAAAAATGAATAGAGCTGACTGAAAAATGGGGAAACTTTCTTGAGAAACATGTCCCTCTTTCTCCTCAACATTCAAAACTTCGGCAGTCAGCTCACTGAATAAAAAAATAACACTGCTCAGCTACTCTCGCCTCTTGAGTGTTTTCATGTTTGTTAGTTCTGCTCAATATTTTCCCCTTGTGTCAATGGAGCACATCGCTCACCACCAGAATGGCACCTCCTCCTGGTCGCTCTGGGGATAAGCTCAAGGCCGAAGCCCCCATCCGACCATCACTCCATCTCTGCATCTGCCTGTAGCCCCTCTCGCAGCTTCAGGAACCACAGCACCATCTTCAAAAGTAGGTATTTCACACTTTTCTGACAGTTCAAAACAGCCATGCATCATCATCATCATCATCATCATCATCAGTGGTAGTATTTTCCTAGCATCTAGGATCACCATTCACCAAGACCCCATTGTACTAGGCACTATACAAACAGAGAACAACAAGACAGTTCCTGCCCCACGCATATTACAATCTAAGTAATGTCAGGTTCAGCGTAACAGTCGTGTTAGTCTGTATTCGCAAAAAGAAAAGGAGTACTTGTGGCACCTTAGAGACTAACCAATTTATTTGAGCATAAGTTTTCGTGAGCTACAGCTCACTTCATCGGATGCATACTGTGGAAACTGCAGAAGACATTATATACACAGAGACCATGAAACAATACCTCCTCGCATCCCACTCTCCTGCTGGTAATAGCTTATCTAAAGTGATCACTCTCCTTACAATGTGTATGATAATCAAGTTGGGCCATTTCCAGCACAAATCCAGGTTTTCTCACCCTCTGCCCCCCCCCCCCCCCCAACTCACTCTCCTGCTGGTAATAGCTTATCCAAAGTGACCACTCTCCTTACAATGTGTATGATAATCAAGGTGGCCATTTCCAGCATAAATCCAAGTTTAACCAGAATGTCTGGGGGGAGGTAGGAAAAAACAAGGGGAAATAGGCTACCTTGCATAATGAATGACTTAGCCACTCCCAGCTATTACCAGCAGGAGAGTGAGTTTGTGTGTGTATGGGGCTGGGGGGGTGAGAAAACCTGGATTTGTGCTGGAAATGGCCCACCTTGATTATCATACACATTGTAAAGAGAGTGGTCACTTTGGATGGGCTATTACCAGCAGGAGAGTGAGTTTGTGTGTGTATGGGGGTGGGGGGGTGAGAAAACCTGGATTTGTGCTGGAAATGGCCCACTTTGATTATCATACACACTGTAAGGAGAGTGATCACTTTAGATAAGCTATTTCCAGCAGGAGAGTGGGGTGGGAGGAGGTATTGTTTCATGGTCTCTGTGTATATAATGTCTTCTGCAGTTTCCACAGTATGCATCCGATGAAGTGAGCTGTAGCTCACGAAAACTTATGCTCAAATAAATTGGTTAGTCTCTAAGGTGCCACAAGTACTCCTTTTTTTTTAAGTAATGTCAGTTTCACTGGGCAGTCTGCTCTGGCTGCTTTGCATCACTCAGGAGCAGCCCAGGAGTAGCCCAAAGCAACTAGGGGATTACCAGGGAATTAGGACCTAAACATTTTTTAAAATAATACAATGTCTATGGGGGCCCTGGTTGCAAGTCTGTATTTAAACAAATTCAACCTCTGTGTCATTCCAAGACAATATAACCTGTGCAACCTTGAGAGTATTACCAGTTACACACAACATATGCAGTAAAGGTTGATAGTGTGTATTAGTAATTTAGAGTAAACTATATTAGAAGGAATTTGTAATTACCCCAAAAGGAAGCATTGGAAACCAGGAAATTGACAGTTAAAGTGAAACTAGAAAGGAATATAAGGGCCTAGGACATTTCTTGACATTTTGGAATTGATTGGATGTGATTTTCAAAAGTTGCCATGTTAGATAAATACAGACAGACAGATTGTCAGGGCTGATTCCCCAGTGTGGCACTTCAAATGTAGAAGGTGGGGGCCTGCAAAGACTCTAAAAATTAATACTTGCCACTCCAGGCTTGTATTAAACTCCTAAGGTTACAGGTTTTTTCTGACCTTGGATTGGTAAATGCTGCCACCACCCAAGTGCAAAACCCCTCTGAGAATCCAGGAAGGCACGCTTGGGAATTCTTCCCTGTGGGGTACCCTCAAGCTCTTTCACCCCCCGCTCCGGGGAAGAGCTGAGAAAGAAACCAAAGGAAATCAGCTGTTGCCACGAGCTAATTAAATAATGTGCAGAAACCTTTTAGGACACAAAAGCCCAATCCTGTTCTTAAAAAAGGTAAATTTTATTAAAAACAAAAAGAAAGAAAACATCTGGAAATTCAGGCTATTTCTAGATCTTTTTAAAAAACCACTTACAAGGATTAATCATCAAGAATAACTTTCTTGAGGTCCAGCTTAAAGGTTACAAGCAAAACAAAAGCATTTGGGGTTTGCACAGAGAAGTCCATAAAGAAATAAAAGGGATAAACCTAATCGCGTCTTCCTAGACATTTCCTGATCTACTTTCATATCAGGGGTTTTAAATGAGTATGATCCTTCGAGATATGATCCTGATGATTTTTTCATATCTGGCCCTAAGCTTCTTACAGCATAGTTTTTTCCTGTTCCCTCGCTCTGGAAGAACCACCACAGACAGACAAAAGGGGAGTATTGTTTCAATTTTTAAAAGTTCTAGCCTTCCCATTGGCTCTTCTGGCCAGGTGCCCACTCACTTCTTTTAACCCTTTACAGGTAAAGCAAGTAGAGAACAGCTACTAAGAGGGATTTTATAGCTAACTGGCTGGCTGGGTCCATAAAAGGGAGCTACCCTGCCCCTTTCATTTATCACACAGACAGAGAAATGCCATCACCCCCCACTGAGTGCAGGGCCTCGCTTCCCTTGGCCAGCTAGATAATGTGAGGGTTATCATATGGCTGGGGTTTCCCAGACATGACCTCTCTTTTGATTCTCCGCCCTCTGTCCAGGTGGATTTTTCAAATAAGAGGAAATGTCTGGGAAAACTGTACCCCAATTGGTCTGTCCCCTGCATCCACAGGAAATGTTGCTATTCTTATTGTCTGAGTAAAGGACAGTAGAACTGTACTGAGGGCATCGAGAGAGAGGGTGGGGACAGGTATTTTGCTTGATGGTCTGCCTCAGTCACAAGTACTATTTGACCTGCCCCTCTCCACTATTTAAAGGCAGAGCTGATTAGGCTCCATAGATAGTCTTTTGTTCTGTTAAGTGATCACTACAGCTGAAATCACGGATAATCATGTCTACGTGCTTAGAACCTGCTGGGGGATGGCCCAGTCTGCACTAGCAGCAAGGTTCCCACACTGAGACCGCACCTGAAATCACTGAGACCTGGGTGGAACCTCAAGAGACCAACTCACAGAGGTCACAGTGGCAGGTGGCAGCAGAAGGTGACGGTGCAGGGCCATTGGCAACAGAGCAATGGAGTGAACAGTGGCATGACGAACAACAGTGGCGAGAGTGAACACTGAGCAGCTGGAGGAACGAGCAAGGTGCCTTCTTGTCCCGCACGTGGGAGGTGAATTCATGAACTCTGAGCTCTGAGTCTCCACTGACCAAGGACAACACTGGTGAGTGTTAATGAGGCTGTTAAGCATGCTGGAGACACAACACAGTTCATGCAAACAAACATGGCTGTGGCATCATACTTTCCATTTAAGCGCGAGATACCACACACTACAAACTGGAGACCAATGTTAAGTGCATTGTCAATTGTTCATCCTGAAGTTGGACACTGGTTCTGAACAAGATCAGCAAATTGCTCACTATCTTTCTGCAAGAAACTCAACGGACTGGCTAGAAGCATGTGATACAACAGTGAAAGATTCAACAGTTGAAAACGTGAAGAACTCTCTCACCACAAAAAAAATTTGCATACATGGCTGATGAATGCACCGATGCAAATGGGCATCAAGTATTAAGTCATCATATACGTTATCTTGATGTCCGTGGTAGGCCAGTAGATGCATTTCTAGATGTTCAAGTTATAGAAGACACATTGGCTGCATCTGTGACAACCCACATCTTAAAACAGTTAAATGCTTGTCAATTGGACCCCAAACAGATGGCTGCCTGTGCATTTGATGGAGCTGCAAACTTCTTTAGAAAACATGGTGGAGTACAAGCTTTGCTCAGAGAAAAGTGTAACCCTAATCTCTCCTAAACACACTGCAGAGGCCATCTACTCCAACTAGCACTAGCATGAGCTGCAGACTATTCAAAAGATATTTAAAAAGCTATAAATTTAATGTCTTCATTATATTGTTTTTTCAGCAAGAATCCAAAAAGACTGAATATCTTGGAAAATATAGAAGATACACTGGGACGGAAGTTCAAATTAGTCCAACCTGGGAAAACCCTCTGGCTTTCTCATGAGTGATCCTTGGCTGTTGTCTTAAAATTATGCCAGTCATTATTACTGGCTTTGGAAAGTATCTACGAAGATGGGATGGATCTAAGTAGTGAGGCTGGTGGATTACTTTTGCTACTACATTCAGAGAATACTATTGCCATTCTCCCCCTTGTAAGTCTACTGTTGAAACAACTTGGGTCATTAAACAATGCCATCCAGGCATCTGCTACAACAGTAGTAGATCTTTGTCCAGCAATAGAAGCTACATTTGGATCAATCAGAGATCTATCCATTGAAAAAGTACTGGAAGAAGCAAAGACTTCAGTCCAGAAGTTGAGTAATGAAGGCATTTATATTGAATCCTTAAGTGAAGAGGACAAGAAGTGTTTAAGACAACTGAAAAAGTACACAGACTTGATTCTTAAAAAACTACAATGGCGACTTATAGATTCTACTCAACCTCTGCATAGCTTTTACAGATCCCTGTCCTATAAAACATCAACAGTTGAGTGGAGTGAGGCACTACCAGCAATGGGGCTGCCATGTGCTCAGGATAGAATAGAGAATTTGAACTCACAGTGGAATATTGTATGACAAATGAATGAAGACTTGATTTCAGCTTCTTTTTTGTCATCACTAGTGTCTTAACCCAATTTTTGTGCTATGTTTTCTGGGATGAAAGAAGTAGGAATTCATCTCTTGCTACTCCCAGTCACAACAGCTACAGTTGAGCATTCTTTTGCCTCATTGAATAGAATTTTGTGTTCTGAAAGAAGTCGCCTTCTGCCTGATCATGTGAATGATCTAATGAGCATATCAATTGAAGGAATGGAAGTAGTGGACACATGAGAAGCCACAAAAGATGAACGCACTGCATTCAAGAAGTTTATTAACAGAGTTGTGCAAATTTATAACAAGAAACCAAGAAGGATGAAGATGTAGTGCTTCATAGAAGGTTTGAGTAGCCAACTTTAATTTTTGTGATGATTTCAAAACATGAGTTAAATCTAATAAAATGGTCATGAAACATTTTTCAGTTTTTACTACAGTGCCATAGAGCCACCTTCACATTAACGGTCTCACCCCTCATCGGCCCTGACTCCCCCCCCCGTAAATTCAACCCCCCCCATTTCAATTCCTGGGGAAAACACTGGTCTGGAAGGCTGGGGGGGGGCGCTGCCCCTCACTCCCAGCCTGGGGTGGCCGCATGGCCGGATTGAGATTGCTGTCCAGCCCTGTCGACATTGGAGGACAGAGAGAGAGAGAGATGGGGACACGGGAGCACACACCAAAGCTCTCCTCACCTATGATATAGGCGCACAAGTCCCATGGACTCTCGCCCTCAGTTTTAAAATTTTACTTCTTTTTTTTTACTTTCTTTTTTCTTTTCTTTTTTTGTGTGTTTTTTCTTAATATTTATATTTTTTACCTTTTTAATATATTTTACTTATTTTTCCTGTTTTTATTTTATTGTCGTTTATATATAGTTTAATTTTTATTTTATTTCTCTTTTTATTGTTTTTTGTATTTTACCATTTTTTATTACTTTATTTTTTTTCTGTTTTTATTGTTTTACTTTTTAAGTCTGTTAATATTTTTGTATTTTATTTATTACTATTTTAAATTTATTTGCACTTTTTATAAATGTATTCTTTTTTTCTATTTTTTATTCTACTTTATGAGAATCGTATACGCTTGTTGTCCAGTCATTTGGGCTCCTATCTTCTCTCACTCCAGTGAGGATCTTCAGCTGAAGTAGAGAAATCACTTCCCATGGAAGTGTAAGCCATTGAAAATAAAATTAAGAAATGACTTTAAAGGGAGAGAAGAGGAAGTGTTTGAGAAAGAAAGAAAGAAAGAAAGAAAGAAAGAAAGAAAGAAAGAAAGAAAGAAAGAAAGAAAGAAAGAAAAGCAAGGGACTGTTGCTTTTGTGTTTAGAGAAAGGACTACATCTTCTGCTTTGATAAGTCTCCATAACTCCACTGAAGTCTTTGTGCCTACCTCAGCTTATATCAGGTGAGAGTTTTTTGGGCCCTAGCCCTGTAAGACAATGCGTGATTTCCCTTCACCTTTGAGGGTTCTCATAGAATCCAGACTTCATTTCTATTGCACAGCTCAGCACAGTGATGTCATCAACTTCATGAGGATACCTGGGACATGAAGGAAGTGTGGGCATGATTAACTACTGTATTACTCCAAATTTACAGACGTGTATCTCCACTGATTTCAATGGAGACGTACCAGGACCAAAGTAAATTAATATAAGGCTACATTAAGGCCAATGACTACAGCACTGTAAGGCTGGGATTCTCAAAGGATAGATAGATAGATAGAAGGAGAGGGTGCGTATATGGATAGATACATAAAGGGACAGTCATCTCCTCAAATAAGTAAGGGCATATTAGTAATTAATAATTATGAAATTATTTTATGTTGTGAGCTTTTTAAACCCATCTGAATCCAGACTCCTGGCTAATAGCCGTTGATGGACCTATCCTCCATGAATTTACCAAGTTCTTTTCTGATATTATATGGACATTATCTGTCAAAATTATTGAACAAATAATAATTTTTGACAAGCCTATGTCTAGAAGTGTGGATCCATTGGAGGCTATAGGTCAGATCTACAGCTAGTGTAAATCGGTGTATCTCCCCTGAAGTGAATGTGCCCTATCTATCTTCTGAGGATCTGGCTCATTGCACTAAATGTCTCTTATTCTAATAAAGAAAGGACCAGATTTTGAAAGATATTTAGGTGAGTGGTGGGATTTTCAAAAACAGTTAGGCATTTAGCCATTGATTAAAATGTATTTTAGCCCTTAGATTCCTTTGAAGATCCCATCAGTTGCCTAAATACCTTTCAAAATCTGGTCCTAAGAGCCACATTATCAGAGGTATTTAGGAACCTAAAGATGTAGACGGGTGCTTAGTAGGATTTTCAAAAGCAAGTAAACAGGGTCAAGCACCTGATCTGAATGGAAGTTAGGCACCTGACTTGCTAAGGAACTTTTGAAAATCTCACTAGGGGCCAGATTTACAAAGGGATTTAGGCACCTAACTGCCATTTTAGCCACATAAATACCAGAATCAGGCCCCACTGGGATTCAAAGAGACCCTCCCAGTCAGGTGCCCCCATACCATGTAGGCACCTAAACTCATTCAGCATCTACATTTCTACAGTTGGAGGTCCCTAGGCATCTATGTCTACCTTTCCACTTCTGTGCATGCAACCCCACACCAGGAGTGAAGACACCTATGCCCCAGTACAGTTCATAAACTGGGGGAAGACTGGTGTTCCTCTGGCTACCGTGGCTGCAGGACCTGATCTGGGGGGAACATCCCTTGTAATTCTTTGCTCAAGGGGTACTCACCCAAAGCTTTTGGTAACTATTATGCTTGGCGAGGTGGTGGCAGGAAATAAATTAATGGAGACACGGCCGTTCGACTGATAGGTGACTGGTGCAAACGGTACAATACAAGAGTGCTTTCACTTAAAGCTGCACTTTATTTTTGTCTCAAGCACTTACAAACATCCGCAACAGGTTAGTAAAAATCAATAATTACCAAAGTCTGGAGTAGTCTTCGAGTGGTATGGCAGCCGCCCAATTGGCCCATCTTTCAGCTGCCGTGGGAGACCCTAAACTGTGTCCCTGAAGAGTCCACCTACCTCATACTTCTTCCCCTTGTTTATTTGGGTTAGTGTAACAATAATATGCCAATAAAAAAACATGTTAAGCAAGCAATTTCAAAGGTTAAGCAAGAAGTTTTTCCTAAACCATCAATTAGACGGAGGTATTTTTTGCAGAGCCCGTGTGTTTTGATGGCCCTCACAAACACGTCCCAAAGGTCAGATATAGATAAGCATCCTGTTTCTCTAAAACACATATCTCAGCAGTTTGAACAAACATCAGGAAGGACAAAGGGTCAGCTCGCCCCTCCCCTCCTGGCTTCTTGCTTAGATATGGTAAGGCTGTTGCGGAGGCCTGCTAAACCAGCTGATTTAGCTCCTTTTGGCCATAAGCATGACAATCGATATTCCAATTATCGATAGTGGTCCAGGTATTTTGCTAGTATGCCAAAATCTCCCTATACAGTGGGAGAATCTGGTTCAAGTCCCCACTTCAGTAGAAGGACAGTTTTGAACAAGGATCTGCCTTTCAGGTGTGTGGTCTAAACACTGGGCTATGGGACACTCTGATACCAAGCTCCCTCAGTCCCTCCTGGTTGAAGCTATTCCGCTGTGAATCAGTAAGGAAAGACTCAATGGGCCAGTGAGAGAGAGAGAGAGCGAATGTGAGGATGACTCTGTCACCTGGTGGTTGGAGTACTCACAAGAGAGGCTGGTCACTGAGGATCCCATCCTTCTATGACAATGCCTTTTAAAAATTATTTATTCACAGTGTTCCTCCTTACAAAGGATGTGTAGACACCTTAATTAATGAATGAGGGAGGCAACCTAGTGACAGAGGATGTGGAAAAAGCTAATGTACTCTATGCTTTTTTTGCCTCTGTCTTCACGAACAAGGTCAGCTCCCAGACTGCTGTGCTGGGCATCACAACATGGGGAATAGATGGCCAGCCCTCTGTGGAGAAAGAGGTGGTTAGGGACTATTTAGAAAAGCTGGACGTGCACAAGTCCATGGGGCCGGACGAGTTGCATCCGAGAGTGCTAAAGGAACTGGTGGCTGTGATTGCAGAGCCATTGGCCATTATCTTTGAAAACTCGTGGCGAACGGGGGAAGTCCCGGATGACTGGAAAAAGGCTAATGTAGTGCCAATCTTTAAAAAAGGGAAGGAGGAGGATCCTGGGAACTACAGGCCAGTCAGCCTCACTTCAGTCCCCGGAAAAATCATGGAGCAGGTCCTCAAAGAATCAATCCTGAAGCACTTACATGAGAGGAAAGTGATCAGGAACAGTCAGCATGGATTCACCAAGGGAAGGTCATGCCTGACTAATCTAATCGCCTTCTATGATGAGATTACTGGTTCTGTGGATGAAGGGAAAGCAGTGGATGTATTGTATCTTGACTTTAGCAAAGCTTTTGACACGGTCTCCCACAGTATTCTTGTCAGCAAGTTAAGGAAGTATGGGCTGGATGAATGCACTATAAGGTGGGTAGAAAGTTGGCTAGATTGTCGGGCTCAACGGGTAGTGATCAATGGCTCCATGTCTAGTTGGCAGCCGGTGTCAAGTGGAGTGCCCCAGGGGTCGGTCCTGGGGCCAGTTTTATTCAATATCTTCATAAATGATCTGGAGGATGGTGTGGATTGCACTCTCAGCAAATTTGCGGATGATACTAAACTGGGAGGAGTGGTAGACATGCTGGAGGGCAGGGATAGGATACAGAGGGACCTAGACAAATTGGAGGATTGGGCCAAAAGAAATCTGATGAGGTTCAATAAGGATAAGTGCAGGGTCCTGCACTTAGGATGGAAGAATCCAATGCACAGCTACGGACTAGGGACCGAATGGCTAGGCAGCAGTTCTGCGGAAAAGGACCTAGGGGTGACAGTGGACGAGAAGCTGGATATGAGTCAGCAGTGTGCCCTTGTTGCCAAGAAGGCCAATGGCATTTTGGGATGTATAAGTAGGGGCATAGCGAGCAGATCGAGGGACGTGATCGTCCCCCTCTATTCGACATTGGTGAGGCCTCATCTGGAGTACTGTGTCCAGTTTTGGGCCCCACACTACAAGAAGGATGTGGATAAATTGGAAAGAGTCCAACGAAGGGCAACAAAAATGATTAGGGGTCTGGAACACATGAGTTATGAGGAGAGGCTGAGGGAACTGGGATTGTTTAGTCTGCGGAAGAGAAGAATGAGGGGGGATTTGATAGCTGCTTTCAACTACCTGAGAGGTGGTTCCAGAGAGGATGGTTCTAGACTATTCTCAGTGGTAGAAGAGGACAGGACAAGGAGTAATGGTCTCAAGTTGCAGTGGGGGAGGTTTAGGTTGGATATTAGGAAAAACTTTTTCACTAGGAGGGTGGTGAAACACTGGAATGCATTGCCTAGGGAGGTGGTGGAATCTCCTTCCTTAGAAGTTTTTAAGGTCAGGCTTGACAAAGCCCTGGCTGGGATGATTTAATTGGGTATGGGTCCTGCTTTTGAGCAGGGGGTTGGACTAGATGACCTCCAGAGGTCCCTTCCAACCCTGATATTCTATGATTCTATGATTCTAATGCCAAAGAGGGTTCACAGCTGAGAATCCCAGCCAGAGGGAGGCACATCCCTGGAGCCTGGAGTTAGGTGCCTATCTCAATGAGAGGGTTGGTGCTTAGGACATACCCCTTGCTTTAGCATCCTCATTGGCTAGATTAGGTGCAGAAGGTGTAAGAATCCCATAGTAACAGATATGGGCTAATCGGCCCCCCACATTAGCTCTGGTCCTGAGCGCTAATAGTTCAACACTAGTTTACACTCCGAATTATGAAAATTTTTTTACATGGCTTCCAAATATTTTACCATTAACTGTTATAATACTGCATATAATTGTTCAAGTAAATGTCCAATCCCTCTTTGAATCTTGCTAAATTCTTAGGCTTGATGGATTACGCTGGCAGTGAGTTCCACAGACAAAGTACATGTTATGTGAAAAATGTATTTCCTCTTAGAAATTTTGAAGCTGGCACCTTTAAATTTCATTGAAAGTTCTCTTGTTCTTGAATGATGAGAAACTCCTGGTCTTCCTTCTCTAGACCATTCAGACAAAGAAGGGGGTCTAGGGGTGGGTATTTAAAGGCATTTCGACACCTGGTGGGATTTTCAAAAAGATGTCAGTCATGTAGATGCTTTTGAAAATCCCACCAGAAACCTTAACTTCTTTAAAAATTGCTCCTTAGGCTGGAATTTCTCAAGGAGCCTAAGGGAGATAGGTCACTTTCAATGAGCCCGTAGTGATGAAGACTCACCAGCACAGTGCCTCCTGCTGGTCATCCTGGGCATTAACTTTTTTAGTCCTCAGAGCACCTCTTGGTGACCGGTGTCTTGCCTGCCTCAAGCCCCTGTGTCCCTCCCGGACCCTGGTGCCCCTTACCTCGGGGTTCTGCCCCAGCAGTCCCCACAGGGACTGCCCAGGGAGCCCCCAACCCTCTATCCCACCTTGCCTCAGTGGCTACTGCTAGTTGTCATCCAGCCCCCTCTCACTGGGGCAAACTGCAGTCCGTAATGACCACTCATCATTGGCAAGGGGGTTGGACCAGCTGCCTCTGCCTATCTCCGGGCTGCCCCTCTGCAGCCCCAATACCTTCTTAGGCCTTAACCAAGGTCACAGCCTGGGGAGTTGCCAGGCTGGAGCTCCCAGCTCTTTTGCCCTTCCCCAGCACTGCTCAGCCTCAGGTACCCTTGCTCCTTCAGGCAGCTAGGTCCTTCTCTCTCCAGAGAGAGAGCGAGAGTCTGACCCAGCTCCATGCTCAGCCCTTTTATCAGGGCCTGCTGTGGCCTGATTGGTGAAGTGGCCACAGCTGCAGCCATACCCAATCAGCCTACCTTTTTCAGGAGCGGGGCAACTGCCCCGCTACAGACCCATAGAAATTAGATATGAGCGAGTCCCAGTAAGACATTTCTCCATCTCCACCCATCCTTTCTGTCCAGTAAGGATTATTTCCTATGCCATATTTTCTAGTGCCCATTGGCAATGGGAAGGAAGGAAGGAAATTTTTCAGATGAATAATTCCTTTGCAGAAAAATTCAATTTCAGTCAACCAGAAACTATTTGTGAATTTGACCCAATTAATTTGGAGTGAGAAAAAGGTCCTCATGGCCAGTTTTAAAAAGTAGCATCTACCTTTTATAATCTTCAGGCCATCTATCTCTTATAACCATCAGGGGCCCCTGCCCAGAATGTGAGAGACCCAAGACAGAATGCCTGTTATAAAGATGGGTCTTGAACTCAGAGTCCCTTTCACAAATAAGCATCCCAGCCATGAGGCTATAGGCCATTCTGGGATGTTTTGCTCTGAATCTCTCCTGCTGATGCTGTTCCATATTGAACAAATACCTAAATATCCACTGGGCCAAAGAGAAACCGAGGGAGAATACCACCATAGCTGGTGTGTTTGGTACTCTCCTAAGAGATAAAAGATTTGGATTCACTTCTCTTTTCTGAATCAAGCAAAGAGTGTTATGATTTTTTGGTTTGTTGGTTGAACAGGAAAAATCCATGATTTGCCCAGTTGTAAAGATAGCCTCCTGCTGTCTTGTTTCAGTGTACAATTTAGGCTATTTCCTTACAGCATAATTCAAGTATTTAAGTGAAAGGCAGCAAGGCATAGGGACCGACTCTGTGGGTGCTCCAAAAAAAGTAGTGGGTACTCAACACTCATCAGCCACAGCTGTTCTGCAGCATCGCTGATCAGCTGGTTGGCAGCTTGGGGAGTGGCTTGGGGGAGGGCGCAGAGCAGCAAGTGGTGGGCAGGCGGGGGCCTTGGGCAGGGGGCAGAGTAGAGTCGGGAAGAGGCATAGCAAGGGCAGGGCCTTGGGGGAGGAGGTGGAGCGGGGGCAGGGCCTTGGGGGAAGGGCAGCCTGGGGACAGGGCCCTGAGGCAGAACAGGGGTGGAGTACCCCCAGGGAAAAGGAAAATTCAGTGCCTATGACGCTTACCCCAGTGGGATGCGTACTGTACTAGAAGTCAGGACACCTGGGTTGTGTTCCCAGCTCTCTCTCTTACTTGCTGTGTAACCTTGGAAAAGTTGTTTCTTCTTTCACCCTTTATGCATCGTTTCTATTTAGATGGTAATCTCTTTGGGGCAGAGATTGTCACTAACAAGCAAAACAACCAGCACACACAATAGCCCCAAACAAGCTGAGCCCCTCACCGCAGCACACCTGCCTCATTTACCACTCCCACAAATCCACACAAAATCCCTCAGATACAACAACACAACCAGGACACTTGCCCACCCTCACTCAGGATTACTAGTTTTGCAACAAATACCCAAATGGTCCCACTGTGATTTGGTATCACTTTCAAAATTATATATGTTCCATTTTTATATCACTTGCAAAATTCTAAACCAAAGGGTCATAGATTTTACAGACATACACACACAGATCTGAAAGCACTTTTCAAAGCAAGTTACTATTACAGCTGAGAAGAAGCTTTCCAGTGTTAATGTTTTCTATTGGAAAATGCAAGTTCAGTGAAATGAACATTTTCCATGGGAACATCTTTTAAAGAGAAATTAGCAAATAGATTTATTTCAATTTGGTCAAAATGTTTCACATTGAATGTATCATTCTGAATTTTGTGTTATAATTTATATATATTACATATATTATACTATAATTTATCATATAATGTAATAGAACGCTTAAGTTGATAAGAAATATTTCAACCTCATCACCACATTTTATTTCAGTAAGGTAATTGTGATGTTTCTAAAATGAAATATTTTAGAAATGTCATTTTTCAGTACATTTCAGTGTTTGGTTCTGATTAGGGATGAAAGGACATTTCTGGAGTGTGCAAAGAATGGAAATTCCATTTCCTAACAAACTTCCACTGGTATCATTACCTCCACTTCACAGACAGGGAAACTGAGGGCCAGGACGTGAAAGTGGGGTGGCCAAGGTCACACATTGAACAAGTCTTTTGCTGGCAGAACCCCTACCCAGTGTATCATCCGCAAGGCCATGCTGAATTCCTTGTCAAATAGCTGGAGAATTCCATTAGTTGACACATGTAACTTAGATTTTCCCACAGTGGATGAAAAGAGGTCCTTCCTTGGGACCAGATTCTGACACCCTTCCTCTCAGTGAGTAGCACCTAACTCCTTGAGTAGTCCCACTAAAATCATGATCAAGGGTGATAGAATCTAGCTCTCAGTTGTTACTTAGGGTAGAGTTTTCTGAGGAGGTTGAGAAAGTTAGTGCTCAAATCCCATTGAAACTCCACTGGGCTCATTTGAAACTCAAGCCTTAGCATGCAAAATTCCCCTTTAATATCAATGGGAGTGTTGCCCGAGTAAGCACAGAGTAAAACCTTTGAACATGAGAAAATAAGAACGGCCATAGCGGGTCAGACCAAAGGTCCATCTAGCCCAGTATCCTGTCTTCTGACAGTGTCCAATGCCAGGTGTTTCAGGGGGAATGAACAGAACAGGTCATCACCAAGTGATCTATCCCCTTTCGCCCATTCCCAACTTCTGGCAAACAGAGGCTAGGAACACCGTCCCTGCCCATCCTGGCTACTAGCCATTGATGGACCGATCCTCCATGAACTGCAAAGAAAGACCCCACGTTTTGTCCCAAAGCCAAATAAAACATGTGCATGTTAGGCAATGGTTTAGGAATGATATATACTCATTTGCAATTTTTTTGTACAGTGCTGATTGGACCAGACCTTGAAACCCTTGTTTATGATGAATAGTGCCTTACTGCGCACATAAGTTGGGATTTCCAAAGGGACCAGATAGACTGTCTAGACGAGAAAACTGGCAGAGCGGTGCGGTCATAGCATGTCACAGGGCTGGCTGTTTAAGGGAGTCAGATGCTGAGCCTACTTGTTACAAGCTTCACTGAAGGGGATGAGTCAACCCAGGTCCACCTGGGGATAGTTACCACAGAAGAAAGGAAGCTCCAAAGGAGGGGAGTTCCTCAGGAGCCTGATGTAGGCAAAAGGATAACAGACAAGGAGGCCTGGGGAGATCCTCACCAAGCAGGAGAAAGACTACAAAGAAAGGCTGGCAGAAATCATAAGCAAACGGGGAAGACTGCAGAGCTCTGCAGGCAGTGGAGAAGCCTTAATCTGTACAGCAGAAGAAGCTGCTTCTGGAATCTAGAGATTTTTGGTTTTGGACTTTAAAGTTTTATCCAGGCTCTGAGATCAGGCTTTTTCCAGGCTCAGAGCTTTTCAACCTTTGTACAAGTGCTCCTGTCAGAGGGCTTTATTAGAGGGAGATAAACTGCTGTGAAGTACAGTGTTTGGCTGCTCCTTGGCCAAGTTCTTTAGAGTGTTTGGCTGCTCCTTGGCCAAGTTCTTTAAGTAACCTCACTGTCATAGAATCATAGAATCATAGAATATAAGGGTTGGAAGGGACCCCTGAAGGTCATCTAGTCCAACCCCCTGCTCGAAGCAGGACCAATTCCCAGTTAAATCATCCCAGCCAGGGCTTTGTCAAGCCTGACCTTAAAAACCTCTAACATGGGGGGGGGGTCGTGAGCTGTCAGCCTCCACCCCAAGCCCCCCTTTGCTTCCAGCATTTATAATGGTGTTAAATATATTAAAAAGTGTTTTTAATTTATCGGGGGGGGGTCGCACTCAGAGGCTTGCTCTGTGAAAGGGGTCACCAGTACAAAAGTTTGAGAACCACTGCCCTTATGGCTTGTGTGTCAAGGTCCCATAGATAGCTGTAACCACCAGGAGGTGAGACCAGCAGGTGGAAAAGGCATTTTGATTCTCCGTGGCGGACGAGATTCTCCAGATGGCGCCTATAATAGCAACATAGGCTATAACCGTGAACAGAAATGGGGGAGAGTGAAAATCGAAGCGAACATGAACACTGTAAGTTGCATCAGATAGTTGTCTGTTCTGGAGAATTTTAACACAGGGGTGAGATCACAGAAGAAATTGTCAATTTCATTGGGGGCCACAGAAAGTTAATTGTGACACCAATAATATTATTATGCTAAGAGATAGGTGCTAGCAGGAGACAGAACCTGCTATTCTGTAGCAAGTCTCCAAGCACGACAAGTTCCCCAGGAAGAAGTACATTGGGGTGTGAAGTTGTTGATCACCCACAACTAGAGCAAAGATGAGGATGTTCGCAGCCATCGTCACAAGGTAGCTAACTAAAAACAGCAGGAAGAGAAGGATCTGCCGTTCAGAAAGATTTCCAAATCCCAGGAGGATGAATTTGGTGATGAATTTGGTTTGATTTCCCCACTCCATGTTTTCTATTGATTGCATCTAAGGGAGAGAAAATGTGGCAATTTTAACTGAAGAAAATAAATTACATTTTTAACTAATCCCTCTACCTTAATTCCAGAGGTATTGAGATTCCGCTGTCCCTGCTATTTAGTTGCCCAACAGTTGGGTCAAGAATCTTGACCGGGAAAATGATTTGCCTGGCATTTCAACTGTATAGCCAACATCATTTCTATATTTATCTAGCATTTTATTTGGCCCTCATTAGTCTGAATATCTGATTTTCCTTGTGTACAAATTCATTTTTAACCTAACCCCTCTTTTTATGAGAGCTGACCCAAGTATTCTGTTTATCCACAGATCCAGCTGCTGCCATGAGAAGTTTTTTTCATCTTATCGGGTGTCCTACCTCCTCCCACTCAGTGGAATATGGGCATTTTACTGGCTTAGACACTTTTTTACTAGAGCCATAGATTTCAAAGCTCGAAGGGAACACTGTGATCAGTCAGTCTGATCTTCCGTATAACGCTGGGCAGAGAACTTCCCCAAAATAATTCATCGAGCAGGTTAATTACACTCACTGTGAAAAATGTACACCTTATTTCCAATCTGAATGTGTCTAGCTTCAACTTCCAGCCATTGGATGGTGTTAGACCTCTGTCTGCTAGAGTAATCATTTGTGTGGCTCTTCTCTGAATCCTCTCCAATTTGTCAATATTCTTCTTGAATTGTGGGCATCAAAACTTGATACAGTATTCCAGCAGCAGTCACACCAAGGCCATATACAGAGGTAAAATAACCACTCTACTCTAACTTGACATTCTCCTGTTCATGAATCCCAATTCTGAATTTTGACCTGACCACCACAAGTCACCAAAAGATGGTCAGTTTTTTTCATTACATCTGACTCACTCAAGTGAAGCTACTTAGTTAATAATGGTAAAAAATTAACATTAAATTTCACCATGCTGGGAATCAGCCTCACTTTACAACTGATCTTAGCAAAGATAATTGCTGAATAGACTGATCAGCACTTGGAGCCAGATGTTTACAAATATTTTTAAGTGTCAGGTATAAGTTTAAGTGACAAAGCATAGAGGTTCAAGTGAGAGCAAGTAGACATCTCGGAAATGAATGATTACATTATGTAAAATAAAATTATAGCCCACATTCTAGAGCCTAGAGCTAATTGACTAGATACTCTCGTGTCTTGTAGAGTATTTCTCTCCCCCAAATCCTTGCAGTGCTTTACACAACGGTTGGTGGTGACCCTCCTTTCATGGCACAAGCCCGCTGTTAGTTGACTCCTAGATGAAGAATCCAGCATGTCACTTTTCTCTCCAGGATAGACCAGAACAATCATAGAATCATAGAATCATAGAATATAAGGGTTGGAAGGGACCCCAGAAGGTCATCTAGTCCAACCCCCTGCTCGAAGCAGGACCAAATCCCAGTTAAATCATCCCAGCCAGGGCTTTGTCAAGCCTGACCTTAAAAACCTCTAAGGAAGGAGATTCTACCACCTCCCTAGGTAACGCATTCCAGTGTTTCACCACCCTCTTAGTGAAAAAGTTTTTCCTAATATCCAATCTAAACCTCCCCCACTGCAACTTGAGACCATTACTCCTCGTTCTGTCATCTGCTACCATTGAGAACAGTCTAGAGCCATCCTCTTTGGAACCCCCTTTCAGGTAGTTGAAAGCAGCTATCAAATCCCCCCTCATTCTTCTCTTCTGCAGGCTAAACAATCCCAGCTCCCTCAGCCTCTCCTCATAAGTCATGTGTTCCAGACCCCTAATCATTTTTGTTGCCCTTCGCTGGACTCTCTCCAATTTATCCACATCCTTCTTGAAGTGTGGGGCCCAAAACTGGACACAGTACTCCAGATGAGGCCTCACCAATCTTTTTGTTAAAAAGAAAAGGAGTACTTGTGGCACCTTAGAGACTAACCAATTTATTTGAGCATGAGCTTTCGTGAGCTACAGCTCACTTCATCACTGTAGCTCACGAAAGCTCATGCTCAAATAAATTGGTTAGTCTCTAAGGTGCCACAAGTACTCCTTATTTTTTTGCGAATACAGACTAACACGGCTGTTACTCTGAAACCAATCTTTTTGTTTTTACTCATGAACAGGACACCCTCTGCTGTTCATTTATTCCTGTAGATTTCTTTCCTCTCTTGCAGATTTTGCAATCTCTGCTTTGTCTGTGGCTCAGTATGCACGTAGGCCTCTGTTGTGAGGCAGACAATACGCAATACACAAAAGACCAGACAGGGAGATATGTGTCTTTTACCTCCTGTCTGAAAGGGACATTTCTGATGTATGTTGCCTCCTGGTAACCTGCCTCAGCTCCAAGACCTTAGAAATAATTTTCAGTATAGATACATAACTCTAAATATTCTCCATACATACATTTTGCAATAGTTATGACAACCAGTGAGCTACTGTCTCGTAGCAATCTCACGTGTCACCCTTTGCTGAACTATTCTGTATATATCTGACCCAGGGGATCTCTGTAAAATCCTATGCACCCCCTTTGCCCCTGCCCATTGGCACTAAGGGGTCCTGGAGTCAGAAAGAGTCTGATCCAAAGCCCGTTGATCAATGTCATTTGAAAGACTCTTGCTGACTACATTTGGCTTTGGATTAGTCCCTGAGTGACTCTCAGATAAGAATAAGGCTATGTCTACACTACCACTTTTGTCGATATAATTTATGTCGCTCAGGGGTGTGGAAAAAACAACCCCTTGAGCGACATAAGTTACACTGCCAGAAGCAGCGATGTTGACAGTGCTATGTCAGTGGGAAAGCATCTCCCACCAACATAGCTACCACCACCCAGTGCAGCTATGCCACTGTAAACTCACTGTTGTATACATGGCCTAAACCAGATTTGTCCCCAGGTGAAGGTTCCAAAAGAATTGGTGGGGCATCCACATTTTTCCAAACTTTTTTTGATGCAAAATTGCATTTTCCCGGTCTGTCTCGTCTTGCCTCAAAAATATTTGATTTTTTATTGGAAAATAAAAAAAACATCTGAAAACCATTTTTTCCAATTTTGGGCAGTTTTTTTGTGTTGATAGAGAGGCACGATTAACTCAAAAGCATCAGGTCCAGCCACAGTTAAAGGGTGTGGGTGCTGATAACCCTTACCATAGCTGGTAGAATCTTTTACTATTTAAAGGACTGTATAAACATGGGGGCTAGATTGTAGCTACCTTCTTACCCCTAGAGGACCTCCCACCAGCCTGGTGTTCGTGGAATATACCCTGTCCCAGATAACAAGTCTCCCATTTTCACTGGGGGAATTTCTTCTTTCACACTCTTCACAAAAAATGAATAGAGCTGACTGAAAAATGGGGAAACTTTCTTGAGAAACATGTCCCTCTTTCTCCTCAACATTCAAAACTTCGGCAGTCAGCTCACTGAATAAAAAAATAACACTGCTCAGCTACTCTCGCCTCTTGAGTGTTTTCATGTTTGTTAGTTCTGCTCAATATTTTCCCCTTGTGTCAATGGAGCACATCGCTCACCACCAGAATGGCACCTCCTCCTGGTCGCTCTGGGGATAAGCTCAAGGCCGAAGCCCCCATCCGACCATCACTCCATCTCTGCATCTGCCTGTAGCCCCTCTCGCAGCTTCAGGAACCACAGCACCATCTTCAAAAGTAGGTATTTCACACTTTTCTGACAGTTCAAAACAGCCATGCATCATCATCATCATCATCATCATCATCAGTGGTAGTATTTTCCTAGCATCTAGGATCACCATTCACCAAGACCCCATTGTACTAGGCACTATACAAACAGAGAACAACAAGACAGTTCCTGCCCCACGCATATTACAATCTAAGTAATGTCAGGTTCAGCGTAACAGCCGTGTTAGTCTGTATTCGCAAAAAGAAAAGGAGTACTTGTGGCACCTTAGAGACTAACCAATTTATTTGAGCATAAGTTTTCGTGAGCTACAGCTCACTTCATCGGATGCATACTGTGGAAACTGCAGAAGACATTATATACACAGAGACCATGAAACAATACCTCCTCGCATCCCACTCTCCTGCTGGTAATAGCTTATCTAAAGTGATCACTCTCCTTACAATGTGTATGATAATCAAGTTGGGCCATTTCCAGCACAAATCCAGGTTTTCTCACCCTCTGCCCCCCCCCCCCCCAACTCACTCTCCTGCTGGTAATAGCTTATCCAAAGTGACCACTCTCCTTACAATGTGTATGATAATCAAGGTGGCCATTTCCAGCATAAATCCAAGTTTAACCAGAATGTCTGGGGGGAGGTAGGAAAAAACAAGGGGAAATAGGCTACCTTGCATAATGAATGACTTAGCCACTCCCAGCTATTACCAGCAGGAGAGTGAGTTTGTGTGTGTATGGGGCTGGGGGGGTGAGAAAACCTGGATTTGTGCTGGAAATGGCCCACCTTGATTATCATACACATTGTAAAGAGAGTGGTCACTTTGGATGGGCTATTACCAGCAGGAGAGTGAGTTTGTGTGTGTATGGGGGTGGGGGGGTGAGAAAACCTGGATTTGTGCTGGAAATGGCCCACTTTGATTATCATACACACTGTAAGGAGAGTGATCACTTTAGATAAGCTATTTCCAGCAGGAGAGTGGGGTGGGAGGAGGTATTGTTTCATGGTCTCTGTGTATATAATGTCTTCTGCAGTTTCCACAGTATGCATCCGATGAAGTGAGCTGTAGCTCACGAAAACTTATGCTCAAATAAATTGGTTAGTCTCTAAGGTGCCACAAGTACTCCTTTTTTTTTAAGTAATGTCAGTTTCACTGGGCAGTCTGCTCTGGCTGCTTTGCATCACTCAGGAGCAGCCCAGGAGTAGCCCAAAGCAACTAGGGGATTACCAGGGAATTAGGACCTAAACATTTTTTAAAATAATACAATGTCTATGGGGGCCCTGGTTGCAAGTCTGTATTTAAACAAATTCAACCTCTGTGTCATTCCAAGACAATATAACCTGTGCAACCTTGAGAGTATTACCAGTTACACACAACATATGCAGTAAAGGTTGATAGTGTGTATTAGTAATTTAGAGTAAACTATATTAGAAGGAATTTGTAATTACCCCAAAAGGAAGCATTGGAAACCAGGAAATTGACAGTTAAAGTGAAACTAGAAAGGAATATAAGGGCCTAGGACATTTCTTGACATTTTGGAATTGATTGGATGTGATTTTCAAAAGTTGCCATGTTAGATAAATACAGACAGACAGATTGTCAGGGCTGATTCCCCAGTGTGGCACTTCAAATGTAGAAGGTGGGGGCCTGCAAAGACTCTAAAAATTAATACTTGCCACTCCAGGCTTGTATTAAACTCCTAAGGTTACAGGTTTTTTCTGACCTTGGATTGGTAAATGCTGCCACCACCCAAGTGCAAAACCCCTCTGAGAATCCAGGAAGGCACGCTTGGGAATTCTTCCCTGTGGGGTACCCTCAAGCTCTTTCACCCCCCGCTCCGGGGAAGAGCTGAGAAAGAAACCAAAGGAAATCAGCTGTTGCCACGAGCTAATTAAATAATGTGCAGAAACCTTTTAGGACACAAAAGCCCAATCCTGTTCTTAAAAAAGGTAAATTTTATTAAAAACAAAAAGAAAGAAAACATCTGGAAATTCAGGCTATTTCTAGATCTTTTTAAAAAACCACTTACAAGGATTAATCATCAAGAATAACTTTCTTGAGGTCCAGCTTAAAGGTTACAAGCAAAACAAAAGCATTTGGGGTTTGCACAGAGAAGTCCATAAAGAAATAAAAGGGATAAACCTAATCGCGTCTTCCTAGACATTTCCTGATCTACTTTCATATCAGGGGTTTTAAATGAGTATGATCCTTCGAGATATGATCCTGATGATTTTTTCATATCTGGCCCTAAGCTTCTTACAGCATAGTTTTTTCCTGTTCCCTCGCTCTGGAAGAACCACCACAGACAGACAAAAGGGGAGTATTGTTTCAATTTTTAAAAGTTCTAGCCTTCCCATTGGCTCTTCTGGCCAGGTGCCCACTCACTTCTTTTAACCCTTTACAGGTAAAGCAAGTAGAGAACAGCTACTAAGAGGGATTTTATAGCTAACTGGCTGGCTGGGTCCATAAAAGGGAGCTACCCTGCCCCTTTCATTTATCACACAGACAGAGAAATGCCATCACCCCCCACTGAGTGCAGGGCCTCGCTTCCCTTGGCCAGCTAGATAATGTGAGGGTTATCATATGGCTGGGGTTTCCCAGACATGACCTCTCTTTTGATTCTCCGCCCTCTGTCCAGGTGGATTTTTCAAATAAGAGGAAATGTCTGGGAAAACTGTACCCCAATTGGTCTGTCCCCTGCATCCACAGGAAATGTTGCTATTCTTATTGTCTGAGTAAAGGACAGTAGAACTGTACTGAGGGCATCGAGAGAGAGGGTGGGGACAGGTATTTTGCTTGATGGTCTGCCTCAGTCACAAGTACTATTTGACCTGCCCCTCTCCACTATTTAAAGGCAGAGCTGATTAGGCTCCATAGATAGTCTTTTGTTCTGTTAAGTGATCACTACAGCTGAAATCACGGATAATCATGTCTACGTGCTTAGAACCTGCTGGGGGATGGCCCAGTCTGCACTAGCAGCAAGGTTCCCACACTGAGACCGCACCTGAAATCACTGAGACCTGGGTGGAACCTCAAGAGACCAACTCACAGAGGTCACAGTGGCAGGTGGCAGCAGAAGGTGACGGTGCAGGGCCATTGGCAACAGAGCAATGGAGTGAACAGTGGCATGACGAACAACAGTGGCGAGAGTGAACACTGAGCAGCTGGAGGAACGAGCAAGGTGCCTTCTTGTCCCGCACGTGGGAGGTGAATTCATGAACTCTGAGCTCTGAGTCTCCACTGACCAAGGACAACACTGGTGAGTGTTAATGAGGCTGTTAAGCATGCTGGAGACACAACACAGTTCATGCAAACAAACATGGCTGTGGCATCATACTTTCCATTTAAGCGCGAGATACCACACACTACAAACTGGAGACCAATGTTAAGTGCATTGTCAATTGTTCATCCTGAAGTTGGACACTGGTTCTGAACAAGATCAGCAAATTGCTCACTATCTTTCTGCAAGAAACTCAACGGACTGGCTAGAAGCATGTGATACAACAGTGAAAGATTCAACAGTTGAAAACGTGAAGAACTCTCTCACCACAAAAAAAATTTGCATACATGGCTGATGAATGCACCGATGCAAATGGGCATCAAGTATTAAGTCATCATATACGTTATCTTGATGTCCGTGGTAGGCCAGTAGATGCATTTCTAGATGTTCAAGTTATAGAAGACACATTGGCTGCATCTGTGACAACCCACATCTTAAAACAGTTAAATGCTTGTCAATTGGACCCCAAACAGATGGCTGCCTGTGCATTTGATGGAGCTGCAAACTTCTTTAGAAAACATGGTGGAGTACAAGCTTTGCTCAGAGAAAAGTGTAACCCTAATCTCTCCTAAACACACTGCAGAGGCCATCTACTCCAACTAGCACTAGCATGAGCTGCAGACTATTCAAAAGATATTTAAAAAGCTATAAATTTAATGTCTTCATTATATTGTTTTTTCAGCAAGAATCCAAAAAGACTGAATATCTTGGAAAATATAGAAGATACACTGGGACGGAAGTTCAAATTAGTCCAACCTGGGAAAACCCTCTGGCTTTCTCATGAGTGATCCTTGGCTGTTGTCTTAAAATTATGCCAGTCATTATTACTGGCTTTGGAAAGTATCTACGAAGATGGGATGGATCTAAGTAGTGAGGCTGGTGGATTACTTTTGCTACTACATTCAGAGAATACTATTGCCATTCTCCCCCTTGTAAGTCTACTGTTGAAACAACTTGGGTCATTAAACAATGCCATCCAGGCATCTGCTACAACAGTAGTAGATCTTTGTCCAGCAATAGAAGCTACATTTGGATCAATCAGAGATCTATCCATTGAAAAAGTACTGGAAGAAGCAAAGACTTCAGTCCAGAAGTTGAGTAATGAAGGCATTTATATTGAATCCTTAAGTGAAGAGGACAAGAAGTGTTTAAGACAACTGAAAAAGTACACAGACTTGATTCTTAAAAAACTACAATGGCGACTTATAGATTCTACTCAACCTCTGCATAGCTTTTACAGATCCCTGTCCTATAAAACATCAACAGTTGAGTGGAGTGAGGCACTACCAGCAATGGGGCTGCCATGTGCTCAGGATAGAATAGAGAATTTGAACTCACAGTGGAATATTGTATGACAAATGAATGAAGACTTGATTTCAGCTTCTTTTTTGTCATCACTAGTGTCTTAACCCAATTTTTGTGCTATGTTTTCTGGGATGAAAGAAGTAGGAATTCATCTCTTGCTACTCCCAGTCACAACAGCTACAGTTGAGCATTCTTTTGCCTCATTGAATAGAATTTTGTGTTCTGAAAGAAGTCGCCTTCTGCCTGATCATGTGAATGATCTAATGAGCATATCAATTGAAGGAATGGAAGTAGTGGACACATGAGAAGCCACAAAAGATGAACGCACTGCATTCAAGAAGTTTATTAACAGAGTTGTGCAAATTTATAACAAGAAACCAAGAAGGATGAAGATGTAGTGCTTCATAGAAGGTTTGAGTAGCCAACTTTAATTTTTGTGATGATTTCAAAACATGAGTTAAATCTAATAAAATGGTCATGAAACATTTTTCAGTTTTTACTACAGTGCCATAGAGCCACCTTCACATTAACGGTCTCACCCCTCATCGGCCCTGACTCCCCCCCCCGTAAATTCAACCCCCCCCATTTCAATTCCTGGGGAAAACACTGGTCTGGAAGGCTGGGGGGGGGCGCTGCCCCTCACTCCCAGCCTGGGGTGGCCGCATGGCCGGATTGAGATTGCTGTCCAGCCCTGTCGACATTGGAGGACAGAGAGAGAGAGAGATGGGGACACGGGAGCACACACCAAAGCTCTCCTCACCTATGATATAGGCGCACAAGTCCCATGGACTCTCGCCCTCAGTTTTAAAATTTTACTTCTTTTTTTTTACTTTCTTTTTTCTTTTCTTTTTTTGTGTGTTTTTTCTTAATATTTATATTTTTTACCTTTTTAATATATTTTACTTATTTTTCCTGTTTTTATTTTATTGTCGTTTATATATAGTTTAATTTTTATTTTATTTCTCTTTTTATTGTTTTTTGTATTTTACCATTTTTTATTACTTTATTTTTTTTCTGTTTTTATTGTTTTACTTTTTAAGTCTGTTAATATTTTTGTATTTTATTTATTACTATTTTAAATTTATTTGCACTTTTTATAAATGTATTCTTTTTTTCTATTTTTTATTCTACTTTATGAGAATCGTATACGCTTGTTGTCCAGTCATTTGGGCTCCTATCTTCTCTCACTCCAGTGAGGATCTTCAGCTGAAGTAGAGAAATCACTTCCCATGGAAGTGTAAGCCATTGAAAATAAAATTAAGAAATGACTTTAAAGGGAGAGAAGAGGAAGTGTTTGAGAAAGAAAGAAAGAAAGAAAGAAAGAAAGAAAGAAAGAAAGAAAGAAAGAAAGAAAGAAAAGCAAGGGACTGTTGCTTTTGTGTTTAGAGAAAGGACTACATCTTCTGCTTTGATAAGTCTCCATAACTCCACTGAAGTCTTTGTGCCTACCTCAGCTTATATCAGGTGAGAGTTTTTTGGGCCCTAGCCCTGTAAGACAATGCGTGATTTCCCTTCACCTTTGAGGGTTCTCATAGAATCCAGACTTCATTTCTATTGCACAGCTCAGCACAGTGATGTCATCAACTTCATGAGGATACCTGGGACATGAAGGAAGTGTGGGCATGATTAACTACTGTATTACTCCAAATTTACAGACGTGTATCTCCACTGATTTCAATGGAGACGTACCAGGACCAAAGTAAATTAATATAAGGCTACATTAAGGCCAATGACTACAGCACTGTAAGGCTGGGATTCTCAAAGGATAGATAGATAGATAGAAGGAGAGGGTGCGTATATGGATAGATACATAAAGGGACAGTCATCTCCTCAAATAAGTAAGGGCATATTAGTAATTAATAATTATGAAATTATTTTATGTTGTGAGCTTTTTAAACCCATCTGAATCCAGACTCCTGGCTAATAGCCGTTGATGGACCTATCCTCCATGAATTTACCAAGTTCTTTTCTGATATTATATGGACATTATCTGTCAAAATTATTGAACAAATAATAATTTTTGACAAGCCTATGTCTAGAAGTGTGGATCCATTGGAGGCTATAGGTCAGATCTACAGCTAGTGTAAATCGGTGTATCTCCCCTGAAGTGAATGTGCCCTATCTATCTTCTGAGGATCTGGCTCATTGCACTAAATGTCTCTTATTCTAATAAAGAAAGGACCAGATTTTGAAAGATATTTAGGTGAGTGGTGGGATTTTCAAAAACAGTTAGGCATTTAGCCATTGATTAAAATGTATTTTAGCCCTTAGATTCCTTTGAAGATCCCATCAGTTGCCTAAATACCTTTCAAAATCTGGTCCTAAGAGCCACATTATCAGAGGTATTTAGGAACCTAAAGATGTAGACGGGTGCTTAGTAGGATTTTCAAAAGCAAGTAAACAGGGTCAAGCACCTGATCTGAATGGAAGTTAGGCACCTGACTTGCTAAGGAACTTTTGAAAATCTCACTAGGGGCCAGATTTACAAAGGGATTTAGGCACCTAACTGCCATTTTAGCCACATAAATACCAGAATCAGGCCCCACTGGGATTCAAAGAGACCCTCCCAGTCAGGTGCCCCCATACCATGTAGGCACCTAAACTCATTCAGCATCTACATTTCTACAGTTGGAGGTCCCTAGGCATCTATGTCTACCTTTCCACTTCTGTGCATGCAACCCCACACCAGGAGTGAAGACACCTATGCCCCAGTACAGTTCATAAACTGGGGGAAGACTGGTGTTCCTCTGGCTACCGTGGCTGCAGGACCTGATCTGGGGGGAACATCCCTTGTAATTCTTTGCTCAAGGGGTACTCACCCAAAGCTTTTGGTAACTATTATGCTTGGCGAGGTGGTGGCAGGAAATAAATTAATGGAGACACGGCCGTTCGACTGATAGGTGACTGGTGCAAACGGTACAATACAAGAGTGCTTTCACTTAAAGCTGCACTTTATTTTTGTCTCAAGCACTTACAAACATCCGCAACAGGTTAGTAAAAATCAATAATTACCAAAGTCTGGAGTAGTCTTCGAGTGGTATGGCAGCCGCCCAATTGGCCCATCTTTCAGCTGCCGTGGGAGACCCTAAACTGTGTCCCTGAAGAGTCCACCTACCTCATACTTCTTCCCCTTGTTTATTTGGGTTAGTGTAACAATAATATGCCAATAAAAAAACATGTTAAGCAAGCAATTTCAAAGGTTAAGCAAGAAGTTTTTCCTAAACCATCAATTAGACGGAGGTATTTTTTGCAGAGCCCGTGTGTTTTGATGGCCCTCACAAACACGTCCCAAAGGTCAGATATAGATAAGCATCCTGTTTCTCTAAAACACATATCTCAGCAGTTTGAACAAACATCAGGAAGGACAAAGGGTCAGCTCGCCCCTCCCCTCCTGGCTTCTTGCTTAGATATGGTAAGGCTGTTGCGGAGGCCTGCTAAACCAGCTGATTTAGCTCCTTTTGGCCATAAGCATGACAATCGATATTCCAATTATCGATAGTGGTCCAGGTATTTTGCTAGTATGCCAAAATCTCCCTATACAGTGGGAGAATCTGGTTCAAGTCCCCACTTCAGTAGAAGGACAGTTTTGAACAAGGATCTGCCTTTCAGGTGTGTGGTCTAAACACTGGGCTATGGGACACTCTGATACCAAGCTCCCTCAGTCCCTCCTGGTTGAAGCTATTCCGCTGTGAATCAGTAAGGAAAGACTCAATGGGCCAGTGAGAGAGAGAGAGAGCGAATGTGAGGATGACTCTGTCACCTGGTGGTTGGAGTACTCACAAGAGAGGCTGGTCACTGAGGATCCCATCCTTCTATGACAATGCCTTTTAAAAATTATTTATTCACAGTGTTCCTCCTTACAAAGGATGTGTAGACACCTTAATTAATGAATGAGGGAGGCAACCTAGTGACAGAGGATGTGGAAAAAGCTAATGTACTCTATGCTTTTTTTGCCTCTGTCTTCACGAACAAGGTCAGCTCCCAGACTGCTGTGCTGGGCATCACAACATGGGGAATAGATGGCCAGCCCTCTGTGGAGAAAGAGGTGGTTAGGGACTATTTAGAAAAGCTGGACGTGCACAAGTCCATGGGGCCGGACGAGTTGCATCCGAGAGTGCTAAAGGAACTGGTGGCTGTGATTGCAGAGCCATTGGCCATTATCTTTGAAAACTCGTGGCGAACGGGGGAAGTCCCGGATGACTGGAAAAAGGCTAATGTAGTGCCAATCTTTAAAAAAGGGAAGGAGGAGGATCCTGGGAACTACAGGCCAGTCAGCCTCACTTCAGTCCCCGGAAAAATCATGGAGCAGGTCCTCAAAGAATCAATCCTGAAGCACTTACATGAGAGGAAAGTGATCAGGAACAGTCAGCATGGATTCACCAAGGGAAGGTCATGCCTGACTAATCTAATCGCCTTCTATGATGAGATTACTGGTTCTGTGGATGAAGGGAAAGCAGTGGATGTATTGTATCTTGACTTTAGCAAAGCTTTTGACACGGTCTCCCACAGTATTCTTGTCAGCAAGTTAAGGAAGTATGGGCTGGATGAATGCACTATAAGGTGGGTAGAAAGTTGGCTAGATTGTCGGGCTCAACGGGTAGTGATCAATGGCTCCATGTCTAGTTGGCAGCCGGTGTCAAGTGGAGTGCCCCAGGGGTCGGTCCTGGGGCCAGTTTTATTCAATATCTTCATAAATGATCTGGAGGATGGTGTGGATTGCACTCTCAGCAAATTTGCGGATGATACTAAACTGGGAGGAGTGGTAGACATGCTGGAGGGCAGGGATAGGATACAGAGGGACCTAGACAAATTGGAGGATTGGGCCAAAAGAAATCTGATGAGGTTCAATAAGGATAAGTGCAGGGTCCTGCACTTAGGATGGAAGAATCCAATGCACAGCTACGGACTAGGGACCGAATGGCTAGGCAGCAGTTCTGCGGAAAAGGACCTAGGGGTGACAGTGGACGAGAAGCTGGATATGAGTCAGCAGTGTGCCCTTGTTGCCAAGAAGGCCAATGGCATTTTGGGATGTATAAGTAGGGGCATAGCGAGCAGATCGAGGGACGTGATCGTCCCCCTCTATTCGACATTGGTGAGGCCTCATCTGGAGTACTGTGTCCAGTTTTGGGCCCCACACTACAAGAAGGATGTGGATAAATTGGAAAGAGTCCAACGAAGGGCAACAAAAATGATTAGGGGTCTGGAACACATGAGTTATGAGGAGAGGCTGAGGGAACTGGGATTGTTTAGTCTGCGGAAGAGAAGAATGAGGGGGGATTTGATAGCTGCTTTCAACTACCTGAGAGGTGGTTCCAGAGAGGATGGTTCTAGACTATTCTCAGTGGTAGAAGAGGACAGGACAAGGAGTAATGGTCTCAAGTTGCAGTGGGGGAGGTTTAGGTTGGATATTAGGAAAAACTTTTTCACTAGGAGGGTGGTGAAACACTGGAATGCATTGCCTAGGGAGGTGGTGGAATCTCCTTCCTTAGAAGTTTTTAAGGTCAGGCTTGACAAAGCCCTGGCTGGGATGATTTAATTGGGTATGGGTCCTGCTTTTGAGCAGGGGGTTGGACTAGATGACCTCCAGAGGTCCCTTCCAACCCTGATATTCTATGATTCTATGATTCTAATGCCAAAGAGGGTTCACAGCTGAGAATCCCAGCCAGAGGGAGGCACATCCCTGGAGCCTGGAGTTAGGTGCCTATCTCAATGAGAGGGTTGGTGCTTAGGACATACCCCTTGCTTTAGCATCCTCATTGGCTAGATTAGGTGCAGAAGGTGTAAGAATCCCATAGTAACAGATATGGGCTAATCGGCCCCCCACATTAGCTCTGGTCCTGAGCGCTAATAGTTCAACACTAGTTTACACTCCGAATTATGAAAATTTTTTTACATGGCTTCCAAATATTTTACCATTAACTGTTATAATACTGCATATAATTGTTCAAGTAAATGTCCAATCCCTCTTTGAATCTTGCTAAATTCTTAGGCTTGATGGATTACGCTGGCAGTGAGTTCCACAGACAAAGTACATGTTATGTGAAAAATGTATTTCCTCTTAGAAATTTTGAAGCTGGCACCTTTAAATTTCATTGAAAGTTCTCTTGTTCTTGAATGATGAGAAACTCCTGGTCTTCCTTCTCTAGACCATTCAGACAAAGAAGGGGGTCTAGGGGTGGGTATTTAAAGGCATTTCGACACCTGGTGGGATTTTCAAAAAGATGTCAGTCATGTAGATGCTTTTGAAAATCCCACCAGAAACCTTAACTTCTTTAAAAATTGCTCCTTAGGCTGGAATTTCTCAAGGAGCCTAAGGGAGATAGGTCACTTTCAATGAGCCCGTAGTGATGAAGACTCACCAGCACAGTGCCTCCTGCTGGTCATCCTGGGCATTAACTTTTTTAGTCCTCAGAGCACCTCTTGGTGACCGGTGTCTTGCCTGCCTCAAGCCCCTGTGTCCCTCCCGGACCCTGGTGCCCCTTACCTCGGGGTTCTGCCCCAGCAGTCCCCACAGGGACTGCCCAGGGAGCCCCCAACCCTCTATCCCACCTTGCCTCAGTGGCTACTGCTAGTTGTCATCCAGCCCCCTCTCACTGGGGCAAACTGCAGTCCGTAATGACCACTCATCATTGGCAAGGGGGTTGGACCAGCTGCCTCTGCCTATCTCCGGGCTGCCCCTCTGCAGCCCCAATACCTTCTTAGGCCTTAACCAAGGTCACAGCCTGGGGAGTTGCCAGGCTGGAGCTCCCAGCTCTTTTGCCCTTCCCCAGCACTGCTCAGCCTCAGGTACCCTTGCTCCTTCAGGCAGCTAGGTCCTTCTCTCTCCAGAGAGAGAGCGAGAGTCTGACCCAGCTCCATGCTCAGCCCTTTTATCAGGGCCTGCTGTGGCCTGATTGGTGAAGTGGCCACAGCTGCAGCCATACCCAATCAGCCTACCTTTTTCAGGAGCGGGGCAACTGCCCCGCTACAGACCCATAGAAATTAGATATGAGCGAGTCCCAGTAAGACATTTCTCCATCTCCACCCATCCTTTCTGTCCAGTAAGGATTATTTCCTATGCCATATTTTCTAGTGCCCATTGGCAATGGGAAGGAAGGAAGGAAATTTTTCAGATGAATAATTCCTTTGCAGAAAAATTCAATTTCAGTCAACCAGAAACTATTTGTGAATTTGACCCAATTAATTTGGAGTGAGAAAAAGGTCCTCATGGCCAGTTTTAAAAAGTAGCATCTACCTTTTATAATCTTCAGGCCATCTATCTCTTATAACCATCAGGGGCCCCTGCCCAGAATGTGAGAGACCCAAGACAGAATGCCTGTTATAAAGATGGGTCTTGAACTCAGAGTCCCTTTCACAAATAAGCATCCCAGCCATGAGGCTATAGGCCATTCTGGGATGTTTTGCTCTGAATCTCTCCTGCTGATGCTGTTCCATATTGAACAAATACCTAAATATCCACTGGGCCAAAGAGAAACCGAGGGAGAATACCACCATAGCTGGTGTGTTTGGTACTCTCCTAAGAGATAAAAGATTTGGATTCACTTCTCTTTTCTGAATCAAGCAAAGAGTGTTATGATTTTTTGGTTTGTTGGTTGAACAGGAAAAATCCATGATTTGCCCAGTTGTAAAGATAGCCTCCTGCTGTCTTGTTTCAGTGTACAATTTAGGCTATTTCCTTACAGCATAATTCAAGTATTTAAGTGAAAGGCAGCAAGGCATAGGGACCGACTCTGTGGGTGCTCCAAAAAAAGTAGTGGGTACTCAACACTCATCAGCCACAGCTGTTCTGCAGCATCGCTGATCAGCTGGTTGGCAGCTTGGGGAGTGGCTTGGGGGAGGGCGCAGAGCAGCAAGTGGTGGGCAGGCGGGGGCCTTGGGCAGGGGGCAGAGTAGAGTCGGGAAGAGGCATAGCAAGGGCAGGGCCTTGGGGGAGGAGGTGGAGCGGGGGCAGGGCCTTGGGGGAAGGGCAGCCTGGGGACAGGGCCCTGAGGCAGAACAGGGGTGGAGTACCCCCAGGGAAAAGGAAAATTCAGTGCCTATGACGCTTACCCCAGTGGGATGCGTACTGTACTAGAAGTCAGGACACCTGGGTTGTGTTCCCAGCTCTCTCTCTTACTTGCTGTGTAACCTTGGAAAAGTTGTTTCTTCTTTCACCCTTTATGCATCGTTTCTATTTAGATGGTAATCTCTTTGGGGCAGAGATTGTCACTAACAAGCAAAACAACCAGCACACACAATAGCCCCAAACAAGCTGAGCCCCTCACCGCAGCACACCTGCCTCATTTACCACTCCCACAAATCCACACAAAATCCCTCAGATACAACAACACAACCAGGACACTTGCCCACCCTCACTCAGGATTACTAGTTTTGCAACAAATACCCAAATGGTCCCACTGTGATTTGGTATCACTTTCAAAATTATATATGTTCCATTTTTATATCACTTGCAAAATTCTAAACCAAAGGGTCATAGATTTTACAGACATACACACACAGATCTGAAAGCACTTTTCAAAGCAAGTTACTATTACAGCTGAGAAGAAGCTTTCCAGTGTTAATGTTTTCTATTGGAAAATGCAAGTTCAGTGAAATGAACATTTTCCATGGGAACATCTTTTAAAGAGAAATTAGCAAATAGATTTATTTCAATTTGGTCAAAATGTTTCACATTGAATGTATCATTCTGAATTTTGTGTTATAATTTATATATATTACATATATTATACTATAATTTATCATATAATGTAATAGAACGCTTAAGTTGATAAGAAATATTTCAACCTCATCACCACATTTTATTTCAGTAAGGTAATTGTGATGTTTCTAAAATGAAATATTTTAGAAATGTCATTTTTCAGTACATTTCAGTGTTTGGTTCTGATTAGGGATGAAAGGACATTTCTGGAGTGTGCAAAGAATGGAAATTCCATTTCCTAACAAACTTCCACTGGTATCATTACCTCCACTTCACAGACAGGGAAACTGAGGGCCAGGACGTGAAAGTGGGGTGGCCAAGGTCACACATTGAACAAGTCTTTTGCTGGCAGAACCCCTACCCAGTGTATCATCCGCAAGGCCATGCTGAATTCCTTGTCAAATAGCTGGAGAATTCCATTAGTTGACACATGTAACTTAGATTTTCCCACAGTGGATGAAAAGAGGTCCTTCCTTGGGACCAGATTCTGACACCCTTCCTCTCAGTGAGTAGCACCTAACTCCTTGAGTAGTCCCACTAAAATCATGATCAAGGGTGATAGAATCTAGCTCTCAGTTGTTACTTAGGGTAGAGTTTTCTGAGGAGGTTGAGAAAGTTAGTGCTCAAATCCCATTGAAACTCCACTGGGCTCATTTGAAACTCAAGCCTTAGCATGCAAAATTCCCCTTTAATATCAATGGGAGTGTTGCCCGAGTAAGCACAGAGTAAAACCTTTGAACATGAGAAAATAAGAACGGCCATAGCGGGTCAGACCAAAGGTCCATCTAGCCCAGTATCCTGTCTTCTGACAGTGTCCAATGCCAGGTGTTTCAGGGGGAATGAACAGAACAGGTCATCACCAAGTGATCTATCCCCTTTCGCCCATTCCCAACTTCTGGCAAACAGAGGCTAGGAACACCGTCCCTGCCCATCCTGGCTACTAGCCATTGATGGACCGATCCTCCATGAACTGCAAAGAAAGACCCCACGTTTTGTCCCAAAGCCAAATAAAACATGTGCATGTTAGGCAATGGTTTAGGAATGATATATACTCATTTGCAATTTTTTTGTACAGTGCTGATTGGACCAGACCTTGAAACCCTTGTTTATGATGAATAGTGCCTTACTGCGCACATAAGTTGGGATTTCCAAAGGGACCAGATAGACTGTCTAGACGAGAAAACTGGCAGAGCGGTGCGGTCATAGCATGTCACAGGGCTGGCTGTTTAAGGGAGTCAGATGCTGAGCCTACTTGTTACAAGCTTCACTGAAGGGGATGAGTCAACCCAGGTCCACCTGGGGATAGTTACCACAGAAGAAAGGAAGCTCCAAAGGAGGGGAGTTCCTCAGGAGCCTGATGTAGGCAAAAGGATAACAGACAAGGAGGCCTGGGGAGATCCTCACCAAGCAGGAGAAAGACTACAAAGAAAGGCTGGCAGAAATCATAAGCAAACGGGGAAGACTGCAGAGCTCTGCAGGCAGTGGAGAAGCCTTAATCTGTACAGCAGAAGAAGCTGCTTCTGGAATCTAGAGATTTTTGGTTTTGGACTTTAAAGTTTTATCCAGGCTCTGAGATCAGGCTTTTTCCAGGCTCAGAGCTTTTCAACCTTTGTACAAGTGCTCCTGTCAGAGGGCTTTATTAGAGGGAGATAAACTGCTGTGAAGTACAGTGTTTGGCTGCTCCTTGGCCAAGTTCTTTAGAGTGTTTGGCTGCTCCTTGGCCAAGTTCTTTAAGTAACCTCACTGTCATAGAATCATAGAATCATAGAATATAAGGGTTGGAAGGGACCCCTGAAGGTCATCTAGTCCAACCCCCTGCTCGAAGCAGGACCAATTCCCAGTTAAATCATCCCAGCCAGGGCTTTGTCAAGCCTGACCTTAAAAACCTCTAAGGAAGGAGATTCTACCACCTCCCTAGGTAACGCATTCCAGTGTTTCACCACCCTCTTAGTGAAAAAGTTTTTCCTAATATCCAATCTAAACCTCCCCCACTGCAGCTTGAGACCATTACTCCTCGTTCTGTCATCTGCTACCATTGAGAACAGTCTAGAGCCATCCTCTTTGGAACCCCCTTTCAGGTAGTTGAAAGCAGCTATCAAATTCCCCCTCATTCTTCTCTTCTGCAGGCTAAACAATCCCAGCTCCCTCAGCCTCTCCTCATAACTCATGTGTTCCAGACCCCTAATCATTTTTGTTGCCCTTTTCTAGCCAGCTTTCTACCCACCTTATAGTGCATTCTTCCAGCCCATACTTCCTTAACTTGCTGACAAGAATACTGTGGGAGACCGTGTCAAAAGCTTTGCTAAAGCTGTCACCTCATTAAGGAGGGGAAACTGAGGTAGGCCACAGCAGAACCACCCTCTGCTGCATGGAGGAGTTTGGGAGGTGATGGTGCCCCTTCTCCAGTGCCACCTAGTGGAGAAACAGCATATGCTGACAAAAGCAGTTCTTTTGTCGGCATAGCTACACCACCTCCCTGCATGACATTAGCTCTGCCACCACACTAATTGTTCTTTCAATATACTTGCAGCATTTTTTTCATGCTCGTAGCCAACATAAGGACATCAGGAAATCTTTATAGTGTAGCCAAAGCCTAAGAGAAGTAGGCAATCTTCTCCCATTAGTGCCTAACTGCCCTAAGCTTCCTTGTAAATCTCAGCCATAGTCAATGTGATTAATGGCAAGGGAAGAGATTGGGAAGGAGATAGAGGTGGTTAGGGACTATTTAGAAAAGCTGGACGTGCACAAGTCCATGGGGCCGGACGAGTTGCATCCGAGAGTGCTGAAGGAATTGGCGGCTGTGATTGCAGAGCCATTGGCCATTATCTTTGAAAACTCGTGGCGAACGGGGGAAGTCCCGGATGACTGGAAAAAGGCTAATGTAGTGCCAATCTTTTAAAAAGGGAAGAAGGAGGATCCTGGGAACTACAGGCCAGTCAGCCTCACCTCAGTCCCTGGAAAAATCATGGAGCAGGTCCTCAAAGAATCAATCCTGAAGCACTTGCATGAGAGGAAAGTGATCAGGAACAGCCAGCATGGATTCACCAAGGGAAGGTCATGCCTGACTAATCTAATTGCCTTTTATGATGAGATTACTGGTTCTGTGGATGAAGGGAAAGCAGTGGATGTATTGTTTCTTGACTTTAGCAAAGCTTTTGACACGGTCTCCCACAGTATTCTTGTCAGCAAGTTAAGGAAGTATGGGCTGGATGAATGCACTATAAGGTGGGTAGAAAGCTGGCTAGATTGTCGGGCTCAACGGGTAGTGATCAATGGCTCCATGTCTAGTTGGCAGCCGGTTTCAAGTGGAGTGCCCCAAGGGTCGGTCCTGGGGCCGGTTTTGTTCAATATCTTCATAAATGATCTGGAGGATGGTGTGGATTGCACTCTCAGCAAATTTGCGGATGATACTAAACTGGGAGGAGTGGTAGATACGCTGGAGGGGAGGGATAGGATACAGAAGGACCTAGACAAATTGGAGGATTGGGCCAAAAGAAATCTGATGAGGTTCAATAAGGATAAGTGCAGGGTCCTGCACTTAGGACGGAAGAACCCAATGCACAGCTACAGACTAGGGACCGAATGGCTAGGCAGCAGTTCTGCGGAAAAGGACCTAGGGGTGACAGTGGACGAGAAGCTGGATATGAGTCAGCAGTGTGCCCTTGTTGCCAAGAAGGCCAATGGCATTTTGGGATGTATAAGTAGGGGCATAGCGAGCAGATCGAGGGATGTGATCGTCCCCCTCTATTCGACATTGGTGAGGCCTCATCTGGAGTACTGTGTCCAGTTTTGGGCCCCACACTTCAAGAAGGATGTGGATAAATTGGAGAGAGTCCAGCGAAGGGCAACAAAAATGATTAGGGGACTGGAACACATGACTTATGAGGAGAGGCTGAGGGAGCTGGGATTGTTTAGCCTGCAGAAGAGAAGAATGAGGGGGGATTTGATAGCTGCTTTCAACTACCTGAAAGGGGGTTCCAAAGAGGATGGCTCTAGACTGTTCTCAATGGTAGCAGATGACAGAACGAGGAGTAATGGTCTCAAGTTGCAGTGGGGGAGGTTGAGATTGGATATTAGGAAAAAGTTTTTCACTATGAGGGTGGTGAAACACTGGAATGCGTTACCTAGGGAGGTGGTAGAATCTCCTTCCTTAGAGGTTTTTAAGGTCAGGCTTGACAAAGCCCTGGCTGGGATGATTTAACTGGGAATTGGTCCTGCTTCGAGCAGGGGGTTGGACTAGATGACCTTCAGGGGTCCCTTCCAACCCTGATATTCTATGATTCTATGATTCTAAGGTTCTTGAGTACTACCTCACCATGCAAGGAGTGGCATTGATTGGTCAAGCAGTCTCCATTGTCTATGTGTTCTCTCTGAGAAGTCTTCTGGAATGGCCGTTGGGAAAGTGGATTCCCTTTGATGGGTCATCAGTGAGTCTGGCTTATTCATTATTGTGCCTGAAAGGCTGGTTGTGGGTGTTCCCAACTTCACAACATATTTCAGTAACACACACATAGCTAAACTTCATAACTTCACACACAATGATAGCACATAAATCCAACAGTAAATTTATGTTGAACAGATCAAGACTTTTAAAATGATACCTCACAGGGCATACTTTGTACAAAACATGTCATAATTATCTGACAGTGGTGAATATGGGATCTCTAGGGTGCTGTGTCACAAATCTGGTGAAGTTGTCCTCATTTACACTGCTGTAAATCTGGAATAATTCCATTGAAATTTGTTGGAGATAGTTACAATGAATGTGAATCCAGACAAAGAGTAAAATCTTGCCCTGTATGTGAGATGTCTTGAGTTCCTGCTGTTTTATTCTTCCAGCTTTTCAGAAGACATAGGGATTTCATGTTCTCTGAATACAGATGTGGAATTCCCACAGGATTTGCCTAAGTGGGTTGAGATTAAGGTATTTCCCTGAGCTTGTTAAAGGCAAGAGAGGCAGCTCCACCACCCAGCAGCCCTACTCTTCATCCATTGCCTCCAGGAAAAGGTCCTCATGCATACCTTCAATGGAGCAGGAATAGCCAGTTACATGGTGATTGTTTCCAGTGTGCTCCATCTGTGCCATCAAAGTTGAGTGCCAGGAGTCCCACCACTGGGCGCACACACACTCTTGGTCCACTGCCTGGCCCCTTGTGCCCTATATCCACCAGTTTACAATCTTGGTATGGGATGGAAATATCTTTGGTATGCTGGGATTTGAGCACGACCGAGTCTATCTTGTTAGGTTTCGTGGGCCAATTATGCTAGCAAAAAATGGCAAAAAAGGATCATCCTTCAGATGGAAAAAGTTTTATACAACTTGTCAAAAGGCATTTTCAAAGGAGCTAAGTAAGTGGATGTGATTTTCAATGGGAATTGGGTACCTAAATCCCTTAGGCCCTGTTTAAAAATCCCAGCCAATATTACCTTGGGGCAAACCAAACTCTACCTTGCTGATAAAAACTTCCCTCTACAAAGATCAAGCAAAATCAATTATAAGGAGAATGTGGTTAATTTTGTTCAGTACTCCAAATCTTTGAACATATCACCACATGCATTGACATACTTTTGATATAATCCAAAATTTGTTGATCAGAGTCACTAAAAACTTTGACAAGGCTCAGACATGACTTGAAGGATATGACAATACTTTGTCACATCTGTCAACATTTGGATGTATATTTGACAGGTTTCTACAAACTTTTACATGATTTGACATAACTCTAGCTCTATTACAAAATTTTGACAAGGCTTGAAAGCCTTCAAAGGTGTTTGGGCATGTAACTCCCATTGACTTCAGTGGGATTTAGGCACCTAAAACCTTTGGGCATCTGGTCCAAAAAACTTTGCTATGTCTTGGAAAGATATGAAAAAAATATGGACATGGCTCTGATAATTACAACATCAATTTGACATGTGTCCACAAACTTTCACATGATGCAATTTGTATTTAAGATTATGACTAAAGAAAGATTTCTCTCTAAATGCAGGCATTGCTTTAATGCATCTGAAGACATTTCTATGATGTTCACATGTCTCTAAAATGTATTTAAAGACTTTGACATGTCATTGGAAGCTATAATAAATCTGTGGAGATTTATTTGTCTCTAGAAATCTTTAAATAACTTTGGCATGTCTCTCCAAACTTTGACATCATTTGACATGCTTCTAAAATTATAACAAAATATTGGAATCATCTCAGAAATTAACCTCACTCAGTTATGTTGCTAAAAATGCTCCTTGGACAATGACATGCCTCTACTGTCTTTGAAAAGACTGTGATGTGTCACTCATAATTTTCATGAAAAATGGGATGTAACGTATTGGTATGTTTCCAAAACTATGGCATTTTGACATGCCACTAAAACAACTGACATTAATTTATTATGTTTCTAAAGGCATTAGTATAACATGCCTACACAAAACAACTTGACAATGGTTAGGCAGCTAGTGTGCTGAGATGTGTGTCATGCTTACCAGTAACATAAGAACATAGAACATTGTTTTGCATCCCTGCCCATCCTGGCTAATCGCCATTGATGGACCTATCCTCCATGAATTTATCTGTTATAGTATTAGCCTTCATAACATCCTGGCAAAGAATTCCACAGGTTGACTTTGTTGTGTGAAGAAATACTTCCTTTTGTTTGTTTTAAACCTGCTGCCTATTTATTTCATTTCATGACCCCTAATTCTTGTATTATGAGAAGGAGCAAATAACATTTCCTTGTTTACTTTCTCCACACCAGTCATGACTTCATAGATCTCTATCATATCCCCACTTACCTGTCTATTTTCCAAGCTGAAAAGTCCCAGTCTTATTAATCTCTCCTCATATGGAAGCTATTTCATACCCTTAATTATTTTTGTTTCCCTTTTCTGCACCTTTTCCAATTCCATGTATCTTTTTTGAGATGGGGCGATCACATCTAGACACAGTATTCAAGATATGGGCATACCGTGGATTTATACAGAGCCAATATGATATTTTCTATCTTGTTATCTATCTCTTTCTTAATGATTCCCAACATTCTGTTCACTTTTTTGGCTGCCACTCACACTGAGTGGATGTTTTCAGAGAAATATTCAGTGACTCCAAGATCTCTTTCTTGAGTGGTAACAGGTAATTTAGACCCCATCACTTTTTATGTATAGTTGGGATTATGTTTTCCAATGTGCATTACTTTGCATTTATCAACATTGAATTTCATCTGCCATTTTGTTGCCAAGTCATCGAGTTTTGTGAGATTCCTTTGTAACTCTTCGCAGTCTGCTTTGGACTTAACTATCTTGAGTAGTTTTGTATCATCTTCACATTTAATTACTTCTTTGTTCTCCCCCATCTATCTGTCAGTATAAAACTGTTGTCTTTTGCCAAATATTTAGATTGTAAGCTGTTTGGGGCAGGACCATCTTGTTGTTCTATATTTGTACAGCACCTAGTAGAATGGGGTACTGGCCCATGACTTTGGTTCCTAAACACTACTATAATGCAGACAATAGAACTACTACTAATAAAAAGTTACATATCCAGAAGTTTTATGTGATGTTTTTGATGATACTTTTACATGAGTTTGACGTGACCCTAGTAACTTTGCTAAGGCTTTGATAGATTATTAAAGTAATTGACATTGTCTCTTTCCATGTTTTCTACTACAATCAGTGACCATCAGGACATCTTACAATGACTTCAAGTCCCCCCGCTGAATACCTTTTTCAAGATCTCTGTGACCTCTTTGTTTCTCAATGTGTAGATGAAAGGATTTAGCAATGGAGTCACAATTGTGTTCAAGATGGTGACTATTTTGGTCAGTTCCAATGAGGTCTCTATGGATGGTTTAACATGTAGAAAAACAGTGGATCCGTACCATATAATCACAACTGTGAGGTGGGAAGAGCAGGTGGAAAAGGCCCTTTGCCGACCTTGTGCTGAGGGGATTTTCAAGATGGTGGAGATGATATAAATGTAGGATACCAGGGTTATCACACAGGACCCTAGGATGACGATGGCAAACATGATGAAACAGACCACCTCAACAAGGTAGGTGTCAGTGCAGGAGAGAATTATCCAGGGAGATATGTCACAAAAGAAGTGATTGATGACATTTGGGCCACAGAAGGACAATCTGGCAATCAGAGCTGCTGGCACAGAAATAACCAGGAAACCACCCACCCAAGAGCTAAGGGCCAGCTGAACAGAGAGAGTGCTGCTCATAATAGCGTTATAATGCAATGGGTAGCAAATGGCCAGATAGCGGTCATAGGCCATGACAGCCAAGAGGAAGTATTCTGTGCAGCCAAAGGAGAAGACAAAATACATCTGCAGAAGGCAGCTGGTGAAGGAGATGGATTTGCTTTGGGACACAAGATTGGCTAGAGTCTTAGGGACACAGGCTGTGGTGAACCAGATCTCCAGGAAGGCAAAGTTGCAGAGGAAGTAGTACATGGGGGTTTGAAGGCATCTGTGGGTCCTGACTAGGAAGATGATGGCCACATTACCAGTGATGATCAGGACATACATGAAGAGGAAGAGTATGAAGAGGGACAGCTGCAAATACTGAGACCCAGGGAATCCCAGAAGGATGAATTCCTTCACTCTGGTGTGATTTTCCTTGCTCATTGATACTGGGAGTTTCACCTGATGGAATAAATGGACCCATAAAAGAAAGACAGTTAAACCCGTAGTCAAATTTTGTCATATAGAGCTCATTTTAGTTAGACAACTGGGCTTTATAAGGGCTTGATCTTTGACAAGTATTCCAACACTAGAATGATGGGTGTTTTATTGTCCCTGGATGGAACTGTCAATGGATCCTAAGGGAGCCTGGCACCCAGTACCCAATAGGTACCCAATTTTGGCACCCAATTACAATAGGAACTGTTGCCTAAATATTTTAGGCCCCTGTTTTTGACAATCACATAACGTATAACTAGATCTCTGTCTTAAAAACAGATCTTCATGGCACACAGATCTTCATGGTCCTGGATTAGCATCAAATAGTAAAGTACTCACCAAAAACAACTAGTCTGTGTGCAACTAATCCACTGATTAGTGCATTTTATGAATACCTATCTGTGCCCAAGCTGCAGAGTTTATGAGTCTGTCACAGGCCCAGCTAGAAATCCCTGGTTCTTTCACTCAAAATATAGGCATTCATGGCTTTACTTATGCAGGTCCTTGGTTCAATCACTGGAGTCAACCAAGATGACAGCTGTAACATATGTCTGGTTAATTGTCAACTATAAAAGGTCCTACAGGTCCTATAAACAACAGATATCGGGGGCCCTAATTCCTAGCACTATTAGGCGACTGTCAAAATCTCAGACCTTGGAAACAGACTTACTCCCTGCTATCTCCCACCTAGGAGTAGCAGGCAGAAACAAGCATTAAAGCAGGCATCAATACCAAGTAGCTGTGTGTGTGCATGTCTAGATATTCTTAAGCTATAAAAATCGCTCAGGTCTTACAAGCTGCCGAGCAGTACAGATGAGAGGTTGCTGCCCGTGGCAGTAGGGACTGCTTAGTTTATCGGGGATTCCAGCCATTCATCATCTCATTTCATCAGAGGGTTTCTTTGGATGTACTTTAAATGCTGGTTATGTTTGCAAATGCAGCTTCTGTCCACTGACTGATAATGGAAGAATGTGCAAAGCTGCTTTTAGACCCACAGTTATCCAGGGTTATTTTAAACAAAACCACACACCTGGTGTTATACAGGTGAGCGTTTGCAAGAGCCTTGACATCATTGAACTCACTGACACTGACATTTTTGCCACCAAATGTTTTGTCCAGATTTAAAACTGCAGTGAGGAGAATGAAACCAGACAGTATGAGCCCTCCCTGCTCTAACCAGTAGGCAACATATCCCTAATGAAATGTGTAACAAATCAGTGATCAAATCTAGAGCTGAGTGAATGACTGATGTTTCATTTTGGTGGCCAAAATGCCAAATTTAAAAAAGAAAAATTCATTTCAGATCAACCCAAGACATATTTTTTCCAGCCTTTCTCGCTGAAATGAAAAACTGAAAAAAAAATGGTTACAGGTGAAACAAAATATTTTGTACAGCCAAAAATACAGAAATACAGTAAAGTTGCATCCCATTTCCCTTCCACATAACAGCCCTCCTCTTTCACTCACCTCCCCTGGACTCAGCTTTCATTCAAACCCTTACAGCCTGGGCTAGACCAGAACAATAGTCTAATTAGTTAGGAATCATGTTCCAATCACTGCCCAATGCCAAATGCTTAAGGAACAACGTATAACCCACCCTACAACTCTAGGTATTTCTGCTACATTGTACAAAGGATATTCTTGCCTGAACCGAGACAGCCATCTGTTTTTAGAAGAAAGAAAGAATTATTGATAGTCATTGTAGCCTGGTATTTTCCAATGGGTCAGAGGGAGTTAATGCAATAGAAGCTAGGACACTAACCCCTCATGCTTCTTTGAAAATCCTAGTTGTAATGCGCACCCTCTCCATTTTAATTTGAATTTATTCTTGCACGGCTAACAATATTTAGCACTTGTGCAGATCTTTACATCTGCAAAGCATGGCTATTAATACACACAACAAGCCTTTCACACTAAAGACCTGCTTTAAGGAGTGAATGGTGTGGGCTTTCCCTTTTTATAGGTGCGGAAACTAAAACAGGGATGGGAAATGATCTGTTCAAATCACAGAGACAGCTGAGGATAGAACATGAGAGCTGATATTCCCACTTCTGTGCACTGATTGGAAATAGGTCTATCTACCTACCTGCCTATCCATCTACCTATCATTTTATATTTCCCTCAGTAAAGTTACTATACTAATAAATTCCACAGGTTAATGTAAAAAGAAAAGGAGTACTTGTGGCACCTTAGAGACTAACAGGTTAATGTATTACAGCTGCTAGCAAAATTTCCCTCAACACCTTTTTTTAATGAATATTTACTTTTTGATTAAACAGATTTTTGCAAGTAAATAAATAAAATTTTGGGGGGATTTTCATGAAAACAAGACTTTTTTGGTGACTAAAGAACATGTTTAACTTTTGGTTAACTGAAAACTTTTTGGTTTTCTTTGAGAAAAACCTGGACAAAAATAAAAGAATAATGGGTAAAAATGAAAATATTTTTGTATTTGAAAATTTTTTGGAAGTAAAACAATAATTTACCAACTGGCTTTATTGGTTATAAAATTTACAAAAAAATACTATGTCCTTTTATTCATCCTAGATTTTATACTAGATTTAAAAAAGGAAAAAGATACACTGATTCTTTCAGTACAGGTGTGTTGACTCCTCAAGGAAGCAAACTTTTTGAATGGCAATTTTCAGGTAGCTCATTATAAAGAATGGCTAACCTATTTCACAATACAGTTACTTTAAATGATAATTGCAGGATAGGCTGTAGCTCTCTTGTGGTTCTAACTTACCATGTCTTCTAGTGCAACCTGTCAACACAAACTCCTTTCTTTCACAATCTTTTTTTCTCCGGATGACACACAATAGCATGCCTGCTGGAAAATGGTGCATCAAAGGGTGATATATCTTCCTTTCCACCCCCCTCCCCAACCTAAATATATATTAAATAGAGGAATATTTCACGCCTGGTTCATATTTACATCAAGGCCATTCTCCACCACTGTAGCAGTATAAAGGGGTTTAAAATGAGTGTGACATGTATGATTCATTCCAGTTTTAAGCTCCCATTCTACTGCCAGAGTGGTGTGAAGTGTTGTTAGTACAAATGAGAATCTGTCTCTTCAAAACCAAAAGACTCAGGAAAATGCTGTAGATTTTGAGATTGGTGGGATTCTCTTTCCATCACCACCCAACTGGCTTTACCCCTACCTACCTTGCTAATGAGCTGCAGTTCACACTGGCTGCATGAGGAGTTGGTTTTGTACTCTGCTTCCACCTCCCCAGCGCACTGGGGATATTTGATCTCAACAAAATTTCACAGATTTCCTTAGAATGTGCCTGCTGAGTCAGGCTGGTCACCTGGTGAAAGCACAGTACTGGTAGCCTGAAGACCAGCGTTCTAGTCCTGTCTTTGCCAAATACTTGCTTAACATTGGGAGCTTTGGTGTGTTACTTAAGACCCCACCCCCACCCATCCTCATTTTCCCAGCTGTAAAGTAATGGCAAATGCCAAAAATTGACCCATTCTACTTGCTCGATACAAAGAGCTGGACAGAGGAAACCCCAACAATGAATTTTATTGGTCCTACAAAACTAAGGAAATATGCTTCATATATGTGACACCATCTATGGGCACCTAATCTATTCTCCACTTCAATATATATAGATATAGAGCACTCCTGTAACGAGGAAATTAAGCTGCACCATGTCTAGCGAGTCAGGGAAGAATTGTGCCTTGGAGCTGTGTATCTGAAACAGATGGTAAAATGGGGACAAGTGTCTAAAGGCCAGATTTTTTAAGGGATTTAGGTGCCTAACCCCATTGAAGGCAGTAGGAGTTAGGTGTCTAACTTGCTTAAGTGCTTTTTTGAATCCCTCAAGACATCTACCTGCAATTTTCAAAGCCTAAATAGCTTTGAAGATCTAGCAAGGGTAAGATTTTTAAAGGGATTTAGGTACTAGTGGGTGTTCCAAAGGCATGTAGGCACCTAACACCCGTTGAAACCAGGTGCTTTTGAAAATCCCACCAGGTGCCTAAATACCTTTAAAACTCTGGCCCTAAGAAACTTTTGAAATGGGATTTAAGCACCAAAATCCCTTTGGTGCTTTTCAGAATTTTAACCCCAATGCCTAGCAGGAGGTAACACAGAAGTGGGCATCTTGTGTAGAAAGGTCAGCACATTTGTGTGTCACGGATTTTGCAATTTAACCCCAGAGGTTGCTAGGAGTTGTAGTCTCCAGACAAAGCATATTATGAAGTTTAAGCCAGCTAACCAAGTGTTATGTGACTACCTGCTGGAGACTATGGAATTGGAGGTTCTGGGATCAGTCTTTAGAAGATGAGGGTTGAGGAAAGACCCTGAGGTTATTCCCTGCCTAGATCCAACAGGAGGCCAAAGAGGTAGCCAAGAAGAGGTAGCTATTCCTCCCCCCACACATAAAAAGTTATAACACCAGAAAATGTGTTTTTGTTTAACTCAAAATTTGCCACAGGAAAACATCAATTCTGACAAAAATCTCAAATTTCTGTTGGCAAAAATCAAAACTGTCTATTTAATTTAGATATGACATAAAAATCATTTTTTTCTTTCCAAATTTTAAATTGAAACAAAAATATTTCATTTTCAAATATGGACCCTAAATCATAGAATTATAGAAATGTTGGTGTGACGTTCTGTACCTCATGGGAACCCCGTACACCCCATGTTCATTGTTATAAAATGATTGTGTGGTATCCAATGCAAAGTTTGTCATGTCAGGTGTCTTCGGAAGGTTCATGATGCACTGAGCATTGTTGTTATAGTAATGTTATAGTAATGTTATAGGTTGTAATTTCATGTATATAGTTATGAGGCTAAAAACGTGTACTCATGGCTTAAAACAAGCCCAGGCAAAAACTCTCCAAGAGCAGAGGAGCAGTTCACACCTCATCAGGGCATGTATGGGACAAACCCAGCCCAGCCTCACAGGAACAAAGGACACTGGCCTAGGCAGCAACAAAGGATCTGTTGGACTCTCAAGTGAGTCACCCCCCTTCCTTTGGTCAGTTTGGGACTGCGATGAGGGTGGTGAAGCACTGGAATGGGTTACTACCTAGGGAGTTGGTGGAATCTCCTTCCTTAGGAGTTTTTAAGGTCAGGCTTGACAAAGCACTGGCTGGGATGATTTAGTTGGGGATTCGTGCAGCTTTGAGCAGGGGTTTGGACTGGATGACCTCCTGAGGTCCCTTCCGACCCTGAGATTATATGATTCTACTCCAGCTGAGGCCTCATCAGTGCCGAGTAGAATGGAACAATGGCCTCCCATGTCTTCCATACAATACTCCTGTTAATACAGCCCCAAATGTTATTAGCATAGTTTGTAACTGCATCACATTCTTGACTCCTATTCAGTGTCCTGGAACCCAGAAGGGGAGAGGCAATTCTTGATTTTGTTCTACGTGGAGAACACGATCTGATCCAAGAAGTGGATATAGCTGAACCACTTGGTAATAACAACCATAATATAATTAAATTTAACATCCTTGTGGGGATGGTGGGGAATACCAAAAAAGCCCACCACAGTAGCCTTTAACTTCAAGAAAGGGAACTAAACAAAAATTAGGAGGCTAGTTAAATGGAAATTAAAAGGTACAGTCACAAAAATGAAATGCCTGCAAATGACATTGTGATGGGGGACACACCTCTCATGAGCACTTCCTGTTCGTTCGGTTAAAACCTGTACACTCTCTCTACTTCTCGATCCCTCTGTTGACTGTTAAACTGCTCAGGTGGGTCTTCAGTGGCCCAGCCCTTCAGCCAAGTCACACACAGTCTCAATGCACTAATAAACCCCTTCCAGGGTAAAAGGCCTGACAGAGCCTGTTCCTGTGCTCTTCTTAGAGTCTTTAGCCCTCTTTCTGGGCTCAGTCCTCAGCCCCTTCTGGGCTAGCTTTAAGTCTGTGCTGCGCTGTTATATAGCAGTGTCCCCTGAGCTTTCTCCCTGGAGACTCCTGGCCTTTAATGGTTCTTTTTGTCTCAGCTCTCCCTCCAGGTCACTCCTTCAAGTTCAGTCCCCTTCCTGGGGTAACAAAGTTCAACAAATGCTTGGCCCTCTGCAGGATCTTCTGCCCCATCCTAGAACCCTTTAAATTCAAGCTTGAAACTTGACCCCTCTTGGGACTTTGGCCACTTTGCCAGTAGCCAGCAAGGGGATCTGGGCCCTTCCATTACTCTGTGTCCCAACCCAGGATCCTACAAAGAGAATCATAGAATCATAGAATATCAGGGTTGGAAGGGACCTCAGGAGGTCATCTAGTCCAACCCCCTGCTCAAAGCAGGACCGATCCCCAATTAAATCATCCCAGCCAGGGCTTTGTCAAGCCTGACCTTAAAAACTTCCAAGGAAGGAGATTCCACCACTTCCCTAGGTAACACATTCCAGTGTTTCACCACCCTCCTAGTGAAAAAGTTTTTCCTAATATCCAACCTAAATCTCCCGCACTGCAACTTGAGACCATTACTCCTTGTCCTGTCATCCGCTACCACTGAGAATAGTCTAGATCCATCCTCTTTGGAACCCCCTTTCAAGTAGTTGAAAGCAGCTATCAAATCCCCCCTCATTCTTCTCTTCTGTAGACTAAACAATCCCAGTTCCCTCAGCCTCTCCTCATAAGTTATGTGTTCCAGTCCCCTAATCATTTTTGTTGCCCTCCACTGGACATTTTCCAGTTTTTCCACATCCTTCTTGTAGTGTGGGGTCCAAAACTGGACACAGTACTCCAGATGAGGCTTCACCAATGTCGAATAGAGGGGAACGATCACGTCCCTCGATCTGCTGGCAATGCCCCTACTTATACATCCCAAAATACCATTGGCCTTATTGGCAACAAGGGCACACTGATGACTCATATCCAGCTTCTCATCCACTGTAACCCCTAGGTCCTTTTCTGCAGAACTGCTGCCGAGCCATTAGGTCCCTAGTCTGTAGCAGTGCATGGGATTCTTCCATCCTAAGTGCAGGACTCTGCACTTGTCCTTGTTGAACCTCATCAGATTTCTTTTGGCCCAATCCTCCAATTTGTCTAGGTCCCTCTGTATCCTATTCCTACCCTCCAGCGTATCTACCACTCCTCCCAGTTTAGTGTTGTCTGCAAACTTGCTGAGGGTGCAATCCACACCATCCTCCAGATCATTTATGAAGATATTGAACAAAACCGGCCCAGGGACCGACCTTTGGGGCACTCCGCTTGATACTGGCTGCCAACTAGACATGGAGCCATTGATCACTACCCGTTGAGCCCGACAATCTAGCCAACTTTCTACCCACCTTATAGTGCATTCATCCAGCCCATACTTCTTTAACTTGCTGACAAAAATACTGGGGGAGACAGTGTCAAAAGCTTTGCTAAAGTCAAGGAACAACACGTCCACCGCTTTCCCTTCATCCACAGAACCAGGCACATGCTGCTTCCTTTAACTCTATTGCTGCTGGTATTCCCTGGGCCACTTCCCACGTAATTCCTCCCTCTTCATCTGTACCTCAAGTTTCTCTGTCTGTTCCCTGCTTGAGCAGGGTCTCTTCCAAACCTCTTTGTCCAGAGAGTTTCTCAGCCTTACAGTCCTTCCTCCCCCTTCTGGTCCCAGCCAGCACCAGATCTTCTCAGGCCCTGCAGCTCTTTTTAACTGTGCTTGCTATGCTCTAATTGGCTACTTCCCTGCAGTCTTTCTAGGCAAGCCTGCAGGACCTATCTTCACCGTTCCTTTTCTGGGGTGTTGCAGGACCACAAGGCCTCCAGCAGGGGAACTCAAAGAACCTGGTACACCCCATCAAAGGCAGGAAAACTTTTTATAAACACCATAATACAACTCAAATTGAATGCATACACCAAATTAAAAAAATAAAATAAAATAGAGGACCAAAAAAGTGCCACCATAGCTAAATAATAAAGTAAAAGAAGAAATCAGAGGCAAAAAGTCATCCTTTAAACATTGGGAGTTAAATCCTGCTGAGGAAAATAGAAAGGAGCATGAACTCTGGCAAGTCAAGTGTAAAAGTTTAATTAGGCAGGCCAAAAAAGAATTTGAAGAGCAACTAGCAAAAGACTCAAAAACCAATAGCAAAAAAAAAAAAAAATTAAGTACATTAGAAGCAGGAAGGCTGCCAAACAATCAATGGGGCCACTGGACAATCAAGGTGCTAAAGGAGCACTCAAGGATGATAAAGCCACTTCAGAGAATCTAAATGAATTCTTTTCTTCTGTCTTCACTGCAGAGGATGTGAGGGAGATTTCCACTCCTGAGCCATTCTTTTTCAGTAACAGATCTGAGGAATTGTCCCAGATTGAGCTGTCAGCAGAGGAGGTTTTCGAACAAATTGTTAAATTAGACAGTAATAAATCACCAGGACCAGATGGGATTCACCCAAGAGTTCTGAAGGAACTCAAATATGAAATTGCAGAACGACTAACTAGCTCACAAAAGCTTATGCTCAAATAAATTGGTTAGTCTCTAAGGTGCCACAAATCCTCCTTTTCTTTTTGCAAATACAGACTAACACGGCTGCTACTCTGCAACTGTGATATGTAACCAATCACTTAAATCAGCTTCCATTCTGGATGCTAGAGGATAGCTAATGTGGCATCATTTATTTTAAAAAAAGGCTCCAGTGGCAATCCTGGCAATTAGAGGCCAGTAAGCTTAACTTCAATACGAGGTAATTTGGTCACCCTAGGAAAGGGACATAAAGGAGTTAAGCACCCTAATCCGATTGACTGTCAATGGGGGATTTGGGCACCAAACCCCTTCAATTATTTTGAAAAACTGACTTACGCAACAAATCTCCATGTTATTTTCTCTCATCTGCAACATGTGTGCACTGAGACACAAGCTGGTTCAATGACAGAACTGAGAATCAACCCCATTTTGACTCACTGTCAGCCATTCACCCTACCTATAGTTGGAATAGGTAGCTTCAAATGTTCATGACCATCACACGTCTACTGACACAGAGGTGTAGCCGACTACACACATGGCTCAGTCTTAAAAATGTTCAAGAGACCAAATAACCAATCAGAGCTAAATGTATTGTCTAAAGTCAAAGCAGTACAATACAAAAAGAAGACATACTTATACCCTCCTTCCCGGAAGCATATTCTCGCAGCATGTTCATCTTATACAGAAGGTGTGCTTCAAGAGATGCATTCCAGCTGGCAGCATTTATGGTACAATTATACAAATTACAAAGCTCTTTACTCAACACTAAAATCCATCCCACTAGTGTGTAACTGTTCCTAAACTTGCTGCTTTGTTCTGTATTTGTCTAATCTCTCTTTCGGATACTAAATGCTAAACCAGTTAGGAGTAGAGATTCATCCCAACCTGGTGTAGGACAAAGTTGTTGGCTTTGACAGGCTTCCTATTTCCTAATGCCAAAGCTGGCTTCAGTTTTCCAAATTCGACGTGGGCGAGCAGAATTGTGGGAAGAGCATAATACATACAGTTAACATAACTTCCCAACACTTATAGTCAATGGCTCATAGATACAATGTATATTACATTAATACAGTGTGCATAATACCCATTGATGTGGTGTATGATATTCACAACTTATATGTATTGGCTAACACCTCTGTTGGGGCCTAATCCTACTGAAGTCTATGGAAAGACGCCAGTTCATTCAGTGATCATTGGATGGAGCCTGTGGCCTGGGATTTTCAAAGGAATCAAAGGGAGTTAGGGCCAGATTTGCAAAGGTATTTAGGCACCTAAAAATGCAGATGGGTGCCTATTGGGTTTACATAAGCACATAGGGAGGTCAGGTGTCTAACTCTATCTGTATCTATGTATACCATTGCTCTGTGTCCATCCTCCTGGGTATATGTGTGGTAGGAATGAACACTCAATTAATATTTGTGGCAGAAGTTGGACATTGCGATTATCTTACAACTCTGACCAGGCCTCTCTGTCCATCACTTGATGCTACCCATCAAATTCATAGCAGCAATGGGCCTGAATGAAGTTACCTGGACATCAAGGTCTAACACAGAAATCGCCAATTAACACCCTCAATTATCTTTGTGAGACTCAGGATCCAGAGCTGAATTTCACAACCTATGTCAGTCATTAGTTATTAGTGGATCTGTACCCACATGAAAATCACAGCACCCATGTATAACACCAATTGGCCTTTTTACTGGCAGGCTCAGAAAACAGGTTAAGGGAAGACAGTCGTGGTCTGGGTGCTGTCATCTGAGTTTTCACCTAGAGAAATGACCTCCTTTGATCAGTTTTGAAGCACATTGCCAGATGGGACAATCCTGTGTGTGTGTGTGTGTGAGAGAGAGAGAGAAAAAGAGAGAGAGAGATTGTATTTTCACTGCTCTCTGTCCAATTATCTGTCAATCTATTCATCCACCTAATTATCCATCCTGTTATCTATATGTCCATCCAGATGTCTGTCCATTTTTCCTCCCCCTGTGCTTTATCCATCCAATTATCTCTCGTTTCTAATTGCCCATCTACACTTCTGTCAATCTGCCATGTCATCAGTTCATCTGTCTAATCATCTCTCTGTCCACTTGTCTAATAGTGTTTACATTCACCTGCTTCTATCTATCTATCTATCTATCTATCTACTGCTAATTGGCCCATCCCTGTGGGAAATGGACTTCAGTGATCAGGGGCTGCTGACATTTCCTTATTCGTTTTAAGTACCTGGCTGGGATGATTTAGTTGGGGTTGGTCCTGCTTTGAGCAGGGGATTGGACTCACTAGATGATCTCCTGATATCTCTTCCAACCATAATCTTCTATGATTCTATGACATTTCTCAGTCATGGACACTAAACTGAATTAAAAAATATATCATGATTATTGGTAACTAAAGGATATTCGTTCTGACTCTGTGCAGCTAATTTCACAGGCAAACCAGGTGGGAATTGGAGCTGACAAAGGGCTTGCAGTATGATTGTGACACTCTACTAAGGGCATCAGTGGCAAGGGGATAGACTGTAACAGGGGCTGTCCTGGTCTCTGGTAGCTGACCAGACAAGTGTCAATAAACAGTCTGTCCAAAGGGTGTAAAGTGCTTGTCCATAAGGGTGCAGCTGTTTCTATAGATCTGATAGCAGATCTGCAGTGACAGATTCCCAACGTGAAGGAACCCAGAGTAGTGTCATCTGAAACATGTTAATTTCATTGACTCTTGCTTAGGATAAAAATAATAATCAGTTAAAAAACCCTGCTTCACTATGTGCTCATTAAAATCATCCCCGTTAGCACATAGCTACTAAAGAGAAATCTCTCCAACTAGCCAGCAACTCTATAGGGATTTACAGGAAGACACACAGGTTGTTATAAATCCTCATGTCTTAATCAGCACTCTGAGAAATGTTTTGCTTAGCTGAGACCTGGGCACTGCCTGGAGATCTGACAAACTTCTCAAGGAATTAAGGGCCAGTGGCAGAAACAAAGTTACTTGTCATTGTAATGGGTCCTGTGGGAGGCCATTAGAATGGAAACACTTTTGGAAAATGCAAGTCACGGCAGCAGTCCCATTGGGGCTGATTAGCAAGGAAAGTCAGAGGCATCGATTAATGTTAGACAAAGGAAAGGGAAGGTTTGTTCCTGTGGCAAGGAGCCCCCTGATGTGTAAAGTGAAAGGGGTCAAGCCAGTTTGGCCAGCTCCTGTGAAAGGTGATCCCTTCATTCATAAATTCCACCAGAATCTCACCTAGCAAGGGGATGTAGTGGGCAGGGGTGTGGATTGCAGTGAAACTGACATGTAAACAAACCGGAGATTCCTACTGCGTTAGCGGAAGCAGCAGGGCCCAGGTGCAGTGAGTGAAAGGCAATTCCAGGATTCTAGGTCTCAGTGACAGATCAGCCAATGTACCTGGATTGTGACAGGCTTTGCTGTCCTGCCCACACCCCTCAGCTCTGCCAGTGCCCCTCAGTCCTGACCCACAGCCCCCTGCTATCCCAGTCCTTGGTTCCCTTCACAGCTGTGCTGATGTATCTCAGTCCTGTCATGTAATACCCCTACTAGTCCCGGCCCCAAGTCACTTCCCAGCACTACCAAAACATCACAATCATGAGTTACAACCCCATCTTTCCTGGCTGACCTGCCCCAAACACAATGCTGACAAATAGTCAAATTTAGCCCTGCCCCCTCACTCCCTTCCCCACACAGAGCTCTCTCAATGCACCACAGCTGTGACTTGCAGCTCCGCCCGCGCCAGGATTCCAGTCCTGAGTGTGCATGCACACAGTCCTGTTGGCACGCTAGTCTACAGTGGTGGCCAAGGAGGGTACACCTGCACTGCATTTTAACAGCCAGTCTTAGAGCCTGGGTCTGCAGACTTGGGCTCACAGGAATCATGCTACGACACTAAAAACAGGTCTGCAGTCATTTCATGTCAGGCTGGAGCTCGGGCTCTGAAGCCTGGGGAGGGGATGGGCTTCAGATCCTGAGTCCAAATGTCTACGCAGATTTTTTCAGTGCCATAGCAGGAGTCCAATTTCTTAGATCCAGGCTCTAAGGCTCACTGCTGCAGGTTTCAACAGGGGACAGCAGCTAAAGGCCCGTGCACACATATACACTAAGCAGAGCCCATAGACTCCAGCAGGGGGCAGCAGCAAAAGACACAGAACAAATACACACGCACATTCCTTCCATCAGGGGGCAGCAGTTACACATATAAGTGCTGAGTAGATCTCAATCAGCAGCGGCCAGCAGTGAAAAACACACACACACACATAGCTTTTGGCATTTATGGTCAGGGTGCTCCAGGCTAAAAGAATGTTTTCAACACGTATTTTATCACATTTTCTCTAAGACCATGTAAGACGCTTAAAAACCCACACCCCTGACCAGCAAAGCTATGCTGACAAAACTCTCAGTGTCAGGGGCACCGGAATGGGCTGGGGGCAGGGAGTCATGGCTCTCCCACTTTTTGCCATGGGCTCCACCCCACCTCTTCCTCCCAAGTCATCCCCTGCCCCCCAGACAGGCTGGTAGCTGAAGCCCAGTTGGGGAGCCCGAGCAGCTGTGGGGAGCTGCAGACCCCACCCCCTGAGTTCCCCACCCAGGGCAGGTGGAGGGTCTGCAGCTCCATACAGCTGCCCACACATCTCTTACCATGGCTGGGCTGCAGCTTCTAGGTCCCACCCCCCAGCCAGAGCCGGGTCGGGGTAAGAACTGCCCAGGCAGCTGTGAGGAGCTGTGGACCCTCCACCTGCCCTGGCAAGGAGAGCCCGGGAGAAAGGGGACACAGGCTGAGGGCTGCTCTCAGGCTCCCCCCACCCTGGACAGGTGGCAGGTCTGCGGTTCCCCAGAGCTGCCCGGTCTGGGTTCCTAGTGCTGTCTTGGCCAGGGGGCGGGGCCTAATTGGGAAGAGGAGAGGTGGGGCCACAGAGGGGTCGGGTCCCTAAATACCTTTAAAATCTGGCCTCTTAATACCTTAAAATCTTCCCACTAGGCCCCTAAATACCTTTAAAATCTGGCCTCTATATGTACAGAGCACATAGCATAGGCCAGAGACCCTCGCCCAGCCATTGCAGCATGGAGATGAAGCCGATCTCATGTTTCAGGCACTGGGCGGGCACTCAGAAATCTCAGTCAGTTCTTGGCTTTCTCCCAGACTCTCTGAGGGACAATGAGCAGGCTGCTTAGGTTGATGATTTCAACCTAAAATAAATGGGAATTGTGTGTCCAAATCCCCTAGGCAGGCTAGAAAAGCTCAACCTTCATTCTTGTGGGCCATATCCCCAGCTACAGCTAGTGTAAATCAGCCTTTGTTCCACTGGATTCAGTGGGGCCAGATCCCCAACTGGTGTAAACTGAGTTTAGCTACATTGGAGTGAATGGAGCCCAATCTCCAGCTGTTGTAAATCAGCCTTCACTCCATTGGAGTCCACACGGTCAAATCCCCAGCTGATATCAACCAGACCTAGCTCCATTGTAGTAAATGGTCCTGTCACAGGGTCCGTACAGGCTTCTACCTACTCATGCCTGTGCCCTGTGTTGGCCGGCCAAAAAAAAAAGGCCCAATGCCTTCTTTGGTGCTTCACCCTTGTGTCTTTATTTACAGTGCAAACATGTAGTCCCTTTTATTCCCCAACAGCTAAACCCATTCAGACCCTTCCCAGGGTCTCCTGGCCCATGAGGCTCCTTGCCTTTGGTGAGGAGACAGAGCTGTAAGCCTCCTTTCCCCTCCCAGGCTAGCCTCCTGACTGAGCTTTCTCCAGGGCTTTTATAGCTCTTCCCTTCCTCAGCCCAGCTGCCTCTACTTAGCTCAAGTCATTGCTGTGAGCCAGCCCTCGTTAGGGCCTGCAGCTGGGCTCTCTGCTGGCTGCCTGGGCCCCTGCACCTGGCTTCCCTACCAGAAAGCAGGGCTTAGCCAGCATTTTGGCAGAGCATTCAAGGGCTTTTACCCCTGCCCTGCCACAGGTCTAGATACCCAACTGGTGTAAATCAGCCACAGCTCCATTGGAGTCAATGAGACAAGATTCATGTCAATCGACCATCACACCATTGAAGTCAAAGGGCAAGATTCCCAGCTGGTGTAAAGGAGCCGTAGATCCATCCAAGTCAATGGGCCCCAGGGAATAGCTGTGTGACTGCACAAGTCACCTAATCTGCCTGGTGCCTCAGTTTCCCCATCTGTGAAATAGGGATAATGGCTCCCCCCTTCCTCCCAGGGGTGTTGTGACAGTAAATTGTTGAAGCCTCTCAGGCCCTAAGGTACCACAGCACCGAGGAAGGTGGCTTTGTAGCATCTGAGGAATCAGCCATCTGTGCATCAGCTCCCCTCCCTTTGGAATGAAGATAAAGCTCTTTCCCTACCTTACTGGGTGTGGAGAGTTCAGACACTGCTGTGCTCTGAAGCCTTTAGTTACCTGGACAGACGTTGCAATCCCAAACAATGGGCCCCAAACATGACCTCCTGGAGAGCAAAGCCAAGCTCCCATTGGCCTCAGGGTTATCAGGATTGTGGCCTGTGGGCTGTGCTTGCTAATGGATTAAGAATAAAAAGGCAAATATCTGAGGTGGCCTGGGACACTGTGGTCCAGTCTAAGTTCAGAGTGCCCCAATGAGGCTGGTGTTCTGGAATTATCACTGGCAAACACAGTGTCATAATGTAAGAGTGAAGAAAAAAAGATGGAGCATGCAGATGATATCAAAGAAATTGTGTTTTCTTTATGAGATCATGAGAGAGCAGCAAAGGATAAGGAATAAGACAGAAGAGGCACTGGGTAGAAGGAGATAATAATTCATAGATTTATAGATTTTTACGCCCAGAAATGACCACAGGGATCATCTAGCCTGACTTAGATAACACAGTACAGAGAACTTCTCTGAATTAATTTCTGCTTCAAGTCCAATAGGTCAATTAGAGAAAAAAATTCAGATGGGGCAGCTACAGTGTGAAATGAGAATGATGAATATGAATAAATACACTGAGGGATAGCTCAGTGGTTTGAGCATTGGCCTGCTAAACACAGGATTGTGAGTTCAATCCTTGAGGGGGCCATTTGGGGCAAAAATTGGGGATTGGTCCTGCTTTGAGCAAGGGGTTGGACTAGATGACCTCCTGAGGTCCCTTCCACCCCTGATATTCTATGAATGTGTTATTATATTAGTAGTAGTGTACCACCTAAAACCCCAGCCTGAGATCAGGTTTCTTTTCTACTCTCCACAGTACAGAAACATAGTAAGAGACAGCCCCTGCACCAAAGTGCTTGCAATCTAAATACAGAAGACAGACAAAGGGTAGGAGGGGAAACTGAGGCACGGAGTGAGGAAGTGACTTGCCCAGCTTCACACAGAAGGTCAGTGGTGGAGCCAGGAACAGAACCCAGGGCTTCCTGTTTACATTTTAGGAGAAGGGAAAAGTTGAGAGCTTGATGGTACCCTGGAATGAAAATTAACCAGCATGTTTACATCATCCATCATTGTTATTCATTATTACAGCAACTAGAGGTCCAAATCAAGCTCAAGGCCCCATTGAGCTCTGCACTGTAGGAACACACAGTGAGAAACAGTCCATGCCCCAAAGACAAGAAAGACAAAGTGTGGGAGGGGAAAGAAAGGCACAGAGGAATCAACAATGCTCCCATGAGTATGACAGTCATTGAAACACAGGAGGTGTCATAAATATAAAGGGAAGGGTAAACCCCTTTAAAATCCCTCCTGGCCAGAGGAAGAATCCTCTCATCTGTAAAGGGTTAAGAAGCTAAAGGTAACCTCGCTGGCACCTGACCAAAATGACCAATGAGGAGACAAGATACTTTCAAAAGCTGGGAGGAGGGAGAAAAACAAAGGGTCTGTGTCTGTCTGTAGGATGCTTTTGCCGGGGACAGAACAGGAATGGAGTCTTAGAATTTAGTAAGTAATCTAGCTAGGTATGTGTTAGATTATGATTTCTTTAAATGGCTGAGAAAATAGCTGTGCTGAATAGAATGACTATTCCTGTCTGTGTGTCTTTTTTGTAACTTAAGGTTTTACCTAGAGGGCTTCTCTATGTTTTGAATCTAATTACCCTGTAAGGTATTTACCATCCTGATTTTACAGAGATGATTCTTTTTTACTTCTATTAAAAGTCTTCTTGTAAGGAAACTGAATGCTTTTTTCATTGTTCTAAGATCCAAGGGTTTGGGTCTGTGGTCACCTATGCAAATTGGTGAGGATTTTTACCAAACCTTCCCCACGAAGTGGGGTGCAAGGGTTGGGAGGATTTTGGGGGGAAAGATGTTTCCAAACTCCGTTTTTTCAGGAACCCAGATAAAGTTTGGTGGTGGCAGTGGAAGTCCAAGGGGAAAGGGTAAAATTAGTTTGTACCTTGGGGAACTTTTAACCTAAGCTGGTAAAAGTAAGCTTAGGAGGTTTTCATGCAGGTCCCCACATCTGTACCCTAGAGTTCAGAGTGGGGAAGGAACCTTGACAGGAGGAGTGATGGGAGGTCATATATTCCTAGATTTCAAGATCAGAATGGACCATTCAATCATCCAGACTTCTGGTATATCACAGGCCATTTGACTTCTCCCAGGTGCCCATCTACTGAGCCTTTAGTTAGATTAAAACTTTACAGTTCTCAGGGGTACCCAGGGCAGTGAGGCAACTCGCTACCACTTGCCCTGAGCGTGTTTGTGCCAGCCATGGGTCAACTCCCCAATGCCACTGACCATGGGCAACACAAGCCACTCCCCTCTTAGCCTTCTCAGCTCTGCTGTCCCTCGGCAGGTCAGTGATAAACATACTCCCCCTGGAGTGTCCAGCCCCGGTGCACTTGGTGCTAGCAGTATTCATAGGTTCATTGCTCCCAAATGAACAATATTCCACAGCTTCCTAGTTAAACCTTAGATCAACCAAGCCGATGAACATGCAGCACTGAGATATATTGATAGTGACAACAAGTAAAAGTTTATTTAAAGATGCATAGAGATTTAAGTGATAGCCAGTAGAAATATTGAAAACAAATGAGAATGAGGAGTACTCGTGGCACCTTAGAGACTAACAAATTTATGTGGGCATAAGCTTTTGTGGGCTAGAACCCACTTCATCAGATGCATAGAGTGGATCAGATGTATCTGATGAAGTGGGTTCTAGCCCACGAAAGCTTATGCCCAAATAAATTTGTTAGTCTCTAAGGTGCCACAAGTACTCCTTTTCTTTTTGCGGATACAGACTAACATGGCTACTACTCTGAAACCTGAACACAAATGGTTACATATAAAATAAAATCATAATATGCATTCTAGACTTACTTAATAAGATGCTCTCATCTGCAATAAAGTATTGCTCACCAGCACTTTTCAATCAAGCAGGCTGTGAGTCCTTTTTCATGAGAGAAAACATGCTGTCTGCCTCCCCCCTAGATAATGGATACTGTGTGTCTCCTTGCATTCTCCTCATATACCACCCTAATTCTTTGATCCTAGTAATAAACAGGACACCCTCCCGCTCTGTGTCTCTTCCTGCAGATTTTGTGATCTCTTGTTGATTTTGTGGTCTTTATTATCTGGGGGATGTGTATGGAAATTGACTTGTATTGTGAGGCATAAAGTACACAGTGACCAAAAGTAAATCCCAGGTATTTACTGCCCCTTCCTGAACAGAACCTGTTCAAGGTATGTCACTTCCTGATGGTCTGCATTTAATATTAAGGCTTTAAGAACATAATTTCTGGTATAGAAATAATACATACGTTCATTTCACAATGATGATGATGACCAGTGGGCTACTAGCTCTCAGTAGAGACCTTACATGCCTCCCTTTGTGGAATTCTTGTGCAAATACTGACCCACGATATCCCTGTAAAATTCTATATCCCCTGGTGCCCTTTGCCCATTGGCACAAAGGGGTTCCTAGGCTACAAAGACTAAACTGTGCAGCACAGGTAGAGAACAGCGGAGACCAAGTTGCCCTCAATGCCCAAGGTCTCTGCAATTGGAGGGAATGGATTAGGCAAGACATGCCCACATGACCCCAGCCGGCGATTTACACCTGATGCTGCAAAGCTAGGAGAAAACATCCAACGTCCCTGCCTGTTTGACCTAGGGGAAAACTCCTTCCCCACCTTAGATCTGGGGCTACATTTGACCCTGAGAAAGTGAGCAAAACATGGCATCTAGAAAGAGGCTTCTCTGTCTATGGAGGTTGTGGAAGCTCATTCACTGAAGGTTTTCAGAAAGAGGCTGGATAGCCACCTGTCTTGGATGATTTAGACACAACACATCCTGATTTTGGCAGGGGGTTAGATTAGATGAACCTTGTGATCCCTTCTAACCCTATGGTTCTCTGCACATCCTCGGGAGCACTGGTCCACCCTGTCTCCAGTTGTAGCCAATCTCTGATTCTTCAGAGTAAGGCAAACAAACAAACAAAATCCCAGAACACCTCTGAACTACTATGCACTGGGGGGAGAGGGGAATTCCTTCCTGATCTCTGCAGGCCACTGGCTGAAGCCTGAGATTGAATTATAGTCATTTTCTTAATACAGAGCTGCAAGTGTTATGTATGCATTGAGGGCAATTCCGAGCTTCCTGTTCAGTCCATGGCTCGTGAAGGAAGAGGATGAACAGGGGACTCAGAATCACAGATTCCAATGCCAGACAGGACCATAACAGTCTGAACCCCGCATGCACTGGCCATAGACTTTCCCTCAGAAGCTGGATTGAAAAAAAAATCTTCCAAAAAGATATCTAAATGAGGCTCAACCATCTCCCCTGATAAGCTGTCCCAATGTTTAATCACCTTCACAGCGAAGAAATTGCATCTTATTTCAAGGTTGAATTTGTCCAGCTTTCACTTCCAGCCCTTGGATCCTGTTATGACTTGTCAGCCAGGTTGAAAAGCCCCCACTAACTATCTGATATCTTATCAATGTGTAAATTCCTAGACAGTGTGATCAATTCACCTCTCAACCTTCTCTTTGATAAGCTAGGTAAATTGAGCTCCGTTACACTCTCATCATAAGACTTATTCTCCAGCCCCTACATACATTTTCTGGCCCTCTTTTGAACTTTCTCCGGTATTTCCAGATCCTTTCTGAAGTGTGGACGCCAGAACTGGATGCAATATTTCAACCATGATCTCACAAATGCTGTGTACAGAGGCAAGATCACTTCCCCACATTTTTATACATCCGAGCATCAGATTAGCCCTTTTTGCCCCCGCATCACACTGAAAGCTCATTTGAGACAATTACCTGTGATGATCTCTATATCCTTCTCTGAGTCACTGCTTTCCACGAGAGCCTCTCCCAACCTGCATTCTTTGTTCCCCGATGTATTACAGGGATATCCAGCAAATCATCAACAATGGAATATAAATTGTATTCTATTTGAAAAGTAAATACAATAGCAAGAACTTTCAAGTACAAATCACACTCATCAGTATAGTGCATAAATACTATACTTATAAGTAGGATAGATAGATAGATAGATAATATTATTGTCTTTGAAATAGCCCAAGTCTCCTTTCACTTTTCTTAGATCCTCTTTGACCTCATTGTTTTTCAGAGAGTATATGATAGGGTTGAGCACTGGAGTTATAACCGAATATAGGATAATGATCACTGTGTCTCTGTCCGGAGAGTAGGCTGAGGAGGGGTGTATATAGGTGTACATGGCTGTGGAGTAGTACAAGCTGACCACTATAAGGTGGGAGGAGCAGGTGGAGAAGGCTTTCTTCTTGCCTTCTGTGGAGCGAATCTTCAAGATAGTTCTCAGGATGAAGTAATAGGACATTAAAGTTATCACACAGCTCCCCATCCCAAAGACTGCATCAGCCAGAAAAATCAGGGTTTCACTGAGGCTGGTGTCTGAGCAGGAGAGTTTTAGAAATGGTGGCAATTCACAAAAGAAATGGTTGATGATGTTTGCTTCGCAGAAAGAAAGCTGGAGCACAAATCCAGTGTGGACTGCAGAATTGGCCACCCCGACTATCCATATGCCAGCAATTAACCCAGCACAAACCTCCTTCCTCATGATGATGATGTAATGCAAAGGGTGGCAGATAGCAATATAGAGGTCAAAAGCCATGGCAGCAAGGACCAGAACTTCACTTACCAGAGTCCAAGTGAAGAGACAGATCTGTGCAATGCAACCTAAGAAGGCAATGGTCTTCCTGTGCTCCAGAAGGTTCTGCAGCATTTTGGGGATGGACACTGAGATGGATAAGGTTTATCAAGGACAAGTTGATGAGCAAGAGTACATAGGGGTATGAAGCCTGCTGCTAGTAGTAATAGTGAGGACGATGAGGAGGTTTCCCACGAGGGTGGCCATGTAGATGAAGGTGAATACCACAAAGAGGAACATCTGGTATTCAAGGAAACTGGACAGACCCACCAAGATGAACTCTGTGACAGAGGATTGGTTCTTCATTTCCGAATCTCCGCCACTCCTCACCTGTTAGGGTGACCAGACAGCAAGTGTGAAAAATCGGGATGGGGGGGGTAATAGGAGCCTATATAAGAAAAAGACCCAAAAATCGGGACTGTCCCTATAAAATTGGGACATCTGGTCACCCTATCTGTCTATATAAATCATCTCACTGGTCCAGACCCTCAGCTGATGTAAATAAGTGTAGCTTTAAGGAAACCCAGAAGCCAAAGGAAAGACACTGATTTGCACCAGTTGTGGATTTGGTCCATTCATTCCAATAAAGCAATGTCAGTTTACACCAGCTGGGGGCCTGGCTAATTGATTTCAATACAGCTACACCAATTCCTACCAGCTGGCCAGCTGGCCCAGAGACTTAGAAGAACCTAGTACATATAAGAAGTAACTGCAGTGAAATTAATGGAGTTTCACCGAAATCAACATAGGGAGATAAGAACAAGGCACATTACACCACAAATTTTAAAAGTATCCATAACACAATGAAGGGACTAGAGCTGGTTTCAAGTAGCACTTTGTGGAACAGATACATACATTCCAAGGCCAGAAGGGACCACTGTGATCATTCAGTCTGACCTCCTGTATAACACAGGTGATAGAACTCCCCCCAAACAATTCCTATAGGAAAACTTTTAGGGGAAAAAATCTTGATTTTAAAAATGATCAGTGATGGAGAATCCACCATGACCCTTGGTAAATTGTTCCTATTGTTCATTATCTTCATTGATAAAAACATTACTCTTTTTTCCCCCTCCCTCTCCGTTTTAAACCAATGATCTCTGTCCACTTGACTAAGGAGTAATTTATGATTTACACCAAAGTGAGTAAGAGGAAAATCAGGCCCCGTCTCATTGAGAAGGGTGTATAGCAATATTTCTTCTGGAGAGGTCAATCATTTGAACTAGAGATATCAGCTAGAATTTTTGAGGGAGACTAAAGAGGAAGGCACCAAATCCCATTGACAAGAAATCCCAGTCTATACACACTGACTCCACATGTTAGCTGAGTCTGTCTACTCCACTGATCTATCTATCTATCTATCTGTCTATCATTTTGAATACAGAACATTAATTCTATTAAAATAGATGTGAATAAGTAGCTGTGCAAATTTACAATAGTGCACTATTTGGCTGTCTATATCTGAAGCTGAATTAACTATTTAAAAAAAACTTGAAAAATAATTGAATTCCTCAATATTTAAATAACATGTCCAGACAAGCAAAAATAAACCAGTATAGATAATATATGACAATTATAAAAGTCTTCAGCTATAACAGCATAGAGATATTACATGGTAGCCATACAGAGATAGCTAAATAGCTAGAAAGATTGAAATAGGTCAAAACCTTAGCTAGCTAGCTAGAAATAAATAAATGCAGTTTTGTTCTAGCCATATTGGTCCCAGATATCAGTGAGAAAAGGTGGGTGAGGTAATATATTTTATTAAACCATTTTCTTAAATCTTTTTTCTTTTATTTATCTTTTATTAGCTTCTGTTGGTGAGAGGGAGCAACAGAAGTTGGTTCAATAAAATATATTACCTCACCCACTTTGTCTCTTAGATCGATCGATCGATCGATCGATCGATCGATAGATAGATAGATAGATAGAAGTTCAAATTCTGCAGTAATTAGATAAGTAGAAGAAAGAAAGAAAGAAAGAAAGAAAGAAAGAAAGAAAGAAAGAAAGAAAGCCTCTATTCCAATTCATTTATGACAGTTCAATGAATGATGATTTATCTTTAATGTATGAAAATGCATAAATGGCACTACCCTTTGAATTAGATAATTCAGTCTCCTTAGCTCTACTTGTCTTTGAACAGCTTTAAATTCGCCACAGCTGGGAAGAGCTTTCTACTTCTTCTATTAGGCAGATGGCTGGATTTAAAGAGTTGTGTTTACTGTTGTCACAGCCCTTTCATGGATTTGAAGATTCCTAGGCCAGAAGGGACCATTGCAATCATCTACTCTGACCTCTGCACAACACAGGCCAGAGTGTGTCTCTCAAATTTACTATGGTCACCCCATCCGTGTTCAGCAATCAATGATCAGCATCACAATGCTTGTTAAATAACCTCCCAGTGCTATTAGAAGAGCGTGACTTATGTATCCTTTAGATGTTAATTATCTAAAGGCACCACTGATCTAGTGTTTTAATTGCTTATGTTACCTTTGGTGTCATAAACAAAATACCAAATTCCTTGGAGAGAGAGAGAGTATTTTACTATGTCCTTCCTTAGGAAAAGCTCTAATTCATAGATTCATCAAGTTTCAGGGCAGAAGGGACCATCTGATCATCTACTCTGACCTCCTATACATCATATGTCATTACATTTCATTCAGTTACCCCTGAACTAAGCCCAATAACTTGAGTTTGAGTAAAGCATCTTCCCAAATGGCAGCCATTCTGGATCTGAAGACATCCAGAGATGGAGAATCCACCACTTCCCTAGGTAGTTTGTTCCAATGGGTAATCACCCTCCCTGTGATTTGCACCTCAAGAAGTCAAAGGAGATGCACGGACTTATGTAAGATGCGGATTTGTCCATGTGCAAGGAAGCTCATAGCCCAGTGTGGTGTCAGTGCAGACTCAGTCAACTGGGCTCCCATATCGGCACCCGTGCATGGCACAGTGCACTGGCAGCTCCTTGGGTCACGATGGAGAAGTAGGGGTGACATGTTAGAGAAGTAGGGATGACATCAATGGTACCATTTGTTAATCCAGCCATCATCTGCATCAGCACTCTGGACTCAGTGAATATTCCCAGAAGGCAGCCGGGCAACTCAAGCTTGGAGCGGGGAATGGAGTTATATAAGCAAACTTTCAAAAGAGTCCTTTAAATCCAGTGAACATAAAAACATAAGAATGGCCATACTGGGACAGACCAAAGATCTAGTCCAGTATCCTGTGTTCCAACAGTGTCCAATGCCAGGTGCTCCAGAGGGAATGAACAGAACAAGTAAATAATCAAGTGATCCATCCCGTCGCCCATTCCCAGCTTCTGGCAAACAGAGGCTGGGACACCATCCCTGTCCATCCTGGCTAATAGCCATTGATGGACCTATCCTCCATAAAATTATCTAGTTCTTTTTTGAATCCTGTTCTGGCTGCCCAACTTGAGACACATCAAAAGCCAATTTCCAGCAACACCCACTGGCTTAAGTGGAAGGTTTAAGTCCTATATTACCACTAATATGCAATGAAACCTCAAAGGCCTTACCCAGACCTTACCCCTGGACCTCTCCAAATGAGGTCAGTGGGCAAACTCTGAGAGCCTTCTTCAGGTCTCACAGATCCCTTCCTCAGAATTCACTTGGTCAAACCCTCATGGAGAGCTTGAAGGTTGAGATTTGTAGCAGCTGATCTGGGACGCAATTATAAAAGAGGATAATATAATTAATGTCAATCAACATGGGTTCATGGAAAATAGATCCTGTAAAACTAACTTGACATCCTTTTTTGATAAGATGACAAGTTTGTTGACAAAGGTAATAATCTGGATGTAATAGACTTCTGTAAGGCATTTTACTTGATACCACATGACATTTTCATTAAAAAACTAGAAAGATATAAAATTAGCCTGCCACATATTAAACGGAATAAAAGCTAGCTAACTGAGGTCTCAGAATATAAATATAAAAGGGGAAGCATTATCAAATAGGTACATTTTTAGAGAGGCCCCATGGGGATCAGTTCTTGGCCCTAAGCTATTTAACTTTTTTATTAATGACCTGGACAAAAACATAAAATCATCATTAATTTTCAGGTGACAAAACATTTGGGAGAATGGTAAATAATGAAGAGGATAGGTCACTGATACTGAGTGATCTGGATCGCTTGGTATACTGGGAGCAAGCAAATAATATGATTTTTAATATGGCTAAATATAAATGTATACATTAGGAATGAAGAATGCCGGCCATATTTGCAAGACAGATGACTATAACCTTGCAAGTAATGACTCTGACAAAGGTTTGGAGATAGTGGTGGATAATCAGATGAATATGAGCACCCAGGAGGTGGTGTAACCAAAATCACAAATGTAATCCTTGGATGCATAAACCAGAAGATCTCAAGCAGTTGTAGAGAAGTTATTTTACCACTGTATTTTGCACTCATGTAACTTCTGATGGAATATCATGTCCAGTTCTGGTGCCCACAATTCATGAGGGATGTTGATAAATTGGAGAGGGTTCAGAGAAGAGTCACAAGTATGATTAAAGGATAAGAGAACATGCCTTGTAGTGATAGACTCAAGGAGTTCCATCTGTTTATCTTAACAAATAAAAGGTTAAGGGGTGACTGGATTACAGTCTATAAGTACCTACATGGGGAACAAATATTTAATAATGGGCTCTTCAGTCTAGAAGAGAAAGGTATAATGGGATCCATTGGCTGGAAGTTGAAGCTAGACAAATTCAGATTGTGAACATTTTTAACAATAAGAGTAATTAACCATTGGAACAACATACCTAAGACTGGTTTCAGAGTAACAGCCGTGTTAGTCTGTATTCGCAAAAAGAAAAGGAGTACTTGTGGCACCTTAGAGACTAACCAATTTATTTGAGCATGAGCTTTCGTGAGCTACAGCTCACTTCATCAGATGTATACCGTGGAAACTGCAGCAGACTTTATATATACACAGAGAATATGAAACAATATTCTATTCTCTGTGTATATATAAAGTCTGCTGCAGTTTCCACGGTATACATCTGATGAAGTGAGCTGTAGCTCACGAAAGCTCATGCTCAAATAAATTGGTTAGTCTCTAAGGTGCCACAAGTACTCCTTTTCTTTTTGCGTATACCTAAGACTGTGGATTTACCATCACCGACAATTTTTAACTCAAGATTTGATATTTTTTTCTAAAACATCTGCTCTAGGGATTATTTCAAGGAAGTTCTCTGGCCTGTGCTATACAAAAGGTCAGATTAGTGATCCCTTCTGGCCTTGTAATCTATTAATCTATAATCCTTGATTATAGACATAATTTAATTACAGGTCTGGGACCATGACTCTGAGGTGATGTATAAGCCAAGTATGGATTCTTCATAAAGTAAGGGAAAAAAGGAAATCTTCTCAACTTATTTGAAATATCTCGGAAGGATGCCCCAATTTATTGCATTGTAGATGATATACTACCTTTTCCTGTTGATCAAATGTGACAACTACCAGTGCAATCATTAAGCCAAACAATCAGTATGACCTGGGGACAGTCAGGGACATCAATTGGCATTGATGGAAAAATGCTTTCCCTGGACAATTCAGCAGAATAGACATTTGGACCTAGGATCAAAAGGAATTTTGCCAACTTAATGTGGAAAGTTTATTCATACTGATTTAGGTGACTCCCATTTACCTTCTCCTTTGAGGCCTTGTTTGAGAGTTAACTTTCATCCAGAATCACAAGGGATGCAAAATCTCCCGACAGAAGGCTACTATATATGAAGATGAATGAATCATAACACAGTCTCTGCATTTAAATTACAACTTGGTCCATTGTATTGGAGGTTTGAATGAGAGGTAAGAATCTTCTTGCTTGCTTGCTTTCTCATAATTCGTGTTTCTAAATGAAGTTTTCTGACATTTTTAGGGGGGCATTTCAAAGTTTCTAAGGGTATGTCTACACTACGGAATAAGGTCGAATTTATGGAAGTTGTTTTTTTAGAAATCGGTTTTATATATTCAAGTGTGTGTGTCCCCACAGAAAATGCTCTAAGTGCATTAAGTGCATTAACTCGGCGGAGTGCTTCCACAGTACCGAGGCTAGAGTCGACTTCCGGAGCGTTGCACTATCCCACAGTTCCCACAGTCTCCGCTGCCCACTGGAATTCTGGGTTGAGATCCCAATGCCTGATGGGGCTAAAACATTGTCGCGGGTGGTTCTGGGTACATATCGTCAGGCCCCCCTTCCCTCCCTCCCTCCATGAAAACAAGGGCAGACAATCGTTTCGCGCCTTTTTTCCTGAGTTACCTGTGCAGACGCCATACCACGGCAAGCGTGGAGCCCGCTCAGGTAACCATCGCCCTATGTCTCCTGGGTGCTGGCAGACACGATACGGCATTGCTACACAGTAGCAGCAACCCATTGCCTTCTGGCAGCAGACGGTGCAATACGACTGGTAGCCGTCCTCGTCGTGTCCGAGGTGCTCCTGGCCACGTCGGCTGGGAGCTCCTGGGCAGACATGGGCGCAGGGACTAAATTTGGAGTGACTTGACCAGGTCATTCTCTTTAGTCCTGCAGTCAGTCCTATTGAACTGTCTTATGCTGAGCAGGCAGGCGATACGGATTGCTAGCAATCCTATTGCATCATCTTCTGCCGGGCAGGCAAGAGATGAGGATGGCTAGCAGTCCTACTGCACCATCTTCTGCCGAGCAGCCATGAGATGTGGATGGCATGCAGTCCTTCTGCACCGTCTGCTGCCAGCCAATGATGTAAAAGATAGATGGAGTGGATCAAAACAAGAAATAGACCAGATTTGTTTTGTACTCATTTGCCTCCTCCCCCGTCTAGGGGACTCATTCCTCTAGGTCACACTGCAGTCACTCACAGAGAAGGTGCAGCGAGGTAAATCTAGCCATGTATCAATCAGAGGCCAGGATAACCTCCTCGTTCCAATAAGAACAATAACTTAGGTGCACCGTTTTTTATTGGAACCCTCCGTGAAGTCCTGCCTGAAATACTCCTTGATGTAAAGCCACCCCCTTTGTTGATTTTAGCTCCCTCAAGCCAACCCTGTAAGCCGTGTCATCAGTCGCCCCTCCCTCCGTCAGAGCAACGGCAGACAAACCGCGCCTTTTTTCTGTGCGGACGCCATACCAAGGCAAGCATGGAGGCCGCTCAGCTCACTTTGGCAATTAGGAGCACATTAAACACCACACGCATTATCCAGCAGTATATGCAGCACCAGAACCTGGCAAAGCGATACCGGGCAAGGAGGCGACGTCAGCACGGTCGCGTGAGTGATCAGGACATGGACACAGATTTCTCTGAAAGCATGGGCCCTGCCAATGCATGCATCGTGGTGCTAATGGGGCAGGTTCATGCTGTGGAACGCTGATTCTGGGCTCGGGAAACAAGCACAGACTGGTGGGACCGCATAGTGTTGCAGGTCTGGGACGATTCCCAGTGGCTGCGAAACTTTCGCATGCGTAAGGACACTTTCATGGAACTTTGTGACTTGCTTTCCCCTGCTCTGAGGCGCATGAATACCAAGATGAGAGCAGCCCTCACAGTTGAGAAGCGAGTGGCAATAGCCCTGTGGAAGCTTGCAATGCCAGACAGCTACCGGTCAGTTGGGAATCAATTTGGAGTGGGCAAATCTACTGTTGGGGCTGCTGTGATGCAAGTAGCCCACGCAATCAAAGATCTGCTGATATCAAGGGTAGTGACCCTGGGAAATGTGCAGGTCATAGTGGATGGCTTTGCTGCAATGGGATTCCCTAACTGTGGTGGGGCCATAGACGGAACCCATATCCCTATCTTGGCACCGGAGCACCAAGCCGCCGAGTACATAAACCGCAAGGGGTACTTTTCAATAGTGCTGCAAGCTCTGGTGGATCACAAGGGACGTTTCACCAACATCAACGTGGGATGGCCGGGAAAGGTACATGACGCTCGCATCTTCAGGAACTCTGGTCTGTTTCAAAAGCTGCAGGAAGGGACTTTATTCCCAAACCAGAAAATAACTGTTGGGGATGTTGAAATGCCTATATGTATCCTTGGGGACCCAGCCTACCCCTTAATGCCATGGCTCATGAAGCCGTACACAGGCAGCCTGGACAGTAGTCAGGAGCTGTTCAACTGCAGGCTGAGCAAGTGCAGAATGGTGGTAGAATGTGCATTTGGACATTTAAAGGCGCGCTGGCGCAGTTTACTGACTCGCTTAGACCTCAGCGAAACCAATATTCCCACTGTTATTACTGTTTGCTGTGTGCTCCACAATATCTGTGAGAGTAAGTGGGAGACGTTTATGGCGGGGTGGGAGGTTGAGGCAAATCGCCTGGCTGCTGGTTACGCGCAGCCAGACACCAGGGCGGTTAGAAGAGCACAGGAGGGCGCGGTACGCATCAGCGAAGCTTTGAAAACCAGTTTCATGACTGGCCAGGCTACGGTGTGAAAGTTCTGTTTGTTTCTCCTTGATGAAACCCCCCCGCCCCTTGGTTCACTTAACTTCTCTGTAAGCTAACCACCCGCCCCTCCTCCCTTCGATCACCACTTGCAGAGGCAATAAAGTCATTGTTGCTTCACATTCATGCATTCTTTATTCATTCATCACACAAATAGGGGGATGACTACCAAGGTAGCCCAGGAGGGGTGGTGGAGGAGGGAAGGAAAATGCCACACAGCACTTTAAAAGTTTACAACTTTAAAATTTATTGAATGCCAGCCTTCTTTTTTTGGGGGCAATCCTCTGTGGTGGAGTGGCTGGTTGGCCGGTGGCCCCCCCACCACATTCTTGGGCGTCTGGGTGAGGAGGCTATGGAACTTGGGGAGGAGGGCGGTTGGTTACACAGGGGCTGTAGTGGCAGTCTGTGCTCCAGCTGCCTTTGCTGCAGCTCAACCATACACTGGAGCATATTGGTTTGATCCTCCAGCAGCCTCAGCATTGAATCCTGCCTCCTCTCATCACGCTGCCGCCACATTTGAGCTTCAGCCCTGTCTTCAGCCCGCCGCTTACTCTCTCCAGCCCGCCACCTCTCCTCCCAGTCATTTTGTGCTTTCCTGCACTCTGACATTATTTGCCTCCATGCATTCATCTGTGCTCTGTCAGTGTGGGAGGACAGCATGAGCTCGGAGAACATTTCATCACGAATGCGTTTTTTCTTTCTTTCTAATCTTCACTAGCCTCTGGGAAGGAGAAGATCCTGTGATCATTGAAACACATGCAGCTGGTGGAGAAAAAAAAGGGACAACGGTATTTAAAAAGACACATTTTATAAAACAGTGGCTACAGTCTTTCAGGGTAAACCTTGCTGTTAACATTACATACATAGCACATGTGCTTTTGTTCCAAGGTCGCATTTTGCCTCCCCCCACCACGTGGCTATCATCTCACCCCCTGTCTCCCCACCAGCGGGGAACATTTCTGTTGAGCCACAGGCAAACAGCCCAGCAGGAACGGGCACCTCTGAGTGTCCCCTGAAGAAAAGCACCCTATTTCAACCAGGTGACCATGAATGATATCTCACTCTCCTGAGGATAACACAGAGAGATAAAGAACGGATGTTCTTTGAACGCCAGCAAACATACACTGCAATGCTTTGTTGTACAATGATTCCCGAGAACGAGCTACTGGCCTGGAGTGGTAAAGTGTCCTACCATGGAGGACACAATAAGGCTGCCCTCCCCAGAAACCTTTTGCAAAGGCTTTGGGAGTACATCCAGGAGAGCCGCAAATGCCAGGGCAAATTAATCCTTTCACATGCTTGCTTTTAAACCATGGATAGTATTTTAAAAGGTACACTCACCGGAGGTCCCTTCTCCACCTGCCGGGTCCAGGAGGCAGCTTTGGGTGGGTTCGGGGGGTACTGGCTCCAGGTCTAGGGTGAGAAACAGTTCCTGGCAGTCAGGAAAACCGGTTTCTCCGCTTGCTTGCTGTGAGCTATCTACAACCTCATCATCATCATCATCATCTTCTTCTTCTTCCCCGAAACCTGCTTCTGTGTTGCCTCCATCTCCATTGAAGGAGTCAAACAACACGGCTGGGGTAGTGGTGGCTGAACCCCCTAAAATGGCATGCAGCTCATCATAGAAGCGGCATGTTTGGGGCTCTGACCCGGAGTGGCCATTCGCCTCTCTGGTTTTCTGGTAGGCTTGCCTCAGCTCCTTAAGTTTCACATGGCACTGCTTTGGGTCCCTGTTATGGCCTCTGTCCTTCATGCCCTGGGAGATTTTGACAAGGGTTTTGGCATTTTGAAAACTGGAATGGAGTTCTGATAGCACAGATTCCTCTCCCCATACAGCGATCAGATCCCGTACCTCCCGTTCGGTCCATGCTGGCGCTCTTTTGCGATTCTGGGACTCCATCATGGTCACCTCTGCTGATGAGCTCTGCATGGTCACCTCTGCTGTTGAGCTCTGCATGGTCACCTGCAGCTTGCCATGCTGGCCAAACAGGAAACGAGATTCAAAAGTTTGCGGTTCTTTTCCTGTCTACCTGGCCAGTGCATCTGAGTTGAGAGTGCTGTCCAGAGCGGTCACAATGGAGCACTCTGGGATAGCTCCCGGAGGCCAATACCGTCGAATTGTGTCCACAGTACCCCAAATTCGAGCCGGCAAGGCCGATTTAAGTGCTAATCCACTTGTCAGGGGTGGAGTAAGGAAATTGATTTTAAGAGCCCTTTAAGTCGAAATAAAGGGCTTCATCATGTGGACGGGTGCAGGTTTACATCGATTTAATGCTGCTAAATTCGACCTAAAGTCCTAGTGTAGACCAGGGCTAAGAGAGTTAGGCATCCATACCTAGTGAAATTCAGTGAGTTGAATGATTATTAATTTATACTCATTGGAAAATTGAGCTAAATTTAATTTCTGTGTTTTGTTTTATTTTTTGTTATTTGTCTAAAAGTTCTTTGCAGGAATACACATTTCCACCACTTGTTTATGAATATAGGACCAAATGCTGATCTCAGTTTGACCAATAGAAATCTGATGTAAATTCACATACATCAGGAAAGTTGCTCTGTATTTAATTGTAGTTGATGCTAAAGATAATGGAGATATAATATTATAACACTGATTTGAGGTGTGTAAGATTGACTACTTATAGCCTGTGCCCTCAAAAGTATGCAATCAAATTTGAAATGTAACACAATGAGTCACTTTTTAAAAAAATTACTCTAATATGCCTAGAGAAGTCACATACACTCCTTCAGTGGAGGTTTTCAAAAGGAGGCTGGATAGCCATCTGTCTTGGATGGTTTAGACACAACAAATCCTGCATCTTGGCTGGGGGTAGACTAAATGACCCTTGAGGTCCCTTCTGACGCTATGGTTCTATGATTCTATTATTATAAGTTACTCTAATATGATCTCATGATCAGTTAGTTTTGTTGACCCTGATGCTCTTCTGGTTTTCATCATTTTTACAGTTTAGTAACTCCATTGACTTCAAAGGAGATACTCCTGATTTATTCTGGGAGGAATAAGAGGAAAATCAGCAGAAGCAGTAAACTAGTAATAAGACTGGAGACATCTGAACACAGTAAATGGAGACTAAACAGTAATTAAGTAGGGAGTATTGTCAAATCATGCAAATACTATTCCTAATAATAAAACTATATATATATATATATATAAAAATTTTGGACAACACTAGTCCCCACTCCTTTATACAAGTTTTATACCAGTGTAATTCCAGTGAAAAAAAAATTTTGGACAACACTAGTCCCCACTCCTTTATACAAGTTTTATACCAGTGTAATTCCAGTGAATGGAGAATCATCCCCATTGACAGCAATGGAGTTATGCCTAATTTATACTAGCATGAGTTAAAGGGGAATCAAGTCCTTCATTCTGTGCATCTTGATTCCACCTAAACATATATATTATTACGTTTTTGTACTTTTATGCATTGTATGTGTGATATATACTGAAACCATCCTATACTACAACAGACATAATTTGTGAAATTAGTTTGCAAAGTGGAATCTTGGTTATTAGAATAATAGAATATATCATAGAATATCAGGGTTGGAAGGGACCTCAGGAGGTAATCTAGTCCAACCCCCTGCTCAAAGCAGGTATTAATAAGACTACTGTTGTATGAATGATGTTTAAGATCATATTGTGAGCTCCTATCATGTGCAGATTTTGCAAACTGCCCAAATGACTTCATGCACCTGTATTTGAGAACAATCAAGCGTGTTATGTTTTCCCTTCCCCACTCAAATGTCGGGAGAATATGGATTTAGTAGCTGAGACAGATTATTGTGCTAATATATTTTAACATAGTTCAGTTTGTTTATATGCTTTGTTAAGTGTTTACAGTATGACAAGTATCTATCTATCTCTAAATCACACTCCCCCTCTGTCAGCCCCTCTCGAAGCTTCAGTTGCCCCATTGCTGTAGTTTCTGATGCAATACCTGACCAAAACTTTAATCTTTGATTCTATAGAAGGAACACTCAAGCAATGGAACATAGTAACCACACCAGAGTGACCAAGTTCATCATGCTGGGGCTCTTTGACCATCCTCACCACCAGGGGCTGTTCTTTGGGCTATTCCTGTGCCTTTATACAGCTGTCATCATGAGCAATTCCCTGATCATTGTGGCTATTGTCATCCACCCACCTCTACATACTCCCATGCACTTCTTCATCGCCAATTTAGTCCGGGTTGACATTTTGTGCACTTCCTCGGTTCTACCTAAAATGCTGGAAAACATGATGCAGGAGAAGAAAACCATTTCCTTTGGAGGCTGCATCACCCAGCACTTTGTCTTTATATCGTCACTGGTAACAGAGCTTCTGCTGCTCACTGTCATGTCATATGACCGGTATGTAGCCATTTGCCACTCCTTGCATTATGTAAAACTCCTGATCAAAGAAATTTGCATCTGTTTAGCAGTCAGTGTCTCGTATGTTGGTACCATCAATTCATTTGTCAACATACTGCTTGTGCTACACCTGGATTTTTGTGGGCCCAACCTCATCCAGCATTTCTTCTGTGAGATCCCACCAGTGTTGGCACTATCCTGCAGCTCCACCTATCTCAACGAAATTATGATCTTCATGGCTGACATCTTCCTGGCCATGGGGAACTTCCTGCTGACCACCGTGTCCTATAGCTTCATCATCATCACCATCTTGAAAATCCAGAGCCCCAAAGGGAAGCAGAGAGCCTTCTCCACTTGCTCCTCCCACCTGCTTGTGGTCACCTTGTAGTACTCCACCATCATCTACATCTACATCTGGCCAACATCCAGTTACTCGCTGGATAAAGACAAGAAGGTGGCCATAATTTACACCCTAGTCACTCCTACCCTGAACCCTCTGATCTACAGTCTGGGTAATAAGAAGGTCAAAGTGGCCATGAAGAAAATCCTTCCATTCACCACAAAAAAATAATTTTTCTAAGCATGAACCTGATTATCACCTGCCTTGTTCCTTTTGAGCCAACAGAGAGAGCTGTGTTGCCAAAGTAATCAATGTTGGTTGGTGTTGGGTTACAAATCACTTTAGTGTTGAATGAAGGGTTCAGTAAATGTTGTTATTCTGATTCTACAAGTAAAGGGAGGCAGAACTTTGCTTAGCCTGTCCAGATTGAGGGGGTCACCCTAAACTGGACTGAAATCGCTAAGCAGGGCGCTCGGATGCCAGATCTCAGTGGACAAAGGGAGATAGAGGGTGGGGACAGGTGTTTCTGCATGGTGGTGTGGGCTCTGCCTAAGAGTTATAAGCACCATTTGACCTGCCCCTCTCCCTTGTCTAAAGGTAGAGCTGATTAGGCTCCACTGAGAGTCTTTTGTTTTGTTGAATGACCACTAGAGCTGAAATCACTGATAATCAGGTCTAAGTGCTTAGATCTGCTGTGGGACAGCATTTCTGTGGAGGAGACAGCCCAGCTTGCACTAGCAGGGAGGTTCCCCCACTGAGAGCTGAAATCGCTGAGAGCTGGGTGACACCCCAAGAGACCGACACTAAGAGGTCACAGTAGACAGGCAGGTGTCAGCGGAAGGTGAGGGCATAGGGACAGTGGGGACAGAGCATACGACGGCACAATGGAGCGAATGGTGGCGCAATGAACGACAGCGGCGGCATGAATGGGGGTGCAGCAGCGGTAGCAGGCAGCGAGGCAGAATGCCTAGCATCAATTGTGAGTCAGAGGCAGTGGCAGCTAAGACATTGCTGGACATTTCTCCCCTCGCTTCCCCAGATGGGAGGTGAACTCTGGGTCTCTGCTGGTCAAGCACAGCAGCTGTGAGTGGGGGGCAGTGGAGGGAGAGGGGAGTGGTGTCTTAAAGGGATTTGTTTGTTGGATTTTCATACCGTAAGGTGAGAAATGGAGGCAAATGACACTGCCCAAAATCCTTGGAGAGGGAGTTTTGCTCATGGTCAGATATATTCGAATTATGGGTGTGGTATTTTCCTAAATTAGTGCCAGGTTTCTTTCCTCTTTTCATGAAATGTTTTCTCTGCTGTACACAGACTCAGTGCCTGTGAGTGGGGAAGTGTTGCCTCCTAGAGGCACCAAGGGAGGGTGTTTAATATTCCCTGATTACTGGGTGGGGGGTTTGTGTTATACTTGTGAGTGGGACACTGGATATTGAACGCAGCCCTGGTTGCTGCTGACTCCACCTGGCAGAAGGGTTACAGTACAAAAACTTAGGTGCCAGGCAAAGGTGCCTATAATGTTTGAAGGTAGCTGATCAGGAGTTTTGTGAATCCCAGTGAAGCCTGATTCTGGGATTTAGGTGCCTAAAGTGGCAGTTAGATGCCTAAATCCTCTTGTAAATCTAGTCCCTAGATACTTTTGAATATCTCATTGAGTGCTTATATACAAAATATGGCCCTAAGTGCTTAACTCATGTTTCAAACTCTGGCCCCAGGTGCCCAACCTACTCAGACACTTGTGAAAATCCCATAAGAGACTGTCCACCCAATAGTGTAACTACCCAGATGTTAGACAAAGCCCTTATTGGACAGCTGTTTTTCACATAAATACCTCTCCAGCGCTAAGTACCATAATGAAACCAAGTTCATATAGTACTAAAGCTAAAAAAAAAAGATATTTATCTTCCATTGTTATTAAGAGATTAAAACTTTTAATAATAATTGATAGAAATTTACCACTTATTCAATGGAAAGCCACCCCTCTTAAAAATCAGTATTTTATTTTATTTTTACTTTGGTTAAAGATAAAGTTAACTTGTCAGTAAAAGGTACTGCTCTGGAATATTTTTTCCAGGTGTTGGTATTCTGTTTTTTTGTACAAACACAAAAAGATCCCACCAATAACATAAAGAAGAACCTGGAAGATTCAGATGGAAACAAAAAAATGCCCAAGACCACCACTGAAGGCTATGAAAGGAAGAGAGGGAGCAAGCACCAAATGTAGTGCAGGTTATATATGCACTCAAAGAAATTGGGCTCAATAGTATTCAAAGAAAAGTGATAAAGTAAGGTCTCAGTCCTGCAAACACTCAAACATAAGATTGACTTTTCTACCGTGACTGGTTGCAAAATCAATGGGATTACTCACAGAACTAAAGTTAAGCATATGTGTATTTGCAAGATTGGGGACAGAAGTTATACTCGCTTTGGGTGATATCCTGAACACTGTGTGTGACCACCTCAGTTCCAAGTCTGGTGTTTATGTGTAAGTAAAACAAGTCACATTAAGAAAAGTAAAGTCACTTTAAGAAAAGTCGCAAACCTAAAATGTGTGACAGAGTGGGATATTTCTGTATCAAATTATGACCTCCATTTGGTACTGTGTGGTAAATACATGTCAAAATATGCCCAAGGCGAACCTATTGAGTTGCATTTCAGACAGCTGCCCTGACCATTAAAGACGCTTGATACCATGCTGAAGGACACCTCTCACACCAGCTGGCCCACCCCCCTGGACAATGGTTTTCCTACTCAGTGGCCAACAGGTTGGGTGAGCAGGACTGAGGGATGGAGCATATGGCAGGTTGAGCACATGGCAGGAAGACAGGGATCTAACAGCAACTGTGCCCGTATTCCCCCTCTGTGGTTCAGCAAGGGCACTCGCCTTTAGGCTTCTGGCTCCTCAGCTGTCACCTCTCTTGGGCAGAGACCTGCATCTCCATCCCTCCTGACCAGGGTTTTTCCAGGCTGCACAATTCCCTGACTATCCTGTGTTATTCCCAGCAAGCCCTAAAAGGGCTGTAAATGTCCATTAGCAGGCACATTTATTGTTCTAAGCAGGCACATTTATTGTTCAGGTGAAAGCATTACAGAGGAAACATCTTATAACAATAAAAGAACCTACACAGATGCTAATGAGCCAACCAGCAATCACACAACCTCCAACCTCAGAGTCTGGTATGAGTCAGTCCTTCAAACTCCATCTAGGGGGTTTTCTGTGGTTACAAGTTCATAGCAGCTTTAGCTCAGAACAAGAACCTGCATGCATAGGTCAGTCTTTCCTTTATATAGCGTGGGCCTTTGATCTTCAGAGTCTGGGAAGATGTAATCATCAGATAACGGTCATTTCCTCAGGGAGTAGTTTCAAAAGGCTGGGGGTTTTGCACAACCAGAAGAGGAAATTTGCAGTCACCTCCCCCTACAGATTCCCCAGGCAAATCACTTGACACTGTTTTTTCAAAAGTTCATTCTTGCCTGTCCCATTGTTCAGTACAGTCCACTGAAGTTCATAATACTTTCCAAGGCTCACAATAACCCATCACCTTTGTATTTAATGCAATGGATGCAAAAGAGGCTTAAACAGAATGTAATAAGTTTTTTTGAGGATACTCACACCTACATAGGAGCAGCACACTACTCTGATTGGGGAGTTGACTATCACATAATCTAAGCAGGAAGAAAAGGAGGGATAGAACAAAAAGGACAGTGCTTGGGCTCAGTTGCTCACAAACTTCAGACTCCCAGAAGGGGTGAGATCAGACAAGGATCGTTTTTTATTAAAACTCTTGAGTGCTTTTAAGAGTAAAGTGAGTCTGGTTAAGAAATCCCTCTGCCTGGCCTTGCTTTCTTGCCACGCTGTCCCTGATGGGGTTAAACTAGAATCTCAGAGAGACCATGGTGGGATGGGACTCTTGGGGCGTACATGTAAGCAACTAGGGTAGCTCAGAGAGTCTGAAATACTGATTCCAGAATCAAGAGGCAGCTGGATACCAGGGGTCTGAACCTGGGAGTATGGAACAGGAACAGTGACCAGACTCCACCCAGACCCAGTTAACTTAGAAGCACATGGGATCTACTGGTTGTGTCTATTTGTAATACACAGGTTGCCATTTAGGATCATACAGGGCCAAATTATAACATACGGCTCTTTAACAGGAAAAAGGATAACAAGAATCAATGGCACGAAACTAAAGCCACCATAATTTAAATTAGAAATAAAGCACACATGTTTAACACTGAGAGAGATTAACTGATTAAACAAATTCCTAGGGAAGTGGTGGATTCTCTTCATGGCATCAAATTCAAACTGGAGGACTTTCTGAAAGATTCTTTATCCAAATACAAATTATTGTGCTCAGTACAAGTGTAATTGGATGAAATTATCTTGCCTGTGATATGCAAGAGATCAGACTAGATGATTTAAATGTCCCTTCTGGCCTTATACTCTATGAATGAATATTTGATGAAGTTAGAAAAACATGACATATTAGAAGAATTGTTAGAGATGCACATTCTATTCAGTGAGGTACAAGAAGCACTCATACTGTGGGGCTGAGCAAATGTTCCAGAAGAGATGGCTTTTCAAAGAAAGTATTGAAGAAAGGCAATGTCTTTTTTCTTCTTCTTCAGAAAATCCACTTTGCATAATTGACACAATGGGTCTCCATAAGTGTGATGACACCATAACTCTGGATCACATATATGGTCTTGATCCAACAGTTGATCTGTTTATCTTTGAGCACATGAGTGGGCCAGGGAAGTCAAGGATTTGACTCATATGCTAAAATATGTGTTTAAGTACTTGGCTGGAACAGGGTCTATTCAAGTGACAAGATTTTACCCTTCTAATTGCCACTCCTGAAAAATCGCTCTCTAATCTGAAACTCAATATGGGTTTTCCTTCCTATATAGAATTATCCTGTAAACCAAATTTGGCTCTCATTTCTACTCTTTTATATGATTCCCATTTACTTTCTCCTTCGGGGCCTTGTTTGAGAGTTAAATCTTCACCAAATTCACAAGGGATCTAAGATTTCCCTACAAAAGCCTACTCTGTATGAATGACAGTTGTCGTCAACAAGCCATATCTCACTCAGAGTCTGTATTTAAATTGCAGTTTGGTTTATTGTATTTGAAGATTGAATGAGAGAGAAGAATTTCTTTCTTTCGTTGGTTTTTCTAAATCAAGTTTTCTTCTTTAGGATGATATTTTCAAAGGCTCCTAAATGTGTTAAGCACCAACCCCCTATGAAATTCAATAAGAGTTAAGTGATTAATTCATTTATACTCTTTTGAAAGTCAAACAACATTTATTTTATGTGCTGTATTATACTGTTTGCCATTTGGCTAAATGTTCCATTCACTTAAACAAGCCAGTTTTTACCAGTCTAGTTGAGACCCACTTTTGCTGATTTTCAGAATTTTTTTTTTAACAGAATGAGTTCAATTTTTGTTGCTTGCCAATCTTACAGTACAGGCCACTGCATAACTGGGCCTGGTTCACTGATTTCTATGGAGCTATTCCAATTTACACCTATGTGGATCTAGTACTGTGTTTTAGGACAGTTCACCAAGGGTTTGGTGGATTCTCCCTCTCTGGCTATTTTAAAATCCAGATTGGATGTATTCTTCTAAAAGCTCTTTTATAAATCAAATAAAAGTTAATTCAAGGAAGTCTTACGGCTTCTGTTATTCAGGAGGGCAGATTAGATATTTGCAATGATATTGACTTTACATCACTCTGGCAGTGTAAAAGGACTTTATAATGGGAGTAAGTTATATTTAGACTCACTTTGAGGTGGCTTTGTATTACTGGAGTGGTGTAAAATAGCCTTATGAAAGATTCACAAAAAGACTTAGGTGTCTTAGCCACTTTTGGTACCTAAATCCCAGAGTCAGTCACGACTGGTATTCACAAAACCCGCACTCAGCTGCTGTTGAAAATTGGTAGGCTCCTAAACTCACTCAGCACCTATGTTTTTGCAGAAAAAGTTCCATAGGCAGTTATGGGCATGCATATCGCTGACCTCTCTAGGCATCAGGATGCCTTAACTCTAGAGCAATTAATGAAGATAGGTGTTTGTCTGCCTCAGTTTCCTGTGGAGCTATGATGCTCCCTGACTCCATCGGCCGCAGGCAACACAAATACTCCCCTCTTAGCCTACACAGGCTCTACTATCCCTGTGCAAGTGAGCAGTAGGCACAATCCACCCACTGAGGTCTCCAAGCATCCCCCTGCAGTGTCCATCCCTTGGTACATTGGATATTCACCACTCTCAAATGAGCAAGCTCCTCAACTGGAGCAAATCTCATAACTCCATTGGTTTCATTGGAGCTATGCTGAATTAGAATAGCTAAGGGCTGGACAATATTTCATGCAGATGTAGCCAGAGTTAGTATGAGTGCAGAGGTGTTTATGCATGGACGATTTGGAAATCATAGAATCATAGAATATCAGGGTTGGAAGGGACCTCAGGAGGTCATCTAGTCCAACCCCCTGCTCAAAGCAGGACCAATCCCCAATTTTTGCCCCAGATCCCAAATCGCCCCCTCAAGGATTGAACTCACAACCCTGGGTTTAGCAGGCCAATGCTCAAACCACTGAGCTATCCCTCCCCCCAAAACAACTGTCACACAGAATGGCCCCTCAAGGATTGAACTCAAAACCCTGGGTTTAAGCAGGCCAGTGCTCAACCCACTGAGCTATCTCTCCTCCCAATAGAATATCAGGGTTGGAAGGGACCTCAAGAGGTCATCTAGTCCAACCCCCTGCTCAAAGCAGCACCAATCCCCAATTTTTGGCCCAGATTCCTAAATGACCCCCTCAAGTATTGAACTCACAACCCTGGGTTTAGCAGGCCTAATGCTCAAACCACTGAGTTATCCCTCCCCCCTCCACTGAGTTATCCCTCCCCCCTCATTCAATAAGTATGTTTCACCACTGACTTGCATCCTGTGTAGCCATTTACCTTTGTGCAAAGTCCCTGAGATTCTCCTCTCACCTACAGCAGCTTTACCCCAGAGTAGGTCAGGAGTGCTCACCAACACAAGATATAAGCTCTTGGACAATCAGGTACATTGCTTTCTTTGAAATTATTTCAGATTCAAACCATTTTAAGTGTGAAGAAAATCAAATCAGGAATGCAAAGTGGATGTGAAATTATACTGAGGGTGAAAATAGTGGGGAATTCTGATTTAATCCTCTTGATTCTCATTTACACTAAGGGTTAGATTCACAAAGGGACTAATGCTAATGTCTGGTGTACACTACAGACCTATATCGGTATAACTATGTCATTTAGGGGTGTGAAAAATCCACACCCCTGAGCGATGTATTTGTACTGACCTAACCTCCTGTGTAGACAGTGCTATGTCGACAGGGGAGCTTCTCCCACCAACATAGCTACTGCCTCTCAGGAAGGTGGATTAACTATGCAGAAGGGAGAGCATTTTAAGGGTAGATGTGCCCTCTAAGTGATCACACCTATCTTTTGGGCACCTAGAAAATCACTGTGATGCACAAAGCCGGAGTCAGGCATGATAGGTGCCTAAGAATGGGATCCACAAAAGGTAGCATGCTAGGTGGCTCCGCACCTAAGCTCACCAATAGGAGATGTCAAAGAGAGGGTTGTGTACTAAGCCCAGCCCCTCTTAGGACTTCAGCACCTAAACACAGGCCAGAGGGAGACACCTACCTCTGCTTGGGATTCTCAGCTTTCGGCCTTCTCTTGGAGGTCATGGGGAAGGAGCTCCCTCATAACTTACAGCTCTGTGGTGAAAGCACTTGCCTAGAATGAGGGGAACCCTGATTTATGTCTCTCCTCTGACTGAGGAGATGTGACCAGGAATCTGCCACCACTCAGGTGAGTGCTCTTGCCATGGGGATAGTATGTTGAGGGGGCTCCTTCAATCTCTCCTGCTGAAACTGTTCCACTTTGGATAAATACTTCAAGAGCCATAGGACCAGAAAGAGATAGAGAGTGCACAAGTATGAGAATGGCTTTAGATCCTACAGATTTATTTGGGCATAAGCTTTCGTGGGTAAAAACCGCACTTCTTCAGATGCAGAAGTGGGTATTCACTCATGAAAGCTTATGCTTCAATACGTCTGTTAGTCTATAAGGTGCCACAGTACTCTTTGCTGCTTTTACAGCTCCAGACTAAAATGGCTACCCCTCTGATACTAATTGAAGAGTTCTCCCAGACCTGGATGAGTTGTTCTGGATAAGGAGAATGGAAAGGGCCTTGGGGGGGATCCCAACACAATACAAGGAAGGAAAATGACACACGGGAGAGGGAATGACAGCAGGAACCCAGAGTTCAATTCCAGTGTTAGAATCATAAAATCAGAGAATATCAGGGTTGGAAGGGACCTCAGGAGGTCATCTAGTCCAACCCCCTGCTCAAAGCAGGACCGATTCCCAATTAAATCATCCCAGCCAGGGCTTTGTCAAGCCGGACCTTAAAAACTTCTAGGGAAGGAGATTCCACCACCTCCCTAGGTAATGCATTCCAGTGTTTCACCACCCTCCTAGTGAAAAAGTTTTTCCTAATATCCAACCTAAATCTCCCCCACTGCAACTTGAGACCATTACTCCTTGTTCTGTCATCAGCTACCACTGAAAACAGTCTAGAGCCATCCTCTTTGGAACCCCCTTTCAGGTAATTGAAAGCAGCTATCAAATCCCCCCTCATTCTTCTCTTCCGTAGACTAAACATCCCCAGTTCCCTCAGCCTCTCCTCATAAGTCATGTGTTCCAGGCCCCTAATCATTATTGTTGCCCTCCGCTGGACTCTTTCCAGTTTTTCCACCTCCTTCTTGTAGTGTGGGGTCCAAAACTGGACACAGTACTCCAGATGAGGCCTCACCAGTGTCGAATAGAGGGGAACAATCATGTCCCTCGATCTGCTGGCAATGCCCCTACTTATACACCCCAAAATGCCATTGGCCTTCTTGGCAACAAGGGCACACTGTTGACTCATATGCAGCTTCTCGTCCACTGTAACCCCTAGGTCCTTTTCTGCAGAACTGCTGCCGAGCCATTCGGTCCCTAGTCTGTAGCGGTGCATTGGATTCTTCCATCCTAAGTGCAGGACTCTGCACTTGTCCTTGTTGAACCTCATCAAATTTCTTTTGGCCCAATCCTCCAATTTGTCTAGGTCCCTCTGTATCCTATCCCTACCCTCCAGCGTATCTACCTCTCCTCCCAGTTTAGTGTCATCTGCAAACTTGCTGAGGGTGCAATCCACAACATCCTCCAGATCATTTATAAAGATATTGAACAAAACCGGCCCCAGGACCAACCCTTGGGTTACTCCACTTGATACCAGCTGCCAACTAGACATGGAGCCATTGATCACTACCCGTTGAGCCCGACAATCTAGCCAGCTTTCTATCCACCTTATAGTCCATTCATCCAGCCCATACTTCTTTAACTTGCTGGTAAGAATACTGTGGGAGACCATGTCAAAAGCTTTGCTAAAGTCAAGGAACAACACGTCCACTGCTTTCCCCTCATCCACAGAGCCAGTTATCTCGTCATAAGCATTACATGGGATTTAAGCAGCACCACTGGAGAAGTGGAGGGGGGGGGGTGTAATTTCTTTTCTTTTTGTATGGCCAGTTTTGGTCAGGACATCTTTCAGAATCTCAACAAACAAGGCCCAATGTTGTCATGGTGGATCGATGGCCTCAGGAATTGGTGGGGATTGGCAACCATCATGGTAAAGCCCTCTCCTTGCAGTCTACCCACCTGCTTCTGATCCCATAGAGTGATCCCCAGATAAGTAATATTCCAAATGGCCTCATCGCATCAACATTCACCAATCAGTCTGGTGATTTCAACTGTAAACATTTCCACCCATTTCTAGAATCTTGCTGCTCATTTCCATGACAAGCCCAGAAATTACCAGGAGCCTTGGAGAGCACTTATCAGCGTTCTGTTCATTAAACAAGCCAGGTTGTACCAGTCTATTTGTGTCCCACTTTTTCTTTGTGTGCCACAGGACTCTTCTTCAATTAGTAATTCAGTTTGACTCTAGCTTTACCTCCAGATCTCAACAGATATGTGATTGAAAAAATGTGGGTTTTTAATGTCTCACAAGACATTCGTGAACAGAGAGAGAGTCTGTTTTATATTGTTATCATACTTATTGGCTCAGGAATAGAATAGAATAGAATAGAATATTCTGATTCAGCGATACTGTATACGAACTAATGTGCTACACAATGGGAGAGATTTTTATAGGTATATAGGTACCTAAAGTGTTTTTCCAGCACATCTAGGAACCTAAATTGCTTTAAAATCAATGAGTTTTAGGTGCCTAGGTGCTTTTGAAAATCCCAGTATGTACCTAAACACCTTTCAAAATCTATCCCATAGTCCAGCTACTGTGACTCAGCATAGTTCCACCGATGTCAATGGGGTCCAATCCTCAGCCTAGCCCTACTGCAGTCAGTGCAACACATCCCCAACTCATATAAATTTTTGTATTTCCATTGTAGTGAATATACCAGAGTGCAAGTTTGTGTGTACTGAAATCCTTAGTTCTATGAAAATTTACACTACCTTTGGACCTGGCCTACAAGGGACAAGGCAGGTGAGAATCAGGCTCACTCTTGGAAAAATTGCAATTTTGTGGTGAATGGAAGGATTTTCCTGATGGCCACTTTGACCTCGTTATTGCGCAGACTGTAGATCAGAGGGTTCAGGGTTGGAGTGACTACGGTGTATATTATGGCCACCATCTTGTCCTTATCCAGCGAGTAACTGGATGTTGGCCGGATGTAGGTGTAGATGATTGTGGAGTAGTACAAGATGACCACAAGCATGTGGGAGGAACAGGTGGAGAAGGCTCTCTGCTTCCCTTTGGAGCTCCGGATTTTCAGGATGGCGATGATGATGAAGCTATATGACATGGTGGTCAGCAGGAAGTTCCCCATGGCCAGGAAGATGTCAGCCATGAAGATCATAATTTCGTTGAGATAGGTGGAGCTGCAGGATAGTGCCAACACTGGTGGGATCTCACAGAAGAAATGCTGGATTAGGTTGGGTCCGCAGAAATCCAGGTGCAGCATGAGTAATGTGTGCACCAATGAATTGATGGTACCAACAGCCCAGACAGCAGCTGCTAAACTGATGCAAATTTCCTTACTCAGCAGATTGACATAGTGCAAGCGGTGGCAGATGGCAACATACCTGTCATATGACATAGCAGCGAGACGCACAAGTTCTGTCCCTGATGACAAAGTAAAGACAAAGAGCTGGGCCATGCAGCCACCAAAGGAGATGATTTTCTCCTCCTGCACCAGGTTTTCCAGCATTTTCAGTAGGACTGAGGAAGTGCACAAAATGTCAACCAGGGCTAAATTGGCGATGAAGAAGTACATGGGAGTGTGGAGAGGTGGGTTGAGGACAATAGCCACAATAATCAATGAATTGCCCATGATGGCAGTCATATAAAGGCACAGGAATAGCCCAAAGATCAGTCCTTGGTTTTGAGGGTGGTCAAAGAGACCCTGCATGATAGAATCGGTCACCCTGGTGTGGTTACTGGGCTCCATTGCTTGAGTGTTCCTTCTGTAGGAATAAAGATTCAGTTTTGGTCAGGTATTGCAAAAACTAGCAATATGGCAACTGAAGAATCTAGGCTGACTGACACAGAGAGAGAGAGAGAGAGAGCGCTTTGTGATATTCTAGACCTTTCACAGAACATACATACAAACTGAGCTACATTAAAATATATTAGCACAATAAACTCTCTCAGATAATGAGTCTATATTCTCCTGACATTTGACTGTAGAAGGGAGAAAATAACACCATGGATGTTCTCAAATAGAGGCACATGAAGTCTGTTGGACGATTTACATAAATTACATGAGTTAGGAGTTCACAGTATGATCTCAAACTTCTTTCATACACCAGAAGTCTTATTAGTAACCAAGATTCCACTTTCTACACTAATTTCACAAAATGTATCTATTGCAGTATAGCACATTTACAGTCTATATAATATATAGAATGTATATAATCCAAAATATGACATAATAATATGTATATTTAGGTGGAATCAAGGTGCAAAAAATAATTGTCTGGATAACCCTTTAACTCACACTGATTTAAATTGCAATCAATGTGGTTAATTCTCCATTCATTGGAGATGCACTGGTACATACAACTAGTGAAAATGAGAGGGGATTTGAGCTTCCCAGACTTCATTTTTATGATAACCTACATGGCAATATATAATTGTTGCTTCATTATTAGGAATAGTATTATCCTGATATGACAAGCAATCCCTACTGTATTACAGAAAAGTTTCCCTCCATTGTCTTCAAACGTCTCTAGTCTTATTACTGCTTCTGCTGATTTTATTCTCATTCCTCCTGGAGTAAATCAGGAGTATCTCCTTTGAAATCAATAAGGTTACTCAATTGCAAAAATTGTGAAACAGAGAAGACTATCAGGGCCAACAAATCTAACTAATCATGAAATCTATCATATTAGATAACTTTATCATATTTCATAGTAGAGTATTTTGTAAAAAAAGTCATCTTTTGCATTACTTTTCAAATTTGATTGCATACTTTTGAGGGCACAGACAATAGGTTATGACTTTTCTTCCCTTTCCATTAATGTTACATTTTAATTCCTTGAGTTTGGACTTGACTACAATTAAATTCAAAAGAACTGCATTAATGTGTGTGAATTTACATCAGATTTGTATTGGTGAAACTGAGATCAGAATATGGTCCAAAATTCATAAACATAGTTGTGGTAATGTGTATTCCTACAAAGCGCATTTAGCCAAATGACAAAAAATATAACACAACACATAAATTCAATGTTGCTTGACTTTCCAAAGAGCATAAAGGAATTAATCATTTAACTCTCATTTAATTGCATAGGGAGTTGGTGCCTATGTGAGAAAACAAGCAAGAAATAAAGAAAGAAATAGGGAAATCAAGCAAGTAAGCAAGAGGAATATTCTTACCCCTCATTCAAATTTCAAATACAATAAACCGAACAGTAATTTAAAACCAGACTCCTAGTGAGATATGACTTGTTGAAGGTGATTGTCTTTGATATATAGTAACCTTCTGTAGGGAGATCTTGGATCCCTTGTGAATCTGGTGAACATTTAACTCTCAAACAAGGCCCCAAAGGAGAAGGTAAATGGGAGTCACCTAGAACAGTACAGATAAACTTTCTACATTAAGACGACAAAATTGCTCTTGATGTTAGGTCCAAATGCAGATTCTTCCGCATTTTCCAAGAAAAAAAAACATAGTTTCTACCAACATGTTTCTTTTTGAACATAGTGCTACCAAGAGACACAGATTCCATATTAATCAGTGGATAAACTCTCAGGGTAAAATCCTGGCCCCATTGATGGATGTCAGTAGGAATGTTGACCTTGGCTTCAGTAGGGCCTGGATGTTACCCACAGGCTTCTTCTACTATCATTGATCCTTAGTGCAAAACAAATGATATGAACTGGCTTTTCATGGTAAAATGCCTCCAGTGTCTGGTAACACAATTAACAGACCCACTTCTGATATAATTGAGTAGTATCTTATTTCTCCATTGCTCCTGTCAAGTCAGTGGGACAAACTGGCATGAATCAGCTTGGCTCCATTAAAATCAATAGGCCAGATTTCCAACTGGTATAAATCAGCATATCTCCTTCAAAGTAAATGCTGTAAACCATCACAGCTCCATTAATTTTGTTCTGTTTTACAACAGTTGAAGATTAAATGGAACTACATAGGTGTCACTGCATGCAATCGCTGAAGGTAGTGATGTTGAGGTGTTAATGAAAGCCCTGTGTTACAACCTGGTCCCATATCACCGTGCATAGCTCCTGTCTGTTATGAGTAGACACAACCAGTGGATCCCATGTGCTTCTAAGTTCCCTATGTCTGGGTGGAATCTGGTCACTATTCCTGTTCCACACTCCCAGGTTCAGACCCCTGCTATCCTGCTGCCTCCTGATCCTGAAACCAGAGTCCCAGACCTCCTGAACTACCCTAGTTGCTTGCATGCACTCCCCAAGAGTTGTACCCCATCATGGTCTCTCTGAGATTCTAGTTTAACCCTGTTGGTTATAGATGGTAGGAAAGCAAGACCTAACAGCCAGATTTCCCTAACCAGACTCACTTTAATCTTAAAAAGCCTTCAATAGTTCTAATAACAAAAGACCCTAGTCTGGTCTCACTGCTTCTGGGAGTATGAGGTTTGTGAGTAACTGAGCCTAGGCACAGTCCCTCCTGCCCTATCTCTTCTTCTCTTCCGCCTTAGATATGGTCATGGTCAGATCCCCAATCAGAATAGTGTGTAGTTCCTAGGTAGGTGTGATAGATATGGCAATTTCTTGTAGTATCCTTGAAAAACCTGATTACATTATATTTAAGTCCTTTTGGCATCCATTGCATTAAATGCGAAGGTGATGGACTATTGTTAGCCTTGGGAAGTTTTATGAACTTCAAAGGACAATACTGAGCAATGGGCCAGGCAAGAATGGACTTTTGAACAAACAGTGTCAAGTGGTTTGCCTGGGGAATCTCTAGGGGGAGGTGACTGCAAATTTCCTCTTCTAGTTGTGCAAACCCCCTGCCTTTCGGGTCTACTCCCTGAAGAAGGGAGCATTGTTAGCTGATTACCTGTTCCCGGAATCTGAAGATCAAAGGCCCATGCTGTATAAAGGAAAGACTAACCTATGTATGCAGGTTCTTGTTCTGAGCTAAAGCCAAGGAGGAAAGTAGTCTGGTGCAAGCCAGTACGATGTACCGGTAAGAAGCTGGTACCGGCCCGCACACAGCTGACGTTAATGGCAGCGTTTTAATGTTATTGCCCCTTCCCACACCGGGCCACCAAAAGGGGTGGCCAAAAGGGGCAGCTGCCCCAAGGCCAGCAATTTAAAAGCGCCTGGGGCTCTGGCCACTGCCGCTGCCGCAGTAGTAGAGGCCAGAGCCCCAGGCCCTTTTGAATCAGTTCCGGAGCCCCAGGCAGCACAGATGGGCTAGCTGGGGGTGGCTGACCCCCCAGCCCCGCCCCTTGTTTGGGCCTGCAGTCAGGCACCCTTACCAGTAAGAGTTTAATATTACTTTTACCCCTTGCTAAAGCTGTTATGAAATTGTAACCACAGAAAAAGCCCTGGGTGGACTTTCAAGGACTGACTCCTAACTGACCCTGAGGTTTATGTGGGGTGGTCTCTGGTAGGCTCATTAATATGTGTGTAGGTTCTTTTATTGTTTTAAGATGTTTCCTCTATAATGCTTTCACCTGAACAATAAATGTGACATGGCTGTGTGGTAATTATAACTATGGGCAATTACACGATTTATAGCCTCTGGAGAGAGAACAGAGTGCAGACACAAGCCTTTTAGGACTTTCTGCAAATAACACAGGGTACGCAGGGAATAGCAGCCTGAAAAAAACTCCAGTCAGGAGCTGAGGATCCAGAGTCCTAAATGTTGGTTCCATTGCTGGACCACAGAGGGGCAATACAGGTACGGTTGCTGTGGGCTGTAACTGTAGAATCCCTGTCTTCTTGCCATGTGCTCAACTTGCCATGTGCTCCATCCCTCAGTCCTGCTCACCCCACTTGTGGGCCCCCGAGCAGGAAAACCACTGAAACACTTAAAGCATCAAACATGCTATTTTGGGTGATGAAGTATGATTATTGATTTTGCAGTCATTGCCACAAACACTGTTCATTATATATATATATATATATATAATATCCCATGTAACTGTTTCCCCAAATAAAACAAGGGCTAAGAAAAGACTACTGTGGATCACATCAGCTTGATGCAGCTCTTTATCCCCCTCTAGTGGCAGAATGACATTTATGAGTCTTTTTCTCAACTCACATGATCATTCTTCCAGCTCAGCCAATAGAGGCTAACATTTTTAAATCCATAAATCCAGGGTCAAGTCCCCGGTGATGACAGCATACAACAACATAGCAGAAGTAAAGGCTGATGGCCGCAATTTCAGGAGGGTTTATGAGGATGAAAGATTTTGTGTAGGATTTCAGTTGGAGCATATCTTTGTTCTTGATATAGAAAAGGTGAATCATAGAATTATAGGGTTAGAAGGGACCCCAAAGGTCATCTTGTCTAGTCCCTTGTCAAGATTCAGGATTTGTTGTGTCTAAACCATCCAAGACAGGTGACTATCCAGACTCCTTTTGAAAACCTCCAGTGAAGAAGCTTCCACAACCTCCATAGGCAGTTGTTCCATTGTCCTCCTGTTCTTACAGATGGGAAATTTTTCCTGAGATTTAATCTAAATGTGCTATGCTGTAATTTGAACTCATTGCCTCTTGTCCTGCCCTCTGTGGCAAGAAAGAACAATTTTTCTCCATCCTTTTCATGGCAGCCTTTCAAGTATTTGAAGACTGCTAAAAGATGCCCCCTAAACCACCTCTTTTCCAAACTAAACATCCCTAGTTCCTTCAGCCTTTGCTCATACGCTTGCATTCCATCCCTTCGATCATTTTTGTTGCTTGCCTCTGAATCCTTTCCAGTTTCTCTACATCCTTTCTATACAGAGGTGACCAGAATTGGACACAATACTCCAGTTGAAGCCTAATCAGTGCTGAGTAGAGCGGTACTATAACTTTCCATGACTTGCATGCTATGCCTCTGTTACTGCAACCTAAAATTGGATTTGATTTTTTTGCAGCAGCATCGCATTGTTAACTATAATGGTGTGTGAATGACTGTACTTTGTAACAGTGGAGCAGAAGGGCTGTGTATGACTTTCAGCACAGTGCAGAGGACCAGCACACAGCCTCACCTCAGTCCCTGGAAAAATCATGGAGCAGGTCCTCAAAGAATCAATCCTGAAGCACTTGCATGAGAGGAAAGTGATCAGGAACAGCCAGCATGGATTCACCAAGGGAAGGTCATGCCTGACTAATCTAATTGCCTTTTATGATGAGATTACTGGTTCTGTGGATGAAGGGAAAGCAGTGGATGTATTGTTTCTTGACTTTAGCAAAGCTTTTGACACGGTCTCCCACAGTATTCTTGTCAGCAAGTTAAGGAAGTATGGGCTGGATGAATGCACTATAAGGTGGGTAGAAAGCTGGCTAGATTGTCGGGCTCAACGGGTAGTGATCAATGGCTCCATGTCTAGTTGGCAGCCGGTATCAAGTGGAGTGCCCCAAGGGTCGGTCCTGGGGCCGGTTTTGTTCAATATCTTCATAAATGATCTGGAGGATGGTGTGGATTGCACTCTCAGCAAATTTGCGGATGATACTAAACTGGGAGGAGTGGTAGATACGCTGGAGGGGAGGGATAGGATACAGAAGGACCTAGACAAATTGGAGGATTGGGCCAAAAGAAATCTGATGAGGTTCAATAAGGATAAGTGCAGGGTCCTGCACTTAGGACGGAAGAACCCAATGCACAGCTACAGACTAGGGACCGAATGGCTAGGCAGCAGTTCTGCAGAAAAGGACCTAGGGGTGACAGTGGACGAGAAGCTGGATATGAGTCAGCAGTGTGCCCTTGTTGCCAAGAAGGCCAATGGCATTTTGGGATGTATAAGTAGGGGCCTAGCGAGCAGATCGAGGGACGTGATCGTTCCCCTCTATTCGACATTGGTGAGGCCTCATCTGGAGTACTGTGTCCAGTTTTGGGCCCCACACTACAAGAAGGATGTGGATAAATTGGAGAGAGTCCAGCGAAGGGCAACAAAAATGATTAGGGGTCTGGAACACATGAGTTATGAGGAGAGGCTGAGGGAGCTGGGATTGTTTAGCCTGCAGAAGAGAAGAATGAGGGGGGATTTGATAGCTGCTTTCAACTACCTGAAAGGGGGTTCCAAAGAGGATGGCTCTAGACTGTTCTCAATGGTAGCAGATGACAGAACGAGGAGTAATGGTCTCAAGCTGCAGTGGGGGAGGTTTAGATTGGATATTAGGAAAAACTTTTTCTCTAAGAGGGTGGTGAAACACTGGAATGCGTTACCTAGGGTGGTGGTAGAATCTCCTTCCTTAGAGGTTTTTAAGGTCAGGCTTGACAAAGCCCTGGCTGGGATGATTTAACTGGGAATTGGTCCTGCTTCAAGCCGGGGGTTGGACTAGATGACCTTCTAGGGTCCCTTCCAACCCTGATATTCTATGATTCTATGATTCTATGGACCACATAAGTCTGTCTATCTATGCTATTATTGTAGTATGTGGGTGTATCACAATCTATAACCTATTTATCCTCCCAAACCACCTGTAAGGTTGGGAAGTGCTATTATCTCTATGTTACAGACAGGGAATTGAGATGGGATGAGATTTTTCTTAAGCCTCTATGTAATTTATAAGGACAATCCCTCTGACTTCCAATGGCATTTGTCCTCCTAAATCATGTATGTGCTTTTGTAAACTCCCACAAAGACCCTGATCCATGTTCTATTTACTATAAGTGACTTCAGTGAGAGCTGGCTCACTAATTACTTTGCAGGGTCAGCTCTAGAGTTCACTGTTGCTTAGTAGGTAGAGCCTTGCTTGCTTGCTTGCTTGTTTTGTCATTGCTAGAGATGGATGATCTTGACCAAATTGTAAGCCGCATTGCAGAATGGATGTGTGGCAGCAGTCCCAAGATCTCATGCATTTGTTTCTTATTATGGTCTTTTGCTATTTAGACACATTCTGAGCTGTATGTGAAGGAAAATACTTTTCACCCAACTTGTTTATCTAATTTGGCCTGGAAAAACTGCCATCAACAATTTGCTTTGAGAGAAACTCAACCTGCTTCTCTATGCAGTCAGTGCTGCCACTGCTGCTGATGATGACGCTGATGATTAAAAATAATGACATTTTATTTCTCCATCAAAATATTGATTCACTTCAGAACAATGGGCAAGTACACTTTCCAAACAGATTGATAGACAGATAGATAGATGTGTCTATATTTTGATTGAGAGAGCAAGAGAAGAAGAGAGAAAAGATTTTGATTACTACAACCATACATTTACTCAAGTAAAGATGGGGGAATGTCTCTAGATAATCCCTATTGACCTATATACTGACATACTCACAATGAAGAGCAACTTATTCTTTAAGTCCCTTCAGTTACAATGAGCCACTTCTGGAGTAAGTTCCCACTCAACAGGAACAAGAGTGATAGATAGTTGACAATGTAAACAGCAAACACTTGTCATATAGCAGTCAAGTTCTGCCTGGAATTTTCAAAGGAGCCTAATGGAGTTAGATGGCCAGTACTTTTAGGATCCATTCAGAATCCTAACTATGGTTTCTATCCCACTGAAAGATAAAATGTTGGGATTTTCAAAAGAATATCAGTGATTTAGGAACACAAATCCAATTGAAAATATATTGGTAAATCCTCAGCAATGCCTAAATAACTTAAGAGCATGAGTCTAATTGAAAGTCAGTGAACATCGGCCATAGGATCCTAAGTCACTCTGGCAATTTTGGAAATCCACTCCAATTTCACGTTCTACTTAACACCCTCATAGATAGCAGTGTGGTCCTTCCATATTGCCATCTCATTCTAGTAAAAGATTTCCATATGGCTTTTTTCACATCTTTATTCCTTAGAGTATAGATGAGAGGGTTTAGCAGTGTGGTAATGACACAATAGAACACAGACACCACTTTGCCTAAACCAAAAGAATATGTGCTCAGGGGCCTGACATAGGTGAAGATGATGGTCCCATAGTAGATGGTCACCACAGTGAGGTGAAAAGAAAAGGAGGACTTGTGGCACCTTAGAGACTAACCAATTTATTTGAGCATGAGCTTTCGTGAGCTACAGTTCACTTCATCGGATGCATACCGTGGAAACTGCAGCAGACTTTATATACACACAGAGAATATGAAACAATACCTCCTCCCACTCTCTGTGTGTATATAAAGTCTGCTGCAGTTTCCACGGTATGCATCCGATGAAGTGAGCTGTAGCTCACGAAAGCTCATGCTCAAATAAATTGGTTAGTCTCTAAGGTGCCACAAGTACTCCTTTTCTTTTTGCGCATACAGACTAACACGGCTGTTACTCTGAAACAGTGAGGTGAGAGGCACAAGTGGAGAAGGTCTTTTTCCGAGCTTTGGCAGATGTTAGCTTCACGATGTTGGCTATGATATTGATGTAGGAAGACATGGTGAGCAAGAAGGAGCTCAGGATGACCACAGAGCTTCAGGTGTATCCAATAGCCTCCTGAATGTAAGTGTCAGAGCAAGACAGTTTGAAGATTGGGTCTGAGTCGCAGAAGAAGTGGTTGATTTCCTGAGGCCCACAGAATGAGAGCCAGGAGATTAGAACTGTGGGCAAGAGTGGGGAGAGGAATCCACCAACCCAGGATCTGGTGGAGAGGTAGAAGCACAACCTGTGGTTCATGATGGTTGTATAATGCAGTGGGCTTCAGATTGCCAAGGAGCAGTCGTAGGCCATGACAGCCAGGAAAAAGTATTCAGTGGCTCCTAGAGAGAAGAAGAAGTGATACTGAGTCACACATCTGTTTACTGTGATGGTGATGCTCCTGGACAAGATGTTGGCCAGCAGTTTGGACACAGTGATCGATGTGTACCAGATCTCTAGGAAGGAGAGTTTCCCCAGGAAGAAGTACATGGGGATATGGAGGAGAGGTTCTGCCAGGATGATGACGATGATGAGAAAATTTCCCACGAGTGACAGCATGTAAATGGACAAGATGAACGAAAGAGGAGAACCTGGAGATTCTGGAGGCTGCTAAATCCCAGGAAGATGAATTCCTTCACTGTGTTTTGGTTTGCTTTTTCCATGGCAGTTAATCTGGGAAGAGGGGACGAGATCAATGGAATGATTCAACACTAGCAAACACAGGGTAGTAAATAGAATATTCCTATGGATATAAAATAGAGATGGACCAGAGCCCCAGGTCCAAACACCTCAGACTAACCAGAATTTAATATCCTGATCTGAATGTTGTGCCTGGCTCCTTAGTCTGTACTGATGAAGATCCCAGATAGGGTTACTTTCAAACACTGAATCCATTGCAGAACAGAACACTGTGCCAGGTTGCAGGACACTTTATTTACATTGGGTAGCACTGGCTTATCTGAATGTTCCCATTGACTTCATGTGAATAACTGTTCACTCCTGTGATGAGAAGATTCACAGTTCAGCCTTTAGGCATATTAGGTCAATTTCTAAGATAAACATCAGTGTGAGGTACCATAATTCAATGACCATGTTACTTGGATCTGAATCATGAAGTCATCACTCAGACCTTACTCAAAGCTATACTGACAATGGTATTTAGGTGCCAAAAGTTGCAGATCAATGCCGAGTGGAATATACAAAAGTGCCTAAATGATTTAGGCACCTAACTCTAATTAACATTCTGGGAGTAGGATGACTAACTCATTTAGGCACTTGTGAAAATCTCACTTGGCACCTATCCATACCATTCGGTGCCTAAATATGTCAGAAAATCTGGCCCTCAGTCCTTATTTGGGGGCAGATGCTGGTACCTTTAGACAGGTTGAGTAGTACCTTGTTTTTTTAATAAACCAAATGAAGAAAAGGGAATTGTGCATGAAGGGAAGCACTATGTGGTATGAGTAAGACTGCTAAAATCTTTTCTTTAGAACATCCATGGTCTTTCCTCCATCAAATTAACCACTGAAAACAGTAATTGAATTCTGTAGCTCCTAATCAGTCCTTTCATTTCTTTTCCTTTCCTGCTCATATTTCTAATTTTCCTCCTTCACCTCCAATAATTTAATAATATTAAATGCCAAAAGTTTATTATTTTTAGGAGTAACTTCATTGTAGACCCCCATGGAAGATGATAACACATACATACATAGAAATACACAAATAGGCATATACACAAATAGACATTCACAAACTGAGAAAGAAACACAGGCGCACAGACATAAACAAATCGTTGGGCTATAGATTCAGTCTCTCTCTATCTCTTTCTCTCTCTCATAACACTCTTTGAAGGGTCTTGATTTCATCCTAATGTGTTTTTTCCCCCACAAAAATGAATTATTGTTTTCTGGCCAGCCCTACTCAACCCTAACCTGAAATAAGTAATTTGGCCCAGAGCCTCAAAGTATTTAGGCTCCTAACAACCTCTGAAGTCTACAACCTCTGAGGACCTGGGCCTTTCTCAATGCTATTTGCACGAGTATAAAGTATTTAACTAAATCAGTTTGCCGACTGAGATCCGAAGATATTGATTATGATGACAGGATAATGGTCTAGGAGGAAATGGATGGACACCATAGAATCATTACACACAAACACACACTCTACAGCCTTCAGACTGCCATGGAGGTCAATGACTATCAACCCAGGTTTGAATGAATGATAAGCAACTTTGAAACTAACAGAAATTGATTAGATAGATAGATAGATAGATAGATAGATCTGTCAATTTTGTGGTGTAATTGGTCTCCATCCTACATTTCCATCCCTTTCTCCCATACATATGGTAAATTGAAAGAGAAATAAATACTCTTTAGCAGATCCCCCACTGGGATAAATCAGTGTAGCTTCATTGCAGTAAAAGGAAATGAATCCATTTATATCTGTTGAGGGTTGACTCAAAAGGTCAATTCTATTCTATTGTATTCTATTGTATTCTAGTCTACCACATCCATATCCATGACATCTGAACATCCTTCTTGCTTTTTTTAGTTTTGCGTGTGTCATAAATATAAAGGGAAGGGTAATCACCTTTAAAATCCCTCCTGGCCAGAGGAAAAATCCTTTCACCTGTAAAGGGTTAAGAAGCTAAAGGTAACCTCACTGGCACCTGACCAAAATGACCAATGAGGAGACAAGATACTTTCAAAAGCTGCGAGGAGGGAGAAAAACAAAGGGTCTGTGTCTGTCTATGTGATGCTTTGGCCGGGGACAGAACAGGAATGGAGTCTTAGAACTTGGTAAGTAATCTAGCTAGGTATGTGTTAGATTATGATTTCTTTAAATGGCTGAGAAAATAAGCTGTGCTGAATAGAATGACTATTCCTGTCTGTGTGTCTTTTTTTAACTTAAGGTTTTGCCTAGAGGGATTCTCTATGTTTTGAATCTAATTACCCTGTAAGGTGTTTACCATCCTGATTTTACAGAGGTGATTCTTTTTCACTTCTATTAAAAGTCTTCTTGTAAGGAAACTGAATGTTTTTTCATTGTTCTAAGATCCAAGGGTTTGGGTCTGTGGTCACCTTTGCAAATTGGTGAGGATTTTTACCACACCTTCCCCAGGAAGTGGGGTGTAAGAGTTGGGAGGATTTTGGGGGGAAAGACATTTCCAAACAACATTTTCTCAGGAACCCAGATAAAGTTTGGTGGTGGCAGTGGAAGTCCAAGGGCAAAGGGTAAAATAGTTTGTGCCTTGGGGAAGTTTTAACCTAAGCTGGTAAAAGTAAGCTTAGGAGGTTTTCATCCAGGTCCCCACAGCTGTACCCTAGAGTTCAGAGTGGGGAAGGAACCTTGACAGCGTGTGTGTGTGTGTGTGTGTTTGTGTGTGTGATACCCTACCTTTCTGCACCTTAGCTTTTGGTTTTGCACGCATCTTCAACAGGGAGCTCTTGCTTTCTGAGATGTAACTATACAAGCGGAGATCTAGCATTTATCCCAGTTTATTAGAGAAAACCCTTGGGAATCTGAGCTGTCTCTGAATACAGAATTTGTAAAAGACATAGATACAAATATTTCCATAGTTTAATTGGGCAAAGGCTAGTGTGATTGAGTATTTACATTACTGTATCAGTTTAAATGTCAAGAAACAGAAACTTCTGTTTTGAGAGAAGTCACACTAGAGAGGAAGGATGGTGTTATGTTAAAAATGCTGGGCTGGAACTCAGGAGGTCCTGGGTAAATTCCTGGCTCTGCCACAGAATCCTTGTATGATTTTGTGTGAGTCACAGAAGCCAAACTTTTGAATACATTCTGCCAGCTGTTTCCATTGACTCCAACAGAGAAACACCAGTTTACAATTGTTGTAAAACAGAACAAAATTAATGGAGTTGTGCTGGTTTACAGCATTTGCAATTTGTGAAGGATGTGGGGCTACTTGTAATATGTTATTAATATTATTTGTTCCATCAGTCTGTCTGAGTGTTGTTGTCATAGAGTTTAGGGCCAGGAGGGACCACCCCATCATCTGGCCTGACCTCCTGAATAGCAAAGGTCATCAATCCCAACCATCCACCCCCACACTAACCCAACAGATAATATGATTACAAGGAGTTAATTCAAACAGGGGTTAGTTGCATATATTCAAGAAAAGGGGCACAGTTTTAGATACCCTCTCCCATTTACTGATACTTATAGGACAATACAGGTATAATTCACTTTGAAGTTTTACTTCGGTTGATCTTACTTGTTTGTTTTGGCAGGGAAGATGGGAGACCCAACACAGGAGGTATTCAAGATGGAAAAATTGAAGCAAAAAACTTTTGGGTGAATAAAAGGACAGTCTTTGAAGGCCAAGGGAGTGTGAATGAAGGATGACTGGGGAGCAGACTGAACGCCAGGCCTCAAGGAAAAAGGATTTTGGGATAAGTTAGACCTACCTCAGCCATTAGAGATGTGAATAGGCCTTTTATTCTGTTACCATAGAATCATAGAATCATAGAATCATAGAATATAAGGGTTGGAAGGGACCCCAGAAGGTCATCTAGTCCAACCCCCTGCTCAAAGCAGGACCAATTCCCAGTTAAATCATCCCAGCCAGGGCTTTGTCAAGCCTGACCTTAAAAACCTCTAAGGAAGGAGATTCTACCACCTCCCTAGGTAACGCATTCCAGTGTTTCACCACCCTCATAGTGAAAAAGTTTTTCCTAATATCCAATCTAAACCTCCCCCACTGTAACTTGAGACCATTACTCCTCGTTCTGTCATCTGCTACCATTGAGAACAGTCTAGAGCCATCCTCTTTGGAACCCCCTTTCAGGTAGTTGAAAACAGCTATCAAATCCCCCCTCATTCTTCTCTTCTGCAGGCTAAACAATCCCAGCTCCCTCAGCCTCTCCTCATAACTCATATGTTCTAGACCCCTAATCATTTTTGTTGCCCTTCGCTGGACTCTCTCCAATTTATCCACATCCTTCTTGAAGTGTGGGGCCCAAAACTGGACACAGTACTCCAGATGAGGCCTCACCAATGTCGAATAGAGGGGAACGATCACGTCCCTCGATCTGCTCGCTATGCCCCTACTTATACATCCCAAAATGCCATTGGACTTCTTGGCAACAAGGGCACACTGCTGACTCATATCCAGCTTCTCGTCCACTGTCACCCCTAGGTCCTTTTCCGCAGAACTGCTGCCTAGCCATTCGGTCCCTAGTCTGTAGCTGTGCATTGGGTTCTTCCGTCCTAAGTGCAGGACCCTGCACTTATCCTTATTGAACCTCATCAGATTTCTTTTGGCCCAATCCTCCAATTTGTCTAGGTCCCTCTGTATCCTATCCCTCCCCTCCAGCGTATCTACCACTCCTCCCAGTTTAGTATCATCCGCAAATTTGCTGAGAGTGCAATCCACACCATCCTCCAGATCATTTATGAAGATATTGAACAAAACCGGCCCCAGGACCGACCCTTGGGGCACTCCACTTGATACCGGCTGCCAACTAGACATGGAGCCATTGATCACTACCCGTTGAGCCCGACAATCTAGCCAGCTTTCTACCCACCTTGTAGTGCATTCATCCAGCCCATACTTCCTTAACTTGCTGACAAGAATACTGTGGGAGACCGTGTCAAAAGCTTTGCTAAAGTCAAGAAACAATACATCCACTGCTTTCCCTTCATCCACAGAACCAGTAATCTCATCATAGAAGGCGATTAGATTAGTCAGGCATGACCTTCCCTTGGTGAATCCATGCTGGCTGTTCCTGATCACTTTCCTCTCATGCAAGTGCTTCAGGATTGATTCTTTGAGGACCTGCTCCATGATTTTTCCAGGGACTGAAGTGAGGCTCACTGGCCTGTAGTTCCCAGGATCCTCCTTCTTCCCTTTTTTAAAGATTGGCACTACATTAGCCTTTTTCCAGTCATCCGGGACTTCCCCGGTTCGCCACGAGTTTTCAAAGATAATGGCCAATGGCTCTGCAATCACAGCCGCCAGTTCCTTCAGCACTCTCGGATGCAACTCGTCCGGCCCCATGGACTTGTGCACGTCCAGCTTTTCTAAAAAGTCCCTAACCACCTCTATCTCCACAGAGGGCTGGCCATCTCTTCCCCATTTTGTGATGCCCAGCGTAGCAGTCTGGGAGCTGACCTTGTTAGTGAAAACAGAGGCAAAAAAAGCATTGAGTACATTAGCTTTTTCCACATCCTCTGTCACTAGTTTGCCTCCCTCATTCAGTAAGGGGCCCACACATTCCTTGGCTTTCTTCTTGTTGCCAACATACCTGAAGAAACCCTTCTTGTTACTCTTGACATCTCTGGCTAGCTGCAGCTCCAGGTGCGATTTGGCCCTCCTGATAACATTCCTACATGCCCTAGCAATATTTTTATACTCTTCCCTGGTCATATGTCCAACCTTCCACTTCTTGTAAGCTTCTTTTTTATGTTTAAGATCCGCTAAGATTTCACCATTAAGCCAAGCTGGTCGCCTGCCATATTTACTATTCTTTCGACTCATCGGGATGGTTTGTCCCTGTAACCTCAACAGGGATTCCTTGAAATACAGCCAGCTCTCCTGGACTCCTTTCCCCTTCAAGTTAGTCCCCCAGGGGATCCTGGCCATCCGTTCCCTGAGGGAGTCGAAGTCTGCTTTCCTGAAGTCCAGGGTCCGTATCGTGCTGCTTACCTTTCTTCCCTGTGTCAGGATCCTGAACTCAACCAACTCATGGTCACTGCCCCCCAGATTCCCATCCACTTTTGCTTCCCCCACTAATTCTACCCGGTTTGTGAGCAGCAGGTCAAGAAAAGCGTTATTTTCTTATAATAATAAAACCATTATTTTCTCTTGTTATGCTTTGTTCCTACTATAGAGATTCTGGGTATGTCTACACTAGAAATGCTATAGTATTGCAGCTGTGTCATGTAGACATTTATTACAGTTATGGAAGGGATCTTCCATTTCTGTAGAAAATCCACCTCTCCAAGAGGCAGTAGCTAGGTGGATGGAAGAATTCTTCTTTCAACCTAGCAGTGTCCACACCAGGGCTTAGGCTGGCTTAATGACATGGCATAGGGAGTGAAATTTTTCACAGCCCTGAAAGATGTAGTTAAGCTGACCTAACTTTTTAGTGTAGACGAGGCCTAAGATTCATAGATTGATAGATTCCATGGTGCAGAAGAGACCATTGTGACCTTCTAGTCTGACCCTCTTATCAATGCAGTACAAAGAACTTCCCCAGTATAAGTCTTTCTCAACAAGAGCAAATCTTCAACAATACGATGTTTGGAAAAGGCTGTTTCCCAGTTTCCTGTCCGTCCCCCTCCTTAGCTGGTATAATTATACCTGAAATGCACACCCTCAGTCCCACCCCTTATAATGTATGGTCATGTTCCGTTTTGGAGGGTCGTGAGTCTGGGATCTTCGTCCCACCTCTTTTGTATCCCATAGGACGGGTCAGGAGTGAGGTTGTGTTCTGGCCAAGGCCAGGCTTTTCTTTGGCTTTTAATGTGTCTTATGGCTCACCCCACAACTCTCTTGCCCCTCCTAATTGATTATTTGACCTTGGCTTGAGAGTGAAGGCAGGCAGCTTTCCAGTATATTCTCATAATTACACTCCCACCATACCCTGTAATACTTTTAACTGTTATTATTTGTTCCCATTTGTCAAGGTTCCTTCCCCACTCTGAACTCTAGGGTACAGATGTGGGGACCTGCATGAAAACCTCCTAAGCTTCCTTTTACCAGCTTAGGTTAAAACTTACCCAAGGTACAAACTATTTTACCCTTTGCCCTTGGACTTCCACTGCCACCACCAAACTTTATCTGGGTTCCTGAAAAAACGTAGTTTGGAAACATCTTTCCCCCCCAAATCCTCCCAACCCTTGCACCCCACTTCGTGGGGAAGGTTTGGTAAAAATCCTCACCAATTTACATAGGTGACCACAGACCCAAACCCTTGGATCTTAGAATAATGAAAAAGCATTCAGTTTCCTTACAAGAAGACCTTTTAATAGAAGTAAAAAAGAATCACCTCTGTAAAATCAGGATGGTAAATACCTTACAGGGTAATTAGATTCAAAACATAGAGAATCCCTCTAGGCAAAACTTTAAGTTACAAAAAAAACACACAGACAGGAATATTCATTCTATTCTATATATTTCTATTTCTATATATTTTCTCAGCCATTTAAAGAAATCATAATCTAACACATACCTAGCTAGATTACTTACCAAGTTCTAAGACTCCATTCCTGTTCTGTCCCCGGCCAAAGCATCACACAGACAGACACAGACCCTTTGTTTTTCTCCCTCCTCCCAGCTTTTGAAAGTATCTTGTCTCCTAATTGGTCATTTTGGTCAGGTGCCAGTGAGGTTACCTTTAGCTTCTTAACCCTTTACAGGTGAAAGGATTTTTCCTCTGGCCGGGAGGGATTTTAAAGGGGTTTACCCTTTCCTTTATATTTATGACACCATTATACTAACAAACCCATCTGACTGGGCAGAAACAACACACACAGTGTCTTTGTCCTTTGTTCACACATGATAGTATAAGATATAGGAGTATCAAAAAGTCAAACTAAAATTCTATCCCAGGCTCACAAACAGGCCTATATACTAACACACAGGATCCCACTGCCGGAGAGGTGATGGCAAGAGGGCCGTAAACTAGAGGGGTACAGCTTGAGAGACCAGAGAGCGGTCAAAGGTGAAGCCATGGTGAACTTTTTGCAAATGAAACTCTCTGTAAAATGTAATTGCAGATAGAATAATTTGGTTAGGATGCCCAGAGTAAAGCGTCACATCTTGCAAAAAATTACAATAAGAACTTTAATGGACAATGAGAGGCAGGACCGCATATTTACCTGAAAAAAACTGGCACCTCCTAACTGCCATTTGGGTCACTACTTATTCCAGGGGAAGGACACTCTCTACTCAGCAATCCATGCCACTCACTGCAGCACAATGTCCCCTGATACTATTCTGGGCATTGGAGTAAAACCTGTTGGGTAGAGGAAAGTGCATTCTACTGAGCCACCCACTCTGCTCACAGTAGCACAGCGCCTCCCTAGTGCTGCCCTATGGTAATCAGGGCTTTTCTCAGAGACTTTTCATTTCCCTGTTCCTGAGACTATAAATCATGGGATTTATCAAGGGGGTGACCACTGTATAAAACACCGACACTACTTTGCCTAGGTTGAAGGACTGATTGACCCCTGGCTGGACATACATGAAAATAATGGTCCCATAATAGATGGAAACCACAGTGAGGTGGGATGCACAGGTGGAGAAGGGCTTCTTCCACTCCTTGCCTGAAGATATCTTGAGGAGCGCACCCACAATGTGAACATAAGAAGCTATGGTGAATGTGAAGGAGCACAGGATCACAATAGAGGTGAACGTGTATCCAGCCACTTGCTGGATATAGGTGTCGGCACAGGAGAGTCAGAAGAGCGGGTCTGCATCACAGAAGAAATGGTCTATCTTGTCAGGGCCACAGAAGGGGAGCTTGGAAATCATGAGGGTAGGCAGCAAGGGGGAGAGGAAGCCAAAGACCCAACAGGCAATGGCCAGGTTGAGAGAGAGCCTGTGGTTCATGAGACCGCTGTACTGCAATGGATTACATATGGCCAAATATCGATCATAGGCCATGGCGGCCAAAAGGAAGCATTCGGTGGCCCCTAGAGAGAAGAAGTAATATTGAGCAATGCAGCCAACCACAGTGATGCTGGGTCTCCTGGACAGAAAATTGGAGAGCATCTTTGGGACAGTGACTGAAGTGTAGAAGACCTCCAGGCAGGACAAGTTGCAGAGGAAAAAGTACAGAGGTGTGTGGAGTTGACGATCCAACAGTGTCAATGCAACAATGAGGGAATTCTCAACCAGGGATGTGGTTTAGATGGTTAGAAAGACCAAGAATAGGGACATCTTCACCACCCATAGACTAGTGAATCCCAGTAACATGAATTCTCTCACCACTGTCTGGTTGTTCTGTTCCATGTCTCCATTATTCCTGAAACCTGAGAGATGCACAGAATCACAGAAGTTAGACATATGGTGGTTCAAATACTATCTCAGCCATAAGTTATAGGAAATTTAGGAAGATAAAGAGAGGGAGAGATAAAGAGAGAGAGAGATGTCATTCTGGTTTCAATATTTTTATAGATAACATGATTAAAAACAGTATCAGAATTGTAACTGATTTTTTTTTTTGTTTACTGAAAAATGGGGCTGTGGTAAATGAAAATTAGCAAATACTATAAATACATATTATGAATAAAAGGGTATGTTGAGCTAGGCAACCTTAGTCTGACATAAATCGTGGGCAAAATAAATGAAAGACTGGTACAGATTTAAACTGATAAAGAATTAGAGGGTAGGAATATAATTAAAATGGATGTAATTCAAACAAAGTGTGTTTTAATACAGCCAAATGTAATGCTATACAACTAGGAACAAGGATTGCAGGCTAGACCTACAGAACAGAGGACTGTATCATGGAAAGCAGTGACTCTGAAAAGGATATAGTTGTTGTAGTAAGATGAGGCCCTGAAACATGAACCCTTGGTATCAGAAGCCCGGTATGAGACCTAAGGCCTGAGCTAAAGTAATGGTCAAGACTTTGCTGACATAAAGCAAAGTTAAGCTGTGAGCCAGAGGCAGGCCCTGCTCACAGAAGCTGGCAAGAAAGGGCTGATGTTGCATAAAGATATGGTGTTGCATAAACATATATCTAAAGTGTATTAGATATTAGAGCCATACACAAATGGTACAAGAACATTCTTATACAATTCACATAGATAACAAGGACAAGGGCAAAAGGCTAGTATGATGGATAGAGTTGTTTTGTTTGAACCAACATGTACAAGGTGAGAGGCGGCACCTTACTGCGTAGAAGGGTGGTGCATTGTTATGTAGAGGGGTTGCACCTCAGTACGTCAGGAGTGTTATGTAATTTGTTTGTATCTGTGTATAAGAATACATCCCTGGGGCGGTGTCTCCATCTGGCCTAGAAGGCAGTGGAAAGTCCCACCACTGACTGAGCTGAGTCCATTGCCAGGCGACACATATTCGTAGTATGTCCTGTAGACTCTATAGGGAACTATTACTGTGCTTTGTTGTACAATAAACCTGGCCGACATTCCTTCGTACCTTACTAGAGTCTGTGGTCATTGGGGGTTCTCTCGGGGTCTGCTGTGTTAGCTATCTGCACAGAGCTGGGGCAGCACACAGAGGGAACACGCAGGCAGCTGACTGCTATCATCATCGAACAAGAGTAGAGCACCACACCGGTAGCTACTGACAACAGGTGTCATAGTGAACAAACTACCGAACATGAACACCCAGTGTGACCCTGTGGTAAAAAACAGGATAAATGTCAGTTTTGGATGTACAAACAGGGGAGTAGTGAGTCGGAGCAGGGAAGTGATTTTACCCCTTTATATGGCACTGTTAAGATTGATACTGGAATACTACATCCAGATCTCACGTTCACAGTTGAAAAGGATGTTGAAAAACTGGAGAAGATGCAGAAAAGAGTCCAAGAAAGTGCCGCAAGGGCTGGAGATAATACCTTACAGAGAAAGAAGTAATGAACTCTGTCGGCTGAGCTTATCCAAAAGATTGAGAGGTGACCTTATTATGATATTTAGGTACTTTCACAGGAAAAAAATACTGAGTATTTAAGGCCTTTTTAAATTAGCAGAGAGAGGCAGAACAAGAACCAATGGCCAGAAGCTGAAGCCAGACAAAGTCACATTAGAAAGTAGGCACCACTTTTTTAACATGGAGCGGGTGACTGTTCTCAGGGCACCCAAGACCGTGAGTCACCTTGTAACTCCCTGTCCCCACTGACAGTGAGTCTTTCTTGTGATAACTGGGTGGCAGCTCCTGGACATTGACAGAACTTCAGTAACTAAAGTGCTCTCCCCTGGTCTATGCCAGCCGTTCTGTCACAAGGCAGGCTAACGCTAGGTGCACCTCAATCCCCAAATCCCATTGAATCATTCCTCGGTGATATCCTGCTGCTGACACTGGCTACTCACAGAAATTCCAGATCCTCTGCCCCCGGAGGTGCAGTGTACCGCAGTTTACCAGTTTTGTCTTAAACCACTGTTCCCATAACCCCCACATAACAAACAAAGAGTATATTTATTTAAGAAGGATTGATGATTTAACTAGAAACAAGAGGGTGTGGTGGAAACAAATGGCCACAGTGGAAAACAAAATCATAAAACACAAACCTGGGTCTACACTTATCATTAATGACTTATCCTATCTAATGAAGTAGATTTCCCACAATGTTCAGTCCATTGCAGAGCTGGCTGGTTTCTCAATAACCAGGATCCAAATGTTCATGAAACATGGGGTTGTCCTCAGTGTATGGAAGAAGAGTGCTTTTCCCTATAGTCCATTATACTGAAAACAGCCTTTTGTTTCTATTCACAGGCAGAGCGAACCCCTGACTTGTTGAAGAGTTTCTAACCTAGCTTTAAGTAGTTTGGATTGTTTGGCTGTTGTCTCTGATAGTTTTCCATTGACTGAGGCAAGGGTAGACAACAGAAACTCACATTTCCCCAGAAATTATCTAAGGAGGGATGACAAACCTCCTTTTGCTTGAAGGGGTCTTCACTAAGATACATCACCTCCTGGTGATTAATTTCTACTCTAAGTCCATAAGGCAGACTTTCTATATCAATACATTATTCTTTAAATATTACCAATACATTTATCTTGCACTGATTATGAGTTTGACAAGTCATGAGCTTTCTGCAGATATCTGACTCTTCATGGAAAAATATCCTGTAAGACATATTTTTGGTATAGTGAATTTGAAAGGTCTCAGGTGAGAACTTTTTGCAAAGAACAGGAGACTCTCTGGGCCAGAGAGGGTGATTAACCACTGGAAAAAGATATTAAAGGAAATGGTGGATTCTTTGGGCTAGTCTACTCTAAAGGGTTAGTTTGAACTATCTATATTACTCAGAGCTGTGAAAAATGTCACCCTTGTGCAACACAGTTAATTCAACCTAAGCTCCGGTATAGACATCGCTAAGTTGACAGAAGAATTCTTCCATAGACCTAGCTACTGCCTCTCGGAGAGCTGAATTCACTACAGTGACAGAAGACTCCTTGACATTGGATCCTGGGAACTACAAGCCAGTCAGCCTCACCTCAGTACTTGGAAAAATCATGGAGCAGGTCCTCAAGGAATCAATTCTGAAGCACTTAGAGGAGAGGAAAGTGATCAGGAACAGTCAGCATGGATTCACCAAGGGCAAGTCATGCCTGACTAATCAAATTGCCTTCTATGATGAGATAACTGGCTCTGTGGATGAGGGGAAAGCAGTGGACGTGTTGTTCCTTGACTTTAGCAAAGCTTTTGACACGGTCTCCCACAGTGTTCTTACCAACAAGTTAAAGAAGTATGGGCTGGATGAATGGACTATAAGGTGGATAGAAAGTTGGCTAGATTGTCGGGCTCAATGGGTAGTGATCAATGGCTCCATGTCTAGTTGGCAGCTGGTATCAAGTGGAGTAACCCAAGGGTTGGTCCTGGGGCCGGTTTTGTTCAATATCTTTATAAATGATCTGGAGGATGTTGTGGATTGCACCCTCAGCAAGTTTGCAGATGACACTAAACTGGGAGGAGAGGTAGATACGCTGGAGGGTAGGGATAGGATCCAGAAGGCCCTAGACAAATTAGAGGATTGGGCCAAAAGAAATCTGATGAGGTTCAACAAGGACAAATGCAGAGTCCTGCACTTAGGACGGAAGAATCCAATGCACCGCTACAGACTAGGGACCGAATGGCTAGGCAACAGTTCTGCAGAAAAGGACCTAGGGGTGACAGTGGACGAGAAGCTGGATATGAGCCAGCAGTGTGCCCTTGTTGCCAAGAAGGCCAATGGCATTTTGGGGTGTATAAGTAGGGGTATTGCCAGCAGATCAAGGGACGTGATCGTTCCCCTCTATTCGACATTGATGAGGCCTCATCTGGAGTACTGTGTCCAGTTTTGGACCCCACACTACAAGAAGGATGTGGAAAAATTGGAAAACATCCAGCGGAGGGCAACAAAAATGATTAGGGGACTAGAACACATGACTTATGAGGAGAGGCTGAGGGAACTGGGATTTTTTAGTCTGCGAAAGAGAAGAATGAGGGGGGATTTGATAGCTGCTTTCAACTACCTGAAAGGGGGTTCCAAAGAGGATGGCTCTAGACTGTTCTCAGTGGTAGCTGATGACAGAACAAGGAGTAATGGTCTCAAGTTGCAGTGGGGAGGTTTTGGTTGGATATTAGGAAAAATCTTTTTCACTAGGAGGGTGGTGAAGCACTGGAATGCGTTACCTAGGGAGGTGGTGGAATCTCCTTCCTTAGAAGTTTTTAAGGTCAGGCTTGACAAAGCCCTGGCTGAGGTGATTTAGTTGGGGATTGGTCCTGCTTTGAGCAGGGGGTTGGACTAGATGACCTCCTGAGGTCCCTTCCAACCCTGATATTCTATGATTCTATGATTCTATGATATATAAAGGCAGAGTCCCGCAAGAAGGGTTACAGTGTTGGAATATGTGAAGAAGCTATTCTGGGGATCAGGTGAATGGAAATAAACCACTGTACCTTTGAATGAGGTTTTAAAAGACCCTAGGATACGTGAGTATGGATGAGTGGCTGCAGATCACTAGTTCATCGGCAGTAGAATTTTGAAATGTTGAAGGGACTTGTACTCCTAAATCACTTAGGGACAGATTTTTAAAGATATTTAGATGCCAAGTGAGATTTTCTAAAGCACCTAGGTACCTAAAACTTTAGGTGCCTTGGTAACTTTTGAAAATTCCACTCGGAATCTACTTACCTTTAAAAATCTGGCCTTTGAGTACTTTGTGAAATCCCATCCTGGCTGACTAGGCAAGCAAGCAAGAAAGAAATAGATAGATAGGTAGAGAGATACTGATATTGTCCTTTACAAGGTGGCTAAACTTGGCTAAACTTTTAACCGTCTGTTGAATACACTTTATTAACATGGACGGGCTTCTTCTTAATGACTGCGCTGATGATTTGCCAGGTCATAAGTGGAACAATTATGAATTCAAGACCTCTCAAGATTACGCTCACTGCCAGGCAAAATGTAAAATGTAAATGTAATGTAAAACAATAAATAGACGCAAAACATAAAAGAAACTCACCTGGTGACAACAGGAAGTGAAATGTTAATACTCGTCCTTCAGTATTCTGAAACGTTGAATGAGAGATGAAGAAACTAATTCCATCTGTTACTCTCTCTCTCTCTCTCTCTCTCTCTCTCCACCTAGTTTGTCTACGTAAGTAAATGGGAAACTCTTTTCCCTGAAAAGACATTAAGGCATTTTATTGGAAATTGATCTAAATTTTGTATATATATCTCACATCTGACCAAGGGGGCAGGTCTATCTGACACAAATGCTCCCAACCAATTCATTGGAGTATGTTTGTTTCTTTTGGGACATGGCCTCTGAACCTCATCTTTTCATCCTGTTAGTTTAATTGGAGAGAAATTACGTAAAAGCGAACAAGTAAATTGTTTTCTGCTCTAATCGGAATAGATCAGTTTTATATAAATCTTGTAGGGGAAGAATGGGTGATGGAACAGCTAGAGTATGAGAAGTTTTGTGAATTTTGCAGTTTGAACTGAAAAAACAAATTCCTACAAGATATTTGTGATAAGTTTACTTCAGATCTGTTTGTGTTCAATTTCCATGACCATGTCTATCTTAATAGATGTTCAGGACCTAGAACAAACTGACCCCAAATATGACTGGGACTCTGGATGCTATCAGGCCTAGAAATATTAAAAGAGAATGATACTGACTGGGCCAGATTGGATAATCAAAAATGTGGATAATCCTGAGAATGGGAAAGTATGAGGCTGCAGCATAGGTGCTGGAACTAGGGGTGATGGGGGAGCCGCTGTACCTCCTGGCTTGAAGTGGTTTCCATCCTGTACAGCGTTTACAGTTTGGTTCAATGGCTCTCAGCACCCCCACTATAAATATTGTTCCAGCAGCCCTGGGCTGCGGTGCCATCCAGCGGACACAGGAGATATTGCCCACTTCTGGACCTGTGTGCATTGGTTGTTCAGTTAATATGGAGAGCTGGATAATGGAGGGTCGTAAAAATGGGGTTCTGCTCTGGATCCATCAATGGTTATTAACCAAGATGGTCAAGGGATGTAAACTCATGCTTGTGATGACCTTAACCTTTCACTGCCAGAAGCCAGGAAGGAAAGACAGAGGTGGATCTCTCCACAGTAGTTCTGTTCTGTACACTTTTCCTGAAGCTCTGGAACTGGCCACTGTTGGAGACAGGATATTAGGTTACATGGACCATTGGTCTGATCCTTTATGGCAGTTTTTATGTTCTTATGTCCAGTCAGTTCTGGTGTCCGCAATTCAAGAAGGATGGTTGATAAACTGGAGAGGTTACAGAGAAGAGCCACAACAATGGTTAAAGACAGTTCTATCTTACCATCCCCTCCATAAACTTATCAAGCTCATTCTTGAAACAAGTTGTTTTTTTTTTTGCCCCCACTGCTCCCCATGGAAGGCTCTCCCAGAACTTCACTCTTCTGATGGTTAGAAACCTTTGTCTAATTTCAAGCCTAAGCTTGTGGATGGTCTGTTTATATCCATTTGTTCTTGTGTCCACATAGGTGCTTAATTTAAATAACTCCTCTCCCTCCCTGATATTTATCCCTCCTATGTGATTTATACAGAGCAATCTTATCTCCCCTCAGCCCTCATTTGGTTTGGCTAAACAAACCAAACTCTTTGAGCGTCCTCTCATAAAGTAGATTTTCCATTCCTTGGATCACCCTAGTAGCCCTCCTCTGCAACTTACCTACACTCTCATGAGCTCCCTGTGTGTCACCCTCCCATCCCCCTCTATTTCAAGGATTGCCTGCATCAACCATAGACTTTTGTCCACAATTTTGTTTGTTCCTCCTCCCCACAATCCAGGGTCCCTATTTTTTACCCCCAAGCCAGAGGTCCCATGTGATCTTCTTTTTCCCCATGAGCCCCTCATTTTCCACTACCCCCATACCATTGTCTTCTATTGTCCTCCTGTGCCAGAGGATCTATGTCCCTCCCCATTACCCTCTTATGCCTCAGGCCAAGAACACTGTATTCCCTCTTTCTTCCCCATCTCCAAATACCATGGTTATACATTCTTCCCCCCATTTCAGGGGCTCTCTCTGCCCCCATTTCCTCCTTCCCTCATACCAGGGTCCCCTAATCCCCACCCCCCACGTGATGATTCTTGGAATACACAGGACTGTGAGTCACTATGTTAGCCCCCAACACACACACACACCACCTCTAGCCAGAGGGAGACTTGTCTCTGCTTCTCTGGGTATCAGCTCCCTGCCACCATCACCAGTCAGCCACCCAAACATTCTCTTTTCTTGGCAATGCTAAGCCTCACTTTGCTTTACAAGTTAGCAGTAGGTGCACCTAGCTCCTGAGCCCCTCTGAAGCATTTCCCTGTAGTGTCCAGAGCCTTATTCACTGAACACTCATAGAAATACCCAAGGCAATAGTATACACACCGGCTTATATGATGCAACTCAGGATCAGCACCTAACTCAATATCACAGAACTGAGACATATTTATAGTGAATCATAGAATCATAGAAGATTAGGGTTGGAAGAGACCTCAGGAGGTCATCTAGTCCAACCCCCTGGTCAAAGCCGGACCAACCCCAACTAAATCATCCCAGCCAGGGCTTTGTCAAACCGGGCCTTAAAAGCCTCTAAGGATTCCACCACCTCCCTAGATCACCACCATCCTAGTGAAATAGTTTTTTCTAGTATCCAACCTAGACCTCCCGCACTCCAACTTGCGCCTGTTGCTCCTTGTTCTGACATCTGCCACCACTGAGAACAGCCAAGCTCCATCCTCTTTGGAATCCCCCTTCAGGTAGTTGAAGGCTGCTAGCAAATCCCCCCTCACTCTTCTCTTCTGTAGTTAAATAAGCCCATTTCCCTCAGCCTCTCCTCATAAGTCATGTGCCCCAGCCCCCTAATCATTTCCGTTGCCCTCCTCTGGACTCTCTCAAATTTGTCCACATCCTTTCTTTAGTGGGGGGCCCAAAACTGGACACAGTACTCCAGATGAGGCCTCACCAATGTCGAATAGAGGAGAACGATCACGTCCCTCGATCTGCTGGCAGTGCCCCTATGTATACATCCCAAAATGCCATTGGCCTTCTTGGCAACAAGGGCCCACTGCTGACTCATATCCAGCTTCTTGTCTACAGCACTGCCACTTATCCAGCTGGTCCACAACCTGTAGCAGTGCATGGGATTCTTCCCCACCGAAAACAAGGATATCTTTATTACCAAAGATTCAAGAGATAATAGGTCAGTATAATGGGGAAAAAACTTACATATGAAACAAAATCCTAACTTGCATTCTGGGTCTAAAAAAACGTTATCTCACTCAAAACACCCTTTGCAGTGTTTCAACAAAGCTTGTTTGTGATCCTGGTTTCGTGAAAGTAAACACATTGTCTGCTTGCTTCTTAGGTGCAAGAAAAAGGGGGTTTCCTCTCCATCTTCTCCTCATATCCCCAAAGATCATTGTTTGTACTCATAGACAGTGTCACCCCCTTTAATTGTTTTCCCTGTGGCCTCTTCCCTGTTGGCTTCACCTCTCTCTGTTGACTTTGTAAGTAGATGCGCAGTCATTGCATTTGCTTACAGTGCTTAATTTACATGCCGAAAGAGACAGGTGAATAAACATCTTTTGTTTGACAGAAAACCTGTTTGTCAACACAGCCTTGATACAGACTTTAAAATGTATTTTCAGTGTCTATATACACCACTCCTTACATGCTATCTGTACATACATTCCACAATGATATTAATGACCTGTGTGACCCTGACTTTCATTTAAAACCTCACTTGACATTCCTTGGTGACCCAGAATGTACATACCAGAGTCAGGAGATTCTTGCAACCCCCTTGCCAGATGGCAATGATTGGTTCTTGGGTCAGAGCCTCCTATGCTGGGGCTGCTGTGTGGCCCCCATTCATCCCTCACCCACATGCTAGAGACTTTGTTGTGAAATCAATGGGTGCTAAGCATCTAAATGCTTTTGGATACACCACTAGGTGCCTCAGTACCTTTACAAATCTGGTCCTTTGGCTCTTAAGTCCCAGATGTAGGCACTAGTGCGACCTACATACGCCATGCTCTGCTGCAACCAAACTATGTAGGTGCCTCAAATTGCTTGGTGCCTCCATTTCCACTATAAGAGCTCCCTCATTGCCTATGTTTTAGGCCTCAGGCCCCCTCAGACCCAGTGTGAGTCTCAAACAAGGTGAAGATAGGTGGGAGGGAGAACTGATGGTACCCTTTAGCCCAGGGGACTCACGAGACCCCAGTTCATTTCCCTATGTGCCTGGCAAAGTATTTGAACAGGGGTTTCCCACCTCCATGCCCAACCCTCTGGGCTGTACAGAGTCATTCACAGGCTCTCTCTGGGCCCATGGAAATTCAATCATTTGTAGACAGTGGAACATCTTCAACAGGAGCGTGAAAGGAATCCACCACAGAATATCCCAGAGAGAAGTGGCTGGGGCCCTCACCAGAGCTATGAGACACCCCTGTGCAGAGCTGTTCCCATCAGGCAGGGGGGGACTTGAACCAGGATCCACCATATCCTGGCTGAGTACTCTAGCTACTGGGCTAAAGGTCATAGGAGAGATGTCTGCCTGATCCCCTAGGAGGTATTCTGTGTGGAGTCAGGCAGGCTCTGAGCACAGCTACTGCATTGGACCCACAGATGAAATAGGCAGGGCAATCACTATCTTCAGCTGGCTGGAGGACCACCCTGCAGCTTAGGTAGAAGAAGGGCACCAGCGTGCCTGCCTGAGGCAGCAGGACACATGTCCAGAGGCAAAAATACACTCACCTAGGTAACCTGAACAGCAAACAATTAGGTGCTGAGTGAGTTTAGGCACCTACAGGGTTATGTGGCAGCTTAGCAGGGTTTTGTGGATCACAATGGTGCCTAAATCTGGGCTTTAAAGACCTAAGTCCCTTTGTGGATGTGGGCCCACGTGTTACTCCATGTGAGGTAGTCTGGCAGAATCTGGCCTTAGTCTCATAAGCTGACTCCCCCTTAAAGGGTGTAATTCACCCATACATGGCCCCTTACAACTAGCTCTTTCCTTCTTAAGCCCTTAATGCAGACCTTAGCTGCAGCTTAGTTTGTGCAAATAGTCTTCCCCAGAGTCTTGCTACTGTGGGGCAAGTTGTTCTTAGAGAGCCAAGACCCACATTCTGGGCACACACCAGATACCCCTTAATGGAGCCTTAGCCAAACTCCACCAACTTTCACACAAGCGCTTTCCTTCTGGACTCAGCCAGTCAGGAGCAGCCTGGACTCAAATCTGAGAAGAAATTCTCTCCGCGCTTCCAACCCAACAGTGAGTGACACAGGCTGGCCCCCAAACAGTGGACAGAAAGGAAGTTAGTGCCATGCTGGGTGCACCCTATGAATCACTGTCCTGACTTCAGCAGAGGCCAGCAGCTGAGAAAGGTGCAAGAGCACCTGCAATGGGACATTATGTAATGATCAGTCCCCCATAACTGCGAGTTGGTTTATGCCTTGATGAATGGTGGTTTTAAGATCTCAGTCTGGATCTAGCTGATTTTCTTTACAAAGTAACAAGAACATTATTCACAGTAGCAACTGGAATGTACTGGGGCAAGACCCTACATGTGGGTGATCCACAGGTTCAGGTTCTGGTTGATGACTTAGGAGACTTGAGCTCAAATCCCTGCTCTGCCACGGGCTTCCTATGTGACCTGGAGCAAGTCACTTAGTCTCTGTGTGCCTCAGTTCTCCATCTGTAAATTGGCATGATAGCACTTCCCTACCTCATAGGGGTGTACTGAGGAGAACTATATTAATAAGAGTGAGGAGCTCTGATTCTATGCTGAGAGGGAGGGGGGGCAGATAGTGTCTATGCTAGAAGAAAGAAGGAGAATCTAACAATCACTGTCCACTCCCCAGAACAGATTCACTGTCATAATACATACTATTCAATTGAAATAATGGGTCAGTTATTCATCTGGTATAACCAGTGCAGTGTCATTGACTTCATTGGGGCTGCAGTGATTTACGTTATCTGAGCATCTATAGATGAATCAATAAACAAAATAAGGCAAAGTGTATAGATCTTTTAAAATCTGCCATATTATGCATTGTAAATTGCTCATTCCTTCCTGATCCATCACACTGTTAGCTTGTTAAACAGGTCCCAGAGGTAACAGAACATATTTAGACTCCTCAAAAATAATTAACTCTTGCTCTTAGTGTCAGAGAATAAAAGGTATTTCTTTGCAACAGGGGAGAGGCAGTGACGTAAACAATATATTATGATTCTATATAAATTAGATCCACTCCCATGTAGTAACTGACTTTTCAGGGTAAGGAATACCTGATGTTTTTACTTACTGTATTGGTGAGACAGGGAGAAAAAGAGGGAGGGAGGAAGTGAAAGTGAGATATTACAGAAAGAGAGAGAGAGAACCAATTTGTATAACACAAGCCCTAATTTTCAGGAGTATTAAGGACCAAAGACTAGCAAGCCTAAAATATAAACAAGGTGTGTTGTACTCTCACATAGCAATGTAAAGATTATTGCACATGGGTAGCACAGCCAAGAAAGAACAAATTATGTTGCCTTTCCACTTACTTCATCAACCTTCTGATCATGTCCTAAGTTAGGTGGCCAAGCTACATGTCTATCTGATTCACCATGGCATAGACAAGGTAATCAAAACACAAATACTGGTTGATTTTATCACACTCTAGCCTTTGTTTCCATGTTTTGCAGTATGGGACTGTGATACCAAGTCTAGCAAAAACCAAAAGAAATCACAAAGAGAAGATTAACTCTTTTGGTGAGTAGACATTTTCAGAACCAAGTAATTTGGTAAATAAATTGGATGGGTTTCTCTGATGGTGTGTATCTATGCTGTTCCCTTGAACTGAGGATCTGAATAATTGGTTCTTCCTTGTATTGAATCACATGTCATGTGTCAGAATATATACTTTGCCATAACTCAGTACAAAGTGGGTGGAAAATGTTAATGTTCCAAAGTGGTTGTGCCTTACATACATTTTATATAGGCATAGATCACAAGATGCAAGGCAGTGTAGAATCAGGTCCATTTGTTTGTAGAGAAGACGCTAGAATGAGGCTGGTTTGTCCAAACCATGTCAGTTCCTTGTTCTGTTTCAGAAAACAGGAGTTCTGCTGTTGATGTCAATAGCACCATATAAATCCTGCTCCTAGAAAATCTGTATTCTAGGACAACTGAAAAGCAAGACAGAGTTACCGAATTGCCACCATTAGCATGAGTGATAATAGTTAGATCTGGCCAAAAAATGTCACTTGTTTTTCATAGGAAATTTTGCAAAACATTTTTTCTAAAGATTTGTTTCTTTTGTTTTCTGTTTTATTTATTTTTATTATTTTTAATGAAAAAACCCACAGCCTGAAAAACGTTTGGTTTTAGAAATCTGAAAACTAAATATTTTAACAAAAAAGCAACATTTTAATGGTTTTTTTAAAAAAAATTTGTATTTTAAAAGATGAAAAAAATAATTTTAGAGTTTTTGAAACTATTTATTTACTTATTTATTTTGAGGACTGTTGGATTTCCATTGAACAAAGGGAAAATTTTGAATGCAATTTTCCCCCCCCCATGAAATCAATACACGGTCACTCTAAATGAATAGCCTGCTTGTCAGAGATGAGCAGCGTCATAAGCTCCCATTGATGTCTGTTTGAATCTGGGAGGTCATATCATCTCTGAAGTTCAGGCCAGTTAGTCCGTTACCTACTTATGGCTTCCAGTGCCTAAGTGTAGCCACCCGAGTTGAAATGTTTTAGCCAACATTTTAAAATTGCTGACAATGTAGCATAATGAATTGAAAACTGCATGTGGCTGCAGGAAATGCATGTTTTAGTCTTGGTACTGCTGGGTGGCTTTGGGAAAGATTTTAAAAGCATTTAGGTGCCTAAATGCCTTCAAAAATCCAGCCTTATATCTCTCTGTGTCTTAGCTTCTTCATTTGTAAAATGGGGGTGAGGATACTGACATCCTTTTCAAAGTGCTTTGAGATCTATTGATGACAAATGCTATGTAAGTCTACCCGTGGAACTCTTTGCCAGAGGATGTTGTGAAGGCCAAGACTATAACAGGGTTAAAAAAGGAACTAGATACATCCACTATTATCCAGGATGGGCAGGCCAAGCCTGTTTGCCAGAAGTTGGGAATGGGCGACACGGGATGGATCACTTGATGATTACTGGTTCTGTTCATTCTCTCTGGGGCACTTGGCATTGTGTGGCAGTTCAATGATGAGACAGAACACAGCTTTATGCAAGCAAGCAGGCTGGTCAGCTGAGATGGGCTGTTCTGCCCCCCGCCTTCCACCTTCTCCTTTTATTATATTTCTCCCCCCTAAGCATTACACACTGCTACCACAAAAAGATACACAAAGGAATGTATGACGTTGATTAATATACTTATTTACCATCTTTTATCTACTACAATCCTGGTTCTCAGGCCTTGAGCCCAGGCTAAGAAAGCTTCCCACAGTCGCTGTCCCAACAATCAAGTTCTCATGGTTCATATCTAGCCCTTGTCCTTGTATAGAGCAATGTGTGCATTGCTTCTACAAAACAGTCAAGGTGTGCCCTGCCTGCTTCCAGGTGGAATAGCTAAACATGAACCCTTCATCCCCCCCGTTTTTTATTTAATGATATTCGGCCATATCATGGTAGCCGTCAATTTGTTTTGTCATGCTATTTAACTCCCAGACAGACAAGGACATAACTTGGGGAGCTTTCCAGGGCGAAATTTCACAAAGTCTTAACAAGGAAGGAATACATTGTACACAGCAGCAGCAAAAAATAAGCCCAATGATTACAAACACAGCATAACCGAAAAGCTGTCGCAGCCATTCTAGAGAGGGCAGCCAACCTGTAAGCCAATTCCAAAAACCCTCAAACCCCAGATCTTGGCGTATGTGTGTTGTAAGACTGGCCAATTCAGCCAGTCTAGTTTCTATGGAGCGACTATTATTAGTTAAATTAAAGCAACACATGTGCTGATACGTGGAGCAGCCTAGATGGTGTTTCAGGAGCAGAAAATCAATGGCTGCTCTGTTATCCAAGATTGCATCCCTTAATTCGTGTTGTTCTGTGTTAAGTAAGGCAATAGCCTGGGATGTTGTATTAATTGCCTTTGCTGCAAAGCATGCCAGGTTATTTAAAGTTCTGGCTGAATACATGGCAAGCGCGGGGACTGCAACAATAGAGGCAGCTAAAGCAGTATACTCAGCACGACTAAAAAGCTCAACATCTGCAATACAATCATCTGAAAGGGGTACACTTCTTCTACTACGTTTTTGACCAGCAAAAGGCAATATAAGTGTCATTCTACTAAGACAGCAAAGGGTGCCATCACTTAAATTTGCAGGAATATAATTAAAGGTGCGTGAACCGCAAGTAAAAAACCATCCTGATGGTAGGATGATATGGCCATAATTGTATGAAATATTAACAGCATGGGAACAATTTAAAAGGGGTTGAGAAATTTTTCGACAGCCCAAGGGCACCTTTGTACTAGTGCAGTTAACTACACGCGCACAGGTGACATTGTGAGCCCCGGCCGGGTACGGTGTGTGGAGGGATATAGCCGTGCGAGGCAGAGTATAGTTGGCCGGGCCCCAATTAGCCATGCTAGAGTACTGGGAAGAAAGATTCGCATAAGCAGAAAACAATGTCTTATTCTCCATCTCCTCAGGGTGATGACATACTGGAATAAGGCATGTACCTAACAAATCTCCGGCTGCTACAGAATTAGATAGACAAAAGTGGGTAACATTTGCTATGGAAGCCAATCTTTCCCATATGTTATATGTCATTCGGGCTCGTAACGGGGGAAGCGCTTCCGAGCCAACCCCTACAGGAAATAGCAGACACAAAAGGCACACAATCATCACAGAATTAGCAGTGATTTGGGCGAGAATCGCCACAAACAAAGTCTCAGGAGTCTCTGGCTGTTGATCTGCTGCCAGTCTTCGTTGGGCCGTGGCGACCAATGCTTTTACTGCTCCCCATGTCACGGGCCGGTTTGGGACACTACGCCTCCTCCATTTCCGTCCCGTCGTTGTCGACTCGGGGGGCAACGCGGTCTCCTCCAAAGTCAGCTGAAACTCTGGTATGGGATTCGACAGCCCCTGGTGCCACGCCATGTTGGTTAAGTGCCGGTCGCACACACCGAGCTGGAACCCACAACGGTCCTGCAGGGAGAGACACAGCAGCATATCCCTGACCCCAAGTGATTAGAGGTACTGGGCCCAGCCACTGTGGATCGGGCAGCTGACGGTAAAAGACACGCGGTCTTTCCAGTACCTCAGATTTGTGAAAATGCCGATCCGCAGGGGTCTGCTGATCTGCATTCAGTGTTAAATTATTTAAAGTAAACAAGAGGATATGCATTTGTTGTTGAATGTCTCCTAAGGTTCGGAGACGCAGCTCCCCTTGTTTTAATTGTTTATCTAGTATCAGTCATCTGGAGTACTGTGTCCAGTTTTGGGCCCCACACTTCAAGAAGGATGTGGATAAATTGGAGAGAGTCCAGCGAAGGGCAACAAAAATGATTAGGGGACTGGAACACATGAGTTATGAGGAGAGGCTGAGGGAGCTGGGATTGTTTAGCCTGCAGAAGAGAAGAATGAGGGGGGATTTGATAGCTGCTTTCAACTACCTGAAAGGGGGTTCCAAAGAGGATGGCTCTAGACTGTTCTCAATGGTAGCAGATGACAGAACGAGGAGTAATGGTCTCAAGTTGCAGTGGGGGACGTTTAGATTGGATATTAGGAAAAACTTTTTCACTAAGAGGGTGGTGAAACACTGGAATGCGTTACCTAGGGAGGTGGTAGAATCTCCTTCCTTAGAGGTTTTTAAGGTCAGGCTTGACAAAGCCCTGGCTGGGATGATTTAACTGGGAATTGGTCCTGCTTTGAGCAGGGGGTTGGACTAGATGACCTTCTGGGGTCCCTTCCAACCCTGATATTCTATGATTCTATGATTCTATAAGGTTTTGAGTGTGCGATTGGCACGTTCAACAATGGCTTGGCCCGTGGAATTATAAGGGATTCCGTATTTAAGACGGACGTCCCAGCAGGCACAAAAGGTGGAGAGGGCTGCAGAGCAGTAGGCTGGGGCATTATCTGTTTTAATTTGGCAGGGGCGACCCATAACAGAAAAGCAGGCCAGCAAATGGTGAATAACTTTGTTAGTGGCTTCCCCACGTTGTGGGGTTGCCCAAAGGAAGCCCGAATAAGTATCAACGGAAACATGTAAAAACGAATAGGGGCGGAATTGTGGCACATGAGTAACATCCACCTGCCACAGCTGATTTGCTGCGGTACCTCTGGGGTTAACGGCATAAGAAAAAGTAGGAGCAGCAGCAGCACAGTGGGGGCAGGAACGAACAATGGAACGTGCATGATCAGCAGGAATGTGAAACTGCCAGGCCAAAACAGAGGCAGACTGATGAAAAAAGGCATGGCTTTCAATGGGGTCAGAAAAAAGGGAATTTACCTGACCACGCAACGCGCGATCGGCGCGTGCATTGCCCTCAGTGAGTGGCCCAGGCAGAGGGATATGACTGCGAATATGAGCAACAAAGTAAGGGAAATGACGAGTGGCAATAAGATACTGCAAAGACAAAAACAGGCGAAGGAGGTCCGCATCAACCTGAGGGGTAATGAGGGCAAGGGGTAAATGATCAATTACCTGATAAACATAATGGGTATCCACAATTAAATTAAAGGGACAATCAGCAAAAAGTTGAAAGGCCAAAATAACAGCAGCCAATTCTGAACGCTGTGCAGAACGCTGAGGCAGTGTAAAACGAGAATGCCAACGAGGGGGGGTCACCCAACTAATAAGTGACTGCACCTCGGTGGGGAGAGCCATCAGTAAAAAGAGTGACAGCGGAAACAAGGAGTTGAGAGCGGCTAAGACAATGAACAATTAGGGGCACCTTTTGGGTAATGACCAACCGAGGATCTTTCGGAGGATTGTAAGAAATCTCTCCCACATAATCACAAAGAGCAACCTGCCAGGCCAAGGAGGTGTGGCACAAAGAGTCAAATTCAGTACGGGACAAGGGGAGCACAATAGCAACTAAATCAGTGCCAGTGAGTTGCACTGCACGGTGGCGGGCTTTAGGAACAAGATCAGATAGGGCATCTAAATACGGATAAATATTTCGAGGAGGGGTGGATGAAAGGTATAGCCATTCTATAATAGAGATGGCTGTGTCTGTACGGGGTACAAACAGAGCCGCAGTTGGCGTATGAGGGGTGGCAAGAAGAACCAACCATAAGGGACGGACCTCTGGGAGTCTGTCCACAAACTGCTGACTCAATGCTGCATTGATTTGTCGAATGCAGGCCGTATGCTCCTCAGTGATGGCAATAACCGCACCCGGTGCCCGGGCTCCACGCAGGAGCTCGAACAACGGCTGCAGCATTGAAGTGGGGAGACGAAAGTAGGGCCGAATCCAATTTAAATGACCCAAAATCTGTTGTAATTTAACAAGGGTTAGGGGTTGAGGTAGAATTAATTCCGGACGAACCGGAGCAGCATAGGTTTGTAAAACCTTATATCCGAGGTAGTGGTAGGGATAAGAGCGTTGGATTTTTTCTGGTGCCACTAACAGGCCATTTTGGCCAAGAATCTGAGACAAAGATTCAAGCTGTTGTGCCGTGACCCGGGGACCACTTAGCAAAATGTCATCCATGTAATGGTAGACCTTTAACGAAGGGTACCAGGCACAGAAAGGGGCAAGGGCCCGATCCACAAAAAGCTGACACAAGGTTGGACTATTTTGCATTCCCTGGGGCAAGACCTTCCACTGATACCTTTGAGAGGGTTGCTGATTATTATATTGTGGCACCGTAAATGCAAATTTTTCGCGATTTGTGGGCAAAGGGGGATCGTGAAAAAACAATCTTTTAAATCTAACACACAAAGTTGATCGGTTTGAGGAATTAAATTTGGATTTGTTAAGCCAAACTGCAAGGGGCCCATAGGTTGGATGCATTTATTTATTTCCCTTAAATCATGTAACAGCCGCCAAGCACCCGATTTTTTCTTAATAACGAACACCGGGGTGTTCCAGGGACTAGTTGAGCTCTCCAATCGCTGTGCTTGCAAATGCTGCTGCACAAGCAAATGAAGCGCTTTTAGCTTTTCTAGAGGGAGGGGCCACTGGTCAATCCATACGGGCTCTAAGGATCATAGAATCATAGAATCATAGAATCATAGAATATAAGGGTTGGAAGGGACCCCAGAAGGTCATCTAGTCCAACCCCCTGCTCAAAGCAGGACCAATTCCCAGTTAAATCATCCCAGCCAGGGCTTTGTCAAGCCTGACCTTAAAAACCTCTAAGGAAGGAGATTCTACCACCTCCCTAGGTAACGCATTCCAGTGTTTCACCACCCTCATAGTGAAAAAGTTTTTCCTAATATCCAATCTAAACCTCCCCCACTGTAACTTGAGACCATTACTCCTCGTTCTGTCATCTGCTACCATTGAGAACAGTCTAGAGCCATCCTCTTTGGAACCCCCTTTCAGGTAGTTGAAAGCAGCTATCAAATCCCCCCTCATTCTTCTCTTCTGCAGGCTAAACAATCCCAGCTCCCTCAGCCTCTCCTCATAACTCATATGTTCCAGACCCCTAATCATTTTTGTTGCCCTTCGCTGGACTCTCTCCAATTTATCCACATCCTTCTTGAAGTGTGGGGCCCAAAACTGGACACAGTACTCCAGATGAGGCCTCACCAATGTCGAATAGAGGGGAACGATCACGTCCCTCGATCTGCTCGCTATGCCCCTACTTATACATCCCAAAATGCCATTGGCCTTCTTGGCAACAAGGGCACACTGCTGACTCATATCCAGCTTCTCGTCCACTGTCACCCCTAGGTCCTTTTCCGCAGAACTGCTGCCTAGCCATTCGGTCCCTAGTCTGTAGCTGTGCATTGGGTTCTTCCGTCCTAAGTGCAGGACCCTGCACTTATCCTTATTGAACCTCATCAGATTTCTTTTGGCCCAATCCTCCAATTTGTCTAGGTCCTTCTGTATCCTATCCCTCCCCTCCAGCGTATCTACCACTCCTCCCAGTTTAGTATCATCCGCAAATTTGCTGAGAGTGCAATCCACACCATCCTCCAGATCATTTATGAAGATATTGAACAAAACCGGCCCCAGGACCGACCCTTGGGGCACTCCACTTGATACCGGCTGCCAACTAGACATGGAGCCATTGATCACTACCCGTTGAGCCCGACAATCTAGCCAGCTTTCTACCCACCTTGTAGTGCATTCATCCAGCCCATACTTCCTTGGGATTGCCATACCAAGGGTAATGCGGAGGGCACGGTGGGGGAGGGAGGTTTTTGGGCCATCAGATGTTAATATCGAGGGTGGTGTCCAACTTTGTAAGTAAATCACGGCCCCAAATATTGAGGTGGACAGGGAGTACAAAAGGGAGGATAGTAGCAAGGGTATGGCCTCCCGGTTTAGAGACTGTGACCCAAGACAAACTTTGGCACCCGGGTTTACTACCCCCGATCCCCCACAATTCTTTAGAAGGAACCGTAGGCCAACTAACCGGCCACTCCAGATCACGAATCACCGTAACGTCAGCTCCAGTGTCCACCAGCCCTGTAAAAGGAACATCATTTAAGAGAAGTGTTAACTGAGGTTTCAAGGGGCGGACTGACATTGTCAGAGCAACAAGTGGAGAAGACGCGCTGTGAGACGGCGAGTGAGACAACGTCGATCCAAAGCCCCGAGTTCGATCCTCGGCAGCTGGCACCTGATAGGGGACTAAAATCAATTGTGCAATTGACCGTCGACGCGGGAGCGACTGTGGAAAATGAGTCCACACCTGAACCTTAATAATGCCTGTGTAGTCAGCATCAATGACCCCTGGAATGACAAAAAAGCCCTGTTTCCCAGCATGCGAGCGAGGGAGAACAAGACCTACAAAGCCGGCAGGTCACCTGTGTAGGTATGGCACAGACCTCCCCTGGCAGCCGAAAGTCAGTGTCCTCCTGCATGATCAAATCAAGCCCTGCACTTCCAGCAGTCGCTGCCCTCATAGAGTCTACGGATTTTAAGGCAGAGGAGCGGTTGTCTGAGTGGGAAACACCCCCGTTTGGCCCTGGGTTCGGGGGGGACCCGTCGCGCGGTTTCCCGACCCGCTACGACACTGATTAGCCCAGTGATAACCTTTCCCACACTTGGGGCACTTCTTGGAGGGTTGGGCTGGTGCCTTAGATGAGCGGCACTCCCGCTGAAAATGACCCTCCTTACCACAGCGGTAACAACGCTTCCCCTCCTTCCCGGTTTTTCTCAGGGCAGCAGCCAGAACTCCAGCCTTGTGGGCTTGTGTGCCGATGTTCTGGCACGCCCGCAGCATGTCTGAGAGCTCTAAAATACCAGAGGCTTGCGCTGCCTGGAGAGCACGGCGGCAATCCTCGTTTGCATTTTCAACTGCCAATTTTAACAGGAGCTCGTGAGCTGCCTCAGTGTTATCCACCTGTCGGAGGATAGCCTCATGCAATCTGTTGGTAAAATCCAAAAAGGACTCTGAGGCACCCTGACGGATACTGACAAAGCTTTTGGTAGGCTTGCCTGAATCCGGGACCTTCTTGAAAGCATGCTGGGCACAGGTGGAAATAATGGGGAAGACGGCCTGAGGGAGTTGAGACTGCATCTCAATAGTAGCAAATGGGCCCTCCCCTGCCAAATGCTCATAAATGATACCGTGCTCTCTATGTACCTGAGCTTGGCGTTCTGCCATCTGCCGATACTCACTAATCCAAATAACATACTGACTGGGTGATAACATCATGCGCAGCAGCGTTTTCCAATCCTCAGGGATTAGGGAGTACCCAGTACCTATCCCCTCAATGAGACCACGCACTTAGGTGCTAGTCAGGCCAAACTCACGAATTGCTTTCTTTACCTCTCTAACCACCGAGTATGGCAAAGTGGTCCAGGTGCCCACGGGGTTGCCCTGGTCATCATTCTGCCAGGTCACCGGGCAAACTGAGACCAGATCAGCCAGCTCCTCCGCTGTAAGATCTGATCGAGCTTTCACTGCGTGAACCATTTGTTGCACCAGCGAAAGCTTCTGAGCAGATGCAGATGACCCTCCGGGGGGGCCCGGAGCATGGGGCCCCACGGACGGAGGGTGATCACACACCGGCTCCAGTGGGGAAGGCAAGGGAGGCGGTGGTAATGAAGACACTGGGGGCAAAGCAGGGAGAGGGGGGGCTGTGGGTACGGGAGAGGGTCTTTCCGAAGCGACACGCTGGGTTGCATCGGTAGAAGGGGGGAGAGCTGCAATGGGGATGGCTACAGGAGCTGACGGGCGTGGCGAGATCACCAGCCTCATGAGAGAGGTCCTATCCAAGGCGACACGCAGTATCGCGTCGCGACAGAGGTGCCAGGCATGTAAAGCCTGCACGGGCGCCCGAGGCTCTTCGTGCAATGTCTGGCCCAATTGCTCCCAGTCAGCTAGCTTAAGGCTTCCGGCTTCAGGGTACCACGGGCACTGGGCACGCACGTCCTGTAGCAGGAGAGTAAGTGCTCGAGCGGGGCAGTCATGCTGAGCCTTACGCAGCAAATACTGCAGCTCATTGCGGTGTTGCACTTGCAAAGCAGAGAGGGAGCTTCCCATACTTACCACAATGAAAAATACTCACCGGGATCCACGAAGCGGATGAGTGACGCATCTGAAACCCTTGCCGGGCGAGGTGAGTGCTGAGGGCCCCACTTTGGGTGCCAGTTGTGGCAGTTCAATAATGAGACAGAACACAGCTTTATGCAAGCAAGCAGGCTGGTCAGCTGAGATGGGCTGTTCTGCCCCCCGCCTTCCACCTTCTCCTTTTATTATATTTCTCCCCCCTAAGCATTACACACTGCTACCGCAAAAAGATACACAAAGGAATGTATGACGTTGATTAATATACTTATTTACCATCTTTTATCTACTACAATCCTGGTTCTCAGGCCTTGAGCCCAGGCTAAGAAAGCTTCCCACAGTCGCTGTCCCAACAATCAAGTTCTCATGGTTCATATCTAGCCCTTGTCCTTGGATAGAGCAATGTGTGCATTGCTTCTACAAAACAGTCAGGGTGTGCCCTGCCTGCTTCCAGATGGAATAGCTAAACATGAACCCTTCAGCATTGGCACTGTTGGAAGACAGGATATTGGGCTAGATGGACCTTTGGTCTGACCCAATATGGCCATTCTTATGTTCTTATAAGAACTAGGTATTAATGTTCTATTTGTGCAGTCTCATCTGTACTGACTTAAAGACTATTCAAAAGGGAATAGCACTGTTCTGAACAACTTACTGTACATTGTTTCAAGATGAAAGATGGAATGTTCAGTTGGGAATCATGGGGAAGACAACGGTTGTAATAGGAAGAAGACATTTTTTCTTTTGTTTGTAATGTTTGTATGTATATTGAGGCTTTCATGAGCAATCAGTTAAACAGAAATAGAGTGTTACGGGGCACTGGTCACACAAGTAAAGGTTTTGGCCCACATCCTGCAGTCAGGTCCAGGAATGGCACCTATGCAGAACCCCACTTACTTCACTGGGGCTCAACATGGACTCTATTCCATGATCTGGACTTTGAAGTGCTGTTCTATTTTGAAATGTGTTGTAAGAATGACATTATTATTTCAATCCCCTCCTTCAGTAGAATCCGGAGTAACATCTGTTGAGGTTACAGCCAAAATATGGGATCGAGAGCCAATAAAACTAGGGGAGTTTGTGACAGATTCTGTTCCTTCTTGTGCATCATCAACCAACTTGCCCAGTAAATTGTATTAAGATCATCGTAGAATCAGTGGTTTTGTACAGATTTGACAGAAGGCAGGAGTGCAAACAATGGGGTCAAATAGGTGTCAGAATTTAGCCTGCTGAACCTATATTGCTGATGGCAGATTTGGATGCCTCAGATTGAAGTCACCTTAATGAGGTCTGGTTTTATACAGCAAGTGCTCAGCAATTTCAGAAAATAAACCCCCTTTAAGTGATCCCAAGTCAACCACCCAAAAAATGAGAAAATCAAATGCACCACCCTGTCAAGGTTCCTTCCCCACTCTGAACTCTAGGGTACAGATGTGGGGACCTGCATGAAAACCTCCTAAGCTTACTTTTACCAGCTTAGGTTAAAACTTCCTCAAGGTACAAACTATTTTCCTTTTTCCCTTGGACTTTATTGCTGCCACCACAAAGCATCTAACAGATATATAACCAGGAAAGAGCCCACTTGGAAACGTCTTCCCCCCAAAATCCTCCCCAAACCCTACACCCCCTTTCCTGGGGAAGACTTGATAAAAATCCTCACCAATTTACATAGGTGAACACAGACCCTTGGATCTTAAGAACAAGGAAAAAGCAATCAGGTTCTTAAAAGAAGAATGTTAATAGAAGAAAAAGTAAAAGAATCACCTCTGTAAAATCAGGATGGTAAATACCTTACCGGGTAATTAGATTCAAAACATAGAGAATCCCTCTAGGCAAAACCTTAAGTTACAAAAAGACACAAAAACAGGAATATCCATTCCATTCAGCACAGCTTAACTTCTCAGTCATTTAAACAAACAGAATCTAATGTATATCTAGCTAGATTGCTTACTAAGTTCTAAGACTCCATTCCTTTATGTTCCCGGCAAATGCATGACACACACAGACAGAGAGAGACTTTTTTTCTCCCTTCCTCCAGCTTTTGAAAGTATCTTGTCTCCTCATTGGTCATTTTGGTCAGGTGCCAGTGAGGTTATCCTAGCTTCTTACCCCTTTACAGGTGAAAGGGTTTGTCCTCTGGCCAGGAGGGATTTTAAAGGTGTTTACCCTTTCCTTTATATTTATGACAAACCCACTTTGGCAAACCTTGGCCTGTAACATTATGCTAGACTGAGAGAATACATCCTGATTTCCACATCACATATTTAACATCGGAGCTGGAAACTAGTGAAAAACATCTTTGATTTGCAAACCTGTCACAAATGAGTCATAATTCACCACTGATGTGATCCATTTTTTTACTGGGATAATACTCCTGAAGTCTTTGTACTTATGCTGGCATAGAGATATAGCAACACATGAGTGAATTGCACCCATCTATGGAAATCATTGACAGACAACAGACAGACATTTGTTATGCTATTCTTATGAAGTTATCTGACCAAATACAACCACACTGATCAGAAGATTATTTGCAAATGGTCTTTTAATATTTCCTTAATATTTTTGCAGTTTCAACATATTTAGTTATGGAATGGATGATATAAGATCTGGTTTACAAAATGGGTTGTGCAAGAGGTGTCCACAAGAGGATCTTGGTTTTATGGGTCACAGAATGAGAAGGTGTTGATGCCTTTGTAATTAAAGAAAATACTAATGTAAACCCTAATGTAATAGGATAAACCCTATTTTCATGTCACTTGGTGTGTGGAATTAGAATTTGGACATCTAAATCCACTTGGTGCCTTTGAAAATCTCACTTGGATATTCTCTTTCTCTCGTGGAATTTTCAAATACTGTTATTATATTGGATAATTTCATTTATTTTTCTCTTTTTACAGGTCACTATCTGTGAATGGAAATCCAAACCAATGTGACTGAGTTTATTCTCATGGGATTTTCTCATGACCCACACCTCCAAATTTTCCTCTTCTTGGTGTTTTTCGTTATTTACCTAATTACCCTAGTGGGAAACATGGTGATTATGCTGGTAATAAGGGTAGATCCTCACCTCCACTCTCCCATGCACTTCTTCCTGTCTCATTTGTCCTTTGTCGATATCTGCTATTCCTCAGTGGTTGTCCCTAAGATGTTGGTGAATTTCCTAGCAAAGCACAAAATCATTTCTGTCAATGGTTGCCTTGCCCAGATGTTCTTCATCCTGCTCTTAGCTGTTACTGAAATTTTCATACTCTCAGCAATGGCTTATGACCGATACGCTGCCGTATGTCACCCATTGCATTATGTGGTGACCATGAACAAACGAGTCTGCAGCCAGTTGGTGGGTTGTTCATGGACAATGGGGCTCTTGTATTCACTGGTCAACACTGTCCTTGTGTTAAAGTTACACTTTTGTGGGCCCAATGAAATCAGCCATTTCAGCTGTGAGCTCCCTCCACTATTACAGCTGTCTTGTACTGGGACCTTCACCAATAAAATAGCTCTTCTTTCTTCTGCTGTGATACTTGGTTTCAGCTCCTTCCTCCTCACCCTGGTCTCCTATGTGTTCATCATCTCCACCATCCTGAGGATACACTCTGCAAAGGGCCGTCATAAGGCCTTCTCCACCTGCAGCTCCCACCTTATTGTGGTGGGTTTATTGTACATGACAGCTATTTTCCAGTACATGAAACCCAGCTCAATCACTTCACTTGTTTTAGATGAGTTGTTCTCTATCCAGTACAGCATCTTGACCCCCATGTTAAACCCCATCATTTACAGCCTGAAAAACAAGGAAGTGAAAATAGCCCTGAGGAAAATAGTAGAAAAAAACACAGTTTGTCTTATTTAATGTTTGTCTAAGAATACTATCACCACCATCTTCCTTGTTCACCTCCTCAACCTATTCGACAGCACCTGCTGCCACTCTCTTAGGTTTCCAGTTGTTTAGGATAGTGTCTGTATGTTTGTACAGCATCCAACACGAGTTCCTGAACACTGGTAAGAAAACTCAGTAGGGTTGGTCAAAATTTTTTACTCAATGTTTTTTTCAGTACATAATGGTCAATCCTGGCTCTTTTTCAAATAGACAACATAAATATCTATTGAATATTTTTACTTTTTTTACATCATCATCAGTTTTATCCTCTCCATTTAGTAACAGGCCTGTGCCATTGTTATGATTTCTTTTTTTTTCAGATCCTCTTGAAAATGTCCTTCTTGTTTTCCTTAGCCCTGCCATTGATGGATTTTTCCCTGATGTCTTTAGCTTCCATTATCAATGTTTTACACTTCATAGCTTCTTATATATATTCATCACTATCTACTTTCTCTTTTTTTTCCATTCGTTATACTTTTGTTTCTATTTTCACTGCTACTTTAACTCCCCCCCTTCACCAGGATGGGCTCTTAACCAACATTTTCTTCTCTCAGAAATGCGGAATGGTGGCTTTTGGGCAACCTAGTAAATCTTTTTTTAAACAACTCCTAGTTCTAAATAACCTTTTTTCTGTCTGAATTTTTTATTCCAATACATTTTGCTCAGATTTTTCCTCAGATTTGTTTAATTAGCTCTTTTAAAGCACCAGGTGTGTGTGTGTATCAATATAAATATATTATTGGCTGTGACCATCCTCTGTTTGCCCATAAGAAATGTAGTCAGGTCATTTTCAGTGGTCTGTAGGTAAGCACCAACTTCAGGCCATTTATGCAGGAAGCATGCACATTTTTGTTCCTTTGGTCATTAAATCTATGAAATCCCGAGATGACATTTTAGGGATGGTAATGGGGAGGGGAAAGAGTTTTTGTGAAAATCAACAGCCTCTTTTTATTTTTATATACACAAGTTTTCTCTGAAGTAGCTATGAGACAATAAGATTGGAACTCCACAGCGTCACTTGCAGAAAGTCACTTCTCACAGAACTAAACATTGACGAATCATTATTAGAGGCTTCCTGAGTTATGTGTGGTATGATGACTGGAACTGAAGAAAAGAACAGAATTATCCATAGCTAAACAACAAAGTAAAAGAATCAGTGAGAGGCAAAAATGCATCCTTTAAAAAGTGGAAGTTAAATCCTAGTTAGGAAAATAGAAAGCAGCATAAACTCTGGCAAATAAAGTGTAAAAATATGATTAGGAAGGCCAAAAAAGAATTTGAAGAAGAACTAGACAAAGACTCAAAAAGTAATAGCAATTGTTTTTAAGTACATCAGAAGCAGGAAGCCTGCTAAACAACCAGTGGGCCCACTGGACGTTCGAGATTCTAAAGGAGCACTGAAGGATGAGAAGGCCATTGCTGAGAAACTAAATTAATTCTTTGCATCGGTCTTCACGGCAGAGGATGTGAGGCAGATTCCCAAATCTGAGCCATTCTTTTTAGGTGACATATCTGTGGAAGAAAAATCTAATGGGCCTAAACTAATAGGCCTAAAACTTTGGTCAAGCTAACTGTGTGTATAAAGCATACAAAGAGGATGAGAAAAATTTCCATTAAGAGGCAGATAGCAACAGCTCAGCTTAAAAATGTAACCACAACCGCTAGAAGTTAGAAAAGACTGTTAACCACAAAGGAAGCACCTGTTAATAACAGGTAAAAATTTGTTTTGCTGTACTCCTGTCATAAATATAAAGGGAAGGGTAACCACCTTTCTGTATACAGAACAATAAAATCCCTCCTGGCCAGAGGCAAAACACTTTCACCTGTAAAGGGTTAAGAAGCTAAGATAACCTCGCTGGCACCTGACCAAAATGACCAATGTGGAGACAAGTTACTTTCAAAGTTGGAGGGGGTGGGGAACAAAGGGTCTGTCTGTCTGTGTGATGCTTTTGCCGGGACCAGGTCAGGAATGCTCTTCAGAACTTCTCTGAAGTGAGCTGTAGCTCACGAAAGCTCATGCTCAAATAAATTGGTTAGTCTCTAAGATGCCACAAGTACTCCTTTTCTTTTAGCTAGAAAAGCGTTAGATTTCCTTTTGTTTAAATGGCTGGTAAATAAACTCTGCTGAATGGAATGTATATTCCTGTTTTTGTGTCTTTTTGTAAGACTCATTGCCAGGGGATGTTGTGAAGGCCAAAAGTATAAACTGGTTCAAAAAGAAATTAGATAAGTTCATGGAGTATAGGTCCATCAATGGCTATTAGTCAAGATGGTCAGGGATTCAACCCCATACTCTGGGTGCCTCTAAACCTCTGACTGCCAGAAGCCTGGACGGGTGACAGGGGATGGATCACTGAACAATTGCCTTTCTCTGTTTATTTCCTCTGAAGCGTCTGGCACCAGCCACTGTTGGAAGACAGGACACTTGGCTGTATGGACAAATGGTCTGACCCACTATGGCCATTGTTATGTTCTGGGAATGTTTTAAATCACTGCTTTGGATTTTATTCATCTACGCATCATGCCACAAATACAGCTTTCAGATGCATTTGAAAGAATTGCTGATTTGTGTGAGGGTTACAGTTACATTAAAGAGTTCTGTATCATTGAAAGCAGTGAAGTGCAAAACATGTTTTTACAGTCCTGGTCAGGAAATCCTGCTAGGTCATGGAGCAATTTAAACACTCACACACATGCAACTTGCAATGATATATGGCACAGATCTATTAATTGCATTATCCAATAGCATATCTTGTATTTCTCCAAGTCTAAACAAGGGATGTAATGTGTGACAAAGCCACAAAATGAGGGGGAGAATATCAATTATGCAGGAAACCTAAAATGATACATCATTTCTTCCTTCATTGTGGGAAAACTTAAAATGATCTCGTGGGTAATGCATTAGGTTGGCTTTCAGAAGAGATCAATCCAATTCCCTGCTCCTTCACTGTGGGGGCTTGGGGCAAGTAACTTCATATTTTATCTGCCTCCATTTCTTGTCTGTAACAAGGCTGCATACTGTCTTACCTAGAATGACATAAACAAATTAGAGGGGGTTCCAAGAAGGGCCCTGAATCATCATCTGTGTTCAGGGAGGTCCTGCTGAAGCTGAAGCAGGAGACATTGAAATTCTAGCCACTTTTGTGGTGGGCACAATGGAGACACATTGTATGCATGGGCAGGGGGGTATTAGATTGTCAGGTGCTCCTTTATTACCCTGCATGAGCTACCCATAGAATGGATTCCAGTGAAGATGGGATTACAGCGTCCATGGAGACAATGCAGAAGGCCAACAAGAGGGATGGCAGAGTAAGGGAATGGGTGGAACCTATATTACACTCTCCCCCTCACTCCCACACACACAGCCACCAAAATGCTAAACAGCAGAGATAAACTGGTTTGGAGGGTAAGTAATCTGGGAGAGCCACAGAGATGGTGCTGTCAGGAAGCATGAAGGGAACTAGATGCCAGAATGGGACTCTCTAGGTCACAGTAAGTCCCTGATCTGCTTCTGGAACAGCACAGGTAACATCAGGCTTTTGAAAGGAGGTTAAGAGTATTAGAATTATAGATATGTAAGGCTGAAAGGAATACCTAGGCCATCCCTTTGTCCAACCTGTTCTTAGAAACCTCCAGTGATGGGAATCCCACAACCTCTCTTGGAAGCCTCTTCCAGAGCTTAACTACCCTGAGAGTTAAGAAAGTTTTTCCTAACTTCTAACCTAAATCTCTTTTGCTGCTGATTAAGCCTGCTTCCTCTTGTCCTACCTTCAATGGATATGAAGAACATGTGTTCACCATCTTCTTCAATAACAGCCCTCAACATATTTAAAGACTGTTTTCAGACACCCCCACCCCGCAAAGTCTTTCTTTTCTCAAGACTAAACATGACCAGATTTTTAAACCTTTCCTCATGAGACAGGCTTTCTAAAACTTTTATTTTTTCATTTTTGTTGCTCTTCTCTGAACCCTCTCCAATTTATCCACATTGTTTCTGAAATGTGGTGCCCAGAATTGGACACAGTACTCCAGCTGGGGTCTCACTAGTGCTGAGTCAAGTAGAACAATTACCTCCAAGGTCTAACATATGCCTCTCATGTTAATAAACCCCAGAATGATATTAGCCTTTTTTTTTTTGTAAATGCATCACATTGCTGACTCGTATTCAATTTGTGATCCACTATAACCCCCAGATTCTTTTCAGCAGTATCATCACTTAGCTAGTTTTCCCAATTTTGAGGTTGTGCATTTGAATTTTCCTTTCTAAGTGTTGTACATAAGAACATAAGACTGTCCATACTGTGTTAGACCAAAGGTCCATGCAGCCCAGCATCCTGTCTGCTGACAGCGACCAATACCAGGTGCCCCAGAGGAAGTGAACCTAACAGGTAATGATCAAGTGATCTCTCTCCTGCCATCCATCTCTACCTTCTGACAAACAGAGGCTAGGGACAATTCCTTACCCATCCTGGCTATTAGCCATTAATGGACTTAACCTCCATGAATTTATCTAGTTCTCCTTTAAACCCTGTTATAGTCCTAGCCTTCACAACTTCAAATTTCCAAATGCAATTTATTGTGGATAAATGTAAAGTAATGCACATTGGAAAAAATAACCCCAACTATACATACAATATGATGGGGCTAATTTAGCTACAACTAATCAGGAAAGAGATCTTGGCGTCATCGTGGATAGTTCTCTGAAGATGTCCACAGAGTGTGCAGCGGCACTCAAAAAAGCAAACAGGATGTTGGGAATCATTAAAAAAGGGATAGAGAATAAGACGGAGAATATCTTATTGCCCTTATATAAATCCATGGTACGCCCACATCTTGAATACTGCGTACAGATGTGGTCTCCTCATCTCAAAAAAGATATACTGGCATTAGAAAAGGTTCAGAGAAGGACAACTAAAATGATTAGGGGTTTGGAACGGGTCCCATACGAGGAGAGATTAAAGAGGCTTGGACTTTTCAGCTTGGAAAAGAGGAGACTAAGGGGGGATATGATAGAGGTCTATAAAATCATGAGTGGTGTGGAGAAAGTGAATAAGGAAAAGTTGTTTACTTGTTCCCATAATATAAGAACTAGGGGCCACCAAATGAAATTAATGGGCAGCAGGTTTAAAACAAATACAAGGAAATTCTTCCTTATCCTTCCTTATCCTTCTTATGTTTTCTTATGTTAAAAACTGCATTATGCCAAACATCCTTATAACTCTGTTATCCTCTACATGCTTACAAATTGAGTGTTTAAAATTTTCTTCCAGTAGCTTTCCAAATATCAAAGTTAGGATGACTGGTCTATAATTCCCCAGACCCTCTTTGATCCCAGTTTTAAAGATAGATACTCTGTTTGTCCTTCTCTCGTCCTCTGGGTTCTCGTGTGCACTCCACGAGCTTCTAAAAGATAATCATTAAAGTTTCTGAAAAAAGAAAAGGAGTACTTGTGGCACCTTAGAGACTAACCAATTTATTTGAGCATAAGCTTTCATAGAATCATAGAATCATAGAATATAAGGGTTGGAAGGGACCCCAGAAGGTCATCTAGTCCAACCCCCTGCTCGAAGCAGGACCAATTCCCAGTTAAATCATCCCAGCCAGGGCTTTGTCAAGCCTGACCTTAAAAACCTCTAAGGAAGGAGATTCTACCACCTCCCTAGGTAATGCATTCCAGTGTTTCACCACCCTCTTAGTGAAAAAGTTTTTCCTAATATCCAATCTAAACCTCCCCCACTGCAGCTTGAGACCATTACTCCTCGTTCTGTCATCTGCTACCATTGAGAACAGTCTAGAGCCATCCTCTTTGGAACCCCCTTTCAGGTAGTTGAAAGCAGCTATCAAATCCCCCCTCATTCTTCTCTTCTGCAGGCTAAACAATCCCAGCTCCCTCAGCCTCTCCTCATAACTCATGTGTTCCAGACCCCTAATCATTTTTGTTGCCCTTCGCTGGACTCTCTCCAATTTATCCACATCCTTCTTGAAGTGTGGGGCCCAAAACTGGACACAGTACTCCAGATGAGGCCTCACCAATGTCGAATAGAGGGGAACGATCACGTCCCTCGATCTGCTCGCTATGCCCCTACTTATACATCCCAAAATGCCATTGGCCTTCTTGGCAACAAGGGCACACTGCTGACTCATATCCAGCTTCTCGTCCACTGTCACCCCTAGGTCCTTTTCCGCAGAACTGCTGCCTAGCCATTCGGTCCCTAGTCTGTAGCTGTGCATTGGGTTCTTCCGTCCTAAGTGCAGGACCCTGCACTTATCCTTATTGAACCTCATCAGATTTCTTTTGGCCCAATCCTCCAATTTGTCTAGGTCCTTCTGTATCCTATCCCTCCCCTCCAGCATATCTACCACTCCTCCCAGTTTGGTATCATCCGCAAATTTGCTGAGAGTGCAATCCACACCATCCTCCAGATCATTTATGAAGATATTGAACAAAACCGGCCTCAGGACCGACCCTTGGGGTCGGTCATTTTTTCATGAGCTACAGCTCACTTCATCGGATGCATACTGTGGAAAATACAGAAGATGTTTTTGTACACACAAACCATGAAAAAATGGGTGTTTATCACTACAAAAGGTTTTCTCCCCCCCCCCCCCCCGCACCCCTCACCCTACTCTTCTGCTGGTAATAGCTTATCTAAAGTGATCACTCTCCTTACAATGTGTATGATAATCAAGGTGGGCCATTTCCAGCACAAATCCAGGTTTTCTCCCCCCCACACCCTCCCCCACACAAACCCACTCTCCTGTTGGTAATAGCATATCTAAAGTGATCACTCTCCTTACAATGTGTATGATAATCAAGGTGGGCCATTTCCAGCACAAATCCAGGGTTTAACAAGAACGTCTGAGGAACAGTGGGGGGTTGGGGGAAGGAATAAGCAAGGGGAAATAGGTTACTTTTTATAATGACTCAACCATTCCCAGTCGCTATTCAAGCCTAAATTAATTGTATCCAACTTGCAGATTCATTCCAATTCAGCAGTCTCTCGTTGGAGTCTGTTTTCGAATTTTTTTTGTTGAAGGATAGTCACTTTGAGATCGGAAATCGAGTGACCAGAGAGATTGAAGTGTTCTCCTATTGGTTTTTGAATGTTATAATTCTTGACATCTGATTTGTGTCCATTTAGTCTTTTACGTAGAGACTGTCCAGTTTGCCCAATGTACATGGCAGAAGGGCATTGCTGGCACATGATGGCATATATCACATTGGTGGATGTGCAGGTGAACAAGCCTTTGATAGTGTGGCTGATGTTATTAGGTCCTGTGATGGTGTCCCCTGAATAGATCTGTGGGCACAGTTGGCAACGGGCTTTGTTGCAAGGATAGGTTCCTGGGTTAGTGGTTCTGTTGTGTGGTATGTGGTTGCTGGTGAGTATTCGCTTCAGGTTGGGGGGCTGTCTGTAAGCAAGGACTGGCCTGTCTCCCAAGATTTGTGAGAGTGTTGGGTCATCCTTCAGGATAGGTTGTAGATCCTTGATGATGCGTTGGAGAGGTTTTAGTTGGGGGCTGAAGGTGACGGCTAGTGGCGTTCTGTTCTTTTGTTTGTTGGGCCTGTCCTGTAGTAGGTGACTTCTGGGTACTCTTCTGGCTCTGTCAATCTGTTTCTTCACTTCAGCAGGTGGGTACTGTAGTTGTAAGAATGCTTGATAGAGATCTTGTTAGTGTTTGTCTCTGTCTGAGGGGTTGGAGCAAATGCGGTTGTATCGTAGAGCTTGGCTGTAGACAATGGATCGTGTGGTGTGGTCTGGATGAAAGCTGGAGGCATGTAGATAGGAATAGCGGTCAGTAGGTTTCTGGTATAGGGTGCTGTTTATGTGACCATCACTTATTAGCAACGTAGTATCCAGGAAGTGGATCTCTTGTGTGGACTGGTCCAGGCTGAGGTTGATGGTGGGATGGAAATTGTTGAAATCATGGTGGAATTCCTCAAGGGCTTCTTTTCCATGGGTCCAGATGATGAAGATGTCATCAATGTAGCGCAAGTAGAGTAGGGGCATTAGGGGATGAGACCTGAGGAAGCGTTGTTCTAAGTCAACCATAAAAATGTTGGCATACTGTGGGGCCTGTGAGGACAGCTGGGGTTCTGGGCAGCCTTTGGAGCTTAGGGGCATGGGAACTCTGTGCGCCAGGGAGTGGCTAGTGCTGAGAAAAGGGGCTCTCGGGGACAGTGGGAGCTGTTGAAGTCCACAAGCTGGAGAGTGAGGAGCTCTGGGAGCCAGGCAGCCCTGGGAGTGAGACGTTTCAGAGCCCTGACTTCCCAGCAGCCCACAGGTGGAGAAGGCCCCAGGGACACTGGGAGGCTGGATGACTGGATGGCTGGTCAAACAGGCAGAGTGAGTCCTAAGATGAGTCCATGGAGCTGGGCATTCCAGGGAGCTGACGGCCCAGCCAGCCAGCCAGGGAATGGGGACCCCTGAGAGTTGGCGCTGCCTAGGGGCCCAGAGATATGGAATTCCTGAGTGCATTGCACCTGGGAATCAGGGAGCCATCCAGTTGGGCTGTTAGGGAGCTGAGGAGACTGGTAAGCATACCAGCCAGGGAATGAGGCACACTGGGACCTGCAAAGCCTGGGGACCTTGGGATCCTGGGGAGCACATTCTCCCTGGCATTCTGCCAATCAGATAGCTGGGATGCCAGTGTTCCCAGGGAGCCAGCCTGAGGGGAAAGTGGAGGCCTAGGGCCAGGTTTCCTGGATCCCTGGCTGCCCACCTGACCAGTAGTCTGAGTCCATGGACCATTTCCATTTCTTGGATGAAAAATCAAAATTTTCTGACAAAATCAAATTCCCCCCCTTTTTCAGACACTGCATTTTCTGTGGAAATGTCTTTCCATCACAACCTCCTGACTGACTGTAATCAGCAAGGAAACAGTTACCTGTGGCAACATCTACATCACTCTGTTATGTCAGGGTGTGGCTAAACTGTGGATCACACTTTTCTTCCACAGTTAATGCCAAAAACCCAGAACCAACTCTCCTTACAGATCTGGGAGAAGAATCCAGGAGTCCTGATACCCTTTTATTCCTTGCACTAATCACTAGATCCCACTTCTCTCTCTGAGTCAGGAATTGATTCCAAGAGTCTTGATCCCCCTCCTGCCTCCCAATCTAACCACTAGACCTATTCCTCATTCCTATTCCAGAGAGAGAAATTGACCCTGATGCTCAGTTACCTGCTCTAAACATATGATCTCTTTAGGGCAGGGGTGGGCAAACCTTTTGGCCTGAGGGCCTCATCTGGGTATGGAAATTGTATGGTGGGTCATGAATGCTCACAAAATTAACAATTCAGAGATATTCAAATAAATTCTATTTAATAAAGATACATTTTAGTGGAAATAAACATAAAACCTTACTTACTATTATAAATATACCATCATAACAACGTATTACAATAATTAAACCAAACTTAACCCCTTTCCATGCTCTCTCTGATTAATGTGAACAATGCAGCTGGTCACCCTTTTTTACAATGGCATCAAAGTCCGGTGTCATTCTCGTTGTGGAAATCCACAATACCGAGCTGAGATGCTGGTCAGTTAACTGCGATCTGTAGCGAGATTTGTTGTAATTCAGCAGGGAAAATGTTTGTTCGTGCACACAGGTAGACCTGGACAAAACAAAGACTTTCTGTGCCACCTTGAGGATATTTGGGAACTTTGTTTCTCTCAAGGAGGCATAAAACTCATCCAGTTTTTCTGAATTGTACTTTTCCTTTATGGTGGAATTGCACTGGAGATCAATGAGCTCCAGTTGTAATTCTTGTGGGGCTTTCTTGTCGTCAAATGACAGTGGGCATGACACAAGCTCCAGTGTCTTCTTGATCTTCTCAAAGTCAGCGAATCAATTAGAAAATTCTATGTGCAAGTCACTCAAACATTTTGCTGTACTTTTCTCTCTGCTCTGGTGACACTTCCGAGTATTTCAGTGTTGGAAAGTGAGTGAACACTTTGTCCTTAATTTGTTTTGAAAACAAGACCAACTTGGCTTTGAAAGCTGTCACACAAGAATATAATTTGTGTACAAACACTTTGTTTCCTTGCAGGTTTACATTAAGTTCATTTAAATGTGCCAAGATATCCACACCAAAAGTGAGGTCACACACCCATTTTGAATTCTTTAATTCAGGGAAATCATTTTGTTTCCCCTGCATCTCCAGAAAAGCGAAAATTTCATCTGTGAGCTCCCACACTCGCTGCAATACCTTTCCTAGGCTGAGCCAGTGAACGTTTGTATGATAAAGTAAGTCCTGGCGTTCGGCATCAGTGTCTTCAAGAAGGGAAATGAACTGCAGATGATTAAGTCCCCTCGCTCTTATGTAGTTCACTATTTTCACTACTGTGTGAACAACATGATCAATGTCCAGGATATTTTTCCAGAGGGCCTCCTGATATATAATACAATGCAGAAAAATCACTTCTTTATCAGGGTCATCTTCTTTTACTTTGTCCTGAATTCTTTTTAAAAGTCCTACTTTTTTCCCAGTTAAATTTGGTGATCCATTTGTGGTTACATTTGCCAGTTTACTCCAGGGAAGCTTCAGATGTTCAAGGCACCCAGACACCCTCTCGTATAAGTTCGATCCCTTAGTTGTGACTTTCATTGATTCCACTGATAAAAATTCCTCTGTGATTTCAAATTTGTCATCAATTCCTCTGACAAAAATCAGTAACTGTGCTAGGTTTCAGAGTGGTAGCGATGTTATAACTGTGTTGTGTCCTTAATGTCAGTGCTGTCATTGAGAGCTAATGAAAACAATGTAAAGCCCTGTGCTTTCTTGTTCAACTCAAAAGCCAAATGTTCATTAATCACTTCTACATGGCAAGTAACAGTTCTTCATGACAAATTAATGGTCTCAAATTTGCTTAGGTATTCTGGGCACAGCATGCCAGAAACATCAACCATGCATTCTTTCAAAAACTCCCCTTCAGCAAAAGGCTTATTTTGTTTAGTGATTTTAAACGCCAGAATGTAACTTGCCTTTGTAGGGCTTCCTGAACTGCAGCTTGTCGCACATAAATATTTTGCTGAGTTTTTAAGTTTGTGGTGAGTTTCTCAGCTTTTCTTTCCCTTTCCTCAGTTGTTAGCTGTCATAATTAGCATGTTTTGTTGAAAAATGGTGATTCAAATTGTATTCCTTGAAAACCACAATGCTTTCCTGACAAATGAGGCATACAGCCTTCATGTTTGTGAAAAAATATTTTGCATTCTGTTCTTTGTTGAAAACCCGACTCTCACTGTCCACTTTTCTTTTCTTTCTTTTTTTCTTTTTTTGCAGCACTCATTTTTGAAAGGGAAAATAAAATCCTAACTGCTGCCCTTATTTCAAACTGCCAGAGGGGCAGATTACACACATCTGTAGCATGTCCTGGATCTCCCGTTCTATAGCAGTTCTTGCCAGGCAGGATGCTATCAAACTAAGTTTCCTATTACATTTTCTAGGCACTTCCCTTTCTCTGGAGGTGATGGGCACTATCAGGACAGGATTGTATTCTGTCAAAGTTTGACTCAGACTCACAATTTATCAGACCACTCTGTTTTATTAGCAAAGCTGCTCTGCTAATACATTTAGAAGTGAGCCCCCCCGAGTGGGGCTTGTGTCTCTTAATTTATACAGTTTTTTGGAGAACAAGTTACAGAGAAGTTACAGACAAAAGAAGAAAAAGATTTTAGTCACCACCCTTCGAGATCCCTGAGACCAGTCATGTATCTTCAATTACCTGCCACCCTTAACAATCTCCTTTAACAGCTTCCAGTTAACTTAATTAATTGCCCTTCACACCTTCCATTCTGATGCCTGCTTCTTAGAAGTGCTGGCTCTATCTTAATTGCTTCTCCATTCAAAAGCTAACTGTCCCTACCTGTGCTCCCTCAGATACTTTGTAACATGTTTTGGCATGCCCTCTCATATACAATGTATCCAGCATGTCCCCTTATACAACATTATACTTATACAATGTTATACTTCCACAATCCCCCCTTTTGGTCAAGGCTACGCCCATGACCAATGACTTACTGGATTCCATACATCAATCCTTCTTTTTCATTACTTTCCCTGGTGACATTTAACAACATTAGATTAGCACTCTGGTTAGGAGTAACCTGATGGATGGTGTGTCTTGTGCAGTTTTGGATACAACAAGAAATCAATTGAAAACACACAAAGATTATTAGAATTCCAAATAGGATAGTCAGGATTCCTTGAAACAACCAGTTTCCCAGACTAGAGAAATTGAATAAGTTACTTATCCATTTCCACAAGGAACTTGGTTCTTCATGGGGAAGGTATGCAATTTGCTCCAGATGGCTAGCATGATTTATTACCTCATTAGTATTATCAGGTACGTATACACAGCATTCTGTTCCAATTAGAGCACAGGTCCCTCCTTTGGCTGCTGGTATTATATCTAATGCCCGACGTTTTTGGAGGGCCACTTGTCGGACCGCTCCTGCTTCTTTGGCTAGAGCTTTTAAGCTCTCTCCTGTTTCATTGGCCATGATATCAACCACTGCTTGTAACCTTAAAAGCCGTTTTGCATGGTGGATTACCCCCCCTACTGGGACTAAAGAAATGCCAACAGCTTCTTCCCAAGTTAGGGGGCTTATGTTATCCACATACCATTTAGCATCTGGCAAGTCCCTCCTTTTTCGCCTGAAATTACAGAGGCGATTTCGTGGGAGGGATTGAAGCACCCGGAATTGTGGGAAAAGCTGAGCAGCATAACAGATACCTGACCAATTTGCTGGTAACACAGTGTAAGCATTTTCCCCACAAACCCAATGATGTCCCATTAAAGCTGGGAAGGGTTGACTGCAACCCTTTGACATATAAGAATTTACGAAGGAGGAATAGTATCCCCTAAAGGGCACAGGATGATTTTCACTGGGAGAAGAGGTAGCATTCACATGACATTTGTAGATGGTGCTGTTTTTCTCAGGAAGGCTGTAGGGGGAGCAAGAGATTGAATCTTTGGTTTGGTCCCAGGTTGAGAGGAAGTTTATCTTTCCATACCCGGTTCGCCATTCTCCAACCTTGTTTGAATAGTCCCATACACCATGGGACACGATGTATTGGAGACAGCTGCTCCTCCCTAGATTCAGCCCTGTCACATTACACACACAGCACCAGTGGCCCTTTCCTTTCACCACACTTATAAGTTTAGGAACATATATTTTTCCCAGCCCCCAAGTGACATTTTCCTTCCATGTCCTTTTAAGTGGATAGGGTTCTCCAGCAAGCTCTGAGGAATTCAAAGGGATTGCCATGGTGGGGATACTAGCTTGTGAGTGAGCTGGGATGTGGCTGCAGACCCAGCAATTAGAAATATTCAGGATCTGGGCTATCTGCACCTGTTGTTGGATGAAAGAATTGTCACTGTCACTCTAGATTCCCCAGACCCTCAGGACACAGGAGCTGAGGATTAAGCTTCTCAAAGGACACATGTTGGAAGCAGGACCCTTTCTGGTTCCGACAACCCCTTTCGAGGGAACCGCAGTCACGGTTTTACGTCCACCAGGCAGCAGGCGCTAGGCTCACTACTGCTTCTTGTTTGTTGGGTCCTGCTGTCTGCTTACCCTCTGCTTCTGGCAACCCTTACAAGAGCGCAGATTGTAAGGTATTGCAGGCTGTTCCTCTTTGTCTTCTGGGGTTAAAGCTGGTTCTGCGTGGTCTTGCAGAGGTGCTTGGTCCCCTTGAGGTGGCGCTGGCTTACACTGTGAGGCGTGGATCCATGCAGCGATGCCGGATAATTTCACTGCTGTCTGGGTGGTGAGCAGTACCTGGTATGGACCCTTCCACCGGGGTTCCAAGGCGTGCTTCCGAAGGTGGTGCCACAGGTAGACCCAATCACCAGGCTCAAGAGTGTGACAGGCAGCAGAGGTGGGTTCTGTCGGCCAAGCTGCTCGCACCTGCGAATGGAAGGAGCTCACAGCTTGCATTAACCCTTTGCAGTACTGGAGGAGCGTGCTGTGAGTTAGGTTTAGGTCTGGGGCTGAGGTAATAGTAGCCATTGTTCGCATAGGGTGTCCCATGATGATTTCAAATGGACTCAATTTGTCTCTCTGGGATGGGGATGACCGAATTTCCATAAGGGCCAGTGGTAAAGCAGCTGGCCAGTTTAACCCTGTGGAACTACAGATTTTTGCCAGCTTATTTTTAAGCACACCATTTCGCCTTTCAACTGCCCCTGCACTCTGTGGATGGTAAGGGCAGTGCAACAGGTGGGTAACATGTAATACCTGGTTTAGATGTTGAACAATTTTTCCAGTAAAATGTGTTCCCCGGTCACTAGACAAAGTGTCAGAAATTCCCTTGGTAGGGATAATGTGGTTTAACAGACATTTTGCAACGGACAATGAATCAGCTTTGCGACAGGGAAAGGCTTCAATCCAACCCGAAAACAGACATATTATAACTAAAATGAATTCATATTTCTGACACTTTGGCATTTGTACAAAATCAAGTTGCCAGTGTAGGAAAGGTGCTTGAGGCAAACCCCGGAACCCTTGTGTTACTTTTACAGATTTGCCTACATTGTGGCTTTGACAAGTAACACAAGCGGCACAGTGGCGGGTTGCAAAGGAGCTGAAATGGGGAGCCCACCACCCCGCCTTACTCATAGCAGAGACCATCCCCTCCTTGCCGACATATGAAACACCATGTAGCAGGGCGGCTAGAGACAGGTAGAGTGAGAGGGGGGCTACAAAGGTACCGGTGGGCGATTGCCAAAGGGAATCAGAATGCAAAGAACAACCCAAAGAACTCCAGGAGTCTTTCTCTGTTTCTGGGGCAGAATCCTGGAGCTGAGCGAGATGAGACAGGGATGGTGACGTTACAGAGACAGAGAGGGGACCAAGAAATGCTTCTGGTGAAGGTTTTATAGTGGTGGCATGTTTTGCAGCAGCATCAGCAAGTGCATTACCTTTTGCCACCTCGGTGTCTGCCACTGAGTGGCCAGTACACTTAACAATTGCCAAGGCAGACGGTAGTAAAACTGCATAAAGGAGGGCGGCAATGTAGGGGCCATTCTTGTTAGGGGTACCAGTAGAGGTAAGAAAACCTCGAGCCTGCCAGAGGGTGCCAAAGTCATGCACAACCCCAAAGGCATACCGAGAATCAGTAAAAATAGTGGCAGAGAGCCCCTCGGCTAGAAAGCAGGCACGGGTTAGAGCAATCAGTTCAGCCACCTGGGCAGAGGTCACAGAGGGTAAGGGCGCAGCTCCTGTGGTCTCAGAGAGAGAGACCACAGCGTACCCTGCAAGAAGGTGGCCTTGGTCATTTCTATAACAGGACCCATCAGTGAATAATACCAGGTCAGAGTTAGGGAGAGGTACATCTGAAAGGTCGGGGTGCGGGACAGTGATAGCGGAGACAGTTGCAAGGCAGTCATGGGGTTCACCATCACTAGGTAAAGGAAGGAGGGTAGCAGGGTTTAACTGGGAGCAGCGCTTAATAGTGATATGTGAGGCTGAAAGCAGCAAAAGTTCATACCTAGTGAGGCGAGCAGAGGGGAGGTGAGCCGTGTTGCGTTGCAGAAGGAGAGTTTCCACAGAATGGGGAACCATGAGAGTGAGAGGAGAGCGGAGGACAAGGGACTCAGACATCTCGACCAGGCACACTGCAGCAGCTACAGCGTGTAGGCAAGGGGGTAAACCCTGGGCTACAGGGTCCAAGGTTGCAGAAAAATAAGCCACTGGGCGATTTCTGTCACCGTGTTCCTGAGTAAGAGCCCTGAGGGCACAAGCAGATTGTTCGTGACAGAAAAGGGTAAAAGGCTTGTCATTGTTAGGTAATCCTAAGGCAGGGGCAGAGGCTAAATTCTGCTTAAGGGAGATGAAAGCAGCATTTGCTTCAAGTGGCCATGGCATGGGGTTAGGTACAGAGGATCGAGTGAGTTCTTGGAGTGGTTTAGCCAGAGAAGCATATTGGGGAATCCATTGCCTACAGAACCCTGTCATGCCTAAAAAGAAAAGGAGTACTTGTGGCACCTTAGAGACTAACCAACGAAAGCTCATGCTCAAATAAATTGGTTAGTCTCTAAGGTGCCACAAGTACTCCTTTTCTTTTTGCGAATACAGACTAACACGGCTGTTCCTCTGAAACCTGTCATGCCTAAGAATTTTCTGACCTGGCGTGGAGAGCAAGGCTGGGGAAAGCTAAGGATGGCTTGTACCTGGGCTGGATAGAGTGTACGGGAGCCCTGGGAGAGAAGGAAGCCTAGGTATGTGACAGAGGTTTGGCAGAGCTGCAATTTTGTGCGAGAAGCCTTATGACCCTTGTTTGCTAAAGCTGTGAGAAGTGTTAGTGAATCAGTTTCTGAGGCAGACAGAGAGGGGGAGCACAGGAGTAAGTCGTCCACATATTGGATCAGTGTGGATCCTGATGGGAAAACCAGATCAGCAAGATCCCTGGCTAGGGCTTGAGAAAAATAGGATGGACTCTCTGTATACCCCTGGGGAAGGGTAGTCCATGTATATTGCTGACCCTTGTAGGAGAAGGCAAAGAGATACTGGGATTCAGAGTGAACTGGGACAGAGAAGAAAGCGGAGCACAAATATACAACAGTAAAGTGGGTTGCATTTGGAGGAATAGACGCTAGTATTGTAGCAGGGTTAGGAACCACTGGAAAAGAAGGTATGACAATATGGTTAATAGCTCGAAGGTCTTGAACAAATCACCACGATTTGCCATCAGCCTTTTGAACTGGGAGGATAGGGGTGTTACGGGGGCTGGAACAAGGGACAATAATTCCTTGTTCTTTTAATGCAGATATAACTGGAGCAATCCCAGCCTCTGCCTCAGGATTCAAAGGATACTGAGACAGGCGAGGCAGAGGTTTGGAATTGTCTACAGTAATCCGAACTGGGTCAGTATTTAATTGGCCCACTTCAGATGGGTGCGATGGCCATAGGGAGGAAGGAACCTGAGAGATTAGGTGCTCTAGGGATGGAGTTAAGGGACAGCAAGGGACCGGAGTGGAGAGGGAAGTTTCAGACAGCAGGGAGGCTACAGAATCACATAAGGAAGACTGAGGGATTTGCAGATAGACACCATCTGGGGAGCAGTAAATAGAACAGCCAAGTCTGCATAGCAAGTCCCGTCCCAGAAGGTTTGCAGGGGTGGAATCAGAGAGGAGGAATGCATGCTCCTCAGAGAGGGGACCAACCTGAACAGACAAAGGTTTTGAGAGGGGAAAAGAGGTAGGGATCCCTGTAATGCCAACAGCAGACACAGATTTTCCAGATCGGGGAACCTCAGGCAAGTCAGTGGTGCGGATTGTAGAAAGAGAAGCTCCAGTATCAACAAGAAAAGGGAGAGAGAGATCATTTACAGTCAGGACACATTCTCCAGTAGGGGACAGAGGTAATAAGGGAGCTAACACTTTGTGAGGTTCCCCAGCATCCCGCTATTGTTGGGGTGAAAAATAGGGTTGGGGATCAGCTGGAGGAACCAGCGGGGGGTTCACTTGATTTCCCATACAATTATTAGGTCGTCTTGGACACTCTTTTTTCCATTGTCCAGGCTGTTTACAGTAGTTACAAACCCCAGTTAATCCAGGCCCCCGCCCCCTTCCGCAACCCCGTCCCTGTCCCCGGTGTGGTCTGCTTAGTCCTGAATAATGCTGTATCTGCAGAGCCATTAACTTTTGGGAGGACTGTTCCTCCTTTCCTTTTAAAGTGTGGTGGCAATGCTCTGCTACTGCCAGCAATTTGTCCATGGTTTCAGTCTCCCATCCCACACTTATTCATTTTAACATGCTGCCTGTGGCAGGGAGAAGACCATCAACAAATGCATGTGCCAAGGCCCCCTGCCCCTTTACATCGGGCTCTTGTATTCCTGAATGTTGTAGGAAAATATCAGTTAGCCGGGACCTATAGTCGCCTGGGCTTTCTCCTTGCCCTTGCTTACAGCAACGTATTGCTGTCCAGTTTGTTTTAGGAGACCACACTTTGGGAATGGCTTGATGCAGGCGCTTCCAAAGAGCCATACACCGGTCTCTGTATGCCGAATCTGGGCCAGTACTTTTTATGGTTGAGTGGCGTGCCTCAGCTGGCCAGTCTGCGGCAGCCAACCATTTTTCATAATAACTGGCAGGAGCTAACAATTTACACAGTTGGAGGAGATCTGTCTCAGAGGGTTCATTGGTTTCACAGATTAACAGAAACTCCTCAGCAAATTTGACAGAGTTTTCCTGTGGTTTGGGAAAACTTTTAACTATAGATAAAAGTTCCGTATGAGTCCAGGGCTTATAATCCCATATGGACTCACTTTCTCCCATCTTAAGGACTCGTAAGGGTGCCACAACAGTTTGATCAGAGTCTCTTATTAACCTCCCATCAGGTTCTCTTTTCCAAGAAGAGATGTCAAGAGAATCTTTGCAGTCTGCTTTGGATTTCTTCTTCATAATATTTTGCAGAGCTGCAAGGCCAATGAGGGTATCTTTTTCACTTTCATTATCTGTAGTCACTGAAGACTTTTCCTTTTCTGATTTCTTATTTGCGCAGGAGTATGGTGGGGGTCGGGTTTGATCTGGATCATTGCACAGGACTGGGCAAAGGGGAGCACTCGGACTAGTGGTGGGAGAGACTGCATCCAATTGAACTGTTAGTTTTTTGACAGAATTTTTAAGAGAGGTGAGTTTTGACTCAGTCCATCTACGATTTGCCTCTTCCCACCACTGCATGAAGCAATCTACTTCTCCTCTCTCCAATTTGGTTTTTGGGAGGACGAGTTTGCTTTTTAAAGCGTCCACTCGATCCTCGTCCCAAGAACCTAACAGTGGCCACTGTAATTTGGGGTTCTCTAGAGCTAATTTGGACCATTTTTCAAGAAACCTACAAGAGTCCGGACCCCTCCTAAAATACATAAAATAAGCTGGAGTTCCCTTAGGGAACTGTTCTACCTTAGACTTCTGATTACCCATCCAGCAGGACTTCACACAGCACTCACACAAGAAGGAAATTCGGGCTCAGCAGAGCGGTACCCGGTGCAACACACAGAAAGGAGCCCACAGGCTACTGCCTCAACTGCCCTTGCTTTCACACCAGGGGTTATACCCAAGGTGTGGTGTGGCTGCAGCTGTGCAGATTCCACTTATTCAGACCATGGGGACGGGGACCCCTTGGTCAGCCAGTCTCCGGACAGAGATGGCTCCCAGATTCACACACACACCACGGGGAAGACGGATAGACACAAAGACAAGACAGTCCTCAAACCGGTTAAAGCACAAAAATAATAATTACCTGAGATGTCTGATTCCAGAAGCTGGATCCAAAGACCCCTACCCGAACAGAGTGGGAACCAACAAGTTCAATGGCGTGGACTGCACTGCTGCTGTGTACCTTTCTGTCTTGTGGAGGATCGCTTGGACTAAGCGTCCAGGCGCCGGCTGCCACGATCATCCTGCAAGGCAGTCAGGGATCACACAGCCTCAGTGAAGCCGCTTGCCATTTCAGTAGGGACCTCCAAATTGTCAAAGTTTGACTCAGACTCACAATTTATCAGACCACTCTGTTTTATTAGCAAAGCTGCTCTGCTAATACATTTAGAAGTGAGCCCCCCGAGTGGGGCTTGTGTCTCTTAATTTATACAGTTTTTTGGAGAACAAGTTACAGAGAAGTTACAGACAAAAGAAGAAAAAGATTTTAGTCACCACCCTTCGAGATCCCTGAGACCAGTCACGTATCTTCAATTACCTGCCACCCCTTAACAATCTCCTTTAACAGCTTCCAGTTAACTTAACTAATTGCCCTTCACACCTTCCATTCTGATGCCTGCTTCTTAGAAGTGCTGGCTCTATCTTAATTGCTTCTCCATTCAAAAGCTAACTGTCCCTACGTGTGCTCCCTCAGATACTTTGTAACATGTTTTGGCATGCCCTCTCATATACAATGTATCCAGCATGTCCCCTTATACAACGTTATACTTATTCAACGTTATACTTCCACACAGCCAATGTGTCTTCTGTAACTTGAACATCTAGAAATGCATCTACTGGCCTACCACAGACATCAAGATAACGTATACGATGACTTAATACTTGATGCCCATTTGCATCGGTGCATTCATCAGCCATGTATGCAAATTTTTTTTTGTGGTGAGAGAGTTCTTCACGTTTTCAACTGTTGAGTCTTTCACTGTTGTACCACATATTCTAGCCAGTCAGTTGAGTTTCTTGCAGAAAGATAGTGAGCAATTTGCTGATCTTGTTCAGAACCAGTGTTCAACTTCAGGATGAACAATTGACAATGCACTTAACATTGGCTTCCAATTTATAGTGTGTGGTATCTCGTGCTTACATGGAAAGTATGATGCCACAGCCATGTTTGTTCACATGAACTGTGTTGTGTCTCCAGCATGCTTAACAGCCTCATTAACACTCACCAGTGTTGTCCTTGGTCAGTGGAGACTCAGAGCTCAGAGTTCATGAATTCACCTCCCAGGTGTGGGACAAGAAAGCACCTTGCTCGTTCCTCCAGCTGCTCAGTGTTCACTCTTGCCACTGTTGTTCGTCATGCCACTGTTCACTCCATCGCTCTGTTGCCAATGACCCTGCACCATCAACTTCTGCTGCCACCTGCCACTGTGACCTCTGCGAGTTGGTCTCTTGAGGTTCCACCCAGGTCTCAGTGATTTCAGGTGAGGTCTCAGTGTGGGAACCTCTCCACTAGTGCAGACTGGGCCATCCCCCAGCAGGTTCTAAGCACATAGACCTGATTATCAGTGATTTCAGCTGTAGTGATCACTTAACAGAACAAAAGACTATCTATGGAGCTGTCATAAATATAAAGGGAAGGGTAAACCCCTTTGAAATCCTTCCTGGCCAGGGGAAAGCTCCTCTCACCTGTAAAGGGTTAAGAAGCTAAAGGTAACCTCGCTGGCACCTGACCAAAATGACCAATGAGGAGACAAGATACTTTCAAAAGCTGGGAGGACGGAGAGAAACAAAGGGTCTGTGTGTCTGTCTATATGCTGGTCTTTGTCGGGGATAGACCAGGAATGGAGTCTTAGAACTTTTAGTAAGTAATCTAGCTAGGTATGTGTTAGATTATGATTTCTTTAAATGGCTGAGAAAAGAATTGTGCTGAATACAATAACTATTTCTGTCTGTGTATCTTTTTTATAACTTAAGGTTTTGCCTAGAGGGGTTCTCTATGTTTTTGAATCTAAATTACCCTGCAAGATATCTACCATCCTGATTTTACAGGGGGGATTTCTTTATTTCTATTTACTTCTATTTTTATTAAAAGTCTTCTTGTAAGAAAACGGAATGCTTTTTCATTGTTCTCAGATCCAAGGGTTTGGGTCTGTGGTCACCTATGCAAATTGGTGAGGCTTTTTATCCAACATTTCCCAGGAAAGGGGGGGTGCAAGTGTTGGGAGGATTGTTCATTGTTCTTAAGATCCAAGGGTCTGGGTCTGTAGTCACCTAGGCAAATTGGTGAGGCTTTTTACCAAACCTTGTCCAGGAAGTGGGGTGCAAGGTTTTGGGAAGTATTTTGGGGGGAAGGACGCGTCCAAACAGCTCTTCCCCAGTAACCAGTATTAGTTTGGTGGTGGTAGCGGCCAGTCCAAGGACAATGGGTGGAATATTTTGTACCTTGGGGAAGTTTTGACCTAAGCTGGTAAAGATAAGCTTAGGAGGTTTTTCATGCAGGTCCCCACATCTGTACCCTAGAGTTCAGAGTGGGGGAGGAACCTTGACATGGTGGCACAGTGGTGGGATTAACCTGAAATCATTTTGAGATCCAGTTGAGATTTTTTGAACTAGAAATACAGATTTTAAAAAGGAAATTTTATTTTCCTTTGGAAAGGAAGTCCAGAAAGCAGCTGAAACTGAAAGCAGCTTGTTTTTTCTCTGCTTTGTGGCCAAGCAGAGACAAAAGGGGATTATCTTTGTGAATTGCAGGTTTTCTTTGCCTGGAGGCAGGGTACTTAACTCCTGCAGGGAAATTCACAGTCTTCCAAACCAGAGGTTTTTTTTTTCTTCCTAAAAGTAAATAGGGGGTGTGTGTTCTACCTATTTGCTTTTTCTTTGGGCTGGGTAAACAGGTTTCCAAGTAGTTGGAGGTTTTTTGCTTTAATTTGGGCCCAGAGCAGAGACAAGGGAATTGTCTTTTTCTGTAGGCTGACAATCACTGTCAGAGAATAGATATTCTATTCCAGCACAGCAAAATTTTACAGCCAAGTTTTGTTTGTTTATTTCTAAACCTCGGGTGTAAAGTTAGTTAAAAACAGAGAGGTTAGAATGACAAAATCCGCGGCTCGACTACAGCTCGAATTAGCCAAATTTCAGGCTGAGGAAAGACAAAGGGAACATGAAAGACAGATAGAACTCATGCGGCTGAAGAAGGAACAAGAAAGGAAGGCAGCGAGAGAAGCAGAACAACACCAAGCGGCTGCTCACAGGAGAGCTATGGAAGCAAGGGACAAAGAACTGGAGGAGAAGGAAAAAGAGAGGAAGTATGTGGAGGAGATGGAGAAGATAAAGGCTCAGCAGAATACCCCAACAAACCCTAGTAATCCTTCTCCAAGTACCACTTCCCATCCCAGAAAGTTCCCCACCTACAAGGCAGGCGATGATACTGAGGCCTTCCTAGAAAACTTCGAAAGGGCCTGCCTTGGGTACAACATCTCTACTGACCAATACATGGTAGAGCTGAGGCCGCAGCTCAGTGGACCCTTAGCTGAGGTGGCAGCTGAAATGCCTAAAGAACACATGAACAAGTATGAACTGTTTAAATCCAAGGCGAGAGTCAGAATGGGGATAACACCCGAGCAGTCTCGTCGGAGGTTCAGAGCCCTAAGGTGGAAACCAGACATGTCATTTACCCGACATGCCTACCACATTGTGAAACATTGGGATGCCTGGATATCAGGAGCAAGTGTTGAATCTCCAGAAAATTTGCCCTTCCTAATGCAAATGGAACAATTCTTAGAGGGTGTTCCTGAGGAAATAGAAAGATACATCCTAGATGGGACACCCAAAACTGTAATCGAGGCAGGAGAGATTAGAGCCAGATGGGTGGAGGTGGCAGAAAAGAAGAAAACTGGTCGCAGTTGGAGCGGAGACCAGAAGGGACCACCCCAGACCACACCCTATTACCGGGGGCCGCCCAAGGCCCCACCTACCTCCCAAAGAACCCTCCAGACCCCTTATCATCTCACCACCCCATTCTCCAGCAACCCGCCTCGCCCCAGTGACCCATCAGCTGGATGATGTTTTCAATGTAACGAGCTGGGGCATGTAAAGGCCAACTGCCCCAAGAACCCCAACAGATTACAGTTCATTGCACCGGAATCACCCCAGAGGTCTGCAGGCCCAGATACCTCCCAGATACCCTTGGAGCGGAGGGAAACTGTGAGTGTGGGCGGGAAGAAGGTCACCGCGTGGAGGGACACCGGAGCACAAGTGTCGGCTATCCATGCTTCCTTAGTGGACCCCAATTTAATCAACCCAGAGATCCAAGTGACGATTCAACCCTTCAAGTCCAACTCTTTCAATTTGCCTACAGCCAAGTTGCCTGTCCAGTACAAGGGCTGGTCAGGAATGTGGACTTTTGCAGTCTATGATGATTATCCCATCCCCATGCTGTTGGGGGAAGACTTGGCCAATCATGTGAAGCAGGCCAAGAGGGTGGGAACGGTCACCCGCAGCCAGGCTAAACAAGCCATGAGGCCTAGCTCTGTTCCGGAAACTTCTATCAGGACCCGGTCAGAGGTGATGGACCCAGACCCCAGGCCAATGTCTGCAACAGCAGTAGTGGATCCAGTTCCAGAGACCCAGACGGAACCAGTCCCAGAACCGGAACCAGCCGAACAACCAACACCAGACCCAGTGTCAGCACTGAATCCAATACTTGCAACCTCAACACCAGAGGGCCCCACCGACCCTGAACTGGCAGCAGCCGATAACCCGACCCAAGAGGCTCAGCCGGAGCCTGAATCCCAACATAGTGCACCAGCGGAGAGCAGTTCACAGTCAACAGAAACAGCTCCATCCCCTATATCGCTTCCAGAGGGACCAAGCCTAGGTCCACAATCCAATGAGGAACTGATGTCTCCAGCATCAAGGGAACAGTTCCAGACCGAACAGGAAGCAGATGAAAGACTCCAGAGAGCTTGGACGGCGGCACGGAGCAACCCACCGCCTCTCAGCTCTCCTAATCGATCCAGGTTTGTTGTAGAAAGAGGACTTTTATACAAGGAAACTCTTTCTGGGGGACACCAGGAAGACTGGCATCCTCAGAGACAGTTGGTAGTTCCAACTAAATACCGGGCCAAGCTCTTGAGCTTAGCCCATGATCACCCTAGTGGCCATGCTGGGGTGAACAGGACCAAAGACCGTTTGGGGGGGTCATTCCACTGGGAGGGAATGGGCAAGGATGTTTCTACCTATGTCCAGTCTTGTGAGGTGTGCCAAAGAGTGGGTAAACCCCAAGACCAGGTCAAAGCCCCTCTCCAGCCACTCCCCATCATTGAAGTTCCATTTCAGCGAGTAGCTGTGGATATTCTGGGTCCTTTTCCGAAAAAGACAGCCAGAGGAAAGCAGTACATACTGACTTTCATGGATTTTGCCACCCGATGGCCGGAAGCAGTAGCTCTAAGCAACACCAGGGCTAAAAGTGTGTGCCAGGCACTAGCAGACATTTTTGCCAGGGTAGGTTGGCCCTCCGACATCCTCACAGATGCAGGGACTAATTTCCTGGCAGGAACTATGAAAAACCTTTGGGAAGCTCATGGGGTAAATCACTTGGTTGCCACTCCTTACCACCATCAAACAAATGGCATGGTGGAGAAGTTTAATGGAACTTTGGGGGCCATGATACGTAAATTCGTAAATGAGCACTCCAATGATTGGGACCTAGTGTTGCAGCAGTTGCTCTTTGCCTACAGAGCTGTACCACATCCCAGTTTAGGGTTTTCCCCATTTGAACTTGTATATGGCTGTGAGGTTAAGGGGCCATTACAGTTGGTGAAGCAGCAATGGGAGGGATTTACACCTTCTCCAGGAACTAACATTCTGGACTTTGTAACCAACCTACAAAACACCCTCTGAACCTCTTTAGCCCTTGCTAGAGAAAACTTACAGGATGCTCAAAAAGAGCAAAAAGCCTGGTATGATAAACATGCCAGAGAGTGTTCCTTCAAAGTAGGAGACCAGGTCATGGTCTTAAAGGTGCTCCAGGCCCATAAAATGGAAGCATCGTGGGAAGGGCCATTCACAGTCCAGGAGCGCCTGGGAGCTGTTAATTATCTCATAGCATTCCCCACCTCCAACCGAAAGCCTAAGGTGTACCATATTAATTCTCTTAAGCCCTTTTATTCCAGAGGATTAAAGGTTTGTCAGTTTACAGCCCAGGGAGGAGACGATGCTGAGTGGCCCGAAGGTGTCTACTACGAAGGGAAATGTGGTGGTGGTGTGGAAGAGGTGAACCTCTCCATGACCCTTGGGCGTATGCAGCGACAGCAGATCCAGGAGCTGTGCACTAGCTACGCGCCAACGTTCTCAGCCACCCGAGGACTGACTGAACGGGCATACCACTCCATTGACACAGGTAATGCCCACCCAATTAGGGTCCAACCTTACCGGGTGTCTCCTCAAGCTAAAACAGCTATAGAATGGGAGATCCAGGATATGTTACAGATGGGTGTAATCCGCCCCTCTGAAAGTGCATGGGCATCTCCAGTGGTTCTAGTTCCCAAACCAGATGGGGAAATACGTTTTTGCATGGACTACCGTAAGCTAAATGCTGTAACTCGCCCAGACAACTATCCAATGCCACGCACAGATGAACTATTAGAGAAACTGGGACGGGCCCAGTTCATCTCTACCTTGGACTTAACTAAGGGGTACTGGCAGGTACCGCTAGATGAATCTGCCAAGGAAAGGTCAGCCTTCATCACACATCTCGGGCTGTATGAATTTAATGTACTCCCTTTCGGGCTGCGAAATGCACCCGCCACTTTCCAAAGACTTGTAGATGGTCTCCTAGCGGGATTAGGAGAATATGCAGTCGCCTACCTTGACGATGTGGCCATATTTTCAGATTCCTGGGCAGACCACCTGGAACATCTACAAAAAGTCCTTGAGCGCATAAGGGAGGCAGGACTAACTGTTAAGGCTAAGAAGTGTCAAATGGTTAAAACAAAGTGTCAAAACTGTTAAGGCTAAGAAGTGCCTAAACAGAGTGACTTACCTTGGACACCAGGTGGGTCAAGGAACTATCAGCCCCCTACAGGCCAAAGTGGATGCTATCCAAAAGTGGCCTGTCCCAAAGTCAAAGAAACAGGTTCAATCCTTCTTAGGCTTGGCCGGTTATTACAGACGATTTGTACCGCACTACAGCCAAATCGCTGCCCCACTGACAGACCTAACCAAAAAGAAACAGCCAAATACTGTTCAGTGGACCGAAAAGTGTCAGAAGGCCTTTAACCAGCTTAAAGCGACACTCATGTCTGACCCTCTATTAAGGGCCCCAGACTTTGACAAACCGCTCCTAGTAACCACAGATGCACCCGAGCGTGGTGTGGGAGCAGTTTTAATTCAGAAAGGACCTGATCAAGAATTCTACCCTGTAGTGTTTCTCAGCAAAAAACTGTCTGAGAGGGAAAGCAACTGGTCAGTCACTGAAAAAGAACGTTACGCCATTGTCTACGCTCTGGAAAAGCTACGCCCATATGTTTGGGGACGGCGTTTCCACCTGCAAACCGACCATGCTGCACTGAAGTGGCTTCACACCGTCAAGGAAACTAACAAAAAACTTCTTCGGTGGAGTTTAGCTCTCCAAGATTTTGATTTCGACATCCAACACATCTCAGGAGCTTCTAACAAAGTGGCTGATGCACTCTCCCGTGAAAGTTTCCCAGAATCAACTGGTTAAAATCGTCCTTGAGATGTGGAAAATATTGTTAGTCTTTATGTACTTGGTAGTATATTTAGAGATGCATGTGTCTTATTAACTCTGTTTTTCCTAGAGCTCCAGGAAGAAATCCCAGCCAGTGTTTCACCCTAGCTGAGATTTGGGGGGCGTGTCATAAATATAAAGGGAAGGGTAAACCCCTTTAACATCCCTCCTGGCCAGAGGAAAAATACTCTCACCTGTAAAGGGTTAAGAAGCTAAAGGTAACCTCGCTGGCACCTGACCAAAATGACCAATGAGGAGACAAGATACTTTCAAAAGCTGGGAGGAGGGAGAGAAACAAAGGGTCTGTGTGTCTGTTTATATGCTGGTCTTTGTCGGGGATAGACCAGGAATGGAGTCTTAGAACTTTTAGTAAGTAATCTAGCTAGGTATGTGTTAGATTATGATTTCTTTAAATGGCTGAGAAAAGAATTGTGCTGAATACAATAACTATTTCTGTCTGTGTATCTTTTTTGTAACTTAAGGTTTTGCCTAGAGGGGTTCTCTATGTTTTTGAATCTAAATTACCCTGCAAGATATCTACCATCCTGATTTTACAGGGGGGATTTCTTTATTTCTATTTACTTCTATTTTTATTAAAAGTCTTCTTGTAAGAAAACGGAATGCTTTTTCATTGTTCTCAGATCCAAGGGTTTGGGTCTGTGCAAATTGGTGAGGCTTTTTATCCAACATTTCCCAGGAAAGGGGGGGTGCAAGTGTTGGGAGGATTGTTCATTGTTCTTAAGATCCAAGGGTCTGGGTCTGTAGTCACCTAGGCAAATTGGTGAGGCTTTTTATCAAACCTTGTCCAGGAAGTGGGGTGCAAGGTTTTGGGAAGTATTTTGGGGGGAAGGACGCGTCCAAACAGCTCTTCCCCAGTAACCAGTATTAGTTTGGTGGTGGTAGCGGCCAGTCCAAGGACAACGGGTGGAATATTTTGTACCTTGAGGAAGTTTTGACCTAAGCTGGTAAAGATAAGCTTAGGAGGTTTTTCATGCAGGTCCCCACATCTGTACCCTAGAGTTCAGAGTGGGGGAGGAACCTTGACAGGAGCCTAATCAGCTCTGCCTTTAAATAGTGGAGAGGGGCAGGTCAAATAGTACTTGTGACTGAGGCAGACCATCAAGCAAAACACCTGTCCCCACCCTCTCTCTCGATGCCCTCAGTACAGTTCTACTGCCCTTTACTCAGACAATAAGAATAGCAACATTTCCTGTGGATGCAAGGGAGGGACCAATTGGGGTACAGTTTTCCCGGACATTTCCTCTTATTTGAAAAATCCACCTGGACAGAGGGCGGAGAATCAAAAGAGAGGTCATGTCTGGGAAACCCCGGCCATATGATAACCCTCACATTATCTAGCTGGCCAAGGGAAGCGAGGCCCTGCACTCAGTGGGGGGTGATGGCATTTCTCTGTCTGTGTAATAAATGAAAGGGGCAGGGTAGCTCCCTTTTATGGACCCAGCCAGCCAGTTAGCTATAAAATCCCTCTTAGTAGCTGTTCTCTACTTGCTTTACCTGTAAAGGGTTAAAAGAAGTGAGTGGGCACCTGGCCAGAAGAGCCAATGGGAAGGCTAGAACTTTTAAAAATTGAAACAATACTCCCCTTTTGTCTGTCTGTGGTGGTTCTTCCAGAGCGAGGGAACAGGAAAAAACTATGCTGTAAGAAGCTTAGGGCCAGGTATGAAAAAATCATCAGGATCATACCTCGAAGGATCGTACTCATTTAAAAACCCAGATATGAAAGTAGATCAGGAAATGTCTAGGAAGACGCGATTAGGTTTATCCCTTTTATTTCTTTATGGCTTGTGGACTTCTCTGTGCTAACTCCAAATGCTTTTGTTTTGCTTGTAACCTTTAAGCTGGACCTCAAGAAAGTTATTCTTGATGATTAATCCTTGTAAGTGGTTTTTTAAAAAGATCTAGAAATAGCCTGAATTTCCAGATGTTTTCTTTCTTTTTGTTTTTAATAAAATTTACCTTTTTTAAGAACAGGATTGGGCTTTTGTGTCCTAAAAGGTTTCTGCACATTATTTAATTAGCTTGTGGCAACAGCTGATTTCCTTTGGTTTCTTTCTCAGCTCTTCCCCGGAGCGGGGGCTGAAAGAGCTTGAGGGTACCCCACAGGGAAGAATTCCCAAGCGTGCCTTCCTGGATTCTCAGAGGGGTTTTGCACTTGGGTGGTGGCAGCATTTACCAATCCAAGGTCAGAAAAAACATGTAACCTTGGGAATTTAATACAAGCCTGGAGTGGCAAGTATTAATTTTTAGAGTCTTTGTGGGCCCCCACCTTCTGCATTTGAAGTGCCAGAATGGGGAATCAGCCCTGACAGTCTGTCTGTCTGTATTTATCTAACATGGCAACTTTTGAAAATCACATCCAATCAATTCCAAAATGTCAAGAAATGTCCTAGGCCCTTATATTCCTTTCTAGTTTCACCTTAACTGTCAATTTCCTGGTTTCCAATGCTTCCTTTTGGGGTAATTACAAATTCCTTCTAATATAGTTTACTCTAAATTACTAATACACACTATCAGCCTTTACTGCATGTGTTGTGTGTAACTGGTAATACTCTCAAGGTTGCACAGGTTATATTGTCTTGGAATGACACAGAGGTTGAATCTGTTTAAATACAGACTTGCAACCAGGGCCCCTGTAGACATTGTATTATTTTAAAAAATGTTTAGGTCCTAATTCCCTGGTAATCCCCTAGTTGCTTTGGGCTGCTCCTGAGTGATACAAAGCAGCCAGAGCAGACTGCCCAGTGAAACTGACATTACTTAGATTGTAAGATGCATGGGGCAGGAACTGTCTTGTTGTTCTCTGTTTGTATAGTGCCTAGAACAATGGGGTCTTGGTGAATGGTGATCCTAGATGCTAGGAAAATACTACTACTGATGATGATGATGATGATGCATGGCTGTTTTGAATTGTCAGAAAAGTGTGAAGTACCTACTTTTGAAGATGGTGCTGTGGTTCCTGAAGCTGCGAAAGGGGCTACAGGCAGATGCAGAGATGGAGTGGTGGTCGGATGGGGGCTTCGGCCTTGAGCTTATCCCCAGAGCGACCAGGAGGAGGTGCCATTCTGGTGGTGAGCGATGTGCTCCATTGACACAAGGGGAAAATATTGAGCAGAACTAACAAACATGAAAACACTCAAGAGGCGAGAGTAGCTGAGCAGTGTTATTTTTTTATTCAGTGAGCTGACTGCCGAAGTTTTGAATGCTGAGGAGAAAGAGGGACATGTTTCTCAAGAAAGTTTCCCCATTTTTCAGTCAGCTCTATTCATTTTTTGTGAAGAGTGTGAAAGAAGAAATTCCCCCAATGAAAATGGGAGACTTGTTATCAGGGATAGGGGATATTCCACGAACACCAGGCTGGTGGGAGGTCCTCTAGGGGTAAGAAGGTAGCTACAATCTAGCCCCCATGTCCTGTTCATGAGGGTGTCCTGTTCATGAGTAAAAACAAAAAGATTGTTCTGGTCTATCCTGGAGAGAAAAGTGACATGCTGGATTCTTCATCTAGGAGTCAACTAACAGCGGGCTTGTGCCATGAAAGGAGGGTCACCACCAACCGTTGTGTAAAGCACTGCAAGGATTTGGGGGAGAGAAATACTCTACAAGACACGAGAGTATCTAGTCAATTAGCTCTAGGCTCTAGAATGTGGGCTATAATTTTATTTACATAATGTAATCATTCATTTCCGAGATGTCTACTTGCTCTCACTTGAACCTCTATGCTTTGTCACTTAAACTTATACCTGACACTTAAAAATATTTGTAAACATCTGGCTCCAAGTGCTGATCAGTCTATTCAGCAATTATCTTTGCTAAGATCAGTTGTAAAGTGAGGCTGATTCCCAGCATGGTGAAATTTAATGTTAATTTTTTACCATTATTAACTAAGTAGCTTCACTTGAGTGAGTCAGATGTAATGGAAAAAACTGACCATCTTTTGGTGACTTGTGGTGGTCAGGTCAAAATTCAGAATTGGGATTCATGAACAGGAGAATGTCAAGTTAGAGTAGAGTGGTTATTTTACCTCTGTATATGGCCTTGGTGTGACTGCTGCTGGAATACTGTATCAAGTTTTGATGCCCACAATTCAAGAAGAATATTGACAAATTGGAGAGGATTCAGAGAAGAGCCACACAAATGATTAATCTAGCAGACAGAGGTCTAACACCATCCAATGGCTGGAAGTTGAAGCTAGACACATTCAGATTGGAAATAAGGTGTACATTTTTCACAGTGAGTGTAATTAACCTGCTCGATGAATTATTTTGGGGAAGTTCTCTGCCCAGCGTTATACGGAAGATCAGACTGACTGATCACAGTGTTCCCTTCGGGCTTTGAAATCTATGGCTCTAGTAAAAAAGTGTCTAAGCCAGTAAAATGCCCATATTCCACTGAGTGGGAGGAGGTAGGACACCCGATAAGATGAAAAAAACTTCTCATGGCAGCAGCTGGATCTGTGGATAAACAGAATACTTGGGTCAGCTCTCATAAAAAGAGGGGTTAGGTTAAAAATGAATTTGTACACAAGGAAAATCAGATATTCAGACTAATGAGGGCCAAATAAAATGCTAGATAAATATAGAAATGATGTTGGCTATACAGTTGAAATGCCAGGCAAATCATTTTCCCGGTCAAGATTCTTGACCCAACTGTTGGGCAACTAAATAGCAGGGACAGCGGAATCTCAATACCTCTGGAATTAAGGTAGAGGGATTAGTTAAAAATGTAATTTATTTTCTTCAGTTAAAATTGCCACATTTTCTCTCCCTTAGATGCAATCAATAGAAAACATGGAGTGGGGAAATCAAACCAAATTCATCACCAAATTCATCCTCCTGGGATTTGGAAATCTTTCTGAACGGCAGATCCTTCTCTTCCTGCTGTTTTTAGTTAGCTACCTTGTGACGATGGCTGCGAACATCCTCATCTTTGCTCTAGTTGTGGGTGATCAACAACTTCACACCCCAATGTACTTCTTCCTGGGGAACTTGTCGTGCTTGGAGACTTGCTACAGAATAGCAGGTTCTGTCTCCTGCTAGCACCTATCTCTTAGCATAATAATATTATTGGTGTCACAATTAACTTTCTGTGGCCCCCAATGAAATTGACAATTTCTTCTGTGATCTCACCCCTGTGTTAAAATTCTCCAGAACAGACAACAATCTGATGCAACTTACAGTGTTCATGTTCGCTTCGATTTTCACTCTCCCCCATTTCTGTTCACGGTTATAGCCTATGTTGCTATTATAGGCGCCATCTGGAGAATCTCGTCCGCCACGGAGAATCAAAACGCCTTTTCCACCTGCTGGTCTCACCTCCTGGTGGTTACAGCTATCTATGGGACCTTGACACACAAGCCATAAGGGCAGTGGTTCTCAAACTTTTGTACTGGTGACCCCTTTCACAGAGCAAGCCTCTGAGTGCGACCCCCCCCCCGATAAATTAAAAACACTTTTTAATATATTTAACACCATTATAAATGCTGGAAGCAAAGGGGGGCTTGGGGTGGAGGCTGACAGCTCACGACCCCCCCCCCCATGTAAAACCTCGCAACCCCCTGAGGGGTCCTGACCCCCAGTTTGAGAATCCCTGCATAAGGGGGATGCATGCTGGTGAGCCACACTTCCACAATCCTCCTTGCACAACGGCCCTGCCATGTGTCTACATAGCTTTGTCTACGCCAGAGGTTTCGTTGGCTTAGTTGTATTGCTTTGGGGTTGTGGTTAAGGGTAGACCAAGGCTTTGATCACATGATCAGTCTGCATTTGGAAGGGGTCACCTGACAAAGGAAATTGGAGGTTATAAAAGAGAGAGTCTCTCACCAGTTATTTAAGAAAGAAAGTAGAATGACACTGACTGCAGGGGTCAGAGATAGAGATTCCATGATTCAGAGAAGGAGCCATGAACTGCAGGAATGGGAATCCTGGGTACCCTAAAGGACTCCTGCCCAAGTTCTAAGAATGCCTCAGATGGGTGAGGAAACTGAGTCAGGGAAATGCATGTAAGTGTTCTATTGTTTCCTCCACCACAGTGTATTTCTCATGCAATGTAAGTAAAGAATAATTGTGTTTAGAGACTTTTGCAAAGCCTGTGCACCTCTTTGCTTCACCTGTCACCTGCCCTTGGAGGTATCCGTAAACTCAGAGCTGCTATATGGGTGGAGTTCTGGGATGGGGTATGCTTGATCTACTAGGGCATCTGGGGCATCAGCACTGGTCCTGGGGGCATAAGGCAACTGGGCCACATCATTCATTTCCATGAAGGTTAGAAAGGAGAAACCATACTGCAGCATGCTGAGATCCAGAAAACACATGTCTAGAGAACTGGGACCCAACACAGCAGCCTGGCGAATACCCAGAATGAACCATTTTTTTCCTGGATTTTTTTATTTAGCCACTGAACCAAAAAAAATGAATTTTTTGCTCAGTTCTAATCATCAGGCACCTAATATCTCTAAAGCCCTGGCCATACATGGCTTATGAGTACAACACCAACTGGCACTTTGATGATTTAGGTAAAAATATGTATTATCCACACCATCTGTACATTAGTGTACATTAGGCACAAATAGTATAGCAGTTATATAGCTTAAACTGGCCTACACCTTAACTCTACTCCTATCCTCTTATGATTAGTATCCCACAACTCCTTGCATTATCTTAAGTCAGCTTTGGCTGAAGTAGATCAGATAGTTGTCCAAATCAGGATATATAATTATTTTATTATAGCAACAGGTAGGAAATTGTTTTCACAGGCCTGTACTGGAATAACCCAAAGAGGACAAAACATATGATTGTACTGCCCTAGTAGAGGCCTAGCAGGTGCTTTCATGCCCTTTGGTACTTGAAATGCGTCTGTTCAGACCAAGGAGATAGGAGGTACAGCATGGTACCAGAAAAACAAGGTATAACTCTGATTAGTTTCAAATGATGAACACAGCATCTTTTACTTGTAAACAGGACAGGTATAAAAAGATGGGCATAGCAGTATAAATTTGGGGGCTCACCTTCTGCGTCAGGTGAATGTAACATGACAACATGAGATGGCTTCCTGGAGATTGGTATCATACAGAACCTTTTTCCTGTAATATATTATTACTGGTTTATAGCAATAAACTTGACTGAAATTGATTACTTGGTCTCTTTTAATGAACCAAAGTGGGTGACGCAATTTACTATATGACAAATAAACACTAAGTAATGTTGTATTGGTTGCAATATAATAAAAGAGCAAATGGTACCAAGTTGGACTGGTTTGTGCAAGTCATCAGATCAATACCGCCCCATGAGTCAACTTCCCATCATGAACCAGCCTCCTACTGTGTAAGTTGTCATCCTGTTAGTAGATACAAAATAGAGGCCAAACCATTCTTTCTCTCACTATGGCTCATATGCACCAACATCTTGCACCTTACAATAAAGAGCCAGGTCCAAAGTCATTTGTCGCTGGGGAAAGACTCTCAGGGCACGTCTTCACTCGTAATGTGAAAGCTTTGCCGGGGCAGCGCTATCGTGGCAGCACTGTAATGTGGCTGTGAAGTCATGGCACCAATGCTGGGAGAGAGCTCTCCCAGCACTGTAAAAAAACCATCCCCACCAGGGGAGTAGCTACCAGCGCTGGTGCAGTGTTGTGACGGGATCCCCCTGGGGTGCAGCCTGGAACTGTGGGACCGCCGTGCCCCCTGAATTCTCTCTAGCCTGGGCTGTCTCTCACAATGCCTCACTAGTGATCAACAGCAATCCCCTCCAGGCGCTGTGATCACTCAGCACAACAGCCTGTGGAGCCCCACACCCAGCCAGATTGCATGAATGCTCCCGGAGCTACTCATGAATCTCACAGAGAAAGGCACCAGAGCCACATCCCCCCAGCTCCCAGCACTGTACCCCAGCAATATACCATCTTGTACTGCTCAAGATGGGCAGTGCACATTTATTAATTGGTTCACCGCTTCATCAATGCCCCACACTTCATACAAACTCACTGGTAAAGATAAACAATTAACAAAATTTATTGACTATAAAAGGTTGATTTTCAGTGATATTAAGTGATAGGCAAAAAATCAGAGTTAGTTTCCAAAAGAAGGAAAATAGAAGCACACAGTCTAAACTCTCAACTCTCCTACACTGGGCAGCAACTAGATTAAGCAGTTTCTCTCACTCCACAGAATATTGCAGTCCTTCTGTCAAGGTTCCTTCCCCACTCTGAACTCTAGGGTACAGATGAGGGGACCTGCATGAAAAAACCCCTAAGCTTATTTTTACCAGCTTAGGTTAAAACTTCCCCAAAGTACAAACTATTTTACCTTTTGTCCCTGGACTTTATTGCTGCCACCACCAAACATCTAACAAATATAACAGGGAAAGAGTCCGCTTGGAAACGTCTTTCCTCCTAAAATCCTCCCAAGCCCTACACCCCCTTTCCTGGGGAAGGCTTGATAAAAATCCTCACCAATTTGCATAGGTGAGCACAGACCCAAACCCTTGGATCTTAAGAACAATGAAAAAGCAATCAGGTTCTTAAAAGAAGAATTTTCATAGAAGAAAAAGTATAAGAATCACCTCTGTAAAATCAGGATGGTAAATACCTTACAGGGTAATTAGATTCAAAATAACAACAAAATGGGCAAATGAAATGTAATGTGGATGAATGTAAAGTAATGCACATTGGAAAAAAATAACCTCTACTATACATACAATATGATGGGGGCTAATTTAGCTACAGCTAATCAGGAAAAATCTTGGAGTCATCGTGGATAGTTCTCTGAAGATGTCCATGAAGTGTGTAGTGGCAGTCAAAAAAGCAAATGGGATGTTAGGAATCATTAAAAAAAGAATAGAGAACAAGACGGAGAATATCTTATTGCCCTTACATAAATCCATGGTCCGCCCACTTCTTGAATACTGTGTACAGATGTGGTCTCCTCATCTCAAAAAAGTTATACTGGCATTAGAAAAGATTCAGAGAAGGGCAACTAAAATGATTAGGGGTTTGGAATGGGTCCCATATGAGGAGAGATTAAAGAGGCCAGGACTTTTCAGCTTGGAAAAGAGGAGACTAAGGGGGGATATGAGAGAGGTCTATAAAATCATGAGTGGTGTGGAGAAAGTGAATAAGGAAAAGTTATTTACTTGTTCCCATAATATAAGAACTAGGAGCCACCAAATGAAATTAATGGGTAGCAGGTTTAAAACAAATAAAAGGAAGTTCTTCTTCACACAGCGCACAGTCACTTGATCATTACCTGTTAGGTTCACTCCCTCTGGGGCACCTGGCATTGGCCACTGTCGGTAGACAGGATACTGGGCTGGATGGATCTTTGGCCTGACCCAGTATGGCCATTCTTATGTTCTTATGTCTTCTTCTCAGTGTCTTGGTTGCTTGCAGCATAGGTGGGGGCAGGAGAAGGGCGCAGTATGTGTCCACTTTGTCTATTTTATATCCTCAGTCCATGTGCTTGGAGATCACAAGTCCAGGCATATCTGGGGGCATTGCTGAGTCACCCAGTAAGGTTGAGCAATTCCCCTGGTGTGGCCTCATTCAGGTGAGTCATTGTATTGTAGCTCCCTTGCTGGACAATGGCTATTGATGGGTTGCTTGACACCCCGCCCAGGCATTGGTTACTTTCCTTGTTGATGCCTCTGGGGAGCTAATATCTGGCTGATTCTTCAATTTACATGTTTTAGTGACAACCATACAATGCAATTCTCGTAACTTCATGTGCATTAATGATATACATATACAGAAAGAGAAATGACTTTCAGCAGATCATAACCTTTCCCCTGATACCTTATAAGGCATGCTTTATAAGTAAGATCACGATTATATGAAAATGAGAAATATGGGGATTACACTATGCTCCTCCAAGGGATAGAATGTCACAGTTATCAACACTGTTTTTTCACACCCCTGAGCGGGAAAGTTGCAGCGCTGTAAAGTGGCCGTGTAACCAAGGCCTCTGTCATTTACTACAAAGGGTTTTATGTCAAGCCCCGTACAGGGCAAAGGCAACAGTTATTTTCTCCATGTCTGATAAGGGCTACATTAATGTTTTACAGTACAGTAATCCACCTCCACCTTTCCCATCCCACATCCACAGTATATTCCCTCACACTGTGGGAGAAGGAGCCCCCCACTCTTTCAGCAAAGACCAGAAGGATGGGTGCAAGTTAGGCCATCACGCATCAAAGTGGGGATTTTCAAAACAGCATAGAAAAGTTAGGTGCCCAACTCCCTTTGACATTCAAAGGCAGTGTGGTGCCTAGCGCCCTTAGGTTCCTACAAAAACCACAGCCAATGTCAACAAGGAATTAAAACTTTGTTCAGGTGGCAGCTTAGGGGTCTTCTTGCCCTGCTATTTGGAATTCCAGGTCCAGAGATCAGACTGACCTGGGAGCTTTATCCAAAATTTTATTTTTTACTTGGGAGCATTTAATTTTCTTCTTCCTGTAAAAATGAATTGATATTGGTTCCTTTTTCCCCCTATTATTCTAGCAGATCTACCTATCTAATATATAAGATGAACACAGATTTCCATTGAGATCAGAAGTTCTGTCTGCATTAATTTCCTTTGAAATGAGACATCCCTTTTTTTCTAATGCTTTGCCTTTTAGGTCAACAGTTCTTCTGTCTCCATTATTTTCTCTTTGGAATCACTTGTTTTCCATGACTTCCCCTTTGAGGTTAGTAATAAGACTGTCCTTGTACCATTGTTTTTCCTTTCCAAAAACAAATATTAACTTTCCTCTATGCAATAATTTCAGATTCCCAGCAGCAGAAATATCAGGGGAGATTACATCATCTCATAGGAAGGAGAAATTATCACCCAGGAGAGACATTAATTGCTGTGAAAGGGAATAATAACAAAATATACCAAGAAGCAATGTAAGATCCGGCATCCAGATAGGAACCCAAAGCTCAGTTTACTGAGATAATTGAAGTGTATCAATAGTAGAAGAGAGTGGAAAAGACTACAATCTTACCTCAGAAAATCTGAAGGAAGGGTTAGGGTCAGGGTGCAGCTGGCAATAGGTCAACAGTGTGACAGGTAAAGCAGCACAGTAAAAATGAAAGAATCTAATTTAGAAAAGAAAAATACCTGCTCAGGCCCCCCCATATAGGGAAGAATAGGATTTTGCTTGTTCAATCCAGGAGGGAAGTAAATAAAAGTAGATGAGTCATAGCAAAACATGCCTAAGAAAGAGCAATGAATGGCTCTCAGATTTAGAACAGAAAAATGGCCATGCTGGGTCAGACCAAAGGTCCATCTACCCCAATATCATGTCTTCCAACAGTGGCCAATGCCAGGTGCTTCACAGGGAATGAACAGAACAGTTGATCATCAAGTGACCCAATCCCTCTCACCTATTTCCAGCTTTTGGCAAACAGAAACTAGGGACACCATCTCTGTCCATCCTAGCTAACAGCCATTGATGGATCTATCCTTCAGGAATTTTTCTAGTTTATTGGCTCCTTTTGTGTGTATTTTTCACCACATGAGTTAAATTTTTTTTAAATTTGCTTGTTAAAATTTTGAAACAAAAATATAGTCTCACTTCTCTGTGCATGTGTGTTTTTCTGCATTTCCATTTTTCTGTCATGCACTTATGTTGTACCAGGGTCAATGTACCATTGCCGTAGACATAGTGCATATGGGTGCATCATGAATCAGTGGATGAAGAGATCAGAAGCTAGGATATATTAAGAATTGATATATTAAGATATACCAAGAAGGCCACATTTGGAGTATTGCGTCCAGTTTTGGGCCCCCCACTACAGAAAGGATGTGGACAAATTGGAGAGTCCAGCGGAGGGCAACGAAAATGATCAGGGGGCTGGGGCACATGACTTACAAGGAGAGGCTGAGGGAACTGGGCTTGTTTAGTCTGCAGAAGAGAGGAGTGAGGGGGGATTTGATAGCAGCCTTCAACTACCTGAAGGGGGTTCCAAAGTGGATGGAGCTCGGCTGTTCTCAGTGGTGGCAGCTGACAGAACAAGGAGCAATGGTCTCAAGTTGCAGTGGGGCAGGTCAAGGCTGGATATTAGGAAACACTATTTCACTAGGACAGTGTTGAAGGACTGGAATGGGTTACCTAGGGAGGTGGTGGAATCTCCATCCTTAGAGATTTTTAAGGCCCAGCTTGAGAACACTCTGGCTGGGATGATTTAGTTGGGGTTGGTCCTGCTTTGAGCAGGGGTGTCATAAATATAAAGGGAAGGGTAAACCCCTTTAAAATCCCTCCTGGCTAGAGGAAAAATCCTCTCATCTGTAAAGGGTTAAGAAGCTAGGATAACCTCGCTGGCACCTGACCAAAATGACCAATGAGGAGACAAGATACTTTCAAAAGCTGGGAGGAGGGAGAAAATCAAAGGGTCTGGGTCTGTCTGTGTGATGCTTTTGCCAGGGACAGAACAGGAATGGAGTCTTAGAATTTAGTAAGTAATCTAGCTAGATATGCGTTAGATTATGATTTCTTTAAATGGCCGAGAAATTAAGTTGTGCTGAATAGAATGACTATTCCTGTCCGTGTGTCTTTTTTGTAACTTAAGGTTTTGCCTAGAGGGCTACTCTATGTTTTGAATCTAATTACCCTGTAAGGTATTTACCATCCTGATTTTACAGAGATGATTCTTTTTTACTTCTATTAAAAGTCTTCTTGTAAGGAAACTGAATGCTTTTTTCATTGTTCTAAGATCCAAGGGTTTGGGTCTGTGGTCACCTATGCAAATTGGTGAGGATTTTTACCAAACCTTCCCCAGGAAGTGGGGTGCAAGGGTTGGGAGGATTTTGGGGGGAAAGACGTTTCCAAACAACGTTTTCCCAATAAACCCAGATAAACGTTTGGTGGTGGCAGTGGAAGTCCAAGGGCAAAGGGTAAAATAGTTTGTACCTTGGGGAAGTTTTAACCTAAGCTGGCAAAAGTAAGCTTAGGTGGTTTTCATGCAGGTCCCCACATCTGTACCCTAGAGTTCAGAGTGGGGAAGGAATCTTGACAAGGGGATTGAACTAGATGACCTCCTGAGGTCTCTTCCAACCTTAATCTTCTATGATTCTATTATTCTAAGTGTGTAGGAGAAAAAGCAGGAAGAGATTTCAGAGTTATTGTCTCTGATACCTTTGCTTTAATAGCAAGGATCTGCTACTTCTCTTTAAACATATATGTATTTTATTGCTCATAAAATTTGGAAAAATAAACAACCTCTCTCTCTCACTCCATATATTCATCTCATTCTGTCTATATATCTCTGTAATTCTCCAGCTTTTCATTTTTCTACAGGCACATTCTTCCTTCTGGATAAAAATGACTCTCTAATTTCTCTCTTGATGAGTTTTCATTTTTATTTCCCTTACATTTCTTTATATGGGGTTGGATTCTGATCTCAGTTGCACTTTTGTAAATCCATATGAAGCTGATGCAATTTACCCTGGAGTAACCGAGATCAGGAAACAGCCTGTGATGTGTGTTTAGGGGTTTTTTTGTGCATCTTTGTCTGTTTCTCAGCTCCATCTATCAAATGGTGCAAATTTTTCTTTGAATCTACTGTGCTAGAGGACAGCTGGATAGACCTTCAGACAAACCACAGCCTCTTTGGTGTTTCAGTTTGTGTCTTACGGGGTATATCTATACTACATCTGGGCAATGTAATTCACTGCTCTGGTAGACCTACACACACTAGCTTTGATTGAGCTATTGTGCTAAAAATTGCAGTGTAGCCTCAGTGGCACAGCCTAGCTGTCCGAGCCCGATCCCATCGGCAGTCCCAGGTACGTACACAGGTGGCTATCCCAAGCCGCTGCCTCTAGTGCCATGTTCTCACTGCTCATTTTCTCCTGCTAACTTGATCAAAGCTAGTCCATGTGTGTCTATCCAAGCTGGGAATTACACTTCCCCGCTGCAGGGGAGTCGTACCCGCGGTTGAACTCTAAACATCTTTCATTTCCAATCTATTGATTTTTTGTCATATCTTCTAGATTTGTTGATGTGACACTGATGTGATAAAGATACTTCAAAATCCGAACTTAAAAGTCTCTATTTAGAGTTCAAGAGAGCTTATGGGTCTCAGATGGGACATTTCTGTAGTTCAATAGGGTTCCATGCTCTTGGTTCACCTATATTGGAAGCTCAACTTCTTAATGATATGAGTCTTCCTCTGTTTATCCTTGCAACAAAGCCCGTTGCCAATTGTGCCCACATATCTATTCAGGGGACATCATCACAGGGCCTAATAACATCAGCCACACTATCAGAGGCTCGTTCACCTGCACATCCACCAATGTGATATATGCCATCATGTGCCAGCAATGCCCCTCTGCCATGTACATTGGTCAAACTGGACAGTCTCTACGTAAAAGAATAAATGGACACAAATCAGATGTCAAGAATTATAACATTCATAAACCAGTCGGAGAACACGTACTCCTTTTCTTTTTTCAATCTCTCTGGTCACGCAATCACAGACATGAAGGTCGCTATCTTAAAACAAAAAAACTTCAAATCCAGACTCCAGCGAGAAACTGCTGAATTGGAATTCATTTGCAAATTGGATACTATTAATTTAGACTTAAATAGAGACTGGGAGTGGCTAAGTCATTATGCAAGGTAGCCTGTTTCCTCTTGTTTTTTCCTACCCCCCCCCCCCAGATGTTCTGGTTTAACTTGGATTTAAACTTTGAGAGTGGTCAGTTTGGATGAGCTATTACCAGCAGGAGAGGGAGTTTGTGTGTGTATGGGGGTGGGGGGGATGTGAGAAAACCTAGATTTGTGCAGGAAATAGCCCGACTTGATTATGTAAAGAGTTATCACTTTGGATGGGCTAGCACCATCAGGAGAGTGAATTTGTGTGGGGGGGTGGAGGGTGAGAAAACCTGGATTTGTGCTGGAAATGGCCCACCTGATGATCACTTTAGATAAGCTATTACCAGCAGGACAGTGGGGTGGGAGGAGGTATTGTTTCATATTCTCTGTGTATATATAAAGTCTGCTGCAGTTTCCACGGTATGCATCCGATGAAGTGAGCTGTAGCTCACAAAAGCTCATGCTCAAATAAATTGGTTAGTCTCTAAGGTGCCACAAGTCCTCCTTTTCTTTTTGCGAATACAGACTAACACGGCTGTTACTCTGAAATCTGTTTATTGACAACTTCATTTTTCCAGTGGAGAGATGCAGTGGCATGAGGTTAACTACTCCAGCTTTCAACCATGTAACTGACAGCACAACCTCACTGCGTGTACTCCATCAAGATATAATGGTTTTTTGTTTCTAGATACATATTATGGAGAAAGCGGAAGGAAGAAATGAAACCCTGATCATGGAATTCATCCTCTTAGGATTTGGGAATGCCCCCGAACTGCAGACCCTTCTCTTTCTGCTGTTTCTAGTGATCTACATTGTGACTATGGTCGGGAACATCCTCATCATTATCCTAGTTGTGGCTGATCAGCACCTTCACACTCCCATGTACTTCTTCCTGGGGAACTTGGCCTGCTTGGAGATCTGCTACACCTCCACCATCCTGCCCAGGCTGCTGGCCAGTCTCCTGACTGGGGATGGAACCATTTCTGTTAAGTGCTGCCTTGTGCAAACATATTTTTTTGCTATCATAGCAACGACAGAAAATCTGCTGCTCGCAGCAATGTCTTACGATCGGTATTTAGCAATATGCAATCCACTCCGCTATGCTGCTCTGATGAATGGCAGGGTTTGTTTCCAGCTAGTGGCAGGGTCCTGGGTATATAGTTTTCTGGTCAATGGCACACTAAATTATTTCTTGTTCCCATTAACATTCTGTGGTTCCAAAGAAATTGACCATTTCTTTTGTGATTTTTCACCCATGATAAAGCTGTCTTGTGGTGACACCCAGACTCTGCAACTGGCGACATTTACTGTCTCTACCATTGGGACACTTGTGCCTTTGCTACTGACCCTGACATCCTACATGTATATCATCACCGCCATTCTGAGAATCCCTTCCACCACAGGGAGACAAAAGGCCTTTTCCACCTGCTCCTCCCACCTCACTGTGGTGACAATTTTATACATGAGCGTGATTACTGTCTATGTGTTTCCAACAAGCAACACTCCCAAGGTCCTACACAAAATATTCTCTCTCTTCTACACAGTCCTGACTCCCATGATCAACGCTGTTATCTACAGCCTGAGAAACAAGGAGGTCAAAGAGTCCCTGAGAAAAACTATTCTGAAACAGGTTGCTTTCAGAAACAGACATAGAAGCTTAAAGGAAAAAATTTAGTCTATAGTAAAATAGAGATGAACTGATACAGTTTCTTAGACATGGCCCATTTCATTCCTTCAGAAAAGGGTTACCCCTTATTGACCTTTCTTTCTTTCTTTCTTTCTTTCTTTCTTTCTTTCTTTCTTTCTGTGACTCTGCTACATTTTGAGCATTCATCTTTCATACAATTAATGCACATTTCTTTATACAAAACTTGATACTGTAAGAGACATTCTTTTTGAAAAGACAAACGTTTCAGTAGAGCACTCTGCTTCAGTCATCCGTACAAGAACACTACGGCTCAAATTCTGCAAGGAGCTTAATATCTTTTGAGTGCTTCTGGGTCTCTTCCACACACCACTGATGCCAATGACATTAATTCTCCAGTGATTAGGATCATCTCTTGTCAATTATGCGTCTGAAAAGTAGGTAAACAATGTTGCCGGTGCTGTGACTTAAGAGCTTTGATTAGGTAGTATTCTCTGCAGATCTATAGCTGGGTAAACAAAACATGAAAGTCTGTGGAGGGTTGGGAGTCTCAGTGTCCTGTCATGTAAAATGTCCTGCCTATTCATCCATCTTTGCATGGTGAAGGCAACATTAACATATCTATTTCTATATTGATACGGACACCAATATAGACATCAATACATATATATAAAATGCTAACAGAAAATGTCTGGCCAAAATTTTCAAAGCTCATAAGACCTGATTTCCCTCCCCCACCCAAATAAAAAGAAATGAATGAATTAAAACGAACGGGAAATGAGCACCCAAAAGCACTAGGCAACTTTACCAATCTCAGCCTAAATAGTGTCACATGGGCCTCCCTTGCCACACACGGTAACACCCTATACACATATAAATATTTACCACCAAGGTTTGACCAAAAAACTGAATTAAAGAATAAATTCTCACGGAGTCTTCCTGACTCTTTTTCCTGGTACTTTTTTCATAGTAAGTCTCAGGGCAGATCGGCACTAGGGGGAAAAGCTGATCCAAGCGACGCAATTTGAGTTACATTAGTAGCATAACTCAAGTCAACATAGCTTAGATCTACTTACCACAGGATCCACACTGCCCTGGGTTGATGGGAGAAACTGTCCCATCAAATCCTCTTAGGCTATGTCTACACTACTGCGGTAAGTCGACCTACGCTACGCAACTCCAGCTACTGACTGAAAATCTCCAGTCGACTTACCTTACTCTTCTCATCGGGGGTAGAGTACAGGGATCGACTGGAGAGCAATCTGCACTTGATTTGGTGGGTCTTTACTAGACTCGCTAAATCGACCACCAGTGGATCAGTCTCAGAGCTTCAGTCCCTGCCGTAGTGTAGACCTGCCCTTACTCATTCCGGTGGAGTACCGGAGTTGATGTCTGAGCGATCGGCAATTGATTTAGTGGGTCTTCAGTAGACCCGCTAAATCGACCCCCGGTGGATCGATCGCCACGGCGTCAATCCCGGCTGTAGTGGAGGCCATCATCATCACCACTAGCATCTCTCTTTCTCTTGGAAAAGAGAAAGGTTTTATTGTTTGTTTGTTTCCTTCTTTTGTGGAGAATTTCAGCTGAAAATGTTAAGTTTTCAGCAGTTTTTAGCTAAAAATGTTTGGTTCTTTGTTGCCAAAACCAAAATATATGGGAGGGTGGGGACGGACTGCTGAGAAGCTCCTCAGCTGTGATTGGGCGCACGGGTCAGGTCCCATGGTCTCTCACCCACCACATTTCAGTTTCAAAGTTCACATCTTTTTATTTATTTATTTATTTACCTCTCTTCATTTCTTTTCCTTTGAGATTCAGAATAGGTGTCTAGTTTTCCTCTGAGGGCGACATGTGTTGCGTTGTCGGTTGCTGCTCCATGGGGGGGTGGAACGATCACGGAGGGAAGTAGCAGCAGTTTCGTCACATGGAAGGAACACGGGTGTTTATTCCATCTGGGATCATAAATGAGCTAGTCCCTTTCCCTTCCCTCTCATCTCAAGTGCCCATCGCGGGCCAATAGTACTTGCTACCCTTCTCGTATGGGGGATGGACAATGCATCAAAAGAGACATTAACATTGTGTGGGAATGGATGCAGGACAAAATGATACAATTAAGGCAGTTGTCAAGGTTCCTCCCCCACTCTGAACTCTAGGGTACAGATGTGGGGACCTGCATGAAAAACCTCCTAAGCTTATCTTTACCAGCTTAGGTCAAAACTTCCCCAAGGTACAAAATATTCCACCCGTTGTCCTTGGACTGGCCGCTACCACCACCAAACTAATACTGGTTACTGGTTACTGGGGAAGAGCTGTTTGGATGCGTCCTTCCCCCCAAAATACTTCCCAAAACCTTGCACCCCACTTCCTGGACAAGGTTTGGTAAAAAGCCTCACCAATTTGCCTAGGTGACTACAGACCCAGACCCTTGGATCTTAAGAACAATGAACAATCCTCCCAACACTTGCACCCCCCCTTTCCTGGGAAATGTTGGATAAAAAGCCTCACCAATTTGCATAGGTGACCACAGACCCAAACCCTTGGATCTGAGAACAATGAAAAAGCATTCCGTTTTCTTACAAGAAGACTTTTAATAAAAATAGAAGTAAATAGAAATAAAGAAATCCCCCCTGTAAAATCAGGATGGTAGATATCTTGCAGGGTAATTTAGATTCAAAAACATAGAGAACCCCTCTAGGCAAAACCTTAAGTTACAAAAAAGATACACAGACAGAAATAGTTATTGTATTCAGCACAATTCTTTTCTCAGCCATTTAAAGAAATCATAATCTAACACATACCTAGCTAGATTACTTACTAAAAGTTCTAAGACTCCATTCCTGGTCTATCCCCGACAAAGACCAGCATATAAACAGACACACAGACCCTTTGTTTCTCTCCCTCCTCCCAGCTTTTGAAAGTATCTTGTCTCCTCATTGGTCATTTTGGTCAGGTGCCAGCGAGGTTACCTTTAGCTTCTTAACCCTTTACAGGTGAGAGGAGCTTTCCCCTGGCCAGGAAGGATTTCAAAGGGGTTTACCCTTTCCTTTATATTTATGACAGCAGTTCAGGGGACACCATCACAGGGCCTAATAACATCAGCCACACTATCAGAGGCTCGTTCACCTGCACATCCATCAATGTGATATATGCCATCATGTGCCAGCAATGCCCCTCTGCCATGTACATTGGTCAAACTGGACAGTCTCTACGTAAAAGAATAAATGGACACAAATCAGATGTCAAGAATTATAACATTCATAAACCAGTCGGAGAACACTTCAATCTCTCTGGTCACGCAATCACAGGCATGAAGGTCGCTATCTTAAAACAAAAAAACTTCAAATCCAGACTCCAGCGAGAAACTGCTGAATTGGAATTCATTTGCAAATTGGATACTATTAATTTAGGCTTAAATAGAGACTGGGAGTGGCTAAGTCATTATGCAAGGTAGACTATTTCCCCTTGTTTTTTCCTACCCCCCCCCCCCCAGATGTTCTGGTTTAACTTGGATTTAAACTTTGAGAGTGGTCAGTTTGGATGAGCTATTACCAGCAGGAGAGTGAGTTTGTGTGTGTATGGGGGTGGGGGGGTGAGAAAACCTGGATTTGTGCTGGAAATGGCCCACCTTGATTATCATGCACATTTTAGGGAGAGTGGTCACTTTGGATGAGCTATTACCAGCAGGATAGTGAGTTTGTGTGTGGTTTTTGGGAGGGGGGTGAGGAGGTGAGAGAACCTGGATTTGTGCAGGAAATGGCCCAACTTGATTATCATGCACATTGTGTAGAGAGTTGTCACTTTGGATGGGCTAGCACCAGCAGGAGAGTGAATTTGTGTGCGGGAGTGGAGGGTGAGAAAACCTGGATTTGTGCTGGAAATGGCCCAACTTGATGATCACTTTAGATAAGCTATTACCAGCAGGACAGTGGGGTGGGAGGAGGTATTGTTTCATATTCTCTGCATGTATATAAAGTCTGCTGCAGTTTCCACGGTATGCATCGATGAAGTGAGCTGTAGCTCACGAAAGCTCATGCTCAAATAAATTGGTTAGTCTCTAAGGTGCCACAAGTCCTCCTTTTCTTTTTGCGAATACAGACTAACACGGCTGTTACTCTGAAACCTTCCATATATAGATTCTGAGTTAGGTAGGTTAAAGGAATCAGGATAGAAAATAGTCTTGTTGGACCATATCCTGATGCAAGAATCCAGAGTCCAAAGGTTGATGTCTGAAATTCAAGCTGCCCCCCTCATCCCCCGACTGGTGCCTCATCTTAGAGGTGGAAAACTTCCTTTGTCATTTTCTAAAGTTTAATATCTGTTAATGTCTGTTCATCAGATTTGGAGATGGAAACCAATGTGATTACTTTTGAGGTCATTTTGGGAGTGATTTTAAAAAGGTATCGGGAGCCTAGTTGGATTTTTCAACAGCATTCTCTAGTTTTTCTTTAGTTTTTGGTGCCTTAGGGTGTTTCTGAAAATCCCCCTATGCACGTAAATACCTTTAAAAATGGCTATTTTTTGTTAACTGAAATCAGAACTTTGCTATGTGTGTATATATGTCAGTTTAACTTTTTAAATAAAAATAATTGGTATAAAATAAAAATTAATGTATAATAATGTGTATACATAATATGATAAAATAAACCAAAATAAAATATCATCACTTTTACATGGCCTTCACTCAGTGTTTTGAATACATTATATCCTTGCCAACATTTGTTTCATTTCAAATTACTTTTTTTCAAAAATGAAAATTTCACTAAAATTGTTTTTTTTTTAATTTTCCCCCCAAATTTGTTTAACAAAAAGTATTTTTCAGTGCGTCAGAAGTGTAATCTCATTTTAGCAGCCCCTTTGTTCTCTAATATATCAGGACTCCCATTGGATGGGTTTAAGTTTGGGGTTTTCTTTCATTCTTTCACTGAATACCCAAAAATGAAAACATTTTGGTTATCCAGTTTTCCAAAATTCCATATTTTCATGGACAATTTTGATGTTTCCCTTTCAACATTTTTCATCCAGTGCTTGCTACAGTAAAATGTCTGTCATATATGATTGCTGAGAAAATGAATTAATTGTTGATTTTAATAAATCATTTTGACGGAAAAAGGAATGTTTTATGGCTCCAACTCAGGATAGACTTTAAGGATGTGCTTAACTTTAAATATGTGCTTTAAGTCCTTTCTAAGCAAATTCAGTGACTATTTAAATCAAGAGGAGTTTTGCTAAGATTTCACCCATTAACTCCAACAGGACTTCAGAACATGATTAAAGTCAAGTCCATAGTAAGTTGTGTCTTGAATGTAATCATGATTTTTTTTTAAATCAGGATCTATGTACTTTATGCTAATTATCTTATTTTCTTCTCCTAACGGGATAATGCTAAAGACACTGAATAGACAATGATAACTTCTCTGAGTAATTTTTAAACCAGCCTAGCAAAGATTTTATATTGTTTAGGTTGGTTTAAAAACTTTAAAGCAATTATTTTGTTCTCTATTGAATTCTATAGGCTTTTAGAGTTTTGTTTTTTAAGAGAAACTTTACTAGTGTTATCTCTAGGCTTTTAGTTTAAATGTTCAGGGGCTTTTTATTTATTTTATTAGTGATTGCTCGTTACGGAATCATTTATAATTATTAAGATGCAGAGGAAATTTCATTATAAGCCGTAAAATGGGATTCTCAAATGGGGCCCTAAAAAATTTAGGCTCGCTACTGATACAGAAATTAAATGGGAATTAGGGGTAAAATTTTCAAAAGCACCCCTAAGCAGCTTAACATTCTAAATCCCATTTTCAAAAGTCACCTAGGCACTTAGACACACATTTTAAGGGTATGTAGGGTGCCTAGTGTGGTTTTCAAAAGCACCTATATCCCTAACATCTATTGATTTAAAATACCTTTATAATAATATTATAATTATATATAATATAATACCTCAATACCTTTAAAATTCTGGCCCTTAGCCTAAGTCTTATTGACAGTCAATAGTACTAAGGTTCCTAAGTCCATTGGGCTATTTAAAAAATTGAGTGTAAAGTAGATGCAAAAATATTACCATTGCTGCTGGAGAATAAAAACATCCAGTCTGGAATTTCCCCCCACAACTTTTAAATCCCTTTGCAAAGGAAGGAGAGAGCAAGGCTCATATACCCATATAGAATTCAGTGCTTTCTGTCTGGATGTTTTGACTGGAAGGACTGTCAAAATATTATTTTAGACTGATACAATTTCAGTCTTGAAAGCAAATTAGATGCCATTGATATTATTTTTACTAATATGCATTTGTGCTGGGCTAATAAAATGTTGTGCATATTGAAACTGAGAGAGAGAGAGAGAGAGAGAGAGAGAGAGAGAGAGATCAGCTGCTTTAAGAAATTTTTGTAAACACAAGATGATCTGGACAATGAATAAAATAAACAACAATATTTTTCCCACCAGTACAACCAAACATATATTTGTGTTTCATGGTGTTCACATCAGGTATCCCCATCAGAGCTAATTCTGTGGCTGAATTTTAGAAAGAACAGAACATTTGTATGATCTGTTATAATATTTTCTGCAATTCCAGCTGTGCCTCTGATAGTGATGTATCCTGTGGAATCCCTGCATTTGAAGAACACTTCCTTGTCAGGTTAAAAAGTGAAACATCAGTGAACCAGATTAGACTGTATTTTATTTTATTTTACTTGGGGCTGTGCTGTGATATTAATTCCTGGCATCAGAAGTGTAATCTCATTTTAGCAGCCCCTTTGTTCTCTAATATATCAGGACTCCCATTGGATGGGTTTAATCCTCCATCCCCATGGAAATTTTTGATTTTTCATTGAAAAAGCCAAAACCTGAAAATTGTTTCTTTGGTGGAGGGTGGATGTTCTGGGATTTTCAGCAACTGAATGCAAGCATATTTGTCAATGTACTAAATAGTTTCAACCAAAGGCTGCTCAAAACTGAAACATGTTCATATTTTAAAAAAAAAAAACGTTTGGGGTTTACAGATTTCAGACGAAATTTGGTGAAAATCATATACTTTCCATGAAGACTTTCAGTTACTCCAAACCCCAGTATTCCATTACAAAATCTTAATCAGTCCTAATCCAAAGGGAAATGAAGTCGTTTTCTGATTTTTTGAAGTGTAGTGGAGTTTCCAGAGACACACAGTTTTTCTTTGCTCTGTTAGTGAAGAAGATAGGTACTCACATCTTAAATAACATATCACAGTAGTCCTGATACCAAGCAACCTGGACAATTTCCTGGAGGCTTGATCAAGTAACAGAAAATTATAGAATTGTAGGGCTGGAAGGGAGCTCAAGAAGTTATCAAGTCCGGGCCACCTGGAAACCAAGGAAACCTGGACCATCCCTGAGAGCTATTTGTCTAACCTTTTCTTAACCATCTCTAATGATGGGGATTCTATGAAGAGAGGGCATAGATTTTTGAACATTTCTGCAATTAAACTGATGACATTTCAGTTCACTGCGATATTCAACTTATATTGTTAGTTTTCATCTAGTTCGATGATGAATTGACTTAAAAGTTGAGTTTATCTTTAAAATATATTAACAAATTTGCTTAATTTCCCCTAGATACATCCCAGGGCAAATGCTAACTGTAGAAATCAAACGTCCATTGAGGAATTTGTCCTCCTGGGATTTGGGAATCTCCCTGAACTTCAGATTCTTCTCTGCTTCCTGTTTCTAGTGATCTACATGGTGACCATGGCTGGAAATATCCTCATTGTTGTGCTAGATGTGGCTGATCAGCACCTTCACACCCCTATGTACTTCCTCCTGGGGAACTTGTCCTGCTTGGAGATCTGCTACACCTCCAGCATCCTGCCCTGGGTGCTGGCCAGTCTCCTCATGGGGGACAGAACCATTTCTGTTAGTGGCTGCATGACACAATTTTATTGTTTTGGTATCCTAGCAGCCACAGAATACTATCTGCTAGCAGTGATGTCTTACGATTGGTATCTAGTGATCTGCAATCCACTCTGTTATGCCACTCTGATGAACGGCAGTGTTTGTTTCCAGCTAGCGGCTTGTTCCTGGACAAGTGGCTTTCTGAGCAGTACCATAGTAATCATTTTAATGACTAAAATAAAGTTTTGTGGCTCCAACGAAATTGACTATTTCTTTTGTGATTCCTCACCCATCATAAAACTAGCCTCAGGTCCCAGACTGCTATGGAGACACAAATGTCTACACACACACATCTTAGTGACTTCACATTTCCTCCAGCACAGTGAATTTACAAGCCAAAAACCAAAGAAAACCTAACGTATTTTCTAGCTAGATTACTTACTAACTTTACAGGAGTTGGAGAGCTTGCATCCTTGATCTGTTCCCAGAAAAGGTATCACACAGACAGACAAAAACCTTTTTCCCCCCCTCCAGATTTGAAAGTATCTTGTCCCCTCATTGGTCATTTTGGGTCAAGTGCCAGCGAGGTTACCTTAGCTTCTTAATCCTTCACAGGTGAATGGACTTTGCCTCTGGCCAGGAGGGATTTTATAGCACTGTATACAGAAAGGTGGTTACCCTTCCCTTTATATTTATGACAGACTCATTAAAGACTGAGGCAAAGTATTTGTTTAGATATCGGGCCATGCCTAGATTATCCTTAACCTCCACTCCATCCTCAGTGTTTAGCGATCCCACTTCTTCTTTCTTTTTTTTTCCTTCCTATTTATATGGCTATAGAACCTTTTACTATTGGTGTTAATTCCTTTCGCAAGGTTCAACTCTACATGGCTTTTGACCTTTCTCACTTTATCCCTACATGTTCTGACCTCAATAAGGTAGCTTTCCTTGCTAATCCCTCCCATCTTCCACTACTTGTAGGCTTTCTTCTTTTTCTTAATCACCTCTCTGAGATGCTTGCTCATCCAGCTTGGTCTACAACTCCTGCCTGTGAATTATTTCCCCTTTCTTGGGATGCAGGCTTTTGATAGTTTCTGAAACTATGACGTGAAGTAATTCCAGGCCTCCTCCACCTTTAGATCCACAAGTTCTTCAGTCCAATCCACTTCCCTAACTAATTTCCTTAATTTTTTAAAGTTAGCTCTTTTGAAATAAAATACCCTAGTCACAGATCTATTTTTGTTTATTCTTCCATTTAGGATGAACTGAATTAGCTCATGATCGCTCGAACCAAGGTTGTCCCCTACAACCATTTCTTCTATGAGGTCCTCACTACTCACCAAAACCAAATCTAAAATGGCATCCCCTCTTGTTAGTTTAGCAACTACTTGGTGAAAAGAAAAAGAGTATTTGTGGCACCTTAGAGAAAGAACACGGCAGGGGTATGCAGCAGGTACCCCAGAAGTATTCTGGCTCCCCACTCCTGGACAGACCATCTGCTGTTACTACTTGTCCATTTGAACTTCATACGTTCAGTCAGTCAATGAGCAATTCTGTTGACCATACCCAAATACAGCTTCATGACAACAATATAGGTCAATTCCCTTGTTGATGCCTCCAGTGGTTACTTCATACTCATTTGGGCTTTTCCCATCCTTTGCCGGTTACCATGGATTTCTCAGCACTCTTTACCATGCATAACCTTCTTTGGTGTCTGTCATAAATATAAAGGGAAGGCTAACCCACCTTTAAATCCCTCCTAGCCAGAGGGAAAAAAACCCTTTCACCTGTAAAGGGTTAAGAAGCTAAAGATAACCTCACTGGCACCTGACCAAAATGACCAATGAGGAGACAAAATACTTTCAAAGCTGGAGAGGGGAAACAAAGGGTTCGCCCTGTCTGTGTGTGTTTTTTGCCGGGATCAGAGAAGCAATGCAGGTCAGAACTCCTGTTAAGGGTTAATAAGCAATCTAGTTAGATATGCGTTAGATTCTGTTTTGTTTAAATGGCTGATAAAATAAGTTGTGCTAAATAGAATGTATATTCCTGTTTTTGTGTCTTTTTGTAACTTAAGGTTTTGCCTAGAGGGATTCTCTATGTTTTGAATCTGGTTACCCTGTAAGGTATTTACCATCCTGATTTTACAGAGGTGATTCTTTTACTTTTTCTTCAATTAAAATTCTTCTTTTAAGAACCTGATTGCTTTTTCATTGTTCTTAAGATCCAAGGGTTTGGGTCTGTGTTCACCTATGCAAATTGGTGAGGATTTTTATCAAGCCTTCCCCAGGGAAGGGGGTGTAGGGCTTGGGGAGGATTTTGGAGGGAAAGACGTTTCCAAGTGGGCTCTTTCCCGGTTATATTTTGTTAGACGCTTGGTGGTGGCAGCAATAAAGTCCAGGGACAAAAGGTAAAATAGTTTGTACCTTGGGGTAGTTTTAATCTAAGCTGGTAAAATAAGCTTGGGGGGGTTTTCATGCAGGTCCCCTCATCTGTACCCTAGAGTTCAGAGAGGGGAAGGAACCTTGACAGTGTCCATATTAACTCAGGCTACAGGCATCATACCCATAACTGTTTGCCAGCTAGCTCCAAACGAGCCACACCATTTTCTTCTTCCTTTGGGGTCCCGTGGACATGCCTTGACCCTCTTCTCCTCCTTTATTTCCCCATAGTGTTCCAAAAAGGGTACCCACTCTAGCTACAGGCTGCTCAGTTCTCACCTCTCTCAGGCAGAGACCAACATCTCCACTCCCTGCTGATCGAGGGTTTTCCGAGCTGCACAGCCTTCTGCTTACAGTGTGTTATTCCCAGCAAGCCAGACTGTCTAAACAAATTTGCATCCACACTTTGTTTTCTCTACAGAGACTATAAAGAGTGTAAATGTCCACAGGTACAGACCACAGAGCCCTTTTGAAGCAAGCACGTTTATTCTTAAGGTAAAAGCATTACAGAGAAACTGTATTAAAAATAAAATAATCTACACACATGATAATAAACTTACCAGACATAATCCTGCAACTCAATCCAAGGGCTCTGGTGGGAGTAAGTCCTTCAAAACCCACCAAGGCATTTTGCTGTGGTCACATCCAATCTTCCCCCTCGAGAAGTTACATACAATCCCGGCCCACAATAATGCATACATTTTGCATTTAATACAATGGACTGCAGAGAGATTTAAAGTGGATAAACACCAGGGAAGAAGATGCTACAAGACCATGTTGGCACAACACAAAATGGAGATAAACTGGCCATGATTAAATTCAGGCTGGAAATCAGAAGAAGTTTTGTAACCATCAGAGGAGTGAGGTTCTGGAGCAGCCTCCCCTATAAGAGCAGTAGCGGGGAACAACATAACTAGCTTTAAGATGGAGCTTGATAAATTTATGATAGGAATATAATGGGGTTGCCAGTGAAAGCTGTGGATTGGACCTGAAGACCCAAGAGGTGTCTTCTGGTCTCATGTCCTCTGTTCTTGTGACAAACATCAGGCTCACAACTAGGATATGAAGCTAAAATATTAAAATGTCAACACAGGCACGCTCCCTCTTCACAGGGAAATATGACCTAGACACTCCCAGCATCATCCGTGACAGCTTGTATGTAGTAAATTCTATCCCTGGACAATGTTCGGTAAGAACCCAATTTTCCTATTTAAAAATATCGTAGCAGGCTGTCTATACAAAGAAATCTGACTCTGAGTTTAGAGGTGTTAGTGCATAGAAAACACATTCTGTGGGCTATCAGCTGTGCTGGTTAATTCAATTTTTACTTTCCTGCATCTATTCCTTTGAAATAGAAATAAACACAGCAGCAGTAGGATAAGTAGGTTTGCAATTACAGTATTACTTCAAAATATTAGTGTTTCCCACCCCTGTTGAAAGGATGGTTTCCAATTAAGAGAGTCAGAAATTGTCCATCTGAATGTTTTATCATGTGAAAATTGGGTTCTCAACCAAACAGCAATTCTCAGAGAAAGTAGCTGATATCCTTGGGGGGGGGGGAGGGAGTCTATATTTCGTTGAAAAACTGAACCCACTCCTCTATTTTTTTTTCAACTTAAATTTTCAGTTTTCAGTAGTTTTTAGTGACACAGGTTTAGCTTTTGGTTGCCATATCCTGAAAAACATTTCAATTTGGGGGTGTCTGCTGCAAAATCAAACTTTTCTACTCGTTTTTTTTTTTCTGGCTGGCTCTAGATCTTTGAATAAATTGATAATAAAAACTTTAAAGAGTTCCACTTGTAATTTTTAAATGTGTCAGTACATTAAGTCCCTAATATATTTAATTGAAACAATAACTTACTGTGCTGTTCATTGCCGATTTTACTCCAGCTTGCTTTGTGTTTGATCCTCCAGCTCCAAGAGTCTGCTACTTATCAATCTATCTATGTCAGTGTCCCTACCATTGTATTATCTACATGTCAGAGGGACAGACTTCGAAGAATCCTTTCACCTGCACATTTCGAGACTGACCTGACAGAACTAGACTCAAAACTGTTGCTCTCTGCAGATGAGCCGTGTGTAGCTGAGTCTGATCGTCACAGACATTAGGAGACTCATGCTGCAGAAGACAATTTATCCACTTCTGTTTCCTAAGGGCTTGCTGGATTCACTCCCTGCAGCCCTGCACTTGTCAGAAGCAGTGGCCCAGAGGCAAAAGTGCATTGATTCATCGATGATTAAGGCAAAAGGGACTGCTATGCCGCTCTATTCTGACTGCTACCTAGCACAGGCCCTAGGATCTGCCCCGGGGTTCCCTGATTCCAGACCAGCTTCTGTTTTATCCATGAGGCAGATTTACAAAGATATTTAGGCAACTAAAGATGGAAACAGAAGACTAGTGGGATTTACAAAACTCCTAAATCCCATGGACATTCAATGGGAGTCAGGCCCCTAACCTGCTCAGGTTCTTTTGGGAATTCCACATAGAGACCATCTCCACGTTTAAGTGCATAAACTCCTGTATAAAGCTGGCCCTGTGTCTAACTTGTTAACTTTCCAGGCTTTTCTTTCTTTTCAGAAATACTAAACCTGGGATTTGCAACAGTGACTAAGGTATGCAAACCTGGGATGACGAACTGCCTTGGCATGCCTGGAACACTCCAGCCTACGGTGATATAAGTATAGCCTGGCAGCAGGGGCTAGAGAAAGGAGGTCAAAACACCTGGAACCCTTGTGATCTAAGCCTGATATGCAACTAAGTTACTTTCTATGCCCCAGTTTCCCCGCTTGTAACCTGAGGGATAAGCACTGAGACTGGATGCATACTTCATAAGGAATCATTTATTTAGGGCCCACTATTCAGTATGATTCAAGCCCTTAATTAATTTTCATAGATCTAGGTGAAATATTTGTTGCCTTATTTTTCAAAACAGAATTTGCCTGTTTCCCACAAGAATGTAGGAATTACCAGAGTCTAGTGCCCAGGGTCTCCCTGCGCCCAATGCCAAATGCTGCACCACCCAGAACAGCTGGAGTTGGTGTTGAGGAGCTGCTCTAAGTGCAGCCAGTGCAGGATCATTTGCCTGAGTCTGCAGAGAGCCTGAGACAATGGCTCCAACAGAGTGGAACTGCCCCAGGCTTGTCCATGGGTGTTCATCTCCCAGCCCCACTGCTCTCGAGAACCCTACCAACCCTACCCCAGCACAGGGTTCTGTGCGCAGGAGGCATGGAAGAGCACAATTGTCCGCAACCCCTCACCCACGCAGATACTGTCTGGCTGGGCAAGTGAGGACTGGGGGGGACCACTGCTGCTCCCTGCCTATCTGACGGCACCTGGCTGATCCCAAGGGTTGGGAAGTATTGCCTGATCTATGGATTGTATATTCATTATATTGATTACTTAAGAATTCTCAATTAAGATTTTGAGGTTTGCTAGGTTCTTGTCCCAAGAACAAGCGCAGTATTATTAAAATTACTGTTCAGTTGGGAACCCCGATGTGCACAGCTGAAAAACTCACACTTAGGAAAACACTTCTCTATTGGTAAGGATTTTATTAATACAGTTCTCATAGTCACCAAGCACGCCAAGTCAGAAAGGTAGATAGAGACAATACAGAATGCACATCTGGACAGCCATATACTCACACCATGCCTTACAGAGCAATCTGAAATGTTAGTTGTTATCTTCCTCATCACCATCACTTTCCTCATCACCATTGCCGTTGGCCATCATCCTGGCATCTCCCAAGGGATACATCTCTGCCTCTCCCCAGCACAGAGGCTGGGATACAATTGTTATAATATTTTACGCCAACACCACTATGCCTAATGCATATTCAGTAGGGGGTCCCCCCTCTTCCTTATTTGTGTTTCCTCAGCCTAATAATACTTTAGTATGTCAGTGATCTCAACTTATTATCGTATACATCAATTTGTTGCTATGGGACTCTTGTGGTCAGATATCTGCAGATGTTCCTATCTTAGAATATCTGAAAGTTGGCATCAGTTCATATTCCCCATGGTTACCTGATAGACCCTAAACATATTTTTTCCCAGTTCCCCAGTAATTCAGGGTCTCTGCTAGGCCATTTATCTATGTCAAAATGCATAGGCCTCTGTAGCTTTATGCTAACTGATTAAGCTTATTCTTTGCAGGATACAGGCCTGTCGGTTGCTGGTGTTACTGCTAAATAAAATAAAATGCTTGAGCTAGCTCTATGAGTCACCTGATACCTCTTCTAGGAAGGCAAAGGGGTCCAATTTCACTGGCCCACCCTCTCTTTGAGGGCCCCTCACCATTGTCATTTCATATGGGCCAGGGTCAAAGGGGCAGAGCCCCAAGCATGGCCCTGGAGTGTCTGAACCCAGCCTTGAGAGTTGGCAGAGATTTATGAGACTAAATATGCCTCTTTCCCCAGGCTCCTGGGAACAGCCCTGCTCAGAGCAGTGACTCCTGGTGGGACCAGCCCCAGCTGCTGTAGAGGGAGAGGCAGGGAGCACCCCCTCTCCCATGGACAATTCTGCAATGACCTTCATGTCAGGGAGTTTCCCAGTGATCTAGAGGCTGGGTGGAGACCTGCACCATGGCAGGTGTAATTCATTCTCTTATCTAACATAACCATGGAGGCTCTCATCATCCATGCCAATGTCTCACCGCTGAGCTCTTTGTCTAAGCGATACCTTGTGGCAGTGAGTTCCTCAGTTCAACTGTGTGCTCAGCTGTGCTGGGCAGAGGCAACCCTTGGACACTGCTCAGAACGGGTACTGGGCTAGTCAGAGGGAGGAGGAGAGTGAGAGAGGAAGGAAGTGAGGCCAGGGCTTGCCAATGGGCAGAAGAAATCTTGTTTGGAGATAGGAGTGGGGGGGAAGGAAGCAGGGGTGGGTGGCCTGTTCCATGGGCCTGGGACCAGGTCAAAGGAGTGGGACTGAGCAGAGGAGGGGACTAGTAGTCAGAGGGATTAAGCAGGGATCTCTGAGGAAGCTGGGTCAGGAACTCTGGGTGGAGAAATTAGCTCAATGATCCTCTCTTCCAATTAAAACCCAACAGTGATGTCATGGACAATGTCCAGATTCCCAATTGAAAGATTTATTCAGCAATGTTCTGATTTATGACATTTCAAAACATCGGTACTTTTGGCATTTTTGACCTGTTTAACATAAGATTACACTGAAATAAGAAAAAGAGGCTCATGTAAGGCACCTTAGCACATAACTGGTAGTACAAAAAATAAAGTTGAATTGAGCCAGTCTAGAAAGGACATTCACATTGTGATCTCTCTGCCTAATTTTGTGTAGAAGACAGAAATTATTGTCTTTGCTATCTCTCTCCCCCATGCGGCCCCCAAGGAAAGGACAGATGATCCATCCTCTTATGCTGAGTGTTAACAACAAAGAAAACAGCTGAACAGAAATATTCTTTCCAGATAAAATTATGAGACGCTTCATGGGACCTACATCCCAAAGGACTGTAACGAGGCATTAATATAGGACCTTGCATAGGAGCAAAGACAATTTATCACTCTTCTCACTTCTACATCACTCACTGACATGCCTCCTTTGTCAGAAGCAAATGAAGATGCATGTGAATCTGTTCAGGGACTTCATATTTTTTACCTATTTTATAATAATTCATGGGTTGCAAAGCAGGACAGACACCCTGGGAACTTCGCAGCAACAGCAAATCATTTATTTTTCCTGGTATGGTTTCATATGGTTTCATATTAGGGGCTCTGGGGGATTTTCAAAGGGGTATTGGAGCCCAAGTTTCATTGCATATTAACATGGATTGAAGTGGTTCTTGTTGATATTCCTGGATGCAAGGTTACTTAATTAAAGGGATAACTAATCACAGAGATCTGGATAGATAGATGGATGATGTGTTGCTTAGAGAGAGAAAAAGTGAATAAAATCTAGTTTTAAAATGCCATCATTATAATGAATTATATTTGCTAAGATTTTTTTCTTCCTGTACCAGATTCCAGGGTTTTCTTGCTCAAGTAAATAGCTCATTGTGACCTGGATTTTGCCTCAGTACTTTGCTTCAGTAATCAGTAGAACTTGTAAATATAATGGAAACTTGCGCTGATGATGAAGTTTACAAAAGTAGAAAGGAGATAAGGAGTCCATTCATCTCAGGGGTTATTGGCAAATTTTGACTTTTTAATGCAAAAAAAAAAAGTTCAAAATGGTTTGTCCAAAAAAATTAATTGGTCAATAAATACCCACTGCCTGCTGGAAAGCAGTCACATGGCACAATAAATACATAAATAAATAAACAAATAAAAATAAAATAAATATTTATTCTAAAATCCAGTTTTCCTTTGGAATAAAAGTTTCCAATGATCTGCTAAATAAAATTCAGAAAAGCATCACAGAAAGTACCCAGATACCATAGCAATGGGTGAAAAAATAAATAGCTGAGGTTAGTATTTTAGATAGATAGATTAGATTCAGGATGTATCAACATTTATATTTCTCTCCATGTGTCAGCAAAGATAAGTTTCTTCTATTTTATCTTACTCCTAGTGCTGCTCAGAAAGTGACCTGGAAATGTTTTTTCTGATGTAAACTTTAGACTCTTCTTAGACAATCTCAAAAGCATTCCATCCCCATCTCCCAGGAACTGGATTGAGGCTCTGCCAATCTTGATTCATGTACTGTCCATCCCCCCGAGTGTGTCACCTTCAGTAAGTCATTTAATCTCCCTATGCCCCAGTTCCCCTTATGTAACACGCAAGTGACATCCCTCCATCAGAAGGGCATTTGAAGGGTATGGGCCAGATTTTTAAAGGTATTTAAGCACCTAGGTCTGGTTTACACAACAGACATATTGGTATAAAAATGTTGTTCAGGGGTGTGAAAAATCCACTGTGCCCGTGCAGTGTTCGAACTGTAGACTTCTCCCTCTTGCAATTTTCTGAAGCACCTAGGTGTTAGGTGTGTAGATGCCTTTGAAAAACCCACTAGTTGGCAAAATACCTTCAGAAATCTGGCCCTCAATGTATATGAGCTGCTCAGGCTTGGTCTACACTACCAACTTATGTTGGTATAACTACACTGCTCAGGGGGGCGGAAAATCCACTCCCCCAGAGCGACATCGTTATACCGAACGAACAACTCTTGAAAACCCCAGTCTTGGTGACTGGGAGGTGACAGGGGAACTGGAACACACCAAGGTTGCATAGCTGGTTTAAACTCACGCTTTCAGCCTGTGGCAGCCCTGGGAACAGAACCTAGATCTCCTGATTTAGGATGAGACGAACAAAGGAATTAAAGGGAGCTAGGTGCTGACATACCATTGAATTTCCATGACAGTTGGGTTTCTTACTGCTTTAAGCTCCACTGAAAATCCCACTCAACTTCACCCTTTGAAGACTGCCCAGGGATGAATTTTATCTAATACAAAGTCAGCCTCATTATCTCCTCTAACTGAGGGAACTATCGTCACTAAACCCCAGAGCTGGTCTCAAAAACGAGTCCCATTAGTCATTGTTCAACCTATTTAAAGTGTTTATATGGGACACCACAACTGCAGTATCTGAGCCAGGAGGGCTAAAAACGTTCCCTCAAAACCTTTCCCAACAGAAAATTGCAGGGCTGACAAAATTAAAAAAAAATCACAGAAAGTATCAGTCTTCTTACATTTTCCAATTTTAATTGCAAATAAATAATGACTATCCTGCAAATTCAATAGCTAGTGGGAATGAATCGTTCCGTAACCATTAAAAGTTATAGTCTTGTAATGAATCAAATGGGATAAAGAGCTAAGGAATTGCAGACCAGTTTAATTTTACTGTGGTGTAGACGTTCAGGCTCTGGCTGCAGCCCGAGTTCTAGGATCTTGTGTGGTGGGAGGGTCTCACAGCTCAGGCTGCAGCCCAACGTGGAATGTCTACACCACAATTAAACGGCTCCTTAGCCTGAGCTCTGTGAGCTGGAGTCAGCTGGCATGGGCCAGTTGCAGGTTTCTAATTATAGTGTAGACATACCAACTTCAAGCAGACAGGGCAATCTGAGTTGTGGGTTCCTCTGGTGGCTGCAACCCAACAGCTACTGATGCAACGCAGGAGAAAAAAAACAAAATTTCTGCTCATCCAGAGGTAATTATGTAGAACTAATGAAGGAACAGGCTATTCCATACCAGCTGGGGCTCTGGTGCCACTGGGTTCTGAGCTATTGTGGATCACGTCTCTGCTACAAATATACATTTTCTTCTGCAAACACCTGGGGACATCATGGGGCTTCAGCCCAGCCTTATTTATAGCCAAGGGTCCTTCCAGGGACACTGCCACCGTGTGAGATCCAGGGCAGGTGCTGTTCCCCCTCTATGGGGTTAAGATCAACTGGGGCAGGTTGTCAGCGTGGTTTGCTATAGAGGTGAGATCAGAGCTGGGCTTACAGCCCAGGAGACCAGATTCATCTATTTAGCCACAGAGCAGGGACATCTTGTACTGTGACCCTGTCTGAAGCCTGCACAAGCCAGTGTCAGCTCTAGATCTGGGAGGAGCTTTAAGTCCCTGATCCTGTTTAGGGCTTCGTTGTAGGAACAATGAGTTCACAGCTAGCTGGTGAGTGAAAGGACCCTGCTCTAGCCTGCTGAAGACTAATTGTCCCTGTGCGCCCTGCTGACATGCAGTAACAGCTGGTTACAGCACTTTGATACAGTGTTCTTTGAAACAGGACAAGATCAGCAGGGTCACATGGACAGTTAGCCCACTAGATAGTGCAATATAGATTCACGTCTCAATTTGCCACAAGTTAAATGTTCATGTAGAAAAGCCCATAGTCCTTTGCATCCCAGCCAAGCCTGCCCAAGGAGGGGAGCAGGGAGTGCCCAACTGTGAAGTGGATCCCTGGCTGCTAGGAACTGCAAAGAGACCCAGCAACTCAGGAAATCCAGCAAAGGGACATGGAAATGGCTGCTGGATAATACAGTGATAGATTGATAGATAATGACCCATGATTCCTCAGCTCTGGAGGATCAAAGCCATCGCAAGTTGGGAAAAATTCCACAAAGACCATCACAGTAAGTTTGCTATTTCAGTTACATATGATACAGTTTTAACATATAGCACAAATCTTAAATGTATATATATGTGTGTGTTTGTGTGTGTAACCCTTCTGCCCATCAGGGTTGGCAACAACAAGGGCCAGGTTCAGTATCTAGGGGTTCCATTCCAATACACAATGCAAAACCGGCTCGAGCCCTCACCCAATGACCTGGGACAAATATATACCACCCCCGCTGGGTGCCTCTAAGAGGCAATACTTCCCCTCTCGCAAGCCCAGAGTCTGAGTGTCGCAAAAGCCAGTTAATAACAGAGAGAAACGATGTGGCATTATGTTGGAGAAACACCACCAACAGGATTCATACCACAACCCATGAGCCAAACCCCATCCCAAGCAAATTGGGCCATGTTCTTTCCCTTTGGTTCTTGAGTCCAGCAACCCAAAAGTCTCCCAAAGTCCCAAAAGTCCAACAACCCAAAAGTCTCTGTCCCTGGTCAGTGCAGCCCCAGAGTTTGAAAGTTTATCTGCAGAGTTTTACCTCCCAACCTGGGTGGAAATGGGGGGGTTAAGGGTCACCTTACATGGTCTGAAGCCGACTGCCCCACCTCTCCATGGGGCTCAGCTACACTGCGCTCCACCAGCTGTCCCACAAATTGCTCCACTTTACTGTGCCACAAGCTACTCCCACCATCCCATGAACTGCTTCACAATATGTCTTCAGGCCACCCCAACCCCACTACTTAACACAATGCTCCGTGATTCTAGCTCTTTAGTGATTTCAGCTTGTAGTAGGGAAGCCTCATTGCTAGTACACCATTGGCCCAAAGTGAATTCAGCTCAGCAGCCTGTAACTAGACTCCTAGTAGAATCAAAATTAGCTCCAATATTCTACCATAGAGAAAGGAAAAAGTGCAACTGAAACATAGGACCTTCATCAGGAGGCCTATACCACCAGATATTAATACCAGTCCCTCCCTCTCTCTCTCTCCATTCACTAGGGTTTGGAACCCATGACCCTTACCTAGCGAGTGCTTCTTAGTTGATGGTGAGTCCCTCCATCATAACAAAAGGCCAAGTACAGTTCCACTGTCCTTGATTCACATAATCAGGACAATAACAGTTTATTCTTCCTGTCCCAATAACAGAAACTGGGGCTCCTACAGCAGCCAAACTGACCATCTAAACGGGGTGGGTGTGTCTATGCAAATGAGATCAGCCCCTGAAGTTCTTTTCCACAACCCACAACAACTCACCACCAGATGTCAGGGTAGAGCTCATCCTGACTCCTTACATATGAACAACAAGTGGAGCTTCTTAAGACTTTTTCTATCAAGTCTCTCAAGCGTATTGAGCCTGGTTTTCTTTTCTGCTTAAAAAAAATCTATTTTTCAGAGAAGTCCCCCAAATCTCTAACTTGTGGTGTTTGGGGAACCAAGAACCAAACCTATTCAGCTACAAATAGCTAAAAACTGAAAATCTTCAGCTGGCACTCCCCCCCCCCTCTCAAAAAAGGAGTTTTCTTTTTTCTGTGTATCTAGAAAAACAGAAATCCCATTTTTGCTTTGCATATCTAGATCTATAGGTATGGAAAAATAGATATAGATATAATTGTATATACATACACACAGAGTGGGTAGCTGAGACTAAAAAGTTGTTGGCTTGAAAACCTGATTTTACTTTCAAATGAATTTAAGGAGAAAATTTCAGGCCATCCCAGCCCCACATTGAACATAGCTTTAAGCTTGATTGGGGAAAACTAATATTGTTCACTGTTGCCATAATTTCAAACCCATTCATTTTATTGCAGCCATTTTCATTTCGGTTTCACAGGGAAGCTGCAGAATGGCAAAACTGAGTAGCAGCAAAGCTAAGAGCCCACAGAATATGTTCTAGACACATTAGCACTTTTATAGTCAAAGGTCAGAGTTGAACCAGACAGCCAAAGCTTGGCCCTGCCTGGGGACATACAGGGAATAACAGGTCTAGAAACCAGATCTCTTTCTGTAGCTTCATATCCGCTGTACAGCACTGCCACCAGTGGAGACAGAACGCTGTAAGTGAGGGCACAGAACATACACATGGTAAGACACAGCCCATCCCCCACAGAGCTCCCAGTCCTAGCAGAGAAAGGGAGGGTGGGGAAACAGAGGCACAGGGAGGGGAAGTAACTGGCCCAAGGTCATACAGCAAGTCAGTTTCAGATTCAAGAAGAGAATCCAAAGAATGTCTTGTAGCATCAATAGCTCTTCTCCCTCCCTGGTGTTTACTCCCTGCTGTATTCACAGAAGGCCTGCACTTTTCCAGGCTAAACAAGCTGAACTCTTTTAGCCACCTCTTGTAAAACAGGCTCCCCATTGCCGCAATAGGACAACCGTCATTTCTAGGAGTCATTAATTTGGGATGTAATTTTATTTAATTTTTATGTTGCATTTTATCGAGCCCCATCTTGACCAGATCCTCAGATGGTGGGAATGGATAGCAGTCCATTGACTGTAGGGGAACTCTGGCAATTAACACTCATGTGATAATGTGCCTGACAAGTGATCTGATCATCAGAGGTCAGGAGCACTCTAATCCTGACCCTTGTCCTTCCCTCCACAGAGGGCAGCACATGATGAACTGAGAAGGAAAATGAAAAGGAGTACTTGTGGCACCTTAGAGACTAACCAATTTATTTGAGCATGAGCTTTCGTGAGCCACAGCTCACTTCATCAGATGTGTACCGTGGAAACTGCAGCAGACTTTATATACACACAGAGAATATGAAACAATACCTCCTCCCACCCCACTGTCCTGCTGGTAATAGCTTATCTAAAGTGATCAGCAGGTGGGCCATTTCCAGCACAAATCCAGGTTTTCTCACCCTCCACCCCCCCACACAAATTCACTCTCCTGCTGGTGCTAGCCCATCCAAAGTGACAACTCTTTACATAATCAAGTCGGGCTATTTCCTGCATAGATCCAGGTTTTCTCACTTCCCCCCCACCCCCATACACACACAAACTCACTCTCCTGCTGGTAATAGCTCATCTAAACTGACCACTCTCCAAGTTTAAATCCAAGTTAAACCAGAATATCTGGGGGGGGGGGGTAGGAAAAAACAAGAGGAAACAGGCTACCTTGCATAATGACTTAGCCACTCCCAGTCTCTATTTAAGCCTAAATTAATAGTATCCAATTTGCAAATGAATTCCAATTCAGCAGTTTCTCGCTGGAGTCTGGATTTGAAGTTTTTTTGTTTTAAGATAGCGACCTTCATGTCTGTGATTGCGTGACCAGAGAGATTGAAGTGTTCTCCGACTGGTTTATGAATGTTACAATTCTTGACATCTGATTTGTGTCCATTTATTCTTTTACGTAGAGACTGTCCAGTTTGACCAATGTACATGGCAGAGGGGCATTGCTGGCACATGATGGCATATATCACATTGGTGGATGTGCAGGTGAACGAGCCTCTGATAGTGTGGCTGATGTTATTAGGCCCTGTGATGGTGTCCCCTGAATAGATATGTGGGCACAATTGGCAACGGGCTTTGTTGCAAGGATAAGTTCCTGGGTTAGTGGTTCTGTTGTGTGGTATGTGGTTGTTGGTGAGTATTTGCTTCAGGTTGCGGGGCTGTCTGTAGGCAAGGACTGGCCTGTCTCCCAAGACTTGTGAGAGTGTTGGGTCATCCTTTAGGATAGGTTGTAGATCCTTAATAATGCGTTGGAGGGGTTTTAGTTGGGGGCTGAAGGTGACCGCTCGTGGCGTTCTGTTATTTTCTTTGTTAGGCCTGTCCTGTAGTAGGTAACTTCTGGGAACTCTTCTGGCTCTATCAATCTGTTTCTTTACTTCTGCAGGTGGGTATTGTAGTTGTAAGAAAGCTTGACAGAGATCTTGTAGGTGTTTGTCTCTGTCTGAGGGGTTGGAGCAAATGCGGTTGTATCGCAGAGCTTGGCTGTAGACGATGGATCATGTGGTGTGGTCAGGGTGAAAGCTGGAGGCATGCAGGTAGGAATAGCGGTCAGTAGGTTTCCGGTATAGGGTGGTGTTTATGTGGCCATTGTTTATTAGCACTGTAGTGTCCAGGAAGTGGATCTCTTGTGTGGACTGGACCAGGCTGAGGTTGGTGGTGGGATGGAAATTGTTGAAATCATGGTGGAATTCCTCAAGGGCTTCTTTTCCATGGGTCCAGATGATGAAGATGTCATCAATATAGCGCAAGTAGAGTAGGGGCTTTAGGGGACGAGAGCTGAGGAAGCGTTGTTCTAAATCAGCCATAAAAATGTTGGCATACTGTGGGGCCATGCGGGTACCCATAGCAGTGCCGCTGATCTGAAGGTATACATTGTCCCCAAATGTGAAATAGTTATGGGTAAGGACAAAGTCACAAAGTTCAGCCACCAGGTTAGCCGAGACATTATCGGGGATAGTGTTCCTGACGGCCTGTAGTCCATCTTTGTGTGGAATGTTGGTGTAGAGGGCTTCTACATCCATAGTAGCCAGGATGGTGTTATCAGGAAGATCACCGATGGATTGAAGTTTCCTCAGGAAGTCAGTGGTGTCTCGAAGGTAGCTGGGAGTGCTGGTAGCGTAGGGCCTGAGGAGGGAGTCTACATAGCCAGACAATCCTGCTGTCAGGGTGCCAATGCCTGAGATGATGGGGCGCCCAGGATTTCCAGGTTTATGGATCTTGGGTAGTAGATAGAATATCCCAGGTCGGGGTTCCAGGGGTGTGTCTGTGCGGATTTGATCTTGTGCTTTTTCAGGAAGTTTCTTGAGCAAATGCTGTAGTTGCTTTTGGTAGCTCTCAGTGGGATCATAGGGTAATGGCTTGTAGAAACTCGTGTTGGAGAGCTGCCTAGCAGCCTCTTGTTCATATTCCGACCTATTCATGATGACAACAGCACCTCCTTTGTCAGCCTTTTTGATTATGATGTCAGAGTTGTTTCTGAGGCTGTGGATGGCATTGCGTTCCGCATGGCTGAGGTTATGGGGCAAGTGATGCTGCTTTTCCACAATTTCAGCTCGTGCACGTCGGCGGAAGCACTCTATGTAGAAGTCCAGTCTGCTGTTTCGACCTTCAGGAGGAGTCCATCTAGAATCCCTCTTTCTGTAGTGTTGGCAGGGAGACCTCTGTGGATTAGTATGTTGTTCAGAGGTATTTTGGAAATATTCCTTGAGACGGAGACGTCGAAAATAGGATTCTAGGTCACCACAGAACTGTATCATGTTCGTGGGGGTGGAGGGGCAGAAGGAGAGGCCCCGAGATAGAACAGCTGCTTCTGCTGGGCTGAGAGTATAGTTGGATAGGTTAACAATATTGCTAGGTGGGGTGAGGGAACCATTGCTGTGGCCCCTTGTAGCATGTAGTAGTTTAGAAAGTTTAGTGTCCTTTTTCTTTTGTAGAGAAGCAAAGTGTGCATTGTAAATGGCTTGTCTAGTTTTAGTAAAATCCAGCCACGAGGAAGTTTGTGTGGAAGGTTGGTTCTTTATGAGAGTATCCATTTTTGAGAGCTCATTCTTAATCTTTCCCTGTTTGCTGTAGAGGATCTTGATCAGGTGATTCCGCAGTTTCTTTGAGAGCGTGAGGCACAAGCTGTCAGCATAGTCTGTGTGGTATGTAGATTGTAATGGATTTTTTACCTTCAGTCCTTTTGGTACGATGTCCATCTGTTTGCATTTGGAAAGGAAGATGATGTCTGTCTGTATCTGTACAAGTTTTTTCATGCAATTGATAGATTTCCACTCCATACGGCTAAATGCAGTGCCTTGCATAATGACAGGTTTCAGAGGAACAGCCGTGTTAGTCTGTATTCGCAAAAAGAAAAGGAGTACTTGTGGCACCTTAGAGACTAACCAATTTATTTGAGCATGAGCTTTCGTGAGCCACAGCTCACTTCATCAGATGTGTACCGTGGAAACTGCAGCAGACTTTATATACACACAGAGAATATGAAACAATACCTCCTCCCACCCCACTGTCCTGCTGGTAATAGCTTATCTAAAGTGATCAGCAGGTGGGCCATTTCCAGCACAAATCCAGGTTTTCTCACCCTCCACCCCCCCACACAAATTCACTCTCCTGCTGGTGCTAGCCCATCCAAAGTGACAACTCTTTACATAATCAAGTCGGGCTATTTCCTGCATAGATCCAGGTTTTCTCACTTCCCCCCCACCCCCAAACACACACAAACCACACCACTGTGACCGAGTTCCTTCTCCTGGGATGCTCTGATGTTTGGGAGATGCAGATTTTACACTTTATGGTGTTTCTAGGGATTTATCTGGTAGCCCTGATGGGGAATCTCCTAGTTATCACTGTAGTAGCCATCTTCACACTCCCATGTACTTCTTCCTGATGAATTTGTCCATCCTAGACATTGGATCTGTCTCCGTCATGGTTCCTAAATCCATAGCCAGTTCCCTATTGAACACCAGGTTGATTTCTTATTCTGGGTGTGTTCTCCAAGTTTTTCTCTTCATCTTCTTCACTTCGGCTGACTTTGCCTTATTCACTGTCATGGCATATGACCGATATGCACCATCTTCAAACCACTGCACTATGAGACAGTGATGAACAGGAGAGCTTGTGTCCAAATGGCAGCCAGTGCCTGGATCACTGGTCTTCTGTACTCTGCACTGCACACCAGGAACACATTTGCAATATCCTTCTGTGGAGGCAACATGATGGATCAGTTCTGTGAAATCCCATGGCTACTCAAGCTTGCCTGCTCTGATTCATATCTCACTGAAGTTGTGGTTATTTCTTTTAGTTCATTCTTAGGCTTCAGCAGCTTTCTTTCAATATTTGTGTTGTACTTTCAGATCTTCACAATGATGCTGAGAATCCCCTCTGATCAGGGCCAGCACAAAACCCTCTCCACCTGCCTCCCTCACCTCACTGTGATCTTCTTCTCTATTTACACTGGGACCTTTGCCTACCTGAAACCCACCTCTCGCTCAGCACCAGGACTGGATCTTGTGATGGTGTTCTCTATTCCATGGTGCCTCCAATGATAAATCTGGTCATCTACAGCATGAGGAACAAGGAGATGAAAGCTGCCCTGAAGAAACTGATTGTGCGGAGGTTATCCTACAAGAATTAAATATCCACCTTCATCTCATGACTATGGTTTAATTGTCAGTTTATTTATAAATTTAATCAATGGGTGACAATATTGTCTCAATGAGAACATGTAATGCCATCTTTTTATGCAAAATGATGTAATTACAGTGCTTTAAAAAAAAGGACTAACCTCACTGAAGTCAATGGAGTAACTATAGGTTTAATCCAGTGTAATTAAAATCAAAATCTATCTATTATCTATCTACCCCATACACCCCCTCTATCTATCTATCATCTATCTATCTACAAGCAAAAACCTTTCATTGGGACAATATGGGTGATGTGTTAGGATAAGCAATGGTCCTATCCATCTGTCTGTCTATCTAATCTCCATACTCTGCTTGGATGTAACTAGATTCACACTAGATGTTGTATGGAATGCCAAGTCAGTGCATGTAATGGCTCTTTTCCACTTACACCAATGTAATACTGAAATGATCCCAGACAAATAACTTACACCAGTGTGTATGTCACTACTGAATTTAGCCCAGTGTCTTTGGGTTGCAATGGCAAACTCAGAGTTAATCTGATGTCAATGGAACTACTCTGGATTTGCACTCACCCACCTGAGGTGGGAATCGAACCCTTACAAGTCTTACACACACTTTCTCCAGGGACCCTTCTGTCATATTTGGATCCATCTGTGTACTGACCATTGGACAGCCCTGATGGCTTCAAAGTGAGAGATAAAATCCCAGTGACTAAAATGAGATCAGAATTTGACCAATTTTCCAGTCCACTTCTGTCAAGGTTCCTTCCCCACTCTGAACTCTAGGGTACAGATCTGGGGACCTGCATGAAAGACTCCCTAAGCTTATTTTTACCAGCTTAGGTTAAAAATTCCCCAAGGTACAAACTATTTTCCTTTTTCCCTTGGACTTGATTGCTGCCACCACCAAGCGTCTAACAGATATATAACCGGGAAAGCCCGCTTGGAAACATCTTTCCCCCCAAAATCCTCCCCAACCCCTACACCCCCTTCCCTGGGGAAGGCTTGATAAAAATCCTCACCAATTTGCATAGGTGAACACAGACCCAAACCCTTGGATCTCAAGAACAATGAAAAAAGCAATCAGGTTCTTAAAAGAAGAATTTTAATAGAAGAAAAAATAAAAAGAAACACCTCTGTAAAATCAGGATAGTAAATACCTTACAGGGTAATCAGATTCAAAACATAGAGAATCCCTTTAGGCAAAACCTTAAGTTACAAAAAGACACAAAAACAGGAATATCCATTCCATTCAGCACAGCTATTTTACCAGCCATTTAACAAAAGAAAATCTAATGCATTTCTAGCTAGATTGCTTACTAACTTTTTACAGTAGTTCTGTAGAGCATTCCTGATCTGTTCCTGGCAAAAGCATCACACAGACAGACAGACCCTTTGTTCTCCCCCCTCCTCCAGCTTTGAAAGTAACTTGTCTCCTCATTGGTCATTTTGGTCAAGTGCCAGCGAGTTTATCCTAGTGTTGATGACACTGGGCATCATACTAGGTAACTCGGGAGGGTGGAAGGCCACGAGTGCCGAGGAAGCCCCCCCATGCTAGGCCCAGACAAACCAAAGCCTCCCCATTCCATGAACTTTCTGTAATCCTGCCACACTATGAGGAAGCTAGTATAAAAATAGAGACAGAAAGCTGCAAAAACAGTTTAGAGCAGACAGCCTGCTCTCAGAGACAGCCTTCAGACAGCTCCAGCCAGGGTAAGCGTATAGATAAGAAAGGAATGTTTTGCACTAGCTTTCTGCAACACAGGAACGGATACAACCAAATAAGGCAGGGCTTACATAATGCTAATGTGGAAACATCTAATTGGCCGCTTTGGCTGTATTATTGTACAGGGCAATAGGTAATTGGTTGTATATGCTTCTGTAGCTAAGTTGGGAAAAAAGGTATACATTGTATGATGTAATCTGCAGTCGGGGCTGCAGGATTTGAGACAGCTGTGTCTCCCTGGGTCTGTTTGCAGCTGCAAATGAACTCTTTCCTTCCCCACCCCGTTGTGATTATTGGGTGACGCACACCGGGCAATGAACCCCTACTGTTGCTTGCCTTGGGCACTCTGTGCCGGCAACACTAGCTTCTTAACCCTTTACAGGTGAAAGGGTTTTTCCTCTGGCCAGGAGGGATTTTAAAGGTGTTTACCCTTCCCTTTATATTTATGACAACTTCTCTCTAGGAAACACTGTAAAACCTGCCTCTTCTGAAAAGTCTTTCCACCACAGCAAGAACAACACAGTGTTGATTTATGTATTTAGGTATAAAATAATAAAAGGATGCATTTTGAAGGCTCCAGAAACATTTAAATACAATTATTAAGGCATATATCCCAGCTGCCTTAGCTCAGTCATCTCAGCAGGTGCTCACCCATCCAGATTCTCACAGAATCTCTTCTAAACCTCTTTCTCATTGTAGGGGTTCCCTCAGCTCCTTCAGAACAGTCCATCAAAGAGATGGCACATCAGCACCACCAAGAGATAGCAAAACATTGACTACTGCATCTAACCAAACATTCCCATCCCCCCAAATATAACTACCCCTCCAGAAAACCAAATGTCTGGAACAAAGAAACAAATCAACCAACCAACTGGTAAAACAAAACAAATACACAAGTCAACAAATATAAAATCCCAAACTCTCCTTCCCCAGGCAGAGCTTTTTCCCCCCAAAAGGAGAAGAACCAAAGGTTCCATGAAGTCCATTAGAGACTTTGCTATGGCAATTGATTTTGTTTGGGAGCTGCTTAGGTAGCATGATGATAGGTGGCAATATAAAACCCTAAAATAGATAGAGAGATAGAGAGATTATTGTGCCAATTTTTCTGTTCATGATTCTCTCTGTCTAGTTGGTCAGATCATGCAGTTTCAACAGAGCTGAAGCTGTTTATGGGAATGTGTCAATTTCCTCAAAACATTCAATGGAAACCAGGTGTAGGAGAAGGAGAAAGCCTGAAATATGGTGCCTGGTGCAAGGGCTAAGGCCTAAACAAAAGTCATGCCCTGCTGATGTAAAGCCAAGAGCCGATGCAGCATGCAGAGAGAACACAGACACAGCCAACGACTGACAAACACCAGACAGGGATGCAGACTAGCTGGCTGGCCAGTGCATCTCCCGCTGGAGTCCTGTCACTCCAGCTGCTAGCCAACCTGCTCTCAGGCAGGTTCCTGGGCTCCACAACTGCCTGCCTGCCTGGCTGCCAGGGTCGCGAATCCTCAGAAGTCTAGACTGTTCTCAATGGTAGCAGATGACAGAACGAGGAGTAATGGTCTCAAGTTGCAGTGGGGGAGGTTTAGATTGGATATTAGGAAAAACTTTTTCACTAAGAGGGTGGTGAAACACTGGAATGCGTTACCTAGGGAGGTGGTAGAATCTCCTTCCTTAGAGGTTTTTAAGGTCAGGCTTGACAAAGCCCTGGCTGGGATGATTTAACTGGGAATTGGTCCTGCTTCGAGCAGGGGGTTGGACTAGATGACCTTCTGGGGTCCCTTCCAACCCTGATATTCTATGATTCTATGATTCTAAGTCCACCTCACGGGGCACTTGGTAGGTGGGGCTACCAGGCCCCACAGCTTGCCAGGCATCACAGCTCCACCAGGCAGCTGCCTCCCCAGGCTAAAGGGGAAGACACATGATCATGCCACATGTCTCCCAGGCCCCATGACCCCTCCTGCCCCCTGCACCCATCCCAGGGCCACAGTGCTCTCCCCATCCCATTTTAACTGGGGCAGAGGGGAGAGAGAAGGCTTCTACCTATGACAGCCTGGCTGGGAAACTCACTTTCACACACACACACACACACACACACACACACTGACTTCACCAGGGAGAGCAGCAGAATGTGCTGGGGGAGGAACAGGGAGAGAAGGACAAAGCCCCTCTTCCTCCCCGCCCCTGGCAGGCCAATCTGGGGGGGCACTTGACCCCCATACCTCCCCTACTTATCACCTCTGGCAGGATGGAATTTCTGGAGAAAGAGCCAACAGCCCAAGTGGTGAGGGCTTGGGCTGCTCTGAATTAGGGAAAACAGGGACTCTCCAGGCCCCCCAACCATTGGCTACAGAGTCATTATCTTTGTCCCAATGAGGAGTTAATTATTTAGACAGAGTGGAATAGTTCCAACAAGAAAAACGGGGGAAAAGGCGGAGAATTTTTCCATCCTGATGTTTAGGATGCTTGTCTGGAAGGAGGGAGAGCCAGGTTCAAGCCCCTACTCTGAATCTGGCATCGCTGGGAAGTATTTGCTTCCATGAGGTTCATTAGTGTTGAGAGCACCAGGGGCCTGGAGAAGGAAACCTTCTGTCATCCACAGAAAGGGTCCCTCCTCAGAAGGCTAGAGGCATGGTTCTGGTGAGTGGGGGAAGACTGCACAGCAGCTTCCTGGGCTTCTATATATTCTATTGAAAAGTTTCAGACTTTAGACCCTTGGGCTAATCATCTAGCCGCATAGGGTTAGGGCGAGAAGTGAAAAATAAAATACCAAGGGGCTTTATAGAAATCTTTCTGTATGAACGCTGGGATATTTGAAAGGGTCTCCAGGAGCTGGGTGGGTCACACTGATTGTTCAGTCAATGGGATTGAGCACCTAATTCTTTTAAGCCACTCTGACAATCCCTGTCACAGATCACAGCCTGGAGTAAGAATCCACTGTATTGCTCCAGACTCTGCAGCACCCACATCCCTTTGTTCCCACTGCAATTGCACAAGATGCTGCAAAATCAGTTACAGGTCCCTCCACTGGGCCAACCCCATTCCTGGTGCCTTTCCATGAAAATCAATGGATATGAACCTAGGATAACTTTGGCCCATCCTGTTAAGATGTTTTCCACTCACTCCCCTGCTAATGCCCAGTGGGGATAATCACAGCTCTGCACTCCTCATTGGGGTTTCCTAGGGGATTTCCCACTCAGTCTGATTGCTTTGGTTGCTATCACTACCCGAATCCCAGGGCTGATTTGTCCCTTGAATACCATTCAGAAGCTTAATGCTGTGGCAAGGCCTGAGAATAGATTGTGCCCCAATAAGGCATCATTAGAAAGCAGGACAATCCCCTCCTTAGCCCCCACTGGACGTGTGAAAGGACATGATGTCTCAGTTCATATCCCATTTCCATGTAACTGTCACAGACATCTGAGAGTGGGTTGGGACAGTTGGCTTGGAAGATAAGAGATGAAGCAGTTGCTTTCACCTCCAGACCAACTGTCCCAACCCAGCCCCACTGAGCAGTGGTAAGATCCACAGAAGGATTTAGGTACCTGTCATAAATATAAAGGGAAGGGTACACAGAACTATAAAATCCCTCCTGGCCAGAGGCAAAACCCTTTCACCTGTAAAGGGTTAAGAAGCTAAGATAACCTCGCTGGCACCTGACCAAAATGACCAATGAGGAGACAAGATACTTTCAAAGCTGGAGTTTGGGGGGGAACAAAGCATCTGTCTCTGTGTGATGCTTTTGCCGGGAACAGTTCAGGAATGCTCTTCAGAACTCTTGTAAAAAGTTAGTAAGTAATCTAGCTAGAAATGTGTTAGATTTTCCTTTGTTTAATGGCTGGTAAAATAGCTGTGTTGAATGGAATGTATATTCCTGTTTTTGTGTCTTTTTGTAATTTAAGGTTTTGCCTAGAGGGATTCTCTATGTTTTGAATCTGATTACCCTGTAAGGTATTTACCATCCTGATTTTACAGAGGTGTTTCTTTTCCTTTTTCTTTAATTAAAATCCTTCTTTTAAGAACCTGATTGCTTTTTCATTGTTCTTGAGATCCAAGGGTTTGGGTCTGTGTTCACCTATGCAAATTGGTGAGGATTTTTATCAAGCCTTCCCCAGGAAAGGGGGTGTAGGACTTGGGGGGATATTTTGGGGGGAAGATGTCTCCAAGTGGTCTCTTTCCCTGTTCTTTGTTTAAGACGCTTGGTGGTGGCAGCATAGGGTTCAAGGACAAGGCAAAGTTTGTACCTTGAGGAAGTTTTTAACCTAATCTGGTAAGAATAAGCTTAGGGGGTCTTTCATGCAGGTCCCACATCTGTACCCTAGAGTTCAGAGTGGGGAAGGAACCTTGACAGTACCTAAGTCCAAAATTTACATCCTCAAAACCTCTGCTCAACTGCTGCCTAACCCTGTAAATGCCTGCATTTCCCTGCATAAAGACAATTACAGTCTCGTGCTGCATGGGTTTGCAGATGGTGACACATTGGCCATATAAACCCAAGGTTTGTTCTATTAGGCTCTTTTTGAAAATCACAGGCCGAGTATTTCTGAAATTCAGGAGAAGCCCAGGCCTTGGAATTTAACACGATAGAGATGGAACCAGGATTGCAAAGGGCCTTAAGCATCTAACTGGTCTAATATGTGCCCAATGGGATTTACAATACACCTAAGCAGACTAGGTGCCTAACTCCTATTGAAAGTTAACAGGATTTAGCCACCTAGTTCACATAGGAGCTTTGATAAATCACACTAGGTGCCTGTCTCCATCTTTTGGTGCCTAAATGCCTTTGTAATTCAGCCACTGAAAACACAGAAGCTGAGTTGGAATCAGGAAACACTGCGGGAGATCCTAAGAACTGTGCTATGCAGGTGTCAGACTAGAAGATCACAATGGTCCCTTTTGGCCTGTTAATCTGTTAGTATGTAGGCCTGTTAGCCTGAGATAGAATTTTGGGTTTTGTTTGTCTGTTTGACTTTTGATATTTTTATATCCTTACTAATATGTGTGAACAAAGAAAAAAAACACTGTGTGTTGCATTTCCCACAACCAAATGGGGCTTACAGTACAATGAGAAAAGATAAGGGATATGGTTAAAGTGTTCCTGGGTATGGTGGGAGTGTAATATACGAGCATACACTGGAAGGCTGCCTGGCTCCTCTCTCAAGCCAAGGTCAAGAAACCAGTTACGAGGGGCAAGAAGGAATGTGGGGGGAGGTATAAGAAACACTAAAAGCCCAAGAACTGGGCCTGTTCCTGACCAAAGCACAACCTCACTCCTTACCTCTCCCATGGGATACAAAAGAGGTGGTACTGAAGCCCCCAGACTCAAGACCCTCCAGAATGAAAAATGACCATAAATTGTAAGAGGTGGGACCGAGGGCATGCTCTGCAGGCATATTTGGGCCTGCTAAAAAGGAGGGGAATGGGAACATGGGGACAAAGTCTCTGCAGCGTCAGAGCTATGGATATGCTTGTTTGAAACTAACCCCAATAAACATTGCATTGCCTGCACTTCATAGGTGCTTTAATTCCAGCAACGCTCAAAGCCAGCTACACACAGCTCATATACACAGAGAAAGAATGTCAAGGTTCCCTCCCCACTCTGAACTCTGGGGTGCAGATGTGGGGACCCGCATGCAAGACCCCCTAAGCTTATTTCTACCAGCTTAGGTTAAAACTTCCCCAAAGCACAAATTTCTTCCTTGTCCTTGGTATCGCTGCCACCACCATGTGATTTAAACAAACATTCAAGGAGGGCCACTTGGAGCCCTATCTCCCCCAAAATATCCCCCCAAGCCCCTACACCCCCTTTCCTGGGGAAGCTTGAGAATAATATCCTAACCAATTAGTTATAAAGTGAGCACAGACCCAAACCCCTGGGTCTTTACAACACTGAAAATCGATCAGGTTCTTAAAAGAAGAATTTTATTTTTTTAAAAAAAGGTAAAGAATCACCTTTGTAAAATCAGGATTGAAGATAACTTTACAGGGTAACAAAAGATTTAAAACACAGAGGATTCCCCTTTAGGAATAACTTCAAAGTTACAGAAAACAGGAAGAAAATTCCCTCTAGCATAGGGAAAATTCACAAGCTAAAACAAAAGGCAACCTAAAGCGCCTTTCCTTGCTTACTTACACTTTTTGTAATATTAGAGACTTGTTTCAGGATGGTCTGTAGGAGAAGGAGTTTTCTGCCTGGCCCCTCTCAGCCCCAAGAGAGCACACAAACAAAAAGCACAAACAAAGCCCTCCCTGCCCCAGATTTGAAAGTATCTTCTTTCTCCATTGGTCCTTTTGGTCAGATGCCAACCAGGTTATTTGAGCTTCTTAACCCCTTACAGGTAAAGGAGGGATTTTAGGCTACCCTTAGCTGTATGGTTATGACAAAGAAGTTTGTCACTAGTTCTGCCAGTTCAGTCTCAGAGTCGGTGTTGGCACTTTGGGAACTATAGCAGCATAGCCACAGTTCCATAGATACTCCAGAATAACCCAGTAGCGTAGACACAACCAATAGTGATGGATGGGAGGGTTCACTAGGAAGATCATCTAGCTGAGCAATGACAGCTAGATTGAAGTATTCTTCCATTGACCTTACTGTGTGTACACATGGGCTTAGCTTGTCATAGCTAAATCACTCAGACTTTTTCACACTCCTGAGTGATGTTGATCTAAATTTTAAGTGTAGACCAGACATAGGTGCAATATAGCTGCCAGCGCATGTCTGGGGCACAAGATAAAACTCCAGTTGCCCTAACACATAATTAATAATATAATAAAACCTCTGAAACATTAAAATAATCATTCAGTAGGAACTCAGCCATCTGGACACCTACAGAAACTCTTTTCCCCCTTCATCATCATTGGAAGCAAAACTTCAATTCTCTCAGAACATCCCGCCAAAGAGATGATGACACTGACATCTCCAGTATACAGAAAAAACCCCCACCCAATATCCCCATCTACACAAAATACCCCACCCTTTCAACTCCCCCCGCCAAAAAAAACCCCACCTGGAACAAAGAAACAAATCAACCAACCAACCAACCAATGAAACAAAACAAAACAAAAAACAGAGATAATCAAGCAAACAAACAAAGCCCCTAATGTCCTAGGCAGAATTCCAACCCCCACAGTCCAAATGAGATTCCAGGATGTCCACCATGACTTAGCTATGGCTACTGGTTTTATGTGCCAGGCACTCTGATAGCCTGATGATGGTGGAAGCATAAATCCGATAGATAGACAGATAGACAGAGTTCCTCCTCTGCCTTGGTGGGTCCTATGCTTATTGGCAGATTTGCTCACCTCAGAGGTTCACAGCAGCCCTCAGTTTGGCCACTTTCGTGGCTCAAATCTGCCATTCACTCAGTTAGCCTCATCACTGGCCAGCAGGGGGAAAAGGAAGAAGAACAATTACCGCAGTCTCTGCTGATCCACCTAGTGGATCACGGAACAGGCCAGAGACCTTCCCCTCTGGTGGAACCCACAGTCCAGTTCAACTCCTCCAGTATCAAGTAGGGAGTTGGGGGGATGGAGGGAACCTGGGCCCGCACTCTACTATGGGTTCCAGCCCAGGGTCCTGTGGATTGAAACTGTTTACAGTGGTTCCTGTAACAGCTGCGTGACAGCTTCAACTCCCTGGGCTACTTCCCCATGGCCTCCTCCAAACACCTTCATTATTCTCACCACAGGACATTCCTCCTGATGTTTATAATGCTTATACTTCTCAGTCTTCCAGTAGTATGCCTTCTCATTCTCAGCTTCTTGCACCTCTTCCTTCCAGCTCCTCACATGCACACCACAAACTGAAGTGGGCTCCTTTTTAAACCCAGGTGCCCTGATTAGCCTGCCTGTCTTAATTGATTCTAGCAGCTTCTTGATTGGCTGCAGGTGTTCTAATCAGCCTGTCTGGCTTAAATGTTTCCAGAAAGTTCCTGATTGTTCTGGAGCCTACCCTGTTGGGAAACGGAACGTCCTTTGCTTGCTCCTCAGCTATCTGCTTTCTATTCTTTCCTAAAGCCCCCTGGCCTGGATTTTTCTTACTTTTTGCACCTGCCTTAGTTCCCCCCCCCCCCCCGACCGGGTCAGATGCATTTTTTTTGTTTTTCTTGATTTTTTGGTTTTTTTTCCCATCTACGTCCTTCGCCAGCACCCGCCCCCCCCCCCCCATGCCTGCTTTCGGGCGCAGCTATTTGCCTCAGCTGAGCCCCCGGAGGAGGGGGGGAAGATTGCCGATTTTGCTGTCCGGAGGGGGGAGTGGAAACCCCCAGACCCAGCCGTTTTGCCAGCAGCTCGGACTTCACAACATTCTTAGCATGCCGGAAGCCTTGGAACACAGCCAACACAGCCGGAGAAGAAGATTTCAGCAGACAGAAGAAATAATATAAATCATCGTGAAGGGGGCCGTAAGACTGAGTAATTTTCTGAATTATACTCTCGTGGGGGGGAGTTTGACTGTGATTACTTGCGTTTGTGGCGGCACAGAGGGTGTGGTGTGGAGACCCCCACCCCCGATCCATCGGTGCCCCTACCCCCCCATCGTTATTACAACTGTCACGGCCCCCCCCGCCGTCTGTCCCTGCTGGCAACCTGCCATCTCCCTTCGGATCCAGCTGTTCGCTTTGAACTTTGCCTTCCGGACCAGACATAACAGCCGACCAACCGAGACTCTTTGGACAAACGTGTGTGGGTCTGCACCCCCACCCCCGGATTGCTTATCCCACAGCTTGCCCCTATTACCGGACACCAATTTTGTTTCTTCCCCCCCTCCCCCAGTCTAATCCTCTCGGCATTCCTCCCCTCCCCGCCCGCAGCCTAGCGGAAGGAGGGACTACTCCATTTCTCCCCTCCCCCCTCCTCCTTCCGGTGTCTCCCTGTCTCTCCCTGCTCACAATGGCGGGGAACGAGAGGGGCGAGACTGCTTCAACAAATTTAGTTGTCCCTCCCCCACCACCACCCCTGCCCGACCCCCAAGGTCCCCCCCCTACCACTATTGTCAAGATACTTGCCACCCCCCCTGCTGGGGCACCGGTAGCAGGAGGCACCAGGGTGATTGCTGCTGCTGCTGCACCCACTGCCCACCCAGATTCTAGGAACCCCCCCCCCCCAGTTCGCCGGAAGGGCCAGGGCGGGTGGAAAGGAAAGGGCCCCGCTAAAACCACTGAGCCCTCTATGGCAGGGGCTGCCCCCACCGCTGCGGCCTCGTCATCAATCGTGGCGCCCCTCCCTGCGTTTCCCTCCACCAGCTCTGCGATTGTCCCTCCCCCGGCTCCCAGGACGTATGCCCGGGCGGCAGCAGGCTCCCCCCTGCCTGCCGCCTCGTCATCTCGCCCCCCCCTGCCTCCGCCACCATCACCAGCGGCCGAGGCCCTTTCCCCGCCTTGACCAGGAAGCACGGCGTCCGTTGCCTCCTGGTGCCCGCCTCGCCCCACGTGGAGACATACGTGCAGGCGTTGGCGAAGATGGTAGGACCCACGGCTATTGTGGCAGCCTCCAAGATGTATGGAAGGTCGTTTTCTTCTTAGCCTCGGAGGATGCCGCCCAGGAGGCGGTAGAGAGGGGCCTGACGGTGGGGGGGGTGTTTGTCCCCCTAGAACCGTTAGAAGACCTGGGCGTCCGCCTCGTCCTTACCTCCGTTCCTCCCTTCTTACCCAATGCTGCCCTGTTACCCGCTCTTTCCACCCTGGGGAAACTTGTCTCTGTCATCAGCCCTCTCCCGTTGGGCTGCAAGGACCCCACCCTCCGTCACATTTTTTCGTTCCGCCGGCAAGTGCAGCTCCTACCACCGGCAGGGGCGCGTGACGAAGAGGCGCTTGAGGGGTCCTTTCTAGTCCCCTACCAGGGAGCCCGCTATCGGGTCTTTTATTCTACCGGAGAGGCCTGGTGCTACCTCTGCCGTTCAGCGGGGCATGTCCGCAGAGACTGCCCTTTGGCCCGGGGGGGAGGGGCCCCCGAAACCCCCGAGACCCGGCAGGACATCGGCCCCGTTGCTGCCGACGCCCCTGGCTGCCCGGCACCTGAAACCAACCCTCCTCCTACTCGACCCATTGCTGCTCCCGTCCGGGCCCAGGAGATACCTTCCCTACAACGCCCGGGCGGGCAAGGGAGTTCCACCCTTGCTAGTACCAACCCAACAGAGCCCATGGAGGAGGGTGGGGCAAGGATATTATCGGGTATAGGAGAGGGCCCTCCCCAAGGAGAAGCCCCCGCCCCTCATGTTGCCCCACCGCTACCTCCCCGAACCTCTAAACCATTGCCTCCGCCCCCCGACACGACCCCTGCTAACCAGCCCCCAGATGATGCTATGGAGGGCTGGACCCTAGTCCAGGGGAAGCGAGGCAAGCGGAAGGCTCGAGCTCCACTGCATCCACCCGACGCAGAAGCCCCCCGGAAGACCAGGAAAGGAGGCACTGCTATCGAGCCTCCCGCCACGGCCGTGAGCGAGATCCATCCGCTGGTGTCGGGAGGGGAAGACAGACTGGCATTGGAGAGCAGAATCCCCCCTCCACGGGAGACCCTCCCCTCCGAGACTTCTGAGGACGCCCCTTCTGCCTGGACGCTACCCGAACCCCCCGCGGATCCTGAGGCGGCCATTGAGGCGAGCCCTAGAGGAGAGGCCCCCGGGGTGGCAGGAGTTGGCCTCTCCCCCGTGTATGCGGAGATTGAGGCCCTAGATTTGACCCCGGTCACCCAGGGAGGGGATGATTTGCTGCCGGATGGCCTTGAGCTGGGCAGCCTTACCCCAGCCTCCCTTTCCCCATGCTCCCTCCCCTTAATTGTCTTCCCGGGTGAGCACTCTGCAGAAAGTGGTCCACCACCTGATGCCATGGCCGCTAAGACCACCATGGAGCCAGCATCTAGCATTATTGGGAGCCCACTCCCTTACCCCTTAACCCTTGATTCTGCTCAGGAGGCACTTTCCTTTAGCTGCTTGCCTCCTGCACCCCAGAGCCTTACCTCTGCCCCTGCCCCCACCCCTGCCCCTGCCCAAGGTCCCTCCTCCTGCAATGTTAATGCCGCCCCTGGGGTTATTTCCTTTCCACCTTTTGCAGATTCCCCCCAGGGAGCAGTTTTTGCACTTTCTAGCCGCGACCCATTAGGAGTGGCAATTTTTCCCCTGCCATCCCCCTCCACCCCAAGGCATGAAATGAATTTACTAACCCCAGCCTGTCAGACGCCCCGTCGGTGGTCCGCACCCTGTCTACCTGCCTTAGCGGACCACGAGGCTGTATTAAGAGTCCCATCAGGGAACACCTCGGGAATTGTAACCCCACCCCCCCATGAGCTGCGGCATGCGCTACGGAAGTTCCTAGAACACACCCGTGGCGCCCACGACAGAGCACAGCTGGCTCTTCGGCTATGGGGGGACTTTGATCAAATCCTCCAGGCCACAAGGGCCCTTATAAAGGAAGGCAGGGGGCAAGGAAAGCGCGGTGCTGCGGCCTACGAGCGATCCCGCAGCTTCCGACGCGATCTACTCACCCACGGGATGGGTCATGGGTTGCTGCGCAACCCGCCGGGGGCCCTGGATCCCCCCGCCAATACGAGGCCCCCACCCCCCCAGCCCTCCGCATGACGCCTCTTATTATTGCGACCCTGAATACCAGGGGCTGTAGGATGGCTCTCCGCAGGTCCCAGGTGCTCTCTTACCTTTGGGAAGGGAGGTACTCTGTAGTTTTCCTGCAGGAGACCCATACAGACCCGGCCGCCGAGGACAGGTGGCGGCTGGAGTGGGGGGACGGGGTATACTTTAGCCACTTCGCGACCTGGCAGGCTGGAGTGGCAACCCTGTTCTCCCCCAACCTACGGCCTGAGGTGCTAGGGGTTAATGAGGCCGTGCCGGGCCACGTGCTGCACCTTCGAGTCCGTATGGAGGGGCTCGTGGTTAATCTTGTTAATATTTATGCCCCGCAAATGAGCTCCAGGCGGCCACAATTTTATCAGCAGGTGTCCGACTTTCTCGGCACCCTGGATTCGCACGAGAGCCTGGTCCTGGGAGGGGACTTTAACACCACCCTCGAGGAACGGGATCGTTCAGGGGCCGAACCGAGTCCGGCCGCTGCAAATATTCTCCAAGGGATAGTTGACCATCACTCCCTAGTGGACGTCTGGCGTGACCATCACCCAGATGACACCTCCACGTTCACCTTTGTTCGGGTGGAGGCCCATCGGTCACACCACTCTCGGTTGGACCGTATTTACTTATCCCGTTTCCACCTTTCACAAGCCCACTCCTCCGCCGTTCGGCCGGCCCCATTCTCCGATCATCATTTAGTCACTGTAACGGTCTCCCTCCGTGCAGAGAGACCGGGGCCGGCCTATTGGCACTTTAATAACAGCCTGTTGGAGGACGAGAGCTTTGTGATGTCCTTCCGGGAGCTTTGGCTGGCCTGGCGGGAGCAGTGGCGTGCCTTTCCCTCGGTGCGGCGATGGTGGGATCTCGGGAAGGTGCGCGCCAAGCTCTTCTGCCGTGACTACACTCGGGGCACCAGCCGACGGCGAAATGCGGCGATAGAGCAGTTGGAACGGGAGGTCTTAGAGATGGAGAGGCGCCTGGCCGCCGATCCCGAGGACCCGTCCCTCTGCGAAGCGTGCCGGGAGAAGCGGGAGGAGCTTCAGGCCCTTGAGGACCACCGGGCCCGAGGTGCCTTTGTTCGGTCCCGCATCCGCCTCCTTCGGGAGATGGACCGCGGCTCCCGCTTCTTCTATGCCCTGGAGAAAACGAGGGGGGCCAAGAAACACGTCACCTGCCTTCTTGCAGAAGACGGTACCCCCCTCACGGATCCGGAGGAGATGTGTGGGAGGGCCCGTGACTTCTACACAAGCCTTTTCTCCCCGGACCCGACCGATCCTGACGCTTGTGAGGTGCTCTGGGAGGAACTCCCCACGGTCAGCGTGGGCGACCGAGACCGACTAGAGTTGCCTCTCACCCTGGCCGAGTTCTCGGAAGCCCTCCGTCGCATGCCCACCAATAAATCTCCGGGCATGGACGGGCTGACCGTGGAGTTTTACCGCGCGTTCTGGGACATTCTCGGCCCAGACCTAGTCACCGTCTGGGCTGAGTCCTTGCAGAGCGGGGTCCTCCCTCTGTCATGCAGGCGAGCGGTGCTCGCTTTGCTGCCGAAGAAGGGGGACCTCCGCGATCTACGAAACTGGCGTCCCGTCTCACTCCTTAGCACGGATTACAAAATTGTAGCGAAAGCAATTTCGCTGCGGCTAGGGTCCGTGATGGCGGACGTGGTCCACCCAGACCAGACCTATACTGTCCCAGGTCGCAGCATTTTCGACAACCTCTTTCTAGTCCGAGACCTTTTGGAACTCGGGCGGAGAGATGGTCTATCGTTCGCCCTCCTGTCTCTTGATCAGGAGAAGGCGTTCGATAGAGTAGACCATGGGTACCTCCTGAGCACTCTGCAGGCGTTTGGATTTGGACCTCAGTTTGTGAGTTTTCTCCGGGTGCTGTATGCCTCCGCGGAGTGTTTGGTTAGGCTCAACTGGACCCTGACTGAACCGGTCAGCTTCGGGCGAGGAGTGCGGCAGGGGTGCCCCCTCTCGGGCCAGTTGTACGCTCTGGCGATCGATCCTTTCCTCTGTCTCCTCCGCAGGAGGATGACAGGGTTGGTGCTGCGGGAGCCGGAGCTGCGGCTGGTCCTGTCGGCGTACGCCGATGACGTACTCCTCGTGGTCCAGGACCCGGGAGACTTGGCGCGAGTGGAGGCATGCCAAGCCATCTATTCGGCAGCCTCCTCCGCCCGAGTCAACTGGGTCAAGAGCTCTGGCTTGGCGGTGGGGGACTGGCGGCAGGTAAGCTCCCTCCCACCCGCACTTCAGACCATCCGGTGGAGTGCGGGTCCACTGCTCTATCTCGGCGTTTACCTTTCCGCCACGCATCCTTCCCCGCCGGAGAACTGGCAAAATTTAGAGGGCGGGGTGATAGAGCGGATCCGGAGATGGACGAGGCTACTCCGATGTCTCTCCCTCCGAGGGAGAGCACTGGTGCTTAACCAACTAGTCCTGTCCACGCTCTGGTACCGGCTCAACACCCTGGCCCCGGCCCCGGGTTTCCTGACCCACCTCCGGAGATTGATTCTAGAGTTCTTCTGGTCAGGAATGCACTGGGCCCCTGTTGGAGTTCTTCATCTACCCCTGAAGGAAGGAGGGCAGGGCCTGAAGTGTCTGTACACTCAGGTCCGCGTTTTCCGCCTCCAGGCCCTGCAGAGACTCTTTTATAGTGCACGTAGTTCGGCGTGGAGCATACTGGCGCACGCCTTCCTGCGCCGTTTCCAAGGGTTTCGATATGACCGGCAGCTCTTTTATCTTTCACCGAGGGGTTTTCCGCGAGACCTCTCTGGGCTGCCGGTCTTCTACCAGGACCTCCTCCGGGCCTGGAAACTGTTTTTAACAACCAGGTCCGTGGCGGCCACCGTGGGAGCAGATCTCCTCACGGAGCCCCTGCTACACAATCCCCAGCTCCATGTGCAGGTGGCGGAGTCCCGCTCGGTGCGCCAGAGGTTGGTCCTGGCGGAAGTCACGAGGGTCGGAGACCTCCTGGACTACGACCGGAGAGACTGGCTGGATCCCCTGACGCTCGCTCGGCGCATGGGGCTCTCCAGCCTCCGTACCCCCCGGCACGTGCTTCAGGAGGTGAAGGCCACCTTGACCCCCGCTGCTCGGGCTTATGTTAGCCGAGCCTTGTGCGAGGGCGCACCCTGCCCATCCCTTACCCCAGGCCCGCCGGACCTTTCCATCGGGCCCCCACCCCGTAGATCCCAACAAACCCCTCACCCTTTCACTGCAAGCCGGCTGCACGAACTGCAGCCGGTTAGCTTTCAAATTGATTCACGGAAATACTTATATACACTTACGCTTCACACCCTTCACGCCCAAACCCTGGTGTCCCGCCCCGATACAAAGTGGCGGGATCTCCTGCCACCTTTGGAGGGTGAGCAACCTCGGTGGGCCAGTCTGTATTCCACCTTGGTCCCAAGGCCCGTCGGGGACATCAGTTGGCGGCTCCTTCACGGAGCTGTGAGCACGGGCGTGTTTTTGACACGGTTTACCCCCATTCCGGACACTTGTCCTTTTTGTAATGTGAGGGAAACCCTGGCGCACGTGTATTTAGAGTGTGCCAGATTGCAGCCCCTTTTCCGGCTCCTCACAAATATTCTATTACGCTTCTGGCTTCATTTTTCCCCCCACCTTTTTATTTATACAGTTCCCATCCGTGGCCCCACAAAGTCGCGGGATCTTCTGGTCAATCTCCTCCTAGCTTTGGCTAAAACAGCCATTTATAAAACCAGAGAGAGGAGGTTGGCCCACGAAACGTCCTGCGATTGTGGGGCCGTTTTCCGATCCTCAGTACATTCACGTATCCGGGCGGAGTTCCTCTGGGCGGCGTCCACCAACTCCCTTGAAGCATTCGAGGAGCGGTGGGCGCTGTCTGGGGTTCTCTGCTCGGTGACCCCATCCGGTTCCCTCCGTCTGACCCTTTGATTGAGGGTAAGAGCGAGAGACGCCAGCCCCAGCCGTTGCCGCTGTGGATACCATCATTCCTGTCATCTAGGAGGGGTCTTATAATACATGGGTGTCTACCCCCCCCCCAAAACCGCCCACCCCGCAGCCGTGCCCATCTTACCGGGCACTCTCAGGAGAGGGAGGATCGGTGACACTGGGCGCGGCGCTAGGTAACTCGAGGGGGTGGAAGACCACGAGTGTCGAGGAAGCCCCCCCGCTCTAGGCCACCAGGTAACTCAGGAGGGTGGAAGACCACGAGTGTCGAGGAAGCCCCCCCGCTCTGGGCCCAGGCTAGCCTGAACACTTCTCCCTCCTGAAAGCTCTTGTGTTATACCTTCTGATTGCGTTGTTTTGTTGCATAGTTGTTTTGTTTCCTTTGGTAATTCTGTAAGTGTTACCAATAAACTTTTTTTCTGTTTCAAAAAAAAAAAAAAAAAAAAAAAGCCTACCCTGTTGGGAAACGGAACGTCCTTTGCTTGCTCCTCAGCTATCTGCTTTCTATTCTTTCCTAAAGCCCCCTGGCCTGGATTTTTCTTACTTTTTGCACCTGCCTTAGTCCCCCCCCCCCCCGCCCCCGACCAGGTCAGACCCTTTTTTTTGTTTTTCTTGATTTTTTGGTTTTTTTTCCCGTCTACGTCCTTCGCCAGCACCCGCCCCCCCCCCCACGCCTGCTTTCGGGCGCAGCTATTTGCCTCAGCTGAGCCCCCGGAGGAGGGGGGGAAGATTGCCGATTTTGCTGTCCGGAGGGGGGAGTGGAAACCCCCAGACCCAGCCGTTTTGCCAGCAGCTCGGACTTCACAACATTCTTAGCATGCCGGAAGCCTTGGAACACAGCCAACACAGCCGGAGAAGAAGATTTCAGCAGACAGAAGAAATAATATAAATCATCGTGAAGGGGGCCGTAAGACTGAGTAATTTTCTGAATTATACTCTCGTGGGGGGGAGTTTGACTGTGATTACTTGCGTTTGTGGCGGCACAGAGGGTGTGGTGTGGAGACCCCCACCCCCGATCCATCGGTGCCCCTACCCCCCCATCGTTATTACAACTGTCACGGCCCCCCCCGCCGTCTGTCCCTGCTGGCAACCTGCCATCTCCCTTCGGATCCAGCTGTTCGCTTTGAACTTTGCCTTCCGGACCAGACATAACAGCCGACCAACCGAGACTCTTTGGACAAACGTGTGTGGGTCTGCACCCCCACCCCCGGATTGCTTATCCCACAGCTTGCCCCTATTACCGGACACCAATTTTGTTTCTTCCCCCCCTCCCCCAGTCTAATCCTCTCGGCATTCCTCCCCTCCCCGCCCGCAGCCTAGCGGAAGGAGGGACTACTCCATTTCTCCCCTCCCCCCTCCTCCTTCCGGTGTCTCCCTGTCTCTCCCTGCTCACAATGGCGGGGAACGAGAGGGGCGAGACTGCTTCAACAAATTTAGTTGTCCCTCCCCCACCACCACCCCTGCCCGACCCCCAAGGTCCCCCCCCTACCACTATTGTCAAGATACTTGCCACCCCCCCTGCTGGGGCACCGGTAGCAGGAGGCACCAGGGTGATTGCTGTTGCTGCTGCACCCACTGCCCACCCAGATTCTAGGAACCCCCCCCCCCCGTTCGCCGGAAGGGCCAGGGCGGGTGGAAAGGAAAGGGCCCCGCTAAAACCACTGAGCCCTCTATGGCAGGGGCTGCCCCCACCGCTGCGGCCTCGTCATCAATCGTGGCGCCCCTCCCTGCGTTTCCCTCCACCAGCTCTGCGATTGTCCCTCCCCCGGCTCCCAGGACGTATGCCCGGGCGGCAGCGGGCTCCCCCCTGCCTGCCGCCTCGTCATCTCGCCCCCCCCGCCTCCGCCACCATCACCAGCGGCCGAGGCCCTTTCCCTGCCTTGACCAGGAAGCACGGCGTCCGTTGCCTCCTGGTGCCCGCCTCGCCCCACGTGGAGACATACGTGCAGGCGTTGGCGAAGGTGGTAGGACCCACGGCTATTGTGGCAGCCTCCAAGATGTATGGAAGGTCGTTTTCTTCTTAGCCTCGGAGGATGCCGCCCAGGAGGCGGTAGAGAGGGGCCTGACGGTGGGGGGGGTGTTTGTCCCCCTAGAACCGTTAGAAGACCTGGGCGTCCGCCTCGTCCTTACCTCCGTTCCTCCCTTCTTACCCAATGCTGCCCTGTTACCCGCTCTTTCCACCCTGGGGAAACTTGTCTCTGTCATCAGCCCTCTCCCGTTGGGCTGCAAGGACCCCACCCTCCGTCACATTTTTTCGTTCCGCCGGCAAGTGCAGCTTCTACCACCGGCAGGAGCGCGTGACGAAGAGGCGCTTGAGGGGTCCTTTCTAGTCCCCTACCAGGGAGCCCGCTATCGGGTCTTTTATTCTACCGGAGAGGCCCGGTGCTACCTCTGCCGTTCAGCGGGGCATGTCCGCAGAGACTGCCCTTTGGCCCGGGGGGGAGGGGCACCCGAAACCCCCGAGACCCGGCCGGACATCGGCCCCGTTGCTGCCGACGCCCCTGGCTGCCCGGCACCTGAAACCAACCCTCCTCCTACTCGACCCATTGCTGCTCCCATCCGGGCCCAGGAGATACCTTCCCTACAACGCCCGGGCGAGCAAGGGAGTTCCACCCTTGCTAGTACCAACCCAACAGAGCCCATGGAGGAGGGTGGGGCAAGGATATTATCGGGTATAGGAGAGGGCCCTCCCCAAGAAGAAGCCCCCACCCCTCATGTTGCCCCACCGCTACCTCCCCGAACCCCTAAACCATTGCCTCCACCCCACGACACGACCCCTGCTAACCAGCCCCCAGATGATGCTATGGAGGTCTGGACCCTAGTCCAGGGGAAGCGAGGCAAGCGGAAGGCTCGAGCTCCACTGCATCCACCCGACGCAGAAGCCCCCCGGAAGACCAGGAAAGGAGGCACTGCTATCGAGCCTCCCGCCACGGCCGTGAGCGAGATCCATCCGCTGGTGTCAGGAGGGGAAGACGGACTGGCATTGGAGGACAGAATCCCCCCTCCACGGGAGACCCTCCCCTCCGAGACTTCTGAGGACGCCCCTTCTGCCTGGACGCTACCCGAACCCCCCGCGGATCCTGAGGCGGCCATTGAGGCGGGCCCTAGAGGAGAGGCCCCCGGGGTGGCAGGAGTTGGCCTCTCCCCCGTGTATGCGGAGATTGAGGCCCTAGATTTGACCCCGGTCACCCAGGGAGGGGATGATTTGCTGCCGGCTGGCCTTGCGCTGGGCAGCCTTACCCCAGCCTCCCTTTCCCCATGCTCCCTCCCCTTAATTGTCTTCCCAGGTGAGCACTTTGCAGAAAGTGGTCCACCACCTGATGCCATGGCCGCTAAGACCACCATGGAGCCAGCATCTAGCATTATTGGGAGCCCCCTCCCTTACCCCTTAACCCTTGACTCTGCTCAGGAGGCACTCTCCTTTAGCTGCTTGCCTCCTGCACCCCAGAGCCTTACCTCTGCCCCTGCCCCCACCCCTGCCCCTGCCCAAGGTCCCTCCTCCTGTAATGTTAATGCCGCCCCTGGGGTTATTTCCTTTCCGCCTTTTGCAGATTCCCCCCAGGGAGCAGTTTTTGCACTTTCTAGCCGCGACCCATTAGGAGTGGCAATTTTTCCCCTGCCATCCCCCTCCACCCCAAGGCATGAAATGAATTTACTAACCCCAGCCTGTCAGACGCCCCGTCGGTGGTCCGCACCCTGTCTACCTGCCTTAGCGGACCACGAGGCTGTATTAAGAGTCCCATCAGGGAACACCTCGGGAATTGTAACCCCACCCCCCCATGAGCTGCGGCATGCGCTACGGAAGTTCCTAGAACACACCCGTGGCGCCCGCGACAGAGCACAGCTGGCTCTTCGGCTATGGGGGGACTTTGATCAAATCCTCCAGGCCACAAGGGCCCTTATAAAGGAAGGCAGGGGGCAAGGAAAGCGCGGTGCTGCGGCCTACGAGCGAGCCCGCAGCTTCCGACGCGATCTACTCACCCACGGGATGGGTCATGGGTTGCTGCGCAACCCGCCGGGGGCCCTGGATCCCCCCGCCAATACGAGGCCCCCACCCCCCCAGCCCTCCGCATGACGCCTCTTATTATTGCGACCCTGAATACCAGGGGCTGTAGGATGGCTCTCCGCAGGTCCCAGGTGCTCTCTTACCTTCGGGAGGGGAGGTACTCTGTAGTTTTCCTGCAGGAGACCCATACGGACCTGGCCGCCGAGGACAGGTGGCGGCTGGAGTGGGGGGACGGGGTATACTTTAGCCACTTCGTGACCTGGCAGGCTGGAGTGGCAACCCTGTTCTCCCCCAACCTACGGCCTGAGGTGCTAGGGGTTAATGAGGCCGTGCCGGGCCACGTGCTGCACCTTCGAGTCCGTATGGAGGGGCTCGTGGTTAATCTTGTTAATATTTATGCCCCGCAAATGAGCTCCAGGCGGCCACAATTTTATCAGCGGGTGTCCGACTTTCTCGGCACCCTGGATTCGCACGAGTGCCTGGTCCTGGGAGGGGACTTTAACACCACCCTCGAGGAACGGGATCGTTCAGGGGCCGAACCGAGTCCGGCCGCTGCAAATATTCTCCAAGGGATAGTTGACCATCACTCCCTAGTGGACGTCTGGCGTGACCATCACCCAGATGACACCTCCACGTTTACCTTTGTTCGGGTGGAGGCCCATCGGTCACACCACTCTCGGTTGGACCGTATTTACTTATCCCGTTTCCACCTTTCACAAGCCCACTCCTCCGCCGTTCGGCCGGCCCCATTCTCCGATCATCATTTAGTCACTGTAACGGTCTCCCTCCGTGCAGAGAGACCGGGGCCGGCCTATTGGCACTTTAATAACAGCCTGTTGGAGGACGAGAGCTTTGTGATGTCCTTCCGGGAGCTTTGGCTGGCCTGGCGGGAGCAGTGGCGTGCCTTTCCCTCGGTGCGGCGATGGTGGGATCTCGGGAAGGTGCGCGCCAAGCTCTTCTGCCGTGACTACACTCGGGGCACCAGCCGACGGCGAAATGCGGCGATAGAGCAGTTGGAACGGGAGGTCTTAGAGATGGAGAGGCGCCTGGCCGCCGATCCCGAGGACCCGTCCCTCTGCGGAGCGTGCCGGGAGAAGTGGGAGGAGCTTCGGGCCCTTGAGGACCACCGGGCCCGAGGTGCCTTTGTTCGGTCCCGCATCCGCCTCCTTCGGGAGATGGACCGCGGCTCCCGCTTCTTCTATGCCCTGGAGAAAACGAGGGGGGCCAAGAAACACGTCACCTGCCTTCTTGCAGAAGACGGTACCCCCCTCACGGATCCGGAGGAGATGTGTGGGAGGGCCCGTGACTTCTACACAAGCCTTTTCTCCCCGGACCCGACCGATCCTGACGCTTGTGAGGTGCTCTGGGAGGAACTCCCCACCGTCAGCGTGGGCGACCGAGACCGACTAGAGTTGCCTCTCACCCTGGCCGAGTTCTCGGAAGCCCTCCGTCGCATGCCCACCAATAAATCTCCGGGCATGGACGGGCTGACCGTGGAGTTTTACCGCGCGTTCTGGGACATTCTCGGCCCAGACCTAGTCACCGTCTGGGCTGAGTCCTTGCAGAGCGGGGTCCTCCCTCTGTCATGCAGGCGAGCGGTGCTCGCTTTGCTGCCGAAGAAGGGGGACCTCCGCGATCTACGAAACTGGCGTCCCGTCTCACTCCTTAGCACGGATTACAAAATTGTAGCGAAAGCAATTTCGCTGCGGCTAGGGTCCGTGATGGCGGACGTGGTCCACCCAGACCAGACCTATACTGTCCCAGGTCGCAGCATTTTCGACAACCTCTTTCTAGTCCGAGACCTTTTGGAACTCGGGCGGAGAGATGGTCTATCGTTCGCCCTCCTGTCTCTTGATCAGGAGAAGGCGTTCGATAGAGTAGACCATGGGTACCTCCTGAGCACTCTGCAGGCGTTTGGATTTGGACCTCAGTTTGTGAGTTTTCTCCGGGTGCTGTATGCCTCCGCGGAGTGTTTGGTTAGGCTCAACTGGACCCTGACTGAACCGGTCAGCTTCGGGCGAGGAGTGCGGCAGGGGTGCCCCCTCTCGGGCCAGTTGTACGCTCTGGCGATCGATCCTTTCCTCTGTCTCCTCCGCAGGAGGATGACAGGGTTGGTGCTGCGGGAGCCGGAGCTGCGGCTGGTCCTGTCGGCGTACGCCGATGACGTACTCCTCGTGGTCCAGGACCCGGGAGACTTGGCGCGAGTGGAGGCATGCCAAGCCATCTATTCGGCAGCCTCCTCCGCCCGAGTCAACTGGGTCAAGAGCTCTGGCTTGGCGGTGGGGGACTGGCGGCAGGTAAGCTCCCTCCCACCCGCACTTCAGACCATCCGGTGGAGTGCGGGTCCACTGCTCTATCTCGGCGTTTACCTTTCCGCCACGCATCCTTCCCCGCCGGAGAACTGGCAAAATTTAGAGGGCGGGGTGATAGAGCGGATCCGGAGATGGACGAGGCTACTCCGATGTCTCTCCCTCCGAGGGAGAGCACTGGTGCTTAACCAACTAGTCCTGTCCACGCTCTGGTACCGGCTCAACACCCTGGCCCCGGCCCCGGGTTTCCTGACCCACCTCCGGAGATTGATTCTAGAGTTCTTCTGGTCAGGAATGCACTGGGCCCCTGTTGGAGTTCTTCATCTACCCCTGAAGGAAGGAGGGCAGGGCCTGAAGTGTCTGTACACTCAGGTCCGCGTTTTCCGCCTCCAGGCCCTGCAGAGGCTCTTTTATAGTGCACGTAGTTCAGCGTGGAGCATACTGGCGCACCCCTTCCTGCGCCGTTTCCAAGGGTTTCGATATGACCGGCAGCTCTTTTATCTTTCACCGAGGGGTTTTCCGCGAGACCTCTCTGGGCTGCCGGTCTTCTACCAGGACCTCCTCCGGGCCTGGAAACTGTTTTTAACAACCAGGTCCGTGGCGGCCACCGTGGGAGCAGATCTCCTCACGGAGCCCCTGCTACACAATCCCCAGCTCCGTGTGCAGGTGGCGGAGTCCCGCTCGGTGCGCCAGAGGTTGGTCCTGGCGGAAGTTACGAGGGTCGGAGACCTCCTGGACTACGACCGGAGAGACTGGCTGGATCCCCTGATGCTTGCTCGGCGCATGGGGCTCTCCAGCCTCCGAACCCCCCGGCGCGTACTTCAGGAGGTGAAGGCCGCTTTGACCCCCGATGCTCGGGCTTACGTTAGCCGAGCCTTGTGCGAGGGCGCACCCTGCCCATCCCTTACCCCAGGCCCGCCGGACCTTTCCATCGGGCCCCCACCCCGTAGATCCCAACAAACCCCTCACCCTTTCACTGCAAGCCGGCTGCACGAACTGCAGCCGGTTAGCTTTCAAATTGATTCACGGAAATACTTATATACACTTACGCTTCACACCCTTCACGCCCACACCCTGGTGTCCCGCCCCGATACAAAGTGGCGGGATCTCCTGCCACCTTTGGAGGGTGAGCAACCTCGGTGGGCCAGCCTGTATTCCACCTTGGTCCCAAGGCCCGTCGGGGACATCAGTTGGCGGCTCCTTCACGGAGCTGTGAGCACGGGCGTGCTTTTGACACGGTTTACCCCCATTCCGGACACTTGTCCTTTTTGTAATGTGAGGGAAACCCTGGCGCACGTGTATTTAGAGTGTGCCAGATTGCAGCCCCTTTTTCGGCTCCTCACAAATATTCTATTACGCTTCTGGCTTCATTTTTCCCCCCACCTTTTTATCTATACACTTCCCATCCGTGGCCCCACAAAGTCGCGGGATCTTCTGGTCAACCTCCTCCTAGCTTTGGCTAAAACAGCCATTTATAAAACCAGAGAGAGGAGGTTGGCCCACGAAGCGTCCTGCGATTGTGGGGCCGTTTTCCGATCCTCAGTACATTCACGTATCCGGGCGGAGTTCCTCTGGGCAGCGTCCACCGACTCCCTTGAAGCATTCGAGGAGCGGTGGGCGCTGTCTGGGGTTCTCTGCTCGGTGACCCCGTCCGGTTCCCTCCGTCTGACCCTTTGATTGAGGGTAAGAGCGAGAGACGTCAGCCCCAGCCGTCGCCGCTGGGAATACCATCATTCCTGTCCTCTAGGAGGGGTCCTATAATACATGGGTGTCTACCCCCCCGTCCCTAAACCACCCACCCCGCAGCCGTGCCCATCTTACCGGGCACTCTCAGGAGAGGGAGGATCGGTGACACTGGGCGCGGCACTAGGTAACTCAAGGGGGTGGAAGACCACGAGTGTCGAGGAAGCCCCCCCGCTCTAGGCCACCAGGTAACTCAGGAGGGTGGAAGACCACGATTGTCGAGGAAGCCCCCCCGCTCTGGGCCCAGGCTAGCCTGAACACTTCTCCCTCCTGAAAGCTGCTGTGTTGTACCTTCTGATTGCGTTGTTTTGTTGCATAGTTGTTTTGTTTCTTTGGTAATTCTGTAAGCGTTACCAATAAACTTTTTTTCTGTTTCAAAAAAAAAAAAAAAAAGCCTACCCTGTTGGGAAACGGAACGTCCTTTGCTTGCTCCTCAGCTATCTGCTTTCTATTCTTTCCTAAAGCCCCCTGGCCTGGATTTTTCTTACTTTTTGCACCTGCCTTAGTCCCCCCCCCCCCCCCCCGACCAGGTCAGACGCTTTTTTTTGTTTTTCTTGATTTTTTGTTTTTTTTTCCCATCTACGTCCTTCGCCAGCACCCGCCCCCCCCCCCCCACGCCTGCTTTCGGGCGCAGCTATTTGCCTCAGCTGAGCCCCCGGAGGAGGGGGGGAAGATTGCCGATTTTGCTGTCCGGAGGGGGGAGTGGAAACCCCCAGACCCAGCCGTTTTGCCAGCAGCTCGGACTTCACAACATTCTTAGCATGCCGGAAGCCTTGGAACACAGCCAACACAGCCGGAGAAGAAGATTTCAGCAGACAGAAGAAATAATATAAATCATCGTGAAGGGGGCCGTAAGACTGAGTAATTTTCTGAATTATACTCTCGTGGGGGGGAGTTTGACTGTGATTACTTGCGTTTGTGGCGGCACAGAGGGTGTGGTGTGGAGACCCCCACCCCCGATCCATCGGTGCCCCTACCCCCCCATCGTTATTACAACTGTCACGGCCCCCCCCCGCCGTCTGTCCCTGCTGGCAACCTGCCATCTCCCTTCGGATCCAGCTGTTCGCTTTGAACTTTGCCTTCCGGACCAGACATAACAGCCGACCAACCGAGACTCTTTGGACAAACGTGTGTGGGTCTGCACCCCTACCCCCGGATTGCTTATCCCACAGCTTGCCCCTATTACCGGACACCAATTTTGTTTCTTCCCCCCCTCCCCCAGTCTAATCCTCTCGGCATTCCTCCCCTCCCCGCCCGCAGCCTAGCGGAAGGAGGGGCTACTCCATTTCTCCCCTCCCCCCTCCTCCTTCCGGTGTCTCCCTGTCTCTCCCTGCTCACAATGGCGGGGAACGAGAGGGGCGAGACTGCTTCAACAAATTTAGTTGTCCCTCCCCCACCACCACCCCTGCCCGACCCCCAAGGTCCCCCCCCACCACTATTGTCAAGATACTTGCCACCCCCCCTGCTGGGGCACCGGTAGCAGGAGGCACCAGGGTGATTGCTGCTGCTGCTGCACCCACTGCCCACCCAGATTCTAGGAACCCCCCCCCCCGTTCGCCGGAAGGGCCAGGGCGGGTGGAAAGGAAAGGGCCCCGCTAAAACCACTGAGCCCTCTATGGCAGGGGCTGCCCCCACCGCTGCGGCCTCGTCATCAATCGTGGCGCCCCTCCCTGCGTTTCCCTCCACCAGCTCTGCGATTGTCCCTCCCCCGGCTCCCAGGACGTATGCCCGGGCGGCAGCGGGCTCCCCCCTGCCTGCCGCCTCGTCATCTCGCCCCCCCCGCCTCCGCCACCATCACCAGCGGCCGAGGCCCTTTCCCCACCTTGACCAGGAAGCACGGCGTCCGTTGCCTCCTGGTGCCCGCCTCGCCCCACGTGGAGACATACGTGCAGGCGTTGGCGAAGGTGGTAGGACCCACGGCTATTGTGGCAGCCTCCAAGATGTATGGAAGGTCGTTTTCTTCTTAGCCTCGGAGGATGCCGCCCAGGAGGCGGTAGAGAGGGGCCTGACGGTGGGGGGGGTGTTTGTCCCCCTAGAACCGTTAGAAGACCTGGCCGTTCGCCTCGTCCTTACCTCCGTTCCTCCCTTCTTACCCAATGCTGCCCTGTTACCTGCTCTTTCCACCCTGGGGAAACTTCTCTCTGTCATCAGCCCTCTCCTGTTGGGCTGCAAGGACCCCACCCTCCGTCACATTTTTTCGTTCCGCCGGCAAGTGCAGCTTCTACCACCGGCAGGGGCACGTGACGAAGAGGTTCTCGAGGGGTCCTTTCTAGTCCCCTACCAGGGAGCCCGCTATCGGGTCTTTTATTCTACCGGAGAGGCCCGGTGCTACCTCTGCCGTTCAGCGGGGCATGTCCGCAGAGACTGCCTTTTGGCCCGGGGGGGAGGGGCACCCAAAACCCCCGAGACCCGGCAGGACATCGGCCCCGTCGCTGCTGACGCCCCTGGCTGCCCAGCACCTGAAACCAACCCTCCTCCTACTCGACCCATCGCTGCTCCCGTCTGGGCCCAAGAGATACCTTCCCTACAATGCCCGGGCGAGCAAGGGAGTTCTACCCTTGCCAGTACCAATCCAACAGAGCCTATGGAGGAGGGTGTGGCAAGGATATTATCGGGTATAGGAGAGGGCCCTCCCCAAGGAGAAACCCCCGCCCCTCATGTTGCCTCACCGCTACCACCCCGAACCTCTAAATCATCGCCTCCGCCCCCCGATACGACCCCTGCTAATCAGCCCCCAGATGACGCTATGGAGGGCTGGACCCTAGTCCAGGGGAAGCGAGGCAAGCGGAAGGCTCAAGCTCCGCTGCATCCACCCGATGCGGAAGCCCCCCGGAAGACCAGGAAAGGAGGCACTGCTATCGAGCCTCCTGCCACGGCCACGAGCGAGATCCATCCGCTGGTGTTGGGAGGGGAAGACGGACTGGCATTGGAGGGCAGAATCCCCCCTCCACGGGAGACCCTCCCCTCCGAGACTTCTGAGGACGCCCCTTCTGCCTGAACACTACCCGAACCCCCCGCGGACCCTGAGACAACCGTTGAGGCGGGCCCTAGAGGAGAGGCCCCCGGGGTGGCAGGAGTTGGCCTCTCCCCCGTGTACGCGGAGATTGAGGCCCTAGATTTGACCCCGGTCACCCAGGGAGGGGATGATTTGCTGCCGGCTGGCCTCGAGCTGGGCAGCCTTTCCCCAGCCTCCCTTTCCCCATGCTCCCTCCCCCTAATCACCTTCCCGGGTGAGCACCCTGCAGAAGGTGGTCCACCACCTGATGCCATGGCCGCTAAGACCACCATGGAGCCGGCACCTAGTATTATTGGGAGCCCCCTCCCTTACCCCTTAACCCTTGACTCTGCTCAGGAGGCACTTTCCTTTAGCTGCTTGCCTCCTGCACCCCAGAGCCTTACCCCTGCCCCTGCCCCTGCCCCCACCCCTGCCCCTGCCCAAGTTCCCTCCTCCTGCAATGTTAATGCCGCCCCTGGGGTTATTTCCTTTCCGCCTTTTGCAGATTCCCCCCAGGGAGCAGTCTTTGCACTTTCTAGCCGCGACCCATTAGGAGTGGCAATTTTTCCCCTGCCATCCCCCTCCACCCCAAGGCGTGAAATGAATTTACTAACCCCAGCCTGTCAGACGCCCCGTCGGTGGTCCGCACCCTGTCTACCTGCCTTAGCGGACCACAAGGCTGTATTAAGAGGCCCATCAGGGAACACCTCGGGAATTGTAACCCCACCCCCCCATGAGCTGCGGCATGCGCTACGGAAGTTCCTAGAGCACACCTGTGGCGCCCGCGATAGGGCACAGCTGGCTCTTCAGCTATGGGGGGACTTTGATCAAATCCTCCAGGCCACAAGGGCCCTTATAAAGGAGGGCAGGGGGCAAGGAAGGCGCGGTGCTGCGGCCTACGAGCAAGCCCGCAGCTTCCGACGCGATCTACTCACCCACGGGATGGGTCATGGGTTGCTGTGCAACCTGCCGGGGGCCCTGAACCCCCCCTCCAATATGAGGCCCCCACCCCCCCAGCCCTCCGCATGACGCCTCTTATTATTGCGACCCTGAATACCAGGGGCTGTAGGATGGCTCTCCGCAGGTCCCAGGTGCTCTCTTACCTTCGGGAAGGGAGGTACTCTGTAGTTTTCCTGCAGGAGACCCATACAGACCCGGCCGCCGAGGACAGGTGGCGGCTGGAGTGGGAGAACGGGGTATACTTTAGCCACTTCGCGACCTGGCAAGCTGGAGTGGCGACCCTGTTCTCCCCCAACCTACGGCCTGAGGTGCTAGGGGTCAACGAGGCCGTGCCGGGACACCTGCTGCACCTTTGAGTCCGTATGGAAGGGCTCGTGGTTAATCTTGTTAACATCTATGCCCCGCAACTGAGCTCCAGGCGGCCACAATTTTATCAGCAGGTGTCCGACTTTCTCGGCACCCTGGATTCGCACGAGTGCCTGGTCCTGGGAGGGGACTTTAACACCACCCTCGAGGAACGGGACCGCTCAGGGGCCAAACTGAGCCCGGCCGCCGCGAATATTCTCCAAGGGATAGTTGAACATCACTCCCTAGTGGATGTCTGGCGTGACCATCAGCCAGATGACACTTCCACGTTCACTTTTGTCCGGGTGGAGGCCCATCGGTCACACCACTCTCGGTTGGGCCGTATTTACTTATCCCGTTTCCACCTTTCACAGGCCCACTCCTCCGCCATTCGGCCGGCCCCATTCTCCAACCATCATTTAGTCACCGTAACGGTCTCCCTCCGTGCAGAGAGACCGGGGCCGGCCTATTGGCACTTTAACAACAGCCTGTTGGAGGATGAAGGCTTTGTGACGTCCTTCCGGGAATTCTGGCTGGCCTGGCGAGAGCAGTGGCGTGCCTTTCCCTCGGTGCGGCGATGGTGGGATCTCGGGAAGGTGCGCGCCAAGCTCTTCTGCCGTGACTACACTCGGGGCACCAACCGACAGCGAAATGCGGCGATAGAGCAGTTGGAACGGGAGGTCTTAGAGATGGAGAGGCACCTGGCCGCCAACCCCGAGGACCCGTCCCTCTGCGGAGCGTGCCGGGAGAAGCGGGAGGAGCTCCGGGCCCTCGAGGACCAACCCCCAGCTCCGTGTACAGGTGGCGGAGTCCCGCTCGGTGCGCCAGAGGTTGGTCCTGGCGGAAGTCACGAGGGTCAGAGACCTCCTGGACTACGACCGGAGAGACTGGCTGGATCCTCTGACGCTCGCTCGGCGCATCGGGCTCTCCAGCCCCCGTACTCCCCGGCGCGTACTTCAGGAGGTGAAGGCCGCCTTGACCCCCGCTGCTCGAGCTTATGTTAGCTGAGCCTTATGCGAGGGCGCACCCCGCCCATCCTTTACCCCAGGCCCGCCGGACCTTTCCATCGGGCCCCTACCCCGTAGATCCCAACAAACCCCTCACCCTTTCACTGCAAGCCGGCTGCACGAACTGCAGCCGGTTAGTTTTCAAATTGCTCCACGGAAATACTTATATACACTTACGCTTCACACCCTTCACGCCCACACCCTGGTGCCTTGCCCCGATACAAAGTGGCGGGACCTCCTGCCACCTTTGGAGGGTGAGCAACCTCGGTGGGCCAGCCTGTATTCCACCTTGGTCCCGAGGCCCGTCGGGGACATCAGTTGGCGGCTCCTTCACGGAGCCGTGAGCACGGGCGTGTTTCTGACACGGTTTTACCCCCCATCCCGGACACTTGCCCTTTCTGTAATGTGAGGGAAACCCTGGCGCACGTATATTTAGAGTGTGCCAGATTGCAGCCCCTTTTCCGGCTCCTCCCAAATATTCTATTACGCTTCTGGCTTCATTTCTCCCCTCACCTTTTTATCTATACACTTCCCATCCGTGGCCCCACAAAGTCGCGGGATCTTCTGGTCAACCTCCTCCTAGCCTTGGCTAAAACAGCCATTTATAAAACCAGAGAGAGGAGGTTGGCCCATGAAACGTCCTGCGATTGTGGGGCCTTTTTCCGATCCTCAGTACATTCACGTATCCGGGCGGAGTTCCTCTGGGCGGCATCCACCGACTCCGTTGACGCTTTCGAGGAGCGGTGGGCGCTGTCCGGGCTTCTCTGCTCAGTGATCCCGTCCGGTTCCCTCCGTCTGACCCTTTGATTGAGGGGAAGAGCGAGAGACACCAGCCCCAGCCGTTGCCGCTGTGGATACCATCATTCCTGTCATCTAGGAGGGGTCCTATAATACATGGGTGTCTACCCCCCCCACCCTCAAACCGCCCACCCCACAGCCGTGCCCATCTTGCTGGACACTCTCAGGAGAGGGATGATCGGTGACACTGGGCGCGGCACTCGGTAACTCGAGGGGGTGGAAGACCACGAGTGTTGAGGAAGCCCCCCCGCTCTGGGCCCAGGCTAGCCTGAACACTTCTCCCTCCTGAAAGCTGCTGTGTTATACTTTCTGTTTGCTTTGTTTTGTTGCATAGTTTGTTTTGGTAACTCTTTGCAAGTGTTACCAATAAACTTTCTTTCTGTTTCAAAAAAAAAAACCCTTCCCTGTTACCTTACCCAGGTAAAAGGGACCTACTTAGCCTGCTCTCCTATTGCTACCCTCTGGCCTGGGCTTTTCTTGCTTTTTGCCCCTGCTTTCAGCTTCCCCCCTGACCGGGCCAGACGCTCTCCCCCTTTCTTTTCTTTTTGTTGGTTTTTTTTTCTTTCTCTGCTCTTGCTAGAGTGCTGGCCAGCTGCCGGCCGGCTGTTAGCCCCCCCAGAGAGAGGGGGGGCCTGCTGACCCGCTCCCCTGAGAGGGGGAGTGGAAGGACCCAGCCCCCAGACCCAGCCGCTTGCTGTTTCTCAGTGGACCCATCTCCAGCTGAGAGAACTTTTTATCATCCGCTCCGGCATCCCTGAATGTTTGCAGCTGCGACCCAGAACAGACAGAGAAAAAGCCGTCTACCAGAAGAACACCGCCCGGGGAATCTACAAATCGCCATGGAGGGGGCCTAAGACTGAGTAACTTTTGAACTGTGCTCTCGTGTGGGGGGAGGCCTTGACTGTGTCTTAACTGTGTTTGTAGGGACACGGGGGGGTGTGGCACGCAGCTGCCCCCCGATCCATCTGTGTCCTCCCAACCCCCATGCTACAATCTTTACAACTGCCTCCTCCACCATCTTTGCTGGCTGTCTAACATCTGCCTCTGGACTTAGCTGCTCGCACTGATTCCACCGCGTGGCCAGAAGCACCAGCCAACCAAATAGGACTCTCTGGACAAGCGTACGGTGGTTCATGTGCCCCCCCCCAGAATTGTCCACCCCACAGCTTGTCCCTTTCTACCTGACCCCAACTCCTGTCAATCACCTGCCACCTCCCCCGCTGGGGCATCGGCAATGGAGGGCACTGGGGTGACCTCCACCGCTGCCATGCCCATCGCCTCCCCAGACTCTAGGGAAGCCCCCCCAGCCGGCGGGAAAGGCCAGGGCAAGAAGAAGGGGAAGGGCCCACTAAAACCACCAGACCCTCCATGGCAGGGGCCACCCCCACTGCTGCGGCCCCGCCACCGACCACGGCATCCTCCCCCGCTGCCCCCCTCCACCAGCTCTGCGGATGTCCCTCCCTCAGCCCCCAGGACATATGCCCAGGCGGCGGCAGTCCCCCGCCTGCCGCCTCGTCATCTCTCCTGCCCACCGCCTCCACCACCATCAACAGTGGCCAGGGCCCCTTTCCCACCATGACAAGGAAGCACGGAGTCCAATGCCTCCTGGTGCCCACCTTGCCCCACGTGGAAACCTATGTGCGGGTGTTGGCAAGGGTGGTGGGGCCCTCGGCCATTGTGGCGGCCTCCAAAATGTACGGGAAAGTTGTCTTCTTCTTAGCATCGGAGGCTGCCACCCAGGAAGCGGTGGAGAGGGGCCTGGCGGTGGGGTGGGGGTTTGTCCCCCTAGAGCCGCTAGAGGACCTGGGCATCCGCCTGGTCCTGACCTCTGTCCCTCCTTTTCTCCCCAGTGCTGCCCTGCTACCCACCCTTTCCACCCTGGGGAAACCAGTTTCTGTCATCAGCCCTCTCCCGTTGGGCTGCAAGGACCCCACCCTCCGTCACATCTTTTCCTTCTGCCGGCAAGTGCAGCTTCTACTGCCGTCGGCGGTGCATGACGGAGAGGCGCTCGAGGGGTCCTTCCTAGTCCCCTGCCAGGGGCCCATTACCAGGTGTATTTCTCCATGGGGGAAGCCCGGTGCTACCTCTGCCGGGCGTCAGGACATGTCCGGAGGGACTGCCCCTTAGTCCGGCAAGGAGGGGCACCTGGGATCCCCAAGACCCAGCAGGACATCGGCCCCGTCATTGCCGACACCCCTGGCCGCCCGATACCCGAATCCGCCCCCCTCCTATTCGGACCACCATTTCTCCCGCTCAGGCCCAAGGGGCACCTCCCCTACAATGCCCAGACGAACGGGAGAGCCCTGCCCTCACTGCTGACAATCTGGCGGGGCCTATGGAGGAGGGTGTGGCAGAGATACCACCAGGCATGGGAGAGAGCCTGCCCCAGGGAGAATCCTCCCTCCCTTATGCCGCCCCCATCCCCCCACAAGGCCCTGAGCCATCACCTTTACCCCCTGATACGACCCCTGCTAACCAGCCCCCAGATGATGCCAGCGAGGGCTGGGCCCTAGTCCAGGGGAAGCGAGGCAATCGGAAGGCTCGAGCTCTGACTCATCTACCCGAGGCGGAGGCCCCCCGGAAGACCAGGAAAGGGGGTACTGATGCCGAACCTTCTGCTTTGCCCACGAGTGCATCCCATCCACCGGTGTCAGCCGGGAAAGACGTGGTAGCACCGGAAGGTAGTGTCTCCCCTCCACAGGAGACCCTCCCCTCCGAGACCCTCGAGGAAGCCCTTTCTGTCCTGACACTGCCCGAAGCCCCCGTGAACCCTGAGGCAACCTTTGTGGCGGGTGCCACCGGGGAGAACCCCGGGGAGACGAAAAGTGTCTTCTCCTCCATGTTCGAGGAGCTTGAGGCCCTAGATCTGACCCCGGTCGCCAGCGGGAGGATGACCTTTTGCCGGCAAACCTCAATTTGGGCGACCTCACTCCACCCCTCTTTTCCCCATGCTCCCTCCCCCTAACTGCTGCTTCTGCTCCCACCTCCGAGGAGCCCCTGGACTCCTCCATCGACCTGGCTGCTGATGGCACCCCGCTGACAACCACCGAGCCTGCTCAGGTGACAGCTGGGATGAAGCGACCGGGACACGAGCCGCCAGGGGCACCCCCCTTTGGTGCGGAGCAATTGATTTCCTTCCCAGGCGGGGGCCCGACAGAAGATAATCCACCTCCTGATGCTGTAGCTGCTAAATCCACCATGGAGCCCACACCCGGTATTACTGAGAGCTCCCTTCCCACCCCCTTAACCCTCGAGCCTGATCGGGAGGCGCCACCATCCAGCTGCTCGCCTCCTGAAACCCAGAACCTCGCCTCTGCCCCTGCCCCTGCCCCTACCCCTATCCAGTTTACCTCCTGCGATGTTATCGCTGCCCCCGGGGCTGTCTCCTTCCCTTTTCCAATTGATGACCCCCAGGGAGCGGCCTTTGCGTTCTTCTGCCCCGACCCACTAGGGGCTGCTATTTTCCCTCCACCGCCCCCTATTGCCCCAGAGCTTGAGGCGGGCCTAGAAGCTCCAGCCCATCAGGCACCCCGTTGGGGGTCCACACCCTGCTTGCCTGTTTTAGTGGGCACGGGGCTGCACCAAGGGCCCGGCCGTGGAACAACCGGGAAACCGTAACCCCCCCCCCCCCCCATGAGCTGCGAGGAGAGCTGTGGAAGTTTTTAGAGGATGTCCGTGGCTCCCGCAACAAGGTACAGCTTGCTCTCCAGCAATGGGGGGATTTTTTTCAAATCCTCCGGGCCACAAGGGCCCTCATGGGGGAAGGTAAAGGGACAGGGAAGCAGGATGCCGCAGCCTACTGGTGGGTCCGCGTCTTCCGTGACCAGTTACTCACCTACGGGATGGGTCAAGGACTGTTGCGTGGCCCGCTTGGGGATGCGAGTGTCCCTGCCAGTGAGGATCCCCCCCGGCCCTCCCCATGACACCTCTCACCCTCGCAACGTTGAACACCCGGGGTTGTAGGATGGCTCTCCGCAGGTCTCAGGTGCTCTCCTTCCTTCGGGAGGAAGGGTACTCCATGATTTTCCTGCAGGAGACCCATACTGATCTGACCGCCGAAGATAGTTGGCGGCTGGAGTGGGGGGACACAGTCTACTTTAGCCATTCCACGATTCGGCAGGCTGGAGTGATGACTCTGTTCGCCCCTGACCTATGGCCCAAGGTGCTAGGGGTCACCGAGGCCGTGCAGGGTTGCCTGCTGCACCTCCGGGTCCATATAGAGGGGCTCATGGTTAACCTCGTTAACGTCTATGCCCCGACATCGGGCCCGGAGCAGCTGCAATTCTATCAGCAGGCATCCGCCTTCCTCGGCACCTTAGATTCTCATGAGTGCCTGGTCCTGGGAGGGGATTTTAATACCACCCTCGAGGAGCGAGACTGCTCGGGGACCAAGCAGAGCCCGGCCGCCGCGGACACCCTCCGGGAGATAGTTAAACATCACTCCCTAGTGGACATCTGGTGTGACCACCACCCAGATGACACTTCCACATTCACCTTTGTCCGAGTGGAAGCCCATCGGTCAAGCCACTCCCGGTTGGACCGCATTTATTTATCATGCTTCCATCTCTCACGAGCCTACTCCTCCAGCATTCGGCTGGCCCCATTTTCTGACCATCAACTAGCCACTGTGACAGCCTCCCTCTGTGCGGAGAGGCCGGGGCTGGCCTATTGGCATTTTAACAACAGCCTGTTGGAGGATGAAGGCTTTGTGACGTCCTTCTGGGAATTCTGGCTGGCCTGGCGAGACCAGTGGCGTGCCTTTCCCTCGATGCGGTGATGGTGGGATCTCGGGAAGGTGCGCGCCCTGCGCCCTCCCTACAGGCCTGCGGTGCCCCTCACTCCCGACCCGCAGCCCCCTGGGCTCTCCCCACAGCCCCGCGGTGCCCCTCACTCCCGACCCGCAGCCCCCTGCGCCCTCCCCACAGCCCCGCGGTGCCCCTCACTCCCGACCCGCAGCCCCCTGCGCCCTCCCTACAGCCCCGCGGTGCCCCTCACTCCCGACCCGCAGCCCCCTGGGCTCTCCCCACAGCCCCGCGGTGCCCCTCACTCCCGACCCGCAGCCCCCTGGGCTCTCCCCACAGCCCCGCGGTGCCCCTCACTCCTGGCTCACAGCCCCCTGTGCCCTCCCTACAGGCCTGAGGTGCCCCTCACTCCCGACCTGCAGGCCCCTAGGACACTCCTACAGCCCCGCGGTGCCCCTCACTCCCAACCCGCAGCCCCCTGGGCTCTCCCCACAGCCCCGCGGTGCCCCTCACTCCTGGCTCACAGCCCCCTGCGCCCTCCCTACAGGCCTGAGGTGCCCCTCACTCCCAACCCGCAGCCCTCTAGGACACTCCTACAGCCCTGATGGTGCGCCTCACTCCTGACCCGCAACCGCCTGGGATCTCCCCACAGCCCCGCGGTGCCCCTCACTCCCGACCCGCAGCCCCCTGGGCTCTCCCCACAGCCCCGCGGTGCCCCTCACTCCTGGCTCACAGCCCCCTGCGCCCTCCCTACAGCCCCGCGGTGCCCCTCACTCCCAATGCCTTGTGGCAGTGGCATGCCTTTCCCTCGGTGCGGCGATGGTGGGACCTGGGGAAGGTGTGCGCCCGGCTTTTCTGCCGCAGCTACACCCGGGGCACCAGTCGACGGAGAAATGCAGCGATAGAGCAGTTGGAACGGGAGTTTGTGGGTTTTCTCCGGGTGCTGTACAGTTCTGCAGAGTGTCTGGTTAAGCTCACCTGGACCCTGACCGAACAAGTCAGCTTCAGGCGAGAAGTATGGCAGGGGTGCCCCCTCTCGGGCCAACTGTAAGCTCTGGTGATCGAACCCTTCCTCTGTCTCCTCTGCAGGAGCCGGAGCTGCAGCTGGTCCTGTCGGCGTATGCTGATGACGTGCTCCTCGTGATCCAGGACCCCGGCGACTTGGCGCAGGTGGAGGCTTGCCAGGCCATCTATTCGGCAGCCTCCTCCGCCCGAGTCAACTGGGTAAAGAGCTCTGGCTTGGCGGTAGGAGACTGGCGGCAGGCGAGCTCCCTCCCACCCACACTTCAGACCATCCGGTGGAGCACAGGTCCGCTGCTCTACCTCGGCATTTACCTTTCTGCCACGCATCCCTCTCCACCGGAAAACTGGGAAAATTTAGAGGGTGGGGTGATAGAGTGGCTCCGGAAATGGACGGGACTACTCCAATGTCTCTCCCTCCAAGGGAGAGCGCTGGTGCTTAATCAACTAGTCCTGTCCATGCTCTGGTACTGGCTCAACACCCTGGTCCCAGCCCCGGGTTTCCTGACCAACCTCCGGACATCGATTCTGGGGTTCTTTTGGTCAGGAAACACTGGGCCCCTGTAGGGGTTCTTCATCTACCTCTGAAGGAAGGAGGACAGGGCCCGAAGTGTCTGCACACTCAGGTCCATGTCTTCCGCCACCAGGCCCTACAGAGGCTCCTCTATGGTACAGGCAGTTCGGCGTGGAGCACACTGGCGCACGCCATCCTGCGCAGCATCCGAGGGCTCTGATATGACCAGCAGCTCTTTTATCTCCTTCCGGGAGGTCTTCCGCAAGACCTCTCGGGGCTGCCGGTCTTCTACCAGGACCTCCTCCGGACTTGGAAACTGTTTTTAACGACCAGGTCTGTGGCGGCCACCGAGGGGGTAGATCTCCTCGCGGAGCCCCTGCTACACAACCCCCAGCTCCGAGTGCACGTGGTGGAGTCCCGCTCCATGCGCCAGAGCTTGATCCTGGCAGAAGTCATGAGAGTCGGAGACCTCCTGGACTACGACCGGGGAGACTGGCTGGATCCCCTGACACTCGCCCAGCGCATGGGGCTCTCCAGACCTCGCACCCCCGGCGCGTACTTCAGGAGGCGAAGGCCACTTTGCCGCCCGCTGCTCGAGCTTACCTCAACCGGGTCCTGCTCAAGGGCACGCCCCACCCACCCTCTACCCCAGGCCCACTGGACCTTTTAATTGGACCCCTGCCCCGCAGACCCAATCGACGCCCTCACTCCTTCACTGCGAGCTGGCTGCATGAACTGCAGCTGGTACGCTTCCAAACCACGCCAAGGAAACATCTACACACGCTCGTGCTCCACACCCTTCATGCCCTCACCCTAGTGTCCCGCCCCGACACAAAGTGGCGAGACCTTCTGCCACCTTTGGAGGGTGAGCAGCCCTGGTGGGCCAGCCCATATTCCACCTTGGTTCCGAGGCCCGTCGGGGACATCAGTTGGCGGCTCCTTCATGGAGCTGTGAGCATAGGCACGTGTCAAGGTTCCTCCCCCACTCTGAACTCTAGGGTACAGATGTGGGGACCTGCATGAAAAACCTCCTAAGCTTGTCTTTACCAGCTTAGGTCAAAAACTTCCCCAAGGTACAAAATATTACACCCGTTATCCTTGGAATGGCCGCTACCACCACCAAACTAATACTGGTTACTGGGGAAGAGCTGTTTGGACGCGTCTTTCCCCCCAAAATACTTCCCAAAACCTTGCACCCCACTTCCCGGACAAGGTTTAGTAAAAAGCCTCACCAATTTGCCTAGGTGACTACAGACCCAGACCCTTGGATCTTAAGAACAATGAACAATCCTCCCAACACTTGCACCCCCCCTTTCCTGGGAAATGTTGGATAAAAAGCCTCACCAATTTGCATAGGTGACCACAGACCCAAACCCTTGGATCTGAGAACAATGAAAAAGCATTCAGTTTTTACAAGAAGACTTTTAATAAAAAATAGAAGTAAATAGAAATAAAGAAATCCCCCCTGTAAAATCAGGATGTAGATATCTTACAGGGTAATTAGATTCAAAAACATAGAGAACCCCTCTAGGCAAAACCTTAAGTTACAAAAAAGATACACAGACAGAAATAGTTATTCTATTCAGCACAATGCTTTTCTCAGCCATTTAAAGGAATCATAATCTAACACATACCTAGCTAGATTACTTACTAAAAGTTCTAAGACTCCATTCCTGTTCTGTCTCTGGCAAGAGCAGCACACAGACAGACCCAAACCCTTTGTTTGTCTCCCTCCTCCCAGCTTTTGAAAGTATCTTGTCTCCTCATTGGTCATTTTGGTCAGGTGCCAGCGAGGTTACCTTTAGCTTCTTAACCCTTTACGGGTGAGAGGAGCTTTCCCCTGGCCAGGAGGGATTTCAAAGGGGTTTACCCTTCCCTTTATATTTATGACACGCCCCCCAAATCTCAGCTAGGGTGAAACACTGGCTGGGATTTCTTCCTGGAGCTCTAGGAAAAACAGAGTTAATAAGACACATGCATCTCTAAACATACTACCAAGTACATAAAGACTAACAATATTTTCCACATCTCAAGGACGATTTTAACCAGTTGATTCTGGGAAACTTTCACGGGAGAGTGCATCAGCCACTTTGTTAGAAGCTCCTGAGATGTGTTGGACGTCGAAATCAAAATCTTGGAGAGCTAAACTCCACCGAAGAAGTTTTTTGTTAGTTTCCTTGACGGTGTGAAGCCACTTCAGTGCAGCATGGTCGGTTTGCAGGTGGAAACGCCGTCCCCAAACATATGGGCGTAGCTTTTCCAGAGCGTAGACAATGGCATAACATTCTTTTTCAGTGACTGACCAGTTGCTTTCCCTCTCAGACAGTTTTTTGCTGAGAAACACTACAGGGTGGAATTCTTGATCAGGTCCTTTCTGCATTAAAACTGCTCCCACACCACGCTCGGATGCATCTGTGGTTACTAGGAACGGTTTGTCAAAGTCTGGGGCCCTTAGTACAGGGTCAGACATGAGTGTCGCTTTAAGCTTGTTAAAGGCCTTCTGACACTTTCCGGTCCACTGAACAGCATTTGGCTGTTTCTTTTTGGTTAGGTCTGTCAGTGGGGCAGCGATTTGGCTGTAGTGCGGTACAAATCGTCGGTAATAACCGGCCAAGCCTAAGAAGGATTGAACCTGTTTCTTTGACTTTGGGACAGGCCACTTTTGGATAGCATCCACTTTGGCCTGTAGGGGGCTGATAGTTCCTTGACCCACCTGGTGTCCAAGGTAAGTAACTCTGTTGAGGCCTATTTGACACTTCTTAGCCTTAACAGTTAGTCCTGCCTCCCTTATGCGCTCAAGGACTTTTTGTAGATGTTCCAGGTGGTCTGCCCAGGAATCCGAAAATATGGCCATGTCGTCAAGGTAGGCGACTGCATATTCTCCTAATCCCGCTAGGAGACCATCTACAAGTCTTTGGAAAGTGGCGGGTGCATTTCGCAGCCCGAAAGGGAGTACATTAAATTCATACAGCCCGAGATGTGTGATGAAGGCTGACCTTTCCTTGGCAGATTCATCTAGCGGTACCTGCCAGTACCCCTTGGTTAAGTCCAAGGTAGAGATGAACTGGGCCCGTCCCAGTTTCTCTAATAGTTCATCTGTGCGTGGCATTGGATAGTTGTCTGGGCGAGTTACAGCATTTAGCTTACGGTAGTCCACGCAAAAACGTATTTCCCCATCTGGTTTGGGAACTAGAACCACTGGAGATGCCCATGCACTTTCAGAGGGGCGGATTACCCCCATCTGTAACATATCCTGGATCTCCCGTTCTATAGCAGTTTTAGCTTGAGGAGACACCCGGTAAGGTTGGACCCTAATTGGGTGAGCATTACCTGTGTCAATGGAGTGGTATGCCCGTTCAGTCAGTCCTGGGGTGGCTGAGAACGTTGGCGCGTAGCTAGTGCACAGCTCCTGGATCTGCTGTCGCTGCATACGCCCAAGGGTCATGGAGAGGTTCACCTCTTCCACACCACCACCACATTTCCCTTCGTAGTAGACACCTTCAGGCCACTCAGCGTCGTCTCCTCCCTGGGCTGTAAACTGACAAACCTTTAATTCTCTGGAATAAAAGGGCTTTAGAGAATTAATATGGTACACCTTAGGCTTTCGGTTGGAGGTGGGGAATGCTATGAGATAATTAACAGCTCCCAGGCGCTCCTGGACCGTGAATGGCCCTTCCCACGATGCTTCCATTTTATGGGCCTGGAGCACCTTTAAGACCATGACCTGGTCTCCTACTTTGAAGGAACGCTCTCTGGCATGTTTATCATACCAGGCTTTTTGCTCTTTTTGAGCATCCTGTAAGTTTTCTCTAGCAAGGGCTAAAGAGGTTCGGAGGGTGTTCTGTAGGTTGGTTACAAAGTCCAGAATGTTAGTTCCTGGAGAAGGTGTAAATCCCTCCCATTGCTGCTTCACCAACTGCAATGGCCCCTTAACCTCACGGCCATATACAAGTTCAAATGGGGAAAACCCTAAACTGGGATGTGGTACAGCTCTGTAGGCAAAGAGCAACTGCTGCAACACTAGGTCCCAATCATTGGAGTGCTCATTTACGAATTTACGTATCATGGCCCCCAAAGTTCCATTAAACTTCTCCACCATGCCATTTGTTTGATGATGGTAAGGAGTGGCAACCAAGTGATTTACCCCATGAGCTTCCCAAAGGTTTTTCATAGTTCCTGCCAGGAAATTAGTCCCTGCATCGGTGAGGATGTCGGAGGGCCAACCTACCCTGGCAAAAATGTCTGCTAGTGCCTGGCACACACTTTTAGCCCTGGTGTTGCTTAGAGCTACTGCTTCTGGCCATCGGGTGGCAAAATCCATGAAAGTCAGTATGTACTGCTTTCCTCTGGGTGTCTTTTTCGGAAAAGGACCCAGAATATCCACAGCTACTCGCTGAAATGGAACTTCAATGATGGGGAGGGGTTGTAGAGGGGCTTTGACCTGGTCTTGGGGTTTTCCCACTCTTTGGCACACCTCACAAGACTGGACATAGGTAGAAACATCCTTGCCCATTCCCTCCCAGTGGAATGACCCCCCCAAACGGTCTTTGGTCCTGTTCACCCCAGCATGGCCACTAGGGTGATCATGGGCTAAGCTCAAGAGCTTGGCCCGGTATTTAGTTGGAACTACCAACTGTCTCTGAGGATGCCAGTCTTCCTGGTGTCCACCAGAAAGAGTTTCCTTGTATAAAAGTCCTCTTTCTATAACAAACCTGGATCGATTAGAAGAGCTGAGAGGCGGTGGGTTGCTCCATGCCGCCGTCCAAGCTCTCTGGAGGCTTTCATCTGCTTCCTGTTCGGTCTGGAACTGTTCCCTTGATGCTGGAGACATCAGTTCCTCATGGGATTGTGGACTTAGGCTTGGTCCCTCTGGAAGCAATATAGGGGATGGAGCTGTTTCTGTTGACTGTGAACCGCTCTCCGCTGGTGCACTATGTTGGGATTCAGGCTCCGGCTGAGCCTCTTGGGTCGGGTTATCGGCTGCTGCCAGTTCAGGTTCGGTGGGGCCCTCTGTTGTTGAGGTTGCAAGTACTGGATTCAGTGCTGACACGGGGTCTGGTGTTGGTTGTTTGGCTGGTTCCGGTTCTGGGACTGGTTCCGTCTGGGTCTCTGGGACTGGATCCACTACTACTGTTGCAGACATTGGCCTGGGGTCCAGGTCCATCACCTCTGACCGGGTCCTGATAGAAGTTTCCGGAACAGAGCTAGGCCTCACAGCTTGTTTAGCCTGGCTGCGGGTGACCGTTCCCACCCTCTTGGCCTGTTTCACATGATTGGCCAAGTCTTCCCCCAACAGCATGGGGATGGGATAATCATCATAGACTGCAAAAGTCCACATTCCTGACCAGCCCTTGTACTGGACAGGCAACTTGGCTGTAGGCAAATTGAAAGAGTTGGACTTGAAGGGTTGAATCGTCACTTGGATCTCTGGGTTGATTAAATTGGGGTCCACTAAGGAAGCATGGATAGCTGACACTTGTGCTCCGGTGTCCCTCCACGCGGTGACCTTCTTCCCGCCCACACTCACAGCTTCCCTCCGCTCCAAGGGTATCTGGGAGGTGTCTGGGCCTGTGGACCTCTGGTGTGATTCCGGTGCAATGAACTGTAATCTGTTGGGGTTCTTGGGGCAGTTGGCCTTTACATGCCCCAGCTCGTTACACTTAAAACATCGTCCAGCTGACGGGTCACTGGGGCGAGGAGGGTTGCTGGAGAACGGGGTGGTGGGACGATAAGGGGTCTGGAGGGTTCTTTGGGAGGTAGGTGGGGCTTTGGGCGGCCCCCGGTAATAGGGTGTGGTCTGGGGTGGTCCCTTCTGGTCTCCACTCCAACTGCGACCAGTTTTCTTCTTCTCTGCCACCTCCACCCATCTGGCTCCAATCTCTCCTGCCTCGATTACAGTTTTGGGCTTCCCGTCTAGGATGTATCTTTCTATTTCCTCAGGAACACCCTCTAAGAATTGTTCCATTTGCATTAGGAAGGGCAAATTTACTGGAGATTCAACACTTGCTCCTGATATCCAGGCATCCCAATGTTTCACAATGTGGTAGGCATGTCGGGTAAATGACATGTCTGGTTTCCACCTTAGGGCTCTGAACCTCTGACGAGACTGCTCGGGTGTTATCCCCATTCTGACTCTCGCCTTGGATTTAAACAGTTCATACTTGTTCATGTGTTCTTTAGGCATTTCAGCTGCCACCTCAGCTAAGGGTCCACTGAGCTGCGGCCTCAGCTCTACCATGTATTGGTCAGTAGAGATGTTGTACCCAAGGCAGGCCCTTTCAAAGTTTTCTAAGAAGGCCTCAGTATCATCACCTGCCTTGTAGGTGGGGAACTTTCTGGGATGGGAAGTGGTACCTGGAGAAGGATTGCTAGGGTTTGTTGGTATATTCTGCTGGGCCTTTATCCTCTCCACCTCCTCCACATGCTTCCTCTCTTTTTCCTTCTCCTCCTCCACATGCTTCCTCTCTTTTTCCTTCTCCTCCTCCACATGCTTCCTCTCTTTTTCCTTCTCCTCCTCCACATGCTTCCTTGCCTCCATTTCCCTCTTGTGGGCAGCCTCCTGTACCTCCTTCTCCAGACGCATGAGTTCTATCTGTCTTTCATGTTCCCTTTGTCTTTCCTCAGCCTGAAATTTGGCTAATTCCAGCTGTAGTCGAGCTGAGGATTTGGTCATTCTAACCTCTCTGTTTTTAACTAACTTTACACCTGAGGTTTAGAAATAAACAAACAAAACTTGGCTGTAAAATTTTGCTGTGCTGCAATAGAATACCTATTCTCTGATAGTGATTGTCAGCCTACAGAAAAAGACAATTCCCTTGTCTCTGCTCTGGGCCCAAATTTAAGCAAAAAACCTCCAACTACTTGGAAACCTGCTTACCCAGCCCAAAGAAAAAGCAAATGGGTAGAACACACACCCCCTATTTACTTTTAGGAAGAAAAGAAAAAAAAACCTCTGGATTGGAAGATTTCCCTGCAAGAGTTAAGTACCCTGCCTCCAGGCAAAAAAAAACCTGCAATTCACAAGATAATCCCCTTTTGTCTCTGCTTGGCCACAAAGCAGAGAGAAACCAAGCTGCTTTCAGTTTCAAAGCTGCTTTCTGGACTTTCTTTCCAAAGAAAAAAAAATTTTCCTTTTTAAAATCTGTATTTCTAGTTCAAAAAATCTCAACTGGATCTCAAATGATTTCAGGTTAATCCCACCACTGTGCCACCATGTCAAGGTTCCTCCCCCACTCTGAACTCTAGGGTACAGATGTGGGGACCTGCATGAAAAACCTCCTAAGCTTGTCTTTACCAGCTTAGGTCAAAAACTTCCCCAAGGTACAAAATATTACACCCGTTATCCTTGGAATGGCCGCTACCACCACCAAACTAATACTGGTTACTGGGGAAGAGCTGTTTGGACGCGTCTTTCCCCCCAAAATACTTCCCAAAACCTTGCACCCCACTTCCTGGACAAGGTTTAGTAAAAAGCCTCACCAATTTGCCTAGGTGACTACAGACCCAGACCCTTGGATCTTAAGAACAATGAACAATCCTCCCAACACTTGCACCCCCCCTTTCCTGGGAAATGTTGGATAAAAAGCCTCACCAATTTGCATAGGTGACCACAGACCCAAACCCTTGGATCTGAGAACAATGAAAAAGCATTCAGTTTTTACAAGAAGACTTTTAATAAAAAATAGAAGTAAATAGAAATAAAGAAATCCCCCCTGTAAAATCAGGATGTAGATATCTTACAGGGTAATTAGATTCAAAAACATAGAGAACCCCTCTAGGCAAAACCTTAAGTTACAAAAAAGATACACAGACAGAAATAGTTATTCTATTCAGCACAATGCTTTTCTCAGCCATTTAAAGGAATCATAATCTAACACATACCTAGCTAGATTACTTACTAAAAGTTCTAAGACTCCATTCCTGTTCTGTCTCTGGCAAGAGCAGCACACAGACAGACCCAAACCCTTTGTCTCCCTCCTCCCAGCTTTTGAAAGTATCTTGTCTCCTCATTGGTCATTTTGGTCAGGTGCCAGCGAGGTTACCTTTAGCTTCTTAACCCTTTACGGGTGAGAGGAGCTTTCCCCTGGCCAGGAGGGATTTCAAAGGGGTTTACCCTTCCCTTTATATTTATGACAGCACGTACTTGACGCGGTTCACCCCCGTCCCAGATACTTGTCCCTTTTGTGGTGTGAGGGAAACCCTGGAGCACGTATATCTGGAGTGCGCCAGGCTGCAGCCCCTGTTCCAGCTCCTCACAAATCTCCTATTACGTTTTTGGTTGCATTTTTCCCCTCACCTTTTTATTTATGCACTCCCCATCCGTGGCCTCACAAAGTTGCGGGATCTCCTAGTTAACCTCCTCCTGGCCCTGGCTAAAATGGCCATCTATAAAACCAGAGAGAGGAAGTTGGCCGATGGAGTTTCCTGTGACTGTGGGGCCGTTTTCCGATCCTCGATACATTCACGTATCCAGGCGGAGTTCCTCTGGGCAGCGTCCACCGACTCCCTTGATGCTTTTGAGGAGCGGTGGGTGCTGTCTGAGGTTCTCTGCTTGGTGTCCCCATCCGGGTCCCTTTGTCTGACCCTTTGATTTGGGGGAGAGCGTAAGGGACCCCAGCCCCAGCCATTGCTGCTGCGGCCACCACCACCTTAGAGGGGTCCTTTCACATGTGGGTGCACATGCCCCTTCCCCCCCAGATTGTCCACCCCACAGCCTGCCCCTCTTGTTGGGTGCTTTCAGAGGAGGGAATTGTTGGTGACACTCGGGCGTGGCACCAGGTAACTCGAGGGGGTGGAAGACCGCGAGAGTCGAGGAAGCTCCCCACTCTGGGCCCAGGCAAGCTTGAACACTTCCCTCCCCTGAAGCTAATGAGAAACAATTGTGATTGGTTGCTGTGTTACACATTGCATACGCTGCTGTTTTTACTTTGTAAGTGTGTTATGCAAATAAAAATATCTTTTGCTTCAAAAAAAATCACTTTCCTCTAATCTATAAAACCAGAGTGAGGAGGTTGGCCGATGGAGTCTCCCGTGAATGTGGGGACTATTTCCGATCCTCTGTCCGTTCACGTATCTGGGCAGAGTTCCTCTGGGCAGCGTCCACTGATTCTCTTGACGCCTTTGAGGAGCAGTGGGTACTGTCCAGGGTTCTCTGCTCGGTGTCCCCATCCTGTCCCTTTCGTTTGACCCTTTGACCACACTCCTGTCCCTGTTATTTCATTAGTTGTTCTCCGTAAAAGAAAAAGAAAAAAAATCACTTTCCTCTAGCCATCTGGCCTGACCCTGTCACAATAGATAGATAGATTAGATTAGATTCGTTCTGATCTTCTTTGCACTGGTATAATTCTACAGTAACTCCAATAACTTGAGTGTTGTTGGTGTAGATTTCTACCACTACATAAACTGATTGCATGCTATGTTTTCATGGAAAAAATATTGTCATCAGTTGAATATATATTTGTTGAAACACAGAGTGAAATCTTGGTCAAGGGAGAAAGACAGATGTTTTATTCCTGGTGAATAACCTCCACCCAGTTGCTTTACTCAGGGCAGCTTTGATGTCTTTGTTTCTCATGCTATAGATTACCTTATTTATGATTGGAGGCACCACAGAACGAAGAACACCCACCACAAGATCCAGTCCCGATGCTGAGCTGTAGCAGGGTTTCAGGTAGGCAAAGGCAGCAAGGAAAAAGAAGGCGATGACAAGGAGGTAAGGAAGGCAAGTGGGGAAAGTGTTGTGCCGGCCCTCCTAAGAGTGGATTCTCAGCATCGTAGTGAAGAGCTGAACATACAACAAAATTATTAAAGCAAAGCAGATTAGGAATAGGCACGCACTAAAGAAAATATCTCCAGTTTCACTGACATACAAGTCAGAGCAGGTGAACTAGAGTAGCTGGAGGATTTCACAGAAGAACTGGTTCATGGCATTACAGTGGCAGAAGGATAACCTGAAGGTGTTCCCGGTGTGCAGTGCAGAGTAAACAATACCAGTAATCCAGGCTCTGGCTGCCGTTTGGACACAAACTCTCCTATACATCACTCTCTGGTAGCGCAGTAGTTGGCAGATAGAGACATATCAGTCATATGCCATGATGGCGAATAAGAAGATATTGGTCACAGTGAAGAAGCCAAAGAGAAAGACTTGGGCAATACATCCAGAAAAGGAAATCAACCTGGTGTTCAGTAGAGAACTGACCATGGACTTGGGGACAGTGACAGAAATGGATCTGAGGTCTAGAACGGACAAATTCCCCACGAAAAGTACGTGGGGGTGTGAAGGCAGCAGTTGAGGGCTACAATGGTGATTACAAGAAGATTCCCTGTCAGGGATGTCAGATACATCACCAGAAACATGTCAAAGTGCAAAATCTGCAGCTCAGAGAAACCCAAGAGTAGGAACTCAGTCACGGTGGTTCAGCTGAACATTTTCCTTCTCAGGACATCATGTGCTGCCTGTGGAGGGGAGGAAGGGCAAAGGTCAGGATGGAGTAGTCCTCACCTCTAACAATCACACACCTAGTCAGGTGCATTATCTCATGAGTGTAAATTGGTAGGCTCCTGTTGATAATCAATAATTGATCATTAATAATTTGTCAGTATCAACAACCAATGACTTGATAACCAATAATTAGTAATCATTTCAACTCTGATTATATGCTTAGCAAGAGGGCTTTTCTTGAGTCGAGATTAGTTTACTTGTAACAAACCTCGGAAAAGTCAAATTTGATTGGATGTATTGATTAACAGTTAGTAAGGATAAGGAGGATGGAAAAATCCCTGGAAAAATCATGGAGCAGGTCCTCAAGGAATCAATTCTGAAGCACTTAGAGGAAAGGAAAGTGATCAGGAACAGTCAGCATGGATTCACCAAGGGCAAGTCATGCCTGACTAATCTAATTGCCTTCTATGACGAGATAACTGGCTCTGTGGATGAAGGGAAAGCGGTGGACGTGTTGTTCCTTGACTTTAGCAAAGCTTTTGACATGGTCTCCCACAGTATTCTTGCCAACAGGTTAAAGAAGTATGGGCTGGATGTATGAACTATAAGGTGGATAGAAAGTTGGCTAGATTGTCGGGCTCAACGGGTAGTGATCAATGGCTCCATGTCTAGTTGGCAGCCGGTGTCAAGTGGAGTGCCCCAGGGGTCGGTCCTGGGGCCGGTTCTGTTCAATATCTTTATAAATGATCTGGAGGATGGTGTGGATTGCACCCTCAGCAAGTTTACAGATGACACTAAACTGGGAGGAGAGGTAGATACACTGGAGGGTAGGGATAGGATACAGAGGGACGTAGACAAATTGGAGGATTGGGCCAAAAGAAATCTGATGAGGTTCAACAAGGACAAGTGCAGAGTCCTGCACTTAGGACGGAAGAACCCCATGCACCGCTACAGACTAGGGACCGAATGGCTCAGTAGCAGTTCTGCAGAAAAGGACCTAGGGGTGACAGTGGACGAGAAGCTGGATATGAGCCAGCAGTGTGCCCTTGTTGCCAAGAAGGCCAATGGCATTTTGGGATGTATAAGTAGGGGCATTGCCAGCAGATCGAGGGACGTGATTGTCCCCCTCTATTCGACATTGGTGAGGCCTCATCTGGAGTACTGTGTCCAGTTTTGGGCCCCACACTACAAGAAGGATGTGGAAAAATTGGAAAGAGTCCAGCGGAGGGCAACAAAAATTATTAGGGGACTGGAACACATGACTTATGAGGAGAGACTGAGGGAACTGGGCTTGTTTAGCCTGCGGAAGAGAAGAATGAGGGGGGATTTGATAGCTGCTTTCAACTACCTGAAAGGGGGTTCCAAAGAGGATGGTTCTAGACTGTTCTCAGGGGTAGCTGATGACAGAACAAGGAGTAGTGGTGTCAAGTTGCAGTGGGGGAGGTTTAGGTTGGATATTAGGAAAACCTTTTTCACTAGGAGGGTAGTGAAACACTGGAATGCGTTACCTAGGGAGGTGGTGGAATCTCCTTCCTTAGAAGTTTTTAAGGTCAGTCTTGACACAGCTCTGGCTGGGATGATTTAATTGGGGATTGGTCCTGCTTTGGGCAGGGGGTTGGACTAGATGACCTCCTGAGGTCCCTTCCAACCCTTATATTCTATGATTCTATGATCGCACACACAGAGAAAAGCATACAGTTACCAAGAACTGGGGAAGAACTTCTCCATAGTTCTCTGCAGATGGGCTCTACTACCTCCTCATTTTTTCAGGGCAGTTATATCCTTATTACCCTCTTTGTGTATCATTCTGGTTCTTATCTATTTTCTCTTTTTGGAACACACTTCTTATCTTAGGCTATTTCCAAAGTTCCCTGTTCCATTGGAACTTTCCAATTCTCTCGACATCTGTTGGTGAGTCATTAAGTATGCCCTTCTAAGAGACATATTGATTCATTTCACATCTTGCGGTTAGAACATTGCTAAGATATTTCTATAAAATTTCTAAAATATGCTAAGGGTTACTGCTTGGCAAAATTTCACTCTCTAAATTTAGCTTCCTCTTAACTGTGAAGCATCATAGGGGTCTTGGAAGCCTTAAAATCTTTCTTGGCCTATCTTAAGTGTCAACACTCCCTTAAAGTCAATAGAGTGGCATCTATGTCTACCCTCTGGCATTCTGGTTCAAAATATGTTTGATAATATGCAATATAAATATGGAACAAATTACAACCCCAACCCAACAATCTTAGGAACAATGGTTCTTCTATTGCGACGATGGAGAGCCTATTTTGTGAGAGGAGACTAAAAGAGTTAAGTTTGTTTAGCCTAGCAAAACTCAGGCTGAGGCAGGATATGGTCACTCTCTATACATACTTCAGAGGGAAAAAAACTATGGCAGGAGAAGGGCTATTGAAGCTAAAGGACAATGTTGGCAGAAGAACAAATGGGGAGAAACTGCCCGACGGTAAATTCAGGCTGGAGATGAGAAGAAGTTTTGCAGCCATCAGAAGAGGGAGGGTCCAAAACAGCTTTCCAGTAGGAGCAATGGGTTAACAACCTAAGTAGTTTTAAGATGGAGCTTGATAACTGTATTGCCAGGTTTGTATGATGGAGTTGCCAGTGATATCAGGGGATTGGACTTGATGACTCAGCTCCTGTCCAACTGTATGTTCTTATGACAAACAGCAGGCTCACAACTTGGCCAGGAAACTGAAATTCTAAACCACCAGTACAGCCTGATTCCCTCTTCCCTCTGAAACAGGACATGGGCGCGCCCAACATCCAAAGTGGAAGCTCGTCTGTGATGATTCCACCCAACGCCATTATGATGGCCTGCTATTCAGCTGCACATAGATTTATGGCACCCGCCGCTGCACTTTGATATCAGTGCAACGATGGGCTGGTACTGTCCCTCTGCTACCACTGCGTTGTATCGTTTCCCTCTGTTCTGAACGGGTCAGTGGCACTCAGGAGACTTGGGTTCTTTTCTTGGCTCTGCCACTGAGCTGCTGAATAACCTTGGGCCAGTCACTTCCCCTCCCCGTGCCTCTGTTTCCCCTTCCTCCATCCCATATCTCTGCCTTGTCTAGGAGGACTGTGAGCCCTTTGGGGGATGGGCTGTGTCTGATTACGCATATGTTTTGTCTTCAGCATTTATGTTCAGCTGACAGCAGTGCTGTACACAGGTTATAGTATTTGAGTAAAGAGCTTAGTTCTAGTTCTGTTAACCCGTTATTTGTCCATGGGCAGGATACAGCTAGACAGACATTGTCTGCTTGGTTCAAATCTGTCCCTGACTGTAAAGGTACTAGTTTGTAGAGAACATATTCTTTGGGCTCTCAGCTTTGGGGCTTTGCAGTTTTGCCATCCTGCAGCTTCCCTGCAAAACTTAAATTAAAATGTATGCAATAGCATGAATGAGTTTGAAATTATGATATTATTGGAGAATATTAGTGATCCCCAAGCTTGCAGAAAGCTAAGCTTCCAATTAGGGGTGATCAGAAAGGCTCTGATTAAGCTGTTTTTAAAGGAAAATTGGCGGTTTGATTACATTCCCAGGAAAATTTGGGGGGTGATTAGCCTTCCCCGCCCCCAACAGTGTGTGTGTGTGTGTGTGTGTGTGAGAGAGAGAGAAATTGAAAAGCCATTTTGGGGGACATTATGGCTGAAATTCACATTTTCGTATGACCCAAATTTGCGGTCCTTTAAGCTAGGTGTTGCTGAGACATAAGCCATGAAAAAGGTTTCTAAGTGGTGATGTGTGGGGGTTTTTTTTGGAGGGGAGGTATATTTTTGGTTTTCTTTTGGTTTTGATTTTTCATTTTGGGTTTTTTTTGTGCAGAGCTAGAGGCCAAATAATTGATGTGATGCAGGTCAAAATGCCCTTGATCTGTTGACTTTTAGAAAAGGAAGTTCATAACCCCCATAAAAATCTTTGGGAGACCAAGCTGAGAATGGTATTTGAGAAAATGTACATTTTTAGTGTGCATGCACCAATGCAGAAAAATAGCTAGAAAGTTTCCATTCCCAGCAGTTTATATTCTTTAAAGCTCGACTCTTGTAGGTGTTCTAAAATCTGCTTTGCTCTGAAGTTTGGTGAGCAACTTGCAGACATGGGGTGGCTTTAGTGATCTAAATTTGGGGTCATTTCTCTGTGGGTATCTTGTGTTTCACCTCCCCACCCCCCAAAAAAACTTTTCTTTTGCTGTCTTGCACTGTTAAACGGAGAGGCACTAAGGACTGGATGAATCACAGACCTTGTTGAGATGGATAGCTGTGAACTCAGCCTTCAGTTAATATCACTAAGGGTAAATTAGTCACAATTCCCCACCCACAACAAAAGGAGTTTTGGACTTAGTGGCAGGTAGTTACTAAATTTGTGAAGCCTGGGTGGCAATTTTATTTTAGGGGGGAAGGCCAGAGAAAGAGAGGGTGCTGGTCTTCAGGGGAAACTGCTGGAGCTTCCATCTGTACCACCGTCCTATCCACCTCCACACACATAAAGAGCTTTCAAAAGGTCCCCCCAGTCCCAAATAATCTAAGCAAACTCTGACAGGCCAGACCCTCAGCTGGTGTAAATTAGCCAGAGTTTGATCGAAATGAAAGGGCCAGGTCATCAGTTGCATAAATAGCCCTAGCTACTCTGAAATCAACAGAACTGTGTCAATGTACATCAACTCAGGACCTGGGTCTAAGGTTTTAGTCTTCGCCTCTGGATACCTCTTAGTAACCAACTTTAAACACCTCAGTGAAAGTGGGGTTATTGCCTTTAGTGCATGCTTAGTCTTAAGCTGCTTTGTTTTCGTAATTATGTCATATGTTCAGATCTTCAAAACTGTGCTGAGAACCCCTTCTGAGCAGGGCCGGCATAAAGCCTTCTCCACCTGCTTTCCTCACATTACAGTCGTCTCTTTGTTTATTTTCTCTGGCATCTTTGCCTACCTGAAGTCCACCTCCAGCTCCACATCATGTCTGGATCTCATGGTGGATGTTTTCTATTCTGTGGTGCCTCCTATGATGAATCCCAGCATCTACAGCATGAGAAACAAGGAGATCAAAGCTTCCCTGAGGAAACTCATTGGTCAGAGGTTATTCATGATCAATAAAATGTCCATCTTTCTCCTTTGATTTTAATTTCCTTCTGTGTATCCAGGGGTGTTGTTACAATTTTATAGTGGGGGTGCTGAGAATCATTGAACCAAACTTTGTAAACCCTGCATAGAATAGAAACTACTTCAAGCCAGGGGGTCCTGCAGCACTCGCCACACTCCTAGTTCCACCACCCATGTGTGTGTCTTCACAGATAAATCAACTGATGACGTTTTTGTCTCCATGAACACATGGTTTGCCATCTTGTTGTACAAAAAGGGGAATGTGCATGGGCAAAAATGAGAACACCACTCAAGTCACTGGAGTTACTGTAAATTTATACCAGTGAGAATAATATCAGAATCTATTTGTCTGTCTATCACAGGATTGTATACTATCACCATGCTATCTGCCGAAGTCAGTAGCCATATCAAAGTCCTTAGTGGACTTCATGGAGTCCCTGACTCTTCTTTTTGGGGGTAAAAAAATGTTTTGCAGTATCAGTGCAGTAGCTGTTGGTTTTTTGCTTCTGTCTCCAATTTTTGAGGGTTTTTTTTGTTTTTGTTTGTTTTTACCTAATCGGTAGGTGGGTTTATTTCTTTCATTGTTCCATTGTTTTTAAGGTGTGAATGTCTGGGGATATGGTAAGTGTTAATTGATACAGCATTGTCAATATTTTGTTACCCATTCGGGATGCCCATATGTCATCTCTTTGATGGGGTTTTCGGAGCGAGCTGCAAATTTTCTTTCCACAGTGATAAAGCTGTGACAAGTGTCTGCATGGTTGAGTTCCTCCTGAAATAATTATATGACTAGAGCTGGGGTATTACTGTGTTATTAACGATGTGTTAGGGAACAAAGAGCGTTAGGTAGACATCTTTTTTATTATTGTAACCTAAATAAATAAATCAATGCTGTGTTATTTGTGCTATGGTAGGAAAGAATTTGTTTGTTTGCTTGTTTGTTTGAGAGGAAGCTGTGGAATATTTCCTAAAAACAGACAGAATAATGAGGCCAAATTGTGATCCCTTTTAAATCACTGGTTTCAAGGTTCCTTCCCCACTCTGAACTCTAGGGTACAGATGTGGGGACCTGCATGAAAAACCTCCTAAGCTTATCTTTACCAGCTTAGGTTAAAAATTCCCCAGGGTACAAACTATTTAACCTTTTGCCCTTGGACTTTCGCTGCCACCACCAAACGTCTAACAGGGATGTAACTGGGAAAGAGCCCGTTTGGAAACGTCTTTCCCCCCAAAATACTCCCAAATCTTACACCCCCTTTCCTGGGGAAGGTTTGATAAAAAAAACCTCACCAATTTGCATATGTGAACACAGACCCAACCCCTTGGATCTTAAGAACAATGAAAAAAGCATTCAGATTTTAAAAAGAATTTTAATAGAAGAAAGTAAAAAGAATCACCTCTGTAAAATCAGGATGGTAAATACCTTACAGGGTAATCAGATTCAAAACAGAGAATTCCTCTAGGCAAAACCTTAAGTTACAAAAAGACACAAAAACAGTAATCTACATTCCATTCAGCACAGCTTATTTTCTCAGCCATTTAAAGAAATCAGAATCTAACGCATATAGAGCTAGATTACTTACTAAGTTCTAAGACTCCATTCCTGTTCTGTCCCCGGCAAAAGCATCACACAGACAGAGAAAGCCTTTGTTTCTCCTTCCCCACCCCCTCCAGCTTTGAAAGTATCTTGTCTCCTCATTGGTCATTTTGATCAGGTGACAGCGAGGTTATCCTAGCTTCTTAACCCTTTACAGGTGAAAGGGTTTTTCCTCTGGCCAGAAGGGATTTTAAAGGTGTTTACCCTTCCCTTTATGTTTATGACAACTGGAATTTAGCCACTCACTTCAAATGGATCAGGATTTGGCCAATGGCCAAGACACACAAAGTTCCAAGAATGGGTAATGGTGGCCGGGAGAAAGTGAGTGCAACAGAAATGCATGGGTAAATTCCCTAGCTCAGCTTACCCTGTGCTAATGCAGAGTAGCTCCATCGCTGGTTTGATACTGGCCCAAAGACACAAGGCGAAGTTCAATAGTTACATAAACATTGGTGTATGTAGTGTTGTTGCTGCCATGCAGGTCACCGAATATTAGAGAGACATGGTGGGTGAGGTAATATTGTTTATTTGACCAAGTTCTGCAGGGGAGAGTGTGACGTTCCCCTCTAGTGTTGTCTGGACCGGTGATCTGCTAGGTCACTCCAATCCTCGACTCTAGGAGCCAGCCTTGCCCTGCTCTGCTGTGAGAACCCTCACTCCTGGGCTGTTCACGCACAACCTCTGGCATCTAAGCTGCTCCCAGCTACTTGCAAGTGAATATCTCCAGTCCCAGACACAACCCTAGGAAACTCCATCTTGCAGTGTCCAGTTCTGCCCGCTGGACGCTGCAAGCTTATATGAATTCATTAATTTAACAAAGAAATTGATAGGTACCAGGCTTGTGATCCCAAGGGGAGTCTCTGACATGTTTAAAACCAAATGCACTGCTTCAGGTAGAAGATAAATTTTAAGTGATTATCAGTCAAAGCCTAACAAGTCAGAGTGATTACCAAAATAAAATAAAATATAAGCATGCAGTCTAAACTCTCAACCCTATTAGACTGGGCAGCAACTAGATAAAGCAGTTTTTTTCACCTCACTGGATATTGCAGTCCTTAATATACAGATTTGTTCCTTAAATGTGGGCCAGTTTCCTGCGCTGGAGTCTTGTCTTCTTCTCAGTGTCCTGGTTGCTTGCAGCGGAGATGGGGGCAGGAGAAGGGCCCAGTTTGTGTATACTCTCAGCCCATGTGCTTCTAGAACACAAGTCCAGGCATGGCTGTAGGGTATTGCTGAGTCTCTCTAAGCAAGGTTGAGCAAGTCCCCTGGTGCAGCCAGGTGAGTCATTGCATCGTAACTCCCTTGCTGGACAATGGCTACTGATGGATTGTTTGACACCCCACCCGGGCATTGGTTACTTTCCTTGCTGTTGCCTCTGGGGAACTAATATCTCTCTGATTCCCCAACTTACAGCATGTTTTAGTGACCACCATACAACATAATTCTCATAACTTTGTGTGCATTAATGATACACATATATGGATAGAGAAATGACTTTCAGCAGATTATGACCTTTCCCCTGATATCTTACAAGGCATGATTTATATGTAAGATCACAATTATATGAAATTGAGGAATATGGGGGTTACAGTGCACTCCCCCAAGGTATACAATGTCACAGAGAGGCAAGCTTTCAAATGTACACAGAGCTCTTCTTCAGGTCTGCAGATGAGTTCTGCATAAGGTATACCTTCTCTCTCTAAGAAATACCAGGATGAATAATTTGCCTGGTGTCATATCATTATAATATTGGTATAAGTGGAAAAGTGTCATCACATGCACTGAGCTGGCATTATATGCATCATCCATTGTAAAACTAGTCACATCCTAGCTAAGAAAGGATCTCACAAAGCAGGCCTATTATTAGTATTAGGATACCCATCTTTGTGCATGGATATATACAATGCATATATGAGGGACAAAAGCACAATATGTGATTCGAGAGATAAATTGATAGATCGATCAACAGATAGATAGATAATGCCAATTATTGTGACTCATTTCCTCTTCATGACTCTCCATAAGTATTCATTGTTAAACATTATTTACCAAAGAATATCTATGACTATCTTACTCCGCAGATCATTTACAAACAGCTCATCATAAGTACCTTGTGTTGAGCCATTTTCACTGGCAACCTTTTTAACATGCCCTGTTTATCTTCCCTGAGTGGGTAAATTGAACTATCACACCAGGGTTCAATAAATGTGAAGGTGCCAGCCCTCAACTGGTTTAAATTGCCATTACTCCACTGACATCAGTTGAGCTTGGGAATGTACACTAGCTGAGAATCTGCTCTGAATGCTCATGATTATTAATCCATAGCTCACTTCCTTTGCATATTTTGCACTAAGGCCCTGATCGAGCTAATGCCTTTAGAAAGTGGTTATCTTTAAACACACAAGCAGTTCCACTGATGGTTTGCAGTTAATCTCATCTTTTGGTTTATTAACACAGAATAAGAGTTTTCTCAAAGCTAGAATCTCCAGGTTGCCTTGGCCCAGACTCACCAAGCTGTCATGCCACTCCTCCACTCCTAACTCCCTGTGATGGGGTCTGTTCCTGCTCTACAGTGCAGATCGCTCCAGCAAGGACTCCCCTCTGGCTGCTCTGGAGAGCCTCTTCCCCTCTATACATAGCCAGCAGGAGGATCCCTACTCCCTGAAATTCTTCTACTCTTCATCTCTGGGACAGGGATCACAGCTGGTGGTCCCTGACTTGAATGGGAGCTCAACTCTCCCCTCTGCAGCCTGGAAGACCGAAGAACCCTGATTCAAGACAGGGCTCTGAGGGCTTTCAGATTCCATGCCATGGAGCTGGGAGCCTGAAACCCCAGGGTCCATGGCTCTCAGGTAACCTTGCCATGCAGACTGTCCTGGGCCAGGAACCTGATCCAAAATCTGCTTTTGGATAGATAGATAGATAGATAGATAGATAGATAGATAGATAGATAGATAGATAAAGTCTTTCCCTGAAAATTTGTTTAACTGAAAACACAAATTTTCTTTTAAAAGAGTTAAAGCAGAACATTTTTGACCAGAGTGGGAAGCACTAATATTGTCCAATGATACCATAATTTCAAACACTGTCATTCTGTTACATCCATTTTTATTTCTGTTTCAAAGTCATGACTGCAGAATGGCAGAACAGAGTGAATAGCAGAGCTGAAAGCCCAGGGAGTATGGGCTATACTTAATAGATGTGCTAGAACCATGAAACTCAGAGTCTGGGTTCAATCAAGCAGTGGCAGCCTGTTTATGTGGACCTTGCCCAAGGACATTAAGGGCATATCTACACCACAGCTGGGAGCATGCTTCCAAACTCATGTAGGCATACTAAGTGAATCCTCTCTCAGCAGGGCCGGCAAACTTCACTAGTGGAGTAGATGAGGGCAGCGCAGGGAGTGGCTCAGTCTAGCCACCTCAATACAAACCCGCTTGAACTCTGTGGGTACGTAGTCGGATGGAGCTTTAGCTGGTGCCCAGGCTACCTCTGGCTACATGGGTATGTTTTGTGCAGTAACTTGAGCAGAGCTAGCCCATGTCCATCTACTGGAGCTGTGAAGGTGTTCCCCTCTGCTGTGTAAATGGATCCCCAGGAGATCCTGTTCCAATAGGACAGGAATCCAGAGATCCTGGTCCATCACCATATCCAGTGTACAACACTTCTGCCAGCTGAGAACAAAGTCAGTAAATGGGTTCACAGTGCAGACACATGATAAGACACAGCCTATCCCCCACAGAGCTCATAAAAGAAAAGTCAGAGAAAGGGATGGAGGGGAAACAGAGGCATGGGGAGAGGAATTGACTGGCCCAAGGTCACACAGCAGGACACTGGCAGAGATAAGAACAAAAGCCAAGTCTCCTAGCTGCCTCTGACCCTCACAGAACAGATATAAAGTCACAGAGGGAAACGACACAAGCTAGAAGTAACTGTGCAATGCTACTAGCCCATCTTTACTCAGAGATGGGAGTGGAGCTAGGATTGGTGCCATCAATCAATTTGTAACCAAGCGGCAGATCATCTAGAAACAGAGTTTGGAGAGGAATTGTTACAGACAAGCTTGCACTTAGGACACTCAGCGAGTCTGTCATATTTCCATAGAAAGTGGGAATTGGGCTGTCTTGGAGTTCTAGTACTTTAGTTCCGTGCCCAAGTTTAGCTCTGTTGTTTGAAAGAGTTGAGGAGCCATCTTTGCTTGACCTCTGTGGTTGTTTTTTTTTTGTTTTTTGTTTTTTTTTGCAATTTGTTACAGTCTTTAATGCATTTGTTCAAGTGACATCTTAGGACAGATCCCCGGATGGTACAAACTGATATAGCCCTATGGATTTTATGGGAGTTATGCTAATTAACACTAGTGCGTTAACACTTTTGAGTAGTGGTCTGATTCTATGCAGGTCTTGTAACCATGTTGGTCCCAGAATATTAAATTGACAAGGTTGGTGAGGTCGTATGGGAGGCTCAAAATCTTGTCTCTCTCACCCACGGAAGCTGATCCAATAACAGCTATTACCTCACTCACTTTATCTCTCTAGTGCTCTCTGATTTTCAGCAGCGAGGAGCACTCGCTGTTCCTAGTCAATGGAAGGATTGGAGGGGTGCTGTGCCCATTTAACAGAGGATCATTACTCAGAAGGGAATCAAGGCCATTCCCTCTGACAGTCAAATCCTGAGTATGGACCTTCTTCTTCCCTCCACAGCCATCACACAATGTGCTGAGGAAGAAAATGTACAACCGAAACACCATGACCAAGTTCCTTCTCCTAGCATTCTCTGACGTTCAGGAGCTGCAGATTTTGCACTTTGTGATATTTCTGGTGCTTTACCTGGCAGGTCTGATGGGGACTCTTCTCATCATCACAGCTATAGCTCTCAACCACCATCTTCACAACCCCATGTACTTCTTCCTGGTGAATCTGGCCATCCTGGACCTTGGCTCCATCGCCGTCACCATCGCCAAATCCATGGCCAATTCCCTCATGAACACCAGGGTGATTTCTTACCCTGGATGTGCCGCCCAAGTCTTTCTCTTCATGTTCCTTGGTTCAGCTGATATTGGCATCCTGACTGTCATGGCATATGATCGATATGTCGCCATCTGCCAACCACTGCACTATGAGAGAGTGATGAACAGGATAGCTTGTATACAAATGGCAGCCAGTACTTGGATCAGTGGTATTCTTTACTCTGCCCTGCATACTGGAAACACATTTGCATTATCCTTCTGTGGAGGAAATGTGGTGGATCACTTCTTCTGTGACATCCCCCAGTTACTCAAGCTTGCCTGTTCTGACTCAGATCTCAGTGAAAGTGGGGTTATTGTCTTCAGTGCATGCTTAGCCTTAAGCTCTTTTGTTTTAATAATTGTGTCATATGTTCAGATCTTCAGATCCGTTCTAAGAATCCCCTCTCCACAGGGCAGGCATAAAGCCTTCTCTACCTGCCTGCCTCACCTCACTGTTGTCTCTTTGTTTTCACTAGCATCACTGCCTACCTGAAACCCAGCTCCAGGTCCATATCACATCTGGATCTCGTGGTGGATGTTTTCTATTCCATTGTACCTCTAATGCTGAATCCGATCATCTACAGTATGAGAGTCCAAGAGATCAAAGCTGCCCTGAAGAAAGAGGTTGGACAGAGGTTATTTATGACCAATAAAATGTCCATCTTTCTCCTTTGATTTTAATTTCCTTCTGTGCTTCCTTGAAAATATAATGAAATGATGACATAATTGTCTCCACAAGAACATGGTTTGTCATCTCTTTATGCAAAAAGGGGAATTTGCACTTGCAAAAATGAAAACACCACTCAAGTCAATGGACCTAATGTAAATGCATACCAATGTAATGTAAATAATATCATTATCTATCTGTTTGCCTGTCTATCTATCTATCATAGGATTGTGTACTGCCACCCATCACCACACTATGTTAGCACCTTCTACATAAGTCCTTAGAGAAGTGTGAACCTCAGGGAGTGTCTGTCTTCTTTTTTGGAGTAAAAATTGAATTGCAGTATCAGTGCAGTAGCTGTATGTTTTTTGCCTCTGTCTCTGTTTTTTTAGTTTATTTTTGATGGGTTGGTTTCTGTCTTTTTTCGAAGTGTTTTTTGAGGTGGGAATGACTGGAGAGATAGTAAGTGTTTCATCATTATTGTCGATGTTTTCTTATCTATCGAGGGTGCCCATATGTCATATGTTTGATGGGGTTTTCTGAGCGAGCTGAAAGTTTTCTTTCCACAATGATAAAGGTGTGCACAAGAAGTGTCTGCATGGTTGAGTTTCTGTTGAAATAATTATATGAATCAGGCTGGGCTAGGATTGTGCTTTTAATGTGTGTTAGGGAACCAAGAGCCTTAGGGAGACATCTTTTCATTATTGTATCAATAAATAAATAAATCAATGCTGTGTCATTCGTGCTACGGTGGGAAAGGGTTGTTTGTTTGTTTGTTTGTTGCAGCTCTGTGTACGTTTCTTAACGGCAGTCAGACATGATAAGGAGGCCAATTTTGATCCCTTTTAAATAACTGGGATATAGCCACTCACTTCAAATGGATCAGGATTTGGCCAATGGCCAATACACACAAAGATCCAAGAATAGGTAATGGTGGCCAGGAGAAAGTGAGTGCAACAGAGACGCATGGGTAAATTCCTCAGCTCAGGTTTCAGAGGGGTAGCCATGTTAGTCTGTATCAGCGAAAACAACAAGGTTATACCTTCTGTATATTTATAACTGCCTACTGTATTCTTCACTCCATGCATCTGATGAAGTGGGTTTTAGCCCATGAAAGCTTATGCCCAAATAAATTTGTTAGTCTCTAAGGTGCCAAAAGGACTCCTCCCTGTTTTCCCCATCTCAGCTAACCCTGTGCTAATGCAGAGTATCTCCATCAATATTGCTGGTTTGATACTGGCCCAAAGACACAAGGCTAAGTTCAACCGTGACATAAACAGTGGTGTATGCAGTGTTGTTGCAGCCATGCTGGTCACTGAATATTAGAGAGACACGGTAGGTGAAGTAATATCGTTTATTTGACCAAGTTCTGCAGGGGAGAGAGACAAGCTTTCAAACGTATACAGAGCTCTTCTTCAGGTCTGGAGATGAGCTCTCCATAAGGTACACCTTCTCTCTCTAAGAAATACCAGCATGAGTAATTTGCCTGGTGTCATATCATTATAATATTGGTGTAAATGGAAAAGTGTCATCACATGCACTGAGCTGGCATTTTATGCATCATCCGTTGTAAAACTAGTCACATCCTAGCTAAGAAAGGATCTCACAAAGCAGGCCTATTATTAGTATTAGGATACTCATCTTTGTGCATGGATATATACAATGCATATATGAGGGATAAAAGCTGACATCAGTTGGGAATTTACACCAGCTGAGAATCTGCTGTCAACACTCATGATTATTAATCCATCGCTCACTTCCTCTGAATGTTTTGCACTAAGGCCCTGATTCAGCAAACCGCTTTAGAAAGTGCTTAACTTGAAACACGTGAGTTGTTCCACTGGGCGATTTACAGTTAAAAACTCATCCTTTATTGGATTAGGCTTAGGTAGTTCTAAACTGATGTCAGACCTGTCACCGCCTGAATATTTCTCCTTCCCCTGTTAATCCATCTTCTACAATTGAGGTATTTGAATTACTAACCCCTTCTGGGCACTGGTTTATAAACACAGAATAAGAGTTGTCTCAAAGCTAGAATCTCTGGGTTGGCTTGACCCAAACTTACCAGGCTGTTATGCCCCTCCTCTGCTCCCTATTCCCTCTGATGGGGTCTGTTCCTGCTCTGCAGTGCAGGTCGCTCAAGCAAGGTTTCCCCTCTGGCTGCTCTAGAGAGCTTCTTCAAAAGTTCTCTCTGGTCCTGGGTCTCCTCTCTGCATCTTCTGCAGGAGGCTCCCTTCTCCCTGACTTTCTTCTACTCTTTATCTCTGGATCAGAGATCAAAGCTGGGTGTCCCTGGCTTGAATGGGAGCTCTCTGCTCTTCAGCCTGGAAGCCCCATGAACCCTGATTCAAGACAGGGCTCAGAGGGCTTCCAGATTCCATGCCATGGAGCTGGGAGCCTGGAATCCCAGGGTCCATGAGGTAACCTTGCCATGCAGCCTGTCCTGGCTAGGAAAATGAGGCCTTCCAGATTCCCAGGCCAACTGGCTCCTTGGAACCAACACTGAGATGGGAAGCCTGGGGAGCCAGTGGTCCCAAGAGATTGGAAGCCCTGGGGTACCCAGTCTGGGACAGTTGCATGGCTGGCCAGACCTTGAGAAGCAGTCCCTAAGCCCATTCCCTAGGACCATTCATACAGCCATTGATCAGACCGTACTGCCAATGACTGCTGCCAGATTACTGAGCAATGGCTGCAGGATCTAGCCCTGGCATCCAAAATTCAGCCCCGAACAAGGCCGGCTTCTCCAAGATGGAGCAACACTAGGGGCTGAAAAATGATTTCATATCCCTGCAATGTGCAGAGAAAGGGCTCAGGGTCCTCAGTGCAGGACACTGTGTCGCAGATCACATGGTCTTTGTCAACAGGACTCTAGGGGCACAACACAAGCCTTGTTACACAGAGCTCTGTGCCCTGCAGGCATGTTTGCTGAGCAACACCCCACCAGCCCCCAACCCCGCAACCTGCCCTTAGGTGTAGCAGCAATTTCTAAGAAGCTGCTTCCCAAATGCTTGAGTTGGACTCTCCAACAAGACACTAGCCTTGGTGGACACTGATCTGAGGATCCTCCAGTGAGATCCTCAGTTTCCTGCCCCATGCCAGGGGGTGGCAGTTGTGCCTGGTTGTTGTTCAGCTTTTGCTGTAATTTATAGAAGGTTTAACTAGAGCGTGGTCCAAACACAGGACTTAGAACCAGAACAGAGTTGCAATCAGAGTCCTTTTTACCCAGGCCTATCGGCTGTTTAGCCCATTCCTGGCCATGTGTGGTGCATCTGCTGTTGGCCATCTCTGTGACGTAGCTCCATCACCTACATGAGGACATGGCACATTGAGCACCATCCAACAGCTCCCATCCAGTGTCCACCTCCTGGATGGATGATGAGCCCTAGACAGGACATAGAAGGAGAGGAGAGGGTGGTGGTCCTCAGGAGAAATTGTTGGGACTTCAGTCTCCAACCACGCCCTATGCCCCTCGACACAAAAAATGGTCTCTCAAAAGACACCGCTAATCCCAACTAAACAAACTAAATTCCGACAGGCCAAACCTTCAGCTGATGTAAATCGGCCATAGCACAATTGAAATCAAAGGGCCAGGCCATCAGTCGGCATAACTAGCCCTAGCCCTTTGAGAAAACAAAGATAAACTAATATGTCTTGACTGGCTGTTACTTACAAGTCTGAAATATGAGAGACATGTTTAGAAAGATTTGGAGAACATGGATGGATATCCGATCCATCTTAGTCCCAAGAGCGAATGGCCACAGACACAAAGAACCCAACACAAAACCTCTTCACCCCACTAGATATGAAAGTATCTGTTGTCCCCACTGGTTCCTTTGGTCTGGTGCCAATCAGGTTACTTGAGCTTCTTAACCCCTTACAGGCAAGGAGGAATTTAGGCTACCCCTATGGTTATGACACACACCCCAAATCACAGACGGTGTCGGACAACCTGTACCACACTGCTGTGATTTCTTCCTGGAGCTTGAGGAGAAAACAGAGTTAATAAGACACATGGACCTCTCGAGATACTACTGATTATATAAAAACTAAGAATATGTTCCACATTTCAACAACAATTTTAACCAGTTGATTCTGGGAAACTTTCACGAGAGAGTGCATCAGCCACTTTGTTAGAAGCTCCTGAAATGTGCTGTATTTCAAAATCAAAATCTTGGAGAGCTAAACGCCACTGAAGAATTTTTTTCTTCTTGTCTTTGATGGTATGAAGCCACTACAGCGCAGCATAGTCTCTTTGCAGGTGGAAACGCCGTCGCCAAACGTATGGGCGTAGCTTTTCCAGAGCGTACACAATGGCGTAGCATCCCTTTTCGCTGATTTACCAGTGACTTTCCCTCCCAGACAGTTGGTCGGAAACATGACAGGATAGAATTCTTGATGTGGTCGTTCCTGCATTAAGACTGCTCTCACACCATGCTCGGACACATTTGTGGTTACTAGGAACGGTTTGTCAAAGTCTGGGGCCCTTAGCACAGGGTCAGACATGAGTGTTGCTTTAAGCCAGTGAAAGGCCTTCTAACACTGTTCAGTCCACTGAACTTCATTGGCTGTTTCTTTTTGGTTAGGTCTGTCAGTGGGGCGGCGTTTCGGCTGTATTGCGTTACAAATCGCCTGTAATATCCGGCCAAGCCAAAGAAGGATTGGACCTGTTTCTTTGACTTTGGAACAGGCCACTTTTGCAGAGCAGTCACTTTGCCTTGTAGGGGGTTTATAGTTCCTTGACCCACCTGGTGTCCAAGGTAAGTCACTCTGTTTAGGCCTATTTGACACCTTTTGGCCTTCACAGTTAGCCTGACTCCCTTATGCTCTTGAAGACTTTTTGCAGATGCTCCAGGTGTTCTGCCCATGAATCAGAAAAGATGGCCACATCATCAACGTAGGTGACTTCCAATCCTGCAAGGAGACTATCTACAAGTTTTTGGAAAGTGGTCGGTGCATTTCGCAAGCCGAAAGGGTTAAATTCATACAGCCATATATGGGTGATGAAGGCTGACCTTTCCTTGGCGGATTAATCCAGTGGTACTTGCCAGTACCCCTTGGTTAAGTCTAAGGTAGAGATGAACTGGGAACACCACATTTTCTCCAATAGTTCATCTTTTTGTGGCATTGGATAGTTGACTGGGCGAGTTACAGCATTTAGCTTACAGTAGTCCATGCAAAAGCAGATCTCCCCTTCCGGTTTCGGAACTAGAACCACTGAAGAGGCCCATGCACTTCCAGAGGGGCGGATTACACCCATCTGTAGCATATCCTGGATCTCCCATTCTATAGCAGTTTTGGTTTGAGGAGACACCCGGTAAGGTTAGGCTCTAATTGGGTGAGCATTACCTGTGTCAATGGAGTGGTATGCCCGTTCGGTCCGTCCTGGGGTGGCTGAGAACACTGGTGCATAGCTAAGGCACAGCTCCTTGATCTGCTGTCGCTGCATACGCCCAAGGGTCATGGAGAGGTTCACCTCTTCCACACCACCAGCACTTTTCCCTTCGTCGTAGACACCTACAGGCCACTCAGCGTCGTCTCCCTCCTGGGCTGTAAACTGACAAACCTTTAATTCTCTGGAATAAAAGGGCTTTAGAGAATTAAAATGGTACATCTTCGGATTTAGGTTTGAGGTGGGGGATGCTGTGAGATAGTTAATAGCTCCCATGCGCTCTTGGCCGTAAATGTCCCATCCCACGATGCTTCCATTTTATGGGCCTGGAGCGCCTTCAAGACCACTGGTTCCCCTACTTTGAAGGAACGCTCTCTGACATGATTATCATACAAGGCTTTTTGCTCTTCCTGAACATCTTTTAGGTTTCCTCTAGCAAGGGCTAACGAGGTACGGAGGGTGTTTTGTAAGATGTTTACAAAGTCCAGACTGTTATTACCTCGAGAAGGTGTAAACTCCTCCCATTGCTGCTTCACCAGCTGTAATAGCCCCTTAATCTCATGGCCATACACAAGTTCAAATGGTGAAAACCCTAGACTAGGATGGGTTACAGCTCTGTAGGCAAAGAGCAACTGCTGCAACACTAGGTCCCAATCATTGGAGTGCTCATTTACAAATCTACGTATCATGACCTCCAAAGTTCCATTAAACTTATCCACCAGGCCATTTGTTTGATGGTGGTGTCATAAATTTAAAGGGAAGGGTAAAGACTTTAAAATCCCTCGTGGCCAGAGGACAAATCCTCTCACGTGTAAAGGGTTAAGAAGCTAAAGGTAACCTCGCTGGCACCTGACCAAAATGACCAATGAGGAGACAAGATACTTTCAAATGCTGGGAGGAGGGAGAAAAACAAAGGGTCTGGGTCTGTAAATAGATTAGTAAGTAATCTAGCTAGGTATGTGTTAGATTATGATTTCTTTAAATGGCTGAGAAAATAGCTGAATAGAATGAATATTTCTGTTTGTGTGTAGTTTTTGTAACTTAAAATTTTGCCTAGAGGGATTCTCTGTTTTGAATCTAATTACCCTGTAAGGTATTCATCATCCTGATTTTACAAGGATGATTCTTTTTTACTTCTATTAAAAGTCTTCTTGTAAGGAAACTGAATGCTCTTTCATTGTTCTAAGATCCAAGGGTTTGGGTCTGTGGTCACCCATTCAAATTGGTGAGGATTTTTACCAAACCTTCCCCAGGAAGTGGGGTGCAAGGGTTGGGAGGATTTTGGGGGGAAAGACGTTTGCAAACAACGTCTTATAAATCAAGATAAACGATTGGTGGTGGCAGTGGAAGTCCAAGGGCAAAGGGTAAAATAGTTTGTACCTTGGGGAAGCTTTAACCTAAGCTGGTAAAAGTAAGCTTAGGAGGTTTTCATGCAGGTTCCCCACATCTGTACCCAAGTATTCAGAGTGGGGAAGGAATCTTGACAGGTGGTAAGGGGTGGAAACCTAGTGGTTCATCCCTTGAGAATCCCATAGGCTTTACATGGTCCCTGCCAGGAAATTAGTTCCCAAATCCATAAGGATGTCAGAGGGCCAACCTACCCTGGCAAAAATGTCTGTGTCTGGGTAAAAAGCCCTTGTGTTCGTGAGAGATACTGCTTCCGGCCATCGGGTGGTAAAATCCATGAAAGTCAGGATGTACTGCTTCCCTCTGGGTGTCTTTTTGAAAAAGGACCTAGAATATCCACAGCTACTCGTGAAATTTGACCTCAGTGACGGGGAGTGGCTGGAGAGAGGATTTTATCTGTCTTGGGGTTTTCCCATTCTTTGGCACACCTCACAAGACCGGACATAGGTAGAAACATCCTTGCCCATTCCCTCCCAGTGGAACGACTTTCCCAAATGATCTTTGGTCCTGTTCACCCCAGCATGGACACTAAGGATGATCGTGGGCTAAGCTCAAGAGCTTTACCCGGTACTTAGTTGGAGCTACCAACTGTCTCTGAGGATGCCAGTCTTCCTGGTGTCCACCAGAAAGAGTTTCCTTGTATAAAAATTCTCTTTCTACAACAAACCTGGATTAATTAGAAGAGCTGAGAGGCGGTGGGTTGCTCTGTGCCGCCGTCCAAGCTCTCTGGAGGCTTTCATCTTCTTCCTGTTCAATCTGGAACGGTTCCCTTGATGCTGGAGACATCAGTTCCTCATTTGATTGTGGACCTATGCTTGGTCCCTCTGGAAGCGATGTAGGGGATGGGGCTGTTTCCGTTGACTGTGAACCGCTCTCCACTGGAACACTATGTTGGGGTTCAAACTCCAGCTGAGCCTCTTGAGTAGGGTTATCTGCTGCTGCCGGTTCAGGTTCGGTGGGGCCCTCTGGTGTTGGGGTTGCAAGTACTGGATTCAGTGCTGGCAACGGGTCTGGTGCTGGTTGTTCCGTCGGTTCTGGTTCTGAGACTGGCTCTGTCTGGGTCTCTGAAGTGGATCCACTACTGCTGTTGCAGACATTGGCATGGGGTCTGGGTCCATGAACTCTGACCAGGATCTGGTAGAAGTTTTCGGAACAGAGCTAAGCGTGACAGCTTGCTTAGCCTGGTTGAGGTTGCCCATTCCCACCCTCTTGGCTAGCTTCATATGATTGGCCAAGTCTTCCCCCAACAGCATGGGGATGGGATAATCATCATAGACTGCAAAAGTCCACATTCCTGACCAGCCCTGGTACTGGACAGGCAACTTGGCTTTAGGCAAATTGAAAGAGTTTGAGAGTTGACTTGTCACGTGGGCCTCTGGGTAGATTAAATTGGGGTCCACTAAGGAAGCATGGATAGCCGACACTTGTGCTCCACTGTCCCTCCACACGGTGACCTTCTTCCCACCCACACTCACAGCTTCCCTCCGCTCTGAGGGTATCTGGGAGGTATCTGGGCCTGCGGACCTCTGATGTGATTCCAGTGCAATGAACTTTAATCTGTTGGGGATCTTGGGGCAGTTGGCCTTTGCAGGCCCCGGCTCATTACATTTAAAACTTCGTCCAGCTGACAGGTCACTGAGGCGAGTTGGGTTGCTGGAGAACAGTGTGATGGGACGATAAGGTGTCTGGAGTGTTCCTTGGGGTGTAGCTGGGGCCTTGGGCTGCTCCCGGTAGTAGGGTGTGGTCTGAGGGTGTCCCTTCTGATATCCGCCTCAGCTGTGACCAGGATTGTTTCTCCTTCCTTCCTACACCCATTTTGTTCCAGTTTGCCATGCCCTTCTGGTGGTCTGGGACTGCTCGTATTGATCAGCATAAGAAGCAAGACTTCCTGCTGAGTCCATTTTCTTATCCCATAAACAATGTGTTATTTCCTCCCTGGACATATTCAGGAACTTCTACTGAGCCATCAAATCACACATTCCTTCGAAGCTAGTTACACCCCTTCCTTTGACCCATTTATTTAACAGGCCCTTTATCTGGTTTACATAAGCCACATTACTTAGTCCATACCCTCTCTTAAGGGCTCTAAATTTTACTCTGTAAGTTTCAGGTGGAACTTGAAATTGCTTTAAAATCAAATCCTTGAAATTATTATAGTCAGAAGCCTCCTCAATCGGCATCTTATTGAATATGTCCAGAGCTCTTCCAGTCAATTTTGAGACCAATGTGGTCATCTTGTCAGCTTCTGGAATTTAATGGAGTGTGCTGAATATTTTCTCAAAGGTGAGAAAATATTCAGCAATATCACTGGATTAGTAGAATCATAAAATATCAGGGTTGGAAGGGACCTCAGGAGGTCATCTAGTCCAACCCGCATCATCTAGTCCAAGCCCCATCATACTGTGGACATAGTTGCTCCCATTTGTGGATTGTTGGGTAAGAATTGTTAGGATTATCCGGTATATTTTGCTGAGCCTTTGCTTTCTCCATATCCAGTGCATGCTTCCTCTCTTTTTCTCTCTCCTCCAATTCTTTTTCCTTTGCCTCCATTTCTCTCCTGTGGGACAGAATTTCTTTGCCTTGGGTTCTGTCATCTTAGCCTCTCTGTTTTTAACTAACTTTACACCCAAGAGTTAAAAAGAAAACTGGCTTGTCAAATTTTTGTGCTGTGATTCCTATGTTCTGTGTTCCTATGTGCTGTGATTCCTGTGTTCTCTGATAGCTATTCTCAGCCTACAGAAAAATCCTTTGTCTCCAGGTAAATAGACAGAAAAACCCTCTAGTTGCTCTTAGCTAAAAAAAAAACAACCTCTTCAGGTCTGTGAAAAACTTGTGATTTTCCCTGCAGGAGGTTAACTACCCTGCCTTGAGGTAGAGAAAACTCCAGCTCAAAAAGACAAATCCCTTTTGTTATAATTGCTACTCTGGCCCCCAGGTAGAGACAGAAAAACTCTAATTCTTTTCAGCTTAAAACCTGTTTCCAAACAGCCTAAAGGAAAAATATGTCCTTTTAAAATCCTACTGTGCTTCTGCTTCAAAATGATCTAAAAAAAAATAAATCTCAAAATGGTCCCACAAAAATCTCAAAATGATCCCACCGCTCTGCCACCATGTCAAGGGTCCTTCCCCAATCTGAACTCTAGGGTACAGATGTGGGGACCTCCATGAAAGACCCCCTAAGCTTATTCTTACCAGATTAGGTTAAAACCTTCCTCAAGGTACAAACTTTGCCTTGTCCTTGAACTTGCCACCACCAAGCGTCTTAAACAAAGAACAGGGAAAGAGACCACTTTGAGACGTCTTCCCCGCCCTAATATCTCCTAAGCCCTACACCCCCTTTCCTGGGGAAGGCTTGATAAAAATCCTCACCAATTTGCATAGGTGAACACAGACCCAAACCCTTGGATCTTAAGAACAAAGAACAAGCAATCAGGATCTTAAAAAAAATTTTAATTAAAGAAACAGTAAAAGAATCACCTCTGTAAAATCAGGATGGTAAATACCTTACAGGGTAATCCGATTCAAAACATAGAGAATACCGCTAGAAAAAACCTTAAGTTACAAAAACAGGAATATACATTCCATTCAGCATAGCCTATTTACCAGCCATTTAAACAAAAAGAAATCTAACGTATTTGTAGCTAGATTACTTGCTAACAAGTTCTAATACTCCATTCCTGTTCTTTTCCCAGCAAAAGCATCACATAGACAGACAGACCCTTTGTTCCACCCCGCCCCTCCAGCTTTGAAAGTATCTTGTCTCCTCATTGGTCATTTTGGTCAGGTGCCAGCGAAGTTATCTTAGCTGCTTAACCTTTTATCGGTGAAAGTGTTTTGCCTCTGGCCAGGAGGGATTTTATAGTTCTGTATAAAAAAAGGTGGTTACTCTTCCCTTTATATTTGTGACACCTTATCTCTCTAGTGCTCTGATTGTCAGCAGTGAGGAGCACTCGCTGCTCCTAGTCAATGGAAGGATCGGAGGAGTGCTGTGCACATTTAACAGTAGATCATGGGACATTACTCAGAAGGAATCAAGGTAATTCCCTCTGACACTTGAATCCTGAGTATGGACCTTCTTCTTCCCTCCACAGCCATCACACAATGTGCTGAGGAAGAAAATGTACAACCGAACCACCATGACCAAGTTCCTTCTCCTGGCATTCTCTGACATTCGGGATCTGCAGATTTTGCACTTTGTGGTGTTTCTAAAGATTTACCTGGCAGGCCTGATGGGGAATCTTCTCATCATCACAGCTATAGCCCTCAACCACCATCTTCATACCCCCATGTTGCCGTCACCAGGTGCTGAGAGGCAAAACAACAGCAGGGGTTCTCTACCCGGTGTGCTTCACTCAATAATCACAATGGGGTGGAGAAGCAGAAAAGTTTATTTGCAGCTGCAAACAAGGTACAGGGAGAATAGAATCTCAATTCCTGCACACCAGAGCAGGTCATTACACACACTTTTATATTCCTGAATCCTACTGCACTACACATCAGCCAATTAAAACTTTGCACAAATACTCTGCCTTCCTTATATGGGTTACAACGTTTATTTCCTGCATCCTCTAACAAGCATTCCTAGCAATTTAAACAACCAGCACATTCTGTCTGGCCTTGTAGCTCTCTCTCCTATTATCTTTAACTTGGCGTCAGCACACCTTGCAGTAGAAGGCATTATCTGCGGCTGCAACATTGTTTTAAGAGCAAAAGAGCTTACTTAAACCAGCCAAGCCTGAATTCTGTAAAGGGGGTTGAGAAGAAGCCCTTAGGCCTTCAGTAGGGAGACTTCCTCGATCCTTCTGGCCTTCCATCCCCTCGACTTAACTCGTGGCCGTGCCCTGGGGTCTCCAACAATTCCCTCCTTTGAGAATACTCATTTCTGTTGCTTGAGTCTTCTCATCTTTATTTACTTACTAACGGGCTATGCATAAAATTAAAATTTTCAAAACTATGCAAATTAAGCATTTTTACACAGGACCACATACAACACAGTAAACATAACATGATTAATACAGGGAAAAAAGTTTAAATAATAGGCTAAACAACCCACTTAGCTACAGGGAAAGGCCCCAACCAGAAAATAGAGAGCCTAGCCAATCCTCCACAGTTTGCTGATGAATGCCCTTTACCAGCTGCTTTAGGCGTTGTAAATCAACTTCTATGGATGGCCCTGCATCTGCTATATTAAAGCAACAGGTGCCTGCAAACTCCTGGCATAGGTGACCATGGCGTAGAAGCAAATAGTCCACAGCCAGCCTGTTCTGCAGCATACCCTGATGTACTTCCCCTAACTCATGTGAGAGTTGGTCCAGGATGGTTGAGGTTAAGTTAATGGCCTTTGCCACTGTGCAGGCAAGGTACTCTACTGCGTGATAATTTTGCACCACAAGCCCAGGGATACCAACTAAAGGAAAGGGCAGAGCTGCTGCCTCACTCTCTGAGAATAAGGTTCTCTGAGAAAGACGTTGCGTTCACTGCACTCTGGGCCAGTGCAAGCCAAGTATTTATGGGTACAATGCCTGAAACAGCAGTACACTTTAGGCACATGGCCAAGAGGGGGAATAAAAATACCCTCCCATCTATTTTCCTGCCTTCCCAGCGGGCTGCCGTTTAAATAGTAATTTTAGTCCAAGATCCTCAGTGGAGGGGCTGAATGCACTGTCCACCTTTCAGCTGGGGGGGGGGGGGTTGACACCGCTTTCAGCCGGGTATAATGAATCCAGTTCTTGTGTCCCTCAAACTTTGGTGCCACGTGGGAGACCAGCAGGATGGTATAGGGTCCCTTCCACTTTTCCTGGAGGGGCTCATCTTTCCAAGTACGTACGAGCACTGAATCACCAGGCTGCAGGGAGTGGATGGGCGACTCCAAGGGTAGAGGCTGGGAATCCTTAGTATACCTGTGAAGAGACAAAAGAACAGCAGACAGGGAACACATATACTGAGACAAAAACCCATTCCCCAATTCCCACTCTCCCCCTGACACAACCGGTGAACCATTTATAGGCCATGCCCTTTTAAACATAATTTTAAAGGGACTGAGCCCTAATCTACCCTTTGGGAGAGCACGGATGCGGAGCAGAACTGGGGGCAGGGCATCAGGCCACCGCAGGGAAGCCTCCTGGCATACTTTCGAGAGATGTTGCTTAAGGGTCTGATTGGTCCGCTCCACTACTCCACTGGCTTGCGGTCTCCAGGTTGTATGGAGTTTTTAGGGAATCTGTAAGGCGTCTGAGATGCTTTGGACGATTTTTGACGTGAAGTGTGTTCCATGGTCAGATTCCATCCACTGGGGAAGTCCAAAGCGAGTAAAAATCTCCTTAACAAATACTGTCCTGGCAGTGCAATTGCGACATGGAAAGGCTTCCGGCCATCCACTGAGTCTATCCACTATAACAAGGAGATACTTGAACCCTTGGGTCCGGGGAAACTCAGTAAAGTTTATTTGCCACACCCGTCCGGGGCCTGGAGTGGGTTCCAGGGCCACTGGTGGTACTGGTGTCCTGGTCGGGGGTTATTCTTTTGACAGACTAGGCATTCCACCTGTACCTGGGCAGCCTGGGGTCGGAGTCTGGAGGTTATGAAGTACATTCCCATTAGTCGGATAAGTGCCTCCCTGCCAGCATGAGTGGTTTAATGTAATTTCTGTAATACTGGCAGAATTAGGCCCTTTGATAAGAGGACTTTCCCTTCCGGGGAATGAAGCCATCCCTCCTTTTCCTGGAGACCAAGTTTGTCAGCTACCTGTTTCTCCTTCCCAGAATACTGAGGGGGCGGGAGCTCCCCCACTGATCAGATAACGGCATGCATATAGGTGTTCTCAGTCTGAGGACACATCAGGGTGGCAGCATGCTTTGCCTCTCTCTCTGCCCTGGCATTAACCCTGGTCACATCTTGATCCTCCCTCTGATGGGCCTTACCGTGTACAACTGCCACTTCTAAAGGGAGTTGCACGGCCTCTAGAAGCCGGAGAATTTGGGGCCCGTACTTGACTGGAGAGCCTTGGGCTGTCAGCATTCCCCTCTGCTCCCACAGTCCAGCATGAGCTTGCAGCACACCAAAAGCATATTTGGAATCAGTGAAAATATTGACCCATTTTCCTTTAGACGGTTCGAGTGCACGGGTCAGGGCTACCTGCTCAGCCAACTGGGCAGAGGTCCCAGCGGGCAAACTTTCAGCTTCCATGGTGTCATTGAGGGTCACAATAGCATAACCCGCCCTTCTTTGCCCATTTATCACCATGCTGCTGTCATCAGTGTACCACTCATAATCTGCATTTGGGAGGGGCACACCCTTCAAGTCCGGGCGGCTAGAATATTGGGCATCTATGATCTCCAAACAGTCATGTTCCTGTTTCTCAGTTTCTGGTAAGAGGGTGGCAGGGTTAAAGGATGGACAAGGCTGCAGCGTGACCTCAGGGTTCTCTAAGAGCTTTGCTTGGTATCTTGCCATACGCGCTTGTGTGAGTCAGAAGTAAAGCGCGTACCATCTGTGGTGTAAAAACCTGTATTGTTCCCCCTAGTGTCAGTTTCTCTGCTTCTGTCACGGTCAGGGCGGTGGCTGCCACTGCCCGCAGGCACGCTGGCCAGCCCTTGGCTATTTGGTCCAGTTGTTTAGAAAAATATGCCACCGGACGTTTCCATGCTCCAAGCAGCTGTGTGAGTACTCCCAGGGCCACTCCGTTTCGTTCACGTACATGCAACTGAAATGCCTTGGAGAGATCTGGCAGATCAGAAGCTGGGGCTTCCATTAGCTTTCTTTTTAGGATTTTAAATGCCCTGTCAGCCTCTGGGGTTCAATAAAAGGGGTAATGGTCTTCTCCTTTTACACAGTCGTACAGGGGTCTAGCCCATAGTCCAAACTCTGGGATCCATATCCTACAGAAGCCTGCCATCCCCAGAAATGCTCTGAGACGCTTGCAATTACTCGGGATAGGAACTTGGCATATGGCTTCCTTCCTCTCATTTGAAAGCTGGCGTTCCCCCTGCCGTATGTAGAATCCGAGGAACTGTACCTGCGGGAGAGCAATCTGAGCCTTACTTCGTGCTACCCCATATCCTCGGAGTCCCACAAAATTCAGGAGACTCACGGTGGCTTTAAGGCAAGGAGTTAAGCCCACAGTGGCAATTAGCAGATCATCTACATATTGCAAAAGAAGGGCTTCCTCATTATCCCACTCCTCTAGATCCCTGGCCAGAGCCCAGCCAAAGAGGGTGGGGGAATTTTTAAACCCCTGGGCTAACACTGTCCAGCAAAGTTGCTTTTTAACTCTGTTCCGGTCCTCCCATTAGAAGGAGAAAATCTCCTGTGATGAGGTGTCAACTGGGATGGCAAAAAAAGCATCTGTTAAATCAAGAACTGAAAAATGGGTATACTGTCCCCCTATAGAAGCCAATAGGGTATACGGGTTAGGGACAAGAGGGTGCAGAGTCTTAACCCATTCATTAACTGCCCTTAGGTCTTGTACCAGCCGGTATGTGCCATCAGGTTTCTGTATGGGTAAAATGGGAGTGTTCCAGGCTGACTGACATTCCCGGAGAATACCGTACATTAGAAATCGATCTATGGTTTCCTGTAACCCCTCTCTGGCTTCCTTCTTAATTGGATATTGCTTTACCCGCACCGGGCCTTTCCCGCTGCACATCAATGGGGGTTAGCTGCACATCAATGGGGGTTTGGTGAGTAGCTTTTCCTGGGATCCCTGATGCCCACACAAGGGGATACACTTGGACTTCCCAGTGGTCCCATTCTGGGGCTTGCATAGCCGAGGGTTCAACTGCAAGGGCCATAATCCATGCATTTTCAGGGGGTAAGGTAAGGGTTATTTCATCTTGAGTAAAATGCAGAGTGGCTCCTAGGCGACAAGGCAGGTCCCATCCCAGCAATGGTGTTGGGCATTCAGGGAGGTATATTAGCTTATGGGGTATGGTTCTGTTTCCCAAAGCACATTTTGCTGGGGCATACACTAGGCACTTGGTATCTTTGCCTGTGGCTCTTGTCACAGTGAGGGAGTCTGCTACTGGCAACTGAAGTGGTTGATTTACAGCAGTATGCGCCGCTCCAGAGTCCACTAAAAAATCTATTTCTTCATTTCCCACCCGCATTTTTACTCGGGGTTCCGGGGGTAGGATGATCCGTTTCCCCTGACACCGCTATTACTGTTCTTATATCGCCATCATAGAGGTCCCCCCCTTTCCTTCTTGTTTGGGCACTCATTCTTCCAGTGTCCCTCTTGCCAACACAGGGCACACTGATTGCGCCCCGTCGTCTCTTCCGCTGGCCTGGACGTCCGCGTCTACGGCCCCTTCCTGCTCGTTCACTTCCCTTCGTGCCTACCTGCATCGCCACTACCATTAGTCTCACTTGCTTCTTCTCCTTCTCCACTTCACTTAAACTATACACTAGATTTGCTGCTTCTAAAATCTGTGCCATGGTCATACCCATCAAATCCTCCTTTTTCTGTAGCTTTCGCTTAATTTCGGGGGCTGCCCTGCTTGTAAATACTCCTTTAATAATTGCCTCAGTTTGCGGATCATTAGGATCTGCATTAGTATACTGTCGGATCGTGTCTTAAATGCTCTGTAAAAAGGCTCCAGGGCTTTCCTTTTGATCCTGCACTACCTCATATGGTTTAGTCCAATTATTCTGTCTGACAGCTGCGAGTCCATACAGTAGCAGCTCCTCATAGGAGGTGAGGTGGGTCATAGCCTGATTGTCATTTGGGTCTCACCTAGGATCCTTTATAGGAACCTGATCATCTGGGGTCAGGATATTGTTACGGTCCTGGTCATATCCCCTCTTTGCTTCCTCCCTTGCTTTAACTATGACCTGTTCTCATTCAACCTCAGTCAGTTCACAGAAGGACATTACAATCATCCCAGTCTGGCTTGTAGCTACTAAGACATCCCTCAAAAACCAATACAAACTTGCTTGGGTTGATAGAAAATTCTCCAGCCTATGCTTTGAAAGCGGCCAAGTCCATAGGATTAAAAGGTGCATGAGTATAGACCTGCATGGTAAGAGCTTGTCCTTTCTATTGCATTACGGGCAATTTTAGTCTCGGTAAGTAACGGGTATAATCCAGCAGATGGAGCTCCAACCTCACTATGAGCTTCACTAGGAATCTTACTCTGAGCCTCGCTCTGTGTGGGTGTAGGGGCCGAAGGGGACACACTCTGTGTGGGTGTAGGCGCCGAAGGTGACACCGGATCTGCCATTACATTTGGGGTGGGGCTCCGGGGACTGACATTAATTGCTACCGGGCCAATCGGGGTTAAATTACAGCATTGTAAAATATCAGTACGCGACCACAAGGTCATAAACAAGTAAGAATATGAATGCTCATTCCACTTTCCCGTTCGCTGACAGAACAGGAGTAACTGGAGGATTGTATTATGATTTAGTGATCCTCCGGGACGTCACCGTTCCTGGTCCTCTAATTGGTACTGAGGCCAGTCAACCGTACAAAATCACTTCAATTTACCCTTAGTCATTGGATCTGATCCAAACACCTTCCAATTTACTAAAATACACTCTAGAGGCCTACACCATACCCTACCTCCCGTGCTCTGTTCCTGTTCCATACCAACAGGGTAACTCTGGGCGTCCAGGTTCCAGGTTCCAACAGCGCATATAATCCGGATTTCAAAAGGTTCCTACCTTATCCAAGGGACTGGTTCCCCACCGTTGCCGGCACCTGTTCCTCTTCTATGTCCAAGGGACCGGTTCCTCACCATCGCCCACAGCTGCTTCTCCACTATGTGAGTGCTTTGCACCGTTGTGCCCTCTGGGGTCGATCAAACTGCGTCTCCTCCGAGGCCCCCGATGAACTCACCGTTGCGCACTGCAATCCTCGACCTCCTGAAGTGATCCGGGCAAGGCTAAATTGCAGCCTCGTCGCCCCACGTTGGGACGCCAAAAGCTGTTGCCGGCACCCAGTGCCGAGAGGCAAAACAACAGCAGGGAATCGTTACCCAGTGTGCTTCACTCAATAATCACAATGGGGTGGAAAAGCAGAAAAGTTTATTTGCAGCGGCAAACAAGGTACAGGGAGAATAGAATCTCAAATCCTGCACACCAGAGCAGGTCATTACACACACTTTTATATTCCTTAATCCTACTGCACTACACATCAGCCAATTAAAACTTTGCACAAATACTCTGCCTTCCTTATATGGGTTACAACAATATTTATTTCCTGCAACCTCTAACGAGCATTCCTAGCAACTTAAACAACCAGCACATTCTGTCTGGCCTTGTAGCTCTCTCTCCTATTATCTTTAACTTGGCGTCAGCAAACCTTACACTATAAGGCATTATGTGCGGTTGCAACATTGTTTTAAGAGCAAAAGAGCTTACTTAAACCAGCCAAGCCTGAATTCTATTAAGGAGGGGTTGAGAAGAAGCCCTTAGGCCTTCAGTAGGGAGACTTCCTCGACCCTTCCGGCCCTCCATCCCCTCGACTTAACTAGTGGCCATGCCCTGAGGTCTCCAACACCTTGTAATTCTTCCTGGTGAATCTGGCCATCCTGGACCTTGGCTCCATCTCCGTCACCATCGCCAAATCCATGGCCAATTCCCTCATGAACACCAGGGTGATTTCTTACCCTGGATGTGTTGCCCAAGTCTTTCTCTTCATGTTCCTTGGTTCAGCTGATATTGGCATCCTGTCTGTCATGGCATATGATCAATATGTTGCCACCTGCCAATCATTGCACTACAAGAGTGCCTGGATCAGTGGTATTCTTTACTCTGCCCTGCATACTGGAAACACATTTGCATTATCCTTCTGTGGAGGAAATGTGGTGGATCACTTCTTCTGTGACATCCCCCAGCTACTCAAGCTTCCCTGACTTCAGACCTCAGTGAAAGTTGGGTTATTGTCTTCAGTGCATGCTTAGCCTTAAGCTGTTTTGTTTTAATAATTGTCTCAGATCTTCAGATCAGTTCTAAGAGTCCCATCTCTGCAGGGCCATCATAAAGCCTTCTCCACCTGCCTGCCTCACCTCACTGTTGTCTCTTTGTTTTTACTGGCAACATTGCCTACCTGAAACCCAGCTCCAGGTCCATATCACGCCTGGATCTCATGGTGGATGTTTCCTATTCCATGGTACCCGCTGAATCCGATCATCCGCAGCATGAGGATCAAGGTGATAAAAGCTTCCCTGAAGAAACTGATTAGAAGGAGGTTATTTACAACCAATAAAAAGTCTATCTTTCTCTTTTGATTTTAGTTTCTTTCTGTGCTTCCTTGACATATTTGAAAACACCACTCAAGTCAATGGATCTAATGTAAATGCATACCAATGTAAAAAATATCATCTATCTTTTTGCTTGTCTATCTATCTCTCACAGGATTGTGTACTGCTACCCATCTATGTTAGCACCTTCTATATAAAATCATTAGCCATATCAAAGTCCTTAGTGAACCTCAGGAAGTGTCTGTCTCTTCTTTTTTGGAGTAAAAATTGGATTGCAGTATCAGTGCAGTAGCTGTATTTTTTTTCCTCTGTCTCTGTTTTTTTAGTTTATTTTTGATGTGTTGGGGAACCAAGAGCCTTAGGTAGACATCTTTTCATTATTGTAATCCCAAATAAATAAATCAATTTGTGCTATGGTACGAAAGGGTTGTTTGTTTGTTTGTTTGTCTGTCTGTTGAAGAGAAAGCTGTGGAGTATTTCTTAAAGATAGTCAGACATGATAATGAGGCCAATTTTGATCCCTTTTAAATCACTGGGATTTAGCCACTCACTTCAGATGGATCAGGATTTGGCCAATGGCCAATACACACAAAGATACAAGAATGGGCAATGGTGGCTGGGAGAAAGTTAGTGCAACATAAATGCATGGGTAAATTCCCCATCTCAGGTTTCAGAGGGGTAGCTGTGTTAGTCTGTATCAGCGAAAACAACAAGGAGTCCTTTGCCTTGATAATATTATCATTATAATATTGGTGTAAGTGTAAAACTACCGTCACATGCACTGACCTGGCCTTTCATGCATCATCCATTCTAAATCTAGTCACATCCAAGCTAAAAAAGGATTTCACGAATTAGGCCTATTATTAGTATTAGAATACCCATCTTTGTGCATGGATATATACAATTCATATATGAGGGACAAAAGTATAGTATGTGATTCAAGAGCTAGATCGATAGATCGATCAATGGATAGATTAAACCCAATTATTGTGACTCATTTTCTCTTCATGTCTGTCTATAAGTAGACAGACAGACTCTGGGGTAACCTTGCCATGCAGACTGTTCTAGGCCAGGAACCTGAGGGTTTCTAGACTCCCAAGTCTAGAACAGTTCCATGGTTGGCCTGTCCCTGAGCAGCAGTCCATAAGACCCATGCAGCTCCTGAGTGAAACTGACAATCTTGTCAGTCACATGTGCTGATAGGCTAATAGCAGCTCTGAAACTGACAAGATTGTCAGTTTCACTCAGTAGATGCCTGAGTCCTGGGAAGCAAATTTTGTTTCTAAGACATCATGTCTCTAAAAAAAATTTTTTTTTTGTTTAGAGTTTCTGGTTAGAGGGAAATTTTGAAATAGCAATATTTCACATGAAGCAGAAATCCTGCCTTTTAGCCAGCTCTACTTACAAGCTTTGTTTGTTGTAATGTTGTGCTATATATTTCAGTAAATATTCATGTTCATTCACCACCTGTTAGAGCAACACCTCCTGTCACCACCTGGCCACACACTGTTAACATTTCCAGAAGCTGCAATCATTAGAAACACGAAAGTGCGGCATCTCTCCTCTCCTATCTTCATTTAGACATCAGGAGAACCATAATCTGCTGAGACAACTGAGAAAACGAGTGCTGGTCCATTGGTAGTGGAATGCTTTCTGAACGCACAGCCCAAGTCTGTTAAACTTCAGGAGGTGCCCTATGGCCTACCCATTCTCCAAAGCTTTCCTTGAAGACATGAATACATGGCATGATACGACTGGGAAGAATTATATGGAGATTTTTGTTGGTTGAGGAAGGAGAATGTTATGGTTGGTGAGTGGGGCATGTTCTCATTATTATTGAAAAGGGAAGAAGTCTAGTGTTGGTTGTGGGAATTGTATAGATTGTAAATGGGTAGGGGGGAAGATAGGTGGAAGAGGGAAAGTCCGTGATTTTTGGAAGATGGAGAAGTGTGGGGTAGTGAAGGGCAGGGAAAACTATGGCTTGTTGAAGAAGGAGAATGTTGTAGTTCATTGATGGAGAAAAAATTGCCATTCACTTAATGGGGAAAAATTACGCTTAATTAAAAGTTAGTTAAAAGTTAATTAATGGGAAAATTATTTGCTGAGGGAAGGAGGATGTTATGCTGGATAAATTGCTGAGTATTTGGTGGACGAAGTCAATGTATTTTACATGTGTTCGTACTGTCCTGGGCACAGACCTACAGTTTGGGCTTTCTTTTCATTCAAAATGGATAAGTAATACAAATATTGCAGTCACTTGATTCTATGGCTCAGGCCACAAGGCTATGTCTATGTAAGAGATCACCCAGTCGGATGTGGCTCGTCCCTGCAGCCATTGCTCAGATTGCACTGCCACTGACTGCGGCCAGAATGCTGAGTAAGGGCTGCAGGATCTGGCCCTGGCATCCCAAATTCAGCCCCAGACAAACACACCTTCTCCAATGTAGAACAACAGCAGGGGCTGAAAAATGTTTCCAGATCCCTGAAGTCTGCAGAGAAAGCTCTCTGGTTCCTCAGTGCAGGACAGTGTGTCCCAGATCACATGGTCTTTGTCAGCGGACAGAACAAAAGCCTTGTTAGGCAGAGTTCTGTGCACTGAACATAAGAACGTAAGAACATAAGAACGGCCATACTTTGTCAGACCAAAGGGCCATCTATCCCAGTATCCTGTCTTCCAACAGTGGCCAATGTGAGGTGCCCCAGAGGGCATGAACAGACAGGTTATCATCACGTGATCCATCCCATCACCCATTCCCAGTTTCTGGCAAACAGAGGCTAGGCACACCATCCCTGCCCATTCTGCTAATAACCATTGATGGACCTATCATTCTTGATCTTATCTAGTACTTTTTTGAACCCTGTTATAATCTTGGCCTTTGCAACATCCTCTGGCAAGGAGTTCCACAGGTTCACTGTGCATTGTGTGAAAAAAATAGTTCCTTTTGTTTGTTTTAAATCTGCTGTCTATTAATTTCATTTTGTGACCCTTAGTTCTTGTGTTATGGGAAAGAGTAAATAATTATTTACTTTCCTTATTTACTTTCTCCACCCCAGTCCTGATTTTATAAACCTCTATCATATCCCTCCTGAGTCACCAGAGGGGGTTTTGCTGACCAAACCCTGCAGCCTTAGCAGGGAAGCCATTTTTGGAGAAACTGCTTCACAAATGCTTCAGTTGGATTCTCCAACAGGCCACCTTGGAAGACAGGGTGGTGAGCCCTAGAGAGAGATTAGACGAGAGGGCAGTGGTATTCAGGGGAAACTGTTGGATCTTCAGTCTACAGCAATTCACTATCCCCATCCACAAACATAAAGGGCTTTCAAGAGATACCCCCAATCCAAAATAAACAAAACAAACTCTGACAGGCTAGGCCCTCAGCTGGTGTAAATTGGCCACACCTTGATTGAAATCAAAGGGCCAGGTCATCAGTTGGTGTAAATAGCCCTAGCTACTTTGAAATCAATGGAACTGCATCAATTTACACCAGCTCAGGACATGACCTTTCATTTTTAATCCTTGTCTCTGGGTACCTGTTAGTGGCCAGCTTTGAACACCCCAGGCAGCCTGACCTCTGGGTTCCTCTGGTGGTTGCCTCCTAAGAGCTGCTGATGCAATGCAGGAGAAAACATTCTCTGCTGCCCCAGTAGCAATCATGTAGAGTTAATGAAGGAACAGGTTATTCCAGGCCAGCTGAGCTTCTGGTGCTTCTAGTCTCTTAGGTATGTCACATGCCTGAGCTATAAATATACATTTGACTTGTGAAATAACTTAGCCAAATCTGCCTTGATTTTAGCCAAGGGTCCTTTCAGGGATGCTGCCGTCATGTAAGATCTAGGGCAGGTCTGTTCCCCGTCTGTGGGGTTAGGGTTGGCTGGGACAGGTTGTCCGGGTGTTTTTTTCCTGAGGTCACATCAGAGCTGGGCTCACAGCCCTGGAGACTGGACTCAGCTATTCAGCCCCAGAAGAAGGACATCCTGGCTGTGACAGTGTTTGATGCCTGCACAACCCAGGAGCAGTTCTAGACTTTCAGGGGTTTTCAGTCCCTCATCCAGTTTAGTGAATCACCTCTTGGCAAAGCCTGCCTGAGGAGGGAGCAGGGAGCGCCCATCTGTGGAGGGGCTCCCTGTCTGCTAGGAACTGCGGAGAGACCCAGCGACTCAGGAAATCCATCCATGGGACATGGAAACCGCTGCTGGATAATGCAGTGATGCTTACATGAGAGAGCTAAGGTAATAGACTGTTGTGAATGGACATATATGGATAGATAGTGGCCAATGTTTTCTACCACTGGAGGATCAAATGTACCAAAAATTGGGAAAAATTATCCAAAGACCAACACAGTAAGTTTGCTATTTCAACTAAATATGTTAGAGTATTAATGTACAGGGCAAATTTAAGAACCTAAATCTGACTTCAAATTTTAGCTCTTTATGACTTTTGCTATCTATTCAATCAAACAAGTAGGGACAGTCCGATTTTTTCTTTCCTTTTTATTAATAAATATTGTCTTTTCATACAAGTTCCCCAAATCACCAAATTTTGGGGCTTTGGCAACAGAGAACCAAACATTTTCTGCTGAAAACTGTAAAAGTCCAACCAAAATCCCCCACCCCCGCACAAAAGGGAAAAAATGGCCTTTAGATAGATAGATAGATAGATAGATAGATAGATTTAACTGAAAACCAAATTTTTCTTTTAAAACAGTTTAACAAGTACATTTTTCACCAGCCATATTTGGAAATTGTCTTTCAGGCAGGGTAGGAAGCACTAATATTGTCCAATGATACCATAATTTCAAATGCCATCGTCCTGTCCTATCCATTTTTATTTCTGTGTCAAATATATAGCAGCAGGATGGCAGAACTGAGTAAACAGCAGAGCTGACAGCCCAGGGAATATGGGCTGGACCTAACAGGCATACTAGCACCTTGAAACTTAGAATTGGGATTGCAGCCTATCTGTCTGGCCCCTGCCCAAGGACATTAAGGGCACATCTACACTGCAGCTAGGAATGTGCTTCCCAACTCAGGTAGGCAGATTTCACTAACTATGCTGTAAAAATAACAGAGTAAATGCCGGCAGCACAGGGAGTGGCTCAGTCTAGCCACCTCATAAGAGCATAACAATGGCCTTGCTGGGTCAGACCAAAGCTCCATCTAGCCAAGTATCTTGTCTTCCAACAGTGGCCAGTGCCAGGTGCCCCAGAGGTAATGAACAGACAAGGTAGTCATCAAGTGATCCATCCCGTCGCCCATTCTCACTTCTGGCAACAGAGGCTACGGATGCCATCCCTGTCCATCTTGGCTAATAGCCATTGATGGACCTGTCCTCCATAAATTTATCTAGTTCTTTTTGAACCTCAGTACAAACCCGGCTGAACTCAATGGGTATGTAGTCGGATAGAGCTTGAGCTGGTGCCCAGGCTACCTCTGGCTACTTGGCTTTTTTTTTCTGCAGTAACTTCGGCAGAGCTACCCCATGTCTGTTTGCTGGAGCTGGGAAGATGCTCCCCGCTGCAGCATAGATGGACGCCCAGGAGGTCAATGGGAGAGGAATCCAGACCTCCCGGTCAATCACCATGTCCCATGTACAACACTGCTGCCAGCTGAGAACAAAGGCTGTAAATGGGTGCACTGAGCAGACACATGATAAGACACAGCCCATCCCCCACAGACCTCATAAAAGACCAGGCAGACAAAGGGAAGGCGGGAAACAGAGGCTCGGGGAGGAGAAGTGACGGGCCCAAGGTCAGACAGCAAGCCACTGGCAGAGACAAGAACAGAACCCAAGTCTCTTGACCCGTCGCTGCCACGCTCAGACCAGACATATAGTCAGTGAGCGATGCTACTAGCCCATCAACACCCAGAGATAGGAGCGAAGCTGGGATTGGTGCCGTCAATCAATTTGTTACCAGGTATCAGGTCATCTATATACAGAGCTTGAGAAGGAATCATTACAGACAAGCTTACAATTTGGATGCTCAGAAAGTCTGTCATATCTTCCTAGGTGGAATCCGGTGTTCTTGGAGCTCTAGTACTTTAGTTTCATGCCCAATTTTTTCCTCTGTGGTTTCACAGAGCTGAGGGACCATCTTTGCTAGATCTGTGGGCTTGGGTTGTAATTTGTTCCAGTCTTTAAAGCATTTGTTCAAGTGACATCTTGGGTCAGATACTTAGATGGTGTAGAACTAGGGTGACCAGATAGCACGTGTGAAAAATTGGGACAGATGGTGGGGGTAATAGGAACCTATATAATACAAAAACCCGAGTATTGGGACTGTCCCTATAAAATCAGGACATCTGGTAACCCCAGTGTAAATTGATGCTGCCCCGTGGACTGTTAGACAGTTATGTAAATTGACACTAGTGGTCTGAGTAGTGGTCCTATTGCATGCAGTAGTTGTAGCTTTGTTGGTCCCAGAATATGAAAGACACAGGATGGGTGAGGTAGCCTGTGTGGTTAAAAATCTTGTCTTTCTCACGAACAGAAGTTGGTCCAATAACGGATATTACTTAACTCAACTTATCTCTCTAGTGTTCTGATTGTCAGCAGTGAGGAACACACACTGCTCCTAATCAATGGAAGGATGAGAGGAGTACTGTGCACATTTAACAGTAGATCATGAGGTATTACTCAGAACGCAATAAGGGTAATTCCCTCTGACACTCTAATCCTGACCATTGCCCTTCTCCTTCCCTCCACCGCCATCACACAATGTGCTGAGGAAGAAAATGTCCAACCAAACCGTCCTGACCGAGTTCCTTCTCCTGGGACTCTCTGATGTTCGAGAGCTGCAGATTTTGCACTTTTTGGTGTTTCTAAAGATTTACGTGGCAGGCCTGATGGGGAATCTTCTCATCATCACAGCTATAGCTCTCAACCACCATCTTCACACTTCATGTACTTCTTCCTGGTGAATCTGGCCATCCTGGACCCTGGATTCATCTCCGTCACCATCCCCAAAGCCATGACTAATTCCCTCATGAACACCAGGGTGATTTCTTACCCTGGATGTGTCACCCAAGTCTTTCTCTTCATGTTCCTTGGTTCAGCTGATATTGGCAACGTGACTGTCATGGCATATGATCGATATATTACCATCTGCCAACCACTGCACTATGAGAGAGTGATGAACAGGAGAGCTAGACAAAATGGAGGGGTCTTCCAGGGGTTTAAATATATTTTCTCTTGTGGGTGGACACCCCTTCCTCCCCCTGTGTAGAATCCAGCTATAAAATGGAGATTTGGAGTCACATGAGCAAGTCACATGGCCATGCATGACTCAGAACTTACAGGTAGCAGCTATTGTTCACTTGCTTCCTTGAACATCCTCAGGTAGACTTTTTATGTGGATTGGAGCCTCCCAAGACCCATTGTACATTAAATATTTCTTGATTGGCACTTAACTTGTACATTCCTTTCTCAAGAAGCTGACCAAATGCTTTATTAAGGCTGCTTAGAAATCAAGCAAGTACACAACAAAGATTCACAACTTAGAACACAAAAATGATACATGCAACAACAGGAGGAATAGATTCAGTAGATCATAACCTTTACGGAGATATGTTACATGGCCTATGTCGCATAAAACATATTCCAGTTATGTCAAATATACATTCATAAGCACATTTCCATAAAGCCTTATGGGGTGCAATGTCACACCGGCCACCTCCAAACAACTGAGGATGATCTGGGGAAGTCACATCTCACAGCTGAACCTCGCTCTTCTGACTGGCTGGAGCAGGGGACCTGGTTCCGAACAGGAGAGAATGGTAGAAATCTACCCCTTATATCCCATCTGACCCACGCACCAAGACTGGTGCTAGAATCAAAGACTCTCTCAAATCTTCTGAGCTCTACTGAGCCAGATTGAGAGAGTTCCTGCTTCAGAGATTTGAGAAATGAGTTTTTCATTTTGTTTCATTTTGTTTATGTTTCTTTTTAGCCACTCATGATGAACAGGCTTTGGAAATTTACCAGATTGACTGAGCTTGAGACAAAGAGGCTCTATGGGCTACAGGGGCTGCTTACGTTGACCTAACTGTCAAAGTCTCTTCACTTAAATTTGGCTCCTACCAACATAAGTGCCCCGCCACACTGATTTAATAACACCACCTCCCTGAGTGGCACAGAGTCATGGTCGATGTAAATGATGCATTCTAGACACTTAAACGGCAACTGTTATTAGCCCCCAGGAGCTGACCCACGATGCCTCACACTGACCATTCCGGTCACCATTGTGAATTCAGCTGCCCAGGGTTCAGGTGGATAGGAAGCCCGTCCTCCTCTTTAAAGCCCTGCAAATTTTTGAAATGCTTTTTCTTGGTTGCCCAACATGGCAAGCCCACCCAGCAGCTCTCTTTTGTTGAGTGTAACTGCCCTGCTGACCATACTGGCTACATGTTGGAGACGTGCTCCTGCCTGTAGTATGCAGGAGATATTGGATTTCTTGGGCCTGTGGGGAGAAGAGGCTGCGCAAGCACAGCTCTGATCCAGCCATAGAAATGTGAACATCTACAAAGCCTCCCTCAGTCATCTAACTCTGGGTTGAGCTTTTTTATAGCCCTTGCTCTGGCTGTTCAAATTCAGTAGAAAGCCACTCCACCCCAATGGAAACGTCTCCCCCTTCGCTTCACAGATGTTATGAAGGACAAAGGAGGAAGCTATAACCTTTGGGATATTTTTCTCACTGAGTTCCAATCTTGTAAGTACACAACAACAGTGTCCCTTCATATGACCAAAGGCACATTCGTCTGTCTTTCTGTGCCTGTAGCTGAAGCAGTCCTTGCTGCAGTCAAGGTGGCCGGTGTATGGCTTCATGAGCCATGAGAGCAAGGGGTACTCTGGGTTGCCCAGGATCACTATTGGCATTTCAACGTTCCCAAAGGCAATCAGCTGCTTGGGTAAAAAAGTCCCTGCTTGCAGTTTTTTGATGGGCTCTTGTTCTTATATATGTGCACATAATGCACCTTCTCTGAACAGCCAACAATGATGTTGGTGAAGCATGCCTGATGATCCACCAGCACTTGCATAGCCATAGAAAAGTAACCCTTTCTGTTGATGTACTTTGTGGCAAGTCTGATGCTAAATTAGGGACACCTGTGCCATCTATGGACCCATAGCAGTTCGGGAATTGCTGCAAATCCATCCACTATGTCCTGCACATTGCCTAGAGTCACAGTCCTGCATAGCAGAGGTAAATAAATGGCCCCATACACTCGTAATGACAGTGCTCCCTGAAATGGATTTCCTGACTCCAGAATGATTCTCGAATGACCGGTAGCAATCGTGTTGCATGTTTCCACAGTGCAATTGCCATTCACTTCTCAAGTGGATCAAGTGGAGTGCCCCAAAGGGTCGGTCCTCGGGCCAGTTTTGTTCAATATTTTCATTAATGTTCTGGAGGATGGTGTGGATTGCACCCTCAGCAAGTTTGCAGTTGACTCTAAACTGGCAGGAGAGGTAGATATGCTGGAGGGTAGGGATAGGATACAGAGGGACCTAGACAAATTGGAGGATTGGGCCAAAAGAAATCTGATGAGGTTCAACAAGGACAAGTGCAGAGTCCTGCACTTAGGACGCAAGAATCCCATGCACCACTACAGACTAGGGACCGAATGGCTCGGCAGCAGTTCTGCGGAAAAGGACCTAGGGGTGACAGTGGACGAGAAGCTGGATATGAGTCAACGGTGTGCCCTTGTTGTCAAGAAGGCCAATGGCATTTTGGGATGTATATGTAGGGGCATTGCCAGCAGATCGAGGGAAGTGATCGTTCCCCTCTATTCGACATTGGTGAGGCCTCATCTGGAGTACTGTGTCCAGTTTTGTGCCCCACACTACAAGAAGGATGTGGAAAAATTGGAAAGAGTCCAGCGGAGGGCAACAAAAATGATTAGGGGACTGGAACACATGAGTTATGAGGAGAGACTGAGGGAACTAGGTTTGTTTAGTGTGCAGAAGAGAAGAATGAGGGGGATTTGATAGCTGCTTTCAACTACCTGAAAGGGGGTTCCAAAGAGGATGGATCTAGACTGTTCTCAGTGGTAGCTGATGACAGAACAAGGAGTGAGGATCTCAAGTTGCAGTGGGGGAAGTTTAGGTTGGATAATAAGAAAAACTTTTTCATTAGGAGGGTGGTGAAACACTGGAAGGTGTTACCTAGGGAGGTGGTGGAATCTCCTTCCTTAGACTTTTTAAGGTCAGTCTTGACAAAGCCCTGGCTGGGATGATTTAGTTGGGGATTGGTCCTGCTTTGAGCAGGGGGTTGGACTAGATGACCTCCTGAGGTCCCTTCCAACCCTGATATTCTATGATTCTATGACAGAAATCTGAGAGATGTGTACCCAGCCATTAACAAAATGCTGTAGTGGGGCAGCGGTTTCGTTGCATTCTTTTGAAATATGATGTGCCTCTGGATAGTGCAGGGTAAGTTAGCAACCCAAATTTGGGGTCAATTGAGCCAGATGTTCCAGATATGTAAGTCCTGAGAAAATGGCCTTGTTATTGTTATTTTATTTATTTATTTTTTCACAGACCTGGGGATCAAACTGTTGATGTGATGAAGGTCAAAATGGTCTCTGTCTGCCCACTTTTAACCTAGGATAGTGCATGGCACCTACTAAACCTTTGGGGAACCCAAACTAAGAATAGTATTTAAGAAGTTGTTCTCTTTTACAGTGTTTACATGCCAATACAGAAACACAGATATATGAGCCCCCATTCATATGTTCATTTGATATTTTCATTTCCATGAGCCCCCATTTGATATGTTTTAAAGCTCAACTCTTTTAAGTGCTCTAAAAATCCAGATGGTTACTTGGTTTGATCTGAAATTTAGTGTGTCCCATTGGGGCACAAGGTCCTGTTAATGTTCCAGATTTGGGTCATGTGACCATGGCGTTCACAAGTTACACCGCACCCAAAATGGTTTTGTTCTGCTTCCTCGTACAGTTAAACTGAGAATTACTAATTACTGGAGGAATCAGGGACCTCACTGAGATTGATCGCTGTGAATTTGTGAGTTCTGGGTGGCGGTTTCATTTTGGGGGGATGTAATCAAAGTTGACTTTCTTCTTGTTGCTAACATAGCTGAAGAAACCCTTCTTGTTACTCTGAACATCTCTTGCTAGCTGCAACTCCAGGTGTGATTTGGCCTTCCTGATTTCACTCCTGCATGGCTGAGCAATATTTTTATAGTCATCCCTGGTCATTTGTCCAATCTGCCACTTCTGGTAAGCTTCTTTTTTGTATTTAAGATCAGCAAGATTTCATTGTTAAGCCAAGCTGATCGCCTGCCATATTTACTATTCTTTCGACACATCGGGATGGTTTGTCCCCGTAACCTCAACAAGGATTCTGTAAATTACAGCCAGCTCTCCTGGACTCCTTTCCCCTCATGTTATTCTCCCAGGGGATCCTGCCCATCAGTTCCCTGAGGGAGTCAAAGTCTGCTTTCCTGAAGTCCAGGGTCCATATTCTGATGCTTTCCTTTCTTCCTTGTGTCAGGATCCTGAACTTGACCATCTCATGGTCACTGCCTCCCAGGTTCCCGTCCACTTTTGCTTCCCCTACTAAGTCTTCCCGGTTTGTGAGCAGCAGGTCAAGAAGAGCTCTGCCCCTAGTTGGTTCCTCCAGCACTTGCACCAGGAAATTGTCCCCTACACTTTCCAAAAACTTCCTGGATTGTCTGTGCACCGCTTTATTGCTCTCCCAGCAGATATCAGGGTGATTGAAGTCTCCCAGGAGAACCAGAGCGTGCGATCTAGTAACTTCCGTGAGTTGGCGGAAGAAAGCCTCGTCCACCTCATCCCCCTGGTCCGGTGGTCTATAGCAGACTCCAACCACTACATCACTCTTGTTGCTCACACTTCTAAACTTAATACAGAGACTCTCAGGTTTTTCTGCACTTTCATATTTCAGCTCTGAGCAGTTACACTGCTCTCTTACATACAGTGCAACTCCCCGACCTTTTCTGCCCTGCGTGTTCTTCCTGAACAGCTTATATCCATCCATGACAGTACTCCAGTCATATGAGTTATCCCACCACAATCACATCATAATTAGATGAATGTGCCAGGACTTCCAGTTCTCCCTGCTTGCTTCCCAGGCTTCATGCATTTGTGTATAGGCACTTGAGATAACCCGCTGATCGCTCCTCTTTCTCAGTATGAGGCAGGATCCCTCCCCTCTCACACGCTCCTGCTCGTGCTTCCTCCCGGTATCCCACTTTCCCACTTACCTCAGGGCTTTGGTCTCCTTCCCCCGGTGAACCTAGTTTAAAGCCCTCCTTACTAGGTTAGCCAGCCTGCTTGCGAAGATGCTCTTCCCTCTCTTTGTTAGGTGGAGCCCATCTCTGCCTAGCACTCCTCCTTGGAACACCATCCCATGTTCAAAGAATCCAAAGCCTTCTCTCCAACACCACCTGCGTGGCCATTCGTTGACTTCCACGATTGGACGGTCTCTACCCAGGCCTTTTCCTTCCACGGGGAGGATGGACGAGAACACCACTTGCGCCTCAAACTCCTTTATCCTTCTTCCCAGAGCCACGTAGTCTGCAGTGATCTGCTCAAAGTCATTCTTGGCAGTATCATTGGTGCCCACGTGCAGAAGCAGGAAAGGGTAGTGATCCGAGGTCTTAAGTCTCGGCAGTCTCTCCATATGTCTATTAACCGTGATCTTGAATCTTCCATGAGGTGTAATATGGGATAGTGGCGTTAAGAAATAAGAATCTCAGACACCAAGATAGACAAAATTAGGCATTACAGGAAGGATATTTAGCTCATGTAAATTACCATAACTCCATAGCACTAAAATAATTCAACCCATCTTTGGAAATGGCAGAATTGACTATACTGTGGTTATGTCTGGTTTACAGCAGCTAGGAATCTGGCCCCATTGATTTCAATGGAACTGCATCCATTTACAAAAGGGGGGAACTGACCCATTTAATCCAGCAGAGCTATAGATGGACCCATTGACTCCAATGGAGCTACACTGGTTAACACCAGCTGGACTTCTGGTCCTTTATAACTGTTCACTCTCTCTGAGATAACTACAACCCGTATGAGTTAAATGTTTTTAAAATGCCATGCACCATTGCACTTGCAGCCTAACGGTGTTTTGTTTTAGTGTCATCTGAGTAAAGGTAAAAATAGTGATTGCTAAGAAAGAAAGAAAGAAAGAAAGAAAGAAAGAAAGAAAGAAAGAAAGGTCGGGCAATCCATCCCAGCAGAAGTTGAAAATCAGATATAAAAAAACTCTGCAACACTGAATTCCTCCGATGTTCTGACCCAGTGAGACTGAATCACTAGCCATTAAAAGTTCCACTATTGTAAATAATCCCATGCGACAAAGAGCCATGGAAGGTGTTATAAATATAAAGGGAAGGGTAAACACCTCTAAAATCCCTCCTGGCCAGAGGAAAAATCCTCTCCCCTGTAAAGGGTTAAGAAGCTAGGATAACCTCGCTGGCACCTGACCAAAATGACCAATGAGGAGACAAGATACTTTCAAAAGCTGGGAGGAGGGAAAAAAACAAAGGGTCTGTGTCTGTCTGTGTGATGCTTTTGCCAGGGACAGAACAGGAATGGAATCTTAGAACTTAGTAAGTAATCCAGCTAGGTATGTTTTAGATTATGATTTCTTTAAATGGCTGAGAAAATTAAGTTGTGCTGAATAGAATGAATATTTCTGTCTGTGTGTCTTTTTGTAACTTAAGGTTTTGCCTAGAGGGATTCTAGTTACTCTGTAAGGTATTTACCATCCTGATTTTACAGAGGTGATTCTTTTTACTGTTTCTTCTATTAAAGTGTTTCTTTTCAAGAACTGCATGATTTTTTCATTGTTCTCAGATCCAAGGGTTTGGGTCTGTGGTCACCTATGCAAATTGGTGAGGATTTTTACCAAACCTTCCCCAGGAAGTGGGGTGCAAGAGTTGGGAGGATTTTGGGGGGAAAGATGTTTCCAGACAACGTTTTCTCAGGAACCCAGATAAAGTTTGGTGGTGGCAGTGGAAGTCCAAGGGCAAAGGGTAAAATAGTTTGTGCCTTGGGGAAGTTTTAATCTAAGCTGGTAAAAGTAAGTTTAGGAGGTTTTCATGCAGGTCCCCACATCTGTACCCTAGAGTTCAGAGTGGGGAAGAAACCTTGACAGAAGGGCAGATGGGTTAAGAACTTTTGACTCATCTTTCTTTCAGAATGACAGGCAAAGATTATGGATCTGAAACTGTGTAATAGACTGGATCCCGAGTGGGAGTAAATCAACCACAGGTCCGTGGAAGTCAATGGGACAGATCTCCAGGTGGTTTAAATCATTGTAGTTCCACTGAAAGAACCAGATCCTGAGTTGGCATAAATAGCCCTAGCTACTCTGGAATCAGTTGAACTGTGTCAGTTTACACAAGCTCAGGACCTGGCGCTGATTCAGACTGGAAATATATTGTACATTTTTAATGGTGAGGTCAATTAACCACTGCAAAAAATTATTGAGGTATGTGGTGGATCCAGTCAAGACTGGATGTTTTTACTAAAAGTTATGCTTTAGGAATTATTTTGAGGAAGTTTTATGGCCCATGTTATACCGGACGTCAGACTAGATTATCACTGTGGTTCTGTCTGGCCTTAGAATCTATGAATCTAGATAGACTCCAGACAAGGGGTGGCAATGGGAGAAAACCCTATAAATGATGTTACCCAACACTTTGCATTTACAAGACCCCATTTTTAATTCCTTATAACGTCCTAAAACTTTAACCATTTGGGCTGAAAGTTTTCGTGTTGGATGTCTGCCTCAATAGAAAATTTTCTTAAGGGTTCCCCCCAAAAAAGGTTCAGTCATTTCCAAGAAAGAGATTACGGGAAAATACATTGGTTCCCCTGTGTTAACAAAGAGGAAGAATTCTCTTTCCGGACACTCTAGCACCGGTAGGCATTGAAGCAGAAAAATTAAATATGGGGGGGGGGGATCACCCTGGTTTCAGGGATGCACCTTTTGCTGCTTCCAGGAAACAACACCCATATTTGGCCAAGTTATGAGCATTTGAAAAAATCTCAGTTTCCACATGCTCAATAGTTGCTTCTTAGAGTTCTGGGCTTAGAGCTCCTATCCATGACTGGACAGTGCATGCCCATCCCCACAGGGCGTGCTCCAGTACCAGGCAAAATAAGCAATGTTGGACATCCCTTGAAATTGCTGATATCAGACTAGATAATCAAAATGGACCCTTATTACCTTAAAATTGATGAATCTATGATAAACACCATAATCTTACAATCTGATCTGCTAGTAAAAAATGCCATGGAAGTCAAGAGCCATCTCCCAGAGTTGTTGTGTGATATGATCAGGTTGGGCATTGAAAAATAGATCAGTGTCTTATATAGGAAGCCATAAGTGCCGAGGAATGTTATTTTAAATTAGGCCAAAGGGAGCACTGGGGAAATGCATTCGACAGCCGAAAAATCACAACCCGACCCAAAACCTAAAATGCTGCACTGGACTTCCAGAGTAGGAAAAGGGGAAGCCTAAATTGACTTTTCTATAGAGCTGGTTGGAATTATTCAACTATTAAAATTTTGGTGAAAATTGTTAAATTCCAACTAACCAAGATGAACATTTTATGAAATGCTTTTTATGTTAAATGTTTTTTTTTTTGCTTTGTCTCATTTCAAATTTTGAAGATGTAAAATCAGGACACTACTTTGATTAAAGATGATCATTTGATTTTTCAATGATCTTTAGATCTGGTCAAAAGGTTCTGGCTATCAAAAGTTTGAAGAAAGTTTATTTATTTATTTATTTCATTTAAGAAAAGTTTCTCTTCCTATTTTCCCAACAGGTTTAGAACAAGCCAAAGTTTTTCAAATGGAAAAATTCCAATTAAAAAAGTGAGGGTCATCGGGAGAAATTCAACAAAATGTTTATGAATTTCCCTTATTCCCCCCATTTTGATTGACTCTGCTTTTCGTTCTTTAATTTCTCTGGTTGTGTGAAGAGATGCTCTTCCCTATTGTTTTTCTAAAGGCTCCCTTCACCTCTTTGTTCCTGAGAGTGTATATTATGGGGTTCAACACTGGGGTGACAACTGTGTACATGAGGGAAATCAGTTGATCACCCTCCGGGGTGGAGATAGACTTGGGCCTCAGGTAGGTGAAAAGGGCTGTTCCATAGAACAAAGTCACCACCATGAGGTGGGAGGAGCAGGTGGAGAAGGCTTTACGCCTTCCCTCTACCGACGGCAGTTTGAGTATGGTGGAGATAATGCAGATGTAGGACAGGATTATCAGCAGGAAAGGGCTCATGATAAACAGCACGGACAGAGCCAAGACCACAATTTGGTTTTTGGATGTGTCTGTGCATGCCCTCTTTATCACTGGTGGGATGTCGCAGAAGAAGTGGTGGATGCGGTTGGAGCCACAGAAGGGAAGGCTGAAGATCCACGTGGTTTGAGCTACTTCCACCAAGATGCCAATGGTCCATGAAGCACCCACAAGCTGTGCGCACACCTGGCCACTCATGATGGTTCTGTAGTGCAGGGGGTTGCATATAGCTATGTAGCGATCATACGCCATGGCTGCTAGAAGGCAGCATTCCGTGAGGCCCATGATGGTGAAGATGTACATCTGGGCAGCGCAGCCTGCAATGGAGAGGGTCTTTTGCTCCACCAGGAGGTGAGCCAGCAGCTGAGGGACCACACTGCTTGTGTAGCAGATTTCCAAGAAGGACAAGTTGAGCAGGAAGAAATACATGGGGGTATGAAGTGAGGGGTTTAGCTTTATAAGGAGGATAATGAGCAGGTTCCCCACCAGGGTGACCAGGTAGATGACCAGAAACACCAGAAACAGAAGGATTTGGAGTCTGGTAAGGTACGACAACCCCACCAAGATGAACACCTCAGAAATGGTCTGGTTCTCATCAGGCTCTCTCTCAGAATATGTCATCTGCAAGGGTGACAAAGAGAGAGACACTGGAGCTGAATCTGAAGAATACCATATGTGTGCATGTGAATCATACAATTCATACTGGTTTCCTACATGTTGGGACGCGTCAGACAAAAACTTGCTGCAGTTCTGGATATAAAGATGTAACTGGGCCCAATCATCATTGAGTATAAACTGGTATAGCTGTATTGATATCAATCAAGCTGTGACTTTGTAGATCACCTGGAGATATGACTGTGACACTGCTTCCCATATTTTTCATAGTAATAATATGATATGATTGTGTCATAATCCTAATGTATTTTATGCAAAATAGGTTATATGAGGTATCATTGGAGAGGTTATGATCGACTGAATATGATTAGCTTATCTGTATGCAAGTATCATTGCTGTATCTAAAGTTAGCAAAAGTGTTTGTACCTGGGGAATGCCCACTAGACAGAATGCAATCATTCCGGCTGGCTAGCTGGGAACAAGTCAATGGACCATTAGGAAGAACAATAGGTCTTTAAAGATGCTAATCTCCCACCTTCCTGAGAAGCTTTCCAGGGAAGCTACAAACTGCCTGTGACCTATGGCTGCTTTGACAGTGCACGGTCATGTGTTCAAGTCACAAGGTACTGGTTTCCATGATAAAACACCAGTATTTTTCCACTGAGGGGTGTGGGAATCACACTGAAAGACAAAGGATTCCTGCCATATGTAAATCTTATTTAAGGCAGGGGAGTGAGATAATTAGGGTTCATTCTTCACTGAATCCCCGCCCAGGATGACTGCTGGAAACATATAAGGAACAAAGATAAAGGGGGGGATAAGGGTTGAGCCCAGGTTGAAAAGGTGTCTGACCTGTGAAAGAAATACCTGGAGTTTTAACTGCAAGCAAGAGCAGCTTGCTTTCAAGAACTTCTGAAATCTGCCTAAATGAACATTTAGGGTGAGAAATTACTATTTGTAACGAGTTTCTTTAGTATATTAAGCTTATATTGTGTTTTTGTTTTATTTGCTGGCTAATCATAGAATCATAGAAGACGGGGGTTGGAAGAGACCTCAGGAGGACCAACACCAACTAAATCATCACAGCCAGGACTTTGTCAAACCAGGCCTTAAAAACCTCTAAGGACGGAGATTCCACCAACTCTAGTCCTGGGCAATTCCCTAGCTGAAGCCTTCCCATGCAGTTGTGATTTCAGTGTCTGTTTCTTTCCACAGCTGGATGTGTCCCTGCCTTCATTTGTGCTGGAGGAGGGTGTCGGCCTGGCTCAGCAGGACAATGTAAGGAACCCCAGGCTTGTGGAACAGGTGGGCTGAGTGTTACCCCAGTACATCAGGTGGCACCTCAGGGGCGGGGGAGCAACCCATCACAATGACCACTTTGACACCAGTGGAAATACAACTGATTTACAACACATGGGGATCTGATAAATTTACTCTAAAGGAGCTACATCAGTTTATACCAGCAATGGAGGAATACCAGTTTCTAATATCAGGGGTTCTGTTCTTCCTCTTCGAACACATTTCTTTTCTGTCTACACGATAATTCAAAAAGGGATTTTCTTTCTTTCTTTCTTTCTTTCTTTCTTTCTTTCTTTCTTTCTACAGCCACGTTTATCAAATAAGATTTCTCAAATTAGGGCAAATTCTGATCTCATTCAGATCTTAATCATGAGAATTGTGATACGAATGCAAGTATTCCCACTGCAATTACAATTCACATACGTGAGGACTACTCACATGAGTAAACTGATGCTGCTGAGCCCAACATGATTGAAGCACTTTAAATAATGAGAAGTGCAATAAATGGTGGAAACAATGGGGAACTTTGAACTTTTGTGTACTATTAAAAGTTATTCTTCCTTAAATATTAGAGAACAACTTAAATCATTCCTGCCATTATCATCACAACATTTGTAATGCATTGGTTTCTCTCAATATTCAAAGTAAGAGCTAGGGCCAATCCCTTTGCTGGTGTAAATCTTAACAACTCCATGGGTATAAAAAGAGCTATACTGCTTTACAACAGTGGAGGATCTTTGTCTAATCACCTTGCTACAAAGAATTTTAGAAGGAAGATCCTACAATGTATGAAGAGATGATTTCCAGAGAAGTTTTACTTCTAGGTTATTTGTTGACAAGGAACTTCTTAATAAAAGGCATGACAGTGAAATGACAGAGTTGAAATAAAAATGAGCAATAACAATTATTGTATTTTGCATATCCTTACCACCTTCAATATTGACTTCCACGTTGACTTCCACGATTGGACGGTCTCTACCCAGGCCTTTTCCTTCCACGGGGAGGATGGACGAGAACACCACTTGCGCCTCAAACTCCTTTATCCTTCTTCCCAGGGCCACGTAGTCTGCAGTGATCTGCTCAAAGTCATTCTTGGCAGTATCATTGGTGCCCACGTGCAGAAGCAGGAAAGGGTAGTGATCCGAGGTCTTAAGTCTCGGCAGTCTCTCCATATGTCTATTAACCGTGATCTTGAATCTTCCATGAGGTGTAATATGGGATAGTGGCGTTAAGAAATAAGAATCTCAGACACCAAGATAGACAAAATTAGGCATTACAGGAAGGATATTTAGCTCATGTAAATTACCATAACTCCATAGCACTAAAATAATTCAACCCATCTTTGGAAATGGCAGAATTGACTATACTGTGGTTATGTCTGGTTTACAGCAGCTAGGAATCTGGCCCCATTGATTTCAATGGAACTGCATCCATTTACAAAAGGGGGGAACTGACCCATTTAATCCAGCAGAGCTATAGATGGACCCATTGACTCCAATGGAGCTACACTGGTTAACACCAGCTGGACTTCTGGTCCTTTATAACTGTTCACTCTCTCTGAGATAACTACAACCCGTATGAGTTAAATGTTTTTAAAATGCCATGCACCATTGCACTTGCAGCCTAACGGTGTTTTGTTTTAGTGTCATCTGAGTAAAGGTAAAAATAGTGATTGCTAAGAAAGAAAGAAAGAAAGAAAGAAAGAAAGAAAGAAAGAAAGAAAGAAAGAAAGAAAGAAAGAAAGGTCGGGCAATCCATCCCAGCAGAAGTTGAAAATCAGATATAAAAAAACTCTGCAACACTGAATTCCTCCGATGTTCTGACCCAGTGAGACTGAATCACTAGCCATTAAAAGTTCCACTATTGTAAATAATCCCATGCGACAAAGAGCCATGGAAGGTGTTATAAATATAAAGGGAAGGGTAAACACCTCTAAAATCCCTCCTGGCCAGAGGAAAAATCCTCTCCCCTGTAAAGGGTTAAGAAGCTAGGATAACCTCGCTGGCACCTGACCAAAATGACCAATGAGGAGACAAGATACTTTCAAAAGCTGGGAGGAGGGAAAAAAACAAAGGGTCTGTGTCTGTCTGTGTGATGCTTTTGCCAGGGACAGAACAGGAATGGAATCTTAGAACTTAGTAAGTAATCCAGCTAGGTATGTTTTAGATTATGATTTCTTTAAATGGCTGAGAAAATTAAGTTGTGCTGAATAGAATGAATATTTCTGTCTGTGTGTCTTTTTGTAACTTAAGGTTTTGCCTAGAGGGATTCTAGTTACTCTGTAAGGTATTTACCATCCTGATTTTACAGAGGTGATTCTTTTTACTGTTTCTTCTATTAAAGTGTTTCTTTTCAAGAACTGCATGATTTTTTCATTGTTCTCAGATCCAAGGGTTTGGGTCTGTGGTCACCTATGCAAATTGGTGAGGATTTTTACCAAACCTTCCCCAGGAAGTGGGGTGCAAGAGTTGGGAGGATTTTGGGGGGAAAGATGTTTCCAGACAACGTTTTCTCAGGAACCCAGATAAAGTTTGGTGGTGGCAGTGGAAGTCCAAGGGCAAAGGGTAAAATAGTTTGTGCCTTGGGGAAGTTTTAATCTAAGCTGGTAAAAGTAAGTTTAGGAGGTTTTCATGCAGGTCCCCACATCTGTACCCTAGAGTTCAGAGTGGGGAAGAAACCTTGACAGAAGGGCAGATGGGTTAAGAACTTTTGACTCATCTTTCTTTCAGAATGACAGGCAAAGATTATGGATCTGAAACTGTGTAATAGACTGGATCCCGAGTGGGAGTAAATCAACCACAGGTCCGTGGAAGTCAATGGGACAGATCTCCAGGTGGTTTAAATCATTGTAGTTCCACTGAAAGAACCAGATCCTGAGTTGGCATAAATAGCCCTAGCTACTCTGGAATCAGTTGAACTGTGTCAGTTTACACAAGCTCAGGACCTGGCGCTGATTCAGACTGGAAATATATTGTACATTTTTAATGGTGAGGTCAATTAACCACTGCAAAAAATTATTGAGGTATGTGGTGGATCCAGTCAAGACTGGATGTTTTTACTAAAAGTTATGCTTTAGGAATTATTTTGAGGAAGTTTTATGGCCCATGTTATACCGGACGTCAGACTAGATTATCACTGTGGTTCTGTCTGGCCTTAGAATCTATGAATCTAGATAGACTCCAGACAAGGGGTGGCAATGGGAGAAAACCCTATAAATGATGTTACCCAACACTTTGCATTTACAAGACCCCATTTTTAATTCCTTATAACGTCCTAAAACTTTAACCATTTGGGCTGAAAGTTTTCGTGTTGGATGTCTGCCTCAATAGAAAATTTTCTTAAGGGTTCCCCCCAAAAAAGGTTCAGTCATTTCCAAGAAAGAGATTACGGGAAAATACATTGGTTCCCCTGTGTTAACAAAGAGGAAGAATTCTCTTTCCGGACACTCTAGCACCGGTAGGCATTGAAGCAGAAAAATTAAATATGGGGGGGGGGGGATCACCCTGGTTTCAGGGATGCACCTTTTGCTGCTTCCAGGAAACAACACCCAGACTTGGCCAAGTTATGAGCATTTGAAAAAATCTCAGTTTCCACATGCTCAATAGTTGCTTCTTAGAGTTCTGGGCTTAGAGCTCCTATCCATGACTGGACAGTGCATGCCCATCCCCACAGGGCGTGCTCCAGTACCAGGCAAAATAAGCAATGTTGGACATCCCTTGAAATTGCTGATATCAGACTAGATAATCAAAATGGACCCTTATTACCTTAAAATTGATGAATCTATGATAAACACCATAATCTTACAATCTGATCTGCTAGTAAAAAATGCCATGGAAGTCAAGAGCCATCTCCCAGAGTTGTTGTGTGATATGATCAGGTTGGGCATTGAAAAATAGATCAGTGTCTTATATAGGAAGCCATAAGTGCCGAGGAATGTTATTTTAAATTAGGCCAGAGGGAGCACTGGGGAAATGCATTCGACAGCCGAAAAATCACAACCCGACCCAAAACCTAAAATGCTGCACTGGACTTCCAGAGTAGGAAAAGGGGAAGCCTAAATTGACTTTTCTATAGAGCTGGTTGGAATTATTCAACTATTAAAATTTTGGTGAAAATTGTTAAATTCCAACTAACCAAGATGAACATTTTATGAAATGCTTTTTATGTTAATTGTTTTTTTTTTTTGCTTTGTCTCATTTCAAATTTTGAAGATGTAAAATCAGGACACTACTTTGATTAAAGATGATCATTTGATTTTTCAATGATCTTTAGATCTGGTCAAAAGGTTCTGGCTATCAAAAGTTTGAAGAAAGTTTATTTATTTATTTATTTCATTTAAGAAAAGTTTCTCTTCCTATTTTCCCAACAGGTTTAGAACAAGCCAAAGTTTTTCAAATGGAAAAATTCCAATTAAAAAAGTGAGGGTCATCGGGAGAAATTCAACAAAATGTTTATGAATTTCCCTTATTCCCCCCATTTTGATTGACTCTGCTTTTCGTTCTTTAATTTCTCTGGTTGTGTGAAGAGATGCTCTTCCCTATTGTTTTTCTAAAGGCTCCCTTCACCTCTTTGTTCCTGAGAGTGTATATTATGGGGTTCAACACTGGGGTGACAACTGTGTACATGAGGGAAATCAGTTGATCACCCTCCGGGGTGGAGATAGACTTGGGCCTCAGGTAGGTGAAAAGGGCTGTTCCATAGAACAAAGTCACCACCATGAGGTGGGAGGAGCAGGTGGAGAAGGCTTTACGCCTTCCCTCTACCGACGGCAGTTTGAGTATGGTGGAGATAATGCAGATGTAGGACAGGATTATCAGCAGGAAAGGGCTCATGATAAACAGCACGGACAGAGCCAAGACCACAATTTGGTTTTTGGATGTGTCTGTGCATGCCCTCTTTATCACTGGTGGGATGTCGCAGAAGAAGTGGTGGATGCGGTTGGAGCCACAGAAGGGAAGGCTGAAGATCCACGTGGTTTGAGCTACTTCCACCAAGATGCCAATGGTCCATGAAGCACCCACAAGCTGTGCGCACACCTGGCCACTCATGATGGTTCTGTAGTGCAGGGGGTTGCATATAGCTATGTAGCGATCATACGCCATGGCTGCTAGAAGGCAGCATTCCGTGAGGCCCATGATGGTGAAGATGTACATCTGGGCAGCGCAGCCTGCAATGGAGAGGGTCTTTTGCTCCACCAGGAGGTGAGCCAGCAGCTGAGGGACCACACTGCTTGTGTAGCAGATTTCCAAGAAGGACAAGTTGAGCAGGAAGAAATACATGGGGGTATGAAGTGAGGGGTTTAGCTTTATAAGGAGGATAGTGAGCAGGTTCCCCACCAGGGTGACCAGGTAGATGACCAGAAACACCAGAAACAGAAGGATTTGGAGTCTGGTAAGGTACGAAAACCCCACCAAGATGAACACCTCAGAAACGGTCTGGTTCTCATCAGGCTCTCTCTCAGAATATGTCATCTGCAAGGGTGACAAAGAGAGAGACACTGGAGCTGAATCTGAAGAATACCATATGTGTGCATGTGAATCATACAATTCATACTGGTTTCCTACATGTTGGGACGCGTCAGACAAAAACTTGCTGCAGTTCTGGATATAAAGATGTAACTGGGCCCAATCATCATTGAGTATAAACTGGTATAGCTGTATTGATATCAATCAAGCTGTGACTTTGTAGATCACCTGGAGATATGACTGTGACACTGCTTCCCATATTTTTCATAGTAATAATATGATATGATTGTGTCATAATCCTAATGTATTTTATGCAAAATAGGTTATATGAGGTATCATTGGAGAGGTTATGATCGACTGAATATGATTAGCTTATCTGTATGCAAGTATCATTGCTGTATCTAAAGTTAGCAAAAGTGTTTGTACCTGGGGAATGCCCACTAGACAGAATGCAATCATTCCGGCTGGCTAGCTGGGAACAAGTCAATGGACCATTAGGAAGAACAATAGGTCTTTAAAGATGCTAATCTCCCACCTTCCTGAGAAGCTTTCCAGGGAAGCTACAAACTGCCTGTGACCTATGGCTGCTTTGACAGTGCACGGTCATGTGTTCAAGTCACAAGGTACTGGTTTCCATGATAAAACACCAGTATTTTTCCACTGAGGGGTGTGGGAATCACACTGAAAGACAAAGGATTCCTGCCATATGTAAATCTTATTTAAGGCAGGGGAGTGAGATAATTAGGGTTCATTCTTCACTGAATCCCCGCCCAGGATGACTGCTGGAAACATATAAGGAACAAAGATAAAGGGGGGGATAAGGGTTGAGCCCAGGTTGAAAAGGTGTCTGACCTGTGAAAGAAATACCTGGAGTTTTAACTGCAAGCAAGAGCAGCTTGCTTTCAAGAACTTCTGAAATCTGCCTAAATGAACATTTAGGGTGAGAAATTACTATTTGTAACGAGTTTCTTTAGTATATTAAGCTTATATTGTGTTTTTGTTTTATTTGCTGGCTAATCATAGAATCATAGAAGACGGGGGTTGGAAGAGACCTCAGGAGGACCAACACCAACTAAATCATCACAGCCAGGACTTTGTCAAACCAGGCCTTAAAAACCTCTAAGGACGGAGATTCCACCAACTCTAGTCCTGGGCAATTCCCTAGCTGAAGCCTTCCCATGCAGTTGTGATTTCAGTGTCTGTTTCTTTCCACAGCTGGATGTGTCCCTGCCTTCATTTGTGCTGGAGGAGGGTGTCGGCCTGGCTCAGCAGGACAATGTAAGGAACCCCAGGCTTGTGGAACAGGTGGGCTGAGTGTTACCCCAGTACATCAGGTGGCACCTCAGGGGCGGGGGAGCAACCCATCACAATGACCACTTTGACACCAGTGGAAATACAACTGATTTACAACACATGGGGATCTGATAAATTTACTCTAAAGGAGCTACATCAGTTTATACCAGCAATGGAGGAATACCAGTTTCTAATATCAGGGGTTCTGTTCTTCCTCTTCGAACACATTTCTTTTCTGTCTACACGATAATTCAAAAAGGGATTTTCTTTCTTTCTTTCTTTCTTTCTTTCTTTCTTTCTTTCTTTCTTTCTTTCTACAGCCACGTTTATCAAATAAGATTTCTCAAATTAGGGCAAATTCTGATCTCATTCAGATCTTAATCATGAGAATTGTGATACGAATGCAAGTATTCCCACTGCAATTACAATTCACATACGTGAGGACTACTCACATGAGTAAACTGATGCTGCTGAGCCCAACATGATTGAAGCACTTTAAATAATGAGAAGTGCAATAAATGGTGGAAACAATGGGGAACTTTGAACTTTTGTGTACTATTAAAAGTTATTCTTCCTTAAATATTAGAGAACAACTTAAATCATTCCTGCCATTATCATCACAACATTTGTAATGCATTGGTTTCTCTCAATATTCAAAGTAAGAGCTAGGGCCAATCCCTTTGCTGGTGTAAATCTTAACAACTCCATGGGTATAAAAAGAGCTATACTGCTTTACAACAGTGGAGGATCTTTGTCTAATCACCTTGCTACAAAGAATTTTAGAAGGAAGATCCTACAATGTATGAAGAGATGATTTCCAGAGAAGTTTTACTTCTAGGTTATTTGTTGACAAGGAACTTCTTAATAAAAGGCATGACAGTGAAATGACAGAGTTGAAATAAAAATGAGCAATAACAATTATTGTATTTTGCATATCCTTACCACCTTCAATATTGACTTCCACGTTGACTTCCACGATTGGACGGTCTCTACCCAGGCCTTTTCCTTCCACGGGGAGGATGGACGAGAACACCACTTGCGCCTCAAACTCCTTTATCCTTCTTCCCAGGGCCACGTAGTCTGCAGTGATCTGCTCAAAGTCATTCTTGGCAGTATCATTGGTGCCCACGTGCAGAAGCAGGAAAGGGTAGTGATCCGAGGTCTTAAGTCTCGGCAGTCTCTCCATATGTCTATTAACCGTGATCTTGAATCTTCCATGAGGTGTAATATGGGATAGTGGCGTTAAGAAATAAGAATCTCAGACACCAAGATAGACAAAATTAGGCATTACAGGAAGGATATTTAGCTCATGTAAATTACCATAACTCCATAGCACTAAAATAATTCAACCCATCTTTGGAAATGGCAGTATTGACTATACTGTGGTTATGTCTGGTTTACAGCAGCTAGGAATCTGGCCCCATTGATTTCAATGGAACTGCATCCATTTACAAAAGGGGGGAACTGACCCATTTAATCCAGCAGAGCTATAGATGGACCCATTGACTCCAATGGAGCTACACTGGTTAACACCAGCTGGACTTCTGGTCCTTTATAACTGTTCACTCTCTCTGAGATAACTACAACCCGTATGAGTTAAATGTTTTTAAAATGCCATGCACCATTGCACTTGCAGCCTAACGGTGTTTTGTTTTAGTGTCATCTGAGTAAAGGTAAAAATAGTGATTGCTAAGAAAGAAAGAAAGAAAGAAAGAAAGAAAGAAAGAAAGAAAGAAAGAAAGAAAGAAAGGTCGGGCAATCCATCCCAGCAGAAGTTGAAAATCAGATATAAAAAAACTCTGCAACACTGAATTCCTCCGATGTTCTGACCCAGTGAGACTGAATCACTAGCCATTAAAAGTTCCACTATTGTAAATAATCCCATGCGACAAAGAGCCATGGAAGGTGTTATAAATATAAAGGGAAGGGTAAACACCTCTAAAATCCCTCCTGGCCAGAGGAAAAATCCTCTCCCCTGTAAAGGGTTAAGAAGCTAGGATAACCTCGCTGGCACCTGACCAAAATGACCAATGAGGAGACAAGATACTTTCAAAAGCTGGGAGGAGGGAAAAAAACAAAGGGTCTGTGTCTGTCTGTGTGATGCTTTTGCCAGGGACAGAACAGGAATGGAATCTTAGAACTTAGTAAGTAATCCAGCTAGGTATGTTTTAGATTATGATTTCTTTAAATGGCTGAGAAAATTAAGTTGTGCTGAATAGAATGAATATTTCTGTCTGTGTGTCTTTTTGTAACTTAAGGTTTTGCCTAGAGGGATTCTAGTTACTCTGTAAGGTATTTACCATCCTGATTTTACAGAGGTGATTCTTTTTACTGTTTCTTCTATTAAAGTGTTTCTTTTCAAGAACTGCATGATTTTTTCATTGTTCTCAGATCCAAGGGTTTGGGTCTGTGGTCACCTATGCAAATTGGTGAGGATTTTTACCAAACCTTCCCCAGGAAGTGGGGTGCAAGAGTTGGGAGGATTTTGGGGGGAAAGATGTTTCCAGACAACGTTTTCTCAGGAACCCAGATAAAGTTTGGTGGTGGCAGTGGAAGTCCAAGGGCAAAGGGTAAAATAGTTTGTGCCTTGGGGAAGTTTTAATCTAAGCTGGTAAAAGTAAGTTTAGGAGGTTTTCATGCAGGTCCCCACATCTGTACCCTAGAGTTCAGAGTGGGGAAGAAACCTTGACAGAAGGGCAGATGGGTTAAGAACTTTTGACTCATCTTTCTTTCAGAATGACAGGCAAAGATTATGGATCTGAAACTGTGTAATAGACTGGATCCCGAGTGGGAGTAAATCAACCACAGGTCCGTGGAAGTCAATGGGACAGATCTCCAGGTGGTTTAAATCATTGTAGTTCCACTGAAAGAACCAGATCCTGAGTTGGCATAAATAGCCCTAGCTACTCTGGAATCAGTTGAACTGTGTCAGTTTACACAAGCTCAGGACCTGGCGCTGATTCAGACTGGAAATATATTGTACATTTTTAATGGTGAGGTCAATTAACCACTGCAAAAAATTATTGAGGTATGTGGTGGATCCAGTCAAGACTGGATGTTTTTACTAAAAGTTATGCTTTAGGAATTATTTTGAGGAAGTTTTATGGCCCATGTTATACCGGACGTCAGACTAGATTATCACTGTGGTTCTGTCTGGCCTTAGAATCTATAAATCTAGATAGACTCCAGACAAGGGGTGGCAATGGGAGAAAACCCTATAAATGATGTTACCCAACACTTTGCATTTACAAGACCCCATTTTTAATTCCTTATAACGTCCTAAACTTTAACCATTTGGGCTGAAAGTTTTCGTGTTGGATGTCTGCCTCAATAGAAAATTTTCTTAAGGGTTCCCCCCAAAAAAGGTTCAGTCATTTCCAAGAAAGAGATTACGGGAAAATACATTGGTTCCCCTGTGTTAACAAAGAGGAAGAATTCTCTTTCCGGACACTCTAGCACCGGTAGGCATTGAAGCAGAAAAATTAAATATGGGGGGGGGGGATCACCCTGGTTTCAGGGATGCACCTTTTGCTGCTTCCAGGAAACAACACCCAGACTTGGCCAAGTTATGAGCATTTGAAAAAATCTCAGTTTCCACATGCTCAATAGTTGCTTCTTAGAGTTCTGGGCTTAGAGCTCCTATCCATGACTGGACAGTGCATGCCCATCCCCACAGGGCGTGCTCCAGTACCAGGCAAAATAAGCAATGTTGGACATCCCTTGAAATTGCTGATATCAGACTAGATAATCAAAATGGACCCTTATTACCTTAAAATTGATGAATCTATGATAAACACCATAATCTTACAATCTGATCTGCTAGTAAAAAATGCCATGGAAGTCAAGAGCCATCTCCCAGAGTTGTTGTGTGATATGATCAGGTTGGGCATTGAAAAATAGATCAGTGTCTTATATAGGAAGCCATAAGTGCCGAGGAATGTTATTTTAAATTAGGCCAGAGGGAGCACTGGGGAAATGCATTCGACAGCCGAAAAATCACAACCCGACCCAAAACCTAAAATGCTGCACTGGACTTCCAGAGTAGGAAAAGGGGAAGCCTAAATTGACTTTTCTATAGAGCTGGTTGGAATTATTCAACTATTAAAATTTTGGTGAAAATTGTTAAATTCCAACTAACCAAGATGAACATTTTATGAAATGCTTTTTATGTTAATTGTTTTTTTTTTTTTGCTTTGTCTCATTTCAAATTTTGAAGATGTAAAATCAGGACACTACTTTGATTAAAGATGATCATTTGATTTTTCAATGATCTTTAGATCTGGTCAAAAGGTTCTGGCTATCAAAAGTTTGAAGAAAGTTTATTTATTTATTTATTTCATTTAAGAAAAGTTTCTCTTCCTATTTTCCCAACAGGTTTAGAACAAGCCAAAGTTTTTCAAATGGAAAAATTCCAATTAAAAAAGTGAGGGTCATCGGGAGAAATTCAACAAAATGTTTATGAATTTCCCTTATTCCCCCCATTTTGATTGACTCTGCTTTTCGTTCTTTAATTTCTCTGGTTGTGTGAAGAGATGCTCTTCCCTATTGTTTTTCTAAAGGCTCCCTTCACCTCTTTGTTCCTGAGAGTGTATATTATGGGGTTCAACACTGGGGTGACAACTGTGTACATGAGGGAAATCAGTTGATCACCCTCCGGGGTGGAGATAGACTTGGGCCTCAGGTAGGTGAAAAGGGCTGTTCCATAGAACAAAGTCACCACCATGAGGTGGGAGGAGCAGGTGGAGAAGGCTTTACGCCTTCCCTCTACCGACGGCAGTTTGAGTATGGTGGAGATAATGCAGATGTAGGACAGGATTATCAGCAGGAAAGGGCTCATGATAAACAGCACGGACAGAGCCAAGACCACAATTTGGTTTTTGGATGTGTCTGTGCATGCCCTCTTTATCACTGGTGGGATGTCGCAGAAGAAGTGGTGGATGCGGTTGGAGCCACAGAAGGGAAGGCTGAAGATCCACGTGGTTTGAGCTACTTCCACCAAGATGCCAATGGTCCATGAAGCACCCACAAGCTGTGCGCACACCTGGCCACTCATGATGGTTCTGTAGTGCAGGGGGTTGCATATAGCTATGTAGCGATCATACGCCATGGCTGCTAGAAGGCAGCATTCCGTGAGGCCCATGATGGTGAAGATGTACATCTGGGCAGCGCAGCCTGCAATGGAGAGGGTCTTTTGCTCCACCAGGAGGTGAGCCAGCAGCTGAGGGACCACACTGCTTGTGTAGCAGATTTCCAAGAAGGACAAGTTGAGCAGGAAGAAATACATGGGGGTATGAAGTGAGGGGTTTAGCTTTATAAGGAGGATAGTGAGCAGGTTCCCCACCAGGGTGACCAGGTAGATGACCAGAAACACCAGAAACAGAAGGATTTGGAGTCTGGTAAGGTACGAAAACCCCACCAAGATGAACACCTCAGAAACGGTCTGGTTCTCATCAGGCTCTCTCTCAGAATATGTCATCTGCAAGGGTGACAAAGAGAGAGACACTGGAGCTGAATCTGAAGAATACCATATGTGTGCATGTGAATCATACAATTCATACTGGTTTCCTACATGTTGGGACGCGTCAGACAAAAACTTGCTGCAGTTCTGGATATAAAGATGTAACTGGGCCCAATCATCATTGAGTATAAACTGGTATAGCTGTATTGATATCAATCAAGCTGTGACTTTGTAGATCACCTGGAGATATGACTGTGACACTGCTTCCCATATTTTTCATAGTAATAATATGATATGATTGTGTCATAATCCTAATGTATTTTATGCAAAATAGGTTATATGAGGTATCATTGGAGAGGTTATGATCGACTGAATATGATTAGCTTATCTGTATGCAAGTATCATTGCTGTATCTAAAGTTAGCAAAAGTGTTTGTACCTGGGGAATGCCCACTAGACAGAATGCAATCATTCCGGCTGGCTAGCTGGGAACAAGTCAATGGACCATTAGGAAGAACAATAGGTCTTTAAAGATGCTAATCTCCCACCTTCCTGAGAAGCTTTCCAGGGAAGCTACAAACTGCCTGTGACCTATGGCTGCTTTGACAGTGCACGGTCATGTGTTCAAGTCACAAGGTACTGGTTTCCATGATAAAACACCAGTATTTTTCCACTGAGGGGTGTGGGAATCACACTGAAAGACAAAGGATTCCTGCCATATGTAAATCTTATTTAAGGCAGGGGAGTGAGATAATTAGGGTTCATTCTTCACTGAATCCCCGCCCAGGATGACTGCTGGAAACATATAAGGAACAAAGATAAAGGGGGGGATAAGGGTTGAGCCCAGGTTGAAAAGGTGTCTGACCTGTGAAAGAAATACCTGGAGTTTTAACTGCAAGCAAGAGCAGCTTGCTTTCAAGAACTTCTGAAATCTGCCTAAATGAACATTTAGGGTGAGAAATTACTATTTGTAACGAGTTTCTTTAGTATATTAAGCTTATATTGTGTTTTTGTTTTATTTGCTGGCTAATCATAGAATCATAGAAGACGGGGGTTGGAAGAGACCTCAGGAGGACCAACACCAACTAAATCATCACAGCCAGGACTTTGTCAAACCAGGCCTTAAAAACCTCTAAGGATGGAGATTCCACCAACTCTAGTCCTGGGCAATTCCCTAGCTGAAGCCTTCCCATGCAGTTGTGATTTCAGTGTCTGTTTCTTTCCACAGCTGGATGTGTCCCTGCCTTCATTTGTGCTGGAGGAGGGTGTCGGCCTGGCTCAGCAGGACAATGTAAGGAACCCCAGGCTTGTGGAACAGGTGGGCTGAGTGTTACCCCAGTACATCAGGTGGCACCTCAGGGGCGGGGGAGCAACCCATCACAATGACCACTTTGACACCAGTGGAAATACAACTGATTTACAACACATGGGGATCTGATAAATTTACTCTAAAGGAGCTACATCAGTTTATACCAGCAATGGAGGAATACCAGTTTCTAATATCAGGGGTTCTGTTCTTCCTCTTCGAACACATTTCTTTTCTGTCTACACGATAATTCAAAAAGGGATTTTCTTTCTTTCTTTCTTTCTTTCTTTCTTTCTTTCTTTCTTTCTTTCTTTCTTTCTTTCTACAGCCACGTTTATCAAATAAGATTTCTCAAATTAGGGCAAATTCTGATCTCATTCAGATCTTAATCATGAGAATTGTGATACGAATGCAAGTATTCCCACTGCAATTACAATTCACATACGTGAGGACTACTCACATGAGTAAACTGATGCTGCTGAGCCCAACATGATTGAAGCACTTTAAATAATGAGAAGTGCAATAAATGGTGGAAACAATGGGGAACTTTGAACTTTTGTGTACTATTAAAAGTTATTCTTCCTTAAATATTAGAGAACAACTTAAATCATTCCTGCCATTATCATCACAACATTTGTAATGCATTGGTTTCTCTCAATATTCAAAGTAAGAGCTAGGGCCAATCCCTTTGCTGGTGTAAATCTTAACAACTCCATGGGTATAAAAAGAGCTATACTGCTTTACAACAGTGGAGGATCTTTGTCTAATCACCTTGCTACAAAGAATTTTAGAAGGAAGATCCTACAATGTATGAAGAGATGATTTCCAGAGAAGTTTTACTTCTAGGTTATTTGTTGACAAGGAACTTCTTAATAAAAGGCATGACAGTGAAATGACAGAGTTGAAATAAAAATGAGCAATAACAATTATTGTATTTTGCATATCCTTACCACCTTCAATATTGACTTCCACGTTGACTTCCACGATTGGACGGTCTCTACCCAGGCCTTTTCCTTCCACGGGGAGGATGGACGAGAACACCACTTGCGCCTCAAACTCCTTTATCCTTCTTCCCAGGGCCACGTAGTCTGCAGTGATCTGCTCAAAGTCATTCTTGGCAGTATCATTGGTGCCCACGTGCAGAAGCAGGAAAGGGTAGTGATCCGAGGTCTTAAGTCTCGGCAGTCTCTCCATATGTCTATTAACCGTGATCTTGAATCTTCCATGAGGTGTAATATGGGATAGTGGCGTTAAGAAATAAGAATCTCAGACACCAAGATAGACAAAATTAGGCATTACAGGAAGGATATTTAGCTCATGTAAATTACCATAACTCCATAGCACTAAAATAATTCAACCCATCTTTGGAAATGGCAGAATTGACTATACTGTGGTTATGTCTGGTTTACAGCAGCTAGGAATCTGGCCCCATTGATTTCAATGGAACTGCATCCATTTACAAAAGGGGGGAACTGACCCATTTAATCCAGCAGAGCTATAGATGGACCCATTGACTCCAATGGAGCTACACTGGTTAACACCAGCTGGACTTCTGGTCCTTTATAACTGTTCACTCTCTCTGAGATAACTACAACCCGTATGAGTTAAATGTTTTTAAAATGCCATGCACCATTGCACTTGCAGCCTAACGGTGTTTTGTTTTAGTGTCATCTGAGTAAAGGTAAAAATAGTGATTGCTAAGAAAGAAAGAAAGAAAGAAAGAAAGAAAGAAAGAAAGAAAGAAAGAAAGAAAGAAAGAAAGAAAGAAAGAAAGAAAGGTCGGGCAATCCATCCCAGCAGAAGTTGAAAATCAGATATAAAAAAACTCTGCAACACTGAATTCCTCCGATGTTCTGACCCAGTGAGACTGAATCACTAGCCATTAAAAGTTCCACTATTGTAAATAATCCCATGCGACAAAGAGCCATGGAAGGTGTTATAAATATAAAGGGAAGGGTAAACACCTCTAAAATCCCTCCTGGCCAGAGGAAAAATCCTCTCCCCTGTAAAGGGTTAAGAAGCTAGGATAACCTCGCTGGCACCTGACCAAAATGACCAATGAGGAGACAAGATACTTTCAAAAGCTGGGAGGAGGGAAAAAAACAAAGGGTCTGTGTCTGTCTGTGTGATGCTTTTGCCAGGGACAGAACAGGAATGGAATCTTAGAACTTAGTAAGTAATCCAGCTAGGTATGTTTTAGATTATGATTTCTTTAAATGGCTGAGAAAATTAAGTTGTGCTGAATAGAATGAATATTTCTGTCTGTGTGTCTTTTTGTAACTTAAGGTTTTGCCTAGAGGGATTCTAGTTACTCTGTAAGGTATTTACCATCCTGATTTTACAGAGGTGATTCTTTTTACTGTTTCTTCTATTAAAGTGTTTCTTTTCAAGAACTGCATGATTTTTTCATTGTTCTCAGATCCAAGGGTTTGGGTCTGTGGTCACCTATGCAAATTGGTGAGGATTTTTACCAAACCTTCCCCAGGAAGTGGGGTGCAAGAGTTGGGAGGATTTTGGGGGGAAAGATGTTTCCAGACAACGTTTTCTCAGGAACCCAGATAAAGTTTGGTGGTGGCAGTGGAAGTCCAAGGGCAAAGGGTAAAATAGTTTGTGCCTTGGGGAAGTTTTAATCTAAGCTGGTAAAAGTAAGTTTAGGAGGTTTTCATGCAGGTCCCCACATCTGTACCCTAGAGTTCAGAGTGGGGAAGAAACCTTGACAGAAGGGCAGATGGGTTAAGAACTTTTGACTCATCTTTCTTTCAGAATGACAGGCAAAGATTATGGATCTGAAACTGTGTAATAGACTGGATCCCGAGTGGGAGTAAATCAACCACAGGTCCGTGGAAGTCAATGGGACAGATCTCCAGGTGGTTTAAATCATTGTAGTTCCACTGAAAGAACCAGATCCTGAGTTGGCATAAATAGCCCTAGCTACTCTGGAATCAGTTGAACTGTGTCAGTTTACACAAGCTCAGGACCTGGCGCTGATTCAGACTGGAAATATATTGTACATTTTTAATGGTGAGGTCAATTAACCACTGCAAAAAATTATTGAGGTATGTGGTGGATCCAGTCAAGACTGGATGTTTTTACTAAAAGTTATGCTTTAGGAATTATTTTGAGGAAGTTTTATGGCCCATGTTATACCGGACGTCAGACTAGATTATCACTGTGGTTCTGTCTGGCCTTAGAATCTATGAATCTAGATAGACTCCAGACAAGGGGTGGCAATGGGAGAAAACCCTATAAATGATGTTACCCAACACTTTGCATTTACAAGACCCCATTTTTAATTCCTTATAACGTCCTAAACTTTAACCATTTGGGCTGAAAGTTTTCGTGTTGGATGTCTGCCTCAATAGAAAATTTTCTTAAGGGTTCCCCCCAAAAAAGGTTCAGTCATTTCCAAGAAAGAGATTACGGGAAAATACATTGGTTCCCCTGTGTTAACAAAGAGGAAGAATTCTCTTTCCGGACACTCTAGCACCGGTAGGCATTGAAGCAGAAAAATTAAATATGGGGGGGGGGGATCACCCTGGTTTCAGGGATGCACCTTTTGCTGCTTCCAGGAAACAACACCCAGACTTGGCCAAGTTATGAGCATTTGAAAAAATCTCAGTTTCCACATGCTCAATAGTTGCTTCTTAGAGTTCTGGGCTTAGAGCTCCTATCCATGACTGGACAGTGCATGCCCATCCCCACAGGGCGTGCTCCAGTACCAGGCAAAATAAGCAATGTTGGACATCCCTTGAAATTGCTGATATCAGACTAGATAATCAAAATGGACCCTTATTACCTTAAAATTGATGAATCTATGATAAACACCATAATCTTACAATCTGATCTGCTAGTAAAAAATGCCATGGAAGTCAAGAGCCATCTCCCAGAGTTGTTGTGTGATATGATCAGGTTGGGCATTGAAAAATAGATCAGTGTCTTATATAGGAAGCCATAAGTGCCGAGGAATGTTATTTTAAATTAGGCCAGAGGGAGCACTGGGGAAATGCATTCGACAGCCGAAAAATCACAACCCGACCCAAAACCTAAAATGCTGCACTGGACTTCCAGAGTAGGAAAAGGGGAAGCCTAAATTGACTTTTCTATAGAGCTGGTTGGAATTATTCAACTATTAAAATTTTGGTGAAAATTGTTAAATTCCAACTAACCAAGATGAACATTTTATGAAATGCTTTTTATGTTAATTGTTTTTTTTTTTTTGCTTTGTCTCATTTCAAATTTTGAAGATGTAAAATCAGGACACTACTTTGATTAAAGATGATCATTTGATTTTTCAATGATCTTTAGATCTGGTCAAAAGGTTCTGGCTATCAAAAGTTTGAAGAAAGTTTATTTATTTATTTATTTCATTTAAGAAAAGTTTCTCTTCCTATTTTCCCAACAGGTTTAGAACAAGCCAAAGTTTTTCAAATGGAAAAATTCCAATTAAAAAAGTGAGGGTCATCGGGAGAAATTCAACAAAATGTTTATGAATTTCCCTTATTCCCCCCATTTTGATTGACTCTGCTTTTCGTTCTTTAATTTCTCTGGTTGTGTGAAGAGATGCTCTTCCCTATTGTTTTTCTAAAGGCTCCCTTCACCTCTTTGTTCCTGAGAGTGTATATTATGGGGTTCAACACTGGGGTGACAACTGTGTACATGAGGGAAATCAGTTGATCACCCTCCGGGGTGGAGATAGACTTGGGCCTCAGGTAGGTGAAAAGGGCTGTTCCATAGAACAAAGTCACCACCATGAGGTGGGAGGAGCAGGTGGAGAAGGCTTTACGCCTTCCCTCTACCGACGGCAGTTTGAGTATGGTGGAGATAATGCAGATGTAGGACAGGATTATCAGCAGGAAAGGGCTCATGATAAACAGCACGGACAGAGCCAAGACCACAATTTGGTTTTTGGATGTGTCTGTGCATGCCCTCTTTATCACTGGTGGGATGTCGCAGAAGAAGTGGTGGATGCGGTTGGAGCCACAGAAGGGAAGGCTGAAGATCCACGTGGTTTGAGCTACTTCCACCAAGATGCCAATGGTCCATGAAGCACCCACAAGCTGTGCGCACACCTGGCCACTCATGATGGTTCTGTAGTGCAGGGGGTTGCATATAGCTATGTAGCGATCATACGCCATGGCTGCTAGAAGGCAGCATTCCGTGAGGCCCATGATGGTGAAGATGTACATCTGGGCAGCGCAGCCTGCAATGGAGAGGGTCTTTTGCTCCACCAGGAGGTGAGCCAGCAGCTGAGGGACCACACTGCTTGTGTAGCAGATTTCCAAGAAGGACAAGTTGAGCAGGAAGAAATACATGGGGGTATGAAGTGAGGGGTTTAGCTTTATAAGGAGGATAGTGAGCAGGTTCCCCACCAGGGTGACCAGGTAGATGACCAGAAACACCAGAAACAGAAGGATTTGGAGTCTGGTAAGGTACGAAAACCCCACCAAGATGAACACCTCAGAAACGGTCTGGTTCTCATCAGGCTCTCTCTCAGAATATGTCATCTGCAAGGGTGACAAAGAGAGAGACACTGGAGCTGAATCTGAAGAATACCATATGTGTGCATGTGAATCATACAATTCATACTGGTTTCCTACATGTTGGGACGCGTCAGACAAAAACTTGCTGCAGTTCTGGATATAAAGATGTAACTGGGCCCAATCATCATTGAGTATAAACTGGTATAGCTGTATTGATATCAATCAAGCTGTGACTTTGTAGATCACCTGGAGATATGACTGTGACACTGCTTCCCATATTTTTCATAGTAATAATATGATATGATTGTGTCATAATCCTAATGTATTTTATGCAAAATAGGTTATATGAGGTATCATTGGAGAGGTTATGATCGACTGAATATGATTAGCTTATCTGTATGCAAGTATCATTGCTGTATCTAAAGTTAGCAAAAGTGTTTGTACCTGGGGAATGCCCACTAGACAGAATGCAATCATTCCGGCTGGCTAGCTGGGAACAAGTCAATGGACCATTAGGAAGAACAATAGGTCTTTAAAGATGCTAATCTCCCACCTTCCTGAGAAGCTTTCCAGGGAAGCTACAAACTGCCTGTGACCTATGGCTGCTTTGACAGTGCACGGTCATGTGTTCAAGTCACAAGGTACTGGTTTCCATGATAAAACACCAGTATTTTTCCACTGAGGGGTGTGGGAATCACACTGAAAGACAAAGGATTCCTGCCATATGTAAATCTTATTTAAGGCAGGGGAGTGAGATAATTAGGGTTCATTCTTCACTGAATCCCCGCCCAGGATGACTGCTGGAAACATATAAGGAACAAAGATAAAGGGGGGGATAAGGGTTGAGCCCAGGTTGAAAAGGTGTCTGACCTGTGAAAGAAATACCTGGAGTTTTAACTGCAAGCAAGAGCAGCTTGCTTTCAAGAACTTCTGAAATCTGCCTAAATGAACATTTAGGGTGAGAAATTACTATTTGTAACGAGTTTCTTTAGTATATTAAGCTTATATTGTGTTTTTGTTTTATTTGCTGGCTAATCATAGAATCATAGAAGACGGGGGTTGGAAGAGACCTCAGGAGGACCAACACCAACTAAATCATCACAGCCAGGACTTTGTCAAACCAGGCCTTAAAAACCTCTAAGGATGGAGATTCCACCAACTCTAGTCCTGGGCAATTCCCTAGCTGAAGCCTTCCCATGCAGTTGTGATTTCAGTGTCTGTTTCTTTCCACAGCTGGATGTGTCCCTGCCTTCATTTGTGCTGGAGGAGGGTGTCGGCCTGGCTCAGCAGGACAATGTAAGGAACCCCAGGCTTGTGGAACAGGTGGGCTGAGTGTTACCCCAGTACATCAGGTGGCACCTCAGGGGCGGGGGAGCAACCCATCACAATGACCACTTTGACACCAGTGGAAATACAACTGATTTACAACACATGGGGATCTGATAAATTTACTCTAAAGGAGCTACATCAGTTTATACCAGCAATGGAGGAATACCAGTTTCTAATATCAGGGGTTCTGTTCTTCCTCTTCGAACACATTTCTTTTCTGTCTACACGATAATTCAAAAAGGGATTTTCTTTCTTTCTTTCTTTCTTTCTTTCTTTCTTTCTTTCTTTCTTTCTTTCTACAGCCACGTTTATCAAATAAGATTTCTCAAATTAGGGCAAATTCTGATCTCATTCAGATCTTAATCATGAGAATTGTGATACGAATGCAAGTATTCCCACTGCAATTACAATTCACATACGTGAGGACTACTCACATGAGTAAACTGATGCTGCTGAGCCCAACATGATTGAAGCACTTTAAATAATGAGAAGTGCAATAAATGGTGGAAACAATGGGGAACTTTGAACTTTTGTGTACTATTAAAAGTTATTCTTCCTTAAATATTAGAGAACAACTTAAATCATTCCTGCCATTATCATCACAACATTTGTAATGCATTGGTTTCTCTCAATATTCAAAGTAAGAGCTAGGGCCAATCCCTTTGCTGGTGTAAATCTTAACAACTCCATGGGTATAAAAAGAGCTATACTGCTTTACAACAGTGGAGGATCTTTGTCTAATCACCTTGCTACAAAGAATTTTAGAAGGAAGATCCTACAATGTATGAAGAGATGATTTCCAGAGAAGTTTTACTTCTAGGTTATTTGTTGACAAGGAACTTCTTAATAAAAGGCATGACAGTGAAATGACAGAGTTGAAATAAAAATGAGCAATAACAATTATTGTATTTTGCATATCCTTACCACCTTCAATATTGACTTCCACGTTGACTTCCACGATTGGACGGTCTCTACCCAGGCCTTTTCCTTCCACGGGGAGGATGGACGAGAACACCACTTGCGCCTCAAACTCCTTTATCCTTCTTCCCAGGGCCACGTAGTCTGCAGTGATCTGCTCAAAGTCATTCTTGGCAGTATCATTGGTGCCCACGTGCAGAAGCAGGAAAGGGTAGTGATCCGAGGTCTTAAGTCTCGGCAGTCTCTCCATATGTCTATTAACCGTGATCTTGAATCTTCCATGAGGTGTAATATGGGATAGTGGCGTTAAGAAATAAGAATCTCAGACACCAAGATAGACAAAATTAGGCATTACAGGAAGGATATTTAGCTCATGTAAATTACCATAACTCCATAGCACTAAAATAATTCAACCCATCTTTGGAAATGGCAGAATTGACTATACTGTGGTTATGTCTGGTTTACAGCAGCTAGGAATCTGGCCCCATTGATTTCAATGGAACTGCATCCATTTACAAAAGGGGGGAACTGACCCATTTAATCCAGCAGAGCTATAGATGGACCCATTGACTCCAATGGAGCTACACTGGTTAACACCAGCTGGACTTCTGGTCCTTTATAACTGTTCACTCTCTCTGAGATAACTACAACCCGTATGAGTTAAATGTTTTTAAAATGCCATGCACCATTGCACTTGCAGCCTAACGGTGTTTTGTTTTAGTGTCATCTGAGTAAAGGTAAAAATAGTGATTGCTAAGAAAGAAAGAAAGAAAGAAAGAAAGAAAGAAAGAAAGAAAGAAAGAAAGAAAGAAAGAAAGAAAGAAAGGTCGGGCAATCCATCCCAGCAGAAGTTGAAAATCAGATATAAAAAAACTCTGCAACACTGAATTCCTCCGATGTTCTGACCCAGTGAGACTGAATCACTAGCCATTAAAAGTTCCACTATTGTAAATAATCCCATGCGACAAAGAGCCATGGAAGGTGTTATAAATATAAAGGGAAGGGTAAACACCTCTAAAATCCCTCCTGGCCAGAGGAAAAATCCTCTCCCCTGTAAAGGGTTAAGAAGCTAGGATAACCTCGCTGGCACCTGACCAAAATGACCAATGAGGAGACAAGATACTTTCAAAAGCTGGGAGGAGGGAAAAAAACAAAGGGTCTGTGTCTGTCTGTGTGATGCTTTTGCCAGGGACAGAACAGGAATGGAATCTTAGAACTTAGTAAGTAATCCAGCTAGGTATGTTTTAGATTATGATTTCTTTAAATGGCTGAGAAAATTAAGTTGTGCTGAATAGAATGAATATTTCTGTCTGTGTGTCTTTTTGTAACTTAAGGTTTTGCCTAGAGGGATTCTAGTTACTCTGTAAGGTATTTACCATCCTGATTTTACAGAGGTGATTCTTTTTACTGTTTCTTCTATTAAAGTGTTTCTTTTCAAGAACTGCATGATTTTTTCATTGTTCTCAGATCCAAGGGTTTGGGTCTGTGGTCACCTATGCAAATTGGTGAGGATTTTTACCAAACCTTCCCCAGGAAGTGGGGTGCAAGAGTTGGGAGGATTTTGGGGGGAAAGATGTTTCCAGACAACGTTTTCTCAGGAACCCAGATAAAGTTTGGTGGTGGCAGTGGAAGTCCAAGGGCAAAGGGTAAAATAGTTTGTGCCTTGGGGAAGTTTTAATCTAAGCTGGTAAAAGTAAGTTTAGGAGGTTTTCATGCAGGTCCCCACATCTGTACCCTAGAGTTCAGAGTGGGGAAGAAACCTTGACAGAAGGGCAGATGGGTTAAGAACTTTTGACTCATCTTTCTTTCAGAATGACAGGCAAAGATTATGGATCTGAAACTGTGTAATAGACTGGATCCCGAGTGGGAGTAAATCAACCACAGGTCCGTGGAAGTCAATGGGACAGATCTCCAGGTGGTTTAAATCATTGTAGTTCCACTGAAAGAACCAGATCCTGAGTTGGCATAAATAGCCCTAGCTACTCTGGAATCAGTTGAACTGTGTCAGTTTACACAAGCTCAGGACCTGGCGCTGATTCAGACTGGAAATATATTGTACATTTTTAATGGTGAGGTCAATTAACCACTGCAAAAAATTATTGAGGTATGTGGTGGATCCAGTCAAGACTGGATGTTTTTACTAAAAGTTATGCTTTAGGAATTATTTTGAGGAAGTTTTATGGCCCATGTTATACCGGACGTCAGACTAGATTATCACTGTGGTTCTGTCTGGCCTTAGAATCTATGAATCTAGATAGACTCCAGACAAGGGGTGGCAATGGGAGAAAACCCTATAAATGATGTTACCCAACACTTTGCATTTACAAGACCCCATTTTTAATTCCTTATAACGTCCTAAACTTTAACCATTTGGGCTGAAAGTTTTCGTGTTGGATGTCTGCCTCAATAGAAAATTTTCTTAAGGGTTCCCCCCAAAAAAGGTTCAGTCATTTCCAAGAAAGAGATTACGGGAAAATACATTGGTTCCCCTGTGTTAACAAAGAGGAAGAATTCTCTTTCCGGACACTCTAGCACCGGTAGGCATTGAAGCAGAAAAATTAAATATGGGGGGGGGGGATCACCCTGGTTTCAGGGATGCACCTTTTGCTGCTTCCAGGAAACAACACCCAGACTTGGCCAAGTTATGAGCATTTGAAAAAATCTCAGTTTCCACATGCTCAATAGTTGCTTCTTAGAGTTCTGGGCTTAGAGCTCCTATCCATGACTGGACAGTGCATGCCCATCCCCACAGGGCGTGCTCCAGTACCAGGCAAAATAAGCAATGTTGGACATCCCTTGAAATTGCTGATATCAGACTAGATAATCAAAATGGACCCTTATTACCTTAAAATTGATGAATCTATGATAAACACCATAATCTTACAATCTGATCTGCTAGTAAAAAATGCCATGGAAGTCAAGAGCCATCTCCCAGAGTTGTTGTGTGATATGATCAGGTTGGGCATTGAAAAATAGATCAGTGTCTTATATAGGAAGCCATAAGTGCCGAGGAATGTTATTTTAAATTAGGCCAGAGGGAGCACTGGGGAAATGCATTCGACAGCCGAAAAATCACAACCCGACCCAAAACCTAAAATGCTGCACTGGACTTCCAGAGTAGGAAAAGGGGAAGCCTAAATTGACTTTTCTATAGAGCTGGTTGGAATTATTCAACTATTAAAATTTTGGTGAAAATTGTTAAATTCCAACTAACCAAGATGAACATTTTATGAAATGCTTTTTATGTTAATTGTTTTTTTTTTTTTGCTTTGTCTCATTTCAAATTTTGAAGATGTAAAATCAGGACACTACTTTGATTAAAGATGATCATTTGATTTTTCAATGATCTTTAGATCTGGTCAAAAGGTTCTGGCTATCAAAAGTTTGAAGAAAGTTTATTTATTTATTTATTTCATTTAAGAAAAGTTTCTCTTCCTATTTTCCCAACAGGTTTAGAACAAGCCAAAGTTTTTCAAATGGAAAAATTCCAATTAAAAAAGTGAGGGTCATCGGGAGAAATTCAACAAAATGTTTATGAATTTCCCTTATTCCCCCCATTTTGATTGACTCTGCTTTTCGTTCTTTAATTTCTCTGGTTGTGTGAAGAGATGCTCTTCCCTATTGTTTTTCTAAAGGCTCCCTTCACCTCTTTGTTCCTGAGAGTGTATATTATGGGGTTCAACACTGGGGTGACAACTGTGTACATGAGGGAAATCAGTTGATCACCCTCCGGGGTGGAGATAGACTTGGGCCTCAGGTAGGTGAAAAGGGCTGTTCCATAGAACAAAGTCACCACCATGAGGTGGGAGGAGCAGGTGGAGAAGGCTTTACGCCTTCCCTCTACCGACGGCAGTTTGAGTATGGTGGAGATAATGCAGATGTAGGACAGGATTATCAGCAGGAAAGGGCTCATGATAAACAGCACGGACAGAGCCAAGACCACAATTTGGTTTTTGGATGTGTCTGTGCATGCCCTCTTTATCACTGGTGGGATGTCGCAGAAGAAGTGGTGGATGCGGTTGGAGCCACAGAAGGGAAGGCTGAAGATCCACGTGGTTTGAGCTACTTCCACCAAGATGCCAATGGTCCATGAAGCACCCACAAGCTGTGCGCACACCTGGCCACTCATGATGGTTCTGTAGTGCAGGGGGTTGCATATAGCTATGTAGCGATCATACGCCATGGCTGCTAGAAGGCAGCATTCCGTGAGGCCCATGATGGTGAAGATGTACATCTGGGCAGCGCAGCCTGCAATGGAGAGGGTCTTTTGCTCCACCAGGAGGTGAGCCAGCAGCTGAGGGACCACACTGCTTGTGTAGCAGATTTCCAAGAAGGACAAGTTGAGCAGGAAGAAATACATGGGGGTATGAAGTGAGGGGTTTAGCTTTATAAGGAGGATAGTGAGCAGGTTCCCCACCAGGGTGACCAGGTAGATGACCAGAAACACCAGAAACAGAAGGATTTGGAGTCTGGTAAGGTACGAAAACCCCACCAAGATGAACACCTCAGAAACGGTCTGGTTCTCATCAGGCTCTCTCTCAGAATATGTCATCTGCAAGGGTGACAAAGAGAGAGACACTGGAGCTGAATCTGAAGAATACCATATGTGTGCATGTGAATCATACAATTCATACTGGTTTCCTACATGTTGGGACGCGTCAGACAAAAACTTGCTGCAGTTCTGGATATAAAGATGTAACTGGGCCCAATCATCATTGAGTATAAACTGGTATAGCTGTATTGATATCAATCAAGCTGTGACTTTGTAGATCACCTGGAGATATGACTGTGACACTGCTTCCCATATTTTTCATAGTAATAATATGATATGATTGTGTCATAATCCTAATGTATTTTATGCAAAATAGGTTATATGAGGTATCATTGGAGAGGTTATGATCGACTGAATATGATTAGCTTATCTGTATGCAAGTATCATTGCTGTATCTAAAGTTAGCAAAAGTGTTTGTACCTGGGGAATGCCCACTAGACAGAATGCAATCATTCCGGCTGGCTAGCTGGGAACAAGTCAATGGACCATTAGGAAGAACAATAGGTCTTTAAAGATGCTAATCTCCCACCTTCCTGAGAAGCTTTCCAGGGAAGCTACAAACTGCCTGTGACCTATGGCTGCTTTGACAGTGCACGGTCATGTGTTCAAGTCACAAGGTACTGGTTTCCATGATAAAACACCAGTATTTTTCCACTGAGGGGTGTGGGAATCACACTGAAAGACAAAGGATTCCTGCCATATGTAAATCTTATTTAAGGCAGGGGAGTGAGATAATTAGGGTTCATTCTTCACTGAATCCCCGCCCAGGATGACTGCTGGAAACATATAAGGAACAAAGATAAAGGGGGGGATAAGGGTTGAGCCCAGGTTGAAAAGGTGTCTGACCTGTGAAAGAAATACCTGGAGTTTTAACTGCAAGCAAGAGCAGCTTGCTTTCAAGAACTTCTGAAATCTGCCTAAATGAACATTTAGGGTGAGAAATTACTATTTGTAACGAGTTTCTTTAGTATATTAAGCTTATATTGTGTTTTTGTTTTATTTGCTGGCTAATCATAGAATCATAGAAGACGGGGGTTGGAAGAGACCTCAGGAGGACCAACACCAACTAAATCATCACAGCCAGGACTTTGTCAAACCAGGCCTTAAAAACCTCTAAGGACGGAGATTCCACCAACTCTAGTCCTGGGCAATTCCCTAGCTGAAGCCTTCCCATGCAGTTGTGATTTCAGTGTCTGTTTCTTTCCACAGCTGGATGTGTCCCTGCCTTCATTTGTGCTGGAGGAGGGTGTCGGCCTGGCTCAGCAGGACAATGTAAGGAACCCCAGGCTTGTGGAACAGGTGGGCTGAGTGTTACCCCAGTACATCAGGTGGCACCTCAGGGGCGGGGGAGCAACCCATCACAATGACCACTTTGACACCAGTGGAAATACAACTGATTTACAACACATGGGGATCTGATAAATTTACTCTAAAGGAGCTACATCAGTTTATACCAGCAATGGAGGAATACCAGTTTCTAATATCAGGGGTTCTGTTCTTCCTCTTCGAACACATTTCTTTTCTGTCTACACGATAATTCAAAAAGGGATTTTCTTTCTTTCTTTCTTTCTTTCTTTCTTTCTTTCTTTCTTTCTTTCTTTCTTTCTACAGCCACGTTTATCAAATAAGATTTCTCAAATTAGGGCAAATTCTGATCTCATTCAGATCTTAATCATGAGAATTGTGATACGAATGCAAGTATTCCCACTGCAATTACAATTCACATACGTGAGGACTACTCACATGAGTAAACTGATGCTGCTGAGCCCAACATGATTGAAGCACTTTAAATAATGAGAAGTGCAATAAATGGTGGAAACAATGGGGAACTTTGAACTTTTGTGTACTATTAAAAGTTATTCTTCCTTAAATATTAGAGAACAACTTAAATCATTCCTGCCATTATCATCACAACATTTGTAATGCATTGGTTTCTCTCAATATTCAAAGTAAGAGCTAGGGCCAATCCCTTTGCTGGTGTAAATCTTAACAACTCCATGGGTATAAAAAGAGCTATACTGCTTTACAACAGTGGAGGATCTTTGTCTAATCACCTTGCTACAAAGAATTTTAGAAGGAAGATCCTACAATGTATGAAGAGATGATTTCCAGAGAAGTTTTACTTCTAGGTTATTTGTTGACAAGGAACTTCTTAATAAAAGGCATGACAGTGAAATGACAGAGTTGAAATAAAAATGAGCAATAACAATTATTGTATTTTGCATATCCTTACCACCTTCAATATTGACTTCCACGTTGACTTCCACGATTGGACGGTCTCTACCCAGGCCTTTTCCTTCCACGGGGAGGATGGACGAGAACACCACTTGCGCCTCAAACTCCTTTATCCTTCTTCCCAGGGCCACGTAGTCTGCAGTGATCTGCTCAAAGTCATTCTTGGCAGTATCATTGGTGCCCACGTGCAGAAGCAGGAAAGGGTAGTGATCCGAGGTCTTAAGTCTCGGCAGTCTCTCCATATGTCTATTAACCGTGATCTTGAATCTTCCATGAGGTGTAATATGGGATAGTGGCGTTAAGAAATAAGAATCTCAGACACCAAGATAGACAAAATTAGGCATTACAGGAAGGATATTTAGCTCATGTAAATTACCATAACTCCATAGCACTAAAATAATTCAACCCATCTTTGGAAATGGCAGAATTGACTATACTGTGGTTATGTCTGGTTTACAGCAGCTAGGAATCTGGCCCCATTGATTTCAATGGAACTGCATCCATTTACAAAAGGGGGGAACTGACCCATTTAATCCAGCAGAGCTATAGATGGACCCATTGACTCCAATGGAGCTACACTGGTTAACACCAGCTGGACTTCTGGTCCTTTATAACTGTTCACTCTCTCTGAGATAACTACAACCCGTATGAGTTAAATGTTTTTAAAATGCCATGCACCATTGCACTTGCAGCCTAACGGTGTTTTGTTTTAGTGTCATCTGAGTAAAGGTAAAAATAGTGATTGCTAAGAAAGAAAGAAAGAAAGAAAGAAAGAAAGAAAGAAAGAAAGAAAGAAAGAAAGAAAGAAAGAAAGGTCGGGCAATCCATCCCAGCAGAAGTTGAAAATCAGATATAAAAAAACTCTGCAACACTGAATTCCTCCGATGTTCTGACCCAGTGAGACTGAATCACTAGCCATTAAAAGTTCCACTATTGTAAATAATCCCATGCGACAAAGAGCCATGGAAGGTGTTATAAATATAAAGGGAAGGGTAAACACCTCTAAAATCCCTCCTGGCCAGAGGAAAAATCCTCTCCCCTGTAAAGGGTTAAGAAGCTAGGATAACCTCGCTGGCACCTGACCAAAATGACCAATGAGGAGACAAGATACTTTCAAAAGCTGGGAGGAGGGAAAAAAACAAAGGGTCTGTGTCTGTCTGTGTGATGCTTTTGCCAGGGACAGAACAGGAATGGAATCTTAGAACTTAGTAAGTAATCCAGCTAGGTATGTTTTAGATTATGATTTCTTTAAATGGCTGAGAAAATTAAGTTGTGCTGAATAGAATGAATATTTCTGTCTGTGTGTCTTTTTGTAACTTAAGGTTTTGCCTAGAGGGATTCTAGTTACTCTGTAAGGTATTTACCATCCTGATTTTACAGAGGTGATTCTTTTTACTGTTTCTTCTATTAAAGTGTTTCTTTTCAAGAACTGCATGATTTTTTCATTGTTCTCAGATCCAAGGGTTTGGGTCTGTGGTCACCTATGCAAATTGGTGAGGATTTTTACCAAACCTTCCCCAGGAAGTGGGGTGCAAGAGTTGGGAGGATTTTGGGGGGAAAGATGTTTCCAGACAACGTTTTCTCAGGAACCCAGATAAAGTTTGGTGGTGGCAGTGGAAGTCCAAGGGCAAAGGGTAAAATAGTTTGTGCCTTGGGGAAGTTTTAATCTAAGCTGGTAAAAGTAAGTTTAGGAGGTTTTCATGCAGGTCCCCACATCTGTACCCTAGAGTTCAGAGTGGGGAAGAAACCTTGACAGAAGGGCAGATGGGTTAAGAACTTTTGACTCATCTTTCTTTCAGAATGACAGGCAAAGATTATGGATCTGAAACTGTGTAATAGACTGGATCCCGAGTGGGAGTAAATCAACCACAGGTCCGTGGAAGTCAATGGGACAGATCTCCAGGTGGTTTAAATCATTGTAGTTCCACTGAAAGAACCAGATCCTGAGTTGGCATAAATAGCCCTAGCTACTCTGGAATCAGTTGAACTGTGTCAGTTTACACAAGCTCAGGACCTGGCGCTGATTCAGACTGGAAATATATTGTACATTTTTAATGGTGAGGTCAATTAACCACTGCAAAAAATTATTGAGGTATGTGGTGGATCCAGTCAAGACTGGATGTTTTTACTAAAAGTTATGCTTTAGGAATTATTTTGAGGAAGTTTTATGGCCCATGTTATACCGGACGTCAGACTAGATTATCACTGTGGTTCTGTCTGGCCTTAGAATCTATGAATCTAGATAGACTCCAGACAAGGGGTGGCAATGGGAGAAAACCCTATAAATGATGTTACCCAACACTTTGCATTTACAAGACCCCATTTTTAATTCCTTATAACGTCCTAAAACTTTAACCATTTGGGCTGAAAGTTTTCGTGTTGGATGTCTGCCTCAATAGAAAATTTTCTTAAGGGTTCCCCCCAAAAAAGGTTCAGTCATTTCCAAGAAAGAGATTACGGGAAAATACATTGGTTCCCCTGTGTTAACAAAGAGGAAGAATTCTCTTTCCGGACACTCTAGCACCGGTAGGCATTGAAGCAGAAAAATTAAATATGGGGGGGGGGGATCACCCTGGTTTCAGGGATGCACCTTTTGCTGCTTCCAGGAAACAACACCCAGACTTGGCCAAGTTATGAGCATTTGAAAAAATCTCAGTTTCCACATGCTCAATAGTTGCTTCTTAGAGTTCTGGGCTTAGAGCTCCTATCCATGACTGGACAGTGCATGCCCATCCCCACAGGGCGTGCTCCAGTACCAGGCAAAATAAGCAATGTTGGACATCCCTTGAAATTGCTGATATCAGACTAGATAATCAAAATGGACCCTTATTACCTTAAAATTGATGAATCTATGATAAACACCATAATCTTACAATCTGATCTGCTAGTAAAAAATGCCATGGAAGTCAAGAGCCATCTCCCAGAGTTGTTGTGTGATATGATCAGGTTGGGCATTGAAAAATAGATCAGTGTCTTATATAGGAAGCCATAAGTGCCGAGGAATGTTATTTTAAATTAGGCCAGAGGGAGCACTGGGGAAATGCATTCGACAGCCGAAAAATCACAACCCGACCCAAAACCTAAAATGCTGCACTGGACTTCCAGAGTAGGAAAAGGGGAAGCCTAAATTGACTTTTCTATAGAGCTGGTTGGAATTATTCAACTATTAAAATTTTGGTGAAAATTGTTAAATTCCAACTAACCAAGATGAACATTTTATGAAATGCTTTTTATGTTAATTGTTTTTTTTTTTTTGCTTTGTCTCATTTCAAATTTTGAAGATGTAAAATCAGGACACTACTTTGATTAAAGATGATCATTTGATTTTTCAATGATCTTTAGATCTGGTCAAAAGGTTCTGGCTATCAAAAGTTTGAAGAAAGTTTATTTATTTATTTATTTCATTTAAGAAAAGTTTCTCTTCCTATTTTCCCAACAGGTTTAGAACAAGCCAAAGTTTTTCAAATGGAAAAATTCCAATTAAAAAAGTGAGGGTCATCGGGAGAAATTCAACAAAATGTTTATGAATTTCCCTTATTCCCCCCATTTTGATTGACTCTGCTTTTCGTTCTTTAATTTCTCTGGTTGTGTGAAGAGATGCTCTTCCCTATTGTTTTTCTAAAGGCTCCCTTCACCTCTTTGTTCCTGAGAGTGTATATTATGGGGTTCAACACTGGGGTGACAACTGTGTACATGAGGGAAATCAGTTGATCACCCTCCGGGGTGGAGATAGACTTGGGCCTCAGGTAGGTGAAAAGGGCTGTTCCATAGAACAAAGTCACCACCATGAGGTGGGAGGAGCAGGTGGAGAAGGCTTTACGCCTTCCCTCTACCGACGGCAGTTTGAGTATGGTGGAGATAATGCAGATGTAGGACAGGATTATCAGCAGGAAAGGGCTCATGATAAACAGCACGGACAGAGCCAAGACCACAATTTGGTTTTTGGATGTGTCTGTGCATGCCCTCTTTATCACTGGTGGGATGTCGCAGAAGAAGTGGTGGATGCGGTTGGAGCCACAGAAGGGAAGGCTGAAGATCCACGTGGTTTGAGCTACTTCCACCAAGATGCCAATGGTCCATGAAGCACCCACAAGCTGTGCGCACACCTGGCCACTCATGATGGTTCTGTAGTGCAGGGGGTTGCATATAGCTATGTAGCGATCATACGCCATGGCTGCTAGAAGGCAGCATTCCGTGAGGCCCATGATGGTGAAGATGTACATCTGGGCAGCGCAGCCTGCAATGGAGAGGGTCTTTTGCTCCACCAGGAGGTGAGCCAGCAGCTGAGGGACCACACTGCTTGTGTAGCAGATTTCCAAGAAGGACAAGTTGAGCAGGAAGAAATACATGGGGGTATGAAGTGAGGGGTTTAGCTTTATAAGGAGGATAGTGAGCAGGTTCCCCACCAGGGTGACCAGGTAGATGACCAGAAACACCAGAAACAGAAGGATTTGGAGTCTGGTAAGGTACGAAAACCCCACCAAGATGAACACCTCAGAAACGGTCTGGTTCTCATCAGGCTCTCTCTCAGAATATGTCATCTGCAAGGGTGACAAAGAGAGAGACACTGGAGCTGAATCTGAAGAATACCATATGTGTGCATGTGAATCATACAATTCATACTGGTTTCCTACATGTTGGGACGCGTCAGACAAAAACTTGCTGCAGTTCTGGATATAAAGATGTAACTGGGCCCAATCATCATTGAGTATAAACTGGTATAGCTGTATTGATATCAATCAAGCTGTGACTTTGTAGATCACCTGGAGATATGACTGTGACACTGCTTCCCATATTTTTCATAGTAATAATATGATATGATTGTGTCATAATCCTAATGTATTTTATGCAAAATAGGTTATATGAGGTATCATTGGAGAGGTTATGATCGACTGAATATGATTAGCTTATCTGTATGCAAGTATCATTGCTGTATCTAAAGTTAGCAAAAGTGTTTGTACCTGGGGAATGCCCACTAGACAGAATGCAATCATTCCGGCTGGCTAGCTGGGAACAAGTCAATGGACCATTAGGAAGAACAATAGGTCTTTAAAGATGCTAATCTCCCACCTTCCTGAGAAGCTTTCCAGGGAAGCTACAAACTGCCTGTGACCTATGGCTGCTTTGACAGTGCACGGTCATGTGTTCAAGTCACAAGGTACTGGTTTCCATGATAAAACACCAGTATTTTTCCACTGAGGGGTGTGGGAATCACACTGAAAGACAAAGGATTCCTGCCATATGTAAATCTTATTTAAGGCAGGGGAGTGAGATAATTAGGGTTCATTCTTCACTGAATCCCCGCCCAGGATGACTGCTGGAAACATATAAGGAACAAAGATAAAGGGGGGGATAAGGGTTGAGCCCAGGTTGAAAAGGTGTCTGACCTGTGAAAGAAATACCTGGAGTTTTAACTGCAAGCAAGAGCAGCTTGCTTTCAAGAACTTCTGAAATCTGCCTAAATGAACATTTAGGGTGAGAAATTACTATTTGTAACGAGTTTCTTTAGTATATTAAGCTTATATTGTGTTTTTGTTTTATTTGCTGGCTAATCATAGAATCATAGAAGACGGGGGTTGGAAGAGACCTCAGGAGGACCAACACCAACTAAATCATCACAGCCAGGACTTTGTCAAACCAGGCCTTAAAAACCTCTAAGGATGGAGATTCCACCAACTCTAGTCCTGGGCAATTCCCTAGCTGAAGCCTTCCCATGCAGTTGTGATTTCAGTGTCTGTTTCTTTCCACAGCTGGATGTGTCCCTGCCTTCATTTGTGCTGGAGGAGGGTGTCGGCCTGGCTCAGCAGGACAATGTAAGGAACCCCAGGCTTGTGGAACAGGTGGGCTGAGTGTTACCCCAGTACATCAGGTGGCACCTCAGGGGCGGGGGAGCAACCCATCACAATGACCACTTTGACACCAGTGGAAATACAACTGATTTACAACACATGGGGATCTGATAAATTTACTCTAAAGGAGCTACATCAGTTTATACCAGCAATGGAGGAATACCAGTTTCTAATATCAGGGGTTCTGTTCTTCCTCTTCGAACACATTTCTTTTCTGTCTACACGATAATTCAAAAAGGGATTTTCTTTCTTTCTTTCTTTCTTTCTTTCTTTCTTTCTTTCTTTCTTTCTTTCTTTCTACAGCCACGTTTATCAAATAAGATTTCTCAAATTAGGGCAAATTCTGATCTCATTCAGATCTTAATCATGAGAATTGTGATACGAATGCAAGTATTCCCACTGCAATTACAATTCACATACGTGAGGACTACTCACATGAGTAAACTGATGCTGCTGAGCCCAACATGATTGAAGCACTTTAAATAATGAGAAGTGCAATAAATGGTGGAAACAATGGGGAACTTTGAACTTTTGTGTACTATTAAAAGTTATTCTTCCTTAAATATTAGAGAACAACTTAAATCATTCCTGCCATTATCATCACAACATTTGTAATGCATTGGTTTCTCTCAATATTCAAAGTAAGAGCTAGGGCCAATCCCTTTGCTGGTGTAAATCTTAACAACTCCATGGGTATAAAAAGAGCTATACTGCTTTACAACAGTGGAGGATCTTTGTCTAATCACCTTGCTACAAAGAATTTTAGAAGGAAGATCCTACAATGTATGAAGAGATGATTTCCAGAGAAGTTTTACTTCTAGGTTATTTGTTGACAAGGAACTTCTTAATAAAAGGCATGACAGTGAAATGACAGAGTTGAAATAAAAATGAGCAATAACAATTATTGTATTTTGCATATCCTTACCACCTTCAATATTGACTTCCACGTTGACTTCCACGATTGGACGGTCTCTACCCAGGCCTTTTCCTTCCACGGGGAGGATGGACGAGAACACCACTTGCGCCTCAAACTCCTTTATCCTTCTTCCCAGGGCCACGTAGTCTGCAGTGATCTGCTCAAAGTCATTCTTGGCAGTATCATTGGTGCCCACGTGCAGAAGCAGGAAAGGGTAGTGATCCGAGGTCTTAAGTCTCGGCAGTCTCTCCATATGTCTATTAACCGTGATCTTGAATCTTCCATGAGGTGTAATATGGGATAGTGGCGTTAAGAAATAAGAATCTCAGACACCAAGATAGACAAAATTAGGCATTACAGGAAGGATATTTAGCTCATGTAAATTACCATAACTCCATAGCACTAAAATAATTCAACCCATCTTTGGAAATGGCAGAATTGACTATACTGTGGTTATGTCTGGTTTACAGCAGCTAGGAATCTGGCCCCATTGATTTCAATGGAACTGCATCCATTTACAAAAGGGGGGAACTGACCCATTTAATCCAGCAGAGCTATAGATGGACCCATTGACTCCAATGGAGCTACACTGGTTAACACCAGCTGGACTTCTGGTCCTTTATAACTGTTCACTCTCTCTGAGATAACTACAACCCGTATGAGTTAAATGTTTTTAAAATGCCATGCACCATTGCACTTGCAGCCTAACGGTGTTTTGTTTTAGTGTCATCTGAGTAAAGGTAAAAATAGTGATTGCTAAGAAAGAAAGAAAGAAAGAAAGAAAGAAAGAAAGAAAGAAAGAAAGAAAGAAAGAAAGAAAGAAAGAAGTCGGGCAATCCATCCCAGCAGAAGTTGAAAATCAGATATAAAAAAACTCTGCAACACTGAATTCCTCCGATGTTCTGACCCAGTGAGACTGAATCACTAGCCATTAAAAGTTCCACTATTGTAAATAATCCCATGCGACAAAGAGCCATGGAAGGTGTTATAAATATAAAGGGAAGGGTAAACACCTCTAAAATCCCTCCTGGCCAGAGGAAAAATCCTCTCCCCTGTAAAGGGTTAAGAAGCTAGGATAACCTCGCTGGCACCTGACCAAAATGACCAATGAGGAGACAAGATACTTTCAAAAGCTGGGAGGAGGGAAAAAAACAAAGGGTCTGTGTCTGTCTGTGTGATGCTTTTGCCAGGGACAGAACAGGAATGGAATCTTAGAACTTAGTAAGTAATCCAGCTAGGTATGTTTTAGATTATGATTTCTTTAAATGGCTGAGAAAATTAAGTTGTGCTGAATAGAATGAATATTTCTGTCTGTGTGTCTTTTTGTAACTTAAGGTTTTGCCTAGAGGGATTCTAGTTACTCTGTAAGGTATTTACCATCCTGATTTTACAGAGGTGATTCTTTTTACTGTTTCTTCTATTAAAGTGTTTCTTTTCAAGAACTGCATGATTTTTTCATTGTTCTCAGATCCAAGGGTTTGGGTCTGTGGTCACCTATGCAAATTGGTGAGGATTTTTACCAAACCTTCCCCAGGAAGTGGGGTGCAAGAGTTGGGAGGATTTTGGGGGGAAAGATGTTTCCAGACAACGTTTTCTCAGGAACCCAGATAAAGTTTGGTGGTGGCAGTGGAAGTCCAAGGGCAAAGGGTAAAATAGTTTGTGCCTTGGGGAAGTTTTAATCTAAGCTGGTAAAAGTAAGTTTAGGAGGTTTTCATGCAGGTCCCCACATCTGTACCCTAGAGTTCAGAGTGGGGAAGAAACCTTGACAGAAGGGCAGATGGGTTAAGAACTTTTGACTCATCTTTCTTTCAGAATTGACAGGCAAAGATTATGGATCTGAAACTGTGTAATAGACTGGATCCCGAGTGGGAGTAAATCAACCACAGGTCCGTGGAAGTCAATGGGACAGATCTCCAGGTGGTTTAAATCATTGTAGTTCCACTGAAAGAACCAGATCCTGAGTTGGCATAAATAGCCCTAGCTACTCTGGAATCAGTTGAACTGTGTCAGTTTACACAAGCTCAGGACCTGGCGCTGATTCAGACTGGAAATATATTGTACATTTTTAATGGTGAGGTCAATTAACCACTGCAAAAAATTATTGAGGTATGTGGTGGATCCAGTCAAGACTGGATGTTTTTACTAAAAGTTATGCTTTAGGAATTATTTTGAGGAAGTTTTATGGCCCATGTTATACCGGACGTCAGACTAGATTATCACTGTGGTTCTGTCTGGCCTTAGAATCTATGAATCTAGATAGACTCCAGACAAGGGGTGGCAATGGGAGAAAACCCTATAAATGATGTTACCCAACACTTTGCATTTACAAGACCCCATTTTTAATTCCTTATAACGTCCTAAAACTTTAACCATTTGGGCTGAAAGTTTTCGTGTTGGATGTCTGCCTCAATAGAAAATTTTCTTAAGGGTTCCCCCCAAAAAAGGTTCAGTCATTTCCAAGAAAGAGATTACGGGAAAATACATTGGTTCCCCTGTGTTAACAAAGAGGAAGAATTCTCTTTCCGGACACTCTAGCACCGGTAGGCATTGAAGCAGAAAAATTAAATATGGGGGGGGGGGGATCACCCTGGTTTCAGGGATGCACCTTTTGCTGCTTCCAGGAAACAACACCCAGACTTGGCCAAGTTATGAGCATTTGAAAAAATCTCAGTTTCCACATGCTCAATAGTTGCTTCTTAGAGTTCTGGGCTTAGAGCTCCTATCCATGACTGGACAGTGCATGCCCATCCCCACAGGGCGTGCTCCAGTACCAGGCAAAATAAGCAATGTTGGACATCCCTTGAAATTGCTGATATCAGACTAGATAATCAAAATGGACCCTTATTACCTTAAAATTGATGAATCTATGATAAACACCATAATCTTACAATCTGATCTGCTAGTAAAAAATGCCATGGAAGTCAAGAGCCATCTCCCAGAGTTGTTGTGTGATATGATCAGGTTGGGCATTGAAAAATAGATCAGTGTCTTATATAGGAAGCCATAAGTGCCGAGGAATGTTATTTTAAATTAGGCCAGAGGGAGCACTGGGGAAATGCATTCGACAGCCGAAAAATCACAACCCGACCCAAAACCTAAAATGCTGCACTGGACTTCCAGAGTAGGAAAAGGGGAAGCCTAAATTGACTTTTCTATAGAGCTGGTTGGAATTATTCAACTATTAAAATTTTGGTGAAAATTGTTAAATTCCAACTAACCAAGATGAACATTTTATGAAATGCTTTTTATGTTAATTGTTTTTTTTTTTTGCTTTGTCTCATTTCAAATTTTGAAGATGTAAAATCAGGACACTACTTTGATTAAAGATGATCATTTGATTTTTCAATGATCTTTAGATCTGGTCAAAAGGTTCTGGCTATCAAAAGTTTGAAGAAAGTTTATTTATTTATTTATTTCATTTAAGAAAAGTTTCTCTTCCTATTTTCCCAACAGGTTTAGAACAAGCCAAAGTTTTTCAAATGAAAAATTCCAATTAAAAAAGTGAGGGTCATCGGGAGAAATTCAACAAAATGTTTATGAATTTCCCTTATTCCCCCCATTTTGATTGACTCTGCTTTTCGTTCTTTAATTTCTCTGGTTGTGTGAAGAGATGCTCTTCCCTATTGTTTTTCTAAAGGCTCCCTTCACCTCTTTGTTCCTGAGAGTGTATATTATGGGGTTCAACACTGGGGTGACAACTGTGTACATGAGGGAAATCAGTTGATCACCCTCCGGGGTGGAGATAGACTTGGGCCTCAGGTAGGTGAAAAGGGCTGTTCCATAGAACAAAGTCACCACCATGAGGTGGGAGGAGCAGGTGGAGAAGGCTTTACGCCTTCCCTCTACCGACGGCAGTTTGAGTATGGTGGAGATAATGCAGATGTAGGACAGGATTATCAGCAGGAAAGGGCTCATGATAAACAGCACGGACAGAGCCAAGACCACAATTTGGTTTTTGGATGTGTCTGTGCATGCCCTCTTTATCACTGGTGGGATGTCGCAGAAGAAGTGGTGGATGCGGTTGGAGCCACAGAAGGGAAGGCTGAAGATCCACGTGGTTTGAGCTACTTCCACCAAGATGCCAATGGTCCATGAAGCACCCACAAGCTGTGCGCACACCTGGCCACTCATGATGGTTCTGTAGTGCAGGGGGTTGCATATAGCTATGTAGCGATCATATGCCATGGCTGCTAGAAGGCAGCATTCCGTGAGGCCCATGATGGTGAAGATGTACATCTGGGCAGCGCAGCCTGCAATGGAGAGGGTCTTTTGCTCCACCAGGAGGTGAGCCAGCAGCTGAGGGACCACACTGCTTGTGTAGCAGATTTCCAAGAAGGACAAGTTGAGCAGGAAGAAATACATGGGGGTATGAAGTGAGGGGTTTAGCTTTATAAGGAGGATAATGAGCAGGTTCCCCACCAGGGTGACCAGGTAGATGACCAGAAACACCAGAAACAGAAGGATTTGGAGTCTGGTAAGGTACGACAACCCCACCAAGATGAACACCTCAGAAATGGTCTGGTTCTCATCAGGCTCTCTCTCAGAATATGTCATCTGCAAGGGTGACAAAGAGAGAGACACTGGAGCTGAATCTGAAGAATACCATATGTGTGCATGTGAATCATACAATTCATACTGGTTTCCTACATGTTGGGACGCGTCAGACAAAAACTTGCTGCAGTTCTGGATATAAAGATGTAACTGGGCCCAATCATCATTGAGTATAAACTGGTATAGCTGTATTGATATCAATCAAGCTGTGACTTTGTAGATCACCTGGAGATATGACTGTGACACTGCTTCCCATATTTTTCATAGTAATAATATGATATGATTGTGTCATAATCCTAATGTATTTTATGCAAAATAGGTTATATGAGGTATCATTGGAGAGGTTATGATCGACTGAATATGATTAGCTTATCTGTATGCAAGTATCATTGCTGTATCTAAAGTTAGCAAAAGTGTTTGTACCTGGGGAATGCCCACTAGACAGAATGCAATCATTCCGGCTGGCTAGCTGGGAACAAGTCAATGGACCATTAGGAAGAACAATAGGTCTTTAAAGATGCTAATCTCCCACCTTCCTGAGAAGCTTTCCAGGGAAGCTACAAACTGCCTGTGACCTATGGCTGCTTTGACAGTGCACGGTCATGTGTTCAAGTCACAAGGTACTGGTTTCCATGATAAAACACCAGTATTTTTCCACTGAGGGGTGTGGGAATCACACTGAAAGACAAAGGATTCCTGCCATATGTAAATCTTATTTAAGGCAGGGGAGTGAGATAATTAGGGTTCATTCTTCACTGAATCCCCGCCCAGGATGACTGCTGGAAACATATAAGGAACAAAGATAAAGGGGGGGATAAGGGTTGAGCCCAGGTTGAAAAGGTGTCTGACCTGTGAAAGAAATACCTGGAGTTTTAACTGCAAGCAAGAGCAGCTTGCTTTCAAGAACTTCTGAAATCTGCCTAAATGAACATTTAGGGTGAGAAATTACTATTTGTAACGAGTTTCTTTAGTATATTAAGCTTATATTGTGTTTTTGTTTTATTTGCTGGCTAATCATAGAATCATAGAAGACGGGGGTTGGAAGAGACCTCAGGAGGACCAACACCAACTAAATCATCACAGCCAGGACTTTGTCAAACCAGGCCTTAAAAACCTCTAAGGATGGAGATTCCACCAACTCTAGTCCTGGGCAATTCCCTAGCTGAAGCCTTCCCATGCAGTTGTGATTTCAGTGTCTGTTTCTTTCCACAGCTGGATGTGTCCCTGCCTTCATTTGTGCTGGAGGAGGGTGTCGGCCTGGCTCAGCAGGACAATGTAAGGAACCCCAGGCTTGTGGAACAGGTGGGCTGAGTCTTACCCCAGTACATCAGGTGGCACCTCAGGGGCGGGGGAGCAACCCATCACAATGACCACTTTGACACCAGTGGAAATACAACTGATTTACAACACATGGGGATCTGATAAATTTACTCTAAAGGAGCTACATCAGTTTATACCAGCAATGGAGGAATACCAGTTTCTAATATCAGGGGTTCTGTTCTTCCTCTGCGAACACATTTCTTTTCTGTCTACACGATAATTCAAAAAGGGATTTTCTTTCTTTCTTTCTTTCTTTCTTTCTTTCTTTCTTTCTTTCTTTCTTTCTTTCTACAGCCACGTTTATCAAATAAGATTTCTCAAATTAGGGCAAATTCTGATCTCATTCAGATCTTAATCATGAGAATTGTGATACGAATGCAAGTATTCCCACTGCAATTACAATTCACATACGTGAGGACTACTCACATGAGTAAACTGATGCTGCTGAGCCCAACATGATTGAAGCACTTTAAATAATGAGAAGTGCAATAAATGGTGAAAACAATGGGGAACTTTGAACTTTTGTGTACTATTAAAAGTTATTCTTCCTTAAATATTAGAGAACAACTTAAATCATTCCTGCCATTATCATCACAACATTTGTAATGCATTGGTTTCTCTCAATATTCAAAGTAAGAGCTAGGGCCAATCCCTTTGCTGGTGTAAATCTTAACAACTCCATGGGTATAAAAAGAGCTATACTGCTTTACAACAGTGGAGGATCTTTGTCTAATCACCTTGCTACAAAGAATTTTAGAAGGAAGATCCTACAATGTATGAAGAGATGATTTCCAGAGAAGTTTTACTTCTAGGTTATTTGTTGACAAGGAACTTCTTAATAAAAGGCATGACAGTGAAATGACAGAGTTGAAATAAAAATGAGCAATAACAATTATTGTATTTTGCATATCCTTACCACCTTCAATATTGACTTCCACGTTGACTTCCACGATTGGACGGTCTCTACCCAGGCCTTTTCCTTCCACGGGGAGGATGGACGAGAACACCACTTGCGCCTCAAACTCCTTTATCCTTCTTCCCAGGGCCACGTAGTCTGCAGTGATCTGCTCAAAGTCATTCTTGGCAGTATCATTGGTGCCCACGTGCAGAAGCAGGAAAGGGTAGTGATCCGAGGTCTTAAGTCTCGGCAGTCTCTCCATATGTCTATTAACCGTGATCTTGAATCTTCCATGAGGTGTAATATGGGATAGTGGCGTTAAGAAATAAGAATCTCAGACACCAAGATAGACAAAATTAGGCATTACAGGAAGGATATTTAGCTCATGTAAATTACCATAACTCCATAGCACTAAAATAATTCAACCCATCTTTGGAAATGGCAGAATTGACTATACTGTGGTTATGTCTGGTTTACAGCAGCTAGGAATCTGGCCCCATTGATTTCAATGGAACTGCATCCATTTACAAAAGGGGGGAACTGACCCATTTAATCCAGCAGAGCTATAGATGGACCCATTGACTCCAATGGAGCTACACTGGTTAACACCAGCTGGACTTCTGGTCCTTTATAACTGTTCACTCTCTCTGAGATAACTACAACCCGTATGAGTTAAATGTTTTTAAAATGCCATGCACCATTGCACTTGCAGCCTAACGGTGTTTTGTTTTAGTGTCATCTGAGTAAAGGTAAAAATAGTGATTGCTAAGAAAGAAAGAAAGAAAGAAAGAAAGAAAGAAAGAAAGAAAGAAAGAAAGAAAGAAAGAAAGAAAGAAAGAAAGGTCGGGCAATCCATCCCAGCAGAAGTTGAAAATCAGATATAAAAAAACTCTGCAACACTGAATTCCTCCGATGTTCTGACCCAGTGAGACTGAATCACTAGCCATTAAAAGTTCCACTATTGTAAATAATCCCATGCGACAAAGAGCCATGGAAGGTGTTATAAATATAAAGGGAAGGGTAAACACCTCTAAAATCCCTCCTGGCCAGAGGAAAAATCCTCTCCCCTGTAAAGGGTTAAGAAGCTAGGATAACCTCGCTGGCACCTGACCAAAATGACCAATGAGGAGACAAGATACTTTCAAAAGCTGGGAGGAGGGAAAAAAACAAAGGGTCTGTGTCTGTCTGTGTGATGCTTTTGCCAGGGACAGAACAGGAATGGAATCTTAGAACTTAGTAAGTAATCCAGCTAGGTATGTTTTAGATTATGATTTCTTTAAATGGCTGAGAAAATTAAGTTGTGCTGAATAGAATGAATATTTCTGTCTGTGTGTCTTTTTGTAACTTAAGGTTTTGCCTAGAGGGATTCTAGTTACTCTGTAAGGTATTTACCATCCTGATTTTACAGAGGTGATTCTTTTTACTGTTTCTTCTATTAAAGTGTTTCTTTTCAAGAACTGCATGATTTTTTCATTGTTCTCAGATCCAAGGGTTTGGGTCTGTGGTCACCTATGCAAATTGGTGAGGATTTTTACCAAACCTTCCCCAGGAAGTGGGGTGCAAGAGTTGGGAGGATTTTGGGGGGAAAGATGTTTCCAGACAACGTTTTCTCAGGAACCCAGATAAAGTTTGGTGGTGGCAGTGGAAGTCCAAGGGCAAAGGGTAAAATAGTTTGTGCCTTGGGGAAGTTTTAATCTAAGCTGGTAAAAGTAAGTTTAGGAGGTTTTCATGCAGGTCCCCACATCTGTACCCTAGAGTTCAGAGTGGGGAAGAAACCTTGACAGAAGGGCAGATGGGTTAAGAACTTTTGACTCATCTTTCTTTCAGAATGACAGGCAAAGATTATGGATCTGAAACTGTGTAATAGACTGGATCCCGAGTGGGAGTAAATCAACCACAGGTCCGTGGAAGTCAATGGGACAGATCTCCAGGTGGTTTAAATCATTGTAGTTCCACTGAAAGAACCAGATCCTGAGTTGGCATAAATAGCCCTAGCTACTCTGGAATCAGTTGAACTGTGTCAGTTTACACAAGCTCAGGACCTGGCGCTGATTCAGACTGGAAATATATTGTACATTTTTAATGGTGAGGTCAATTAACCACTGCAAAAAATTATTGAGGTATGTGGTGGATCCAGTCAAGACTGGATGTTTTTACTAAAAGTTATGCTTTAGGAATTATTTTGAGGAAGTTTTATGGCCCATGTTATACCGGACGTCAGACTAGATTATCACTGTGGTTCTGTCTGGCCTTAGAATCTATGAATCTAGATAGACTCCAGACAAGGGGTGGCAATGGGAGAAAACCCTATAAATGATGTTACCCAACACTTTGCATTTACAAGACCCCATTTTTAATTCCTTATAACGTCCTAAAACTTTAACCATTTGGGCTGAAAGTTTTCGTGTTGGATGTCTGCCTCAATAGAAAATTTTCTTAAGGGTTCCCCCCAAAAAAGGTTCAGTCATTTCCAAGAAAGAGATTACGGGAAAATACATTGGTTCCCCTGTGTTAACAAAGAGGAAGAATTCTCTTTCCGGACACTCTAGCACCGGTAGGCATTGAAGCAGAAAAATTAAATATGGGGGGGGGGGGATCACCCTGGTTTCAGGGATGCACCTTTTGCTGCTTCCAGGAAACAACACCCAGACTTGGCCAAGTTATGAGCATTTGAAAAAATCTCAGTTTCCACATGCTCAATAGTTGCTTCTTAGAGTTCTGGGCTTAGAGCTCCTATCCATGACTGGACAGTGCATGCCCATCCCCACAGGGCGTGCTCCAGTACCAGGCAAAATAAGCAATGTTGGACATCCCTTGAAATTGCTGATATCAGACTAGATAATCAAAATGGACCCTTATTACCTTAAAATTGATGAATCTATGATAAACACCATAATCTTACAATCTGATCTGCTAGTAAAAAATGCCATGGAAGTCAAGAGCCATCTCCCAGAGTTGTTGTGTGATATGATCAGGTTGGGCATTGAAAAATAGATCAGTGTCTTATATAGGAAGCCATAAGTGCCGAGGAATGTTATTTTAAATTAGGCCAGAGGGAGCACTGGGGAAATGCATTCGACAGCCGAAAAATCACAACCCGACCCAAAACCTAAAATGCTGCACTGGACTTCCAGAGTAGGAAAAGGGGAAGCCTAAATTGACTTTTCTATAGAGCTGGTTGGAATTATTCAACTATTAAAATTTTGGTGAAAATTGTTAAATTCCAACTAACCAAGATGAACATTTTATGAAATGCTTTTTATGTTAATTGTTTTTTTTTTTTGCTTTGTCTCATTTCAAATTTTGAAGATGTAAAATCAGGACACTACTTTGATTAAAGATGATCATTTGATTTTTCAATGATCTTTAGATCTGGTCAAAAGGTTCTGGCTATCAAAAGTTTGAAGAAAGTTTATTTATTTATTTATTTCATTTAAGAAAAGTTTCTCTTCCTATTTTCCCAACAGGTTTAGAACAAGCCAAAGTTTTTCAAATGAAAAATTCCAATTAAAAAAGTGAGGGTCATCGGGAGAAATTCAACAAAATGTTTATGAATTTCCCTTATTCCCCCCATTTTGATTGACTCTGCTTTTCGTTCTTTAATTTCTCTGGTTGTGTGAAGAGATGCTCTTCCCTATTGTTTTTCTAAAGGCTCCCTTCACCTCTTTGTTCCTGAGAGTGTATATTATGGGGTTCAACACTGGGGTGACAACTGTGTACATGAGGGAAATCAGTTGATCACCCTCCGGGGTGGAGATAGACTTGGGCCTCAGGTAGGTGAAAAGGGCTGTTCCATAGAACAAAGTCACCACCATGAGGTGGGAGGAGCAGGTGGAGAAGGCTTTACGCCTTCCCTCTACCGACGGCAGTTTGAGTATGGTGGAGATAATGCAGATGTAGGACAGGATTATCAGCAGGAAAGGGCTCATGATAAACAGCACGGACAGAGCCAAGACCACAATTTGGTTTTTGGATGTGTCTGTGCATGCCCTCTTTATCACTGGTGGGATGTCGCAGAAGAAGTGGTGGATGCGGTTGGAGCCACAGAAGGGAAGGCTGAAGATCCACGTGGTTTGAGCTACTTCCACCAAGATGCCAATGGTCCATGAAGCACCCACAAGCTGTGCGCACACCTGGCCACTCATGATGGTTCTGTAGTGCAGGGGGTTGCATATAGCTATGTAGCGATCATACGCCATGGCTGCTAGAAGGCAGCATTCCATGAGGCCCATGATGGTGAAGATGTACATCTGGGCAGCGCAGCCTGCAATGGAGAGGGTCTTTTGCTCCACCAGGAGGTGAGCCAGCAGCTGAGGGACCACACTGCTTGTGTAGCAGATTTCCAAGAAGGACAAGTTGAGCAGGAAGAAATACATGGGGGTATGAAGTGAGGGGTTTAGCTTTATAAGGAGGATAGTGAGCAGGTTCCCCACCAGGGTGACCAGGTAGATGACCAGAAACACCAGAAACAGAAGGATTTGGAGTCTGGTAAGGTACGAAAACCCCACCAAGATGAACACCTCAGAAATGGTCTGGTTCTCATCAGGCTCTCTCTCAGAATATGTCATCTGCAAGGGTGACAAAGAGAGAGACACTGGAGCTGAATCTGAAGAATACCATATGTGTGCATGTGAATCATACAATTCATACTGGTTTCCTACATGTTGGGACGCGTCAGACAAAAACTTGCTGCAGTTCTGGATATAAAGATGTAACTGGGCCCAATCATCATTGAGTATAAACTGGTATAGCTGTATTGATATCAATCAAGCTGTGACTTTGTAGATCACCTGGAGATATGACTGTGACACTGCTTCCCATATTTTTCATAGTAATAATATGATATGATTGTGTCATAATCCTAATGTATTTTATGCAAAATAGGTTATATGAGGTATCATTGGAGAGGTTATGATCGACTGAATATGATTAGCTTATCTGTATGCAAGTATCATTGCTGTATCTAAAGTTAGCAAAAGTGTTTGTACCTGGGGAATGCCCACTAGACAGAATGCAATCATTCCGGCTGGCTAGCTGGGAACAAGTCAATGGACCATTAGGAAGAACAATAGGTCTTTAAAGATGCTAATCTCCCACCTTCCTGAGAAGCTTTCCAGGGAAGCTACAAACTGCCTGTGACCTATGGCTGCTTTGACAGTGCACGGTCATGTGTTCAAGTCACAAGGTACTGGTTTCCATGATAAAACACCAGTATTTTTCCACTGAGGGGTGTGGGAATCACACTGAAAGACAAAGGATTCCTGCCATATGTAAATCTTATTTAAGGCAGGGGAGTGAGATAATTAGGGTTCATTCTTCACTGAATCCCCACCCAGGATGACTGCTGGAAACATATAAGGAACAAAGATAAAGGGGGGGATAAGGGTTGAGCCCAGGTTGAAAAGGTGTCTGACCTGTGAAAGAAATACCTGGAGTTTTAACTGCAAGCAAGAGCAGCTTGCTTTCAAGAACTTCTGAAATCTGCCTAAATGAACATTTAGGGTGAGAAATTACTATTTGTAACGAGTTTCTTTAGTATATTAAGCTTATATTGTGTTTTTGTTTTATTTGCTGGCTAATCATAGAATCATAGAAGACGGGGGTTGGAAGAGACCTCAGGAGGACCAACACCAACTAAATCATCACAGCCAGGACTTTGTCAAACCAGGCCTTAAAAACCTCTAAGGATGGAGATTCCACCAACTCTAGTCCTGGGCAATTCCCTAGCTGAAGCCTTCCCATGCAGTTGTGATTTCAGTGTCTGTTTCTTTCCACAGCTGGATGTGTCCCTGCCTTCATTTGTGCTGGAGGAGGGTGTCGGCCTGGCTCAGCAGGACAATGTAAGGAACCCCAGGCTTGTGGAACAGGTGGGCTGAGTGTTACCCCAGTACATCAGGTGGCACCTCAGGGGCGGGGGAGCAACCCATCACAATGACCACTTTGACACCAGTGGAAATACAACTGATTTACAACACATGGGGATCTGATAAATTTACTCTAAAGGAGCTACATCAGTTTATACCAGCAATGGAGGAATACCAGTTTCTAATATCAGGGGTTCTGTTCTTCCTCTTCGAACACATTTCTTTTCTGTCTACACGATAATTCAAAAAGGGATTTTCTTTCTTTCTTTCTTTCTTTCTTTCTTTCTTTCTTTCTTTCTTTCTTTCTTTCTTTCTACAGCCACGTTTATCAAATAAGATTTCTCAAATTAGGGCAAATTCTGATCTCATTCAGATCTTAATCATGAGAATTGTGATACGAATGCAAGTATTCCCACTGCAATTACAATTCACATACGTGAGGACTACTCACATGAGTAAACTGATGCTGCTGAGCCCAACATGATTGAAGCACTTTAAATAATGAGAAGTGCAATAAATGGTGAAAACAATGGGGAACTTTGAACTTTTGTGTACTATTAAAAGTTATTCTTCCTTAAATATTAGAGAACAACTTAAATCATTCCTGCCATTATCATCACAACATTTGTAATGCATTGGTTTCTCTCAATATTCAAAGTAAGAGCTAGGGCCAATCCCTTTGCTGGTGTAAATCTTAACAACTCCATGGGTATAAAAAGAGCTATACTGCTTTACAACAGTGGAGGATCTTTGTCTAATCACCTTGCTACAAAGAATTTTAGAAGGAAGATCCTACAATGTATGAAGAGATGATTTCCAGAGAAGTTTTACTTCTAGGTTATTTGTTGACAAGGAACTTCTTAATAAAAGGCATGACAGTGAAATGACAGAGTTGAAATAAAAATGAGCAATAACAATTATTGTATTTTGCATATCCTTACCACCTTCAATATTGACTTCCACGTTGACTTCCACGATTGGACGGTCTCTACCCAGGCCTTTTCCTTCCACGGGGAGGATGGACGAGAACACCACTTGCGCCTCAAACTCCTTTATCCTTCTTCCCAGGGCCACGTAGTCTGCAGTGATCTGCTCAAAGTCATTCTTGGCAGTATCATTGGTGCCCACGTGCAGAAGCAGGAAAGGGTAGTGATCCGAGGTCTTAAGTCTCGGCAGTCTCTCCATATGTCTATTAACCGTGATCTTGAATCTTCCATGAGGTGTAATATGGGATAGTGGCGTTAAGAAATAAGAATCTCAGACACCAAGATAGACAAAATTAGGCATTACAGGAAGGATATTTAGCTCATGTAAATTACCATAACTCCATAGCACTAAAATAATTCAACCCATCTTTGGAAATGGCAGAATTGACTATACTGTGGTTATGTCTGGTTTACAGCAGCTAGGAATCTGGCCCCATTGATTTCAATGGAACTGCATCCATTTACAAAAGGGGGGAACTGACCCATTTAATCCAGCAGAGCTATAGATGGACCCATTGACTCCAATGGAGCTACACTGGTTAACACCAGCTGGACTTCTGGTCCTTTATAACTGTTCACTCTCTCTGAGATAACTACAACCCGTATGAGTTAAATGTTTTTAAAATGCCATGCACCATTGCACTTGCAGCCTAACGGTGTTTTGTTTTAGTGTCATCTGAGTAAAGGTAAAAATAGTGATTGCTAAGAAAGAAAGAAAGAAAGAAAGAAAGAAAGAAAGAAAGAAAGAAAGAAAGAAAGAAAGAAAGAAAGAAAGAAAGAAAGAAAGAAAGAAAGAAAGGTCGGGCAATCCATCCCAGCAGAAGTTGAAAATCAGATATAAAAAAACTCTGCAACACTGAATTCCTCCGATGTTCTGACCCAGTGAGACTGAATCACTAGCCATTAAAAGTTCCACTATTGTAAATAATCCCATGCGACAAAGAGCCATGGAAGGTGTTATAAATATAAAGGGAAGGGTAAACACCTCTAAAATCCCTCCTGGCCAGAGGAAAAATCCTCTCCCCTGTAAAGGGTTAAGAAGCTAGGATAACCTCGCTGGCACCTGACCAAAATGACCAATGAGGAGACAAGATACTTTCAAAAGCTGGGAGGAGGGAAAAAAACAAAGGGTCTGTGTCTGTCTGTGTGATGCTTTTGCCAGGGACAGAACAGGAATGGAATCTTAGAACTTAGTAAGTAATCCAGCTAGGTATGTTTTAGATTATGATTTCTTTAAATGGCTGAGAAAATTAAGTTGTGCTGAATAGAATGAATATTTCTGTCTGTGTGTCTTTTTGTAACTTAAGGTTTTGCCTAGAGGGATTCTAGTTACTCTGTAAGGTATTTACCATCCTGATTTTACAGAGGTGATTCTTTTTACTGTTTCTTCTATTAAAGTGTTTCTTTTCAAGAACTGCATGATTTTTTCATTGTTCTCAGATCCAAGGGTTTGGGTCTGTGGTCACCTATGCAAATTGGTGAGGATTTTTACCAAACCTTCCCCAGGAAGTGGGGTGCAAGAGTTGGGAGGATTTTGGGGGGAAAGATGTTTCCAGACAACGTTTTCTCAGGAACCCAGATAAAGTTTGGTGGTGGCAGTGGAAGTCCAAGGGCAAAGGGTAAAATAGTTTGTGCCTTGGGGAAGTTTTAATCTAAGCTGGTAAAAGTAAGTTTAGGAGGTTTTCATGCAGGTCCCCACATCTGTACCCTAGAGTTCAGAGTGGGGAAGAAACCTTGACAGAAGGGCAGATGGGTTAAGAACTTTTGACTCATCTTTCTTTCAGAATGACAGGCAAAGATTATGGATCTGAAACTGTGTAATAGACTGGATCCCGAGTGGGAGTAAATCAACCACAGGTCCGTGGAAGTCAATGGGACAGATCTCCAGGTGGTTTAAATCATTGTAGTTCCACTGAAAGAACCAGATCCTGAGTTGGCATAAATAGCCCTAGCTACTCTGGAATCAGTTGAACTGTGTCAGTTTACACAAGCTCAGGACCTGGCGCTGATTCAGACTGGAAATATATTGTACATTTTTAATGGTGAGGTCAATTAACCACTGCAAAAAATTATTGAGGTATGTGGTGGATCCAGTCAAGACTGGATGTTTTTACTAAAAGTTATGCTTTAGGAATTATTTTGAGGAAGTTTTATGGCCCATGTTATACCGGACGTCAGACTAGATTATCACTGTGGTTCTGTCTGGCCTTAGAATCTATGAATCTAGATAGACTCCAGACAAGGGGTGGCAATGGGAGAAAACCCTATAAATGATGTTACCCAACACTTTGCATTTACAAGACCCCATTTTTAATTCCTTATAACGTCCTAAAACTTTAACCATTTGGGCTGAAAGTTTTCGTGTTGGATGTCTGCCTCAATAGAAAATTTTCTTAAGGGTTCCCCCCAAAAAAGGTTCAGTCATTTCCAAGAAAGAGATTACGGGAAAATACATTGGTTCCCCTGTGTTAACAAAGAGGAAGAATTCTCTTTCCGGACACTCTAGCACCGGTAGGCATTGAAGCAGAAAAATTAAATATGGGGGGGGGGGGATCACCCTGGTTTCAGGGATGCACCTTTTGCTGCTTCCAGGAAACAACACCCAGACTTGGCCAAGTTATGAGCATTTGAAAAAATCTCAGTTTCCACATGCTCAATAGTTGCTTCTTAGAGTTCTGGGCTTAGAGCTCCTATCCATGACTGGACAGTGCATGCCCATCCCCACAGGGCGTGCTCCAGTACCAGGCAAAATAAGCAATGTTGGACATCCCTTGAAATTGCTGATATCAGACTAGATAATCAAAATGGACCCTTATTACCTTAAAATTGATGAATCTATGATAAACACCATAATCTTACAATCTGATCTGCTAGTAAAAAATGCCATGGAAGTCAAGAGCCATCTCCCAGAGTTGTTGTGTGATATGATCAGGTTGGGCATTGAAAAATAGATCAGTGTCTTATATAGGAAGCCATAAGTGCCGAGGAATGTTATTTTAAATTAGGCCAGAGGGAGCACTGGGGAAATGCATTCGACAGCCGAAAAATCACAACCCGACCCAAAACCTAAAATGCTGCACTGGACTTCCAGAGTAGGAAAAGGGGAAGCCTAAATTGACTTTTCTATAGAGCTGGTTGGAATTATTCAACTATTAAAATTTTGGTGAAAATTGTTAAATTCCAACTAACCAAGATGAACATTTTATGAAATGCTTTTTATGTTAATTGTTTTTTTTTTTTGCTTTGTCTCATTTCAAATTTTGAAGATGTAAAATCAGGACACTACTTTGATTAAAGATGATCATTTGATTTTTCAATGATCTTTAGATCTGGTCAAAAGGTTCTGGCTATCAAAAGTTTGAAGAAAGTTTATTTATTTATTTATTTCATTTAAGAAAAGTTTCTCTTCCTATTTTCCCAACAGGTTTAGAACAAGCCAAAGTTTTTCAAATGAAAAATTCCAATTAAAAAAGTGAGGGTCATCGGGAGAAATTCAACAAAATGTTTATGAATTTCCCTTATTCCCCCCATTTTGATTGACTCTGCTTTTCGTTCTTTAATTTCTCTGGTTGTGTGAAGAGATGCTCTTCCCTATTGTTTTTCTAAAGGCTCCCTTCACCTCTTTGTTCCTGAGAGTGTATATTATGGGGTTCAACACTGGGGTGACAACTGTGTACATGAGGGAAATCAGTTGATCACCCTCCGGGGTGGAGATAGACTTGGGCCTCAGGTAGGTGAAAAGGGCTGTTCCATAGAACAAAGTCACCACCATGAGGTGGGAGGAGCAGGTGGAGAAGGCTTTACGCCTTCCCTCTACCGACGGCAGTTTGAGTATGGTGGAGATAATGCAGATGTAGGACAGGATTATCAGCAGGAAAGGGCTCATGATAAACAGCACGGACAGAGCCAAGACCACAATTTGGTTTTTGGATGTGTCTGTGCATGCCCTCTTTATCACTGGTGGGATGTCGCAGAAGAAGTGGTGGATGCGGTTGGAGCCACAGAAGGGAAGGCTGAAGATCCACGTGGTTTGAGCTACTTCCACCAAGATGCCAATGGTCCATGAAGCACCCACAAGCTGTGCGCACACCTGGCCACTCATGATGGTTCTGTAGTGCAGGGGGTTGCATATAGCTATGTAGCGATCATACGCCATGGCTGCTAGAAGGCAGCATTCCGTGAGGCCCATGATGGTGAAGATGTACATCTGGGCAGCGCAGCCTGCAATGGAGAGGGTCTTTTGCTCCACCAGGAGGTGAGCCAGCAGCTGAGGGACCACACTGCTTGTGTAGCAGATTTCCAAGAAGGACAAGTTGAGCAGGAAGAAATACATGGGGGTATGAAGTGAGGGGTTTAGCTTTATAAGGAGGATAGTGAGCAGGTTCCCCACCAGGGTGACCAGGTAGATGACCAGAAACACCAGAAACAGAAGGATTTGGAGTCTGGTAAGGTACGAAAACCCCACCAAGATGAACACCTCAGAAATGGTCTGGTTCTCATCAGGCTCTCTCTCAGAATATGTCATCTGCAAGGGTGACAAAGAGAGAGACACTGGAGCTGAATCTGAAGAATACCATATGTGTGCATGTGAATCATACAATTCATACTGGTTTCCTACATGTTGGGACGCGTCAGACAAAAACTTGCTGCAGTTCTGGATATAAAGATGTAACTGGGCCCAATCATCATTGAGTATAAACTGGTATAGCTGTATTGATATCAATCAAGCTGTGACTTTGTAGATCACCTGGAGATATGACTGTGACACTGCTTCCCATATTTTTCATAGTAATAATATGATATGATTGTGTCATAATCCTAATGTATTTTATGCAAAATAGGTTATATGAGGTATCATTGGAGAGGTTATGATCGACTGAATATGATTAGCTTATCTGTATGCAAGTATCATTGCTGTATCTAAAGTTAGCAAAAGTGTTTGTACCTGGGGAATGCCCACTAGACAGAATGCAATCATTCCGGCTGGCTAGCTGGGAACAAGTCAATGGACCATTAGGAAGAACAATAGGTCTTTAAAGATGCTAATCTCCCACCTTCCTGAGAAGCTTTCCAGGGAAGCTACAAACTGCCTGTGACCTATGGCTGCTTTGACAGTGCACGGTCATGTGTTCAAGTCACAAGGTACTGGTTTCCATGATAAAACACCAGTATTTTTCCACTGAGGGGTGTGGGAATCACACTGAAAGACAAAGGATTCCTGCCATATGTAAATCTTATTTAAGGCAGGGGAGTGAGATAATTAGGGTTCATTCTTCACTGAATCCCCACCCAGGATGACTGCTGGAAACATATAAGGAACAAAGATAAAGGGGGGGATAAGGGTTGAGCCCAGGTTGAAAAGGTGTCTGACCTGTGAAAGAAATACCTGGAGTTTTAACTGCAAGCAAGAGCAGCTTGCTTTCAAGAACTTCTGAAATCTGCCTAAATGAACATTTAGGGTGAGAAATTACTATTTGTAACGAGTTTCTTTAGTATATTAAGCTTATATTGTGTTTTTGTTTTATTTGCTGGCTAATCATAGAATCATAGAAGACGGGGGTTGGAAGAGACCTCAGGAGGACCAACACCAACTAAATCATCACAGCCAGGACTTTGTCAAACCAGGCCTTAAAAACCTCTAAGGATGGAGATTCCACCAACTCTAGTCCTGGGCAATTCCCTAGCTGAAGCCTTCCCATGCAGTTGTGATTTCAGTGTCTGTTTCTTTCCACAGCTGGATGTGTCCCTGCCTTCATTTGTGCTGGAGGAGGGTGTCGGCCTGGCTCAGCAGGACAATGTAAGGAACCCCAGGCTTGTGGAACAGGTGGGCTGAGTGTTACCCCAGTACATCAGGTGGCACCTCAGGGGCGGGGGAGCAACCCATCACAATGACCACTTTGACACCAGTGGAAATACAACTGATTTACAACACATGGGGATCTGATAAATTTACTCTAAAGGAGCTACATCAGTTTATACCAGCAATGGAGGAATACCAGTTTCTAATATCAGGGGTTCTGTTCTTCCTCTTCGAACACATTTCTTTTCTGTCTACACGATAATTCAAAAAGGGATTTTCTTTCTTTCTTTCTTTCTTTCTTTCTTTCTTTCTTTCTTTCTTTCTTTCTTTCTTTCTTTCTACAGCCACGTTTATCAAATAAGATTTCTCAAATTAGGGCAAATTCTGATCTCATTCAGATCTTAATCATGAGAATTGTGATACGAATGCAAGTATTCCCACTGCAATTACAATTCACATACGTGAGGACTACTCACATGAGTAAACTGATGCTGCTGAGCCCAACATGATTGAAGCACTTTAAATAATGAGAAGTGCAATAAATGGTGAAAACAATGGGGAACTTTGAACTTTTGTGTACTATTAAAAGTTATTCTTCCTTAAATATTAGAGAACAACTTAAATCATTCCTGCCATTATCATCACAACATTTGTAATGCATTGGTTTCTCTCAATATTCAAAGTAAGAGCTAGGGCCAATCCCTTTGCTGGTGTAAATCTTAACAACTCCATGGGTATAAAAAGAGCTATACTGCTTTACAACAGTGGAGGATCTTTGTCTAATCACCTTGCTACAAAGAATTTTAGAAGGAAGATCCTACAATGTATGAAGAGATGATTTCCAGAGAAGTTTTACTTCTAGGTTATTTGTTGACAAGGAACTTCTTAATAAAAGGCATGACAGTGAAATGACAGAGTTGAAATAAAAATGAGCAATAACAATTATTGTATTTTGCATATCCTTACCACCTTCAATATTGACTTCCACGTTGACTTCCACGATTGGACGGTCTCTACCCAGGCCTTTTCCTTCCACGGGGAGGATGGACGAGAACACCACTTGCGCCTCAAACTCCTTTATCCTTCTTCCCAGGGCCACGTAGTCTGCAGTGATCTGCTCAAAGTCATTCTTGGCAGTATCATTGGTGCCCACGTGCAGAAGCAGGAAAGGGTAGTGATCCGAGGTCTTAAGTCTCGGCAGTCTCTCCATATGTCTATTAACCGTGATCTTGAATCTTCCATGAGGTGTAATATGGGATAGTGGCGTTAAGAAATAAGAATCTCAGACACCAAGATAGACAAAATTAGGCATTACAGGAAGGATATTTAGCTCATGTAAATTACCATAACTCCATAGCACTAAAATAATTCAACCCATCTTTGGAAATGGCAGAATTGACTATACTGTGGTTATGTCTGGTTTACAGCAGCTAGGAATCTGGCCCCATTGATTTCAATGGAACTGCATCCATTTACAAAAGGGGGGAACTGACCCATTTAATCCAGCAGAGCTATAGATGGACCCATTGACTCCAATGGAGCTACACTGGTTAACACCAGCTGGACTTCTGGTCCTTTATAACTGTTCACTCTCTCTGAGATAACTACAACCCGTATGAGTTAAATGTTTTTAAAATGCCATGCACCATTGCACTTGCAGCCTAACGGTGTTTTGTTTTAGTGTCATCTGAGTAAAGGTAAAAATAGTGATTGCTAAGAAAGAAAGAAAGAAAGAAAGAAAGAAAGAAAGAAAGAAAGAAAGAAAGAAAGAAAGAAAGAAAGAAAGAAAGGTCGGGCAATCCATCCCAGCAGAAGTTGAAAATCAGATATAAAAAAACTCTGCAACACTGAATTCCTCCGATGTTCTGACCCAGTGAGACTGAATCACTAGCCATTAAAAGTTCCACTATTGTAAATAATCCCATGCGACAAAGAGCCATGGAAGGTGTTATAAATATAAAGGGAAGGGTAAACACCTCTAAAATCCCTCCTGGCCAGAGGAAAAATCCTCTCCCCTGTAAAGGGTTAAGAAGCTAGGATAACCTCGCTGGCACCTGACCAAAATGACCAATGAGGAGACAAGATACTTTCAAAAGCTGGGAGGAGGGAAAAAAACAAAGGGTCTGTGTCTGTCTGTGTGATGCTTTTGCCAGGGACAGAACAGGAATGGAATCTTAGAACTTAGTAAGTAATCCAGCTAGGTATGTTTTAGATTATGATTTCTTTAAATGGCTGAGAAAATTAAGTTGTGCTGAATAGAATGAATATTTCTGTCTGTGTGTCTTTTTGTAACTTAAGGTTTTGCCTAGAGGGATTCTAGTTACTCTGTAAGGTATTTACCATCCTGATTTTACAGAGGTGATTCTTTTTACTGTTTCTTCTATTAAAGTGTTTCTTTTCAAGAACTGCATGATTTTTTCATTGTTCTCAGATCCAAGGGTTTGGGTCTGTGGTCACCTATGCAAATTGGTGAGGATTTTTACCAAACCTTCCCCAGGAAGTGGGGTGCAAGAGTTGGGAGGATTTTGGGGGGAAAGATGTTTCCAGACAACGTTTTCTCAGGAACCCAGATAAAGTTTGGTGGTGGCAGTGGAAGTCCAAGGGCAAAGGGTAAAATAGTTTGTGCCTTGGGGAAGTTTTAATCTAAGCTGGTAAAAGTAAGTTTAGGAGGTTTTCATGCAGGTCCCCACATCTGTACCCTAGAGTTCAGAGTGGGGAAGAAACCTTGACAGAAGGGCAGATGGGTTAAGAACTTTTGACTCATCTTTCTTTCAGAATTGACAGGCAAAGATTATGGATCTGAAACTGTGTAATAGACTGGATCCCGAGTGGGAGTAAATCAACCACAGGTCCGTGGAAGTCAATGGGACAGATCTCCAGGTGGTTTAAATCATTGTAGTTCCACTGAAAGAACCAGATCCTGAGTTGGCATAAATAGCCCTAGCTACTCTGGAATCAGTTGAACTGTGTCAGTTTACACAAGCTCAGGACCTGGCGCTGATTCAGACTGGAAATATATTGTACATTTTTAATGGTGAGGTCAATTAACCACTGCAAAAAATTATTGAGGTATGTGGTGGATCCAGTCAAGACTGGATGTTTTTACTAAAAGTTATGCTTTAGGAATTATTTTGAGGAAGTTTTATGGCCCATGTTATACCGGACGTCAGACTAGATTATCACTGTGGTTCTGTCTGGCCTTAGAATCTATGAATCTAGATAGACTCCAGACAAGGGGTGGCAATGGGAGAAAACCCTATAAATGATGTTACCCAACACTTTGCATTTACAAGACCCCATTTTTAATTCCTTATAACGTCCTAAAACTTTAACCATTTGGGCTGAAAGTTTTCGTGTTGGATGTCTGCCTCAATAGAAAATTTTCTTAAGGGTTCCCCCCAAAAAAGGTTCAGTCATTTCCAAGAAAGAGATTACGGGAAAATACATTGGTTCCCCTGTGTTAACAAAGAGGAAGAATTCTCTTTCCGGACACTCTAGCACCGGTAGGCATTGAAGCAGAAAAATTAAATATGGGGGGGGGGGGGATCACCCTGGTTTCAGGGATGCACCTTTTGCTGCTTCCAGGAAACAACACCCAGACTTGGCCAAGTTATGAGCATTTGAAAAAATCTCAGTTTCCACATGCTCAATAGTTGCTTCTTAGAGTTCTGGGCTTAGAGCTCCTATCCATGACTGGACAGTGCATGCCCATCCCCACAGGGCGTGCTCCAGTACCAGGCAAAATAAGCAATGTTGGACATCCCTTGAAATTGCTGATATCAGACTAGATAATCAAAATGGACCCTTATTACCTTAAAATTGATGAATCTATGATAAACACCATAATCTTACAATCTGATCTGCTAGTAAAAAATGCCATGGAAGTCAAGAGCCATCTCCCAGAGTTGTTGTGTGATATGATCAGGTTGGGCATTGAAAAATAGATCAGTGTCTTATATAGGAAGCCATAAGTGCCGAGGAATGTTATTTTAAATTAGGCCAGAGGGAGCACTGGGGAAATGCATTCGACAGCCGAAAAATCACAACCCGACCCAAAACCTAAAATGCTGCACTGGACTTCCAGAGTAGGAAAAGGGGAAGCCTAAATTGACTTTTCTATAGAGCTGGTTGGAATTATTCAACTATTAAAATTTTGGTGAAAATTGTTAAATTCCAACTAACCAAGATGAACATTTTATGAAATGCTTTTTATGTTAATTGTTTTTTTTTTTTGCTTTGTCTCATTTCAAATTTTGAAGATGTAAAATCAGGACACTACTTTGATTAAAGATGATCATTTGATTTTTCAATGATCTTTAGATCTGGTCAAAAGGTTCTGGCTATCAAAAGTTTGAAGAAAGTTTATTTATTTATTTATTTCATTTAAGAAAAGTTTCTCTTCCTATTTTCCCAACAGGTTTAGAACAAGCCAAAGTTTTTCAAATGAAAAATTCCAATTAAAAAAGTGAGGGTCATCGGGAGAAATTCAACAAAATGTTTATGAATTTCCCTTATTCCCCCCATTTTGATTGACTCTGCTTTTCGTTCTTTAATTTCTCTGGTTGTGTGAAGAGATGCTCTTCCCTATTGTTTTTCTAAAGGCTCCCTTCACCTCTTTGTTCCTGAGAGTGTATATTATGGGGTTCAACACTGGGGTGACAACTGTGTACATGAGGGAAATCAGTTGATCACCCTCCGGGGTGGAGATAGACTTGGGCCTCAGGTAGGTGAAAAGGGCTGTTCCATAGAACAAAGTCACCACCATGAGGTGGGAGGAGCAGGTGGAGAAGGCTTTACGCCTTCCCTCTACCGACGGCAGTTTGAGTATGGTGGAGATAATGCAGATGTAGGACAGGATTATCAGCAGGAAAGGGCTCATGATAAACAGCACGGACAGAGCCAAGACCACAATTTGGTTTTTGGATGTGTCTGTGCATGCCCTCTTTATCACTGGTGGGATGTCGCAGAAGAAGTGGTGGATGCGGTTGGAGCCACAGAAGGGAAGGCTGAAGATCCACGTGGTTTGAGCTACTTCCACCAAGATGCCAATGGTCCATGAAGCACCCACAAGCTGTGCGCACACCTGGCCACTCATGATGGTTCTGTAGTGCAGGGGGTTGCATATAGCTATGTAGCGATCATACGCCATGGCTGCTAGAAGGCAGCATTCCGTGAGGCCCATGATGGTGAAGATGTACATCTGGGCAGCGCAGCCTGCAATGGAGAGGGTCTTTTGCTCCACCAGGAGGTGAGCCAGCAGCTGAGGGACCACACTGCTTGTGTAGCAGATTTCCAAGAAGGACAAGTTGAGCAGGAAGAAATACATGGGGGTATGAAGTGAGGGGTTTAGCTTTATAAGGAGGATAATGAGCAGGTTCCCCACCAGGGTGACCAGGTAGATGACCAGAAACACCAGAAACAGAAGGATTTGGAGTCTGGTAAGGTACGACAACCCCACCAAGATGAACACCTCAGAAATGGTCTGGTTCTCATCAGGCTCTCTCTCAGAATATGTCATCTGCAAGGGTGACAAAGAGAGAGACACTGGAGCTGAATCTGAAGAATACCATATGTGTGCATGTGAATCATACAATTCATACTGGTTTCCTACATGTTGGGACGCGTCAGACAAAAACTTGCTGCAGTTCTGGATATAAAGATGTAACTGGGCCCAATCATCATTGAGTATAAACTGGTATAGCTGTATTGATATCAATCAAGCTGTGACTTTGTAGATCACCTGGAGATATGACTGTGACACTGCTTCCCATATTTTTCATAGTAATAATATGATATGATTGTGTCATAATCCTAATGTATTTTATGCAAAATAGGTTATATGAGGTATCATTGGAGAGGTTATGATCGACTGAATATGATTAGCTTATCTGTATGCAAGTATCATTGCTGTATCTAAAGTTAGCAAAAGTGTTTGTACCTGGGGAATGCCCACTAGACAGAATGCAATCATTCCGGCTGGCTAGCTGGGAACAAGTCAATGGACCATTAGGAAGAACAATAGGTCTTTAAAGATGCTAATCTCCCACCTTCCTGAGAAGCTTTCCAGGGAAGCTACAAACTGCCTGTGACCTATGGCTGCTTTGACAGTGCACGGTCATGTGTTCAAGTCACAAGGTACTGGTTTCCATGATAAAACACCAGTATTTTTCCACTGAGGGGTGTGGGAATCACACTGAAAGACAAAGGATTCCTGCCATATGTAAATCTTATTTAAGGCAGGGGAGTGAGATAATTAGGGTTCATTCTTCACTGAATCCCCGCCCAGGATGACTGCTGGAAACATATAAGGAACAAAGATAAAGGGGGGGATAAGGGTTGAGCCCAGGTTGAAAAGGTGTCTGACCTGTGAAAGAAATACCTGGAGTTTTAACTGCAAGCAAGAGCAGCTTGCTTTCAAGAACTTCTGAAATCTGCCTAAATGAACATTTAGGGTGAGAAATTACTATTTGTAACGAGTTTCTTTAGTATATTAAGCTTATATTGTGTTTTTGTTTTATTTGCTGGCTAATCATAGAATCATAGAAGACGGGGGTTGGAAGAGACCTCAGGAGGACCAACACCAACTAAATCATCACAGCCAGGACTTTGTCAAACCAGGCCTTAAAAACCTCTAAGGATGGAGATTCCACCAACTCTAGTCCTGGGCAATTCCCTAGCTGAAGCCTTCCCATGCAGTTGTGATTTCAGTGTCTGTTTCTTTCCACAGCTGGATGTGTCCCTGCCTTCATTTGTGCTGGAGGAGGGTGTCGGCCTGGCTCAGCAGGACAATGTAAGGAACCCCAGGCTTGTGGAACAGGTGGGCTGAGTCTTACCCCAGTACATCAGGTGGCACCTCAGGGGCGGGGGAGCAACCCATCACAATGACCACTTTGACACCAGTGGAAATACAACTGATTTACAACACATGGGGATCTGATAAATTTACTCTAAAGGAGCTACATCAGTTTATACCAGCAATGGAGGAATACCAGTTTCTAATATCAGGGGTTCTGTTCTTCCTCTGCGAACACATTTCTTTTCTGTCTACACGATAATTCAAAAAGGGATTTTCTTTCTTTCTTTCTTTCTTTCTTTCTTTCTTTCTTTCTTTCTTTCTACAGCCACGTTTATCAAATAAGATTTCTCAAATTAGGGCAAATTCTGATCTCATTCAGATCTTAATCATGAGAATTGTGATACGAATGCAAGTATTCCCACTGCAATTACAATTCACATACGTGAGGACTACTCACATGAGTAAACTGATGCTGCTGAGCCCAACATGATTGAAGCACTTTAAATAATGAGAAGTGCAATAAATGGTGAAAACAATGGGGAACTTTGAACTTTTGTGTACTATTAAAAGTTATTCTTCCTTAAATATTAGAGAACAACTTAAATCATTCCTGCCATTATCATCACAACATTTGTAATGCATTGGTTTCTCTCAATATTCAAAGTAAGAGCTAGGGCCAATCCCTTTGCTGGTGTAAATCTTAACAACTCCATGGGTATAAAAAGAGCTATACTGCTTTACAACAGTGGAGGATCTTTGTCTAATCACCTTGCTACAAAGAATTTTAGAAGGAAGATCCTACAATGTATGAAGAGATGATTTCCAGAGAAGTTTTACTTCTAGGTTATTTGTTGACAAGGAACTTCTTAATAAAAGGCATGACAGTGAAATGACAGAGTTGAAATAAAAATGAGCAATAACAATTATTGTATTTTGCATATCCTTACCACCTTCAATATTGACTTCCACGTTGACTTCCACGATTGGACGGTCTCTACCCAGGCCTTTTCCTTCCACGGGGAGGATGGACGAGAACACCACTTGCGCCTCAAACTCCTTTATCCTTCTTCCCAGGGCCACGTAGTCTGCAGTGATCTGCTCAAAGTCATTCTTGGCAGTATCATTGGTGCCCACGTGCAGAAGCAGGAAAGGGTAGTGATCCGAGGTCTTAAGTCTCGGCAGTCTCTCCATATGTCTATTAACCGTGATCTTGAATCTTCCATGAGGTGTAATATGGGATAGTGGCGTTAAGAAATAAGAATCTCAGACACCAAGATAGACAAAATTAGGCATTACAGGAAGGATATTTAGCTCATGTAAATTACCATAACTCCATAGCACTAAAATAATTCAACCCATCTTTGGAAATGGCAGAATTGACTATACTGTGGTTATGTCTGGTTTACAGCAGCTAGGAATCTGGCCCCATTGATTTCAATGGAACTGCATCCATTTACAAAAGGGGGGAACTGACCCATTTAATCCAGCAGAGCTATAGATGGACCCATTGACTCCAATGGAGCTACACTGGTTAACACCAGCTGGACTTCTGGTCCTTTATAACTGTTCACTCTCTCTGAGATAACTACAACCCGTATGAGTTAAATGTTTTTAAAATGCCATGCACCATTGCACTTGCAGCCTAACGGTGTTTTGTTTTAGTGTCATCTGAGTAAAGGTAAAAATAGTGATTGCTAAGAAAGAAAGAAAGAAAGAAAGAAAGAAAGAAAGAAAGAAAGAAAGAAAGAAAGGTCGGGCAATCCATCCCAGCAGAAGTTGAAAATCAGATATAAAAAAACTCTGCAACACTGAATTCCTCCGATGTTCTGACCCAGTGAGACTGAATCACTAGCCATTAAAAGTTCCACTATTGTAAATAATCCCATGCGACAAAGAGCCATGGAAGGTGTTATAAATATAAAGGGAAGGGTAAACACCTCTAAAATCCCTCCTGGCCAGAGGAAAAATCCTCTCCCCTGTAAAGGGTTAAGAAGCTAGGATAACCTCGCTGGCACCTGACCAAAATGACCAATGAGGAGACAAGATACTTTCAAAAGCTGGGAGGAGGGAAAAAAACAAAGGGTCTGTGTCTGTCTGTGTGATGCTTTTGCCAGGGACAGAACAGGAATGGAATCTTAGAACTTAGTAAGTAATCCAGCTAGGTATGTTTTAGATTATGATTTCTTTAAATGGCTGAGAAAATTAAGTTGTGCTGAATAGAATGAATATTTCTGTCTGTGTGTCTTTTTGTAACTTAAGGTTTTGCCTAGAGGGATTCTAGTTACTCTGTAAGGTATTTACCATCCTGATTTTACAGAGGTGATTCTTTTTACTGTTTCTTCTATTAAAGTGTTTCTTTTCAAGAACTGCATGATTTTTTCATTGTTCTCAGATCCAAGGGTTTGGGTCTGTGGTCACCTATGCAAATTGGTGAGGATTTTTACCAAACCTTCCCCAGGAAGTGGGGTGCAAGAGTTGGGAGGATTTTGGGGGGAAAGATGTTTCCAGACAACGTTTTCTCAGGAACCCAGATAAAGTTTGGTGGTGGCAGTGGAAGTCCAAGGGCAAAGGGTAAAATAGTTTGTGCCTTGGGGAAGTTTTAATCTAAGCTGGTAAAAGTAAGTTTAGGAGGTTTTCATGCAGGTCCCCACATCTGTACCCTAGAGTTCAGAGTGGGGAAGAAACCTTGACAGAAGGGCAGATGGGTTAAGAACTTTTGACTCATCTTTCTTTCAGAATGACAGGCAAAGATTATGGATCTGAAACTGTGTAATAGACTGGATCCCGAGTGGGAGTAAATCAACCACAGGTCCGTGGAAGTCAATGGGACAGATCTCCAGGTGGTTTAAATCATGGTAGTTCCACTGAAAGAACCAGATCCTGAGTTGGCATAAATAGCCCTAGCTACTCTGGAATCAGTTGAACTGTGTCAGTTTACACAAGCTCAGGACCTGGCGCTGATTCAGACTGGAAATATATTGTACATTTTTAATGGTGAGGTCAATTAACCACTGCAAAAAATTATTGAGGTATGTGGTGGATCCAGTCAAGACTGGATGTTTTTACTAAAAGTTATGCTTTAGGAATTATTTTGAGGAAGTTTTATGGCCCATGTTATACCGGACGTCAGACTAGATTATCACTGTGGTTCTGTCTGGCCTTAGAATCTATGAATCTAGATAGACTCCAGACAAGGGGTGGCAATGGGAGAAAACCCTATAAATGATGTTACCCAACACTTTGCATTTACAAGACCCCATTTTTAATTCCTTATAACGTCCTAAAACTTTAACCATTTGGGCTGAAAGTTTTCGTGTTGGATGTCTGCCTCAATAGAAAATTTTCTTAAGGGTTCCCCCCAAAAAAGGTTCAGTCATTTCCAAGAAAGAGATTACGGGAAAATACATTGGTTCCCCTGTGTTAACAAAGAGGAAGAATTCTCTTTCCGGACACTCTAGCACCGGTAGGCATTGAAGCAGAAAAATTAAATATGGGGGGGGGGGGATCACCCTGGTTTCAGGGATGCACCTTTTGCTGCTTCCAGGAAACAACACCCAGACTTGGCCAAGTTATGAGCATTTGAAAAAATCTCAGTTTCCACATGCTCAATAGTTGCTTCTTAGAGTTCTGGGCTTAGAGCTCCTATCCATGACTGGACAGTGCATGCCCATCCCCACAGGGCGTGCTCCAGTACCAGGCAAAATAAGCAATGTTGGACATCCCTTGAAATTGCTGATATCAGACTAGATAATCAAAATGGACCCTTATTACCTTAAAATTGATGAATCTATGATAAACACCATAATCTTACAATCTGATCTGCTAGTAAAAAATGCCATGGAAGTCAAGAGCCATCTCCCAGAGTTGTTGTGTGATATGATCAGGTTGGGCATTGAAAAATAGATCAGTGTCTTATATAGGAAGCCATAAGTGCCGAGGAATGTTATTTTAAATTAGGCCAGAGGGAGCACTGGGGAAATGCATTCGACAGCCGAAAAATCACAACCCGACCCAAAACCTAAAATGCTGCACTGGACTTCCAGAGTAGGAAAAGGGGAAGCCTAAATTGACTTTTCTATAGAGCTGGTTGGAATTATTCAACTATTAAAATTTTGGTGAAAATTGTTAAATTCCAACTAACCAAGATGAACATTTTATGAAATGCTTTTTATGTTAATTGTTTTTTTTTTTTGCTTTGTCTCATTTCAAATTTTGAAGATGTAAAATCAGGACACTACTTTGATTAAAGATGATCATTTGATTTTTCAATGATCTTTAGATCTGGTCAAAAGGTTCTGGCTATCAAAAGTTTGAAGAAAGTTTATTTATTTATTTATTTCATTTAAGAAAAGTTTCTCTTCCTATTTTCCCAACAGGTTTAGAACAAGCCAAAGTTTTTCAAATGAAAAATTCCAATTAAAAAAGTGAGGGTCATCGGGAGAAATTCAACAAAATGTTTATGAATTTCCCTTATTCCCCCCATTTTGATTGACTCTGCTTTTCGTTCTTTAATTTCTCTGGTTGTGTGAAGAGATGCTCTTCCCTATTGTTTTTCTAAAGGCTCCCTTCACCTCTTTGTTCCTGAGAGTGTATATTATGGGGTTCAACACTGGGGTGACAACTGTGTACATGAGGGAAATCAGTTGATCACCCTCCGGGGTGGAGATAGACTTGGGCCTCAGGTAGGTGAAAAGGGCTGTTCCATAGAACAAAGTCACCACCATGAGGTGGGAGGAGCAGGTGGAGAAGGCTTTACGCCTTCCCTCTACCGACGGCAGTTTGAGTATGGTGGAGATAATGCAGATGTAGGACAGGATTATCAGCAGGAAAGGGCTCATGATAAACAGCACGGACAGAGCCAAGACCACAATTTGGTTTTTGGATGTGTCTGTGCATGCCCTCTTTATCACTGGTGGGATGTCGCAGAAGAAGTGGTGGATGCGGTTGGAGCCACAGAAGGGAAGGCTGAAGATCCACGTGGTTTGAGCTACTTCCACCAAGATGCCAATGGTCCATGAAGCACCCACAAGCTGTGCGCACACCTGGCCACTCATGATGGTTCTGTAGTGCAGGGGGTTGCATATAGCTATGTAGCGATCATACGCCATGGCTGCTAGAAGGCAGCATTCCATGAGGCCCATGATGGTGAAGATGTACATCTGGGCAGCGCAGCCTGCAATGGAGAGGGTCTTTTGCTCCACCAGGAGGTGAGCCAGCAGCTGAGGGACCACACTGCTTGTGTAGCAGATTTCCAAGAAGGACAAGTTGAGCAGGAAGAAATACATGGGGGTATGAAGTGAGGGGTTTAGCTTTATAAGGAGGATAGTGAGCAGGTTCCCCACCAGGGTGACCAGGTAGATGACCAGAAACACCAGAAACAGAAGGATTTGGAGTCTGGTAAGGTACGAAAACCCCACCAAGATGAACACCTCAGAAATGGTCTGGTTCTCATCAGGCTCTCTCTCAGAATATGTCATCTGCAAGGGTGACAAAGAGAGAGACACTGGAGCTGAATCTGAAGAATACCATATGTGTGCATGTGAATCATACAATTCATACTGGTTTCCTACATGTTGGGACGCGTCAGACAAAAACTTGCTGCAGTTCTGGATATAAAGATGTAACTGGGCCCAATCATCATTGAGTATAAACTGGTATAGCTGTATTGATATCAATCAAGCTGTGACTTTGTAGATCACCTGGAGATATGACTGTGACACTGCTTCCCATATTTTTCATAGTAATAATATGATATGATTGTGTCATAATCCTAATGTATTTTATGCAAAATAGGTTATATGAGGTATCATTGGAGAGGTTATGATCGACTGAATATGATTAGCTTATCTGTATGCAAGTATCATTGCTGTATCTAAAGTTAGCAAAAGTGTTTGTACCTGGGGAATGCCCACTAGACAGAATGCAATCATTCCGGCTGGCTAGCTGGGAACAAGTCAATGGACCATTAGGAAGAACAATAGGTCTTTAAAGATGCTAATCTCCCACCTTCCTGAGAAGCTTTCCAGGGAAGCTACAAACTGCCTGTGACCTATGGCTGCTTTGACAGTGCACGGTCATGTGTTCAAGTCACAAGGTACTGGTTTCCATGATAAAACACCAGTATTTTTCCACTGAGGGGTGTGGGAATCACACTGAAAGACAAAGGATTCCTGCCATATGTAAATCTTATTTAAGGCAGGGGAGTGAGATAATTAGGGTTCATTCTTCACTGAATCCCCGCCCAGGATGACTGCTGGAAACATATAAGGAACAAAGATAAAGGGGGGGATAAGGGTTGAGCCCAGGTTGAAAAGGTGTCTGACCTGTGAAAGAAATACCTGGAGTTTTAACTGCAAGCAAGAGCAGCTTGCTTTCAAGAACTTCTGAAATCTGCCTAAATGAACATTTAGGGTGAGAAATTACTATTTGTAACGAGTTTCTTTAGTATATTAAGCTTATATTGTGTTTTTGTTTTATTTGCTGGCTAATCATAGAATCATAGAAGACGGGGGTTGGAAGAGACCTCAGGAGGACCAACACCAACTAAATCATCACAGCCAGGACTTTGTCAAACCAGGCCTTAAAAACCTCTAAGGATGGAGATTCCACCAACTCTAGTCCTGGGCAATTCCCTAGCTGAAGCCTTCCCATGCAGTTGTGATTTCAGTGTCTGTTTCTTTCCACAGCTGGATGTGTCCCTGCCTTCATTTGTGCTGGAGGAGGGTGTCGGCCTGGCTCAGCAGGACAATGTAAGGAACCCCAGGCTTGTGGAACAGGTGGGCTGAGTGTTACCCCAGTACATCAGGTGGCACCTCAGGGGCGGGGGAGCAACCCATCACAATGACCACTTTGACACCAGTGGAAATACAACTGATTTACAACACATGGGGATCTGATAAATTTACTCTAAAGGAGCTACATCAGTTTATACCAGCAATGGAGGAATACCAGTTTCTAATATCAGGGGTTCTGTTCTTCCTCTTCGAACACATTTCTTTTCTGTCTACACGATAATTCAAAAAGGGATTTTCTTTCTTTCTTTCTTTCTTTCTTTCTTTCTTTCTTTCTTTCTTTCTTTCTTTCTACAGCCACGTTTATCAAATAAGATTTCTCAAATTAGGGCAAATTCTGATCTCATTCAGATCTTAATCATGAGAATTGTGATACGAATGCAAGTATTCCCACTGCAATTACAATTCACATACGTGAGGACTACTCACATGAGTAAACTGATGCTGCTGAGCCCAACATGATTGAAGCACTTTAAATAATGAGAAGTGCAATAAATGGTGAAAACAATGGGGAACTTTGAACTTTTGTGTACTATTAAAAGTTATTCTTCCTTAAATATTAGAGAACAACTTAAATCATTCCTGCCATTATCATCACAACATTTGTAATGCATTGGTTTCTCTCAATATTCAAAGTAAGAGCTAGGGCCAATCCCTTTGCTGGTGTAAATCTTAACAACTCCATGGGTATAAAAAGAGCTATACTGCTTTACAACAGTGGAGGATCTTTGTCTAATCACCTTGCTACAAAGAATTTTAGAAGGAAGATCCTACAATGTATGAAGAGATGATTTCCAGAGAAGTTTTACTTCTAGGTTATTTGTTGACAAGGAACTTCTTAATAAAAGGCATGACAGTGAAATGACAGAGTTGAAATAAAAATGAGCAATAACAATTATTGTATTTTGCATATCCTTACCACCTTCAATATTGACTTCCACGTTGACTTCCACGATTGGACGGTCTCTACCCAGGCCTTTTCCTTCCACGGGGAGGATGGACGAGAACACCACTTGCGCCTCAAACTCCTTTATCCTTCTTCCCAGGGCCACGTAGTCTGCAGTGATCTGCTCAAAGTCATTCTTGGCAGTATCATTGGTGCCCACGTGCAGAAGCAGGAAAGGGTAGTGATCCGAGGTCTTAAGTCTCGGCAGTCTCTCCATATGTCTATTAACCGTGATCTTGAATCTTCCATGAGGTGTAATATGGGATAGTGGCGTTAAGAAATAAGAATCTCAGACACCAAGATAGACAAAATTAGGCATTACAGGAAGGATATTTAGCTCATGTAAATTACCATAACTCCATAGCACTAAAATAATTCAACCCATCTTTGGAAATGGCAGAATTGACTATACTGTGGTTATGTCTGGTTTACAGCAGCTAGGAATCTGGCCCCATTGATTTCAATGGAACTGCATCCATTTACAAAAGGGGGGAACTGACCCATTTAATCCAGCAGAGCTATAGATGGACCCATTGACTCCAATGGAGCTACACTGGTTAACACCAGCTGGACTTCTGGTCCTTTATAACTGTTCACTCTCTCTGAGATAACTACAACCCGTATGAGTTAAATGTTTTTAAAATGCCATGCACCATTGCACTTGCAGCCTAACGGTGTTTTGTTTTAGTGTCATCTGAGTAAAGGTAAAAATAGTGATTGCTAAGAAAGAAAGAAAGAAAGAAAGAAAGAAAGAAAGAAAGAAAGAAAGAAAGAAAGAAAGAAAGAAAGAAAGAAAGAAAGAAAGAAAGAAAGGTCGGGCAATCCATCCCAGCAGAAGTTGAAAATCAGATATAAAAAAACTCTGCAACACTGAATTCCTCCGATGTTCTGACCCAGTGAGACTGAATCACTAGCCATTAAAAGTTCCACTATTGTAAATAATCCCATGCGACAAAGAGCCATGGAAGGTGTTATAAATATAAAGGGAAGGGTAAACACCTCTAAAATCCCTCCTGGCCAGAGGAAAAATCCTCTCCCCTGTAAAGGGTTAAGAAGCTAGGATAACCTCGCTGGCACCTGACCAAAATGACCAATGAGGAGACAAGATACTTTCAAAAGCTGGGAGGAGGGAAAAAAACAAAGGGTCTGTGTCTGTCTGTGTGATGCTTTTGCCAGGGACAGAACAGGAATGGAATCTTAGAACTTAGTAAGTAATCCAGCTAGGTATGTTTTAGATTATGATTTCTTTAAATGGCTGAGAAAATTAAGTTGTGCTGAATAGAATGAATATTTCTGTCTGTGTGTCTTTTTGTAACTTAAGGTTTTGCCTAGAGGGATTCTAGTTACTCTGTAAGGTATTTACCATCCTGATTTTACAGAGGTGATTCTTTTTACTGTTTCTTCTATTAAAGTGTTTCTTTTCAAGAACTGCATGATTTTTTCATTGTTCTCAGATCCAAGGGTTTGGGTCTGTGGTCACCTATGCAAATTGGTGAGGATTTTTACCAAACCTTCCCCAGGAAGTGGGGTGCAAGAGTTGGGAGGATTTTGGGGGGAAAGATGTTTCCAGACAACGTTTTCTCAGGAACCCAGATAAAGTTTGGTGGTGGCAGTGGAAGTCCAAGGGCAAAGGGTAAAATAGTTTGTGCCTTGGGGAAGTTTTAATCTAAGCTGGTAAAAGTAAGTTTAGGAGGTTTTCATGCAGGTCCCCACATCTGTACCCTAGAGTTCAGAGTGGGGAAGAAACCTTGACAGAAGGGCAGATGGGTTAAGAACTTTTGACTCATCTTTCTTTCAGAATGACAGGCAAAGATTATGGATCTGAAACTGTGTAATAGACTGGATCCCGAGTGGGAGTAAATCAACCACAGGTCCGTGGAAGTCAATGGGACAGATCTCCAGGTGGTTTAAATCATTGTAGTTCCACTGAAAGAACCAGATCCTGAGTTGGCATAAATAGCCCTAGCTACTCTGGAATCAGTTGAACTGTGTCAGTTTACACAAGCTCAGGACCTGGCGCTGATTCAGACTGGAAATATATTGTACATTTTTAATGGTGAGGTCAATTAACCACTGCAAAAAATTATTGAGGTATGTGGTGGATCCAGTCAAGACTGGATGTTTTTACTAAAAGTTATGCTTTAGGAATTATTTTGAGGAAGTTTTATGGCCCATGTTATACCGGACGTCAGACTAGATTATCACTGTGGTTCTGTCTGGCCTTAGAATCTATGAATCTAGATAGACTCCAGACAAGGGGTGGCAATGGGAGAAAACCCTATAAATGATGTTACCCAACACTTTGCATTTACAAGACCCCATTTTTAATTCCTTATAACGTCCTAAAACTTTAACCATTTGGGCTGAAAGTTTTCGTGTTGGATGTCTGCCTCAATAGAAAATTTTCTTAAGGGTTCCCCCCAAAAAAGGTTCAGTCATTTCCAAGAAAGAGATTACGGGAAAATACATTGGTTCCCCTGTGTTAACAAAGAGGAAGAATTCTCTTTCCGGACACTCTAGCACCGGTAGGCATTGAAGCAGAAAAATTAAATATGGGGGGGGGGGGATCACCCTGGTTTCAGGGATGCACCTTTTGCTGCTTCCAGGAAACAACACCCAGACTTGGCCAAGTTATGAGCATTTGAAAAAATCTCAGTTTCCACATGCTCAATAGTTGCTTCTTAGAGTTCTGGGCTTAGAGCTCCTATCCATGACTGGACAGTGCATGCCCATCCCCACAGGGCGTGCTCCAGTACCAGGCAAAATAAGCAATGTTGGACATCCCTTGAAATTGCTGATATCAGACTAGATAATCAAAATGGACCCTTATTACCTTAAAATTGATGAATCTATGATAAACACCATAATCTTACAATCTGATCTGCTAGTAAAAAATGCCATGGAAGTCAAGAGCCATCTCCCAGAGTTGTTGTGTGATATGATCAGGTTGGGCATTGAAAAATAGATCAGTGTCTTATATAGGAAGCCATAAGTGCCGAGGAATGTTATTTTAAATTAGGCCAGAGGGAGCACTGGGGAAATGCATTCGACAGCCGAAAAATCACAACCCGACCCAAAACCTAAAATGCTGCACTGGACTTCCAGAGTAGGAAAAGGGGAAGCCTAAATTGACTTTTCTATAGAGCTGGTTGGAATTATTCAACTATTAAAATTTTGGTGAAAATTGTTAAATTCCAACTAACCAAGATGAACATTTTATGAAATGCTTTTTATGTTAATTGTTGTTTTTTTTTGCTTTGTCTCATTTCAAATTTTGAAGATGTAAAATCAGGACACTACTTTGATTAAAGATGATCATTTGATTTTTCAATGATCTTTAGATCTGGTCAAAAGGTTCTGGCTATCAAAAGTTTGAAGAAAGTTTATTTATTTATTTATTTCATTTAAGAAAAGTTTCTCTTCCTATTTTCCCAACAGGTTTAGAACAAGCCAAAGTTTTTCAAATGAAAAATTCCAATTAAAAAAGTGAGGGTCATCGGGAGAAATTCAACAAAATGTTTATGAATTTCCCTTATTCCCCCCATTTTGATTGACTCTGCTTTTCGTTCTTTAATTTCTCTGGTTGTGTGAAGAGATGCTCTTCCCTATTGTTTTTCTAAAGGCTCCCTTCACCTCTTTGTTCCTGAGAGTGTATATTATGGGGTTCAACACTGGGGTGACAACTGTGTACATGAGGGAAATCAGTTGATCACCCTCCGGGGTGGAGATAGACTTGGGCCTCAGGTAGGTGAAAAGGGCTGTTCCATAGAACAAAGTCACCACCATGAGGTGGGAGGAGCAGGTGGAGAAGGCTTTACGCCTTCCCTCTACCGACGGCAGTTTGAGTATGGTGGAGATAATGCAGATGTAGGACAGGATTATCAGCAGGAAAGGGCTCATGATAAACAGCACGGACAGAGCCAAGACCACAATTTGGTTTTTGGATGTGTCTGTGCATGCCCTCTTTATCACTGGTGGGATGTCGCAGAAGAAGTGGTGGATGCGGTTGGAGCCACAGAAGGGAAGGCTGAAGATCCACGTGGTTTGAGCTACTTCCACCAAGATGCCAATGGTCCATGAAGCACCCACAAGCTGTGCGCACACCTGGCCACTCATGATGGTTCTGTAGTGCAGGGGGTTGCATATAGCTATGTAGCGATCATACGCCATGGCTGCTAGAAGGCAGCATTCCGTGAGGCCCATGATGGTGAAGATGTACATCTGGGCAGCGCAGCCTGCAATGGAGAGGGTCTTTTGCTCCACCAGGAGGTGAGCCAGCAGCTGAGGGACCACACTGCTTGTGTAGCAGATTTCCAAGAAGGACAAGTTGAGCAGGAAGAAATACATGGGGGTATGAAGTGAGGGGTTTAGCTTTATAAGGAGGATAGTGAGCAGGTTCCCCACCAGGGTGACCAGGTAGATGACCAGAAACACCAGAAACAGAAGGATTTGGAGTCTGGTAAGGTACGAAAACCCCACCAAGATGAACACCTCAGAAATGGTCTGGTTCTCATCAGGCTCTCTCTCAGAATATGTCATCTGCAAGGGTGACAAAGAGAGAGACACTGGAGCTGAATCTGAAGAATACCATATGTGTGCATGTGAATCATACAATTCATACTGGTTTCCTACATGTTGGGACGCGTCAGACAAAAACTTGCTGCAGTTCTGGATATAAAGATGTAACTGGGCCCAATCATCATTGAGTATAAACTGGTATAGCTGTATTGATATCAATCAAGCTGTGACTTTGTAGATCACCTGGAGATATGACTGTGACACTGCTTCCCATATTTTTCATAGTAATAATATGATATGATTGTGTCATAATCCTAATGTATTTTATGCAAAATAGGTTATATGAGGTATCATTGGAGAGGTTATGATCGACTGAATATGATTAGCTTATCTGTATGCAAGTATCATTGCTGTATCTAAAGTTAGCAAAAGTGTTTGTACCTGGGGAATGCCCACTAGACAGAATGCAATCATTCCGGCTGGCTAGCTGGGAACAAGTCAATGGACCATTAGGAAGAACAATAGGTCTTTAAAGATGCTAATCTCCCACCTTCCTGAGAAGCTTTCCAGGGAAGCTACAAACTGCCTGTGACCTATGGCTGCTTTGACAGTGCACGGTCATGTGTTCAAGTCACAAGGTACTGGTTTCCATGATAAAACACCAGTATTTTTCCACTGAGGGGTGTGGGAATCACACTGAAAGACAAAGGATTCCTGCCATATGTAAATCTTATTTAAGGCAGGGGAGTGAGATAATTAGGGTTCATTCTTCACTGAATCCCCGCCCAGGATGACTGCTGGAAACATATAAGGAACAAAGATAAAGGGGGGGATAAGGGTTGAGCCCAGGTTGAAAAGGTGTCTGACCTGTGAAAGAAATACCTGGAGTTTTAACTGCAAGCAAGAGCAGCTTGCTTTCAAGAACTTCTGAAATCTGCCTAAATGAACATTTAGGGTGAGAAATTACTATTTGTAACGAGTTTCTTTAGTATATTAAGCTTATATTGTGTTTTTGTTTTATTTGCTGGCTAATCATAGAATCATAGAAGACGGGGGTTGGAAGAGACCTCAGGAGGACCAACACCAACTAAATCATCACAGCCAGGACTTTGTCAAACCAGGCCTTAAAAACCTCTAAGGATGGAGATTCCACCAACTCTAGTCCTGGGCAATTCCCTAGCTGAAGCCTTCCCATGCAGTTGTGATTTCAGTGTCTGTTTCTTTCCACAGCTGGATGTGTCCCTGCCTTCATTTGTGCTGGAGGAGGGTGTCGGCCTGGCTCAGCAGGACAATGTAAGGAACCCCAGGCTTGTGGAACAGGTGGGCTGAGTCTTACCCCAGTACATCAGGTGGCACCTCAGGGGCGGGGGAGCAACCCATCACAATGACCACTTTGACACCAGTGGAAATACAACTGATTTACAACACATGGGGATCTGATAAATTTACTCTAAAGGAGCTACATCAGTTTATACCAGCAATGGAGGAATACCAGTTTCTAATATCAGGGGTTCTGTTCTTCCTCTGCGAACACATTTCTTTTCTGTCTACACGATAATTCAAAAAGGGATTTTCTTTCTTTCTTTCTTTCTTTCTTTCTTTCTTTCTTTCTTTCTTTCTTTCTTTCTTTCTTTCTTTCTTTCTTTCTACAGCCACGTTTATCAAATAAGATTTCTCAAATTAGGGCAAATTCTGATCTCATTCAGATCTTAATCATGAGAATTGTGATACGAATGCAAGTATTCCCACTGCAATTACAATTCACATACGTGAGGACTACTCACATGAGTAAACTGATGCTGCTGAGCCCAACATGATTGAAGCACTTTAAATAATGAGAAGTGCAATAAATGGTGAAAACAATGGGGAACTTTGAACTTTTGTGTACTATTAAAAGTTATTCTTCCTTAAATATTAGAGAACAACTTAAATCATTCCTGCCATTATCATCACAACATTTGTAATGCATTGGTTTCTCTCAATATTCAAAGTAAGAGCTAGGGCCAATCCCTTTGCTGGTGTAAATCTTAACAACTCCATGGGTATAAAAAGAGCTATACTGCTTTACAACAGTGGAGGATCTTTGTCTAATCACCTTGCTACAAAGAATTTTAGAAGGAAGATCCTACAATGTATGAAGAGATGATTTCCAGAGAAGTTTTACTTCTAGGTTATTTGTTGACAAGGAACTTCTTAATAAAAGGCATGACAGTGAAATGACAGAGTTGAAATAAAAATGAGCAATAACAATTATTGTATTTTGCATATCCTTACCACCTTCAATATTGACTTCCACGTTGACTTCCACGATTGGACGGTCTCTACCCAGGCCTTTTCCTTCCACGGGGAGGATGGACGAGAACACCACTTGCGCCTCAAACTCCTTTATCCTTCTTCCCAGGGCCACGTAGTCTGCAGTGATCTGCTCAAAGTCATTCTTGGCAGTATCATTGGTGCCCACGTGCAGAAGCAGGAAAGGGTAGTGATCCGAGGTCTTAAGTCTCGGCAGTCTCTCCATATGTCTATTAACCGTGATCTTGAATCTTCCATGAGGTGTAATATGGGATAGTGGCGTTAAGAAATAAGAATCTCAGACACCAAGATAGACAAAATTAGGCATTACAGGAAGGATATTTAGCTCATGTAAATTACCATAACTCCATAGCACTAAAATAATTCAACCCATCTTTGGAAATGGCAGAATTGACTATACTGTGGTTATGTCTGGTTTACAGCAGCTAGGAATCTGGCCCCATTGATTTCAATGGAACTGCATCCATTTACAAAAGGGGGGAACTGACCCATTTAATCCAGCAGAGCTATAGATGGACCCATTGACTCCAATGGAGCTACACTGGTTAACACCAGCTGGACTTCTGGTCCTTTATAACTGTTCACTCTCTCTGAGATAACTACAACCCGTATGAGTTAAATGTTTTTAAAATGCCATGCACCATTGCACTTGCAGCCTAACGGTGTTTTGTTTTAGTGTCATCTGAGTAAAGGTAAAAATAGTGATTGCTAAGAAAGAAAGAAAGAAAGAAAGAAAGAAAGAAAGAAAGAAAGAAAGAAAGAAAGAAAGAAAGAAAGAAAGAAAGAAAGAAAGGTCGGGCAATCCATCCCAGCAGAAGTTGAAAATCAGATATAAAAAAACTCTGCAACACTGAATTCCTCCGATGTTCTGACCCAGTGAGACTGAATCACTAGCCATTAAAAGTTCCACTATTGTAAATAATCCCATGCGACAAAGAGCCATGGAAGGTGTTATAAATATAAAGGGAAGGGTAAACACCTCTAAAATCCCTCCTGGCCAGAGGAAAAATCCTCTCCCCTGTAAAGGGTTAAGAAGCTAGGATAACCTCGCTGGCACCTGACCAAAATGACCAATGAGGAGACAAGATACTTTCAAAAGCTGGGAGGAGGGAAAAAAACAAAGGGTCTGTGTCTGTCTGTGTGATGCTTTTGCCAGGGACAGAACAGGAATGGAATCTTAGAACTTAGTAAGTAATCCAGCTAGGTATGTTTTAGATTATGATTTCTTTAAATGGCTGAGAAAATTAAGTTGTGCTGAATAGAATGAATATTTCTGTCTGTGTGTCTTTTTGTAACTTAAGGTTTTGCCTAGAGGGATTCTAGTTACTCTGTAAGGTATTTACCATCCTGATTTTACAGAGGTGATTCTTTTTACTGTTTCTTCTATTAAAGTGTTTCTTTTCAAGAACTGCATGATTTTTTCATTGTTCTCAGATCCAAGGGTTTGGGTCTGTGGTCACCTATGCAAATTGGTGAGGATTTTTACCAAACCTTCCCCAGGAAGTGGGGTGCAAGAGTTGGGAGGATTTTGGGGGGAAAGATGTTTCCAGACAACGTTTTCTCAGGAACCCAGATAAAGTTTGGTGGTGGCAGTGGAAGTCCAAGGGCAAAGGGTAAAATAGTTTGTGCCTTGGGGAAGTTTTAATCTAAGCTGGTAAAAGTAAGTTTAGGAGGTTTTCATGCAGGTCCCCACATCTGTACCCTAGAGTTCAGAGTGGGGAAGAAACCTTGACAGAAGGGCAGATGGGTTAAGAACTTTTGACTCATCTTTCTTTCAGAATGACAGGCAAAGATTATGGATCTGAAACTGTGTAATAGACTGGATCCCGAGTGGGAGTAAATCAACCACAGGTCCGTGGAAGTCAATGGGACAGATCTCCAGGTGGTTTAAATCATTGTAGTTCCACTGAAAGAACCAGATCCTGAGTTGGCATAAATAGCCCTAGCTACTCTGGAATCAGTTGAACTGTGTCAGTTTACACAAGCTCAGGACCTGGCGCTGATTCAGACTGGAAATATATTGTACATTTTTAATGGTGAGGTCAATTAACCACTGCAAAAAATTATTGAGGTATGTGGTGGATCCAGTCAAGACTGGATGTTTTTACTAAAAGTTATGCTTTAGGAATTATTTTGAGGAAGTTTTATGGCCCATGTTATACCGGACGTCAGACTAGATTATCACTGTGGTTCTGTCTGGCCTTAGAATCTATGAATCTAGATAGACTCCAGACAAGGGGTGGCAATGGGAGAAAACCCTATAAATGATGTTACCCAACACTTTGCATTTACAAGACCCCATTTTTAATTCCTTATAACGTCCTAAAACTTTAACCATTTGGGCTGAAAGTTTTCGTGTTGGATGTCTGCCTCAATAGAAAATTTTCTTAAGGGTTCCCCCCAAAAAAGGTTCAGTCATTTCCAAGAAAGAGATTACGGGAAAATACATTGGTTCCCCTGTGTTAACAAAGAGGAAGAATTCTCTTTCCGGACACTCTAGCACCGGTAGGCATTGAAGCAGAAAAATTAAATATGGGGGGGGGGGATCACCCTGGTTTCAGGGATGCACCTTTTGCTGCTTCCAGGAAACAACACCCAGACTTGGCCAAGTTATGAGCATTTGAAAAAATCTCAGTTTCCACATGCTCAATAGTTGCTTCTTAGAGTTCTGGGCTTAGAGCTCCTATCCATGACTGGACAGTGCATGCCCATCCCCACAGGGCGTGCTCCAGTACCAGGCAAAATAAGCAATGTTGGACATCCCTTGAAATTGCTGATATCAGACTAGATAATCAAAATGGACCCTTATTACCTTAAAATTGATGAATCTATGATAAACACCATAATCTTACAATCTGATCTGCTAGTAAAAAATGCCATGGAAGTCAAGAGCCATCTCCCAGAGTTGTTGTGTGATATGATCAGGTTGGGCATTGAAAAATAGATCAGTGTCTTATATAGGAAGCCATAAGTGCCGAGGAATGTTATTTTAAATTAGGCCAGAGGGAGCACTGGGGAAATGCATTCGACAGCCGAAAAATCACAACCCGACCCAAAACCTAAAATGCTGCACTGGACTTCCAGAGTAGGAAAAGGGGAAGCCTAAATTGACTTTTCTATAGAGCTGGTTGGAATTATTCAACTATTAAAATTTTGGTGAAAATTGTTAAATTCCAACTAACCAAGATGAACATTTTATGAAATGCTTTTTATGTTAATTGTTTTTTTTTTTGCTTTGTCTCATTTCAAATTTTGAAGATGTAAAATCAGGACACTACTTTGATTAAAGATGATCATTTGATTTTTCAATGATCTTTAGATCTGGTCAAAAGGTTCTGGCTATCAAAAGTTTGAAGAAAGTTTATTTATTTATTTATTTCATTTAAGAAAAGTTTCTCTTCCTATTTTCCCAACAGGTTTAGAACAAGCCAAAGTTTTTCAAATGAAAAATTCCAATTAAAAAAGTGAGGGTCATCGGGAGAAATTCAACAAAATGTTTATGAATTTCCCTTATTCCCCCCATTTTGATTGACTCTGCTTTTCGTTCTTTAATTTCTCTGGTTGTGTGAAGAGATGCTCTTCCCTATTGTTTTTCTAAAGGCTCCCTTCACCTCTTTGTTCCTGAGAGTGTATATTATGGGGTTCAACACTGGGGTGACAACTGTGTACATGAGGGAAATCAGTTGATCACCCTCCGGGGTGGAGATAGACTTGGGCCTCAGGTAGGTGAAAAGGGCTGTTCCATAGAACAAAGTCACCACCATGAGGTGGGAGGAGCAGGTGGAGAAGGCTTTACGCCTTCCCTCTACCGACGGCAGTTTGAGTATGGTGGAGATAATGCAGATGTAGGACAGGATTATCAGCAGGAAAGGGCTCATGATAAACAGCACGGACAGAGCCAAGACCACAATTTGGTTTTTGGATGTGTCTGTGCATGCCCTCTTTATCACTGGTGGGATGTCGCAGAAGAAGTGGTGGATGCGGTTGGAGCCACAGAAGGGAAGGCTGAAGATCCACGTGGTTTGAGCTACTTCCACCAAGATGCCAATGGTCCATGAAGCACCCACAAGCTGTGCGCACACCTGGCCACTCATGATGGTTCTGTAGTGCAGGGGGTTGCATATAGCTATGTAGCGATCATACGCCATGGCTGCTAGAAGGCAGCATTCCGTGAGGCCCATGATGGTGAAGATGTACATCTGGGCAGCGCAGCCTGCAATGGAGAGGGTCTTTTGCTCCACCAGGAGGTGAGCCAGCAGCTGAGGGACCACACTGCTTGTGTAGCAGATTTCCAAGAAGGACAAGTTGAGCAGGAAGAAATACATGGGGGTATGAAGTGAGGGGTTTAGCTTTATAAGGAGGATAGTGAGCAGGTTCCCCACCAGGGTGACCAGGTAGATGACCAGAAACACCAGAAACAGAAGGATTTGGAGTCTGGTAAGGTACGACAACCCCACCAAGATGAACACCTCAGAAATGGTCTGGTTCTCATCAGGCTCTCTCTCAGAATATGTCATCTGCAAGGGTGACAAAGAGAGAGACACTGGAGCTGAATCTGAAGAATACCATATGTGTGCATGTGAATCATACAATTCATACTGGTTTCCTACATGTTGGGACGCGTCAGACAAAAACTTGCTGCAGTTCTGGATATAAAGATGTAACTGGGCCCAATCATCATTGAGTATAAACTGGTATAGCTGTATTGATATCAATCAAGCTGTGACTTTGTAGATCACCTGGAGATATGACTGTGACACTGCTTCCCATATTTTTCATAGTAATAATATGATATGATTGTGTCATAATCCTAATGTATTTTATGCAAAATAGGTTATATGAGGTATCATTGGAGAGGTTATGATCGACTGAATATGATTAGCTTATCTGTATGCAAGTATCATTGCTGTATCTAAAGTTAGCAAAAGTGTTTGTACCTGGGGAATGCCCACTAGACAGAATGCAATCATTCCGGCTGGCTAGCTGGGAACAAGTCAATGGACCATTAGGAAGAACAATAGGTCTTTAAAGATGCTAATCTCCCACCTTCCTGAGAAGCTTTCCAGGGAAGCTACAAACTGCCTGTGACCTATGGCTGCTTTGACAGTGCACGGTCATGTGTTCAAGTCACAAGGTACTGGTTTCCATGATAAAACACCAGTATTTTTCCACTGAGGGGTGTGGGAATCACACTGAAAGACAAAGGATTCCTGCCATATGTAAATCTTATTTAAGGCAGGGGAGTGAGATAATTAGGGTTCATTCTTCACTGAATCCCCGCCCAGGATGACTGCTGGAAACATATAAGGAACAAAGATAAAGGGGGGGATAAGGGTTGAGCCCAGGTTGAAAAGGTGTCTGACCTGTGAAAGAAATACCTGGAGTTTTAACTGCAAGCAAGAGCAGCTTGCTTTCAAGAACTTCTGAAATCTGCCTAAATGAACATTTAGGGTGAGAAATTACTATTTGTAACGAGTTTCTTTAGTATATTAAGCTTATATTGTGTTTTTGTTTTATTTGCTGGCTAATCATAGAATCATAGAAGACGGGGGTTGGAAGAGACCTCAGGAGGACCAACACCAACTAAATCATCACAGCCAGGACTTTGTCAAACCAGGCCTTAAAAACCTCTAAGGATGGAGATTCCACCAACTCTAGTCCTGGGCAATTCCCTAGCTGAAGCCTTCCCATGCAGTTGTGATTTCAGTGTCTGTTTCTTTCCACAGCTGGATGTGTCCCTGCCTTCATTTGTGCTGGAGGAGGGTGTCGGCCTGGCTCAGCAGGACAATGTAAGGAACCCCAGGCTTGTGGAACAGGTGGGCTGAGTGTTACCCCAGTACATCAGGTGGCACCTCAGGGGCGGGGGAGCAACCCATCACAATGACCACTTTGACACCAGTGGAAATACAACTGATTTACAACACATGGGGATCTGATAAATTTACTCTAAAGGAGCTACATCAGTTTATACCAGCAATGGAGGAATACCAGTTTCTAATATCAGGGGTTCTGTTCTTCCTCTGCGAACACATTTCTTTTCTGTCTACACGATAATTCAAAAAGGGATTTTCTTTCTTTCTTTCTTTCTTTCTTTCTTTCTTTCTTTCTTTCTTTCTTTCTTTCTTTCTTTCTTTCTACAGCCACGTTTATCAAATAAGATTTCTCAAATTAGGGCAAATTCTGATCTCATTCAGATCTTAATCATGAGAATTGTGATACGAATGCAAGTATTCCCACTGCAATTACAATTCACATACGTGAGGACTACTCACATGAGTAAACTGATGCTGCTGAGCCCAACATGATTGAAGCACTTTAAATAATGAGAAGTGCAATAAATGGTGAAAACAATGGGGAACTTTGAACTTTTGTGTACTATTAAAAGTTATTCTTCCTTAAATATTAGAGAACAACTTAAATCATTCCTGCCATTATCATCACAACATTTGTAATGCATTGGTTTCTCTCAATATTCAAAGTAAGAGCTAGGGCCAATCCCTTTGCTGGTGTAAATCTTAACAACTCCATGGGTATAAAAAGAGCTATACTGCTTTACAACAGTGGAGGATCTTTGTCTAATCACCTTGCTACAAAGAATTTTAGAAGGAAGATCCTACAATGTATGAAGAGATGATTTCCAGAGAAGTTTTACTTCTAGGTTATTTGTTGACAAGGAACTTCTTAATAAAAGGCATGACAGTGAAATGACAGAGTTGAAATAAAAATGAGCAATAACAATTATTGTATTTTGCATATCCTTACCACCTTCAATATTGACTTCCACGTTGACTTCCACGATTGGACGGTCTCTACCCAGGCCTTTTCCTTCCACGGGGAGGATGGACGAGAACACCACTTGCGCCTCAAACTCCTTTATCCTTCTTCCCAGGGCCACGTAGTCTGCAGTGATCTGCTCAAAGTCATTCTTGGCAGTATCATTGGTGCCCACGTGCAGAAGCAGGAAAGGGTAGTGATCCGAGGTCTTAAGTCTCGGCAGTCTCTCCATATGTCTATTAACCGTGATCTTGAATCTTCCATGAGGTGTAATATGGGATAGTGGCGTTAAGAAATAAGAATCTCAGACACCAAGATAGACAAAATTAGGCATTACAGGAAGGATATTTAGCTCATGTAAATTACCATAACTCCATAGCACTAAAATAATTCAACCCATCTTTGGAAATGGCAGAATTGACTATACTGTGGTTATGTCTGGTTTACAGCAGCTAGGAATCTGGCCCCATTGATTTCAATGGAACTGCATCCATTTACAAAAGGGGGGAACTGACCCATTTAATCCAGCAGAGCTATAGATGGACCCATTGACTCCAATGGAGCTACACTGGTTAACACCAGCTGGACTTCTGGTCCTTTATAACTGTTCACTCTCTCTGAGATAACTACAACCCGTATGAGTTAAATGTTTTTAAAATGCCATGCACCATTGCACTTGCAGCCTAACGGTGTTTTGTTTTAGTGTCATCTGAGTAAAGGTAAAAATAGTGATTGCTAAGAAAGAAAGAAAGAAAGAAAGAAAGAAAGAAAGAAAGAAAGAAAGAAAGAAAGAAAGAAAGAAAGAAAGAAAGAAAGAAAGAAAGAAAGAAAGAAAGAAAGGTCGGGCAATCCATCCCAGCAGAAGTTGAAAATCAGATATAAAAAAACTCTGCAACACTGAATTCCTCCGATGTTCTGACCCAGTGAGACTGAATCACTAGCCATTAAAAGTTCCACTATTGTAAATAATCCCATGCGACAAAGAGCCATGGAAGGTGTTATAAATATAAAGGGAAGGGTAAACACCTCTAAAATCCCTCCTGGCCAGAGGAAAAATCCTCTCCCCTGTAAAGGGTTAAGAAGCTAGGATAACCTCGCTGGCACCTGACCAAAATGACCAATGAGGAGACAAGATACTTTCAAAAGCTGGGAGGAGGGAAAAAAACAAAGGGTCTGTGTCTGTCTGTGTGATGCTTTTGCCAGGGACAGAACAGGAATGGAATCTTAGAACTTAGTAAGTAATCCAGCTAGGTATGTTTTAGATTATGATTTCTTTAAATGGCTGAGAAAATTAAGTTGTGCTGAATAGAATGAATATTTCTGTCTGTGTGTCTTTTTGTAACTTAAGGTTTTGCCTAGAGGGATTCTAGTTACTCTGTAAGGTATTTACCATCCTGATTTTACAGAGGTGATTCTTTTTACTGTTTCTTCTATTAAAGTGTTTCTTTTCAAGAACTGCATGATTTTTTCATTGTTCTCAGATCCAAGGGTTTGGGTCTGTGGTCACCTATGCAAATTGGTGAGGATTTTTACCAAACCTTCCCCAGGAAGTGGGGTGCAAGAGTTGGGAGGATTTTGGGGGGAAAGATGTTTCCAGACAACGTTTTCTCAGGAACCCAGATAAAGTTTGGTGGTGGCAGTGGAAGTCCAAGGGCAAAGGGTAAAATAGTTTGTGCCTTGGGGAAGTTTTAATCTAAGCTGGTAAAAGTAAGTTTAGGAGGTTTTCATGCAGGTCCCCACATCTGTACCCTAGAGTTCAGAGTGGGGAAGAAACCTTGACAGAAGGGCAGATGGGTTAAGAACTTTTGACTCATCTTTCTTTCAGAATGACAGGCAAAGATTATGGATCTGAAACTGTGTAATAGACTGGATCCCGAGTGGGAGTAAATCAACCACAGGTCCGTGGAAGTCAATGGGACAGATCTCCAGGTGGTTTAAATCATTGTAGTTCCACTGAAAGAACCAGATCCTGAGTTGGCATAAATAGCCCTAGCTACTCTGGAATCAGTTGAACTGTGTCAGTTTACACAAGCTCAGGACCTGGCGCTGATTCAGACTGGAAATATATTGTACATTTTTAATGGTGAGGTCAATTAACCACTGCAAAAAATTATTGAGGTATGTGGTGGATCCAGTCAAGACTGGATGTTTTTACTAAAAGTTATGCTTTAGGAATTATTTTGAGGAAGTTTTATGGCCCATGTTATACCGGACGTCAGACTAGATTATCACTGTGGTTCTGTCTGGCCTTAGAATCTATGAATCTAGATAGACTCCAGACAAGGGGTGGCAATGGGAGAAAACCCTATAAATGATGTTACCCAACACTTTGCATTTACAAGACCCCATTTTTAATTCCTTATAACGTCCTAAAACTTTAACCATTTGGGCTGAAAGTTTTCGTGTTGGATGTCTGCCTCAATAGAAAATTTTCTTAAGGGTTCCCCCCAAAAAAGGTTCAGTCATTTCCAAGAAAGAGATTACGGGAAAATACATTGGTTCCCCTGTGTTAACAAAGAGGAAGAATTCTCTTTCCGGACACTCTAGCACCGGTAGGCATTGAAGCAGAAAAATTAAATATGGGGGGGGGGGGATCACCCTGGTTTCAGGGATGCACCTTTTGCTGCTTCCAGGAAACAACACCCAGACTTGGCCAAGTTATGAGCATTTGAAAAAATCTCAGTTTCCACATGCTCAATAGTTGCTTCTTAGAGTTCTGGGCTTAGAGCTCCTATCCATGACTGGACAGTGCATGCCCATCCCCACAGGGCGTGCTCCAGTACCAGGCAAAATAAGCAATGTTGGACATCCCTTGAAATTGCTGATATCAGACTAGATAATCAAAATGGACCCTTATTACCTTAAAATTGATGAATCTATGATAAACACCATAATCTTACAATCTGATCTGCTAGTAAAAAATGCCATGGAAGTCAAGAGCCATCTCCCAGAGTTGTTGTGTGATATGATCAGGTTGGGCATTGAAAAATAGATCAGTGTCTTATATAGGAAGCCATAAGTGCCGAGGAATGTTATTTTAAATTAGGCCAGAGGGAGCACTGGGGAAATGCATTCGACAGCCGAAAAATCACAACCCGACCCAAAACCTAAAATGCTGCACTGGACTTCCAGAGTAGGAAAAGGGGAAGCCTAAATTGACTTTTCTATAGAGCTGGTTGGAATTATTCAACTATTAAAATTTTGGTGAAAATTGTTAAATTCCAACTAACCAAGATGAACATTTTATGAAATGCTTTTTATGTTAATTGTTTTTTTTTTTTGCTTTGTCTCATTTCAAATTTTGAAGATGTAAAATCAGGACACTACTTTGATTAAAGATGATCATTTGATTTTTCAATGATCTTTAGATCTGGTCAAAAGGTTCTGGCTATCAAAAGTTTGAAGAAAGTTTATTTATTTATTTATTTCATTTAAGAAAAGTTTCTCTTCCTATTTTCCCAACAGGTTTAGAACAAGCCAAAGTTTTTCAAATGGAAAAATTCCAATTAAAAAAGTGAGGGTCATCGGGAGAAATTCAACAAAATGTTTATGAATTTCCCTTATTCCCCCCATTTTGATTGACTCTGCTTTTCGTTCTTTAATTTCTCTGGTTGTGTGAAGAGATGCTCTTCCCTATTGTTTTTCTAAAGGCTCCCTTCACCTCTTTGTTCCTGAGAGTGTATATTATGGGGTTCAACACTGGGGTGACAACTGTGTACATGAGGGAAATCAGTTGATCACCCTCCGGGGTGGAGATAGACTTGGGCCTCAGGTAGGTGAAAAGGGCTGTTCCATAGAACAAAGTCACCACCATGAGGTGGGAGGAGCAGGTGGAGAAGGCTTTACGCCTTCCCTCTACCGACGGCAGTTTGAGTATGGTGGAGATAATGCAGATGTAGGACAGGATTATCAGCAGGAAAGGGCTCATGATAAACAGCACGGACAGAGCCAAGACCACAATTTGGTTTTTGGATGTGTCTGTGCATGCCCTCTTTATCACTGGTGGGATGTCGCAGAAGAAGTGGTGGATGCGGTTGGAGCCACAGAAGGGAAGGCTGAAGATCCACGTGGTTTGAGCTACTTCCACCAAGATGCCAATGGTCCATGAAGCACCCACAAGCTGTGCGCACACCTGGCCACTCATGATGGTTCTGTAGTGCAGGGGGTTGCATATAGCTATGTAGCGATCATACGCCATGGCTGCTAGAAGGCAGCATTCCGTGAGGCCCATGATGGTGAAGATGTACATCTGGGCAGCGCAGCCTGCAATGGAGAGGGTCTTTTGCTCCACCAGGAGGTGAGCCAGCAGCTGAGGGACCACACTGCTTGTGTAGCAGATTTCCAAGAAGGACAAGTTGAGCAGGAAGAAATACATGGGGGTATGAAGTGAGGGGTTTAGCTTTATAAGGAGGATAGTGAGCAGGTTCCCCACCAGGGTGACCAGGTAGATGACCAGAAACACCAGAAACAGAAGGATTTGGAGTCTGGTAAGGTACGACAACCCCACCAAGATGAACACCTCAGAAATGGTCTGGTTCTCATCAGGCTCTCTCTCAGAATATGTCATCTGCAAGGGTGACAAAGAGAGAGACACTGGAGCTGAATCTGAAGAATACCATATGTGTGCATGTGAATCATACAATTCATACTGGTTTCCTACATGTTGGGACGCGTCAGACAAAAACTTGCTGCAGTTCTGGATATAAAGATGTAACTGGGCCCAATCATCATTGAGTATAAACTGGTATAGCTGTATTGATATCAATCAAGCTGTGACTTTGTAGATCACCTGGAGATATGACTGTGACACTGCTTCCCATATTTTTCATAGTAATAATATGATATGATTGTGTCATAATCCTAATGTATTTTATGCAAAATAGGTTATATGAGGTATCATTGGAGAGGTTATGATCGACTGAATATGATTAGCTTATCTGTATGCAAGTATCATTGCTGTATCTAAAGTTAGCAAAAGTGTTTGTACCTGGGGAATGCCCACTAGACAGAATGCAATCATTCCGGCTGGCTAGCTGGGAACAAGTCAATGGACCATTAGGAAGAACAATAGGTCTTTAAAGATGCTAATCTCCCACCTTCCTGAGAAGCTTTCCAGGGAAGCTACAAACTGCCTGTGACCTATGGCTGCTTTGACAGTGCACGGTCATGTGTTCAAGTCACAAGGTACTGGTTTCCATGATAAAACACCAGTATTTTTCCACTGAGGGGTGTGGGAATCACACTGAAAGACAAAGGATTCCTGCCATATGTAAATCTTATTTAAGGCAGGGGAGTGAGATAATTAGGGTTCATTCTTCACTGAATCCCCGCCCAGGATGACTGCTGGAAACATATAAGGAACAAAGATAAAGGGGGGGATAAGGGTTGAGCCCAGGTTGAAAAGGTGTCTGACCTGTGAAAGAAATACCTGGAGTTTTAACTGCAAGCAAGAGCAGCTTGCTTTCAAGAACTTCTAAAATCTGCCTAAATGAACATTTAGGGTGAGAAATTACTATTTGTAACGAGTTTCTTTAGTATATTAAGCTTATATTGTGTTTTTGTTTTATTTGCTGGCTAATCATAGAATCATAGAAGACGGGGGTTGGAAGAGACCTCAGGAGGACCAACACCAACTAAATCATCACAGCCAGGACTTTGTCAAACCAGGCCTTAAAAACCTCTAAGGACGGAGATTCCACCAACTCTAGTCCTGGGCAATTCCCTAGCTGAAGCCTTCCCATGCAGTTGTGATTTCAGTGTCTGTTTCTTTCCACAGCTGGATGTGTCCCTGCCTTCATTTGTGCTGGAGGAGGGTGTCGGCCTGGCTCAGCAGGACAATGTAAGGAACCCCAGGCTTGTGGAACAGGTGGGCTGAGTGTTACCCCAGTACATCAGGTGGCACCTCAGGGGCGGGGGAGCAACCCATCACAATGACCACTTTGACACCAGTGGAAATACAACTGATTTACAACACATGGGGATCTGATAAATTTACTCTAAAGGAGCTACATCAGTTTATACCAGCAATGGAGGAATACCAGTTTCTAATATCAGGGGTTCTGTTCTTCCTCTTCGAACACATTTCTTTTCTGTCTACACGATAATTCAAAAAGGGATTTTCTTTCTTTCTTTCTTTCTTTCTTTCTTTCTTTCTTTCTTTCTACAGCCACGTTTATCAAATAAGATTTCTCAAATTAGGGCAAATTCTGATCTCATTCAGATCTTAATCATGAGAATTGTGATACGAATGCAAGTATTCCCACTGCAATTACAATTCACATACGTGAGGACTACTCACATGAGTAAACTGATGCTGCTGAGCCCAACATGATTGAAGCACTTTAAATAATGAGAAGTGCAATAAATGGTGAAAACAATGGGGAACTTTGAACTTTTGTGTACTATTAAAAGTTATTCTTCCTTAAATATTAGAGAACAACTTAAATCATTCCTGCCATTATCATCACAACATTTGTAATGCATTGGTTTCTCTCAATATTCAAAGTAAGAGCTAGGGCCAATCCCTTTGCTGGTGTAAATCTTAACAACTCCATGGGTATAAAAAGAGCTATACTGCTTTACAACAGTGGAGGATCTTTGTCTAATCACCTTGCTACAAAGAATTTTAGAAGGAAGATCCTACAATGTATGAAGAGATGATTTCCAGAGAAGTTTTACTTCTAGGTTATTTGTTGACAAGGAACTTCTTAATAAAAGGCATGACAGTGAAATGACAGAGTTGAAATAAAAATGAGCAATAACAATTATTGTATTTTGCATATCCTTACCACCTTCAATATTGACTTCCACGTTGACTTCCACGATTGGACGGTCTCTACCCAGGCCTTTTCCTTCCACGGGGAGGATGGACGAGAACACCACTTGCGCCTCAAACTCCTTTATCCTTCTTCCCAGGGCCACGTAGTCTGCAGTGATCTGCTCAAAGTCATTCTTGGCAGTATCATTGGTGCCCACGTGCAGAAGCAGGAAAGGGTAGTGATCCGAGGTCTTAAGTCTCGGCAGTCTCTCCATATGTCTATTAACCGTGATCTTGAATCTTCCATGAGGTGTAATATGGGATAGTGGCGTTAAGAAATAAGAATCTCAGACACCAAGATAGACAAAATTAGGCATTACAGGAAGGATATTTAGCTCATGTAAATTACCATAACTCCATAGCACTAAAATAATTCAACCCATCTTTGGAAATGGCAGAATTGACTATACTGTGGTTATGTCTGGTTTACAGCAGCTAGGAATCTGGCCCCATTGATTTCAATGGAACTGCATCCATTTACAAAAGGGGGGAACTGACCCATTTAATCCAGCAGAGCTATAGATGGACCCATTGACTCCAATGGAGCTACACTGGTTAACACCAGCTGGACTTCTGGTCCTTTATAACTGTTCACTCTCTCTGAGATAACTACAACCCGTATGAGTTAAATGTTTTTAAAATGCCATGCACCATTGCACTTGCAGCCTAACGGTGTTTTGTTTTAGTGTCATCTGAGTAAAGGTAAAAATAGTGATTGCTAAGAAAGAAAGAAAGAAAGAAAGAAAGAAAGAAAGAAAGAAAGAAAGAAAGAAAGAAAGAAAGAAAGAAAGAAAGAAAGGTCAGGCAATCCATCCCAGCAGAAGTTGAAAATCAGATATAAAAAAACTCTGCAACACTGAATTCCTCCGATGTTCTGACCCAGTGAGACTGAATCACTAGCCATTAAAAGTTCCACTATTGTAAATAATCCCATGCGACAAAGAGCCATGGAAGGTGTTATAAATATAAAGGGAAGGGTAAACACCTCTAAAATCCCTCCTGGCCAGAGGAAAAATCCTCTCCCCTGTAAAGGGTTAAGAAGCTAGGATAACCTCGCTGGCACCTGACCAAAATGACCAATGAGGAGACAAGATACTTTCAAAAGCTGGGAGGAGGGAAAAAAACAAAGGGTCTGTGTCTGTCTGTGTGATGCTTTTGCCAGGGACAGAACAGGAATGGAATCTTAGAACTTAGTAAGTAATCCAGCTAGGTATGTTTTAGATTATGATTTCTTTAAATGGCTGAGAAAATTAAGTTGTGCTGAATAGAATGAATATTTCTGTCTGTGTGTCTTTTTGTAACTTAAGGTTTTGCCTAGAGGGATTCTAGTTACTCTGTAAGGTATTTACCATCCTGATTTTACAGAGGTGATTCTTTTTACTGTTTCTTCTATTAAAGTGTTTCTTTTCAAGAACTGCATGATTTTTTCATTGTTCTCAGATCCAAGGGTTTGGGTCTGTGGTCACCTATGCAAATTGGTGAGGATTTTTACCAAACCTTCCCCAGGAAGTGGGGTGCAAGAGTTGGGAGGATTTTGGGGGGAAAGATGTTTCCAGACAACGTTTTCTCAGGAACCCAGATAAAGTTTGGTGGTGGCAGTGGAAGTCCAAGGGCAAAGGGTAAAATAGTTTGTGCCTTGGGGAAGTTTTAATCTAAGCTGGTAAAAGTAAGTTTAGGAGGTTTTCATGCAGGTCCCCACATCTGTACCCTAGAGTTCAGAGTGGGGAAGAAACCTTGACAGAAGGGCAGATGGGTTAAGAACTTTTGACTCATCTTTCTTTCAGAATGACAGGCAAAGATTATGGATCTGAAACTGTGTAATAGACTGGATCCCGAGTGGGAGTAAATCAACCACAGGTCCGTGGAAGTCAATGGGACAGATCTCCAGGTGGTTTAAATCATTGTAGTTCCACTGAAAGAACCAGATCCTGAGTTGGCATAAATAGCCCTAGCTACTCTGGAATCAGTTGAACTGTGTCAGTTTACACAAGCTCAGGACCTGGCGCTGATTCAGACTGGAAATATATTGTACATTTTTAATGGTGAGGTCAATTAACCACTGCAAAAAATTATTGAGGTATGTGGTGGATCCAGTCAAGACTGGATGTTTTTACTAAAAGTTATGCTTTAGGAATTATTTTGAGGAAGTTTTATGGCCCATGTTATACCGGACGTCAGACTAGATTATCACTGTGGTTCTGTCTGGCCTTAGAATCTATGAATCTAGATAGACTCCAGACAAGGGGTGGCAATGGGAGAAAACCCTATAAATGATGTTACCCAACACTTTGCATTTACAAGACCCCATTTTTAATTCCTTATAACGTCCTAAAACTTTAACCATTTGGGCTGAAAGTTTTCGTGTTGGATGTCTGCCTCAATAGAAAATTTTCTTAAGGGTTCCCCCCAAAAAAGGTTCAGTCATTTCCAAGAAAGAGATTACGGGAAAATACATTGGTTCCCCTGTGTTAACAAAGAGGAAGAATTCTCTTTCCGGACACTCTAGCACCGGTAGGCATTGAAGCAGAAAAATTAAATATGGGGGGGGGGGGATCACCCTGGTTTCAGGGATGCACCTTTTGCTGCTTCCAGGAAACAACACCCAGACTTGGCCAAGTTATGAGCATTTGAAAAAATCTCAGTTTCCACATGCTCAATAGTTGCTTCTTAGAGTTCTGGGCTTAGAGCTCCTATCCATGACTGGACAGTGCATGCCCATCCCCACAGGGCGTGCTCCAGTACCAGGCAAAATAAGCAATGTTGGACATCCCTTGAAATTGCTGATATCAGACTAGATAATCAAAATGGACCCTTATTACCTTAAAATTGATGAATCTATGATAAACACCATAATCTTACAATCTGATCTGCTAGTAAAAAATGCCATGGAAGTCAAGAGCCATCTCCCAGAGTTGTTGTGTGATATGATCAGGTTGGGCATTGAAAAATAGATCAGTGTCTTATATAGGAAGCCATAAGTGCCGAGGAATGTTATTTTAAATTAGGCCAGAGGGAGCACTGGGGAAATGCATTCGACAGCCGAAAAATCACAACCCGACCCAAAACCTAAAATGCTGCACTGGACTTCCAGAGTAGGAAAAGGGGAAGCCTAAATTGACTTTTCTATAGAGCTGGTTGGAATTATTCAACTATTAAAATTTTGGTGAAAATTGTTAAATTCCAACTAACCAAGATGAACATTTTATGAAATGCTTTTTATGTTAATTGTTTTTTTTTTTTGCTTTGTCTCATTTCAAATTTTGAAGATGTAAAATCAGGACACTACTTTGATTAAAGATGATCATTTGATTTTTCAATGATCTTTAGATCTGGTCAAAAGGTTCTGGCTATCAAAAGTTTGAAGAAAGTTTATTTATTTATTTATTTCATTTAAGAAAAGTTTCTCTTCCTATTTTCCCAACAGGTTTAGAACAAGCCAAAGTTTTTCAAATGGAAAAATTCCAATTAAAAAAGTGAGGGTCATCGGGAGAAATTCAACAAAATGTTTATGAATTTCCCTTATTCCCCCCATTTTGATTGACTCTGCTTTTCGTTCTTTAATTTCTCTGGTTGTGTGAAGAGATGCTCTTCCCTATTGTTTTTCTAAAGGCTCCCTTCACCTCTTTGTTCCTGAGAGTGTATATTATGGGGTTCAACACTGGGGTGACAACTGTGTACATGAGGGAAATCAGTTGATCACCCTCCGGGGTGGAGATAGACTTGGGCCTCAGGTAGGTGAAAAGGGCTGTTCCATAGAACAAAGTCACCACCATGAGGTGGGAGGAGCAGGTGGAGAAGGCTTTACGCCTTCCCTCTACCGACGGCAGTTTGAGTATGGTGGAGATAATGCAGATGTAGGACAGGATTATCAGCAGGAAAGGGCTCATGATAAACAGCACGGACAGAGCCAAGACCACAATTTGGTTTTTGGATGTGTCTGTGCATGCCCTCTTTATCACTGGTGGGATGTCGCAGAAGAAGTGGTGGATGCGGTTGGAGCCACAGAAGGGAAGGCTGAAGATCCACGTGGTTTGAGCTACTTCCACCAAGATGCCAATGGTCCATGAAGCACCCACAAGCTGTGCGCACACCTGGCCACTCATGATGGTTCTGTAGTGCAGGGGGTTGCATATAGCTATGTAGCGATCATACGCCATGGCTGCTAGAAGGCAGCATTCCGTGAGGCCCATGATGGTGAAGATGTACATCTGGGCAGCGCAGCCTGCAATGGAGAGGGTCTTTTGCTCCACCAGGAGGTGAGCCAGCAGCTGAGGGACCACACTGCTTGTGTAGCAGATTTCCAAGAAGGACAAGTTGAGCAGGAAGAAATACATGGGGGTATGAAGTGAGGGGTTTAGCTTTATAAGGAGGATAGTGAGCAGGTTCCCCACCAGGGTGACCAGGTAGATGACCAGAAACACCAGAAACAGAAGGATTTGGAGTCTGGTAAGGTACGACAACCCCACCAAGATGAACACCTCAGAAATGGTCTGGTTCTCATCAGGCTCTCTCTCAGAATATGTCATCTGCAAGGGTGACAAAGAGAGAGACACTGGAGCTGAATCTGAAGAATACCATATGTGTGCATGTGAATCATACAATTCATACTGGTTTCCTACATGTTGGGACGCGTCAGACAAAAACTTGCTGCAGTTCTGGATATAAAGATGTAACTGGGCCCAATCATCATTGAGTATAAACTGGTATAGCTGTATTGATATCAATCAAGCTGTGACTTTGTAGATCACCTGGAGATATGACTGTGACACTGCTTCCCATATTTTTCATAGTAATAATATGATATGATTGTGTCATAATCCTAATGTATTTTATGCAAAATAGGTTATATGAGGTATCATTGGAGAGGTTATGATCGACTGAATATGATTAGCTTATCTGTATGCAAGTATCATTGCTGTATCTAAAGTTAGCAAAAGTGTTTGTACCTGGGGAATGCCCACTAGACAGAATGCAATCATTCCGGCTGGCTAGCTGGGAACAAGTCAATGGACCATTAGGAAGAACAATAGGTCTTTAAAGATGCTAATCTCCCACCTTCCTGAGAAGCTTTCCAGGGAAGCTACAAACTGCCTGTGACCTATGGCTGCTTTGACAGTGCACGGTCATGTGTTCAAGTCACAAGGTACTGGTTTCCATGATAAAACACCAGTATTTTTCCACTGAGGGGTGTGGGAATCACACTGAAAGACAAAGGATTCCTGCCATATGTAAATCTTATTTAAGGCAGGGGAGTGAGATAATTAGGGTTCATTCTTCACTGAATCCCCGCCCAGGATGACTGCTGGAAACATATAAGGAACAAAGATAAAGGGGGGGATAAGGGTTGAGCCCAGGTTGAAAAGGTGTCTGACCTGTGAAAGAAATACCTGGAGTTTTAACTGCAAGCAAGAGCAGCTTGCTTTCAAGAACTTCTGAAATCTGCCTAAATGAACATTTAGGGTGAGAAATTACTATTTGTAACGAGTTTCTTTAGTATATTAAGCTTATATTGTGTTTTTGTTTTATTTGCTGGCTAATCATAGAATCATAGAAGACGGGGGTTGGAAGAGACCTCAGGAGGACCAACACCAACTAAATCATCACAGCCAGGACTTTGTCAAACCAGGCCTTAAAAACCTCTAAGGACGGAGATTCCACCAACTCTAGTCCTGGGCAATTCCCTAGCTGAAGCCTTCCCATGCAGTTGTGATTTCAGTGTCTGTTTCTTTCCACAGCTGGATGTGTCCCTGCCTTCATTTGTGCTGGAGGAGGGTGTCGGCCTGGCTCAGCAGGACAATGTAAGGAACCCCAGGCTTGTGGAACAGGTGGGCTGAGTGTTACCCCAGTACATCAGGTGGCACCTCAGGGGCGGGGGAGCAACCCATCACAATGACCACTTTGACACCAGTGGAAATACAACTGATTTACAACACATGGGGATCTGATAAATTTACTCTAAAGGAGCTACATCAGTTTATACCAGCAATGGAGGAATACCAGTTTCTAATATCAGGGGTTCTGTTCTTCCTCTTCGAACACATTTCTTTTCTGTCTACACGATAATTCAAAAAGGGATTTTCTTTCTTTCTTTCTTTCTTTCTTTCTTTCTTTCTTTCTTTCTTTCTTTCTTTCTACAGCCACGTTTATCAAATAAGATTTCTCAAATTAGGGCAAATTCTGATCTCATTCAGATCTTAATCATGAGAATTGTGATACGAATGCAAGTATTCCCACTGCAATTACAATTCACATACGTGAGGACTACTCACATGAGTAAACTGATGCTGCTGAGCCCAACATGATTGAAGCACTTTAAATAATGAGAAGTGCAATAAATGGTGAAAACAATGGGGAACTTTGAACTTTTGTGTACTATTAAAAGTTATTCTTCCTTAAATATTAGAGAACAACTTAAATCATTCCTGCCATTATCATCACAACATTTGTAATGCATTGGTTTCTCTCAATATTCAAAGTAAGAGCTAGGGCCAATCCCTTTGCTGGTGTAAATCTTAACAACTCCATGGGTATAAAAAGAGCTATACTGCTTTACAACAGTGGAGGATCTTTGTCTAATCACCTTGCTACAAAGAATTTTAGAAGGAAGATCCTACAATGTATGAAGAGATGATTTCCAGAGAAGTTTTACTTCTAGGTTATTTGTTGACAAGGAACTTCTTAATAAAAGGCATGACAGTGAAATGACAGAGTTGAAATAAAAATGAGCAATAACAATTATTGTATTTTGCATATCCTTACCACCTTCAATATTGACTTCCACGTTGACTTCCACGATTGGACGGTCTCTACCCAGGCCTTTTCCTTCCACGGGGAGGATGGACGAGAACACCACTTGCGCCTCAAACTCCTTTATCCTTCTTCCCAGGGCCACGTAGTCTGCAGTGATCTGCTCAAAGTCATTCTTGGCAGTATCATTGGTGCCCACGTGCAGAAGCAGGAAAGGGTAGTGATCCGAGGTCTTAAGTCTCGGCAGTCTCTCCATATGTCTATTAACCGTGATCTTGAATCTTCCATGAGGTGTAATATGGGATAGTGGCGTTAAGAAATAAGAATCTCAGACACCAAGATAGACAAAATTAGGCATTACAGGAAGGATATTTAGCTCATGTAAATTACCATAACTCCATAGCACTAAAATAATTCAACCCATCTTTGGAAATGGCAGAATTGACTATACTGTGGTTATGTCTGGTTTACAGCAGCTAGGAATCTGGCCCCATTGATTTCAATGGAACTGCATCCATTTACAAAAGGGGGGAACTGACCCATTTAATCCAGCAGAGCTATAGATGGACCCATTGACTCCAATGGAGCTACACTGGTTAACACCAGCTGGACTTCTGGTCCTTTATAACTGTTCACTCTCTCTGAGATAACTACAACCCGTATGAGTTAAATGTTTTTAAAATGCCATGCACCATTGCACTTGCAGCCTAACGGTGTTTTGTTTTAGTGTCATCTGAGTAAAGGTAAAAATAGTGATTGCTAAGAAAGAAAGAAAGAAAGAAAGAAAGAAAGAAAGAAAGAAAGAAAGAAAGAAAGAAAGAAAGAAAGAAAGAAAGAAAGAAAGGTCAGGCAATCCATCCCAGCAGAAGTTGAAAATCAGATATAAAAAAACTCTGCAACACTGAATTCCTCCGATGTTCTGACCCAGTGAGACTGAATCACTAGCCATTAAAAGTTCCACTATTGTAAATAATCCCATGCGACAAAGAGCCATGGAAGGTGTTATAAATATAAAGGGAAGGGTAAACACCTCTAAAATCCCTCCTGGCCAGAGGAAAAATCCTCTCCCCTGTAAAGGGTTAAGAAGCTAGGATAACCTCGCTGGCACCTGACCAAAATGACCAATGAGGAGACAAGATACTTTCAAAAGCTGGGAGGAGGGAAAAAAACAAAGGGTCTGTGTCTGTCTGTGTGATGCTTTTGCCAGGGACAGAACAGGAATGGAATCTTAGAACTTAGTAAGTAATCCAGCTAGGTATGTTTTAGATTATGATTTCTTTAAATGGCTGAGAAAATTAAGTTGTGCTGAATAGAATGAATATTTCTGTCTGTGTGTCTTTTTGTAACTTAAGGTTTTGCCTAGAGGGATTCTAGTTACTCTGTAAGGTATTTACCATCCTGATTTTACAGAGGTGATTCTTTTTACTGTTTCTTCTATTAAAGTGTTTCTTTTCAAGAACTGCATGATTTTTTCATTGTTCTCAGATCCAAGGGTTTGGGTCTGTGGTCACCTATGCAAATTGGTGAGGATTTTTACCAAACCTTCCCCAGGAAGTGGGGTGCAAGAGTTGGGAGGATTTTGGGGGGAAAGATGTTTCCAGACAACGTTTTCTCAGGAACCCAGATAAAGTTTGGTGGTGGCAGTGGAAGTCCAAGGGCAAAGGGTAAAATAGTTTGTGCCTTGGGGAAGTTTTAATCTAAGCTGGTAAAAGTAAGTTTAGGAGGTTTTCATGCAGGTCCCCACATCTGTACCCTAGAGTTCAGAGTGGGGAAGAAACCTTGACAGAAGGGCAGATGGGTTAAGAACTTTTGACTCATCTTTCTTTCAGAATGACAGGCAAAGATTATGGATCTGAAACTGTGTAATAGACTGGATCCCGAGTGGGAGTAAATCAACCACAGGTCCGTGGAAGTCAATGGGACAGATCTCCAGGTGGTTTAAATCATTGTAGTTCCACTGAAAGAACCAGATCCTGAGTTGGCATAAATAGCCCTAGCTACTCTGGAATCAGTTGAACTGTGTCAGTTTACACAAGCTCAGGACCTGGCGCTGATTCAGACTGGAAATATATTGTACATTTTTAATGGTGAGGTCAATTAACCACTGCAAAAAATTATTGAGGTATGTGGTGGATCCAGTCAAGACTGGATGTTTTTACTAAAAGTTATGCTTTAGGAATTATTTTGAGGAAGTTTTATGGCCCATGTTATACCGGACGTCAGACTAGATTATCACTGTGGTTCTGTCTGGCCTTAGAATCTATGAATCTAGATAGACTCCAGACAAGGGGTGGCAATGGGAGAAAACCCTATAAATGATGTTACCCAACACTTTGCATTTACAAGACCCCATTTTTAATTCCTTATAACGTCCTAAAACTTTAACCATTTGGGCTGAAAGTTTTCGTGTTGGATGTCTGCCTCAATAGAAAATTTTCTTAAGGGTTCCCCCCAAAAAAGGTTCAGTCATTTCCAAGAAAGAGATTACGGGAAAATACATTGGTTCCCCTGTGTTAACAAAGAGGAAGAATTCTCTTTCCGGACACTCTAGCACCGGTAGGCATTGAAGCAGAAAAATTAAATATGGGGGGGGGGGGATCACCCTGGTTTCAGGGATGCACCTTTTGCTGCTTCCAGGAAACAACACCCAGACTTGGCCAAGTTATGAGCATTTGAAAAAATCTCAGTTTCCACATGCTCAATAGTTGCTTCTTAGAGTTCTGGGCTTAGAGCTCCTATCCATGACTGGACAGTGCATGCCCATCCCCACAGGGCGTGCTCCAGTACCAGGCAAAATAAGCAATGTTGGACATCCCTTGAAATTGCTGATATCAGACTAGATAATCAAAATGGACCCTTATTACCTTAAAATTGATGAATCTATGATAAACACCATAATCTTACAATCTGATCTGCTAGTAAAAAATGCCATGGAAGTCAAGAGCCATCTCCCAGAGTTGTTGTGTGATATGATCAGGTTGGGCATTGAAAAATAGATCAGTGTCTTATATAGGAAGCCATAAGTGCCGAGGAATGTTATTTTAAATTAGGCCAGAGGGAGCACTGGGGAAATGCATTCGACAGCCGAAAAATCACAACCCGACCCAAAACCTAAAATGCTGCACTGGACTTCCAGAGTAGGAAAAGGGGAAGCCTAAATTGACTTTTCTATAGAGCTGGTTGGAATTATTCAACTATTAAAATTTTGGTGAAAATTGTTAAATTCCAACTAACCAAGATGAACATTTTATGAAATGCTTTTTATGTTAATTGTTTTTTTTTTTTGCTTTGTCTCATTTCAAATTTTGAAGATGTAAAATCAGGACACTACTTTGATTAAAGATGATCATTTGATTTTTCAATGATCTTTAGATCTGGTCAAAAGGTTCTGGCTATCAAAAGTTTGAAGAAAGTTTATTTATTTATTTATTTCATTTAAGAAAAGTTTCTCTTCCTATTTTCCCAACAGGTTTAGAACAAGCCAAAGTTTTTCAAATGGAAAAATTCCAATTAAAAAAGTGAGGGTCATCGGGAGAAATTCAACAAAATGTTTATGAATTTCCCTTATTCCCCCCATTTTGATTGACTCTGCTTTTCGTTCTTTAATTTCTCTGGTTGTGTGAAGAGATGCTCTTCCCTATTGTTTTTCTAAAGGCTCCCTTCACCTCTTTGTTCCTGAGAGTGTATATTATGGGGTTCAACACTGGGGTGACAACTGTGTACATGAGGGAAATCAGTTGATCACCCTCCGGGGTGGAGATAGACTTGGGCCTCAGGTAGGTGAAAAGGGCTGTTCCATAGAACAAAGTCACCACCATGAGGTGGGAGGAGCAGGTGGAGAAGGCTTTACGCCTTCCCTCTACCGACGGCAGTTTGAGTATGGTGGAGATAATGCAGATGTAGGACAGGATTATCAGCAGGAAAGGGCTCATGATAAACAGCACGGACAGAGCCAAGACCACAATTTGGTTTTTGGATGTGTCTGTGCATGCCCTCTTTATCACTGGTGGGATGTCGCAGAAGAAGTGGTGGATGCGGTTGGAGCCACAGAAGGGAAGGCTGAAGATCCACGTGGTTTGAGCTACTTCCACCAAGATGCCAATGGTCCATGAAGCACCCACAAGCTGTGCGCACACCTGGCCACTCATGATGGTTCTGTAGTGCAGGGGGTTGCATATAGCTATGTAGCGATCATACGCCATGGCTGCTAGAAGGCAGCATTCCGTGAGGCCCATGATGGTGAAGATGTACATCTGGGCAGCGCAGCCTGCAATGGAGAGGGTCTTTTGCTCCACCAGGAGGTGAGCCAGCAGCTGAGGGACCACACTGCTTGTGTAGCAGATTTCCAAGAAGGACAAGTTGAGCAGGAAGAAATACATGGGGGTATGAAGTGAGGGGTTTAGCTTTATAAGGAGGATAATGAGCAGGTTCCCCACCAGGGTGACCAGGTAGATGACCAGAAACACCAGAAACAGAAGGATTTGGAGTCTGGTAAGGTACGAAAACCCCACCAAGATGAACACCTCAGAAATGGTCTGGTTCTCATCAGGCTCTCTCTCAGAATATGTCATCTGCAAGGGTGACAAAGAGAGAGACACTGGAGCTGAATCTGAAGAATACCATATGTGTGCATGTGAATCATACAATTCATACTGGTTTCCTACATGTTGGGACGCGTCAGACAAAAACTTGCTGCAGTTCTGGATATAAAGATGTAACTGGGCCCAATCATCATTGAGTATAAACTGGTATAGCTGTATTGATATCAATCAAGCTGTGACTTTGTAGATCACCTGGAGATATGACTGTGACACTGCTTCCCATATTTTTCATAGTAATAATATGATATGATTGTGTCATAATCCTAATGTATTTTATGCAAAATAGGTTATATGAGGTATCATTGGAGAGGTTATGATCGACTGAATATGATTAGCTTATCTGTATGCAAGTATCATTGCTGTATCTAAAGTTAGCAAAAGTGTTTGTACCTGGGGAATGCCCACTAGACAGAATGCAATCATTCCGGCTGGCTAGCTGGGAACAAGTCAATGGACCATTAGGAAGAACAATAGGTCTTTAAAGATGCTAATCTCCCACCTTCCTGAGAAGCTTTCCAGGGAAGCTACAAACTGCCTGTGACCTATGGCTGCTTTGACAGTGCACGGTCATGTGTTCAAGTCACAAGGTACTGGTTTCCATGATAAAACACCAGTATTTTTCCACTGAGGGGTGTGGGAATCACACTGAAAGACAAAGGATTCCTGCCATATGTAAATCTTATTTAAGGCAGGGGAGTGAGATAATTAGGGTTCATTCTTCACTGAATCCCCGCCCAGGATGACTGCTGGAAACATATAAGGAACAAAGATAAAGGGGGGGATAAGGGTTGAGCCCAGGTTGAAAAGGTGTCTGACCTGTGAAAGAAATACCTGGAGTTTTAACTGCAAGCAAGAGCAGCTTGCTTTCAAGAACTTCTGAAATCTGCCTAAATGAACATTTAGGGTGAGAAATTACTATTTGTAACGAGTTTCTTTAGTATATTAAGCTTATATTGTGTTTTTGTTTTATTTGCTGGCTAATCATAGAATCATAGAAGACGGGGGTTGGAAGAGACCTCAGGAGGACCAACACCAACTAAATCATCACAGCCAGGACTTTGTCAAACCAGGCCTTAAAAACCTCTAAGGATGGAGATTCCACCAACTCTAGTCCTGGGCAATTCCCTAGCTGAAGCCTTCCCATGCAGTTGTGATTTCAGTGTCTGTTTCTTTCCACAGCTGGATGTGTCCCTGCCTTCATTTGTGCTGGAGGAGGGTGTCGGCCTGGCTCAGCAGGACAATGTAAGGAACCCCAGGCTTGTGGAACAGGTGGGCTGAGTGTTACCCCAGTACATCAGGTGGCACCTCAGGGGCGGGGGAGCAACCCATCACAATGACCACTTTGACACCAGTGGAAATACAACTGATTTACAACACATGGGGATCTGATAAATTTACTCTAAAGGAGCTACATCAGTTTATACCAGCAATGGAGGAATACCAGTTTCTAATATCAGGGGTTCTGTTCTTCCTCTTCGAACACATTTCTTTTCTGTCTACACGATAATTCAAAAAGGGATTTTCTTTCTTTCTTTCTTTCTTTCTTTCTTTCTTTCTTTCTTTCTTTCTTTCTTTCTTTCTTTCTACAGCCACGTTTATCAAATAAGATTTCTCAAATTAGGGCAAATTCTGATCTCATTCAGATCTTAATCATGAGAATTGTGATACGAATGCAAGTATTCCCACTGCAATTACAATTCACATACGTGAGGACTACTCACATGAGTAAACTGATGCTGCTGAGCCCAACATGATTGAAGCACTTTAAATAATGAGAAGTGCAATAAATGGTGAAAACAATGGGGAACTTTGAACTTTTGTGTACTATTAAAAGTTATTCTTCCTTAAATATTAGAGAACAACTTAAATCATTCCTGCCATTATCATCACAACATTTGTAATGCATTGGTTTCTCTCAATATTCAAAGTAAGAGCTAGGGCCAATCCCTTTGCTGGTGTAAATCTTAACAACTCCATGGGTATAAAAAGAGCTATACTGCTTTACAACAGTGGAGGATCTTTGTCTAATCACCTTGCTACAAAGAATTTTAGAAGGAAGATCCTACAATGTATGAAGAGATGATTTCCAGAGAAGTTTTACTTCTAGGTTATTTGTTGACAAGGAACTTCTTAATAAAAGGCATGACAGTGAAATGACAGAGTTGAAATAAAAATGAGCAATAACAATTATTGTATTTTGCATATCCTTACCACCTTCAATATTGACTTCCACGTTGACTTCCACGATTGGACGGTCTCTACCCAGGCCTTTTCCTTCCACGGGGAGGATGGACGAGAACACCACTTGCGCCTCAAACTCCTTTATCCTTCTTCCCAGGGCCACGTAGTCTGCAGTGATCTGCTCAAAGTCATTCTTGGCAGTATCATTGGTGCCCACGTGCAGAAGCAGGAAAGGGTAGTGATCCGAGGTCTTAAGTCTCGGCAGTCTCTCCATATGTCTATTAACCGTGATCTTGAATCTTCCATGAGGTGTAATATGGGATAGTGGCGTTAAGAAATAAGAATCTCAGACACCAAGATAGACAAAATTAGGCATTACAGGAAGGATATTTAGCTCATGTAAATTACCATAACTCCATAGCACTAAAATAATTCAACCCATCTTTGGAAATGGCAGAATTGACTATACTGTGGTTATGTCTGGTTTACAGCAGCTAGGAATCTGGCCCCATTGATTTCAATGGAACTGCATCCATTTACAAAAGGGGGGAACTGACCCATTTAATCCAGCAGAGCTATAGATGGACCCATTGACTCCAATGGAGCTACACTGGTTAACACCAGCTGGACTTCTGGTCCTTTATAACTGTTCACTCTCTCTGAGATAACTACAACCCGTATGAGTTAAATGTTTTTAAAATGCCATGCACCATTGCACTTGCAGCCTAACGGTGTTTTGTTTTAGTGTCATCTGAGTAAAGGTAAAAATAGTGATTGCTAAGAAAGAAAGAAAGAAAGAAAGAAAGAAAGAAAGAAAGAAAGAAAGAAAGAAAGAAAGAAAGAAAGAAAGAAAGAAAGAAAGAAAGAAAGAAAGAAAGGTCAGGCAATCCATCCCAGCAGAAGTTGAAAATCAGATATAAAAAAACTCTGCAACACTGAATTCCTCCGATGTTCTGACCCAGTGAGACTGAATCACTAGCCATTAAAAGTTCTACTATTGTAAATAATCCCATGCGACAAAGAGCCATGGAAGGTGTTATAAATATAAAGGGAAGGGTAAACACCTCTAAAATCCCTCCTGGCCAGAGGAAAAATCCTCTCCCCTGTAAAGGGTTAAGAAGCTAGGATAACCTCGCTGGCACCTGACCAAAATGACCAATGAGGAGACAAGATACTTTCAAAAGCTGGGAGGAGGGAAAAAAACAAAGGGTCTGTGTCTGTCTGTGTGATGCTTTTGCCAGGGACAGAACAGGAATGGAATCTTAGAACTTAGTAAGTAATCCAGCTAGGTATGTTTTAGATTATGATTTCTTTAAATGGCTGAGAAAATTAAGTTGTGCTGAATAGAATGAATATTTCTGTCTGTGTGTCTTTTTGTAACTTAAGGTTTTGCCTAGAGGGATTCTAGTTACTCTGTAAGGTATTTACCATCCTGATTTTACAGAGGTGATTCTTTTTACTGTTTCTTCTATTAAAGTGTTTCTTTTCAAGAACTGCATGATTTTTTCATTGTTCTCAGATCCAAGGGTTTGGGTCTGTGGTCACCTATGCAAATTGGTGAGGATTTTTACCAAACCTTCCCCAGGAAGTGGGGTGCAAGAGTTGGGAGGATTTTGGGGGGAAAGATGTTTCCAGACAACGTTTTCTCAGGAACCCAGATAAAGTTTGGTGGTGGCAGTGGAAGTCCAAGGGCAAAGGGTAAAATAGTTTGTGCCTTGGGGAAGTTTTAATCTAAGCTGGTAAAAGTAAGTTTAGGAGGTTTTCATGCAGGTCCCCACATCTGTACCCTAGAGTTCAGAGTGGGGAAGAAACCTTGACAGAAGGGCAGATGGGTTAAGAACTTTTGACTCATCTTTCTTTCAGAATGACAGGCAAAGATTATGGATCTGAAACTGTGTAATAGACTGGATCCCGAGTGGGAGTAAATCAACCACAGGTCCGTGGAAGTCAATGGGACAGATCTCCAGGTGGTTTAAATCATTGTAGTTCCACTGAAAGAACCAGATCCTGAGTTGGCATAAATAGCCCTAGCTACTCTGGAATCAGTTGAACTGTGTCAGTTTACACAAGCTCAGGACCTGGCGCTGATTCAGACTGGAAATATATTGTACATTTTTAATGGTGAGGTCAATTAACCACTGCAAAAAATTATTGAGGTATGTGGTGGATCCAGTCAAGACTGGATGTTTTTACTAAAAGTTATGCTTTAGGAATTATTTTGAGGAAGTTTTATGGCCCATGTTATACCGGACGTCAGACTAGATTATCACTGTGGTTCTGTCTGGCCTTAGAATCTATGAATCTAGATAGACTCCAGACAAGGGGTGGCAATGGGAGAAAACCCTATAAATGATGTTACCCAACACTTTGCATTTACAAGACCCCATTTTTAATTCCTTATAACGTCCTAAAACTTTAACCATTTGGGCTGAAAGTTTTCGTGTTGGATGTCTGCCTCAATAGAAAATTTTCTTAAGGGTTCCCCCCAAAAAAGGTTCAGTCATTTCCAAGAAAGAGATTACGGGAAAATACATTGGTTCCCCTGTGTTAACAAAGAGGAAGAATTCTCTTTCCGGACACTCTAGCACCGGTAGGCATTGAAGCAGAAAAATTAAATATGGGGGGGGGGGGATCACCCTGGTTTCAGGGATGCACCTTTTGCTGCTTCCAGGAAACAACACCCAGACTTGGCCAAGTTATGAGCATTTGAAAAAATCTCAGTTTCCACATGCTCAATAGTTGCTTCTTAGAGTTCTGGGCTTAGAGCTCCTATCCATGACTGGACAGTGCATGCCCATCCCCACAGGGCGTGCTCCAGTACCAGGCAAAATAAGCAATGTTGGACATCCCTTGAAATTGCTGATATCAGACTAGATAATCAAAATGGACCCTTATTACCTTAAAATTGATGAATCTATGATAAACACCATAATCTTACAATCTGATCTGCTAGTAAAAAATGCCATGGAAGTCAAGAGCCATCTCCCAGAGTTGTTGTGTGATATGATCAGGTTGGGCATTGAAAAATAGATCAGTGTCTTATATAGGAAGCCATAAGTGCCGAGGAATGTTATTTTAAATTAGGCCAGAGGGAGCACTGGGGAAATGCATTCGACAGCCGAAAAATCACAACCCGACCCAAAACCTAAAATGCTGCACTGGACTTCCAGAGTAGGAAAAGGGGAAGCCTAAATTGACTTTTCTATAGAGCTGGTTGGAATTATTCAACTATTAAAATTTTGGTGAAAATTGTTAAATTCCAACTAACCAAGATGAACATTTTATGAAATGCTTTTTATGTTAATTGTTTTTTTTTTTTGCTTTGTCTCATTTCAAATTTTGAAGATGTAAAATCAGGACACTACTTTGATTAAAGATGATCATTTGATTTTTCAATGATCTTTAGATCTGGTCAAAAGGTTCTGGCTATCAAAAGTTTGAAGAAAGTTTATTTATTTATTTATTTCATTTAAGAAAAGTTTCTCTTCCTATTTTCCCAACAGGTTTAGAACAAGCCAAAGTTTTTCAAATGGAAAAATTCCAATTAAAAAAGTGAGGGTCATCGGGAGAAATTCAACAAAATGTTTATGAATTTCCCTTATTCCCCCCATTTTGATTGACTCTGCTTTTCGTTCTTTAATTTCTCTGGTTGTGTGAAGAGATGCTCTTCCCTATTGTTTTTCTAAAGGCTCCCTTCACCTCTTTGTTCCTGAGAGTGTATATTATGGGGTTCAACACTGGGGTGACAACTGTGTACATGAGGGAAATCAGTTGATCACCCTCCGGGGTGGAGATAGACTTGGGCCTCAGGTAGGTGAAAAGGGCTGTTCCATAGAACAAAGTCACCACCATGAGGTGGGAGGAGCAGGTGGAGAAGGCTTTACGCCTTCCCTCTACCGACGGCAGTTTGAGTATGGTGGAGATAATGCAGATGTAGGACAGGATTATCAGCAGGAAAGGGCTCATGATAAACAGCACGGACAGAGCCAAGACCACAATTTGGTTTTTGGATGTGTCTGTGCATGCCCTCTTTATCACTGGTGGGATGTCGCAGAAGAAGTGGTGGATGCGGTTGGAGCCACAGAAGGGAAGGCTGAAGATCCACGTGGTTTGAGCTACTTCCACCAAGATGCCAATGGTCCATGAAGCACCCACAAGCTGTGCGCACACCTGGCCACTCATGATGGTTCTGTAGTGCAGGGGGTTGCATATAGCTATGTAGCGATCATACGCCATGGCTGCTAGAAGGCAGCATTCCGTGAGGCCCATGATGGTGAAGATGTACATCTGGGCAGCGCAGCCTGCAATGGAGAGGGTCTTTTGCTCCACCAGGAGGTGAGCCAGCAGCTGAGGGACCACACTGCTTGTGTAGCAGATTTCCAAGAAGGACAAGTTGAGCAGGAAGAAATACATGGGGGTATGAAGTGAGGGGTTTAGCTTTATAAGGAGGATAGTGAGCAGGTTCCCCACCAGGGTGACCAGGTAGATGACCAGAAACACCAGAAACAGAAGGATTTGGAGTCTGGTAAGGTACGACAACCCCACCAAGATGAACACCTCAGAAATGGTCTGGTTCTCATCAGGCTCTCTCTCAGAATATGTCATCTGCAAGGGTGACAAAGAGAGAGACACTGGAGCTGAATCTGAAGAATACCATATGTGTGCATGTGAATCATACAATTCATACTGGTTTCCTACATGTTGGGACGCGTCAGACAAAAACTTGCTGCAGTTCTGGATATAAAGATGTAACTGGGCCCAATCATCATTGAGTATAAACTGGTATAGCTGTATTGATATCAATCAAGCTGTGACTTTGTAGATCACCTGGAGATATGACTGTGACACTGCTTCCCATATTTTTCATAGTAATAATATGATATGATTGTGTCATAATCCTAATGTATTTTATGCAAAATAGGTTATATGAGGTATCATTGGAGAGGTTATGATCGACTGAATATGATTAGCTTATCTGTATGCAAGTATCATTGCTGTATCTAAAGTTAGCAAAAGTGTTTGTACCTGGGGAATGCCCACTAGACAGAATGCAATCATTCCGGCTGGCTAGCTGGGAACAAGTCAATGGACCATTAGGAAGAACAATAGGTCTTTAAAGATGCTAATCTCCCACCTTCCTGAGAAGCTTTCCAGGGAAGCTACAAACTGCCTGTGACCTATGGCTGCTTTGACAGTGCACGGTCATGTGTTCAAGTCACAAGGTACTGGTTTCCATGATAAAACACCAGTATTTTTCCACTGAGGGGTGTGGGAATCACACTGAAAGACAAAGGATTCCTGCCATATGTAAATCTTATTTAAGGCAGGGGAGTGAGATAATTAGGGTTCATTCTTCACTGAATCCCCGCCCAGGATGACTGCTGGAAACATATAAGGAACAAAGATAAAGGGGGGGATAAGGGTTGAGCCCAGGTTGAAAAGGTGTCTGACCTGTGAAAGAAATACCTGGAGTTTTAACTGCAAGCAAGAGCAGCTTGCTTTCAAGAACTTCTAAAATCTGCCTAAATGAACATTTAGGGTGAGAAATTACTATTTGTAACGAGTTTCTTTAGTATATTAAGCTTATATTGTGTTTTTGTTTTATTTGCTGGCTAATCATAGAATCATAGAAGACGGGGGTTGGAAGAGACCTCAGGAGGACCAACACCAACTAAATCATCACAGCCAGGACTTTGTCAAACCAGGCCTTAAAAACCTCTAAGGACGGAGATTCCACCAACTCTAGTCCTGGGCAATTCCCTAGCTGAAGCCTTCCCATGCAGTTGTGATTTCAGTGTCTGTTTCTTTCCACAGCTGGATGTGTCCCTGCCTTCATTTGTGCTGGAGGAGGGTGTCGGCCTGGCTCAGCAGGACAATGTAAGGAACCCCAGGCTTGTGGAACAGGTGGGCTGAGTGTTACCCCAGTACATCAGGTGGCACCTCAGGGGCGGGGGAGCAACCCATCACAATGACCACTTTGACACCAGTGGAAATACAACTGATTTACAACACATGGGGATCTGATAAATTTACTCTAAAGGAGCTACATCAGTTTATACCAGCAATGGAGGAATACCAGTTTCTAATATCAGGGGTTCTGTTCTTCCTCTTCGAACACATTTCTTTTCTGTCTACACGATAATTCAAAAAGGGATTTTCTTTCTTTCTTTCTTTCTTTCTTTCTTTCTTTCTTTCTTTCTTTCTTTCTTTCTTTCTTTCTACAGCCACGTTTATCAAATAAGATTTCTCAAATTAGGGCAAATTCTGATCTCATTCAGATCTTAATCATGAGAATTGTGATACGAATGCAAGTATTCCCACTGCAATTACAATTCACATACGTGAGGACTACTCACATGAGTAAACTGATGCTGCTGAGCCCAACATGATTGAAGCACTTTAAATAATGAGAAGTGCAATAAATGGTGAAAACAATGGGGAACTTTGAACTTTTGTGTACTATTAAAAGTTATTCTTCCTTAAATATTAGAGAACAACTTAAATCATTCCTGCCATTATCATCACAACATTTGTAATGCATTGGTTTCTCTCAATATTCAAAGTAAGAGCTAGGGCCAATCCCTTTGCTGGTGTAAATCTTAACAACTCCATGGGTATAAAAAGAGCTATACTGCTTTACAACAGTGGAGGATCTTTGTCTAATCACCTTGCTACAAAGAATTTTAGAAGGAAGATCCTACAATGTATGAAGAGATGATTTCCAGAGAAGTTTTACTTCTAGGTTATTTGTTGACAAGGAACTTCTTAATAAAAGGCATGACAGTGAAATGACAGAGTTGAAATAAAAATGAGCAATAACAATTATTGTATTTTGCATATCCTTACCACCTTCAATATTGACTTCCACGTTGACTTCCACGATTGGACGGTCTCTACCCAGGCCTTTTCCTTCCACGGGGAGGATGGACGAGAACACCACTTGCGCCTCAAACTCCTTTATCCTTCTTCCCAGGGCCACGTAGTCTGCAGTGATCTGCTCAAAGTCATTCTTGGCAGTATCATTGGTGCCCACGTGCAGAAGCAGGAAAGGGTAGTGATCCGAGGTCTTAAGTCTCGGCAGTCTCTCCATATGTCTATTAACCGTGATCTTGAATCTTCCATGAGGTGTAATATGGGATAGTGGCGTTAAGAAATAAGAATCTCAGACACCAAGATAGACAAAATTAGGCATTACAGGAAGGATATTTAGCTCATGTAAATTACCATAACTCCATAGCACTAAAATAATTCAACCCATCTTTGGAAATGGCAGAATTGACTATACTGTGGTTATGTCTGGTTTACAGCAGCTAGGAATCTGGCCCCATTGATTTCAATGGAACTGCATCCATTTACAAAAGGGGGGAACTGACCCATTTAATCCAGCAGAGCTATAGATGGACCCATTGACTCCAATGGAGCTACACTGGTTAACACCAGCTGGACTTCTGGTCCTTTATAACTGTTCACTCTCTCTGAGATAACTACAACCCGTATGAGTTAAATGTTTTTAAAATGCCATGCACCATTGCACTTGCAGCCTAACGGTGTTTTGTTTTAGTGTCATCTGAGTAAAGGTAAAAATAGTGATTGCTAAGAAAGAAAGAAAGAAAGAAAGAAAGAAAGAAAGAAAGAAAGAAAGAAAGAAAGAAAGAAAGAAAGAAAGAAAGAAAGAAAGGTCAGGCAATCCATCCCAGCAGAAGTTGAAAATCAGATATAAAAAAACTCTGCAACACTGAATTCCTCCGATGTTCTGACCCAGTGAGACTGAATCACTAGCCATTAAAAGTTCTACTATTGTAAATAATCCCATGCGACAAAGAGCCATGGAAGGTGTTATAAATATAAAGGGAAGGGTAAACACCTCTAAAATCCCTCCTGGCCAGAGGAAAAATCCTCTCCCCTGTAAAGGGTTAAGAAGCTAGGATAACCTCGCTGGCACCTGACCAAAATGACCAATGAGGAGACAAGATACTTTCAAAAGCTGGGAGGAGGGAAAAAAACAAAGGGTCTGTGTCTGTCTGTGTGATGCTTTTGCCAGGGACAGAACAGGAATGGAATCTTAGAACTTAGTAAGTAATCCAGCTAGGTATGTTTTAGATTATGATTTCTTTAAATGGCTGAGAAAATTAAGTTGTGCTGAATAGAATGAATATTTCTGTCTGTGTGTCTTTTTGTAACTTAAGGTTTTGCCTAGAGGGATTCTAGTTACTCTGTAAGGTATTTACCATCCTGATTTTACAGAGGTGATTCTTTTTACTGTTTCTTCTATTAAAGTGTTTCTTTTCAAGAACTGCATGATTTTTTCATTGTTCTCAGATCCAAGGGTTTGGGTCTGTGGTCACCTATGCAAATTGGTGAGGATTTTTACCAAACCTTCCCCAGGAAGTGGGGTGCAAGAGTTGGGAGGATTTTGGGGGGAAAGATGTTTCCAGACAACGTTTTCTCAGGAACCCAGATAAAGTTTGGTGGTGGCAGTGGAAGTCCAAGGGCAAAGGGTAAAATAGTTTGTGCCTTGGGGAAGTTTTAATCTAAGCTGGTAAAAGTAAGTTTAGGAGGTTTTCATGCAGGTCCCCACATCTGTACCCTAGAGTTCAGAGTGGGGAAGAAACCTTGACAGAAGGGCAGATGGGTTAAGAACTTTTGACTCATCTTTCTTTCAGAATGACAGGCAAAGATTATGGATCTGAAACTGTGTAATAGACTGGATCCCGAGTGGGAGTAAATCAACCACAGGTCCGTGGAAGTCAATGGGACAGATCTCCAGGTGGTTTAAATCATTGTAGTTCCACTGAAAGAACCAGATCCTGAGTTGGCATAAATAGCCCTAGCTACTCTGGAATCAGTTGAACTGTGTCAGTTTACACAAGCTCAGGACCTGGCGCTGATTCAGACTGGAAATATATTGTACATTTTTAATGGTGAGGTCAATTAACCACTGCAAAAAATTATTGAGGTATGTGGTGGATCCAGTCAAGACTGGATGTTTTTACTAAAAGTTATGCTTTAGGAATTATTTTGAGGAAGTTTTATGGCCCATGTTATACCGGACGTCAGACTAGATTATCACTGTGGTTCTGTCTGGCCTTAGAATCTATGAATCTAGATAGACTCCAGACAAGGGGTGGCAATGGGAGAAAACCCTATAAATGATGTTACCCAACACTTTGCATTTACAAGACCCCATTTTTAATTCCTTATAACGTCCTAAAACTTTAACCATTTGGGCTGAAAGTTTTCGTGTTGGATGTCTGCCTCAATAGAAAATTTTCTTAAGGGTTCCCCCCAAAAAAGGTTCAGTCATTTCCAAGAAAGAGATTACGGGAAAATACATTGGTTCCCCTGTGTTAACAAAGAGGAAGAATTCTCTTTCCGGACACTCTAGCACCGGTAGGCATTGAAGCAGAAAAATTAAATATGGGGGGGGGGGATCACCCTGGTTTCAGGGATGCACCTTTTGCTGCTTCCAGGAAACAACACCCAGACTTGGCCAAGTTATGAGCATTTGAAAAAATCTCAGTTTCCACATGCTCAATAGTTGCTTCTTAGAGTTCTGGGCTTAGAGCTCCTATCCATGACTGGACAGTGCATGCCCATCCCCACAGGGCGTGCTCCAGTACCAGGCAAAATAAGCAATGTTGGACATCCCTTGAAATTGCTGATATCAGACTAGATAATCAAAATGGACCCTTATTACCTTAAAATTGATGAATCTATGATAAACACCATAATCTTACAATCTGATCTGCTAGTAAAAAATGCCATGGAAGTCAAGAGCCATCTCCCAGAGTTGTTGTGTGATATGATCAGGTTGGGCATTGAAAAATAGATCAGTGTCTTATATAGGAAGCCATAAGTGCCGAGGAATGTTATTTTAAATTAGGCCAGAGGGAGCACTGGGGAAATGCATTCGACAGCCGAAAAATCACAACCCGACCCAAAACCTAAAATGCTGCACTGGACTTCCAGAGTAGGAAAAGGGGAAGCCTAAATTGACTTTTCTATAGAGCTGGTTGGAATTATTCAACTATTAAAATTTTGGTGAAAATTGTTAAATTCCAACTAACCAAGATGAACATTTTATGAAATGCTTTTTATGTTAATTGTTTTTTTTTTTTGCTTTGTCTCATTTCAAATTTTGAAGATGTAAAATCAGGACACTACTTTGATTAAAGATGATCATTTGATTTTTCAATGATCTTTAGATCTGGTCAAAAGGTTCTGGCTATCAAAAGTTTGAAGAAAGTTTATTTATTTATTTATTTCATTTAAGAAAAGTTTCTCTTCCTATTTTCCCAACAGGTTTAGAACAAGCCAAAGTTTTTCAAATGGAAAAATTCCAATTAAAAAAGTGAGGGTCATCGGGAGAAATTCAACAAAATGTTTATGAATTTCCCTTATTCCCCCCATTTTGATTGACTCTGCTTTTCGTTCTTTAATTTCTCTGGTTGTGTGAAGAGATGCTCTTCCCTATTGTTTTTCTAAAGGCTCCCTTCACCTCTTTGTTCCTGAGAGTGTATATTATGGGGTTCAACACTGGGGTGACAACTGTGTACATGAGGGAAATCAGTTGATCACCCTCCGGGGTGGAGATAGACTTGGGCCTCAGGTAGGTGAAAAGGGCTGTTCCATAGAACAAAGTCACCACCATGAGGTGGGAGGAGCAGGTGGAGAAGGCTTTACGCCTTCCCTCTACCGACGGCAGTTTGAGTATGGTGGAGATAATGCAGATGTAGGACAGGATTATCAGCAGGAAAGGGCTCATGATAAACAGCACGGACAGAGCCAAGACCACAATTTGGTTTTTGGATGTGTCTGTGCATGCCCTCTTTATCACTGGTGGGATGTCGCAGAAGAAGTGGTGGATGCGGTTGGAGCCACAGAAGGGAAGGCTGAAGATCCACGTGGTTTGAGCTACTTCCACCAAGATGCCAATGGTCCATGAAGCACCCACAAGCTGTGCGCACACCTGGCCACTCATGATGGTTCTGTAGTGCAGGGGGTTGCATATAGCTATGTAGCGATCATACGCCATGGCTGCTAGAAGGCAGCATTCCGTGAGGCCCATGATGGTGAAGATGTACATCTGGGCAGCGCAGCCTGCAATGGAGAGGGTCTTTTGCTCCACCAGGAGGTGAGCCAGCAGCTGAGGGACCACACTGCTTGTGTAGCAGATTTCCAAGAAGGACAAGTTGAGCAGGAAGAAATACATGGGGGTATGAAGTGAGGGGTTTAGCTTTATAAGGAGGATAGTGAGCAGGTTCCCCACCAGGGTGACCAGGTAGATGACCAGAAACACCAGAAACAGAAGGATTTGGAGTCTGGTAAGGTACGACAACCCCACCAAGATGAACACCTCAGAAATGGTCTGGTTCTCATCAGGCTCTCTCTCAGAATATGTCATCTGCAAGGGTGACAAAGAGAGAGACACTGGAGCTGAATCTGAAGAATACCATATGTGTGCATGTGAATCATACAATTCATACTGGTTTCCTACATGTTGGGACGCGTCAGACAAAAACTTGCTGCAGTTCTGGATATAAAGATGTAACTGGGCCCAATCATCATTGAGTATAAACTGGTATAGCTGTATTGATATCAATCAAGCTGTGACTTTGTAGATCACCTGGAGATATGACTGTGACACTGCTTCCCATATTTTTCATAGTAATAATATGATATGATTGTGTCATAATCCTAATGTATTTTATGCAAAATAGGTTATATGAGGTATCATTGGAGAGGTTATGATCGACTGAATATGATTAGCTTATCTGTATGCAAGTATCATTGCTGTATCTAAAGTTAGCAAAAGTGTTTGTACCTGGGGAATGCCCACTAGACAGAATGCAATCATTCCGGCTGGCTAGCTGGGAACAAGTCAATGGACCATTAGGAAGAACAATAGGTCTTTAAAGATGCTAATCTCCCACCTTCCTGAGAAGCTTTCCAGGGAAGCTACAAACTGCCTGTGACCTATGGCTGCTTTGACAGTGCACGGTCATGTGTTCAAGTCACAAGGTACTGGTTTCCATGATAAAACACCAGTATTTTTCCACTGAGGGGTGTGGGAATCACACTGAAAGACAAAGGATTCCTGCCATATGTAAATCTTATTTAAGGCAGGGGAGTGAGATAATTAGGGTTCATTCTTCACTGAATCCCCGCCCAGGATGACTGCTGGAAACATATAAGGAACAAAGATAAAGGGGGGGATAAGGGTTGAGCCCAGGTTGAAAAGGTGTCTGACCTGTGAAAGAAATACCTGGAGTTTTAACTGCAAGCAAGAGCAGCTTGCTTTCAAGAACTTCTAAAATCTGCCTAAATGAACATTTAGGGTGAGAAATTACTATTTGTAACGAGTTTCTTTAGTATATTAAGCTTATATTGTGTTTTTGTTTTATTTGCTGGCTAATCATAGAATCATAGAAGACGGGGGTTGGAAGAGACCTCAGGAGGACCAACACCAACTAAATCATCACAGCCAGGACTTTGTCAAACCAGGCCTTAAAAACCTCTAAGGACGGAGATTCCACCAACTCTAGTCCTGGGCAATTCCCTAGCTGAAGCCTTCCCATGCAGTTGTGATTTCAGTGTCTGTTTCTTTCCACAGCTGGATGTGTCCCTGCCTTCATTTGTGCTGGAGGAGGGTGTCGGCCTGGCTCAGCAGGACAATGTAAGGAACCCCAGGCTTGTGGAACAGGTGGGCTGAGTGTTACCCCAGTACATCAGGTGGCACCTCAGGGGCGGGGGAGCAACCCATCACAATGACCACTTTGACACCAGTGGAAATACAACTGATTTACAACACATGGGGATCTGATAAATTTACTCTAAAGGAGCTACATCAGTTTATACCAGCAATGGAGGAATACCAGTTTCTAATATCAGGGGTTCTGTTCTTCCTCTTCGAACACATTTCTTTTCTGTCTACACGATAATTCAAAAAGGGATTTTCTTTCTTTCTTTCTTTCTTTCTTTCTTTCTTTCTTTCTTTCTTTCTTTCTTTCTTTCTTTCTTTCTTTCTACAGCCACGTTTATCAAATAAGATTTCTCAAATTAGGGCAAATTCTGATCTCATTCAGATCTTAATCATGAGAATTGTGATACGAATGCAAGTATTCCCACTGCAATTACAATTCACATACGTGAGGACTACTCACATGAGTAAACTGATGCTGCTGAGCCCAACATGATTGAAGCACTTTAAATAATGAGAAGTGCAATAAATGGTGAAAACAATGGGGAACTTTGAACTTTTGTGTACTATTAAAAGTTATTCTTCCTTAAATATTAGAGAACAACTTAAATCATTCCTGCCATTATCATCACAACATTTGTAATGCATTGGTTTCTCTCAATATTCAAAGTAAGAGCTAGGGCCAATCCCTTTGCTGGTGTAAATCTTAACAACTCCATGGGTATAAAAAGAGCTATACTGCTTTACAACAGTGGAGGATCTTTGTCTAATCACCTTGCTACAAAGAATTTTAGAAGGAAGATCCTACAATGTATGAAGAGATGATTTCCAGAGAAGTTTTACTTCTAGGTTATTTGTTGACAAGGAACTTCTTAATAAAAGGCATGACAGTGAAATGACAGAGTTGAAATAAAAATGAGCAATAACAATTATTGTATTTTGCATATCCTTACCACCTTCAATATTGACTTCCACGTTGACTTCCACGATTGGACGGTCTCTACCCAGGCCTTTTCCTTCCACGGGGAGGATGGACGAGAACACCACTTGCGCCTCAAACTCCTTTATCCTTCTTCCCAGGGCCACGTAGTCTGCAGTGATCTGCTCAAAGTCATTCTTGGCAGTATCATTGGTGCCCACGTGCAGAAGCAGGAAAGGGTAGTGATCCGAGGTCTTAAGTCTCGGCAGTCTCTCCATATGTCTATTAACCGTGATCTTGAATCTTCCATGAGGTGTAATATGGGATAGTGGCGTTAAGAATTAAGAATCTCAGACACCAAGATAGACAAAATTAGGCATTACAGGAAGGATATTTAGCTCATGTAAATTACCATAACTCCATAGCACTAAAATAATTCAACCCATCTTTGGAAATGGCAGAATTGACTATACTGTGGTTATGTCTGGTTTACAGCAGCTAGGAATCTGGCCCCATTGATTTCAATGGAACTGCATCCATTTACAAAAGGGGGGAACTGACCCATTTAATCCAGCAGAGCTATAGATGGACCCATTGACTCCAATGGAGCTACACTGGTTAACACCAGCTGGACTTCTGGTCCTTTATAACTGTTCACTCTCTCTGAGATAACTACAACCCGTATGAGTTAAATGTTTTTAAAATGCCATGCACCATTGCACTTGCAGCCTAACGGTGTTTTGTTTTAGTGTCATCTGAGTAAAGGTAAAAATAGTGATTGCTAAGAAAGAAAGAAAGAAAGAAAGAAAGAAAGAAAGAAAGAAAGAAAGAAAGAAAGAAAGAAAGAAAGAAAGAAAGAAAGAAAGAAAGAAAGAAAGAAAGAAAGAAAGAAAGAAAGGTCGGGCAATCCATCCCAGCAGAAGTTGAAAATCAGATATAAAAAAACTCTGCAACACTGAATTCCTCCGATGTTCTGACCCAGTGAGACTGAATCACTAGCCATTAAAAGTTCCACTATTGTAAATAATCCCATGCGACAAAGAGCCATGGAAGGTGTTATAAATATAAAGGGAAGGGTAAACACCTCTAAAATCCCTCCTGGCCAGAGGAAAAATCCTCTCCCCTGTAAAGGGTTAAGAAGCTAGGATAACCTCGCTGGCACCTGACCAAAATGACCAATGAGGAGACAAGATACTTTCAAAAGCTGGGAGGAGGGAAAAAAACAAAGGGTCTGTGTCTGTCTGTGTGATGCTTTTGCCAGGGACAGAACAGGAATGGAATCTTAGAACTTAGTAAGTAATCCAGCTAGGTATGTTTTAGATTATGATTTCTTTAAATGGCTGAGAAAATTAAGTTGTGCTGAATAGAATGAATATTTCTGTCTGTGTGTCTTTTTGTAACTTAAGGTTTTGCCTAGAGGGATTCTAGTTACTCTGTAAGGTATTTACCATCCTGATTTTACAGAGGTGATTCTTTTTACTGTTTCTTCTATTAAAGTGTTTCTTTTCAAGAACTGCATGATTTTTTCATTGTTCTCAGATCCAAGGGTTTGGGTCTGTGGTCACCTATGCAAATTGGTGAGGATTTTTACCAAACCTTCCCCAGGAAGTGGGGTGCAAGAGTTGGGAGGATTTTGGGGGGAAAGATGTTTCCAGACAACGTTTTCTCAGGAACCCAGATAAAGTTTGGTGGTGGCAGTGGAAGTCCAAGGGCAAAGGGTAAAATAGTTTGTGCCTTGGGGAAGTTTTAATCTAAGCTGGTAAAAGTAAGTTTAGGAGGTTTTCATGCAGGTCCCCACATCTGTACCCTAGAGTTCAGAGTGGGGAAGAAACCTTGACAGAAGGGCAGATGGGTTAAGAACTTTTGACTCATCTTTCTTTCAGAATGACAGGCAAAGATTATGGATCTGAAACTGTGTAATAGACTGGATCCCGAGTGGGAGTAAATCAACCACAGGTCCGTGGAAGTCAATGGGACAGATCTCCAGGTGGTTTAAATCATTGTAGTTCCACTGAAAGAACCAGATCCTGAGTTGGCATAAATAGCCCTAGCTACTCTGGAATCAGTTGAACTGTGTCAGTTTACACAAGCTCAGGACCTGGCGCTGATTCAGACTGGAAATATATTGTACATTTTTAATGGTGAGGTCAATTAACCACTGCAAAAAATTATTGAGGTATGTGGTGGATCCAGTCAAGACTGGATGTTTTTACTAAAAGTTATGCTTTAGGAATTATTTTGAGGAAGTTTTATGGCCCATGTTATACCGGACGTCAGACTAGATTATCACTGTGGTTCTGTCTGGCCTTAGAATCTATGAATCTAGATAGACTCCAGACAAGGGGTGGCAATGGGAGAAAACCCTATAAATGATGTTACCCAACACTTTGCATTTACAAGACCCCATTTTTAATTCCTTATAACGTCCTAAAACTTTAACCATTTGGGCTGAAAGTTTTCGTGTTGGATGTCTGCCTCAATAGAAAATTTTCTTAAGGGTTCCCCCCAAAAAAGGTTCAGTCATTTCCAAGAAAGAGATTACGGGAAAATACATTGGTTCCCCTGTGTTAACAAAGAGGAAGAATTCTCTTTCCGGACACTCTAGCACCGGTAGGCATTGAAGCAGAAAAATTAAATATGGGGGGGGGGGGATCACCCTGGTTTCAGGGATGCACCTTTTGCTGCTTCCAGGAAACAACACCCAGACTTGGCCAAGTTATGAGCATTTGAAAAAATCTCAGTTTCCACATGCTCAATAGTTGCTTCTTAGAGTTCTGGGCTTAGAGCTCCTATCCATGACTGGACAGTGCATGCCCATCCCCACAGGGCGTGCTCCAGTACCAGGCAAAATAAGCAATGTTGGACATCCCTTGAAATTGCTGATATCAGACTAGATAATCAAAATGGACCCTTATTACCTTAAAATTGATGAATCTATGATAAACACCATAATCTTACAATCTGATCTGCTAGTAAAAAATGCCATGGAAGTCAAGAGCCATCTCCCAGAGTTGTTGTGTGATATGATCAGGTTGGGCATTGAAAAATAGATCAGTGTCTTATATAGGAAGCCATAAGTGCCGAGGAATGTTATTTTAAATTAGGCCAGAGGGAGCACTGGGGAAATGCATTCGACAGCCGAAAAATCACAACCCGACCCAAAACCTAAAATGCTGCACTGGACTTCCAGAGTAGGAAAAGGGGAAGCCTAAATTGACTTTTCTATAGAGCTGGTTGGAATTATTCAACTATTAAAATTTTGGTGAAAATTGTTAAATTCCAACTAACCAAGATGAACATTTTATGAAATGCTTTTTATGTTAATTGTTTTTTTTTTTTGCTTTGTCTCATTTCAAATTTTGAAGATGTAAAATCAGGACACTACTTTGATTAAAGATGATCATTTGATTTTTCAATGATCTTTAGATCTGGTCAAAAGGTTCTGGCTATCAAAAGTTTGAAGAAAGTTTATTTATTTATTTATTTCATTTAAGAAAAGTTTCTCTTCCTATTTTCCCAACAGGTTTAGAACAAGCCAAAGTTTTTCAAATGGAAAAATTCCAATTAAAAAAGTGAGGGTCATCGGGAGAAATTCAACAAAATGTTTATGAATTTCCCTTATTCCCCCCATTTTGATTGACTCTGCTTTTCGTTCTTTAATTTCTCTGGTTGTGTGAAGAGATGCTCTTCCCTATTGTTTTTCTAAAGGCTCCCTTCACCTCTTTGTTCCTGAGAGTGTATATTATGGGGTTCAACACTGGGGTGACAACTGTGTACATGAGGGAAATCAGTTGATCACCCTCCGGGGTGGAGATAGACTTGGGCCTCAGGTAGGTGAAAAGGGCTGTTCCATAGAACAAAGTCACCACCATGAGGTGGGAGGAGCAGGTGGAGAAGGCTTTACGCCTTCCCTCTACCGACGGCAGTTTGAGTATGGTGGAGATAATGCAGATGTAGGACAGGATTATCAGCAGGAAAGGGCTCATGATAAACAGCACGGACAGAGCCAAGACCACAATTTGGTTTTTGGATGTGTCTGTGCATGCCCTCTTTATCACTGGTGGGATGTCGCAGAAGAAGTGGTGGATGCGGTTGGAGCCACAGAAGGGAAGGCTGAAGATCCACGTGGTTTGAGCTACTTCCACCAAGATGCCAATGGTCCATGAAGCACCCACAAGCTGTGCGCACACCTGGCCACTCATGATGGTTCTGTAGTGCAGGGGGTTGCATATAGCTATGTAGCGATCATACGCCATGGCTGCTAGAAGGCAGCATTCCGTGAGGCCCATGATGGTGAAGATGTACATCTGGGCAGCGCAGCCTGCAATGGAGAGGGTCTTTTGCTCCACCAGGAGGTGAGCCAGCAGCTGAGGGACCACACTGCTTGTGTAGCAGATTTCCAAGAAGGACAAGTTGAGCAGGAAGAAATACATGGGGGTATGAAGTGAGGGGTTTAGCTTTATAAGGAGGATAATGAGCAGGTTCCCCACCAGGGTGACCAGGTAGATGACCAGAAACACCAGAAACAGAAGGATTTGGAGTCTGGTAAGGTACGAAAACCCCACCAAGATGAACACCTCAGAAACGGTCTGGTTCTCATCAGGCTCTCTCTCAGAATATGTCATCTGCAAGGGTGACAAAGAGAGAGACACTGGAGCTGAATCTGAAGAATACCATATGTGTGCATGTGAATCATACAATTCATACTGGTTTCCTACATGTTGGGACGCGTCAGACAAAAACTTGCTGCAGTTCTGGATATAAAGATGTAACTGGGCCCAATCATCATTGAGTATAAACTGGTATAGCTGTATTGATATCAATCAAGCTGTGACTTTGTAGATCACCTGGAGATATGACTGTGACACTGCTTCCCATATTTTTCATAGTAATAATATGATATGATTGTGTCATAATCCTAATGTATTTTATGCAAAATAGGTTATATGAGGTATCATTGGAGAGGTTATGATCGACTGAATATGATTAGCTTATCTGTATGCAAGTATCATTGCTGTATCTAAAGTTAGCAAAAGTGTTTGTACCTGGGGAATGCCCACTAGACAGAATGCAATCATTCCGGCTGGCTAGCTGGGAACAAGTCAATGGACCATTAGGAAGAACAATAGGTCTTTAAAGATGCTAATCTCCCACCTTCCTGAGAAGCTTTCCAGGGAAGCTACAAACTGCCTGTGACCTATGGCTGCTTTGACAGTGCACGGTCATGTGTTCAAGTCACAAGGTACTGGTTTCCATGATAAAACACCAGTATTTTTCCACTGAGGGGTGTGGGAATCACACTGAAAGACAAAGGATTCCTGCCATATGTAAATCTTATTTAAGGCAGGGGAGTGAGATAATTAGGGTTCATTCTTCACTGAATCCCCGCCCAGGATGACTGCTGGAAACATATAAGGAACAAAGATAAAGGGGGGGATAAGGGTTGAGCCCAGGTTGAAAAGGTGTCTGACCTGTGAAAGAAATACCTGGAGTTTTAACTGCAAGCAAGAGCAGCTTGCTTTCAAGAACTTCTGAAATCTGCCTAAATGAACATTTAGGGTGAGAAATTACTATTTGTAACGAGTTTCTTTAGTATATTAAGCTTATATTGTGTTTTTGTTTTATTTGCTGGCTAATCATAGAATCATAGAAGACGGGGGTTGGAAGAGACCTCAGGAGGACCAACACCAACTAAATCATCACAGCCAGGACTTTGTCAAACCAGGCCTTAAAAACCTCTAAGGATGGAGATTCCACCAACTCTAGTCCTGGGCAATTCCCTAGCTGAAGCCTTCCCATGCAGTTGTGATTTCAGTGTCTGTTTCTTTCCACAGCTGGATGTGTCCCTGCCTTCATTTGTGCTGGAGGAGGGTGTCGGCCTGGCTCAGCAGGACAATGTAAGGAACCCCAGGCTTGTGGAACAGGTGGGCTGAGTGTTACCCCAGTACATCAGGTGGCACCTCAGGGGCGGGGGAGCAACCCATCACAATGACCACTTTGACACCAGTGGAAATACAACTGATTTACAACACATGGGGATCTGATAAATTTACTCTAAAGGAGCTACATCAGTTTATACCAGCAATGGAGGAATACCAGTTTCTAATATCAGGGGTTCTGTTCTTCCTCTTCGAACACATTTCTTTTCTGTCTACACGATAATTCAAAAAGGGATTTTCTTTCTTTCTTTCTTTCTTTCTTTCTTTCTTTCTTTCTTTCTTTCTTTCTTTCTTTCTTTCTTTCTTTCTTTCTACAGCCACGTTTATCAAATAAGATTTCTCAAATTAGGGCAAATTCTGATCTCATTCAGATCTTAATCATGAGAATTGTGATACGAATGCAAGTATTCCCACTGCAATTACAATTCACATACGTGAGGACTACTCACATGAGTAAACTGATGCTGCTGAGCCCAACATGATTGAAGCACTTTAAATAATGAGAAGTGCAATAAATGGTGAAAACAATGGGGAACTTTGAACTTTTGTGTACTATTAAAAGTTATTCTTCCTTAAATATTAGAGAACAACTTAAATCATTCCTGCCATTATCATCACAACATTTGTAATGCATTGGTTTCTCTCAATATTCAAAGTAAGAGCTAGGGCCAATCCCTTTGCTGGTGTAAATCTTAACAACTCCATGGGTATAAAAAGAGCTATACTGCTTTACAACAGTGGAGGATCTTTGTCTAATCACCTTGCTACAAAGAATTTTAGAAGGAAGATCCTACAATGTATGAAGAGATGATTTCCAGAGAAGTTTTACTTCTAGGTTATTTGTTGACAAGGAACTTCTTAATAAAAGGCATGACAGTGAAATGACAGAGTTGAAATAAAAATGAGCAATAACAATTATTGTATTTTGCATATCCTTACCACCTTCAATATTGACTTCCACGTTGACTTCCACGATTGGACGGTCTCTACCCAGGCCTTTTCCTTCCACGGGGAGGATGGACGAGAACACCACTTGCGCCTCAAACTCCTTTATCCTTCTTCCCAGGGCCACGTAGTCTGCAGTGATCTGCTCAAAGTCATTCTTGGCAGTATCATTGGTGCCCACGTGCAGAAGCAGGAAAGGGTAGTGATCCGAGGTCTTAAGTCTCGGCAGTCTCTCCATATGTCTATTAACTGTGATCTTGAATCTTCCATGAGGTGTAATATGGGATAGTGGCGTTAAGAAATAAGAATCTCAGACACCAAGATAGACAAAATTAGGCATTACAGGAAGGATATTTAGCTCATGTAAATTACCATAACTCCATAGCACTAAAATAATTCAACCCATCTTTGGAAATGGCAGAATTGACTATACTGTGGTTATGTCTGGTTTACAGCAGCTAGGAATCTGGCCCCATTGATTTCAATGGAACTGCATCCATTTACAAAAGGGGGGAACTGACCCATTTAATCCAGCAGAGCTATAGATGGACCCATTGACTCCAATGGAGCTACACTGGTTAACACCAGCTGGACTTCTGGTCCTTTATAACTGTTCACTCTCTCTGAGATAACTACAACCCGTATGAGTTAAATGTTTTTAAAATGCCATGCACCATTGCACTTGCAGCCTAACGGTGTTTTGTTTTAGTGTCATCTGAGTAAAGGTAAAAATAGTGATTGCTAAGAAAGAAAGAAAGAAAGAAAGAAAGAAAGAAAGAAAGAAAGAAAGAAAGAAAGAAAGAAAGAAAGAAAGGTCGGGCAATCCATCCCAGCAGAAGTTGAAAATCAGATATAAAAAAACTCTGCAACACTGAATTCCTCCGATGTTCTGACCCAGTGAGACTGAATCACTAGCCATTAAAAGTTCCACTATTGTAAATAATCCCATGCGACAAAGAGCCATGGAAGGTGTTATAAATATAAAGGGAAGGGTAAACACCTCTAAAATCCCTCCTGGCCAGAGGAAAAATCCTCTCCCCTGTAAAGGGTTAAGAAGCTAGGATAACCTCGCTGGCACCTGACCAAAATGACCAATGAGGAGACAAGATACTTTCAAAAGCTGGGAGGAGGGAAAAAAACAAAGGGTCTGTGTCTGTCTGTGTGATGCTTTTGCCAGGGACAGAACAGGAATGGAATCTTAGAACTTAGTAAGTAATCCAGCTAGGTATGTTTTAGATTATGATTTCTTTAAATGGCTGAGAAAATTAAGTTGTGCTGAATAGAATGAATATTTCTGTCTGTGTGTCTTTTTGTAACTTAAGGTTTTGCCTAGAGGGATTCTAGTTACTCTGTAAGGTATTTACCATCCTGATTTTACAGAGGTGATTCTTTTTACTGTTTCTTCTATTAAAGTGTTTCTTTTCAAGAACTGCATGATTTTTTCATTGTTCTCAGATCCAAGGGTTTGGGTCTGTGGTCACCTATGCAAATTGGTGAGGATTTTTACCAAACCTTCCCCAGGAAGTGGGGTGCAAGAGTTGGGAGGATTTTGGGGGGAAAGATGTTTCCAGACAACGTTTTCTCAGGAACCCAGATAAAGTTTGGTGGTGGCAGTGGAAGTCCAAGGGCAAAGGGTAAAATAGTTTGTGCCTTGGGGAAGTTTTAATCTAAGCTGGTAAAAGTAAGTTTAGGAGGTTTTCATGCAGGTCCCCACATCTGTACCCTAGAGTTCAGAGTGGGGAAGAAACCTTGACAGAAGGGCAGATGGGTTAAGAACTTTTGACTCATCTTTCTTTCAGAATGACAGGCAAAGATTATGGATCTGAAACTGTGTAATAGACTGGATCCCGAGTGGGAGTAAATCAACCACAGGTCCGTGGAAGTCAATGGGACAGATCTCCAGGTGGTTTAAATCATGGTAGTTCCACTGAAAGAACCAGATCCTGAGTTGGCATAAATAGCCCTAGCTACTCTGGAATCAGTTGAACTGTGTCAGTTTACACAAGCTCAGGACCTGGCGCTGATTCAGACTGGAAATATATTGTACATTTTTAATGGTGAGGTCAATTAACCACTGCAAAAAATTATTGAGGTATGTGGTGGATCCAGTCAAGACTGGATGTTTTTACTAAAAGTTATGCTTTAGGAATTATTTTGAGGAAGTTTTATGGCCCATGTTATACCGGACGTCAGACTAGATTATCACTGTGGTTCTGTCTGGCCTTAGAATCTATGAATCTAGATAGACTCCAGACAAGGGGTGGCAATGGGAGAAAACCCTATAAATGATGTTACCCAACACTTTGCATTTACAAGACCCCATTTTTAATTCCTTATAACGTCCTAAAACTTTAACCATTTGGGCTGAAAGTTTTCGTGTTGGATGTCTGCCTCAATAGAAAATTTTCTTAAGGGTTCCCCCCAAAAAAGGTTCAGTCATTTCCAAGAAAGAGATTACGGGAAAATACATTGGTTCCCCTGTGTTAACAAAGAGGAAGAATTCTCTTTCCGGACACTCTAGCACCGGTAGGCATTGAAGCAGAAAAATTAAATATGGGGGGGGGGGGATCACCCTGGTTTCAGGGATGCACCTTTTGCTGCTTCCAGGAAACAACACCCAGACTTGGCCAAGTTATGAGCATTTGAAAAAATCTCAGTTTCCACATGCTCAATAGTTGCTTCTTAGAGTTCTGGGCTTAGAGCTCCTATCCATGACTGGACAGTGCATGCCCATCCCCACAGGGCGTGCTCCAGTACCAGGCAAAATAAGCAATGTTGGACATCCCTTGAAATTGCTGATATCAGACTAGATAATCAAAATGGACCCTTATTACCTTAAAATTGATGAATCTATGATAAACACCATAATCTTACAATCTGATCTGCTAGTAAAAAATGCCATGGAAGTCAAGAGCCATCTCCCAGAGTTGTTGTGTGATATGATCAGGTTGGGCATTGAAAAATAGATCAGTGTCTTATATAGGAAGCCATAAGTGCCGAGGAATGTTATTTTAAATTAGGCCAGAGGGAGCACTGGGGAAATGCATTCGACAGCCGAAAAATCACAACCCGACCCAAAACCTAAAATGCTGCACTGGACTTCCAGAGTAGGAAAAGGGGAAGCCTAAATTGACTTTTCTATAGAGCTGGTTGGAATTATTCAACTATTAAAATTTTGGTGAAAATTGTTAAATTCCAACTAACCAAGATGAACATTTTATGAAATGCTTTTTATGTTAATTGTTTTTTTTTTTTGCTTTGTCTCATTTCAAATTTTGAAGATGTAAAATCAGGACACTACTTTGATTAAAGATGATCATTTGATTTTTCAATGATCTTTAGATCTGGTCAAAAGGTTCTGGCTATCAAAAGTTTGAAGAAAGTTTATTTATTTATTTATTTCATTTAAGAAAAGTTTCTCTTCCTATTTTCCCAACAGGTTTAGAACAAGCCAAAGTTTTTCAAATGAAAAATTCCAATTAAAAAAGTGAGGGTCATCGGGAGAAATTCAACAAAATGTTTATGAATTTCCCTTATTCCCCCCATTTTGATTGACTCTGCTTTTCGTTCTTTAATTTCTCTGGTTGTGTGAAGAGATGCTCTTCCCTATTGTTTTTCTAAAGGCTCCCTTCACCTCTTTGTTCCTGAGAGTGTATATTATGGGGTTCAACACTGGGGTGACAACTGTGTACATGAGGGAAATCAGTTGATCACCCTCCGGGGTGGAGATAGACTTGGGCCTCAGGTAGGTGAAAAGGGCTGTTCCATAGAACAAAGTCACCACCATGAGGTGGGAGGAGCAGGTGGAGAAGGCTTTACGCCTTCCCTCTACCGACGGCAGTTTGAGTATGGTGGAGATAATGCAGATGTAGGACAGGATTATCAGCAGGAAAGGGCTCATGATAAACAGCACGGACAGAGCCAAGACCACAATTTGGTTTTTGGATGTGTCTGTGCATGCCCTCTTTATCACTGGTGGGATGTCGCAGAAGAAGTGGTGGATGCGGTTGGAGCCACAGAAGGGAAGGCTGAAGATCCACGTGGTTTGAGCTACTTCCACCAAGATGCCAATGGTCCATGAAGCACCCACAAGCTGTGCGCACACCTGGCCACTCATGATGGTTCTGTAGTGCAGGGGGTTGCATATAGCTATGTAGCGATCATACGCCATGGCTGCTAGAAGGCAGCATTCCGTGAGGCCCATGATGGTGAAGATGTACATCTGGGCAGCGCAGCCTGCAATGGAGAGGGTCTTTTGCTCCACCAGGAGGTGAGCCAGCAGCTGAGGGACCACACTGCTTGTGTAGCAGATTTCCAAGAAGGACAAGTTGAGCAGGAAGAAATACATGGGGGTATGAAGTGAGGGGTTTAGCTTTATAAGGAGGATAGTGAGCAGGTTCCCCACCAGGGTGACCAGGTAGATGACCAGAAACACCAGAAACAGAAGGATTTGGAGTCTGGTAAGGTACGAAAACCCCACCAAGATGAACACCTCAGAAATGGTCTGGTTCTCATCAGGCTCTCTCTCAGAATATGTCATCTGCAAGGGTGACAAAGAGAGAGACACTGGAGCTGAATCTGAAGAATACCATATGTGTGCATGTGAATCATACAATTCATACTGGTTTCCTACATGTTGGGACGCGTCAGACAAAAACTTGCTGCAGTTCTGGATATAAAGATGTAACTGGGCCCAATCATCATTGAGTATAAACTGGTATAGCTGTATTGATATCAATCAAGCTGTGACTTTGTAGATCACCTGGAGATATGACTGTGACACTGCTTCCCATATTTTTCATAGTAATAATATGATATGATTGTGTCATAATCCTAATGTATTTTATGCAAAATAGGTTATATGAGGTATCATTGGAGAGGTTATGATCGACTGAATATGATTAGCTTATCTGTATGCAAGTATCATTGCTGTATCTAAAGTTAGCAAAAGTGTTTGTACCTGGGGAATGCCCACTAGACAGAATGCAATCATTCCGGCTGGCTAGCTGGGAACAAGTCAATGGACCATTAGGAAGAACAATAGGTCTTTAAAGATGCTAATCTCCCACCTTCCTGAGAAGCTTTCCAGGGAAGCTACAAACTGCCTGTGACCTATGGCTGCTTTGACAGTGCACGGTCATGTGTTCAAGTCACAAGGTACTGGTTTCCATGATAAAACACCAGTATTTTTCCACTGAGGGGTGTGGGAATCACACTGAAAGACAAAGGATTCCTGCCATATGTAAATCTTATTTAAGGCAGGGGAGTGAGATAATTAGGGTTCATTCTTCACTGAATCCCCGCCCAGGATGACTGCTGGAAACATATAAGGAACAAAGATAAAGGGGGGGATAAGGGTTGAGCCCAGGTTGAAAAGGTGTCTGACCTGTGAAAGAAATACCTGGAGTTTTAACTGCAAGCAAGAGCAGCTTGCTTTCAAGAACTTCTGAAATCTGCCTAAATGAACATTTAGGGTGAGAAATTACTATTTGTAACGAGTTTCTTTAGTGTATTAAGCTTATATTGTGTTTTTGTTTTATTTGCTGGCTAATCATAGAATCATAGAAGACGGGGGTTGGAAGAGACCTCAGGAGGACCAACACCAACTAAATCATCACAGCCAGGACTTTGTCAAACCAGGCCTTAAAAACCTCTAAGGATGGAGATTCCACCAACTCTAGTCCTGGGCAATTCCCTAGCTGAAGCCTTCCCATGCAGTTGTGATTTCAGTGTCTGTTTCTTTCCACAGCTGGATGTGTCCCTGCCTTCATTTGTGCTGGAGGAGGGTGTCGGCCTGGCTCAGCAGGACAATGTAAGGAACCCCAGGCTTGTGGAACAGGTGGGCTGAGTGTTACCCCAGTACATCAGGTGGCACCTCAGGGGCGGGGGAGCAACCCATCACAATGACCACTTTGACACCAGTGGAAATACAACTGATTTACAACACATGGGGATCTGATAAATTTACTCTAAAGGAGCTACATCAGTTTATACCAGCAATGGAGGAATACCAGTTTCTAATATCAGGGGTTCTGTTCTTCCTCTTCGAACACATTTCTTTTCTGTCTACACGATAATTCAAAAAGGGATTTTCTTTCTTTCTTTCTTTCTTTCTTTCTTTCTTTCTTTCTTTCTTTCTTTCTTTCTTTCTTTCTTTGTTTCTTTCTACAGCCACGTTTATCAAATAAGATTTCTCAAATTAGGGCAAATTCTGATCTCATTCAGATCTTAATCATGAGAATTGTGATACGAATGCAAGTATTCCCACTGCAATTACAATTCACATACGTGAGGACTACTCACATGAGTAAACTGATGCTGCTGAGCCCAACATGATTGAAGCACTTTAAATAATGAGAAGTGCAATAAATGGTGAAAACAATGGGGAACTTTGAACTTTTGTGTACTATTAAAAGTTATTCTTCCTTAAATATTAGAGAACAACTTAAATCATTCCTGCCATTATCATCACAACATTTGTAATGCATTGGTTTCTCTCAATATTCAAAGTAAGAGCTAGGGCCAATCCCTTTGCTGGTGTAAATCTTAACAACTCCATGGGTATAAAAAGAGCTATACTGCTTTACAACAGTGGAGGATCTTTGTCTAATCACCTTGCTACAAAGAATTTTAGAAGGAAGATCCTACAATGTATGAAGAGATGATTTCCAGAGAAGTTTTACTTCTAGGTTATTTGTTGACAAGGAACTTCTTAATAAAAGGCATGACAGTGAAATGACAGAGTTGAAATAAAAATGAGCAATAACAATTATTGTATTTTGCATATCCTTACCACCTTCAATATTGACTTCCACGTTGACTTCCACGATTGGACGGTCTCTACCCAGGCCTTTTCCTTCCACGGGGAGGATGGACGAGAACACCACTTGCGCCTCAAACTCCTTTATCCTTCTTCCCAGGGCCACGTAGTCTGCAGTGATCTGCTCAAAGTCATTCTTGGCAGTATCATTGGTGCCCACGTGCAGAAGCAGGAAAGGGTAGTGATCCGAGGTCTTAAGTCTCGGCAGTCTCTCCATATGTCTATTAACCGTGATCTTGAATCTTCCATGAGGTGTAATATGGGATAGTGGCGTTAAGAAATAAGAATCTCAGACACCAAGATAGACAAAATTAGGCATTACAGGAAGGATATTTAGCTCATGTAAATTACCATAACTCCATAGCACTAAAATAATTCAACCCATCTTTGGAAATGGCAGAATTGACTATACTGTGGTTATGTCTGGTTTACAGCAGCTAGGAATCTGGCCCCATTGATTTCAATGGAACTGCATCCATTTACAAAAGGGGGGAACTGACCCATTTAATCCAGCAGAGCTATAGATGGACCCATTGACTCCAATGGAGCTACACTGGTTAACACCAGCTGGACTTCTGGTCCTTTATAACTGTTCACTCTCTCTGAGATAACTACAACCCGTATGAGTTAAATGTTTTTAAAATGCCATGCACCATTGCACTTGCAGCCTAACGGTGTTTTGTTTTAGTGTCATCTGAGTAAAGGTAAAAATAGTGATTGCTAAGAAAGAAAGAAAGAAAGAAAGAAAGAAAGAAAGAAAGAAAGAAAGAAAGAAAGAAAGAAAGAAAGAAAGAAAGAAAGAAAGAAAGGTCGGGCAATCCATCCCAGCAGAAGTTGAAAATCAGATATAAAAAAACTCTGCAACACTGAATTCCTCCGATGTTCTGACCCAGTGAGACTGAATCACTAGCCATTAAAAGTTCCACTATTGTAAATAATCCCATGCGACAAAGAGCCATGGAAGGTGTTATAAATATAAAGGGAAGGGTAAACACCTCTAAAATCCCTCCTGGCCAGAGGAAAAATCCTCTCCCCTGTAAAGGGTTAAGAAGCTAGGATAACCTCGCTGGCACCTGACCAAAATGACCAATGAGGAGACAAGATACTTTCAAAAGCTGGGAGGAGGGAAAAAAACAAAGGGTCTGTGTCTGTCTGTGTGATGCTTTTGCCAGGGACAGAACAGGAATGGAATCTTAGAACTTAGTAAGTAATCCAGCTAGGTATGTTTTAGATTATGATTTCTTTAAATGGCTGAGAAAATTAAGTTGTGCTGAATAGAATGAATATTTCTGTCTGTGTGTCTTTTTGTAACTTAAGGTTTTGCCTAGAGGGATTCTAGTTACTCTGTAAGGTATTTACCATCCTGATTTTACAGAGGTGATTCTTTTTACTGTTTCTTCTATTAAAGTGTTTCTTTTCAAGAACTGCATGATTTTTTCATTGTTCTCAGATCCAAGGGTTTGGGTCTGTGGTCACCTATGCAAATTGGTGAGGATTTTTACCAAACCTTCCCCAGGAAGTGGGGTGCAAGAGTTGGGAGGATTTTGGGGGGAAAGATGTTTCCAGACAACGTTTTCTCAGGAACCCAGATAAAGTTTGGTGGTGGCAGTGGAAGTCCAAGGGCAAAGGGTAAAATAGTTTGTGCCTTGGGGAAGTTTTAATCTAAGCTGGTAAAAGTAAGTTTAGGAGGTTTTCATGCAGGTCCCCACATCTGTACCCTAGAGTTCAGAGTGGGGAAGAAACCTTGACAGAAGGGCAGATGGGTTAAGAACTTTTGACTCATCTTTCTTTCAGAATGACAGGCAAAGATTATGGATCTGAAACTGTGTAATAGACTGGATCCCGAGTGGGAGTAAATCAACCACAGGTCCGTGGAAGTCAATGGGACAGATCTCCAGGTGGTTTAAATCATTGTAGTTCCACTGAAAGAACCAGATCCTGAGTTGGCATAAATAGCCCTAGCTACTCTGGAATCAGTTGAACTGTGTCAGTTTACACAAGCTCAGGACCTGGCGCTGATTCAGACTGGAAATATATTGTACATTTTTAATGGTGAGGTCAATTAACCACTGCAAAAAATTATTGAGGTATGTGGTGGATCCAGTCAAGACTGGATGTTTTTACTAAAAGTTATGCTTTAGGAATTATTTTGAGGAAGTTTTATGGCCCATGTTATACCGGACGTCAGACTAGATTATCACTGTGGTTCTGTCTGGCCTTAGAATCTATGAATCTAGATAGACTCCAGACAAGGGGTGGCAATGGGAGAAAACCCTATAAATGATGTTACCCAACACTTTGCATTTACAAGACCCCATTTTTAATTCCTTATAACGTCCTAAAACTTTAACCATTTGGGCTGAAAGTTTTCGTGTTGGATGTCTGCCTCAATAGAAAATTTTCTTAAGGGTTCCCCCCAAAAAAGGTTCAGTCATTTCCAAGAAAGAGATTACGGGAAAATACATTGGTTCCCCTGTGTTAACAAAGAGGAAGAATTCTCTTTCCGGACACTCTAGCACCGGTAGGCATTGAAGCAGAAAAATTAAATATGGGGGGGGGGGATCACCCTGGTTTCAGGGATGCACCTTTTGCTGCTTCCAGGAAACAACACCCAGACTTGGCCAAGTTATGAGCATTTGAAAAAATCTCAGTTTCCACATGCTCAATAGTTGCTTCTTAGAGTTCTGGGCTTAGAGCTCCTATCCATGACTGGACAGTGCATGCCCATCCCCACAGGGCGTGCTCCAGTACCAGGCAAAATAAGCAATGTTGGACATCCCTTGAAATTGCTGATATCAGACTAGATAATCAAAATGGACCCTTATTACCTTAAAATTGATGAATCTATGATAAACACCATAATCTTACAATCTGATCTGCTAGTAAAAAATGCCATGGAAGTCAAGAGCCATCTCCCAGAGTTGTTGTGTGATATGATCAGGTTGGGCATTGAAAAATAGATCAGTGTCTTATATAGGAAGCCATAAGTGCCGAGGAATGTTATTTTAAATTAGGCCAGAGGGAGCACTGGGGAAATGCATTCGACAGCCGAAAAATCACAACCCGACCCAAAACCTAAAATGCTGCACTGGACTTCCAGAGTAGGAAAAGGGGAAGCCTAAATTGACTTTTCTATAGAGCTGGTTGGAATTATTCAACTATTAAAATTTTGGTGAAAATTGTTAAATTCCAACTAACCAAGATGAACATTTTATGAAATGCTTTTTATGTTAATTGTTTTTTTTTTTTGCTTTGTCTCATTTCAAATTTTGAAGATGTAAAATCAGGACACTACTTTGATTAAAGATGATCATTTGATTTTTCAATGATCTTTAGATCTGGTCAAAAGGTTCTGGCTATCAAAAGTTTGAAGAAAGTTTATTTATTTATTTATTTCATTTAAGAAAAGTTTCTCTTCCTATTTTCCCAACAGGTTTAGAACAAGCCAAAGTTTTTCAAATGGAAAAATTCCAATTAAAAAAGTGAGGGTCATCGGGAGAAATTCAACAAAATGTTTATGAATTTCCCTTATTCCCCCCATTTTGATTGACTCTGCTTTTCGTTCTTTAATTTCTCTGGTTGTGTGAAGAGATGCTCTTCCCTATTGTTTTTCTAAAGGCTCCCTTCACCTCTTTGTTCCTGAGAGTGTATATTATGGGGTTCAACACTGGGGTGACAACTGTGTACATGAGGGAAATCAGTTGATCACCCTCCGGGGTGGAGATAGACTTGGGCCTCAGGTAGGTGAAAAGGGCTGTTCCATAGAACAAAGTCACCACCATGAGGTGGGAGGAGCAGGTGGAGAAGGCTTTACGCCTTCCCTCTACCGACGGCAGTTTGAGTATGGTGGAGATAATGCAGATGTAGGACAGGATTATCAGCAGGAAAGGGCTCATGATAAACAGCACGGACAGAGCCAAGACCACAATTTGGTTTTTGGATGTGTCTGTGCATGCCCTCTTTATCACTGGTGGGATGTCGCAGAAGAAGTGGTGGATGCGGTTGGAGCCACAGAAGGGAAGGCTGAAGATCCACGTGGTTTGAGCTACTTCCACCAAGATGCCAATGGTCCATGAAGCACCCACAAGCTGTGCGCACACCTGGCCACTCATGATGGTTCTGTAGTGCAGGGGGTTGCATATAGCTATGTAGCGATCATACGCCATGGCTGCTAGAAGGCAGCATTCCGTGAGGCCCATGATGGTGAAGATGTACATCTGGGCAGCGCAGCCTGCAATGGAGAGGGTCTTTTGCTCCACCAGGAGGTGAGCCAGCAGCTGAGGGACCACACTGCTTGTGTAGCAGATTTCCAAGAAGGACAAGTTGAGCAGGAAGAAATACATGGGGGTATGAAGTGAGGGGTTTAGCTTTATAAGGAGGATAATGAGCAGGTTCCCCACCAGGGTGACCAGGTAGATGACCAGAAACACCAGAAACAGAAGGATTTGGAGTCTGGTAAGGTACGAAAACCCCACCAAGATGAACACCTCAGAAACGGTCTGGTTCTCATCAGGCTCTCTCTCAGAATATGTCATCTGCAAGGGTGACAAAGAGAGAGACACTGGAGCTGAATCTGAAGAATACCATATGTGTGCATGTGAATCATACAATTCATACTGGTTTCCTACATGTTGGGACGCGTCAGACAAAAACTTGCTGCAGTTCTGGATATAAAGATGTAACTGGGCCCAATCATCATTGAGTATAAACTGGTATAGCTGTATTGATATCAATCAAGCTGTGACTTTGTAGATCACCTGGAGATATGACTGTGACACTGCTTCCCATATTTTTCATAGTAATAATATGATATGATTGTGTCATAATCCTAATGTATTTTATGCAAAATAGGTTATATGAGGTATCATTGGAGAGGTTATGATCGACTGAATATGATTAGCTTATCTGTATGCAAGTATCATTGCTGTATCTAAAGTTAGCAAAAGTGTTTGTACCTGGGGAATGCCCACTAGACAGAATGCAATCATTCCGGCTGGCTAGCTGGGAACAAGTCAATGGACCATTAGGAAGAACAATAGGTCTTTAAAGATGCTAATCTCCCACCTTCCTGAGAAGCTTTCCAGGGAAGCTACAAACTGCCTGTGACCTATGGCTGCTTTGACAGTGCACGGTCATGTGTTCAAGTCACAAGGTACTGGTTTCCATGATAAAACACCAGTATTTTTCCACTGAGGGGTGTGGGAATCACACTGAAAGACAAAGGATTCCTGCCATATGTAAATCTTATTTAAGGCAGGGGAGTGAGATAATTAGGGTTCATTCTTCACTGAATCCCCGCCCAGGATGACTGCTGGAAACATATAAGGAACAAAGATAAAGGGGGGGATAAGGGTTGAGCCCAGGTTGAAAAGGTGTCTGACCTGTGAAAGAAATACCTGGAGTTTTAACTGCAAGCAAGAGCAGCTTGCTTTCAAGAACTTCTGAAATCTGCCTAAATGAACATTTAGGGTGAGAAATTACTATTTGTAACGAGTTTCTTTAGTGTATTAAGCTTATATTGTGTTTTTGTTTTATTTGCTGGCTAATCATAGAATCATAGAAGACGGGGGTTGGAAGAGACCTCAGGAGGACCAACACCAACTAAATCATCACAGCCAGGACTTTGTCAAACCAGGCCTTAAAAACCTCTAAGGATGGAGATTCCACCAACTCTAGTCCTGGGCAATTCCCTAGCTGAAGCCTTCCCATGCAGTTGTGATTTCAGTGTCTGTTTCTTTCCACAGCTGGATGTGTCCCTGCCTTCATTTGTGCTGGAGGAGGGTGTCGGCCTGGCTCAGCAGGACAATGTAAGGAACCCCAGGCTTGTGGAACAGGTGGGCTGAGTGTTACCCCAGTACATCAGGTGGCACCTCAGGGGCGGGGGAGCAACCCATCACAATGACCACTTTGACACCAGTGGAAATACAACTGATTTACAACACATGGGGATCTGATAAATTTACTCTAAAGGAGCTACATCAGTTTATACCAGCAATGGAGGAATACCAGTTTCTAATATCAGGGGTTCTGTTCTTCCTCTTCGAACACATTTCTTTTCTGTCTACACGATAATTCAAAAAGGGATTTTCTTTCTTTCTTTCTTTCTTTCTACAGCCACGTTTATCAAATAAGATTTCTCAAATTAGGGCAAATTCTGATCTCATTCAGATCTTAATCATGAGAATTGTGATACGAATGCAAGTATTCCCACTGCAATTACAATTCACATACGTGAGGACTACTCACATGAGTAAACTGATGCTGCTGAGCCCAACATGATTGAAGCACTTTAAATAATGAGAAGTGCAATAAATGGTGAAAACAATGGGGAACTTTGAACTTTTGTGTACTATTAAAAGTTATTCTTCCTTAAATATTAGAGAACAACTTAAATCATTCCTGCCATTATCATCACAACATTTGTAATGCATTGGTTTCTCTCAATATTCAAAGTAAGAGCTAGGGCCAATCCCTTTGCTGGTGTAAATCTTAACAACTCCATGGGTATAAAAAGAGCTATACTGCTTTACAACAGTGGAGGATCTTTGTCTAATCACCTTGCTACAAAGAATTTTAGAAGGAAGATCCTACAATGTATGAAGAGATGATTTCCAGAGAAGTTTTACTTCTAGGTTATTTGTTGACAAGGAACTTCTTAATAAAAGGCATGACAGTGAAATGACAGAGTTGAAATAAAAATGAGCAATAACAATTATTGTATTTTGCATATCCTTACCACCTTCAATATTGACTTCCACGTTGACTTCCACGATTGGACGGTCTCTACCCAGGCCTTTTCCTTCCACGGGGAGGATGGACGAGAACACCACTTGCGCCTCAAACTCCTTTATCCTTCTTCCCAGGGCCACGTAGTCTGCAGTGATCTGCTCAAAGTCATTCTTGGCAGTATCATTGGTGCCCACGTGCAGAAGCAGGAAAGGGTAGTGATCCGAGGTCTTAAGTCTCGGCAGTCTCTCCATATGTCTATTAACCGTGATCTTGAATCTTCCATGAGGTGTAATATGGGATAGTGGCGTTAAGAAATAAGAATCTCAGACACCAAGATAGACAAAATTAGGCATTACAGGAAGGATATTTAGCTCATGTAAATTACCATAACTCCATAGCACTAAAATAATTCAACCCATCTTTGGAAATGGCAGAATTGACTATACTGTGGTTATGTCTGGTTTACAGCAGCTAGGAATCTGGCCCCATTGATTTCAATGGAACTGCATCCATTTACAAAAGGGGGGAACTGACCCATTTAATCCAGCAGAGCTATAGATGGACCCATTGACTCCAATGGAGCTACACTGGTTAACACCAGCTGGACTTCTGGTCCTTTATAACTGTTCACTCTCTCTGAGATAACTACAACCCGTATGAGTTAAATGTTTTTAAAATGCCATGCACCATTGCACTTGCAGCCTAACGGTGTTTTGTTTTAGTGTCATCTGAGTAAAGGTAAAAATAGTGATTGCTAAGAAAGAAAGAAAGAAAGAAAGAAAGAAAGAAAGAAAGAAAGAAAGAAAGAAAGAAAGAAAGAAAGGTCGGGCAATCCATCCCAGCAGAAGTTGAAAATCAGATATAAAAAAACTCTGCAACACTGAATTCCTCCGATGTTCTGACCCAGTGAGACTGAATCACTAGCCATTAAAAGTTCCACTATTGTAAATAATCCCATGCGACAAAGAGCCATGGAAGGTGTTATAAATATAAAGGGAAGGGTAAACACCTCTAAAATCCCTCCTGGCCAGAGGAAAAATCCTCTCCCCTGTAAAGGGTTAAGAAGCTAGGATAACCTCGCTGGCACCTGACCAAAATGACCAATGAGGAGACAAGATACTTTCAAAAGCTGGGAGGAGGGAAAAAAACAAAGGGTCTGTGTCTGTCTGTGTGATGCTTTTGCCAGGGACAGAACAGGAATGGAATCTTAGAACTTAGTAAGTAATCCAGCTAGGTATGTTTTAGATTATGATTTCTTTAAATGGCTGAGAAAATTAAGTTGTGCTGAATAGAATGAATATTTCTGTCTGTGTGTCTTTTTGTAACTTAAGGTTTTGCCTAGAGGGATTCTAGTTACTCTGTAAGGTATTTACCATCCTGATTTTACAGAGGTGATTCTTTTTACTGTTTCTTCTATTAAAGTGTTTCTTTTCAAGAACTGCATGATTTTTTCATTGTTCTCAGATCCAAGGGTTTGGGTCTGTGGTCACCTATGCAAATTGGTGAGGATTTTTACCAAACCTTCCCCAGGAAGTGGGGTGCAAGAGTTGGGAGGATTTTGGGGGGAAAGATGTTTCCAGACAACGTTTTCTCAGGAACCCAGATAAAGTTTGGTGGTGGCAGTGGAAGTCCAAGGGCAAAGGGTAAAATAGTTTGTGCCTTGGGGAAGTTTTAATCTAAGCTGGTAAAAGTAAGTTTAGGAGGTTTTCATGCAGGTCCCCACATCTGTACCCTAGAGTTCAGAGTGGGGAAGAAACCTTGACAGAAGGGCAGATGGGTTAAGAACTTTTGACTCATCTTTCTTTCAGAATGACAGGCAAAGATTATGGATCTGAAACTGTGTAATAGACTGGATCCCGAGTGGGAGTAAATCAACCACAGGTCCGTGGAAGTCAATGGGACAGATCTCCAGGTGGTTTAAATCATTGTAGTTCCACTGAAAGAACCAGATCCTGAGTTGGCATAAATAGCCCTAGCTACTCTGGAATCAGTTGAACTGTGTCAGTTTACACAAGCTCAGGACCTGGCGCTGATTCAGACTGGAAATATATTGTACATTTTTAATGGTGAGGTCAATTAACCACTGCAAAAAATTATTGAGGTATGTGGTGGATCCAGTCAAGACTGGATGTTTTTACTAAAAGTTATGCTTTAGGAATTATTTTGAGGCAGTTTTATGGCCCATGTTATACCGGACGTCAGACTAGATTATCACTGTGGTTCTGTCTGGCCTTAGAATCTATGAATCTAGATAGACTCCAGACAAGGGGTGGCAATGGGAGAAAACCCTATAAATGATGTTACCCAACACTTTGCATTTACAAGACCCCATTTTTAATTCCTTATAACGTCCTAAAACTTTAACCATTTGGGCTGAAAGTTTTCGTGTTGGATGTCTGCCTCAATAGAAAATTTTCTTAAGGGTTCCCCCCAAAAAAGGTTCAGTCATTTCCAAGAAAGAGATTACGGGAAAATACATTGGTTCCCCTGTGTTAACAAAGAGGAAGAATTCTCTTTCCGGACACTCTAGCACCGGTAGGCATTGAAGCAGAAAAATTAAATATGGGGGGGGGGGATCACCCTGGTTTCAGGGATGCACCTTTTGCTGCTTCCAGGAAACAACACCCAGACTTGGCCAAGTTATGAGCATTTGAAAAAATCTCAGTTTCCACATGCTCAATAGTTGCTTCTTAGAGTTCTGGGCTTAGAGCTCCTATCCATGACTGGACAGTGCATGCCCATCCCCACAGGGCGTGCTCCAGTACCAGGCAAAATAAGCAATGTTGGACATCCCTTGAAATTGCTGATATCAGACTAGATAATCAAAATGGACCCTTATTACCTTAAAATTGATGAATCTATGATAAACACCATAATCTTACAATCTGATCTGCTAGTAAAAAATGCCATGGAAGTCAAGAGCCATCTCCCAGAGTTGTTGTGTGATATGATCAGGTTGGGCATTGAAAAATAGATCAGTGTCTTATATAGGAAGCCATAAGTGCCGAGGAATGTTATTTTAAATTAGGCCAGAGGGAGCACTGGGGAAATGCATTCGACAGCCGAAAAATCACAACCCGACCCAAAACCTAAAATGCTGCACTGGACTTCCAGAGTAGGAAAAGGGGAAGCCTAAATTGACTTTTCTATAGAGCTGGTTGGAATTATTCAACTATTAAAATTTTGGTGAAAATTGTTAAATTCCAACTAACCAAGATGAACATTTTATGAAATGCTTTTTATGTTAATTGTTTTTTTTTTTTGCTTTGTCTCATTTCAAATTTTGAAGATGTAAAATCAGGACACTACTTTGATTAAAGATGATCATTTGATTTTTCAATGATCTTTAGATCTGGTCAAAAGGTTCTGGCTATCAAAAGTTTGAAGAAAGTTTATTTATTTATTTATTTCATTTAAGAAAAGTTTCTCTTCCTATTTTCCCAACAGGTTTAGAACAAGCCAAAGTTTTTCAAATGAAAAATTCCAATTAAAAAAGTGAGGGTCATCGGGAGAAATTCAACAAAATGTTTATGAATTTCCCTTATTCCCCCCATTTTGATTGACTCTGCTTTTCGTTCTTTAATTTCTCTGGTTGTGTGAAGAGATGCTCTTCCCTATTGTTTTTCTAAAGGCTCCCTTCACCTCTTTGTTCCTGAGAGTGTATATTATGGGGTTCAACACTGGGGTGACAACTGTGTACATGAGGGAAATCAGTTGATCACCCTCCGGGGTGGAGATAGACTTGGGCCTCAGGTAGGTGAAAAGGGCTGTTCCATAGAACAAAGTCACCACCATGAGGTGGGAGGAGCAGGTGGAGAAGGCTTTACGCCTTCCCTCTACCGACGGCAGTTTGAGTATGGTGGAGATAATGCAGATGTAGGACAGGATTATCAGCAGGAAAGGGCTCATGATAAACAGCACGGACAGAGCCAAGACCACAATTTGGTTTTTGGATGTGTCTGTGCATGCCCTCTTTATCACTGGTGGGATGTCGCAGAAGAAGTGGTGGATGCGGTTGGAGCCACAGAAGGGAAGGCTGAAGATCCACGTGGTTTGAGCTACTTCCACCAAGATGCCAATGGTCCATGAAGCACCCACAAGCTGTGCGCACACCTGGCCACTCATGATGGTTCTGTAGTGCAGGGGGTTGCATATAGCTATGTAGCGATCATACGCCATGGCTGCTAGAAGGCAGCATTCCGTGAGGCCCATGATGGTGAAGATGTACATCTGGGCAGCGCAGCCTGCAATGGAGAGGGTCTTTTGCTCCACCAGGAGGTGAGCCAGCAGCTGAGGGACCACACTGCTTGTGTAGCAGATTTCCAAGAAGGACAAGTTGAGCAGGAAGAAATACATGGGGGTATGAAGTGAGGGGTTTAGCTTTATAAGGAGGATAGTGAGCAGGTTCCCCACCAGGGTGACCAGGTAGATGACCAGAAACACCAGAAACAGAAGGATTTGGAGTCTGGTAAGGTACGAAAACCCCACCAAGATGAACACCTCAGAAATGGTCTGGTTCTCATCAGGCTCTCTCTCAGAATATGTCATCTGCAAGGGTGACAAAGAGAGAGACACTGGAGCTGAATCTGAAGAATACCATATGTGTGCATGTGAATCATACAATTCATACTGGTTTCCTACATGTTGGGACGCGTCAGACAAAAACTTGCTGCAGTTCTGGATATAAAGATGTAACTGGGCCCAATCATCATTGAGTATAAACTGGTATAGCTGTATTGATATCAATCAAGCTGTGACTTTGTAGATCACCTGGAGATATGACTGTGACACTGCTTCCCATATTTTTCATAGTAATAATATGATATGATTGTGTCATAATCCTAATGTATTTTATGCAAAATAGGTTATATGAGGTATCATTGGAGAGGTTATGATCGACTGAATATGATTAGCTTATCTGTATGCAAGTATCATTGCTGTATCTAAAGTTAGCAAAAGTGTTTGTACCTGGGGAATGCCCACTAGACAGAATGCAATCATTCCGGCTGGCTAGCTGGGAACAAGTCAATGGACCATTAGGAAGAACAATAGGTCTTTAAAGATGCTAATCTCCCACCTTCCTGAGAAGCTTTCCAGGGAAGCTACAAACTGCCTGTGACCTATGGCTGCTTTGACAGTGCACGGTCATGTGTTCAAGTCACAAGGTACTGGTTTCCATGATAAAACACCAGTATTTTTCCACTGAGGGGTGTGGGAATCACACTGAAAGACAAAGGATTCCTGCCATATGTAAATCTTATTTAAGGCAGGGGAGTGAGATAATTAGGGTTCATTCTTCACTGAATCCCCGCCCAGGATGACTGCTGGAAACATATAAGGAACAAAGATAAAGGGGGGGATAAGGGTTGAGCCCAGGTTGAAAAGGTGTCTGACCTGTGAAAGAAATACCTGGAGTTTTAACTGCAAGCAAGAGCAGCTTGCTTTCAAGAACTTCTGAAATCTGCCTAAATGAACATTTAGGGTGAGAAATTACTATTTGTAACGAGTTTCTTTAGTATATTAAGCTTATATTGTGTTTTTGTTTTATTTGCTGGCTAATCATAGAATCATAGAAGACGGGGGTTGGAAGAGACCTCAGGAGGACCAACACCAACTAAATCATCACAGCCAGGACTTTGTCAAACCAGGCCTTAAAAACCTCTAAGGATGGAGATTCCACCAACTCTAGTCCTGGGCAATTCCCTAGCTGAAGCCTTCCCATGCAGTTGTGATTTCAGTGTCTGTTTCTTTCCACAGCTGGATGTGTCCCTGCCTTCATTTGTGCTGGAGGAGGGTGTCGGCCTGGCTCAGCAGGACAATGTAAGGAACCCCAGGCTTGTGGAACAGGTGGGCTGAGTGTTACCCCAGTACATCAGGTGGCACCTCAGGGGCGGGGGAGCAACCCATCACAATGACCACTTTGACACCAGTGGAAATACAACTGATTTACAACACATGGGGATCTGATAAATTTACTCTAAAGGAGCTACATCAGTTTATACCAGCAATGGAGGAATACCAGTTTCTAATATCAGGGGTTCTGTTCTTCCTCTTCGAACACATTTCTTTTCTGTCTACACGATAATTCAAAAAGGGATTTTCTTTCTTTCTTTCTTTCTTCCTTCCTTTCTTTCTTTCTTTCTTTCTTTCTTTCTTTCTTTCTTTCTTTCTTTCTTTCTTTCTTTCTACAGCCACGTTTATCAAATAAGATTTCTCAAATTAGGGCAAATTCTGATCTCATTCAGATCTTAATCATGAGAATTGTGATACGAATGCAAGTATTCCCACTGCAATTACAATTCACATACGTGAGGACTACTCACATGAGTAAACTGATGCTGCTGAGCCCAACATGATTGAAGCACTTTAAATAATGAGAAGTGCAATAAATGGTGAAAACAATGGGGAACTTTGAACTTTTGTGTACTATTAAAAGTTATTCTTCCTTAAATATTAGAGAACAACTTAAATCATTCCTGCCATTATCATCACAACATTTGTAATGCATTGGTTTCTCTCAATATTCAAAGTAAGAGCTAGGGCCAATCCCTTTGCTGGTGTAAATCTTAACAACTCCATGGGTATAAAAAGAGCTATACTGCTTTACAACAGTAGAGGATCTTTGTCTAATCACCTTGCTACAAAGAATTTTAGAAGGAAGATCCTACAATGTATGAAGAGATGATTTCCAGAGAAGTTTTACTTCTAGGTTATTTGTTGACAAGGAACTTCTTAATAAAAGGCATGACAGTGAAATGACAGAGTTGAAATAAAAATGAGCAATAACAATTATTGTATTTTGCATATCCTTACCACCTTCAATATTGACTTCCACGTTGACTTCCACGATTGGACGGTCTCTACCCAGGCCTTTTCCTTCCACGGGGAGGATGGACGAGAACACCACTTGCGCCTCAAACTCCTTTATCCTTCTTCCCAGGGCCACGTAGTCTGCAGTGATCTGCTCAAAGTCATTCTTGGCAGTATCATTGGTGCCCACGTGCAGAAGCAGGAAAGGGTAGTGATCCGAGGTCTTAAGTCTCGGCAGTCTCTCCATATGTCTATTAACCGTGATCTTGAATCTTCCATGAGGTGTAATATGGGATAGTGGCGTTAAGAAATAAGAATCTCAGACACCAAGATAGACAAAATTAGGCATTACAGGAAGGATATTTAGCTCATGTAAATTACCATAACTCCATAGCACTAAAATAATTCAACCCATCTTTGGAAATGGCAGAATTGACTATACTGTGGTTATGTCTGGTTTACAGCAGCTAGGAATCTGGCCCCATTGATTTCAATGGAACTGCATCCATTTACAAAAGGGGGGAACTGACCCATTTAATCCAGCAGAGCTATAGATGGACCCATTGACTCCAATGGAGCTACACTGGTTAACACCAGCTGGACTTCTGGTCCTTTATAACTGTTCACTCTCTCTGAGATAACTACAACCCGTATGAGTTAAATGTTTTTAAAATGCCATGCACCATTGCACTTGCAGCCTAACGGTGTTTTGTTTTAGTGTCATCTGAGTAAAGGTAAAAATAGTGATTGCTAAGAAAGAAAGAAAGAAAGAAAGAAAGAAAGAAAGAAAGAAAGAAAGAAAGAAAGAAAGAAAGAAAGAAAGAAAGAAAGAAAGAAAGGTCGGGCAATCCATCCCAGCAGAAGTTGAAAATCAGATATAAAAAAACTCTGCAACACTGAATTCCTCCGATGTTCTGACCCAGTGAGACTGAATCACTAGCCATTAAAAGTTCCACTATTGTAAATAATCCCATGCGACAAAGAGCCATGGAAGGTGTTATAAATATAAAGGGAAGGGTAAACACCTCTAAAATCCCTCCTGGCCAGAGGAAAAATCCTCTCCCCTGTAAAGGGTTAAGAAGCTAGGATAACCTCGCTGGCACCTGACCAAAATGACCAATGAGGAGACAAGATACTTTCAAAAGCTGGGAGGAGGGAAAAAAACAAAGGGTCTGTGTCTGTCTGTGTGATGCTTTTGCCAGGGACAGAACAGGAATGGAATCTTAGAACTTAGTAAGTAATCCAGCTAGGTATGTTTTAGATTATGATTTCTTTAAATGGCTGAGAAAATTAAGTTGTGCTGAATAGAATGAATATTTCTGTCTGTGTGTCTTTTTGTAACTTAAGGTTTTGCCTAGAGGGATTCTAGTTACTCTGTAAGGTATTTACCATCCTGATTTTACAGAGGTGATTCTTTTTACTGTTTCTTCTATTAAAGTGTTTCTTTTCAAGAACTGCATGATTTTTTCATTGTTCTCAGATCCAAGGGTTTGGGTCTGTGGTCACCTATGCAAATTGGTGAGGATTTTTACCAAACCTTCCCCAGGAAGTGGGGTGCAAGAGTTGGGAGGATTTTGGGGGGAAAGATGTTTCCAGACAACGTTTTCTCAGGAACCCAGATAAAGTTTGGTGGTGGCAGTGGAAGTCCAAGGGCAAAGGGTAAAATAGTTTGTGCCTTGGGGAAGTTTTAATCTAAGCTGGTAAAAGTAAGTTTAGGAGGTTTTCATGCAGGTCCCCACATCTGTACCCTAGAGTTCAGAGTGGGGAAGAAACCTTGACAGAAGGGCAGATGGGTTAAGAACTTTTGACTCATCTTTCTTTCAGAATGACAGGCAAAGATTATGGATCTGAAACTGTGTAATAGACTGGATCCCGAGTGGGAGTAAATCAACCACAGGTCCGTGGAAGTCAATGGGACAGATCTCCAGGTGGTTTAAATCATTGTAGTTCCACTGAAAGAACCAGATCCTGAGTTGGCATAAATAGCCCTAGCTACTCTGGAATCAGTTGAACTGTGTCAGTTTACACAAGCTCAGGACCTGGCGCTGATTCAGACTGGAAATATATTGTACATTTTTAATGGTGAGGTCAATTAACCACTGCAAAAAATTATTGAGGTATGTGGTGGATCCAGTCAAGACTGGATGTTTTTACTAAAAGTTATGCTTTAGGAATTATTTTGAGGCAGTTTTATGGCCCATGTTATACCGGACGTCAGACTAGATTATCACTGTGGTTCTGTCTGGCCTTAGAATCTATGAATCTAGATAGACTCCAGACAAGGGGTGGCAATGGGAGAAAACCCTATAAATGATGTTACCCAACACTTTGCATTTACAAGACCCCATTTTTAATTCCTTATAACGTCCTAAAACTTTAACCATTTGGGCTGAAAGTTTTCGTGTTGGATGTCTGCCTCAATAGAAAATTTTCTTAAGGGTTCCCCCCAAAAAAGGTTCAGTCATTTCCAAGAAAGAGATTACGGGAAAATACATTGGTTCCCCTGTGTTAACAAAGAGGAAGAATTCTCTTTCCGGACACTCTAGCACCGGTAGGCATTGAAGCAGAAAAATTAAATATGGGGGGGGGGGATCACCCTGGTTTCAGGGATGCACCTTTTGCTGCTTCCAGGAAACAACACCCAGACTTGGCCAAGTTATGAGCATTTGAAAAAATCTCAGTTTCCACATGCTCAATAGTTGCTTCTTAGAGTTCTGGGCTTAGAGCTCCTATCCATGACTGGACAGTGCATGCCCATCCCCACAGGGCGTGCTCCAGTACCAGGCAAAATAAGCAATGTTGGACATCCCTTGAAATTGCTGATATCAGACTAGATAATCAAAATGGACCCTTATTACCTTAAAATTGATGAATCTATGATAAACACCATAATCTTACAATCTGATCTGCTAGTAAAAAATGCCATGGAAGTCAAGAGCCATCTCCCAGAGTTGTTGTGTGATATGATCAGGTTGGGCATTGAAAAATAGATCAGTGTCTTATATAGGAAGCCATAAGTGCCGAGGAATGTTATTTTAAATTAGGCCAGAGGGAGCACTGGGGAAATGCATTCGACAGCCGAAAAATCACAACCCGACCCAAAACCTAAAATGCTGCACTGGACTTCCAGAGTAGGAAAAGGGGAAGCCTAAATTGACTTTTCTATAGAGCTGGTTGGAATTATTCAACTATTAAAATTTTGGTGAAAATTGTTAAATTCCAACTAACCAAGATGAACATTTTATGAAATGCTTTTTATGTTAATTGTTTTTTTTTTTTGCTTTGTCTCATTTCAAATTTTGAAGATGTAAAATCAGGACACTACTTTGATTAAAGATGATCATTTGATTTTTCAATGATCTTTAGATCTGGTCAAAAGGTTCTGGCTATCAAAAGTTTGAAGAAAGTTTATTTATTTATTTATTTCATTTAAGAAAAGTTTCTCTTCCTATTTTCCCAACAGGTTTAGAACAAGCCAAAGTTTTTCAAATGAAAAATTCCAATTAAAAAAGTGAGGGTCATCGGGAGAAATTCAACAAAATGTTTATGAATTTCCCTTATTCCCCCCATTTTGATTGACTCTGCTTTTCGTTCTTTAATTTCTCTGGTTGTGTGAAGAGATGCTCTTCCCTATTGTTTTTCTAAAGGCTCCCTTCACCTCTTTGTTCCTGAGAGTGTATATTATGGGGTTCAACACTGGGGTGACAACTGTGTACATGAGGGAAATCAGTTGATCACCCTCCGGGGTGGAGATAGACTTGGGCCTCAGGTAGGTGAAAAGGGCTGTTCCATAGAACAAAGTCACCACCATGAGGTGGGAGGAGCAGGTGGAGAAGGCTTTACGCCTTCCCTCTACCGACGGCAGTTTGAGTATGGTGGAGATAATGCAGATGTAGGACAGGATTATCAGCAGGAAAGGGCTCATGATAAACAGCACGGACAGAGCCAAGACCACAATTTGGTTTTTGGATGTGTCTGTGCATGCCCTCTTTATCACTGGTGGGATGTCGCAGAAGAAGTGGTGGATGCGGTTGGAGCCACAGAAGGGAAGGCTGAAGATCCACGTGGTTTGAGCTACTTCCACCAAGATGCCAATGGTCCATGAAGCACCCACAAGCTGTGCGCACACCTGGCCACTCATGATGGTTCTGTAGTGCAGGGGGTTGCATATAGCTATGTAGCGATCATACGCCATGGCTGCTAGAAGGCAGCATTCCGTGAGGCCCATGATGGTGAAGATGTACATCTGGGCAGCGCAGCCTTCAATGGAGAGGGTCTTTTGCTCCACCAGGAGGTGAGCCAGCAGCTGAGGGACCACACTGCTTGTGTAGCAGATTTCCAAGAAGGACAAGTTGAGCAGGAAGAAATACATGGGGGTATGAAGTGAGGGGTTTAGCTTTATAAGGAGGATAGTGAGCAGGTTCCCCACCAGGGTGACCAGGTAGATGACCAGAAACACCAGAAACAGAAGGATTTGGAGTCTGGTAAGGTACGAAAACCCCACCAAGATGAACACCTCAGAAATGGTCTGGTTCTCATCAGGCTCTCTCTCAGAATATGTCATCTGCAAGGGTGACAAAGAGAGAGACACTGGAGCTGAATCTGAAGAATACCATATGTGTGCATGTGAATCATACAATTCATACTGGTTTCCTACATGTTGGGACGCGTCAGACAAAAACTTGCTGCAGTTCTGGATATAAAGATGTAACTGGGCCCAATCATCATTGAGTATAAACTGGTATAGCTGTATTGATATCAATCAAGCTGTGACTTTGTAGATCACCTGGAGATATGACTGTGACACTGCTTCCCATATTTTTCATAGTAATAATATGATATGATTGTGTCATAATCCTAATGTATTTTATGCAAAATAGGTTATATGAGGTATCATTGGAGAGGTTATGATCGACTGAATATGATTAGCTTATCTGTATGCAAGTATCATTGCTGTATCTAAAGTTAGCAAAAGTGTTTGTACCTGGGGAATGCCCACTAGACAGAATGCAATCATTCCGGCTGGCTAGCTGGGAACAAGTCAATGGACCATTAGGAAGAACAATAGGTCTTTAAAGATGCTAATCTCCCACCTTCCTGAGAAGCTTTCCAGGGAAGCTACAAACTGCCTGTGACCTATGGCTGCTTTGACAGTGCACGGTCATGTGTTCAAGTCACAAGGTACTGGTTTCCATGATAAAACACCAGTATTTTTCCACTGAGGGGTGTGGGAATCACACTGAAAGACAAAGGATTCCTGCCATATGTAAATCTTATTTAAGGCAGGGGAGTGAGATAATTAGGGTTCATTCTTCACTGAATCCCCGCCCAGGATGACTGCTGGAAACATATAAGGAACAAAGATAAAGGGGGGGATAAGGGTTGAGCCCAGGTTGAAAAGGTGTCTGACCTGTGAAAGAAATACCTGGAGTTTTAACTGCAAGCAAGAGCAGCTTGCTTTCAAGAACTTCTGAAATCTGCCTAAATGAACATTTAGGGTGAGAAATTACTATTTGTAACGAGTTTCTTTAGTATATTAAGCTTATATTGTGTTTTTGTTTTATTTGCTGGCTAATCATAGAATCATAGAAGACGGGGGTTGGAAGAGACCTCAGGAGGACCAACACCAACTAAATCATCACAGCCAGGACTTTGTCAAACCAGGCCTTAAAAACCTCTAAGGATGGAGATTCCACCAACTCTAGTCCTGGGCAATTCCCTAGCTGAAGCCTTCCCATGCAGTTGTGATTTCAGTGTCTGTTTCTTTCCACAGCTGGATGTGTCCCTGCCTTCATTTGTGCTGGAGGAGGGTGTCGGCCTGGCTCAGCAGGACAATGTAAGGAACCCCAGGCTTGTGGAACAGGTGGGCTGAGTGTTACCCCAGTACATCAGGTGGCACCTCAGGGGCGGGGGAGCAACCCATCACAATGACCACTTTGACACCAGTGGAAATACAACTGATTTACAACACATGGGGATCTGATAAATTTACTCTAAAGGAGCTACATCAGTTTATACCAGCAATGGAGGAATACCAGTTTCTAATATCAGGGGTTCTGTTCTTCCTCTTCGAACACATTTCTTTTCTGTCTACACGATAATTCAAAAAGGGATTTTCTTTCTTTCTTTCTTTCTTTCTTTCTTTCTTTCTTTCTTTCTTTCTTTCTTTCTTTCTTTCTTTCTTTCTTTCTACAGCCACGTTTATCAAATAAGATTTCTCAAATTAGGGCAAATTCTGATCTCATTCAGATCTTAATCATGAGAATTGTGATACGAATGCAAGTATTCCCACTGCAATTACAATTCACATACGTGAGGACTACTCACATGAGTAAACTGATGCTGCTGAGCCCAACATGATTGAAGCACTTTAAATAATGAGAAGTGCAATAAATGGTGAAAACAATGGGGAACTTTGAACTTTTGTGTACTATTAAAAGTTATTCTTCCTTAAATATTAGAGAACAACTTAAATCATTCCTGCCATTATCATCACAACATTTGTAATGCATTGGTTTCTCTCAATATTCAAAGTAAGAGCTAGGGCCAATCCCTTTGCTGGTGTAAATCTTAACAACTCCATGGGTATAAAAAGAGCTATACTGCTTTACAACAGTAGAGGATCTTTGTCTAATCACCTTGCTACAAAGAATTTTAGAAGGAAGATCCTACAATGTATGAAGAGATGATTTCCAGAGAAGTTTTACTTCTAGGTTATTTGTTGACAAGGAACTTCTTAATAAAAGGCATGACAGTGAAATGACAGAGTTGAAATAAAAATGAGCAATAACAATTATTGTATTTTGCATATCCTTACCACCTTCAATATTGACTTCCACGTTGACTTCCACGATTGGACGGTCTCTACCCAGGCCTTTTCCTTCCACGGGGAGGATGGACGAGAACACCACTTGCGCCTCAAACTCCTTTATCCTTCTTCCCAGGGCCACGTAGTCTGCAGTGATCTGCTCAAAGTCATTCTTGGCAGTATCATTGGTGCCCACGTGCAGAAGCAGGAAAGGGTAGTGATCCGAGGTCTTAAGTCTCGGCAGTCTCTCCATATGTCTATTAACCGTGATCTTGAATCTTCCATGAGGTGTAATATGGGATAGTGGCGTTAAGAAATAAGAATCTCAGACACCAAGATAGACAAAATTAGGCATTACAGGAAGGATATTTAGCTCATGTAAATTACCATAACTCCATAGCACTAAAATAATTCAACCCATCTTTGGAAATGGCAGAATTGACTATACTGTGGTTATGTCTGGTTTACAGCAGCTAGGAATCTGGCCCCATTGATTTCAATGGAACTGCATCCATTTACAAAAGGGGGGAACTGACCCATTTAATCCAGCAGAGCTATAGATGGACCCATTGACTCCAATGGAGCTACACTGGTTAACACCAGCTGGACTTCTGGTCCTTTATAACTGTTCACTCTCTCTGAGATAACTACAACCCGTATGAGTTAAATGTTTTTAAAATGCCATGCACCATTGCACTTGCAGCCTAACGGTGTTTTGTTTTAGTGTCATCTGAGTAAAGGTAAAAATAGTGATTGCTAAGAAAGAAAGAAAGAAAGAAAGAAAGAAAGAAAGAAAGAAAGAAAGAAAGAAAGAAAGAAAGAAAGAAAGAAAGAAAGAAAGAAAGGTCGGGCAATCCATCCCAGCAGAAGTTGAAAATCAGATATAAAAAAACTCTGCAACACTGAATTCCTCCGATGTTCTGACCCAGTGAGACTGAATCACTAGCCATTAAAAGTTCCACTATTGTAAATAATCCCATGCGACAAAGAGCCATGGAAGGTGTTATAAATATAAAGGGAAGGGTAAACACCTCTAAAATCCCTCCTGGCCAGAGGAAAAATCCTCTCCCCTGTAAAGGGTTAAGAAGCTAGGATAACCTCGCTGGCACCTGACCAAAATGACCAATGAGGAGACAAGATACTTTCAAAAGCTGGGAGGAGGGAAAAAAACAAAGGGTCTGTGTCTGTCTGTGTGATGCTTTTGCCAGGGACAGAACAGGAATGGAATCTTAGAACTTAGTAAGTAATCCAGCTAGGTATGTTTTAGATTATGATTTCTTTAAATGGCTGAGAAAATTAAGTTGTGCTGAATAGAATGAATATTTCTGTCTGTGTGTCTTTTTGTAACTTAAGGTTTTGCCTAGAGGGATTCTAGTTACTCTGTAAGGTATTTACCATCCTGATTTTACAGAGGTGATTCTTTTTACTGTTTCTTCTATTAAAGTGTTTCTTTTCAAGAACTGCATGATTTTTTCATTGTTCTCAGATCCAAGGGTTTGGGTCTGTGGTCACCTATGCAAATTGGTGAGGATTTTTACCAAACCTTCCCCAGGAAGTGGGGTGCAAGAGTTGGGAGGATTTTGGGGGGAAAGATGTTTCCAGACAACGTTTTCTCAGGAACCCAGATAAAGTTTGGTGGTGGCAGTGGAAGTCCAAGGGCAAAGGGTAAAATAGTTTGTGCCTTGGGGAAGTTTTAATCTAAGCTGGTAAAAGTAAGTTTAGGAGGTTTTCATGCAGGTCCCCACATCTGTACCCTAGAGTTCAGAGTGGGGAAGAAACCTTGACAGAAGGGCAGATGGGTTAAGAACTTTTGACTCATCTTTCTTTCAGAATGACAGGCAAAGATTATGGATCTGAAACTGTGTAATAGACTGGATCCCGAGTGGGAGTAAATCAACCACAGGTCCGTGGAAGTCAATGGGACAGATCTCCAGGTGGTTTAAATCATTGTAGTTCCACTGAAAGAACCAGATCCTGAGTTGGCATAAATAGCCCTAGCTACTCTGGAATCAGTTGAACTGTGTCAGTTTACACAAGCTCAGGACCTGGCGCTGATTCAGACTGGAAATATATTGTACATTTTTAATGGTGAGGTCAATTAACCACTGCAAAAAATTATTGAGGTATGTGGTGGATCCAGTCAAGACTGGATGTTTTTACTAAAAGTTATGCTTTAGGAATTATTTTGAGGAAGTTTTATGGCCCATGTTATACCGGACGTCAGACTAGATTATCACTGTGGTTCTGTCTGGCCTTAGAATCTATGAATCTAGATAGACTCCAGACAAGGGGTGGCAATGGGAGAAAACCCTATAAATGATGTTACCCAACACTTTGCATTTACAAGACCCCATTTTTAATTCCTTATAACGTCCTAAAACTTTAACCATTTGGGCTGAAAGTTTTCGTGTTGGATGTCTGCCTCAATAGAAAATTTTCTTAAGGGTTCCCCCCAAAAAAGGTTCAGTCATTTCCAAGAAAGAGATTACGGGAAAATACATTGGTTCCCCTGTGTTAACAAAGAGGAAGAATTCTCTTTCCGGACACTCTAGCACCGGTAGGCATTGAAGCAGAAAAATTAAATATGGGGGGGGGGGGGGATCACCCTGGTTTCAGGGATGCACCTTTTGCTGCTTCCAGGAAACAACACCCAGACTTGGCCAAGTTATGAGCATTTGAAAAAATCTCAGTTTCCACATGCTCAATAGTTGCTTCTTAGAGTTCTGGGCTTAGAGCTCCTATCCATGACTGGACAGTGCATGCCCATCCCCACAGGGCGTGCTCCAGTACCAGGCAAAATAAGCAATGTTGGACATCCCTTGAAATTGCTGATATCAGACTAGATAATCAAAATGGACCCTTATTACCTTAAAATTGATGAATCTATGATAAACACCATAATCTTACAATCTGATCTGCTAGTAAAAAATGCCATGGAAGTCAAGAGCCATCTCCCAGAGTTGTTGTGTGATATGATCAGGTTGGGCATTGAAAAATAGATCAGTGTCTTATATAGGAAGCCATAAGTGCCGAGGAATGTTATTTTAAATTAGGCCAGAGGGAGCACTGGGGAAATGCATTCGACAGCCGAAAAATCACAACCCGACCCAAAACCTAAAATGCTGCACTGGACTTCCAGAGTAGGAAAAGGGGAAGCCTAAATTGACTTTTCTATAGAGCTGGTTGGAATTATTCAACTATTAAAATTTTGGTGAAAATTGTTAAATTCCAACTAACCAAGATGAACATTTTATGAAATGCTTTTTATGTTAATTGTTTTTTTTTTTTTGCTTTGTCTCATTTCAAATTTTGAAGATGTAAAATCAGGACACTACTTTGATTAAAGATGATCATTTGATTTTTCAATGATCTTTAGATCTGGTCAAAAGGTTCTGGCTATCAAAAGTTTGAAGAAAGTTTATTTATTTATTTATTTCATTTAAGAAAAGTTTCTCTTCCTATTTTCCCAACAGGTTTAGAACAAGCCAAAGTTTTTCAAATGGAAAAATTCCAATTAAAAAAGTGAGGGTCATCGGGAGAAATTCAACAAAATGTTTATGAATTTCCCTTATTCCCCCCATTTTGATTGACTCTGCTTTTCGTTCTTTAATTTCTCTGGTTGTGTGAAGAGATGCTCTTCCCTATTGTTTTTCTAAAGGCTCCCTTCACCTCTTTGTTCCTGAGAGTGTATATTATGGGGTTCAACACTGGGGTGACAACTGTGTACATGAGGGAAATCAGTTGATCACCCTCCGGGGTGGAGATAGACTTGGGCCTCAGGTAGGTGAAAAGGGCTGTTCCATAGAACAAAGTCACCACCATGAGGTGGGAGGAGCAGGTGGAGAAGGCTTTACGCCTTCCCTCTACCGACGGCAGTTTGAGTATGGTGGAGATAATGCAGATGTAGGACAGGATTATCAGCAGGAAAGGGCTCATGATAAACAGCACGGACAGAGCCAAGACCACAATTTGGTTTTTGGATGTGTCTGTGCATGCCCTCTTTATCACTGGTGGGATGTCGCAGAAGAAGTGGTGGATGCGGTTGGAGCCACAGAAGGGAAGGCTGAAGATCCACGTGGTTTGAGCTACTTCCACCAAGATGCCAATGGTCCATGAAGCACCCACAAGCTGTGCGCACACCTGGCCACTCATGATGGTTCTGTAGTGCAGGGGGTTGCATATAGCTATGTAGCGATCATACGCCATGGCTGCTAGAAGGCAGCATTCCGTGAGGCCCATGATGGTGAAGATGTACATCTGGGCAGCGCAGCCTGCAATGGAGAGGGTCTTTTGCTCCACCAGGAGGTGAGCCAGCAGCTGAGGGACCACACTGCTTGTGTAGCAGATTTCCAAGAAGGACAAGTTGAGCAGGAAGAAATACATGGGGGTATGAAGTGAGGGGTTTAGCTTTATAAGGAGGATAGTGAGCAGGTTCCCCACCAGGGTGACCAGGTAGATGACCAGAAACACCAGAAACAGAAGGATTTGGAGTCTGGTAAGGTACGAAAACCCCACCAAGATGAACACCTCAGAAATGGTCTGGTTCTCATCAGGCTCTCTCTCAGAATATGTCATCTGCAAGGGTGACAAAGAGAGAGACACTGGAGCTGAATCTGAAGAATACCATATGTGTGCATGTGAATCATACAATTCATACTGGTTTCCTACATGTTGGGACGCGTCAGACAAAAACTTGCTGCAGTTCTGGATATAAAGATGTAACTGGGCCCAATCATCATTGAGTATAAACTGGTATAGCTGTATTGATATCAATCAAGCTGTGACTTTGTAGATCACCTGGAGATATGACTGTGACACTGCTTCCCATATTTTTCATAGTAATAATATGATATGATTGTGTCATAATCCTAATGTATTTTATGCAAAATAGGTTATATGAGGTATCATTGGAGAGGTTATGATCGACTGAATATGATTAGCTTATCTGTATGCAAGTATCATTGCTGTATCTAAAGTTAGCAAAAGTGTTTGTACCTGGGGAATGCCCACTAGACAGAATGCAATCATTCCGGCTGGCTAGCTGGGAACAAGTCAATGGACCATTAGGAAGAACAATAGGTCTTTAAAGATGCTAATCTCCCACCTTCCTGAGAAGCTTTCCAGGGAAGCTACAAACTGCCTGTGACCTATGGCTGCTTTGACAGTGCACGGTCATGTGTTCAAGTCACAAGGTACTGGTTTCCATGATAAAACACCAGTATTTTTCCACTGAGGGGTGTGGGAATCACACTGAAAGACAAAGGATTCCTGCCATATGTAAATCTTATTTAAGGCAGGGGAGTGAGATAATTAGGGTTCATTCTTCACTGAATCCCCGCCCAGGATGACTGCTGGAAACATATAAGGAACAAAGATAAAGGGGGGGATAAGGGTTGAGCCCAGGTTGAAAAGGTGTCTGACCTGTGAAAGAAATACCTGGAGTTTTAACTGCAAGCAAGAGCAGCTTGCTTTCAAGAACTTCTGAAATCTGCCTAAATGAACATTTAGGGTGAGAAATTACTATTTGTAACGAGTTTCTTTAGTATATTAAGCTTATATTGTGTTTTTGTTTTATTTGCTGGCTAATCATAGAATCATAGAAGACGGGGGTTGGAAGAGACCTCAGGAGGACCAACACCAACTAAATCATCACAGCCAGGACTTTGTCAAACCAGGCCTTAAAAACCTCTAAGGATGGAGATTCCACCAACTCTAGTCCTGGGCAATTCCCTAGCTGAAGCCTTCCCATGCAGTTGTGATTTCAGTGTCTGTTTCTTTCCACAGCTGGATGTGTCCCTGCCTTCATTTGTGCTGGAGGAGGGTGTCGGCCTGGCTCAGCAGGACAATGTAAGGAACCCCAGGCTTGTGGAACAGGTGGGCTGAGTGTTACCCCAGTACATCAGGTGGCACCTCAGGGGCGGGGGAGCAACCCATCACAATGACCACTTTGACACCAGTGGAAATACAACTGATTTACAACACATGGGGATCTGATAAATTTACTCTAAAGGAGCTACATCAGTTTATACCAGCAATGGAGGAATACCAGTTTCTAATATCAGGGGTTCTGTTCTTCCTCTTCGAACACATTTCTTTTCTGTCTACACGATAATTCAAAAAGGGATTTTCTTTCTTTCTTTCTTTCTTTCTTTCTTTCTTTCTTTCTTTCTTTCTTTCTTTCTTTCTTTCTTTCTACAGCCACGTTTATCAAATAAGATTTCTCAAATTAGGGCAAATTCTGATCTCATTCAGATCTTAATCATGAGAATTGTGATACGAATGCAAGTATTCCCACTGCAATTACAATTCACATACGTGAGGACTACTCACATGAGTAAACTGATGCTGCTGAGCCCAACATGATTGAAGCACTTTAAATAATGAGAAGTGCAATAAATGGTGAAAACAATGGGGAACTTTGAACTTTTGTGTACTATTAAAAGTTATTCTTCCTTAAATATTAGAGAACAACTTAAATCATTCCTGCCATTATCATCACAACATTTGTAATGCATTGGTTTCTCTCAATATTCAAAGTAAGAGCTAGGGCCAATCCCTTTGCTGGTGTAAATCTTAACAACTCCATGGGTATAAAAAGAGCTATACTGCTTTACAACAGTGGAGGATCTTTGTCTAATCACCTTGCTACAAAGAATTTTAGAAGGAAGATCCTACAATGTATGAAGAGATGATTTCCAGAGAAGTTTTACTTCTAGGTTATTTGTTGACAAGGAACTTCTTAATAAAAGGCATGACAGTGAAATGACAGAGTTGAAATAAAAATGAGCAATAACAATTATTGTATTTTGCATATCCTTACCACCTTCAATATGTGGCTCTCAAAGCAATGTGTCAAATAATGGTGAGCTACTAAGGGGGAAACTGGGAATGATAGGGGGCATGATAGGGATGAAGAGACTGGGTTTACAGAACGAGTCAGCATTCCTGATACGTGAAACTCTAGCATAACCACAGAACCATTCTCCTGGAAATTGAACACACTCGCACACAGTCAATGAAATAGAGAAAATTAAATCCAACAACCAAAGTATACTGTAGAGGTGCACTATGCACAGTGCACTACCTAGAACAATTTAAAACAAAAAGAATGATCTTCTCGAAATAGGGAGACCTGGAGAAGAGGTGGGAATTCTTCAGCCTCTCTTAAGACCTACTTTGGGGAACCTCTATTGAAGTTTGTGAGTACATGCGGAGCTGGCTGGAAAATGGAATTTCCATCTCATGGGAAATTCCAATATTCCAATAATTGTTGTCACCCTGAACTGATATGAAAAATTGAAATAGCAAAAACCTTAAATTTGATTCAGAAGAGTCCACATGAAAGCGAATGGAAAATTGAAAACTGACATCAACATTTTCTCATGGAAAACATCAATATAGATTAAACTATTTTTTCAGAAGGGATTTGTATTTCTTTCTTTATTTGTTGGCTGACATTTGGAGTGGCTCTAAATAAATGGAGAAATGTACTCATCATTAGGAATAAGGTCTGTATAGATGCTTATTGCTGGCAATTGAGTGATATTTTCTGAGTTCTTCAAGGCATCTGGACACTCCATTAGTACACAGGAGAACATGAAAGCAATTAAAGAAGCATACATTTTGTGGAGGAAGGTTTGAGAAAAATTCAGCCGAAAGAGACACCATTTAACTCTTGGGCAGCAGATGCACAGCATGCGCTATGGTCGTATTCTGGGAGTGGACTCTCTTATTAGAAGAGATCAGCCTGAATCTTCCCAGCCGACTGTATTCAGGTCCATATACAAGACCCACTTCAAGAAACAACATTTCCACTCAGACTCAGTCAATGATGATGACAGTTGAGGAACAGAGGGGAGTATGGACGAGATGAGGGAGAAGCAAGAAACCCCAACAATAACACAACAAAAACAAAAATAGTAAGTACAATCATGGCATGATGATGAGCATGTTTGGTGCTTATCTATCACCATGGTGGGCACTACGGAATTATAGGACCAGAACTTCGCCTGGTGTAACTTAGCATAACACCACTGAAGTCAAACTCATGACCTGACCCATGATTATTAAACTAGTTGAATTCAGAATGATAGATTCAGAGACGGATAGACTGCCAGATGTATTTGACTAGATAGATAGATAGATAGATAGATAGATAGATAGATAGATAGATAGATAGATATGAACAAAGACAAAACTCATGTTCTCAGACACACATTAAGATTCTCTGCCCATGTCTGGAAAATTCAGATGAAGAAACCAATGACATGATCTTGCTCCCATTGTAGACTGCGGCACAACACCCATGGATTTCAGTGGGAGAATGGTTAGGGGCTTAAGTCATTCATTTATAACCTACCTTGTTTAAGAAGAGTAGTTCTGTCGCCTAGCTACAAGTGCAATATGTGTTGAAGGAAACACAGGTGTTTTTATTTCATTCATTGGCTTCTGGGACCTAGTCCCTGAAGGAAATTTCTTATAATATTCCTCAGAGGAAGAACAATTCTGCATCAAAGTGCAACAAAACAAAATATACTAGCACAATCATCTCAGAGGAGGTGGTGTCATCATCAATCATCATCATCATGTGTGTTTTCTAGATGAAAATTTTAATAGTATTTACTAAGTGTGGTAAATTGTGTGACACTATTTTGTCTGGAAAGAGGAGTGATTTGTCCAAGGCAACACAATACAAAGAGTCAGGGGCAGAGTCAGTAACAACACCCAAGGCTTATGACTCCAGTTCCCTGATGTTCAGATTGCGCGCCCCAATCCTGTCTCAGAGCCATGATTAAAACTCAGCAGATCTGATTCCCAATCCCCACTACTCTAAACATTATACCAGGAACAGAACCCAGGAGTCCTCACTCTCAGACTCTACTGCTCTTACCAAAGGGCCCATTTCCCTCCTTTAGGACCAGATACAAAGCCCATAGAAGTCAGTGGGACTATTCCCTTTCATACAGTAAGTTTGCAGCGAAACCAGAATCAGGACTAGTTCCCAGGAACATTAGAATAAACTCTATATATGTGGAAGCTGAGAGGCGCCAGGGGGTAGTGTGCTTCAGGCAGTGGGGTGATGGGCTCATCTGGGAGCACTCTCATTTCTTAAACAGTTCTGATCCCATTACTCCAGCATGGCCATAGGGGGCTGAGGCTGTGCTACTGAGAGTGGGGTGGGGTGCTCAGTTTGGGGCACTCTTCCCCATTAGTCTGTGTGGCTAACAATGACCCCAGTGTAGCACTAGGGGGTGCTAAAATACATGGATGGGCCTGTAGGGCTCTATAGGCTGTTCTCAGGTTGTTGGATCCCAATGTCCCAGTTCAGCAATAGGGGTCGCTGTATTGGAGGGAACAGGATGGAGTACTCATTAAGGGACATTCTCCTCTTTGGGTCAGTAATAAACCCAGTGCTCCAGAGCAGCTCCAGGCGATGACATGATGCAAGGAGCTGGGTGAGGTTTCATTTCGGGGGCGCTGTTGTCTCTTGGTCCATGCTGACCCCTTGTGCTTCAGCAGGGCACAACATGGACCTGTGCCAAAAGGAGCAAGGGGAGGAGCTCAGCTGTGGACATGTTCCCATCAGAATTGCTTCTTACCACAGTGCTCCAGCATGGCTCTCAGGGGCCCTGTGCTGCAGGGGTGGATAGGGTGGCTCAGTATGCGGCACTCTCCCCTCGGTGTTGGTGCTGACCCACAATGACTCATCACAGTGGAAGGGGGCGCTGTTTCTGGTGGCTGTTATATCTTTTGGATGAAATAAAATATCTTTCCCGACCACCTGTGGTCATTGATAAGTCAGTGAGGCAGCAGTGGCATGTACACAGGTGCACTGAACATGGCTCATTCCCTTTAGCACGGGGTGACAGACGTACACACACACACTGAGCAGGGTGCATTCCTGTGTGGTTACCTATCTGCTGTTTGCAACACTTGTGATAATGACAAAACAATAAACAGAGCCTTGTAATGTTTTGTGACTTAAGGTCACCGATAGTTTACTTCCTTATGCCAAGTCATTGAGTAACTGCTCCTCTTCAAGCTAGAAGGCCTTCTACTTCCCCTAACTGCTTAAGCCATTCTTGTATGCAGTGCTGTTGTAACCGCTTGAGTCTCAGGATACTAGAGACACAAAGCGGATGAGGTAATATCTTTTCTTGGACCTACTTCTGTCTCTCTCACCAACAATAAAAGATATTACCTCACCTACCTTGTCTTTCTAAGTAATTTTTACAAGTCTAGACCTATAGGTCTCTTGTGTTTCTGATTCCATTTCCTCAACCCTTTATCCTTTACTTACTATATAACTATCATTATTGATATTGATTATTATCATTGCATGAGCTATAATTGTCTCCATCACACACACACATACGGACAGTTTTTATTTGCACAAGGTGTTCTTTCCTTCCTGTCTTAATCATCCGTTGAACAGTGTTGCATGACGTTGTATATTCTGCATCCCAGAGTGCCTCCATTTCAGTGGTCCAGCACAGGGTCCGCCAAGTACATTTCTCTTTCACATTCATTTGATGCCTGGCTAAAGTACTCTGTGGGCCTGTGTAACGAAACCCAACACAACGTGAGACAGAGGAGGTTGGATGAGATAATCGAGAGGTCCCTTTTGTCCTTAAACTCTGTAACTCTCTGACAATATGAAATACATCAGTGATATGTGACCGTAAGTGTTTGGGATGAAGCAAACACAGATATAGTAGAAGTGAATCTTAAAGACAAACAAAAGGAATCTCTGACTGCCAAACAGCCCCAGAAGAGTAGGAGTGATTATCTTGTGTTTTTTTCAAAGACACCGTCTACACTGCCAACTCAGTAGGGAAATGTTGTTAGGAGGAAGTTATAGGACGTTGCATCATCCTTGTTCCTCTACATAAAATGTCCATTCAGGGGCCTAGGGGGGAAAGGTTCTGCTGCCACAGGTGATTTATTTGTTTCCTTATTCTCCAGACTCTGATCAAACCCTTGGTTCTAATTTACAGCAATATTTGAGACGTAAATCTCCCACTGAAGTCAATGAGACCTCAGCTCCTGTGCAAATATAGCCCATTCTGAACTGTGATGAATGGAAAATGATCAAGGACCATGGCACATCCCTGTCCTGGCAACATTCACAAGTATAGGGCAAAAAGTCCAGCAAAACAAACAGGGAAATTTTACTTTATCTGTAGCAAATAGTTACACTGTTGGAGTAATGAATTCCCTTGGTAATAATTAATCTTCATAGTGGCTCTGAGGCTAGGGATTGGCTTTCACAACAGGGGAATACACTGTTCTGTACAAACAAGGGAGTCTAAAGCTGCAGGAGCTGAAATATCTAAATCAATTTTAAATTTGGTGTTTATTATATTATAGAATATTATTATATTATAGGCAGTTATATAGATAGGCAAGCAAACAGAGTTGTATTTCTCATGATAAGACTATATAAATGTATTTTATCATATAGTTATACATATATACACAGGCATTTGGCGCAATATTGTTATACACTGATTGATCCACTTGTAGTTATATGAGTTTTTAACCCAGCTATTATTTTACATATGTAATATTAAATATGTGCAGTGCTTCTCTAACTTAGGAATCACCAGGTGAAATTCTCTGCCCTGCGTTAAGGAGGATGTCAGACTACAAAATGGTTCCTTATGGCCTAACAAGCAGGTTCCCTATCAGGGTGACCAGGTAGATGACCAGAAGCAACAGAAATAGGAGGATTTGCAGCTTGTTAAGGTACGAAAACCCCTCCAGGATGAATACATGGGAGATGGTCTGGTTCTCTCCAGGGTCACTCACAGAAGAGGTCATCTGTAGGGGCAACATAGAAAGAGACTGAATCTGAGGAATGCCAAACATGTGGATGTGAATCAAATAATTCATATTGGTTTCCTTTCTGTTGGGACGCTTGAGAATAAAACCTGCAATTCTGTATATAAATATGTAACTGGGCCCAATCATCATTAATGATCTGGAGGATGGAGTGGATTGCACCTTCCACAAGTTTGCAGATGACACTAAACTGGGAGGAGAGGTAGATACGCTGGAGGGTAGGGATAGGATACAGAGAGCCCTACACATATTAGAAGATTGGGCCAAAAGAAATCTGATGAGGTTCAACAAGGACAAGTGCAGAGTCCTGCACTTAGGACGGAAGAATCCCATGCACCGCTACAGACTAGGGACCGAATGGCTAAGCAGCAGTTCTGCGGAAAAGGACCTAGGGGTTACAGTGGAAGAGAAGCTGGGTATGAGTCAGCAGTGTGCCCTTGTTGCCTAGAAGGCCAATGGCATTTTGGGATGTATAAGTAGGGGCATTGCCAGCAGATCGAAGGACGTGATCGTTCCCCTCTGTTCGACATTGGTGAGGTCTCATCTGGAGTACTGTGTCCAGTTTTGTGCCCCACACTACAAGAAGGATGTGGCTCTCAAAGCAATGCATCAAATAATATTGAGATATTAAGGGGGAAACTGGGAATGATAGGATGAATAGACTGGATTTACACAGCTAGTCAGCATGCTGAGAAATGGAACTGAGGGGTCCTGATACCTGAAACTGCCATAACCACAGGACCATTGTCCTGTTAATTCAACACAGAGAGACAGAGAGAGAGAGAGATATTCAAATGGAATCAGATAGAGGAAATTAAAATAAACTACCAAAGCAAACTTTGATGGCGCACTATGCAAAGTGCACTACCTAGAACAATTTAAAACAAAATGGAATGATGTCCTCTAAATACGGAGATCTGGTGGAGAGGTTGAAATTCTTCTGCCGCTCTTAAGACCTACTTTGGGGAACCTCTACTGATGTTTGTGAGTACTTTCCTCAGCACGACCATTGCGGTACATTCAGAGCTGGCTGAAAACCAGATCCAAAGCCCATAGAAGTCAGTGGGGCTAGTCCCAAGTTTGCAGCAGGACCAGAATCAGGACGAGCTCCCAGGAACATTAGAATAAACTATGTGGAAGCTGAGCAGTGCTAGGGGGTAGTGTGCTGCATGGGAGTCGGGTGATGGGCTCATCTGGGAGCACTCTCATTTCTTAGACAGTTCTGACCCATTACTCCAGCATGGCTGTAGGGGGCTGTCATAAATATAAAGGGAAGTGTAACCACCTTTCTGTATACAGTGCTATAAAATCTCTCCTGGCCAGAGGCAAAATCCTTTCACGTGTAAAGGGTTAAGAAGATAAGGTAACCTCGCTGGCACCTGACCCAAAATGATCACTGAGGGGACAAGATACTTTCAAATCTGGAGGGGGGGGGGGCTTTTGTCTGTCTGTGTGATACCTTTGCAGGGAACAGATCAAGGATGCAAGCCCTCCAATTCCTGGAAAGTTAGTAAGTAATCTAGCTAGAAAATGCTTTAGGTTTTCTTTGTTTTGGCTTGTAAATTCGCTGTGCTGGAGGGAATGTGTATTCCTGTTTTTGTGTCTTTTTGTAACTTAATGTTTTGCCTACAGGGATTCTCTATGTTTTGAATCTGACTGCCTGTGAGATTATCTTTCCTTCTAATCTTACAGAGTGTTTCTTTAATCTTTGTTTTGTTATTCTAAGAATGTTCTGGTTTTTTTAAGAATCTGATTTGGGTTTCTAGGGTCCTAAGAAATCCAAGGCTGGTGTGTGCTCAACTTGTTTATTCTCAAGCCTCCCCAGGAAAGGGGGTGTAAGGGCTTGGGGGGATATTTTGATGAAATAGGAACTCCAAGCGGTCCTTTTCCCTGGTTCTTTGTTAAAGCACTTGGTGGTGGCAGCATATCCTAGTCCAAGGGCAAAGATTTTGTTTCTTGGGGAAGTTTTAACCTAAGCTGGTAGAAATAAGCTTAGGGGGTCTTTCATGTGGGTCCCCACATCTGTACCCTAGAGTTCAGAGTGGGGAAGGAACCTTGATATGGTGGCAGAGAAGTGGGATCATTTTGAACCAAAAGCACAGACCTGAAGATATTTTTTTTTAACTGAAAGCAGTTAGAGTTTTTTCTGTCCCTTTGCCTGGAGGCAGAGGTGTTAGTGGTTTTAACAAATGGATTTTTCTGTAGGCTGGGAACAGCTATCAGAGACAAAGGTATCAGGTTACAGCACAGCAAATTTTACAAGCAAGGGTTTTTTTTTCTTTCTAACTCTCAGGTATAGCTAGCTTAAAAACAGGGAGGCTAGTGTGACAGAAAGCAATGTCCAACAGAAACTGGAGTTAGCCAGACTGTAAGCAGAAGAGAAAGAAAAGGAACAGCAGAGACTGGTCAAATTAAAACAACTTGAAAAGGAGGCAGAGAAGGCTTCCCACCAGAGAGCTATGGAGGCAGCGAAAAGGCAGATAAAGCCCAGGAGGCTGCCCAACAAAAAGCTATGCAGGCAAAAGAAAAAGAAATGGAGGAGAGGGAAAAAGAGAGGAAGCATGCACTGGAGATAGACAAGGCAAGGGCTCAGCAAAATATACCAAATAACCCTAACAATCCTTCCCCAACAATCCACAAACGGGAGCGACTATGTCCACAGTATGATGAATCCAGTGATATTGATGAATATTTGTTCACCTTTGAGAGACTGTCAACACTCCATCAAATTCCTGACTCTCACAAGATGACCACATTGGTCGCAAAATTGACTGGAAAAGCTCTGGACATATTCAATAAGATGCCTATTGAGGAGGCTTCTGACTATATTAAATTCAAGGATTTGGTTTTAAAATAATTTCAAGTTACACCTGAAACTTTCAGAGTAAAATTTCGAGTCCTTAAGAAAGAGCCTGGACTAAGTAATGTGGCTTATGTAAACGAGATAAAGGATCTGTTAGCTAAATGGCTCAAAGGATGGGATGTAAATAGCTTTGGAGGAATGTGGGATTTGATGCTACAGAAGCAATTCCTGAATATGTCCAAGGATGATATAAAACAGTGTTTATGGGACAAGAATATGGACTCAGCAGAAAGTCTTGCTTCTTATGCTGATCAATACGAGCAGTCCCAGACTGCCAGAGAGGCTGGGAAACTGGAACAAAATGGGTGGAGGGAGGAGAGAGAAACAACGCTGGTCGCAGTTTGAGTAGATACCATAAGGGACACCCTCAGACCACACCCTACTACCGGGGGCAACCCAAAGCCCCGACTACCCTCCAGGAAGAACTCCAAACACCGTATCGTCTCACCACACTATTCTCCCGCAACCCACCTCGCCCCAGTGACCAGTCAGCTGGGCCATGTTTTGAGTGTAATGAGCTGGGGCATGTCAAGGCCAACTGCCCCAAGAACCCCAACAGACTGCAGTTCATTACACCGGGGTCACACCAAAGGTCCTCAGGCCCAGATGCCTCCCAGATACCCTCAAAGTGGAGGGAAACTATGAGTGTGTCTGGGATGAAGGTTACAGCGTGGATGTAGAACTGATCAATGAAATTGTTTTTAATTGTTCACTTTATTAATATAACTTCATAAGTAAAGTATTATGAAGGAAACTACATTCATTTATAAAACCAGGTACCCCAATAACTGCCTAATTGAGTTTCACTTTCAATCCAATTGCTGCTTAAATCACTGAAACTTGCACTGCTTCAACATTGTAACTTCTGTTCACTGTTTGCCATTCCTGACACTTGTCCATGTTGTAACCCATTTTAAAATGCTCACTTCATTTTTGCTAAACCTTGCTGTAATCTTATCAGTTTAGTTTAGATGTGTGAATGAGGTAAGTATGGATGACGGAATCAACCTCCAGCCCCAGCCTGTCCTGATGAAATAAAGTGTAAACACCAGCAGCTGAAGATGCAGACAAGAGCCCTGACACAGCAAGAGGAGTCCACCCTAAAAAGTACAATTGAAGAAACATCAAAACCAGGTCCTAGGCTGAAAGTCATGTCTGCAATTGACGGGTGATCAATCACACCGAACCCAGAGGCAGCGTGACACAGCAAGACCCATAGACTCTGGATTCAAACTAAAGCCTACAAAAAGGATGGGTGAGATGGAAGACTTTGGAGGGTAACATTCTGCTGCCAACATGGAAGGGCATCGGTGCATGCCCAACAGAGATCCAGTTCTTCCTTGTGCCTGGCTTTCCTGGCCAATTAGCCGCCACAAGCTACGAACCCAAGCCACGAACTCAAGCTAAATTCAGGACTGGTAACAATACAGCAGCTGCAGAACATTTGGTGTGTGTTTGTGTGTGTATACATAGGTATTAGATATTAGTTATTGGTCTTAAATCAAGTTGTGTTATTATAATAAACGTGACGTCTTATCTTGTCCCCTGAAATGATCCTATGTAGTTTTGTCTGTATAACATGGAGGGACAAGTGTCGGCTATCCACGCTTCCTTAGTGGACCCCAATTTAATCGACCCAGAGATCCAAGTGATGATTCAACACTTCTAGTCAAACTCTTTTCACTTGCCTACAGCCAAGTTGCCTGTCCAGTACAAGGGCTGGTCAGGAACGTGGACTTTTGCAGTCTATGACGATTATCCCATCCCCATGCTGTTGGGGGAAGACTTGGCCAACCAAGAGGGTGGGAATGGTCACCCGCAGCCAGGCTAAACAAGCTGTCATGCCTAGCTCTGTTCTAGAGACTTCTACCAGGACCCGGTCAGAGGTGATGGATCCGGACCCCATGCCAACGTCTGCAACAGCAGTAGTGGATCCAGTCCCAGAGACCCAGACAGAGCCAGCCCCAGAACCAGAACCAGCAGACCAGCACTAGACCCATTGCCAGCACTGAATCCAGTACTTGCAACCTCAACACCAGCGGGCCCCACCGAACCTGCACTGGCAGCAGCAGATAACCCTACTCAAGAGGCTCAGCTGGAGCTTGAACCCCAACATAGTGCACCAGCAGAGAGCGGTTCACAGTCAGCGGAAACAGCCCCATCCCCTACATCGCTTCCAGAGGGACCAAGCATAGGTCCACAATCCAATGAGGAACTGATGTCTCCAGCATCAAGGCAACAGTTCTAGATCGAACAGGAAGCAGATGAAAGCCTCCAGAGAGCTTGGACAGCGGCACAGAGCAACCCACTGCCTCTCAGCTCTTCTAATCGATCCAGGTTTGTTGTAGAAAGAGGACTTTTATACAAGGAAACTCTTTCTGGTGGAGACCAGGAAGACTGGCATCCTCAGAGACAGTTGGTAGTTCCAACTAAGTACCAGGTAAAGCTCTTGAGCTTAGCCCACAATCATCCTAGTGGCCATGCTGGGGTGAACAGAACCAAAGACCGTTTGGGGAAGTCCTTCCACTGGGAGGGAATGGGTAAGGATGTTTCTTCCTATGTCTGATCTTGTGAGGTATGCCAAAGAGTGGGAAAACCCCAAGACCAGGTCAAAGCCCCTCTCCAGCCACTCCCCGTCATTGAGGTGCCATTTCAGAGTGTAGCTGTGGATATTCTGGGTCTTCTTGTTAGGGTTATCTGGTAGATTCAGCTTAGCCTTTTTCAGATCTAAGCGCTTCAGCGCTAACTCCGTCTCCAAGCGTTGCTTCTCCACCTCCAACTCCAAGCATTTCGCCTCTTTCCTCTCATCTGCTTCCAACTCCAAGAGTTTTAAGGCTATCTGTCTGTCATGCTCTTTTTGTCTCTCTTCAGCTTCAAATTAAGCTAATTCTAGTTGCTGTTGGATATTGCGTTTCGCCATCCTAGCTTCTGCTTACCTAGCTTACTCGAAATTTAGAAAGGAAAAAAAAGACCTGCTTGTGAATTCCCAATTCGCTGTGCTGTAATCTGATATCTTTGCCTTTGATACCTTTGCCTGCAGCTGTTCCCAGTTAACAGAAACATCCTTTTGTTATGCAGCTTCTCTCAGCTAACAAAACCTCTTCAGTCTGTGCTTTTATAAAAATGATCTCTGCTTCAAAATGATCCCACCATTGCCACCATGTCAGGTTTCCTTCAACACTCTGAAATCTGGGGTACAGATGTGAGGGCCCGTATGAAACACCCCCTAAGCTTATGCTTATAAGCTTATACCAGGTTAGGTTAAAACTTCCCCAAGACACAAAATTCCTTGTATCTGGGATTCAGTATGCTGCCACCACCAAGCGATTTTAACAAAGAATCAGGGAAGAGACCACTTGGAGACATCTTCCCCCAAAATATCCCCCCAAGCCTTACACCCCCTTTCCTGGGGAGACTTGAGAATAAACAAGATGAGCGGAGACCAGCCTTGGGTTTTTCAGACCCTAAAAACCCAATCAGATTCTTAAAAAACAGAACTTTATTTCAAGAACAAAAAAAAAAAAAAAACCACTCTGTAAATTTAGAATGAAAACAATCTCACAGGCAGTCAGATTCAAAACATAGAGAATCCCTGTAGGCAAAAAACCTTAAGTTACAAAAAGAGACAAAAACAGGAATACACATTCCCTCCAGCAAGGCAAATTTCACAAGCCAAAAAGAAAAGAAAATCTAATGCATTTTCTAGCTAGATTACTTACTAACTCTATAGGATTTGGATTGCTTGCTTTCTTGATCTGTGCCCAGCGGAGGCATCACACAGATAGACAGACAAGCCTTCCCCCCCCACCCAAATTTGAAAGTATCTTGTCCCCTTATTGGTCATTTTGGTCAGGTTACTTGAGCTTCTTAACCTTTTACAGGTAGAAGGATTTTATAGTACTGTATCAAAGCTTCTTAACCCCTTCCCTTTATATTTATGACAACATGTCATCGCGAGTGCATTTTTTTCGCCTTCTAATCTGCGATATCCTCAGGGACGGAGATGATAGAGGGAGCACAGAAACATTTGCACCTAGGGGGAGATAAAAAGGGAAAGTAAAATGTAAGATGATACATTTCTGAGAACAAAAGGGAGACTCTTTCACAGTGAATCAAGCAATTCACAGCAGACAGCACATGTGCTTTAGGTACAAGATCACATTTTGCCTTTTATATTGAGTGCCTGCCGGTATGGTGACACATCACAAATGGCTGGGCAACAGAATTTGATTTCCAGGCAGCCATGGTAAGCCTTTTGATATGTGGGGTTGGCTTCTTACGCGTTCAAAACATGTGGGAATGGTTTCAAAGTGCAGCGCCCTCCTTTCCCATAGCAAGCAATGCCGGTTGGGTTTCACATTTAAAACAAGGGACTGCGGTTTTCGGGTGGATCTGCAGCAGACACCTCCCCCAACCCCATCACATGGCTATTCTCTGGGATGATCCCTTTTAGCCAAGAGCAAATAGCCCAGCATGAACGGGGTCCTTTTACTGTTCCCTTACAAAAATTCTCCTATTTCAACTAGGTGACTATGAATGATATCACTCTCCTGAGGCTAACACAGAAAGATATATACTGAATGTTGGTTGAATGCGACCAAAACCCAGGACCATTCGCTGCCATGCTTTGTGCTGCAATGATTCCAGACTATTTGCTACTGGATTAGCATGGTAAAGTGTCCTACCATGGAGGATGAAATAAGGCAGCCCTCCCCAGTAACCTTCTGCAAAGGCTTTCAGAGAACCTCCAGGAGAGCTTTCTGGAGATGTCCTTGGAGGAGATCTGTACTGGCTGTGAATGCATCCCAATTCTTCAGGGCAAATCAAACATTAAACACTATTGCTTTTAAACCCTGTACTGTAGTTACAAATGTGCACTCACCAGAGGTGTCTTCTCCAGCTTCAGGGCTGGGGATCCCGTCTTGGGAAGGTATTGGCTCCAGGGTGATGAAAAGGTCCTGGCTGCCGGGGAAAACGGATTCACAGCTTGCCAGCTGCGCATTCTCCTCCTCCTCCTTCTCCTCCTCTTCCTCATCCACAAAATCCTCCTCCCTGTTGCGTGAGACTCCCCTGTTTCAGGTGTCCACGGACAGTGGTGGGGTAGTGGTAGGGTCCCCCCCCCCAGAATGCCATGCAGCTGATCATAGAAGCGACATGTCTGGGGCTCTGACCCAGAGCGACCATTTGCCTTCTTTGTCTTTTGGTAGGCTTGCCTGAGCTCCTTAACTTTCACACGGTACTGCTGTGTATCCCTGTTGTAGCCTCTGTCCAACATGCCCTATGCGATTTTGGTATATATATTAACATTTCTTCTTTTTGATCAGAGTTTGGCCTGCACAGATTCTTCTCCACATAGAGCAATAAGATCCAGTGTCTGCTATTCAGTCCATGCTGGAGCTCGTTTGCGATTCTGGGGGGACTGCATGGTCACCTGTGCTGCTGAGCTCGCCACGCTGACCAAAAAGGAACTGAAATTCAAAATTTCCCAGGGCTTTTCCTGTGTACCTGGCTAGTGCATCGGAGTTGAAAGTGCTGCCCAGAGCGGTCACATTGGAGCACTCTGGGATAGCTCTTCGATGCCAATACTGTCAATTTGCATCTGCATCACCCCAGATTCGACCCAGCAAGGTTGATTTTAGCTCTACTTGCCTCACCAGGGAGGATTACAGAAGTCAATTTTAAGAGCCCTTTAGGTCGATGGAGCAGGATTGGTTGTGTAGACGCTTTCATTTTAAAATCTACCTAAAACAGCTAAAGTTGACCTAACCTCGTAGTGTAGACCAGGGTTTAGTCACTCCTTTCTCACTGCTGTTATACAGTATAACAGATAGTTCCCTGTCATCCATCATCTGCAGCACTCTGCTGCTTATGTTTGATAAATTGTACAGTCAATTGCTTGACTGTCAGGTTTATTGCTAAAAGTCAATCATAGTATCGTACTGGGAAAAGGTTTAATATGATACCAGTCTCCAGGAAGCTGTCTCATGTTAAATTCATCTTGCACAGAAGGTGGGCTTCCAAATTTATACATTTCAACGAGGAGTAACTCAAGTTACAAAACTCTTTACATGTCACAGAAATCCAGCCTGTCTGTTCATCCCTGTTCCTTAACTTGTTAGTCTGAACCTTGACCATCCATATCTTACTTTTGGACACAGCATTCCATGTCCTGGTCCGTGAAGTTTCCCCACAATTTGTACTAAGCTATTGAACTAATGTATCTTGACTTTGACAAGTTTCCCATCCGCTTATGTTAAATACTAAGTTATACTGTTGCTTGGTAGTGTGGGGTGTAGGTTAGCATGAGTGCACAGAACACTGGGAAGAACATACGCTAATTCAGCTTGTAGAACTGGCAGGTATTCACATAAAGGGGTGTATACTAACTTAACACATATGTGTTCACTGACATGCCATGGCTTGTTGCTCTGATTATTATTGTATGAGGGTCACACCTTTGCTGAATTAATTAACAAAGCAGAGATGAGAGCATTTATGTGGGATTTATCTTTTTAATCAAATTGTGTAAATTGTTGGGTGTGTAGAGTGGGAAACCAAGTCACACATCCACACAATTTAGGCTTAATCAGTTTTTCCTTTATTTAATACAATTTCAGACAGAATTAATCTCACTTATAGTGTATGGAAATACATTTCTGCCTCACAAGAAATAACAGACAAGATGGAATAGGTGAATGGGCTCAAGTTAACACATTCTGGTGTGACAGATTTATGTTACCAATCTGCCTGAGGCATCAGGTGATCAGTCTGAGGCCCGCAGGATCATGGGGGTGGAGATGGAGGAGCAGACCAAGTGACTAAATTTTAAAGCTTTATTAATAAAATGACAGCGGTGAGCGCTGGGACCATTCCCATGTCACTCAGAGGAAGGAAGGAAGGAAGCGTTAGTGCCCCATTTCTAACCCACTTTCATACTCACACACGCACGGCCCGAAGCTGGCCCGAAGCTGGCCAAGTCTGGGTGTAACTTAAGAAGAAGAGGGGGAGGGGTAGACTGGAGTTCTCCTGTGCACAGGCTGTCTAGGGTCTGCTGTTGATCTCTGGCTTGGTTCAGCTCTCGGGAGGGTTTTTAAGTCTTGGGTTCTTCTGGGGGCATTTTGTCCAGGGACCTTTGTTCTCCGTGCTCTCTGTACCAGTCTGAACCGGCCTTCTGCAGCTTCTTTAGAGTCCCCAAAACATTCCGGCTTCAGGGTCGTGATGTTATGTTCCCACTCACTAACCTTCACCCTCTCATTAGGCTTTGCAATCCTAAGTTCTATTCAGTTTACTTCTCTTTTCTCATGGCTGGTCAGGGTTGGAATCCAGGCTCCCAGCTTTCTTGGCATCAGAGAGTCTGTCCGTGACCTTCAGCTTCTTATCTTTGGACCTAGCTGGAGTGTCAAGTTAACTTACCCTTCCTCCCCTTTGGCCTCTCGCAACCTGCAAAGGAATCTTTCACTTCACACTAAGACCTTCAGCCCTTCCCAAAGCACCTCTCAAGGCATGTCAACGTTAGCAATATATAATGCTGATCTGTCTCCCCCGGGAACCCTCTGAAGGAGGGGGCCATTGGATTGTGACACTGGGGCACTGAGAAATCCTTCCTTCCTTCATGATGTCAGTCCTCACTTGCCTGGATCTCCTGTTCAGGTCCTTCAGCCTCATTCATTGGTTTCTGATCCAGCATTTCTCCAGCCCATTTTATATGTATTTACTTATTTTATATGTATTTCACATATGTATTTTATAGATATTTTGCAAATATACATATGTATTTTGTATATGCACATATGTACATATGTATTTTTACATATTCTGCGTATTTTACATATGTATTTTACACATATTTATATGTATTTTTGTATGTATTTTCATACATTTACACATTATCTATTGCTTAATTTTCCTCCATTCTTTAGTCAACACATTGTCCATTGAATTTTACATAACCTGTGCATTACTTATCCACAAATGTTAATCATCGAATGTCTACAATTTTCTTGCTGAATTTGTAGTTTCTGGGTCATGTTGCCCTGGGCCACTCTGCTTCTAAGATTCCCAGAGAAAGGGATTTTTCTTTTGTTTATCATTACATGTTCATACCTCTTAGTTACATCTTCCAACACGACAGGTTATTTATCTTGCCAACAATATCATTTAAAACAAATCAGCAAATTATATCAAAGAGATATAACAAAAACCATCACATACTGCCAGCCAGTGCATCTCAGAGTCTCAATGTATTTTAAGCTTCCGATGAATGCATTATAGGGATGTTTAGTGAAAGAAGACATATAGTCATGTAAATGCTGAACAAGGTATAGAGGTTTTTAATTTGGTATTTATTATACAGCTGCAGAGATATAGGTAGAGAAGCAAACAGAATAGAATCTCTCATCATAAAAATGTAGAAAGGAATTTTTATCATATAGTTATACTAGGAGGTACCATGTACACTAGCATTTGGTGCAATATTATTATACATTGATCGAACCACTTGTAGTTTATGAGTTTATCACACAACTATTATTTTACATATGTAATATAAAATTCCTCTGACTCAGGAATCACCAGGTGAAACTCTCTGCCGTGTGTTAAGCAGAATGTCAGACTAGATGATCAAAATGGTCCCTTATGGCCTTTTAATCAATGAATCTAAGATATACATAGTCTGTTAGAATAGAGTTCTGAACCTGTGCAGAATGCCATGGAAGTCAAGAGAGAGCTTCCAGAGTTGTTGTGTGACCTGATCAAGTTAGGCATTGAAAGATCCATCAGAGTCTTACACAGGAAACTGCATAAGTGCTGAGAAATATTATTTAAAATTAGGCAACAGGGAGCACTGGGGAAATCCATTACACAGCCAAAAAAACCCAGTCCAACCCAACCTAAAACCTAAAATGCTGCAATGAACTGACAAAGCAGGAAAAGGAGAAGCCTGAATGGAGTTATCTACAGAGCTGGTTGGAATTTTTCCATCATTACAATTTTGGTGAAAATTGTTAAATTTGCAAAAACCAAGGTGAACATTTTATGAAAGGGTTTTCATTTTAAGCTTTTTTTCTTTCACATTCCAAATTTTGAAGATATTTAAATTTTTGGGTTTTTTGGTAATAAAAGTTTCTCTTCCCATTCTTCTGATAGGTTTAGAAGTCAAAGTTTTTCAAATGGCAAAATTTCAATTAAAAAAGTGCAGGTCATCGGGAGCAATTCAACAAAACATTTATGAATTTCCCCCATTCTCCCTGTTTTAATTAACTCTACTTTTCATTCTATGTTTTCTTCAGTTGTGTGAAAAGATGCTCTTCTTTACTGTATTCCTGAAGGCTCCCTTCACCTCTTTGTTCCTCAGACTGTATATTGTGGGGTTCAACACAGGTGCCGCAACTGTGATCACAAGGGAAATCATTTGATCACTCTCTGGGGTGGAGATAGACTTGGGCCTCAGGTAGGCGAAAAGGGTCATTCCAAAGAACAAAGTCACCACCATAAGGTGGGAGGAGTAGGTGGAGAAGGATTTATGCCTTCCCTCCTCTGACTGCAGCTTGAGGATGGTGGAGATAATGCACATGTAGGATAGGCTTTGTCATAACCATAGGGAAAGCGTAAATTCCTCCTTACCTGTAAGGGGTTAAGAAGCTCAAGTAACCTGATTGGCACCTGACCAAAGGAGCCAATGGGGACAACAGATACTTTCAAATCTGGTTGGGGGGAGAGGTTTTGTTCTGGGTTCTTTGTTTCTGTGGCTGTTCGCTCTTGGGACTAAGAGGAACCGGATATCAGACCATGTTCTCCAAATCTTTCTGAACAAGTCTCTCATATTTCAAACTTGTAAGTAGCAGCCAGGCAAGGCGTATTAGTTTACCTTTGTTTTCTCAACTTGTGAATTTTCCCTTTGCTAGAGGGAAGTTTATCCCTGTTTTGTTGTAACTTTGAAACTAAGGCTAGAGGGGGTTCCTCTGTGCTCTTTGAATTTTCTGCTACTCTGTAAGGTTAACTACCAGCCTAAGTTTACAGAGGCGATTCTTTTACCTTTTTCTCTTTTTAAGAACCTGACTGATTTTTCCATTGTTCTAAGACCCAGGGGTTTGGGTCTGTAGTCCCTTTGTAACCTATTGATGAGGATATATGCTCAAGCCTTCCCCAGGAAAGGGGGTGTAGGCTTGGGGGAATTTTTGGGGGGAATAGGACTCCAAGTGGTCCTTTCCCTGATTGTTAAATCACTAGGTGGTGGCAGCGATCCCACGGCAAGAAAGGAATCTGTGCCTTGGGGAAGTTTTAACCTAAGCTGGTAAGAATAAGTTTAGGGGGTCTTTCATGAGGGTCCCCACATCTGTACCCCAGAGTTCAGAGTGGGGAAGGAACCCTGGCACAGCTAGTGAAGTCTGCCTACCTGAGTTTGGAAGCATGCTCCCAGCTGTGGTGTAGATATGCCCTTAATGTCCTTGGGCAAGGTCCACATAAACAGGCTGCTTGATTGAACCCAGACTCTGAGTTTCAAGGTTCTAGCATGTCTATTAGGTATAGCCCATACTCCCTGGACTGTCAGCTCCGCTGTTCACTCTGTTCTGCCACCCTGCAGCTTTGTCTTTGAAGTAGAAATAAAAATGGATGTAACAGAATGACAGCGTTTGAAATTATGGTATCATTGGACAATATTAGTGCTTCCCATCCTGGTCAATAATGTTCTCTCTTTAACTCTTTTTAAAGAAAATTTGTGTTTTCAGTTAAACAAATTTTCATGGAAAGACTTTATCTATCTATCTATCTATCTATCTATCTAAAAGTTGGGTTTTTTTTCCTTTGGGGAGGGGGATTCTTTTGGTTGGAATTTTTCAGCTTGCAGCAGGAAACGATTGGTTCTCTGTTGCAAATATCTCAATGTTTGGAAATTTCGAGGACTTCTATGAAAAGAGAACATTTTCTAATAAAGAAAAAAAGACAGTAGTAAACTTACTGTGTTCATCTTTGGATAGTTCTTCCCAACTTGCAAAGCATTTGATCCTGCAGTGCTCAAAATTATTGGCCATTATCTATCAAAATATTTCCATGCACAACAATCTCTTTATCTCTCTCATGAACTCATCACTGCATTATCCAGCACCAATTTTCATGTTCCAACACTGGATTTCTGAGTTGCTGGGGCTCTCTGCAGTTCCAAGAAGACAGGGATACATTCCAAGATGGGCACTTTCTGCTCCACTCCTGGGGCAGGCTTGGCTGAGAGGCAAATGATTAAATGGGATCAGGGACTGGAAGCCCCTCCCAGCTCTACAGCTTGACATGACTACAGCCCAGTAAGCACCTCCTTTGGGGCTAAATAGTTGAATCAGGTCTCCAGCATTCTGAGCCCAACTATGATCTCACCTGTGAACAAACCACCCTGACAATATACTCTGACCCCACAGTGACCCCACAGTGGGAGAACACAACCCAGCCTGGATCTTACAAAATGGCAACGTCTCTGGAATGGAATAAGAATAAGCTTAGGGGGTCTTTCATGTGGGTCCCCACGTCTGTACCCTACAGTTCAGAGTGGGGAGGGAACCCTGACAGGGTTATCAACAAAAAAGGGCCCATGATGAACAAAACTGACACAGACAAGACCATAATCTTATTTTTGGATGTGTCCATGCGTGCCATCTTCACCACTTTTGGGATGTTGCAGAAGAAGTGGTGGATGCGGCTGGAGCCACAAAAGGGCAGGCTGAAGATCCATGTGGTCTGAGCTACTTCCACAGAGATGTCGATGGTCCATGAAGCACCTGCGAGCTGTGCACACGCCCAGCCACTCATGATAGTTCTGTAGTGCAGGGGGTGACATATGGCCACATAGCGGTCATACGCCATGGCTGCTTGGAGGCAGCATTCCATCAGGCCCATGATGATGATGATGTACATCTGGGCAGCACAGCCTGCAATGTTAATGGTCTTTTGCTCCACCAAGAGGTGAACCACCAGCTGAGGGACCACACTGCTGGTGTAGCAGATATCCAGGAAAGACAGGTTCACCAGGAAGAAATACATGGGGGTGTGGAGTGAGGGGTTTAGCTTTATAAGGAGGATAACAAGGAGGTTCCCCATGAGGGCGACCAAGTAGGTGACCAGAAGCACCAGAAACAGAAGGATCTGCAGCTTGTTAAGGTTTGAAAACCCCACCAGGATGAATACATCGGAGATGGTCTGATTCTCTCCAGGGTCACTCTCAGAATAGATCATCTGTAGGGGTGACAAAGAAAGATACTGAATCTGAGGAATAAACCTGTGGGTGTGAATCAAATAATTCATACTGGTTTCCCTTCTGTTGGGATGCTTCAGACTAAAACCTGCTGCAATTCTGTATAGAAATATGTAACTGGGCCCAATCCTCAAGCATAAACTGATGTAGGCACATTGATGTCAATCAAGCTATGCCAATATAGATCAGCTGGAGATCTGATCACTTTCATAATGGTGGAAATACAGCTGTTTTATAGCAGACAGGGATCTGATAAATTGACTCTAAAGGAGCTACATCAGTTTACACCAGCAATGGAGGTATACCACTTTCCAGCATCATCATTTTCCTCTTCAAACACATTTTTTTCTGTCTACATAAAAATTCAAAAAGGGATCAATGTTTCTCTTTCTTTCTTTCTCTTTCTTTTTCTTTCTTTCTTTCTTTCTTTCTTTCTTTCTTTCTTTCTTTCTTTCTTTCTTTCTTTCTTTCTTTCTTTCTTTCCCCTCTGAGAGTGTTACTGAGTGAGAAGCACAATAAATGGTGAAAACAATGGGGGATTTTGGCCTTTTGTGTACTATTAAAAGTTATTCTTCCTTAAATATTAGAGAACAACTTAAATCATTCCTGCCATTATCATCACAACATTTGTAATGCATTGGTTTCTCTCAATATACAAAAGAAGACCTAGGGCCAGGTCCTTTGCTGACGTAAATCTTAACAGCTCCATGGGTATAAAAAGATCTATGCTGATTTACACCAGTTGAGGATCTTTGTCTTATGACCTTGCTATAGAATTTTACAAGAAGGAAGATCCTACTTTAGAAGAGATAGTTTCCACAGATGTTCTACTTCAAGGTTACTTGTTGAAAAAGAACTTCCTAATAATGGGTATGAAAGTGAAATGACAGAGTTGAAACAAAAATGAGCAATAAAAATACCATATTTTGCATATTCTTAGCACCTTCAATATGTGGCTCTCAAAGCAATGCGTCAAATAATGGTGAGCTACTAAGGGGGAAACTGGGAATGATAGGTGACATGATCGGGGTGAAGAGACTGGGTTTACACAGCAAGTCAGCATTCCTGATACGTGAAACTCTCCCATAACCACAGAACCATTCTCCTGGAAATTGAACACACACACACACACACACAGACACTCACACACATTCAAAGGGAATGAAATAGAGAAAATTAAATCCAACAACCAAGAGTGCACTACACAGAACAATTTAAAACAAAAGGGAATGGTTTTATCTAAATAGGGAGACCTGGGTAAGAGGTGGGAATTCTTCTGCCTCCCTTAAGAGCTACTTTGGGGAACCTATCTTGACATTTGTGAGTACTTTCCTCAGCATGACCATTGCACTAAATGCAGAGCTGGCTCGAAAATGTGAAATTCCAATATTCCAATATTAGTTTTCACCCTGAATTGATATGAAAAGTTGAAATAGCAAAACCCCTAATTTTGATTCAGAAGAGTTCATATGCAATCGAATGGAAAATTGAAAACTGACATCAACATCAACATTTTCTCATGGAAAACATTAATACTGATTAAACCATTTATTCAGAAGGGATTTGGATTTATTTCTTTATTTGTTGGCTGACATTTAGAGTGGCTCTAAGTAAATGGAGAAATTTACTCACCATTAGGAATAAGGTCTGTATAGATGCTTTTCACTTGCAGTTGAGTGTTATTTTCAAAGCTCTTCAAGGCATCTGGACACTCCATTTACATACAGAATAACATGAAATCAACAAAAGGAACATACATTATGTGTAGAGCCTGCAAATCGTCAGGTATCCACTTTATATCCGTGGATATCCGTGGAACATTTTTGCGGATAGCAGCGCAGATACGGATAAAAATTTTGTATGCGTGCAGGGCTCTGACGGGTAAGAACCGGGCAGGCAGCTGTGAGGAGCCACAGTGCGGACCCTTTACTTGAGCTGGACAGAGGTTCCGGGGGACAGGGACTTGGGCCGGGGGCTGTTCTGGCCCTCCATCCAGAGCAGGCGGATGGTCTACTGCGGCTCCCCGCAGCTGCCCACCCAGCTCTTACCATGGCTGGGCTGCAGGCCGAGCAGGCCCCCGTGGTAGCCAGAGAGCTGTGCTGGCTGCTGTAGGGAGCCTGGGTTCCATGGTAAGAGCTCCACCTGCCTGGTGTGGGGGGCCCGAGTAGCCCCCGGCAGTTAAACAGGTCACCCTCCCCTCCTTCTCCATCACGGCCAGCGTGGAGTCCAGCTGGGGACCATGGTGGACCCTCCACCTGCCCGTGGGGTGGGGAGGGGGCTGAGAGCAGCCCCAGGCCGTGTTCCCGAGGGAAGGTGGAGGGTCTGAGACTCCCGAACAGCTCTCTCTGACCAGGCTCAGGCAGAGGGGTGCCTCAGAGCCTCAGCCTGGCCATGGTAAGTACAGCACTGCAAATCCGCAGATATCTGCGTATATCTGCATCCACACATGTGGATATCTGCCGATATTTTTTGTGAATCGCGTATCGGATGCAGAAATACATTTTTCCTATTTACGGAGGGCTCTCATTATGTGGAGAGAGGGTTGAGGTAAATTCAGCTAAAAGAGACAACCACTTAACTCTTGGGCACCAGGTGTGGAGCATGTGCCATGGTCGCATCCTAGGAGTAGACTCTCTTATTAAAAGAGATCAGACTGAGCTCTCCCAGCCAACTGTATTCAGATCCAAATACAAGACCCATCTCAAGAAACAACATTTCCACTTTGATTCAATGGATGATTATAAGAATTGGGGAACAGAGGGCAGTAAGGATAAGAGGAAGAAGCAAGAAAAACCACCACCAACACAACAACAACAGCAACAAAACTAATAAATAGAGCCATGGCCTGGGGATGAATATGTCTAGTATATGAATATGTCTAATGATGGGGATTCTATGAAGAGAGGGCATAGATTTTTGAACATTTCTGCAATTAAACTGATGACATTTCAGTTCACTGCGATATTCAACATATGTTGCAGAGTTTGTTAGTTTTCATCTAGTTCGATGATGAATTGACTTAAAAGTTGAGTTTATCTTTAAAATATATTAACAAATTTGCTTCATTTCCCCTAGATATATCCCAGGGCAAATGCTAACTGTAGAAATCAAACGTCCATTGAGGAATTTGTCCTCCTGGGATTTGGGAATCTCCCTGAACTTCAGATTCTTCTCTGCTTCCTGTTTCTAGTGATCTACATGGTGACCATGGCTGGAAATATCCTCATTGTTGTGCTAGATGTGGCTGATCAGCACCTTCACACCCCTATGTACTTCCTCCTGGGGAACTTGTCCTGCTTGGAGATCTGCTACACCTCCAGCATCCTGCCCTGGGTGCTGGCCAGTCTCCTCACGGGGGACAGAACCATTTCTGTTAGTGGCTGCATGACACAATTTTATTGTTTTGGTATCCTAGCAGCCACAGAATACTATCTGCTAGCAGTGATGTCTTACGATTGGTATCTAGTGATCTGCAATCCACTCTGTTATGCCACTCTGATGAACGGCAGTGTTTGTTTCCAGCTAGCGGCTTGTTCCTGGACAAGTGGCTTTCTGAGCAGTACCATAGTAATCATTTTAATGACTAAAATAAAGTTTTGTGGCTCCAATGAAATTGACTATTTCTTTTGTGATTCCTCACCCATCATAAAACTACCCTCTACTGTTACCCAGTTTCTAGAACTCACGATTTTCATGGTCTCCTCCGTCAGGTGACTAGTCCCATTTCTATTCACATTGGCATCCTACGTTTGCATCATCAACACCATCCTGAGAATTCCTTCCACCACCGGGAGGCAAAAGGCATTTTCTACCTGCTCCTCTCACATTGTCACTGTCACAACATTTTATGGGACTCTGATTATTGGCTGCATGGTTCCAATTGCCCACCATTCAAAGGACTTATACAAGGTATTTTCTGTCTTCTAAACAGTCCTGACCCACATGGTCAACCCCCTCATCTACAGTCTGAGGAACAAAGAGGTCAAAGAGGCCCCGAGAAGGGCTGTCAGTAAGTTTCTGGCTTTTGCAAGACTTCAGACTGTAAAACTAACAGATCTCTATCAGTCACCTACAGCAGGAGATTCTGGAAGACTGGCACCTCTCCCCAATCAGCTAATTTTGATCTTTGCAGTTGTAAAATAAGATTGAGATTTTTAAAAGGGACTTTAGGGGTTAGGAGCACTGTATTCCATGCTTTGATTTTCCAGAAACTTTTGGAGGGTTACTTAGGGTGATATCTCAAAGGAGTTGAAGGGAGTTAAACACCTACATTGGAGTTAATCACCAAAGGGATTTAATCACCTAAATTGGAAGTTGAGTCACCTAATTCCTTCACATTTCTTTGGAAATCCTGCCCTAAAACTTTGGCAGACACGGATTTCACTGAATTTTAGGACTGATACTTGCTGCTGCTGCCTTTAGGGAGCAGTATTCGTATGGTATGCTTTGGCTGATATTTTTCTTTTCCAGGTGATGGAGGATAATTTGGGGAGAGGGGAGAAGGAAGGGGGAAACAATGATTGCATGAGTGAGAAAAATAAATCTGAATTCAAATGCAATGTTAACTGTTGTAGATGCCTGTGGAATTACATCATGCTTCCCTTTGCAAATCTAATAATAAAACAGGGCAACTGCATAAAAGTTTGGGTCAATATTTTTTTGGTCTTTGAGTCATATTTTAAGGTCAGAAGGGACTCTGATCTAGTCTTCATGACACAGGCCAAAGAACGTGACCAGCCATCTATGTTTCCCACTCCCTCCTATCTGGACTTTTCAGAGTCTCTGATTACCCTAGATTTACTGAGCTGGTCAGTGGAGATGCACTGATTCACAGAAACTCTGGACTCTTTCTTTTAAGGCATATTTCAACATTGTGGGCCTGATTCAACACTGGCTTACTTAGTCTCTATCTATGCTACTTTTCATTTGAATCAAAGCCTTCTGGTAGGGGAAATTCTTTCCAGCAGTTTATAGATAGACCCATTGTGACTGAGATTTCCAAAGAAACTAGGAAGACTTTCTAAAGAACCGGTAAATAACAGGCCACTAAATTTCACCCACTTACCCCTGTGTTGAGACCAATAACTTATAGATTTATAAATTACCAATTTATAAATGTATAAATTTACCGATGAAGTGGGTATTCACCCACGAAAGCTTATGCTCCAATACATCTGTTAGTCTATAAGGTGTCACAGGACTCTTTGCTGCTTTTACAGATCCAGACTAACACAGCCCACCCCTCTGATACTTATAAATTTATAGATTCCAGGGCTAGAAAGGACGGTTGTGATCATCTACTCTGACTTTTTGTCAGTCACTTGCTGGTTTTAACTGGAGTAAATGGTGGATTCTGTGTAACTTGAAATCTTTAAATCATGATTTGAAGACTTTAGTAACTTAGCCAGAGGTTATGGGCCTCTTACAGGAGTGGGCTGCTGAGCTTCTCTGGTCTGTGATGTGCAGGAGGTCAGACTAGATGATCATGATGATCTCTTCTGGCCTTAAAGTCTGTGAGTCTAAGACTCTACTTGGCTCTCTCACACATTCACTGTGTGTCTTGGAGATGCTGTTGAATCTCCCCTTGCCTCAGTTTCCCTTGTGCATAATGATGCACTTGGAAGCTGGGAGAATAAATCCATGAATGTGTGTGACACTCCCTGATGCCACATTGATGGGCACATTAGAGCCTAGGTAACGAAAAATGTGAAGTCACTAAGATGTGTGTGTGTAGACATTTGTGTCTCCATAGCAGTCTGGGACCTGAGGCTAGGCTTTTCACGAGTGTCTACATGATTTAAGAGCACAGGTCCACTTGAAAGTCAGCGGCATCTCGGAAAATCCCAACCATGAACTGTACACTGAGTACATGAACAGGTGTCACACCCTCCCTTTCTCTGGCCACCCTGAAGACATGGGTGAGGGACTCCACTCTGTTTTTTTAAAGAGTCTCCTAAACAGCGATTGGGTGGGAAAATCTGCAATAGGTTTCTTGTAAGCATCTCTTCTTGGACTGTGGCACCATAATTGGAGGTGACCAGTGACCTCATCACCTGCATGTAGTAAGGAAGGCCATTTCCTTGGAGGATAGAAATTTGCCTCCATTCACTCTGGTGTTTGTACCGTCGACAGTGCTAGCATGTTATTGAGTTTTCCTTCTCATTAATCAATGTAAGCATCAAGGGAGATGTTGCCTTCCCACGGAAAGGATAAAAGCGAAATCTTGAGAGGGTCTCTCTCGTAGGAACTGGGCACAAGGCAAATAGCACCATATAGAACACTTGGAGTAGATCTCTTTCCTGGCTCTGTTAAAGAACGTGAAGCAGATGATGGCAGAAGATAAACTGCAGAACCAGTATCCTGGTCTCTGAATCACTGGGAAAAGGGGCAGTATCTGAAAATCAGCCTCACTTAGAACAGATTTAAAGGTAAAACATTTCCACCATTTCTGTTTCAATTAAATCATGGGATTTTGAAGTGGCAAACATGAGCTTCTCTGCACTGTACTCCAGCCACCTCACCGGGGTGGTGGGGAAGAATGGTCTTTAACGGGCTAGGAATATTCAATGTGCTGTGTCAAAACTATGTCTTATCATGCTTCTTCTTCTCCAGAATCACTGGGAATGTTGATGAATGTGAATAATTGACTGATCTGAATAATTCCATAGACCAGATTAAAATGAGGAGTAATTCCATTATTATATGAAACAGAATTAAAAGAAGATACACATGTCAAGAAGGTCTGAAAAAATACAGAAGGGTTCAAAGATAGATAGATAGATAGATAGATGTGTATGGGGACAGGTCTTTCTTTCTTTCTTTCTTTCTTTCTTTCTTTCTTTCTTTCTTTCTTTCTTTCTTTCTTTCTTTCTTTCTTTCTGTGACTCTGCTACATTTTGAGCATTCATCTTTCATACAATTAATGCACGTTTCTTTATACAAAACTTGATACTGTAAGAGACATTCTTTTTGAAAAGACAAACGTTTCAGTAGAGCACTCTGCTTCAGTCATCCGTACAAGAACACTAGGGCTCAAATTCTGCAAGGAGCTTAATATCTTTTGAGTGCTTCTGGGTCTCTTCCACACACCACTGATGCCAATGACATTAATTCTCCAGTGATTAGGATCATCTCTTGTCAATTATGCCTCTGAAAAGTAGGTAAACAATGTTGCCGCTGCTGTGACTTAAGAGCTTTGATTAGGTAGTATTCTCTGCAGATCTGTAGCTGGGTAAACAAAACATGAAAGTCTGTGGAGGGTTGGGAGTCTCAGTGTCCTGTCATGTAAAATGTCCTGCCTATTCATCCATCTTTGCATGGTGAAGGCAACATTAACATATCTATTTCTATATTGATACTGACATCAATATAGACATCGATACATATATATAAAATGCTAACAGAAAATGTCTGGCCAAAATTTTCAAAGCTCATAAGACCTGATTTCCCTCCCCCACCCAAATAAAAAGAAATGAATGAATTAAAACGAACGGGAAATGAGCACCCAAAAGCACTAGGCAACTTTACCAATCTCAGCCTAAATAGTGTCACATGGGCCTCCCTTGCCACACACGGTAACACCCTATACACATATAAATATTTACCACCAAGGTTTGACCAAAAAACTGAATTAAAGAATAAATTCTCACGGAGTCTTCCTGACTCTTTTTCCTGGTACTTTTTTCATAGTAAGTCTCAGGGCAGATCGGCACGAGGGGGAAAAGCTGATCCAAGCGACGCAATTTGAGTTACATTAGTAGCATAACTCAAGTCAACATAGCTTAGATCTACTTACCACAGGATCCACACTGCCCTGGGTTGATGGGAGAAACTGTCCCATCAAATCCTCTTAGGTTATGTCTACACTACTGCGGTAAGTCGACCTACGCTACGCAACTCCAGCTACGGACTGAAAATCTCCAGTCGACTTACCTTACTCTTCTCATCGGGGGTAGAGTACAGGGATCGACTGGAGAGCAATCTGCACTTGATTTGGCAGGTCTTTACTAGACTCGCTAAATCGACCACCAGTGGATCAGTCTCAGAGCTTCAGTCCCTGCCGTAGTGTAGACCTGCCCTTACTCATTCCGGTGGAGTACGGGAGTTGATGTCTGAGCGATCGGCAATTGATTCAGTGGGTCTTCAGTAGACCCGCTAAATCAACCCCCAGTGGATCGATCGCCACGGCGTCAATCCCGGCTGTAGTGGAGGCCATCATCATCACCACTAGCATCTCTCTTTCTCTTGGAAAAGAGAAAGGTTTTATTGTTTGTTTGTTTCCTTCTTTTGTGGAGAATTTCAGCTGAAAATGTTAAGTTTTCAGCAGTTTTTAGCTAAAAATGTTTGGTTCTTTGTTGCCAAAACCAAAATATATGGGATTTTTTGTGGACTTCTCTGTACAGTCATTTTTTCTGCTAAAAAAAAAAAAAAAAACCTGCCAGGCTCTAGATGCTGATTGAATAGATAGCAAATGTTGCAATTGTAATTCATAATTATTGTTAGGGGACTTATTCCTTCACCCACTTACTTCTCTGGTCCTTCTCGCATGAACAGAGAGCAACAATACCCAAAGTCCAAAGGTGCAAACAATTTGATGTTTATTGGGGTGAACTTCCAGCAAGCATGAATCCAGTTTCCTTCCTTAGTGTCCCCCTTCCCAACTCTGACACCACAGAGCCTTACACCTGTGTCTCTGTTCCCATTCCTACCCTTAGCCAAACATGATTTCAATTTCCCCACCCCCATTCCCTGTTCCCATTTCCCCCTTTAGCAAAATATGATTCCAATTTCCTTACCCCCATTCCCTGTTCCCATTTCCCCCTTTAGCAAAACATGATTCCAATTTCCTTACCCCCATTCCCTGTTCCCATCTCCCCCACCCATACACCCACCCCCTCACTTCCTGATTGACTGCAGACTATATAGTAAAACTTGAGTTTGGCTTTGCTATACCTTAACCAATCATTTTCCTGAAATTTAACTAACCAATCCTAACATATTGTAACATGATTATGTAACCAATTATATCCCACCACCTTAATTAGTTTACACCCAGCAAAATTAATTATACAGCAGACAGGAACAATCACAGAACCAGACAGAGATTATACAGGCAAACAATAGCAAAGTGGGAACTATAATGACAAAACAATACAGAAGTGAGGATTTCACATCCCAGCTATTGAGAAGTGAGTTCTTGCCAGACAGGATGCTATCAAACTAAGTTTCCTTTTACATTTTCTAGGCACTTCCCTTTCTCTGGAGGCGATGGGCACTATCAGGACAGGATTGTATTCCTAACAGACCAAAAGCACCTTCTTTCAGTGTGACTAGTTTGGAATGTGAGGCTGTGACCGTTTGCTTCCCAGCTTATGGCTGCCTCTGCTGCTTAGCCAAAGGCCTTGGCCTAAGAACAGGGCCTCAGACTGTCACAGTAAGAGAAGGACCTTGCACCGGCAGACAGTGATTTTGATTCTTTCTTGTATACCTGTATAACTAGCCAAGTGATAAGAATACACCTAAATTCTTCGAGTACAGGCCTTTACCGACAGGCCTGAATATCTATATCCTAACAATTATATGCTTAAATTTGCTCTCTATATTAATACCCTAACATATTTAATTTAAATAGCAAACTTACTGTTTTGGTCTCTGGAATTTTTCCCAACTTTTGATGAAATTTGGTCCTCCAGTGCTAGGTATTATTTGTCATTAATCTAATCTAATCTAATCTAATCTATCTACCACTGTATTACCTTAGATCCTTTACCCTAGACAGCTACACCCTATTGTTTGTGTTGGGTAGAACTGTCTGAGAGGGGCTGGGAAGGGAGATGGGGAGGAGGTACTAGTTACCAGAAAAAGTTACCAGAAGCCTGATGTTCACTAGCATTCAGGCCCACCCATTTGGTGATCCAGGTAAAGGATGCTCTCTGATCCTCTAAACCTCCAGCCCCCAAGAACACCACAGCCCCTAATCGATCCCTCTAAACCCTAACCACAAGGTCACTGCCTCACGCACCCCTGAATCCAGAACCTATGTAATCACATTGATTCAGATATTAATGGAAATTAAAGCAGATTAAAAATTTCCATTTGGAACATTTTTATTACAGAAAATAATGTTGATTGAAATCAGAACTTGCCATGTGTATATGTCAATTTCATTTTATTAAATAAAAAGAATTGATATAAAATAAAAAAACATAGAATAATGTGTATGCATATATTACAAAATAAACCAAAAGAACATGAAACAAAAACTACTTAAATAAAAATTAAAAATAAAATAATACAAACAAAAATAACGTAAAAGTAGAGAATTTGTAATATTTTTTTAAAAAAAGAAACCATAGAAGTTTAAAAGTGTGATTTAAAAATAAAAATGGAAAGGAAATGTGCTGGTATGAGTCAATGAGACCTGTGCTCCCAGTTACACTTTAGGAGCTTCTGGGCCCCCTCCCCATTCATCTCGCTCTACCCCTCAGGAACGGGGCTAGACAGCAGTCTGACTCCGGCCATGGGGGCCACCCCAGCCCTGGGAGTGAGGGGCGGCGCCCGCCCCGGCTTCCGAACCCACAGGCAAAGCCCGGCGGGAACCTCAGACGCTAAAACACCATCATCACACTCGGATGGGTATCGGAGGTTCTCTGATACAGATGCTACATTTCTTTAAAGTACTCATTAAAAATCAACTGTAACACATTACTGTATTTACTTGTAATTTCTCGGGCAGTTCATAAGAGTCGAAAACAGTAGAGGGACATTGTAATTAACCTAAAACCAAGCACTGCAGACACTGAAAAGCTGAGCTAAGATTACATTGAAAAGAAAGCCACGTTTGTTCCAGTAAGAAATGTCCAGTTAGGCAACCGACCAGCGTTAAATCTAAACGAAACGATCCTTAAATCTAATCAGGATTGACTCAAAACAACAATTACGTATGTTTTCTTACTGAAATGAAAAACAGTTTAATACAATCTGAAAAAAAGAAATATTTTGGGTGGATTTTTAGCGATTTTTAGCGATAGGTGCACAGAGGATAGTTAAGGTTTATAAATAAGGTTTTTGAAAGGCGTAGTTTTTAAAATGTCGAAATAAAACTTGAAGGGCTCTGTGTAAGCTGGAAGTTTGTCTCTCTCACCAAGGGCAGTGGGACCAGTAACAGATATGCCCGGACCCGCCTTGTCTCTCTGAAACAAACCTGAGGCCGTGTCCGCACTGACGAGTTGACAGCAGCGTAGCGGAGCCCGCCGCTGAGCGGAGCGCTCCCGTAGCCAGGTTTTGCGGACAGAAGTGCGAGCATAGCGTCGGTGTCAGAGGCCCTCCGGTAACCAGCCCCGTGTGGCGATGGTGTTTCAGTCTCTGTGGTCACCAGTCAGATGAAACGGAACGTTAAAGGCAGGTGTTTCTGTCCCCTTCCTGCTGCGAGCGCAACGGGGCCCGGCTCTGGAAGTCTCCATGAGCTGCGATCCGCGCGGCGTCCCCGGAGGCAGTTCCAGGAGGGCGGGGCGATTCCCCGCCCAGCCCGGCCAGGGGCCGCGTTGCCCTTTTCACTTGGCTCATTCCGAAGGCTTGGCCCGGAGCCGTGACACAAGGTTGTGTGAGCTGGGTACACGCTGGGAAAAGCCCTGAGTGGGGGGACTCAGGCAGGTGCAGAGAGGGGAGCGGAGCCCGGAGGCCCTCCAGCCTGGCTCGCTCCCTCCCTCCCCTCTCCACCTATTACCTTGTGTACCCCGCTGCGGCTGGGCTGAATCTCGCCCCAGGGGGCCCAGCCGAGGGACACCCCGTCTCTCTCTCGCTCTCCCGGGGGTCTCTCCCGGAGTCAGGGTCACCGTCCACTGACGGAAGAGGTGCCTGGAGGTTGCGGGGAGTCTCGCTTGCTCAAGCGGAGATGACCCCCGTCCAAGGCAGAGTGGCGCCTGCCGACACTCCCCGCTCCGGCGGGGTCTGTACACCAGCTACCTCGTCCCTGGAGCGCAGGGTCTCGCCTCTGCCCACACGGAGGGGAGCCCTCATTGCTCAGTGTATAACAGGGGGGTCGCATATAGCCTCCTGTACAACAAGAGCAAGAGCCTTGTGTCCAGCAAGTATAAATGGGACTGGTTCCCCCCGAGCTTTGTCTGTGGGTCCAGAAGCCACGGGTGGGCGCCGCCCCTCACTCCCAGACTGGGGTGGCCGCATGGCCGGAGTGAGACTGCTGTCCAGCCCCGTCCGCATGGGGCACAGAGAGAGGGGGGTTTGCTGAAGAAGCCCCTGCCCCTGTGATTGGGGTTGACCAGATGGCCTGATTTTATAGGGACAGTCCCGATTTTTGTGTCTTTTTCTTATATAGAGGCTCCTATTACCCCCCACCCCTCCCGATTTTTCACACTTGATGTCTGGTCACCCTACTACCTGTGATGGAGGAGGAGGCACACGTGGGTCCCAAGGACTCTCATTGGGCAAGATGGGTGGGTTGGTTCAATCTCAGATTTTACTTCTTTTTAATGTATATTTACTCTTTAAATTTTAAATTTGTATTTGCTATTTTTAAAACCTTTTAAACTATTTTATTTTAATTTACTTTAATTTACAGGGGTGGAGGGGGGGTGTCACTTAGCTTTTCATGTACAACAAGAGCAAAGAGCCTTGTCCAGCAAGTATAAATGGGACTGGTTGCCCCGGGGTTTGTCTGTAGGTCCGGAACCCCGGGCGGGCGCCGCCCCTCACTCCCGGGCTCTGGGGTGGCCGCATGGCCGGAGTGAGACTGCTGTCTAGCCCCTTTCCCGTGGGACACAGAGAGAGAGACAGAGAGACAGAGACAGACAGACAGAGACGCGGGGCGGGGCGGGGCGCGGCGCGGCGCGGCGCGGGGCGGGGGGGGGGGGGGGGGAAGGGGCACACACCAAAGCTGCTCCTGACGTGTGTTTGGGAGCACAGGTCCCACGGATTCTGAACACATTTCATTTCAATTTAAAAAAAAATGTTTGACACTTTTAAAAACTTTTTCTTACTGTTTAAAAAATATTATGCATTTTTCTTTTTTTAAAGTTTTTGTCCTTTATTTTTATTGTATTTTTAGTTTTATATTTATTTGGTTTATTTTATCGTATATATAATATAGACATGTACATTTTTATAAATTCTTTATTAATGTGTATATAATTTTTTTTGTTTTAAAACAAAATTTCACTGAAATTGACCTATTCCCATGGCAAGTTTGCATTTTAATTAACAATATTTTTCTGTCAGAAAAAATGTTCCATCTTGAAAAATGTTAATCTGCTTTTATTTCCACTCATATCTGAATCAATGTGATTACATAGGATCTGGATACAGGGGTGAGGCGCAGTGACCTCAGGGTTAGGGTTTAAAGCAGGGGCTGGCAAATTTTGGCACACGGCCCATCCGGGTAATCTGCTGGTAGGGTCGTGAGACATTTTGTTTACGTTGACAAGTCCGTAGGCATGGCCACCTGCAGCTCCGAGTGCCCGTGGTTCACCCTTCTCAGCCAAAGGGAGCTGCGGGAAGCTGCGAGGGACTGTGACTGCGGACGGTCAATGTAAACAAAATGTCTCGGGGCCCACCAGCGGGATTACCCTGATGGGCCATGCGCCGAAGGTTGCCGACCCCTGGTTTAGAGCAGTGGTCTCCAAACTTTTTTGCTCGCGCACCCCCAGGGTGAAGACCGGAAGACCTGCTGCAGACGCACCGCCGCCGGAAGAAGACTGGAAGACCTGTGGCAGGCAGTGGATATGTGCAGAGCTGCTGCCGAAGAATAAAAATGGTGGAGTGCCATCCAGCAGAGCTCCTGCTGCCACGCACCACCTGGGATCATCTCGGGCAGCCCCTGGGGTGCACGCACCCCAGTTTGGAGACCACTGGTTTAGAGGGAGAGAGGGGGTTAGGGCCTGAAGTGTTCTTGGGGGGCTGGAGGTTTTTAGAGTATCAGAGAGCTTCCTCTCTCCCTCGACCGCTAAAGGGGAATTCTTTGAGCTTGAATTTTAGTGAAAATCAGGCTTCTCATAATATTTCTGGTAACTTTTCCCTTCATCTCACTTCCCAGCCCTGCTCAGCCAGTTCCACCCAACATACAAGCAATATAAAGTGTGACTTTCTAGGCTAAAGGGACCCTAAGGGCTTGTCCATATGGAGAGTTAGTGTTGAGCAAGCTGTGGGGTGTAAATGTACAAATCCATAAAAGAACATAACAAATGGCCACACTGGGTCAGACCACAGATCCATTTATCCCCGTATCCTGTCTTCCGACAGTGGCCAGATGCTTCAGAGGGAATGAACAGAACAGGCAATCACTGAGTGACCCATCCCTGTCACCCATTCCTAGCTTCTGACAAGAGAGGCTTAATAGGGACACCATCAACACACCCATACCTGCCCATCCTGGCTAATAGCCATTGATGGACCATTCTCCATGAATTTATCTAGTTCTTTTTTTGAACCCTCTTTTATAGTCTTGGACTTCACAACATCCTATGGCAAAGAGTTCCACAAATTGAATATGCATTGTGCTATCTAATCTATCTATCTACAGCACTACGATGCTTATCATGGAGTGCGCAGCCTCGGTGCTCTTGGAACCATTAGAATGAAGTTCAAGTGGGACCCCTCTGGTGTAGTGTGACAACCCTTCCAAGCACACTCTTACTGGGCAAGCCTCCTTGGTTTCGGCGCCTCCTGGGTCTGACCTTGGAGCATTCAGCACTCCTGTTTTTACACTGGAAGCTCCTCACAGTGAGTCTGCCTGAATGGGACATGAGGGGAAACCTTACAACACTCCCCTCAGATGGGCCGTGCACCCCAACTTCACAGTCATTAGTGACTCTCAGCCAGCATTGTAAACCAGAAAGGTTTATTAGTCGACCGGGACACAGTGTAGAACAGATATTGTCAGCACAGAAATTCAGCAAAGTCCATCTTGGGGAATCCAGAGGCTCTGGGCTGTCCCTGCTGAGTCACAAAAGGAGACTGACTTGCTTCCAGCAACCCACCCACAGTCATGCTCAGTTGTCCCTCCTCCATCCTTTGTCTCTTTCCCAGGCAAACTGGTCATCTCGCATTCACTTCTCTCTTTGTTCTCCAACACCCTTCTCACTTTGTTCTCCAGCATCTCTGGCAGGCTCTTGCAGAAGATGGACCCCAGGCATCAGTTGCCAGGTTACAGAGTGTTGGCCATTGTCTGTGCCCAGGCAGCCAGACGACAGGTCACACCTGACCACTCGGTGTCTCTGCAATGATCAACAAACACTTGTCCCACCACTTAGATACTGGGGTAACACACAGGGGAAACTGAGGTACACACAGTATTCAGACAAAACATTAAAAACATCCCCACTTTGTTACAGGTGTCAAATAACTATTAAAGGAACAGGGCAGTATTATAGAGGAGGAAACTGAGTCCTAGAGAGGTTATGTGAAATATCCAATGCCACATAGTGAGTCATTGACAGATCTAAGAAGTGGAAGTGGAAAATGGCCTTTTGTGGCCCGGCGGTGGAAAGGCGGTTGAGGATGGCAGATAGGATATAAATATATGACAGCACAATTAACAGAAAGGGGACCAGCATCAGAGTGGAAGACAAGAAGAAGGAGACCTTTTCAAAGAGGTAAGTATCTGAGCAAGCCAGCTTTAGGAGCGGGGTAAAATCACAGAAGAAATTATCTGTTTCATTGGGGCTGCAGAATGTTAAATTCGCCATGAACAGAATGGTCACCAAGGTGATCACAAAGCCACCAATCCAGGAGGCAGCTGCCAGGCAAAGGGGCACACGCCCCTGCTCATAACAGCTGCATAACGGGGCGGATTGCATATGGCTAGATACCAGTTGTACGACATCATGGACAGGAGGAGACACTCAGTGCCACCCAGAGGTGAAAGTAAGCCAGTACGCCCCGGTATGGCATACTGGCAATAGCTGGTGTGCTGTACCGGGACCGGGTTTCCCAGAAGGCAATTTAAAACCCTGGGGTAGTGGCGGCAGGGCTCCAGCGGAGATTTAAAGGGCTAGGGTGGTAGTGGCTGCCGGAAGCCCAAGCCCTTTAAATCTCTGCCTGAGCCTTGCTGCCGAAGCCTTGGGGTAGCGGCGGCAGGGCTCCGGCGGGGATTTAAAGGGCCTCAGGGCTCCAGCCCCCGCTACCACCCCGGGGCCCTATAAATCCCCGCCTGAGCCCTGCTGCCCGAGCCCGGGGGTTGTGGCGGCAGGGCTCCGGGGGTGACTTAAAGGGTCCTGGAACTCCAGCCGCCGCTACTGCCCCGGCCCTTTAAATCCCTGCCAAAGCTCTGGGGTAGCAGCGGCAGGGCTCTGGCGGGGATTTAAAGGGCCAGGGCAGTAGTGGCTGCCAGAGCCCTGAGCCCTTTAAATCCCCGCCGGAGTCCTGGTGCCGAAGCCCTGGGGTAGTGGCGGCAGGGCTATGGAGGGGATTTAAAGGGCCGGGGCCCCAGGGTAGCAGTGGCATCTGGGAGCCCCCAGGGCTCCTCAGTGATTTAAAAGGCCCAGGGCTCCACTGCAGTAGCTGGAGCCCTGGGCCCTTTAAATTGCTCCCGAGCCCCGTGGCTCCCAGCCCCCTCTGCAGCTGGTAGCTCGGGTGTGATTTAAAGGGCCTGGGGCTCCCAGCCGCCACTACTGCAGCTGGAGCCCCGGGCCCTTTAAATCAAGATTTAAGGCCCTGCCTCTTCCAGTTGAAGCCACAGGAATTTGCTCAGGATTCCGGTGTACCGGTAAGTCCTTTAACTTACTTACATCCCTGGTGCCACCCAAGGAATTGAACAGATAAAACTGGGCCATACAGGCACTGAAAGAGATGGATTTTGCCTCAGCAAAGAAGCTGACTATCATACAAGGGAATATATTGGTTGTGTAGCAGATCTCCAGGAAGGAGAGGTTACCCAGGAAAAAGTACATGGAGTATGAAGGCTTCGCTCAGCAGACAGTGTGATGAGCAGCAGGATGTTTCCCACCAGGGCTACGAGGTAGAGAAGTAAAAACAACGCAAAGAGTAGGATCTGTACTTCATGGCTGTCTGAAAATCCCAGCAGTATGAACTCCATGACCAACGTTTCATTCAATGGGAGGAGCTTTGCCATATAGGATTTAGCTGGGGAAAAGCGACATGATAATGCAAGTAAGTATTGTGGAGACAAATCTGAAATTTTACTCCATCTTCACTCATTCCTCAGTAAGGGCTAGATTCTGGCCTGACTCGTTTGGTGAAATTCACCCCTGTGCACAGGGGCCAGCACAAGAGCTATTCTACCCTTTGGCCCCAAGTGCACTTTGATACAGTTCATCCTTGTCTGGTCCAGCGGGGGAGCCTCTCTAAGGCTCCTGGCTCCTCAACCATCATCTCTCTTGGGCAGAGACTCGTGTCTCCCGCCCTCCTGACCACCAGCGTATTTCCAGACTGCACAGTTCCCTGACTTTGCTGTGAATTTCCCAGCAAAACCACCTGTCTCACCAGGCCTGCTTTGCCTTCGTTCCTCAGAAGCTATAAACAGTATCATTATTCACCATTCAATTACCACACAGCCCTTTCTAAGCAAGCACATTCATTCTGAAAGTGAAAGTATTACAGAGAAAACATATAAAAACACTAAGAACATAAGAAGAGCCACACAAGGTCAGACCAAAGGTCCATCTAGTCCAGTATCCTGTCTTCCCACAGTGGCCAATGCCAGGTGCTTCAGAGGGAATGAACAGAACAGGTCATCATCAAGTGATCCATCCTCTGTTGCCCATTCCCAACCTCAGGCAAACACAGGCTTAGGGACACCATCCCTGCCCATCCTGGCTAATAGCTATTGATGGACCTATCCTCCATGAACTTATAGTTCTTTTTTGAACCCACAAAAGAAGCTACACCCCTGCTAATGACCTCACTAGAGACCACCCCAACTCCAACCAGGGCTCTGGCTGGTCCTTCGAATACCACTAAGGTTTTTTTTTGTGTGCTTACAAGTTCATAACTCCTTGGCTCAGAACAAGTACACCCATGCATCTATGAGTCACTTCTTTATACAGTTTGGGTCTTTGACCTGTCTTCATATAACAGCTGATCTACAAGCAAAGGGGGGGGGGGATTACATTAGCATAAACCTCTGCCTAGAGATTTCCTGGGTAACCCAATTAACTTAAAAAGTTCACATTGTTCCAAATAGTTCTTTGAAGCTCATAACACTTCACAAGGTTTTCATTAGTTAGGTCTCCTCCTTACAGACGTTACATTCATCCCACAATAATACATAAACATTGGCATTTTTAATACAATGAACTCCTAAAATTACTTAGTACAATAGGGTTCAATGTATTCAGTAAGGTCTGCTCTTATGTTGCAAGAAATTAACATGTCTGTCACATATATATGAACCATTTAAATTCCACTTGGGACTTTTGTAGTGAGTAGGCTTTTAGCTGGACAATCTGCACATCAATTCTGTGCAATCATTTCATCTACTGAGTAATATTCTACTCCATGACTAGTCCCAAGATCTATTCAAAATGACAAAGGATGGCAAAATTGAAGCCTTTCTTGAAAAACCACTCACAGAGCTCAAAGATCAGAGCCTGAAACCGTTACTCCATTTTTTCTCCTGATTTATACAGCCAAATTCCCACTGAAGTAATCATGAGTTTGCTTGAGCTAGGACTTTAGAAATGGCCCATTGTTTATGCAACCTTCATCTACTTTGGAAATCTCAGTGTGAGGCCCTGAGCTTTAGAGATCATAGAATCATAGAATATAAGGGTTGGAAGGGACCCCAGAAGGTCATCTAGTCCAACCCCCTGCTCGAAGCAGGACCAATTCCCAGTTAAATCATCCCAGCCAGGGCTTTGTCAAGCCTGACCTTAAAAACCTCTAAGGAAGGAGATTCTACCACCTCCCTAGGTAACGCATTCCAGTGTTTCACCACCCTCTTAGTGAAAAAGTTTTTCCTAATATCCAATCTAAACCTCCCCCACTGCAGCTTGAGACCATTACTCCTCGTTCTGTCATCTGCTACCATTGAGAACAGTCTAGAGCCATCCTCTTTGGAACCCCCTTTCAGGTAGTTGAAAGCAGCTATCAAATCCCCCCTCATTCTTCTCTTCTGCAGGCTAAACAATCCCAGCTCCCTCAGCCTCTCCTCATAACTCATGTGTTCCAGACCCCTAATCATTTCTGTTGCCCTTCGCTGGACTCTCTCCAATTTATCCACATCCTTCTTGAAGTGTGGGGCCCAAAACTGGACACAGTACTCCAGATGAGGCCTCACCAATGTCGAATAGAGGGGAACGATCACGTCCCTTGATCTGCTCGCTATGCCCCTACTTATACATCCCAAAATGCCATTGGCCTTCTTGGCAACAAGGGCACACTGCTGACTCATATCCAGCTTCTCGTCCACTGTCACCCCTAGGTCCTTTTCCGCAGAACTGCTGCCTAGCCATTCGGTCCCTAGTCTGTAGCTGTGCATTGGGTTCTTCCGTCCTAAGTGCAGGACCCTGCACTTATCCTTATTGAACCTCATCAGATTTCTTTTGGCCCAATCCTCCAATTTGTCTAGGTCCTTCTGTATCCTATCCCTCCCCTCCAGCGTATCTACCACTCCTCCCAGTTTAGTATCATCCGCAAATTTGCTGAGAGTGCAATCCACACCATCCTCCAGATCATTTATGAAGATATTGAACAAAACCGGCCCCAGGACTGACCCTTGGGGCACTCCACTTGATACCGGCTGCCAACTAGACATGGAGCCATTGATAACTACCCGTTGAGCCCGACAATCTAGCCAGCTTTCTACCCACCTTATAGTGCATTCTTCCAGCCCATACTTCCTTAACTTGCTGACAAGAATACTGTGGGAGACCGTGTCAAAAGCTTTGCTAAAGTCAAGAAACAATACATCCACTGCTTTCCCTTCATCCACAGAACCAGTAATCTCATCATAAAAGGCGATTAGATTAGTCAGGCATGACCTTCCCTTGGTGAATCCATGCTGGCTGTTCCTGATCACTTTCCTCTCATGCAATACCATGTCAGATGCTGATACCAATTACTTCAGCTACAGTCATGGACTCTTACTAGAGCTGGTTGACGTTTTCTGAATTTCAAATTTTTGGACAAAAAAAATCAGGATGAAATGTTTGCCAAACTTTTCATGGTAAATTTTCCCCCTTTTGGCAGCAGCTGTAGGACTGATCCCTTCTGAAAACTGGTCTCTAGATCCCAGTTACATGCAAATAAATTAATCACCATCATCTAGAAATGGACATCACTTATCAGTATCAAGAAAAATTAACAAGTGTCAATACATTAACTTCCCATCATATCGGGCCAGATTCTTATCGAATTTAAATCCCCTAATGACAGTAGAGGTGTCAAGGTTCCTTCCCCACTCTGAACTCTAGGATACAGATGTGGGGACCTGCATGAAAACCTCCTAAGCTTACTTTTACCAGCTTAAGTTAAAACTTCCCCAAGGAACAAACTATTTTACCCTTTGCCCTTGGACTTCCACTGCCACCACCAAACTTTATCTGGGTTCCTGAAAAAACGTAGTTTGGAAACGTCTTTCCCCCCAAAATCCTCCTAACCCTTGCACCCCACTTCCTGGGGAAGGTTTGGTAAAAATCCTCACCAATTTGCGTAGATGACCAAAGACCCAAACCCTTGGATCTTAGAACAATGAAAAAGCATTCAGTTTCCTTACAAGAAGACTTTTCATAGAAGTAAAAAAGAATCACCTCTGTAAAATCAGGATGGTAAATACCTTACAGGGTAATTAGATTCAAAACATAGAGAATCCCTCTCGGCAAACCTTAAGTTACAAAAAAGACACATTTCAGAGGAACAGCCGTGTTAGTCTGTATTCGCAAAAAGAAAAGGAGTACTTGTGGCACCTTAGAGACTAACCAATTTATTTGAGCATGAGCTTTCGTGAGCCACAGCTCACTTCATCAGATGTGTACCATGGAAACTGCAGCAGACTTTATATACACACAGAGAATATGAAACAATACCTCCTCCCACCCCACTGTCCTGCTGGTAATAGCTTATCTAAAGTGATCAACAGGTGGGCCATTTCCAGCACAAATCCAGGTTTTCTCACCCTCCACCCCCCCACACAAATTCACTCTCCTGCTGGTGCTAGCCCATCCAAAGTGACAACTCTTTACATAATCAAGTCGGGCTATTTCCTGCATAGATCCAGGTTTTCTCACTTCCCCCCCACCCCCATACACACACAAACTCACTCTCCTGCTGGTAATAGCTCATCTAAACTGACCACTCTCCAAGTTTAAATCCAAGTTAAACCAGAATATCTGGGGGGGGGTAGGAAAAAACAAGAGGAAACAGGCTACCTTGCATAATGACTTAGCCACTCCCAGTCTTTATTTAAGCCTAAATTAATAGTATCCAATTTGCAAATGAATTCCAATTCAGCAGTTTCTCGCTGGAGTCTGGATTTGAAGTTTTTTTGTTTTAAGATAGCGACCTTCATGTCTGTGATTGCGTGACCAGAGAGATTGAAGTGTTCTCCGACTGGTTTATGAATGTTAGAATTCTTGACATCTGATTTGTGTCCATTTATTCTTTTACGTAGAGACTGTCCAGTTTGACCAATGTACATGGCAGAGGGGCATTGCTGGCACATGATGGCATATATCACATTGGTGGATGTGCAGGTGAACGAGCCTCTGATAGTGTGGCTGATGTTATTAGGCCCTGTGATGGTGTCCCCTGAATAGATATGTGGGCACAATTGGCAACGGGCTTTGTTGCAAGGATAAGTTCCTGGGTTAGTGGTTCTGTTGTGTGGTATGTGGTTGTTGGTGAGTATTTGCTTCAGGTTGCGGGGCTGTCTGTAGGCAAGGACTGGCCTGTCTCCCAAGACTTGTGAGAGTGTTGGGTCATCCTTTAGGATAGGTTGTAGATCCTTAATAATGCGTTGGAGGGGTTTTAGTTGGGGGCTGAAGGTGACGGCTAGTGGCGTTCTGTTATTTTCTTTGTTAGGCCTGTCCTGTAGTAGGTAACTTCTGGGAACTCTTCTGGCTCTATCAATCTGTTTCTTTACTTCTGCAGGTGGGTATTGTAGTTGTAAGAAAGCTTGACAGAGATCTTGTAGGTGTTTGTCTCTGTCTGAGGGGTTGGAGCAAATGCGGTTGTAAAAAAAAGACACAGAGACAGGAATATTCATTCTATTCAGCACAGCTTATTTTCTCAGCCATTTAAAGAAATCATAATCTAACACATACCTAGCTAGATTACTTACTAAGTTCTAAGACTCCATTCGTGTTCTGTCCCCGGCCAAAGCATCACACAGACAGACCCAGACCCTTTGTTTTTCTCCCTCCTCCCAGCTTTTGAAAGTATCTTGTCTCCTTTTTGGTCATTTTTGTCAGGTGCCAGCGAGGTTACCTTTAGCTTCTTAACCCTTTACAAGTGAGAGGATTTTTCCTCTGGCCAGGAGGGATTTTAAAGGGGTTTACCCTTCCCTTTATATTTATGACACGCCCCCCAAATCTCAGCTAGGGTGAAACGCTGGCTGGGATTTCTTCCTGGAGCTCTAGGAAAAAACAGAGTTAATAAGACACATGCACCTCTAAATATACTACCAAGTACATAAAGACTAACAATATTTCCACATCTCAAGGACAATTTTAACCAGTTGATTCTGGGAAACTTTCACGGGAGAGTGCAGCAGCCACTTTGCTAGAAGCTCCTGAGATGTGTTGTATGTCGAAATCAAAATCTTGGAGAGCTAAACTCCACCGAAGAAGTTTTTTGTTATTTTCTTTGACGGTGTGAAGCCACTTCAGTGCAGCATGGTCAGTTTGCAGGTGGAAATGCCATCCCCAAACATATGGGCGTAGCTTTTCTAGAGCGTAGACAATGGTGTAACATTCTTTTTCACTCACTGAGCAGTTGCTTTCCCTCTCAGACAGTTTTTTGCTGAGAAACACTACAGGGTAGAATTCTTGATCAGGTCCTTTCTGAATTAAAACTGCTCCCACACCACGCTCGGGTGCATCTGTGGTTACTAGGAGCGGTTTGTCAAAGTCTGGGGCCCTTAATAGAGGGTCAGACATGAGTGTCGCTTTAAGCTGGTTAAAGGCCTTCTGACACTCTTCGGTCCACTGAACAGCATTTGGCTGTTTCTTTTTGGTTAGGTCTGTCAGTGGGGCAGCGATTTGGCTGTATTGTGGTACAAATCGTCTATAATAACCGGCCAAGCCTAAGAAGGATTGAACCTGTTTCTTTGACTTTGGGACAGGCCACTTTTGGATAGCATCCACTTTGGCCTGTAGGTGGTTGATAGTTCCTTGACCCACCTGGTGTCCAAGGTAAGTCATTCTGTTGAGGCCTATTTGACACTTCTTAGCCTTAACCGTTAGTCCTGCCTCCCTTATGCGCTCAAAGACTTTTTGTAGATGTTCCAGGTGTTCTGCCCTGGAATCCGAAAATATGGCCACATCATCAAGGTAGGTGACTGCATATTCTCCTAATCCCACTAGGAGACCATCTATAAGTCTTTGGAAGGTGGTGGGTGCATTTCACAGCCTGAAAGGGAGTACATTAAATTCATACAGCCCGAGATGTGTGGTGAAGACTGACCTTTCCTTGGCGGATTCATCTAGAGGTACCTGCCAGTACCCCTTGGTTAAGTCCAAGGTAGAGATGAACTGGGCCCGTCCCAGTTTCTCTAATAGTTCATCTGTGCGTGGCATTGGATACTTGTCTGGGCGACTTACAGCATTTTGCTTACAGTAGTCCACGCAAAAATGTATCTCCCCATGTGGTTTGGGAATTAGAACCACTGGAGATGCCCATGCACTTCCAGAGGGGCGGATTACACCCATATGTAACATATCCTGGATCTCCCGGTCTATAGCAATTTTACCTCGAGGAGACACCCGTAAGGTTGGACTTTAATTGGGTGAGCATTACCTGTGTCAATGGAGTGGTATGCCCGTTCAGTCAGTCCTGGGGTGGCTGAGAACGTTGGCACGTAGCTAGTGCACAGCTCCTTGATCTGCTGTCGCTGCATACGCCCAAGGGTCATGGAGAGGTTCGCCTCTTCCACACCACCAGCACTTTTCCCTTTGTAGTAGACACCTTCAGGCCACTCAGCGTCGTCTCCTCCCTGGGCTGTAAACTGACAAACCTTTAATTCTCTGGAATAAAAGGGCTTTAGAGAATTAATATGGTACACCTTAGTCTTTCGGTTGGAGGTGGGGAATGCTAGGAGATAATTAACAGCTCCCAGGTGCTCCTGGACCGTGAATGGCCCTTCCCACGAGGCTTCCATTTTATGGGCCTGGAGCGCCTTTAAGACCATGACCTGATCCCCTACTTTGAAGGAGCTCTCTCTGGCATGTTTACCATACCAGTCTTTTTGCTCTTTTTGAGCATCCTGTAGGTTTTCTTTAGCAAGGGCTAAAGAAGTTTGGAGGGTGTTTTGTAGGTTGGTTACAAAGTCCAGAAGGTTAGTTCCTGGAGAAGGTGTAAATCCCTCCCATTGCTGCTTCACCAACTGTAATAGCCCCTTAACCTCACGGCCATGTACAAGTTCAAATGGGGAAAACCCTAAACTGGGATGTGGTACAGCTCTGTAGGCAAAGAGCAACTGCTGCAACACTAGGTCCCAATCATTGGAGTGCTCATTTATGAATTTACGTATCATGGCCACCAAAGTTCCATTAAACTTCTCCACCATGCCATTTGTTTGATGGTGGTAAGGAGTGGCAACCAAGTGATTTACCCCATGAGCTTCCCAAAGGTTTTCCATATTCTCCTGGCAGGACATTAGTCCCTGCATCTGTGAGGATGTCAGAGGGCCAACGTACCCTGGCAAAAATGTCTGCTAGTGTCTGGCACACGCTTTTAGCCCTGGTGTTGCTTAGAGCTACTGCTTCCGGCCATCAGGTGGCAAAATCCATGAAAGTCAGGATGTACTGCTTTCGTCTGGGTGTCTTTTTCGGAAAAGGACCCAGAATATCCACAGCTACTCGCTGAAATGGAACTTCAATGATGGGGAGTGGCTGGAGAGGGGCTTTGACCTGGTCTTGGGGTTTTCCCACTCTTTGGCATACTTCACAAGACCGGACATAGGTAGAAACATCCTTGCCCATTCCCTCCCAGTGGAATGACCCCCCCAAATGGTCTTTGGTCCTGTTCACCCCAGCATGGCCATGAGGGTGATCGTGGGCTAAGCTCAAGAGTTTGGCCCGGTATTTAATTGGAACGACCAACTGTCTCTGAGGATGCCAGTCTTCCTGGTTTCCACCAGAAAGAGTTTCCTTGTATAAAAGTCCTTTTTCAACAACAAACCTGGATCGATTAGAAGAGCTGAGAGGCAGTGGGTTGCTCTGTACCACCGCCCAAGCTCTCTGGAGGCTTCCATCTGCTTCCTGTTTGATCTGGAACTGTTCCCTTGATGCTGGCGATATCAGTTCCTCATTGGATTGTGGACCTATGCTTGGTTCCTCTGGAAACGATGTAGGGGATGGGGCTGTTTCGGTTGACTGTGAACCGCTCTCCGCTGGGACACTCTGTTGGGGTTCAAGCTCTGGCTGAGCCTCTTGTGTAGGGTTATGGGCTGCTGCCGGTTCAGGTTCGGTGGGGCCCTCCGGTGTTGAGGTTGCAAGTACTGGATTCAGTGCTGGCAATGGGTCTGGTGCTGGTTGTTCCACCGGTTCCGGGACTGGTTCCATCTGGGTCTCTGGTACTGGATCCACTACTGCTGTTGCAGACATTGGCCTGGGGTCCGGGTCCATCACCTCTGACCGGGTCCTGATAGAAGTTTCCAGAACAGAGCTAGGCGACACAGCTTGTTTAGCCTGGCTGCGGGTGACCATTCCCACCCTCTTGGCTTGCTTCACATGATTGGCCAAGTCTTCCCCAACAGCATGGGGATGGGATAATCATCATAGACTGCAAAAGTCCACGTTCCTGACCAGCCCTGGTACTGGACAGGCAACTTGGCTGTAGGCAAATTGAAAGAGTTGGACTTGAAGGGTTGAATCGTCACTTGGATCTCTGGGTTGATTAAATTGGAGTCCACATAGAAAGCATGGATATTTGACACTTGTGTCCCTCCACGCGGTGACCTTCTTCCCGCCCATACTCACAGTCTCCCTCCGCTCCAAGGGTATCTGGGAGGTATCTGGGCCTGCGGACCTCTGGTGTGATTCCAGTGCAATGAACTGTAATCTGTTGGGGTTCTTGGGGCAGTTGGCCTTTACATGCCCCGACTTGTTACATTGAAAACATCATCCAGCTGACGGGTCACTGGGGCGAGGTGGGTTGCTGGAGAATGGTGTAGTGGGACGATAAGGTCTCTGGAGGGTTCTTTGGGGGGTATGTGGGGCCTTGGGCGGCCCACAGTAATAGGGTGTGATCTGGGGTTGTCCCTTCTGGTCTCCGCCCCAACTGCGACCAGTTTTCTTCTTCTCTGCTGCCTCCACCCATTTGGCTCCAATCTCCCCCGCCTCGATTACAGTTTTGGGCTTCCCATCTAGGATGTATCTTTCTATTTCCTCAGGAACACCCTCTAAGAACTGTTCCATTTGCATGAGGAAGGGCAACTCTTCTGGAGATTTAACACTTGCTCCTGATATCCAGGCATCCCAATGTTTCACAATGTGGTAGGCATGTCGGGCAAATGACACAAATGGTTTCCACCTTAGGGCTCTAAACCTCCAATGAGAATGCTCAGGTGTTAGCCCCATTCTGACCCTCGCCTTGGTTTTAAACAGTTCATACTTGTTCATGTGGTCCTTAAGCATTTCAGCTGCCACTTCAGCTAAGGGTCCACTGAGCTCTGGCCTCAGCTCTGCCATGTATTGGTCTGTAGAGATGCCGTACCCAAGGCAGGCCCTTTTGAAGTTTTCTAGGAAGGCCTCAGTATCATCGCCTGCCTTGTAGGTGGGGAACTTTCTGGGATGGGGAGTGGTACCTGGAGAAGGATTGCTAGGGTTTGTGGGTATATTCTGCTGAGCCTTTACCTTCTCCATCTCCTCCACATGCTTACTCTCTTTTTCCTTCTCCTCCAGTTCTTTGTCCCTTGCCTCCATTTCTTTGTCCCTTGCTTCCATAGCTCTCCTGTGAGCAGCCGCTTGGTGTTGTTCTGCCTCTTTCACTGCCTCCCTTTCTTTGTCCTTTGCCTCCGTTTCTTTTTCCTTTGCCTCCATTGCTCTCCTGTGAGCAGCTTTTAGGGTTTTTTCGGCTTCTTTCATTGCCTCCAGTTTGGCTAAGTCCAATTTGTGTAGTGCCTTGGTGTCTGTCATCTTTACCTCTCCGTTTTTAACTAACTTTACACCCGAGGGTTAGAAATAAAACAAACAAAACTTGGCTTGTAAAATTTTGCTGTGCTGGAATAGGATACCTATATTCTCTGACAGTGATTGTCAGCCTACAGAAAAATCCAAAAAACCCCCCACAAAACCTAACACCTTTTGTCTCCAGTCAAATTGGCAGAAATCCCCTCAAGTTACTCTTAGGTAAAAAAAAACTTTCAGGTCTGTGAAGACTGGTGAATTTCCCTGCAGGAGGTTAACTACTCTGCCTTAGGTAGAGAAAAGCTGTCTCTGCTCTGGCCCCAAAGCAAAGCAAAAAAGCTTCCAACTATTTCCAGTTGGATACCTGCTTTCTAGCAGCCCAAAGGAAAAAAATTCCTTTTCAAATCTGTGCTTCTTGTTCAAAAAAAAAAAAAAAAAAAATCAAAATCCTAAAAAACCCCAAAACTAACACTTTTGTCTTCAGGCAAATAGGTAGAAATCCCCTCTAGTTGCTCTTAGGTCTGTGAAGACTTGTGAATTTCCCTGCAGGAGGTTAACTACTCTGCCTTTAGGAAGAGAAACTGCAGCTCCCAAAGACAATTCCCTTTTGTCTCTGTTCTGGCCCCAAAGCAAAGCAAAAAAAATCTTCCAACTATTGCCAGTTAGAGACCTGCTTTCTAGCAGCACAAAGGATTTTAAAAATTTCTGTTTTTCTGGTTCAAAAAATCTCAAATTGATCTCAAAATGATTTCAAGTTAATCCCACCGCTCTGCCCCATGTCAAGGTGCCTTCCCCACTCTGAACTCTAGGGTACAGATGTGGGGACCTGCATGAAAACCTTCTAAGCTTACTTTTACCAGCTTAGGTTAAAACTTCCCCAAGGTACAAACTATTTTACCCTTTGCCCTTGGACTTCCACTGCCACCACCAAACTTTATCTGGGTTCCTGAAAAAATGTAGTTTGGAAACGTCTTTCCCCCCAAAATCCTCCCAACCCTTGCACCCCGCTTCCTGGGGAAGGTTTGGTAAAAATCCTCACCAATTTGCATAGGTGACCACAGACCCAAACCCTTGGATCTTAGAACAATGAAAAAGCATTCAGTTTCCTTACAAGAAGACTTTTAATAGAAGTAAAAAAGAATCACCTCTGTAAAATCAGGATGGTAAATACCTTACAGGGTAATTAGATTCAAAACATAGAGAATCCCTCTCGGCAAACCTTAAGTTACAAAAAAGACACAGAGACAGGAATATTCATTCTATTCAGCACAGCTTATTTTCTCAGCCATTTAAAGAAATCATAATCTAACACATACCTAGCTAGATTACTTACTAAGTTCTAAGACTCCATTCGTGTTCTGTCCCCGGCCAAAGCATCACACAGACAGACCCAGACCCTTTCTTTTTCTCCCTCCTCCCAGCTTTTGAAAGTATCTTGTCTCCTCATTGGTCATTTTGGTTAGGTGCCAGCGAGGTTACCTTTAGCTTCTTAACCCTTTACAAGTGAGAGGATTTTTCCTCTGGCCAGGAGGGGTTTTAAAGAGGTTTACCCTTCCCTTTATATTTATGACAAGAGGCAATTCATTTTTACACCAATGCAAAAGGGATCAGAATCTGGCCTGTGTTTTCTTTGTAGAAATCCACTATAAAGGCCCTGATCAGATTCACATGTTGTCCAGGTTTCTTCCCCACTCTGAACTCTAGGGTACGGATGTGGGGACCTGCATGAAAGACCCCCCCCGCAAGCTTATTCTTATCATCTTAGGTTAAAAACTTCCTCAAGGTACAAACTTTGCCTTGTCCTTGAACCCTATGCTGCCACCACCAAGCGTGTTAAACAAAGAACAGAGAAAGAACCCACTTGGAGACGTCTTCCCCCAAAAAATATCCCCCCCAAGCCCTACACCCCCTTTCCTGGGGAAGGCTTGATAAAAATCCTCACCAATTTGCATAGGTGAACACAGACCCAAACCCTTGGATCTTAAGAACAATGAAAAAGCAATCAGGATCTTAAAAGAATAATTTTAATTAAAGAAAAAGTAAAAGAATCACCTCTGTAAAATCAGGATGGTAAATACCTTACAGGGTAATCAGATTCAAAACATAGAGAATCCCTCTAGGCAAAACCTTAAGTTACAAAAAGACACAAAAACAAGAATATACACAGCTATTTTACCAGCCATTAAACAAAAGGAAAGCTGTTATTTTGTTTAATGTATTGTATGAAAATATGTGAGCTTTCAACTCAATTCTCACTCATGCTTGAGTGTGGGAAGAGGGCTTTTTCAGGTTGACTCCTTGTGGCAAAAAGAAATATATTATTTTATGGTTATAAAATGATTTGGTATCTTTCGATGCATTATAGTTCCAGAGATAATTATCTATCTATCTATCTATCTATCTATCTATCTATCTATCTATCTATCTATCTATCTATCCCCAGTCTCTCTCTCTCTCTCTGACTGACACTAATACTAAAACATTTGAGATGTACCGATTACGCCATTAACATAAAAGAGTTTGTTGACTTTTTAACTACTGCAGTACCATAGAACTGAAAGATTGTACAAGCAATATCTCTGCTCCACATTTGTGTCAGAGAAATTATGGAGTGGCAATGAAGAAACTCCTTAAAGAAAGAGGGCTCACTAGACGAGGAAAATTCACACTAGTGTAACTGCATTAAGAGTTATGCACAAGAGCCCATGTCTCTGACATAACCTTCATTCATTGCTTTAGAAGCCAGGATATAGGTTCTGCACTGCATCTTCTATCGCCATATCCTGTCTGAGCTTTGGTTCTGTCAATGAAGAAATCTGGTTGTGCTGTCCTGCTTGGAATATTGTATTGAATACCAGGGAGCATGTGTCTCTCCTAAATCATTGTTTATCCTTCATGTGAGAAGGTGAAACACTTCCTTGACAGACAGTAACTTATAACTAACAAGGAAGGGGAAGTTAATTATATCTTTATTCTCCAGAGAGCAGAAGCAGCTGTGGGAATGGAGTCAATGTGAAAACTCAAAACAGAATGAACAGAAAGAGGAGAGCTTCTAACCACATAGGAAATATTCCTCTTTTCCAGGTAGATGGGATGAGATTTCCTATGACTGTGAAATAATATCTTGCCAAAGCAAAAAGTTCAGCTTAAAAGCCAGATCATGTGTTTCTTGCCCATTGAATGCTGGAGGCAATCTGTGACCCCTCTAAGGAAACATGTGTTTCCCTAGCCCAGTGGTTCTCAACCCACGGCCTACAGGCCACTTGCAGCCTAATCAGCATACATTTGTAGCCCATGTGACATCCTCAGGGCCATACAGGTAGTATATATATATAGGGTGGCCATATTTCCAAAAGGAAAAATGGGACACCACATGGGGCTAGCCCAAACTCTCCCCCATCTTGCACGGGGCTGGTCTGAGCTGCTTGTCCATGCCCCCTCCCTTCCCCATAACAGTATGGGACTGGAGTTCCTGCCTGTCTGAGCCCTGCATGCCCCTCACCTGAGCCCTGGCTAACTGGCATCACTGCTCGCCTCCCCCCTGCACATTCCTCTGTACCCCACTTTTTTTGCCAAAATGGGCATTTGTCCCATTTGCTCATGTCAAAAAAGTCTGGATGGCTGGGCCAGGACTTAAGAAAGGGATTCCCCCAGCCAAAACAGGAATTATGGTCACCCTATAGAGATCTATTGTCTGGAGATGGCCCACATAACACTACACTGAGGTGGGCGAGCTAAGTAGGTCTAAGTAGGTCACACAACTTCAGCTATGAAAATAGCGTCGCTGTGGTGTTATTGCGGTGTTACTGCGGTGTTTTCACCTCAGTAGGTCTACTGCTGATGCTCCCCTGTCGACTCCACCTATGCTTCTCGCTTCAGTGGAGTACTGGAATCGACAGGAGAGTGCAATAAATAAACCCCTACTGGATTGATCACTCTGGAGGTAAGTGTAGACATGCCCATAGCAAAATGGTAAACAGTTTGAGAACCTCTGGTCTAGCCAACAGCTGGAGGACAGAGTGGGAGAAGATGTGTGTTCCTTATATTAAGGGTAAATTGCAAGATAGTGATGTCTATGGCCCACAGCCAAGGGTGCTGGAGTCTTTCCAAAAGTGCCCCCCCTGGCCTGTGTCGCCACCCCCTGGGCCCTCAGCCCACGGTATGTGGAGGAACCTAGGCTCCCCACAGCTGCCAGAATGGCTCTCCCTGACCCAGCTCTGGCTGGGTGGGGGGCACCTCAGAGCTGCAGCCCAGCCCTGATAAGAGCCGCACAGGCAGCTGTGAGGAGCTGCGGGCTGACCCTCCACCTGTGCATGGTGCGGGAGGCCCACTGAGAGCAGTCCCCATCCCGTGTCCCCGACCACCGCCCAGGGCAGGTGGAGGGTCCACGGCTTCCCACAGCTGCCCATACAGCTCTTACCATGTCTGGGGTGAGGTTCCCAACCTCCCGCCCCCGGCTGGAGCTGGGTTCTGGAGAGCCGCACGGGCAGCTCTGGGGAGCCAGCACAGAGTTGTGGACCCTCCACCTGCACCTGCCCTGGGTCAGGCGGGGAGCCCGGGGGGCAGGGACATGGACCAGAGGCTGCTCTCAGTGGGCCCCTGCACCATTGGCAGGTGGAGGGTCAACCTCCACACTGGCCTGGTGGGGGTGGAGCCTCAGGGGGGAAGAGATGGGGAAGGGGGGCAGGGTCTGCCCTGGTGAAAAGTGGATGGGCCAGGTCAGTCCCCTCAAAAAGTGGGAGGGCCATGGCCCCTGGTCCCCAGGTTCTGGCGCCACTGACCATAGTCGTTTAACACAAGCTAGCAAAGTGCAGCTCTCTGCTCCCTTTTAGTGGATAGACTGATTACAGAGATTTCATAGAATCATAGAATATCAGGGTTGGAAGGGACCTCAGGAGGTCATCTAGTCCAACCCCCTGCTCAAAGCAGGACCAATCCCCAATTAAATCATCCCAGCCAGGGCTTTGTCAAGCCTGACCTTAAAAACTGCTAAGGAAGGAGATTCTACCACCTCCCTAGGTAACGCATTCCAGTGTTTCACCACCCTCCTAGTGAAAAAGTTTTTCCTAATATCCAACCTAAACCTCCCCCACTGCAACTTGAGACCATTACTCCTTGTCCTGTCCTCTTCTACCACTGAGAATAGTCTAGAGCCATCCTCTCTGGAACCACCTCTCAGATAGTTGAAAGCAGCTATCAAATCCCCCCTCATTCTTCTCTTCTGCAGACTAAACAATCCCAGTTCCCTCAGCCTCTCCTCATAAGTCATGTGTTCCAGACCCCTAATCATTTTTGTTGCCCTTCGCTGGACTCTCTCCAATTTATCCACATCCTTCTTGTAGTGTGGGTCACAAAACTGGACACAGTACTCCAGATGAGGCCTCACCAATGTCAAATAGAGGGGGACGATCACATCCCTCGATCTGCTCGCTATGCCCCTACTTATACATCCCAAAATGCCGTTGGCCTTCTTGGCAACAAGGGCACACTGCTGACTTATATCCAGCTTCTCGTCCACTGTCACCCCTAGGTCCTTTTCCGCAGAACTGCTGCTGAGCCATTCGGTCCCTAGTCTGTAGCTGTGCATTGGGTTCTTCCATCCTAAGTGCAGGACCCTGCACTTATCCTTATTGAACCGCATCAGATTTCTTTTGGCCCAATCCTCCAATTTGTCTAGGTCCCTTTGTATCCTATCCCTGCCCTCCAGCATATCTACCACTCCTCCCAGTTTAGTATCATCTGCAAATTTGCTGAGAGTGCAATCCACACCATCCGCCAGATCATTTATGAAGATATTGAACAAAACCGGCCCCAGGCATTTCTGTGTCTGCTCCAGGCTCCAAGCTGACAGTTGTTCCTTTAGCTTGTACAGAAGAGGCTCATGCTTTTAACCTAGAGATGTTCTAGGTTAAGTTCTTGTTGATGATTTAGCTAGTGAAATTATTAGACTTGGATAGTGCAATCTGGTCCCAAGCTTCTATTAGAGACACAAGTGCATAGGCAGGTGGGTTTATTGACCTGATCCACTATCAAAGTTAGCCGTACATGAGGAACACAGTGGTCAGAAACCTCCGTGCATCCTTTTGCAAGGTAATGCACATTGGAAAACATAATCCCAACTATGCATATAAAATGATGGAGTCTAAATTAGCTGTTACCACTCAAGAAAGAGATCTTGGAGGCGCTGTAGATAGTTCTCTGAAAACATCCACTTGATGTGCAGAAGCAGTCAAAACGCTAGCAGAATGTTGGGAATCATTAGGAAAGGTGTGACAGGTTGGATCACAGAAACCCCCCTTGAGACTGCCAACTGATGTGCTGGGAATACCTCTGAGCCCATTTTCCCTGGCAGCTTGGGACTTCAGTACCTTGCCTTGTCTGAGCCAGACACGCTTGCCTGCTTCAAAAACAGATTCAAGTCTGAACCACATCCCCCACAAGCTGCAGGCTTAACTGAAAACAGCTTAAGAACTGCTCCTGTCTCCAGCACCCAGAGACCCAGCTCCCAATGGGGTCCAAACCCCAAATTAATCCATTTTACCCTGTATAAATCATTCACCCTCTATAACACTGATAAAGAGATATGCACAGCTGTTTGTCCCCCCCCTTTCCCCGGTATTAATACATATTCTGCGTTAATTAATAAGTAAAAAGTGATTTTATTAAATAAAAAAGTAGGGTTTAAGTGGTTCCAAGTAATAACAGACAGAACAAAGTGAATTACCAAGTAAAATAAAATAAAACATGCAAGTCTAAACCTAATACAGTAAGAAAGTGATTACAAATGAAATCTCACCCTCAGAGGTGTTCCAGTAAGATTCTTTTACAGACTAGCCTCCTTCTAGTCTGGGTCTAGCAATCACTCACACCCCTGTGGTTACTGTCCTTTGTTCCAGTTTCTTTCGGGTATCCTTTGGGGGTGGAGAGGCTATCTCTTGAGGCAGCTGAAGACAAAATGTAGGGGTCTCCCAGGGGTTTAAATAGACTTTTTCTTGTGGGTGGAGACCCCCTCCTCTCTCCTGTGCAGAATCCAACTCCAAGATGGAGTTTTGGAGTCACACGGGCAAGTCACATGTCCATGCATGACTCCGTTTTTACAGGCAGCAGCCATTGCCCACATGCTATCTTGAATGTCTCCAGGAAGACTTCTTATGTGGATTGGAGTCTTCCAAGATCCATTGTCAGTTAAGTGTTTCTTGATTAGGCACTTAATTTGCACATTCCTTTCTCAAGAAGCTGACGAAATGCTTTACTAAGGCTACTTAAACTCAAACAAATACACAGCCAATATTCATAACTTCGAATACAAAAATGACACATGCATACAAATAGGATGAATATATTCAGTAGATCTTAATCTTTACATATATATGTTACGTGGCATATGTAGCATAAAACATATTCCAGTTATGGCATAAATACATTCATGAGCATATTTCCATAAAGAATTATGGGGGGCAACATCACAAAAGGGATAGAGAATGAGACAGAAAATATCATATTGCCTCTATATAAAACCATGGGTATGCTCTCATCTTAAAGACTGTGTGCAGATCTGGTCACCCCATCTCAAAAAAGATAAAAGCTGGTTCACGAAGCTCTGGCTATTTTCAAACAGCCAGGCTTCCCTGAAACAAACAAACAGACAGCCCCAATGCCCGCCCCCTGCAGGCTACCAGCCAATCAGGCACTCGCTCAGGCTTTCACACTGCCCTCCAGCAAACACACACTCGGATACTTACTCAGCAAACACGCACTGGGATACTCACCAATCCCAGGCAAACTCCTGCTGTGTGCTGCTCTGCTGTTCCCCGCTGCTCAGCTGGTTCGCCGCCGCTCAGCTGGTTCGCGAAGCTCTGGCTATTTTTAAACAGCCAGGCTTCCCTGAAACAAACAAACAGACAGCCCCAATGCCCGCCCCCTGCAGGCTACCAGCCAATCAGGCGGGTGGTGGTGGTCGGGGACTCTCTCCTCCGGGGGACTGAGTCATCTATTTGCTGCCCTGACCGAGAACTCTGCTGCTTGCCAGGGGCTAAGATTCGCGATGTGCCGGAGAGACTGCTGAGTTCATCAAGCCCTCGGATCGCTACCCCTTCCTGCTTCTCCACGTGGGCACCAATGATACTGCCAAGAATGACCTTGAGCGGATCACTGCGGACTACGTGGCTCTGGGAAGAAGGATAAAGGAGTTTGAGGGGCAAGTGGTGTTCTCGTCCATCCTCCCCGTGGAAGGAAAAGGCCTGGGTAGGGACCGTCGAATCGTGGAAGTCAACGAATGGCTACGCTGGTGGAGTCGGAGAGAAGGCTTTGGATTCTTTGACCATGGGATGGTGTTCCATGAAGGAGGAGTGCTGGGTAGAGACGGGCTCCACCTTACGAAGAGAGGGAAGAGCATTTTTGCGAGCAGGCTGGCTAACCTAGTGAGGAGGGCTTTAAACTAGGTTCACCGGGGGAAGGAGACCAAAGCCCTGAGGTAAGTGGGGAAGCGGGATACCGGGAGGAAGCACAGGCAGGAACGTCTGTGAGGTGAGGGCTCCTGCCTCATACTGAGAATGAGGGGCGATCAGCAGGTTATCTCAAGTGCTTATATATGAATGCACAAAGCCTTGGAAACAAGCAGGGAGATCTGGAGGTCCTGGTGATGTCAAGGAATTATTACGTGATTGGCATAACAGAGACTTGGTGGGATAACTCACATGACTGGAGTACTGTCATGGATGGTTATAAACTGTTCAGGAAGGACAGGCAGGGCAGAAAAGGTGGGGGAGTAGCACTGTATGTAAGGGAGCAGTATGATTGCTCAGAGCTCCGGTACGAAACTGCAGAAAAACCTGAGTGTCTCTGGATTAAGTTTAGAAGTGTGAGCAACAAGAGTGATGTAGTGGTTGGAGTCTGCTATAGACCACCGGACCAAGGGGATGAGGTGGATGAGGCTTTCTTCCCGCAACTCGCAAGAAGCTACTAGATCGCACGCCCTGGGTTCTCGTGCGTGACTTTAATTTTCCTGATATCTGCTGGGAGAGCAATACAGCGGTGCATAGACAATCCAAGAAGTTTTTGGAAAGCGTAGGGGACAATTTCCTGGTGCAAGTGCTAGAGGAGCAAACGGGGGGGGGGGGGGAGCTTTTCTTGACCTGCTGCTCACAAACCGGGAAGAATTAGTGGGGGAAGCAAAAGTGGATGGGAATCTGGGAGGCAGTGACCATGAGTTGGTTGAGTTCAGGATCCTGACACAAGGAAGAAAGGTAAGCAGCAGGATACGGACCCTGGACTTCAGGAAAGCAGACTTCGACTCCCTCAGGGACCGGGTGGGTTAGTCCCCCTGGGGGACTAACATGAAGGGGAAAGGAGTCCAGGAGAGCTGGCTGTATTTCAAGGAATCCCTGTTGAGGTTACAGGGACAGACCATCCCGATGAATCGAAAGAATAGTAAATATGGCAGGCGATCAGCTTGGCTTAACGGTGAAATCCTAGCGGATCTTAAAAATAAAAAAGAAGCTTACAAGAAGTGGAAGGTTGGACATATGACCAGGGAAGAGCATAAAAATATTGCTCGGGCATGTAGGAATGAAATCAGGAGGGCCAAATGGCACCTGGAGCTGCAGCTAGCAAGAGATGTCAAGAGTAAAAAGAAGGGTTTCTTCAGGTATGTTGGCAACAAGAAGAAAGCCAAGGAAAGTGTGGGCCCCTTACTGAATGAGGGAGGCAACCTAGTGACAGAGGATGTGGAAAAAGCTAATGTACTCAATGCTTTTTTTGCCTCTGTCTTCACTAACAAGGTCAGCTCCCAGACTGCTGCGCTGGGCATCACAGCATGGGGAGTAGATGGCCAGCCCTCTGTGGAGAAAGAGGTGGTTAGGGACTATTTAGAAAAGTTGGATGTGCACAAGTCCATAGGGCCGGATGAGTTGCATCCGAGAGTGCTAAAGGAATTGGCGGCTGTGATTCCAGAGCCATTGGCCATTATCTTTGAAAACTCGTGGCGAACAGGGGAAGTCCCAGATGACTGGAAAAAGGCTAATGTAGTGCCAATCTTTAAAAGAGAGAAGAAGGAGGATCCTGGGAACTACAGGCCAGTCAGCTTCACCTCAGTCCCTGGAAAAAATGGAGCAGGTCCTCAAAGAATCAATCCTGAAGCACTTACATGAGAGAAAAGTGATCAGGAACAGTCAGCATGGATTCACCAAGGGAAGGTCATGCCTGACTAATCTAATCACCTTCTATGATGAGATTACTGGTTCTGTGGATGAAGAGAAAGCAGTGGATGTATTGTTTCTTGACTTTAGCAAAGCTTTTGACACGGTCTCCCACAGTATTCTTGTCAGCAAGTTAAAGAAGTATGTGCTGGAAGAATGCACTATAAGGTGGGTAGAAAGTTGGCTAGATTGTCGGGCTCAACGGGTAGTGATCAATGGCTCCATGTCTAGTTGGCAGCCGGTGTCAAGTGGAGTGCCCCAGGGGTCGGTCCTGGGGCCGGTTTTGTTCAATATCTTCATAAATGATCTGGAGGATGGTGTGGATTGCACTCTCAGCAAATTTGCAGATGATACTAAACTAGGAGGAGTGGTAGATACGCTGGAGGGCAGGGATAGGATACAGAGGGACCTAGACAAATTGGAGGAATGGGCCAAAAGAAATCTGATGAGGTTCAATAAGGATAAGTGCAGGGTCCTGCACTTAGGACGGAAGAACCCAATGCACCGCTACAGACTAGGGACCGAATGGCTAGGCAGCAGTTCTGCGGAAAAGGACCTAGGGGTGACAGTGGACGAGAAGCTGGATATGAGCCAGCAGTGTGCCCTTGTTGCCAAGAAGGCCAATGGCATTTTGGGATGTATAAGTAGGGGCATAGCGAGCAGATCGAGGGACGTGATCATTCCCCTCTATTCGACATTGGAGAGGCCTCATCTGGAGTACTGTGTCCAGTTTTGGGTCCCACACTACAAGAAGGATGTGGATAAATTGGAGAAAGTCCAGCGAAGGGCAACAAAAATGATTAGGGGTCTGGAACACATGACTTATGAGGAGAGGCTGAGGGAACTGGGATTGTTTAGTCTGCAGAAGAGAAGAATGAGGGGGGATTTGATAGCTGCTTTCAACTATCTGAGAGGTGGTTCCAGAGAGGATGGCTGTAGACTATTCTCAGTGGTAAAAGAGGACGGGACAAGGAGTAATGGTCTCAAGTTGCAGTGGGGGAGGTTTAGGTTGGATATTAGGAAAAACTTTTTCACTAGGAGGGTGGTGAAACACTGGAATGCGTTACCTAGGGAGGTGGTAGAATTTCCTTCCTTAGCAGTTTTTAAGGTCAGGCTTGACAAAGCCCTGGCTGGGATGATTTAATTGGGGATTGGTCCTGCTTTGAGCAGGGGGTTGACCTCCTGAGGTCCCTTCCAACCCTGATATTCTATGATTCTATGATTCTATGAAAATGGAATTGGAAAAGGTACAGAAAAGGGCAACAAAAATTATTAGGGGTACGGAACAGCTTCCATATGAGGAGAGATTAATAAGACTGGGACTTTTCAGCTTGGAAAAGAGACGACTGAGGGGGGAATATGATAGGGGTCTATAAAATCATGAGTGGTGTGGAGAAAGTAAATAAGGAAGTGTTATTTACTCCTTCTCATAACACAAGAACCAGGGGTCACCAAATGAAATTAACAGGCAGCAGGTTTAAAACAAACAAAAGGAAGTCTTTCTTCACACAACACACAGTCAAGCTGTGGAACTCTTTGCCAGAGGATGTTGTGACGTCCAAGACACTAACAGGGCTCAAAAAAGAACTAGGTAAGTTCATGAAGGATAAGTCCATCAATGGCTATTAGCCAGGATGGGCAGGTATGGTGTTCCTAGCCTCTGTTTGCCAGAAGCTAGGAAGAGGGGATGGATCACTTGATGATTGCCTGTTCTGTTCATGCACTCTGAAGCACTGGCATTGGCCACTGTCAGAAAAAAAGATAATGGGCTTGATGGACCTTTGGTCTCACCTAGTATGGCTGTTCTTATGTTCTCTTTGCTCCAAGAACTTGTCAAAGGTCAGATGTATTATTCAGGGTGGGTGTCAGAGACCCAAAAGTGAATATTATTGGTTTAAAATGAATGCTTATTGCTAAAATATTGAACAGCTCAGTCTGACCTGCCTTTCAGATCAAGTTAACATTGGGTTTTTTTATTCCCATTGTAACAAAGACCATTAACAATTATTTTATTTGATTATTATACAGACAGAAAAGGAAGGAGACAGTTAAAATATTTGAAACTTATAAAGTTAATGATCATTTCATTTCAACAATCCCCCTTTTCTCATTTTCTTTACTTTTTAGAGGGTCAGCGTTCTTCAAATGGAAAGTGTCTCACCTGAATTACAAATGGTCTTTTTTAAAATTAAAACTTTTAACAAAAACTTGCTGACTGTCAATTATTTTTGTTATTTCTGTCAAATATTTTATAAGATTTGTATTCACATTTTAGAAACAAGTCTTTTTAAAAAATATATATAGTTTTAATGAAAAACTATCACCAAGTTTGAAAACTTTAATTTCCTGCACAATTGATCCTATTTCAATCATTTTGAAGATTTCATAAATAAAAAAACTTTTATTCTTTATTCACTTACAACTCGATTTTTCTGTAAACAACAAAAACTTGAAAATTTTTATAACTTTTAAAATCTAAATATTGGGGTTTGTGTGTGAAAAAGTTCCAAAAATAAATGAAAATGGTGGCGGAGTAGGGAGTTATACTTTAGTTTTAATGGTCAAATCCCCAACTGGAGTAACCAACAAAGATTAATTAAAGTCATTTGTACATAAAATCATTTATAAAGGAAATCCCTGCAGTGACAGTCTCTGTAGATAATATTTAAAGCTCTTACAAGGGCAATTTTTGATACTAGATAGTATTGTAATAGATGATCTTGGATTGTTTTTTAAGCCCATGCTTTTAAAATTACAGCAGTTTTGTAATGGTGGAGTTGTCAGGGTAGCTGAAACAGATGAAGAGGGATTCATCACTAATATGGATAACAAGAAGATCCAAGTATTATGGTGGAGCTGGTTGTGATGCCATAGTTATGATGGTGGTATGGATTTCATTTTGGCAGAGGAAAGAATAATGGAGATCTGCCATTCCTGTGTTAATTAAAAATAAACAAATGTGTAAAATAAATTTGGAAGAATGCAGGAATGTTTGGTTTGTTGGTTTCATCATTTGAAGTTTAGGGATGTTCCTAATAAAAGTTCTAACAATTGCTGCATCATAAGATTCCAATGGGGCGTTAGGCTCGTAATTTGCTTAGCTGTTTTTAAAAAACCTGCCAGGTGCCTATCTGCATCCTTAGGTGCTTAACTACCTTTGAAAGTCTGGATCACAGTTCTTATTAGTGTTCATGGGGAACAAGTCTCCTAACTCCCTTAGGCTCATTTGAAATCCCAGCCAGCATGCTTCTGGATCAGGATAAGTCACACCTAGTGATGTTGTGGAAGGGCTCAGTGTCTGAATAAATGGTATGGACAACCTTGCTGATGAAGTTCACCACTTCTCCTCCCACCTCATCCCACCTCAGTTCATTCTTCAGACTTAAGCCAGTTGCCAAGTGACCCCAGAAAAGAAATGTCCAGAGACAGGTGGCAACATCACCACATCCAATTTAATTAACAAAAACAACTATCTAATGGTTCCACTTATTTGCAGTTGATGCAACTCACATTTTGGATACTTACTACAGTAACTTCACGACCTTCTCAGAAGTCATGAAAACCTCTAACCAAATCTACTAGGTCAAACACAGTATGTACCAGTTTCCTTGTCCCCAACTTTAATTGATTCCATACACATATTTATCTAACCAGTACAGCTATACTTTTATTATGTTACACCCACTTTGAAAAACTTACAGTAAAGGACTCTGAAAACAGACCAGACAGATTCTGGTCCAGTGACTGAATGTCATACATCATACACTCCATTTCACGTCACCCTCCATAAATGAGCTCATGAAAGCCACAGCGTTCCTGACAGCTTTTCTCAGGGCCTCCATGACTTCTTTGTTTCTCAGGCTGTAGGTGAGGGGGTTGGCCAGGGGAGTCAGGATGGTGTAGAAGACAGAGAACACTTTGTTAAGCTCTAGCAGCATCTTGGTTTTTGGTAAAATATACACAATGATTAGCATGCCATAGAAAGTAGTAACCACAATAAGGTGAGAGGAGCAGGTGGAAAAGGCCTTTTGCCTTCCAGTGCTAGAAGGGATTCTCAGGATGGCAGTTATGATACAAACGTAGGATGTCAGGGTTAATAGAAATGGTGGTAAAGTGAATAGGAAGGAGCCCAAGAAGGTCACAAGTTCCATCTGATGGGTGACACTACAGGAGAGTTTTATCACTGGAGTGAGATCACAAAAGAAATGGTCCATTTCATTGGGGCCACAAAAAGTTAATTGTGACATTAAAAATATTATTATGGTAACAATCAAAAATGCACTTAGCCAAGACCCAGCTGCTAGGTGGAGGCAGAACCTGTCATTCATATGGGTTGAATAATGCAGTGGTTTACATATCGCTAAATACCGATCATAAGACATTGAAGCTAGCAGGTAACATTCTGTACCTACTAGAGAACCAAAGAAATATAATTGTACCAGGCAGCTTCTAACAGAAATGGTTCTGTCCCCTGTCAGGAGACTGGCCAGCATCCTGGGCAGGATGGTGGAGGTGTAGCAGGTCTCCAAGCAGGACAAGTTCCCCAGGAAGAAGTACATGGGGGTGTGAAGGTGCTGATTAGCCACAACTAGCACAATGACAAGGATGTTCCCAGCCAAGGTCACAATGTAGATCACTAGAAACAACAGGAAGAGAAGGATCTGCAATGCAGGTAGATCCCCAAATCCCAGGAGGATGAATTCTGTGATGGCCGTTTGGTTTCTCCACTCTGTGTTTGCCATTGTCATATCTAGGGAACACAAACAAATCCAAAAATTCAACTTGAAGAGAATAAACGTAAACCACATCTTCTTTTAAGTTCCTGAAATGTTCAAAACTCATCATTCCCTGCTAATTACCTTTCCAGCAATTGGATCAAAACCCCAGATCATGGCATTTCTTTGCCTGGTATCTCTCATTTTGGAACAAATCATGCATATTCTGCCATCCAAACTACACCAGTAAAAGATCAAATAATGGCTCAGGCTACCCAACTTAGAGGTGGTTGGGAAATTGTTCTTTTTTTTCCTCTGGAAAAAAAGGATGAAAAAAAAATGTTTTCATCTACAATTTTTGCTGATTGTTTTCAGTGTTTGGGGTTTTGGTTCTTCAAAAGGAAAAAAAAACCAGAAAATTTAGCAGAATATGGAAAATTTCACAAAATATTCCATTTCATTTATAAGGCCATTTTGCTTCAAAAGATGCACCTCAGTGAAAAAATTTTCACTAGCAGTATCATTGAATATCAGGGTTGGAAAGGACCTTAGGAGGTCATTTAGTCCAACCCCTTGCTCAAAGCAGGACCAATCCCCAATTTTTGTCTCAGACTGCTGCCTCAAGGATTGAACTCACAACACTGGGTTTAGCAGGCTAATGCTCAAACCACTGAGTTATCCATCCCCCCTCAGTGTTTAGAGACCTAAGTATTGTCATAACAGTTCAGATTGTTTGATCACCTTCTGTCATGCAGTAAATATAGGAGCAGAAAAATGCTTCCCTTCAGTGAAGAGCCCACTGCTGAGGATGTTCATTATTTGATATTTTGGGGGACTCCCTTATTGCTCTTTAGCGGGTTTTCACTCTTGTAGGTGCTGTGATATGATTGTGATTGGTGTGGGATAGAACAGAATTACCTGAATAGAAGTACCTGAGACTGCTGCGCTGGGCATCACAAAATGGGGAAGAGATGGCCAGCCCTCTGTGGAGATAGAGGTGGTTAGGGACTATTTAGAAAAGCTGGACGTGCACAAGTCCATGGGGCCGGACGAGTTGCATCCGAGAGTGCTGAAGGAATTGGCGGCTGTGATTGCAGAGCCATTGGCCATTATCTTTGAAAACTCGTGGCGAACGGGGGAAGTCCCGGATGACTGGAAAAAGGCTAATGTAGTGCCAATCTTTAAAAAAGGGAAGAAGGAGGATCCAGGGAACTACAGGCCAGTCAGCCTCACCTCAGTCTCTGGAAAAATCATGGAGCAGGTCCTCAAAGAATCAATCCTGAAGCACTTGCATGAGAGGAAAGTGATCAGGAACAGCCAGCATGGATTCACCAAGGGAAGGTCATGCCTGACTAATCTAATTGCCTTTTATGATGAGATTACTGGTTCTGTGGATGAAGGGAAAGCAGTTGATGTATTGTATCTTGACTTTAGCAAAGCTTTTGACACGGTCTCCCACAGTATTCTTGTCAGCAAGTTAAGGAAGTATGGGCTGGACGAATGCACTATAAGGTGGGTAGAAAGCTGGCTAGATTGTCGGGCTCAACGGGTAGTTATCAATGGCTCCATGTCTAGTTGGCAGCCGGTATCAAGTGGAGTACCCCAAGGGTCAGTCCTGGGGCCGGTTTTGTTCAATATCTTCATAAATGATCTGGAGGATGGTGTGGATTGCACTCTCAGCAAATTTGCGGATGATACTAAACTGGGAGGAGTGGTAGATACGCTGGAGGGGAGGGATAGGATACAGAAGGACCTAGACAAATTGGAGGATTGGGCCAAAAGAAATCTGATGAGGTTCAATAAGGATAAGTGCAGGGTCCTGCACTTAGGATGGAAGAATCCAATGCACCGCTACAGACTAGGGACCGAATGGCTAGGCAGCAGTTCTGCGGAAAAGGACCTAGGGGTGACAGTGGACGAGAAGCTGGATATGAGTCAGCAGTGTGCCCTTGTTGCCAAGAAGGCCAATGGCATTTTGGGATGTATAAGTAGGGGCATAGCGAGCAGATCGAGGGACGTGATCGTTCCCCTCTATTCGACATTGGTGAGGCCTCATCTGGAGTACTGTGTCCAGTTTTGGGCCCCACACTACAAGAAGGATGTGGATAAATTGGAGAGAGTCCAGCGAAGGGCAACAAAAATGATCAGGGGTCTCGAACACATGACTTATGAGGAGAGGCTGAGGGAGCTGGGATTGTTTAGCCTGCAGAAGAGAAGAATGAGGGGGGATTTGATAGCTGCTTTCAACTACCTGAAAGGGGGTTCCAAAGAGGATGGCTCTAGACTGTTCTCAATGGTAGCAGATGACAGAACGAGGAGTAATGGTCTCAAGTTGCAGTGGGGGAGGTTTAGATTGGATATTAGGAAAAACTTTTTCACTAAGAGGGTGGTGAAACACTGGAATGCGTTACCTAGGGAGGTGGTAGAATCTCCTTCCTTAGAGGTTTTTAAGGTCAGGCTTGACAAAGCCCTGGCTGGGATGATTTAACTGGGAATTGGTCCTGCTTCGAGCAGGGGGTTGGACTAGATGACCTTCAGGGGTCCCTTCCAACCCTGATATTCTATGATTCTATGATTCTAAGTGACAAGGATAACACCAACATCCGTGTAATGCCATTGTCAGGGATCTAGTCCCGCTCCCCACGAGGGACACGTCTCAGAACGTTGTCAGGGGTTACAAATGCTGAATCACATATGCTCTTAGCTTTCTGGTGCTGGGCCGAGTGTAGGCACTGTCCCTGGCTTTGGGACTCCAGGTGCAGACCTTTTGTCTGACACCCCTCTGGCCAGTGAGGACCCCAGATCCCGTTACCCAGGCTCTGAAACTAGCACCAGCTCCTCAGGTCTCCCAAGCAGCTCTTGTGCATTCCCCACTATGCCTCTAAAGGTATGAGCCCTCTGGTTTGCAGCGAGAGCCAGCAGATGCACAGACAGATTTCGTTCAGGATTCTAAAACCCCATTGCTCTTTACTTAACAGCACGAGAGATACACAGAGTTACACAAAATATTCAACACACCCATCCACATTCCCCTGCCTCAGCTTTCTCCCCACTCTGGAGAGTTCTCTGGGCTTGGGAGACACCCTTTGGGTGTACAGGATCCTCTGCTGGCAGCTCATGACTTCTCTACCCCAGCCAGCCTTCTCTGACTTGGCTAGTCTGCAACTAAACAGGACCCCCCCCACTACAAAAGTTTTTCTCTCCTCTCCTACCCAAAGCTTCGTCTTCCTGTCTTAGCAAGTGTCTTCAATGTATATGTCCCCCTACCAAAACCTGGTTCCTTTGTTCTGCTCCCAGTGTTTTTCCCAAATCCTCCATCACTAGCCCCTCCCCCACCCCCCGCAACAATCTGGAGGAAGTAGCTTCTCCAAGCACAGCCCACTTCCCCAGCATACCAATTGTTGAGTCAGAGTTCAGCCATCAGGGTTAACTGCCCTCCATTGCCTGGTAGGTACATCCTTCAGCCCGTGTCAGCAAGTGGTGGAGTCCACATCCACATAGAGGCATTCCTGGATACATCCATGTTATAGCAACTTCATAGCATCAAACAGAATTCATAAATTGCACAGATAAATTCCCCAAGTCATCACAGCCATAAATCACGACAGTATCACAGTGAATGCAAATTTGGCCATATAAATATCTGTTTGTTTTGGAAATCCAGCTACATTTCACTTTCAGATGAGAAACTATTTCAAGCTGATACTGTATTACACACAGAAGCATTTTCTTTTATTGGTGGGTGCCGCAGGAATTAATTTGGGGAAGTTCCAAAGGCCTGTGTTTTGTAGGAGGTCAGACTAGATGTTCACCATGGCCCCTTCTGGCCTTGGAATCTATGAATGGTTGTATTTTTATTTCCTGATCTATTTCTACCATTTCAAATAGGAAGAGGGGGACAAGATTGCTTTACCTTTAAGACTGATCTGCATGATCTTGAATCTCTGATATAACCTCTTCAGTCAGCATTTTGGAGAGCTGGATGCAGGTTGCACTCTCGACCATCAGTCACCATCTTTTTCACTTGTCTTTATTCTCTCAGCAATGGTCCCGATGGCCTGCTTGGTTTCCCGTGCCTTGTATGTAGTACTAAAAAGCTTGTGTTTCTTTTGCTTCATTATTTATCCTTCATGTGAGAAGAAGGCATCTCCCTTGGCACTTCGGATGGTAGGTGCTTGAAATAAGCCAAAGGGGAAAAGCTAATCATATCTATACTCTCTAGACAGTATTAGCAGAGGTAGGAATGGAGTCAACTTCTAAACTCAAAAGGGAAAATTAAGGAGTGAGAAGAACTTCTAACTCAAAGGATGTCTTTGTTTTTATTAGGTAGATGAGATGACAGCTCAGGTAACTTTGAGGCAATAACTCACCAGACCATGAAGATATGTTTAGTGGTGTGATCAGACATATTTTCTGACCATGCGTTGATTTCTGGGTAAATCTTTCCAGTCTTTCTTTGGAGATTTGCTTTCTTCTCTCCTTTATGCTTCCTTGGGCCAGGATGCACACTTGGCCGTCGCTTGGTATCGTGACCTTTTACTCTGACTGACTCCTCATAGAATTGATGTTATATTTTTCATTGTTAATTTCTTCCTCCAAAGATAGCAGACCTTTCCCTCCATCACATCATTGGATGTACAACCTCTCTACATCTTCCTTGATATTCATAATTGTATGCAGAACCATGGTTTTATATTGTTATTGTTATTATTGTTAATAATAGTAATAATAATAATAATAACAATAATAATGTAATTATTATTGAGTGCATTAGTGCAGGGGACTGGGCTAGATGATCTCTCAAGGTCCCTTCAAGTCCTATGATTCTATTTTCTGTGACCTAATTTACTTACCTTTAACACTTGGGATTGGCCATACTGCCAAAATCAAATATAAAGCAGCAGCAGATCCTACCCAAAGACAAACACACAAAGACACAGTCACATACACACAGAAAGAAACACAACCAAACACACACACACACACACGGATTGCCAACCCCAGTCATTCAAAAATCATGAGTCAGGCCCCCAAAATCTCATAAGGTTGGTTGAAAATCATAAGATACACAAAAACCAAACAGAACTTTTGGGGGTCAGGGGTGCTTTTTATTTGCATTCTTGTTTCTGAACCTTTCAGTTCATAGAATCATAGAAGATTAGGGTTGGAAGAGACCTCAGGAGGTCCTCTAGTCCAATCCCCTGTTCAAAGCAGGACAAACCCCAGCTAAATCATCCCAGCCAGGGCTTTGTCAAGCCAGGCCTTAAAGACCTCTAAGGATGGAGATTCCACCTCTCCACCTTTCTGTTGATGAAGTGACAGACTTTATATGAGCTTGTCTAGAAGGAGAGAGCTGGGCTGTACAAGACGCACGTTTCTGGGGGGAAGTCAGGGACCGGGAATTTGCTGGCGTTCTGCAGTGTAATTCAAGAGTGGCTGGTTATAGCACTCGTACAATATAGCTGGGAGTGATTTACATGCTGGAGATTGTGTGTGAACAGATTAGATGTGGTGGCTTTCACAGTGAAGCAGTGTAAAAGGCACCCCAGATTGGAGAATGGAGGGGACACAGTTGTTCAACAGTCCAGATTGTACCCTGGGGAATGTCAAGGTAGTAAATATGTATACTGAATTTAGAATTTGGGATTGTAAAAATTGTCTAAGGCAGTTGGGTGCTCATATTCCACTGTGAGGAGATAGGACACCAAAGAAGATGAAAAAATTCTGATGGCACCAGCCAGGTGTGTGGATAAACAGAGAACCTGCTTGAACTCTCATAAGAGGAGATGGGTTACCAGAATTAAAATGAATTTGTATAGTGGGAATTTCAGACATTCAGACTGCTGGGAGCAAAATACATGGTTGGTTAAAATGTCAAGATACCGGAAAGTTCACCTTTCTGATCTGGGGTCTTGATCCACCTGTTGGGAAAGTAAATAGCCCAGCAGTTGAGTAAAGAACCCAGATCCCAGAAGAGAGGTGAGGATTTTGGTATTTCTGGGTTTAAATAAAAGATACTTGGCCAAAATGTAAAAGTATGTCCTTAAATTTAAATGGCTGAGTTTATTTTCTTTCCCTTAGATGCAATCAGTGGCAAACACTGAGTGGGGCAATCAATCGATAATCACAGAATTCATCTTCCTGGGATTTGAGAATATTCAGGATCTGAAGGTTCTTCTCTTCCTGGTATTTCTAGTGATCTACATTGTGACCATGACCGGGAACATGCTCATCATTGCTCTAGTTATGGCTGATCAGCACCTTCACACCCCCATGTACTTCTTCCTGGGGAACTTGGCCTGCTTGGAGAACTGCTACACCTCCACCATCCTGCCCAGGCTGCTGGCCAGTCTCCTGACGGGGGACAGAACCATCTCTTTCATGGGCTGTGTTACACAAATGTATTTTTTTGGTTCTTTGGCAGCTGCAGAATGTTACCTCCTCGCAGCAATGTCTTATGATCAGTATCTGGCAATATGTAAACCACTGCATTATGCAACCTTTATGACAGCCAGGTTCTTCCTTCAGCTCACAGCTGGGTCTTGGATAAGTGCATTTCTGGCTATTAGCATAATAGTATCGTTCATGTCACAGTTAACTTTCTGTGGCCCCAATGAAATTGACCATTTCTTTTGTGAGCTCACCCCAGTGATAAAACTCTCCTGCTGTGACACAATCGTGGTGGAATTTGTAGCATTCCTATTTGCCTCCATTTTCACTCTGCCCTCATTTCTATTAACCATTATCTCCTATGTTCTTATTATAGCCACCATCCTGAGACTCTCTTCCATCTCTGGAAAGCAAAAGGCATTTTCCACCTGCTCCTCTCACCTCGTAGCTGTTACAATTTTCTACCGGACACTAATGATTGTCTATGTGTTACCAAAAAACAACACACTCAGAGATTTAAACAAATTGTTTTCTGTCTTCTACACTGTCTTAACTCCTATGGTCAATCCCCTTATATATAGCCTGAGGGTATGTCTACACTGTGAAATTAGGTCGAATTTATAGAAGTTGTTTTATTAGAAATCGTTTTTATATAGTCGATTGTGTGTGTCCCCACACAAAATGCTCTAACTGCATTAAGTGCATTAACTCGGTGGAGTACTTCCACAGTACCGAAGCTAGCGTCGATTTCCAGAGCATTGCACTGTGGGTAGCTATTCCACAGTTCCTGCAGTCTCTGCCACCCATTGGAATTCTGAGTTGAGATCCCAATGCCTAATGGGGCAAAAACATTGTCACGGGTGGTTCTGGGTACATGTCATCAAGCCCTCTCTCCCTCCCTCTGTGAAAGCAACGGCAGACAATTGTTTCATGCCTTTTTTCCTGAGTTACCTGTGCAGACGCCATACCAAGGCAAGCATGGAGCCTACTCAGCTCGTACGTCTCCTGGGTGCTGGCAGACATGGTACTGCATTGCTACACAGCAGCAACCTATTGCCTTGTGGCAGCAGATGGTACAATAGGCCTGATAACCATCGTCATCATGTCTGAGGTGCTCCTGGTCAGTCAGGAGCGCCTGGGCAGACATGGGCGCAAGGACTAAAATAGGAGTGACTCGACCAGGTCATTCTCTTTAGTCCTCCCAGCAGTCCTGTTGTACCGTCTTATGGCGAGCAGGCAGGAGATGAAGATGGCTAGCAGTCCTACTGCACCGTCTGCTGCCAGCCAAAGATGTAAAAGATAGATGGAGTGGATCAAAACAAGAAATAGACCAGATTTGTTTTGTATTCATTTGCTCCCCCTCCCTCTCTCCGTGAAATCTATGGCTGACAATCATTTCAGTGAGGTCTGTCAGGGGCACCTTGAAAAGTTTAACAGAGATTCAGTCCTGTGTGAAATATCAGGGGGAGGGATAGCTCAGTGCATTGAGCATTGGGTTGCGCACTGTCCTGATAAACCCAGGGTTTTGAGTTCAATCCTTGAGAGGGCCATTCTCTGTGACAGTTGTTTTTGTTTCTCCTTGATGTAAAGCCACCCCCTTTGTTGATTTTAATTCCCTGTAAGCCAACCCTGTAATCCATGTTGTCAGTCACCGTGCCCTCCTCAGAGCAAAGGCAGACAATCGTCCCGCACCTTTTTTCTGTGCAGACACCGTACTACGGCAAGCATGGAGCCCGCTCAGATCACTTTGGCAATTAGGAGCACATTAAACACCACGTGCATTATCCAGCAGTATATGCAGCACCAGAAACTGGCAAAGGGAAACCGGGCAAGTGGGCGACGTCAGCGCGGAGACGAGAGTGACGAGGACATGGACACAGACTTCTCTCAAAGCACAGGCCCTGGCAATGTGGGCATCATGGTGCTAATGGGGCAGGTTCATGTGGTGGAACGCCGATTCTGAGCCCAGGAAACAAGCACAGACTAGTGGAACAGCATCGTGTTGCAGGTCTGGAACGATTCCCAGTGGCTGCGAAACTTTCGCATGTGTAAGGGCACTTTCATGCAACTTTGTGATTTGCTTTCCCCTGCCCTGAGGGGCAAGAATACCAAGAGCAGCCCTCACAGGTGAGAAGCGAGTGGCAATAGCCCTGTCAAGGTTCCTTCCCCACTCTGAACTCTAGGGTACAGATGTGGGGACCTGCATGAAAACCTCCTAAGCTTACTTTTACCAGCTTAGGTTAAAACTTCCCCAAGGTACAAATTAATTTTACCCTTTGCCCTTGGATTTCCACTGCCACCACCAAACTTTATCTTGGTTTACTAGGAAACGTAGTTTGGACACGTCTTTCCCCCCAAAATCCTCCCAACCCTTGCACCCACTTCCTGGGGAAGGTTTGGCAAAAATCCTCACCAATTTGCATAGGTGACCACAGACCCAAACCCTTGGATCTTAGAACAATGAAAAAGCATTCAGTTTTCTTACAAGAAGACTTTTAATAGAAGTAAAGGAATCACCTCTGTAAAATCAGGATGGCAGATACCTTACAGGGTAATTAGATTCAAAACATAGAGAATCCCTCCAGGCAAAACCTTAAGTTACAAAAAAGACACACAGACAAGAATAAAGAAAAGGAGTACTTGTGGCACCTTAGAGACTAACCAATTTATTTGAGCATAAGCTTTCGTGAGCTACAGCTGCATCTGATGAAGTGAGCTGTAGCTCACGAAAGCTTATGCTCAAATAAATTGGTTAGTCTCTAAGGTGCCACAAGTATTCCTTTTCTTTTTGCGAATACAGACTAATACAGCTGTTACTCTGAAACAGAGAAGAATAGTCATTCTATTCAGCACAACACTTTTCTCAGCCATTTAAAGAAATCATAATCTAACACATACCTAGCTAGATTACTTACTAAAAGTTCTAAGACTCCATTCCTGTTCTGTCCCCGGCAAAAGCAGCATACAGACAGACACAGACCCTTTGTTTTTCTCCTTCCTCCCAGCTTTTGAAAGTATCTTGTCTCCTCATTGGTCATTTTGGTCAGGTGCCAGCGAGGTTACCTTTAGCTTCTTAACCCTTGACAGGTGAGAGGACTTTTCCTCTGGCCAGGACGGATTTTAAAGGGGTTTACCCTTTCCTTTATATTTATGACAACCTTACAGGGTAATTAGATTCAAAACATAGAGAATCCCTCTAGGCAAAACCTTAAGTTACAAAAAAGACACACAGACAGGAATATTCATTCTATTCAGCACAGCTATTTTCTCAGCCATTTAAAGAAATCATAATCTAACACATACCTAGCTAGATTACTTAGTAAATTCTATGACTCCATTCCTGTTCTGTCCCCAGCAAAAGCATCATACAGACAGACACAGACCCTTTGTTTTTCTCCTTCCTCCCAGATGTTGAAAGTATCTTGTCTCCGCGCTGACGTCGCCCACTTGCCCAGTTTCCCTTTGCCAGTTTCTAGTGCTGCATATACTGCTGGATAATGCACGTGGTGTTTAATGTGCTCCTAATTGCCAAAGTGATCTGAGCGGGCTCCATGCTTGCCATAGTACGGTGTCTGCACAGAAAAAAGACAAGAAAAAATCATGGAGCAGGTCCTCAAAGAATCAATCCTGAAGCACTTGTATGAGAGGAAAGTGATCAGGAACAGCCAGCATGGATTCACCAAGGGAAAGTCATGCCTGACTAATCTAATCGCCTTTTATGATGAGATTACTGGTTCTGTGGATGAAGGGAAAGCAGTGGATGTATTGTTTCTTGACTTTAGCAAAGCTTTTGACACGGTCTCCCACAGTATTCTTGTCAGCAAGTTAAGGAAGTATGGGCTGGAAGAATGAACTATAAGGTGGGTAGAAAGCTGGCTAGATTGTCGGGCTCAACGGGTAGTTATCAATGGCTCCATGTCTAGTTGGCAGCCGGTATCAAGTGGAGTGCCCCAAGGGTCGGTCCTGGGGCCGGTTTTGTTCAATATCTTCATAAATGATCTGGAGGATGGTGTGGATTGCACTCTCAGCAAATTTGCGGATGATACTAAACTGGGAGGAGTGGTAGATACGCTGGAGGGGAGGGATAGGATACAGAAGGACCTAGACAAATTGGAGGATTGGGCCAAAAGAAATCTGATGAGGTTCAATAAGGATAAGTGCAGGGTCCTGCACTTAGGATGGAAGAATCCAATGCACCGCTACAGACTAGGGACCGAATGGCTAGGCAGCAGTTCTGCGGAAAAGGACCTAGGGGTGACAGTGGACGAGAAGCTGGATATGAGTCAGCAGTGTGCCCTTGTTGCCAAGAAGGCCAATGGCATTTTGGGATGTATAAGTAGGGGCATAGCGAGCAGATCGAGGGACGTGATCGTTCCCCTCTATTCGACATTGGTGAGGCCTCATCTGGAGTACTGTGTCCAGTTTTGGGCCCCACACTTCAAGAAGGATGTGGATAAATTGGAGAGAGTCCAGCGAAGGGCAACAAAAATGATTAGGGGTCTGGAACACATGAGTTATGAGGAGAGGCTGAGGGAGCTGGGATTGTTTAGCCTGCAGAAGAGAAGAATGAGGGGGGATTTGATAGCTGCTTTCAACTACCTGAAAGGGGGTTCCAAAGAGGATGGCTCTAGACTGTTCTCAATGGTAGCAGATGACAGAACGAGGAGTAATGGTCTCAAGCTGCAGTGGGGGAGGTTTAGATTGGATATTAGGAAAAACTTTTTCACTAAGAGGGTGGTGAAACACTGGAATGCGTTACCTAGGGAGGTGGTAGAATCTCCTTCCTTAGAGGTTTTTAAGGTCAGGCTTGACAAAGCCCTGGCTGGGATGATTTAACTGGGAATTGGTCCTGCTTCGAGCAGGGGGTTGGACTAGATGACCTTCTGGGGTCCCTTCCAACCCTTATATTCTATGATTCCTCATTGGTCATTTTGGTCAGGTGCCAGCAAGGTTACCTTTAGCTTCTTAACCCTTTACAGGTGAGAGGAGTTTTCCTCTGGCCAGGAGGGATTTTAAAGGGGTTTACCCTTCCCTTTATATTTATGACACGCCACCCAAATCTCAGCTACGGTGAAATGCTGGCTGGGATTTCTTCCTGGAGCTCAGGAAAAAACAGACTTAATAAGACACATGCACCTCTAAATATACTACCAAGTGCAAAAAGACTAACAATATTTTCCACATCTCAAGGACGATTTTAATCAGTTGATTCTGGGAAACTTTCATGGGAGATTTCAGAGTAACAGCCGTGTTAGTCTGTATTCACAAAAAGAAAAGGAGTACTTGTGGCACCTTAGAGACTAACCAATTTATTTGAGCATGAGCTTTCGTGAGCTACAGCTCACTTCATTGGATGCATACCGTGGAAACTGCAGCAGACTTTATATATACACAGAGAATATGAAACAATACCTCCTCCCACTGCACTGTCCTGCTGGTAATAGCTTATCAGGACAGTGGGGTGGGAGGAGGTATTGTTTCATATTCTCTGTGTATATATAAAGTCTGCTGCAGTTTCCACGGTATGCATCCGATGAAGTGAGCTGTAGCTCACGAAAGCTCATGCTCAAATAAATTGGTTAGTCTCTAAGGTGCCACAAGTACTCCTTTTCTTTTTTCATGGGAGAGTGCATCAGCCACTTTGTTAGAAGTTCCTGAGATTTGTTGGATGTCGAAATCAAAATCTTGGAGAGCTAAAACTCCACCGAAGAAGTTTTTTGTTATTTCCCATGGCGGTATGAAGCCACTGTAGCGCAGCATGGTCGGTTTGCAGGTGGAAACGCCGTCCCCAAACATATGGGCGTAGCTTTTCCAGAGCATAGACAACGGTGTAACATTCTTTTTCACTGACTGAGCAGTTGCTTTCCCTCTCAGACAGTTTTTTGCTGAGAAACACTACAGGGTAGAATTCTTGATCAGGTCCTTTCTGAATTAAAACTGCTCCCACACCACGCTCGGGTGCATCTGTGGTTACTAGGAGCGGTTTGTCAAAGTCTGGGGCCCTTAGTACAGGGTCAGACATGAGTGTCGCTTTAAGCTGGTTAAAGGCCTTCTGACACTCTTCGGTCCACTGAATGGCATTTGGCTGGTTCTTTTTGGTTAGGTTTGTCAGTGGGGCGGCGATTTGGCTGTATTGCAGTACAAATCGTCTGTAATAATCGGCCAAGCCGAAGAAGGATTGAACCTGTTTCTTTGACTTTGGGACAGGCCACTTTTGGATAGCATCCACTTTGGCCTGTAGGGGGCTGTTAGTTCCTTGACCCACCTGGTGTCCAAGGTAAGTCACTCTGTTGAGGCCTATTTGACACTTCTTAGCCTTAACAGTTAGTCCTGCCTCCCTTACGCGCTCAAGGACTTTTTGTAGATGTTCCAGGTGTTCTGCCCAGGAATCCGAAAATATAGCCACATCATCAAGGTAGGCGACTGCATATTCTCCTAATCCCGCTAGGAGACCATCTACCAATCTTTGGAAGGTGGCGGGTGCATTACGCAGCCTGAATGGGAGTACGTTAAATTCATACAGCCTGAGATGTGTGGTGAAGGCTGACCTTTCCTTGGCGGATTCATCTAGCGGTACCTGCCAGTACCCCTTGGTTAAGTCCAAGGTAGAGATGAACTGGGCCTGTCCCAGTTTCTCTAATAGTTCATCTGTGCGTGGCATGGGATAGTTGTCTGGGCGAGTTACAGCATTTAGCTTATGGTAGTCCACGCAAAAACGTATCTCCCCATCTGGTTTGGGAACTAGAACCACTGGAGATACCCATGCACTTCCAGAGGGGCGGATTACCCCCATCTGTAACATATCCTGGATCTCCCAGTCTATAGCAGTTTTAGCTTGAGGATACACCCAGTAAGGTTGGACTTTAATTGGGTGAGCATTACCTGTGTCAATGGAGTGGTATGCCCGTTCAGTCAGTCCTGGGGTGGCTGAGAACGTTGGCGCGTAGCTAGTGCACAGCTCCTTGATCTGCTGTCGCTGCATACGCCCAAGGGTCATGGAGAGGTTCACCTCTTCCACACCACCAGCACTTTTCCCTTCGTAGTAGACACCTTCAGGCCACTCAGCATCGTCTCCTCCCTGGGCTGTAAACTGACAAACCTTTAATTCTCTGGAATAAAAGGGCTTTAGAGAATTAATATGGTACACCTTAGTCTTTCGGTTGGAGGTGGGGATTGCTAGGAGATAATTAACAGCTCCCAGGCGCTCCTGGACTGTGAATGGCCACCATGCCATTTGTTTGATGGTGGTAAGGAGTGGCAACTAAGTGATTTACCCCATGAGCTTCCCAGAGGTTTTCCATACTTCCTGCCAGGAAATTAGTCCCTGCATCTGTGAGGATGTCGGAGGGCCAACCTACTCTGGCAAAAATGTCTGCTAGTGCTTGGCACACACTTTTATCCCTGGTGTTGCTTAGAGCTATTGCTTCCGGCCATTGGGTGGCAAAATCCATGAAAGTCAGTATGTACTGTTTTCCTCTGGGTGTCTTTTTCGGAAAAGGACCCAGAATATCCACAGCTACTCGCTGAAATGGAACTTCAATGATGGGGAGTGGCTGGAGAGGGGCTTTGACCTGGTCTTGGGGTTTTCCCACTCTTTGGCATACTTCACAAGACCGGACATAGGTAGAAACATCCTTGCCCATTCCCTCCCAGTTGAATGACCCCCCCAAATGGTCTTTGGTCCTGTTCAACCCAGCGTGACCACTAGGATGATCGTGGGCTAAGCTCAAGAGCTTGGTCTGGTATTTAGTTGGAACTACCAACTGTCTCTGAGGATGCCAGTCTTCCTGGTCTCCACCAGAAAGAGTTTCCTTGTATAAAAGTCCTTTTTCTACAACCAACCTGGATCGATTAGAAGAGCTGAGAGGCGGTGGGTTGCTCCGTGCCACCGTCCAAGCTCTCTGGAGGCTTTCATCTGCTTCCTGTTTGGTCTGGAACTGTTCCCTTGATGCTGGAGGCATCAGTTCCTCATTGGATTGTGGACCTATGCTTGGTCCCTCTGGAAGCGATGTAGGGGATGGGGCTGTTTCCGTTGACTGTGAACCGCTCTCCGCTGGGACACTATGTTGGGGTTCATGCTCCGGCTGAGCCTCTTGTGTAGGGTTATCGGCTGCTGCCGGTTCAGGTTCGGTGGGGCCCTCTGGTGTTGAGGTTGCAAGTACTGGATTCAGTGCTGGCAATTGGTCTGGTACTGGTTGTTTCGCTGGTTCTGGTTCTGGGACTGGTTCCGTCTGGGTCTCTGGGAGTGGATCCACTACTGCTGTTGCAGATATTGGGCTGGGGTTCGGGTCCATCACCTCTGACTGGGTCCTGATAGAAGTTTCCGGAACAGAGCTAGGCGTCACGGCTTGTTTAGCCTTGGCTGTGGGTGACCATTCCCACCCTCTTGGCCCGCTTCACATGATTGGCCAAGTCTTCCCCCAACAGCATGGGGATGGGATAATCATCATAGACTGCAAAAGTCCACGTTCCTGACCAGCCCTGGTACTGGACAGGCAACTTGGCTGTAGGCAAATTGAAGGAGTTGGACTTGAAGGGTTGAATCGTCACTTGGATCTCTGGGTTGATTAAATTGGGGTCCACTAAGGAAGCATGGATAGCTGACACTTGTGCTTCGGTGTCTCTCCACGTGGTGACCTTCTTCCCCCCCACACTCACAGTTACCCTCCGCTCCAAGGGTATCTGGGAGGTATCTGGGCCTGCGGATCTCTGGTGTGATTCCGGTGCAATGAACTGTAATCTGTTGGGGTTCTTGGGGCAGTTGGCCTTTACATGCCCCAGCTCGTTACATTGAAAACATCGTCCAGCTGACGGGTCACTGGGGCGAGGCGGGTTGCTGGAGAATGGGGTGGTGGGATGATAAGGGGTCTGGAGGGTTCTTTGGGAGGTAGGTGAGGCCTTGGGTGGCCCCCGGTAATAGGGCGTGGTCTGGGGTTGTCCCTTCTGCTCTCCACTCCAACTGCGACCAGTTTTCTTCTTCTCTGCCACCTCTACCCATCTGGCTCCAATCTCTCCTGCTTCGATTACAGTTTTGGGCTTCCCATCTAGGATGTATCTTTTTATTTCCTCAGGAACAGCCTCTAAGAATTGTTCCATTTGCATTAGGAAGGGCAAATTTACTGGAGATTCAACACTTGCTCCTGATATCCAGGCATCCCAATGTTTCACAAGGTGGTAGGCAAGGTCAGGTAAATGGCACATCTGGTTTCCACCTTAGGGCTCTGAACCTCCGACAAGACTGCTCAGGTGTTATCCCCATTCTGACTCTCGCCTTGGATTTAAACAGTTCATACTTGTTCATGTGTTCTTTAGGCATTTCAGCCTCCACCTCAGCTAAGGGTCCACTGAGCTGCGGCCTCAGCTCTACCTCAGCTCTATGTATTGGTTGGTAGAGATGCTGTACCCAAGGCAGGCCCTTTTGAAGTTTTCTATGAAGGCCTCAGGATCATCTCCTGCCTTGTAGGTGAGGAACTTTCTGGGATGGGAAGTGGTACCTGGAGAAGGATTGCTAGGGTTTGTTGGTATATTCTGCTGAGCCTTTACCTTCTCCATCTCCAGTTCATGCTGCCTCTCTTTTTCCTTCTCTTCCTCCACGCTTCCTCTCTTTTTTCTTCTCCTCCTCCACATGCTTCCTTGCCTCCATTTCTCTCCTGTGGGCAGCCTCCTGTACCTCCTTCTCCAGCCGCATGAGTTCTATCTGTCTTTCATGTTCCTTTTGTTTTTCAGCAGCCTCAAATCTGGCTAATTCCAGCTTTTGTTGAGCCGTGGAGTCTGTTATCCTAACCTCTCTGTTTTTAACTAACTTTACACCCGAGGTTTAGAAATAAAACAAACAAAACTTGGCTTGTAAAATTTTGCTGTGCTGGAATAGGATACCTATTCTCTGATAGTGATTGTCAGCCTATAGAAAAAGACAATTCCCTTTGTCTCTCTGGCCCCAAAGAAAGCAAAAAAAAAAAAAAAATCACCATCCAACTATTGCCAGTTGGAGACACAAAGCAGCACAAAGATTTATGAATCTAGGTTTAATTGGTCCTGCCTAAGCACAACGGGTGGACTTGATCTCTTGAGGTCCCTTCCTGCCCAACATTTGTATGAATCTATGAAAAGGCTAGTAGGAACCACTGTGATCTCGTCTGACCTCCTGTGTCACACATTCCACAGGGCTTTCCTGAATTCATGTCTATAAAACAGCATATTTTTAAGATAGATGTCCAATCTTGTTTTAAAAAAATGTCCAGTGATGGAGAATCCACCACGACCCTTGATAAAGTGTTCCAATGGTTAATTACCTTCTCTGATAAAAATGTATTCCTTTAGTCTGTCACTGTAAGGCAGGTTTTCCAATCCCTTAAACATTCTTGTGGTGCTTCTCTGAACACTCTCCAATTTATTAACATCCTTCTTGAATTGTCGCCAACAGAATGAGACAAGTTATTCCAGTAGTGGTTACACCAGTGACAAATACAGAGGCAGTATATCCTACTTACTCTTACTCGAGATTCCCCTGTTTATACAGCCAAGGATCATATTATCCTTTTGGTCCCAGCACCACGCTGGGAGCTCATGTTTAGCTAATCCTCCAAGTCTTTTTCTGAGTCACTGCTTCCCAGGATGAAATCCCTCATGCTGTAAGTATGGCCTATGTTTTTGCTCCTAGATGTACCACTTTACATTTGACCTTATTTAAATGTATTTTTTAAAATTGTGCCTAGTTTACCAAGAGATACCAATTTCTCTGCATAGGTGATCTGTCCTTTTCATTATTTACCCACTCACCCAACCTTTGAGTTATCTGAAAACTTTACCAGTGAAGATTTTATGGGTTTTTCAAAAAAGGTTAAGGCTTGCAGGGCACCACTAGAAACACATGCACTAAGTGATGATTTCCCATTTACAATTACATTTTGAGACTTGTCAGTTAGCCAGTTTTTAATCCATTTAATGTGTGCCAGGTTAATTTTGTATCAGTCTCGGTTTTTAATTAAAACTGAGCTGCGAAGATATTATTTACAGGGGATCCTGCTCATTTATATGGCTCTTCTGCCAAGACTGGGAAAAGACAGATCAAAAGGACAGAAACAGTTTAAAAAAAAAAAGAGAGAGAGTTGTCAGGGGCCCTTTGCAGGGAAACAGACTGACACATAGGGCTTGTCTATACTTATGGATAAATCAGCACTGTTGCGATCGATGCAGTAGTGTCGATTTAGTGGGTCTGGTGAAGACAAGCTAAGTTGATGGCAGAGTGCTCTCCTGTGGATGTCTTTACTCCACCTCCCAGAGAGTTGGAAGGTAAGTGAGCAGGAGAGTGTCTCCCATCAACACAGTGTGGTGTAGTCATCGCTTTAAGTCGACCTAAGTTACGTCAACATCAGTTACATAATTTACATAACTGAGGTAGCGTAACTTAGGCCAATTTACAGCTTTAGTGTAGAACAGCCCATAGACAGGCCATTACAGATGGGGCTGTGTCATATATATAAAGGGAAGGGTAAACCCCTTTAAAATCCCTCCTGGCCAGAGGAAAAATCCTCTCATCTGTAAAGGGTTAAGAAGCTAGGATAACCTCACTGGCACCTGACCAAAATGACCAATGAGGAGACAAGATACTTTCAAAAGCTGGGAGGAGGGAGAAAAACAAAGGGCCTGTGTCTGTCTGTATGCTGCTTTTGCCGGGGATAGAACAGCAGTGGAGTCTTAGAACTTAGTAAGTAATCTAGCTAGGTATGTGTTAGATTATGGTTTCTTTAAATGGCTGAGAAAATAGCTGCGCTGAATAGAATGAATATTCCTGTTTGTGTGTCTTTTTTGTAACTTAAGGTTTTGCCTAGAGGGATTCTCTATGTTTTGAATCTAATTACCCTGTAATTATCTACCATCCTGATTTTACAGAGGTGATTCCTTTTCTACTTCTATTAAAAAAGTCTTCTTGTAAGAAAACTGAATGCTTTTTCATTGTTCTAAGATCCAAGGGTTTGGGTCTGTGGTCACCTATGCAAATTGGTGAGGATTTTTACCTAACCTTCCCCAGGAAGTGGGGTGCAAGGGTTCGGAGGATTTTGGGGGGAAAGACGTGTCCAAACTCCATTTTTTCAGGAACCCAGATAAAGTTTGGGGGTGGCAGTGGAAGTCCAAGGGCAAAGGGTAAAACAGTCTGTACCCTGGGGCAGTTTTAACCTAAGCTGGTAAAAGTAAGCTTAGGAGGTTTTTATGCAGGTCCCCACATATGTACCCTACAGTTCAGAGTGGGGAAGGAACCTTGACATGGTGGCAGAGTGGTGGGATTAACGTGAAATCCTTTTGAGATCAATTTGACATTTTTTGAACCAGAAAAACAGATTTTAAAAAGGAATTTTTTTTTTCCTTTGGAGCTGCTGGAAAGGAGGTCCAACCGAAAGCAGCTAGTTTTTTCTCTGCTTTGGGGCCAGAGCACAGACAAAAGGGGATTATCTTTGTGAGTTGCAGGTTTTCTTTGCCTGGAGGCAGAGTAGTTAACCTCCTGCAGGGAAATTCAGTCTTCACAAACCTGAGGTTTTTTTCCCCTAAAAGTAAATAGGAGAGTGTTCTACCCATTTGCCTGGAGACAAAAGTGGTAGGGTTTTTTTTTTTAGGAGAAGGAGGTACAGGAGGCTGCCCACAGGAGGGAGAAGGAGGTACAGGAGGCTGCCCACAGGAGGGAAATGGAGGCAAGGAAGCATGTGGAGGAGGAGAAGGAAAAAGAGAGGAAGCATGAACTGGAGATGGAGAAGGTAAAGGCTCAGCAGAATATACCAACAAACCCTAGCAATCCTTCTCCAGGTACCACTTCCCATCCCAGAAAGTTCCCCACCTACAAGGCAGGAGATGATACTGAGGCCTTCTTAGAAAACTTCAAAAGGGCCTGCCTTGGGTACAGCATCTCTACCAACCAATACATGGTAGAGCTGAGGCCGCAGCTCAGTGGACCCTTAGCTGAGGTGGAGGCTGAAATGCCTAAAGAACACATGAACAAGTATGAACTGTTTAAATCCAAGGTGAGAGTCAGAATGGGGATAACACCTGAGCAGTCTCGTCGGAGGTTCAGAGCCCTAAGGAGGAAACCAGACATGTCATTTACCTGACCTTGCCTACCACCTTGTGAAACATTGGGATGCCTGGATATCAGGAGCAAGTGTTGAATCTCCAGTAAATTTCCCTTCCTAATGCAAATGGAACAATTCTTAGAGGCTGTTCCTGAAGAAATAGAAAGATACATCCTAGATGGGAAGCCCAAAACTGTAATCGAAGCAGGAGAGATTGGAGCCAGATGGGTAGAGGTGGCAGAGAAGAAGAAAACTGGTCGCAGTTGGAGTGGAGAGCAGAAGGGACAACCCCAGACCACGCCCTATTACCGGGGGCCACCCAAGGCCTCACCTACCTCCCAAAAAATCCTCCAGACCCCTTATCATCCCACCACCCCGTTCTCCAGCAACCCGCCTCGCCCCAGTGACCCGTCAGCTGGACGATGTTTTCAATATAATGAGCTGGGGCATGTAAAGGCCAACTGCCCCAAGAACCCCAACAGATTACAGTTCATTGCACCGGAATCACACCAGAGATCCGCAGGCCCAGATACCTCCCAGATACCCTTGGAGCGGAGGGTAACTGTGAGTGTGGGGGGGAAGAAGGTCACCACGTGGAGGGACACCGAAGCACAAGTGTCAGCTATCCATGCTTCCTTAGTGGACCCCAATTTAATCAACCCAGAGATCCAAGTGACGATTCAACCCTTCAAGTCCAACTCCTTCAATTTGCCTACAGCCAAGTTGCCTGTCCAGTACCAGGGCTGGTCAGGAACGTGGACTTTTGCAGTCTATGATGATTATCCCATCCCCATGCTGTTGGGGGAAGACTTGGCCAATCATGTGAAGCGGGCCAAGAGGGTGGGAATGGTCACCCACAGCCGGGCTAAACAAGCCGTGACACCTAGCTCTGTTCCGGAGACTTCTATCAGGACCCAGTCAGAGGTGATGGACCAGGACCCCAGCCCAATGTCTGCAACAGCAGTAGTGGATCCAGTCCCAGAGACCCAGACGGAATCAGTCCCAGAACTGGAACCAGCGGAACAACCAGCACCAGACCCATTGCCAGCACTGAATCCAGTACTTGCAACCTCAACACCAGAGGGCCCCACCGAACCTGAACCGGCAGCAGCCGATAACCCTACACAAGAGGCTCAGCCGGAGCCTGAACCCCAACATAGTGTTCCAGTGGAGAGCGGTTCACAGTCAACGGAAACAGCCCCATCCCCTACATCGCTTCCAGAGGGACCAAGCATAGGTCCACAATCCAATGAGGAACTGATGCCTCCAGCATCAAGGGAACAGTTCCAGACCAAACAGGAAGCAGATGAAAGCCTCCAGAGAGCTTGGATGGTGGCACGGAGCAACCCACCGCCTCTCAGCTCTTCTAATCGATCCAGGTTGGTTGTAGAAAAAGGACTTTTATACAAGGAAACTCTTTCTGGTGGAGACCAGGAAGACTGGCATCCTCAGAGACAGTTGGTAGTTCCAACTAAATACCAGGCCAAGCTCTTGAGCTTAGCCCACGATCATCCTAGTGGCCATGCTGGGTTGAACAGGACCAAAGACCATTTAGGGGGGTCATTCAACTGGGAGGGAATGGGCAAGGATGTTTCTACCTATGTCCGGTCTTGTGAAGTATGCCAAAGAGTGGGAAAACCCCAAGACCAGGTCAAAGCCCCTCTCCAGCCACTCCCCATCATTGAAGTTCCATTTCAGCGAGTAGCTGTGGATATTCTGGGTCCTTTTCCGAAAAAGACACCCAGAGGAAAGCAGTACATACTGACTTTCATGGATTTTGCCGCCCAATGGCCGGAAGCAGTAGCTCTAAACAACACTAGGGCTAAAAGTGTGTGCCAGGCACTAGCAGACATTTTTTGCCAGGGTAGGTTGGCCCTCCGACATCCTCACAGATGCAGGGACTAATTTCCTGGCAGGAAGTATGGAAAACCTCTGGGAAGCTCATGGGGTAAATCACTTGGTTGCCACTCCTTACCACCATCAAACAAATGGCCTGGTGGAGAAGTTTAATGGAACTTTGGTGGCCATGATAAGTAAATTCGTAAATGAGCACTCCAATGATTGGGACCTAGTGTTGCAGCAGTTGCTCTTTGCCTACAGAGCTGTACCACATCCCAGTTTAGGGTTTTCCCCTTTTGAACTTGTACATGGCCGTGAGGTTAAGGGGCTATTACAGTTGGTGAAGCAGCAATGGGAGGGATTTACACCTTCTCCAGGAACTAACCTTCTGGACTTTGTAACCAACCTACAAAACACCCTCCGAACCTCTTTAGCCCTTGCTAAAGAAAACTTACAGGATGCTCAAAAAGAGCCAAGATGTAGGATAAACATGCCAGAGAGCGTTCCTTCAAAGTAGGGGACCAGGTCATGGTCTTAAAGGCGCTCCAGGCCCATAAAATGGAAGCCTCGTGGGAAGGGCCATTCACGGTCCAGGAGCACCTGGGAGCTGTTAATTATCTCCTAGCATTCCCCACCTCCAACCGAAAGCCTAAGGTGTACCATATTAATTCTCTAAAGCTCTTTTATTCCAGAGAATTAAAGGTTTGTCAGTTTACAGCCCAGGGAGGAGACGACGCTGAGTGGCCTGAAGGTGTCTACTACAAAGGGAAAAGTGCTGGTGGTGTGGAAGAGGTGAACCTCTCCATGACCCTTGGGCGTATGCAGTGACAGCAGATCAAGGAGCTGTGCACTAGCTATGCGCCGACGTTCTCAGCCACCCCAGGGCTGACTGAATGGGCATACCACTCCATTGACACAGGTAATGCTCACCCAATTAAAGTCCAACCTTACTGGGTGTCTCCTCAAGCTAAAACTGCTATAGGCCGGAAGATCCAGGATATGTTACAGATGGGTGTAATCCGCCCCTCTGGCAGTGCATGGTTATCTCCAGTGGTTCTAGTTCCCAAACCAGATGGGGAGATACGTTTTTGCGTGGACTACCGTAAGGTAAATGCTGTAACTCGCCCAGACAACTATCCAATGCCACGCACAGATGAACTATTAGAGAAACTGGGACGGGCCCAGTTCATCTCTACCTTGGACTTAACCAAGGGGTAGTGGCAGGTTGTAGCCAGACAGCCAGCCCCCCCCCCCCCCCTCAGACCAGCATTGCTGGAAACACAGGAGGAAGCCGGAACAGGGCACTTAACATATATTCCAGCACAGCCTTTGAAGCTGTGAAAAGCACAGGTGTGCTGCTACAATGTGCCTCTGGGAACAGATACAATGATTAAGCTCACAGCAGGCAGAGGCCCTGTGACAGACATGGCTATAAAGCCCCTACTAAATAGCGTGATGCACACACACCAACATCCTAGGTGGGAAAATATTTACCCTGATAAAAGAAATGTCCAGTAGTCGACACTTATTGTTTCTCTCCCTTGCAAGTGTAAACTACTCTTGCGAAAGCTGGCGTCACCCAGACAGACCAGCCTCCATTTGGCAGAAGAAAGGAGAAAGAGAATAAAGGAGTACAGAGGTATAAGTAGGGGACCTACAGCACCATGATTTTTGAGTGCTTTTCACTATCTATCTGCTGGTCAGATAAGTGACAGCCTCCCAAGGCTTCTGCAGCTAAGAGGGTCCCTACGCCTTGTCCCTTATTCGTCTTTCCGCGGAATTGAGTGACCGATTCTGGCTTGGCACCGCTGGAATCGAGAGATGCAAGGAGGGTAAGAAGCACCCACACCTGATCTCCTACCTTTAGTGTACACATATTTTGAAATAGAGCTTTATACTTTGTTTTCTTTCTTTGGGATTGTGGCTTCAGTTTTGTAACTTGTTTGTGTGTGTAACATCTCTACATTTAAATAAGTAGGCACTAGCAATTTGGTAACCACATGATTAGAATCTAGCTTAATACATTTTGGTAACCATTTGTGCATAAGCCTGACTTGTTTTCTCTGGTTTACTGTAAAGCAGCCAACACAATTAAAGAACCTCAGCTGTTTTGGCTCTAAAGCCTGGCCATTAGGTGAGAGTACTAAGAGCCTAGCGTTGAGTTGTGCCGCCTCCACGGGCAAACTCTTGGGGCACCTGTCCGTCAATCCTGGCTGCCCGCTGCGAAGGAGCTCTGAGCTCTAGCAGTTAAAGTCACGGGTGTGGAGAGGCTCTTAGTGCTGCCATTGGGGCACCTGTCAGTCAGTATTGACTGCCCGCTGCGAAGGAGCTCTGAGCTCTAGCAGTTAAAGTCACGGGTGGTTAGGACCTTGGGGCATCCGTCAGCCTAGCCCGGGCTGCCCGCTGCGAAGGGACAGTGCGTCCTAGCGGTTAAAGTCACGGATGGTATAAACGGGCATAGCTGGCACCTCACCAAACATCCTTGGCCGTCGGCTAACAGAAATTGGCGTCACGAACAGGATTGTGATATAGGCTGCACTACAGTAACACAATGAAACCAGTCATGATAAACACCACAGAATTCCCTGAGCTAGAGAAAAGTTTGACCCAAGAGGGATGGGGAAATCCTCTGTGGAGCAAAGAAGTGCTGGAGAAATATTGGGGAAAACCAGCAGAGATCTGGCAGCATTTCTGTAACTGGAGAACTGCCTGCAAGATGAAGAAAGGGAAAGGGAAAAGTGCTTGTATATGGCTGCTTACTAACATTTGGCAAGCTGCCTGTAAGGATTGTCATAGTCTGGCAATAGAATTTAATAGGCTACAACAGGAAAGGGACACACTGCGCAAGGAATGCCAGAATTTAGATACCAGAGTAAGAACACTGAACAGGGATATGGAACATCTTCAGAAAAGATTACTTCCCTTAATTGAGAAAGAAGGGATAGAACGAAGGGAAAAGCTGGAGACTAAAACACGCAGTATCAACCGGGCTAAAGTTGAGACTGCTCTCTGGCTAGACCCTGAGGAATGGGATGGAGACATTTGGGATTCAGCAGATGAGTCCCCCTCCTCTGAGGAGGAAGGTCCCTCTGTAAAATTAAGACCAGCTATTACACATCACAAATCAGAAGAACATGAGGAAAATTTGAGTGGGGCAGAGCTGGATGAAGAAGGGGATGACAATTATCCATCCACCTCTTCAAAAACAAAGAAGGGAGATAAAAAGGGAAAAGGGAGTAAAGCTCCAACACACTTTACCAAAATTACCACCTGCCAATATACTCCCATGGAGTTAAAAACAATCCAGGGAGATTTTGCTAAAAAGCCTGAGGAAGGTATAATAGAGTGGCTGGTCCGCCTCTGGGACACTGGGGGTGGATATATACGCCTGACAGCCCAATAAACTGAGCGCCTTAACTTAGGTGCAGGAATATTCCTGGAACATTCAGAGGGGAAGACCCCTAAAACACTTTGGTCTCTGGCTTGTCGATGGGTAAGAGGAATTTACCCAGCAGACCGAGATGAACCCACAGTAATGCACTGGACCAACATAGATGAAGTAAAAACAGCTCTATTAACTGTAAAAAGAAAAGGAGTACTTGTGGCACCTTAGAGACTAACCAATTTATTTGAGCATGAGCTTTCGTGAGCTATAGCTCACTTCATCGGATGCATACCGTGGAAACTGCAGCAGACTTTATATACACACAGAGAATATGAAACAATACCTCCTCCCACCCCACTGTCCTGCTGGTAATAGCTTATCTAAAGTGATCATCAGGTTGGGCCATTTCCAGCACAAATCCAGGTTTTCTCACCCTCCACCCCCCCCCCCCCCACAAATTCACTCTCCTGCTGGTGATAGCCCATCCAAAGTGACAACTCTTTACACAATGTGCATGATAATCAAGTTGGGCCATTTCCTGCACAAATCCAAGTTCTCTCACCCCCTCACCCCCCTCCCAAAAACCACACACACAAACTCACTATCCTGCTGGCAATAGCTCATCCAAAGTGACCATTCTCCCTACAATGTGCATGATAATCAAGGTGGGCCATTTCCAGCACAAATCCAGGTTTTCTCACACACCCCCCACCCCCATACACACACAAACTCACTCTCCTGCTGGTAATAGGAAAAAACAAGAGGAAATAGGCTACCTTGCCCACTCTCCAAGTTTAAATCCAAGTTAAACCAGAACATCTGGGGGGGGGGGTAGGAAAAAACAAGAGGAAATAGGCTACCTTGCCTAATGACTTAGCCACTCCCAGTCTCTATTTAAGCCTAAATTAATAGTATCCAATTTGCAAATGAATTCCAATTCAGCAGTTTCTCGCTGGAGTCTGGATTTGAAGTTTTTTTGTTTTAAGATAGTGACCTTCATGTCTGTGATTGCGTGACCAGAGAGATTGAAGTGTTCTCCGACTGGTTTATGAATGTTATAATTCTTGACATCATGATTGTTGTCATCATGAATAGGTCGGAATATGAACAAGAGGCTGCTCGGCAGCTCTCCAACACGAGTTTCTACAAGCCATTACCCTATGATCCCACTGAGAGTTACCAAAAGCAACTACAGCATTTGCTCAAGAAACTTCCTGAAAAAGCACAAGATCAAATCTGCACAGACACACCCCTGGAACCCCGACCTGGGATATTCTATCTACTACCCAAGATCCATAAACCTGGAAATCCTGGGCGCCCCATCATCTCAGGCATTGGCACCCTGACAGCAGGATTGTCTGGCTATGTAGACTCCCTCCTCAGGCCCTACGCTACCAGCACTCCCAGCTACCTTCGAGACACCACTGACTTCCTGAGGAAACTTCAATCCATCGGTGATCTTCCTGATAACACCATCCTGGCCACTATGGATGTAGAAGCCCTCTGCACCAACATTCCACACAAAGATGGACTACAAGCCGTCAGGAACACTATCCCCGATAATGTCACGGCTAACCTGGTGGCTGAACTTTGTGACTTTGTCCTTACCCATAACTATTTCACATTTGGGGACAATGTATACCTTCAGATCAGCGGCACTGCTATGGGTACCCGCATGGCCCCACAGTATGCCAACATTTTTATGGCTGATTTAGAACAACGCTTCCTCAGCTCTCGTCCCCTAAAGCCCCTACTCTACTTACGCTATATTGATGACATCTTCATCATCTGGACCCATGGAAAAGAAGCCCTTGAGGAATTCCACCATGATTTCAACAATTTCCATCCCACCACCAACCTCAGCCTGGTCCAGATCCACTTCCTGGACACTACAGTGCTAATAAACAATGGTCACATAAACACCACCCTATACCGGAAACCTACTGACCGCTATTCCTACCTGCATGCCTCCAGCTTTCACCCTGACCACACCACACGATCCATCGTCTACAGCCAAGCTCTGCGATACAACCGCATTTGCTCCAACCCCTCAGACAGAGACAAACACCTACAAGATCTCTGTCAAGCTTTCTTACAACTACAATACCCACCTGCAGGAGTAAAGAAACAGATTGATAGAGCCAGAAGAGTTCCCAGAAGTTACCTACTACAGGACAGGCCTAACAAAGAAAATAACAGAACGCCACTAGCCGTCACCTTCAGCCCCCAACTAAAACCCCTCCAACGCATTATTAAGGATCTACAACCTATCCTAAAGGATGACCCAACACTCTCACAAATCTTGGGAGACAGGCCAGTCCTTGCCTACAGACAGCCCCGCAACCTGAAGCAAATACTCACCAACAACCACATACCACACAACAGAACCACTAACCCAGGAACTTATCCTTGCAACAAAGCCCGTTGCCAATTGTGCCCACATATCTATTCAGGGGACACCATCACAGGGCCTAATAACATCAGCCACACTATCAGAGGCTCGTTCACCTGCACATCCACCAATGTGATATATGCCATCATGTGCCAGCAATGCCCCTCTGCCATGTACATTGGTCAAACTGGACAGTCTCTACGTAAAAGAATAAATGGACACAAATCAGATGTCAAGAATTATAACATTCATAAACCAGTCGGAGAACACTTCAATCTCTCTGGTCACGCAATCACAGACATGAAGGTCGCTATCTTATAACAAAAAAACTTCAAATCCAGACTCCAGCGAGAAACTGCTGAATTGGAATTCATTTGCAAATTGGATACTATTAATTTAGGCTTAAATAGAGACTGGGAGTGGCTAAGTCATTATGCAAGGTAGCCTGTTTCCTCTTGTTTTTTCCTACCCCCCCCCCCCCGATGTTCTGGTTGAACTTGGATTTAAACTTGGAGAGTGGTCAGTTTGGATGAGCTATTACCAGCAGGAGAGTGAGTTTGTGTGTGTATGGGGGTGGGGGGTGTGTGAGAAAACCTGGATTTGTGCTGGAAATGGCCCACCTTGATTATCATGCACATTGTAGGGAGAATGGTCACTTTGGATGAGCTATTGCCAGCAGGATAGTGAGTTTGTGTGTGTGGTTTTTGGGAGGGGGGTGAGGGGGTGAGAGAACCTGGATTTGTGCAGGAAATGGCCCAACTTGATTATCATGCACATTGTGTAAAGAGTTGTCACTTTAGGAGAGTGAGTTTGTGTGTGTATGGGGGTGGGGGGGAAGTGAGAAAACCTGGATCTATGCAGGAAATAGCCCGTCTTGATTATGTAAAGAGTTGTCACTTTGGATGGGCTATCACCAGCAGGAGAGTGAATTTGTGTGGGGGGGTGGAGGGTGAGAAAACCTGGATTTGTGCTGGAAATGGTCCACCTGTTGATCACTTTAGATAAGCTATTACCAGCAGGACAGTGGGGTGGGAGGAGGTATTGTTTCATATTCTCTGTGTGTATATAAAGTCTGCTGCAGTTTCCACGGTACACATCTGATGAAGTGAGCTGTGGCTCACGAAAGCTCATGCTCAAATAAATTGGTTAGTCTCTAAGGTGCCACAAGTACTCCTTTTCTTTCTATTAACTGTGGCTGTCATTAGCATGCTTGGCCAAAACCCTCAAGAGTTAGCCTATGAAAGCCCATGGGAGGGTCAGGTAGATGTAGATGATCTCAGACCCCTGCTTAAGGGAGTTCCGAGTAACCACAGGGCTATGGCACTGTCCCTTAGATCAGAAGCTGCAGCACATAACAGTACCTTTCGGGCACTGCTAAACCTTCTGGTGTCATACTTTAGAGAATTCGGAGACATCAGAGCACTGACAGGCAAAGCTAAGATGCGTTCCCTTCAGGGAAACAAGGAGGCACCATCTAAAGGACATAAAAACAAGCGAGAGCCAACCCAGGAGGAAAAGGAGCTTAGAGCCAAGTTGTGGAGACAATGTCTGGCTTTAGGTTATCCCAGAGATGTGATAAATGGACCTCCCACAGAGCGGCTAAAATTATTCACCACCTTTAAAAGAGCTGACTGGGAGACAACTAATGCTACTCCCAGTGCACCTCTGCAGTTCTCTCCGCTTTCCCCACCTGCAGACACCCGGTATACTCCATTGCTGCAGCAACTGCAAGAGTTACCAGAGCAGGGAAACTAGCTTGCGGGGGTCAATCTCCTCTCCTAATAAACCAGCTTAAATCCAAAGAGGAGAAAACAACAGCAAAAGACCCCCGGATACATGTAACTGTAAATGACAAACACATTATTCCTTTCTTAATGGACACAGGGGCTCAAATGTCCATGATTAAGCGAGAAAGTTTTCCGGGCTCGCCACCTACTGGCGGAAAGCAGGTACTTGTTACAGGAGTAAATGGCAGTACCATAACTTACCCATTAGTTAAGATAAAACTGGATATCCCCTTGCAACCCCACCATCAGCCCCGAAAATATGAGGTGATTTTGGGCAATGCCAACATACTGGGCATGGACGTTTTAAGAGGAAAGAAGGGAAGGATTAATGGGGAAAGATGGGCTTTTGGAGTCACTTCTGTTCCTCATGCCACCCACCTGGAAGAGGAAAGCCCTCCCCACTATTCTGTAAACTTACTTAGCAGCGCGCCTGCTCTCCCGCTCTCAACAGTAACAAACATAAAGCAGTATAATGTCCCAGCTGAGGCCATAAGCCCTGTTACTGACCTGATCAAAGATTTGGAACAGTGAGGAATTTTAATTCGTACCCACTCTCGCTTTAATTCTCCTGTGTGGCCCATCAAGAAACCAAATGGCAAATGGAGACTCACTATAGACTATAGGAAGCTAAACAGTAACACTGGACCATTAATTGCAGCAGTCCCTAGCATAACAGATATTGTAAACACCATACAAACCTGGGATAAACCCTGGCTAGCAGTATTAGATGTAAAGGACATGTTCTTCATGGTCCCTTTGCAACCAGCTGACCAGGAAAGATTTGCTTTTACTTGGAAAGGTGTACAATACACTTTTACCCGAATGCCACAAGGGTTTAAACACTCACCCACTATTTGCCCTGGGGCACTGGCAAAGGTCCTAGATGACCTTATACTGCCACCCAATGTACAAACTGTGCAATACATTGATGACATCTTAATAGGTGGGAAAACCTCAGAAGAGGTACAGGAGGCTATGAATCAAATCAAAGGAGCACTAGAAGCCCTTAATTTAGAGTTACCAGCTGAGAAATGCCAAGGTCCCTCCCAAGCGATAAAATTCTTAGGTACTGTATGGATGGGAGGTAGGAGGTCTGTGCCTAATGACACTGTGCAAGAGCTAAATCAGGCACCCTTCCCTGAAAGTAAAGATCAATTGAGACAGATTTTGGGAACCCTGGGGTTTTGAAGAAAACATGTACCTGGCTTTGCCACTATAGCCAGACCATTGTACAATTTGTTAAAGAAAAGTGCTGCCTGGGAATGGGCTCCTGCCCATGAGAAAGCCCTCAGGCAACTGATAGGGGAGATACACACCTATCAGGCTCTGGGTCCCATACATCCTGAAGCCCCATTCCATTTGTACCTAACTGTGGGAGCCACTGGAATGTCTTATGCTCTCTGGCAAGACAGTGACACTGCTCCCAGACGACCAATTCAGTTTGGTTCCAAGTCATGGCAAGGGTCACAGGCTAACTACACACCTTATGAGAAGGTGCTTCTGGCAGCTTACACAGCCTTGAGAGAAACTGAGGAATTAACTCAGGATAAGGACATCACAATTCACACTCCTCTTCCAATCATTAAACCTATATTGGAAGGGAAAGAGTTACCACCTGGTGTAGCACAAAAGATGACTATCCAAAGATGGGCACTTTACATACACCACAGGGTAGGTAGTGCAGACACTGCACAAAACCCCACTATGATTCAGGAATCCCTATGGAAAGTAGGAAAGCCTGATGAATACCGCCTACCTCCACAGCAGTCTCCCATTAAGGATGCTGCCCCATTTGATCCTTCTAAGCCTGAGGGAGTATGGTTCACTGATGGCAGTGCCAGGCTGGTAAAAGGAAAATGGAAGGGAAAAGCTGCAGCAGTGCCTGCAGACACCTCTGCAGCACCCCTAACTGCTGAAATTGATGGGTCAGCACAACTTGCAGAATTGGCTGCAATTAAACTGGCCTGTGAAGCAGGAGCCACCGCAGTATATACGGACTCCTATGCGGTATGGGCAGGTGCCACTCAGTGGATCACTAACTGGAAAAATAACCACTGGGAAATAGGAGGTAAACCAGTCTGGGGACTGGAATACTGGAAGTGGTTATATCAGCATGCTCTGCAACAACCCCTGTCTATAGGACATGTCTCAGCTCATCAGAGGAATAATACCCCAGCTGCACAGTTAAACAATTTAGCCGATGCAGCTGCCCAGCTCTTTACCACACAAGTAGAATGGGAACGCTTATATTCATGGTTACATGATAATTTAGGACACACAGGAAGTGATGAGTTAGTGCGGCAAGCACATATCAGGGGGTGGCCTATCACCCACAGACAGGCTAGAGACCTGGTGCAAGCCTGCACTATTTGTGCTGAGACTAGAAAACATATAGCAGAAGGACAAAGGTTTGCCAGGCTAAGAGATGGAAAAACACTATGGGCAACCTGGCAGGTCGACTATGTCGGACCACTGCCCACTACAAGGCAGAGGTGGAAATACATCTTGACTGGGGTAGAAATTGTTTCAGGGATTAGTTTTGCATATCCAACCCGATTGGCAACAGGGTTGTCCACAGTTATGGGACTAAACCGCTTAACAGCAATTGTCCCAATGCCTCAAGAAATCCAATCAGATAATGGTTCGCATTTTAAGAATAAACTTGTAAGGGAATGGACCCTTAACCATGGAGTCCAATGGACCTTCCACCTTCCATATCGACCTCAATCTAATGGCATGGTCGAGCGCTGGAATGGGTTGCTAAAGAATCACTTGAAGCCTACTGATGGCACATGGGGAGACAGACTGGACGAAGTGATGCAGAGATTAAACAACAGACAGACTCCTACAGGAAGTCCAATCAGCAGGGGATTCTTCCCTACAGGGAAAGCTATCTCCCCTGCCAGAACACCACTGCACAGTTCCAAGTATGCTCACGGAGACACAGTTGTGATTAAACACCCAGCGCTGGGAACCTTTACCTGTGTTTTGCACGCCTATAAAGAGAAAGGTGTATGGAGTGCCTTAAATGCTGATAAAAGGCTAATAACCATTACAGAGGCTTGGATCGCATCCAAGACCGGCTGACCATGTGATTTATTGCAGGAATGGTCCCATGGTTCCGAGCAACCTGCCAGCTAACCTGTCAGCAAAATGGATCATGCAGCAGACCTGTTTGATCACTAGAGACTACTATGGACTGTTGATATATTTGCCATTACTTATAACAGCAGGTGTAATTTTTGCTTTTAGTGTTAAAATAAGTTTTTTAGCTAGAACACGACCCACCAGAGATATGTTCCTGCAAGCCCTCATGATCCTTCTGTTGGCTCCAGTCACCTTGGCAATACCAGAACATCCTCTTCGGGGAGCAATCCAAACCATCGCCTCAGCTGCTGGTGCTACAAATTGCTGGATGTGCACCTTGCTAGATTCAACCAATGGACTGGGAATTGAATTTGTACCACTCAGCCTAAATGATTGGTGGAACAAAAGCGACATCTTTCAGTGGGGACCAGCATGGTACACCAACAACCCTCGCAATGACGGGGGAGGTGGGACAATGGCATCGCACTGTTTGGGGACGGCCTGTGGAATATGTAACGGGATCATCTAAAGAAGTATACCGTATTTGTTTTGAAACTCAGGGTGACATACAAATGGGTAGTCTAGATAAGCAGCAATGTGCCCATACAATTGTATTTGATCAGAAAAGTGGGGGTTGGACTACCTACCCACCCATGAACGACAAAAGGACTTTAAAATGTTGGAAAGGTCCCATCAATGGCACACTTGAACATAGACCCCTTTTTAGCATATATAATGCCACAATTGTTCCCCTGAATATGAGTAGATACCCTGAAAGCAGAGATTGGTATGACCAATCACTGTTCTTTATTCCCAGTTCCGGACACATTTATAATCCATTGCTAATCAAATCTATTAACTCCTTATTAGATCAGTGTAATGAAAATGGACTTTTTCGCTCAGATCAAATTTTAGAAGATTTGTTAATAGTTTTGCTCTGTACTAACATTAAGATGGGATATTGTGTTCCATATCACCAACCCATACCTAAACCTGAGGGGGGCAGGTGGCACAGAGGACCTTATTCACCTATTCTTAGTAAAGAACCTGGCTTGTTCTTTATTTGTGGGGACAAGGCATATAAATATCTACCTGTAGGTTGGACTGGAAGGTGTTCACTGGGACATGCAGTACCCGAGGGACTAACAGTACACCCTCATGTTGATGCCCCCAGAATAACAAATCTGGGAAGTTTTATACACCGATCCAAACGAAAGTTCACCTACAACCCCCTGATTGAACGGCCCTCTGGTTTTCACCGATTTACACGTGCACTTATACCTTGGTTAGGTATAACTGAGCTCGAGATGGCAATAGCAAACGTTTCTGGACAATTGGAAATTGCTCTGAATCATACTGCTGATGCATTAGGGCTTTTAAATGAACAACTTCAGTCTGTGGCCCGATATGCTCTGCAGAACAGAATAGCACTGGACGCTACCCTAGCCCAGCAAGGAGGAGTGTGTGCTGTCATCAACCAATCTTGTTGTTTTTATGTAAATCATTCAGGGCAAATAGAGCAAGATGTGGTTGCTATTAAAGGTGCAGTTAAAATTTTACATGCAGTGGCTGAGAATGGACAAACCTCATGGATGCAATGGTTAGCTCAACACTTGGGATTTTCCCTCTCCCCGTTTTTACATTTGGTTGTGAATACTGTTTTAACCATTTTAATTATTGTAATTGTTTTTTGTGTAACTTTATGTATTATGAAGCGTTTGATTCAAACTGCTCTTTCCTCCACGCAACTCAGATACCTAGAGCTAAAAAGGGATCCTAACCAATTCCGCAAACCCTCATCCTCTAATTTGGTTGTTGGGTATTTCTAGATTTCCCCAAGGAGGGCAAGAGGTGCTGGCATCACCGCCACCTTGCAATCTGGGATGTAGTGTGGTGCATCAGGGGGTGGAATGTAGCCAGACAGCCAGCCCCCCCCACCCCCCCCTCAGACCAGCATTGCTGGAAACACAGGAGGAAGCCGGAACAGGGCACTTAACATATATTCCAGCACAGCCTTTGAAGCTGTGAAAAGCACAGGTGTGCTGCTACAATGTGCCTCTGGGAACAGATACAACGATTAAGCTCACAGCAGGCAGAGGCCCTGTGACAGACATGGCTATAAAGCCCCTACTAAATAGCGTGATGCACACACACCAACATCCTAGGTGGGAAAATATTTACCCTGATAAAAGAAATGTCCAGTAGTCGACACTTATTGTTTCTCTCCCTTGCAAGTGTAAACTACTCTTGCGAAAGCTGGCGTCACCCAGACAGACCAGCCTCAATTTGGCAGAAGAAAGGAGAAAGAGAATAAAGGAGTACAGAGGTATAAGTAGGGGACCTACAGCACCATGATTTTTGAGTGCTTTTCACTATCTATCTGCTGGTCAGATAAGTGACAGCCTCCCAAGGCTTCTGCAGCTAAGAGGGTCCCTACGCCTTGTCCCTTATTCGTCTTTCTGCGGAATTGAGTGACCGATCCTGGCTTGGCACCGCTGGAATCGAGAGATGCAAGGAGGGTAAGAAGCACCCACACCTGATCTCCTACCTTTAGTGTACACATATTTTGAAATAGAGCTCTATACTTTGTTTTCTTTCTTTGGGATTGTGGCTTCAGTTTTGTAACTTGTTTGTGTGTGTAACATCTCTACATTTAAATAAGTAGGCACTAGCAATTTGGTAACCACATGATTAGAATCTAGCTTAATAAATTTTGGTAACCATTTATGTATAAGCCTGACTTGTTTTCTCTGGTTTACTGTAACGCAGCCAACACAATTAAAGAACCTCAGCCGTTTTGGCTCTAAAGCCTGGCCATTAGGTGAGAGTACTAAGAGCCTAGCGTTGAGTTGTGCCGCCTCCACGGGCAAACTCTTGGGGCACCTGTCCGTCAATCCTGGCTGCCCGCTGCGAAGGAGCTCTGAGCTCTAGCAGTTAAAGTCACGGGTGTGGAGAGGCTCTTAGTGCTGCCATTGGGGCACCTGTCAGTCAGTACTGGCTGCCCGCTGCGAAGGAGCTCTGAGCTCTAGCAGTTAAAGTCACGGGTGGTTAGGACCTTGGGGCATCCGTCAGCCTAGCCCGGGCTGCCCGCCGCGAAGGGACAGTGTGTCCTAGCGGTTAAAGTCACGGATGGTAAAAACGGGCATAGCTGGCACCTCACCAAACATCCTTGGCCGTCGGCTAACACAGGTACCGCTAGATGAATCCGCCAAGGAAAGATCAGCCTTCACCACACATCTCGGGCTGTATGAATTTAATGTACTCTCTTTCGGGCTGCAAAATGCACCCGCCACCTTCCAAAGACTTGTAGATGGTCTCCTAGCGGGATTAGGAGAATATGCAGTCGCCTATCTTGACGATGTGGCCATATTTTCGGATTCCTGGGCAGAACACCTGGAACATCTACAAAAAGTCCTTGAGCGTATAAGGGAGGCAGGACTAACTGTTAAGACTAAGAAGTGTCAAATAGGCCTCAACAGAGTGACTTACCTTGGACACCAGATGGGTCAAGGAACTAACAGCCCCCTACAGGCCAAAGTGGATGCTATCCAAAAGTGGCCTGTCCCAAAGTCAAAGAAACAGGTTCAATCCTTCTTCGGCTTGGCCGATTATTACAGACGATTTGTACCGCAATACAGCCAAATCGCCACTGTTCAGTGGACCGAAGAGTGTCAGAAGGTCTTTAACCAGCTTAAAGCGACACTCATGTCTGACCGTGTATTAAGGGCTCCAGACTTTGACAAACCGTTCCTAGTAACCACAGATGCGTCTGAGCGTGGTGTGGGAGCAGTTTCAATGCAGAAAGGACCTGATCAAGAATTCCACTCTGTAGTGTTTCTCAGCAAAAAAACTGTCTGAGAGGGAAAGCAACTGCTCAGTCTGTGAAAAAGAATGTTACGCCATTGTCTACGCCCTGGAAAAGCTATGCCCATATGTTTGGGGATGGCGTTTCCACCTGCAAACCGACCATGCTGCGCTACAGTGGCTTCATACTGCCATGGGAAATAACAAAAAACTTATTCGGTGGAGTTTAGGTCTCCAAGATTTTGATTTCAACATCCAACACATCTCAGGAGCTTCTAACAAAGTGGCTGATGCACTCTCCCGTGAAAGTTTCCCAGAATCAACTGATTAAAATCGTCCTTGAGATGTGGAAAATATTGTTAGTTTTTATGTACTTGGTAGTATATTTAGAGGTTCATGTGTCTTATTAACTCTGTTTTTTCCTAGAGCTCCAGGAAGAAATCCCAGCCAGCGTTTTACCCTAGCTGAGATTTGGGGGCGTGTCATAAATATAAAGGGAAGGGTAAAGCCCTCTAAAATCCCTCCTGGCCAGAGGAAAAATCCTCTTATCTGTAAAGGGTTAAGAAACTAAAGGTAACCTCGCTGGCACCTGACCAAAATGACCAATGAGGAGACAAGATACTTTCAAAAACTGGGAGGGGGGAGAAAAACAAAGGGTATGTGTCTGTCTGTATGACGCTTTTGCCAGGGACAGAACAGGAATGGAGTCTTAGAATTTAGTAAGTAATCTAGCTAGGTATGTGTTAGATTATGATTTCTTTAAATGGCTGAGAAAATAGCTGTGCTGAATAGAATGAATATTCCTGTCTGTGTGTCTTTTTTGTAACTTAAGGTTTTGCTTAGTGGGATTCTCTATGTTTTGAATCTAATTACCCTGTAAGGTATCTACCATCCTGATTTTACAGAGGTGATTCCTTTTTACTTCTATTAAAATTCTTCTTGTAAGAAAACTGAATGGTTTTTCATTGTTCTAAGATCCAAGGGTTTGGGTCTGTGGTCACCTATGCAAATTGGTGAGGATTTTTACCAAACCTTCCCCAGGAAGTGGGATGCAAGGGTTAGGAGGATTTTGGGGGGAAAGACGTTTCCAAACTACGTTTTTTCATCCTCATCATTGCTCTAGTTGTGCCTGTCAGCACCTGCACACCCCCATGTACTTCTTTCTCAGGAACTTGTCCTGCATGGAGACCTGCTACAGCTCCACCATTCTGCCCAGGATGCTGGCCAGTCTCCTGACTGGGGACAGATACATTTCTGTCTGTGGCTGCATCATGCAATTTTATTGTTTTGGTTTCTTGGCCTGTACAGAGTGTTATCTTCTAGCAGCAATGTCTTGTGACCGGTATTTAGCTATATGTAAACCTCTGCATTATGCAGCCCTTATGAATGGCAGAACCTGGGTTCTAGCAGCTGGGTCATGGCTATGGGCGTTTGTGGCTAGTACCATAACTGTATATTTGATGTCACAATTAACATTCTGTGGCCCTAGTGAAATTGACCATTTCTTCTGTGATCTCATCCCATTGATTAAACATTCCTGTCATGACACCAACCTGATCACACTGCTGAGTTTCATACTCACCTCCATAGGTGTCCCTTTCCCATTTCTATTAACCGTGGCATCCTACAGTTTTATCATCACCACCATTTTAAGAATCCCTTCCACCACCAGAAAGAAAAAGGCATTTTCTACCTGCTCCTCTCACCTCATGGTGGTGACAATTTTCTATGGAACTATAATCATTGTCTATATTTTACCAGACACTGACACTCTTAGAGACCTCAGCAAAGTGTTCTCTGTCTTCTACACTGTACTGACTCCCCTGGTCAATCCCCTCATATACAGCCTGAGGAACAAAGGGGTCAAGTTCGCCCTGAGAAAGATCATTCATAAGTTGATGGTGCTCACAGGAATTCAGAAGGAGTGACGGCTGTGGGAACAAATCCATCTGGCTGAACTAGCAGTGGAGGTAGCATCTAGGTGGCCTGTAGCTCATGCCCATTGGAGCTTCAGTGGGGAATGTGAGGACATACTAACTTTGGGATGGCTGCATTCCCATTAAATACTAGAGCTCCTATTTACTACTGCCCTCACTGCAAACATAACTGTGATATACTCTGCACTCCACACAGCAAAATTCAAGATTCCAGTTCCGTTCTGCTCTTCTGCTCTCAGTTGGGAAAACACATTTTGCATAGCCCTGGTTTTGGATTCCAGTGGGTGGGTCTTGATTGTTATACTAGTTGGTCTCTCCTTTGTGTCCTGGATTCCTAAATGCTCCCTAATTTTGTATCTGGGAAGACTGTATTTTTGTAATTATGGGTTCTCTTGCAAAGATTAGTAAGTTTAGAAGACCGTAAATAGTTTCCTATCAATCAATAATTAGTCAATAAATGATAAAAATGTTTTTGTTGAAACATTTCTTTATAACAACAACAAGTCATTGTTAAGTAAAAAATTCTAAGTACATGTGGAGAAAATGCTACTCAATTCTGTATTTGAAAAATGCCAGGATCTATTCTCCTGAAGCACATTGGGTAAAATTATCAAAGTGCCTAAATTCCTTAAAAGCACAAATCCCACTGACTTTCACTGAAACGTAGATTTCTAAGGACCTTGTTCACTTTTGAAAATGGAACTTAGGCTTCTAAATCACTTAGAGGCTTGGCAAATTCTACCCATTGAGTAGTACCTTGTGCCTTAGACTGCCATTCAAAGTAATATACAGGATCAAGGCTTAACAGTAGAGGGAGCCACTAAGCAGCTGTGCCCACAGTATAATTAGGTTTCAGAGTAGCAGCCGTGTTAGTCTGTATCCGCAAAAAGAAAAGGAGTACTTGTGGCACCTTAGAGACTAACAAATTTATTTGAGCATAAGCTTTCGTGAGCTACAGCTCACTTCATTGGATGCATTCAGTGGAAAATAAAGTGGGAAGATTTTATATACACAGAGAACATGAAACAATGGGTGTTGCCATACACACTGTAACAAGAGTGATCAGGTAAGGTGAGCTATTACCAGCAGGAGAGCCAGGGCGGGGGGAACCTTTTGTAATCAAGAGACTCCATTTCCATGGAGTTGACCATTTCCAGCAGTTGACAAGAATGTGTGAGGAACAGTGAGGCGGGGGGATAAACATGGGGAAATAGTTTTACTTTGTGTAATGACACATCCACTCCCAGTCTTTATTGAAGCCTAAGTTAACTGTATCCAGTTTGCAAATTAATTCCAATTCAGCAGTCTCTCATTGGAGTCTGTTTCTGAAGTTTTTTTGTTGAAGAATTGCCACTTTTAGGTCTGTAATCGAGTGACCAGCGAGATTGAAGTGTTCTCTGACTGGTTTTTGAATGTTATAATTCTTGACGTCTGATTTGTGTCCATTTATTCTTTTACGTAGAGACTGTCCGGTTTGGCCAATGTACATAGCAGAGGGGCATTGCTGGCACATGATGGCATACATCACATTGGTAGATGTGCAGGTGAATGAGCCTCTGATAGTGTGGCTGATGTGATTAGGCCCTATGATGGTGTCCCCTGAATAGGTATGTTGGCAATGGGCTTTGTTGCAAGGATAGATTCCTGGGTTAGTGGTTTTGTTGTGTGGTGTGTAGTTGCTGTGAGTATTTGCTTCAGGTTGGGGGGCTGTCTGTAAGCAAGGACTGGCCGGTCTCCCAAGATCTGTGAGAGTGATGGGTCATCCTTCAGGATAGGTTGTAGATCCCTGATGATGCATTGGAGAGGTTTTAGTTGGGGGCTGAAGGTGATGGCTAGTGGTGTTCTGTTATTTTCTTTGTTGGGCCTGTCCTGTAGTAGGTAACTTCTGGGTACTCTTCTGGCTCTGTCAATCTGTTTCTTCATTTCAGCAGGTGGACATTGTAGTTGTAAGAACGCTTGATAGAGATCTTGTAGGTGTTTGTCTCTGTCTGAGGGGCTGGAGCAAATGCAGTTGTATCGTAGAGCTTGGCTGTAGACAATGGTGTGGTCTGGATGAAAGCTGGACGCATGTAGGTAGGAATAGCGGTCAGTAGGTTTCCGGTATAGGGTGGTGTTTATGTGACCATTGCTTATTAGCACCGTAGTGTCCAGGAAGTGGATCTCTTTTGTGGACTGGTCCAGGCAGAGGTTGATGGTGGGATGGAAATTGTTGAAATCATGGTGGAGTTCCTCAAGGGCTTCTTTTCCATGGGTCCAGATGATGAGGATGTCATCAATGTAGCGCGAGGAGGGGCATTAGGGGAGAAGAGCTGAGGAAGTGTTGTTCTAAGTCAGCCATAAAAATGTTGGCATACTGTGGGGCCATGTGGGTACCCATAGCAGTGCCGCTGATTTGAAGGTATACATTGTCCCCAGATGTGAAATATTTATGGGTGAGGACAAAGTCACAAAGTTCAGCCACCAGGTTTGCCGTGACATTATCGGGGATAGTGTTCCTGATGGCTTGTAGTCCATCTTTGTGTAGAATGTTGGTGTAGAGAGCTTCTACATCCATAGTGGCCAGGATGGTGTTATCAGGAAGATCACCGATGGATTGTAGTTTCCTCAGGAAGTCAGTGGTGTCTCGAAGGTAGCTGGGAGTGCTGGTAGCGTAGGGCCTGAGGAGGGAGTCTCCATAGCCAGACAATCGTGCTGTCAGGGTGCCAATGCCTGAGATGATGGGGCTTCCAGGATTTCCAGGTTTATGGATCTTGGGTAGCAGATAGAATATCTCTGGTCAGGGTTCTAGGGGTGTTTCTGTGAGGATTTAATTATATATAATTAGGTTCAACATCCTAGGGGCAGGTAAGGTACCAAATAATGATAGTTTTGTTTTCATGGTTGAATGTTATCTGCTAGCAGCAATGTCTTATGATTGGTATTTATCAATATATAAACCACCCTATTATGCAGCCCTGGTGAATGGCTGTAGCATAAGTGCCTTTCTGACTATTACCATAGTAACGTCTCTGCTGTAACGAATAATGTTCTGTGGACACCAAGAAATTGACCATTTCTTCTGTGACTTCACCCCATTGATCAATCTCTCCTGCCATGGCAACACCTGGATGTCTGGTGACCTTCAGATTCTCTTCCATAGACACCCTGCTCCATTTCTATTGACCCCGGCATCCTATGCTTGTGTCATCACCACCATCCTGTGAATCCCTTCCATGACCACAGGCAAAAGGCATTTCCCACCTGCTCCTCTCACCTCATTGGGGTTACAATTTTCTATGGGACCTAATAGCTGGTTTGCTACCAAACGCTGTTGCACTAAGAGACCTGAACAAAGAGTTCTCCACCTTCTTGTCTCCACCCCTCAATCCCTTCATGAAGGCAAAGGAAACCTGGAGAAAAAGCTGTCAGGAAACTGTGGAGTTCAGCACAATTTAGGCCAGTTCAAGAAAATAAAACAGTTTAAGGAGCAGTTAAGGTCACCCCTTGGCCACAGCAGAGTCTTGTGACCTCAGCTGGGATTTTCAGAGGCCTAAGTGAGCTTGGCATTGAACTGCCACTGAATTTTACGGTAGGGTTTTCTAAAGCACCTCAGTGATTTAATTGAGTGAACAGAGATAGGAAAATAAGGAAGGTGTCTATAATGGAATTTTTAATAATGACAAAGGGCCAGATTTTTAAAGGTATTTAGACACTTAAGGATGCAGATGGGGCCAAATGGGATTTCAAAAGCACCTAGGCACCTAATTTCTTTTTAGTTCAATGGGAGTTAGCCACCGAGTGCATTTTAAGTGCTTATTCACCTATCTGCCACTTTAGGCAACTAAATACCTTTAAAAAAATCTGGCCTAAGTGACTTAGGTGCACAAGTCCCATTGACTTTCAGTGAGGAGTAGGACACCTAACTCATTTTGGCCTCTAGGAATAACAGAATGGCATTTGTTATGGGGATTTAGAAACTACAGACTTTCCCTCTTCTCCCCTCTTCTGGATGGTTATACAGGGCCTGGGCCAATTATGTCTCTCATTAAGTTATTGGGTTGGTTCTGACCACTGCATTTGGGGCTATGGGTTTAAGAGTCTGAGCATTCAGGGCTGCGGAGGGGGGACCCCAGTAAATGAGTAGCGCAAAGTTGAGCAATACACCTGAAACCATGTAGACAAATCAGATGGATGGTGCAATAGGTAAGAGCTAGCCCAGGGATGATGGCATTTCAAATACACAATTCAATTACTGATTAATTGCAGCATGATAGTCTCATAGCAATTTTCAATTTAAATAATAAGTAAATAAAATCTTTCCTCAAGCCATGACAATAAAATCAACGCTCTAGCACAACTCAATCGGTGATGCTGTTGCACATCATCTAGACGTTCCTCTCCTTAGTGTGTGGACAATGGACAGTCTTTGAAGAAATGGTGTATTGTCCTTGGTTTAGTGATGGAATTTCTGTTGTGGAGAGTTGTTGCAAACAACAAAAGAGTTTGCTTTCTGCCTGAATCTCTCTAACTAGAGTCAATGCTTGGGGGAGAGTTGTTCTCCGGAAACCAGACATTTGTATCTGGACTGCTATTTCTGAAAGATGTGTTTGCCTTCATGCTATTTATGACCACCTCTGTTCCAGGACTGGCATAAATAAACTTCAGTAAGAATGCACCCAGGAAACTCCACATCACTGAGTTTTCCTCCAACAGGAAATGAAATGCAACTACCCAACATCTGCTACTGCTCAGCAGAGGGACAGACAATAAAGTCAGTCTCACTTAGTTCTTTATGCCACTTTTCTTTCTATCCACTGAATAGTCTATTCCTAATTCCCTAAAAAGGGCTTTGAGTTCCAGCACAGAAGTGATTCAGGCTAGCGGTCTCCTTGTCTCTTGAACCTGCCTCTGATTTCTGTCCTAGTCCCTGGCTCTTGGCTCTTTCCCCTCACAACCCGCTTTTAACACTGTCAGGAAAGGCTGTTTAGAACACGGCCTGACTCACCATTGTGCTGCTCCAGGTTTATACTGGACATATCCACTGGGCATCAGACAGTGTCAGAGCTCCCTTGTATGGCCTACTACTCCCTTGCATCATCAGAGATTTCAGTGGGTGATCTGAACTGGGAACTGTGGGCTTGCATCGTCTTGACATTATTTAGTAAGAAATAATCAAGGATTGGATTTTCAAAAGAGGGGGATTATGGTGCCTGAAGCCCATTAAACATTAATGGCAGTAGGCACATAACTCCCCTGGAGTCATTTGAAAATCCCAGCCTAATAAATAATAATAATAATAATAATAATAATAATAATAATAATTAATAATATAATAAATCCTCAAGAGATTTGAACAAGGATCTATTATCTCTGTGGTGACTGCCCTGACCAATGTGGGGGTGTCTCTCAGATTATCCATTGAGGCAGGTCCATTTTGTATTAAATAATTCAATATGCATCGGGCTAGAGAAAGCACGAGACCCACTCTACAGTCCACTGCTTAGGGCACTCACCTGAGGGGCTCTACCCTGGCTGCCTAGATATCAGTGTGGGATTCCAGGTGCCAGGCTTGACCTATTAGGCTTTAAATAGCTTGGTACCAAGCTACATCAGAAATCACCTTTGTTTCTGAACAATACTGCCAGAGCTGTAACCAGCCGAGGAATTCAAGCTGGGCCGTTCTTGCAATGAAGGAAAGGGGGCTGCTTGTAGAGCATTCTTCATAAGCAGCCCTTCATTTTGGTTAAGATTTTCAGAAGTCCCTATGGGATATTTTTAAGGTGTTTTAGGTATTTTAGGAAATGGGACTTGCTCCTAAATTATTCAGATCAGATTTTTAAAGGTATTTTAGGCATTTAGTGGGATTTTCAAAAGCATTTAGGCACCTAAAACTCACTGATTTCAGTGGTTGTTAGGTGCCCGGGTGCTTCTGAAAATCCCACTGGATGCCTAAAATACCTTTAAAAATCTGGGCCTGAATAATTTAGGAGCAAGTCCCATGTCCTAAAAGTGACTTCAGGCCAGATTTTCCAAGGTATTTAGGCATCTAAAGATGCAGATAGGGGCATGCTGGGATTTACTAAAATGCCTAAGTGAGCTACACTCCTAAAATTTAGGCAGGTTTGAAAATGTTACTGCTGAATACGAGCATCTAAACTGCAGCTTGGTGCCTAATGGGATTTTCAAAAGCATTAACGTGCCTAACTCTGATTGATTTAAATGGGAGTTAGTCACCTTTGTCACACTTAGGATCTCTGAGAATGTCACCAGGACATATTTGTATCTTTAGGCACCTAAATACCTTGGAAAATCTGGCTCTGAGTCACCTTTGACAATGGGATGGAGGCACTTTTGAAATTTTTGTGCTAGGGAACTTGCCCAGGATCACATGTGGAGCTTGGCACAGAGCCAGGAACTGATGCCCTGTGTCCTGAAACCTAGGGCAAGGTCCTGGCTCCTGGATAACCCTTACTAATCACAAAATCTTTGACCACTTGAGCCAAAGAACAATTTCAATGGTAATGAATAAAAGGGGGAACTCCTCACAGAGGATGCTGGATACAAAGAGACCTATTGGCCTAACCAGTAGTCCATCCCTCCAACCATAAACATTAAAGATGTGGAAAGGCTGTGATAGTGTTGTCTTGTTATTAGAGTACTGGACGGGAACTCAGGAGGTCTGGGTCCTATTCTGGTTTTGCTTCTTGCCTGATGAGGAATCTTGGGCAAGTCACTCTGTGCCTCAGTTTCCCTACCTGTGAAATGGGGATAATGACACTGCCTTAGGGACCTGTTGAAGGATTGGCCTTTTTGGAGCCTACAACGTGCCTGCACATCTGATACATCACATAAACATGCACTGAATAAGTGAATGAAAAAGAGCTTGTTTGCACATCAAAACCCGTTGTAGAGGGGCCTCTCTCTATGGCCATCTATCAGCTAAGATATATTGAAGGCACCTATCAAAATGTATGCAACCAGTGGTTGAACATGACCTTGGGCGACATTCTCATTTATACTGAGGACAAGGGACACTAAAGTGGGAGCAAATCCTATTTATGGCATAAAGAGGCCTTTGTGTGAATGACAGTCAGGCCCCTTATGCATTGACTTCACCTCTCAGCTTCATGTCTTGGTGTCTTGCACATTTCATTTCTGAAATATCTCTGTTTGTCTCTTGTTTCCCTTCATATCACCTAACAAGAAAAGTTAACATTCTGCATTGGCCAGTGGATTTCCCACATGCCTTGAGACCAGGAGACCTGTCTTCTGTTGCTGTCTCCGCCACTGATCTGCTGGCTGACCTTGGGCAAGTCACTTCCCCTTCCCAGGCCTCAGTTTCCCCATCTGTGAAACTGGCATTCACAGACATAGAATCAGTACATTGAAAATGTATGGAATAAAATTATTGTACACTGTTTAAGTACAACTAGTAAAGTGATGGATGTTTATTTTTCAGTCACCCGGGCTCCTGACACACACAGGGCATGACAAAGAGGGAGGTTTCCCATGAGGTTGCACTGGCCTCCACATTCACACTGTTTTAACAAGCGACATGGGGTTAATTCCCCCAGGAGGTCCATTTAAAAGTGATCACAATCAGCAGTCTGGGAGGAGACCCGTCTAGCAGCAGAAGACTGTGTGAGGCTGCATTCCCTTACAAACTGTAAGAATCTACCCCAGGAAGCGCTGAGGTTCTGTGTAATCCGCACAAGCAAGAGCATCAAGCAAGAGCAGCCCAGGCCAGCAGCAAAATTAAGGTGTCTTTGCTGAGCGAAGGAGAGTGTGTGAGACAGTGAGGACAGCGGGTGCCCTTGAGGGAGAGGTTGCCACTGGATGCTGAGAATTAAAGGTAAATCAGATCATTCCGATTGACCTCCTGAGGTCTCCTCCAACCCTAATCTTCTGTGATTCTACAATTCTGTTGTTGCCGGCACCTAATGCTGAGATGCAAAACAACAGCAGGGGTTTGTTACCCGGTGTGTTTTACTTAATAATTACAACGGGGTGGAGAAGCAGAAAAATTTATTTGCAGCTGCAAACAAGGTACAAGGAGAATAGAATTTTAAATTCTGCACACCAGAGCAGGTTATTATACACACTTTTATATTTGTAATGCTATTGTACTACATATTAGCCAATTAAAACTTTGTATAAATATTTTGTTTTTTTATATGGGTTATAACAATGTTTATTTTTTGTAATTTTTAACAAGCATTTTTAGTAACTTAAATAACTAGCACATTTTGTTTGGCCTTGTAACTATTTTTTATTATTTTTAACTTGGCGTTAGCAAACTTTATATTATAAGGCATTATTTGCGGCTGCAACATTGTTTTAAGAGCAAAAGAGCTTATTTAAACCAGCCAGGCCTGAATTTTGTTAAGGGGGGTTAAGAAGAAGCCCTTAGGCTTTTAGCAGGGAGACCTTTTTGACCCTTATGGCCTTTTATTTCCTCGACTTAACTAGTGGCCATGCCCTGGGGTTTTTAACAATTTTTTTTGAGAATATTTATTTTTATTGCTTGAGTTTTTTTATTTTTATTTATTTATTAGCGGGCTATGCATAAAATTAAAATTTTTAAAACTATGTAAAATAAGCATTTTTATACAGGACTACATAGAACACAGTAAACATAACATGATTAATACAGGGAAAAAAACTTAAATAATAGGCTAAACAACCCACTTAGCCATGGGGAAAGGCCCCAACCAGAAAATAAAGAGCTTAGCTAATTTTTTTTAGTTTGCTGATGAATGCTTTTTACCAACTGCTTTAGGCGTTGTAAATTAGCTTTTATGGATGGCCCTGCATTTGTTATATTAAGGCAACACATGCCTGCAAACTTTTGGCATAGGTGACTATGGCGTAGAAGCAAATAGTTTACAGCTAGCTTGTTTTGTAGCATACTTTGACGTACTTTTTTTAACTTATGTGAGAGTTGGGCCAGGACTAAATTAATGGCTTTTGCCACCGTGCAGGCAAGGTGCTCTACTGCGTGATAATTATGCACTACAAGCCTAGGGATACCAACTAAGGAAAAGGCCAGAGCTGCTGCCTTACTTTTTGGTTACTTTAACTTTGGTTAACCTTACTTTAAGGTTACTTTTGACCTACAGGTGGAATCAAGGGGAATAGCATCCCTTTTATGATGGGCATACAACTGCGGAGGGTATGGAAAAATCAATGGAGCCATGCGACCAAGAGAGCAGGGACCCCCAGAACTATTGGCTGGGACATAGGAATACGCATGTCTGCCACATGTAAGGAACCACCCTGCTGGCAATTTTATGCTCCCGTAGGCAAAGGAGATTTTTACACTGTTATTATATTTAAGTTTTTTATTGGTGAGGTTTTTTTTTAATGTGAGTAGCATTTACAAACCTCATACAAGAGGGGGCAAGGGTTGTATTGACTAGGTAATAAGAAAACATGGAGGCATTTAACTTATACTGGGCAGATTTAACGGTATATAAATCAGTATAAGTAAATGTTTTATTTATGGTTTTTAACAGGGAATAATGCTGAACCAGGGTTGGGGCTGCACATATACCAATAAAACAAGTTTTTATGATTGCACCCACTGAAAATGTATGTGGCAAACAAAACAACGTTGCGTTTACTGCACTCTGGGCCAGTGCCAGCCAGGTATTTATGGGTACAATGCCTGAAACAGCAGTACAGTTAGGCACATGGCCAAGAGGGGGAATAAAATATACTTTTTTATTTATTTTTTTGCTTTTTTGGCGGGCTGCCATTTAAATAGTAATTTTAGTTTAAGACTTTTAGTGGAGGGGGCTGAATGCATGGTCTACCTTTTAGCCGGGGGGGGGGGGGCGGGGGGTTGACACTGCTTTCAGCCAGGTATAATGAATTTAATTTTTGTGTCTCTCGACCTTTGCTGCCGTGTGGGACACCAGCAGGACGGTATAGGGTCCCTTCCACCTTTTTTGGAGGGGCTTGTCTTTCCAGGTACGTACGAGCACTGAATTACCAGGCTGCAGGGAGTGGATGGGCGAATCTAAGGGTAGAGGCTGGGAATTTTTAGTATACCTGTGAAGAGACAAAAGAACAGCAGACAGGGAACACATATACTGAGACAAAAACCCATTCCCCAATTCCCACTCTCCCCCTGACACAACCGGTGAACCATTTATAGGCCATGCCCTTTTAAACATAATTTTAAAGGGACTGAGCCCTAATCTACCCTTTGGGAGAGCACGGATGCGGAGCAGAACTGGGGGCAGGGCATCAGGCCACCGTAGGGAGGCCTCCTGGCATACTTTTGAGAGATGTTGCTTAAGGGTCTGATTGGTTTGCTTTACTACTCTACTGGCTTGAGGTCTCCAGGGTGTATGGAGTTTTTAGGGACTCTGTAAGGCGTCTGAGATGCTTTGGACGATTTTTGACGTGAAAAGTGTGTTTTATTGTCAGATTCCATCCACTGGGGAAGTTCAAAGCGAGTAATAATCTCCTTAACAAACACTGTCCTGGCAGTGCAATTGCGACATGGAAAGGCTTCTGGCCATCCGCTGAATCTATCCACTATGACAAGGAGATACTTGAACCCTTGGGTCCGGGGAAACTTAGTAAAGTTTATTTGCCACACCCGTCCGGGGCCTGGAGTGGGTTCCAGGGCTGCTGGTGGTACTGGGTGTTTTGGTCGGGGGTTATTTTTTTGACAAACTAAGCAGTCTGCTTGTACCTGGGCAGCCAGGGGTCGGAGTCTAGATGTTATGAAGTACTTTTTCATTAGTTGGATAAGTGCCTCCCTGCCAGCATGAGTGGTTTGATGTAATTTTTGTAATACTTGCAGAATTAGGCTCTTTGGTAAGAGGACGAAACTGTAGAAAAACCTGAGTGTCTCTGGATTAAGTTTAGAAGTGTGTGCAACAAGAGTGATGTAGTGGTGGGAGTCTGCTATAGACCACCGGACCAGGGGGATGAGGTAGATGAGGCTTTCTTCCGGCAGCTCGCGGAAGCTACTAGATCGCATGCCCTGATTCTCATGGGTGACTTTAATTTTCCTGATATCTGCTGGGAGAGCAATACAGCGGTGCATAGACAATCCAGGAAGTTTTTGGAAAGCATAGGGGACAATTTCCTGACGCAAGTTCTAGAGGAGCCAACTAGGGGGGGCGCTTTTCTTGACCTGCTGCTCACAAACCGGGTAGAATTAGTGGGGGAAGCAAAAGTGGATGGGAATCTGGGAGGCAGTGACCATGAGTTGGTTGAGTTCAGGATCCTGACGCAGGGAAGAAAGGTAAGCAGCAGGATACGGACCCTGGACTTCAGGAAAGCAGACTTCGACTCCCTCAGGGAACGGATGGCCAGGATCCCCTGGGGGACTAACTTGAAGGGGAAAGGAGTCCAGGAGAGCTGGCTGTATTTCAAGGAATCCCTGTTGAGGTTACAGGGACAAACCATCCCGATGAGTCGAAAGAATAGTAAATATGGCAGGCGACCAGCTTGGCTTAATGGTGAAATCCTAGCGGATCTTAAACATAAAAAAGAAGCTTACAAGAAGTGGAAGGTTGGACATATGACCAGGGAAGAGTATAAAAATATTGCTCGGGCATGTAGGAATGATATCAGGAGGGCCAAATCGCACCTGGAGCTGCAGCTAGCCAGAGATGTCAAGAGTAACAAGAAGGGTTTCTTCAGGTATGTTGGCAACAAGAAGAAAGCCAAGGAAAGTGTGGGCCCCTTACTGAATGAGGGAGGCAACCTAGTGACAGAGGATGTGGAAAAAGCTAATGTACTCAATGCTTTTTTTGCCTCTGTTTTCACTAACAAGGTCAGCTCCCAGACTGCTGCACTGGGCATCACAAAATGGGGAAGAGATGGACAGCCCTCTGTGGAGATAGAGGTGGTTAGGGACTATTTAGAAAAGCTGGACGTGCACAAGTCCATGGGGCCGGACGAGTTGCATCCGAGAGTGCTGAAGGAATTGGCGGCTGTGATTGCAGAGCCATTGGCCATTATCTTTGAAAACTCGTGGCGAACGGGGGAAGTCCCGGATGACTGGAAAAAGGCTAATGTAGTGCCAATCTTTAAAAAAGGGAAGAAGGAGGATCCTGGGAACTACAGGCCAGTCAGCCTCACCTCAGTCCCTGGAAAAATCATGGAGCAGGTCCTCAAAGAATCAATCCTGAAGCACTTGCATGAGAGGAAAGTGATCAGGAACAGCCAGCATGGATTCACCAAGGGAAGGTCATGCCTGACTAATCTAATTGCCTTCTATGATGAGATTACTGGTTCTGTGGATGAAGGGAAAGCAGTGGATGTATTGTTTCTGGACTTTAGCAAAGCTTTTGACACGGTCTCCCACAGTATTCTTGTCAGCAAGTTAAGGAAGTATGGGCTGGACGAATGCACTATAAGGTGGGTAGAAAGCTGGCTAGATTGTCGGGCTCAACGGGTAGTGATCAATGGCTCCATGTCTAGTTGGCAGCCGGTATCAAGTGGAGTGCCCCAAGGGTCGGTCCTGGGGCCGGTTTTGTTCAATATCTTCATAAATGATCTGGAGGATGGTGTGGATTGCACTCTCAGCAAATTTGTGGATGATACTAAACTGGGAGGAGTGGTAGATACGCTGGAGGGGAGGGATAGGATACAGAAGGACCTAGACAAATTGGAGGATTGGGCCAAAAGAAATCTGATGAGGTTCAATAAGGATAAGTGCAGGGTCCTGCACTTAGGATGGAAGAATCCAATGCACCGCTACAGACTAGGGACCGAATGGCTAGGCAGCAGTTCTGCGGAAAAGGACCTAGGGGTGACAGTGGACGAGAAGCTGGATATGAGTCAGCAGTGTGCCCTTGTTGCCAAGAAGGCCAATGGCATTTTGGGATGTATAAGTAGGGGCATAGCGAGCAGATCGAGGGACGTGATCGTTCCCCTCTATTCGACATTGGTGAGGCCTCATCTGGAGTACTGTGTCCAGTTTTGGGCCCCACACTTCAAGAAGGATGTGGATAAATTGGAGAGAGTCCAGCGAAGGGCAACAAAAATGATTAGGGGTCTAGAACACATGACTTATGAGGAGAGGCTGAGGGAGCTGGGATTGTTTAGCCTGCAGAAGAGAAGAATGAGGGGGGATTTGATAGCTGCTTTCAACTACCTGAAAGGGGGTTCCAAAGAGGATGGCTCTAGACTGTTCTCAATGGTAGCAGATGACAGAACGAGGAGTAATGGTCTCAAGTTGCAGTGGGGGAGGTTTAGATTGGATATTAGGAAAAACTTTTTCACTAAGAGGGTGGTGAAACACTGGAATGAGTTACCTAGGGAGGTGGTAGAATCTCCTTCCTTAGAGGTTTTTAAGGTCAGGCTTGACAAAGCCCTGGCTGGGATGATTTAACTGGGAATTGGTCCTGCTTCGAGCAGGGGGTTGGACTAGATGACCTTCAGGGGTCCCTTCCAATCCTGATATTCTATGATTCTATGATTCTATGACTTTCCCTTCCAGGGAATGAAGCCATCCCTCCTTTTCCTGGAGACCAAGTTTGTCAGCTAGCTAGTTTTTTTTTTTAGAATACTGAGGGGTTGGGAGCTCCCCCACTGATGGGATAAGGGCATGCGTATAGGTGTTTTTAGTGTGAGGGGACATTAGGGTGGCAGCATGCTTTGCTTCTTTATCTGCCCTGGCATTACCCCTGGTTACATTTTGACCCTCCCTCTGATGGGCCTTACAGTGTACCACTGCCACTTCCAAAGGGAGTTGCACTGCTTCCAGAAGCTGGAGAATTTGGGGCCCGTACTTGACTGGGGAGCCTTGGGCTGTCAGCATTCCCCTCTGGTTCCACAGGCCAGCATGAGCATGCAGCACCCCAAAAGCATATTTGGAATCAGTGAAAATATTGACCCGTTTTCCTTTGGACAGTTTGAGTGCATGGGTCAGGGCCACTAGCTCAGCCAACTGGGCAGAGGTCCCAGCGGACAAACTTTTAGCTTCTACGGTGTCATTGAGGGTCACAATAGCATAACCCGCTCTTTTTTGTTTATTTATTACTATGCTGCTACTATTAGTGTACTACTTATAATCTGCATTTGGGAGGGGCACATTTCTTAAATTTGGGCGGCTAGAATATTGGGCATTCATGATTTTTAAACAGTTATGTTTTTGTTTCTCAGTTTCTGGTAAGAGGGTGGCAGGGTTAAGAGATGAACAAGGCTGCAGCGTGACCTCAGGGTTTTTTAAGAGCTTTGCTTGGTATCTTGCTATACGTGCTTGTGTGAGCCAGAGGCCGCCCTTAACATCTAGTAAAGCGCGTACCATGTGTGGTGTAAAAACCTGTATTGTTCCCCCTAGTGTCAGTTTTTTTGCTTTCGCCAGGGTCAGGGCGGTGGCTGCCACTGCCCGCAGGCACGATGGCCAGCCCTTGGCTACTTGGTCCAGTTGTTTAGAAAAATATGCCACCGGTCGTTTTTATGCTTTTAGCAGCTGTGTGAGTTCTTTTAGGGCCACCCCCTTTTGTTTATATACATACAACTGAAATGGCTTGGAGAGATCTGGCAGACCGAGAGCCGGGGCTTTTATTAACCCCTTCAGTTGCCAGTAGCAGACTCCCTCACTGTGACAAGAGCCACAGGCAAAGATACCAAGTGCCTAGTGTATGCCCCAGCAAAATGTGCTTTGGGAAACAGAACCATACCCCATAAGCTAATATACCTCCCTGAATGCCCAACACCGTTGCTGGGATGGGACCTGCTGTGTTGCCTAGGTGCCACCCTGCATTTTACTCAAGATGAAATAACCCTTACCTTACCCCCTGAAAATGCATGGATTATGGCCCTTGCAGTTGAACCCTTGGCTATGCAAGCCCCAAAATGGGACCAGTAAAAAGTCCAAGTGTATCCCCTTGTTCCTGGGACAAGTGCTGGGGGGTTCAGTTAGGAAGGAAAAGTCGGCATGTTGGGGAGCAGAGTGGCTGGAGCGCTCACTCAGGCCCGCCCTGTAACCATGCACCTACTGCTCTGTGGCACTGCCTGTTCCCTTCTTGACACGTCTCATCACAGCTCCTAATGCCGCTGAGCTGAGACGCCGCAGAGCGCGGCTGGGGAGATGGCGTTGCGGCTGCTGTACTGCAGCAGGGACACAGCACCGACGTCCCCTTCAGTCCCCCCATCCCTAACAGACACAAACGCATCTGCTGGGCTGCTGGGTGGAGCTGGAGGCAGAATTGTCCTGATTTTCGGTTTCCCTTCCCCTCCCCTCAGACAGGCCTGATGATCCCTCTGACATCTCCTCCACCTTCATCCCTCCTGGCCCAGCCCTTTCACATATGCCTCCCCAGATGTTTCCAAATGGAGGAGTGGAGATTTTTCATCCGCTCCTGGGCCCAATCCTTAAGGTCTAGGTGGCCTCCTATGCCAAGCCCTTGGAGAGCTCCGGGCTCTTCCCACCCTACACAGGAGCAGAGCACTGGGGTGACGATAAGTGGAAAGCTTTTCAGATCAGGGAACAGGGCAGCCCCCTGTATGCCTGACACCCACTGTGAGTCTTCCCTGCCCGGTTCCATTTCTCATTCTCCCCCTGATATGTCTCCTCATGGCTCCTAACATGGCTGAGCTGAGACAGTGGCTGGGAGGACCGAGTTACAGATGCTCTATTGCTGCCCAGAATCCGCCTGTAATTGCACACCAACAGGTGTGCACACGTTAGCTGGGCTGCAGGGTGCAGCTGGGGACAGAATGTGTGTGAGGGTTTCTAGCTGTCTCGCGGGGTTCCTAAGAGTGTGAGGGATCTGTGTCCGTGTCTTCTTGGGGTGTCCCTTGTGCATGAGGTACAGTGTGTAGGAGATAGATAAATAGATAGATAGATAGATTTATTTGCCCAGGGCAATAACTTATAACTTCCTCAATTCATAGATTCCAAGGCCAGAAGGGACCATTGTGATCAGTTACGCTGAATATCTTTGCCAGTGGTTTTCAATCTGCGGTCCATGGACCCCAGAGGGGTCAGCCGACTATGTCTAAGGGGTCTCTGAAAGGTTGTTGTTACCACAGAAAGTGGCTTTTAACCTGTGTTCTGCAGATCCCTGGGGGGTCCACAGATTATGGCTAAAATTTCCAAAGGGGTCTGCACCTCCATTCAAAATTTTTAGGGCTTCACAAATTAAAACCACTGCTCTAGGCCATAGAACTCCCCCAAAGTAATTCCTGTGTGACCCTGGGGGACCGGGGATCATTTCCCTGCTCCATTACAAATGCCTGTGTAACCTTAGCAACTCACTTATGGCCACAGTTTCAAAGGTATTTAGCCACCTAAAGCAGCAGATACACAGCTAATGGGATTTTCAAAATAATCTAAGGGTATGTCTACACTACGGAATAAGGTCGAATTTATAGAAGTCGGTTTTTTAGAAATCGGTTTTATATATTCGAGTGTGTGTATCCCCACAGAAAATGCTCTAAGTGCATTAAGTGCATTAACTCGGCGGAGGGCTTCCACAGTACCGAGGCTAGAGTCGACTTCCGGAGTGTTGCACTGTGGGTAGCTATCCCACAGTTCCCGCAGTCTCCGCTGCCCATTGGAATTCTGGGTTGAGATCCCAATGCCTGATGGGGCTAAAACATTGTTGCGGGTGGTTCTGGGTACATATCGTCAGGCCCCCGTTCCCTCCCTCCCTCCGTGAAAGCAAGGGCAGACAATCATTTCGCGCCTTTTTTCCTGAGTTACCTGTGCAGATGCCATACCACTGCAAGCATGGAGCCCGCTCAGGTAACTGTCACCCTATGTCTCCTGGGTGCTGGCAGACGCGGTACGGCATTGCTACACAGTAGCAGAAACCCCTTGCCTTGTGGCAGCAGACGGTACAGTACGACTGGTAGCCGTCATCATCATGTCCGAGGTGCTCCTGGCCACGTCGGCTGGGAGCGCCTGGGCAGACATGGGTGCAGGGACTAAATTTGGAGTGACTTGACCAGGTCATTCTCTTTAGTCCTGCCTGCAGTCAGTCCTATTGAACCGTCTTATGGTGAGCGGGCAGGCGATACGGACTGCTAGCAGTCGTACTGTACCATCTTCTGCCGAGCAGCCATGAGATGTGGATGGCATGCAGTCCTTCTGCACCGTCTGCTGCCAGCCAAAGATGTAAAAGATAGATGGAGTGGATCAAAACAAGAAATAGACCAGATTTGTTTTGTACTCATTTGCTTCCCCCCCTCCCCTGTCTAGGGGACTCATTCTTCTAGATCACACTGCAGTCACTCACAGAGAAGGTGCAGCGAGGTAAATCTAGCCATGTATCAATCAGAGGCCAGGCTAACCTTCTTGTTCCAATAAGGACAATAACTTAGGTGCACCATTTCTTATTGGAACCCTCCGTGAAGTCCTGCCTGAAATACTCCTAGATGTAAAGCCACCCCCTTTGTTGATTTTAGCTCCCTGAAGCCAACCCTGTAAGCGCCCCTCCCGGCGTCAGAGCAACGGCAAACAATCGGGCATCTGAGAGTGCTGTCCAGAGCAGTCACAATGGAGCACTCTGATGGGGCTAAAACATTGTCGCGGGTGGTTCTGGGTACGTATCGTCAGGCCCCCGTTCCCTCCCTCCCTCCGTGAAAGCAAGGGCAGACAATCATTTCGCGCCTTTTTTCCTGAGTTACCTTTGCATACGCCATACCATGGCAAGCATGGAGCCCGCTCAGGTAACCGTCACCCTATGTCTCCTGGGTGCTGGCAGAGGTGGTACGGCTTTGCTGCACAGTAGCAGCAACCCATTGCCTTCTGGCAGCAGACGGTGCAATACGATTGGTAGTCGTCCTCATCGTGTCCGAGGTGCTCCTGGCCACGTCGGCTGGGAGCGCCTGGGCAGACATGGGCGCAGGGACTAAATTCGGAGTGACTTGACCAGTTCATTCTCTTTAGTCCTGCAGTCAGTCCTATTGAACCGTCTTATGGTGAGCGGGCAGGCGATATGGACTGCTAGCAGTCGTACTGTACCATCTTCTGCCAGGCAGGCAAGAGATGAGGATTGCTAGCAGTCGTATTGTACCATCTTCTGCCAGGCAGGCAAGAGATGGGGATGGCTAGCAGTCGTACTGTACCATCTTCTGCCGAGCCGCCATGAGATGTGGATGGCATGCAGTCCTTCTGCACCGTCTGCTGCCAGCCAAAGATGTAAAAGATAGATGGAGTGGGTCAAAACAAGAAATAGACCAGATTTGTTTTGTACTCATTTGCCTCCTCCCCTGTCTAGGGGACTCATTCCTCTAGGTCACACTGCAGTCACTCACAGAGAAGGTGCAGCGAGGTAAATCTAGGCATGTATCAGTCAGAGGCCAGGCTAACCTCCTTGTTCCAATAAGAACAATAACTTAGGTGCACCATTTCTTATTGGAACCCTCCGTGAAGTCCTGCCTGAAATACTCCTTGATGTACAGGCACCCCCTTTGTTGATTTTAGCTCCCTGAAGCCAACCCTGTAAGCCGTGTCGTCAGTCGCCCCTCCCTCCGTCAGAGCAACGGCAGACAATCGTTCCGCGCCTTTTTTCTGAGCGGACGCCATACCAAGGCAAGCATGGAGGCCGCTCAGCTCACTTTGGCAATTAGGAGCACATTAAACACCTCACGCATTATCCAGCAGTATATGCAGCACCAGAACCAGGCAAAGCGATACCGGGCGAGGAGGCGACGTCAGCGCGGTCACGTGAGTGATCAGGACATGGACACAGATTTCTCTGAAAGCATGGGCCCTGCCAATGCATGCATCATGGTGCTAATGGGGCAGGTTCATGCTGTGGAACGCCGATTCTGGGCTCGGGAAACAAGCACAGACTGGTGGGACCGCATAGTGTTGCAGGTCTGGGACGATTCCCAGTGGCTGCGAAACTTTCGCATGCGTAAGGGCACTTTCATGGAACTTTGTGACTTGCTTTCCCCTGCCCTGAGGCGCATGAATACCAAGATGAGAGCAGCCCTCACGGTTGAGAAGCGAGTGGCGATAGCCCTGTGGAAGCTTGCAACGCCAGACAGCTACCGGTCAGTTGGGAATCAATTTGGAGTGGGCAAATCTACTGTGGGGGCTGCTGTGATGCAAGTAGCCCACACAATCAAAGATCTGCTGATATCAAGGGTAGTGACCCTGGGAAATGTGCAGGTCATAGTGGATGGCTTTGCTGCAATGGGATTCCCTAACTGTGGTGGGGCTATAGACGGAACCCACATCCCTATCTTGGCACCGGAGCACCAAGCCGCCGAGTACATAAACCGCAAGGGGTACTTTTCGATAGTGCTGCAAGCTCTGGTGGATCACAAGGGACGTTTCACCAACATTAACGTGGGATGGCCGGGAAAGGTGCATGATGCTCGCATCTTCAGGAACTCTAGTCTGTTTCAAAAGCTGCAGGAAGGGACTTTATTCCCAGACCAGAAAATAACTGTTGGGGATGTTGAAATGCCTATATGTATCCTTGGGGACCCAGCCTACCCCTTAATGCCATGGCTCATGAAGCCGTACACAGGCAGCCTGGACAGTAGTCAGGAGCTCTTCAACTACAGGCTGAGCAAGTGCAGAATGATGGTAGAATGTGCATTTGGACGTTTAAAGGCGCGCTGGCACAGTTTACTGACTCGCTTAGACCTCAGCGAAACCAATATTCCCACTGTTATTACTGCTTGCTGTGTGCTCCACAATATCTGTGAAAGTAAGGGGGAGACGTTTATGGCGGGGTGGGAGGTTGAGGCAAATCGCCTGGCTGCTGGTTACGCGCAGCCAGACACCAGGGCGGTTAGAAGAGCACAGGAGGGCGCGGTACGCATCAGAGAAGCTTTGAAAACCAGTTTCATGACTGGCCAGGCTACGGTGTGAAAGTTCTGTTTGTTTCTCCTTGATGAAACCCCCCGCCCCTTGGTTCACTCTACTTCCCTGTAAGCTAACCACCCGCCCCTCCTCCCTTCAATCACCACTTGCAGAGGCAATAAAGTCATTGTTGCTTCACATTCATGCATTCTTTATTCATTCATCACACAAATAGGGGGATGACTACCAAGGTAGCCCAGGAGGGGTGGTGGAGGAGGGAAGGAAAATGCCACACAGCACTTTAAGCACAGCACTTTAAAAGTTTACAACTTTAAAATTTATTGAATGACAGCCTTCTTTTTTTTGGGCAATCCTCTGTGGCGGAGTGGCTGGTTGGCCGGTGGCCCCCCCACCGCGTTCTTGGGCGTCTGGGTGTGGAGGCTATGGAACTTGGGGAGGAGGGCGGTTGGTTACAGAGGGGCAGCAGTGGCAGTCTGTGCTCCAGCTGCCTTTGCTGCAGCTCAACCATACACTGGAGCATACTGGTTTGGTCCTGCAGCAGCCTCAGCATTGAATCCTGCCTCCTCTCATCACGCTGCCGCCACATTTGAGCTTCAGCCCTGTCTTCAGCCTGCCACTTACTCTCTTCAGCCCTCCACTTACTCTCTTCAGCCCGCCACCTCTCCTCCCGGTCATTTTGTGCTTTCCTGCACTCTGACATTATTTGCCTCCACGCATTCATCTGTGCTCTGTCAGTGTGGGAGGACAGCATGAGCTCGGAGAACATTTCATCGCGAGTGCGTTTTTTTTTCTTTCTAAGCTTCACTAGCCTCTGGGAAGGAGAAGATCCTGTGATCCTTGAAACACATGCAGCTGGTGGAGAAAAAAAAAAGGGACAGCGGTATTTAAAAAGACACATTTTATAAAACAGTGGCTACACTCTTTCAGGGTAAACCTTGCTGTTAACATTACATACATAGCACATGTGCTTTCGTTACAAGGTCGCATTTTGCCTCCTCCCACCGCGTGACTACCCCCTCAACCTTCCCCCCTCCCTGTGGCTAACAGTGGGGAACATTTCTGTTTAGCCACAGGCAAACAGCCCAGCAGGAATGGGCTCCTCTGAGTGTCCCCTGAAGAAAAGCACTCTATTTCAACCAGGTGACCATGAATGATATCTCACTCTCCTGAGGATAACACAGAGAGATAAAGAACGGATGTTGTTTGAATGCCAGCAAACATACACTGCAATGCTTTGTTCTACAATGATTCCCGAGTACGTGTTACTGGCCTGGAGTGGTAAAGTGTCCTACCATGAAGGACGCAATAAGGCTGCCCTCCCCAGAAACCTTTTGCAAAGGCTTTAGGACTACATCTAGGAGAACCGCAAATGCCAGGGCAAAGTAATCCTTTCACATGCTTGCTTTTAAACCATGTATAGTATTTTAAAAGGTACACTCACCAGAGGTCCCTTCTCCGCCTGCTGGGTCCAGGAGGCAGCCTTGGGTGGGTTCGGGGGGTACTGGCTCCAGGTCTAGGGTGAGAAACAGTTCCTGGCTGTCGGGAAAACCGGTTTCTCCGCTTGCTTGCTGTGAGCTATCTACAACCTCCTCCTCATCATCATCTTCTTCGTCCCCAAAACCTGCTTCCGTATTGCCTCCATCTCCATTGAAGGAGTCAAACAACACGGCTGGGGTAGTGGTGGCTGAACCCCCTAAAATGGCATGCAGCTCATCATAGAAGCGGCATGTTTGGGGCTCTGACCCAGAGCGGCTGTTCGCCTCTCTGGTTTTCTGGTAGGCTTGCCTCAGCTCCTTCAGTTTCACACGGCACTGCTTCGGGTCCCTGTTATGGACTCTGTCCTTCATGCCCTGGGAGATTTTCACAAAGGTTTTGGCATTTCGAAAACTGGAACGGAGTTCTGATAGCACGGATTCCTCTCCCCAAACAGCGATCAGATCCCGTACCTCCCGTTCGGTCCATGCTGGAGCTCTTTTGCGATTCTGGGACTCCATCATGGTCACCTGTGCTGATGAGCTCTGCATGGTCACCTGCAGCTTGCCACGCTGGCCAAACAGGAAATGAGATTCTAAAGTTCGCGGTTCTTTTCCTGTCTACCTGGCCAGTGCATCTGAGTTGAGAGTGCAGTCCAGAGCGGTCACAATGGAGCACTCTGGGATAGCTCCCGGAGGCCAATACCATCAAATTGTGTCCACAGTACCCCAAATTCGAGCCAGCAACGTCGATTTAAGCGCTAATCCACTTGTCAGGGGTGGAGTAAGGAAATCGATTTTAAGAGCCCTTTAAGTCGAAATAAAGGGCTTCATTGTGTGGACGGGTGCAGGTTTACATCAATTTAACGCTGCTAAATTCGACCTAAAGTCCTAGTGTAGACCAGGGCTAAGGTGTTTAGGCACCTAATCCCATTGACTTCAATGCAACTCTGGTACCTAAACTGGTCGTAGGCTTTTTTGAAACTCCAGTAAGCAACTACCTGCATCTTTAGTGCCTATATGCCTTTGAACATCTGGCCCTTTGTGTAAAACAGGCATAATGGCATGTTCCTACTTCCCAGGAGGTGCTGTGAGGGTAAGTACATTATAGAACATGAGGTGATCAGATACTTTGGTTCTGGGGGCCATATGAGGACCTAAGAATAAATGCATACACATAATTGCACCAGCTCAATTAAAAATGTACAAGATATACAAGCTTTCATAGTACTGGGCAGGAGGCCAACAATAAATTGCCTGGCCAAATAATTCGCCATGTAGATGCTGTTGCATCAATATCCATTATGGGATCTTACAGCTCCTCTGTAGAATCCGAGACTGCCTACTAATAAAGGCATATTATTAAAGAAACCAGATTAGATGGATTGTTCTGGTGTGGCAATGCCCATGTTCCTTACCAAGTTTCAAAGGTTTCAGCCTTAGAAGACAGTAAATGACCTTCTCGGAGTCCCATTGGTACTTTTCTGTAATCATATGGATGCTGCTTTATCAAGTTTAACAGGAGACAGAGAAAAAAACTCCAGTGTTTCTTGTTTCCTTCCTCCTACTAGATATGTCCCATGGGGAAAGGAGAAGGGGAAAATCAAACGTCGATCACTGAGTTCATCCTCTTAGGATTTGGGAATGTCCCAGAACTGCAGGTTCTTCTCCTCCTGCTGCTTCCAGTGATCTACGTGGTGACCGTGGCTGGGAACATCCTCATCATTGTGCTAGTTGCCTCTGATCAGCACCTTCACACCCCCATGTACTTCTTCCTGGGGAACTTGTCCTGCTTAGAGACCTGCTACATCTCCATCATCCTGCCCAGGCTGCTGGCCAGTCTCCTGACGGGGAACAGAACCATCTCAGTCAATGGCTGCTTCATACAATTACATTTTTTTGGTTCTCTAGTAGGTGCAGAATGTTACCTCCTAGCTGCGATGTCCTATGATCGGTATTTAGCAATATGTAAACCTCTGCATTATGCAGCCCGTATGAAAGGGAGGTTCTGCCTCAAGCTAGCAGCTGGGTCATGGCTATGGCCATTTGTGGCTAGTACCCTACTTGTATGTTTAGTTTCACAATTAATATTCTGTGGCCCTAATGAAATTGACCATTTCTTTTGTGATTTCACCCCAATGACTAAGCTTTCTTGTAATGATACTAACTTGGTCATACTGGTGAGTTTCATACTCTGCTCCATAGAGGTGCTTTCCACATTTATATTAACAGTAACATCCTATATTTCAATCATCACCACCATCCTGAGAATCCCTTCCACCACCGGGAGGAAAAAAGCATTTTCCACCTGCTCCTCTCACCTCATGGTGGTGACAATTTTCTTTGGGACCCTGATCATTGTCTATATGCTCCCAGACGTTGCTGTACTGAGAGACCTGAACAAAGTGCTTTCTGTCTTCTACACTGTCCTGACTCCCCTGGCCAACCCCCTCATCTACAGCCTGAGAAACAGAGAGGTCAAGGAAGCCATGAGGAAAGTCATCCAAACTATGCGGCACTCACAAAAATTCAGATGGATTGACCGATAGGGGAGTCAACCTGTGTGGTTTAGCCAGCAAGTGAGGTAGCATTGAGGTTGCCCCTAGATCATGTTAATCACATGATCTGTGAGTAATGAGGGGATAATACTAACAGCTACATATTTCCTCTGCTTCTGTGTTCTGACTCTCCACATTTTACAAGGCACCTGGAATTCTGCACACCTCTGTATCTGGGAAGATAATGATAGTTTAGATAATTTAGTCAAGATTGGACTATTTCTTAGTATCTCAAGACTTGATCAATTCTGTCACTGATTGTGTCATTATTCATTAATTATTAATTAATATTAATTATTATTATATCTGACCATGTTCTATAAGTATGTCTTGTATGTGCCCCCAACTAAAATGTGGAAGTTAAATACCTCTCTGCTGTTTGACACATCATTCGTTAACTCTTTCCAGCAGGAGTTAGAACTTTAAAAATAAAAAGATGTCTCCCCTCCTCCACTTCATCAGCTACCCCACTTCGGGGAACCTTTCAAGCCTTCATCAGAGGCCTCATAAGTGCTGACCACTGTTGTAAATATAACTCCTTTCATGCTACATTAACTCACATGGTTTGAGAATACCCCTATGTCAAAAATTTCTGGTCTGAGGTTGGTCAAGGGACCAATTTGATACTGGATGCTAAGCCTTCCCCCTTAAGTTTTATTCCTTCACCTGTTCCTGATACCTGGAGATTACCTGGCAACAAGGCAGTGTGGTTCCACAATGAAGCTTTAGTCCCTAAAAAGTTAATCCTGCAAAACTGGAAAAGTTTCTCCCCACTTGAGCACTGCCTGGCTCAGTGAGTTGGGAGAGGTAGCGAACGAGTGGTGTTCTGCAGAAAGGGAATGGCCGGAAAATTCAAAGCAGTTTGGGCTGACTTTTTAAAGGTCTGTGATTAACCTAGACCCTGAAGATAAATATGTTGCTTCCCCTCCCTTTATCCTAACCCTCTTGATTTACATTATGTGTTATGATGAATCTGGTATTTTGGAATATTTCTTGTATTGGGAAAAGTTAATAAAAAAATGATAAATACAAAGGAGGAAATTTTGAAATGAACAATTAATAGTTTTTGTTCTGAAAATTTCAGACTATCCCATTCTGACATTCTTGAAATGTTTTTTTTAGTTTTCTTACATGAAATGGATATGATGTTTTAAAAACGGTTTAATCAACATGGCATTGTCTGATGGAAAGCATTAGTTTTCCACGCGGCTCTAGTGTTAGGCCATGTAGAGACAAATGATGAAAAGACAGTCTGTGCCTTGAAATGCTCACAGTCTAAGTAAGACAAGAGACAATAGGTGGTACAACAGACAGACCACAGAGGGAGGACAAGGTAAAATGAGACAGGACAGTTCAGCATGAAAAGAAGTGACCACAGCACATCATCTGCCTCATTAGTGACCTCAGGGCCGGATCCTGCCATGGGCTGAGCATTGATAACCCTGAGGGCATCAGCACTGTGCCAGAGGAGACATTTAGAAAGCCCTCCTAAAGTCCTTTCTTACATCCTGAAAACACCTCCTTGTGCAGGTAGCCTGGGATTGCCAAAAAAGCTTAAAGGAGTTGGGCACCCATCTTCCTCTGAAAGTCAGTGGTACTTGGCATCTAAACCCCTTAGGCTCCTTTGAATATCTTAGATGCAGCTGTTACTTATCCCACCGAAGCCAGTGAGCATGCTCACATGAATCAAGGCTAGTAGGACTCGAAGATTCATAAATTTCAAGGCCAGGAGGGACTGTCAGACCATCTAGCCTGACCTGCAGAACACTATCCAGAGAGCTCCACCCACTGATTCCTGTAGCCAGTCCTATCATTTGGGTTTCACCTACAGCATATCATTTAGCACGTCACTCAACAAGACATTAAGGAATGGAGAATCCACCACATCACTTGGGGATCTGTGGATGAGGCCCTTAGTCCTTTAAAAGCCCACTAAGTTTGTGGTGTACATTGCTGTGTAACCAAAGTTGGGTTAACAGAAGCTCCATGGGGCCTGGGTTCAGAGGGGTTTCATTGACGCAGCTATCTGGGATCCAGTGATCTATGGAGGGTCCCTACTGGGGTCTGCTAAGGGGCGATGGGGGCACCACATGCAGGGAATGGAAGCAGAAGTGATGTGAAGCATGGGATTTAGAATCATTAGAATCATTAGAATACCAGGGTTGGAAGGGACCTCAAGAGGTCATCTAGTCCAACTCCCTGCTCAAAGCAGGACCAATCCCCAATTTTTGCCCCAAATCCCAAATGGCCCCCTCAAGGATTGAACTCACAACCCTGGGTTTAGCAGGCCAATGCTCAAACCACTGAGCTATCTCTCCCTCCCAAAGTGTCCCAAAGTGTGGACTTTGTTTGAGTTAGCCCGTATCTGTCTTACTCCACCAGCATCACCATTATTCTTTTGTTCTCCATGTGCTGCACCTTTACATGTCAAGAAGTCCATCATTCTGTGAGTGGCAGCTGCCATTTTCTCTTCGGTTCTGACATACACCCTGTGCTCTCCTCTCCTAGACATTCTCGGTGGCACTTTCCAAACCTGCTAAAGGATTTTGGTACCGTCTCCAAGGCAGCATTAACATTTCTTCCCAATAGTGCATCAGAGACTGGGATTTTCAAAGGGCGCAAGGGATTTAGGTGCCCAACTCCTATAGAAATTTAATTCACCCTCCTTAGTGGTTGGGGCACTAGCCTAGGGGGAACCTAGGTTCAAGTCTCTGTTCCACCACAGACTTCCTATGTACTGGGCAAATCACTTAGGCCCAGACCCACAAAAGGATTTAGACACCTAACTGCCATGTGAGACCCCTAAGCCTGACCTTTAGAAGCCACTGAGATCCTCAGAACCCCTGCTCATCTGACACCGAACTCTGGAGGCACCTAAAAGTCCCTAGACACCTAAATTTTGCCCACTAATGTCCCCAAGGTGCCTAAGTTTCTGTCACGGGGCTTGTGCCTTGTTACGTGAGCCCCAATGGCTGGTGCCTATCTCACAGCAAAGCCATAGCTGGATACCCCAGCTCGGCATTGTCCTGTCTTCCTCATCTGGGGGGCATACCCAGAGCATACCCACGGCCACACAAGACAGCTGGGGAGGGAAAGGGAATTAAACTGGGGTATCCTATGTCACATGACACAGGGAAGCACCCTAGCCATTGGGATAAGGGTGCGCTTCCCCCTTCATTCCGCCCCCCCCTCCCAGAATTCCTTGCAAAATGGCATTGGCACCCAACTCCAGGAGAGGGGTCACAGCTGAGAACAACAAGCAGAGGGATGTGCCTCCCTCTGGCCGAACCTCTGAGAGGGGAGGGACTTAGGCCCCACCCTCCTCCTCCGCATCTCCCATTGCCTCACTTACGCGGCTCCCTGCCTAGTGTGCTTTCTTTGTGGATCCCATTCTTAGGTGCCCAAACTCTTACCATGCATTTTACAGGGCACCTAACCTGGGACTGGAGATGCCACTGGGTGGTCAGGTATCTAAAACACTCGCCATTGCCCAAGTCCCTTGGTGGATCTGTGCCCAAGTCTCTCTGTGCCTCAGTTTCTCATCGGTGCAATGGGAATAATACCTCTCTGTGGCATTATGAGCATAAACACTGCAGACTCGGAGATGTTCCAATGCTACAGTAATGTGGCCCATAAAAGTAATTTAGAGTGCTAGATTAGTAAAATTGAAAATTTTATCCTTAATGTAGGGTTTTAAATGGCATTTCCTAGGGATTTCTAAAAAGAATACACATATATCAATTGTTACATGTAACAGAAACAATTCCCCACATCTAACACCAGCAGGTTTTGAACCCAGGACTGTCCAATCCACTACACAGCCCTCTGCCACTTGAGCTAGTAGAGGAAGTTAGCACCTTATTGGTAGCCGTTAAACTCTAGTACGTCACTTGCTACTCATAGTAGTAGCTTATTATACCCATTGGCCCAGCCCCTAGAGGGGAATGGGTTTGATGTGCAGGAATTTCCATCTGAGAGGCAGGAGTCTCCCTTACTAAAGATCTGTTTTCTTTCCCAGCTCTGTCCGATGTGACTTTGTGAAACCTCAGCTGTGCAAGGTCTGTAAAAGGGCTAACTATTCACAGAAGTCGGCGGAGACCTGGCTGCATGCAATTGGGAATGTTGAGTGACAAGTTTTGGACATGTTCTTCTGGGCATGTCCAAACGGTGATGCTCTGTGGCTGATCTGACCTGGATGGATTTTGACTGGGACCATGGGCAACGGGTATAAGAGGCCAGGGGAGGCTAAGCCTCCCCAAACAGCCAGTCCACCACCTTTGGAGTGTCCCGTCGCTGAAAGGGCACCCTGGCTGTGGCCCCATCCACGCTCTGCCCCAAGGCCCTGTTCCTATTCATTCTCCTCCCCCACGAGGTACCACCCTCCTTCTGCCTCTTCCCATCCCTGCTCCGCCCACATTAGAGCCTGGGGATAGGGGAGAAGAGGCACGCAGGAGCAGTGAGTGGCTGGCGGGTGGGCAGGCGGGCGTTGCTGGGGGATGGGGCAAAGGGGTGTGCATGCGGTGGGCAGGAGGGGCTTCAGGGGAAGAGGTGGATGTGGGGACTGAGCGGAGCCGGGGGTGGAGCACAGGTGGGGGTGGGGCTTCAGGGGGAGGAGACCGAGAGGAGCTGGGCATTAGGGCGGGGCCACATTCCGGATGTGCCCAGTCTCCCCAAATGGACAAGTCACGCGCCACCTATGACTGAGAGCATTACAGACCTCATGCTGACCTCAGGACTGCCCATCTGCCAAGCTTCAACTTCCCAGAGCCAGAGCTGTTCAGAAAAGGGCAGAGGAAAGTGGCCCCACGCCCTGTTCTTGGGAAGGGCAGAATTGGTTTTGCTCAAACTTGGAAAAAACAAATTGAATTTGAGGCAAAGGGCAAACAGGGACAATTCCAACCCCAGCAGTTAACATTATACCACTACAACAATTGTAACCACAGGCGTTGCTGTACTCCACACATGGCCTAGCTCTTCTCTGTGCGCATGGGAGCTACGCTCCCTGTGCCCCAACTTCACATAACTGAGGGAGAATCAGGGGTAGGAGGGTCTCCCTCCACCACACTCGCTGCCATCCCTTTCCCGCCCTGATCCACCTGCTCCACGCCGTCCCCTTCCTGGTGGGCAGCACAGCACTGTCAGAGGAGGAAGCAGCAGATGCGGCATATCCACCTCCTTACCCCTGCCAGAGATTTCCCTGCTTCAGAAGGAGTTCTCCAGCCAGCTCACACTCTCTTTGCTCTGTGTGAACTTTGCCTACGGGAGGATCGAGTCCCCCAAGCAGGGGCCCCACTGTATTAGGCACTGTACAAACACAGATGGTCCCAGCCCCAGAGAGCTGGCAGTCTGCATAGCCCAGACAGATGCGGGTGGGGGAAGGGGGAGAACACACTAGCAGCAAACCATGTCACAGCAGCAAGCAGCAGGTCAGAGACTTGATGTATTTTTTAAAGATGGCTTTAGCTAGGAGGCGATCAGCTAAGTGGAAAGAAAAGTGAAGGCAGAAGGGACATTCCAGGGAGAGGGGGACCATATGAGGAGAGATTAATAAGACTGGGACTTTTCAGCTTGGAAAAGAGATGACTAAGAGTGATATGACAGAGGTCTATAAAATCAGGTGTGGTGTGGAGAAATTAAATAAGGAAGTGTTATTTACTCCTTCTCATAACAAAAGACCTTGGCATCACCCAATGAAATTAATAGGCAGCAGGTTTAAAACGAACACACAACAAACATTCAACCTGTGGAACTCTTTGCCAGAGGACATTGTGAAGGCCAAGACTATAAAAGGGTTCCAAAAAGAATTAGATAAGTTCATGGCCATTCTTACATTCTTATGTTGGAGCCAACAGACCATCAGAGTGGGGAAAGTCCAGTCAAAACTGTGGAAAGTTCTCCAAATGGCCAGAGGTCCTGGCTTTTGAGGGCTTTGAGAACCCCACCCTACTTGTCCCTGAAGATGACTGAGATGCCCTCAGAACCTAACCCCAATTGGTTACGAACACATAGATTCAAAGTCTCACCAAACTATACACTAGCAGAAAATCTGAGCAGTCAACTATCGACACGTCTCTGCTTCTTTATTACACGTTCAACATCATGGTGTTTGGGTTACCTGGGAGCCCGGTGGTTCTTTCCCCCCAGTAGTCTCCTCAGAGCTGCCTTCACCTCCTTTCAGAGTAACAGCCGTGTTAGTCTGTATTCGCAAAAAGAAAAGGAGTACTTGTGGCACCTTAGAAACTAACCATTTTATTTGAGCATGAGCTTTCGTGAGCTACAGCTCACTTCATCGGATGCATACTGTGGAAACTGCAGAAGACATTATATATACACAGAGACCATGAAACAATACCTCCTCCCACCCCACTCTCCTGCTGGTAATAGCTTATCTAAAATGATCATTGATCATTGATGATCACTTTAGATAAGCTATTAACAGCAGGAGAGTGGGGTGGGAGGAGGTATTGTTTCATGGTCTCTGTGTATATATACAGGTTTCAGAGGAACAGCCGTGTTAGTCTGTATTCGCAAAAAGAAAAGGAGTACTTGTGGCACCTTAGAGACTAACCAATTTATATGATTCATCAATAAATTGGTTAGTCTCTAAGGTGCCACAAGTACTCCTTTTCTTTTTGTGTATATATAATGTCTTCTGCAGTTTCCACAGTATGCATCCGATGAAGTGAGCTGTAGCTCACGAAAGCTCATGCTCAAATAAAATGGTTAGTCTCTAAGGTGCCACAAGTACTCCTTTTCTCTTCACCTCCTTGTTTTTCAGGCTGTAGATGAGGGGCTTTAACATGGGCATTAAGGTGCTGTACTGGATGGACACTGGATGGACCCAGAAACAAGGGTTTCTTCAGGTATGTTGGCAATAAGAAGAAAGCCAAGGAAAGTGTTGGCCCCTTACTAAATGAGGGAGGCAACCTAGTGACAGAGGATGTGGAAAAAGCTAATGTACTCAATGCTTTTTTTGCCTCTGTCTTCACGAACAAGGTCAGCTCTCAGACTACTGCACTGGGCAGCACAGCATGGGGAGGAGGTGGCCAGCCCTCTGTGAAGAAAGAAGTGGTTTGGGACTATTTAGAAAAACTGGACGTGCACAAGTCCATGGGGCCAGATGCGTTGCATCCGAGAGTGCTAAAGGAATTGGCAGATGTGATTGCAGAGCCATTGGCCATTATCTTTGAAAACTCATGGTGATCGGGAGAAGTCCCGGAAGATTGGAAAAAGGCTAATGTAGTGCCCATCTTTAAAAAAGGGAAGAAGGACGATCCTGGGAACTACAGGCCGGTCAGCCTCACCTCAGTCCCTGGAAAAATCATGGAGCAGGTCCTCAAGGAATCAATCCTGAAGCACTTAGACGAGAGGAAAGTGATCAGGAACAGTCAGCATGGATTCACCAAGGGCAAGTCATGCCTGACTAATCTAATTGCCTTCTATGATGAGATAACTAGTTCTGTGGATGAAGGAAAAGCAGTGGACATGTTATTCCTCGACTTTAGCAAAGCTTTTCACACGGTCTCCCACAGTATTCTTGTCAGCAAGTTAAAGAAGTATGGGCTGGATGGATGCACTACAAGGTGGGTAGAAAGTTGGCTAGATTGTCGGGCTCAACGGGTAGTGATCAATGGCTCCATGTCTAGTTGGCAGCTGGTATCAAACGGAGTGCCCCTCGGGGCTGTCATGGGGCCGGTTTTGTTCAGCATCTTCATTAATGATCTGGAGGATGGTGTGGATTGCACCCTCAGCAAGTTTGCGGATGACACTAAACTGGGAGGAGTGGTAGATACGCTGGAGGGTAGGGATAGGATACAGAGGGACCTAGACAAATTGGAGGATTGGTCCAAAAGAAATCTGATGAGGTTCAACAAGGACAAGTGCAGAGTCCTGCACTTAGGACGGAAGAATCCAATGCACCGCTACAGACTAGGGACCGAATGGCTAGGCAGCACTTCTGCAGAGAAGGACCTAGGGGTGACAGTGGACGAGAAGCTGGATATGAGTCAGCAGTGTGCCCTTGTTGCCAAGAAGGCCAATGGCATTTTGGGCTGTATAAGTAGGGGCATTGCCAGCAGATCGAGGGACGTGATCGTTCCCCTCTATTCGACATTGGTGAGGCCTTATCTGGAGTACTGTGTCCAGTTTTGTGCCCCACACTTCAAGAAGGATGTGGAGAAATTGGAGAGAGTCCAGCGAAGGGCAACAAAAATTATTAGGGGACTGGAACACATGACTTATGAGGAGAGGCTGAGGGAACTGGGAGAGAAGAATGAGGGGGGATTTGATAGCTGCTTTCAACTACCTGAAAGGTGGATCCAAAGAGGATGGATCTAGACTATTCTCAGTGATAGCAGATGACAGGACAAGGAGTAATGGTCTCAAGTTGCAGTGGGGGAGGTTTAGATTGGATATTAGGAAAATCTTTTTCACTAGGAGGGTGGTTAAACACTGGAATGCATTACCTAGGGAGGTGGTGGAATCCCCTTCCTTAGAAGTTTTTAAGGTCAGGCTTGACAAAGCCCTGGCTGGGATGATTTATTTGGGATTGGTCCTGCTCTGGGCAGGGGGTTGGACTAGATGGCCTCCAGAGGTCCCTTCCAACTCTGTTATTCTATGATTCTATGATCCTATGATCCAGCACCACAGAAGAGGCCAAATTGGGTCTGAAATACCTAAACAAGCCTGTCCCACAGCATAAACCCACCAAAATGAGGTGGGAGCTGCAGGTGGAGAAGGCTTTACTCCTGCCCTCTGCAGAGCATATCCTCAGGATGGTGGTGAGGATATGAATGTAGGAGCCCAGGGTAAGGGAGAATGAAACCAGACCTATTGTCAGAGCAGAGGTGAGAAACACCTTATCGCTAGTGAAAGTCTCAGAGCAGGACAGGGCCACCAGGGAGGGGAGCTCACAACTGAAATGGTTGATTGCGTTAGGCCCACAGAAATGTAAGGCCGACAGAGGGAGCATGTTGATGAGGGCATACAAAGATCCGATCAGCCATGCATCGGCCACCAGCTGACTGCAGACGTGTTTGCTCATTGTCCTCATATAACTCAACGGGTTGCAGATGGCAGCGTATCAGTCATAAGCCATCGCTGAGAGAATGAAAACCTCAATGCACCCCAACAAGAGGAGGAAGAACATCTGGGCAAAGCAGCTGCTGACAGAAATGATTTTCTGCTCTTATAGGAGGGTCTCCAGCATCTTAGCCACTGTTACTGAGGAGAAGCAGATATCTGAGAAGGATAAATGGAAGAGGAGGAAATACATGGGGGTGCCCAGGAGGGGATCAACCCGTCTCACCAACATGATGGCTACATTGCCCCCTAGGGTGGTTAGGTAAATAACTAGGAACACCAGGAAGAGGAAAGTCTGGAGCTGCAGGTCACTGGAAAATCCCAGGAGAATAAACTTGGTCACCGTTGTCTGGTTTGCCACGGACATTTATTCAGCCAAAACTGTGACCTGTAAGAACAGAAAGAAATCATAGAATCATAGGACTGGAAGGGACCTCAAGGGGTCATTGGAGAACATAAATTTACACCATGTAGAGTTCAAGCATAAGAGTTTATTACGTACAGCGCTGACGGAGTGTCACCTCGTTTATTAGGCTCAGAGACACTGTCAATCGATTACAATGGAATATATGGATTTTTCATGGGCGGGGAAAGTGACAGGCTAGGCATTCCCACACCCCCGGATAGGTTTAGCTGCAAGACATGATAGCACAGTAACCAATGGTCAAAAGGTTACATAATGTCTCCGCCCATGGTCTTAAGTTAACAAATTAACATTTAGCATTTACTTAGTACTTTAATAAATGTATGTGTAGAATATATGTTGGATTCAATCTGGGGTCCATAGGAATGAAGTAGCTCCTTTGATTGTTCAACAGATACATATCTAGGGGTAAAAGCAAAGAAACAGTGAAAGTATATGGCAATAAAGATTGTCTTTTAAGTTGCTTATTTGTGTTTTAAGGCAGGCATTGGTTCTTGGGAAAGGGAGGTGGGAGGAGGCCATATCGTATACTGACATGCTTGAACTTTTCATAAACTCAAGGTTGGATGTGTGGGAAGAACATCTCCCTACATAAGAAAATAACACAACAGAAACAGGGCTTCTTTGTTCCATTTGCAACTTTTAATAAGACACAATTATTGCCCCCAGCATTTGGCGTTTTGCTGACCAGGAATATCTTAGCAAAAGCAAGGTTATCTTTGGTTAATTTGCTTTCTCTCAGCTATTGCTAGGCCTCTGACCTCTTGACCAAACTCTGGACTTTGGGCCTGTACACAAATCCATATACCAGGTTATTACATCAGTGTGACGAAGTTCTTAATGTTTCCTCTGAATATTGTGGGAGTGCCTCAGTTTCCTCTATGCAGTTTTAAGTATCTAGGTGGTGGGATAAGGGTGTATGATTGTTGCAGAGCCCTAGAGGGCAGGTGTGTGTAGGGGTCTGGACACAGAGAATGGCCAATACCCTGTTTCTTGGCACCTGATGGCCTGGCCCTTCCCCCCTGCAAGGTGAGAGCTAAAGGGTTGGAGAACAAAGGAATCAGGTGACCTCCTGGCCCGGGAAAAGGACAAAACCAGAGGAGGAGGGACTGGAGAGAGTTTCAGTTTGGGGCTGGCTGGGGACGAGGAGTGAAGTGCAGACGTGGTTGTCTGGTTCACTGCCCCCCCAAAATGGACCCAGCTGAGGGGTCCTGTTCTCTGTACCTACAAGCTCTGTTTTAGACCATGTTCCTGTCGTCTAATAAACCTTCTGTTTTACTGGCTGGCTGAGAGTCACGTCTGACTGTGAAGTTGGGGTGCAGGACCCTCTGGCTTCCCCAGGAGCCCGCCTGGACGGACTCGCTGTGGGAAGCGCACGGAGGGGCGGAGGATGCTGAATGCTCCGAGGTCAGACCCAGGAAGGTGGAAGCTGTGTGAGCTGTGTGTCCTGAAGACAGTCTGATCATGGAAAGGAGACTTCCCCAGAGTCCTGCCTGGCTTCGTAGGGAGCAGCTCCAGAGCATCACCCGGGGACTCTGTGATAATCAGCAATGGATTTTAACCCTTCAGTCATCTAGTCCATTCCCCTGCACTCATGGCAGGACTAAGTATTATCTAGACCATCCCTGACAGGTATTTGTCTAACCTGCTCTTAAAAATCTTCAATGATGGAGATTCCACAACCTCCCTCGGCAATTTATTCCAGTGCTTAACCACCCTGACAGTTAGGAAGTTTTTTCTAATGTCCAACCTGAACCTCCCTTGCTGCAATTTAAGCCCATTGTTTCTTGTCCTGTCCTCAGAGGTTAAGAAGAACAATTCTTCTCCCCCCTCCTTGTACCAACCTTGTATGTACTTGAAAACTGTTATCATGTCCCCACTCAGTCTTCTCTTTTCCAGACTAAACAAACCCCTGATTTTTTCAATCATCCCTCATAGGTCATGTTTTCTAAACCTTTAATCATTTTTGTTGCTCTTCTATGCACTTTCTCCAATTTGTCCACATCTTTCCTGAAATGTGGCGCCCAGAACTGGACACAATACTCCAGTTGAGGCCTAATCAGCGAGGAGTAGAGTGGGAGAATTACTTCTCGTGTCTTGCTTACAAGACTCCTGCTAATACATCCCAGAATGACGTTTGCTTTTTTTGCAACAGTGTTACACTGTTGACTCATATTTAGCTTGTGGGAAGCGCTCTTTAATACCAACACTCTCTTTTCCACTCTTGTACCTCCTCAAGCCTGCATCATTTCCCCGTGGCAACATTGCCAAAGGGATTTAGCCACCTAAAGATGCAGATAGGTACCTAGGGCCACATTTTGAAAGCTCCTAGTGGGAGTTCTGTGGGAATTAGGCAATGAGACACTTTTGAAAATCCAATTAAGTGGCTGGACACCTCTAAAAAATGTGGCCCCCGGCTCCCATTGAAATCAGTGACTCCTATCCTGCAGGGCGGGGCCCAGCTCTGGGCATTGCTATCTGTCACTCAGGGTCACAGCACAGCTTGCTAAATGTTTGGCCAGCCTACTGCTCCACCGTGAAGATGGAGGGGCAGCTGGGCCAAACCTGAGCAGTTCTGTGAAAAAATGATAAAAGGCAGAAAGAATTTCATGCAGCTCTACCTATCTGTGTCTTTAGACACACCTCTGTCTAAATACTTTTGAAAATCTGGTGCCTGGTGTACTGAGGTCCCTGAATGGGGCATGGATGAGAATGGAACCCATGACCTCTGGCTATAAAAGCATGGGCTGCTAAATCTTTAGCTCTAGAAGCAGGTGTATGGGACATAGGCTAGTGGACAACCTCTGTCGAGTCATAGAATCATAGAAGATTAGGGCTGGAAGGGACCTCAGGAGCTCATCTAGTCCGACCCCCTGCTCAAAGCAGGACCAACCCTAAATAAAATAGTTTTTCCTGCAATCCAGGAAAAACTATTTTACTAGAAGGTTGATGAAGCACTGGAATGGGTTACCTAGGGAGGTGGTGGAATATCCATCCTTAGAGGTTTTTAAAGCCCGGCTCAACAAAGTCCTGGCTGTAATGATTTATTTAGGGTTGGTCCTGCTTTGAGCAGGGGGTCGGACTAGATGAGCTCCTGAGGTCCCTTCCAACGGCAGACAATCGTTTCACAGCTTTTTTCCTGGGTTAGCCATGCAGACGCCATAGCACTGCAAGCGGGAGCCCACTCAGCTCACCGTCACCGCAGCTGTTGTGGGCAAGTCTACTGTGGGGGCTGCTGTGATCCAAATAGCCAATGCAATCATTGATGTTCTGTTATCAAGGGTAGTGACTCTGGGAAATGTGCGGGCCTTTTTAGATTTTAGGTGCATCATATTCCTGTCCTTTGTCGCTAGTGAAGAAATCTTGCAGCTGTACATTCCACAAGTAACAGCTCCAGGGCTCCTGCTCTTTTGCCTTGGCCACACAGCAGCAGCTCCTGGCTGCCTTTGCATCAATGGTGGATCAGTGGAAGAACTTACCAAGTTCACGGATGACACTAAGCTGTGGGGAGAGGTAGATACTTAGGACAGAAGAATCCCATGCACTGCTACAGGCTGGGTACTGACTGGTTAAGCGACAGTTCTGCAGAAAAGGACCTGGGGATTACAGTGGACAAGAAGCTGGATATGAGTCAACAGTGTGCCCTTGTTGCCAAGAAGGCTAACCGCATATTCGGCTGCATTAGGAGGAGCATTGCCAGCAGATTGAGGGACGTGATTATTCCTCTCTATTTGGCATTGGTGAGGCCACATCTAGAGTATTGCATACAGGTTTGTATCCCCCCCACTACAGAAAAGATGTGGACAATACAAAACAATTTTGTTTCATCTGCAAATTTTCCCAGCTCACTTGTTTAACCCCATTTCCAATCACCCATCTGTTTCGCTATCCCTATATGTAAGCGGGGGAAGCTATTGTGGGGAACTTTCCTGGAGTATACATTACCCCAGTGAATTGGGCTGCAAAAGGATCTGAGTCCTCGCTCCCACTTCCTTTACCCAGAGCCCTGCTTGACCTAGAGGCCTCCCCTTCCACTCTCCTGTGTGGCAGAGTCCTAGTAACCCCAACAAGGCTGGGCCCAGGATTCCTGTGGGGCTCGACCCCCAATCTTGTTTTGGTCACTTAGGACAGGGGCTAGGGTGTCCCCATTCCGGGGTGCTCTCTCTGCACTGGATGCTTCCCTGACCCACTGATCATTACATACAGTTCAAAGAAAATACAATTTATTAAACAGCAATCAATTTTAAAAAATAAGGAAAACATGGGAAAGGTTAAAGGAAAACACTTCACCCCGCTCTGCGGCACGGGGGCATCACAACCAGCGTCTCTAGAACGTCAGGGCAGTTCAGTCTGTTCCTCACAAGTCCCAGGCCTCATGCCCAGGCCCTGGCTGTGCTGCAGGGATGCTGCGGGTCAGACCCTTGCTCTGGCGGTGGCCCCACGCTCTCAGGCTCTCGGTGGCAGGACCTTGCTTCCCAGCATCACCCCTGCCCCACTGGGGTTATGATCCCCTCCAAGTCTGACCTGCAAGGCCTCTTGGCTGGGGATGTCTCCCTGCACTGAGCCCGCTGCCCAGGATCCCCCTCGCTCTCCACAGCTGCTCACCACAACCAGCTCCGGACTGCTCCAGCTCCACCCTGCCTCAGCTCCAGCCCCAGCTGCAGCTCCATCTCTCGCCCTCAGCTCCAGCTCCACCCTGCTGCTCTGCCTCCAGCTTCCTGGGCTGCTTCTCTGGTCCTCTGGGGCTGCAGCTCTGCTCCCAACACAGCTCTGCTCTGAGGGCTGCTTCTGTGACTCTGCTTTGAGCCGGGGCTTGGGCTAGATGACTTCCTGAAGCCCCTTCCAACACTGATATTCTATGATTCTATGATTCTAAACTCTGCTCCCAACTCTGACCTGCTTCCTGGGCTGCTTCTCTGGCCCATCTGGCTGGCCCAGCTCTGCTCCCCAGCCCAGCTCGGGTCCCTGCTCTCTCTTCAGCTCGGTCCCACTCTGTCTGATCCAGGCAATTCTGGGTCACATGGAGGATGGGATCCCCCCTTCCCCCCGGCCTCCTGACTCCCTGATTAGCCGGCCCACCCGATCAATCAGGTAGACCTGGACCATTAGCCCCTCCCCATTGCTCCTGGGGACTGTCAGTCTCAGGGTCCTGATTTCCTATCGACCCTTCCCCTTCCTTTTAGTACTGGGTGCTAGCCAGCCAGAACACCCCCACTGAGTTTTAGTAAGGGGCCAACAGTCACCTTACACATACACACCCATCTCTCTGTCTAGCTCACTATCCGCAACACTGATCCAGTGGAACCTGAAAAGTCTTTGTAGTGGGCGTGCTGAGCTGCACCCCTCCTACCCCTCTCCATGCTCCCTCACCGCCCCCTAGAGCTGGGGCTGGGAGCAGGGCCATGGATCTGGGAGGGGGGATTCAGTCACAGGTAAGGCAGAGGAGGCTGGGGCCACAGCGAGGAGTGGGTGCGGAGACCCAGGCATGGGGCTGGCATGCAGGGCCGGCAACGGAGCCCCCGGGAGCAGGGCTGGTGGCCGGGTGTGTCAAGGTTCCTTCCCCACTCTGAACTCTAGGGTACAGATGTGGGGACCTGCATGAAAGACTCCCTAAGCTTATTCTTACCAGCTTAGGTTAAACGCTGCCATCACCAAAGTGTTATACAAAGAACAGGGGAAGTGCCCACTTGGAAACATCTGCCCCCCACAAATATCCCTCCAAGCACTACACCCCCTTTCCTGGGGAAGGCTTGATAAAAATCCTTACCAATTTGCATAGGTGAACACAGACCCAAACCCTTGGATCTTAAGAACAAGGAAAAAGCAATCAGGATCTTAAAAGAGAATTTTAAATGAAGAAAAAGTAAAAGAATCACCTCTGTAAAATCAGGATGGTAAATACCTTACAGGGTAATCAGATTCAAAACATAGAGAATCCCTCTAGGCAAAACCTTAAGTTACGAAAAGACACAAAAACAGGAATATACATTCCATTCAGCACAACTTATTTTATCAGCCATTTAAACAAAAGAGAATCTAACGCATATCTAACTAGATTGCTTACTAACTCTTTACAGGAGTTCTGACCTGCATTACTGCTCTGGTCCCGGCAAAAACCACACACACAGACAGAGAGAACCCTTTGTTTCCCCCCCACCAGCTCTGAAAGTATCTTGTCTCTTCATTGGTCATTTTGGTCAGGTGCCTGCAAGGTTATCCTAGCTTCTTAACCCTTTACAGGTGAAAGGGTTTTTCCTCTGGCCAGGAGGGATTTAAAGGTGTTTACCCTTCCCTTTATATTTATGACAAGGCAGTACCCCTGGGACTGGTTGTGGAGCTTTCAGGGCCCCGGCTGGGCTGGACCCCGAGCCGGCGGCCAGGACACCACATCGAGCCAGCAGCCAGGACCCTGGAGCTAGCTGCTGGGTGGGACCCCATTTATGGACCAGCAGCCAGGAACCTGGGGCCGGCAGCGGAGTCCCTGGGCAGCAACAAGGGCAGCAGCTGGGATCCCATGCAGCAGGGGCCAGTGGCTGGGACCCAGGGCGCAGGGCCAGTGCCAGGGATGCCGGGCACAAAACCTGAGGGTGCTGCAGCACGCCCTGCATGCCTACTTCCCGCACCTATGCACTGGTCTGTGGCACATTGCTGGAATCTAATAAAATGCTTTATAGAATCGTAGAAGACTAGGGTTGGAAGAGACCTCAGGTGGTCATCTAGTCCAATCCCCTGATCAAAGCAGGACCAACCCCAACTAAATCTTCCCAGCCAGGGCTTTGTCAAGCCGGGTCTTAAAAACCTCTAAGGATGGAGATTCCACCACCTCCCTGGGTAACCCATTCCAGTGCTTCACCACCCTCCTAGTGAAATAGTTTTTCCTAATATCTAACCTAGACCTCCAACCTGCTACTCTGCTGGTTCAGAATGTAATGACCAATGCTGGATTATTTATTTATAAATTAATTTAGTAGTAGTGGTCATACATTTGATTTAACTTCATGTACCAAAGGATGGCTATCCAAAGTTTGTAAACCTTTGAAAAACCTTAAAACACACACACACACAAAGAATTCACGTAAAAATGCCATTCCTCTACAGTTTGTTTTTAATACATATTTTTCTGTATTTCATAACAATTTGAAGAATTCATAAAACAGAGATTTTTATTTTAATTTGGTGTACTCCTGTTTTGAAATTCAGTGCTATGGATGGGGAATTGTGAGTCACTTATCCTGTAATTTTTTTTAAATTAATTTTACTTTTTTTAGCTCACCCCTAAAAATCAACACTTCAAACTAAATCTGAAAATGATTGTTGGGGCAGAGTTTTTATGCTCCACTTAATATGTGGGCTGTAAATTTCTGCAATACTGATAGGGCCAGATTTTCAAAAAAACTCAGGGCCAGATTTTTAAAGGTATTTAGTTAGCAAAAGATGTAGATACATGCCTAACTCCTATTGATTTCAATGGGTGTTAGGTGCTTTATTGCTCTTTGAAAATCTCGCTATGTGTCTAAGCCCTGGTCTACACTAGGACTTTAGGTTGAATTTAGCAGCGTTAAATCGATGTAAACCTGCACCCGTCCACACGATGAAGCCCTTTATTTCGACTTAAAGGGCTCTTAAAATCGATTTCCTTACTCCACCCCTGACAAGTGGATTAGCACTTAAATCGGCCTTGCCGGGTCGAATTTGGGGTACTGTGGACACAATTTGACGGTATTGGCCTCCGGGAGCTATCCCAGAGTGCTCCATTGTGACCGCTCTGTACAGCACTCTCAACTCAGATGCACTGGCCAGGTAGACAGGAAAAGAACTGCGAACTTTTGAATCTCCTTTCCTGTTTGTCCAGCGTGGCAAGCTGCAGGTGACCATACAGAGCTCATCAGCAGAGGTGACCATGATGGAGTCCCAGAATCGCAAAGAGCTCCAGCATGGACTGAACGGGAGGTACGGGATCTGATCACTGTATGGGGAGAGGAATCTGTGCTATCAGAACTCCGTTCCAGTTTTCGAAATGCCAAAACCTTTGTCAAAATCTCCCAGGGCATAAAGGACAGAGGCCAAAACAGGGACCTGAAGCAGTGCCGCGTGAAACTTAAGGAGCTGAGGCAAGCCTACCAGAAAACCAGAGGGGCGAATGGCCACTCCGGGTCAGAGCCCCAAACATGCCGCTTCTATGATGAGCTGCATGCCATTTTAGGGGGTTCAGCCACCACTACCCCACCCGTGTTGTTTGACTCCCTCAATGGAGATGGAGGCAACACGGAAGCAGGTTTTGGGGATGAAGAAGATGATGATGATGATGATGATGATGAGGTTGTAGATAGCTCACAGCAAGCAAGCGGAGAAACTGGTTTTCCCGACAGCCAGGAACTGTTTCTCACCCTGGACCTGGAGCCAGTACCCCCCCGAACCTACCCAAGGCTGCCTCCTGGACCCAGCAGGTGGAGAAGGGATCTCCGGTGAGTGTACCTTTTAAAATGCTATACATGGTTTAAAAGCAAGCATGTGAAAAAATTAATTTGCCCTGGCATTCGTGGCTCTCCTGGATGTAATCCCAAAGCCTTTGCAAAAGGTTTCTGGGGAGGGCAGCCTTATTGCATCCTTCATGGTAGGACACTTTACTATTCCTGGCCAGTAACACGTACTCGGGAATCATTGTAGAACAAAGCATTGCAGTGTATGTTTGCTGGCATTCAAACAACATCCGTTCTTTATCTCTCTGTGTTATCCTCAGGAGAGTGAGATATCATTCATGGTCACCTGATTGAAATAGGGCGCTTTTCTTCAGGGGACACTCAGAGGAGCCCGTTCCTGCTGGGCTGTTTGCCTGCGGCTGAACAGATATGTTCCCCGCTGTTAGCCACGGGGAGGGGGAGGGTTGAGGGGGTAGCCACACGGTGGGGGGAGGCAAAATGCGACCTTGTAACGAAAGCACATGTGCTATGTATGTAATGTTAACAGCAAGGTTTACCCTGAAAGACCGTAGCCACTGTTTTATAAAATGTGTCTTTTTAAATACTGCTGTCCCTTTTTTTTTCTCCACCAGCTGCATGTGTTTCAAGGATCACAGGATCTTCTCCTTCCCAGAGGCTAGTGAAGATTAGAAAGAAAAAAAAACGCACTCGTGATGAAATGTTCTCTGAGCTCATGCTGTCCTCCCACACTGACAGAGCACAGATGAATGCGTGGAGGCAAATAATGTCAGAGTGCAGGAAAGCACAAAATGACTGGGAGGAGAGGTGGAGGGCTGAAGAGAGTAAGTGGCGGGCTGAAGACAGGGCTGAAGCTCAAATGTGGCGGCAGCGTGATGAGAGGAGGCAGGATTCAATGCTGAGGCTGCTGGAGGATCAAACCAGTATGCTTCAGTGTATGGTTGAGCTGCAGCAAAGGCAGCTGGAGCACAGACTGCCACTACAGCCCCTGTGTAACCAACCGCCCTCCTCCCCAAGTTCCATAGCCTCCACACCCAGACGCCCAAGAACGCGGTGGGGGGGCCACCGGCCAACCAGCCACTCCGCCACAGAGGATTGCCCAAAAAAAAGAAGGCTGGCATTCAATAAATTTTAAAGTTGTAAACTTTTAAAGTGCTGTGCTTAAAGTGCTGTGTGGCATTTTCCTTCCCTCCTCCACCACCCCTCCTGGGCTACCTTGGTAGTCATCCCCCTATTTGTGTGATGAATGAATAAAGAATGCATGAATGTGAAGCAACAATGACTTTATTGCCTCTGCAAGTGGTGATCGAAGGGAGGAGGGGAGGGTGGTTAGCTTACAGGGAAGTAGAGTGAACCAAGGGGCGGCGGGTTTCATCAAGGAGAAACAAACAGAACTTTCACACCGTAGCCTGGCCAGTCATGAAACTGGTTTTCAAAGCTTCTCTGATGCGTACCGCGCCCTTCTGTGCTCTTCTAACCGCCCTGGTGTCTGGCTGCGCGTAACCAGCAGCCAGGCGATTTGCCTCAACCTCCTACCCCGCCGTAAATGTCTCCCCCTTACTTTCACAGATATTGTGGAGCACACAGCAAGCAGTAATAACAGTGGGAATATTGGTTTCGCTGAGGTCTAACCGAGTCAGTAAACTGCGCCGGCGCGCTTTTAAACGTCCAAATGCACATTCTACCACCATTCTGCACTTGCTCAGCCTGTAGTTGAACAGCTCCTAACTACTGTCCAGGCTGCCTGTGTACGGCTTCATGAGCCATGGCATTAAGGGGTAGGCTGGGTCCCCAAGGATACATATAGGCATTTCAACATCCCCAACAGTTATTTTCTGGTCTGGGAATAAAGTCCCTTCCTGCAGCTTTTGAAACAGACCAGAGTTCCTAAAGATGCGAGCGTCATGTACCTTTTCCGGCCATCCCACGTTGATGTTGGTGAAACGTCCCTTGTGATCCACCAGAGCTTGCAGCACTATTGAGAAGTACCCCTTGAGGTTTATGTACTCGGCGGCTTGGTGCTCCGGTGCCAAGATAGGGATATGGGTTCCGTCTATGGCCCCACCACAGTTAGGGAATCCCATTGCAGCAAAGCCATCCACTATGACCTGCACATTTCCCAGGGTCACTACCCTTGATATCAGCAGATCTTTGATTGCGTGGGCTACTTGCATCACAGCAGCCCCCACAGTAGATTTGCCCACTCCAAACTGATTCCCAACTGACCGGTAGCTGTCTGGCGTTGCAAGCTTCCACAGGGCTATCGCCACTCGCTTCTCAACTGTGAGGGCTGCTCTCATCTTGGTATTCATGCACTTCAGGGCAGGGGAAAGCAAGTCACAAAGTTCCATGAAAGTGCGCTTACGCATGCGAAAGTTTCGCAGCCACTGGGAATCGTCCCAGACCTGCAACACTATGCAGTCCCACCAGTCTGTTCTTGTTTCCCAAGGCCAGAATCGGTGTTCCACAGCATGAACTTGCCCCATTAGCACCATGATGCATGCATTGTCAGGGCCCATGCTTTCAGAGAAATCTGTGTCCATGTCCTGATCACTCACGCGACCGCGCTGATGTCGCCTACTCGCCCGGTATCGCTCTGCCAGGTTCTGGTGCTGCATATACTGCTGGATAATGCGTGTGGTGTTTAATGTGCTCCTAATTGCCAAAGTGAGCTGAGCGGCCTCCATGCTTGCCTTGGTATGGCGTCCGCTCAGAAAAAAGGCGCGGAACGCTTGTCTGCCATTGCTCTGATGGAGGGAGGGGTGACTGACGATACGGCTTACAGGGTTGGCTTCAGGGAGCTAAAATCAACAAAGGGGGTGGCTTTACATCAAGGAGTATTTCAGGCAGGACTGCACGGAGGGTTCCAATAAGAAATGGTGCACCTAAGTTATTGTTCTTATTGGAACAAGGAGGTTAGTCTGGCCTTTGATTGATACATGGCTAGATTTACCTCACTGCACCTTCTCTGTGAGTGACTGCAGTGTGACCTAGAGGAATGAGTCCCCTAGTGGGGGAGAGGGGGAAGCAAATGAGTACAAAACAAATCTGGTCTATTTCTTGTTTTAATCCACTCCATCTATCTTTTACATCTTTGGCTGGCAGCAGACGGTGCAGAAGGACTGCATGCCATCCACATCTCAGGGCTGCTAGGCAGAAGATGGTACAATACGACTGCTAGCCATCCTCATCTCTTGCCTGCCTGGCAGAAGATGGTAAAATATGACTGCTAGCAATCCATATTGCCTGCCTGCTCACCATAAGATGGTTCAATAGGACTGACTGCAGGACTAAAGAGAATGACTTGATCAAGTCACTCCAAATTTAGTCCCTGCGCCCATGTCTGCCCAGGCGCTCCTGGCCGACGTGGCCAGGAGCACCTCGGACATGACGATGACGGCTACCAGTCGTATTGTACCGTCTGCTGCCACTGCTACTGGTTGCTGCTACTGTGTAGCAATGCAGTACTGCGTCTGCCAGCACCCAGGAGACATACGGTGACGGTTACCTGAGCGGGCTCCATGCTTGCCATGGTATGGCGTCTGCACAGGTAACTCAGGAAGAAAGGCGTGAAACGATTGTCTGCCCTTGCTTTCACGGAGGGAGGGAGGGAACGGGGGCCTGACGATATGTACCCAGAACCACTCGGAACAATGTTTTAGCCCCATCAGGCATTGGGATCTCAACCCAGAATTCCAATGGGCAGCGGAGACTGCGGGAACTGTGGGATAGCTATCCACAGTGCAACACTCCGGAAGTCGACTCTAGCCTCGGTACTGTGGGGAAGTGCTCCGCCAAGTTAATTCACTTAATGCACTTAGAGCATTTTCTGTGGGGACACACACACTTGAATATATAAAACCGATTTCTAAAAAACCGACTTCTATAAATTCGACCTAATTTCTTAGTGTAGACATACTCTAAATAACTTTAACAATGTGGCTCTTAGCTCCCACTTAGGCATCTACATGAAGTGATCAGATTTTCAAAAGAGCTTAACCTCCAGCAGGCCCCTTCTCCTGCCACTTCTTAGCAACAGGAAATGCTGGAAACTGTTTTTGAGCCTTGGAGAATCTAGACAAATCACTTAGGGGATCTGGGCTCATTTGAGCACCTGACCAGCAGTGATCTTGAGATTGGAACAGACCAGGAATGTTTTCATGAAAGGTTTTTTCATCAGAAAATAGCAATGCATCAAAACCAGAATGTTTTGCTGGAAAGAGTTGGTTTCAATGAATTGCCCAAGTCAAAATAATTTGGGGTGAAAATGAAAAATAAAAAAAGATTTTTTGTTTAGAAATTTAAGCAAATTATACTAAAATATAAAATTAAAACAATCAAAACTGAAATGACACATATTGAAATTATCGAAGCGAAACATTTTGATGGACCTGAACTGCTGTTCAGGGGGATTTTCAGTCTGTGAACATTTATGAGATTTTGACTTTTCATCCTGATTTGGAACGGGAAAAAATGTTGAAATCTCAAAAAATTTCACAGCATAGGAAAACTGTCATGAGCCCTCCTGGAAACAGGGGTGCTCAGAATCCACGAAAAAAACGCTTTGAGGTGGCTCAGGTTTGGCACTCACTTATCTAAATTCAAGTCTAAGTCCCCCCCTCTACCCACTGGAACTTTATCCTCAGATGATGTGAATAGTCCTATTAACTATACCAGCTGGGGATCTGGTCCCACTGACTCCAGTGCATCTGTGGCTGATTCACACCTTCTGGGGATCTGAACCATTGACTGCTATGGCTGATTTACCCCAGCTGGGGATCTGGCCCTTTATCCTTCCCTTATATGCAAATTTTCCTCCATATCGCTGGATGATCTGATTTGTGTTTCAAAGTTTCTTGGTTCCAAACACTGACATTATTCAATTAGGGCCAGATTTTTAAAAGGAATTAGGTGCCTAGTGGGATTTTCAAATGCATCCAGGTGTCTGATTCTCAATGGGTTTTAGGTACCTAGATGTTTTGAAAATCCTACTAGATGCCTAAATACCTTTAAAAATCTGACGCACGGCGCATTTCTGGTCTGTTTTTCCCCTGCCGTGAACCTACTATCATCACTTACACTAGTGCAGAAGGAGTGGAAAATGCTGCTGGATCCCAATACATGCACTCTGAGGTGGGTTTAATATGCACATATGGCATCAAACCACACAAAATCAGGTACTACCTCTTCAAAAGGAAAACAACAGGTGGAACAGGTGTAAAACAGAATGAAACTCACCTGCAATCCATATGCCCTTTGCACATAAAGTGTAGCGTACCCCCCCTCATGTCTGGGTCACAGATGCAAGAATAAATATATGAAATTTTCCATCTCCTAATTAATCGACAAAAACGGTAACTGAATAATCCAGACCTCAGACAGGCGCGCCCCCTGTAACTGGGAGGAGACAACCATGGTGAATGGAGCTTTAGTAGCACTCTGATCTGTCGCTAACCCCACTAAGGAACTGAAGCTATCTTCTCCATTGGATCTCGGATTTATGGCAGAAGACAGGATGAAGTGTGTCTCTGATTCCTTTGGGACCCAATCCCTGATGTTTCCCCAGCTTAACAACCCAATACACATTATGGGTCAGAAATTCATTAACAGCTTTCAGAGTAGCAGCCGTGTTAGTCTGTATCCGCAAAAAGAAAAGGAGTACTTGTGGCACCTTAGAGACTAACAAATTTATTTGAGCATATGCTTTCGTGAGCTACAGCTCACTTCATCGGGTGCATGCAGTGGAAAATAATTCATTAACATTTTACTTCCCACACAGCTGACACCACTACATAAAGTTCAATGCGTCATCTGAGTTTACATTATTTTATTTATTGATGTATGTTTAAATGATGTGACTTTAGCTGCATTATAGGTCTGGCAATAGCAACACTGGTAGTAGGCTGTTTAACACTTTCCACTCCAACTCCTGTTTGCAATTGCTTAGTCAAAATTCTCCTACTTGGCCTCTGCCTTGGCTCCATTTTTCAGCTGTTTCCAAGAAGCAGGGTGGTGACACATGGGTGGAAGTTTGCTGTCTTTGACAATTCCCCGGGACCAACATTTGAACAGCTCTAATACTTCAAAGGATTCAAGTAGGAAATTGAAATTTGAGGTGGTCTAGAACTTAGAGGTGGCCATAAAAGTGTGTCTTGATTTGGCTGAGTTCTAAGCCATGGAAAATCACCATTTATACTAGCTCAACCAATTTCATTCAACATTTGTCACTAACTGTCCTTAACATTCCAGCTGGGGTTTGTCAGAGGAAGCTAGGAGAGTAAACTACGCTCAACCCTTTGAAAATATCAACTCTGAACCATGCTCCTAGGCCAGTGGTACCCAAACTGTGGGGCATGTGTGGAGGAATGTTCGCGGGCCGTGGTGGGGCCCAGGCCAGCCCCCATAGGGGGCGGGGAGGGAGCAGCAGCCAGACCCATTCCACCCCCAACTCTGTTCCAGCCCTGCCCCCTGCCTTGGACCCCAACCACAGCCCCCCAGCCCACCCCCGCTGAGCCATGACCCCGGTTGCCAGCCCTCACCATGGCCCAACCACGGCTCCACTTCCAGCCCCAGCCCTGTCCCCATCCCCTTCCCCATCCCTGGCCCTGGCCCCAGACCTGCCCCCAACTGCAGCCCCAGCCTCAGCCCCATTATCCCTGTCCATGCTCCCCCCTGCCAGGAGCCATGGCCCTGGCTCCTGTGGGAGGGATGCAGACAGGGGTAAGGGGAGGCATGACCCTGAAAAGTTTGGGGACCACTGTCGTAGGCCACACTGATCTTCATACATTGTTCTGAAGCAGACACATAGAACTGTACCTAGAAGATAAAACCAATGACCATCAGCATCCTTTCCTTCACCAGATTACTCTTTGGCCCAGGGGAAGGTGCACTGAATTGGGAGCCAGGAGCCTATTCTCACTCCTCTGAATGATTGCTGTTAGGAAATCTGTGCACTCCACATGCCTTATAAGCGAGTAAGATCTCAGAACTCTGCCCCAGAAGAGCGACAAGTATCAGCCACTCCATTTCCCAGATGAATGGAACCGCACTGATTTACAGCATGTGGCGATCTGGTCCAGAGGACCCCAGAATGGACAGTGAGTGGAATGGAGATCTGTAGTGGATAGGGATGAGGAGACCTTGCTAGAGCTGGCTGAAAATTTCCCAACAGACCCATGTTACTGATTCAACAGATCTGACGTGCTCCGTGGGAACAGGTGGATTCTGTCGCAGCTTTCGATGTAACCAGGCCAGGAAGCAGACCAGCCAACCTGCCCACCATTCAGCTAGCCTAGCAATTGGAAGGCCAGCTGACAGGCGACCAGGGCTGCACAGGTCCCAGGCAGCCTGCTCCGCTGTAGCCCACTTGCTGGGTAGACATTCCCCAATGCCCTGAGCAGCAGACTCCCTGGGCAGCCATCACCTCAACTCCTTGAGCAACCAACGCTCGGCAGCTAGCTCACTAGACAGGGAGCTTCCCATCTCCCTAAGCAGCCCAGAAAGTCAAGCGGCCCCATGAGCCTGTGAACAATTTTTAAGGTTTCACTTTTTGTCCCCGGGCTGTCAACTTGGGATGAAAATTTGTTCCAACACCCACAGGAAAGAAATTCTGTTTTCCAGGGAGCTCTACACCCCACCCTTGTTCATTGTAGAAGCTGGAAAGTGTGTAGCCAACGGGGCTCTTCCTAAGGGAAGAGAAGGGATGGTCTAGTTGCCTCAGGCCAAGGAAAATTGTCTTCTAGTCCTGGTTCTGCTACAGATTTCTGAAGCAATGTTTGGAGAGTCACTTCCATCAGGACTTTTGTGGGCGGCCACCAACTTGATAGGCCTGCAGTGTCATTTTCAGAAGCATTGAGTGCTCACAACAGCAGCAAAGGTCACTGGGAGAGCCCAGCCCACCTCATAAATCATGTCCAAGAAGTCTCAATTCAGTCACTAAGGCGGCCAAAACCAATACGCACTTCTGCCAGTTGTGCCCCCAGCAGTGTGCTTATTAGACAAGTTACATTCTCTGAGGACTAGAGGTCACTGGGAATTTTTCATTGAAAATTTTTTTTTCCAGTGGAAAATTTCAATTTGTTGAAAAGGAAATTCTGGAGGGAAAGTTTTGGTTTTGATGAATGTTTCATTGGTCTAGAATGGGATCTGAACTAAAGAAAAGAGCCCACTCCAAGAGTTGACTGGGGTTAGGAGGCTAACCTCGGGTGTGTGGGGTCAGTCTACCAGTTGTGCTGGTGGGAGCTGTTCCACTTCGTATAAATAATTCCATATTTAAATCTCTACAGAGCTGGAGGCTATAGCTTGGTGCTTCAGGGGACATGGGTGAGCTGAGTTCGAAACCCTGCTCTCCCTGTTTTGAAGCAGGAAACCCAGACCTGAGCCCCCGCTGGCTTTAGGGGAGAGGGCAGGGACTTGGGGAAGAGCATGGGTGGGGCCACAGACTGGGTTAGGGTAGGATTAGCCTCCCCGGCCTATTATACCCACTGCCCATGGCTCTAATGATCAGGCTATTCTGGGGTGGGTGAGTCTTGCTCTTGTTCTTTGTGAAAATTTTTAGTAGGCCTTAGATTCATCCTGAGGAAGAACAGGCTGGGAAATCTGTTTCCCACTCAGTGCTAGCGAGGAACCATTTTATGCCACGTATTTCTCTTCAGTGCAGTTTGGATATCCCTGTTCCTCAGGCTGTAGATAAAAGGGTTCAACATGGCAGGCAAAACAGTGTAAAACAGGGAGAGAAGTTTACCGCTGTCTGGAAATTCACTGGACCTGGGCTGTAAATAAAGGAGGATGCCAGAACCATAGAATAAAGCCACAACAATGAGGTGGGAGGAGCAGGTGGAGAAGGTTTTCCTCTTACCCTCAGCTGATGGCATCATGAGGATGGTGGCAATGATCCGGATGTAGGACAACAGGATCAGAGCAAAGGGCACCATTCCAAAGAAAATGACCATAATGTAAGTCAAGGATTCATTCATGGAGGTATCAACACAGGCCAGCAACAGCAGAGGGGCCGGGTCACAGAAGAAATGGTTGATCTCTTTGGAGCTACAGAAGGGTAAGGTGAACACCAAACCGGTCTGCACTATCTGGGCCGGGATGCCGATTGTCCAGGAAGTGGCTGCCAGCAGGACACACACCTTCTTGTTCATAATCATGGGATAACACAGGGGGTTGCATATTGCCACGTAGCGGTCATATGCCATGATGGCCAGAAAGGAAGACTCTGTGCTCCCGAAGCAAAGGAAGAAGCACATTTGCATGGCACAGCCGGCAAAGGAGATGCGTTTGTCCCCTGAGATGAGGCTCACCAGCATTCTAGGGATAGTGACCGAGGTGTAACCGACCTCTAAGGCAGACAAATTAGAGAGGAAAAAGTACATGGAGGTGTGAAGGGTGGGATTCACCAAAGTTACAAGGATAATGAGGAGGTTTCCCACCACAGTGACCAGATAAATGGCTAACAGTGCCACAAAGAGTAAAACCTCCCTCTCTGGAGAGGTAGAAAATCCCAAGAGAAGAAACTCAGTTACCACCGTTCGATTCAAATTCATCATTGCTTCATAAGTGTCCAACTGGAAGACAAGCAGAGACAGGTATTACATAGTGTATCCACCATCTACAGGTCTTCTATCAACCAAGATTGGATGCCTTTCTTCAAAGGTCTGTGGCTCTAGCAGCCACACAACTATGAAAATGGGATTCCATTCCCTTCCACAGAAAATGTCAAAAGTGGTGGTTTTCATTTGGAATGAAACCCCATTTCAAAATATGGAAATCTTTCATGAAACATTTCAGAGTAGCAGCCATGTTAGTCTGTATTTGCAAAAAGAAAAGGAGGACTTGTGGCACCTTAGAGACTAACAAATTTATTTGAGCATATGCTTTCGTGAGCTACAGAGATTTATATACGTAGAGAACATGAAACAATGGGTGTTACCATACACACTGTACACACTGTAACGAGAGTGATAACTTAAGGTGAGCTATTACCAGCAGAAGAGTGGGGGGGGGGAACCTTTTGTAGTGATAATCAAGGTGGGCCATTTCCAGCAGTTGACAAGAATGTCTCAGGAACAGTGGGGGGTGGGGGGTGGGGAATAAACTTGGGGAAATAGTTTTACTTTGTGTAATGACACATCCACTCCCAGTCTTTATTGAAGCCTAAGTTAATTGTATCCAGTTTGCAAATTAATTCCAATTCAGCAGTCTCTCCTTGGAGTCTGTTTCTGAAGTTTTTTTGTTGAAGTATTGCCACTTTTAGGTCTGTAATCGAGTGACCAGAGAGATTGAAGTGTTCTCCGACTGGTTTTTGAATGTTATAATTCTTGACGTCTGATTTGTGTCCATTTATTCTTTTACGTAGAGACTGTCCAGTTTGGCCAATGTACATGACAGAGGGGCATTGCTGGCACATGATGGCATCTATCACGTTGGTAGATGTGCAGGTGAACGAGCCTCTGATAGTGTGGCTGATGTGATTAGGCCCTATAATGGTGTCCCCTGAATAGATATGTGGACACAGTTGCAAGGATAGATTCCTGGGTTAGTGGTTCTGTTGTGTGGTGTGTAGTTGCTGGTGAGTATTTGCTTCAGGATCGGGGGCTGTCTGTAAGCAAGGACTGGCCTGTCTCCCAAGAGCTGTGAGAGTGATGGGTTGTCCTTCAGGATAGGTTGTAGATCCTGGATGATGCGTTGGAGAGGTTTTAGTTGGGGGCTGAAGCTGATGGCTAGTGGCGTTCTGTTGTTTTCTTTGTTGGGCCTGTCCTGTAGTAGGTGACTTCTGGGTACTCTTCTGGCTCTGTCAATCTGTTTCTTCACTTCAGCAGGTGGGTATTGTAGTTGTAAGAATGCTTGATAGAGATCTTGTAGGTGTTTGTCTCTGTCTGAGGGGTTGGAGCAAATGTGGTTGTATCGTAGAGCTCGGCTGTAGACAATGGATTGTGTGGTGTGATCTGGGTGAAAGCTGGAGGCATGTAGGTAGGAATAGCGGTCAGTAGGTTTTCAGTATAGGGTGGTGTTTATGTGACAATCGCATATTAGTACCATAGTGTCCAGGAAGTGGATCTCTTGTGTGGACTGCTTTCAACTACCTGAAAGGTGGTTCCAAAGAGGATGGATCTAGACTATTCTCAGTGGTAGTGGATGACAGGACAAGGAGTAATGGTCTCAAGTTGCAGTGGGGGAGATTTAGGTTGGATATTAGGAAAAACTTTTTCACTAGGAGGGTGGTGAAACACTGGAATGCATTACCTAGGGAGGTGGTGGAATCTCCTTCCTTAGAAGTTTTTAAGGTCAGGCTTGACAAAGCCCTGGCTGGGATGATTTAATTGGGGATCGGTCCTGCTTTGAGCAGGGGGTTGGACTAGATGTCCTCCTGAGGTCCCTTCCAACCCTGATATTCTATAATTCTATGATTATATGATTCTATGACTGGTCCAGGCTGAGGTTGATGGTGGGATGGAAATTGTTGAAATCATGGTGGAATTCCTCAAGGGCTTCTTTTCCATGGGTCCAGATGATGAAGATGTCATCAATATAGCACAAGTAGAGTAGGGGCATTAGGGGACGAGAGCTGAGGAAGCGTTGTTCTAAGTCAGCCATAAAAATGTTGGCATACTGTGGGGCCATGCGGGTACCCATAGCAGTGCCGCCGATTTGAAGGTATACGTTGTCCCCAAATATGAAATAGTTATGGGTAAGGACAAAGTCACAAAGTTCAGCCACCAGGTTTGCCGTGACATTATCGGGGCTACTGTTCCTGACGGCTTGTAGTCCATCTTTGTGTGGAATGTTGGTGTAGAGGGCTTCTACATCCATAGTGGCCAGGATGGTGTTTTCAGGAAGATCACCGATGGATTGTAGTTTCCTCAGGAAGTCAGTGGTGTCTCGAAGATAGCTGGGAGTGCTGGTAGTGTAGGGCCTGAGGAGGGAGTCTACATAGCCAGACAATCCTGCTGTCAGGGTGCCAATGCCTGAGATGATGGGGCATCCAGGATTTCCAGGTTTATGGATCTTGGGTAGCAGATAGAATACCCCAGGTCAGGGTTCCAGGGGTGTGTCTGTGCGGATTTGTTCTTGTGCTTTTCCAGGGAGTTTCTTGAGCAAATGGTATAGTTTCTTTTGGTAACCCTCAGTGGGATCAGAGGGTATAAATGGACACAAATCAGATGTCAAGAATTATAACATTCATTAACCAGTCAGAGAACACTTCAATCTCTCTGGTCACTCGATTACAGACCTAAAAGTCACAATATTACAACAAAAAGACTTCAAAAACAGACTCCAACGAGAGACTGCTGAATTAGAATTAATTTGCAAACTGGATACAATTAACTTAGGCTTGAATAGAGACTGGGAGTGGATGGGTCATTACACAAAGTAAAACTATTTCCCCATGTTTATTCTCCCCCCCACACACACACACTCTGTTCCTGAGACGTTCTTGTCAACTGCTGGAAATGGCCCACCTTGATTATCACTACAAAAGGTTCCCCCCCGACCCCACTCTCCTGCTGGTAATAGCTTACCTTAAGTGATCACTCTGGTTACAGTGTGTATGGTAACACCCATTGTTTCATGTTCTCTATGTATATAAATCTCCCCACTGTATTTTCCACTTAATGCATCCGATGAGGTGAGCTGTAGCTCATGAAAGCTTATGCTCAAATAAATTGGTTAGTCTCTAAGGTGCCACAAGTCCTCCTTTTCTTTTTGCGAATACAGACTAACACGGCCGCTACTCTGAAACCTACACAAAGTAAAACTATTTCCCCATGTTTATTCTCCACCCCCACCCCCCACTGTTCCTCAGACGTTCTTGTCAACTGCTGGAAATGGCCCACCTCGATTATCACTGCAAAGGTCCCCCCCCATTCTCCTGCTGGTAATAGCTCACCTTAAGTTATCACTCTGGTTACAGTGTGTATGGTAACACCCATTGTTTCATGTTCTCTGTGTATATAAATCTCCCCACTGTATTTTCCACTGAATGCATCCGATGAGGTGAGCTGTAGCTCACGAAAGCTTATGCTCAAATAAATTTGTTAGTTTCTAAGGTGCCACAAGTCCTCCTTTTCTTTTCATGAAACAGAATCACTTTTCTCCCTCAACTCGACTCATAACTAGAGCTGGCCAAAGTATTTATTCTGAATCGCAAGTGGGCTTGAATGAAGAGGAAATAAAGGACTATGCATCAGATTCTACCCTTCTGGTCAGTAATACCTTAGTCACCAATGAGTGCCACTGATTTCAAAAGAGAGGTTCTGTTACCCTCTCTCTCAGGCTGGGATCTTCAAAGGAACCTAAGAGATTTATGCTTCTTAATTTCAATGAGATTTGATCACCTTATTCCTTTACGCACTTGAAAATTCCAGTCTCACTGCTGATTTAAACATGACCATTCAAGCAGTGAGGTATTAATTCAACATGTGTAAGAATGCTGACCTTGTGTGATCAAGATTACTTGAGACAAAAATCCCATTCACTTGGATCATGATTTTCTTGAGTCTAATGCTGAAAAATCATAAATATTTCACATGGAATGTATTCACACTCCATTCCTCAGGCCCTGATTTTATAATCAGATGCATGTGGATTAACCTGTAGCCCATGTGTAGAGAACTGAAATCAATGTTTTGTCCCTTTCCCCTATGTTTTAGCTGACTTCTCTATTTAGATTAAAAGTTCTTTGGAAGAGAGATTTTCTTTTATTCTATGTTTATCCAGTACCTAGCCCTATAGGGCCCTTTCTTGGTTGGCCCCTAGGGAGTAGCACAATAAACATGGTAACTACTACTAACAAGAATGTTACTCTGCATAGGCATAAGGGAACATCTGCATGAATCATTTCAGAAGCAGGGTTATAGCTTCAGTTAGATGCTTTGATTGATGGCAATCATCTTGAAACAAATGACCAGTTAATCATGATTATCACAGTTCAGGGCTAGCAGCACCTCTGACCTCTCTCATGTCTCCCTGAGTGCAATCTGTTCTGGTGACAGGTCTCTTGCCTTCACCTCTCTGGGGTGGAATCCTACAGTTCTCCCACTCTCAAACAAGGGTACAGCCCATTGGGTACCAACTGTGTTTGCTCCACAGGCCCAGCTGGATTTGGCTACCCTGCAAGGCTTCCCTTTGGGATCTGGGACTAGTGGTGAATCCAGTGACCACAAAACAGCCTTTTCAAAACAAAGTATTGTTTAATCTCAACAGCAGGAATCAAAGCATAACAATTGAACAACAGAAGGCCTACACGTATCTGTCTTACTTAAAGTTTATCCAAACACCCATGCTTCTAGGACTGGGATTCAGTCTGCTTTCCCCTTCTTCCTGTGTCTGTCTCTGCCAAGCTCCGAGGCTCCGGTTTTCATCGTCTGCAAAGTTGTTTGATTCAGTTTTCCCACTTGAATCTCTCCCCCCACCCTGATATCAAGCTGGAGGTTCGGACTCAGTCACAGGTAAACATCAAAGGAATTGATACCTAAATTGTCCTGATAAGTATTGGTGAATGGTGCAATCTGAAAATTATACCTTTCTTCCTGCCTACCTGCTGTCCACTTGTGTGAGAGTTAACTTCTTTGTAACAATATAGCAACCAATACCAATACAAGCAAACAAATAAATGAATGAAGAATATTCATAAAATAATATAGACATTATCCATGTCCCTCACAATGATAATAACTTTCTTTACCGCTAAAAACTTTGGCAAATATCAACAATGGAAAATATTACCTTTATATATAAAAGAAATGAAAAAAACCCCAAGCTTTTATTGAATTGATAGCAACAGATTAACAATTACAGCAATCAAACCCATAGAGTTTTCCCATTTGTTTAATTTAATGATTAATGATTAACTAGACAACTAGATAGTCATTATGTCTTAGTGAATTTTCTTTTTCATGCTTTTTCATGAATTTTCTTTTTCTATTTTTTGCATTGAAAATAAAAACCAAACAAATATGATAATTTTCATCCTTTTAAATAGTTTTACAGTAATTATCCAAAACACGGCAGCTAATAATAGGGATACTGCAATACTTTTGGCTACTGTTACTAACAATTTAACCCTCATTCCTGATACTGTATCTTTAGCTTTCCATGCCTCCTTTTCACCTTTCCCATGTTATTGATGTTTATATATATCATGACCACAGCAGTCTCTAGAATCCCTCTAGTCTGTTGACTAGAGCTGGATCAAAGTTTTCCAACATAACAGTTTTCCATCAGAAAAGGATGATTCAATTAAATAAAAAAAGAGAATGTACGAATGTTGTTGTATTTTGACTGAAAATTATCAAAATGTATAATATAAAATATAATATAATATAATATAATATAATAGTTGAAATGATAAAGTCAAAATAAAGGGCTTCAAACTTTAAAAAATGAAACATATCGACCTGATTGAAATACAATGTTTTGGTAAGGTTGTTGCAATATTTCCAAACTGAGGGGATTTTTGGCCTGTTAGTTTCATGGGAAATTTCAGAAATATGAGTTTTTCTTCCAGTTTTGGATGAATGAAAGTTTCAAAATGTAGAACTTCCTGTGGAATAGAAATTCCAAGATTTGACCTGCTCTGCTATCAACTTTATAACAGTCTGCACACAGAGCCATCCTCCATTTCAAATTAAACAAGCCGTGTCAGCAATAGGTAGCATTTTCTGTACGTTTATTTGGAGCCAGATCAAAAACATTCCCAAAGAAGAGTGGGTTACAATACATATGTTTACCCAAAGATCCTGGCCCCCTTCTTGATTATTCACAGCACAAGAAGTAATTGCACTAGCACTGTAGCATATAGAGGCCTCAATCACCAACCAGTTCCCTATTGTGCTGGGTGTTTCACACACATGTAGTAAAGAGACAGCACCTGCCCCAGAGAACTTACAAGCAGGATGCAACAGGTGGACAAGAAAAGAAAAGTTCAGTATCAATGAGTAAAGATAGGAAGAGGTCTGCATCTCCCTCACCCTTTTCCTTTGCAACCCCTCCCAGATACACCAGGTCTTTTACCAGCTAACACACACTAACTTTATGGGAAAACATATAAAATATTCCCAGCCCGTCAATCTCTCCTATTCCTTTTTTCCAACTCCTGGATGGACCCAGGTCTACACGGCCACACCACACACCCCTCATCAGATCCCTACCCCATTAATTCCACTTCTTTCCAGGCCCCCTTTATTCCCTTCTCTCACTAGTATCTTTGCACCTTCTCCCAGGCTGCCAGGCTGAGATTTTCAAAGCTGCCTGACAGTTTGGGCACCCCATTCCCATTACACTTCACTGGAAATGGTACCCAAATCCATGAGCTACCTTCCCTGAACCACTTCTGCACAAACATCTCTGTCCTCCTTCATTTCAGTCTTTGGAACAATGCCTAGAATCCTTCCAATAATACTTCCAAGAAAGAAAGAAAGAAAGAAAGAAAGAAAGAAAGAAAGAAAGAAAGAAAGAAACTAGGATGCCTGTGCTACTAGCCAAGCAACACTCATTGTCCAGTTGTGTGTGTTCTGTCCCACTTCATCCATCTATTGCCTGTTATCTCCCCTAGCATGTTGACTTGCCATGATCAGCTGAGTCAATAAGCTCTTAGGAGAAAAGACCAAGTCGTTACTTCCATTGTAAAGCACCGTGCACCCCACCTAGCTCTCAATACATGGCTTAAAGAACAACTTGAGACAATATCATTATTAGTTCTCTAATAAAATCAAGAAAGTCTCTCACCTGCCTTGAGAACAAAGGGCCATTTCTTCAGTGGCTCATCAGGCAGCTATAAGTATGAGCAAAGAACATGTCTGGGGATACGAGGCCCTGTGGATGATCTCACTGATCTCCACAAACAACTGCAGCCTCCCCAGGGCATTGTCCGCCTTGAACACCAGTGTGAATAGTGAGGATTTGTGAAGCTTAACATAACCAGCTAATATTTCAGCACTCAAGTGAGTAACTCTTCCCCTAGCAGTTAGTCCCAGAATTCTCCTGCCCCCCTCAGCAAATATCATTGCTTGTCCAAAAGAAGAAGGGTTGCAGGATTGGGTCCTTAAGGGAATGTCTATATCGTAGATGGGAGCTAGCTTGGTTCCAGCTAGGGCACTAAATCTAGCAGTGTGGACATTGCAGAGATGCAGGGAGTCAGTTGTGTTTGAGACGCAATGTCTACACTGCTAGTTTTAGCTCACCTGTGGCTAGTGCAAGTCTGTGTGCTCAGGCTGGGGGGCTCACGTCCACCTGCAGTGTTGATCTAGCCCTAAGGGTCTTCTTCAATCCACTGGGTTGTCCATTGAACTTTGCTTGCAAAAGTGGCATCCTCCTGAAGCCCTTACTCACACAGCTAGTAGTTACTCATGCAAGTGCTCATAGCAAAGCCAGCATGGTCACTAGAATGAGTCATGTTTACTCATGTAAGGGTGGCAGAATCAGGCCCACAGAGTGCAGAATTGGGCCCAGGTCAGTTACACAGAATGAATTTGGAGATGAGCCCTGGTTGTGAAGCCAGCAGGAGCTATGTGTGCTCAGCACCTCTCAGGAATGGGCGAACAAAGCTTGTGTTGAGTCTATGCATAAACTACCCCCTGGATTAATGTAATCTGGAGCTCTGCACTGGGCCAACTTGTCACCCACAAAGGGCCACATTAAATAGTTTGAAAACAGTGTGATTCATGCAAGACTTTTGTATCCAAGTGGTCAAGTTCCCATGGGCTGTGAGTGCCAGCACTTGGGAAACAGTGCATTCTCAGGTTTCAGAGTAACAGCTGTGTTAGTCTGTATTTGCAAAAAGAAAAGGAGTACTTGTGGCACTTTAGAGACTAACCAATTTATTTGAGCATAAGCTTTCGTGAGCTACAGTTCACTTCATCGGATGCATGCTGTGGAAACTGCAGAAGTCTTTTAAAATCTTCCGATCCAGACTGGCTGCCTTTCTGGAAGATGCTTTAGTCATAGAATCATAGAATCATAGAATATCAGGGTTGGAAGGGACCTCAGGAGCTCATCTAGTCCAAACCCCTGCTCAAAGCAGGACCAATCCCCAACTAAATCATCCCAGCCAGGGCTTTGTCAAGCCTGACCTTAAAAACCACTAAGGAAGGAGATTCCACCACTTCCCTAGGTAACCCCTTCCAGTGCTTCACCACCCTCCTAGTGAAAAAGTTTTTCCTAATATCCAACCTAAACCTCCCCCACTGCAACTTGAGACCATTACTCCTCGTTCTGTCATCCGCTACGACTGAGAACAGTCTAGATCCATCCTCTTTGGAACGCCCTTTCAGGGAGTTGAAAGCAGCTATCAAATCCCCCCTCATTCTTCTCTTCTGCAGACTAAACAATCCCAGTTCCCTCAGCCTCTCCTCATAAGTCATGTGTTCCAGTCCCCTAATCATTTTTGTTGCCCTCCGCTGGACGTTTTCCAATTTTTTCACATCCTTCTTGTAGTATGGGGCCCAAAACTGGATACAGTACTCCAGATGAGGCCTCACCAATGTCGAATAGAGGGGAATGATCACGTCCCTCGATCTGCTGGCAATGCCCCTGCTTATACATCCCAAAATGCCACTGGGATAACATAAGTTACTGGGATCAGTACAGGGGTAACCGGCTGAAATTATCTGTCCTTTGCTATTCAGGAGGTCAGGCTAGCTGATCTAATGGGTTTTTCTGGCCATCAAATCTATTAATCTATGAAAAAAGCAGGAACAACTAAAATCTTAGGCGATTATTTCCAAAAGTGGTTTCTGGTTTTGGGCCTAAATTCCAGTGTTGCTGACCACCCCCAGATCATACTAAAGCCAATGGGAGCTGAAGCTTCTCAGAAGTTCCAAAAATAATTCAAACCTGATGGCCAAACTTGTGCAGCCTGTCCACTAATTTGGGGTTCCTCCACTTTTGGGTGCCTGGTTTGTGAAAACGGAGGCCTGGGTTTTCCGATGTGCTCAGCACTCTGAGGTTGCATGGATTTCTGTTGGGGTTGTGGGTGCGCAGCAATTTTGGGGAGAAAGCCCAGATTGGTTGACGTTAAATTGAGACACCCAAAGTTAGTGGCTATTTTGCAAAATTTGGCTTGCAAGGACCCATCACCTGCAGGGTCCAACTTTTGGTAGAATCAGACCTTTAGCACAATGTCCTTGTGTTGTTACTTAGGACCCTAGTACTTTCTTCATCCTTACCTTAATCTTGTGATTTGTACCATTGGAGCCAATCTTGGAACCATAGGGTTAGAAGGGACCACAACCCCCTTCCAAGATGCAGGATTTGTTGTGTCTAAACCATCCAAGACAGATGGCTATCCAGACTCCTTTTGAAAACCTCCAGTGAAGAAGCTTCCACAACTTCCCGAGGCGGTCTGTTTTATTGTCCTATGAACAGTGATCTGCAAAATCATAGATTAATAGATTTTAAAGGCAGGAGGGACCATTGTGGTCATCTGGTCTGAACTCCCACATAACACACGGCAGAGAATCAACCCAGTGTATCCTGCATCTAGCCCAGCAAATTATGGTTGAATTTGAATGCGTCGTTCAGAAAGTCACCTGTTCTTTGGATAGCCTGGGATTTTCAAAAGATCCTGAGGGATTGGGTTGTCTAACTAATTTAGATTCCAAGACTCCAAGATATGAAGAATGCAGCACTTGTCTTGTTGAGTTCTTGCTCAGGAAAAGGTACCACAATAGTTCTATCGTATATGGTTCTGCAACTAGGACTGAATTAAGGCAGGAGCCAGGGTGCAGCCCTTAGTCTGGAAGGTTGCTCCTGGACCCACAGAGCTATGGAGGTTGCCAACTACCAGAGAGTATTGGAATCTGCTGTGAGGACAACATTAGCAGACCATTGAGCTAGTGGTATCATAAGCATTTTGCTGAGTTGGTGGCCCTATGGCTGGATTTAATCCAGGCCTTACTCCACGTCACATCATCAGTGAATTTGCTTTCTGTGGCCTGTTCTTTACAGCCCCACTTCAGCAAGATATCCAAACATGTGCCTAGTTTTTAAGGATGTTTGTTGTCCCATGGAACTTTGGGAATTCTCTTGTGCTTAAAGTTAAGCATGTCCTCAAGTACTTTGTTGAATTGGGGTATAAACTGCTCAGACACCGAGGGAACTTTTACCCTGAACACTTAGGCGCCTACAGGGTGAGGCCGCAGCCAAGCAGGAGTTTTGTGGATCACGGTGGAGCTTAAAACTGGGCCTTAAGTGCTGAAAGCTGGGGTTTAGGTGCCTAAATACCTTGTGGCTCTGCGCCTCAAGCCTCATTTACTACTGCGTCATCACTGAGTGAGCACCGTAGTGGGTTGCTTAGATTGTCAGCCATGGCCGGCGGGTATAATAGGCCAGGGAAGGCTCTGCCACCCCTGGCGCTGCTGCAGCCATGCCCACCGGACCCCAGTTCCTGGGTTTGGTGGCAAAGTTTTTGTTTTATTATGCCCCATGCAGGTTCCGGGGCGGCTGAGGAGGCACATACCACCTCTTCAGCCACACCGGAACCTGCATGGGGCATATCAAAAGCATCTTCTAACAGATGCTTTGGCTTTTCCCCGGGAGGGTTGGGTCCCTGGAGAGGAGGCACGGCTTGGCTTCTGCCAGCCCAGGGCTCCTGGTGGGAGGGGGGTACTCAGAGCTTCGGCCAGCCTGGATAGGGGAGGGGAGGTGCTTCTGGCTCCGGCCGTCGGGGGCCAGGGGGTCTCGGAGCTCTGGCCATAGGCAGAAGGGGCAGAGCCAGGGGCTAGCCTCCCCAAAGGGGGGCTCCACCCATCACCCATGTTGTCAGCACTTTGGGGCATGACTGTCCTTTTGTTCTGCCTTTTGCAGCGCCCTAGTCCATGACAGGGCCTCTGTGTATATGGCAACAATAATACTCTTGCCTCTTTCTGACCCAAGCAGCTAGTCATAGTTCGTGACCCTGGGGGAGTTCCCTGCTGGAAGCAGAAGCCAGTGGAGGATAGTGTTGGCTCAGATGCAGTCTTGCTTATTTACAAGGGATGTACCAAGTCCTGCTTCTCCAAACACAGGAGGAGCTAGGAACAAAAGGAGCAGTTCCTCAGCCTCTCTCTCATAGAATCATAGAATATCAGGGTTGGAAGGTGTTAAGGTTCCTTCCCCACTCTGAACTCTAGGGTAGAGATGTGGGGACCTGCATGAAAAACCCCCTAAGCTTATTTTTACCCGCTTAGGTTAAAACTTCCCCAAGGTACAAACTATTTTTCCTTTTCTCCCTGGACTTTATTGCTGCCACAACCAAGTGTCTAACAAATATAACAGGGAAAGAGCCCACTTGGAAACGTCCCCCCCAGAAAATATCCCCCCAAGCACTACACCCTCTTTCCTGGGGAAAGCTTAATAAAAATCCTCACCAATTTGCATAGGTGAACACAGACCCAAACCCTTGGATCTTAAGAACAAGGAAAAAGCAATCAGGATCTTAAAAGAGAATTTTAAATGAAGAAAAAGTAAAAGAATCACCTCTGTAAAATCAGGATGGTAAATACCTTACAGGGTAATCAGATTCAAAACAGAGAATCCCTCTAGGCAAAATCTTAAGTTACGAAAAGACACAAAAACAGGAATATACATTCCATTCAGCACAACTTATTTTATGAGCCATTTAAACAAAACAGAATCTAACGCATATCTAACTAGATTGCTTACTAACTCTTTACAGGAGTTCTGACCTGCATTCCTGCTCTGGTCCCGGCAAAAACCAACACACAGACAGAGAGAACCCTTTGTTTTCGCCCCCCCCCCCAGCTTTGAAAGTATCTTGTCTCCGCATTGGTCATTTTGGTCAGCTGCCAGTGAGGTTATCTTTAGCTTCTTAACCCTTTACAGGTGAAAGGGTTTTTCCTCTGGCCAGGAGGGATTTAAAGGTGGTTAGCATTCCCTTTATATTTATGACATGCCCCCCAAATCACAGATAGGGTGAAACGCTGGCTATGATTTCTTCCTGGAGCTCGAGGAAAAAACAGAGTTAATAAGACACATGCACCTCTAAATATACTACCAAGTATATAAAGACTAACAATATTTTTCACATCTCAAGGATGCTTTTAACCAGTTGATTCTGGGAAACTTTTGTGGGACAGTGTATCAGCCACTTTATTAGAAGCTCCTGAGGTGTGTTGTATGTTGAAATCAAAATCTTGGAGAGCTAAACTCCACCAAATAAGTTTTTTGTTACTTCTCACGGCGCTATGAAGCCACTGTAGCGCAGCATGGTTGGTTTGCAGGTGGAAACGCCGTCCCCAAACGTATGGGCATAGCTTTTCCAGAGCGTAGACAATGGCATAACATTCTTTTTCACTGACTGACCAGTAGTTTTCCCTCTCAGACAGCTTCTTGCTGAGAAACACTACAGGGTGGAATTCTTGGTCCTTCCTGCAATTGGTGGTCCTTCCTGCATTAAAACTGCTCCCACACCACGCTCGGACACATCTGTAGTTACGAGGAATGGTTTGTCAAAGTCTGGGGTCCTTAGTACAGGGTCAAACATGGGTGTCGCTTTAAGATGGTTAAAGGCCTTCTGACACTCTTCGGTCCACTGAACGGCATTTGGCTGTTTCTTTTTGGTTAGGTCTGTCAGTGGGGTGCCGATTTGGCTGTATTGCGGTAAAAATCACCTGTAATATCCGGCGAAGCCTAAGAAGGATTGGACCTGTTTCTTTGACTTTGGGACAGGCCACTTTTGGATAGCATCCACTTTGGCCTGTAGGGGGCTGTTAGTTCCTTGACCCACCTGGTGTCCAAGGTAAGTCACTCTGTTGAGGCCTATTTGACACTTCTTAGCCTTAACAGTTAGTCCTGCCTCCCTTATGCGCTCAAGGACTTTTTGTAGATGTTCCAGGTGTTCTGCCCAGGAATCCGAAAATATGGCCACATCGTCAAGATAGGCGACTGCATATTCTCCTAATCCCGCTAGGAGACCATCTACCAATCTTTGGAAGGTGGCGGGTGCATTCCGCAGACTGAAAGGGAGTAGATTAAATTCATACAGCCCGACATGGGTGGTAAAGGCTGACCTTTCCTTGGCCGATTCATCTAATGGTACCTGCCAGTACCCCTTGGTTAAGCCAAGGTAGAGATGAACTGGGCCTGTCCCAGTTTCTCTAATAGTTCATCTGTGCGTGGCATTGGATAGTTGTCTGGGCGAGTTACAGCATTTAGCTTACGGTAGTCCATGCAAAAAAAAATCTCCCCATCTGGTTTGGGAACTAGAACCACTGGAGATGCCCATGCACTGCGAGAGGGAAGGATTACACCCATCTGTAGCATATCCTGGATCTCCCGTTCTATAGCACTTTTAGCTTGAGGAGACACCCGGTAAGGTTGGGTGAGCATTACCTGTGTCAATGGAGTGGTATGCCCATTCAGTCAGTCCAGGGGTGGCTGAGAACGTTGGCGCGTAGCTAGTGCACAGCTCCTTGATCTGCTGTCGCTGCTTACGCCCAAGGGTCATGGAGAGGTTAACCTTTTCCATGCCACCAGCACTTTTCCCTTCATAGTAGACACTTTCAGGCCACTCAGCATCAACTCCTCCCTGGGCTATAAACTGACAAACCTTTAATTCTCTGGAATAAAAGAGCTTTAGAGTATTAATATGGTACACCTTAGGCTTTCGGTTGGAGGTGGGGAATGCTATGAGAAAATTAACACCTCCCAGGCGCTCCTGGACCGTGAATGGCCATTCCCACGACGCTTCTATTTTATGGGTCTGGAGTGCCTTTAAGACCATGACCTGGTCCCCTACTTTGAAGGAACGCTCTCTGGCACATTTATCATACCAGGCTTTTTGCTCTTTTTGAGCATCCTGTAGGTTTTCTTTAGCAAGGGCTGAAGACGTTCGGAAGGTGTTTTGTAGATTGGTTACAAAGTCCAGAATGCTAGTTCCTGGGGAAGGTGTAAACCCCTCCCATTGCTGCTTCACCAGCTGTAATGGCCCCTTAACCTCGCGGACGTATACAAGTTCAAATGGTGAAAACCCTAAACTGGGATGTGGTACAGCTCTGTAGGCAAAGAGCAACTGCTGCAACACTAGGTCCCAATCATTGGAGTGCTCATTTACGAATTTACTTATCATGGCCACCAAAGTTCCATTAAACTTCTCCACCAGGCCATTTGTTTGATGGTGGTAAGGAGTGGCAACCAAGTGATTTACCCCATGAGCTTCCCAGAGGTTTTCCATACTTCCTGCCAGGAAATTAGTCCCTGCATCTGTGAGGATGTCGGAGGGCCAACCTACCCTGGCAAAAAATGTCTGCTAGTGCCTGGCACACACTTTTAGCCCTGGTGTTGCTTAGAGCTACTGCCTCTGGCCATTGGGTGGCAAAATCCATGAAAGTCAGGATGTACTGCTTTCCTTTGGGTGGAAATGATAGGGAGTGGCTGGAGAGGGGCTTTGACCTGGTCTTGGGGTTTTCCCACTTTTTGGCATACCTCACAAGACCGGACATAGGTAGAAACATCCTTGCCCATTCCCTCCCAGTGGAATGACCCCCCCAAATGGTCTTTGGTCCTGTTCACCCCAGCATGGCCACTAGGATGATCATGGGCTAAGCTCAAGAGCTTGGTCTGGTATTTAGTTGGAACTACCAACTGTCTCTGAGGATGCCAGTCTTCCTGGTGTCCACCAGAAAGAGTTTTCTTGTATAAAAGTCTTCTTTCTACAACAAACCTGGGTCGATTAGAAGAGCTGAGAGGTGGTGGGTTGCTCCGTGCCGCTATCCAAGCTCTCTGGAGGCTTTCATCTGCTTCTGGAACTGTTCCCTTGATGCCAGAGACATCAGTTCCTCGTAGGATTGTGGACCTTGGCTTGGTCCCTCTGGAAGCAATGTAGGGGATGGGGCTGTTTCCGTTGACTGTGAACTGCTCTCCGCTGGTGCACTATGTTGGTTTCAGGCTCCGGCTGAGCCTCTTGTGTAGGGTTATGGGCTGCTGCCGGTTCAGGTTCGGTGGGGCCCTCTGGTGTTGGGGTTGCAAGTACTGGATTCAGTGCTGGCAATGGGTCTGATGCTGGTTGTTCCACCAGTTCCGGTTCTGGGTCTGGCTATCTCCGGGTCTCTGGGACTGGATCCACTACTGCTGTTGAAGACATTGGCATGGGATCCGGGTCCATCACCTCTGACCGGGTCCTGGTAGAAGTTTCCTGGAAGAGAGCTAGGTGTGCCACCCTCTTCACATGATTGGTGAAGTCTTCTCCCAACAGCATGGGGATGGGGTAATCATCATAGATTGCAAAAGTCCACATTCCTTGTACTGGACAGGCAACTTGGCTGTAGGAAAATTGAAAAAGTTGGACTAGAAGGTTTGAATTGTCACTTGGATCTCTGGGTCGATTAAATTGGGGTCCACTAAGGAAGAATGGATAGCTGACACTTGTGCTCTGGTGTCCCTCCACGTGGTGACCTTCTTCCTGCCCACACTCACAGTTTCCCTCCGCTCCGAGGGTATCTGGGAGGTATCTGGGCCTGAGGACTTCTGGTGTGATTCCGGTGCAATCAACTGTAATCTGTTGGGGTTCTTGGGGCAGTTGGCCTTTACATGCCCCGGCTCGTTACATTTAAAACATTGTCCAGCTGACAGGTCCCTGGGGTGAGATGGGTTGCAGGAGAACAGTGTGGCAGGATGATAAGGTGTCTGGAGTATTTCTTGGCGTGTAGTTGGGGTCTTGGGCTGCCCCCGGTAGTAGAGTGTGGTCTGAGGGTGTCCCTTCTGGTCTCTGCTCCAACTGTGACCAGGGTTTTTCCTCTCTCCTTCCTCCACCTGTTTTGTTCCAGCTTTCCCCGCCTGTCTGGTGGTCTGGAACTGCTCATATTGATCAGAATAAGAAGCAAGACTTTCTGCTGAGTCAATTTCCTTGTCCCATAAACACTGTTTTATTTCCTCCTGGGACATATTCAGGAATTGCTCCTGAGCTATCAAATCACACATTCCGTCAAAGCTAGTGACACCCCTTCCTTGGACCCATTTATCTAACAGATCCTTCATCTGGTTTAGATAAGCCACATTACTTAGTCCAGTTCCTCACTTAAGGGTTCGAAATTTTACTTTGTACGTTTCAGATGTTATTTGAAATTGCTTTAAAACCAAATCCTTGAACTTATTATAGTCAGAAGCCTCATGAATAGGCATCTTACTGAATATGTCCAGAGCTCTTCCAGTTAATTTTGCGACCAATGTGGTCATCTTGTGAGCTTCAGGAATTTTATGGAGAGTGCACAGTCTCTCAAAGGTGAGAAAATATTCAGCAGTATCACTGGATTCATCATACTGTGGACACAGTCACTCCCATTTGTGGATTGTTGGGGAAGGATTGTTAGGGTTATCCAGTAGATTCCGCTCAGCCCTTACCATCTCCAACTCCAGTTCATGCTTCCTCTCTTTTTCCCTCTCCTCCATTTCTTTTTCCCTTGCCTCCATTTCTTTTTCCTTTGCCTGCATAGTTGTCCTGTGAACAGCCTCTTGGTGTTTTTTTGACTCGGTAGCTCTCCAGTGGGCAGCCTCTTGGTTTTTTTCTATCTCTCTCACTGCCTCCAGTTCTCTCCTGTGGGCAGCCTCTTTGGCTGTTTCTGCCTTGGGCTCTGTCATGTTTGCCTCTTTGTTTTTAACTAACTTTACACCTGAGAGTTAGAAATAAAACAACAAAACAAACAAAGAAACAAAAAACTTGGCTTGTCAAAAAAATATATAGGTTGTGCAGTAACCGGATACCTGTGTTCTCTGATAGTGATTGTCAGCCTACAGAAAAATTCTTAAAAAAACCCCTAACACCTTTGTCTCCAGGCAAATAGACAGAAAACCCCTCTAGTTGCTCTTAGGTAAAACAAAAAACAAAAAAAAACAAAAAACACCTCTTCAGGTCTGTGAAGACTTGTGAATTTCCCTGCTGGAGGTTAACTACCCTGCCTTTAGGTAGAGAAAACTCCAGCTCACAAAAGACAAGTCCCTTTTGTCTCTGCTCTGGCCCCCAAGCAGAGACAAAAAAACTCTAACTGCTTTCAGACCTGAAGTTGTTTTTTTTTTTGTTTTTGGTTTTTTTACAGATGTGGGGACCTGCATGAAAAAACCCCTCAGCTCATTTTTACGAGCTTAGGTTAAAACTTCCCCAAGGTACAAACTATTTTACCTTTTCTCCCTGGACCTTATTGCTGCCACCACCAAGCATCTTAGCCCTGGTCTACACTAGGACTTTAGGTCGAATTTAGCAGCGTTAAATCGATTTAAACCTGCACCCGTCCACACAATGAAGCCCTTTATTTCGACTTAAAGGGCTCTTAAAATCGATTTCCTTACTCCACCCCTGACAAGTGGATTAGCGCTTAAATCGACGTTGCCGGCTCGAATTTGGGGTACTGTGGACACAATTCGATGGTATTGGCCTCCGGGAGCTATCCCAGAGTGCTCCATTCTGACCGCTCTGGACAGCGCTCTCAACTCAGATGCACTGGCCAGGTAGACAGGAAAAGAACCGCGAACTTTAGAATCTCATTTCCTGTTTGGCCAGCGTGGCAAGCTGCAGGTGACCATGCAGAGCTCATCAGCACAGGTGACCATGATGGAGTCCCAGAATCGCAAAAGAGCTCCAGCATGGACCGAACGGGAGGTACGGGATCTGATCGCTGTTTGGGGAGAGGAATCCGTGCTATCAGAACTCTGTTCCAGTTTTCGAAATGCCAAAACCTTTCTGAAAATCTCCCAGGGCATGAAGGACAGAGGCCATAACAGGGACCCGAAGCAGTGCCACGTGAAACTGAAGGAGCTGAGGCAAGCCTACCAGAAAACCAGAGAGGCGAACAGCCGCTCTGGGTCAGAGCCCCAAACATGCCGCTTCTATGATGAGCTGCATGCCATTTTAGGGGGTTCAGCCACCACTACCCCAGCCGTGTTGTTTGACTCCTTCAATGGAGATGGAGGCAATACGGAAGTAGGTTTTGGGGACGAAGAAGATGATGATGAGGAGGAGGTTGTAGATAGCTCACAGCAAGCAAGCGGAGAAACCGGTTTTCCCAACAGCCAGGAACTGTTTCTCACCCTAGACCTGGAGCCAGTACCCCCCGAACCCACCCAAGGCTGCCTCCTGGACTCAGCAGGCGGAGAAGGGACCTCTGTTGAGTGTACCTTTTAAAATGCTATACATGGTTTAAAAGCAAGCATGTGAAAGGATTACTTTGCCCTGGCATTTGCGGTTCTGCCTTTGCAAAAGGTTTCTGGGGAGGGCAGCCTTATTTCGTCCTTCATGGTAGGACACTTTACCACTCCAGGCCAGCAACGCGTACTGGGGAATCACTGTAGAACAAAGCATTGCAGTGTATGTTTGCTGGCATTCAACCAAAATCCGTTCACGCGGTGGGAGGAGGCAAAATGCGACCTTGTAACGAAAGCACATGTGCTATGTATGTAATGTTAACAGCAAGGTTTACCCTGAAAGAGTGTAGCGACTGTTTTATAAAATGTGTCTTTTTAAATACCGCTGTCCCTTTTTTTTTCTCCACCAGCTGCATGTGTTTCAATGATCACAGGATCTTCTCCTTCCCAGAGGCTAGTGAAGCTTAGAAAGGAAAAAAAACGCACTCGCGATGAAATGTTCTCCGAGCTCATGCTGTCCTCCCACACTGACAGAGCACAGACGAATGCGTGGAGGCAAATAATGTCAGAGTGCAGGAAAGCACAAAATGACCGGGAGGAGAGGTGGAGGGCTGAAGAGAGTAAGTGGTGGGCTGAAGACAGGGTTGAAGCTCAAAGGTGGCGGCAGCGTGATGAGAGGAGGCAGGATTCAATGCTGAGGCTGCTGCAGGACCAAACCAGTATGCTCCAGTGTATGGTTGAGCTGCAGCAAAGGCAGCTGGAGCACAGACTGCCACTGCAGCCCCTCTGTAACCAACCGCCCTCCTCCCCAAGTTCCATAGCCTCCACACCCAGACGCCCAAGAACGCGGTGGGGGGGCCTCCGGCCAACCAGCCACTCCACCACAGAGGATTGCCCAAAAAAAAGAAGGCTGGCATTCAATAAATTTTAAAGTTGTAAACTTTTAAAGTGCTGTGCTTAAAGTGCTGTGTGGCATTTTCCTTCCCTCCTCCACCACCCCTCCTGGGATACCTTGGTAGTCATCCCCCTATTTGTGTGATGAATGAATAACGAATGCATGAATGTGATGCAACAATGACTTTATTGGCTCTGCAAGCAATGATTAAAGGGAGGAGGGGAGGGTGGTTAGCTTGCAGGGAAGTAGAGTGAACCAAGGGGCGGGGGGGTTAATCAAGGAGAAACAAACAGAACTTTCACACCGTAGCCTGGCCAGTCATGAAACTGTTTTTCAAAGCTTCTCTGATGCGTACCGCGCCCTCCTGTGCTCTTCTAACCGCCCTGGTGTCTGGCTGCGCGTAACCAGCAGCCAGGCGATTTGCCTCAACCTCCCACCCTGCCATAAACGTCTCCCCCTTACTCTCACAGATATTGTGGAGCACACAGCAAGCAGTAATAACAGTGGGAATATTGGTTTCGCTGAGGTCTAAGCGAGTCAGTAAACTGCGCCAGCGCGCCTTTAAACGTCCAAATGCACATTCTACCATCATTCTGCACTTGCTCAGCCTGTAGTTGAAGAGCTCCTGACTACTGTCCAGGCTGCCTGTGTACGGCTTCATGAGCCATGGCATTAAGGGGTAGGCTGGGTCCCCAAGGATACATATAGGCATTTCAACATCCCCAACAGTTATTTTCTGGTCTGGGAATAAAGTCCCTTCCTGCAGCTTTTGAAACAGACCAGAGTTCCTGAAGATGCGAGCATCATGCACCTTTCCCGGCCATCCCACGTTGATGTTGGTGAAACGTCCCTTGTGATCCACCAGAGCTTGCAGCACTATCGAAAAGTACCCCTTGCGGTTTATGTACTCGGCAGCTTGGTGCTCCGGTGCCAAGATAGGGATATGGGTTCCGTCTATAGCCCCACCACAGTTAGGGAATCCCATTGCAGCAAAGCCATCCACTACGACCTGCACATTTCCCAGGGTCACTACCCTTGATATCAGCAGATCTTTGATTGCGTGGGCTACTTGCATCACAGCAGCCCCCACAGTAGATTTGCCCACTCCAAATTGATTCCCAACTGACCGGTAGCTGTCTGGCGTTGCAAGCTTCCACAGGGCTATCGCCACTCGCTTCTCAACTGTGAGGGCTGCTCTCATCTTGGTATTCATGCACTTCAGGGCAGGGGAAAGCAAGTCACAAAGTTCCATGAAAGTGCCCTTACGCATGCGAAAGTTTCGTAGCCACTGGGAATCATCCCAGACCTGCAACACTATGCGGTCCCACCAGTCTGTGCTTGTTTCCCGAGCCCAGAATCGGCGTTCCACCACATGAACCTGCCCCATTAGCACCATGATGCATGCATTGTCAGGGCCCATGCTTTCAGAGAAATCTGTGTCCATGTCCTGATCACTCACGGGACCGCGCTGACGTCGCCTCCTCGCCCGGTATCGCGTTGCCATGTTCTGGTGCTGCATATACTGCTGAATAATGCGTGTGGTGGTTAATGTGCTCCTAATTGCCAAAGTGAGCTGAGCGGGCTCCATGCTTGCCGTGGTATGGCGTCCGCACAGAAAAAAGGCGCGGAACGATTGTCTGCCGTTGCTCTGACGGAGGGAGGGGCGACTGACGACACGGCTTACAGGGTTGGCTTCAGGGAGCTAAAATCAACAAAGGGGGTGCCTGTACATCAAGGAGTATTTCAGGCAGGACTGCACGGAGGGTTCCAATAAGAAATGGTGCACCTAAGTTATCGTTGTTATTGGAACAAGGAGGTTAGCCTGGCCTCTGATTGATACATGGCTAGATTTACCTCGCTGCACCTTCTCTGTGAGTGACTGCAGTGTGACCTAGAGGAATGAGTCCCCTAGACAGGGGAGGAGGCAAATGAGTACAAAACAAATCTGGTCTATTTCTTGTTTTGACCCACTCCATCTATCTTTTACATCTTTGGCTGGCAGCAGACGGTGCAGAAGGACTGCATGCCATCCACATCTCATGGCTGCTCGGCAGAAGATGGTACAGTACGACTGCTAGCCATCCCCATCTCTTGCCTGCCTGGCAGAAGATGGTGCAATACGACTGCTAGCAATCCTCATCTCTTGCCTGCCTGGCAGAAGATGGTACAGTACGACTGCTAGCAGTCCGTATCGCCTGCCCTCTCACCATAAGACGGTTCAATAGGACTGACTGCAGGACTAAAGAGAATGACCTGGTCAAGTCACTCCAAATTTAGTCCCTGCGCCCATGTCTGCCCAGGCGCTCCCAGCCGACGCGGCCAGGAGCACCTCGGACACGATGAGGACGACTACCAGTCGTATTGCACCGTCTGCTGCCAGAAGGCAAGGGGTTGCTGCTACTGTGCAGCAAAGCCGTACCGCATCTGCCAGCACCCAGGAGACATAGGGTGACGGTTACCTGAGCGGGCTCCATGCTTGCTGTGGTATGGCGTCTGCACAGGTAACTCAGGAAAAAAGGCGCGAAATGATTGTCTGCCCTTGCTTTCACGGAGGGAGGGTGGGAACGGGGGCCTGATGACACGTACCCAGAACCACCCGCGACAATGTTTTAGCCCCATCAGGCATTGGGATCTCAACCCAGAATTCCAATGGGCAGCGGAGACTGCGGGAACTGTGGGATAGCTACCCACAGTGCAACGCTCCGGAAGTCGACGCTTGCCTCGGTACTGTGGAAGCGCTCCGCCGAGTTAATGCACTTAATGCACTTAGAGCATTTTCTGTGGGGACACACACACTCGAATTTATAAAACCGATTTCTAAAAAACCGACTTCTACAAATTCGACCTTATTCCGTAGTGTAGACATACCCTTACAAATATAACTAGGAAAGAGCCCACTTGGAAATGTCTTTTCCCCCTAAAATCCCCCCAAGCCCTACACCCCCTTTCCTGGGGAAGGCTTGATAAAAATCCTCACCAATTTGCATAGGTGAACACAGATGCAAACCCTTGTATCTTAAGAACAAGGAAAAAGCAATCAGGGTCTTAAAAGAGAATTTTAAATGAAGAAAAAGTAAAAGAATCACCTCTGTAAAATCAGGATGGTAAATTCCTTACAGGGTAATCAGATTCAAAACATAGAGAATCCCTCTAGGCAAAACCTTAAGTTACAAAAAGACACAAAAACAGGAAAATACATTCCACTCAGCACAACTTATTTTATCAGCCATTTAAACAAAAACAGAATCTAACGCATATCTAATTAGATTGCTTACTGACATTTTATAGGAGTTCTGACCTGCATTCCTGCTCTGGTCCTGGCAAAACCAACACACAGACAGAGAGACCCTTTTGTTCCCCCCCCAGCTTTGAAAGTATCTTGTCTCCTCATTGGTCATTTTGGTCAGGTGCCAGCGAGGTTATCTTTAGCTTCTTAACCCTTTACAGGTGAAAATGTTTTTCCTCTGGCCAGGAGGGATTTAAAGGTGGTTAGCCTTCCCTTTATATTTATGACAGAAGGGACCTCAGGAGGTCATCTAGTCCAACCCCCTGCACAAAATAGGACCAATCCCCAATTAAATCATCCCAGCCAGGGCTTTGTCAAGCCTGACCTTTAAAACCTCTAAGGATGGGTAACCCACGGGTACCTCCCTAGGTAACGCATTCCAGTGTTTCACCACCCTCTTAGTGAAAAAGTTTTTCCTAATATCCAACCTAAACCTCCCCCACTGCAACTTGAGACCATTACTCCTTGTTCTGTCACCTGGCACCACTGAGAACAGCCTAGATCCATCCTCTTTGGAACCCTCTTTGAGTTCGTTGAAAGCAGCTATCAAATCCACCCTCATTCTTCTCTATCCAACAGATCCACAAGCTTTCATCAGAGTTTGCCAAGGTTTCACTGTGCTCACAGGCCACTGCTTGGCTTTGTTGCCTCTGCCTCTCTCTCTGTTCTTGTCTGGTCTCATTTTCTGTGTGTTCTCTCACAGGCTAGGTCACAATACCCAGTACAATCCTGAATGCCCACATGGTGCTACTTTCTGGGTAGAGCTTGTTGGCCTCTTGTCTCTTACAACTATCTTAAATGAAGAGCCCATTGACACATCAGTTTGAATGAGGTTTCACTCAACCTGTAACAAGTTTTCACCCAGCTCATAGCAATATAGTAGGAGTAACCATAGTTAGCAGGAATCATAGAATCATAGAATATCAGAGTTGGAAGGGACCTCTGGAGGTCATCTAATCCAACCCCCTGTCCAGAGCAGGACCAATCCCCAACTAAATCATCCCAGCCAGGGCTTTGTCAAGCCTGACCTTAAAAACTTCTAAGGAAGGGGATTCCACCACCTCCTTAGGTAACGCATTCCAGTGTTTCACCAACCTCCTAGTGAAAAAGTTTTTCCTAATATCCAACCTAAATCTTCCCCACTGCAGCTTGAGACCATTACTCCTTGTCCTGTCATCTGCTATCACTGAAAATAGTCTAGATCCATCCTCCTTGGATCCACCTTTCAGGTAGCTGAAAGCAGCTATCAAATCCCCCCTCATTCTTCTCTTCTGTAGACTAAACAATCCCAGGTCCCTCAGCCTCTCCTCATAAGTCATGAGTTCCAGACCCCTAATAATTTTTGTTGCCCTTCGCTGGACTCTCTCCAATTTTACCACAGGAGTGCTGTACTGCTGGATGTATCTTTTTGATGGATGTAAAATGAAGTCCTGGCCAATTGCTCTCATTAATAAGCTCAGTAATGGACAAAATACAAACATATAAAGGATTCTTTTTTAATGCTGGTCCCCCAAGGCATGTACTTAAGTTCAAAAAAATGCTAAAAATGCACAATATTGTAATGATTCCCTTTGGAAGAGATTTTCACAAGATCACTCAGAGGAGGTTTGCGCCTCCTATAAAGAGAATAGGGAAAGGGTAACATAATTTCTAGTGCTGTTTTTCCAGAATGACACAGGTTCTGGCCAGTGGCTGGTCTCCTTCCAACCAAACTCTGGACCACTTGAAAAAAGACTTGATGAACTGAAGACAGAGATGAATTGACACGATCCCATCAGCTGCTATCTGCATCATGACGATCCTACATTCCTGGTGAAGGAAAAAGGTAACATTTATGGTATATTAAACTACAATCATTTCCTTCGCCCTTCAGGCTTCCACGGTGCACTGAAAATGCATAGTGAGACAGAGGGTAAAATGTTCAAAAGTGCCTAAGTCCCTTCATCGGGGGTTCCTAAGTGAATAAGGTGCTTTTGAAAATGGGACTTAGGAGCTTTAAAACATTTTAACCAGAACCCCTTACTACTCTATAGGTGACGGAATGGATCACTTGATGATTGCCTTTCTGTTCATTCCCTCTGAAGCACCTGGCATTGGCCACCATCAGAAGACAGGATACTAGGCTAGATGGACCTTTGGTCTGACCCAGTATGGCCTTATGTTCTTATCTGTATATGCAAAAAATATCAGTTGGATAAGGCCAAGATTTTCAGACTTAACTCGTGATTTTGTAAGCCTCCTTTTTTCAGTGCCCAACAGGAGACATTTTACAAGGGCTTGATTTTCAGAAAGTGCTGAGTACCTACCCTCTGAAAATCACTAGTCATTTGCTACTTGGCATAAATTATTCAGTGAAGAACAGCAACATTTGCTGAAGAATTTTTGTTATCAAAGAGCATCCAACCAACTCCGTTTCTAACTGTGGTTGCTGCATTTGCTGTACATTGTTGAGAGGTTTTTTCCCAATTTTCTGCTCTGAGTGGCTCCTTCAGGGAGCAGTATGGCTGGGGATTGTCGTGTGGCCATGTGGATAGTCTTTAAAGAAGAATGGATGCCAGTGATAGGAAAAAACCTACTGGACTATTATTTGTCAAATAAATATTTGCCAGGATTTTAGGGAGCCCAATTGGAGACACTTTAAAAGGGCCTGATTTCCAGAAAGAGCGTGAGAGGCAGAAAGAAGCAGAAAGCAAGAGAGGCAGGGTGTCAAGGTTCCTTCCCCACTCTGAACTCTAGGGTACAGATGTGGGGACCTGCATGAAAGACCCCCTAAGCTTATTCTTACCAGCTTAGGTTAAATGCTGCCACCACCAAAGTGTCTAACAATAATAACAGGGGAAGTGCCCACTTGGAAACATCTCCCCCAAAAAATATCCCTCTAGGCAAAACCTTAAGTTACAAAAAGACACAAAAACAGGAATATACATTCCATTCAGCACAACTTATTTTATCAGCTATTTAAACAAAGCAGAATCTAATGCACATCTTACTAGATTGCTTACTAACTCTTTACAGGAGTTCTGACCTGCATTCCTGCTCTGGTGCCGGCAAAAGCATCACACAGACAGAGAGAACCCTTTGTTCCCCGCCCCCCTTCAGCTTTGAAAGTATCTTGTCTCCGCATTGGTCATTTTGGTCAGCTGCCAGCGAGGTTATCTTTAGCTTCTTAACCCTTTACAGGTGAAAGGGTTTTTCCTCTGGCCAGGAGGGATTTAAAGGTGTTTACCCTTCCCTTTATATTTATGACACTGGGGTTAGCATAGCCTTGGGATAAAACCAAGAGACAGAGCTACTTTTGGACACAGGACCCAATGGAAAGGCAGACTTGGATTGCTGAATGAGGAAAGTGCCCTCTGCACATTCTTTGTGAATAAACAGGATTCCCTACAAACATCTCTGACTTTTATCATTGATCTCTGCTACCTGTGCAGGCCAAGGGACAATGGTGTTTACATTTATTTCCCCATGTTAACTGCTGAAGCCTCCCTGCCCCACTTGTGATAAAGATTTCCCCCTGTTGGGGTATGACCCTATGCCCAGTGAAGACCCTTCACATTGTAAACTGTCCAGGGAAAGGACTTAGTTCATCCCTGTGTCTTGTACTTAATAAATAACAAAAGTGAGGTACAGAGAGGTTAAGGGACATACTCAAGGTCACCAGCAAGTCAGAGGCAAAGGCCAAAATTGAGCCTTTTGATACGAGAGGCCTATCCTGGCACACAGTCCCATGCTTTTACCTTGACATAGTGCTACCTATCATCAGTTATTATCCACAGTGTCCCGAATCCTCAGGGTTCACAGCAAAGGTTGGGCCTGGAGTTGTTCCACAATTTGCTGAACGACCAGTTTTCCTCTCAGTTTGCTGATTCAACAAAATGTAAATGTTTCATGGGAACATACCGATTTTGGCACATTTTTATGACAAATAACTGCTGTATTTTATTTCTGTAACTTCAAAGCATGGAGATTCGACTATCATCTCAAGTTTAATAGACTAGATAGAACAGAGTTGAAATGATAAAGTAAAAAGGAAGTGCTCCCAACAAAGCACGTCAACATTTTGATAAGGTTCTTTAACTGTCTCTGAAATGAAATTTGTCAGAATTTTGTTGGAAATGTTGCTGTTTCATTATGATCTGGGATGAAAGGCAATTTCAGAATGTCAGGATTGCCCATGGAATGGAAATTCTGAGTTTTGACCAGGTCACATTGTTGAAAGAAGAGAAATAAATGAAGCAAGCTTCAAGATACTTCCTCTTATTCACAATAGGGGTGGAGGGCCAATACTTTCCCTCTACCTTGCTAAACCCCATTGCCCTTCCAGACATAGGATAGAACCCAGGAGTCCTGATGCTAAGACCCCCTTCTCTAACCCACTAGATCTCAGGCCTTTCTCAGAGTTAAGATATAATCCAGGAGTCCTGACTCCTGGCCTCCATTGCTCTAACCATTAGACTGCACTCCTCTCCTTCACAGCTATAATCACTAGACAGCACTACTTCCCACAAAGACACATAGCTGCAGGTTTTATGGATAGTTTTCTCATTGTCTTATAATTATCTGCTGACTCTCTTTCCCCCAGACCCTCCCTATGCAGGAGATAGGCAGTGGAAACCTCACCACCATCTCCCACATCCTACTCCTGGGATTTGGGGACCTCAAGGAACTGTGGATCCTGCTCTTTACTGGCTTCCTAGCTGTCTATATCATATCCATGGCTGCCAACCTCCTCCTGATGGTGCTGGTGCTACTGGACCCCCATCTCCAGACCCCTGTGTATTTCTTCCTCTCCAGCCTCTCCTGCCTGGAGATGGTCTCCACCTCCAACATCTCCCCTGTGATGCTCGCTGGTCTCCAGACAGGCAATGTGATGATATATCTGGGTGGTTGCCTTGCGCAGCTCTATCTCTTTGACGCCCTGGCCACCGTGGAGTGCTTCCTGCTGGAAGCCATGTCTTATGACTGGTATTTGGCTGTGTGCCGCCTGCTCCACTACCCTTCCCTCATGGACGGCAGGGTCTGCGGGCAGCCGGTGGTTGGGTCCTGGGTGGGCAGGTTCCTGTTTATGGGGATTGTGTAGCTGTTGCATATAGCCTTGAGCTTCTGCGGGCCCTGCGAGATAGACCACTACTTCTGTGATTTCCAGCCCCTCCTGGAGCTCTCCTGCACCGACACCTCCGTGGTCCAGATGATCACGTTCTTCCTGTCCTTCATCCCAGCCTCCCCATTCCTCCTGACAGTCGCTTCTTACGTTTGCATCAGCTGGGCTGTGCTGAGGGTCCCCTCCGCCTCGGGGAGGCGCAAAGCCTTCTCCACCTGCTCCTCCCACCTCACCGTGGTGACGCTGTTCTATGGAATGCTGGTGGCTGTGTACATGTCCCCAGGGACGGCACGGGGCTGAACTCCAGCAAGGCCCTCTCCCTGCTCTACACAGTGCTCACCCCACTCCTCAATCCCCTCGTCTACAGCCTAAGGAACCAGGAGGTGAGCAAGGCCTGTGGGAGAGTTGCCAGGATAATGTAATCGGGGGGATTATGCCACTGGCCAGTCTCCAGCTTTGGCCCACTCAATAGCTGCTACTGCATGAGGGAGGCTTGGGGACACCACTACTGGGAATTCTAACAGGCTGCATTATCCTTATTCCACTGCTCCCTGATCATCATCCTCTGGGCTCTTCTGACCCTGTAGGACTGTAATAGTCTCTGATGGTCTCTACTGCTCTGTGTTGGAGTCTTTTGGCCTTCTGGTCTCCCTCCACCCCTGCTGCTCTCTTTTGGCTGCAGTGGGGTTCTACCAGCCCCTGCTGGTCCTACTGCCCAGCACTGGGTTCTACTAGCCTTTGCTGATCTGTGCTCGCCCCTGTTTCTCTCCATTGTCCACTGCTGGGATCTTCTGGCCTCTGTTGAGCTCTGATTGCTTCTACCTGCCTATGTTTGTAGCACTGGAGCCACTAAGTTCACTAGATCCATTGCTCCCTTCCAAAATCTGGCTGCCAGCTGGAAGCAGTTGAATTTCTTCCACTCGGATGGGGAGAGGGTGAACAGAGTGCATTCCTATTCATAGTGCATCCAAGCAGGAAGCTACTGTAATCCACTGCTCATGCACCCATTATGAGGTGCTTCATAGCCCAAAAGGGGCATGTTTAGGTGTGCAGGAGGTATAGCTAGGACTCCCCCAGTCCTGCATATTCACAAGCAGTGGAAGGGAGGTCCCGTACAGGGCAAGCTGACCTTCTGCTGTAGTTGTAGAAATTGCTGCTGCACCTGATTTTTTTCCCCAATGCCCTTAGAAGGATTTGTCCTTCACAAGCACATGTCAAAATTTGAGCTGGTTGAAAAATTTCTGATGGGCCATTTCACTGAAATCCACAGAAGTGTAAATTCTGATAAACATTTATTTAAAAAAAGAAAAACGTTTTGCAATTTGTTTTATTTTCTATTCTACTCTAAATTCGCCTCTGTGTTCCATTGACCTGAAACAAAGTTATTTCAAAAATTTCATTTCCAGGAAATGTCAAAATTCGATGGTTTGTTCCAATGCGAAACAAAAGCAGATTCAAAATCACAGGACTTTATGCAAAATGGAAATGCCAGGCATAGCCGTCGACTATTATTTTTCCCTGTGGGTGCTCCACCCCCACTCTGCCCGGAGGCTCCACCCCCACTCCACCCTTTCCCCCAGGGCCCCTGCTCACCCATCGCTCGCTGTTCCCCCCTCCCCCAACCCCCCCCTCAAGCTGCCAAACAGCTGTTTGGTGGCGGCACCAATCAGGTGTTTGGTGGCACCACCAATTAGCTGTGATTTTTTTCCATCAGTGCTCCAGCCCCGGAGTAACCATGGAGTCGGCACCTATAATTCCAGGTCCTGCACAGACTAGTCAGAATGCTTTAAATTGTCATCTGATTTTGGTTAACTTCTTTTTCTGAGTGCCAAAACTGTTGCACTGAAACTGTGCACGTTCACCATCTTTCAAAACCAGGCCTGACATTTTCCAGTTAGGGGCCTAAATTTAAAGCCCTAAATATAGGGCCTGATTTTCAGAGGGCCACTTCATTCAATGGGAGCGGTGGGTGCTCAGCACTTCTGAAAATCAGTATATACCTGGCCAATCAGTATTTAGCGCTCGGCACTGAAGTTAGATACTTCCTCACCAGGAGCCAAAATGTAGCCCTACATGAAGCCCCACAATGTGAACATAGGATCACGTCTGGGGCCTCCAGAGTTGAAAGTTCAAGCCCCAAATATATGAACTCAAGGTGTTGATGTAATAAATCCTCCAGAAGACTCCCAGACAGCTGCTACTGTGAAGAATGATCAGCCAGTGGCAGAGAGACTGAACAGGCATGTTAACGCTCTGAGTCATAGATACAGTGCTAGGGCAAGCTCCTTGTCTTCACTTTCATGGCCTAGCCCTGCCAGACCAGTTATCTTTAATTTGCTGTTGAGATGTTGACTCCCATCTCCGATTGGCCCAGGATGTCCGCCTCCATCACCTGCTTGTTACATCTTCAAATGAGACCCTTTGTGCTGTCTCTTGTGTTGCTACTCATGCTTGGGAGAAGCGCCTGGTAAACAGCTGAAAACTACTTCATTATCATCTTTCAAATCCCTCCTTGAAGCTCTTTTTTCCCGTGATATCTACAAAAAATGTGACAATGGTTAGGCCACTGGTTTGCCAAGACCACTGCCTGTCATGCTGACCAATACTGTCTCACAGTTGCCTTGCATTCTCCCATCTGTCTGTATCCATCTGTTCTCTCATCTTATATTTAGATTGTAAGCTCTCTGGGACAGGGATCATTCTTTTGTTTTGTGTTTGTACAGTGCCTAACACCAGGGAGTCCTGGTCCATGAATGGGGCTCCTAGTTGCTACTGTAATTCAAATAAATAATACCTGATCAGGATTGTGTGACACAAAGAAAGAAGGACCTCTTGCGACTCTGAGTCCAGGGGGAATTCACACTTGGCATGGTCAGACGGAATAGCGTGTAAGGCCAACCTGAGAGGATCATTTATGGTGGATCAGTGACATTATGGAACCTGATGTGAAAACAAGAGAGAGACTCGCCTTTGGGAAACAGATGTGTTGGCATAATAGTTGTGATTTAGTGTCCAGGAACCTCCAAAGCCTGGGAGATCTTCAAAGAGACTTAGGCGCCTAACTCCCATTGGTACTTTTGGCACCAGTGGTGTCCATATTTCTGGGGGCCCAAATTGAGATGACTTAGAGGCCAGATTTTCAGAGGTGTTGAGTGCCCGCAACTCCAGTTCAAGCCAATGGGAGCTGTAGGTGCTCATCACTTGACCAACGTCATAGAGTGAGTTAGGGACTGATCTGGGTATAAAACCCACGAACTCTGGTGCCAAGCACCTTCTGTACTCTCCAGACCTCCCATCCCTTCTGAGCCACAACCGGAACTCAGGAAACCTGCCCCTCAGTCCCATCCTGTAACCCAGTAGACTACACTCAATTCTCCAAGCTGGAACAAACTCAAGTATCCTGACTCCCTAGTCCCTCACGCTAACCACTAGACTACGTTCCTGTCACAGCCAGGAACATAACTCAGGAGAGTTGACTGTCAGTCCCCCTATTCAATAGGCAAATTCCCTCCCAAAATCACAACTAGAATCCAGAGCTATGTAGAAAGTTCAGTGAGCTTAGAGATGAAATGGAGGTGGGGAAAAAAGGACTGTTTGCTGGCAGGCTGAGAGACATAGGTATGAATGTCATCTAGCTGTCTGAGCCTGAATGGGTCATTAAAAGGACGAACGGAGGCAAGCCCCATATCAATGAAAAATTGGAGGAGACAATATCAAAGCCAATCTCTCCAGGACATTGACACCTAGCAGGCAACAACCCAGAGGGAGGAGATTTCCTCACCTCTCAGCAGGGAAGCTGAGCAAAGATCCCAGCTGGCGAACAAAGGACTGGGAAGGGAAGAGGGTGGGAGAGTCATAAGAGTTGGCTATTGCAAGGAGTCTGGGCTTGAACTGATCAAGGAGGTCAGACTTAGGCTGTGTCTACACTGCCCCTTTCAGCACTAAAACTTTAGTTGTTCAGGAGTGTGAAAAAAACACTCCCCTGAGCAATAAAAGTTTTAGTGCTGAAAAGTGCCAGTATAGTCAGTGTTTAATCGCCAGGTGCCGTGCTCCTGGTGATAAGTGACTTCCCCTCATTTGGGGTGGGTGTTTTTTACCGCTGGGAGAGTCTCCCTGTGACTACATTGCCCACGTCACAGCACTGCTGTGGCCGCGCTATATCATGGGCAGCGTAGACATACCCTGAGATAGACAGAGCCTGAACACCGGGTTTACTACAGCTTGGCTGGGCTCTGGGCTAGTGTCATAAATATAAACGGAAGGGTAACCACCTTTCTGTATACAGTGCTATAAAATCCCTCCTGGCCAGAGGCAAAATCCTTTCACCTGTAAAGGGTTAAGAAGATCACGTAACCTCACTGACACCTGACCCAAAATGACCAATGAGGGGACAAGATACTTTCAAATCTGGATGGGGGGACAAAGGGGTCTGGCTGTCTGTGTGATACCTTTGCCGGGAACAGATCAAGGATGCAAGCCTTCCAACTCCTGTAAAGTTAGTAAGTAATCTAGCTACAAAATGCATTAGATTTTCTTTTGTTTTTTGGCTTGTAAAATTCGCTGTGCTGGAGGGAATGTGTATTCCTGTTTTTATGTCTTTTTGTAACTTAAGGTTTTGCCTAGAGGGATTCTCTATGTTTTGAATCTGATTACCCTGTAAATTATTTACCATCCTGATTTTACAGAGGTGATTCTTTTATCTTTTCTTTAAATTAAATTCTTCTTTTAAGAACCTGATTGATTTGTCATTGTTCTTAAGATCCAAGGGTTTGGGTCTGTGTTCACCTGTACCAATTGGTGAGGCTCTTATTACCAAGCCTTCCCCAGAAAAGGGGGTATAGGGCTTGGGGGGATATTTTGGGGGAAGACATCTCCAAGTGGTCTCTTTCCCTGTTCTTTGTTTAAATCGCTTGGTGGTGGCAGCGTATCAGGTTTTTAACCTAAGCTGGTTCCCAAGGCAAGAAAGAAATCTGTGCCTTGGGGAAGTTTTTAACCTAAACTGGTAAGAATAAGCTTAGGGGGTCTTTCATGCAGGTCTCCACATCTGTACCCAAGAGTTCAGAGTGGGGAAGGAACCTTGACAGCTAGCTAGAATGGTCTTGGACTATGCTTTAACCTTCATATCTCTGTGCCAACCCAAGGGCTCTCTGTGTACCAGGTAACTAATACACCTGACACTGAGGGCATGTCTACACTACGAAATTAGGTTGATTTTATAGAAGTCAAACTTTAGTAAGCGATTTTATACAGTCAATTGTGCATGTCCTTACTAAGTGCATTAGGTTGGCAGAGTGCGTCCTCAATACCGTGGCAAGCATCGACTCATGGAGTGGTGCACTGTGGGTAGCTATCCCACAGTCCCACTGCCCAATGGAATTCTGGGTTAAGCTCCCAATGCCTGATGGGGCAAAAACATTGTTGTGGGTGGTCTTGGGTACGTGTCATCAGTCTCACCTCCCTCCCTCCCTGAAAGCAATGGCAAATAATCTTTTTGCGCCTTTTTTCCTGGGTTATCTGTGGAGATGCCATAGCATGGCAAGCATGGAGCCCGCTCAGCTGCGCACTGCTTTTGTGAGCATTGTAAACATCTCGCACATTATCCTGCAATATGTGCAGAGCCTGGCTAGGAGCTGCCAGCACCAGAAAGATTGTGAGGAGGACATGGACACAGATGTTCCTGAAAGCACAGGATGTGGCAATTGGGATATCATGGCGGCATCGGGGCATGTTGATACTGTGGAACTCTGATTCTGGGCCTGGCAAACAAGCACAGACTGGTGGGACTGCATAGTGTTGCAGGTATGGGATGATTCCCAGTGGCTGTGAAACTTTTGCATGTGTAAGGCCACTTTCATGGAACTTTGTGAGTTGCTTCCCCCTCCCTGAAGCACAGGAATACCAAGATGAGACCTGCCCTGACAGCTGAGAAGCGAGTGCTAATAGCCCTGTGGAAGCTTGCAATGCCTGACTGCTACCGGTCAGTCGGGACTGAATTTGCAGTGGGCAAATCTACCATGGGGGCTGCTGTGATCCAAGTAGCCAGGGCAATCAATACCCTTCTGCTAAGAAGGGTAGTGACTCTGGGAAATGTGCAGGTCATAGTGGAAGGCTTTGCTGCAATGGGGTTCCCTAACTGGGGTGGGGCGATAGACGGAACGCATATCCCTATCTTTGGCACCTTGCAAAATAATACATAAACCACAAGGGGTACTTCTCAATGGTGTTGCAAGCACTGGTGGATCACAAGGGCCATTTCACCGACATCAGCGTGGGAGGGTCAGAAAAGGTGTATGATGCTCGCATCTTTAGGAACTCTGGGCTGTTCGGAAAGCTGCAAGAAGGGACTTTCTTCCCAGACCAGAAAATTACCCTTGGGGATGTTGAAATGCCAGTAGTTATCCTTGAGGACCCAGCCTTCTCCTTGCTCCCATGGCTCATGAAGCCGTACACAGGCAGCCTGGACAGCAGTAAGGAGCAGTTCAACTATAGGCTGAGCAAGTGCAGAATGGTGGTAGAATGTGCCTTTGGATGTTTAAAGGGGCACTGGTGCAGTTTGCTGAGTAGCTTAGACCATTATTACTGCTTGCTGTGTGTTCCATAATATCTGTGAGAGTAAGGGGGAGACGTTTATGGCGGGGTGGGAGGTTGAGACAAATCGCCTGGTGGTCAATTTTGAACAGCCAGACACCAGGGCAATTAGAAGAGCACACTGCGGCGCGCTGCGCGTCAGAGAGGCTTTAAAAAAGTTTCATTACTGACCAGGCTATGGTGTGACAGTTGTGTGTGTTTGCCCTTGATGCAAACCAGCCCCCTTTGGTGAATGTACTTTCCTGTAATCCAATCTCCCCTCCGCCCCGCCCGTGTTCTTGGGCATCTGGGTGAGAAGGATATGGAACTTGGCGAGGAGGGCAAACAGTTACACAATGAATGCAGTGGGGGTCTGTACTCTAGTTGCCTTTCCTGCAGCTTCACCAGACACCTCATCATGTCTGTTTGCTCCCCCATTAGCCTCATTAGCATCTCCTCCTGCATGTTCCAATCATGCTCACTGTATGCTTTCCTGACCTCTGCCACTGAATGCCTCCATGCATTCAGCTGTGCCCTATCAGTGCTGGAGGACTGAATGAGCTTGGAAAACATGTCATCGCGAATGCGTTTTTTTCGCCTTCTAATCTGCGATAACCTCAGGGACAGGGTTGATGCGGGGAGCATAGAAACATTTGCAGCTGCAGGGGGGAAAAAAGGGAGAGTAGATTTTAAGAAGATACATTTCTGAGAGAAAAAGGGAGACTCTTTCACAGTCAATCAAGCAATTCACAGCAGACAGCACATGTGTTTTAGATACAAGTTCGCATTTTGCCTTTTATATTGAGTGCCTGCAGGTATGCGACCCATCACACACGACAAGCAACAGAATTTGGTTTCCAGGCAGCCATGGTAAGCCAAAGGTTACGCGGGGTTGGCTTCTTCTGCATTCATAACATATGGGAATGGTTTCAAACTGCAGCACGCTCCTTTCCCATAGGAACCAATGCCGGTTGGGTTTGCCATTTAAAAGGAGAGGCTGCAGTTGCCGTTTAAAAGAAGGGGCTGCAGTTTTGGTGTGAATGTGCAGCACACCCCTCCTCCCCGCCCCCATGGCTATTCTCCAGGATGATCCCTTTTAGCCAAGTGCAAACAGCCCAGCATGACCAGGGTCTAAAGTGTTGGGGATCACCAAACAGAGGGGATTACTGGTCCCTTACAAAAATTCTCCTATTTCAACCAGGTGACCATGAATGATATCACTCTCCTGAAGCTGACACAGAAAGATAAAGACCAAATGTTGCATGAATGTGACCAAAACCCAGGACCATTCACTGCCATGCTTTGTGCTGCAATGATCCCAGGCCACTTGCTACTGGCTTGGCATGGTAAAGTGTCCTCCATGGAGGACACAATAAGGCAGTCCCCCCGCAGAAACCTTCTGCAAAGACTTTCAGGGTACCTCAGGAGAGCTTCCTGGAGATGTCCCTGGAGGATTCCCGCTCCATCCCCAGACACATTAACAGACTTTTCCAGTAGCTGTACTGGCCGCGAATGCCTGCCAATTGTTCAGGGTCCAGGAACAATACGCCCTGGGAGGGTATTGCCTCCAGGGTGAGGAAAAGGTCCTGGCTGCTGGGGAGAATGGATTTGCCGGTTGCCTGCTGCGCATTCTCCTCCTCTTCCTCCTCCTCTTCCTCATCCACAAAATCCTCATCCATGTTGCAGGTATCCATGGAGAGTTGTGGGGTACCGGTAAGGACCGCTCCTAGAATGGCATCCAGCTGATCATAGAAGCGGCACGTCTCGGGCTCTGACCCGGAGTGATCGTTTGCCTCCTTTGTCTTTTGGTAGGTTTGCCTGAGCTCCTTAATTTTCATGTGGCACTGCTCTGTGTCCCTGGTGTAGCCTCTGTCCACCATGCCCTGTGTGATTTTAGCATATATATCAGCATTTCATAAAATCATAGACTATCAGGGTTGGAAGGGACCTCAGGAGGTCATCTTGTCCAACCCCCTGCTCAACGCAGGACCAATCCCCAACTAAATCATCCCAGCCAGGGCTTTGGGATGACAAAGCCCTGGCTGGGATGATTTAACTGGGAATTGGTCCTGCTTCGAGCAGGGGGTTGGACTAGATGACCTTCTGGGGTCTCTTCCAACCCTTATATTCTATGATTCTATGATTCTATGATTTGTCAAGCCTGTCCTTAAAAACCTCTAAGGATGGAGATTCCACCACCTCCCTAGGTAACCCATTCCAGTGCTTCACCACCCTCCTAGTGAAAAAGTTTTTCCTAATATCCAACCTAAATCTCCCCCACTGCAACTTGAGACCATTACTCCTTGTTCTGTCATCTGCTACGACTGAGAACAGTCTAGATCCATCCTCTTTGGAACCCCCTTTCAGGTAGTTGAAAGCAGCTATCAAATCCCCCCTCATTCTTCTCTTCTGCTAACTAAATAATCACAGTTCCCTCAGCCTCTCCTCGTAAGTCATGTGATCCAGCCCCCTAACCATTTTTGTTGCCCTCTGTGGGACTCTTTCCAATTTTTCCACATCCTTCTTGTAGTGTGGGGCCCAAAACTGGACAGATTACTCCAGATGAGGCCTCACCAATGCCGAATAGAGGGGAATGATCACGTCCCTCGATCTGCTGGCAATGCTTCTACTTATAGAGCCCAAAATGCCGTTAGCCTTCTTGGCAACAAGGGCACACTGTTGACTCATATCCACCTTCTCGTCCACTGTAACCCCTAGGTCCTTTTCTGCAGAACTGCTGCCTAGCCACTCGGTCCCTAGTCTGTAGCAGTGCATGGGATTCTTCTGTCCTAAGTGCAGGACTCTGCACTTGTCCTTGTTGAACCTCATCAGATTTCTTTTGGCCCAATCCTCCAATTTGTCTAGGTCCCTCTGTATCCTCCAGTGTATCTACCACTCCAGCGTATCTACCTCTCCTCCCAGTTTAGTGTCTTCTTCAAACCTGCTGAGGGTACAATTTACGCTACTCTCCAGATCATTAATAAAGATATTGAACAAAACCGGCCCCAGGACTGACCCTTGGGGCACTCCTCTTGATACTGGCTGCCAACTAGACATGGAGTCATTGATCACTACCCGTTGAGCCCAACGATCTAGCCAGCTTTCTATCCACCTTATAGTCCATTCATCCAGCCCATACTTCTTTAACTTGCTGGCAAGAATACTGTGAGAGACCGTATCAAAAGCTTTGCAAAAGTCAAGGAATAACACATCCACTGCTTTCTCTTCATCCACAGAGCCAGTTATCTCATCATAGAAGGCAATTGGGTTCGTCAGGCATGACTTGTCCTTGGTGAATCCATGCTGACTGTTCCTGATCACTTTCCTCTCCTCTAAGTGCTTCAGAATTGATTCCTTGAGGACCTGCTCCATGATTTTTCCAGGGACTGAGGTGAAGCTGACTGGCCTGTATTTCCCCAGATCCTCCTTCTTCCCTTTTTAAAAGATGGGCACTACATTAGCCTTTTTCCAGTCATCCGGGACCTCCTCCGATCGCCATGAGTTTTCAAAGATAATGGCCAATGGCTCTGCAATCACATCCGCCAACGCCTTTAGCACTCTTGAATGCAGCACATCCGGCCCCATGGACTTGTGCTCGTCCAGCTTTTCTAAATAGTCCTGAACCACTTCTTTCTCCACAGAGGGCTGGTCACCTCCTCCCCATGCTGTGCTGCCCATTGCAGTAGTCTGGGAAGTGACCTTTTTCGTGAAGACAGAGACAAAAAAAGCATTGAGTACATTAGCTCTTTCCACATCCTCTGTCACTAGGTTGCCTCCCTCATTCAATAAGGGGCCCACACTTTCCTTGACCCTCTTCTTGTTGCTAACATACCTGAAGAAACCCTTCTTGTTACTCTTAACATTTCTTCTGCTGGAGTGGAGTTCTGCCTGCACAGATTCTTCTCCCCACACAGCAATCAGATCCAGTGTCTCCCGTTCGCTCCATGCTGGAGCTCATTTGCGATTCTGGGACTGCATGGACACCTGTTCTGCTCAGCTCACCACGCTGACCAAACAGGAAATTAAATTCAAAAGTTCCCGGTGCTTTTCCTGTGTACCTGGCGAGTGCATCGGAGTTGAAAATGCTGTCCAGAGTGGTCGCATTGGAACTCTCTGGGATAGCTCCCAGAGGCCAATACCATCAAATTGCACAGTGCTGCATCTACACTACCCCAAATTCAACCCAGGAAGGTCGATTTTAGCGCTACTCCCCTCGTCAGGGAGGAGTACAGCAGTCGATTTTAGGAGCCCATTAGGTTGGCGGAACGGGGTTGGTTGTGTAGACGCATTTATTATAAAATCGACCTAACATGGCTTAATTCCACCTAACTTCATAGTGTAGACCAGGCCCTGAGTGTCACTGCAAATACTGGGTGAGATGCTGAAGAGTGGACAAATCTCTAACAGGAGTCTGTCTCGGTTGAACTTGCTGAACAGAGCTCAGCAGGAGAGCTGAAGCCCTCGAGGTTCAGTCAAGGCTGCATGACCTACCCTGGAGGAGGAGTGAGACTCCGTGGGGGAGTGGCACACTGAAGGGATTCCTCCTAGAGACCATTCCAAAGGTGGGAGCATAGCACAATTCCTGTTCCTCCATGACAAATTGTGCAAAGAAGGTTAATAGGGAAGTGTTAATAACCCCTTCACATAACACAAGAACCAGGGGTCACCTGATAAAATGAATAGGCATCAGGTTTAAAACAAACATGTGGGAGCACTTCATTACACAATGCACAATAAACCTGTGAAACTCATTGCCAGGGGATGTTATTGTAACCCTTCTGCCTGTCAGAGTTGGCAGCAACAAGGGCCGGGTTCAATATCTAGGGGATTCATTCCAATAACACAATGCAAACCGGCTCGAGCCCCCACCCAGTGACCTGGGACAAATATATACCACCCCCGCTGAGCGCCTCCAAGAGGCAATACTTCCCCTCTCGCAAGCACATAGTCTGAGTGTAGCAAAAAGCCTTTTAATAACAGAGAGAAACAATGTGGCATTATGTTGGGGAAACACCACCAACAGGATTCGTAACACAACCCATGAGCAAAAAAAAACCACCCCAAGCAAATTGGGGCGTGTCCTTTCCCTTTGGTTCTTGAATCCAGCAACCCCAAATCACCCAAAGTCCCAAAAGTCCAATGACCCAAAAGTCTCTGTCCCTGGTCAGAGCAGCCCCAGAGTTCAAAAGTTTATCTGCAGAGCTTTACCTCCCAACCTGGGTGGAGATGGGGGGTGGGGCGGGAAGAGGTAAGGGGCACCTTACATGATCTGAAGCTGACCGCCCCACAGCTCCATAGGCCTTCGCTCCGCCCCGCCAGCCACCCCAAGAACTGCTTCGCTTTGCTCGGCTCCGCTGCTCTACCAGCAGTCCCACAAACTGCTCCACAATATATCTTCAGGCTCCCCCACTACTTAACACAATGCCCAGTGATTTCAGCTCTTAGTCAGTTCAGCTCTTTGGTGAATTCAGCTTGTAGTAGGGGAGCCTCAGTGCTGGGGCACTATTAGCCCAAAGTGAGCTCAGCAGCTTGTAACTAGACTCCTAATGGAATCAAAATTAGCTCTGATATTCCACAGTGGAGAAAGGAGGAATTGCAATTAGCATGTAAGACCCTCACCCAGGGGCCCATACCACTAAGTATTAATACTTGTCCCCAGCCTCTCTCCATTCACACAGTTTTGGAACCCATGACCCTTGCCTAGCAAGTGCTACTTAGTTGATGGTGAATCCCTCTATCATAACAAAAGGCCAAGTACAGTTCCAAGCACAGTTCCCATAATCAGGGTAATAACAATTTATTCTTCCTGCCCCAATAACAGAGACACTGGGGATCCCACAGCGCCAAAGTGACCATTTGGGCAGCTATGGCCTCATTCTAGGTGGGGTGGGTGTGTCTATGCAAATGAGATCGGCCCCTGAAGTTCTTTTCCACAACTTGCCACACCTCACCACCAGATGTCAGGGTGGAGCTCATCCTGACACTGCCTACATTATGAAGACCAAAAATACAAAAAAAGTTCAAAAACAAATTAGATCAATTCATGGAGGATAGGTCCATCAGTGCCTACTAGCCAAGATGGGCAAGGCTGCATGCAACCCCATGCTCCGGGTGTCCCTAAGCCTCTGACTGCCTGAAGCAGAAACTGGACCAGAGGCGATGGATCTCATGATAAGTGCCCTAGTTCTATTCATTCCCTCTGATGTATCTGGACACTGTCAGAAGACAGGATACTGGACTGGACGGATCATTGGTCTGATCCAGTATGGCCGTTCTTATGTTCTTATTGTGAGTGGAAATAGCAAAAGGAGAGTGAGAGGCAAAGGAGAAGAGTGTGGGAGGGGATAAGAGTGGGTGCGAGGGAGATCGAGGGATGGGATTACTAGGGCAAGTGGAGGGGTTAGAGGAGGATAGCAGACAAGAAACTTCTGCATTTATGATGGGAGAAGGAGGACAGAGTTGTGAGGGAGAGGGGGGAAAGGAAGGCAGGCCAAGCGGAGGGGGAATATCACCTCTCAGCTTGTCGATTTTTGCGGTTCACACACAGTCAACAAAACAGTTGTCAAGCTGTTGCCCTTCCCATATTGCTAATTGGTACAGGGTGGACCTGTCTAGATCTCAGCTAGTGAGGTGCCGGAGTGGTATTGATGCAAACAGGAGATCACAGCGTGGAAAAGGAGAACCTATTGGTCCACAGCATATCTAATGTCTCCATCATTGTAGCATGTAGATGCCAGTCTGCAAGGCACCTCCCACTGCTCTGTCCTTCACTGGAGAGAGATGCTACCAAACTCCATCAGAACATCCTGGCCTCCCCATTTCATGGAAAGATCACTGATTTTCCCAGAGGAAGGCTGGGACCAAATTGCACCATCTGTTCAGAGGCCCCTGCAAGAAAAATCAGAAAACTCTTGGTGAATTCAGAGGGGAGCAGCAGCTGGTTACATAGCAGAGGAGAGAGAGGCTGCAGGCCAGTGCAAGGCAGATCCCGCACCCATCAGGAACGTTTCTAACCAATCCCTTGTCACCACAAGCTGTCACTCAAGCTCCTAACTTTACATACCTGATCAAATAGTATTTTATAGTGACTTTTCTTTCCTAAGCTACAGCTATATTATGCAACTACTGAGGAGAGCTGTGGGACAGGTAACTTTTTTGGGGAAAACACCTCTTCTTAACAACAGAATAGAGTTAGCCAGGCAGCCGCTGTGTGAGGGTCCTCTGAACTGCACACCTCTCGATGCACCTTGATCCTCAGCCTGCAGTGCCCCTGTAACTCCAAGCCTGTAGTGCGGTGTGTATGATTTGCACTAGTAGTATCTATCAGTCATCTATCAGTGGCTGGGAGTAGAAAGGGAGGGGGGTTATCCACACTATTCTTCTGGTCATGACCTCTGCCTCAACTTACCCAGCTCTGCACAAGGAATCAGCTTAGCCTGCAGCCCCCACTGCTATTCCTGTCGCTGACTCTCCATGCACACACCTCAGACCTGCCTCTCAGACCCCTACTATCTGAGACCTGGGCTCTCCTCCACCCCATAGCTCTGCTGACATCCCTGAACCATAGCAATGTAGGGCTGGAAGGGACCCCGAGAAGTCATCAGGCCCAGCCCTCTGTGCTGAGGCAGGATCAAGACAACCTGGACCATCCCTAACAGGGGTTTGTCCAGCCTGTTCTTAAAAACCTCCAATGATGGGGATTCAACAACCTCCCTTGGAAGCCTGTTTCTGAGCTTAACCACCCTTAGAGTTAGGGCTTCTCTACATATAAACTGCTGCAGTGGCATCCAGTGAAGATGCTACCTATGCCAATGGAAGGGCTTCTTCAGTTTTCTAAACTTTTGATCATTTATGTTGCTCTCCTCTGGCATCTCTCATTTTGTCCACATCTCTCTTAAAGTGCGGCGCCCAGAACTGGACACATGACTCCAGCTGAGGCCTCACCAATGCTGAGTAAAGCAGGACATATTACCTCCCACATCTTACATACCACACTCCTATTAATACACCCCAGAATGATATTGGCCTTCTTCGCAACTGCATCACATTGTTGGTTCCTATTCAATTTGCAAACCACTATAATAACCCCCAGATCAGTACTGCTGCCTAGCCAGTCATTCTCCAGTTTCATAGAACCATAGAATATTAGGGTTGGAAGAGACCTCAAAAGATCATCTAGTCCAACCCCCTGCTCAAAGCAGAACCAACACCAACTAAATCATCCCAGCCTGGGCCTTAAAAATCTCTAAGGATTGAGATTCCACCACCTCCTTAGGGAACCTATTCTAGTGCTTCACCACCCTCCCAGTGAAATAGTGTTTCCTAATATCTAACCTAGACCTCCCCCACTGCAACTTGAGACCATTGCTTCTTGATCTGTCATCTGCCACCACTGAGAACAGCCTAGCTCCATCTTCTTTGGAACCCCCCTTCAGGTAGTTGAAGGCTGTTATCAAATCCCCCCTCACTCTTCTCTTCTGCAGACTAAATAACCCCAGTTCCCTCAGCCTCTCCTCGTAAATCATGTGCCCCAGCCCCCTAATCATTTTCGTTACCCTCCGCTGGAATCTCTCCAATTTGTCCACATCCCTTCTATAGTGGGGGGACCAAAACTGGATGCAATACTCGAGGTGTGGCTTCTCCAGTGCCGAATAGAGAGGAATAATCACTTCCCTCGATCTGCTGGCCGGGGAGCTGATCCGGGGGCAAGGAAGCCCAGTTTGTAGCTGTATATTTAATTTTTCCTTCCTAAGTGAAGTACTTTGCACTTGTCTTTATTGAATTTCACCGCTCCCTTCCCTGACCCCCGATCAGCCCCTCAGGCCAGCCAGCCTGGTCTTCCTGCTCCCTTCCCTGCCCCCAGATTAGCCCCTTGGCCCAGCCAGCCTGGTCTTCCTGCTCCTTTCCCTGCCCCAGATAAGCCCTTTGGCCCAGCCTAACTATTCTCCCCGCTCCCTGCCCTACCCCCGGATCAGCCCCTCGGCCCAGCCAGACCAGTCTCCCTGCTTCCTGCCCTACCCCAGGATCAACCCCTTCGTAGGAGCAGGACTTTATAATTGTACTATAAGAATTGATGTAAATTGATGTAAACTTTGTTTTATACTACCAGCCACCCTTTTTGAATAACAGAAAGGAATGACCCTTTAAGACTATGGAATCCTGTTTCCCATATGTATTACAATTAGGACCTGGTAGGCCCTTTTAGTTTTTGTTATAAAGTTTGGTTAGTAAGAGACAGGATTTTGTATTGTGTCTATGATAAATAGATTAGAGAAATGTCGAGGGCCTGAAGACCCAATGTGGATTGTTTTAGTTATAAGATTTAGCAAGGCATGATGACCCTGAGGTGGAGGCTGGCACCCCTAAAGACAATTGATTAAATCAAGCCAGGACAGGATGACCCTCTCGGAGGTGTTTTGGAATGTTAACATCAAATGTTAACACCAATTAAGGAGTAACCTGTCATAAACTGACAGAGCAAAATCTATAGACTTCAATGGAGAAAAAGGACTATAAGAACAGAGTGCTTTGCCATGAAACTTTGGGTTCAGTCCTGCAAAGCCTCGGAGCATTGGGTCGTGACTGACAGAGCCAAGCTCCTCACTCGTGCTCAATCTAACTGGCCATTGGATTGACTTGAGCTACAACAGACTGGTAACTATAAAGACCATCTGCAGGACTTGTGTGTGTGTGTGTGTGTGTGTGTGTGTGTGTGTTGTGTAATTGAATGCATATGCTAACTGCTGTATTCTCAATAAATGCGGCATGCCCCTGGATCAGACCTTCGGCCCAGCCAGCCTAGTGTCCCCGCTCCCTGCCCTGCCTCCAGATCAGCCCCTCGGCCCAGGTAGCCTGGTCTCCCCACTCCCTTCCCTCAGGGCCAGCCCACAACATTTTGGAGCTCAAATGACGCCCCCATACCCCCTTGCTTGGGCCAAAACTTTCAAATTCAATTCTCAATTCTGCCTTCTTCCTATTCTATTCCTCTCATGGTGTTGCTCTGTTACCTACCCCAATAAAGGAGAACTAACAATTTAAAATGCCTTGTTCAAAAATGTTAAGTAACACTCAACTTTCAAACGCCTGAACAGCAAATGTAACTTTTCTTGTCTTCATAGCAAACACTGGCATTTTTATCTGTTTGAATAATCAAAGTGATGCTTTCCGTGCCTTCTTGGTTGCAAAGATTTGAACTGCTTCCTGAAGGTCCACCGGCTGGGCCAGCTCATGCTCTATTGAGATGGTTGCAAGGCCAACCAGCTCTCCTGTGTCACTGTGAAGCATAGATGTGTTTTTATCAACTTCAGCTTGGAGAAGCTGTGTTCTCCACTGGCAACTGTTACAGGAAGAGTTAGAAGTATGCGCAGAGCAACAAAAGCATTTGGAAAGAGGGTGGTCATCTTATTTGTGTACGTACATTCCAGAACAGCCTTTGGAGTTGATCCTGCTGAAATGTATCTTGAAAGGGCTTTCAGTTCATCACCGAAATCACTCGCATCAATATTGCGCATGTCATTATGTGTCAACACTGTCTCTAGTGCCCTGCATTGCTGGTGTAGGTCTTCTTCAGGTATAGTGAGGAGTTTTGGAATATCATACAACATCCCAAATATACTGCTGTGTTCCTTGAGCTGCATGAAACGTTCTTCAACTGACTGTATTGCACAGTCTAGCACCTGGTTAAAAAATTCAACTTTGAATTGTTGTTTGGGGTCTCGTATGGGATTATCCCGTGCCTCGTAATCAAAATGCCTTCTTCTCAAATAAATTGGTTAGTCTCTAAGGTGCCACAAGTACTCCTTTTCTTTTTGCGAATACAGACTAACACGGCTGTTACTCTGAAACCTGTCATTCTTCTTCAATGACTCTTGTATTCTTGAATGGGTGGGAAAATAGCTTCAGTGTGAAGTTCCTCTGCCAACTTCTGTGCACTCTTCAGAATGTTTTGAAATCCCTAATCTGAGTGGTAAAAATGTAGGTATGACTTTGCATTGTCCAGTTGGTCCACTGCTCCAGATATATCAAGGTCAACACCTTGGAGTCGCTTGCTTACAACATTTATTTCAAACGGTATGTCAGGCCACAACACTAAGCCACACAGAAATTTGAAGTTATGTATGTTTCTGGTGATTCCATTTCCCTCTGCCACTGTTCTCCCATGAACAGTTCCTGTCATAGCATTGTTCTCCATAATGGCAACTATGGCATCATCTATCTTCCCAATTTGGGTTTGATAGGCTTTATCGCTCCACTCAAATTTCCCATTGTGTGGCACTCAGTGGTTTCAGTGTCAGAGAGGATGTTCCCAGTTGTTGCTTCAAAATTTGCCATTGATGAGTTGAGGCAGAGAAAAATACATAGATGCTTTGAATTACATTAAAAAATTCAGCAGCCTCACTAGAAGCTGATGCTGCATCACTGACCACCAAGTTCAATGAATGAGAACTGCATGGTACAAAAAAAGTGCGAGGGTTTAACGGTTGGGTCCGTGTCTGCACTCCTCTGTTCTTTCCTCTCATATGAGCACCATTATCGTAGTCCTGACCTCTCGTGTCAGCTATCGCAATTCCCGTATCTTCCAGCTTTTTAAGAAGCACATTTGTCATACCAGCTCCTGTAGTATCATTGTTAAGGAAAAGTTAGCACATGTGACTCCATTTTGGTTTGGGGCCCACCATTGTTTAAATGCCAGCACATCATACACCAGGAGGAGTAATCCTTAGATATTGAATCCCTGTGAAAATCCTCCTCCTTGTCTCCAGCCTGCCTTGACTCCCAGTATCTGGTTTTTGTCAGTCTCTAACTCCCTGTCTCTTGGCCTTGATGTGAGGCCTCCCATCCTGATAATAAAAGTTACTGATGCATAGCTTTAGGACCATGCTGTGTAATTAACATACTGGTATAGCACGAGGAATGCACCAAGCAGGGATAGGTGGTAGATAAGACAAGGGTTTGTTTATTGGCTAAGGTTTCCGATGCACGAGGGCAACATGCTTTGCTAAAAGGTATATAACCTTTGTATAATCTGCATTCAGGGTCCCCTCCTGGCTAGCAGGGGCGCACCACGCTCAAGCGTAATAAACTTAGTGTCTTTTGGGAACTCTGCAGTTGTGGACTTTGTTTCTGTGCCTCAGCCTAGATTCGAACTGTGCGTGTCCTATCAGGTATAATTCGCAGCATTTGTGTGCGTGTCCTATCAGGTATAATTCGCAGCATTTGTGTGCGTGTCCTACAAGGTGTAATTCGTAGCATTTGTGTGCGTGTCCTACAAGGTGTAATTCGTAGCATTTGTGTGCGTGTCCTACCAGGTGTAATTCGTAGCACTTGTGTGCGTGTCCTACCAGGTGTAATTCGCAGCAGTTGTGTGCGTGTCCTACAAGGTGTAATTCGTAACATCATCAATGTCAATAAATTCTAGAAAATGCTCTCTGACAGTCACCATCGCAGAGACATTTTCACTAGGTTCTGTTGTTGTTACAAAACGCACTATTAAAGTCATTTATTCCATATGGCTGATGTCAGGTGTGCAGTCCAGAATAACAGAGTAATATCTTTCAGAGTAACAGCCGTGTTAGTCTGTATTCGCAAAAAGAAAAGGAGTACTTGTGGCACCTTAGAGACTAACCAATTTATTTGAGCATGAGCTTTCGTGAGCTACAGCTCACTTCATCAGATGCATACCGTGGAAGCTGCATGCTCAAATAAATTGGTTAGTATATTTGAGCTGCATGCTGCATGCTCAAATAAATTGGTTAGTCTCTAAGGTGCCACAAGTACTCCTTTTCTTTTTTTGAGAGTAATATCTTGCTGACTTCAGATCTGCCACAATCTTCTGTTTGACTTTTGTTGCCAGTAACTGTATGATCTCATTTTGAATTGTTTTTCCAAGGTAGTGGTGTGTGTACATTTCTTGGGTGGTGACTCTTCTTAGATGCTCCTAGTGTACAGCATCAAACTCAGCCATCAGCTCCACAATTTTAAGGACGTTTCCACTGTTTGGCACATACAGCTGATCTGAAGAGCCACGCAGTGCTAGGTTTTGGGTAGCAAGCATTCTCACAATGGCAATGAACCTTTTTCAGAACATTTTACTAGTAACGAGACTCTGATGCAATCTTCTCTTGATGCTGATCATCTGTGGTGGCCTTTAACCTTAGTCTCATCTCAACTATGGAATACTTGCCACTATGGAATGCTCTCTGGTGATTTGCTGCCTTCTCATGGCTCCTCCTCCTCTCTCTCCCTGAAGCTCCTGCTGCTTTCTGTTATTCCCTCTCACCTTTTCTCCTGTCTACCTGTTATGTCTCTTGTGCCCTCTTTCCTCCAGCACAGCACTCCACCATCTCTGTGCATCTAGAGCAGAGAGAATACATACGCACCAGCAGCAGCCACAATTTTCTACACTCTGGGTCCTAGCGGCGCCCCACACAGTCTGCCACCTAAGGCGGCCGCCTCAGTTCATCTCATGGTAAGGCCAGCCGTGCCTTCCCTGCCCCTGATCAGTCCCTCGGCCCACGCAGCCTGGTCTCCCTGCTCCCTTCCCTACCCCCGGATCAGCCCCTCAGCCCATCCAGCCTGGTCTTCCCACCTCCTTCCATGCCCCACAGATCAACTAGCTGGGCTGAGGGCCTGATTTGGAGGCAGGGAATGGATGAGGGGGACCAGGGTGGCTGTGCCGAGGTGCTGATCTGGGGCAGGGGGCTGGATGACAATTGTTTTTCCTTACCTCTCCACTCCCTCCTGCGCAGGACAGAAAACCCAGGCCTTTTCACTCTCACCCACTCCTCTGTTAGCCCCTGTGATAAATGAAGAGGCGGTGAGTAGCTCCCTTTTATGGACTCTCAACCAGCCAGTTAGCTGTATAATCTCTCTTGGTAGCTGTTCTCTGCTTGTTTTACCTGTAAAGGGTTAAAAAAGTCCCCCAGGTAAAGAAAAGGGGCACGTGACCAAAAGAACCAATGAGAAGGCTAGAACTTTTTAAAATTGGGAAGGAAGCTTTCCCTTTGTGTAGAACTGGTCAATGAAATTGTTTTTAATGGCTCACTTTATTAATATAACTTCATAAGTAAAATGAATGAAACTACATTCATTCATAAAACCAGGTACCCCAATAACTGGCTAATTGAGTTTCACTTTCAATCCAATTGCTGCTTAAATCACTGAAACTTGCACTATTTCAACATTGTAACTTCTGTTCTCTATTTGCCATTCCTTACACTTGTCCATATTGTAACCCAAACTCCATTTTAACTTGTCCCAAACTCCATTTTGAAATGCTCACTCCATTTTGTAAAAGCTTGTTGCAACCTTCATTTTTGCAAAACCCTGCTGTAATCTTATTAGTTTAGTTTAAACGTGTGAATGAGGTATGTAGGGATGATGGAATCAACCTCCAGCCCCAGCCTGTCCTGATGAAATAAAGTTCAAACACCAACGGCTGAAGATGCAGACAACAGCCCTAAACAAGTAAGAAGGGTCCACCCTAAAAAGAAAAGAACAACACAAGTACAATGGAAGGAAGATCAAAGTCAGGTTTCAGGCTGAAAGTCATGTCTGCAATTGACGGGTGATCAATCACACCGAACCCAGAGGCAGCGTGACACAGCAAAACCTATAGACTTTGGATTCAAACTAAAAATCTATAAAAAAGATGGGTGAGAGTGAAGACTTTGGGTAACATTCTGCCTCCAGCATCAAGGGGCATCGGTGCGCGCCCGACAGAGACCCAGCCCTTCCTCGTGCCTGGCTTTCCTGGCCAGTTAGCCACCACGAGCTACGATCCCAAGCTGCGAAACCAAGCCACACACTCAAGCTACATTCAGGACTGGTAACTATCTAGCAGCTGCAGAACATTTGATGTGTGATGTGTGTGTGTGTATACATAGGTATTAGATATTAGTTATTCGTCTTAAATCAAATTGTGTTATTATAATAAACACGACATCTTGTCTTGTCCCCTGAAACGATCCTGTGTAATTTTATCTGTGTAACATTTGTGTCTGTGGCTGTTCACTGGAGAGCGGGGAACAGAGCAAAGCAAGGGCATAACTACGCTATAATCAGCTTTAAACCACGTGTGAGAAATCATCAGATTATACCTAAAATTACTTATTTGAAACCTCCCAAATATGTAAGTAAATTAGGAATGTTTAGAAAGACGTGATTAGGTTTATTTCTGTTTACTTTTTTAAGGCTTGTGGACTTCTCTGTGCTAACCCCAGATGCTTTTTGTTTGTTTGTGACCTTTAAACTGAACCCCCAAGAAAGCTATTTTGGGTGGTTAATTTTTGGAATAGCTCTTTTAAAAATCTAGAAAAAGCCTAAGTTCCAGATGTATTTTCTTTCTTTTTATTTTTAATAAAATTTACCTTTTTAAAGAACAGAATTGGCTATTTGGTGTCCTAAGAGGTTTGTGCATATTGTTTGATTAGCTGGTAGCAACAGCTAATTTTCTTTGTTTTCTTTCTCAGCTCTTCCCCATTGGGGAACAGGAGGACCTGGGAGTCAGGACCCCTGGGTTATATACTGGGCTTTGGAAGGTGAGTGAGCGAGTGGTTACTACAAGGGAGCAGGAATCAGGACACCTGGGTTCTATTCTCAGCTGGGCCAGGGACTCAGACAAGTCACTTGGGCCCAGATCTCACAGATATTTAGGTGCTTAATTCCCAGTGGGAGTTATATGCCTCATTACCTTTGAGGATCTGCACCTTCACCTCTTTCTGAGCCTGTTTCTCCACCTGTAAAATGGCGACAATGATGCCTACCTTTGGGCTACCCACGGAAAGGAAAATTCTGCTGTGAAATACACCAGTTTAAACCTGGAGCAACTCCACTGAAGTTAACGGGGTTATGTCAGTGTAAGTGAGAGCACAGTCTGGTAGGAAGCATGGTACACAATGGATTTTATTATTTTCCTTTGCAGATTTTTCCAAGATTTCCCACATTTATGTTACCCATAAATGTTATCCAAGTCCTGCATTGCTGATGCCTCCCACAGCCTTTGTTGACTCTGAATCTGGATCTAGATTAGGATTGTCAAAGGCATGTGAGGGAATTAGGTGCCTATGGAAGTTAGGGTGCCTAGGTATTTTTGAAATCCCACTAGGTCAGTGGTTCCCAAACTTTAACAACCTGTGAACCCCTTTCACTAAAATGTCAAGTCTCACAAACCCCCTCCTAAAAATGAATATTTCCAGGGATTTTCTCCTTTACCTGAATATAAATTACAAAAGCAGTGATCTTCGAAATATAAAAATTGTTTTTATGACATGCTTATTACACACTATTTATTATTATTTATCATTACAGTATTTTTATTATGTTATGAAAATGGCAACACTCTTCCAAGATCTCACTTTCGTTGCTTGTATCACTTTGAATAAGCCTGTTATAAGACAAGGCTCCTATGTTTCATCAAGGACTATCAGATGTGAAATAGCATGAAGGTATTTAAGAAGGCAACTCAGAGAGTTCCTCCTACACAAGCATTCACGTCTCGAGCAATCCAGAAAAACAACGCATGTTACAACAAAGCTTAAACTTGTTCTTCATAATCATTTTAAAAACAATACTAGCTGTCTATTTAATTTTAAACATAGCAGAAAATATCCACCCCCCTTTCCATTTCTTATAAGGAGTCTTGAAGTTTAAATCTCCTCAGTGTGACAGATATGCTTGCTTTGATCTGGTTAGCTCTGGGAAGTCCAGGGGCTCAGGGCGGCTGGTCCTGTGCTGCCCGGGGTCCCTAGAGACAGCTCTGTCTGCCATTAGGGAATATTTTCCTGAGAACCCCCTGTAACATTTTGCGAACCCCCAGGGGTTCACAAACCCATTTGGGAACCACTGCACTAGGTGCTTTTCAGCACCTTAGGCTCCTAAACAACCTTTAGAAACTTGGCTCTCTCCTCCCAGTATCTTTCTGTATTTTCCAGTCCTGGAATTCAGAATGAGGAAAATCCAAAGTGCTATATAAATGTGAAATAGGTTTATTGATATTACACTATTTGTAAGGGATTTGGGGATCAAAATGACCCCAAAATTCCAAGGCTAAATTTTCAAAACCAGAAGCCTTAAATTTAGATTCTGAAATCCTGATTTAGCCTCCTAAATAAGTGGGCTGACTTCTAGAAATGGTAAACATGTCTGCTAGGCAGTTTTGAATATCATAAAATATCAGGGTTGGAAGGGAGGTCATCTAGTCCAAACCCTTGCTCAAAGCAGGACCAATCCCCCATAGTTGCCCCACATCCCTAAATGGCCCCCTCAAGGATTGAATTCACAACCCTGGGTTTAGCAGGCCAATGCTCAAACCACTGAACTATCCCTCTCCACCATTTAGCCTGCATCTGGTCTTGATTCAGGGAAATGAGAGAAGGACTGGCGTATGCTCTCAGCCAATTGCAAAAGCTGCTTTCTTTCCTGTCCCACCTACCACATCCTCTCATTTTGTTTCTGTCTCTTTCATCATCATTCACCCACAGTGCTTGCTGTTCCTGTACTCCCAGACCGGCATGCTTGGTAAGTTGCAAGATCTTTAGCTCGTTTTGAATCCTTTGCTAATCTGAATTTAATTTTTGCCATCCACCCATGTGTTAGGTTTGGAATAAATGTTAAACTATATGTGGTGCAGAAAGGCTTTTCCTTAGTCCTCCCCCCCGCATGATTTGGTGACTTGTTTCAGGGCAGGCAGGGAGTGTGCTGCAGAGCTCGGAAGCGACCCCAGGAGTTCTGACGCTTAGTTTTGCCCTTTAATCCAGTAGACTCTACTCCCAGCTCCGGGAGGGAGAGCAAAGTCCTGAGACCCGCTCCTCCTGCTATAACCAAACCATAATAAACAGCAAGAGTTTTATGTACAAGTGTGTGTCCCTTTAAGAGGAAAAAGCACATGGTGGGGGAGCCGGTGAAGGCTGAACAAAGGACGTCCTTGCTGCGGCGGGGGCAGGGTTCGGAAGGTGCCTTCCGCTGTGTGTTCTAGGACTAGCAGCCTCTTTCGGGGTGCGGAATGAGCTGGGAGCGGGTTTGACTTGGGGTTCAGAAATGCTGCTGCTGGTGGTAATGGTGAAGCTGACCACTCCGTGTGTGGTGGATGTGTTGGGGGAAAGGGTGGGAGTTGAACGTCGCTCCAGGCCTCAATTTTGCTCTGGCTTTTCTCCCCACTTTATAATTTGCCGGTGAAACTCCACTGAAGGAAGTATATGGAAGTTTAGTTACAAGAGAAGAAAGTTGAGTGGGCTCTGCTGGCTTTGAAACACACCGTGCAATTCAGAGGCTATCTTGAGCCCAATGTGGCTCTCGTGGTAAAACGCCTGTCTGCTTGTATAGTGCCTTTGCTGAAGCTCGGGTGCTCTCCAGACCCCATTTTAAAAATGGGTTTCATGATGGATGGGCTGGGAGTCAGACTCCTGGGTTCTACCCCAGCACTGGGAGGGTAGAGGGGCCTTATGGTAGGTGAGCTGGGAGTCAGGACTCCTATTACTGGCTCTGAAGATGACCCAGGGGTGACCTTGAGCAAGCTACTTTGCCTGTGCCTCTCTGTACCTCAGTTTCCCCAACTGTACAATGTGAATAGTACTTCATAAGGAAGCATGATTCATTAATGATTATGATTATAAAAAACACTCCAATCTGGAATGGGAGTTACTAGAAAAAGAGAAAATTATTAAATATTGTTGTTTCTGCATCTGTTTTGACCCCTTATTAGCTACAGGTGGTTGGGTACTTCATAGCCTTTGAGCCATCCCTGTCAGCAACCTTTACCTGATCTGTAGCATCTTAAGACTCTTTGCATCTACCAAGGTAAAGGAAGCCAATCACTTTTATACAGGTCAGAAAGATACTCCTTGAGCCCAGGATCTATGAAGCCTCAAAGGATGTCAGATACAGAATGCAAACACCATAGGCTGCAAGCAGCCAGGCTTTCCCAGAAAGATTCTGTGCCTTGCTCTGGGGGGTTGGATCTGCAAATGAGGCAATGGGATAAAGTCTGGAGGCTGATTCAGGGCAGCAATGGGTTCAATTAAGGATTGTTCTAACACAGAAGATTGGAGCTACATAGGATGGGTGGCCTAACAGGCCTGTTTTCTTGGGGTCAATGTAGGATTGTTCCCTATAGTCTGCTTTCTGTCCCTGTGTTCACTCTGGTTTTAAAAGCCATAAAGTCAGTCAGGAAGAGCTGAGACTAGAAGTGTAAATGCGGAAGAGGCTGAGAGGAAGGAGGACTCAGCAGACTTGAGAGACATGGGCTTAATTTCTGGCTCCACCACAAATTTCTTGTGTGACCATGTGCCAGTCTTAGTCTCTCTGTGCCAGATTTTTACAGGTACTTGGGCACTAAAGATACAGATAGATATGTAGTGGAATGTTCAGAAACATGTAGGTTCCTAACACCTACTGATTTCATTCTGTGTCTTTAGGTGCCCACAGACATTTTAAAAACTGGCCCAATGCCTCAATTCTTTAGCTGTAAAATTTGGAGAATAGCAGTGCCCTACATCACCAGGAAGAGATTGTGAGGTGGCGCCATGTAAGACTGACCTTCATTTGGTTATATTCATGGCTCTGCCACTTGCTGGTGACCTGAGGGTAGTCATTTGCCACTCTGTGCCTCAGTTTCCCCATCTATACAATGGGGATGATATTGACTTCGCAGGGCGGATGAGAATTAATATTTGTAAAGCACTTGGCATTGGATTGTTGGAGCCTAAGGGGGGGTAAGGTACCTAACTTCCTTAGGGTCCTCTGAAAGCCTCACTGTTCAACATTTTTGGAAGGAAGGATCTAGAGAAGGACAAACAATTGTCAGGGACTTGAACCCCAGACGGCACGGTTCGTTGTCTGACCGCAGAGAGACAGGCAACACCAGCAAAGTCCAAGTATAAGCTCTTCATTGAAGAGTGCACACAACAATAGAGAGCAGCCCATCTCCAAAGAGAACCAGCTACCTCTTAGGCAAAACTAATAGGTTTTTATAGACAGGTCCGTCGTGGCACAGATTATTCATGAAATAGCCCAAACTCCGCTCCCCTTTGTTAGTTAAAAGTTCTTTATCATGCACGCATACCTATCCCCTATTGTATATAGCTTTTTGCAAGTCGTTATGCCTCCCCAACTTTCTTATCAATCCAGTTGTCAAACAGGGGACAAGGAGTTAAGAGCATACATGAAACAGAAACAGGGAGTGGAGACAGTGTGTCTCCTTCTCATTCTCAGAACATCTGGCGCGATAATGCAGGTCTCCTCCTTAATTCACTCCTTGCAACTTAACAAGCATTCTTTCATCCTGCCTATCTCATTCAGGAACTTTCCTAGCATTCCTGCATTGGCCTAACTTTGGTTCGGTTGACATAACTGCTTCGTGTTAAAATTTTCCTAACACCCCTCATTACTGTATTAATTTTAGAGAGTGTAGCTTCTGCATTATTGGGACTTGCTGCTGCTTACCCCTAAAGGTGGGAATATCCTGTTGTAGAAGCTTTTACACTCTTGTCTCTAATGTAACCTCTTTTCTGACATAGCTGTGGTGGAGTTGCCAGGTTTTGGTCTGTGTATCCTAAACCACTGTTTGTATCCCTTCATTTTAGGCTGAAAATTGAACTGTTGAGCTGGGAGGAAACAATTGCTTTGGACCAGTGCCATGTTCCAGATACGGGGAGCAATGAGCTGGTATGAGATAGGCTTTTTACAGAGGAAGGGAAATCCCTTTCCCAGGGAACTAAACTCAACATAACAGCAAAACTGTCGAAATCTAGGGGCAACTATAGTGGGTTAGGACAGGGGGGCTGGGAGTCAGAACCCCAGAAGTCTATTCCCAACTCTGGGGGAGTGTGAACTAGTGGTTAGAGCAGGGGTGGCCAACCTGAGCCTGAGAAGGAGCCAGAATTTACCAGTGTACATTGCCAAAGAGCCACAGTAATAGGTCAGCAGTCCCCCATCAGCCCCCCCCCCCTACTCCCCGCTCGGGCCTCCCAACCACTGGCAGCCCTGCAGCGCCTGCCTCTCCTCTTCCTCCTCCCCCCCCCCAGCCAAATCAGCTGTTTCATGGCATGCAGGAAGCTCTGGGGGGGGAGGGAGGAGGAGCCAGGGCACGGCAGGCTCGGGAAGGGGTGGAGTCGGGACAGGGCCTGTGGCAGAGCCAGGGGTTGAGCAGTGAGCACCCCCAAACATGCTGGAAAGTTGGCGCCTGTAGCTCCAGCCCTAGAGTCTGTGCCTATACAAGGAGCCGCATATTAACTTCTGAAGAGCCGCATCTGGCTCCCGAGCCTCAGATTGGCCACCCCTGGGTGAGAGCAAGGAAGTCCAGTCTAGCTGTAGAGAAGGGGGACTGGGAGTCCTGGGTTTTATTTGCCTACCTCTCTTTAAGGGCTGTACCAAGACTATAATTTCCAACCTGGAGAGAGGATTCCAGAGTATTCCTGTTAGGTAGATCAGGGCAGGATTAGGCCTGTGTCACAGAGTCCCCGGGCGATGCTCTGGAACTGCTCCCTACAAAGCCAGTCAGGACTCTGGCGGAGCCTCCTCTCTCTGAGCATACTGTCTCCAGGGCAAGAAGCTTACACAGCTTCAACTTTCCTGGGTCTGACCTAGGAGCATTCAGCATCCCCTTCCACAGCATGTGCTTCCCGCAGCGAGTCCGCCAGGCGGGGCTCCTGGGAAAACCAGAGGGCCCTGCACCCCAACTCCGCAGTCAGACATGACTCTCAGCCAGCCGGTAACACAGAAGGTTTATTCATCGACAGGAACACAGCGTAGAACAGAACTTGTTAGCGCACAAATCAATGACTTTCAGCCAAGTCCATCTCCTGTGCCCCAAGCCAGCAGAGAGCAACTAGCTTCCAGCTGCCTGGCCCCTGCACTGCCCATTGCTCCTCCTCCAGCCTTTGTCTCCTTCCCAGTCCAAGAGTCACCTGGTCGCATCCCCCTCCTGGGTCTCAGGTTATGAAGGGGTGGCCATAGCATCCGTGCAGGCAGCTGGAGCAACCCCCACAAAAGTCTCACATGCTTATACCCACCACCTAGACATGGGTGCAATACAAAGGGAAAGTGAGGCGCGCACAGCATTCATGCAAAACAGTAAGACTCACATACAACATAACAAGGGGAAATCTCCACTTCATCACAGCCTGCCAGACTGTCTCCCTTCCCCCAATTAGTGCAGGCTGAGCCGTGTCAAATCTTCAGTTCTGGCCTTTGGATTGTAGCAGATGTTTTTCAGCTCTGACTTTATACAAGTGTCTGTTACGAGTTGTGTTGACGGATCCAGCATTCAGCTACGATCATGGAGTGTAGTAGGAATGACTTGTGGCTTTTGGGCCTTGCTAACCTACTAGCCTGTGCGAGTCTCCAGGCCTTCACACTGGTGTTGCCTTAGTGATGTAAACATCAGGTTTTAAATCCTCAGTGTCCAGGATTGGTTCATCTCTTTCCCCTTCCACTGCAGATAAATTAACGCTATTGGTCTGAAGCTGTTCAGGTCTCTTGCTTGAGGCCTTAACAAAATTTGAGATCCTGTCTGCTCACTGTGGACATTAAAAGGGCCATGGGATCTTTTGTTAGCATAGGTGCATAGGGAGCTTGGCCAGTTGTCTGCTAAAAAAGGATTCTCAACCTTTTTTTTTTTTTTGAGGTCCCCACAACATGTTATAAAAACTCCAGGGCCCAGCAGGGGTTGGGGGGGCTGGGCTTCAGTGGAGCGGGAGTGGCTTCTGCCCAACAGGGTGTTAGCTCTGTGGGGCTTGAGGCTCCGAGTTTTCTGTCCTGGGCCCCAGCCAGCCTAGTGCCAGCCCTGCTTAATGGACCAGCCGCGCGCCCCCAGTTGAGAACCACTGTGCTAAAATATTCCCCTCCCTTCTCCTGTTGCACTTTGCTCTGACTGTCTCTCTTCACCCTAGAAGTGACTTCGTTTTAGTCCTGCTGTCTTCTCCTCCATGTACAGTGCTAGCTCTTCCTGCCTAGATGTGCCCAGGTAGAACTGGCCTGTGGTGTGCTGGGGAATTCAGTTTAGATGGGTCCAGAAGCAACTCTGATCTCTGGTATAGCTGCAGCAGCAGGGCAGAGGAAGAGGCTTTGTGGATCATGGTCTTATGAATGTTTCTTTGCCTGTTTCAGGTGGTGGAGAGGCTGGAGACTGACACCCCAACCCCACGAAACGATTGGGGCTGAAGTGGACAAATGAAGTTACTGAATCTTGAAAATGGGCTGAAATGAAACACCCCGGATCTGAGCACCAAGTACAGTAGGGTAAGGGTTTTCTGCTGAGTAGGGCCTTAAAGAAAAGAGACTGAGTGCTTTTACAGCCTACATGAGCTGAGATAAGGATAATCAGCTCCTGTGCTTTCAGGGCTTGCTCTGATCTCTGTGAGGGGTAGCGGGGAGTAGCCAGAGGTGTGTTGCTGGAGGCAGGATGCTTCACTTGATGGGGCCCATCCACTGTTTTATTATTAGTTATGTTACACTGTTGCCTAGAGGCCCTTCTGTGTTGGGGGTTGTACAGACGCTTAGCAACCATCCCTGTTACAAAGATTTTTGTTGACTTTGTCTGCTTAGGTTATAAAGGATGGAAGACAGGAAGCATCAGCATTACAGATGGGGAACTGAGGTACAGAGAGCTGACGGCTGAGATTTTTCAAAGGAGCCCAGTGGAGTTAGGCACCAAAATCAGAGATTTAAAAGGACTTGTTTGAGGTTCCCAGGGAGTCTGTGGCGGAGCTGAGAACTGATCCCAGATGTCCTAGTCCAGAACTTTAACCACACAACTATCTTGAGAGTGGGTGTTGAGGGCCGGCTCTCCCCTCAAGGCATTTCTTCTCGGACCCATGAGACCGCTCTGTGCTTTGCCATTGGTGGTGTCACAGCTGGGTTTGAGGGCATGGGTGGAGTCTGCCATGAGTATGTTAAGTCCATCTTTCACCTGATGACACGTGCCCTGAACAGACCCAACTACATCAAGGATGGAGAGAAGCATTAATTCCCTCTCCCATTTTGTGCCTGCAATGAAATCTAGTAGATGGGGGTCAATATTTAAGGCCAGGAGGGAACATTATGACTATCTAGACTGACTTCCTGCATCGCAGGGGGCATAGAAAGTCACCTAGTAATTCCCTATGACTCCCTGACTCCTTCCCATTTCTAAAACTCAACCATTAGCCCCCCGTCTCCACGTATGCTGCTTTAAAATAGTTCCCTGCATGAGCCCTTCTCACCCCACTGCGTCTCGAGTTAACTTCACTGCGCCATTTCCCTGGCTGGAACGGCTATGCCCTTAGAAGCTGCTCGTATGGCCTTATTGAAAAGCCAGATCTTCATAGGCCAGATGGAACCTCTAGATTGCCTAGTCTGATCTCCAGTTTAATACCAGCTGGAGAATTTCACCTAGCAATCCCACTGATTGTGTTTGCGTAAAGCATCCCTCCTAGAAAGGTATCCGTCTCCAATTTTTCAGCGTCCGTATTAAAATTGGGACACCAGAACTGGATGCGGTATTCCAGTATTAGACTCACCAGTGCCATATACATGGGTAAAATCACCTCCCTGCTTCTACTGGATACTCCCCTGTTTATGCATGCAGGGATTTTATCCGTCTTCTTTTTGTAGGTAGAGTTGGGGAGCTCATGTTGGAACACGAGGAAGTTGGGTGAGGAAGCAGCTAAAATTCTCAACCACTTGAGGTTTCAGAGTCCTGGGTGGAGGTTTGTGTGTGGGAGGGGCAACCACATCGCCACTTGTAGGACTAGGAGGGGTCTGCTGTGATGAACCGCATGTTCAGTCCGTGTTTCACCTGATCTACCCTGATTGTACACATGCCCTGAGCAGACTAATGAAACAAACACCTGCAGCTGACATCTGATTTGGGGGAAAGCTGATGTTCTAATGGTCTCCAATGGATAAAGTCCCAGGCAGTGAGAAGAATAAGTAGCAGATCCATGCAAACTCTTCAGAAACATGGATCTGGTTTTTGTGCAAATGAAGGAGGGGCATAGATGCAAGGAAAAGTTTTCCATGCAGTTGGTAGCTCTTCCCCCTCCCCCTTCTTCTCTCTCTCTCTCTCCGTTGACCTGGAAACATTTCCTCCTTGTATCTGTAGGGGCAGGAACTCTGAAAACAAAATTGGCTGGTTTCTCTTCTCCCTCCTCGCTCTGGATCCCTTATAGGAATCACAGATGTAAGTGCTGTTGGAAGTTCGTATCCATCCAGTTGGTTAGCATGGCCCCATATTGGCACCCCCCGCCAATGTCACCATGGGGGCAGGTATGGGGCAAGAAAGAGGTACTGTGGCAGACACGGCAGTTAACAAATGTCCCGCATAGAGTATAACATGCGTTCCGCATTCAGTGACAGTCTTTGAACTAAAAAGAAAAGGAGTACTTGTGGCACCTTAGAGATATAAATAAATACATTTTGTTAGTCTCTAAAGTGCCACAAGTACTCCTTTTCTTTTTGCGGATACAGACTAACATGGCTGCTACTCTGAAACCAGTCTCTGAACTGATCTTCCAAACATTGCCAGGCCGTCTTTCAGTACCTGAAGCTGCAGATGCTTTCAGAAAGCTGTATCTTTCTGCACACATGAACAGGAACTCCTTTCTGCAGGATTTTAGTAAGGAAACTGCTTAGTAAAGGTTTGCTCTTTAGAGAAATTCATGGTGTATCTCTCTAGAGAATCCTGTTGCTTTCAGAGCTGCTCATTTAAGGGAGAGTGGCCGCGATGACTGTTCCTCTTGCTGCCATGAGCCATGGGCAGTGGGATTTTGTGTCATCGCAGATGAAACTTGGCCTTTCTTCACTCAGAGTGCTCTTGGATGGGTTTGGCCGTCCGTTGGCACCTTCTGAATTTTGCGGGGTCAGACACTCAAAGAGGCAGAAGGGGACTGGACTTTTAGGGAAAGAAATGGGGTTGAAAAACCACCTGCTCTGTACCTATTTCTCTGTAAACTTTAGGCAGTTGGCTACGGTAACCAGACTGTAAAATTACTATGTGAGCTGAAAGATTGCCTGAGCTGAAGCAGTAGGAGCTATGCTGGCCTCAGCTGGGAGGAGTTAGTACAGTTAAGCTATCTAGTTTTCTAAGAGGCAGTTGTGTGCTGCATTCTGCATCTTTAATACTGAGATTCCTTATCTTTACAGGGATGATTTGAGATGAACCTTCAAGGAAAATGTATCTTTCTCTCCACCAGCATCAACTGTAAGAGAGAATTTGGGGCCTGAAGATTAAAAGATTTGCCCTGTCTCTGATCTGTATTACAAGGACTCTTTGAAGTTATGTCCAGGAAAGGCTGTACTAAAACCAGGATAATTAAACTAGAATGGATGTGTAAGAGTTGGGTATTTTTTGTACAAACGGACAGTGGTAGAACTGAGGGGGAAATGGAGCTTTCTCAACTCTAATCCACTGGTCTGAATTCAGCCCAGGTCAGTCGTGGCTGTGGTTGGGATTTTCACAGGAGGCTTAAGGGAGTTAGATGATATGCTGTTTTAGGCACCTTTTGAAAATCCCATCCCTAATCCATTGCTATCTGAAGGCTTTTCAGTTGCCCTTTCTGTAAAGTGAGTTAGGGTTTGACCTCATGTCTGAGATACAATGTCTGCCCAGATATTTTTAAAGTTCCTAGTCATTGTAATATCCATGGGCTTGTACAAAATTGAGGATCCGGATGATTATCAACATCGGTCTATTTACTGCTGGGTCCAAAATTACTTTCCACTCTTCTGTGAATTTACTCTCCCGTGTCCACTGTCTGTTTTCTACTACCAACACCGTTTAGGTTACGCTGAGATTTTCAAATGTGCTCAGGATTTGGACACTCGGTTCCCATTCAAAAAATTAATGGGAATTTAACAGGCAAATGCCATAGATTTGAAAATCCTTAACTTAAGCGTATTTAAACTATGTCTCCCTCACCCTGTAGGTGCAGACTCGTCTGACACTAGCTCAGACCCTTATTTTGTGCTCCCAATGTTGGCTTCCTCTATCATTCTCTTTTCTCTCCGCCCCAAATAAACAGATGTAGATCCTTTCCCACTGAGTGGGCAGCCACCACTGCAGGTCTTCTACATATTACAGTTCTTGTGCTGAACAGCTGGGAGGCAGTGAGAGAGATGGAGTTGAATGCTAGGGCTGTGTGAACTGAATTCAGCAACGTGTGGTTTTGAGTTTAGACGGTCCTGGGTTATATGGGACTCTGAACTCTGGAGTACAGATGTGGGGATCTGCATGCATGATACCCCCTAAGCTTATTTTTACCAGTTTAGGTTAAAAACTTTCCCAAGGCACAAATTCCACCTTGTCCTTGAACAGTATGCTGCTACCACCAAGTGATTTATACTATCAGGGAAAGGACCACTTGGAGTTCCTCTTCCCCCAAAATATCCCCCCAAACGCTTACACCCCCTTTCCTGCGGAGGCTTGAGAATAATATCCTAACCAATTGGTTACAAAGTGAACACAGACCCAAATTCCTGAATCTTTGGACACTGAAATAAAATCAATCAGTTCTTAAAAGAAGAATTTTATTTTTTAAAAAAGAAAAGGTAAAAATCCCCTCTGTAAAATCAGGTTAGAAGATAACTGTACAGGGTAACAAAAGATGCAGAAAACACAGATGAACCCCCTCTAGCCTTAGTTTCAAAGTTACAACAAAACAGGGATAAACCTCCCTCGAGGAAAGGGAAAATTCACAAGTTGAGAAAACAAAGATAAACTAATTCGCCTTGCCTGGCTGTACTTCCAATTTCTGTAATATGAGAGACTGGTTAAGAATGGTTTGGAGGACATGGATTGATGCCCCGTCCCTCTTAGTCCCAAGAGCGAACGAACACAGAAACAAAGAACCCAAAACAAAGCCTCTCCTCCCGCCCCCAGATTTGAAAGTATCTTTTGTCCCCATTGGTTCCTTTGGTCAGGTGCCAACCAGGTTATTTGAGCTTCTTAACCCCTTACAGGTAAGGAGGAATTTTAGGCTATCCTTATGGTTATGACACCCCATAACAATGTCCCTGTCTAATTTGTGTGTCCTACCAACAGAATTTAACATTTGGCACCCTGAATAGCACACAGCCCACAGTATTGGGAGGAAGGGAGAAGAACTGGGAGTGCACAGAATCTAGGGAGCAGCTGCTGGCATCGTGGGAGGTGCAGGGAGCCCCTGAATTAGAGGGAGATGGGAGGGTGGCATACAGGGTGCTCATGGAGAAATGCAGAGTCCCTGATGTGTACAATAAGCTCAGCCTACAGAAGCAATGAAATGTGCAAACCAGCAAGTTAAATCCAAATTAACAAAATAGTCCAATATAACAGCATCGAACCCTCCAAACCAGATGGTAAGGTTTGCAGTTATCAGGTTGTGTGGCTGATTGAATCCACGTGGAGTTATTTTATGACCTGGTCATTTTTGGGGCAGGGAATGGGGGAGGTGAGACCAGGACAAATGGGGATGTCTTATAGCATCCTGGGAAATTGAATCTGAAATCACCCGCTGTCACATGTTCAAACCTGGCCCTTTCCAGAAGCAGCAGCTCCATCCAAAAGTTGGAGGCAGGGTCCCATTGTTTCATGTTCTCTATGTATATAAATCTCCCCACTGTATTTTCCACTGAATACATCCGATGAAGTGAGCTGTAGCTCACGAAAGCTTATGCTCAAATAAATTTGTTAGTCTCTAAGGTGCCACAAGTCCTCCTTTTCTTTTTGCGAATGCAGACTAACACGGCTGCTACTCTGAAACCTGTCAATAAAGAAATGGTTGCTCATGTATTGCCCATATCATGCAGAAGAGCACCATTTTGACATGGCTCTTAGTAGGATCCTATAGGTGCTGTTTTGATGGTTGAGAGGGCAGTGTGTGGCTGGGTGCCATTTTGATAAGGTTTTTATGGGGGACCATGGATGCAGTTTTGATGTGGGTTCGGGGGGGCGCTCTGTGTGAGTGCTATTTTGATATGCATTTCGGCTCTGTGTGCCATTTTGATGTGGGTTAGGGAGCGGATGTATGTGTGCTGTTTTCACTGGGATCCCATTTTGATGTGGGTCAGGAGCTGGCATGTGGTGCCCTGTTGACGTGGAATGGGGAGTAGGTGTGGGGGGCCATTTACACTGGGAACCCATGGGTGCCATTTTCATGTGGATGACGAGTGGGTGGGCGGGTGCCCTGTTGACGTTGTTGGGGACACTGGGGCATGGCCACTAGGTAACTCGAGGGGATGGAAGACCACGAGTGTCGATGAAGCCCCCTCGCACTAGGCCAGGTGTCCTTGGCCCCCCCTCCTGCCTGGAGGCACTCGCAGCAGCTCTGCGTACTAGGCCCAAGTGTCCTTGGTCCCCCCGCCTGGAGGCACACACAGCAGTTATGCTGAGAATCTGCAACAATATGTTGCAGAGTCAGACTGCCTGAAACTAAGCAAGGCCAAACAGGGGAGATATGGAAGAACAATGCTGAATAAAGCAGCTTTATGTATAGTTTAACAAATGATACAGAGAATCAGGGAACTAGCTGGGAACTGGATTGGCTGGCTATATGGATACTTGGGGCAGCTTGCTATTGGATAAGTATGCTGGGAAAAAGGATGTATAAAAGCCTGTGTAACTTCCTGCTCTGTGTGCAGGATTTGAGATTTTATTCTCCCTGTACCTTTTTGGGATAGCTCAGTGGTTTGAGCCTTGGCCTACTAAACTCAGGGTTGTGAGCTCAATCCTTGAGGGGGCCATTTAGGGGTCTGGGGCAAAAATTGGGGATTGGTCCTGCTTTGAGCAGGGGGTTGGACTAGATGACCTCCTGAGGTCCCTTCCAACCCTGATATTCTATGATTCTCAGCAGCTGCAAATAAACTTTTCTGCTTCTCCACCCCATTGTGATTATTGGGTGTAGCACACCGGGTAACGAACCAACTCAAGCTGTTTTCAGCCTCTCGGCACTGGGTGCCGGCAGCAACGTGGAAGGGGAGCAAGCATGTAGGTGCTCTGTTGAAGTGGGGCTTGGGTGCCAGCTCAGCAGCACTCTCTGCACAGGGGCTGCCTGTCTGTGCTTGTCAGCAGGGAAGGTTGCATGCTGCTGGGGCTCAGTTTGCCATATCATGCCCCCTCCCCCGCACCTGTCACCCTCTTCCCACAGTGACTGGGCAGAAGCCAGGGAGGAACTTTCAGACCAAACCATTTCCGTAGAAGGGGATTATTTTGTTTAAACAGCAAACTGAGACACTTTGGCACGTTTTGGGATACCAGCCTCTAGCTAAAGTATTTTGCAGCAAATTCTGAAGAGCTAGATGGATTTTGCGCACCTGCTCCTCTTCCCCCCCTTCTCTACAATGGTACGTCCCACTCCTCCTCCGCCCCCTCCCGTCCTCCTACGAAGGACATTTTGGGCAGTTGACGGGAGGAGCTGCCATTGGCGGGTGCGAGGGGGAGGGAGTGGGGGTGGGGCCGCAATGCTCCTGGGCGAGGGGGAAGTGCAGTGAAGCAGCGGCGTACGCGCAGAGGCCTTACCCGCCAAGGGCAGTTGCTCGTTTTCCCGCCACTTCCTGCCTCCAACCGCTTTTAACTGCTGCGTGGTTTAAAAAAGCCGGTTTAATGAGAGACTAGCCCCCATATTATTTGGGGTGATACTAACTCTGCCCCATGTCAGTCTTGCCACCAAATATCAACGTGTGTGAAATTCACCTCACGCGGCGCCAAGGTACAGCCACCATTTTGTGAGGGGCCATTTGTGACTCAGTGGCGCTGTCAAACCCAATGGAGCAACTCCCCCGTCTACCCTATACACACACACGCTCCTAAAATCACCAGGGAGCTTACCCACAAACCCCCATTGTGTCAAATCAAGGATGAGCGAGGTACCCGTTTTGGTGCATGGCATGCTTATACTATGCCAAATTTGGCGATGTTGGCTCATGCCAAGCCATTGTAGATGGATGCCCTAAAGAGGCCACTTCATGGACCAAGAAAGACACTGGTGTCAGCCACTGGTGTCACATTAACATACACAAGTCCCAATATTGCCATGGGATGAAACCCTGTTGGACATATAAAAATCCACCATATGGACTCATGCCTGTAGTCCACTGGCAAACACCAAATGCTCAACAGGAGGAAAACATTGTCTCCCAGCCACCTTGACCCTGCCGCCTTCACAGAAGAGGGGATAGAAACTAAGAGTCCTTACCCCTAAGCTCCATTTCTCTCCCACACTTGGAACAGAACCCAGGAGTCCTAACTGAGCCCCACCCTGCTCTAACACCTTGGTATTAGTACAGGCTAAACCTGCATTGGTACACTACAGCAAGGGCTCTCAACCTTTGCAGATTACTGTACCCCTTTCAGGAGTCTGATTTGTCCTGCATATCCTCAAGTGTCACCGCACTTATAAACTCCTTGTGTACAAAATCAACTAAAAATACAAAAGTGTCACAGCATGCTATTACTGAAAAAATGGGGAGGAGAATTGACGCTTAGGTTAGTTCAAAGGCTATTTGGGGAAACTCTGTGCCCATTTTAGTGGCCAAATGGGGGATTTTGGTTGCCACCACTTTTGAAAATTGGGTCATTTTCTCATCACAGAGGCAAGAGGCTTCTGAAGAAAATATCTAACTGGTGATTTTGATGTTGCATAAAAGTGTCAGTGTTTCCTCTTCAGACTATAGAGTGGAATTTTCAAAGCAGCCTAAGGGAATTAGATGCCTGAATCCCATAATTCCATGGGAGTTGGACACCTAACTCTCTTAAGCCCCTTTGAGAATCCCAGCCTGCATATTTATTTTGCTCTATAGGTTTGCCGTGTTGAGTGGCAGATTCTTGTCCACCAGGTGGTGAATGTTTTGGAGGCAAGACCGTTGCTGTTGGCTCCATTAAAATGTCCATGTGTGAGGACATGTTGCTGTGCAATTACCGCAAGTGCCGTGTCAAGCTCTCCGGCTACGCCTGGGTCACAGCTTGTTCACACATCTTCTGCGACCAGCACGGCAGTGGGGAATTCAGCCGTTCACCAGCAGTCTGTCCCGCCTGCAACAGCACCCTCTCTGGCAAGCTGGACATTGTTCGCACTGAGCTAAGTCCCTCTGAGGAATACAAGGCCATGGTGTTGGCTGGACTGCGGCCAGAGATTGTGCTGGACATCAGCTCCCGCGCATTAGCCTTCTGGACATACCAGGTAAACCCATCTCAGATGATGTCCTAAATTAGGTAGATACCTTCAAATCTGTCTTTGAAAATATAATTGGGAAGAAATTTTGTTTACTAAAGAAATGAAAGAGCCAATAATCAGTCTTTATGGATGTCTATATATCATATGTGGAGGGCAGAATTGACACCTAGGTGATTCCAAAGGGCCACCATGTTATATTTTTTGGCCTGAAAATGTGGAAAGAAACCAAAGGGAATGGAATAGGATTAAGGAATCATAAAATATCAGTATTGGAAAGGACCTCAGAAGGTCATCTAGTCCAACCCCCTGCTCAAAGCAGGACTGATCCCCAATTTTTGGCTCAGATCCCTAAATGGCCCCCTCAAGGATTGAACTCACAACCCTGAGTTTAGTAGGCTAATACTCAAACCACTGAGCTATCCCTTCCTGACCCCCTGCATTGTTTGATTTTGTCGTGTGGCCTACGGACCACTGAGACGGTTGCCACTCACACTCTGGTTCAGAATCACCAGTGTGGCATTTGCACTTCTCCCTCCCTCCTTCTCTATTCAACAGTCAGTATAAAACGTTATTGCTCTGTTAGCCATGCCGTTCTTTCTCATCTGTCACTGTGGAAGGTTCCCTCCATGTTTGCTGATGATTTTTGTTACACGTTCCTCTTTTCTTTCCTCTCACCACAACAGTGTAAAAGCACCTCACAAGCATTCATGAATTATCCTCAACCCCTATGAGCAGTAGGCCAGTATTACTATCTCCATTTCACATGTAGGGAACTGAGGTATAGACATTAAAGCAACATAAGTGTCCACTCATTTTTAGGTGCCTCACGTTTGAATACTCAAAATGAGAGCTATATGACCTGATTTTCTGAGATGCTGTGCACCCCACAGCTCTTATCAGCTTCAGCTGGTGTGTGGAGTGCTCAGTACATCTGAAAATCAGTCTATAGGTGTCTTATGTTGGCCACCTTAATTAGTGGTCCCTATTGAGAATATTGACTTAAGTGACTTATCCAAAGTCACTAGTCTGGAGCAGCAGTGGGAACTGAACCCAGATTTCCTAAGTCCCAGTCCAGTGCCTTAACTCCAGACCATCCTTCCTTTGTTGCACTGTAGTCATGCCACTATATCTGAAATAGAGTGACTTGACTTTCCTCTGACAATCAGTGGTCAAAGAAGCCTGTCACACCTGCCATAACCTCCGCATTGCAGGTTCACCAGGAGCGCCTGTACCAGGAATACACCTACAGCAAGGCCGAGGGACACCTGAAGCAGATGGAGAAGGTGTACACTCAGCAGCTGCAGAGCAAGGACATGGAACTGACTTCTATGAAGAGTGAGGTCTCCTCCCTGAAGAAGGTGCTGGAGGAATACAAGAAGAAGTTCAGCGAGCTCTCGGAGAAGCTCATGGAGCGCAACCGCCAATACCAGAAGCTCCAGGGCCTCTATGACAGCCTCCGCCTGCGCAACATTGCCGTGGCTAATCAGGAGGCTGCCCACGAGCCTCCCATGATGCCTCAGCCTGTGATCTTTGGCTTCCCATTGGGTAAGACCTGTGGGGGGTTCTCATTCCACTACTCACAGAGAACGCAAAAGCTGGCATAAGGAGTCACTACACTGACACTGTTAGTGGAGGGGACAAGGATTTAGTGGGCTAGAAAGACTGAACTTTTCTTCCATGCCATAGGGCTGGAGGAGGCACATATGTGTGTGTATGTGTTTGGAGGAGGAGGACTTCACACAGAGCAGTCAGTCTCCAAATGCTACCATATCAGCAACTTCCAAATGCTGTGAAATATTTGATTAGACACTTTTGTGTGAGACAAGTTGATAGGGTCCCAGCTGGGACAGTTGTCCACCTTACAAACCTCTCTCACACTAACAGGCCCCCTCCTTGGCAGCCTCTGCAGAGATGCCAAGGACTGAATGGGCCACGGAGATTAAGCTCCTTTTCCGACCCCTTAGAGAGATTTCTCCAGAAAATGGGTTAATTCATGTTCTGAATCCCAAAGCTTTGAACATCCCTTGTAACTTCTCCAACCTTAGCTAGCTGTGTGGTGTCACCAACCCATAAACTTTACTGTGAGTCTCTGGATATTTGATGTGTTTTAAAAAAAGGATAAGTTTCTCATGGTTGCACAGAAAAGAGGGAAATTGTGACCAATAAATGCTACAGAACCAGAAGGAAAATTTCTATAGAACCTCATGATTTTGTAAGCAAATCTCATGAATTTTGGGGACTGGACTCTTGAGCATTGGCATTTGTCTCTCTCTAGTGGCTGCTATCTTACCATCAAAAGGTTTACGAATCCAGGCTAGTGAATTAAGGCTTAAGTGAGTCAGGCCTACAAATCCCACCATTTCCTGTGACAATCCCAACCTTCGCCCCTGCACTTAAATCAAGCTGTGGCCACTCATGGTCTTAGATTTGGAGATTCTATGTTCAATCCCCAGATTGTCTCACTAGTGTAGTCACTAATGTGTATCCTAATAGAGAATCCAGCATCTAACTGACCTTGTAACTCCCCTTTCCTAGGTAATGCTGCCAGGTTCCCCGGGGACACCACGCCGGTCCGGGGCAGGTGTGGGGAGGGAGACTTCCACTTCAAACCCTTCTTTGCCACATCCCCACCTGCGGGCGAATCTGGCAACAGCTTCTTCACCTTCTCCTCTCCCAGCAATGAGCTGGAGCCTCACCCTGGAGCCAGCAGGACCTACAAGATGAAGAGGATGTAACTGGTAATGCACCTTTCACACCTGCCTCTTGGAAATTTAGCCCATATGTCGGTGGGGGAAAAAGCAAAAATGCTTATTGTCTGGGACTGGGATTCTCCTCAGACTTGGGCTATTTCTTTTAGGTATTGTAATGTAATCACCCTCTGATTGTCACCTGCAGATTGTCTTGCCCTCTCATCCTAGTCTGTAATGTCCTGTCACTTCTGATTGTCAATTTCATTGTCACAACCTCTCACCAACAGACTGTCGCCCTCAGACTGTAAACCTCTCTCACCCTTGGATTGTCCCTCTCAGACTGTAAAATTGACACCCTCTGACAGTAGTATCCCATCACTCTTGGACCAAGATGATCCTCAAAGACACCTAAATACCTTTGAGGATCTGGGCCTGCTTCCATTGTACTCTGCTTCATGGCTTACACATTTATCACTGTTGTCTCTGTGTGTGAGAGAATGTATTTGTGTGTGTGAGTTTGTCTCTAAGTGTGTACCCTGCTGTGTGTGTTTGCCTCCGTGTATGTATGTGGGTCAAACTATTCATGGATGTGTTTGTACAAGTCTAGATAGTTGTGTGTTGTCAGTGTGTATAAATCAATATGTGTGTTTAAATCTGTGTGTACACAGCTGTGTCTTTTGCTTTTGTGTGTGCATGCAGACATACATGTGGGTAGGTGCCTCTTGCTGTGTGTGTATCTCTGAATGTCATAGAGTGCATAGCTCTATGGGTGTGTACATGCATAGCTTTGTGTAGGTGTGTTTTTGCTTCTATATCTATGCTTGTGTTTCTCCTATGTGTGTGTGTTTCTTGGTGTTATCCAGTGTGTTCCATTGGGTACATTCCATTCCATCCTACCTTTGCAGTTATTTCTCCCCCACTTAAAGTTCATCCGTGTTAATTTCACATTCATTATTTACTCCTCACTTTCACCAGGATTTAAAATCTTTCAGCCCCGCAATGGGAGAAGCAGGGTCAGTTTTGACATCTCACAGCCAATGGATTTGTGCACTGTATAAAGTCACCTCTGTAAATAGGTTGTTCACCCTCTTAAAAATACGATTAGCAAAAAAAGAAAGGGGGAAAAAATGATGTTTTGCATCTTGGTTTCTAGTTGGATCAAGGATCTCTGCAGCAGGGGCGGCGGATAGCACGGGTAGGGTGGGTTGTGTGAGATCAGGGAAGGATCACAGGAGGGAGGGAGGTGGGTGGCTTGGGGAGCACAGGCCAGGTTGCAGGGGAGTGGATGTAAATCAGGGGGAGGTGAATGGCAGGGTGTGCACAACCTGGGGTTACCAGGTGTCCAGTGTTCGACCAGAAAATCTGGTCTGACAGTGTCCAGTCTGAAAACACAGATCAGACTCCAAGAGTCCAGTTACCACCTGCAGGGGCACCAGAACAGCTGGGGCCAAGGAGGCGGGCTGGTGGGCAGGGAGGCGCTGCAAGGGGATCGAGGCACAGAGCCAGCAGCGGGGAGCAGCAGCCAGCAGCCATGCCCCCCATTACTTCCCACAGTGCATGCCCATGACAGAGTCTCCCTCTCCAGCAGGCCACATCCTCTAGTGGCAGCAGCATCAGCCCCGCTGCCAGATCCTGTCTTGCACAGGCGAGTGGCCGGGGCAGGACGCGTTTCCCCCCCTTCCCGCCCCCCCAGCCTCCATGGCGCTCAGGGGAGACTGCAGGGAAGGGGGTTCACGCTCAGCCCCAGTGGGAGGATCCCTGCTCCCCAAGGTGGAGGGGCTCTGCTGGCCCCCCTGGTGGTGGGAGAGGGCTGCAAGTAGCATTTCACTTTGCTGCCAACCCCCTCCCACCCTCCGCATACACAGCCCAGAACCAAGGTGTACCCAGCCAGCCCCTTCAGCGGCTGGCTCTGAGCCTAACTCTCCTTCTCGGGCATGTACCCCGTCCCCTCCCTGCAGGACCTAGAGCCAACTCCCCTCCCAGGAGAAACACGGAGACCATAATCCGCCCCCATCTCCGGATTCCAACACTGTGGAATTACTATATGCTGCATCCTCACCTCTCATGTATATGTGTGTTGGGGGTGGGGGGGGAGGGGGCGCTGGAGGTTTAGCTCAGTAGAGTCAGTATCTCTATTTCTCCCTACATTTTTCCCCACAATCATGTCTTAAAGAGGGTGCTCAATACCCCCTGCTTTGTTGGGGTTATTATGGGAATTGCCTAGTTGAGCTGTGGAACTTTTTCTCTGTACAGCACAGAGATCTCTGTGGAGAGGAATGTTTCACCTAATCTAAATGTGATTTTGGTGAAGGTAAGGTTAAGATTGAAAGAGGGGGTAGGAAACATGCCACTTCAATAATTCCTGCTTTGGGGTTTAGGTGTTTTTGTTTTGATTGGAGAGGAGAGGAGTGGGGGGGGGGGGGGTAGAACCTTGGGGAGGAGGTAGAGCCTCAGGGGGAGTGGGCGGAGGCAGGAGTGTACTGTTTTCAGAAATTGGAAAGTTGGCAGCCCTAGGTGGGCAGCGCAGCCTGGGGTAGGGTCATGTCAGAGAGCTTATTCCTTTGCTCTCCCACTTCCCTCGTCCTTCTCGCATGAACAGAGAGCAACAATACCCGAAGTCTGAAGGTGCAAACAATTCAATGTTTATTGTGGTGAACTTCCAGCAAGCTTAAATCCAAGTTCCTTTTTCCTCATTTTCGAATCCCAACTTACTTCCTGTTTGCCCCTAATTTATATATTAATATTCTTAGCTATACCTTAACCAATCATTCTACTGAAATTTACCTAACCAATCCTAACATATAACATGATTATGTAATCAATTATATCCCACCACCTTAATTAGTTTACACCCAGCAAAATTAATTATACAGCAGACAGAAACAATCACAGAACCAGACAGAGACCATGCAAACAAACAGTAGCAAAGTGGGAACTATAATGACAAAACAATACAGAAGTGAGGATTTCACAACTACATCCCAGCTGTGTCTGTTGATAAGTGAATTCTTACCAGACAGAAAACTATCAATCTAAATTTCCTTTTACATGTTCTAGGCTCTTCCCTTTTTCTGGAGGTGATAGATTGGATCACCTTCCGAACAGCCCTATATTGACTAGTTTGGAATGTGAGGATGTGACGAAATGCTTCCCAGCTTATGGCTGCCTCTGCTGGTTGGCTAAAGGCCTTAGCCTAAGAACAGGGCCTCAGACTGTCACAGTGAGAGAAGGCCCTTACACAGATTCTTTGTATACCTCTATACAAATATATTGGGGGTTGGACTAGATGACCTTCTGGGGTCCCTTCCAACCCTGATATTCTATGATATTCTATGATTCTATTACTAGCTAAATGATAAACATATACCTAAATTCTTAAAGTATAGGCCTTTACAGGCAGGTCTGAATATCTATATCCTAACACATCATACCTGCTAATATTTCAAGTGGCTGAAGTTGGATGGGTGCTGCTTGCAGGGGAAAGGAGGCCTGGGGATGTGGGGGCTAGGTGCTGCCTGGGGGTGGGAGCTGCCCCCAGAGCGGGTGGGTGGCTGGTGGGGTGGGGTGGGGAGGTTGCAGGGGAACTGCATACTTCCCTACAGTGACAACTCCTGTCCTGTGGGGGATGGCTGGACTAGGCTCCTCAGTCCAGGTGTTGTGCTCTGGCTCCTGCTGTATGGAGTCACAGCAATGTTCATGTTTGGCCTGGCTGTGTCCCCACTCCCCCGTCGACGGGGCCAGGCTAAATATGAGCATTGGTTCCATGACACTACACCCCATATTCATCATGAGGGGATGATTATCATATAAAATGACATAATTACGATCTTGGCTGTAGCCTCTCTGTTGTTGTTGGTTCATGCAGCGGTTGGTCACCCTGCATGTAACTGAGTGTCCCTGCCTGTTCAAATGCTGGTGAGAGTGTAAATCTGGGAGTGGTCTACAGCTTGTCATAGCAGCATAGTGTAAGAGGGAGCCCAGGCTGGTGGGTCAGAGGGCTCAGTGGCACCCCAGAGGGAACTCACCACAGCTTCAACCCCATGCACCAGGAGTTAGGGCACAACGCCTGGAGCGGGAAACTGAGCCCAGCAAGCCCCACAGGACAGGAGCTGCTTCAAATGGGACATGGGGGTAGGTGTCAAAGCAGGACAGTCCCACAAAACCCAGGACTGTTGGGAGGTCTGTAGGGCTGCCACCTCTGAGATACAAAAACATGGGACAGCCGCAATGGTCCTGAGACCGTCACACTGGACAGCTGGCAGCACGTACCAGGCTCCCAGACCATTGGCGCTGACCACAAGTTACCTTGGCCTATTGTCACAGAATAGTTCAGGGGGAGCTAGTCGTGAACTGACTTTTACAGGCCAGGCTGGCTTGCAGCCACTCAACTGGATAAACAAGTAAAGAGAGAAGGAAGGCCAGAGAGTGTTGAGTGTGGGAATAGAGTGCAATAGTGTTTCCTGCCAGAGCTTGCTTGTGGGTGAATACAACACCCCCCCCCCCCCCCCCCCGAGAAAGAGATGGTGATAAAAATGACTATGTAAATTGCTTTAGATGAACAGTCTCACCTGCAGACCCTGGTCTTGTGGGTGCCCAGGAATTCCCCACGTTGGAGCAGCGCTTGCTACGAGCCCTCAAGGACAAGGCTGGAAGGTCCGGGACCGTCCATAGCAGAAGGGGCGTAAGCATTGATTCTTGCTTGCTTGGTGGAAAGCACGTATTTAGTAACACATGAAGGCTTATTATACTTTGGCAATAAAACCGGTTATACTTACACACCTGGTGTGGCTTCATTGAGTGTATCTGAACCCCCCCCCCCCCCATATTTTGGCTCGACACAGAGAGACTTCCCAGGGGAGCTATGAAGGGATGATCCTGGGAAAAAATGGGCAGGTGGCAACCCTAGCAGGGCATGGAATTAAAAAGGGATCCCAGGAGGGGTTATGTGTGTATGGGGGGAAGGAATGCAGGGGCTGTGTAGGATGTTCCAATACAGGAGCTGTGGGGGGGAGGGAGAAATCAGGGCTGTGTGTGTGTGCGTGCAGAGCAATGCAGGGACTGTGTGGGGAGTGCAGGAGCTGTGTGTGTTCAGAGCAATGCAGGGGTTGTGGGGGAGTGCAGTGCAGGAGCTCGCTCTGCGTGCAGAGCAATGAAGGGACTGTGGAGGGGGTGTGTGCAGTGCGGGAGCTGGGTGCATGTGTGCAAAACAGTGCAGAGGCTGTATTTGTGTGTGTGTGGGGGGGGGAGGGGGTGTTTTGCCCTCAGACACCAGAGTCCTTGGGAGTCACTGACAACAAAGTTTGCAGCATAAACAAGTTTCCAGGTGCTGTTCATTAGTTGAGGCTCCTAAGGGCACTCAGACAAGCAGCCATTAAAGGTGGGGGAGGAAATTGGGGTCAAGTATTGGCACCATCAGCATGGCTGGCTGAGCTCCTCTGCAGGGCTTTTCTTTCACAGGTTCAAAGGCAGGAGTGTGTTGCCATCCCCAGATTACAAACTGGGAAACAGAACTCTTTCTAATAGCCATTTACTAGCAGGTGGTGTGTGTGAGATGGAGGCTTTACGGAGTAGAAAGCTACTTCACTGCCTTGCCCTGTTTGCTTTTCTTTTTCAATAGCCTTCTCCCTAGGGCAAAGCATGCAGATGCTCTGTAAGGACAGAAAATCGCTTGTTTCATAGTAAATCTACAAATATGTGGCCAGAAATCCTCCTTATTTAGTATAATATGGAAACTGACCCTTGAAATTAAAATGAAGACACTGGGTTTGATTGTCAGTTATTTCTGCCTCCAGTAATATAGCTTCCAGGTGGTTAAAAAAGCCCCGCCCCCGCGAAAGACAAAAGTTTTGCCAATGCAAGAGGCAATGTGAACGCGGCTTTGTCGCGCCTGCCAACAGAGCTTATGTCACTCGCAGGGCTGACAAAATACCGCAAAAAAGCATTCACACACGCTGACTTTTAGCGACAAGGCTGTGTCGACACAGCCTTGTCACTAAAAGCTGCATAGTGTAGAAAAGTCCTCAGTGTCTCTTTGGGTGGGGGAAGCAGAGGAGAACCTCGATGATGTCACTCCCCTGCCTTATATAGTTCTTGTGTATGGCAGGAACCCTTTGTCTCCCAGTGGAAGAACATTGGCATTCCAAGTGGTGGGTCCAGTACCAGGTGACTCAGACCCATGTTTCTGCAGGGCTGTGGCAGCCATACTTCGCAGGCTTTCTGGAGAGTCCACAGGAAGACTGAACTCTTTCAAAAAGAAAAGGAGTACTTGTGGCACCTTAGAGACTAACCAATTTATTTGAGCATAAGCTCACGAAAGCTTATGCTCAAATAAATTGGTTAGTCTCTAAGGTGCCACAAGTACTCCTTTTCTTTTTGCGAATACAGACTAATATGGCTGCTACTCTGAAACCTGAACTCTTTCACAGTCCACTGTCATTGCTAATGGCCCATTAGCCCTGTCTGGCTTTTCTATTGTTGTACCTGAAGGGCTGGTTGCGGTGACACCCAAAGTAACATATTTGAAATACAGATAAATAGTTTATATTCCTAAACTTTGGATACAGAAATGATACAGGCATACGTATTGGATAATCACATTCAGTAAATCATAACCTTTCCAATGATACCTCACATGAGCCAGCTTGCATAAAGTATATCTCAGTTATGTCATTCATATCATAAGCATATTTTCACAAAGAATCTGGAGTAAAATGTCACAGCCTCCATCACACACACCACCTGCTAGTAAACGGCTGTTAGAAAAAATGAGGAGTCCTTGTGGCACACTAACAAATGTATTTGGGCATAAGCTTTCGTGAGCTAGAAGCTTATGCTCAAATAAATTTGTTAGTCTCTAAACTGCCACAAGGACTCCTTGTTTTTGCTGATACAGATTAACACAGCTACCACTCTGAAGGCTATTAGAAAGAGTTCTCGGTTTCCCAGTTTCTAATCCAGGGATGACAACACACTCCTGCCTTTGAACCTGTGAAGGAAAAGCCCCGCAGAGGAACTCAGCGAGCCATGCTGATGCCAACACTTGACCCCAATTCCCCACCATGCCTTTGAGGACTGCTTGTCTTGGTGCAATTAGGAGCTGTCATAAATATAAGGGGGAGGGTAACAACCTTTATGTATGCAGTAATATAAAATCCCTCTTGGCCAGAGGTACAGAATCACTTACCTGGAAGCAGTTAATCAGTTCAATTAACCTAGTTGGCATCTGACCAGAAGGACCAATGGGGAAAGAAGATACTTTCAAATCTGGAAGGGGGGGGGGGGGTTGTTTTGTGCTCTTTTGTGTGTGTTCCTTCTTGAGACAGAGAGAGTCCAAGCAGGTAATCCAGATCCTACTAAAATGATACCTCTAAAATTCCAGAAATTGTAAGTAATAGCAAGGAAATACGTTAGATTATCTTTTGTTTTAGCTTGTGAATTTTACCTATGCTAAGAGGGAGTTTTATTCTTGTTTTGTCACTTTAAAGTTAAGCCTAGAGGGGAATCCTTTGTGTTTTAAGTCTTTTTATTACTCTGTAAAATTACCTTCCGTCCTGAGGTGCTTCTTTTACTTTTTTTTTTTTTTTAATATAATAAAATTCTTCTTTTAAGAACCTGATGGGTTTTTAGTGTCCTAAAAACCCAAGGGTCTGGTCTGTGCTCACCTTGTTAACCTATTTGGTTGGTATATTATTCTCAAGCCTCCCCAGAAAAGGGGGTAAGGGGCTTGGGGGGGGGGGGGGGAGATAGGGCTCCAAATGGCTCCTCCCTGAATGTTTGTCTAAATCATTTGGTGGTGGCAGCAATACCATCCAAGGACAAGGAATTTGTGCCTTGGGGAAGTTTTTAACCTAAGCTGGGGGAATATAAATTTAGGGGGTCTTTCGTGCGGGTCCCCACATCTGTACCCTAGAGTGGGGAGGGAACCCTGACAGGAGCCTCAACTGCTAATTAACAGCGCCTCGATACTTGTTTATGCTGCAGACTTTGTTGTCAGGGATTCCCAAGGACTCTGGTGTCTGAGGACAGAACACCCACCCACACACACACAGCCCCTGCATTTTTCTGCACACACACACACAGAGCTCCTGCATTGCTCTGCACACACACAGCCCCTGTATTGCACACCCCCTCCCCCCAATAACTCCTGTGTCCGGTGTCTAAGGGCAGAACTGTGGCCTTTACATGATTTGCTGGGCTGGTGCAAATCCTGGTGCACTTGAGCAGTGCTACCCACAGGCGCTGGGTGTTCCCAGGCCAGGATGTGCCCTAGCCCCTGGGGAACAGGCAGCAGAGGCATTACAGCTGGATGGGCCCCCGGATTGCTCCCTGGTGGGGCTGGGCAGCAGCTGTGGGGTCTAGGGCAACCCTCAGGCCCTGCCCAGATTATGCCAATCCCTCAAGACCACCAAACCCTCTCTCCTGGCAGAGCAGCACCTGCCAGTGGCAGTGTGGGCATCTCCCTTTCCTGGCTGCCCCCAGGCTTGCAGTGGGAGATGCCTGATGGGGAACAGGGAGCGGAAGTTAATTTGACCCCATGCCACCATAATAGGGTCCTATGGGGGCACAATGACCGGAAGTTATATTGCCCTGGTGAGCGCGGTATTAGAATCCATCCAGAAACAGTGACCAGAAGTTTTATTGCCCCAGTGCGCGCTCCATTAGAGTCCGAACGGGATAGTGACTGAAATTGACATCACCCAATAATCTCTCTAATGGATTTCCACCAGGAACAGTGGGTGGAGGTTGCCCCACTTCCATAACAGGGGGATGAGAAGCTAGTGGAGAATGGAAGAGCTGGCCAGGGCTGGAGGCTTTGAGACGAGGGGCACTTGGCAGCTATTGGGGGGAAGGGGAGGGAGGAGGGGCAGGGCTGTGGGGTCCCTGCTGCAGTGCAGCAAGCTGGAGCCTACACTCCCGCGGTGCACTGGGGCTGGTGCAGAGAGGCCCACAGGGCGGGGCAGGGAGACAACATCTCCCATAGGGAGAGGGCCCTTCCAAGCAAGGTTGGCACCTCCCGAAGCAGCACGGACCCTTTCCCAGCATCACAGCAGCTTCTGCTTCTGGCCTCGCACCACCGACCCCTTGTCCTAGAAATGAGATGGTGGGGCCAGACTGGCAGCAGCTAATGGAAGATGGAGACAGGGGAGACACTATATCTACCATGATGCTCCAGGGCTAGGATTGCCAACTTTCTATTCCCACAAAATTGAACACCCTTGTCCCACCCCCTGCCTCCATCTCCCATCAGCCTGGTCAGTTCGTATCTCTGATGTTCATAACTCTGAGGTTCCACTGTATCCCCCTATTGACTGGGTACATGTCACCTCAGGTCATGATGCTGAGATAAAGTTTCTAGACACCATAAATAACTGCTTCTTGGAGTAGCTAGTCCTGGAGCCCACAAGTGGGGAGGCCACCCTTGATTTAGTCCAAAGTGAAGCAAAAGATGTGGTCCAGAAGGTGAATATAGCTGAAACACTCAGTAATAGCAACCATGATATAATTAAATGTTAACATCCTTGGCTGGGGGGGGTATGGGGGGGAAAAAGGGGGAACAACACCAAAGAAACCCACCACAGTAGCATTTAATTTCAGAAAGGGAAAACTACAAAAAAAAATGAGAAAGCTAGTTAAATGGAAATTAAAAGGTATAGTCACAAAAATGAAATGCCTACAAGCTGCATGGAAACTTTTAAAAACATCATAGTAGAGGTTCAATTTAAATGTATACCCCAAGTTAAAAAAAAACATAGTAAGAGGACCATTAAAGTGCCACCATGGTTCAACAAAATTAAAGAGGCAGTTAGAGGCATTAAGGCATCTTTTAAAAATTGGAAGTTAAATCTTATTGAGGAAAATAGAAAGAAACAAACACCGGCAGGTCAAGGGTAAAAGTTTAATTAGGCAGGTCAAAAAAGAATTTGAAGAGCAACTTGTGTGGCAAAATACCTTGTTTGCCTCAGTCCTTTTTAGCCTTGGAGACTCAGGTTTGGGGCAAAGCAAATCCTTATAGGTGGCACAGGGTCCTGCTACTCCTCTCCTCAGTTAGCCCCTTGTGCTTATTTTCCTTCCCTCCTGGGGAGCAAATGTAGCCTCCCTACTGGGAAGGTTTGGTTTCTGGCTGCAAACAGCCTACTAACAGTTTCCCTACTCCTTCACTCTCCCCCTCCTACCACCCAGGGGAGGGTTTAAAAAGGTCCCAAGTAGTTGGAGTCAGCTGAACCTAATTGATTCCCTAGCAACCCCTTTTCCAGCTGAACCTTATTGCCCCCTGGTTCTCTCTCCTCAGTGGATAGGGAGGGGCCTTTTAAACCCCTGGGACTAATTACTACCCCCTTTTTGTAGCTGTTTGTCCTGGGTTTACCACACTAGCCAAAGTCTCAAAAAACAACAGCAAAAAAATGTTTAAGTACATCTGAAGCAGGATCTTCAAGTACATTTGTTCAAGTTTAAGTACATCTGAAGCAGGATCTTGTGTTTAAGTACATCTGAAGCCTGCCAAACAATCAGTGGAGTCACTAGACAATCAAGGTGCTAAAGGAGCAGTCAAGGAAGACTAGGCCACTGCAGAGAAGCTAAATAAATTCTTTGCATCTGGCTTTACTGCTGAGGATGAAAGGGAGGTTGAAAATCCAGACTCCTAGGTTTTATTCCCAATTTTGGGAGAAGAATGAATCAGGACACCTGGGTTCTATTCTCAGCTGGGCCAGTGACTCAGACAAGTCACTTGGGCCCAGATCTCATAGATATTTAGGGCATGGCTACACTTGCAGATGTAGAGCTCTGTGAATTAAACCAGCCCTTGGAGAGCACAGTAGGGAAAGCTCTGCAGTGTGTTCACACTGTCAGCTGCAAGTGCACTGGCGTGGCCACATTTGCAGCACTTGCAGCAGCATTGTGAGTGGTGCATTATGGGCAGCTATCCCACAGAGCACCTCTTCCCATTCTGGTGCTGTGGCTTGTGGGAAGGGGGTGGAGGGCTGCAGGGCATTCTGGGTCCTGTCCCAATGCCCCGAGATGCATCACTTCGCATCCCAGAAATCTCCCTGCTTCCGTCCACATTTGGCACCATCTTTCAACCTTTTTTGTACTGTGCACTCTGTATTCCCTTTTGGTCTGTGGGAATGGAACCCAAAGTGCTAAGGAATATGCTGATGAGTCTCGCCAGCACATCTGTCATAAATATAAAGGGAAGGGTAACCACCTTTCTGTACATAGTGCTATAAAATCCCTCCTGGCCAGAGGCAAAGTCCTTTTACCTGTAAAGGGTTAAGAAGCTCAGGTAGCCTGGCTGGCACCTGACCCAAAATGACCAATGAGGGGACAAGATACTTTCAAATCTGGAGTGTGGGGAAAGGCTTTTGTCTGTCTGTGTGATACCTTTGCCGGGAACAGATCAAGGATACAAGCCCTCCAACTCCTGTAAAGTTAGTAAGTAATCTAGCTAGAAAATGCATTAGGTTTTCTTTGTTTTGGCTTGTGAAATTCGATGTGCTGGAGGGAATGTGTATTCCTGTTTTTGTGTCTTTCTGTAACTTAAGGTTTTGCCTACAGGGATTCTTTGTTTGGAATCTGACTGCCTGTAAGATTATCTTCCATTCTGATCTTACAGAGGTGATTCTTTCACCTTTTCTTTAAATGAAATTCTTCTTTTAAGAACCTGATTGATTTTTCATTGTTCTTAAGATCCAAGGGTCTGTGTTCACCTGTACCAGTTGGTGAGGATATTATTATCAAGTCTTCCCCAGGAAAGGGGGTGTAGGCTTGGGGGAATATTTGCGGGGAATAGGACTCCAAGTGGTCCTTTCCCTGTTCTTTGTCTAAATCACTTGGTGGTGGCAGCAGCAGCATACTGTTCAAAGACAAGACGGAATTTGTGCCTTGGGAAAGTTTTTAACCTAAGCTGGTAAGAATAAGCTTAGGGGGTCTTTCATGCGGGTCCCCACATCTGTACCTTAGAGTTCAGAGTGGGGAGGGAACCCTGACAACATCACATTTGGCAGTCAAGTTACTCCTTAAGCTACAAACTGACAGTAAGGAGTCCGACGATGTCGACTCGCTTAACGCATATGACACGAGATTGCTTGTGGCATTTATGGACATGCTCACTGCCATGGAACACCGCTTTTGGGCTCAGGAAACACGCACTGAGTGGTGGGATCACATCATCATGCAAGTCTGGGGTGACGAGCAGTGGCTGCAGAACTTTCGGTTGAGAAAAGCCATTTTCATGGGACTGTGTGATGACCTCGCCCCCACCCTGCGGCGCAAGTACACGAGATTGAGAGCTGCCCTGCCGGTGGAGAAGTGGGTGGCTATTGTAATCTGGAAGCCAGTTTGGAGTGGGAAAGTTGACCGTTGGAATCATGTTGATGCAAGTTTGCAGGGCCATTAATCGCATCCTGCTCAGAAGAACCGTGACTCTGGGTAACGTGCATGACATTGTGGCTGGCTTTGCACAAATGGGTTTCCCTAACTGCGGAGGGGCGATAGATAGGACGCATATTCCAATTCTGACACCAGCCCACCTAGCCTCCGAGTACGTTAATCAGAAGGGGTATTTCTCTATGGTTCTCCAGGCACTTGTGGATCACTGTGGACATTTCATTGACATTAATGCAGGCTGGCCCGGAAAGGTGCATGATGCACGCATCTTTCGGAACACTGGCCTGTTCAGGAAGCTGCAAGCCAGGACTTTCTTCCCAGACCAGAAGATCACCGTATGGGAAGTTGCCCATTGTGATCCTTGGAGACCCCACTTACCCTTTAATGCCATGGCTCATGAAACCCTACACGGGGAGCCTTGACAGCAGCAAGGAGCGGTTCAACAGCAGGCTGAGTCAGTGCAGAATGACTGTGGACTGTGCTTTTGGCCATTTAAATGGCTGCTGGCACTGTCTGTATGGGAAGCTGGACCTGGCCGATGACAACATCCCTGTGATCATATCCGTGTGCTGTACCCTCCATAACATTTGTGAAGGGAAGGGTGAAAGATTCACTCAGGCATGGAACTTGGAGGTTCAACACCTGGAAGCTGAATGTGAACAGCCAGAGAGAAGGGCTATTAGAGGAGCTCAGTGCGGGACTGCAAGGATTGGGGATGCCTTGAGGGAGCCGTTTGAGGCTGAAAGTCACCAGTAATGTTTGGTGCCCTGCACGGGAGTGAAAGGTGGTGGTTCCAGTGTTAGTAGGAATCTGTGTTTGCTACACTGACTTGCAGTGCCTGTTGCTTTCCTGGGCTAAGGTATCTTTTACTTAATGCAATAATAAAGAATGTTTTCAAAGCCAGAAAATCCATTTATTGAAAAGAAAATTCATTTATTGAAAAGAAACACAACTGCTTGGGAAACAGAAAGGGCAAAGAGGTGGGGTGGTGAATGGTTCAATCACAGATTTGTGTATGTCCTGTTATCATACTCTGCCTTCCTGTCTGGAGTGCTGTGCAATGAGTGCTGCACTTCAGGATGGCTAAAATGCATGGTGTTGGGGGTTGAGTGCAGTGGGTAAGGGTCGTAGTTTTCAGGGCTGGGTGGTGAAGCTACAGGTGTTGGAGGCAGCTGGTGTCGATAAGAACTCGGATGTGGGGAAAGTGGGTTGGAGGTGACATGGGGGCACAAGGGAAAGAGTTTTGGGACAAGGGCTGCAGTGGGGGGGGGGGGGTGGGCACGGTAGTGCTCCACCTGCGTGGCTACGAGCGCCTGTATCGGGTCCTCTTGGTGCTCCATAATGCTTAGCAGCCGCTCCATGCTTTGGTGCCAGCGATCCACATTCTGCCGGCAGACCCTCCTTTCACTCTCCCGCCACTCCTGCGCTTTTTGATTTTCATTATGGGACTGCTGCATTACTTCATGCAGCATGTTGTCTTTGCTTCTACATGGCCTCTTCCTAATTCTTTGGAGTCTTTCAGCCAGTGATAACACGGACTGCTGACATCTCAAGGTTGCACCTGTAAAGGCAAAATGCAACACTTAACAGAGGCAGCATTGTTCATATCAGACAGAGCAATGATTCGCCCATACTTAAAGACAAGCAGAGGCTATACAATAGCAGAATTTGCCCATCCCTAAATGAGCGCATATAACCCACAGGAGCCCCAAAATGGTGAGTAAGCACAGAGACAAGGGGGACGGATTGTTTCACGGCCATACCGTCCTCTGGGTTTCTGTGCCTTGGGGAGAGCTAACAGCTGCAAGAGGTCCCTATACTGAACACTGTCCCCACATTTTCCACAGGAGTTCATCCTGGAAGATATCTCGCTGATGAGGGTGACCTGGGAAGCAAGGGAGGGTCTTCTACTATAATGTGGCTTCTCCCCTGGTCCATATGCAGTTTGCCTCTGTGCAGCAATGGTCCCCCCCGCTCCTCATGGTGCAGTGGCATGGACATGTTAGCCTTACTGGGACAAGAAATACAGTAGCTCTCCCAAGGAACCTGCGCAAGTGCATTGCCCAGCTTCTGCATGAGACCTTTGAAGAGATCACTGAGGTATATTACCGCGATGCGAGAGAGCATATCAACACCCTATTCCGCATCTAGGCATGCTTGCAGCCCTAGCCCTCCTCGCCCCAAGAACCCGCACAGAAAAACATTCGTCCCAAAATAAAAGCCGCTTACCAAGCACCTCCTTTGGTGTTTGTCCTTCCCCAAGCACTGGCCACTGCGATTGGCTACCTTCTTCCTGGCTTGAGAACAGCTCCTGGCTGCATGCATCTAGGGGTGTCTCCCTCCTCCTCAGCACCCGCACTCCCCTTTCCTCCTCCTCCTCCTCCTGCCTTGTTAAACTGGGCTCTGAAGTATCCATGGTGGTCCTCAGAGTGGAGGTAGGGTCACCCCCAAGTATTGCGTCCAGCTCTTTGTAGAAATGGTAGGTCCCGGGGGCAGCACTGGAGTGGCATTCCACAGCTCCTTCACTTTAACCCTGCACTGCTGTGCGTCTTGGTCATGGCCCCTTTCCATCATGTCCCTTGATATCTGCCCGAAGGTATCGTAATTCCTACGGTTGGAGCACAGCTGGGACTGGACAGCTTCCTCCCCACAAACACTGATGAAGTCCAGCACCTCTCCATTTCTCCATACTGGGGATCACCTGGTGCGTGGAGGCATGGTCACCTGGAAAGATTTGCTAAGAGCACTCCACGCCTTGCTGAGCAAACAGGAAAGGGATTTTCAAAATTCCTAGAGAATTTAAAGGGTGGGTCTGATGGTTGGTCACCTGAGGGCAGGGCAGTAGAGTTCAAAGTGATGACCAGAGTGGCTAGAACAGGCATTGTGGGATACTTCTGGAGGCCGATCAGAGCGCAATAACAGACCAGGGTGTCCACACTGGCACCGTGGCCCTCCAGCCGGGACACAGCAAGTGTAATGCCTCTCATCGAGGTGGATTACCAGAAGCGCTCCAGCCGCAGAGTCCAAGCGCTGTATGTGCCTTGCCAGTGTGGACACTTCATGAGTTAGTGTGCCCGGGGATGCTTTAATGCACTCTAATTCACAAGTGTAGCCAAACTCTTAGGTGCTTAATTCCCAGTGCGAGTTATATGCCTCTATACCTTTGGGGATCTGCGCCTTCACCTCTTTCTGAGCCTGTTTCTCCACCTGTAAAATGGCGACCTTTGGACTACACACGGAAAGGAAAATTCTGCTGTGAAATACACCAGTTTAAACCTGGAGCAAGCAACTCCACTGAAGTTAATGGGGTTATGTCACTGTAAGTGAGAGCACAGTCTGGTAGGAAGCATGGTACACAAGGGATTTTATTATTTTCCTTTGCAGATTTTGCCAAGATTTCCCACATTTATTTTACTCACAAATGTTATTGAAGTCCCGCATTGCAGATGCCTCCTACAGCCTTTGACTCTGAATCTGGATATATATTAGGATTGTCAAAGGCATTTAAATGAATTAGGTGCCTAACTCCTACGGAAGTTAGGGTGCCTAGGTACTTTTGAAATACTTTAGATACTTTTCAGCATCTTTAGGTGCCTAAACAACCTTTAGAAATTTGGCTCTCTACTGCCAGTACCTTTCTGTATTTTCCAGTCCTGGGACTTCAGAATGAGGAAAATCCAAAGTGCTATATAAATGTGAAATATGTTTATTGATATTACATTTTTTGTAAGGGGTTTGGAGATCAAAATGATCCCAAAATTCCAGGGCTACATTTTTCAAAACTAGGACCCTAAATTCAGATTCCTAAACTCTGATTTAGTCTCCTAAATAAGTGACTTTCAGAAATGTTGAGCAGGGTTGCTCTGTACTTTTGAATATCAGCCCAATCTACTCCCCACATAAGGATTTCTGGACAGTGCCTCCAAAAACTCCAGGCTAGTTTTTCAAATTTTGGCCCAAGATTGCATTCTTATAACAGACTGAAAAATCTTTGAGATTTCACAGAAAACCATGGATTTCTGTCACACGAATTTTCCTAAAACCAGCTCTGTAAAAATCTTTAGACACATGCTTTGAAGCCATGGGTTAAAGTTTCTGCATCTCATTCACCTCATTCAGAGAAATAACACTGACTGCTTTATGTTCTCAGCCAATTGCAAAGCCGCTCTCTTCCCTGTCCCACCTACCACTTCCTCTTATCTGTCTCTCTTTCATCATCACTATACTTCCTGTATCCTTGTTTCTATACTCCGAGTCCTAGGCCAGTGTGGTTGGTAAGTTGCAAGATCTCTAATTCGGTTTGAATCCTTTGCCATTCTGGGTTTAATTTTTGCCATCCACCCATGTGTTAAGATTAGAATACGTGTCCTTAAGACTTTATGTGGGGAGAGCAGTGTTCCCGTGGATGGAATTTGGCACTGGGACTGGTGAATTCAGAATGTGTAGGTCACCCCGTTAAGTGGGGCCAAAGGCAGGAGGTTATTGGGAAAGTGGTCTGTTAAACTGTGAGATTGTGCTGTGTGATCTTCAGCGACACCCCTGAAATTCCCACTGAATTCGCAGTATCTGGGCGAAACAGATGACATGATTTGTCCCTGCGTTTTAATAAATTACTATACTATGTGTCTGTCTGCAGTGTCCTCTTCAGGCCTGCACGAAGGCACGCATGCGGTGGAAAGAGTTGGTTATCTCTCTCTCTCTCTCCCCCCCCGCATGATTTGGTGACTTGTTTCAGGGCAGGCAGGGAGTGTGCTGCAGAGCTCGGAAGCGACCCCAGGAGTTCTGACGCTTAGTTTTGCCCTTTAATCCAGTAGACTCTACTCCCAGCTCCGGGAGGGAGAGCAAAGTCCTGAGACCCGCTCCTCCTGCTATAACCAAACCATAATAAACAGCAAGAGTTTTATGTACAAGTGTGTGTCCCTTTAAGAGGAAAAAGCACATGGTGGGGGAGCCGGTGAAGGCTGAACAAAGGACGTCCTTGCTGCGGCGGGGGCAGGGTTCGGAAGGTGCCTTCCGCTGTGTGTTCTAGGACTAGCAGCCTCTTTCGGGGTGCGGAATGAGCTGGGAGCGGGTTTGACTTGGGGTTCAGAAATGCTGCTGCTGGTGGTAATGGTGAAGCTGACCACTCCGTGTGTGGTGGATGTGTTGGGGGAAAGGGTGGGAGTTGAACGTCGCTCCAGGCCTCAATTTTGCTCTGGCTTTTCTCCCCACTTTATAATTTGCCGGTGAAACTCCACTGAAGGAAGTATATGGAAGTTTAGTTACAAGAGAAGAAAGTTGAGTGGGCTCTGCTGGCTTTGAAACACACCGTGCAATTCAGAGGCTATCTTGAGCCCAATGTGGCTCTCGTGGTAAAACGCCTGTCTGCTTGTATAGTGCCTTTGCTGAAGCTCGGGTGCTCTCCAGACCCCATTTTAAAAATGGGTTTCATGATGGATGGGCTGGGAGTCAGACTCCTGGGTTCTACCCCAGCACTGGGAGGGTAGAGGGGCCTTATGGTAGGTGAGCTGGGAGTCAGGACTCCTATTACTGGCTCTGAAGATGACCCAGGGGTGACCTTGAGCAAGCCACTTTGCCTGTGCCTCTCTGTACCTCAGTTTCCCCAACTGTACAATGTGAATAGTACTTCATAAGGAAGCATGATTCATTAATGATTATGATTATAAAAAACACTCCAATCTGGAATGGGAGTTACTAGAAAAAGAGAAAATTATTAAATATTGTTGTTTCTGCATCTGTTTTGACCCCTTATTAGCTACAGGTGGTTGGGTACTTCATAGCCTTTGAGCCATCCCTGTCAGCAACCTTTACCTGATCTGTAGCATCTTAAGACTCTTTGCATCTACCAAGGTAAAGGAAGCCAATCACTTTTATACAGGTCAGAAAGATACTCCTTGAGCCCAGGATCTATGAAGCCTCAAAGGATGTCAGATACAGAATGCAAACACCATAGGCTGCAAGCAGCCAGGCTTTCCCAGAAAGATTCTGTGCCTTGCTCTGGGGGGTTGGATCTGCAAATGAGGCAGTGGGATAAAGTCTGGAGGCTGATTCAGGGCAGCAATGGGTTCAATTAAGGATTGTTCTAACACAGAAGATTGGAGCTACATAGGATGGGTGGCCTAACAGGCCTGTTTTCTTGGGGTCAATGTAGGATTGTTCCCTATAGTCTGCTTTCTGTCCCTTTGTTCACTCTGGTTTTAAAAGCCATAAAGTCAGTCAGGAAGAGCTGAGACTAGAAGTGTAAATGCGGAAGAGGCTGAGAGGAAGGAGGACTCAGCAGACTTGAGAGACATGGGCTTAATTTCTGGCTCCACCACAAATTTCTTGTGTGACCATGTGCCAGTCTTAGTCTCTCTGTGCCAGATTTTTACAGGTACTTGGGCACTAAAGATACAGATAGATATGTAGTGGAATGTTCAGAAACATGTAGGTTCCTAACACCTACTGATTTCATTCTGTGTCTTTAGGTGCCCACAGACATTTTAAAAACTGGCCCAATGCCTCAATTCTTTAGCTGTAAAATTTGGAGAATAGCAGTGCCCTACATCACCAGGAAGAGATTGTGAGGTGGCGCCATGTAAGACTGACCTTCATTTGGTTATATTCATGGCTCTGCCACTTGCTGGTGATCTGGGGCAAGTCATTTGCCACTCTGTGCCTCAGTTTCCCCATCTATACAATGAAGATGATATTGACTTCGCAGGGCGGATGAGAATTAATGTTTGTAAAGCAGTCGGACTGGGATTGTTGGAGCAGCCTAAGAGGGGGTAAGGTACCTAACTCCCGTAGGCTCCTCTGAAAGCCTCAGTGTTGAAGACGTTCGGAAGAAAGGAGCTAGAGAAGGCCAAACCCTTGTTACTGTATTAATTTTAGTGAGTGTAGCTTCTGCATTATTGGTAAGTTGCTACTTACCCCTGTAGGCGGGAACGTCCTTGTGTCATGGAGTCCCCGTGCGATGCTCTGGAACTGTTCCCTACAAAGCCAGTCAGGACTCTGGGGAAGTCTCTTCTCTCTGAGCAGACTGTCTTCAGGACACACAGCTTCCACGTTCCTGGGTCTGACCTTGGAGCATTCAGCATCCTCCGCCCCTCAGTGCGCTTCCCACAGTGAGTCCGTCCAGGCGGGCTCCTGGGGAAGCCAGAGGGTCCTGCACCCCAACTTCGCAGTCAGATGTGACTCTCAGCCAGCCAGTAAAACAGAAGGTTTATTAGACGACAGGAACATGTTCTAAAACAGAGCTTGTAGGTGCAGAGAACAGGACCCCTCAGCTGGGTCCATTTTGGGGGGCAGTGAGGCAGACAACCAAGTCTGCACTTCACTCCATGTCCCCAGCCAGCCCCAAACTGAAACTCTCTCCCGCCCCTCCTCCTCTGGGCTTTGTCCCTTTCCTGGGACAGGAGGTCACCTGATTCCTTTGTTGTCCAACCCTTTAGCTCTCACCTTGCAGGAGGGAAGGGCCAGGCCATCAGTTGCCAGGAAACAGGGTGTTGGCTATTCTCTGTGTCCAGACCCCTACACACACCTGCCCTCTAGGGCTCTGCAATGATCATACACCCTTATCCCATCACCTAGATACTTAAGAACTGCATAGGGGAAACTGAGGCACCCCCACAATATTCAGAGGAAACATTAAGAACAGTCCCGCTTTGTCACACCTTGTAGTGGCTTTTACACTCCAGTCTCTATTGTAATCTTTAAAAACCTCTTTTCTAACATAGCTGTGGTGATGTTGGATTCTGTTTTGCCAGGTTTTGGTCTGTGTATCCTAAACCACTGTTTGTATCCCTTCATTTTAGGCTGAAAATGGAATTGATGAGCTGGAAGGAAACAATTGCTTTGGACCAATGCCATATTCCAGATATGGGGAGCAATGAGCTGGTATGAGATTGGCTTCTTACAGAGGAAGGGAAATCCCTTGCCTAGGGAACTAAACTCGCCCTAGAGTTCAATGGTTTTGCTGTTATGTCAACTGTAGTGGGTTAGAACGGGGGGGGGGGGGGGGGGGCTGGGAGTCAGGACCCCTGAGTTTTATTCCCAACTCTGGGGGAGTGTGAACTAGTGGTTAGAGCAAGGGAGTCCAGTCTAGTTGTAGAGAAGGGGGACTGAGAGTCAGGACTCCTGGGTTTTATTTGCCTACCTCTCTTTAAGGGCTTTACCAAGACCTGTAATTTCCAACCTGGAGAGAGGACTCCAGAGTATTCCTGTTAGATCATGGTCCCACCTGCCAGATCACCTATCTCCCTTCCCCCAATTAGTGCAGGCTGAGGTGTGTCAAACCTTCAGCTCTGGCTTTTGGATTGTAGCAGATGTTTTTCAGCTTTATTCAAGTGTCTGTTACGAGTTGTGTTGACCGATCCAGCGTTCAGCTACGATCATGGAGTGTAGTAGGAATGACTTGTGGCTTTTGGGCCTTGCTAACCTACTAGCCTGTGTGTCTTGAGGCCTTCAGGCTGGTGTTGCCTTAGTGATGTAAACATCAGATTTTAAATCCTCAGTGTCCAGGATTGGTTCGTCTCTTCCCCCTTCTACTGCAGATAAATTAATGCTATTGGTCTGAAGCTGTTTGGGTCTCTTGCTTGAGGGTCTCTTGCTTAAGGTCTTAACAAAATTTGAGATCCTGTCTGCTCACTGTGGACATTAAAAGGGCCATGGGATCTTTTGTTAGCATAGCAGGGAGCTTGGCCAGTTGTCCGCTAAAAAAGGATTCTCAACCTTGTTCTTTGAGGTCACCACAACATGCTATTAAAACTCCAGGGTCCAGCAGGGCTGGGGAGGTCTGGGCTTCAGGGGAGCTGGAGGGGCTTCTGCCCGGCAGGGCTGCGGTGGTTAGGTCTGCGGGGCTCGAGGCTCCAAGTCTTCTGTCCTGGGCCCCTTTCAAGGCTGATTCCCCACTCTGGCACTTTGAATGCAGAAGGTGGGGGCCCACAAGGATTCTAAATATTAATACTGGCCACTTCAGGCTTGTATTAAAGTCCCACGGTTACAGTTTTTCTCTGACCTTGGATTGGTAGGTGCTGCCACCACCCAAGTGCAGAACCCCTTTGAGGCCCAGGAAGGTGCACTTGGGAATTCCTTCCTGTGGGGTGCCCTTTACCCCCCTACCCCCTTCCGGGGAAGAGCTGGGGGGAGGGAGGAAGGGAAATCAGCTGTTGCCACCATGTAATTAAACAACATGCACAAACCTCTTAAGACACACAAATCCAATTCTACTCTTAAAAAAGGTACATTTTTTTAATTTTAAAAAGAGAGAAATTATATCTGTGAATTTAGGCTTTTGCTAGATGTAAAAAAACAAACAAACAAAAAAATACAAGGATTAAGCATCAAGAATATCTTTCTTGAGATCCAGCTTAAAGGTTACAAGCAAAACAAAAGCACCTGGGGTTAGCACAGAGGAGTCCACAAGCCATAAACAAATAAAAAGAGATAAACCTAAATGCTTCTTCCTGAACATTTCCTAATCTACTTACATACCTGGGGTTTAAAATGAGTAGTTTCAAGGTATGATACTGAGGATTTTTCATACCTGGCCCCAAGCTTCTTACACCATAACTCTGCCCTGCCCCCTCTCTCTGGGAGAACAACCACAGAGGGAGAAAAGGGGAATCTTTGTTTCAAAATTAAAAATTCTAGCCTTCCCATTGGTTCTTTTGGTCAGGTGCCCACTCAGTTCCTTTTACCTATGCATAGCAGTGAGACTTTTTAACCCTTTACAGGTAGAGCAATTAGAGAACAGCTACTAAGAGGGATTTTATAGCTACTGGCTGGGTGTCCATAAAAGGGAGCTCTTCCCCCCCCCCCCCTTCATTTATCACAGCCCCAACCAGCCTAATGCTGGCCCTACTTCATGGACCAGCCGCGGGCCCCCAGTTGAGAATCGTTGTGCTAAAATATTTCCCTCCCTTCTCCTGTTGCACTTTGCTCTGGCTGTCTCTCTCCACCCCAGAAGTGACTTCATTTTAGTCCTGCTGTCTTCCCCTCCATGTACAGTGCTAGCTCTTCCTGCCTAGATGTGCCCAGGTAGAACTGGCCTGTGGTGTGCTGGGGAATTCAGTTTAGATGGGTCCAGAAGCAACTCTGATCTCTGGTATAGCTGCAGCAGCAGGGCAGAGGAAGAGGCTTTGTGGGTTATAGTTTTATGAATGTTTCTTTGCCTGTTTCAGGTGGTGGAGAGGCTGGAGACTGACACCCCAACCCCATGAAACGATTGGGGTGAAGTGGACAAATGAAGTAACTGAATCTTGAAAATGGGCTGAAATGAAACACCCCGGATCTGAGCACCAAGTACAGTAGGGTAAGGGTTTTCTGCTGAGTAGGGCCTTAAAGAAAAGAGACTGAGTGCTTTTACAGCCTACATGAGCTGAGATAAGGATAATCAGCTCCTGTGCTTTCAGGGCTTGCTCTGATCTCTGTGAGGGGTAGCGGGGAGTAGCCAGAGGTGTGTTGCTGGAGGCAGGATGCTTCACTTGATGGGGCCCATCCACTGTTTTATTATTAGTTATGTTACACTGTTGCCTAGAGGCCCTTCTGTGTTGGGGGTTGTACAGACGCTTAGCAACCATCCCTGTTACAAAGATTTTTGTTGACTTTGTCTGCTTAGGTTATAAAGGATGGAAGACAGGAAGCATCAGCATTACAGATGGGGAACTGAGGTACAGAGAGCTGACGGCTGAGATTTTTTTCAAAGGAGCCCAGTGGAGTTAGGCACCAAAATCAGAGATTTAAAAGGACTTGTTTGAGGTCACCCAGGGTGTCTGTGGCGGAGCTGAGAACTGATCCCAGATGTCCTAGTCCAGAACTTTAACCACACAACTATCTTGAGGGTGGGTGTTGAGGGCCGGCTCTCCCCTCAAGGCATTTCTTCTCGGACCCATGAGACCGCTCTGTGCTTTGCCATTGGTGGTGTCACAGCTGGGTTTGAGGGCATGGGTGGAGTCTGCCATGAGTATGTTAAGTCCATCTTTCACCTGATGACACGTGCCCTGAACAGACCCAACTACATCAAGGATGGAGAGAAGCATTAATTCCCTCTCCCATTTTGTGCCTGCAATGAAATCTAGTAGATGGGGGTCAATATTTAAGGCCAGGAGGGAACATTATGACTATCTAGACTGACTTCCTGCATCGCAGGGGGCATAGAAAGTCACCTAGTAATTCCCTATGACTCCCTGACTCCTTCCCATTTCTAAAACTCAACCATTAGCCCCCCGTCTCCACGTATGCTGCTTTAAAATAGTTCCCTGCATGAGCCCTTCTCACCCCACTGCGTCTCGAGTTAACTTCACTGCGCCATTTCCCTGGCTGGAACGGCTATGCCCTTAGAAGCTGCTCGTATGGCCTTATTGAAAAGCCAGATCTTCATAGGCCAGATGGAACCTCTAGATTGCCTAGTCTGATCTCCAGTTTAATACCAGCTGGAGAATTTCACCTAGCAATCCCACTGATTGTGTTTGCGTAAAGCATCCCTCCTAGAAAGGTATCCGTCTCCAATTTTTCAGCGTCCGTATTAAAATTGGGACACCAGAACTGGATGCGGTATTCCAGTATTAGACTCACCAGTGCCATATACATGGGTAAAATCACCTCCCTGCTTCTACTGGATACTCCCCTGTTTATGCATGCAGGGATTTTATCCGTCTTCTTTTTGTAGGTAGAGTTGGGGAGCTCATGTTGGAACACGAGGAAGTTGGGTGAGGAAGCAGCTAAAATTCTCAACCACTTGAGGTTTCAGAGTCCTGGGTGGAGGTTTGTGTGTGGGAGGGGCAACCACATCGCCACTTGTAGGACTAGGAGGGGTCTGCTGTGATGAACCGCATGTTCAGTCCGTGTTTCACCTGATCTACCCTGATTGTACACATGCCCTGAGCAGACTAATGAAACAAACACCTGCAGCTGACATCTGATTTGGGGGAAAGCTGATGTTCTAATGGTCTCCAATGGATAAAGTCCCAGGCAGTGAGAAGAATAAGTAGCAGATCCATGCAAACTCTTCAGAAACATGGATCTGGTTTTTGTGCAAATGAAGGAGGGGCATAGATGCAAGGAAAAGTTTTCCATGCAGTTGGTAGCTCTTCCCCCTCCCCCTTCTTCTCTCTCTCTCTCTCCGTTGACCTGGAAACATTTCCTCCTTGTATCTGTAGGGGCAGGAACTCTGAAAACAAAATTGGCTGGTTTCTCTTCTCCCTCCTCGCTCTGGATCCCTTATAGGAATCACAGATGTAAGTGCTGTTGGAAGTTCGTATCCATCCAGTTGGTTAGCATGGCCCCATATTGGCACCCCCCGCCAATGTCACCATGGGGGCAGGTATGGGGCAAGAAAGAGGTACTGTGGCAGACACGGCAGTTAACAAATGTCCCGCATAGAGTATAACATGCGTTCCGCATTCAGTGACAGTCTTTGAACTAAAAAGAAAAGGAGTACTTGTGGCACCTTAGAGATATAAATAAATACATTTTGTTAGTCTCTAAAGTGCCACAAGTACTCCTTTTCTTTTTGCGGATACAGACTAACATGGCTGCTACTCTGAAACCAGTCTCTGAACTGATCTTCCAAACATTGCCAGGCCGTCTTTCAGTACCTGAAGCTGCAGATGCTTTCAGAAAGCTGTATCTTTCTGCACACATGAACAGGAACTCCTTTCTGCAGGATTTTAGTAAGGAAACTGCTTAGTAAAGGTTTGCTCTTTAGAGAAATTCATGGTGTATCTCTCTAGAGAATCCTGTTGCTTTCAGAGCTGCTCATTTAAGGGAGAGTGGCCGCGATGACTGTTCCTCTTGCTGCCATGAGCCATGGGCAGTGGGATTTTGTGTCATCGCAGATGAAACTTGGCCTTTCTTCACTCAGAGTGCTCTTGGATGGGTTTGGCCGTCCGTTGGCACCTTCTGAATTTTGCGGGGTCAGACACTCAAAGAGGCAGAAGGGGACTGGACTTTTAGGGAAAGAAATGGGGTTGAAAAACCACCTGCTCTGTACCTATTTCTCTGTAAACTTTAGGCAGTTGGCTACGGTAACCAGACTGTAAAATTACTATGTGAGCTGAAAGATTGCCTGAGCTGAAGCAGTAGGAGCTATGCTGGCCTCAGCTGGGAGGAGTTAGTACAGTTAAGCTATCTAGTTTTCTAAGAGGCAGTTGTGTGCTGCATTCTGCATCTTTAATACTGAGATTCCTTATCTTTACAGGGATGATTTGAGATGAACCTTCAAGGAAAATGTATCTTTCTCTCCACCAGCATCAACTGTAAGAGAGAATTTGGGGCCTGAAGATTAAAAGATTTGCCCTGTCTCTGATCTGTATTACAAGGACTCTTTGAAGTTATGTCCAGGAAAGGCTGTACTAAAACCAGGATAATTAAACTAGAATGGATGTGTAAGAGTTGGGTATTTTTTGTACAAACGGACAGTGGTAGAACTGAGGGGGAAATGGAGCTTTCTCAACTCTAATCCACTGGTCTGAATTCAGCCCAGGTCAGTCGTGGCTGTGGTTGGGATTTTCACAGGAGGCTTAAGGGAGTTAGATGATATGCTGTTTTAGGCACCTTTTGAAAATCCCATCCCTAATCCATTGCTATCTGAAGGCTTTTCAGTTGCCCTTTCTGTAAAGTGAGTTAGGGTTTGACCTCATGTCTGAGATACAATGTCTGCCCAGATATTTTTAAAGTTCCTAGTCATTGTAATATCCATGGGCTTGTACAAAATTGAGGATCCGGATGATTATCAACATCGGTCTATTTACTGCTGGGTCCAAAATTACTTTCCACTCTTCTGTGAATTTACTCTCCCGTGTCCACTGTCTGTTTTCTACTACCAACACCGTTTAGGTTACGCTGAGATTTTCAAATGTGCTCAGGATTTGGACACTCGGTTCCCATTCAAAAAATTAATGGGAATTTAACAGGCAAATGCCATAGATTTGAAAATCCTTAACTTAAGCGTATTTAAACTATGTCTCCCTCACCCTGTAGGTGCAGACTCGTCTGACACTAGCTCAGACCCTTATTTTGTGCTCCCAATGTTGGCTTCCTCTATCATTCTCTTTTCTCTCCGCCCCAAATAAACAGATGTAGATCCTTTCCCACTGAGTGGGCAGCCACCACTGCAGGTCTTCTACATATTACAGTTCTTGTGCTGAACAGCTGGGAGGCAGTGAGAGAGATGGAGTTGAACGCTAGGGCTGTGTGAACTGAATTCAGCAATGTGTGGTTTTGAGTTTAGACGGTCCTGGGTTATATGGGAGTCAGGACAGATTCTCAATGTCATGAGCAGAGATGCCATGCTGGACCCTCAAAACCAGGGCCATCCCAGAAAACGTGAGGCATTTGATCCTCAAGAGTTTGAACTAGCTTGTGGGGATTCAGCTGAACACAAGAAACAAGCATTTCCCCAAAATCATGTCTTTAAATTTAAACCAGGATGAATCTAAAAATTTTGTAATTCTCCAAAAAAATTTTGAACTCCTTATTATGGCAGAAGTTGCAGTTTTATTCTTCTAACGAGATTGCCTTTTTACTGTGTGTGACAGTCTCGCTCAATTTGATAGCATTTCCGTGTATTTGTCTGTACATGTGTAATGTGATCACTTTTGAACACTGCACGCCTTTCCAATTTTTCAGGGAATGTTTGAGTTTCTGAGGGCTAAGAACCTGTTTATTTGGGAGAAAATTGGAAAACAGAAAGGGAAAATGCAGGGGAGAGAGAGATGGGTGGACACATGGAGCCTTTGCCAGCTGTGTAGCACAACTGCAGATTCAGGCAACTCTGCAGTTGACGATAGACTCAAGAACTGGTTGATGGCAGCCATTAACCCCTTCCCCTATAACAGTGCCCCTATCTAATTTGTGTGTCCTACCAACAGAATTTAACATTTGGCACCCTGAATAGCTTCTAGACCAATAATGGGGTGAGGAAGAGGGGGACATGCACATCTCCCCTCCTCCTCCTTCGCCATGCTGGGGCAAAGAACTGGGAGTGCACAGACTCTGGTGGGGGAAATAGTTTGGGGGAAGGAGGCACACAGCTCCTGGCCTAGAGAGGAATAGAGTGCAGAAAGAGCCCTTGACATGAGGGGAGGGAAAGAATGGGGAATTGGGGCACACACACACACAGCTCCTGCCATTGAACGGGGAGACTGGGGGACTCTGATGTAGACGGATGTGGGAATGGGGCATACCGAGCACCTGCCACAGCATAATTTAGTATCCCATCGCTCTTGGACCAAGATGATCCTCAAAGGCACTTTAATACTTCTGAGGATCTGGGCCTGGTTCCATTGTACTCTGCTCAATGGGTTACACTTACATCATTGTCTCCGTGTGTGAGAATGTATTTGTGTGTGTGTGTGTTTGTCTCTATGTATGCATGCAAATCTATGCAAGTGTGTACCCTGTTGTGTATTGCCTCTGTGTATGTATGTGGGTCAAGTTATTCATGGGTGCGTTTGTATAAATCTAGATAGTTGTGTGTTGTGTGTGTAAGACAATGTGTGTTTAAATCTGTGTGTATACTGGTGTGTCTTTTGCTTTTGTGTGTCCGATGAAGTGAGCTGTAGCTCACGAAAGCTCATGCTCAAATAAATTGGTTAGTCTCTAAGGTGCCACAAGTCCTCCTTTTCTTTTTGCGAATACAGACTAACACGGCTGTTACTCTGAAACACACGGGCAGGGTCTTTTGCTGTGTGTGTTTATCTCTGAATGTCATAGAGTGCGTAGCTCTATGGGTGTGTACGTGCATAGCTTTGTGTAGGTGTGTTTTTGCTTCTATATCTATGCTTGTGTTCCTCCTGTGTGTGTGTTTCTCGGTGTTATCCAGCATGTTCCTCTGGGTACATTTCATTTGCAGTTATTTCTCCCCCACTTAAAGTTCATCTGTGTTAATTTCACATTCATTATTTACCCTTCACTTTCACCAGGATTTAAAATCTTTCAGCCCCAGAATGGTAGAAGCAGGGTCAGTTTTGACATCTCACAGCCGATGGATTTGTGCACTGTATAAAGTCACCTTTGTAAATAGGTTGTTCACCCTCTTAGAAATAAGATTAGCAAAAATAGAAAGGGAAAAAAATTGATCTTTTGCATCTTCGTTTCTAATTGGATCAAGGGTCTCTGCAGTGTGGGAGGCGGGCAGCACGGGTAAGGTGGGTTGTGTGAGATCAAGGAAGGATCACGGGAGGGAGGGAGGTGGGTGGCTTGGGGAGCACAGGCCAGGTTGCAGGGGAGTGGATGTAAATCATCGGAGGTGAATGGCAGGGTGTGCACATCATGGGGAGGGGGGTAGGGTTACCAGGTGTCCAGTGTTCGACCAGAAAATCTGGTCTGACAGTGTCCAGTCTGAAACACAAATCAGACACCAAAAGTCCGGTTGCCACCTGCAGGGGCACCGGAACAGCTGGGGCCAAGGAGACGGGCTGGTGGGCAGGAGGCGCTGCAAGGGGATCATGGCACAGAGCCGGCAGCCATGCCCCCTCCATTGCTTCCCCCAGCACGTGCCCATGACAGAGTCTCCCTTGCCACCAGGCCACATCCTCCAGCGGAAGCAGCATCAGCAACGGGCAGCAACAGCTGCGGCGATAGGCAGTGAGAGCGCACCCAGAGCAGTGTGGGCTCTGCCACTCCTCCCGTTCCCACTGCTGCTCCTGCCCTGCCCCACCCCACCCTGGGCAGGAACCCTCCAGCTCCCGTCTTGCACAGGTGAGTGGCCGGGGTAGGACGCGTTCCCCACCCTCCGCCTATCAGCAAGCTCCTGCCCAGCGCCCGGGGCAGACCACGGGGAAGGAGGCTCCCGCTCAGCCCCAGCGGGAGGATCCCTTCTTCCGAAGGCGGAGGGGCTCCGCTGGCCCCCTGGTGTGGGGAGAGGGCTGCAAGTAGCATTTCACTTCGCTGCAAACCCCTTCCCACACCCTGCGCACACAGCCCAGAACCAACATGTCCCCAGCCAGCCCCTTCAGCTGCTGGCTCTGAGGCTCACTCCCCTTCTCGAGCGTGGACCCTGCCCCCTCCCCGCAGGACCTAGAGTCAGTTCCCCTCGCAGGAGAAACACAGAGACCACAATCTGACCCTGGATCCCAACACCCTGGAATTACTATATGTTGCATCCTCGCCTCCAGTGTGTATATGTGTGTTTGGGGGGGTGGTCATTGTGTCAGTATTAGAGCTTATTTAAAGGTCTTTAACTTTTTTAGGAACCTTTTTTTTGGAGGGGCGGGGTGCGCTGGAGGTTTAGCTCAGTAGAGTCAGTATCTCTCCTTCTCCCTACATTTTTTCCTTAGTGATGTGTTTTAAAGAGGGTCCTAAATACCCACTGCCTGTTTGTGGTTATTACAGGACTTGCGTAGCTGAGCCATGGAACTTTTTCTGTGTATAGCACAGAGATCTCTGTAGAGAGGAGTGTTTCACCTAATCTAAATGTGATTCTGGTGAAGGTAAGGCTAGGGTGCTGTCTCTTTGGACAGAGGAGAGGGCAAGAATTAACTTTTCAGCCAAAATGAAAATACAGCAAGCAAAAGTCCATGTTTTGCTTTCATTGTATAGAGGAGAGAGGGAGAATCATAGCAGGTTTCTGTTGCTGAAATGCATTTTCTTTTTTTATATTTCATGTTGATACACAGTACCTTGTGTAGTAACTATCAGTATCCCAGCTGTTCTCTGTTGAAGGGTTATTATGGCAGCAGTCTTTTCCCTCTTCTTTTCTATAGCATCTCTGGTTCGGTGCAGTGTTAGGGATATAGGTAATGGTACCTATTGCAAGAGTAATGAGCAACTCCTTGACACTTCCCAGAGCACCCTGACAAATATGAGTATAGGTATTGTAGCAAATTTTCAAACACCCCCTTTTCCTCAGAACATGTGATAAAGGTTAAGATTGAAAGAGGGGGTAGGAAACATGCCATTTTCTGCAATAATTCCTGCTTTGGGATTTCGGTGTTTTTGTTTTGATTGGAGGGGAGAGGAGTGAGTTTGGGGGAGAGCCTTGGGGAGGGGGCGGAGCAGGGGACAGGGCCTCAAGGAAGAGGGCGGAGCAGGGGTGTCCTGTTTTCAGAAATCGGAAAGTCAGCAACCCTAGGTGAGCAGCACAGGCTGGGGTAGGGTCATATTTCCAATATGCCAATATTTCAAGTGGCTAAAGTTGGATGGGTGCTGCCTCCAGGGGAAAGGAGGCCTGGGGATGTGAGGGGCTAGGTGCTGCCTGGGGGTGGGAGGCCTCTGGGGGGGTCAGGTGCTGCCCCCAGGGTGGGTGGCTGGCGGGGTGGCGGGGGGAGTTGCAGAGCAAGCCTGTTCCATGCTCGCCCTATGGTGGCAACTCCTGTCCTGCAGGGATGGCTGGGCTAGGCTCCCCGGTCCAGGTGTTGTGCTCTGTCTCCTGGTGTACAGAGTCACAACGATGTCCATGTATGGCCTGGCTGTGTCCCCACTCGACGGGGCCAGGCTAAATACAAGCATTGCTTCTGTGACACTGCACCCCATATTCATCATGGGGAGACGATTATGATCATTATGACATAATTATAATGCAATTTGTACAAGATGAATCCTGTGAGGTGTCATTGGAAAAGTTATGATTTGCTGAATATTATTATCCTATGTGAATATTATTATCCTATCCTATTACCATTTTTGTGTCTAAAGTTATGGATATTGACTATGTATCTGTATTTCAAATGTAGTTACACCTGGGTGACACCCACTCCGGAAGATGCTTCCAGTCTAGATAGTTGGGAAGGGCCTATTCAGGGTAATGGGCCATTAGGAAAAACAACAGGCCTTAGGAGAAGTTTATTTCCCACCTGGTGAGCCTTCCTGAGAACGCTCCAGACAACCTGTAAGTAATGGCTGCTATGACTCTGCAAGGGTATGTGACCAGGCCACATGACTCTGACCTCCATTTGGGTACCTGTATTTTTCCACAAACTGGTCTGAGACCCAAGTTTGAAACAAAGGGTTCCCGCTATATGGAAAATCTATATAAGACAGGGAGTGACATCTATGGTTCTTCACTCCCCCACAACTCAACACCTGAGAGAAGCTCTGGAAGAAAAGGACTTGGAGTGGGGTTCGGGAGCCCAAGCTGCAAAGCAAGTGCAGCTTGTGCCTTGACAACTGCAGCTTGTGCCTTGACAACTGCAAGCCTGCTTGTATCATCAGTCATGGTGAGAAATAGCTAATTCATATCCAGTCTTTCTAGTATCTTAGGATCAGTTTGCATTTTTATTTATTTACTAGGTAATCTGCTTTGATCTTTTGCTATCCCTTATAATCACTCAATCTATCTTTTTGTAGTTAATAAACTTGTTTTATGTTTTAATCTAAACCAATGAGCCTTTAACTAAATGTCTGGGGAAAAATTTCAACTTGGTTAACACAAGTTTGTTGCATATTCCTCTCCACATCCTCTCCAGGTAATAAATTCATACTGGTCGGAGTTTTGACCAGGGCACAGCAGTACAGCTCTGGCGTCCTAAGTTGGGAAGCTGAGGGTACCTTGGCTGTAGCCTCTCTATTGTTTGGTCAGCCTGCATGTAACTGCAGCTGGGTGTGTCCCTGCCTGTGCAAATGCTGGTAAGAGTGTAAGTCTGGGAGTGGTCTACAGTTTATCACAGCAGCATAGTGTGAGAGGGAGCCCAGGCTGGTGGGTCAGAGGGTTCAGTGGAACCCCACTTCCAGGTGGCACCACAGGGGGAACCAGTCACAACTTCAACCCCATGCACCAGGAGTCAGGGCACAATGCCTGGAGCAGGGAACCGAGCCCAGCCAGCCCCAGGACAGGAGCTGCTTCAACTGGGACATGGGGCTTGGCATCAAAGCAGGACAGTCCCACAAAACCCAACACTATTGGGAGGTTTGTAGGGCTGCCACCTCTGAGATGCAAAAACATGGGACAGCCGCAATGGTCCTGAGACCGTCACACTGGACAGCTGGCAGCACGTACCAGGCTCCCAGACCGACTTCCCAGGGCAGCTACGAAGGGATGATCCTGGAGAAACATGGATATTGGCAACCCTAGCAGGGCATGGAATTAAAAAGAGATCCCTGGAGTGGGCGAGGTGGGCAGTGTGGAGACCCCAGGCTCGGCTGTAGAGGGCTGGTAAATGGGGGGAGGTGTGGGGACCAATGCCAGAACTGTGTGTGAGTGTGTGTGTGTGAATGTAGGGGTTGTGTGTGGAAGGGGGGGGGGGGAGGAATACAGGAGCTGTGGGGGGAGGGAGCAATCGGCTGTGTATGTTTGTGCAGAGCAATACAGGGGTAGTGGCGGTGGTGGTGTGCAGTACAGGAGCCCTCTGTGTGCAGAGCAATGCAGGAGTTGTGGGGAGTGCAGTGCAAGAGCTGGGTGTGTGCAGAGCAATGCAAGGGCTCTGGGCGGAGGGTGCAGAAGAGAGACTGGGGGTGTGTGTGCAGTGCAGGAACTGTGTGTGCAGAGTAATGCAGGGGCTGTGTGTGTGGGGGGGTGTAGTGCAGGAGCTATGTGAGTGCAGATGAATGTAGGGGCTGTGGGGGGTGCAGGAGCTGTGTGTGTGTGCAGATCAATGTGGGTCTGTGGGGGGTGCAGTGCAGGAGCTGGGTGTGTGTTTGTGCAGATCAATGCGGGGCTGTGGGGGGTGCAGTGTAAAAACTGTGTGTGCAGATCAATGTAGGAGCTGTGGGGGGGTGCAGGAGCTGTGTGTGTGTGTGCGCAGAGCAATGCAGGGGCTGTGGGGGGTGCAGTGTAAGAGCTGGGTGTGGAGGGGTGCAGGAGCTGTGTGTGCGTGCAGAGCAATGCAGGGGCTGTGGGGGGTGCAGTGTAAGAGCTGGGTGTGGAGGGGTGCAGGAGCTGTGTGTGTGTGCAGAGCAATGCGGGTCTGTGGGGGGTGCAGTGTAAGAGCTGGGTGTGGAGGGGTGCAGGAGCTGTGTGTGTGTGTGCAGAGCAATGCGGGTCTGTGGGGGGTGCAGTGTAAGAGCTGGGTGTGGAGGGGTGCAGGAGCTGTGTGTGTGTGTGCAGAGCAATGCGGGTCTGTGGGGGGTGCAGTGTAAGAGCTGGGTGTGTGTGCAGAGCAATCATAGAATCATAGAATATAAGGGTTGGAAGGGACCCCAGAAGGTCATCTAGTCCAACCCCCTGCTCGAAGGAGGACCAATTCCCAGTTAAATCATCCCAGCCAGGGCTTTGTCAAGCCTGACCTTAAAAACCTCTAAGGAAGGAGATTCTACCACCTCCCTAGGTAACGCATTCCAGTGTTTCACCACCCTCTTAGTGAAAAAGTTTTTCCTAATATCCAATCTAAACCTCCCCCACTGCAGCTTGAGACCATTACTCCTCGTTCTGTCATCTGCTACCATTGAGAACAGTCTAGAGCCATCCTCTTTGGAACCCCCTTTCAGGTAGTTGAAAGCAGCTATCAAATCCCCCCTCATTCTTCTCTTCTGCAGGCTAAACAATCCCAGCTCCCTCAGCCTCTCCTCATAACTCATGTGTTCCAGACCCCTAATCATTTTTGTTGCCCTTTGCTGGACTCTCTCCAATTTATCCACATCCTTCTTGAAGTGTGGGGCCCAAAACTGGACACAGTACTCCAGATGAGGCCTCACCAATGTCGAATAGAGGGGAACGATCACGTCCCTCGATCTGCTCGCTATGCCCCTACTTATACATCCCAAAATGCCATTGCCCTTCTTGGCAACAAGGGCACACCGCTGACTCATATCCAGCTTCTCGTCCACTGTCACCCCTAGGTCCTTTTCCGCAGAACTGCTGCCTAGCCATTCGGTCCCTAGTCTGTAGCTGTGCATTGGGTTCTTCCGTCCTAAGTGCAGGACCCTGCACTTATCCTTATTGAACCTCATCAGATTTCTTTTGGCCCAATCCTCCAATTTGTCTAGGTCCTTCTGTATCCTATCCCTCCCCTCCAGCGTATCTACCACTCCTCCCAGTTTAGTATCATCTGCAAATTTGCTGAGAGTGCAATCCACACCATCCTCCAGATCATTTATGAAGATATTGAACAAAACCGGCCCCAGGACCGACCCTTGGGGCTCTCCACTTGATACCGGCTGCCAACTAGACATGGAGCCATTGATCACTACCCGTTCAGCCCGACAATCTAGCCAGCTTTCTACCCACCTTGTAGTGCATTCATCCAGCCCATACTTCCTTAACTTGCTGACAAGAATACTGTGGGAGACTGTGTCAAAAGCTTTGCTAAAGTCAAGGAACAACACGTCCACTGCTTTCCCTTCATCCACAGAACCAGTAATTTCATCATAGAAGGCGATTAGATTAGTCAGGCATGACCTTCCCTTGGTGAATCCATGCTGACTGTTCCTGATCACTTTCCTCTCATGCAAGTGCTTCAGGATTGATTCTTTGAGGACCTGCTCCATGATTTTTCCAGGGACTGAGGTGAGGCTGACTGGCCTGTAGTTCCCAGGATCCTCCTTCTTCCCTTTTTTAAAGATTGCAGGGGCTGTGTGTCTGGGGGGTGTTGCGATGCAGGGGCTGGTGTGGGGGGTGTGTGGCAAGGGCGTGGTTGCGGGTGCGGGGGGAGGGAGAGCCAGCGGCGCTGTGCAGCGTTCCCCCGCCGACCCTGTAGATGTCCCTGCTCGGTCCGCAGCCCAGCCCGGAGCGCGCGGAGGCGCCGAGGTGGAGGGAGGGGCGGAGCTCGCAAACATGGCTGAGGAGGGAGCAGGAGGAAGCCGCCAGGCCTTGCAAACCCTGCAGGTACCGGGGGGGCTGCTGCCTGGCTGAGTGGCCACGGCCGGGGGGGCGAACTCTGCGTCTGCCGGCTCCTGCGGGCTGTGAGACACACACACAGCAAGGCACAGACACACCGATCGCCCGATACGCACACAGATATGCACACACATACAGACACACAAAGCAGTGTGCACACACGAGCAAAGCACAGACACACACCGATGCACGTGCACTGATCCCTGCGTGCGCACACACACACACAATGAAACACGACTCACATTCTGATCCCTGCACAAAAACACACACTGTTCCCTGAACACACACACACACACACCCCGTCACTCATCCCTGCGCACACACTGATCCCTGCTCGCACACGATGCACCCACACAATGACACACACACTGATCACTGCGCATCCACTCGGATACACACACTGATTCCTGCACAAACACAAAGAGGTGCACACACACAAATCCTTTTGTTACATGCACAGACACACACACAGAGCCTTGCCCTATATCTCCCTTACAGTGCCTTCTGCTTTTGCAATCCCTGTGTGTGAATTAACCTCTTCCCTTTGTCATGTGTTTTTCCCTGCACCCTCTCTCTCAGCATCTGGGTGGGTTTAGCCATTTTCCTTTTGCTCTTTAAAGTCCCCAGCCCAAGATGGGTGCAAATAACAGGCCTGTAATGGGAAACAGCCTGTAAAATGCCCTGGGATGTAACATTTGTACACTGCCTTTATCAACTGTGTATTGGGTTTGTAATTAAAATCATTAGCAGATGGAGGGGGGAGGAATCTGACTGTGTTAGGGTCACTGAGATTTGGGGCTTTAAGAGGCCATCTGGGGCACTAGACTTGGGTCCCATTTCCACTTCCACCATTGAGCTTGGGGAGGTCACTTCCCCCTCTGTGCCTCACTTTCCCTGTTTATAAAATGGGGAGATGGTCATTCCTTTGCCTGTTTAGACAGGGGAGCTTTTCAGAGCAGGGTCTGTCTCCCATTGTGTCTGTGCAGTGCCCAGCACAATAGGGGGCCTCTGTCAGGGTCTGTGCAGTGCCCGGCACAATGGGGGCCCTGATCTTGGTCGGGGTCTGTGCAGCGCCCGGCACAGTGGGGGCCCTGATCTCGGTCGGGGGTCTGTGCAGCGCCCGGCACAGTGGGGGCCCTGATCTCGGTCGGGGGTCTGTGCAGCGCCCGGCACAGTGGGGGCCCTGATCTCGGTCGGGGGTCTGTGCAGCGCCCGGCACAGTGGGGGCCCTGATCTCGGTCGGGGGTCTGTGCAGCGCCCGGCACAGTGGGGGCCCTGATTTCGGTCGGGGTCTGTGCAGCGCCTGGCACAATGTGCGCTCTGACGTTGGACAAGAGCTACCATAAGACATATTATTAATAATAACCGTGGTGAAAGCCATGAGAGGCTGCAGTATGCGAGGCCTGTACGTCTGGTGATAGGGCTCATATCTACAGATTGATCCTCTGGGCACTTAGAATGATACCCAAGTGTGATCATGGCCTCGCTGTGCAGGTACCGCACAGACCTCTAATAAGATCGGAATCCTGTTGTGCCAGGTGCTGCCAAGACCCTGACTGAAGTGAGGGTCCATTGTGCCGGATGCTGCACAGACCCACAGTGAGACAATGCCTCCCTGAAGAGCTTGTCATCTAAAATTGATGAGATCAGAACAGCGTATTGGATTGGGAAGCCCAGTTCCCAGGAATTAGCTCTCTGGAGCTGGGACAGCCATTTTGTTCTGTGTTTGTACAGGTTTCAGAAGCTTATGCTCAAATAAATTGGTTAGTCTCTAAGGTGCCACAAGTCCTCCTTTTCTTTTTTGTGTTTGTACAGCATCTAGCACAAAGGAGCCCTGGGCCATGACTGGGCTCCTAGGCGCTATGGTAATACATATAATAATGGGAACTGATTTCCAGATTCCTTAGCCAGCTTTGAAAATCCCAACCTAGGCATGGAGAGATTCAGTTACAGGGATTTGCAAATGAGGCCAAAGGAGTTAGGAGCTCAGTTGGCTTTCAGTGTCATTTGGGGGCCTCATTCCTTTAGGCTCCTTTGAAATTCCTAGCCTACTGACTTACCCAAGGTTACAGGCATAGTCTCCGGTAAAACTGGGCTTTGAACGCAGGTTTCTTGAGTGCTAGTCCAGTGCCTTAACTGCCAGGCTACATGCCCCCTTAGGCAGCTGCTGCTAGGGTGTAGTTTACTGATGTGCTCCTTCCCACCCCTGCCTCTCTCATCCACCTGTCCCTCATCCTCACAGGAATTGGTCGATGGCCTGTACTATTTCCGGGATCACTACTTTGAAAGCCACAGCATGGAGGATGCTGGGAGAAAGCAGCAGGACGTGGTGGAGGAAATGGAGAAAACACTACAGCAGATGGGCGAGATAGATGGTAACCGGGTATAAGAGGGAAATGCAAGCCCTCCCCTAGAGGGGAAAACCTGGTATCCCATTCCCCACCCCCATGAGCCAGCCAGACCTAGGGCCCCCTGGGGCTGGATTGGAGCTGGCACTCCCTAGAAGGGAAAGGCCTCATGCCACATTCCTCACTCCCTGACCCAGCCAGCCCAATGCCCTGGGGCCGGAGGGGATTTGAGCCACAGGCTATGCCCTCCCTTTGCTGCTCTATCTCTCCAGGCTGTTCCCAGGGCCGGGCTCAGGCGTTGATGCTGAAGGGGAAGGCTCTGAACATTACACCTGACTACAATCCCGAGGCTGAGGAGCTGCTGGCCAAGGCTGTGAAGCTGGACCCGGAGCTGGTGGAGGCCTGGAACCAGCTGGGCGAGGCCTACTGGAAAAAGGGTGACATCACAGCAGCCCACACCTGCTTCTCTGGGGCCCTGGGGCATGTGAGTTCCACCTCCATGCATACCGGTGGGCTGGGGTGGCCAATACCAGGGGTAGAAAGGGGAGAGACCCAGCTGCCCATTGGAGGGCTGGGTAGCTGGGGCCAAGGGGCCGATCTGGGGGGAGAGGTGGGGGCTGGGCTGAGGGACTGATCCTGGGAAGGGGAGACAGGGCTGGCTGGGCCGAAGGGCCGATTGAGGGGTGCGGAGGGAAGGAGAGACCAGGCTGGCTGATCTGAAGGCAGAGGAGGGGAGGTGAGAAGCCGGGCTGAGTCGCTGACCCTGGCTCCGTGTCTCCTCCACAGCGGAAGAACAAGGTCTCGCTGCAGAATCTGTCGATGGTGCTGCGGCAGCTGCGAGCCGAGAGCACAGAGCAGCACGCCCAGAATGTCATGGACAGTGTCCGGCAGGCCAAGCTGGCTGTCCAGATGGATATGCGGGATGGCCGCTCGTGGTGTGAGTGACAGCTCCTTTCCCGCCCCCAGGCACCGCTCCTGTTAACTCCCTGCTTCAAGGGACACTGGGACCCAACATTGTACCAGTTGGGAAGGGCTCAGGCTTCTCAGTATGCTCTGCAACTTCCTGCCCTTCACCTGACTCTGGGGGGAGGATAATGTACCCCAGCAATATCCCTACATTCAATCCTCCATTTTCAGCTATGTCTCACCATCCCTCCATTCAACCCACCATCCTCAGCTATATCCATCCCTCCATCCATTCAACCTCCATCCTCAATGTCCCGCCATCCCTCCATCCTGAGCTGTAGCCATCCATTCCCCTCAGCTATATGCCTCAGTCTGTCCATCCTCAGCTATAACCATCTCTCCACCCATCCTCAGCTGTAGTCATCCATTTAATCCTCTATTCACAGCTATATGCCTCCAACCAGCCAGCTGTTCATCTTCTTTGATGTCCGTGTGTTCTCCGTGCTAACCTCTGTGTCTCTCTGCCGCAGACATCTTGGGAAATGCCTACCTCTCGCTGTTTTTCAACACCGGCCAGAACCCCAGTATCTCCCAGCAGGCCCTAAGTGCCTATGCCCAGGCGGTAGGTACTGCCCTGTCTTCTGCTGGTTGCAAGGGAGCCCTGTGCTGCAGGGAGCAGGGCAGAAGGCTCAGCAGGGGGCGCTCTGATGTTGATTTCCTCTCCACACTAGGAAAAGGTGGATCCTACAGCATCCTGTAACCCGGACCTGCACCTCAACAGAGCTACGGTGAGAAGGTGGGAGGGAGGGGAGTGGAAGGTGTTACTGAAAGGTGTCAGGGGCTCAGGAGGGGCACTCTCCCCTGGGAGGCAGTGCCAGCATCAGTGTCCCAGTGTGATTTTAGGGGGCTCTGTGTCCCTGTGCCTGCTGCCCCCTGCTGGAAGGAATGAGCCCTGCTCAGTGTGTGTGCGTCACTGCTACTTTCTGGCTAACCACTAGACCCCACTCTCCTCCCAGAGCCAGGAATTGAACCCAGGAATCCTGATTCCCTGCACACGCTGCTCTAACCCAGTAGGGGCTTCTCCCTACTCCCCTCACACTTTGAGCCAGGAATGGAAACCAGGAGTCCTTGCTCCCAGCCCCCTCACTCTAACCCACTAGACCCCCTCAGGCCTGCAACAGAACCCAGGAGTCCTGGTGCCAAGCCCCACTGCTGTAACAGTAGCACTATGCTGTGTTTCACTTGGGTTAGCTGCATAAATATGAGGAGAATTACACGGAGGCCCTGGAGGGGTTTTCCCATGCTGCGGCCCTTGATCCAACCTGGCCCGAACCCCAGCAGCGCCACCAGCAGCTTCTGGATTTCCTGGAGCGACTCACCAGTCTCCTGGAGAACAAGGTAGAGCATCTCCCCTGCTCCCTGCCCTTCCCTGGCTGGCCTACAGGGAGACATGTCTCAGTCAGTGACCCTGCTCTCCTTCCTCCCCCTGCAGGGCAAAGTGAAGGTTAAGAAGCTGCAGAGCATGTTGGGAAGCCTGCGCCCATCCCAGCTGGGCCCCTGTGGGGATGGGCGGTACCAGGGGTCCTCAGGCCAGAAGGTGGCACTGGAGCATCGGCTTCTGAGTGCCCTACAGCCAGGTGTGAACACGGGGGCCGTAGTGCTGGGAAGGGTGATCTTCAGCCTCACCACGGATGAGAAGGTGCCCTTGTGAGTACCATCTGTCCATCCCTCCAACTTTAGTGCTTTCTGTTGATGTTGCCTATTCTCCTGCTACACATCTGTGAGTCCTGAGCTCTGTCCATTCTGAGCTCTGTCCATCTGTGTGTCCTGAACTCCATCCATCCGTTTCCTCAGTTCCGTACACCCATCCAGCCATTCTCATAGCCATCCATGTGGCTTTCCATCTATGCATCCTCAGCACCATCCATCCATCCCCTCACCTCCTGTCCCATCACCTTACTCACACTCTCGCCTGGTTTTCTGGCAGCACATTCGGCCTGGCTGACTCCAAGGGCCCCTGTTTTGCTGTCACTGTTTATAACATGGTCCAGAGCTGGGGTGTGCTCATCGGCGACTCAGTGGCCATCCCTGAGCCGCATCTCCGGCATCACCACGTCCAGCACCAGGGCAAGGTGAGTGTGGCTCGGTCCTCCCTGCCCCTGGCTTAGTGCTGGTGGGATTCCTAGCCCTGGCCCTGTGGGTGGAGGGATATGGGAAGACACCAGAGATAGCAGGTTGATATAGGACTGTAGCTCTTCGTCAGTTTAAAGGTTAATCCCCACCCTTTCCTCATGCCCCTCCCTCCACCTGTTGTATCTTCCCACCCCCACTGTGGTGGCGGAAGGCATGAATGAACTCGAGACTTCCTGTCTGCTACGTGCATCACTTCCTATGTGAGCTGTTAGACCTCAGTTACAGGGCCACAGACGCCAGAGTGATGGGGCCTTTGTCACAGTATGATGGGGGCGATGTGTCTTTCCCAGCCCCCTTGTTATGGGGTAGAGGAAATGCCTTTGAATTGGGGGAGGGGGGTTGCAATTCCCTACCCCAATAATCACTCCCACGTCCAGGGAAGCAGAAGCCCACTAACTGCCCAGCAAGGAAAGAGTTAATTTTCACACCGTTGCTGGGAGACTGGGCACCTCCTCCCTCACTAGAACACATCTCAGTCTTCTGCTGGAAGGTGGGAGGACGACACACTGGCTCTTCAGGTTTTTTGCAGCTGCCTAGGGAATTTGGGCTCTTGACACTTGTTAAATTTGGGCACCCAGATCCCTTAGGCAGGTTTAAAAACCTCAGCACATGAAATGAAAATCACCATCAGTAGGAGTTAACAGTGGAATTTGCCCTGCCTCATAGATGGGTGGGGAATTTTTCAACCCATAATGTGCAAACAGTCATCAGTAGGATTCAGAGTTAACCACCCTTCTGACTGACTTCTCTGTCTTCACGGTACCCCCAGAGCTTCTCCTTCCCTGGGATCCGTCTGGATACCCCACTCCTGCTGGTGGTGAACGGCAAGATGCAGGGACCTGGCAACCAGGCGGCAGCTACTGTGGCATACCGAGCACAGAGTGAATGATGCTGTGGGGAGGGAATGTGCAAAGATAGCTCCTTGCCCTCCATGCTGCTGCTGGAGGGGTTGGACTTGTCCTGTTTTCTGCTGCCCCCTAGTGGGTCCCATGAGTATAATGGCTTTGAGAGGCTTGTGGGGCAGCAGGGGATTTACAACTGGGTATGGAGGCAAAGGATGGGGACTGAGTGATTTCTCCCTCCCCCCCCCCCCAAAAGAGGGACAGAGGTCCCTCTTTTCCCACTCTCTCTCCACTCAACTTTGTCCAATCTCCCATAGCAATGAGCTCTACCCAGGCTCTGCCCCTGGTACCCCAATAAATCACTCCAATGAGCTGATCCCAGGTGTGAAGAAATTGCACTGGGACTAGGAGACCTCTACCAAGGCCACCAATGGCTCTTCCATCTGCACCTGTGCCCTGCCTTTTCTCCTTTTCCACACTCCCCCTTCCTGTTTCCTTCCCATGGGCTGGAATCACTGGCCCTGACCCCCCTTGGTTTGTCTGGCTTATGACATGGGGACGTTCAAAGGTTATTAAGGGGTGTTGTAGCTGCCTAGTCCCTGTAGGTTTGGGGGTCGGACTTCCTTAGGGCCCTTTCACAGTGGGTGTGGCCCAGGGCCCTGCTGAGTGTGTGTGTGTGTACAGAGCGGTGGTATATTTTTTTTGGAAGGTTCTTTTTGTTTTATCATATGTTTAAAGGTTGTTGTTTTTCTTTTGTAATAAATAAATAATGAATAAAATCTGTTGTCGATGAGGTCCATGGTCGGTGAGTGGTGTCAGTCGGTCCCTCCCCCTACACAACCACCTGTCTGTCTGTCTCTTTAACTACTGTTTGATGGTCACAATGTGTCAAGTATTTCTCTCAGGAAGGCAAATGGAGATGCAGCCCTGGTCAGCTCTGACTCTGAGCAGCTGATCAGTCCCCCGGGACTAAGGCAGCCCCACAGTGCAGAGGGAAAACTACTCAGATAGCAGAGGTGACTCGGGCAGATCCATTGAGAGTTTACACAGTGAGTAGGCACCAGCAGTTGGCCCGTGTCAGTCGACTCAGGCTTCTGGGGCTCAGGCTGCGGAGCTGTTTCACTGCTGTGTAGATGTCAGGGCTCTAGGACCCTGCGAAGTTGGAGGTTCCCAGCTATCTAGTTGCTGTGTAGACATACACTTATCCTCCAAATCCCACTCAGCTGCTGCCTAACCTGGTGCGTTCCTAAATTGCGGTCAGTGGGCCAGCGTCAGCCCCCTCAGCCCTGACCCCTGGCTCAGTCTAAGCCCTGGAGGAGGAGGGGACGCTTCTGCATACTCCAGAGCAGCGGTTCTCAACCTTTTTTCATTGGCGGGCTCCTAAAAAGTTTTGAATGGCGATGCAGACTTCTTTGGAAATTTTGAGTGGCAGCATGGAGCCATTGGAAATCTACGTCTCTACATATAGCTGGATTCTGGTCAGTCCGTTTTCAGTCTGAGTCTTTCGCAGACCCTGGAGCACTGGTTGAGAACCACTGCTCTAGAGCTCTGTGGTTGGAGCACTTACCTGGGATGGAGGAGACCCCAGTTGAGATCCTTATTATAGGGTCCTGCCTGGTGGGAGGACACATTCTGATCCAGGTCTTTTCTAAGCCTCATATGGGTGTCAGATAACCAAACAGCCACGAGCTGGTGGGACTGACTGTGGGCCAGTGGTCAGGGCACCTAGCCGGGAGGGGGAAAGTCAGGCTCAAGTCTCTGAGCCAAGGACAGCATCATACGAAGTGGAACAACAGAGACCAAGGGCCAGCCCCACTGCACGTCCCAGTGCCCCTGCACGGTAGGAGACCTGCAGACAAATATCCTGGAAGTTCCCCCTTATTGGGCTGGCCCCAGGGATCCACCCAGCTCCACAGGGCCAGGCTTCCCCATCTTGGCCTGGGGGCACCAGTGATCCCTGTCTCTCTCTGGGGTTCCCCGGCTGGGCCAAACTCCTGGGGGACGCTTGTTCCATCCCTGCAGGGCGCAGTGTCCTCAGGCCGGATCTGCAGCAACACCAAACAGCCTTTTCAACCCAAGGGGACCCTTTATCAGTCCTCTGGCTGCAGGCTGCCAGGCTTTGGGTTGGTAGGAGGGAGGCAGACTTGGGTTACAGTTCCTGTTGGTGAGAGCTGGGGCCTGTCCATGCCCTGCTCCCCCACGCCCCATTCTGCTGTCTTTGGCCCTCAGTCCCCAGCACGCAAGTTACCTGGGTGAGCCCAGCTCTCATTGACAGAGTTACCTCCCCCCCCCCCCCCCCCGCCATGTCTTTGTCTTCCAGATACAGCCACCAACACGTTCAGCTGGCTCTGCAGCTAGGGGTTTGTCTTCGGTCCCTGAGGTTCCCCGCATCTCTCTAGGGTCTTCCATCCTAACGTGCAATCCAGAAGGTCCTAGTGGCTCTGTGAATACCTGGCCTGGTCTGTCGTGGCCTAGGGAGAGATCCGATTCCTTCCCCCAGGGGGCAAGGGCCGCCAAGGGGATCAGCCCAGAGCCGTACGGATGGTTCATAAAAGGATTTAGGGAAATTCACAGGTTCATCCTAGGTCCCACAGAGGGGTCCCAGTTGTGATAGGTGCCTGCGACCCTTTGAAGGGTCAGACTTTGGCCCCACCCCTCCCTCGGCATTTCCCTTTGGTTAGTTTTGGTGGCTCCGGGCTGTAGTTACCCGTCTATCCCTATGCATGGTCTGTGGAGCCTGGGCACTTACCTAGGGGCTCTGGATTGCATGGGGCAGCAGGAACCTAAACGTTACACTGGGTGTAAGTTCCCTGTGTGGATCTAGCCCCTTATGTCTTCGGACGTGGGAGGGAGCCTGGTAACTAGAGGGGTGGAGCGTGCACGGGTGCATGGGAACTTTTCAAGTGACTTCCCCCCCCGCTCCTCTCCGTGGGCTGTCAGGTGCAGAGTTCATCCCCCCTGGAGCTCCCATTCATTTCTGCACTAGGTCTGTTCTACCGTGCCTGAGTGTGGAGCGTGGTCCTAGGACAGGGGTCTCTCATCCCAACCGCCTTGTGTTGGACCGTGATGAACTAGACCCCCTTTCAGTAGTGACACCCGCCTGCTCTGTGCAGTGGGGTCCATGTGTAATGAGTGGGCTTGTTCCCAGCATTGCATGGGTCCATGTGAACCTGAGACTGAATAGCTCTGCTCATTGCCAGAGACCAAGAGCTGAATGGACCCTGGAGACACAGCTCCCTTTTCCGCCTGGGACTCCCAGTCCTGACCCACAGCCCCAACCCCTCTCCCAGGACTTGGATCTCCCCTCAGCTCTCTCAGCAAATCAGGTAACTTTTCCTTTTAATTGCCTGGCTCCAACTTTTCAAGCAGGAACCAGCAGCAAATTCAGCTCAGTTCTTTAATTGACTCCGCCAGCAGCCCAAATCATCAATACCCAGAGCGAGAAGAGTTCAGACATCAAAACAAGCTAATTACGCCAAGGGATTTGCAGTCTGGTCCGTGTGATTTATTAAGTGGCTCAAACTCCCTTGAAAGATAACGGATGGACGCCCCTCAGAGACGGACAGCCTCCGTTAATGCCTAAAATTGATATGGTGTGTGGGTCTAGTGGTCAGGACTCTGGGGCTCTTTTACCAGTTCTCAGAGGGCAGTGGGTCCAGCGGCTTACAGCGGGGAGTGAAGGGTAGTCAGCACTCTTGGGATCTGTCCATCGTTCTTGGAGAGGAGTGGGAAAGTGGGATCCAGTGGGTTAGAGCAGAGTCTGGAAGTCTGGACTCCTGGGTTAGAGTTTAAGGCTACAAGGGACCACCAGATCACCTTGTCTGACCTCTGTAGATCACAGGCCACCAAGACCACCCCATGGCTGAAATTAGACCAAAGTAGGAGAGCCCTCGGGAAGCTAAACTGTTTTGTGCCACAGGCAGAGAATAGAAGGGACTGATGGGCACCAGAGCCCCAGCAATAGCAGGGAAAGCGTTAAGTGAGATACACCCAGATAACCCTGATGAATGAGATACATCCCACGCTGCAGAAGAAGGAGCAAAACCCCCAAGGTCACTGCCAATCTGATCTGGGGGAAAATTCCTTCCCCACCCCACACAGAGCGATCAGTTAGACCCAGAGCATGTGAGCAAGAACCAGCCAGCTGAGCATCCGAGACAGAGAATGCTGGGTGCCACCTCAGAGCCCTGGTCCACCCCACCCAATGTCCCATCTCCAGCATTGGCCATCCCTGATGCTTTGAGGAAGAGACAACAACACAAACAACCCCTCCCATAAAAAAACCCAAACTCAAACCAAAACTTTTTTTGGGGGGTGGATTTCCCTTCCTGACCCCCACAGGTGACTAGCTGAAACCTGGAAGCATGAGCTTCTAGGAACATCAGACATGAACCAGAAAGGAGCTTCAGGGCTGCCAAGCCCTGCCCTCCTCCCCATCACAAGCAATCCCACTCATCTATTTGCCTAGTTCTCCCTTAAAATTAATGGTTTACCCCACCCACCCCCATTGGAAAGCTGTTCCTGATGGTTAGAGACCTTCTCATTTCTGTCCAATGCAATGGGATGGGAGTGAGGACTAATGGGTTAGACGAGGGGGGCTTGGACTCCTAGGTTCTATCCCTGGCTGTGGGAGGCGATTGGGGTTGAGTGGGTTAGATCAGTGGCTCTCAACCTTTCCAGACTACTATACCCCTTTCAGGAGTCTTATTTGTCTTGCGTACTCTCAAGTTTCACCTCACTTAAAAACTACTTGCTTACAAAATCAGACATAAAAATAAAAAAGTGTCCCAGCACACTATTGCTGGAAAATTGCTGACTCTCATTTTTACTGTATAATTATAAAATAAATCAATTGGATTATAAATTTTGTGCTTACATTTCAGTGCATAGTATATAGAGCAGTATAAACAAGTCATTGTCTGACATTTTAGGTTGTACCAACTTTGCAAGTGCTTTTTTATGTAGCCTGTTGTAAAACTAGGCAAATATTTAGATGAGTTGATGTACCCCCAGAAGACCTCTCCATACCCCCAGGGGTACACATACCCCTGGTTGAGAACTACTCAGTTAGATCAGGGTGCTAGGACTCCTGGGTTGTATCCCTGGCTATGAGTGGCAAGTGGGGTTGAGTGGGTTAGATTGGGGTGTCACCGTGTGGAGGGACACCAGAGCACAAGTGTCAGCTATCCATGCTTCCTTAGTGGACCCCAATTTAATCGACCCAGAGATCCAAGTGACGATTCAACCCTTCAAGTCCAACTCTTTCAGTTTGCCTACAGCCAAGTTGCCTGTCCAGTCAGTACAAGGACTGGTCAGGAACAGGGACTTCTACTGTCTATGATGATTATCCCATCCCCACGCTGTTGGGGAAAGACTTGGCCAATTATGTGAAGCAGGCCAAGAGGGTGGGAATGGTCACCTGCAGCCAGGCTAAGCAAGCTGTGACGCCTAGCTCTATTCTGGAAACTTCTACCAGGACCCAGTCAGAGGTGATGAAACCGGACCCCATGCCAACATCAGCAACAGCAGTAGTGAATCCAGTCCCAGAGACCCAGACAGAGCCAGCCCCAGAACCGAAACTGGCAGAACAACTAGCACCAGACCCATTGCCAGCACTGAATCCAGTACTTGAAACCCCAACACGAGAGGGCCCCACCGAACCTGAACCGACAGCAGCCAATAACCCTACACAAGAGGCTCAGCCAGAGCCTGAACCCCAACATAGTGTCCCAGTGGAGAGCGGTTCACAGTCAACGGAAACAGCCCCATCCCCTACATCGCTTCCAGAGGGACCAAGCATAGGTCCACAATCCAATGAGGAACTGATATCTCCAGCATCAAGAGAACAGTTCCAGACCAAACAGGAAGCAGATGAAAGCCTCCAGAGAGCTTGGATGGCAGCACGGAGCAACCCACCGCCTCTCAGATCTTCTAATCGATCCAGGTTTCTTGTAGAAAGAGGACTTTTGTACAAGGAAACTCTTTTCAGTGAACACCAGGACAACTGGCATCCTCAGAGACAGTTGGTAGTTCCAACTAAATACCGGGTCAAGCTCTTGAGCTTAGCCCACGATCATCCTAGTGGCCATGCTGGGGTGAACAGGACCAAAGACCGTTTGGGGGGGTCATTCCACTGGGAGGAAATGGGCAAGGATGTTTCTACCTATGTCCGGTCTTGTGAACTATGCCAAAGAGTGGGAAAACTCCAAGACCAGGTCAAAGCCCCTCTCCAGCCACTCCCCATCATTGAAGTTCCATTTCAGCGAGTAGCTGTGGATATTCTGGGTCCTTTTCCGAAAAAGACACCCAGACGGAAGCAGTACATCCTGACTTTCATGGATTTTGCCACCCGATGACCGGAAGCAGTAGCTCTAAGCAACACCAGGGCTAAAAGTGTGTGCCAGGCACTAGCAGACATTTTTGCCAGGGTAGGTTGGCCCTCCGACATCCTCACAGATGCAGGGACTAATTTCCTGGCAGGAACTATGGAAAGCCTTTCGGAAGCTCATGGGGTAAATCACTTGGTTGCCACTCCTTACCACCATCAAACAAATGGCATGGTGGAGAAGTTTAATGGAACTTTGGGGGCCATGATATGTAAATTCGTAAATGAGTACTCCAGTGACTGGGACCTAGTGTTGCAGCAGTTGCTTTTTGCCTACAGAGCTGTACCACATCCTAGTTTAGGGTTTTCTCCATTTGAACTTGTATATGGCCGCGATGTTAAGGGGCCATTACAGTTGGTGAAGCGGCAATGGGAGGGATTTACACCTTCTGCAGGAACTAATGTTCTGGACTTTGTAACCAACCTACAAAACACCCTCCGAACCTCTCCAGCCCTTGCGAAAGAAAACCTACAGGATGCTCAAAAAGAGCAAAAAGCCTGGTATGATAAACATGCCAGAGAGCGTTCCTTCAAAGTAGGGGACCAGGTCATGGTTTTAACCTAAGCTGGTAAAAGTAAGCTTAGGAGGTTTTCATGCAGGTCCCCACATCTGTACCCTAGAGTTCAGAGTGGGGGAGGAACCTTGACAGTACCATATTAATTCTCTAAAGCCCTTTTATTCCAGAGAATTAAAGGTTTGTCAGTTTACAGCTCAGGGAGGAGATGACGCTGAGTGGCCTGAAGGTGTCTACTACGAAGGGAAAAGTGCTGGTGGTGTGGAAGAGGTGAACCTCTCCATGACCCTTGGGCGTATGCAGTGACAGCAGATCTAGGAGCTGTGCGCCAATGTTCTCAGCCACCCCAGGACTGACTGTACGGGCATACCACTCCACTGACACAGGTAATGCTCACCCAATTAAAGTCCAACCTTACCAGGTGTCTCCTCAAGCTAAAACTGCTATAGAACGGGAGATCCAGGATATGCTACAGATGGGGGTAATCCGCCCCTCTGGAAGTGCATGGGCATCTCCAGTGGTTCTGGTTCCCAAACCAGATGGGGAGATACGTTTTTGCATGGACTACCGTAAGCTAAATGCTGTAACTCGCCCAGACAACTATCCAATGCCACACACAGATGAACTATTAGAGAAACTGGGATGGGCCCAGTTCATCTCTACTTTGGACTTAACCAAGGGGTACTGGCAGGTACAGCTAGATGAATCCGCCAAGGAAAGGTCAGCCTTCACCACCCATGTCGGGCTGTATGAATTTAATGTACTCCCTTTTGGGCTGCGGAATGCACCCGCCACCTTCCAAAGATTTGTAGATGGTCTCCTAGTGGGATTAGGAGAATATGCAGTCGCCTACCTTGACGATGTGGCCATATTTTTGGATTCCTGGGCAGAACACCTGGAACATCTACAAAAAGTCTTCGAGCGCATAAGGGAGGCAGGACTAACTGTTAAGGCTAAGAAGTGTCAAATAGGCATCAACAGAGTGACTTACCTTGGACACCAGCTGGGTCAAGGAACTATCAGCCCCCTACAGTAGCTGTGGATATTCTGGGTGTGTGCCAGGCACAAAGTGGATGTTATCCAAAAGTGACCTGTCCCAAGGTCAAAGAAACAGGTCCAATCATTCTTAGGTTTGGCCAGTTATTACAGGCGATTTGTACCGCAATACAGCCAAATCGCCGCCCCACTGACACACCTAACCAAAAAGATTCATAGATACTAAGGTCAAGAAGGGACCATTATGATCATCTAGTCTGACCTTCTGCACAATGCAGGCCACAGAATTTCACCCACCCAGTCCTGCGAAAAACCTCTCATCTATGTCTGAGCTATTGAAGTCTTCAAATCGTGGTTTAAAGACTTCAAGGAGCAGAGAATCCTCCAGTAAGTGACCCATGTCCCCATGCTACAGAGGAAGGCGAAAAACCTCCAGGGCCTCTTCCAATCTGCCCTGGAGGAAAATTCCTTCCCGACCCCAAATATGGCGATCAGCTAAACCCTGAGCATATGGGCAAGATTCACCAGCCAGATACGAGGCTGAGTTATGAGGAGAGGCTGAGGGAGCTGGGATTGTTTAGCCTGCAGAAAAGAAGAATGAGGGGGGATTTGATAGCTGCTTTCAACTACCTGAAAGGGGGTTCCAAAGAGGATGGCTCTAGACTGTTCTCAATGGTAGCAGATGACAGAACGAGGAGTAATGGTCTCAAGTTGCAGTGGGGGAGGTTTAGATTGGATATTAGGAAAAACTTTTTCACTAAGAGGGTGGTGAAACACTGGAATGCGTTACCTAGGGAGGTGGTAGAATCTCCTTCCTTAGCAGTTTTTAAGGTCAGGCTTGACAAAGCCCTGGCTGGGATGATTTAACTGGGAATTGGTCCTGCTTTGAGCAGGGGGTTGGACTAGATGACCTTCTGGGGTCCCTTCCAACCCTGATATTCTATGATTCTATGATACTACAGAAAATTCTTTCCTGGGTAACTCAGATCGCACCCCATCTAATATCCCATCACAGGCCATTGGGCCTATTTACCATGAATATTTAATTACCAAAACCATGTTATCCCATCATACCATCTCCTTCATAAACTTATCAAGTTTAATCTTAAAGCCAGATAGATCTTTTGCCCCACTGCTTCCCTTGGAAGGCTATTCCAAAACTTCACTCCTCTGATGGTTAGAAACCTTCATCTAATTTCAAGTCTAAACTTCCTGGTGGCCAGTTTATATCCATTTGTTCTTGTGTCCACATTGACACTGAGCTTAAATAATTCCTCTCCCTCCCTGGTATTTATCCCTCTGATATATTTATAGAGAGCAATCATATCTCCCCTCAACCTTCTTTTGGTTTGGCTAAACAAGCCAAGCTCCTTGAGTCTCCTTTCATAAGACAGGTTTTCCATTCCTCGGATCATCCTAGTAGCCCTTCTCTGTACCTGTTCCAGTTTGAATTCATTCTTCTTAAACATGGGAGACCAGAACTGCACACAGTATTCCAGGTGAGGTCTCACCAGTGCCTTGTATAACGATACTAAAACCTCCTTATCCCTACTGGAAATACCTCTCCTGATGCATCCCAAGACCGCATTAGCTTTTTTCACAGCCATATCACATTGGCAGCTCATAGTCATTCTATGATCAACCAATACTCCAAGGTCCTTCTCCTCCTCCGTTACTTCTAATTGATGCATCCCCAGCTTATAACTAAAATTCTTGTTATTAATCCCTAAATGCATGACCTTACACTTCTCACTAATAAATTTCATCCTATTACTATTACTCCAGTTTTCAAGGTCATCCTGTATGACATCCTGTCCTTCTCTAAATTGGCAATACCTCCTAGCTTTGTATCATCCGCAAACTTTATTAGCACACTCCCACTTTTTGTGCCGAGGTCAGTAATAAAAAGATTAAATAAGATTGGTCCCAAAACCGATCCTTGAGGAACTCCACTGGTAACCTCCCTCCAGCCTGACAGTTCACCTTTCAGTAGGACCCATTGTAGTCTCCCCTTTAACCAATTCCTTATCCACCTTTCAATTTTCATATTGATCCCCATCTTTTCCAATTTAACTAATAATTCCCCATGTGGCACGGTATCAAATGCCTTACTGAAATCTAGGTAAATTAGATCCACTGAGTTTCCTTTGTCTAAAAAATCTGTTACTTTCTCAAAGAAGGAGATCAGGTTGGTTTGGCACGATCTACCTTTTGTAAAACCATGTTGTATTTTGTCCCATTTACCATTGACCTCAAATGTCCTTAACTATCTTCTCCTTCAAAATTTTTTCCAAGACGTTGCATACTACAGATGTCAAACTAACAGGCCTATAGTTACCTGGATCACCTTTCCCCCCCTCTCTTAAAAATAGGAACTATGTTAGCAATTCTCCAATCATACGGTACAGCCCCTGAGTTTACAGATTCATTAAAAATTCTTTCTAATGGGCTTGCAATTTCATGTGCCAATTCCTTTAATATTCTTGGATGAAGATTATCTGGGCCCCCTGATTTAGTCCCATTAAGCTGTTTGAGTTTTGCTTCTACCTCAGATATGGTAATATCTACCTCCATATCCTCATTCCCATTTGTCATGCTACCATTATCCCTAAGATCCTCTTTAGCCTTATTAAAGACTGAGGCAAAGTATTTGTTTAGATATTGGGCCATGCCTAGATTATCCTTGACCTCCACTCCATCCTCAGTATTTAGCGGTCCCACTTCTTTCTTTGTTTTCTTCTTATTTATATGGCTATAGAACCTTTTACTGTTGGTTTTAATTCCCTTTGCAAGGTCCAACTCAACTTGACTTTTAGCCTTTCTCACTTTATCCCTACATGTTCTCACCTCAATAAGGTAGCTTTCCTTGCTGATCCCTCCCATCTTCCACTCCCTGTATGCTTTCTGCTTTTTCTTAATCACCTCTCTGAGATGCTTGCTCATCCAGCTTGGTCTACAACTCCTGCCTATGAATTTTTTCCCCTTTCTTGGGCTGCAGGCTTCCGATAGCTTCTGCAGCTTTGATTTAAAATAATCCCAGGCCTCTACTACCTTTAGATCCTTAAGTTCTTCAGTCCAATCCACTTCCCTAACTAATTTCCTTAATTTTTGAAAGTCAGCCCTTTTGAAATCAAAAACCCTAGTTGCAGATTTATTTTTGTTAATCCTTCCATTCAGTTTGAACTGAATTAGCTCATGATCAGTTGAACCAAGATTATCCTCTACAACCATTTCTTCTATGAGGTCCTCACTACTCACCAAAACCAAATCTAAAATGGCATCCCCTGTAGTCGGTTCAGCAACTACTTGATGAAGGAATCCATCAGCTATTGCATCTAGGAAAATCTGAGCCCTATTATTATTACTAGCACTCGTCTTCCAGTCTATGTCTGGGAGGCTAAAGTGTCCCATGATCACACAGTTTCCATTAGTATTTACTTTATTAAAAACATTAAAAAGGGCTCTATCCATATCCAAATTAGACCCCGGCGGTCTATAGCACACCCCAAGCACTATCCCAGGGGAGGCTCTAATAGTTTTCTTCCCCAGTGTAAGTTTTGCCCAGACAGACTCTGTCTTATCCATTCCATTGCTTCTTATTTCTTTACAGTCTACCTCATCATTGATATACAATGCTACTCCACCACCTTTACCTTTATTTCGATCTTTCCTAAACAGCACATACCCTTCAATACCTGTAGTTCAGTCATGACTACTATTCCACCATGTTTCTGTTATCCCTATAATATCTGGTTTCACTTCCTGCACCAGTAGCTCTAGTTCCTCCATTTTGTTACCTAGGCTCCTCGCATTGCTGTACAAACATCTTAATTTTTGCTGTTTGGTCTCACTCACATTCTGTACCCGATTAGGCACGGTCATTCTACAGCCAGTATAACCTATTAGACTGGAATCCACACTGCCCTTCCTCCTTATATACATTCTCCTACCCATGGCTGTATCCTTTCTTACTTCGTTTTCTTCCCTCTCAATGCTAAAATCCGGCATGGAGATTACCTGGACATCTCCCAAACATCTCCCCCAAATTCCTAGTTTAAAGCTCTCTTAATCAGTTGTGCCAGCCTCCATAGAAATCTGTTTCCTTCCCTACTCAGATGAAGTCCATCCTGAGAGAACAGTCCTCTGTCCATGAATGCCTCCCAGTGGCCATACATCCCAAAGCCCTCCTTATAGCACAACTGCCTAAGCCATCTGTTGATAGTCATAATCTTGTCACACCTTTGTTGCCCTTCTCTAGGAACAGGCAGGATCCCACTAAAGATTACCTGAGCCTCAATTTCCTTAAGCGTCTTCCCCAGCCTAGCATAGTCTCCCTTAATACTTTCCAGCGAGAATCTAGCCGTATCATTTGTTCCCACATGAAGGATAATTAGGGGATTCTTTCCTGCTCCCTTTAGGATCCTTTTCAACCTCAGGTCTACATCCTGTATCTTAACACCTGGAAGGCAGCATACCCTTCTATTCTCTGGATCAGCTCTGGTTACAGGCCTGACTATTCTTCTCAGTAAAGAGTCCCCGATCACATAGACCTGCCTTTTCCTAGTGACGGTGCTATTCTCCAGTCTATCCCCTGTTCCCTCTGGCTGCAAGTTCTTTCCAGTCCTATTCTCCCTTGTAATCCTCTTCAACCCATCCTGTATCCTCCTGGGGCTCATATTTGGTGTAGTCTCCATTAACTCTTCCCCGTTTCCTATAGGACTAGCCGCTCTTTTCTTCTTCCTTGCCTTTCCACCTTCAGTGATTACCTACTGAGCCCCTTCTTCATTTTCCAACTCTGCAAACCTATTCTTGAGCTCTGTTTCTCCTGCACTAGCCCGTCTTTTCTTCTGCCTGGTTCTTTTAGTCACATGCTTCCACTGACCACTTTCCTCACCAAGCCTCTCCTCAGAATTCCCCAGTCCTGCTTCCATCTGCAAGTCTGAGCTTTTCCCTTCAGATACCTCATGTCTTTGCTCCATAATCTGCTCAAACCCCTTCCTAAAATCAAACAGACTTTCCACCTGCATCTCCAAACCTCAGATCTTTTCCTCCAACAGCTCCATCAGACGGCATTTCGTGCAGACAAAACTCTTACCAGGTACCCCCTCCAGGATCATGTACATACCGCAGCTTCCACATCCAGTCATCTTCATTGTGTCTTCCACGACATGGGTCACTCCTACTGCTGCCTCTGTATCTGTCACAGCCTTTCCACCTAAACCCTGTTAATCTGGGAAACAAACCACAACAAAACACCACCCCCCACAGCAAAAACAAACCCCAAACAAGCACCACAAGACAAACTCCCCTTTCAAACTCCCCTGTTTACAGCTGTTTGCTGGCTCCTGTGCCATTGCAGCTGTCTGTGAAGAAACAGCCAAATGCCGTTCAGTGGACAGAAGAGTGTCAGAAGGCCTTTAACCAGCTTAAAGTGACCCTCATGTCTGACCCTGTGCTAAAGGCCCCAGACTTTGACAAACCGTTCCTAGTAACCACAGATGTGTCCGAGTGTGGTGTGGGAGCAGTTTTAATGCAGGAAGGACCGGATCAAGAATTCCACCCTGTTGTGTTTCTCAGCAAGAAACTGTCTGAGAGGGAAAGCCACTGGTCAGCCATTGAAAAAGAATGTTACGCCATTGTCTACGCTCTGGAAAAGCTACACCCATATGTTTGGGGACGGCGTTTCCACCTGCAAACCGACCATGCTGCGCTACGGTGGCTTCATACCGCCATGGGAAATAACAAAAAACTTATTCGGTGGAGTTTAGCTCTCCAAGATTTTGATTTCCACATCCAACACATCTCAGGAGCTTATAACAAAGTGGCTGATGCACTCTCTTGTGAAAGTTTCCCAGAATCAACTGGTTAAAATCATCCTTGAGATGTGGGAAAATATTGTTAGTCTTTATATACTTGGTAGTATATTTACAGGTGCATGTGTCTTATTAACTCTGTTTTTTCCTAGAGCTCCAGGAAGAAATCACAGCCAGCATTTCACCCTATCTATGATTTGGGGGGCGTGTCATAAATATAAAGGGAAGGGTAAACACTTTTAAAATCCCTCCCGGCCGGAGGAAAAACCCTTTCACCTGTAAAGGGTTAAGAAGCTAGGATAACCTTGCTGGCACCTGACCAAAATGACCAATGAGGAGACAAGATACTTTCAAAGCTGGAGGGGGGGAGAAACAAAGGTTCTCTCTGTCTGTGTGATGCTTTTGCTGGGAACAGAAAAGGAATGGAGTCTTAGAACTTAGTAAGTAATCTAGCTAGATATGCATTAGATTCTGTTTTGTTTAAATGACTGATAAAATAAGCTGTGCTGAATGGAATGTATATTCCTGTTTTTGTGTCTTTTTGTAACTTAAAGTTTTGCCTAGAGGGATTCTCTATGTTTTGAATCTGATTACCCTGTAAGGTATTTACCAGAAGGAATATCCAAGTGCACCTTCCTGGATCCTCAAAGGGGTTTTGCACTTGGGTTGTGGCAGCATCTACCCATCTAAGGTCAGAGAAAAACTGTAACCTCTGGAGTTTAATACCAGCCTGGAGTGGCCAGTATTAATTTTTAGAATCCTTTTGGCCCCCCAACTTATGCACTCAAAGTGCCAGAGTGGGGAATCCGCTTTGACAATCCCATTGACTCCAAGGGAGCTACAATTGATTTGCACCAGATGGGGATCTGACCCTTCATATTTGTTCAGTCTCTCTGACATACCTACAATTAGTGTGAATTAAACAGCTAGAAGATATCATGTGGCTTTGCACCTGCAGCCTCATGAGCCTTTTATTTTAGTGTTGTCTGCAGAAAGAAAACATTTAATGGCTGAGAAAGAAAGAAAGAAAGAAAGAAAGAGAAAGAAAGAAAGAAAGAAAGTTGGTTCATTCATCCTAGTAGAAATTGAAAATCAGATACAGAAAATCTTAGCAACACTGAATTCCTCCAAAGTTCTGTCCCCAGTGGGAATGAATCTCTCTGTAGCCATTAAAAGTTACACTCAATCCCATTGGGCAGATTACTAAGAAAGTGCAGACTGGTTTGGAACTTTTGTCTCATCTTCAGTTCAGATTCAGAGGCAAAGAATATGGATCAGAAAGTGTGTAATGGACTAGATTCCCAGTCGGTGTAAATCAGACATAGCTCCATTGGAGTTAATGAGGCCAGATTTCCAGCTGGTCATAACTGACATGGCTCTATGGCAGTTTTAGGGTCAGATCACCAGCTAATGGAAATCCAAGTTGCGCCAATGAAATCAAAGAGCCAAATCTCCACTTGGTGTAAACAGCCCTAATTACTCAGAACTGAATGGAACTGTATCAATTTACACCAGTTTAGGATGTTGCACTGAGCTTTTAGTGTTTGCCTCTGGCTGCTTCTTAGTGACCAACATCAAACAGCCAGAGCAGCCTGGGCTGTGGGTTCCTCTGGTGGCTCTATCTCAAGAGCTGCTGGTGCAACACAGGGGAAAAAAATCTCTGCTCTCTCAGAGCTGATTATATGATGTTAATGAAGAAACCAGCTCTGGTCACATTGGACTCCAAGCTACTGTAGGCCACATGTCTGTGCTACAAATATATAGTTCATTCTGTAGTTTCCTTCACACACACTTTGGGCCTCAGCCCTTGCCTTGTTTTTAGCCACTCATCCATCCATGGTTGCTGCCATTGTGTGAGAGCAGGGGCAAATGCTGATCCCGCACTGTAGAATTAGGGTCAGCTAGGGCAGGTGTCAGGGTGGTTTGCTCCAGAGGTGAGATCAGAGCTGTGACCCTGTCTTGAAGCCTGCACAAGCCAGGATATGTTTCAGAGCTGGGAGTGGCTTTCTGCCCCAATCCTATTTAGTTCTTCACTTCTCACAAGCCTGCCTGAAGAAGGGAGCGCCTATCTCTGGAATGGATCCCTGTCTGCAAGGAACTGCAGAGAGACCCAGCAACTCAGAAAATATGATGAAGAGGCAGGGAAATGGATGTTGGATAATACAGAGATGGGAGCATTATTTACAGATCTATAGATAGACAATGGCTGAAGGGATCTGGCAGTGGACTGTCAAATGCATCACAGGCTGGGAAACATTTCACAAAGACCAACTTTGTAAGTTTGCTATTTCAGTTAAATATTTTGGGATATTATTATGTTGCAGAAATTTAATTCTAGAACTACAAATTACAACTGAAACTCTTTAAATCTTTTACTATCATTTAATCCCACATCTAGAGCTCCTCTTTTTTTCTGCAGCAGAAAAAAACCACAATTTTCATAGAAATTGTGAAAACCAAACATTTTTTGTTTTTAACTGAGAACCAAACAATTGCTGGTAAAAATTGTGTGAAACTGGAAAATTTTCACTGAAGTAATTGAATTTTTTTTCCAATATATAACGCTATTTTTAATGATAGCAGAGAATGCCTATGAAAATATCTTCAGCTGAAATCCCAGTTTTCCTGGAAAGTGGAAATCAGGCAACATTAGCTTTTTAGTATTTTAGCTTCATCCCCAAGTTTGCAGCCTGGTGTCTGGACCAATAGGGGAATTATCTTGTCTAGATCATTGGGGTTGAATGTGCTTTGCTCCATCCTTCATACTGTATTTTATCAATCCACATCCTGAGCCAGATCTTCAGATGGTGTCAACAGATGCAGCTCCATTGACTTTAAGGGAGCTGTGCGAATTTACACTCGTGAGTTAACTCACCACTTCTTGTTAATGGCAATGACGAGTGCTGGGCACAATTGACACTTTTATCAAGAGATATTAATGAGGGGAATCAGGGCCATTTTCTCTGTAGCTCTAATCCTGACCTCCTTCCTTCCACAGCCATCACACAATGAACTGAGAAAGAAAATGTCCAACCAAACCATCCTGACCGAGTTCCTTCTCCTGGGATTCTCTGATGTTCAGGAGCTGCAGATTTTGCACTTTGTGGTGTTTCTGCTGATTTACCTGGCAGCCCTGATGGGGAATCTTCTCATTCTCATGGTTGTAGCCCTGAACCACCACCTTCACACCCCCATGTACTTCTTCCTGATGAATCTGTCTATCCTAGACCTTGGCTCCATCTCTGTCACCATCCCCAAATCCATGGCCAATTCCTTCACAAACACCAGGGTGATTTCTTATCCTGGATGTGTCGCCCAAGTGTTTCTCTTTTTCCTCTTCACTGCAGCTGATTTTGCCTTACTCACTATCATGGCATATGACAGATATGTCGCCATCTGCCAACCACTGCACTACGAGAGCATAATGAACAGGGGAGCTTGTGTCCAAATGGCAGCCAGTGCCTGGATTACTGGTATTGTCTACACTTCACTGCACACTGGGAACACCTTCAGGTTACACTTCTGCCAGTCCAATGTCATCAACCAGTTCTTCTGTGAAATCCCGCAGCTACTCAAGCTCGCCTGCTCTGACTCATACCTCAGTGAAATTGGGCTTCTTGCCTTTAGTGTGTTTTTAAGTTTAAACCGCTTTTTGTTTTTATAATTGTGTCTTATGTTCAGATCTTCAAAACCGTGCTGAGAATCCCCTCTGAGCAGGGCCGGCATAAAGCCTTCTCCACCTGCCTCCCTCACCTCACTGTGGTCTCTTTGTTACTTTCCACTGGCTTCTTTGCCTACCTGAAATCCACCTCCAACTCAGCATCAGGGCTGGATCTCATGGTGGCTGTTCTCTATTCTGTGGTGCCTCCAGTGATGAATCCAATCATCTACAGCATGAGGAATACGGAGATCAAAGCTGCATTAAAGAAACTGATTGTGTGGAGGTTATTCACCAACAAAAAAATTGTCCGTCATTGATCCTTGGCTGTGATTTCATTCTGGGCTTCTTTATAGTAATAATCAATTGCTTCCTTGAGAAATAAGGTGCAATCTGTTTATGATGTCATAAAATCTGCACTAATTCCATGGAAGTCAAATGAGTAAGTTTAGGATTACACCATGTACATAATATCAGAATCTATATGTCTATCCATAAATCTACATAGACACGTATCTATCTGTCTTGGGGATTTATACTGTGACCATCACCATGCTGCACAGAATATCTATAGCTATTGCTAACTCACTAGTGGGCTTTGTGATGTCTCTTCCTCTTCTCTCTTTTTGGGATGAAAACTCTGCTTGGGTATGAGAGGTTTGGCTTGTGTGTTTGCTTGATTTTTTTCTTTTTCATGTTGCTGATTCATTGGTTGACTTGTTTCTTTGTTCAAAGTGGCTTTTTGGGGTAGGAATTTGCAGGGTGGATCATGTTGGATGAAATGGGGGTATGTTACATGGGGGGGGGGGAGGAAGCTCCCTTTTATGGACACCCAGCCAGCCAGTTAGCTATAGAATCCCTCTTGGTAGCTGTTCTCGACTTGCTTTACCTGTAAAGAGTTAAAAAGTCTGACTGCATGCATAGGTAAAGGGAAGGGAGAGGGAACCTGACCAAAAGAGCCAATGGGAGGACTAGAACGTTTTAAAATTGGGAAAAAAAACCTTTCCCTTTGTCTGTCTATTGTTGTTCTCTGGAGAGAGGAGACACATAGCAGCAATGTTATAAGAAGCTTTAAGCCAGGTATGGAAAATCATCAGATCATACCTAGAACTACTTATTTGAACCCCAGATATGTAAGTAAATCAGGGAATGTCTAGGAAGACGTGATTAGAATTATTTCTTTTATTTCTTATTGATTTGTGGACTTGTCATAAATATAAAGGGATAAATTTCAACCAGTATGTTCCACCCTGCAAAACCACCTTCCTCTATACAATACTATAAAATCCCTGAGGCTGGCACCTGACCCAAAGGACCAATAAGGGGACAAGATACTTTCAAATCTCGGAGGGGGGAAGGCTTTTTTGTTTGTGCTCTTTGTTTACACGGTTATTCTCTCTTGCAACTGAGAGAGGCCAGACATAAATCCATCTTCTCCAACCCATCCTAATCCAAGTCTCCAATATTGCAACCAGTATAAGTAAGCCAGGCAAGGCGGATCAGTTTATCTTTTGTTTTATGTGAATTTTCCCTGTGTTAAGAGGGAGGTTTGTTCCTGTTTTCTGTAAACTTTAAGGTTTTGCCCAGAGGGGGATCCTCTGTGTTTTGAATCTGAATACCCTGTAAAGTATTTTCCAACCTGATTTTACAGAGATGATTTTTACCTTTCTTTTTTTTAAATAAAATCCTTCTTTTAAGAACCTGACTGATTTTTCCATTGTTCCAAGACCCAGGGGTTTGGGTCTTTGATCATTTTGTAACCAATTGGTTAGGATATTATTCTCAACTCTCCCCAGGAAAGGGGGTGTAGGGCTTGGGGGGATATTCTGGGGGAAGATGTCTCCAAGTGGGCTCTTCCCTGATTCCCTGTTAAATCTCTTGGTGGTGGCAGCATACCAGGTTTTAACCTAAGCTGGTCGCAATAAGCTTTGGGGGCTTTCATGCAGGTCCCCACATCTGTACCCCAGAGTTCAGAGTGGGGAAGGAACCCTGACAGACTCCTCTGTGCTAAGCCCAAATGCTTTAGTTTTGCTTGTAACCTTTAAGCTGAATCTCAAGAGAGCGAACTTGAGGCTTAAATTTTGTAATTGTTTTTTTTAAGATCTAGCAAAAAGCCTAAGTTCCAGATGTATTTTCTTTCTTTTTGTTTTTAATAAAATTAACCTTTTTTAAGAACAGGATTGGATTTTTTGTGTCCTAAGAGGTTTGGGCATATGTTGTTTAAATTGGTGGCAACAGCTGATTTCCTTTGTTTTTCTTTCTCAGCTCTTCCCCGGAGCGGGGGTGAAAGGGGTTGATGGTACCCCACAGGAAGGAATTCCCAAGTGCTCCTTCCTGGATTCTCAAAATGGGGGATGGGGGATTGAACTTGGGTGGTGGCAGCATCTACCCATCCAAGGTCAGAGAAAAGCTGTAACCTTGGGAAGTTTCATACTAGCCTGGAGTGGCCAGTATTAATTTTTAGAATCCTTTTGGGCCCCCACCTTCTGCACTCAAAGTGACAGAGTGGGAAATCAGCCTTGACAGGGGGTATCAGTTCATTTTGTCACTTATTCAAGGTGTCAATGTCATAATCTCTTTGAAGGGGTTTTCTGAGAGACATGAAGCTTCTCTTTCCCAAATGATAAAGAATTGAAAAAAAAGTTTTTTCAGGTGTCTGAATATCTGAGTTCCTGTTCAAATGATTATTTTAATTCTAATGGGATTTTCTTGTCTTATTTATGATGTGGTGGGGCATGTAGAGCCTTATATAGTTATATATATTATTATTTTTTATTTAAAAAAAATTACTTGCTGTGGTGGAGAAGTATTTTGGAAGGGAAAGCTATTGCAATGTTTCAAAAAGACAAACTGAGTCAGAGTAATAAAGCCAACTTTTTATCCTGCCAAACTACTGTAGTGATTGATCTAGAATTGCTCATATTTTCTCTTATGTTATGCTTTGTTCCTACAGTGGTAAATAAATCATACTTTGTATGGTGAAGGTTGGCTAGTCACTCAACTTACTACGGGTCACAACTCCTGTGGGAAGAACTGCAGGTACCAAACATGGTTGGAGAACTCATTTGTTGGTGCACAAGTTGCTAGAGCCTGGGACCCAGCTGGAGAGTGGGAGAATCACATGATTCCACCCTAAGAGAGGGACAGGCACAAAGCTGAGACATGAGGTTTTCCACTAAGAGACCAGACCAAGGAGAAGAGGTTCAGCTACCCTTGTAACCATAATAACTGAGATATAGTCATTCACTTCAAAGGTGTATTTGGCCAATTATCTCTCATCCACACAAGGATCCAAATGTGTCTAGATCACAGAAGTTGGCTGTTGTCATTATTTATTATTATTAATTTATGATTATTATTAAACCATGTTTGTGCATGGTTGTGTATATTACATATACAATAGATAAAAGAAGAGCATGTGGATAGATAGATAGATCATGAATAATCAATGTCAATTTATTTTGCCTCTTTTTCTGTCTATGACTCTTGATTTCCAAATCATGATTTTCCTCAGAGTATGTATTATTCATTGTTATTTCTGTGAAGATTTCTTACTCCGTAGCTTTTTAACAAGAATTTCATCGCATGCATTGTCTGTGAGCTTTGAGCCATTTTGACTAGATATATTTTAATGTGCTCTGTTTCTTTTGCCTTATTGGATACATTGGATTATTATAATAGGAATTTTCTTAAAAACAAAAGGAGTACTTGTGGCACCTTAGAGACTAACAAATTTATTAACAAAGGAACAACTCCTCATATGGTGTAAAGCATCATTGCTTCTTGTCCAAACACTCAGTGATTATGAATTTAAAACTCAATTCCTTTGAATATTCTGAACCAAGACACTGATCTGGAAAAACAATTAAGCCAGAAGTCCCATTAAAGTTTTACAGCTGATTAATGCTTAAGTGCTTTCACTCCCCCCTTTGCATTGGGGGGGGGAAGGATGTGATTTTCAGCTGGACCTACAGCAATTAGTCATCCAACTCTTATTGACTTTCGGTGACAGTTGAACACTCAAATCCCTTGGGCCCCATTTGTAAAAATCCTATCCCAATTGGTTCAAATTCACTGTTACCATGCATTTGACTAGGAGGGTGGTGAAGCACTGGAATGGGTTACCTAGGGAGAATCATAGAATATCAGGGTTGGAAGGGACCTCAGGAGGTCATCTAGTCCAACCCCCTGCTCAAAGTAGGACCGATCCCCAATTAAATCATCCCAGCCAGGGCTTTGTCAAGCTTGACCTTAAAAATATCTAAGGAAGGAGATTCCACCACCTCCCTAGGTAACGCATTCCAGTGATTCACCACTCTCCTAGTGAAAAAGTTTTTCCTAATATCCTAATCTCCCCCACTTCAACTTGAGACCATTACTCCTTGTTCTGTCATCTGCTACCACTGAGAACAGTCTAGAGCCATCCTCTTTGGAACCCCCTTTCAGGTAGTTGAAAGCAGCTATCAAATCACCCCTCATTCTTCTCTTCCGTAGACTAAACATCCCCAGTTCCCTCAGCCTCTCCTCATAAGTCATGTGTTCCAGTCCCCTAATCATTTTTGTTGCCCTCCACTGGACTCTTTCCAATTTTTCCACATCCTTCTTGTAGTGTGGGGCCCAAAACTGGACACAGTACTCCAGATGAGGCCTCACCAATGTCGAATAGAGGGGAACGATCACATCCCTCGATCTTCTGGCAATGCCCCTACTTATACATCCCAAAATGCCATTGGCCTTCTTGGCAACAAGGGCACACTGTTGACTCATATCCAGCTTCTCGTCCACTGTAACCCCTAGGCCCTTTTCTGCAGAACTGCTGCCGAGCCATTCGGTCCCTAGTCTGTAGCGGTGCATTGGATTCTTCCATCCTAAGTGCAGGACTCTGCGCTTGTCCTTGTTGATCCTCATCAGATTTCTTTTGGACCAATCCTCCAATTTGTCTAGGTCCCTCTGTATCCTATCCCTACCCTCCAGCGAATCTACCTCTCCTCCCAGGTTAGTCTCATCTGCAAACTTGCTGAGGGTGAAATCCACACCATCCTCCAGATCATTTATGAAGATATTGAACAAAACCGGCCCCAGGACCGGTCCTTGAGGCACTCCACTTGATACCGGTTGCCAACTAGACATGGAGCCATTGATCACTACCCGTTGAGCCTGACAATCTAGCCAACTTTCTATCCACCTTATAGTCCATTCATCCAGCCCATACTTCTTTAACTTGCTGGCAAGAATACTGTGGGAGACAGTGTCAAAAGCTATGCTAAAGTCAAGGAACACCACGTCCACTGCTTTCCCTTCATCCACAGAACCAGTTATCTCATCATAGAAGGCAATTAGATTAGTCAGGCATGACTTGCCCTTGGTGAATCCATGCTGACTGTTCCGGATCACTTTCCTCTCCTCTAAGTGCTTCAGAATTGATTCCTTGAGGACCTGCTCCATGATTTTTCCAGGGACTGCGGTGAGGCTGACTGGCCTGTAGTTCCCAGGATCCTCCTTCTTCCCTTTTTTAAAGATGGGCACTACATTAGCCTTTTTCCACTCGTCCGGGACTTCCCCTGATCGCCATTGTCAAGGTTCCTCCCCCACTCTGAACTCTAGGGTACAGATGTGGGGACCTGCATGAAAAACCTCCTAAGCTTATCTTTACCAGCTTAGGTCAAAAACTTCCCCAAGGTACAAAATATTACACCCGTTATCCTTGGAATGGCCGCTACCACCACCAAACTAATACTGGTTACTGGGGAAGAGCTGTTTGGACGCGTCTTTCCCCCCAAAATACTTCCCAAAACCTTGCACCCCACTTCCTGGACAAGGTTTGGTAAAAAGCCTCACCAATTTGCCTAGGTGACTACAGACCCAGACCCTTGGATCTTAAGAACAATGAACAATCCTCCCAACACTTGCACCCCCCCTTTCCTGGGAAATGTTGGATAAAAAGCCTCACCAATTTGCATAGGTGACCACAGACCCAAACCCTTGGATCTGAGAACAATGAAAAAGCATTCAGTTTTTACAAGAAGACTTTTAATAAAAAATAGAAGTAAATAGAAATAAAGAAATCCCCCCTGTAAAATCAGGATGGTAGATATCTTACAGGGTAATTAGATTCAAAAACATAGAGAACCCCTCTAGGCAAAACCTTAAGTTACAAAAAAGATACACAGACAGAAATAGTTATTCTATTCAGCACAATTCTTTTCTCAGCCATTTAAAGAAATCATAATCTAACACATACCTAGCTAGATTACTTACTAAAAGTTCTAAGACTCCATTCCTGTTCTGTCCCTGGCAAGAAGCACACAGACAGACCCAAACCCTTTGTTTGTCTCCCTCCTCCCAGCTTTTGAAAGTATCTTGTCTCCTCATTGGTCATTTTGGTCAGGTGCCAGCGAGGTTACCTTTAGCTTCTTAACCCTTTACAGGTGAGAGGAGCTTTCCCCTGGCCAGGAGGGATTTCAAAGGGTTTTACCCTTCCCTTTATATTTATGACACGCCCCCCAAATCTCAGCTAGGGTGAAACACTGGCTGGGATTTCTTCCTGGAGCTCTAGGAAAAACAGAGTTAATAAGACACATGCATCTCTAAATATACTACCAAGTACATAAAGACTAGCAATATTTTCCACATCTCAAGGACGATTTTAACCAGTTGATTCTGGGAAACTTTCACGGGAGAGTGCATCAGCCACTTTGTTAGAAGCTCCTGAGATGTGTTGGACGTCGAAATCAAAATCTTGGAGAGCTAAACTCCACCGAAGAAGTTTTTTGTTAGTTTCCTTGACGGTGTGAAGCCACTTCAGTGCAGCATGGTCGGTTTGCAGGTGGAAACGCCGTCCCCAAACATATGGGCGTAGCTTTTCCAGAGCGTAGACAATGGCATAACATTCTTTTTCAGTGACTGACCAGTTGCTTTCCCTCTCAGACAGTTTTTTGCTGAGAAACACTACAGGGTGGAATTCTTGATCAGGTCCTTTCTGCATTAAAACTGCTCCCACACCACGCTCGGATGCATCTGTGGTTACTAGGAACGGTTTGTCAAAGTCTGGGGCCCTTAGTACAGGGTCAGACATGAGTGTCGCTTTAAGCTTGTTAAAGGCCTTCTGACACTTTCCGGTCCACTGAACAGCATTTGGCTGTTTCTTTTTGGTTAGGTCTGTCAGTGGGGCAGCGATTTGGCTGTAGTGCGGTACAAATCGTCTGTAATAACCGGCCAAGCCTAAGAAGGATTGAACCTGTTTCTTTGACTTTGGGACAGGCCACTTTTGGATAGCATCCACTTTGGCCTGTAGGGGGCTGATAGTTCCTTGACCCACCTGGTGTCCAAGGTAAGTCACTCTGTTTAGGCCTATTTGACACTTCTTAGCCTTAACAGTTAGTCCTGCCTCCCTTATGCGCTTAAGGACTTTTTGTAGATGTTCCAGGTGGTCTGCCCAGGAATCCGAAAATATGGCCACATCGTCAAGGTAGGCGACTGCATATTCTCCTAATCCCGCTAGGAGACCATCTACAAGTCTTTGGAAAAGGCGGGTGCATTTCGCAGCCCGAAAGGGAGTACATTAAATTCATACAGCCCGAGATGTGTGATGAAGGCTGACCTTTCCTTGGCAGATTCGTCTAGCGGTACCTGCCAGTACCCCTTGGTTAAGTCCAAGGTAGAGATGAACTGGGCCCGTCCCAGTTTCTCTAATAGTTCATCTGTGCGTGGCATGGGATAGTTGTCTGGGCGAGTTACAGCATTTATCTTACGGTAGTCCACGCAAAAACGTATTTCCCCATCTGGTTTGGGAACTAGAACCACTGGAGATGCCCATGCACTTTCAGAGGGGCGGATTACACCCATCTGTAACATATCCTGGATCTCCCGTTCTATAGCAGTTTTAGCTTGAGGAGACACCCGGTAAGGTTGAACCCTAATTGGGTGAGCATTACCTGTGTCAATGGAGTGGTATGCCCGTTCAGTCAGTCCTGAGGTGGCTGAGAACGTTGGCGCATAGCTAGTGCACAGCTCCTGGATCTGCTGTCGCTGCATACGCCCAAGGGTCATGGAGAGGTTCACCTCTTCCACACCACCAGCACATTTCCCTTCGTAGTAAACACCTTCAGGCCACTCAGCGTCGTCTCCTCCCTGGGCTGTAAACTGACAAACCTTTAATTCTCTGGAATAAAAGGGCTTTAGAGAATTAATATGGTACACCTTAGGCTTTCGGTTGGAGGTGGGGAATGCTATGAGATAATTAACAGCTCCCAGGCGCTCCTGGACCGTGAATGGCCCTTCCCACGATGCTTCCATTTTATGGGCCTGGAGCGCCTTTAAGACCATGACCTGGTCTCCTACTTTGAAGGAACGCTCTCTGGCATGTTTATTATACCAGGCTTTTTGCTCTTTTTGAGCATCCTGTAAGTTTTCTCTAGCAAGGGCTAAAGAGGTTCGGAGGATGTTCTGTAGGTTGGTTACAAAGTCCAGAATGTTAGTTCCTGGAGAAGGTGTAAATCCCTCCCATTGCTGCTTCACCAACTGCAATGGCCCCTTAACCTCACGGCCATATACAAGTTCAAATGGGGAAAACCCTAAACTGGGATGTGGTACAGCTCTGTAGGCAAAGAGCAACTGCTGCAACACTAGGTCCCAATCATTGGAGTGCTCATTTACAAATTTACGTATCATGGCCCCCAAAGTTCCATTAAACTTCTCCACCATGCCATTTGTTTGATGGTGGTAAGGAGTGGCAACCAAGTGATTTACCCCATGAGCTTCCCAAAGGTTTTCCATAGTTCCTGCCAGGAAATTAGTCCCTGCATCTGTGAGGATGTCGGAGGGCCAACCTACCCTGGCAAAAATGTCTGCTAGTGCCTGGCACACACTTTTAGCCCTGGTGTTGCTTAGAGCTACTGCTTCTGGCCATCGGGTGGCAAAATCCATGAAAGTCAGGATGTACTGCTTTCCTCTGGGTGTCTTTTTCGGAAAAGGACCCAGAATATCCACAGCTACTCGCTGAAATGGAACTTCAATGATGGGGAGGGGTTGTAGAGGGGCTTTGACCTGGTCTTGGGGTTTTCCCACTCTTTGGCACACCTCACAAGACTGGACATAGGTAGAAACATCCTTGCCCATTCCCTCCCAGTGGAATGACCCCCCCAAACGGTCTTTGGTCCTGTTCACCCCAGCATGGCCACTAGGGTGATCATGGGCTAAGCTCAAGAGCGTGGCCCGGTATTTAGTTGGAACTACCAACTGTCTCTGAGGATGCCAGTCTTCCTGGTGTCCACCAGAAAGAGTTTCCTTGTATAAAAGTCCTCTTTCTATAACAAACCTGGATCGATTAGAAGAGCTGAGAGGCGGTGGGTTGCTCCGTGCCGCCGTCCAAGCTCTCTGGAGGCTTTCATCTGCTTCCTGTTCGGTCTGGAACTCTTCCCTTGATGCTGGAGACATCAGTTCCTCATGGGATTGTGGACCTAGGCTTGGTCCCTCTGGAAGCGATATAGGGGATGGAGCTGTTTCTGTTGACTGTGAACCGCTCTCCGCTGGTGCACTATGTTGGGATTCAGGCTCCGGCTGAGCCTCTTGTGTAGGGTTATCGGCTGCTGCCAGTTCAGGTTCAGTGGGGCCCTCTGGTGTTGAGGTTGCAAGTACTGGATTCAGTGCTGGCACGGGGTCTGGTGTTGTTTGTTTGGCTGGTTCCGGTTCTGGGACTGGTTCCGTCTGGGTCTCTGGGACTGGATCCACTACTGCTGTTGCAGACATTGGTCTGGGGTCCAGGTCCATCACCTCTGACTGGGTCCTGATAGAAGTTTCCGGAACAGAGCTAGGCCTCACGGCTTGTTTAGCCTGGCTGCGGGTGACCATTCCCACCCTCTTGGCCTGCTTCACATGATTGGCCAAGTCTTCCCCCAACAGCATGGGGATGGGATAATCATCATAGACTGCAAAAGTCCACATTCCTGACCAGCCCTTGTACTGGACAGGCAACTTGGCTGTAGGCAAATTGAAAGAGTTGGACTTGAAGGGTTGAATCGTCACTTGGATCTCTGGGTTGATTAAATTGGGGTCCACTAAGGAAGCATGGATAGCTGACACTTGTGCTCCGGTGTCCCTCCACGCGGTGACCTTCTTCCCGCCCACACTCACAGTTTCCCTCCGCTCCAAGGGTATCTGGGAGGTATCTGGGCCTGTGGACCTCTGGTGTGATTCTGGTGCAATGAACTGTAATCTGTTGGGGTTCTTGGGGCAGTTGGCCTTTACATGCCCCAGCTCGTTACATTTAAAACATCGTCCAGCTGATGGGTCACTGGGGCGAGGAGGGTTGCTGGAGAACGGGGTGGTGGGACGATAAGGGGTCTGGAGGGTTCTTTGGGAGGTAGGTGGGGCTTTGGGCGGCCCCCGGTAATAGGGTGTGGTCTGGGGTGGTCCTTTCTGGTCTCCGCTCCAACTGCGACCAGTTTTCTTCTTCTCTGCCATCTCCACCCATCTGGCTCCAATCTCTCCTGCCTCAATTACAGTTTTGGGTTTCCCATCTAGGATGTATCTTTCTATTTCCTCAGGAACACCCTCTAAGAATTGTTCCATTTGCATTAGGAAGGGCAAATTTACTGGAGATTCAACACTTGCTCCTGATATCCAGGCATCCCAATGTTTCACAATGTGGTAGGCATGTCGGGTAAATGACATGTCTGGTTTCCACCTTAGGGCTCTGAACCTCCGACGAGACTGCTCGGGTGTTATCCCCATTCTGACTCTCGCCTTGGATTTAAACAGTTCATACTTGTTCATGTGTTCTTTAGGCATTTCAGCTGCCACCTCAGCTAAGGGTCCACTGAGCTGCGGCCTCAGCTCTACCATGTATTGGTCAGTAGAGATGTTGTACCCAAGGCAGGCCCTTTCAAAGTTTTCTAAGAAGGCCTCAGTATCATCACCTGCCTTGTAGGTGGGGAACTTTCTGGGATGGGAAGTGGTACCTGGAGAAGGATTGCTAGGGTTTGTTGGTATATTCTGCTGGGCCTTTATCCTCTCCACCTCCTCCACATGCTTCCTCTCTTTTTCCTTCTCCTCCTCCACATGCTTCCTCTCTTTTTCCTTCTCCTCCTCCACATGCTTCCTTGCCTCCATTTCCCTCTTGTGGGCAGCCTCCTGTACCTCCTTCTCCAGCCGCATGAGTTCTATCTGTCTTTCATGTTCCCTTTGTCTTTCCTCAGCCTGAAATTTGGCTAATTCCAGCTGTAGTTGAGCTGAGGATTTGGTCATTCTAACCTCTCTGTTTTTAACTAACTTTACACCTGAGGTTTAGAAATAAACAAACAAAACTTGGCTGTAAAATTTTGCTGTGCTGCAATAGAATACCTATTCTCTGATAGTGATTGTCAGCCTACAGAAAAAGACAATTCCCTTGTCTCTGCTCTGGGCCCAAATTAAAGCAAAAAACCTCCAACTACTTGGAAACCTGCTTACCCAGCCCAAAGAAAAAGCAAATGGGTAGAACACACACCCCCTATTTACTTTTAGGAAGAAAAGAAAAAAAAACCTCTGGATTGGAAGATTTCCCTGCAGGAGTTAAGTACCCTGCCTCCAGGCAAAAAAAACCTGCAATTCACAAGATAATCCCCTTTTGTCTCTGCTTGGCCACAAAGCAGAGAGAAACCAAGCTGCTTTCAGTTTCAAAGCTGCTTTCTGGACTTTCTTTCCAAAGAAAAAAAAATTTCCTTTTTAAAATCTGTATTTCTAGTTCAAAAAATCTCAACTGGATCTCAAATGATTTCAGGTTAATCCCACCACTGTGCCACCATGTCAAGGTTCCTCCCCCACTCTGAACTCTAGGGTACAGATGTGGGGACCTGCATGAAAAACCTCCTAAGCTTATCTTTACCAGCTTAGGTCAAAAACTTCCCCAAGGTACAAAATATTACACCCGTTATCCTTGGAATGGCCGCTACCACCACCAAACTAATACTGGTTACTGGGGAAGAGCTGTTTGGACGCGTCTTTCCCCCCAAAATACTTCCCAAAACCTTGCACCCCACTTCCTGGACAAGGTTTGGTAAAAAGCCTCACCAATTTGCCTAGGTGACTACAGACCCAGACCCTTGGATCTTAAGAACAATGAACAATCCTCCCAACACTTGCACCCCCCCTTTCCTGGGAAATGTTGGATAAAAAGCCTCACCAATTTGCATAGGTGACCACAGACCCAAACCCTTGGATCTGAGAACAATGAAAAAGCATTCAGTTTTTACAAGAAGACTTTTAATAAAAAATAGAAGTAAATAGAAATAAAGAAATCCCCCCTGTAAAATCAGGATGGTAGATATCTTACAGGGTAATTAGATTCAAAAACATAGAGAACCCCTCTAGGCAAAACCTTAAGTTACAAAAAAGATACACAGACAGAAATAGTTATTCTATTCAGCACAATTCTTTTCTCAGCCATTTAAAGAAATCATAATCTAACACATACCTAGCTAGATTACTTACTAAAAGTTCTAAGACTCCATTCCTGTTCTGTCCCTGGCAAGAAGCACACAGACAGACCCAAACCCTTTGTTTGTCTCCCTCCTCCCAGCTTTTGAAAGTATCTTGTCTCCTCATTGGTCATTTTGGTCAGGTGCCAGCGAGGTTACCTTTAGCTTCTTAACCCTTTACAGGTGAGAGGAGCTTTCCCCTGGCCAGGAGGGATTTCAAGGGTTTTACCCTTCCCTTTATATTTATGACAGCCATGCATTTTCAAAGATAATGGCCAATGGCTCTGCAATCACATCCGCCAACTCCTTTAGCACTTTCGGATGCAACGCATCCGGCCCCATGGACTTGTGCACGTCCAGCTTTTCTAAATAGTCCCGAACCACTTCTTTCTCCACAGAGGGCTGGTCACCTTCTCCCCATGCTGTGCTGCCCAGGGCACTAGTCTGGGAGCTGACCTTGTTCGTGAAGACAGAGGCAAAAAAAAGCATTGAGTACATTAGCTTTTTCCACATCCTCTCTCACTAGGTTGCCTCCCTCATTCAGTAAGAGGCCCATACTTTCCTTGACTTTCTTCCTGTTGCTAACATACCTGAAGAAACCCTTCTTGTTACTCTTAACATCTCTTGCTAGCTGCAACACCAGGTGTGATTTAGCCTTCCTGATTTCACTCCTGCATGCCCGAGCAATATTTTTATACTCATCCCTGGTCATTTGTCCAATCTTCCACTTCTTGTAAGCTTCTTTTTTGTATTTAAGATCAGCAAGGATTTCACTGTTAAGCCAAGGGAGGTGGTGGAATCTCCATCCTTTGAGTCTTTTAAGGCCTGGATGGGATGATTTAGTTGAGGTTGGTCCTGCTTTGATCAGGGGGTTGGTTTAGATGACCTCCTGAGGTCTCTTCCAACCCTAATCTTCTATGACTCTATGATAACCCACCACAATATTTGATTGGCAATAATTGTCCATTTTGATGGCTTCACAGTCTTCATGGAAAGAACATGATGTGACTGGCACTAGGAGACAGAACTACCCTCTCCCATTTCTGAGGTGGTCCCTTCGGATTAGGACTGGTCCTTGGTCTCTGCTGAGGCTGCTCACATAGGTTTGATTGGGTCCAGTTTGGATGGTTGGGATGTTTGTTGAGTACGCGCATGACATGTCCAAGGAGTTGAGTCACAACACCAATCTTTTTATTTGTATTTCTAGTTCTTCCTTTTTATTCCCCTTACCTCTTGCATTAAGAAACATGCATCTAAGGCCTTGTCTCACCACACGGTTTTGTCAACAAAAGTCAAGTTTCATCAATAAAACAGTGGAGGTGTACACACTACAATTAACCTTTGGCCAACTGCTTTGCTGACAAAATAAAACCACCTCAACAAGAGGTGTAGAGCTCTTGGGGGTAAAAGTTATATTGACAAAGTGCCATTATAGACACCATGCTTGGTTATGTTGCTGTTAATGGCCTCCAGGATGTGTCCCACAATGCCCATCTTGAGTGCTCTGGTGAGAAGTTTGAACTCTGCATCCCTGCACCCAGGTAAACAGACATCCGCCCCTTCCCCTTTAAAGGCCAAGGAATTTTTGAATTTCCAGTTCCTATTTTCTCAGTGTGGAGAGCTCACATTGCATCTTCCCAGCATGGAGCAAACGTTCTCCCGCTTGGAGCTCACCTGAGTTGTTGGATCTGCTGGCACTGTGGGCAGAGGAGGCTGTCCAGTCCCAGCTCTGCTCCAGCAGTAGAAACTTCAGTACCTACCGTCAGATTTTTCGTGGCTTGTTGGAGAAGGGTTACGAACAGGACCCACAGCAGTGCTGAGCTGCGATAGGCATACAATAAGGCAAAGGAGGCACACTGTCACTCTGGTGCTGTGCCAAAGAGCTGCCGTTTCTACAAGGCGCTGGACACTATCCTCAGCAATGACACCACCTCCACTGTCAAGAGCCCCAGGCATACTTTGGCAGGACTGGTGGTGGCAGACAGGAGACTCGACCCCAAGGACAAAGTTGTGGATGAGGAGGTTGAGTTGGAGGATGGTGCGGAGCACATGGCAGTGTCATCTAGTGGTGAGGTGAGTCAGGAACTCTTCCACTGCGGAGAGGTCTAGCCAGTACCAGAAGCCCGTCTCTGCCACACATGATGCAGGAGAGGAGAGCCCTGGTAAGTGATCTTTTTGAGTTGATGCTCCTCAGTGATATGAGGTAGAGCTGTCCTTTGTATATTGTAGAAGTGGGTGAAGGGATAGAAATGTATACGACTAGCTGTGTTTGCATGTGTTCCATATTCCCTTGTGAAGCTATGCAGTGCAGTGGAACAGTGTGTTAATGCACACTGAGATTTCATGGGAATCCTTTTGAGAGACCTCTAGGAAGCTTTCATGGAGGTACTTGCCAATCCTCTGCTGAAGATTCCTTGGCAGAGCTGCTCTGTTCCTTCCTTCACTGTAGAAAACTTTCCTGTGCCAATCAGCAATCACTTGTGCAGGGACCAAAGCAGCACACAGGGGAGCAATGTAGGGACTGGGTCTGAAGCTGCACACGTGCAGCAGATTCACCCTCAGAAGTACCCAGAAGTCACCTACTACAGGACAGGCCCAACAAGGAAAATAACAGAACACCACTGGCCACCACATACAGCCCCCAGCTAAAACCTCTCCAGTGCATCATCAGCGATCTACAACCTATCCTGGAAAATGATCCCCCACTCTCACAGGCCTTCGGAGGCAGGCCAATCCTCGCTTACAGACAAACCCCACCAATCTGAAGCAAATACCAGCAACTACACACTACACCACAGAAACAATAACCCAGGAACCAATCCCTGTAACAAACCTCATTCATAGAATCATAGAATATCAGGGTTGGAAGGGACCTCAGGAGGTCATCTAGTCCAACGCCCTACTCAAAGTAGGACCAATCCCCAATTTTTGCCCCAGATCCCAAATGGCCCCCTCAAGGATTGAACTCACAACCCTGGGTTTAGCAGGCCAATGCTCAAACCACTGAGCTATTCCACCCCCTCATTGCCTTCTCTGTCCCAACATCTACTCTAGCGACACCATCATCAGACCCAACCACACCAGCCACTCCATCAGGGGCTCATTCACCTGCACATCTACTAACGTGATATAAGCCATCATGTGCCAGCAATGCCCCTCTGCCATGTACATTGGCCAAACCAGATAGTCTCTACGTAAAAGGATAAATGGACACAAATCAGACATCAGGAATGGTAACACACAAAAGCCAGTAGGAGAACACTTCAATCTTCCCGGACACTCAACAACAGATTTAAAAGTAGCTGTTCTTCAACAAAATAACTTCAAAAACAGACTTCAAAGAGAAACTGCTGAGCTACAATTCTTTTGCAAACTTAACACCATCAATTTGGGCTTGAATAGGGACTGGGAGTGACTGGCTCACCTCAAAAGCAATTTTCCCTCTTTTGGTATTGACACCTCCTCATCAATTATTGGGAGTGGACAACATCCACCCTGATTAAATTGGAATTCAACATTGGTTCTCCACTTGTAAGGTAACTCCCTTCCCTGCCAATATATATTTATGCCTGTATCTGTAATTTTCACTCCGTGCATCTGAAGTGGGTTTTTTACCCACGAAAGCTTATGCTCAAATAAATCTGTTAGTCTTTAAGGTGCCACCGGACTCCTCTTTGTTTTTGTGAAATATAAATAAAGACAATAATTAACCATGCAGTCTTTAAGTGGCATGAATTTAGCAGTAGACAATTGACCCATGGCCAAAATTCCTTCCTTGTTTTAGCACAACTAATACAAGTGATGATCATCTCCTGAGTATTAATTATTCTTAACCAGGACTAGCACCATATTCAGATATAAAATAGAATGAGTTAATTTCTTCTCTCAGTTATAGTAGTGTAAACTCTGGAGTTACTCCATAGATAGTCCACAGATCTCCTATTGATACTACACATTCATTATATAGTTACTCCATAGAAAGTACGGAGTAAACCCATACACTCTGTAGAATGACTGCATTTAACCACAGGCTCCCTCCACAGCTACTGGAGACTTACTCATGCAAGTTACTGCATAGATGCTACAGATTTACTAATTACTCAACAGACTGTACATGGATTTCAATATATACTTGTCAAGGTTCCTTCCCCACTCTGAACTTTAGGGTACTGATGTGGGGACCTGCATGAAAACCTCCTAAGCTTATTTTTAACAGCTTAGGTTAAAACTTCCCCAAGGTACAAACTATTTTACCCTTTGCCTTTGGACTTCCACTGCCACCACCAAACATTTATCTGGGTTTATTGGGAAAACGTTGTTTGGAAACGTCTTTCCCCCCAAAATTCTCCCAACCCTTGCACCCCATGTCCTGGGGAAGGTTTGGTAAAAATCCTCACCAATTTGCATAGATGACCACAGACCCAAACCCTTGGATCTTAAGAACAATGAAAAAGCATTCAGTTTTCTTACAAGAAGATTTTTAATAGAAGTAAAAAAAAGAATCACCTCTGTAAAATCAGGATAGTAAATACCTTACAGGGTAATTAGATTCAAAACATAAAGAATCCCTCTAGGCAAAACCTTAAGTTATAAAAAAGACACACAGACAGGAATAGTCATTCTATTCAACACAGCTATTTTCTCAGCCATTTAAAGAAATCATAATCTAACACATACCTAGATAGATTACTTACAAAAAGTTCTAAGACTCCATTCCTGTTCTGTCCCTGGCAAAAGCACCACACAGACAGCCCCAGACCCTTTGTTTTTCTCCCTCCTCCCAGCTTTTGAAAGTATCTTGTCTCCACGTTGCTCATTTTGGTCAGGAGCCAGCGAAGTTACCTTTAGCTTCTTAACCCTCTACAGGTGAAAGGATTTTTCCTCTGGCCAGGAGGGATTTTAAAGGTGATTACCCTTCCCTTTATATTTATGACAATACTACAGAAATATTCCATAGATACTACAGATTTAGTATAAAGGTATTTAACAGTTTCAAGTTGTTCCATGTCTAGTTGGCACAATGGCTCCATATCTAGTTGGCAGCCGGTATCAAGTGGAGTGCCCTAAGGCTCGGTCCTCGGGCCGGTTTTGTTCAATATCTTCATTAATGATCTGGAGGATTCTGTGGATTGAACCCTCAGCAAGTTTGCAGATGACACTAAACTGGGAGGAGAGGTAGATACGCTGGAGGGTAGGGTTAGGATACAGAGGGCCCTCGACAAATTAGAGGATTGGACCAAAAGAAATCTGATGAGGTTCAACAAGGACAGAATCCTGCACTTAAGATGGAAAAATCCCAGGCACAGCTACAGCCTAGGGACCGAATGGCTAGGCAGCAGTTCTGCAGAAAAGGACCTAGGGGTTACAGTGGATGAGATGCTGGATATAAGTCAACAGTGTGCCCTTGTTGCCAAGAAGGCCAATGGCATTTTGGGATGTATAAGTAGGGGCATTGCCAGCAGATCGAGGGACATGATTGTTCCCCTCTTTTAGACATTGGTGAGGCCTCGTCTGGAGTACTGTGTGCAGTTTTGGGCCCCACACTACAAAATTGGGAAGAGTCCAGCGGAGGGCAACAAAAATGATTAGGGGACTGGAACACATGAGTTATGAGGAGAGGCTGAGGGAACTGGGATTGTTTAGTGTGCGGAAGAGAAGAATGAGGGGGGATTTGATAGCTGCTTTCAACTACCTGAAAGGGGGTTCCAAAGAGGATGGCTCTAGACTGTTCTCAGTGGTAGCAGATGACAGAACAAGGAGTAATGGTGTCAAGTTGCAGTGGGGGAGGTTTAGGTTGGATATTAGAAAAACCTTTTTCACGAGGAGGGTGGTGAAACACTGGAATGTGTTACCTAGGGAGGTGGTGGAATCTCCTTCCTTAGAAGTTTTTAAGGTCAGGCTTGACAAATCCCTGGCTGGGATGATTTAGTTGGGGATTGGTCCTGCTTTGAGCAGGGGGTTGGACTAGATGACCTCCTGAGGTCCCTTCCAACCCTGATATTCTATGATTCTATGCTCAATAGATACTACAGCAAAACTACAGAGTTTCTCCAATCCTGCACATAGAAAAATATTTTGCAGTCTGACACTTCTTTATTCTGGCTTCCATTTACTTCCCACACCTGGACTATGGAGTGCACGAAGCCCCCCACCCACGCAGCCCCCACCAGGGCACAGCAGACCACACTGCTCACAATGCTGGCATAGTGCAGGGGTTTACAAATGGCTACATAATGTTCATAGGCCATAATCATCAGCAGGAAGATCTCAGCTGCCCCCAGGAACTGGATGAAGAAGAACTGGGCTATGCAGCCCCCAGAGGAGATGGTCTTGCGGCGGGAGAAGAAGTCAGCCAGCATCTTTGGCGGGGAGGGGTGGTAACAGAGCAATAGCAGATGTCCAGAAGGCCATGTTGGCCAGCAGGAAGTACATGGGGGAGCCCAGGCGGGGGTCACTCCAGATGGTGAGGATGATGAGGACATTGCCTGGGAGAATGATTATGTAGAAGAGCAGGAAGAGGAAGAAGAGGAAGAGCTGGAGCTTGTGGGTCTAGGGTAGCCCCAACAGCATGAATTCCATCACCCGTGTGAAGTTCCCATGCTCCATCCCATCAGTGTGGATCCCTGTAGCACACACAGGATGGAGAGAGAGGAGGAGATTATAGTGGCCACCATGAATGAGCACTTCCACATACAATAGCACCATGCGCCAAGCCGAAACATGTGGGCCAGGCACGGAGGAGCCTCAATATGGGGAAGGGAGGAGAATGGAGCCTCCACTGAGTTAACTTACACACGCAGAGATAGACTCTGCTTGCAGGTGCTTGGCACCAGGTTCTACTGGGTTGCCCATATGCAGATCTGCAATATAGACGACCAGACTTAACTGAATGGACTGCTGCCAATTCACACACTGACTCCAACGGTGCTACTGCCAATTGACACTAGCTGGGGATCTGGCATTAAGTGTATAAATAGACTTCTGGAGATGGTGGTAGAACATATATACTCATGGTAGCATTCAGATTTTCACTTCAAATATGGAGTTTTGCACTGTGTGAAGAATATAGTGTAATCTCCTCAAATTCACAGCATGAAATTGACGAATAAAGACTGAATTTTCAGATTCTCTCATTTTCTAGACCAGCTTGTGAATCAATTGATTTACAAATTGGCCCCTTCTAAAATTTGAAATGTAGAGTGTGTTGATGTTTGGGGGGCACCCTCCAGCAAATTTTTTACTAATTTTTGAGATTAGCAAAATCATTCACCTTTGGTGCTTTTACTGTAGGTGACTTTTCAAGTTTCATAATCTGTCACTTTTAAGACTGAAAATTAGCCATCAAATCTCTCTCTCTCTCTCTTTTTTTTTTTTAGAGAGAGAATTGGGTTGTTTGTTTTTTTCAATATGGGAAGGGTTTTCTTTCCAATATTTTTTTTTAAAATTAGACTAGAAAACTGAAAACCAAAAATATTTCAAGTTTCTGATGTTTTTGTCTGGATTTTTTTTAACAGTTTTTGCCATTTTTTGGTTTGTTAGTGGCTATTTGTGTTTGAATTTTTTAAAAAGTTTTAATTGGCCAAAAAGAAAAAAAATCTTTTGTTTCTTGACAAAAACCTCAAGTTTTCACCCCCCCACCAAAAAAACCAAACAAAAACAACAAAAAACAAAAACAAACAAACAAAAAGAACAGAAAAAAGTCTGACCACCTGTAGTCATTTAAAATATGTATTTACAATGATATAGAATAACATTCTGTGCTGAAAGGAAGTTATTTATGTTTTAAAGCCAAGCACTTAAAATTTCAGAAATGCCAGAATGTAGGTTGCCCAAGTAACCACATTTCTTACTCATTTATTGATTCATAGATTCCAAGTCCAGAAGAGACCATTCTGATCATCCAGTCTGACCTCCGTGTAACACAGGCCACAGAATAGCCTCAAAATAATCCCTGTTTGAGCTAAAACATATCTTTCAGAAACCCTAAAAACCAAAAAAAAAAAATCTAATCTTAATTTTAAAATTTCCAGACATGGCGAATCCACCATGACTCTTGGTAAATTATTCCAGCAGTTAATTGCCCTAATTGTTAAAAAAACCCTACACCTTATTTCCAGGCTGAATTTGTCTAGTTTCAACTTCCAGCCATTGGATTGTGTTATCATAGCTTTGTCTGTGCGATTGAAGAGCCAATTGTGAAATATTTGTGCCCAGTGTAGGTACTTATAAGACTGAGATCAAGTTTTCCCTTGCCCTTCTCTTTATTAAACTAAACAGATTGAGCTCCTTAAATCTATCACTGTAAGGCATGTTTTCTAATCATTCTTGTGGCTCTTCCTTCAATCCTCTTTAATATACCAACATCCTCCTTGAATTGCGGACACTGGAACTGGAGACAAGATTCCAGCAGCAGTAGCACCCTTGCCAAATACACAGGTAATGTAACCTCTCCACTCCCGCTCTAGGTTCCCCTGTTTATGCATTTCAGGATAATAGCAATAGCTCTTTTTTTCCCCACAGTGTCACACTGGGAGCTCATGTTCAGCTGATTATCCACCATGACCCCCACCCAATCCTGCCTCCCAGGATAGAGGCCCCCATCCTGTGAGTATGGTGCGTTTACGTTTAGCTGTATTAAAATGTGTATTGTTTGCTTTTGCCTAGTTTACCAAGCAACCCAGGGCCAAAACGTAGGGTCAAAAAATGATCCCTGTGGGACCCATAGGTGTAGTTTGATTCCATGTATGCCCAAGGCTTGCAGTTGGGGGAGGGGGTGCAATGCTCCCCCGCTGCCTCCTCCAAACTACACTCATGGAGTAGAATCACACCCACTCAATAATGATTCCCTATTTGCATACAGTTTGGGTATAACTACACTGCAATTGGGATATCTGATTGCAATTTAGACATACCCTTTGAAACCTAGACAGTTTTTACATCATTTAATTTGTCATGTTAATTTTGCAACTTTCTAATTTCTTAATAAAAATATAGTGTGGTTTCTTCTGTCCTGTTCTCTCTTCATTAGAAAGGCAAGGCTCATAACTTTTATTGGACTAACTTCTGTTGTTCAAAGAGACAAGCTTTCAAGCTACACAGAGCTCTTCTTCAGGTCCTTGGACCAATACAACTATAACAATACTGCAAACATTCTTAGGCATTGGCATTATGATACACTGTAATTACATGATCACAAAGGATATTTTCCTGCTTTATTCAGTGCACAGGATGGACAAGAGTATAAATCCCTCTGCTCAGAGCTGTTACCCCCGGTGTTTAAAATTAATGAAATTCCTCTTATCTCTCAGCTGTTCAGCCAGGCCCTAGTGCTGCCTGATGATTGTCTAGGACACAGAAGAAAAACCCAAATTTAGAGCTGCTCAGAAAATGGGATTTCCATCCCATGGAAAATTCCAAAATGTCAACAATAGCTTCCATCATGAATTGGGATGAAAAGTGAAAAGGAAAAGCTCAGAAAGGTTTCAATTCAGAAAGGTCAAAACAAAACATAATACAACGTTAAAATGTTGAAGCAATAGTGCAGATTAGTTGAAGGATACCAGGCCTTTTGCGCTTGCTGAGCATCCTGTAGGTTTTCTCAAGCAAGGGGTAGAGAGTCTTTGAGGGTGTTTTGCAGGTTGGTTACAAAGTCCAAAAAGTTAGTTCCTGAAGAAGATGTAACCCCCTCCCATTGCTGCTTCACCAACTGTAATTCACCCTTAACTTCATGGCCATAAAAGAGTTAAAAGGGTAAAAATCCCAAACTGGGATGTGGTACAGCCCTGCAGGCAAAGAGCAACTGCTGCAACACTAGGTCCTAATCACTGGAGTGCTCATTTATGAATTTACATAACATGGCCCCCAAAGTTCCATTAAACTTTTCCACCAGGCCATTTGTTTGATGGTGGTAAAGGGTGGCAACCAAGTGGTTCACCCCATGAGCTTCCCACAGGATTTTCATGGTCCCTTCCAGGAAGTTAGTTCCTGAATCTGTAAGGATGTCGGAGGGCCAACCTACACTGGCAAAAATGTCTGTTAATGCCTGATTCATGCTTTTAGCCCTGGTGTTCCTTAGAGCTACTGCTTCCTGCCATCGGGTGGCAAAATCCATGAAGGTCAGTATGTACAGCTTTCCTCTGGCTGTCTTCTTAGGGAAAGGACCCAGAATATCCACAGCTACACGCTGAAATGGAACCTCAATGATGGGGAGTGGCTGGACAGGGGACTTGCCCTGGTCTTGGGGCACACCTCACGAGACTGGACAGAGGTAGAAACGTCCTTGCCCATTCCGGGTAGTGATCAATGGCTCCATATCTAGTTGGCAGCCGGTATCAAGTGGAGTACCCCAAGGGTCGGTCCTGGGGCCGGTTTTGTTCAATATCTTCATAAATGATCTGGAGGATGGTGTGGATTGCACTCTCAGCAAATTTGCGGATGATACTAAACTGGGAGGAGTGGTAGATACGCTGGAGGGGAGGGATAGGATACAGAAAGACCTAGACAAATTGGAGGATTGGGCCAAAAGAAATCTGATGAATCATAGAATCATAGAATCATAGAATATAAGGGTTGGAAGGGACCCCAGAAGGTCATCTAGTCCAACCCCCTGCTCGAAGCAGGACCAATTCCCAGTTAAATCATCCCAGCCAGGGCTTTGTCAAGCCTGACCTTAAAAACCTCTAAGGAAGGAGATTCTACCACCTCCCTAGGTAACGCATTCCAGTGTTTCACCACCCTCTTAGTGAAAAAGTTTTTCCTAATATCCAATCTAAACCTCCCCCACTGCAGCTTGAGACCATTACTCCTCGTTCTGTCATCTGCTACCATTGAGAACAGTCTAGAGCCATCCTCTTTGGAACCCCCTTTCAGGTAGTTGAAAGCAGCTATCAAATCCCCCCTCATTCTTCTCTTCTGCAGGCTAAACAATCCCAGCTCCCTCAGCCTCTCCTCATAACTCATGTGTTCCAGACCCCTAATCATTTTTGTTGCCCTTTGCTGGACTCTCTCCAATTTATCCACATCCTTCTTGAAGTGTGGGGCCCAAAACTGGACACAGTACTCCAGATGAGGCCTCACCAATGTCGAATAGAGGGGAACGATCACGTCCCTCGATCTGCTCGCTATGCCCCTACTTATACATCCCAAAATGCCATTGGCCTTCTTGGCAACAAGGGCACACTGCTGACTCATATCCAGCTTCTCGTCCACTGTCACCCCTAGGTCCTTTTCCGCAGAACTGCTGCCTAGCCATTCGGTCCCTAGTCTGTAGTTGTGCATTGGGTTCTTCCGTCCTAAGTGCAGGACCCTGCACTTATCCTTATTGAACCTCATCAGATTTCTTTTGGCCCAATCCTCCAATTTGTCTAGGTCCTTCTGTATCCTATCCCTCCCCTCCAGCGTATCTACCACTCCTCCCAGTTTAGTATCATCCGCAAATTTGCTGAGAGTGCAATCCACACCATCCTCCAGATCATTTATGAAGATATTGAACAAAACCGGCCCCAGGACCGACCCTTGGGGCACTCCACTTGATACCGGCTGCCAACTAGACATGGAGCCATTGATCACTACCCGTTCAGCCCGACAATCTAGCCAGCTTTCTACCCACCTTGTAGTGCATTCATCCAGCCCATACTTCCTTAACTTGCTGACAAGAATACTGTGGGAGACCGTGTCAAAAGCTTTGCTAAAGTCAAGAAACAATACATCCACTGCTTTCCCTTCATCCACAGAACCAGTAATCTCATCATAGAAGGCGATTAGATTAGTCAGGCATGACCTTCCCTTGGTGAATCCATACTGGCTGTTCTTGATCACTTTCCTCTCATGCAAGTGCTTCAGGATTCATTTGAGGACCTGCTCCATGATTTTTCCAGGGACTGAAGTGAGGCTGACTGGCCTGTAGTTCCCAGGATCCTCCTTCTTCCCTTTTTTAAAGATTGGCACTACATTAGCCTTTTTCCAGTCATCCGGGACTTCCCCGGTTCGCCACGAGTTTTCAAAGATAATGGCCAATGGCTCTGCAATCACAGCCGCCAGTTCCTTCAGCACTCTCGGATGCAACTCGTCTGGCCCCATGGACTTGTGCACGTCCAGCTTTTCTAAATAGTCCCTAACCACCTCTATCTCCACAGAGGGCTGTCCATCTCTTCCCCATTTTGTGATGCCCAGCGTAGCAGTCTGGGAGCTGACCTTGTTAGTGAAAACAGAGGCAAAAAAAGCATTGAGTACATTAGGTTTTTCCACATCCTCTGTCACTAGTTTGCCTCCCTCATTCAGTAAGGGGCCCACACATTCCTTGGCTTTCTTCTTGTTGCCAACATACCTGAAGAAACCCTTCTTGTTACTCTTGACATCTCTGGCTAGCTGCAGCTCCAGGTGCGATTTGGCCCTCCTGATAACATTCCTACATGCCCGAGCAATATTTTTATACTCTTCCCTGGTCATATGTCCAACCTTCCACTTCTTGTAAGCTTCTTTTTTATGTTTAAGATCCGCTAAGATTTCACCATTAAGCCAAGCTGGTCGCCTGCCATATTTACTATTCTTTCGACTCATTGGGATGGTTTGTCCCTGTAACCTCAACAGGGATTCCTTGAAATACAGCCAGCTCTCCTGGACTCCTTTCCTCTTCAAGTTAGTCCCCCAGGGGATCCTACCCATCCGTTCCCTGAGGGAGTCGAAGTCTGAGGTTCAATAAGGTTCAATAAGGTTCAATGAGGTTCAATAAGGATAAGTGCAGGGTCCTGCACTTAGGACAGAAGAACCCAATGCACAGCTACAGACTAGGGACCGAATGGTTAGGCAGCAGTTCTGCGGAAAAGGACCTAGGGGTGACAGTGGACGAGAAGCTGGATATGAGTCAGCAGTGTGCCCTTGTTGCCAAGAAGGCCAATGGCATTTTGGGATGTATAAGTAGGGGCATAGCGAGCAGATCGAGGGACGTGATCGTTCCCCTCTATTCGACATTGGTGAGGCCTCATCTGGAGTACTGTGTCCAGTTTTGGGCCCCACACTTCAAGAAGGATGTGGATAAATTGGAGAGAGTCCAGCGAAGGGCAACAAAAATGATTAGGGGACTGGAACACATGAGTTATGAGGAGAGGCTGAGGGAGCTGGGATTGTTTAGCCTGCAGAAGAGAAGAATGAGGGGGGATTTGATAGCTGCTTTCAACTACCTAAAAGGGGGTTCCAAAGAGGATGGCTCTAGACTGTTCTTAATTGTAGCAGATGACAGAACGAGGAGTAATGGTCTCAAGTTGCAGTGGGGGAGGTTTAGATTGGATATTAGGAAAAACTTTTTCACTAAGAGGGTGGTGAAACACTGGAATGCGTTACCTAGGGAGGTGGTAGAATCTCCTTCCTTAGAGGTTTTTAAGGTCAGGCTTGACAAAGCCCTGGCTGGGATGATTTAACTGGGAATTGGTCCAGCTTTGAGCAGGGGGTTGGACTAGATGACCTTCTGGGGTCCCTTCCAACCCTGATATTCTATGATTCTATGATTCTATGATTCCCTCCCAGTGGAATGACTTCCCCAAACAGTCTTTGGTCCTGTTCACCCCAGCCTGGCCATTAGGGTGACTGTGGGCTAAGCTCAAGAGCTTTTCCCCATACTTAGTTGGAACTACCAACTGTCTTTGAGGATGCCAGTCCTCCTTGTGCACACCAGAAAGGGTCTCCTTGTATAAGAGTCCTTCTTTAACAAACCTGGACCTATTAGAAGAGCTAAGTGGTAGTGGGTCACTCCGTGCCACCATCCAAGCTACCTTGAGCTCCCTTTCATTCACTTCCTGCTCTGCCTGGAACTGCTCCCTTGATGCTGAAGACATTAGTTTCTCGCTGGGTGGTGGACTTGGACTTGGTCTCACTGGAAGTGATGCAGGTGATGGGGTTGTTTCTGTGGCCTGTGAACTGCTCTCCACTGGTGCACTAGATTCTATTTCAGGCTCTGGTTGAGCCTCTTGTGCCGGCTTAGCTGCTGCTGCAGGTGCAGGCTCTGTGGCACCCTTTGGTGCTGGTGTGACATTATTGACTTGAACTGGGACCGTATAGAACATTGTTGCAACCAAGGTCCTGTAGTGGCACCAAATCTTGTATAAAGGGGGTCAAATAAGGTGTCTAAGATGAGGTTATGGTTTGCTGGTTATGATTATGCTATCTGTTTGCATGTATCATTTTTGTATTTAAAGATATAAGTATTGGCTCTATACTGTGTGTATTTCAAACTTATGCTATGCTTCTGGGTGACACCCCAGAGAAGTTGGTGTCAGCTCTGCCTAGCCTGCTGGATGGCCCATTAAGGACCATCAGCTATACAAGTGACCCACTGAGAGAAGGCAGACATGCCTTGGGACTCAGCAAGGTGTGTGAGGACCTGCCTATGGACAGAACTCTGAGGTTTTTCCAGGCCATGTGAGGGACAGCTTGTCTTTGGGACAAAGGAAGCAGAGACCACATGGCAAGAGACTATAAAAAGCTGCTGCAGCTTCTCCATCTGGTCTTCAATCCTGCTTCAAACCTTTGGAGGGACTTTGCCACACTGAAGCTTTCAACAAAGGACTGAAAGACCAATCCTGATGCTTTGAGAAGGGGGTTGGACTAGATGACCTCCTGAGGTCCCTTCCAACCCTGATATTCTATGATTCTGCGATCCCAGCAGTGGATGTGCTCCAGAGACTTGATTTGAACCTGCAGTTTATTCTATCACTGCTGCAAGCCTGAACCAAGAACTTTGCCATGACTGTATGTAATTGTTTCCATTTAACCAATTCTAGCTCTCATCTATATCTTTTTCCTTTTCAGATTTTAGATTCTAAAGGATTGGCAACAGCGTGATTTGTGGGTAAGATCTGATTTGTATATTGACCTGGGTCTGGGGCTTGGTCCTTTGGGATCGAGAGAACCTCTTTCCTTTTACTGGGGTATTGGTTTTCATAACCATCTGTCCCCATAACAAGGGGCATTGGTGGTGATACTGGGAAACTGGAGTGTCTAGGGAATTGCTTGTGTGACTTGTGGTTAGCCAGTGGGGTAAAACCAAAGTCTTCTCTGTTTGGCTGGTTTGGTTTGCCTTGGAGTGCATAGAAACCCCAGCCTTGGGCTGTAACTGCCCTGCTGTAAGCAATTTGTCCTGAATTGGCACTCTCAGTTGGGTCCTGCCAGAACCAGCATCGTTACAGCTGGCTCCCCTCACTCTGGAGGGTTTGCAAGCACGGGCTCTGGTGCTGACTGCTCTGCCAGTTTCAATTGTTGGGATGGTTATGACTGGGTCCCAGGAACTGGATCCACAACTGATGCCATAGACTTTAGTTTGGGGTCGGGTTCCCCCACTTCTGGCTGGGTCCCTGTAGGAGGCTCAGGAATGGAGTTAGGTGTGGAGGCCTGTTTAGCCTGGCTGTGGGTGACCGTCCTCACCCTTTCTGTTAGCCCTATATGGTTGGCTAAGTTGTCTCCCAGCAGCATGGGAATGGGATAATCGTCATAGACTGCAAAAGTCCATATTCCTGACCAGCCCTTGTACTGGACAGGAAAACTAGCTGTACGCAAGTTAAAAGAGTTGGCCTTAAAGGGTTGCACCATCACTTGGGCATTTGGGTAGATGAATTTGGAGTCTACCAGGGATTGGTGCATAGCTGACACCTGTGCTCCAGTGCCTCTCCAAGCAGTAATCTTCCTCCCACCCACACTCACAGTTTCCCTTCGTTCTGGGGGTATTTGTGAGGCATCTGGGCCTGAAGGCTCTTGGTGGGATTACAGGTTGATGAGATGCAGTCGGCTGGTGCTCTTGGGGAAGCTGGCCTTCACATGCCCCAGCTCATTACATTTAAAGCATCTCCGAGCTGACTGTGTCCTGCGGCGAGGTGGGTGGTTGGAGAGTGGCGTGGTGGGATGAGAGGGCATCTGGGGTCTCCCTGGCTGTGTGGAGGGCTCCTCCTTGTGAGGTGGGGCTTTGGGCTGACCCCAATGGTGGGGTGTCATCTCAGGTTGCCCCTTCTGGTATTCGCTCCAACTGCTATTAGCTTTCTTCTTCTCCGCCACCTCCAACCATTTGGTTTCGATCTCCCCTGCCTCATTACAGTTTTGGGCTTCCCATCTAGGATGTACCTTTCTATTTCCTCAGGGACACCCTCTAAGAACTGCTCCATTTGCATTAGGAGAGACAGATCTTCCCGAGATTTAACGCTTGCTCCTGATATCCAGGCATCCCAATTTTTCACAATGTGGTCGGCGTGTTGGGAAAATGCCACGTCTGGTTTCCACCTTAGAGCTCTGAACCGCCAACAGGCATGCTCGAGTGTTAGCCCCACTCTAATTCTGGCCTTTTGTTTAAAAAGTCGTACTCATTCATGTGTTCTTTAGGCACCAGCTGCCACTTCTGTTAAGGGTCCACTGAGTTGCAGCCTCAGCCTCACCATATACTGATCTGTAGGGGTACTGTACCCAAGGCAGGCCCTTTCAAAATTTTCTAAGAAGGCCTCTGTATCATCACTTACCTTCTATGTGGGGAATTTCTTGGAATGGGGAGCGGTACCTGGAGAAGCACTGTAAGGGTTACCTAGTAGACCCAGCTTAGCCCTTTCCAGCCCTAAGCGCTTCAGCTCTAACTCCACCTCCAAGCGCTTCACCTCTCTTCTCTCCTCCGCTTCTGCCTCCAAGCACTTTGCCTGCATTTCCGCCTCCAAGCGCTTGTCCTCCGCTTCCAAGCGCATCATCTCTAGGTAGAAATTCCTTTCTGCCTCAGTTAGAACTCGACCGGAGTTAAAGGCAGCCCTCCATCCTGGCACTGGGAGCTCCTGGGAAGTCCCCATTCCCCCATCCTCTCCCTTCATTTCTGTCATGGAGCTGGATATCTAGGATTGATCTGTGTCTGACTTTTCCATGGTGTGCCTGTCATAAATATAAAGGAAAGGGGTTAAGAAGCTCTGATATAGTACTATAAAATCCTCTTACCTGTAAAGGGTTAAGAAGCTCAAGTAACCTGGCTGGCACCTGACCAAAATCATAGAATCATAGTATCATAGAATATCAGGGGTGGAAGGGACCTCAGGAGGTCATCTAGTCCAAACCACTGCTCAAAGCAGGACCAATCCCCAACTAAATCATCCCAGCCAGGGCTTTGTCAAGCCTGACCTTAAAAATATCTAAGGAATGAGATTCCACCACCTCCCTAGGTAACGCATTCCAGTGTTTCATCACCCTCCTAGCGAAAAAAGTTTTTCTAATATCCAACCTAAACCTCCCCCACTGCAACTTGAGATCATTACTCCCTGTTCTGTCATCTGCTACCACTGAGAACAGTCTAGATCCATCCTCTTTGGAACCCCCTTTCAGGTAGTTGAAAGCAGCTGTCAAATCCCCTCTCATTCTTCTCTTCCGCACACTAAACAATCCCAGTTCCCTCAGCCTCTCCTCATAAGTCATGTGTTCCAGTCCCCTAACCATTTTTGTTGCCCTCCGCTGGACTCTTTCCAATTTTTCCACATCCTTCTTGTAGTGTGGGGCCAAAAACTGGACACAGTACTCCAGATGAAGCCTCACCAATGTTGAATAGAGGGGAACGATCACATCCCTCGATCTGCTGGCAATGCCCCTACTTATACATCCCAAAATGCCATTGGCCTTCTTGGCAACAAGGGCACACTGTTGACTCATATTCAGCTTCTCATCCACTGTAACCTCTAGGTCCTTTTCTGCAGAACTGCTGCCTAGCCATTCGGTCCCTAGTCTGTAGCGGTGCATTGGATTCTTCCATCCTAAGTGCAGGACTCTGCACTTGTCCTTGTTGAACCTCATCAGATTTCTTTTGGCCCAATCCTCTAATTTATCTAGGTCCCTCTGTATCCTATCCCTACCCTCCAGCATATCTACCTCTCCTCCCAGTTCAGTGTCATCTGCAAAGTTGCTGAGAGTGCAATCCACACCATCCTCCAGATCAAAATGACCAATAAGGGGACAAGATACTTTCAAATCTGGGCGGGGGGTGGGGGGCGAGGTCTCTTTGTCTGTCTGTCTGATGCCTCTGCCAGGGACAGATCAAGAAAGCAAGCAATCCAATTCCTTTAGAGTTAGTAAGTAATCTAGCTAGAAAATGCGTTAGATTTTCTTTTGTTTTTGGCTTGTGAAATTCGCTGTGCTGGAGGGAATGTGTATCCCTGTTTTTGTGTCTTTTTGTAACTTAAGGTTTTGCCTAGAGGGATTCTCTATGTTTTGAATCTGACTGCCTGTAAGATTATCTTCCATTCTAATCTTACAGAGTTGTTCTTTTACCTTTTTTTGTTTTTCTAATAAAGTTCTGTTTTTTAAGAATCTGATTGGGTTTTTAGGGTCCTAAAAACCTAAGGCTGGTCTGTGCTCATCTGGTTTATTCTCAAGCCTCCCCAGGAAAGGGGGTGTAAGGCTTGGGGGGGTATTTTGGGGGAAGACGTCTCCAAGTGGTCTCTTCCCTGATTCTTTGTTAAACCGCTTGGTGGTGGCAGCATACTGAACCCCAGATATGGGGAATTTTGTCTCTTGGGAAAGATTTAACCTAGGATGGTAGAAATAAGCTTGGGGGGGTCTTTCATGTGGGTCCCCACATCTGTACCCCAGAGTTCAGAGTGGGGAAGGAACCCTGACGTGGTGGTAGCCATGGGATTATTATGAACCAAAGATCATTTTGAAAAAGCACAGAATGAAAAAGATTTTTCTGTTAGCTGGGAACAGCTTCAGGCAAAGGTACCAAAGGCAAAGGTATCAGATTACAGCACAGCGAATTGGGAATCACAAGCAGGTTTTTTCTTTCTTTCCCGCTCTCGGGTAAACTAGGTAAGCAGGAGCTAGGATGGCAAAATGCAGTATCCAACAGCAACTAGAATTACCTATCTTAAAATGCTTGGAGTTGGAAGCAGAGGCGAGGAAAGAGGCAAAAAGCTTGGAGGTGGAGGTGGAGGTGGAGAAGCAACGGTTGGAGACGGAGTTAGCGCTGAAGCGCTTAGATCTGGAAAAGGCTAAGATGAATCTACCGGATAACCCTAACAATCCTTCCCCAACAATCCACAAATGGGAACGACTATGTCCACAGTATGATGAATCCAGAGATATTGCTGAATATTTTCTCACCTTTGAGAGACTGTGCAGACTCCATCAAATTCCTGAAGCTCACAAGATGACCACATTGGTCACAAAATTGACTGGAAGAGCTCTGGACATATTCAATAAGATGCCTATTGAGGAGGCTTCTGACTATAATAAATTCAAGGATTTGGTTTTAAAACAATTTCAAGTTACACCTGAAACTTACAGAGTAAAATTTTGAACCCTTAAGAGAGGGCCTGGACTAAGTAATGTGGCTTATGTAAACCAAATGACCGACCTGTTTGATAAATGGCTCAACGGACGAGCTGTAACTAACTTAGGAGGAATGCAGGATTTGATGATACAGGAGCAATTCCTGAATATGTCCAAGGATGATATAAAACAGTGTTTATGGGATAAGAAAATGGACTCAGCAGAAAGTCTTGCTTCTTATGCTGATCAATACGAGCAGTCCCAGACTGCCAGAGAGGCAGGGCAAACCGGAAGAAAATGGGTGGAGGGAGGAGAGAGGAACAACTCTGTCGCAGTTTGAGTGGATACCAGAAGGGGCACCCTCAGACCATACCCTACTACCGGGGGCAGCCCAAGGCCCCAACTATACCCCAAGGAAAACCCCAGACACTTTATCATCCCACCACACCGTTCTCCAGCAACCCACCTCGCCCCAGTGACCCGTCAGGTGGGCGATGTTTTAAATGTAATGAGCCAGGGCATGTAAAGGCCAACTGCCCCAAGAACCCCAACAGATTACAGTTCATTGCACTGGGGTCACACCGAAGGTCCTCAGGCCCAGATGCCTCCAGATACTCTCAGAGCAGAGGGAAACTGTGAGTGTGGGTGGGAAAAAGGTTACAGCATGGAGGGACACCGGAGCACAAGTGTCGGCTATTCACCAATCCTTAGTGGACCCCAACTTAATCGACCCAGAGATCCAAGTGATGATTCAACCCTTCCAGTCAAACTCTTTTGACTTGCCTACAGCCAGGTTGCCGGTCCAGTACAAGGGCTGGTCAGGAATGTGGACTTTTGAAGTCTATGATGATTATCCCATCCCCATGTTGCTGGAGGAAAACTTGGCCTGACGGTGCCGTTTTGGGAAGACTGGATTTTCTAAGGTTTCGGTGCCTGACCTCAACCTCATCCACAGGGTTAGCTTTGCCACTGCTGCTGTTGTTTGTGCAGTTCTTGCCCAAATTTCTGCCTTGGATCCTTCATCAGTGATGATTGCCCCTGTCAAGGCTGAATCCCTACTCTGTCACACTGAGTGCAGAAGTGGGGGCCCGCAAGGATTTTAAAAATTAATACTTGCCACTCCAGGCTTGTATTACATTCCCAAGGTTACACCTTTTTTCTGAGCTTGGCTTGGTAAACACTGCCATGATCCAAATGCAAAAAAACAAACAAACAAACAAAAAAAAACCCTTAGAACCCTCAAGCCCTTTCACACACACACAAACACACACACCCTCCCGCCCCCGGGAAGAGCTGGGAAAGAAAACAAAGAAAATTAGCTGTTGCTATCAGCTAATCAAACAACATTCATAAACCTCTTAGGACACCAAAAATCCAATCCTGTTCTTAAAAAATATAAATGTTATTAGAAACAAAAAGGAAGAAAATACATCTGGAACTTAGGCTTTTGCTAGATATTAAAAGAGCAATTCCAAAAATTAAGTATCAAGAATAACTTTCTTGGGGTTCAGCTTAAAAGTTACAAGCAAACAAAAGCACCTGGGGTTTAGAACGGAGGAGAGCTACAAGCCAAAATAAAGAAATAAACCTGATCGTGTCTATTTAAACATTCCCTGCCTTCTAGGTATGGAAGATGAAGTTTACACAGCATTCCTGCTTACAGCATTGCTGTTCCGTGTCTCCTTCTCTGGAGAACAACAGACAAAGGGGAAGTTTTTCTTCCCATTTTAAAAAGTGCTAGCCTTCCCATTGACTCTTTTGGTCAGGTGCCCACTCCTTTTCTTTTACCTGTTGGTTTGTTAACCCTTTACAGATAAAGCAAGCAGAGAACAGACACCAAGAGGGATTTTACAGCTAACTGGCTGGCTGGGCGTCCATAAAAGGGAGCTACCCTTCCCCCCTCCCTTTATCACAGGGACCTTGCTCTCCATGTGTACAGAGTGGGTCTGGCCTGGGGCCCCGCTCTCTGTGCGTGTAGAGAGTGGGTCCGGCCCGGAGTCCTGCTCTCTGTTTATATAAAGTGTGTCTGGCCCGTAGACCTGCTCCTCAATGCTCCATTGTCTTTGGCCCTCTGTCCCCAGCACACACGTTGTGTCTGTGTGAGTCCAGCTCTCATTGACAGCCATCTGCCCCCCAGTGTCTTTGTCCTTTGGACACAGCCAGGCTGCGGTCACATGTTCAGCTACCTCTGCAGCTAAGGGTTTGTCTTCAGTCCCTGGGGTTCTCAGTGTCTTGCTAGGGACTTCCATCCCAATGGGTTGGTTCCAGCCCAGATGGTCCTAGTGGCTCTGTGTCTGCAATACCTGGCTTGATCTGTCATGTCCCAGGGAGAGAACTGATTCCTTCCCCAGGGGCAAGCGCTGCCAAGGGGATCGGTACAGAGCCATACAGATCATTCACAGAAGGATTAAGGCAAATTTGCACATTCGGCCCAGATGCCTTACTCCTGGAGAGGGGTCCCGGCTGCGAATCCTGATTACAGATGCCTGCGACCCTTTGAAGGATGGGGCTTTGGCCCCACCCCTCTCCTTGGCATTTCCCTATGGCTAGTTTGGGTAGCTCCCGACCATAGGTGCTTCTTTATCCCCGTGTGTGGTCTGTGGAGCCTGGGCACCTACCTGGGGGCTCTGGATTGCACTGGGCAGCAGGAACCTAAACGTCAGATGCTGCACCACTGGGTGCAAGTTCCTGTGTGGATCTAGCCCCTTATGTCTCTGGACACAGGAGGGAGCCTGGTAACTGTGATCGAGGGGGGTTGGGGGTGGGGCGTGCAGGAATGACAACAGGGTCATGTGAACTTTTCAAGCGCTCCGCCCCCCACTCCCTCCATGGGCTGTCAGGTGCTGGGTTCATCCCCCCTGGAACTCCGATATCAGTTGGGAAGTGGGAGGCTTCCTGCTGCTCAGGACAGTAGCTGAACGTTCATTTCTATGCTGGGTCTGTTCTACAGTGCCTGAGTGTGGAGCATGGTCCAAGGACAGGGGTCTCTCATCCCACCCGCCTTGTGTTGAATCCTGATGAACTAGACCCCCTTTCAGTAGTGATGCCCACCTGCTCTGTGCAGTGGGGCCCATGTGTAATGAGTGGGCTCGTTCCCAGCAGAGCAGGGGTCCATGTGAACCTGAGACTGAATAGCTCTGCTCATTGCCAGAGACCAAGAGCTGAATGGACCCTGGAGACACAGCTGCCCTCTCCACCAGGTGGGGACCCAGTCCTGACCCACCCAGTCCTGACCCACAGCCCCCACCCTTCTCCTAGCACTTGGTTCTGCCCTCAGCTCTCTCAGGAGATCAGATAACTTTTCCTTTTAATTGCCTGACTTCAACTTTTCAAGCAGGAACCAGCGGTAACTTCAGCTCAGCTCTTAAATTGGCTCTGCCAGTGACCCAAATCATCAATACCCAGACCAAGAAATGTTCAGACATTAAAACAAGCTAATTATGCCAAGGGATTTACAGTCTGGTCTGCGTGATTTATTAATCAGGTCTAACTCCCATGAAAGATAACAGATGGACACCCCTCAGGGATGGACAGCCTCCGTTAATGCCTAGAACTGACACAGCACAGGCAGTGGGTATGTGGTGCAGTGGTCAGAGGACTGGACTGGGAGCCAGGACTCTGGATTCTTTTACCAGCTCTCAGAGGGCAGTGGGGTCCAGTGGCTTACAGCAGGGAGGGATGGGTAGTCACCACTCCTGGGATCTATCCATAGCTCTGGGAGGGCAGTGGGCTCTAGTGGGTTAGAGCAGGGGATCTGGGAGTGGGGACTCATTGGTTAGAGTTTAAGCCAGCCCACCAGGGATCGCCACCTCACCTCACCTGACCTTCTGTAAATCACAAGCCACCAACACCACCCAGCAGACCAAAATTTAGACCAAAATAGGACAGTCCATTGGTGACTAAATTATTATGTGCCACAGGCAGAGAATAGCAGGGACTGATGTGAACCAAGAGCCTGACAATAGCAGGGAAAGGGTTAAGTGAGATAAACCCAGATAATCCTGATGAGTGAGCTGCATCCCACGCAGCAGAGGAAGGTGCAAAACCCCCAAGGTCACTGCCAATCTGACCGGGGGGCTAATTCCTTCCCCACCCCACATATGGTGACCAGTTAGACCCAGAGCATGTGAGCAAAAATCAGCAAGCCAAGCACCTGCAACAGAGAATGCTCAGTGCCACCTCCGAGCCATGCCCACCCCCATTCAATTTCCCTTCTCCAGCAGTGGCCATCCCTGATGCTTTGGAGGAAGAAGACAAGAACACAAACAACCCCTCTCAAAAAAAAAATAGAATATTTTTTGGTGCTGAGGGGGAGGGGAAATCCCTCATCACCCCTTGCAGGTGTCCAGCTGAAACCGTGAAGCATGAGCTTCTAGGAACATCAGAAATGAACCAGAAAGGACCTTCAGGATTGCTAAACCCTGTCCCCCTCCCCATCACAAGAAACCCCATCATACAACCCCACTCATATATTTGTCCAGCTCTCCCTTAAAAGTAATTGTTTTAACTCGTAGTTTTAACTCAACTCGTATTGGGAATCTGTTCCAGAACCTCACACCTCTGATGGTTAGAAGCCTTCTCATTTCTGTCCCTAGCCCTGAGTTAGTCTGGGGGTGCTGGGATTCCTGGGTTCTATCTCTGGCTGTGGGAAGGGTGTGTGATCCATAATGTACAAACATAATGTCACCATGATTTTGGTCCCAGTTGCACTGGTGTCAGTCTCTGCAAATCACTGGGGTTGCTTTTGCTTGACAGCAGAGAAAAGGAGAGCAGAACTTTGCTCTTTGGCTCTAAGTGTGATAACACTTTTATCCAGGTATCCGCTTTTAAATACAGCTGCACAGAAAGGGCAGTGATGCGAGCCAGCCTCCCTGCACACACACTCAGTTTGCACTCCTAGCCCCTGCAAACACACACACACTGTGCACAGCTTATTTCCTCCATCAAGGACACATATACCCCCCACCTTCTCCTGCCCCTGCCCCTGCCCCCCCCCCCATTTTCCAGTTGTATCATCATACAGGCATTTTTTATACTATGAGTAGCCCCTAGAGGTCATGAAAAATGCTGTGTGTGTTCCCCCTGCTGCATTGGAGCCTGCACCACCCAGAAGGAAAAGGCCCATATCCCATTGCCCAACCCCCTGACAGTCCAGTGCCTGCAGGCTGGGGCCAGAGCAGAACCCCTTACCGCTTCCCCAGCAGGGTCCTCCTCTCAGCCTCCTTCATCTCCTTGTTCCTCAAGTTGTAGATCAGTGGGTTGAGCGGCGGGGTCCCCACTGTGTAGAAGAGAGTCACCACTTTCCCGCTGCTCCCTGAGGCAGCTGGGTTGACATAGGTGACCATGGCAGAGCCATAGAACAGGCCCACCATGGCCAGGTGAGAGGTGCAGGTGAAGAAGGCCTTGTGCTTCCCAGCCCCTGCGTGCAGCCACAGCACAGCCCTGATGACTAGCCCGTAGGAGGCCAAGATGAAGAGGATGGTGACAAAGATGATGAGGGAGCTCAGGGCATAGCAGGCCTGTTCAGTCTGGGGAGCTGGGGTACAGGAGGCAGCCACCAATGGGGCTGGGTCAAAGAGAAAATGATCCAGGGTGTTGGAACCGCAGAAGGAGAGCTGAGAGATGCGGACGGTGGGCACTACAAACCAAAGGAAGCCACAGAGCCAGCAAGAGGCCACCAGGGCCCAGCAGAGCTGGTGGGATATGAGGATGTGGTAGCGCAGGGGGTGGCAGATGGCAGGTAGCTATCCAAGGCCATGGCCAAGAGGAAGAGGCACTCGGTGGCCCCCATGGAAAAGAAGAATTAAAACTGCACAAAGCAGGCCTGGAAGGAGATGGGGACGCTGGGGGACACCAGGTCAGAGAGCATCCATGGCAGCGTGGTCGTGACGTAGCAGATCTCCAGCCAGGTGAAGTTTCCCAGCAGGATGTACATGGGCAGGTGTTGGAGGTGGGGATCCCGCCGCACGGCCCACACAATGCACAGGTTTCCTGCCAGCGTCCCAGCATAGGCCAGGGAGAGGAGGGCACAGAGGAAGGTGTGACTCAGCCAGCCCAGGGAGGGGAAATCCAGCAGGATGAACTTGGTCATCGGGATGGTATTGTTGATCATATTCATCAGGGGGCCCTGGAGCTGAAATAATCAACAGGACACCAACGTTCTAGCTAGAGATCTGGGAGGGGAGGAGTCATTAGAGTAGTAGGGAATAGCATACACACACACACAGAGTCACTGTCAGTATCTCTCTCATACATATCACATTTCAGACTCTGCTTGGGATCTGACACTCAAGCTGGGTTTATTCTGCCTTTGGAAACCCTCAGCACCAGACAAAGATCCTGCATTCTGGCATTTGGCTAGCTGTCCTGCCTCTGAAACAAACTCTTGCTCCTCCTTCTACAGCTGGATCAGCTCCTCTGGACCAGTCTAAGATCACAAACCCCATCTATGCTGGTCAACACAACAGAGGATACTCAGAGTAGCACGGGAAACTGATTTCAAGTTCTCTGCTCCCTACTCTTCAAGCCAAAAGTGACATTGACTGGGTTAGGGCTGCATCTTTAGGTGACTTTTTAAAATTCCTTACCTTGAGTTTGGATAGATCCAAAAATGACATCAATCATGGATTGACCCTCGCAGCTCTGCAGAAGAAAAATCTATATTAATATATCAATATGATTAAACTCTGGAATCCATTTTTATTTGTGAACTGAATGTATATTATATGTGAAATTAATGTATAGTCACTTGATAATTATACTATTTACTAATTACTTAGTTTTTAATTATTACTGAGGTAGCACCTAGGAACCCCAGTCAATGACCAGGATTAAAATTTACAGGTTATAATAATTTCTTGATTTGATTTTTTGATTCACTGCATATTGTATCAATTCCTATTTTTGATTAAAATAAATGAAAATCGATATATGCTCTCAATTTCTGTATTCAATTTAAATAATAAATGAAGAATTGTTTTATATTAATTACTGTTTTGATTAAAATAATACATTAAGAATTATATATCATATTCATTCCCAGATTCAATGAAAATTTAAACTCATTAAGTCCATACTGTACTAATTGCTAGATTCAGTTCACATGTTAAATTAATATTTACATATCATGTTAATTCCTAGATTTGATTAAATTTAAGATTATTGGGATGATTTCCAGATTTGTTAAGCATGTTGCATTATATCTGCATTATATCTGCAATGAATTCTATTTTGATTAAAGTAATTAATAATATAGGCTCATTTTTAATTAAAATAGTAAATTAACAATTATATATTACATTTGACTAGTTTTGTACTCATTTCCAGATTTTATTAAAATATTTTATTAAATATTAATAATGATATATTGTATATTGTATTTTTTTAGCCTCTAGAGCTAATTAAAATATTGCGTTAATATTTCCGTATAGGACACATTTCTAGAATCAGTTGAAATATTAGGTCAAGAACTGTACATTACATTACTTTACAAGTTAAAGTCAAATATTAAAGTAGTAAATATATATTATATGAATTCATAGATTTGATTCATAAGATTCCAATAGAGATTGGAAATGTTAAACCAATAAATATATTTTATACGTATGTCTAGATTTGATTAAAATGGCTTTACATAAATTCTGGGTTCCAGACAAACCCAAAAATGTATCTACTCTGATCATCTGAGTACAAAGAATACCAAACAGAACAGAAGTTCTTTTTAAAGGCGATCTGCAAAGGAATTGTAAAATACTTTTTTTCTTTTCTTGTTCCTTTATGAAAGAGAAAATAAGTCTACCTGAAATGTTTTAAAGCCTTTATTTTATTTCTTTTAAACTTGGATGTATCTATTCTCACACTTTTCTATTTATCTGGCTGTCTGCCTATCATTCTGGAATGTAAATCTACTCTTTTCTGGAGAACTACTGGGCAGTTGAAGGATGTTTTTTATTGGGCTCTTGTAACAATGTAGGCCTTAGCGGCTGGTATAACATGAATTGACTTTTAAACTGACATATTAAACTAATATTTGGACACACTTATTTTGGTCTCAAAGAAGCTGATTGCAGGTTAGCTTAAACCTATTCCTAATTGATTTTAAACAAACCAGAATAATCTGGTTTAAACTGAATTAAGAACACCCACACAGCCTTTTCCACTCATTTAACTATATCAGTTTAAATTCATAGCTAGAATTATAATGTGGCAATGGGTGGGCCTCTAAAATATGGTCTTCCCTGGTTTTACTGGATAATTACTGAGACACCTGGGGGCTGTTTGTTCCGAGCGCTAACACCTGCACTGAAGAGGGGAAGGGGTTAGAATTTTAAATCAGAGTACCTTTCTCCACCATGTTAATTAGGCATGTGTAGTAGTGGAAAAACAATGGCCCAGATCCCCAGCTACTGAAAATCAGCAGAGCTGTATGGAAGGAGGGGAGTCAGGTCTGGGAAAAGAATGAGGCCTAGTAGGCAGATTGGGTTAGGCTGAGAGTCCAAACTCTGGGGTTCTAAACCCAGCTCTGGGAGAGTACTGGGGCAGTGAGTTAGGCAGGCGGGCTGGGAAACAAGATTCCTGAATTCTAGTCATGGGCCTGAGAGAGGACGTGACTTTGGTTTAGAGCACAAGCCACTGAGATTCAGAACTTGTGTGTTTTACCCCCAGTTCTATGGAGGCAGTCAGGGGAATAGAATTATACAATTTAAGGCCCGATCATCTAGTACAGCACAGGCCACTAACAGCACCCACACACTAACCCAACAGCCAAAGTGATGCCAAAGTATCACAGCCTCAGGCAGAGAACAGGAGGGAGAGGGGTGTGCTAGTGCCCAAGGCCCCTGCCATGGCAGGGAAATTGTTAAGTGAGATCCACCCAAATAATTCTGGCAAGTGACCTGTAACCACACATGGCAGAGGGACACAAAATTCCCCTCCTAGGTCACTACCGATGTTGCCGGGGGAAAATTCTTTCCTGACCCCACATATGTCAATCAGTGGGACCCTGAGCATGTGACGAGAACCAGCCAGCCAAGTGCTGGGAAAAGAGAATGCTCGGTGCCACCTCATCCCCCTCTCCATCTCCATCCAATGTCCCATCTCCAGCTGTGGGCATCTTCTGGTGCTTCAGAGGAAGGAGGTAAAACAAAACAAAAAAACTCCCAAACAAAAAAATCTCTCAGAATACATTTCAGGGGGGAAAATCCCTTCCTGACCCCTGCCAGTGGCCGGCTGAAACCCTGAAGCATGAGCATTGGGAACACAGGACATTAACTGGAAGTGATCCCTGGGGCTCCTGACCCATGCCCCCATCACAAGCAACCCATTATACAATCGCACAGTCAAGGTTCCTTCCCCACTCTGAACTCTAGGGTACAGATGTGGGGACCTGCATGAAAGACCCTCTAAGCTTATTCTTACCATCTTAGGTTAACAATTTCCCCAAGGTACAAACTTTGCCTTGTCCTTGAACCCTATGCTGCCACCATCAAGCATCTTAAACAAAGAACAGGGAAAGAGCCCACTTGGAGACGTCTTCCCCCCAAAATATCCTCCCAAGCCCTACACCCCCTTTCCTGGGGAAGGCTTGATAAAAATCCTCACCAATTTGCATAGGTGAACACAGACCCAAACCCTTGGATCTTAAGAACAATGAAAAAGCAATCAGGTTCTTAAAAGAAGAATTTTAATTAAAGAAAAAGTAAAAGAATCACCTCTGTAAAATCAGGATGGTAAATACTTTACAGGGTAATCAGATTCAAAATATAGAGAATCCCTCTTGGGAAAACCTTAAGTTACAAAAAGACACAAAAACAGGAATATACATTCCATCCAGCACAGCTTATTTTACCAGCCATTAAACAATAGGAAATCTAATGCATTTCTAGCTAGATTACTTACTAACTTAATGAAAAGGAGGACTTGTGGCACCTTAGAGACTAACAAATTTATTTGAGCATAAGCTTTCGTGAGCTACAGCTCACTTCATTGGATGCATTCAGTGGAAAATACAGTGGGGAGATTTATACATAGAGAACATGAAAAACAATGGGTGATACCGTACACACTGTAAGGAGAGTGATCACTTAAGATGAGCTATTACCAGCAGGAGAGCGGGGAAGGGCCAGGGGGGAGGGGAAGAAAACCTTTTGTAGTGATAATCAAGGTGGGCCATTTCCAGCAGTTGACAAGAACGTCTGAGGAACAGTGGGGGGTGGGGGTGGGGAAATAAACATGGGGAAATAGTTTTACTTTGTGTAATGACCCATCCACTCCCAGTGTCTATTCAACTTAAGGAGTTCTGAAGAGCATTCCTGATCTGTTCCCGGCAAAAGCATCACACAGACAGACAGACCCCTTGTTCCCCCCTCCAGCTTTGAAAGTAACTTGTCTCCTCATTGGTCATTTTGGTCAGGTGCCATCGAGGTTATCTTAGCTTCTTAACCCTTTACAGGTGAAAGGGTTTTGCCTCTGGCCAGGAGGGATTTTATAGTTCTGTATACAGAAAGGTGGTTACCCTTCCCTTTATATTTATGACACGCACTCATACATTTCTCTATCTGTCCCTTAAAACTAACCAAGTTGTGTGCCTCCCACAACTCCTATTGGGGTCCTGCTTCAGAACTTCCTCCCTCTGATGGTTAGAAACCTCTTGCTGATTGGCAGCCTGAATTTGCGCCTGGCTGGGTTAGTGGTTAGAGCAGGGAGGGGCAGGTGGCAGAACAGAGCAGCAGCCACAGAAGAATCGAAGCAAGAAGGACTGTGTGTGTAAAAACTCACCTGGCTGTGAGATCTCAGCCTCCTCCTCTCTCCGTCTCTGCTGTGCAGGGAGCTGGGTGAGAAGGGGCTGATATCTGCTCTCTGAGCCACTGGGTCCCTGGGACTTGGTCTCCGGAGTGGATGGGAGCAGCCAGATCTGGATTTGATCCCTGAATGATGTGCGGACACCCAGAGCATTGCCAGGGAGAGACCGCCCATACTTACACCCCCACACACACACATTGCCCCTGCACACACACAACCCCCCACACTTTCAGCACCTGTCACCCCCTTAGACAGGACTTGATGAGTCCACATTGAAAGCCCCCAGTGCCAGCCCCTTGGGCACATGGTGAATCCCAGCCAGTGGCTGGAAGTACTAAGGTAGTGCTCTGTCTTCTAGGAGAGCATAAGAACATAGGAACATAAGAATGGTCATACTGGGTCAGACCAAGGGTTCCTCAAGCCCAGTATCCTGTCCTCTGACAGTGGCCAGTGCCAGATGCCCCAAAGGGAATTAACAGACAGGTTATCAGCAACTGATCCATGCCCTGGCAATCATGCTTCTGGCGAAGAGAGGCTAGGGACACCATTCCAACCCATTTTGTTCCGATCTCCCCTGCCTGGATTACAGTTTTGGGCTTCCCATCTAGGATGTACCTTTCTATTTCCTCAGGAACACCCTGTAAGAACTGCTGCATTTGCATTAGGAAACACAGATCTTCCAGTAATTTAACACTTGCTCCTGATATCCAGGCACCCCAATTTTTTACAATGTGATAGGTGTGTAGGGAAAATGCCACTTTTGTTTTCCACCTTAGGGCTCTGAACTGCCGAACGGCATGCTCGGGTGTTAGCCCCATTTTAATTCTGGCCTGTTTTTAAAAAAGTTCATAGCTGTTCTTCAGCCATTTCAGCTGCCACCTCTACTAAGGGTCCACTGAGCTGCGGCCTCAGCTCTACCATGTATTGGTCTGCAGAGATGCTGTATCCAAGGCAGGCCCTTTCGAAATTTTCTAAGAGGGCCTCTGTATCATCACCTACCTTGTAGGTGGGGAATTTTTTGGAATGGGGAGCGGTACCTGGAGAAAGACTGTCAGGGTTATATGGTAGACCCAACTTAGCCCTTTCCAGATCTAAGTGTTTCAGCTCTAAATCCGTATCCAAGCGTTTCCCCTCTCTCCTCTTCTCCACTTCCAACTCCAAGCACTTTAAGGCCATTTGTCTTTCATATTCCTTCTGTCTCTCTTCAGCTTCCAAGCTCGCTAATTCCAGTTTTTTTTTGGACCTCACTTTCCGTCACCCTTGCTAGCCTTTTTGCCCTTAGCCTAGCCTAGTCTGAGAGCTAGAAAAAAAAAAAAACCAACCCAACGGCTTGTGAATTCCCTTGCTGTAACTTAACTACTCTGCCCTCACGCAAAGAAAGAAAAAAACCCTCCAGATGCTCTCAGCTTTAAAAAAAAAAAGTGTCCTTTAAAAAAAAAACCAACCTCCCTGGTTTTCAAGCAGACAAAAAAAAAGTGTCCTTTTAAAATCCTGAGTTCTGTGCTTCTTGTTCAAAATGATCCCATTACGCTGCCACCATGTCAGGGTTCCTTCCCCACTCTGAACTCTGGGGTACAGATGTGGGGACCCATATGAAAGACCCCCTAAGCTTATTTCTATCAGCTTAGGTTAAAACTTCCCCATGATTTTTAGGACACTGAAGATCAATCAGGTTCTTAAAAGAAGAATTTTATTTAAAAAAAAGTAAAAGAATCACACCTGCAAAATTAGGATGGAAGATAATTTTACAGGGTACATAAAAAGATTTAAAACACAGAGGTATTCCACTCTGACTCTGCTTCCCAGTTACAAAACAGGAATGAAATTACCTCTTAGCATAGGGAAAGTTCACAAGCTAAAACAAAATATAATCTAACACATTTCCTTGCCCTTTACTTACAATTTTTGTAATCTTAGATTAATCATTTCAGGTATGGTTTTAGGAGATGTTTTACCTGCCTGGTCTCTCTTTCCATCCAGAGAGGGAACAACAAAAAGATCACAAACAAAACCTCCCCCCCCCCACAAGATTTAAAGTATCTTTTTTCCTTATTGGTCCTTTTGGTCAGGTGCCAAACAGGTTATTTGAGCTTCTTAGGGTATGTCTACACTACCCGCCAGATTGGCAAGCAGCGATCGATCCAGTGGGGTCGATTTATCGTGTCTAGTCTAGACACGATAAATCTACCCCCAAGTGCTCTCCCGTTGACTCCTGTACTCCACCTCTGCGAGAGGTGCAGGCAGAGTCGACGGGGGAGCGGCAGCAGTCGACTCACTGCAGTGAAGACACCGTGGTGAGTAGGTCTAAGTATAGGTTTCAGAGTAACAGCCGTGTTAGTCTGTATTCGCAAAAAGAAAAGGAGTACTTGTGGCACCTTAGAGACTAACCAATTTATTTGAGCATGAGATTTCGTGAGCTACAGCTCACTTCAGCTACGTTATTCATGTAGCTGAAGTTGCATAACTTAGATCGATTCCCCCTCCCCTCCAGTGTAGACCAAGCCTTAGCCCCTTACAGGTCAGGATTCAGTACAGCTGCTCAGGAGGGATTTTATGCTACCCCACAGTTCTATGTGTATGACAACGTGTTAGACTGAAACTGAAAGAATAAAGGAAAATGTGTTGGGCTCCTTTCGACTCCATTTCTCAATAAGTATAAGAACTACTTCAAATACTCACAGTTGGTCATTACACAGTAGAGCTGCCCCTTCCCCACGCCTCACCAATTGTTACCCCTAGTGTTCATGATAAGTATAGCTGCCCCATCCCCACCCCAACCCTCTGCTGCCCCAAGTGTCCATTATACAGTATAGCTGCCACTTCTCTGCCCCTCACCCTCTGCTGCCCCAGTACCCATTATACAGGATAGCGGCCCCTTCTCCACCCACTCTGTCTGCTACCCCTAGTGCCCATTATACAGTATAGCCGCCCCTTCCCCACCCCCACCCTCTGCTGCCCCCTAGTGCCCATTATACAGTATAGCCGCCCCTTCCCTACCCCTGCCCTCTGCTGCCCCTCGTGCCCATTATACAGTATAGCCACCCCTTCCCCACCCCCACCCTCTGCTACCCCTAGTGCCCATTATACAGTATAGCCGCCCCTTCCCCACCCCCGCCCTCTGCTGCCACTAGTGCCCATTATACAGTATAATGACCTTTTTCGCACCCCCACCGCCTTCTGCCCCAGTACCAAATATACAGTATTGCCTTCCCTTTCCCAACGCTAATTTCTGCTGCCCCAGTGCCCATAATATGGCATAGCTGCCCTTCCCCACCCCTCAGCCTCTGCTACCCCAGTGCCCATTGTACAATAGAGTCACTGCTTCCCCACCCCCGACCCTCTGCTTCCCCAGTGCCCCTTTGTCACCCCCACCTTCTGCTGCCCCTAGTGCCCATTATACAGTATAGCCTCCCCTTCCCTGCCCCCAACATCTGCTGCCCCTAGTGCCCATTATATGACATAGCCTCCCCTTCCCCGCCCTCAACTTCTGCTTCCCCTAGTGCACATTATACTGTATAGGTGCCCTTTCCCCACCTCCACCCTCTGCTGCCCCCTGTTGTTAGTGCTGGTAAATGTTGATAAGGCTGCTAAGTACTGCTGTTTCTGGTTCTGTGGAGGACGCAGCTTGCTGATTCATCAGACCTCAATGTTGTTCATAAAGAAAGACCACAGACTTGTTTCGGTGGCAAGGTACTCTACCAGATTTATTTTTGATGAAGCATGGTCCTAGTGCCCCATCTCAATGTTTACATGTGCGCTAACCCACGTGTACTTGCGACAATGGTACCGACTCAAGCAGCATACCAGGATGCTGTCCCCAAGACTAGCACAAAGATTGCCCTCCCATGACCTCCCCTTTTATACATTGATACAAACATTGCGTATTACACTCGAGATGTTGTTAGTTACCACCCTTATCATTGTACAAAACATCCTTATCCATTATCCTGTCATCCCACCCTTATTTTTATGAAGTGTTGGTGTGTTCCTGTGCTATCTCTCAGGAGTGTGTTTGCTTTTAAGTCAATTGTTTTCAGATGCTAATGGATTATGGAGCCAAAACCCCATGAAATTATGTAGTGGATGACTGATTGCTATTATTAGTTAGGCTTGGCAGAATTTGATTATATACAATTTTGATGGATAATATTGACCTTAATTTTAAGAATTTTTTCTATTTTTTATCAGTTTACATTTTCAAAGTTGCACCAAGTTATTGAAGGATCAGACAATAATTATTTAATAATAGTAGATGCTTAGATTCAAAGGTTCAAGCTTTATAACTATCAGCATCATTTGTCAAAATATACAAGTAAATATTTGCCATGGACAGGTTATGGGCCTCCAGACTTCGTATTCAGAGCCAAAATCCTCAGTCACAAGACAGGAGTTAGGATATCAGGAGGTCAGAAGCAGGAGACAAACTGAAGATCAGAATCATGATTCCGGAGCCACAGTCAGGATCCCAGGACGTCCAAGTCAGGAGACAGACTGGAGGTCAGAATCGCAAAACAGATGCAGGAGTCACACTGAGGCAGGAGTAGGCAGTGCACAGTCCAAAACAGGGTGAAGTCCTATTGTTCAGAGAGCTTTTTGTTCCTGCTGTTGGCTTAAGTAGGGCAAGCAGGCCAATCAGCTGTTCCAGGACTCTGCCAATAGGACTGTAGGGGTGGAGCCTTAAACTGGGGCTGGCCTTCATGGGTCCCAGGCAAGCAAACACCAGCAGGCTGCCAGCTGGAGGGTTTGTGTGTGGCTGCTCCTATAAACCTTGCAGACCCAGGTTTTTGACCTGTGGAGCAGAAATGGGAAAATGGATTAGGCAGTAGTACTGCTGAAAAGAATCTGGGTGTGATAGTGGATCACAAATTGAATATGACTCAACAAAATAATGTAGTTACAAAAAAGGCTAATATCTTTCCGGGGTGTATTAACAGGAGAGTCATGTGAAAGACATGGGAAGCAATTGTCATGCTATATTTGGCACTGGGGAGGCCTTGGCTGGAGTACTGTGTCAAATTCTTGGTGCCGTGCTTTTTAGGACTGAAGGCCTGGCCTGACATAAGTAATTAAATATGGGAGAGGCCTCATTTCTTAGAAGACAGGAGTAGGGAGATAAATTGATTAGCAGGCTTAAAAAGGAATATCTGTGCTAAAAAAGAAAGTAAATGGTTCAGTAAGCTAAAAGACAAAATATCTAAGATAGCCAAGATAAGAGCGAGAACACCCAGGAAGCCATTTATCATGAACAAGATAACAATGGACAGGATAAGTCAGGAAAGTAAAGAAGAGGTAAAGAGTAGTTTGAGCATGGAAAGTGCACGAGCAAAACATGCCATATAGAGATTGGTTCCTGCAAACTAACCAAGCTAATCCAAAAATATGTGATGCAATGTATAGTAATTACAATGTAATATGTAAATGTGAATGAAGGAAGAGGTTTGCTGTGCCACTTTGGATTTGTGGTACTCCCTATTCCCACCCTCTTTGCTTGAGTGTGATGGGCTCAACATGGCATTGCTGTATGCCAAATAAAGGAACCTGAGTGAGGAGACTGGAGTCAAACTGAGTTCTTGGGGAACTGAATGGAAAAGGTCTTGGGATAACCCCAACACACTTTAGGAAACGTGGATTAATTGGAGAAAGTCTGGAGGAGAGTAACAAAAATGATAAAAAGTTTAAAAAACCCTGACTTATGAGGAAAGGTTAAAAAACTGGGCATGATTGCTCTTGAGAAATGAAGACTGGGGAAGGGGGAGATCTGACAAAAGTCTTCAGATATGTTGAGGATGGTGATCAATTGTTCTTCATGTCCATTGAAGGTGGGACAAGAAGGAATGAGCTTGAGCTGTGGCAAGGGAGATTTAGGTCAGATGTTAGGAAAGTCTTTACAATTATAAGGATAATTAAGCCCTGGAACAGGCTTCTAAGTGAGGTTCTGGAATCTCCATCATTGGAGGTTTTTAAGAACAAGTTGGAAAAACACTTATCAGGGATGCTCTAGGTTTATTTCGTCCTCCTCAGAACAAGGGGCTGGTCTAGATGACCTCTTGGGGTCCCTTCCAGCCCTGCATTTCTAGAATTGTATTATTGTAATACTCTTAGCCCCCTTTCAAAATCCTAACATTACCTGTGCTGTTTGAGGAACAGGTTAGGGACTGAATTGTGACTTAGAGTACCAGTGTGGTATTTAGTTCCCTTCTTGCTCTGTGAAGGGACTAATCTGCACCAGTCCTATGCCTGGCCAATCCACAACAGTTTCTCTGTGCCAGTTAGCATTGTCTCTATGGAGGATGTTATCCCACCTTCGCTACAGTCCATGCTCTGGGTAGCTCATTCAGGGTAATAAAGGAGTATCTGACAGTCTCATAGTTCCCATGCACGCTCATGTAGCATGTGTCCCTGTTGTGCTTTCCACCAAATTGGACAGACTTGTCTCTTTTAATGTCTCCAACTTCAGCAGAACCCCCCTTAACACAGATGGTGTTTCACGACCCTTCTGGGAACCCCCCTAAACTGTGTCTATGTCATTCTGGTAAGGCGGCATGCGGACTTGTTACAAATGATAAACTGAGGCAAAGAAATATGAATTTACATGCTACCAGGCCCTACAGGGAGTTAGTGATGGAGCAGGGAATTGAAGTGATCTCTTCTGAGAGCCATCCTAGTGCATGACCCACAAGACCATTTTAGTTTTCCCACACTAAAAGAAGGAATCACATATCATTTTAGGTTTCTTGCATGAGTGATATTTTTTGTCTCCCTCATTTTGTGGCTTTGTTACCCACTGCATCCCATGCTTTGACTTGGGGAGGTACAAGATGTGCTACTGGAGTCAGCAATTAATGGAACTACCCCATACATCATTGCAAGTGGTGTGTGTGTGCATGTTTGAAATGCTCCATGGCCTTGCAGATGTTGTTAGTGCTGAGGAATGTTGTTAGGGCCACAAAATTGTTACGGCTGCTCAATGCTGCTGTTCTTGGAGCTCCAGTGTTGGTTGCAAGAGCAGAGGATGCAGCTTGCTGATTGAGCAGACCTCGATGTTACTCATAGAGACAGACCATGGGCTCGGTTTGGGGGTGAAAGAGTTCAGACAGGTTTATTATCAGCAGTGCACGGTACTCCACCCTGTCCGACGGGTCACAGGGATACTAACACATGTCTGCCCCTGACAAGGGAAAGGCTCAGTCAGGACACCAGGGGCCTGTCCCATTTGCTGATACAAAGTTACCCCTCCTATAACTACTCCTTTTAGACCTTCATACAAACAAGTCAAGTATGACACTCCAGGTGTTGTTAGTTACCACCTTTATACCTGCTCGTTCAATAAAAACATCCTACTTCCTCATCCCTGATCCTGTCACGCCATCCTTTTCTTACATGGGGTCGGTGTGTGTCCATGTGCCATCTCTTAGGAATGTGTTTCCATAGCTACCTGCGAGCTCTGGGTGTTCTTTTACCGTCAGGAATGTGCTTACTTGGTCAGCCAATACCTGGTATGTTACTGTTCTGCCATGACCAGGCCTACTCTGATTCACAGCCTTTGGTTCACACTGCTAGTTGTACGTGCTCTGGCAAGGCCAACAGCAGCATTTCCTGACCACGGCTTTAAAAAATATGCTGTGTGCTTCACTGCTTCCAACAATGGAAAACGCTTTAAGATAGCAGTGTTGTTATCACACCAACCCTCAGCTCATTCAAATGCTGAGGCAAATACTTTCAATCTGATGGTTGTATTTCTGTCATGATGGGCAGATAAATAAAATCCATTGCAATGACTTGCAACTTTCCCAGAACATAAGAATGGCCACACTGGGTCAGACCGATGGTCCGTCTAGCCCAGTATCCTGTATTGTGACAGTGGCCAGATGCTCCAGAGGGAATGAACAGAATAAGCCAATTATTGACTGATCTATCCCCTGTCATACAGTCCCAGCTTCTGGCAGTCAGAGTCTTAGGGACACCCAGAACATGGGGTTGTTTTCCTGATCATTTTGGCTAAAATTCACTAAAGGACCATTAACTTATCTTATTCTTTTCTGAACCCAATTATATTTGTGGCCTTCAAAACATCTCCCAGCAATGAGTTCCATAAGTTGACTGTGTGTTATGTGTAATGTTTGTTTTAGACCTGCTGCTTATTAATTTGGTTCAGTGACTCCTGGTCCATGTGTTATGTGAAGGGGGTAAATATTCATTTTCTCCACATCATTAATTACTTTATAGATCTCTATCATATTCCCTGTCAGTCATCTCTTTTGTAAGATGAACAGTTCCAGTCATTTCAATGTCTCCTCATAGAGAATTGTTGCCTTTTTCTCTACCTTTTCCAATTCTAATATATCTTTTTTGAGATGGGCTGACCATAAGTACATTCAAGGTTCAGGCACATCATCTATCTATATAGTGGCATTTTGATATTTTCTGTCTGACTTTCTATCCATTTCCTAATGGATCCTACCATTCTGTTAGCTTTTTTGACTGAACGGTGTGTTGAGTGGATGTTTTCAGAGAACTATCCACAATGACTCCAAGATCTCTTTCCTGAGCAGTATCAGCTAATTTAGACTCCATTATTTTGTATGCATAGATGAGATTCTGTTTTACAATGTGCATTTGTTTGCATTTATCAACATTGAATTTCATCTGCCATTTTCTTACCCAGCCACCCAGTTTAATGAGATCCCTTTGAAACTCTTCATAGTCAGCTTTGGATGTAACTATCTTGAGTAATTTTGTATCATCTGCAAACTTTGTCATCTCACTGTTTACCTTTTTTTTCCAGATTATTTATGAATATGTTGCACTGCACTGGTTCCAGTACAGATCCTTGGGGTGCCCCATTATTTACCCTCTCTTCACTGTGAAAGCTGACAATGTATGCCAACCTTTTATTTCCTATCTTTTAATCAGTTACTGATCCATGAAAGGATTTTCCCTCTCATCCCATGTCTGCTTACTTTGCTTAAGAGCCTTTGATGTGGGACCCTTTGAAAGGCTTTCTGAATTTCCAAGTACACTATATCAACTGGGTCACCCTTTTCCATGTTTGTTGACCCACTCACATAATTCAAATGAACTATAAGGCATGATTTTCCTTTTTTAAAAAATGTTTTCTTCCCCTGCAAATCAAGTTCATTTATATATGTCTGCGAATTCTATTCTTTACTATAGCTTCAACCAATTTTCCTGATACTGAAGTTAGGGTTTACAGGCCTGCAGTTCTCAGATTTGCCTCTGGACCTTTTTTTTTTTTTTTTTATTAAAGAAAAGAACTGCATGGTATAAAAGCTCCATTGTGTCATCTAAAACTGTCACATTAAGATGAGAGACTTTCCTAACTCTTGTCATTTTATGTCTGAGAAGCTATATTGACTCGATGAGTTGTTTCTTTCCTCCTTCAATTCCTTGTTTAATTTTTGTCAGTTAGATACAACAGTAGATAGATAGATAGCTAGATGTCAGGATAAATACATATATATAAACAATTGTGAAGGAAAATTTAATAGGCCTCAGACTTTGGTCAAGCCTGTCTAGGCCTTAGACAATGGTCAAGCTTGTTTCTGTGTATAAGGGGCAGGAGGGAAGGCAAAAGAAAAGTTTTAAGCAGAACAATTTGTAACAGACAGGCATGTTAAAGTGTAACCACAACAGTAGTGTTAGAAAGGATGTTAAACCACACAAGAAACACCTGTGAATAACAGGAAAACGCTTGTTTTTCTATACCCCAAATAAGGAAGCTTGTTTTGATAGATTCCTAACAAGGCAAAAGATCGATGCAAAAGTATGTGTGACCAGTTGTGGTTTTAAGCTATATAAGCTCCTGTATTTCTGTATTCAGCAGAGCAGCCCTGCCTGTCTCTCCTTGCAATGCGCATTGCTTGAAATAAAGGGCCTCAGGCTGGTTCTGATCCAAACACAACACGTGGACATTTTTTCCGCCACACAGTTATATTTCTCTTTATTTGTACTTTGAATTATGATGACATTTTGTTTATGGACAGTAGTTTCTCCAAGCATTGTCTAAGAACAGTCCTCATTATTATGAAGATATATTTGCTCAACATTGGTCCCTCAGGGACATGATCACCTATGTAAATTTCTCAGTAACAAGGACCCAAAGGAAGTGTAATAATGATGCTTGGGATTTTTCAAAAAGGCCTAAGAGAAGTAGTTACCCCAATTCCATTAATAGACAATGGGATTTTTGCACCTAGTTCTCTCAGGCTCACTTAAAATCTCAGCCATAATTATTGCATCATTAATTGTACATATCAAAGAATCGAGGAATGTGGTCTGAGAACCAACTGCTAGTCATTTTTGCTATTAGGAGCTTTGACCCTGGGTGAGCTAGGGCTTTTCCTAGTCTTTTGCCCAGGGGGATTTGATGTCTACATCACATCATCAGTGTCACATCTGACACTGATTGTTCTCTTTTTTGGTGGTCTTAAAGAAAGTCTAGAACTAAATGAACCATGGGTAATTAATAAAGCTAGTTGGAATTTTTCTGTGGAAAATGCATTTTCCATAAAATTGATTTTTTTTTTGCAGACAACTTCACTTCTGCTGATTTTTTTTTCTGTTTTCCATTAGAAAACTCAAAACAAAATATGCTATTAAGTGCAAATCAAAATGTTTTGATTTGTGGAAGTGAACGAAAAATGGTTTGTTTTGAATCTGCTAAAAATAAATTGATTTAACATTAACCTTTATTGAAGCAAGACAAATTTCAGACTGGAAATTAAGCATGCAATTTAAGAGTGAGAACAATTAACCCACAATTTAACAAAGGTTATGTTGAATTTTCCATCACTGGAATTTTAAAATCAAGCTCAGATTTATTACTTATTAAATATATGTTCCAGTTCAAAGAGAAATTATGTTTGGGGAAATAATGTCTTGTGTTATACAAGAGGTCAGACTAGATAATAACATTGGTCACAGCTGGCCTTGAAAGCCATGAACTGTATTTCCCTGTGGTTCCACTTGCCTGATGGGAGTTGTAATTCACGTGTCTTATATACCAGGGTCCTTGGCCTGACTACATTTCCCTTTGTGCACTCCTGCAGTCTGGCCAGGAATCCAAGCCCATAGCAAAGAAGGCAGGCATGAGATATTGCACTGGAATAAATTGTCTGAGGAGATTGTGAAATCTCTGTCAATATAAGGGATGGTCTAGATCATACTTAGCCATGCCTTGAGTGCAGGGGACTGGACTAGAAGTCCTCTCAAGGTCCCTTCCAGTCCTGCCATTCTATGATTCTATGACTGGAGATATAAGTCCCATAAGACAGCATGAATCAGTAGGAAGATGTTATTCATATTGCAGTGACTTAAGACAAAACATTGCAGTTCTGGTCAAATTAAATGTTTATTTTCTGTAACAATGAAATGTTTTGTCATTTCTGAATCAAAAATTGTGGGAACGTCTTGTCCACCTCCCTCCTCCCCACTCCCCAAAATGGCATTTTTTGAAGTATCAAAATATCAGAATTTCCCTATGTAGCAGCTAGACAGCCTGGAGCACTGGGCCTGGCACAAGATCTAAGGCCTGAACTAGAGGCTGGGAACGACAGTCAGGCCACATATTGAAGCAGATGCTTATAATTTCACTGTCCAGTACATGAACTTGGCAAAGTTGTTGCTCACGTTGCTAAAACATAGGTATTCCTAAGAATTATTAGGCATTAGATATTCATGTAAATATATTTCAGAAGGCTTGTACAGGTATGCTCCAATCTATTATAAGATAAGATGGTTTGACAGAACAAGGAAGAGGGATGTTGTGTCCAAGATGTAAGGAGCAAGTGAAGGTAACAAACAGATGTCATGAAACATGTAAAGTGGTATGTAAGCTGTGCATCCTAGTCGTTTGACTCAGTCTATAAATGTTGGGGGAACCTCACCTTAACCCTTTGTGTGCCGAGGGGACAGCAGAGATTCCCAGGGCTGACTGAGCCGCTCCTTGTCACAGAGCACTCATTTTTCAATGTATTTGTGCAAGTTGTCAGAGTCATTAGGACTGCGCCTTCTGGGCAATAAACCTGGCCAAATGCCTTTGTCACCAAACTGTGCCTGTGGTCTTTCTCTATGTATGTTTCTTTCTCTATATATCAGTGTCAAGCAGTTACTCCTTCACACTTCGAATAAAATATCACACATAAAAGAAGTATGGTTTATTGGTGAAGCATTTCAAGGTGCTCAGACTGCATGATAATGAAATAAACCAAGAAAAATGAGACAACACATTAAATCAAAAATCAGGTAGGTAAATCACCACAGCAAATGTTCAAATTGTGTGTGCATTTATTTGGGAAAACTTTATACAAAAGGATTCAATTTTTTATCAATAGAGGGGTTTGTGAGAGGATAGCTAGATAATCACTGAGGCCCTTTTACAATATTCTGGCAGTGTACAAGAAAGTGAAAGTGGATGTAGTTGTAACTTACACTCACTTTTATACACCCAGTTTGGTATAAAGGCCCCTCGGCGTAAGCCAGAATCCAACCTCCAGCCCCTTATATTTACACTCTGTGCAGACTGCACTGCCTGCTGATTACTTTCTTTAAAGCATCCCTGAAGTCCTTGTTCCTCAGGCTGTAGATGATGGGGTTCAGAAGGGGGGTGATGATGGTGTAGAACACAGAGATAATCTTATTGAGCTCCGAAGGCAGGCTGGAGGTGGGGCGGACGTACATGAAGATCATGGTGCCATAGTAGATGGCCACCACGGCCAGGTGTGAGCCACAGGTGGAGAAGGTCTTCCTCTTCCCAGAGGAGGAGGGGATCTTTAGGATGGTGAGAATGATGAAGAGGTAAGACACTAGGGTCAGCAGCAGGCAGCTGATGAGGACCAGGAGGGAGAGAATGAATATGACAACCTCGGTAGTGGAGGTGTCTGAGCAGGCGAGCTTGAGCAATGGAGAGATATCACAGAAGAAGTGTTTAATCTGGTTGGAGCCACAGAAACTGAGCCTGGAGATTAGCAAGCAGGGTAAGAGACCTGTGAAGATGCCAGTCACCCAGGAGCCCATGGCCAGGCGGGTACAAGATGCATCACTCATGGCCACTGTGTAGTGTAATGGGTAACATATGGCAAGGTACCTGTCATAAGCCATCACTGCCAGGAGGAAGCACTCAGTGGCCCCCAGGAAGACAAAGCAATAGAGCTGTGCCATGCATCCAGCAAACGAGATGGTCTTCCTCTCTACCAGTAGGTTGGCCAACATCTTGGGCATGATGGTGCTGGTGTAGCAGATCTCCAGAAAGGAGAGGTTCTGGAGGAAGGAGTACATGGGCGAGTGGAGCTGGGGTTCCAGCCTCACCACTGAGATGATGACAATGTTCCCTGTGATAGTTAGGATGTAGATGACCAAGAACACAATGAAGAGCAGGGTCTGCCAGCCAGGAAGGCTATGGAACCCGAGCAGCCAGAACTCCACCAGTGTGGTGCTGTTGGTCATCTTCTTGGGAGAGCTAGAATTTGCCTGCAGATGGTAGAATCACCATCATCACCACCAACATAATAAACAACAATTACAGCTGGGATTCTCAAAGGAGCCTAAGGGAACACTATCATCATCACCACAGTGCTTCTACTTCCTTCCTTCCTTTCCTAGAACTCTCCATCCATTTAACATCTCATTTTTTTTCAAGGTAGTAATTAAATCAGATTTAATGTATTTCTTTTGGTACACATATTTCAGGTATCATGGAAAAGTTCATATTTAGACAATGAAATGCAAACATACCCAAACATTCACACAAATGCTCACAAAAACTCTCTTGCATACACACACAGTTACTCAAACCTTCACACACACAAATACTCTGTGACACATGCATTAACAAACACACTTGCTTTTTCATACACATAAGTGCCCGCCTAAGAAACAACACAACACATATAAATACACCTCAGGCATCTCACAGCAATATATACAAAATCACACAAAATCTTACTCATACATGCACACTCTCTCACACACACATAAAGGAAAGGACACATCCTCACAGTAACATTCACATATAAACATGCACGCTAACACACACATACACCCTCACAATCCCATATTGACACAAACATACACTCACATTCACAAATGCTCTGCAAATTTCATTCTAGGATCTGAGAGTTATGAGGAATTTTTCTGCTCAGGCATTGTCTGAAGTAACAAAACGTCGTAATTGTACAGCTGATGTATAAAACAGAATAGATTTCCTCTCCTTTTATAGTTGTGTTGGCATTGAATATCTATCTATTAGTAAATATAATCAGCATATACAATTCTGAATATGGACATCTGTTCAGTAAGATCTATTTTTGCATAACCTTTTCCATAACCATAACCACATTTTAAAGTGCTCATGGTTGAAAACTGTTCAGACCCAAGTATAGGACAGATTGTCCTAGTAACTTACTTGATTACCTTTGAGCAACAAATGAGGACATAATCCAAGAATCAGTAGTTCCCTCCAAATTAATCACATTTAGGATTGTGGTTGGACTCCAAACCACCTATTCTCATATTCTAAATCACATAGCAAAGAGAGTAGCTAGCATCCACCCACTGCTGATCAGTGTTTAGCTTTCTGGAGGCTGACACAGCCAAATAATGACTCTTAATTGGACTGTATCTTTATTTCAACCCTCGCTTGGCATCTCTGGGACCCAGTATCTGTAACCCCACTGGAATTCCTGAACCAGAGATACACAAAGCAAGACCCCAGCTGTTCTGTTTTAATGACTAAGGTGTTATCTAAAGCATGTAACATATCAGAGAAAGGGTGGAAATTCATATGGGGCCAGATACAAATGCCCAAATACATTGTCTTCAGCTGTTTTTGGATCAGGCTCAATTCAAGAACTTTTAGGGTCAGATTTTACATTGAAGAAGGCCAATTAGATCAATAGATAGATGGATATGTATGGAGATTAGCCATTTACTCTTCTGTAATCTGAACTGTGGGGTAGTGTAGCCATAGCCTTAATGTTTCATTAGCAATACGTGATGCAGCAGACAGGCAGAGCTGTAGGAAAGAGATCTTTATGAAGTGAGCTGAGTGGCCCCTATATTAGGCTGAGACTGTGGGTTCTGTTTGGAAGCAGCCTGGCACTGGGTTGTATTTCTAAGCCTCTGAATTCACATGGAACTAAATCCCTCCTGAAACCTGACCAAGTTTCTCCAGTTTCAGTCATCATACCACACGTAACTCAGGAAGCCTCTACTAATGATTCCTCAATGTCTGGTTCTCCTGTGAAAAGTGAATTTCTGCAATTGATGCTGTGGAGTTCTAAGCTTAGAACTCTGCAGTTTCACTTGCAGAAAGTCACTTCTCTTAGCTACTTCAGAGAAAACTTGCTTAGAATTTTTTTTTTAAAAGGCTGTTGATTCTGACACAAACTCCCTTCCCCTCCTCATACACGATCCCTAAAATCTCATTTTGGGATTTCATAGACTTTATGACCAAATAGACAGAAATGAACAGGCTCCTGCATATCTGGCTTTAACATTAGTGCTTGTCTGTAGACCACTGAAAATGACTTGACTACATTTCTTATGGGAAATCACAGGACAGTCCCAAACTATAACACACACACACACACACGGTGCTTTAAAAGGGCTGATTAACAAATGCTGATATAAAAACTGGAGAAAAAGTTATTGGGATGAAGAATACAGACAGAAAAATGTGAAGTAAAACTAGGAGTTGTTTAAAAAGGTTTACTAGGTTGCCAAAAAAGCCACCATTCCCCATTTTTGAAAGAAGAAAACATTGGTCAAAACCCATCTTGGTTAAGAGGGGAAGTGAAAGTAGCTGTGTCAAGGTTCCTCCCTGTCATAAATATAAAGGGAAGGGTAAACCCCTTTGAAATCCCTCCTGGCCAGGGGAAAGCTCCTCTCACCTGTAAAGGGTTAAGAAGCTAAAGGTAACCTCGCTGGCACCTGACCAAAATGACCAATGAGGAGACAAGATACTTTCAAAAGCTGGGAGGAGGGAGAGAAACAAAGGGTCTGTGTCAGTCTGTATGCTGCTTCTTGCCAGGGACAGAACAGGAATGGAGTCTTAGAACTTTTAGTAAGTAATCTAGCTAGGTATGTGTTAGATTATGATTTCTTTAAATGGCTGAGAAAAGCATTGTGCTGAATAGAATAACTATTTCTGTCTGTGCATTTTTTTGTAACTTAAGGTTTTACCTAGAGGGGTTCTCTATGTTTTGGAATCTAATTACCCTGTAAGGTATCTACCATCCTGATTTTACAGAGGTGATTCCTTTACTTCTATTAAAAGTCTTCTTGTAAGAAAACTGAATGCTTTTTCATTGTTCTCAGATCCAAGGGTTTGGGTCTGTGGTCACCTATGCAAATTGGTGAGGCTTTTTATCCAACATTTCCCAGGAAAGGGGGGGTGCAAGTGTTGGGAGGATTGTTCATTGCCCTTAAGATCCAAGGGTCTGGGTCTGTAGTCACCTAGGCAAATTGGTGAGGCTTTTTACCAAACCTTGTCCAGGAAGTGGGGTGCAAGGTTTTGGGAAGTATTTTGGGGGGAAGGACGCGTCCAAACAGCTCTTCCCCAGTAACCAGTATTAGTTTGGTGGTGGTAGCGGCCATTCCAAGGATAACGGGTGTAATATTTTGTACCTTGGAGAAGTTTTGACCTAAGCTGGTAAAGATAAGCTTAGGAGGTTTTTCATGCAGGTCCCCACATCTGTACCCTAGAGTTCAGAGTGGGGGAGGAACCTTGACACTCCCCCACTCTGAACTCTAGGGTACAGATGTGGTGGGGACCTGCATGAAAACCTCCTAAGCTTACTTTTACCAGCTTAGGTTAAAACTTCCCCAAGGTACAAATTAATTTTGCCCTTGGAATTTCCACTGCCACCACCAAACTTTAACTGGGTTTACTGGGAAACATAGTTTGGACACATCTTTCCCCCCAAAATCCTCCCAACCCTTGCACCCCACTTCCTGGGAAAGGTTTGGTAAAAATCCTCACCAATTTACATAGGTGACCACAGACCCAAACCCTTGGATCTGAGAACAATGAAAAAGCATTCAGTTTTCTTACAAGAAGACTTTTAATAGAAGTAAAGGAATCACCTCTGTAAAATCAGGATGGTAGATACCTTACAGGGTAATTAGATTCAAAACATAGAGAATCCCTCTAGGCAAAACCTTAAGTTACAAAAAAGACACACAGACAGGAATATTCATTCTATTCAGCACAGTTCTTTTCTCAGCCATTTAAAGAAATCATAATCTAACACATACCTAGCTAGATTACTTACTAAAAGTTCTAAGACTCCATTCCTGTTCTGTCCCTGGCAAAAGCAGCATACAGACAGCCCCAGACCCTTTGTTTTTCTCCCTCCTCCCAGCTTTTGAAAGTATCTTGTCTCCTCATTGGTCATTTTGGTCAGGTGCCAGTGAGGTTACCGTTAGCTTCTTAACCTTTTACAGGTGAGAGGATTTTTCCTCTGGCCAGGAGGGATTTTATAGGGGTTTACCCTTCCCTTTATATTTATGACAAGCTGTTAAAACAGAAACAAAAATATAAGCACAACAAATGAAAACAGGGAAGTAGATAATGATGAATACATATTAGAAGCTATGAAAATTCATAAGAGAAGCTAAAGCCATGAGAGCAAATCCAGCAATGGCAGGGCTAAGATAATAAGAGACATTTTCAACGATATCTGGAAAAAAGAAATCATAACAATGGTATAGGCCTGTCACCAGCTGAAGACGGTAACGTTGTTGATGATGTAGAAGAAGCAAAAATATTCAATAAATATTTATGTTGTCTATTTGAAAAGAAGCAGGATGATGTTTTTATATCTCATGAGGATTCTGAAGTACTTTTGAGTCGTTAGGTAACTAAGGAGGATATTAATATAGCATTAACCAAAGGGTAAATATTTTTAATTCAGAAAGTCCAAATAATTTGTGCCCAAAAGTACCAAAAAATGTTGGCTGAAGAGATTTCTGCTGTTAATTTATAATAAATCTTGGGATACTGGGGAAATTCAAGAAGGCTGGGCAAGTGCTAATGGGGCCATTTAGGGATCGGGGCAAAAATTGGGGATTGGTCCTGCTTTGAGCAGGGGGTTGGACTAGATGATCCCCTGAGGTCCCTTCCAACCCTGATATTCTATGATTCTAATGTGCTAATTGCCACAAAAGGCAAGCAGAGTGACCCAGGTAATTATAGACCAATTAGCCTAACTTCAGTCTTGTAGGAAATAATGGAAAAGCTAATATGGATTCAATCAATAAATAATTAAAGAATGGGAATCTAATCAATGGCAATTAACATTGTTTTATGGATATTAGGTCTTGTCAAACAAACCTAGATGTACCTTTGTAGATAGAACACATTTAGACTTTTGTAAGGGGTTTAACTTAGGACCACACCATAGGCAACACGTGGGGAGGAGGGGCAAGCAGGGTCACATGCCTCTCCCCCAGATTTCTGCCAAGATGGGAGTCAAGCTGAGCATGGCTGAAAGGCGTTACTTAGGGAGGTGGTAGAATCTCCTTCCTTAGAGGTTTTTAAGGTCAGGCTTGACAAAGCCCTGGCTGAGATGATTTAACTGGGATTTGGTCCTGCTTCGAGCAGGGGGTTGGACTAGATGACCTTCTGGGGTCCCTTCCAACCCTTATATTCTATGACTTGCCTGGGAAAGGAACCAGCAGTGAGCACTCCCACTCATCCCGATTAGGTGGTGCTCAGAAGTGAGACTGGGCTGGCAGCAGAGCTCTCTGCCAGATGGAGCGTGGAGAAGCCCGCTGAGTCCCATCCCTTCCTCACAAGCCAGCATCTGCAGTTACCTGCCTGGGGCTTGGGGAGTCACCTGGGACAATGGGGGGGAGGCAGTGGGGCCCAGGGGATCTGGGGGGTGGGAAGTCCAGGGAGGCAGTGGAGGGATCAGGGGAAATGGGGGGGCTGGGGAGTCTGGGGAGGCAGTGGGGGATGGGGCATTGGGGGCATGGGGGAGGCAGCGTGGGCCAGGAGCAATGGGGAGGGCCTGGGGAAGCAGTGTGGGAGCCAGGGGCACTGGGGGGTGAGTGGGGAATCTTTGGAAGCAGTGGGGGTAAGGGAGGATTTGTGGGGGGCCAGGGGATGCAGTGGGGGTGGGGATCCCAGGGAGGCAGTGGGGGCCAGGCATGATGAGTAGAGGTCAGGAACAATGGGGGGAGGGAGTGTAATGCAGGGCCGGCTCTAGGCACTGGTCTAGCAAGCAGGTGCCTGGGGTGGAAAATGGGAAAGGGAGGCACTGCGGCGGCTTTTGGCAGCATGCCGGGAGCAGCTCCTCCTCCCATTTCCTCTTTGGCGGCATTTTCCTTCACCACTTGGGGCGGCAAAAAAGGTAGAGCCAGTGTAACGATGCTGCCTTTGGCGGGACACAACAGAGAGTATCAATTCAGGACAAATTGCTTAGAGCAGGGCAGTTACAGCCCAAAGCTGGAGTTCCTTTACTATTAAGGCACATCAAACCAGCCAAACAGAGAGGACTTCTGTCTCACCCCCAATAGCTAACTATAAGTCATACAAGCAATTCCCTTAGACGCTCCAGTTTCCCAGTATCACCACCAGTGCCACTCATTATGGGGATGAATGATTATGAAAACCAATACCCCAGTAAAAGAAAAAAAGTTCTCCCAATCCCAAAGGACACTCAGACCCAGGTCAATATATGTCAAATCTTACCCACAAATCACACTGTTGCCAATCCTTTAGAATCTAAAATCTAAAGGTTTATTCATAAAAAGAAAGAATTATAGATGAGAGGTAAAATTGTTAAATGGAATCAATTACATACAGTAATGGCAAAGTTCTTGGTTCAGGCTTGTAGTAGTGATGGAATAAACTGCAGCTTCAAATCAAGTCTCTGGAGAACATCCACAGCTGGGATGGATCATTCAGTCCTTTGTTCAGAGCTTCAGTTTGTAGCAAGGTTCTTCCAAAAGTAAGAAGCAGGATTGAAGACAAGATGGAGGAGGTGCAGCAGCCTTTTATAGTCTCTTGCCACGTGGCTTATGCTTTCTTTGTTCCAACCACAAGCCACCCAGCACAAGGCATGGAAAAATCGTAGAGTTCTGTTCATAGGCATGTCCCTGCATGCCTTGCTCAGTCACCAGGTGTATCTGCCTTTTCTATGGGTTAATTGTATAGCTGATGGTCCTTAATGGACCATCAAGCAGGCTAGGCAGTGCTGAACCACATTGTCTGGGGTGTCACCCAGATGCATAGCACAAGTTTGAACTACAGACAGTATAGAGCCAATACTTATAACTTTAAATACAAAAAGTATACATGCATACAGACAGCATAATCATAACCAGCAAATTATGACCTGTTCATAGACACCTCATACGATAAGCTTTGTACAATATTTGCTCCAAATATATAACAGTGGTTGCAAAAATGATTTATTCAGTTACAGCCTATGTCAATAATGTCACGGCAAGGTGGTGGGTGTGGGGGGAGAATCTTGGGGAAGCAGTGGGGGAGCCAGGGGCACTGGGGGGTGAATGGGGAGTCTGGCGAGGCAGTGGGGGCCAGGAGCAATTGAGGAGCTGGGGGAGACAGTAGGGGTCAGGAAGGTTTGGGGACAGTGGAAGCAATGTGGGCGATGGGTGAAGGGGAGGGGTGAGAGTCCCGGGGAGGCATCAGGGGCCGGGGCACTGGGTGGGGGCCAGGGAAGTCAGTGGGGCCAGGTCACCAAAATACAAGTTTGCCTTGGGCACTATTTTCCCTAAGGCTGGCCCTGGCAAGGCTGGAGACTCTCCATCTGTTGAAGCAGTGGAATGGGTTACCTAGTGTGAAAGTAGAATGAATTATACTGAAAATTATAATTCATTAAAGAAATGCTGCTTGAAGAGTTTGTTGAAATATAGTTGTCAGGAAGAGAAACATTAAGGAGTGTGAGACAATGGGTCCTCAAACTAATTAACTTAGAGCTCCTACTGAGCTAGGAGATTGGTAAACGTTAGTATGCAAATAAGATATGTATGTATATTTGTCAGTTTCTGCTTCCTTTTGTCTCCTATGTTAAATTGGCTTTGGCTTCTGTATAAATAAGTTAGATTGAGCTTTTGTAGGGGGCTCACATATATCTGGGTGCATTGGCAAAGCGCTTTGCTAACAAAAAGAGTGGTCTGACAAATTATGTGAGTCCTGAATCTGACTTTGACACTAGGGAGGTGGTGGAATCTCTTTCCTTAGAGGTTTTTAAGGTCAGGCTTGACAAAGCCCTGTCTGGAATGATTTAGTTGGGGATTGGTCCTACTTTGAGAAGAGGGTTGGACTAGATGACCTCCTGAGGTCCCTTCCAACCCTGATATTCTATGATTCTATGAAGCCTTCATATCCAGGCTGGATGTCTTTCTGTGAGATGCTTTAGCCAAACACTAATTATCGGGAGCAGCTTGACGCGACTCTATGGCCTGTGTTACACAGGATGTCCGATTTCATGGTGCAATGGACCTTTCTCTGATTCCTACATCAAAGCCAATAGCTTTGTGGTGGAACACAGCACATCACTTGGAAAGACATTGTTAAGGTTCCTTCCCCACTCTGAACTCTAGGGTACAGATGTGGGGACCTGCATGAAAACCTCCTAAGCTTACTTTTACCAGCTTAGGTTAAACTTCCCCAAGGTACAAACTATTTTACCCTTTGCCCTTGGACTTCCACTGCCACCACCAAACGTCTGACCAGGTTTATTTTATTAGGAAAGAGCCCATTTGGAAACTTCTTTCCCCCCAAAATCCTCCCAACCCTTGCACCCCACTTCTTGGGGAAGGTTTGGTAAAAATCCTCACCAATTTGCATAGGTGACCACAGACCCAAACCCTTGGATCTTAAGAACAATGAAAAAAGCATTCAGTTCTTAAAAGAAGAATTTTAATAGAAGAAACAGTAAAAAAGAATCACCTCTGTAAAATCAGGATGGTAAATACCTTACAGGGTAATTAGATTCAAAACAGAGAATCCCTCTAGGCAAAACCTTAAGTTACAAAAAGACACACAGACAGGAATATCCATTCTATTCAGCACAGCTTATTTTCTCAACCATTTAAAGAAATCATAATCTAACGCATATCTAGCTAGATTACTTACTAAGTTCTAAGACTCCATTCCTGTTCTGTCCCCGGAAAAAGCATCACACAGACAGAGAGAGCTTTATTTTTTCCCTCCCCCCAGCTTCTGAAAGTATCTTGTCTCCTCATTGGTCATTTTGGTCAGGTGCCAGTGAGGTTATCCTAGCTTCTTAACCCTTTACAGGTGAAAGGATTTTTCCTCTGACCAGGAGGGATTTTAAAGGTGTTTACCCTTCCCTTTATATTTATGACGGACATCCAATCCTCACTCACTCTGGCCTTTTCAAAGAAGCCTAAAGGAGCTAGGCACCCAGTCACAATGAAATGGGATTTGGACATCCAAACTCAATAGCTTCCTTTGAAAACCTCAGCCCTAATTATTCCTAGCACTTAACAATGATGCACTATCCAGATCTATTCAAAGCAGGGGCATCCTGATACCAGTAGTTAACTTCTGTGCATGAAGTCAGGCTCTAGTCCTTTTCTGAAACCAGTGCAAACAGTACCTCTGAAACCCAAGCCTCTTATTTAGGTACCTAAATATAGATTTAGGGCTCATCTCCACAAAGGGGTTGTAGTGTTGCAGTGCTCAGTGCTGCAACGCCTAACTTTTAGATGTCTAGGAAATTGCTGGAACAACACTGGGATCCACAAAGCGAAGTTAGGTACCTAGGCTTCTATACAATGAATGAGGAGAGATAGGTGCCTACGAATGCAGGGTGTAATCAGGAAGGCCAAAACACAATTGGGGTTGCAGCTACCAAGGGATGTGAAGGGTAACAAGAAGGGTTTCTACAAGTATTTTTGCAACAAGAAAAAGGTTAGGGAAAGTGTGGGACCCTTAATTAATGGGGGATGCAATCTAGTGACAGATGATGTGGAAAAAAGCTGAAGTACTCAATGTTTTTTTGCCTTGGTCTTCACAGACAAGGTCAGCTCCCACAGTGCTGTCCTGGGCAACACAGTATGGGGAGTAGGTGAGCAGCCCTCAGTGGTGAAAGAACAGGTTAGTGACTACTTAGAAAAGCTGGACATGCACAAGTCCATGGGTCCAGATTTAATGCATCCGAGGATGCTGAGGGAATTGGTTGATGTGATTGCAGAGCCATTGGCCATTACCTTGGAAAACTCGTGGTGATTGGGGGAGTTCCCGTATGATTGGAAAAAGGAAAATATAGTGCCCATATTTAAAAAAGGGAAGGAGAACCCGGGGAACTACAGACCGGTCAGCCTCACTTCAGTCCCTGGCAAAATCACGGAGCAGATCCTCAAGGAGACCATTCTGAAGCACTTGGAGGAGAGGAAGGTGCTCAGGAACAGTCAACACAGATATCCCAAGGGAAAGTCATACCTGACCAACCTGATTCCCTTCTATGATGAGATAACTGGCTCTGTGGATATGGGGAAAGCAGTGGACGTGTTATATCTGGACTTTAGCAAAGCTTTTGATACGTCTCCCACAATATTCTTGCCAGCAAGTTAAAAAAGTATAGATTGGATGAATGGACTATAAGGTGAATAGAAAGCTGGCTAGATTGGTGGGCTCAACAGGTAATGATTAATGGCTCTATGTCTAGTAGGCAGCTGGTATCAAGCAGAGTACCCCAGGGGTCGGTCCTGGGGTTGGTTTTGTTCAACATCTTTATTAACGATATGGATGATGGGATGGATTGCACCCTCAGCAAATTCACAGATGACACTAAGATTGGGGTGGGGAGTAGATATGCTGGAGGGTAGGGATAGGGTCCAGAGTGACCTAGACAAATTGGAGAATTGGGCCAAAAGAAATGTGATGCATTTCAACAAGGACAAGTGCAGAGTCCTGCACTTAGGAAGGAAGAATCCCATGCACCGCTACAGGCTGGGGAACCGCTACAGGCTGCTAGCAAAGCAGCAGTTCTGCAGAAAAGGATCTGGGGATTGCAGTGGATGAGAAGCTGGATATGAGCCAGCAGTGTGCCCTTGTTGCCAAGAAGGATAATGGCATATTGGGCTGCATTAGTAGGAACATTGCCAGCAGATCAAGGGAAGTGATTATTCCCCTTTATGCTGCATTGGTGAGGCCTCATCTGGAGTACTGTGTCCAGTTTTGGGCCCCCCACTACAGAAAGGATGTGGACAAATTGGAGAGAGTCCAGCAGAGGGCAATGAAAATGATCAGGGGGCTGAGGCACATGACTTACGAGGAGAGGCTGAGGGAACTGGGCTTGCTTAGTCTGCAGAAGAGAAGAGTGAGGGGGGATTTGATAGCAGCCTTCAACTACCTGAAGGGGTATTACAAAGAGGATGAAGCTCAGCTGTTCTCAGTGGTGACAGATGACAGAACAAGGAGCAATGGTTTCAAGTTGCAGTGGGGGAGGTCTAGGTTGGATATTAGGAAACACTATTTCACTAGGAGGGTGGTGAAGCATTGGAATGGGTTCCCGAGGGAGCTGGTGGAATCTCCATCCTTAGAGGTTTTTAAAGCCCAGCTTGACAAAGCCCTGGCTGGGATGATTTAGTTGGTGTTGGTCCTGCCTTGAGCAGTGGGTTGGACTAGATGACCTCCTGAGGTCTCTTCCAACCCTAATTTTCTATGGTTCTATCATTGAAATCTCCAAAAGGGAGCACACTGGATAGCTCCCCACTTAAGCTAGCCAACGGAAGATGCAGACAGCAAGGGTATGTCCTAGGCCCCAGTCCTCTCACAGAGACAGGTTCCTAAGTCCGGACACCAGAGAGGAGCGTAGCACAGCTTGTGATCCACTGCCAGGGACTCAGACATCCGTTTCTTGTGAGAATGAGTAAGGTACCTGCCTCACCCCACACAAAATGGCTGATCCTCACCTTATAGCTTTTAGTCCAACATTAGGCATACACTCACCTTGGATGTGGGAGACTCAAGTTCAATGTTCCTGTGATGGGTCCCTCCTCGGAGTGCCATCTGGAACAGGGGTACAGCTGAGCCCTCTGTCTCATCAGTCGGTGTTGCCCCTTGCACTGTGACATTGTGACAAGCTGCAAATCACTCCAAGCTTGCACTCACATCAACATCCACAGGCAGGGGCCACACCCAGCTGTGTTCATTAATGCTCTGCCAGACACTGCATGAACCAACAGTAGAGATGCTCCAGCCAAAATATCTCTAGCTCCCCAGCCTAGGACCCCAGAGCTGTACCATCCTCCCCTGGTCAAAAGTCTGACCATTATGAATGAATTACAACCCAGTTTGCCCTTCCATCTATGTTGAGAGGAATATGCACAAAACCTTTGTTAAATGAGCTGAGATGTTTCCCAAACACTTCACTCAAACTGCACTGTTTCAGGTTAAAAAATATAAAACAGATTTATTGTATACAGAAAGATAGATTTTAAGTGATTATAATATTAAACAGATCAAAGATGATTACCCAAGAAATAAACAAAACCACAGTCTAAGTCTTTTAAACAAAATAGGATTTGAATCAAGCAGTGTCTCACCTTGTTAGATAGTACAAACAGTGCATCAAGCTTCCATACACAGGCTAAAAACCCCTTTAGCCTGGGACCAGCACTTCCCCCAGTCCAGTCTTTGTTCCTCATGTGTTTCCAAGTGTTCTCTTGTGTGGGGAGTGGGCCCCTGTGGTGATGTCACTTCCCTCCTTTATAGTTGATTCCATATGGAAGGAACCTCTTGGTTTCAAACCCATTTCCCAGCCCAGTTTGTGGAAAAATAGAGGTACCAAAATGGAGTTCAGTATCACATGATCTGGTCTCAAGCCCTTGCCTGCTGCCAATGAGTCATGGCAGCCATTGTCCATAGGCTGACTGAAGCTGTCCTGAAAGGTGTGAGAAACCCCAGCTCAGATCTTTGCTTTTCCTTTCAGGAAGAGCAGGGAGTTGAACTTGCATCTTGTTATGATAACTGGGGCTAAACATTTATCCTAAGTTTGAACACAACTGTAAAAATTATGTGAAAGTTCATAAGATGTCACTATAACCTGTAATAACAAACTCTGATGGGAGAAGGTTTGAAAGGGAGACAGAAGGCCTGAATTAGTTTAAACAAAAAGCTCTTGTTGATGTAATTCATGGACTGCTGAAATCATGCTTGCTAAAAACAAGAGATGTGGAGCCGTAAATTAGTGAACCAAAATTGGTGTGTTGGATATTAGGCCCAATTATTGAATAAAATAATAAGGGGATGGGCTATTCCACCCATCACTCCCCTTTCTGAGTCCTTAAGGAAAGAAGTGGGGAGCGGGGAAGGAAGAATGGACTGAGGCTACTGGAGCAAGCTTTATCATCATAGCTGCCACCTCTACCGTCTCCTGGGACCTTGGGCTTCCTTTGTCCTCATCCTGAGAGATGTCTGGACCAGATTAGGCCAGAGAAAGAGACACAGATGAGTCCACCACCTCAGCCAGCTCCAGCTGAATCCCACAGGCTGCCTGCAACAAAAGGACATTAACAGAACAGCAACAACAATACCTCCAGATCATCTCAACCAACTTCTTTTCTTTTATCCAAAAGGACAGTTATGGCCACCTTTGATACCATCTGCAAGACTGTCAAACAAGAGGTGTTTTTTTCTTCTTCTATAAACTCTCTTCAGCTAAAGGGAAAGGGAACAAGGGATGCTGTTAAAATGAAAGCTTTATTTAATACTTTATACTGAGCACGCCTATTGGATCAGGTCCTGCACACTAAATAGGTCTTTGCCTTCCTATCTTATGCCTGTTCACCTATCATACTGGGGCTTATGTGAGAGTTAGGTGTCTAGACTCCTAGAGTGAGCCAGGACTGCCTATACCCAGAGGCAAAAATAGAGGTGCCGAGGCAAATTTGACCCTGAAAACATAGGTTGCAAGTTTTTAACCGGAGTTTTGTGCTTTCACTTTGAGATCAGAAATCGAGTGACCAGAGAGATTGAAGTGTTCTCCGACTGATTTATGAATGTTATAATTCTTGACATCTGATTTGTGTCCATTTATTCTTTTCCGTAGAGACTGTCCAGTTTGACCAATGTACATGGCAGAGGGGCATTGCTGGCACATGATGGCATCTATCACATTGGTAGATGTGCAGGTGAACGAGCCTCTGACAGTGTGGCTGATGTGATTAGGCCCTGTGATGGTGTCCCCTGAATAGATATGTGGGCACAGTTGGCAACGGGCTTTGTTGCAAGGATAGGTTCCTGGGTTAGTGGTTCTGTTGTGTGGTATGTGGCTGCTGGTGAGTATTCGCTTCAGGTTGGGGGGCTGTTTGTAGGCAAGGACTGGCCTGTCTCTCAAGATTTGTGAGAGTGTTGGGTCATCCTTCAGGATAGGTTGTAGATCCTTGATAATGTGTTGGAGGGGTTTTAGTTGGGGGCTGAAAGTGACGGCTAGTGGCGTTCTGTTATTTTCTTTGTTAGGCCTGTCCTGTAGTAGATGACTTCTGGGAACTCTTCTGGCTCTATCAATCTGTTTCTTCACTTCCACAGGTGGGTATTGTAGTTGTAAGAATGCTTGATAGAGATCTTGTAGGTGTTTGTCTCTGTCTGAGGGGTTGGAGCAAATGCAGTTGTATCGCAGAGCTTGGCTGTAGACAATGGATCGTGTGGTGTGGTCAGGGTGAAAGCTGGAGGCATGTAGGTAGGAATAGCGGTCAGTAGGTTTCCGGTATAGGGTGGTGTTTATGTGACCATCGCTTATTAGCACTGTAGTGTCCAGGAAGTGGATCTCTTGTGTGTGGGGTGGTGGGAGGGGAGAAAACCTGGATTTGTGCTGGAAATGGCCCACCTTGATTATCATACACATTGTAAGGAGAGTGATCACTTTAGATAAGCTATTACCAACAGGAGAGTGGGGTTGGGGGGGGGGGGGGAGAAAACCTGGATTTGTGCTGGAACTGGCCCACCTTGATTATCATACACATTGTAAGGAGAGTGATCACTTTAGATAAGCTATTACCAACAGGAGAGTGGGGGTGGGGGGGGGGAGAAAACCTTTTGTAGCGATAAACACCCATTTTTTCATGGTTTGTGTGTATAAAAACATCTTCTGTATTTTCCACAGTATGCATCCGATGAAGTGAGCTGTAGCTCAGAAAAGCTCATGCTCAAATAAATTGGTTAGTCTCTAAGGTGCCACAAGTACTCCTTTTCTTTTTGCGAATACAGACTAACACGGCTGTTACTCTGAAAACTGAGTCACATTGTGAGTCACTTAAACACCTGGGTGCTTAACTGTAGATCTTCATGTCTGGAAATTTTAGCCTAAGTAAATTTCCCCAGATAGCAAAAAGAATCCATCTCAAGTATTCCTGACTCACTGACTTGTGATCAAAGAATGTAGCCACCATCTGTTGGCATATATAGAGATCTGCTGCCAGAGAAATAAACAGCTAGTGAAAGAAACTTATATTGTTTACTATATATACTTAAAAGTCCCAAATGAGGTCAGGAGTCCATTCTCCTAGTCATTGTATATACATATTTTATATACACCAAAAAACTTCTAATCTAAGCCTTTCAAAGAAGCTTAGGGCAGTTAAGTGCCCAACTGCTACTGAAAATAAATTAGATTTTGTAGGGACAGAAGGAATCATTAAAATCATCTACTTCTGACCATCTGCATAGTCCAGGCTAGAGATTTTCACCCAGAAATTCCGTCACTGACCTTGTTACTTGTGGTTAAGATAAAGCACATAACTGTAGAAAGAGCTGAGTGCTTAACTCCCTTAGGGTCCTTTAAAAATACCAGTCTAAATAAATCAGAAATAAAGGAAAGATGATTGTCTCCATTTTACAGATGGGTAAACCAATACACAGAAAGCCAGATTTGTAAAGGTATTTGAGTACTTGGAGGGATTTTCAATAGCATCCAGGTGCCTAAAACTCATTGGTTTCACTGGGTGTTTGGAACCTAGTTACTTTTGAAAATCCCACTAGGTGCCTAAATGCCTTTAAAAATCTGCCTGAGTGACTTGTTCAAAGACACAAAGGGGATCTGCAGTAGATGGATAGAACTTGAGCTCAGGTTTTCTGAGCTCCACTCCACTGATTTAACCACAACCCCAGGAATGTTTCTTCTCAGGTTCGAAGCATTGCAAGATATGCTGGAGATTTCAGTGAGAGGAAAAATGATGAAATACCACTAACTTTTTAACAATGCCCACTGGGAAACCTTAGAAAGTTATATGATCAATGTTGTTGACATTTAAAATTAGATAGGAGAAAGCACATGAGGATTCTGTAGGAAACAGTCCTTCTACTGAGTCAAGAGGATGGGCAAGACATTCAAGAGGGTCTTAACCATCACTTACATCTGTGGGTCTATAATTTATAAATGCTCCTTGAATAACTCTTTGCATATTAAGCAGAACAACTATCCTGCAGCAATATGTATCATCAGAAAGGTGAGGAGGCCACACAATTAGAACATCTCCAAGGCTTGTGAGAAAGGAAAATCAGCAGAAGGTTTTCAGAAACTGTGTTTTTCAAGGTCTCTTTTCTTCTGGACATCTGTTGCTTCATGGAAAGCACATGGTGACTGGAGCATGTAGGTAAGTGCCTTACAGAAAGAAATGATTTGTTTAATATCTGAATATGTGATCCCCTGCATGAAAACACCTAGGTGCAGAATGTTGTCTATCCTTTCTCTCTGTGAAAAGAACAGACCTAGTTTTCATTTCATTTACAGTTTCATTGGCAAGAAAAGTAGTGAGGGGTGAAAAATAATAGATTTGAATAAGGAGTAGAAGTGCAGTTCATAATTTTGCAGATAATATGCATTTAAGACCCCAGTCATTCAAAGACAAATAGGTGCTTAGCTTTATGAACTGTGAAAAGTCCATTGATTTATCTAAACATATTTAAAATATTTTTTGAAGTCATTAGAGCTTATCAAAAAATAGAAAATATTTTGAGGAAATGGAAAATTTGAAAGATTTTTGTTAATGCATTTCTTTCTGGTGATTTTCCATTTTCCATTTCTAGTGTAATTAAAAATATTCTGCTCATGTGTGAGTATTTGAAAGGATTTTAAAAACATTTTTAAAAGACCAAAGAAGAAAATAAATCTCCCTTTCTCAAAAGTAAGATGGAAAAATATTTCACACAGAAAGGAATTAAAATTGTTCCACTTGAAACAACCAGTGAACTTTTATAAAATAAATATAAATAAAATTATCCATATAAAATTATGTTTAAAAATGTGAATTTCAAAAATAAAACAAGTTTTGTTTTAGAATTTCAACTAGCATTTAGATTTATTCCTGCAAGGTGCGAAATGGTAAACCCCCATTGTACAGATGGCAAAGTGAGGCACCAATGCTGAGCAATTTTCAAAGGGGACTAAGGGCATCAGGCACTCATCCATCCATATTGAGGAAAACACTTAAACATCTGATTAATTTTAAGCATGAACTTTCTCTCCTGAATCAAGATGGATTCCAATATGTGCTTGTATGTTTTTTGGGCAGAAAAATTTTCCACCAGCCCTGATAAGAAGTTACCATCTTAATAGGAGCTTTAAAACTTTATTTTAAAAGAATCTGTCATTAAGATGGAAAAAAATAGAATATAAACTTTGAAAGCAGCAAAGAGTCCTGTGGCACCATATAGACTAACAGACGTATTGGAGCATAAGCTTTCGTGGGTGAATGCCCACTTCGTCGCATGCATGTAGTGGAAATTTCCAGAGGCAGGTAAAAATATGCAAGCAAGAATCAGGCTAGGGATAACGAGGTTAGTTCAATCAGGGAGGATGAGGCCCTCTTCTAGCAGTGGAGGTGTGAACACCAAGGGAGGAGAAACTGCTTTTGTCGTTGGCGAGCCAGTCACAGTCTGTGTTTAACCCTGAGCTGATGGTGTCCAATTTACAAATGAACTGAAGCTCGCAGGTTCTCTTTGAAGTCTGGTCCTGAAGTTTTTTTTTTTGTAGGATGGCTACCTTGAAATCTGCTATTGTGTGCCCAGGGAGGCTGAAGTGTTCTCCTACAGGTTTTTGTATATTGCCATTCCTAATAAATGGACACAAATTGCATATTTATACCGCCTCTGGAAATTTCCACTACATGCATGTGACAAAATGGGTATTCACCCACGAAAGCTTATGCTCCAATACGTCTGTTCGTCTATAAGGTGCCACAGGACTCTTTTCTGCTTTTACAGATCCAGACTAACACGGCGACCCCTCTGATATAAACTTTGAGGGACTGCTGAATTGCCATGGTGGATTGATATAAATTAAGACTGTGCAGTCAGAATAAGAACAGTTCCAGAACTGTCCCTTGTTAGTAAACAATGTTTTTGTGTGATTATTTTTACATAAATATTGAACATCAAGAGGTATTATTTAGGTTGTTACATGCAAATATATCTAGAAGTAATAATAATAATAATAATAAGTAATAATAAATGTAAGTGCTTAAGGCTTAATTATGTTTGAAAGAGATTGACGGACAGAAATGCTTCCCAAACTACAGAAAGTGGTCCAAAAAGGAAGAGACAGTGGACCATGTGTTTAGCATACATATCCCTTCTCTCCGTTCCAGTGTCTTGTATTATCCGCATGTTGTTTTCAACTGAGTATATTCACCTTATTTGTTCCCGCATGCAGGTAAAGTGACAGACATGGACAATCAAAGCACAGTGACAGAATTCAGACTCCTGGGCCTCTCGAGCTTCCCAGAAATGCAGCCTTTACTCTTCATGAGCTTCCAGATCATCTATCTGCTGACCTTGGCTGGCAACCTCTCTATTTGCCTGGCTATCTGGGCAGATACCACTCTCCACACTCCTATGTACTTTTTTCTGGTCAACTTGTCTCTCTTAGACATCTTGTACTCTTCCGTCACTCTCCCGAATATGCTAGCGATGTTGGTTGCCAAGATTAAATCTCTTTCTTTCTCCAGTTGCATGGCCCAGCTGTACTTTCTCATCTCCTTTGCTGGATCTGAATCTTTCCTTCTTGCCCTAATGGCTTATGACCGCTACATGGCAATATGCCAGCCTTTGTACTACGCAACCATCATGAACCAGAGGACTTGTATGTGCTCTGCCATTGCTATATGGATATGTGGTTTTGTCTACTCAATGTTACATACATTCTTCATAGCCAGGCTACCTTTCTGTGGTCCCAATGAAATCAATCACTTCTTCTGTGAGATCCCTCCTTTGATCAAATTGGCCTGCACAGACACCTATAACAATGAGGTGCTGGTTTTTCTGCTCAGCGGAGCAGTAGGTGGAAGTTGCTTTCTGCTGATTTCCACATCATATGCTTACATACTATCCACCATCATGAAAATCCGCTCGGCCCAGGGCAGACGCAAAGCCTTCTCAACTTGTGCTTCCCACCTCCTCACCGTCCTGCTCTTCTATGGTCCGGGTTTCTTCACCCACCTTCGCCCCTCCTCCAGCTACTCCATGGACATTGGGAAAGTGGTCTCTGTGTTTTACACCATGGTCACACCCATGCTGAACCCAATGATCTACAGCCTCAGGAACAAGGATGTGCAAGCCGCCTTCAAGAAAGCCATAGGAAGGAGTAGGAAATAGCCATGAAGAGGGGGCCAGTTCTTTCTTTGAATGCAACAACATGTTGCCAAAAAAGGGCTCCCTAAATTATTTGGCAGTTGATTGAGCACCAGGGTTCAGATTAGGAGTGGAGAGAAATTGACTTTTTCTTAAGTTACCTCAGCCCCAAGTCTGGTACATTCCCTTTAGCATGGATACCAACCAAAGACATTCCCATCCATTATGGCAGTCTATCTGGGCATTCCCACTCGCCAAAGACATTGCTTTATTATAATAATCCCACTAACCCCATCTAAGGGTTTAAAATATTCCTAGCCACCACATCCATAAGAGAGGCACCATTCCATCCATGACTCTGGTCTTGTGACATCATTCTAGACTCATGAGCCATTGCTGTGAAAGTTTAGTAGCATTTATCTCATGTGCTTTGTATTGAAAAAAAAAACATTACTAACCCCCTAGGCACTTTACAATTGTTTAATTATTTCAGCAATTCATTAATTTGTTTTGTTTGGTCTGAGCATGTGCACTGCTGCCTCACTCCTTGTGGCTAGACACCTAAGCCCCAGTCTGATTTATGAACTGGGGGAAGATAGGAGTGTTAGAGGGCTTTCCCTTCATCTCTTCCCCTGGTTCTTGTCACAGACAGAAAGCAGACGTCCAAAGTGCAGGCAATGCAATGTTTATTGAAGTTAGTTCCAAGCAAGCAGATCCATAGCTCTACACACCGGCAGAGTCTGTTCCCCAGTGCTCGGTTCTGAGCTCTGACACCGCTGAGCATTTACCCATGTCCCCCTTCCCAGCTCTGATGCCACAGAGCATTGCATGTGTCCCCGTTCCCTATTCCCCATTCCCACCACCTCCTTCTTAGCAGGCCCAAATATACCTGCAATGCACACCTACAGCCTTTTACCCTTTTTCCCACGGGAAGGGTAACGAGTGAGGTTGTGCTATGGTCAGAGACAGGCATTTTTGGGAAATAGGGAATGGGGAATAGCGAATGGGGAACGGGGCCATAGATGTTAGATGGTCTTCCCTTCACCCCTCCCCTGGTTCTTGTCACACAGACAGAAAGCAGTGTTTATGTCTATTTTAAAATATGTACATGCATACGTATAATTGGGGGGTGGGGAGAAACAACAAAATGCCTCCAACTGAATAACTCAACCCCACCACTCTCTTCAGCACAAAGCTTCCAATATGTAAAGTGAGGCACTGGAGTCAAACTTAATGGATGTTTGTCACTTATGAAGTCCTCTGCTGAGTCAGTGCTGAACTCATTTCCCCAGCATGTTACTAAGGGATGAATGTATTCTGATTCAGAGCAAAACCCCCACCAAATGTGAAATTTACCATAAAACATTTTGTTTTTAAATTAAATTAGTTCTGGGTCAAATAACACACACACACACACACACATATATCTAATAAAATAAATTGATATATACACAACAAAATAAAAAATCTAAAATAAAATTATAAAATAATATAATATACAATGAAGAAATATAAAGTTAAAATAATATAAAATGTAACATTGTATAATTAAACAATTAAAAAATTAAAATATAAATTATATATATATGAAAATTTTTAAAGAAAAGATGTTTTAAAATGAAATATCTAAAGATTACTCTCCTATAAGGATGGCCTTAAAGAATTTTTTTTGTCAATATTATTCCAATAAGTAAATAAATAAATAAATAAATAAAATTGGTTGAAATCATTCCCACATAATATTTCAATTTTTATGAATCAACATTTTCCACAGGAAAAAATTTCTCTTGGAAAATTTTTGTACAGCATTGTTTACCATAATTTCACTTTTTAAAAAGCACCAAACACTAAGCTATCTGTGCATCATAGTTTATTCATCCACTATATTTCATTTGATTTTGATTTTTCAATTCCTTTTATCTTTTCGCTTCTAATTTTCATTTTTTATTTTATATTATTTCACATTATTGTATACTATAATGTGATATAAAATAAAAATATAAATGAAATTATATAAAATGGAATTAAAATCATATAAAAAGATAAATTAAATTATACATATAAAACAATGTAAAAATAATCTAAAACAAAATAATTAAATTAAAATATAAAATAATTAAAATAATATAAAATGTAAACATAAGCAAAATAGCACAAAACATATTATAACATAAAACTATTTTAAATGTAACATAAATGGAATTTCAAACAAAAAAAAATGGTTTCCAATGAAAAATTGAAATATTCCTGCCCAATAAAGGCCAGCCATGCTGAAACCCTTTGGTTCATTTTTTTCAATTGACACTTTTCTGTGGAATGTTTCAATTTTGAAGAATCCTCATTTTTCCAGCAGAAAAACTTTCCATTGGAAAAGTGTTGACCAGTTCTAGTCACCATAATTAACTTTTCTTCAAGCACCTAAAGCTATTCTATGTACACATCTCAGTTTCTTCACCCACCACTGGATGCAAATGACTCCCATTGACTTCCCAAAACCTATGGGGATCCTCCTGGAAGAAATGAAGGTGGCAAACTGGCGTGCGGAAAGTGGTGATATGCCCCTGAAACTCCACCAACTGTGCCCTCCCTTCAGACTTACTGTTGACCCCAGCATGGTGCTGCCAGGAGAGGGATGATGATGTCAAGAGGAGGTATCCCATTGGAGTCAGAAATGACCCTAAAGCTGAAAGCACTGCTATTGGGGTGCTGTGTTGCAGAGAATGGGGTGGGTAGGTCTGTCCTGTCTTACTGTTGTCCCCAGCGTCCCAGTGTGATGCTGCACGGAGAAGAGTTTGGGGTCTCAATAGGGGTGCAATTCTCCCCTCTGAGTGAAAGCTGATTTCAGAGTTCCAGTGATTTCTCTTTCAAGAGTATACTCCTTTTCTTTTTGCGAATACAGACTAACACGGCTGCTACTCTGAAACCTGTCATAATGGGAGCTAGATACCTAACCCACTTAGGTACTTTTGAAAATCCTACTCTGCATCTTTGAGTTCCTAGATAACTTTGGAAATCTAGCCTATTGTGTCCATCTATGTCATGTTGGTTAACACACTCGTTTATCACACGTCGGATCAAGGAATTCTTAAAGGATTTAGAAACATGGGGATTGCCATAATGGATCAGACCTGCGGTCCATCTAATCCAGTGTGCTGTCTCTCTGAATTTAATACTGCTTATAACATCCTTTAGGGATCCTTATCTAGTCTCTTGCTCTAGATGTCTTCATAGATATTGGAAGGAATAGCAAGTACTGACGGTGCTCAGAAATATATGCAATATCGTTGCATCTCTGTTGGTCCCAGGATATTATAGAGAGACAAGGTGCGTGAGGTAATATCTTTTATTGGACTGACTTCTGTTCGTGAGAGAGACAAGCTTTGGAGCATAGAGCTCTTCTTCAGGTCTGGGGAATGTACTCAGAGCATCACAGCTAAATACAAGGTCCAATAAAAGATATCTCCACTACCCACTTTGTCTCTCTAATATCATGGGAGGGACAAAGCTACAACAGCACTGCATAACAATAATGGAGGATATCAAATTTTGCCATCCAAAATGGAAACTCCACAACATGCAGAAAAAGAAGCAAAACTTAACAGCGACATCTACTTCCAGAGCAAATGCAAGAAATAAAACATCATCCCCAGAGATGTCACCCATCTATAATGCTCTGACCACTCACCTTGAATGGGCCCTTGAAAAATGTGTTAGCTACTTATGCTAAACTATCTGTTTCACCTTGTATTTACATACCATGCCCAAAGTAACCTTAACTGCCTTCTTTGAGCAATGACCCAATAATATATATATCCATAACACACATAACACTCACAGATTCTGCTTTTTCTGTGTAATGGGCAAGCTCTACTTGCCTGCGGGGGCTGGCCAGAGTGGGGGTCAAGTTAGGCCCATTTGGAGGGTTGTCTGGAGGCGGGATTCAAGGGTCTTCCAGCTGCTTGATTTTCACTATAACGTCAGGCCCATAGGAAGAACTCCAGTACCCCAGTCAGATGAGGAGAGGTAGATATGCTGGAGGGTAGGGATAGGATACAGAGGGACCTAGACAAATGAGAGGATTGGGCCAAAAGAAATCTGATGAGGTTCAACAAGGACAGAGTCCTGCACTTAGGACGGAAGAATCCCATGCACTGCTACAGACTAGGGACCGAATGGCTCGGCAGCAGTTCTGCAGAAAAGGACCTAGGGGTTACAGTGGACGAGAAGCTGGATATGAGTCAACAGTGTGCCCTTGTTGCCAAGAAGGCCAATGGCAGTTTGGGATATATACGTAGGGGCATTGCCAGCAGATCAAGGAACGTGATTATTCCCCTCTATTTGGCACTGGTGAGGTCACACCTGGAGTATTGCATCCAGTTTTGGTCCCCCCTCTACAGAAGGTTTTGGACAAATTGGAGAGAGTCCAGCAGAGGGCCACAAAAGTGATTAGGGGGCTGGGGCACATGACTTACAAGGAGAGGCTGAGGGAACTGGGGTTATTTAGTCCACAGAAGAGTGAGGGGAGATTTGATAGCAGCCTTCAACTACCTGAAAGGAGGTTCCAAAGAGGATGGAGCTCGGCTGTTCTCAGTGGTGGCAGATGACAGAACAAGAAGTAATGGTCTCAAGTTGCAGTGGGGGAGGTTTAGGTTGGATATTAGGAAAAACTTTTTCACTAGGAGGGTGGTGAAACACTGGAATGTGTTACCTAGGGAGGTGGTGGAATCTCCTTCCTTAGAAGTTTTTAAGGTCAGGCTTGACAAAGCCCTGGCTGGGATGATTTAGTTGGTGTTGGTCCTGTGTTGAGCAGGGGGTTGGACTAGAGGACCTCCTGAGGTCCCTTCCAACCCTGATATTCTATGATTCTATGAAGCCCTCTGTCATCCTAAAACCCTAAATCCCCCCTCCCTAGCCCCCAAGAGGTCACTGCCCCACCTCTGTATCCAGAGGCTATGTAATCAGACTGATTAAATTAGTGGAAATTAGAGCTGGTCATTTTTTTTGCCCCAACAGAACACTTTTCCATCAGAAAATTGCATCCAAAAGATCATGTCAATTTCAGGGAAATTTCATTTTGAAATTGAAATTACAAAATAAAGTAAAACAAATGTATAATACAATAAAATAATATAAAGGAAACTAAAATGAAAATTATACAAAAAAGTATAAAATAAAATGAGTATAAAAAGAAAAATGTTATAAATGAAAAAAATAAAAATGTAAAATAAAAATAACATGTTCAAAAAAAATTAAAAATGAACATTGAAATTGAAACCACAGATGTGACTTTTGCTCTCTGTCAACACTTCTGGGAATACTCCTAAGATTAGCACAGGATATTTTGTCTTAGAATAACAAAGAATTTGAATCTATGCTTTACAGGCAAAACGGATCTCAGTCTTATGATTGACCTCAATCAGGGCCTCCATAGACAGATAGATAGATAGAGGGGGTGGATAGGGAGAAAGAGAGGGGGGTGTATGGGGATACATAGATAGTACGGCTGTCGATTAATCACAGTAAACTCACGTGATTAACTAAAAAAAAATTAATTGCTATTAAAAAAATAATAGTGATTAATTGCAGTTTTAATCGCACTGTTAAACAATAGAAAACCAACTGAAATTTATTAAATATTTTGCATGTTTCTCTACATTTTCATATATATCGTGTATTCTGTGTTGTAATTGAAATCAAAGTGTATATTTTGATTACAAATATTTGCACTGTGAAAATGATAAACAAAAGAAATAGTATTTTTCCATTCACCTCAAATAAGTACTGTAGTGCAATCTCTTTATCGTGAAATTGCAACTTACAAAGGTAGATTTTTTTTGTTACATATCTGCACTCAAAAACATAACAACGTAAAACTTCAGAGTTTACAAGTCCACTCAGTCCTAGTTGTTCAGCCAATCGCTAAGACAAACAAGTTTGTTTACATTTATGGGAGATAATGCTGCCTGCTTCTTATTTACAGTGTCACCAGAAAGTGAGAACAGGCATTTGCATGGCACTTTTATAGCCAGCATTGCAGATATATTAAACATTCGTATGCCCCTTCATGCTTCGGCCACCATTCCAGAGGACATGTTTCCATGCTCATGACACTCGTTAAAAAAAAATGTGCTAATTAAAATTGTGACTGAACCCCTTGGGGGAGAATTGTATGTCCCATGCTCTGTTTTACTCACCTTCTGCCATATATTTCATGTTATAACAGCCTCGTATGATGACCCAGCACATGTTGTTCATTTTAAGAACACTTTCACTGCAGATCTGACAAAATGCAAAGAAGGTACCAATGTGAGATTTCTAAAGATAGCTACAGCACTCAACCCAAGGTTTAAGAACCTGAAGTGCCTTCCAAAATCTGAGAGGGACAAGGTAAGGCGCATGCTTTCAGAAGTCTTAAAAGAACTCTGATGCAGAAATTACAGAACCCAAACCACCAAAAAAGAAAATCAACCTTCTGCTGGGGGCATCTGACTCATATAATGAAAATGAACATGCGTCGGTCAGCATTGCTTTGGATGGTTATCGAGCAGAACCCATCATCAGCATGGATGCATGTCCCATGGAATCGTGGTTGAGGCATGCCGGGAAATATGAATCTTTAGTGCATCTGGCACGTAAATATCTTGCAACACCAACTACAACAGTGCCACGAGAAGGCCTGTTCTCACTTTCAGGTGACATTGTAAACAAGAAGCAAGCAGCTTTATCTCCTGCAAATGTAAACAAACTTGTTTGTCTGAGCGATTGGCTGAACAAGAAGTAGGACTGAGTGGAGTTGCAAGCTCTAAAATTTTACATTGTTTTATTTTTGCATGCAGGGGTTTTTTTTGTACAATATCATGAAAGTTGAACTTACAAATATAGAATTAAGAGACTGCACTACAGTACTTGTGTTAGATGAACTGAAAAATACTATTTCTTTTGTTTTTTACAGTGCAAATACTTATAATAAAATTAATATAAAGTGAACACTGTACACTTTTTATTCTGTGTTGTAATTGAAATCAATATATTTGAAAATTTAGAAAACATCCAAACTATTTAAATAAATGGTATTCTATTATTGTTTAACACTGCGATTAATCATGATTAATTTTTTAATCTCTTGACAGCCCTAATAGATAGATAGATAGATAGATAGATAGATAGATAGATAGGGGCAGGTGAATGTTAAAACCATTAGACAAGTGGACAGAGAGATGATTAGACAGATGAACATATGACATGGCAGATTGATAAAAGTGTAGATGGGGAATTGGAAATACAGACAAAATTTTAGGGCCAGTTTTCCTGATAATATCTGGTTGTTTTGGGTGGGTCCTGAGTGGTATAAAGAAGCCAGAGCAGAATTTCCAATTAAACTGGGATAACATTGATTGTAAAATCCTTGGGAAAGGGACCATCTTTCTGTTCCTTGTATGATGTCTAGAACAATGGGTTCCCTGTCCATGGGGTCCCTAAGGTGCTATAATAATAATAATAATACTTAATAAATACTTAATAATTAATACTTAGTCATTAATAATAATTAATAAAATAGAAGAAGAAGGAGGAGGTTTTGCACTGCCAGAGAAGTACCTAGAGTGTACTCCTTGATCTGTTTCTTCCTTTGCAGGTGACTGACTGGTTTAGTTATCCAGGTTACTGTGTATTGGAAATGTGGTTCCTTGGTATTCCACAGCCAGATCCCATGATAGATTATGAAGTGGATAAGGACAATATACCACCCACGTCCTCTGAGTCATAACTGATAAGCCACCCACTTGGTCTGTCTGCCTGAATGCAAGCCATGTACGCAATCGGGCACCTTTGGATTCTGTTGGGATAACTCTCAAATGTGTGAGATCTGTTAGTACCTGTTAGGAAATGGTAATGCTTTTAGTTCTTTCATTATCTATATTTGATTTATATATATTAACTATTATTTAGATTTTTTATCTTCAACAAAGAGTATGTCTGAAGTCTAAGGCCTAGAACACTGGTCTTGACCAATAAGTAACCCTATTTAGGAATTCATTCATTATGCTGTATTTAGTAACTCTGTCTAGGGTGCCTTCATGTCTATAAAACTCCTGATATGCTTGAAACCATCTCCTTAACATAGGTATAAAATGCGGACATACGCATATACAGACTTGAGAAACTAATATTGTTATAGCAGATGTTTTCTGTTGTGAAAATCAACATGGAAGAATGATTGTGGAGTAAGAAAGACCCACTGAGAGATATTAACTTGAAGAATTGTTAGTCCTCTCAGTTGTAAATAATCATGCCTTCTCACATGAGTCAGGGAAATTGAGACTGTTGTGACAAAGTTTCTCCTCTGCCTTGGTGGGTCCTGTGCTTATTGGCAGATTTTCTCGCCTCAGAGGTTCACGGCAGCCCTCAGTTTGGCCACTTTCGTGGCTCAAATCTGCTATTCAGTCAGTTAGCCTCATCACTGGCCAGCTAGAATCATAGAATCATAGACTATCAGGGTTGGAAGGGACCCCTGAAGGTCATCTAGTCCAACCCCCTGCTCGAAGCAGGACCAATTCCCAGTTAAATCATCCCAGCCAGGGCTTTGTCAAGCCTGACCTTAAAAACCTCCACGGTACACATCTGATGAAGTGAGCTGTGGCTCACGAAAGCTCATGCTCAAATAAATTGGTTAGTCTCTAAGGTGCCACAAGTACTCCTTTTCTTTCTAAGGAAGGAGATTCTACCACCTCCCTAGGTAACGCATTCCAGTGTTTCACCACCCTCTTAGTGAAAAAGTTTTTCCTAATATCCAATCTAAACCTCCCCCACTGCAACTTGAGACCATTACTCCTCGTTCTGTCATCTGCTACCATTGAGAACAGTCTAGAGCCATCCTCTTTGGAACCCCCTTTCAGGTAGTTGAAAGCAGCTATCAAATCCCCCCTCATTCTTCTCTTCCCACACACTAACCAATCCCAGTTCCCTCAGCCTCTCCTCATAAGTCATGTGTTCCAGTCCCCTAATCATTTTTCAGAGTAACAGCCGTGTTAGTCTGTATTCGCAAAAAGAAAAGGAGTACTTGTGGCACCTTAGAGACAACCAATTTATTTGAAAGCTCATGCTCAAATAAATTGGTTAGTCTCTAAGGTGCCACAAGTACTCCTTTTCTTTTTTCTAATCATTTTTGTTGCCCTCCGCTGCACTCTTTCCAATTTTTCCATATCCTTCTTGTAGTGTGGGCCCAAACTGGACACAGAACTCCAGATGAGGCCTCACCAATGTCGAATAGAGGGGAACGATCATGTCCCTCGATCTGCTGGCAATGCCCCTACTTATACATCCCAAAATGCCATTGGCCTTCTTGGCAACAAGGGCACACTGTTGACTCATATCTAGCTTCTCGTCCACTGTCACCCCTAGGTCCTTTTCTGCAGAACTGCTGCCGAGCCATTTGGTCCCTAGTCTGTAGCGGTGCATGGGATTCTTCCATCCTAAGTGCAGGACTCTACACTTGTCCTTGTTGAACCTCATCAGATTTCTTTTGGTCCAATCCTCTCATTTTTCTAGGTCCCTCTGTATCCTATCCCTACCCTCCAGCATATCTACCTTTCCTCCCAGTTTAGTCTCATCTGCAAACTTGCTGAGGGTGCAATCCACACCATCCTCCAGATCATTTATGAAGATATTGAACAAAACCGGCCCCAGCACCGACCCTTGGGGCACTCCACTTGATACCGGCTGCCAACTAGACATGGAGCCATTGATCACTACCCGTTGAGCCCGACAATCTAGCCAGCTTTCTACCCACCTTATAGTGCATTCGTCCAGCCCATACATTTTTAACTTGCTGGCAAGAATACTGTGGGAGACCATGTCAAAAGCTTTGCTAAAGTCAAGGAACAACACATCCACTGCTTTGCCCTCATCCACAGAACCAGTTATATCGTCATAGAAGGCAATTAGATTAGTCAGGCATGACTTGCCCTTGGTGAATCCATGCTGACTGTTCCTGATCACTTTCCTCTCCCCTAAGTGCTTAAGAATTGATTCCTTGAGGACCTGCTCCATGATTTTTCCAGGGACTGAGGTGAGGCTGACTGGCCTATAGTTCCCTGGATCCTCCTTCTTCCCTTTTTTAAAGATGGGCACTACATTAGCCTTTTTCCACTTGTCCGGGACTTCCCCCGGTCACCATGAGTTTTCAAAGATAAAGGCCAATGGCTCTGCAATCACAGCCGCCAACTCCTTTAGCACTCTCGGATGCAACGCATCCGGCCCCATGGACTTGTGCACGTCCAGCTTTTCAAAATAGTCCTGAACTACTTCTTTCTCCACAGAGGGCTGGTCATCTCCTCCCCATGCTGAGCTGCCCAGTGCAGCAGTTTGGGAGCTGACCTTGTTCGTAAAGACAGAGGCAAAAAAAGCATTGAGTATATTAGTTTTTTCCACATCCTCTGTCACTAGGTTGCCTCCCTCATTCAGTAAGGGGCCCGCACTTTCCTTGACTTTCTTCTTGTTCCTAACATACCTGAAGAAACCCTTCTTGTTACTCTTAACATCTCTTGCTAGCTGCAACTCCAGGTGTGATTTGGCCTTCCTCATTTCTCTCCTGCATGCCCGAGAAATATTTTTATACTCATCCCTGGTCATTTGTCCAATCTTCCACTTCTTGTAAGCTTCTTTTTTGTATTTAAGATCAGCAAGGATTTCACTGTTAAGCCAAGCTGGCCGCCTGCCATATTTACTATTCTTTCTACACATCGGGATGGTTTGTCCCTGTAATCTCAATAAGGATTCTTTAAAATACAGCCTGCTCTCCTGGACTCCTTATTCTCCCAGGGGATCTTGCCCATCAGTTCCCTGAGGGAGTCAAAGTCTGCTTTTCTGAACTCCAGGGTCCATATTCTGCTGCTTTCCTTTCTTCTTTGTGTCAGGATCCTGAACTTGACCATCTCATGGTCACTGCCTCCCAGATTCCCATCCACTTTTGCTTCCCCTGCTAATTCTTCCCGGTTTGTGAGCAGCAGGTCAAGAAGAGCTCTGCCCCTAGTTGGTTCCTCCAGCACTTGCACCAGGAAATTGTCTCCTACTCTTTCCAAAAACTTCCTGGATTGTCTGTGCACTGCTATATTGCTCTCCCAGCAGATATCAGGGTGATTGAAGTCTCCCATGAGAACTAGGGCCTGTGATCTAGTAACTTCTGTGAGTTGCCCGAAGAAAGCCTCGTCCACCTCATCCCCCTGGTCCGGTGGTCTGTAGCAGATTCCCGCCATGACATCACCCTTGTTGCTCATACTTCTAAACTTAATCCAGAGACACTCAGGTTTTTCTGCAGTTTCATACTTGAGCTCTGAGGAGTCATACTGCTCCCTTGCATACAGTGCAATTCTCCCACCTTTTCTGCCCTGTCTGTCCTTTGTGAACAGTTTATATCCATCCATGACAGTACTCCAGTCATGTGAGTTATCCCACCAAGTCTCTGTTATTCCAATCATATCATAATTCCTTGGCTGGGCCAGGACTTCCAGTTCTCCCTGCTTGTTTCCCAGGCTTCGTGCATTGATGTATAGGCACTTGAGATAACCTGCTGATCGCCCCTCTTTCTCAGTATGAGGCAGGAGCCCTCCACTCTCACACGCTCCTGCTTGTGCTTCCTCCCAGTATCCCACTTCCCCACTTACCTCAGGGCTTTGGTCTCCTTCCCCTGGTGATCCTAGTTTAAAGCCCTCCTCACTAGGTTAGCCAGCGTGCTTGCGAAGATGCTCTTCCCTCTCTTCATTAGGTGGAGCCCGTCTCTGCCTAGCACTCCTCCTTCTTGGAACACCATCCCATGGTCAAAGAATCCAAAGCCTTCTCTCCGACACCACCTGAATAGCCATTCGTTGACTTCCACGATTTGACGGTCTCTACCCAGGCCTTTTCCTTCCACGGGGAGGATGGACGAGAACACCACTCGCGCCTGAAACTCCTTTATCCTTCTTCCCAGAGCCACATAGTCCACAGTGACTTCTACTATCAGTGATCCTTAGTCCACATTGAATCAGCTGAGCTGACTCTCCCTGGTAGAATGCCTCCGTTGTCTTCACCAATACTATTTATAGGCCAGGTTCTGATAACTCTTGAGTAGTATCTTACTTCTCCATTGGTCCTGTGAAGTCAATGAGACACATCTCAAGCTGCTGTGAATCAGCATATCTCCCTCACAGTCAAGTAAATATTTCCAGAGCTAGTGTAAATCAAATTCGTTCTATCAAAATCAGTGGACCAGGTTCAAAGGCAAGGGGTAAACCAGCAGAGCTCCATTGATTTTGCTCTGTTTAACTGCAGGTGACTGAATGGAACTACACAGTAGTTGTCATAAATATAAAGGGAAGGGTAAACCCCTTTGAAATCCCTCCTGGCCAGGGGAAAGCTCCTCTCACCTGTAAAGGGTTAAGAAGCTAAAGGTAACCTCGCTGGCACCTGACCAAAATGACCAATGAGGAGACAAGATACTTTCAAAAGCTGGGAGGAGGGAGACAAACAAAGGGTCTGTGTCAGTCTGTATGCTGCTTCTTGCCAGGGACAGAACAGGAATGGAGTCTTAGAACTTTTAGTAAGTAATCTAGCTAGGTATGTGTTAGATTATGATTTCTTTAAATGGCTGAGAAAAGCATTGTGCTGAATAGAATAACTATTTCTGTCTGTGTATCTTTTTTGTAACTTAAGGTTTTGCCTAGAGGGGTTCTCTATGTTTTGGAATCTAATTACCCTGTAAGATATCTACCATCCTGATTTTACAGGGGGGATTTCTTTATTTCTATTTACTTCTATTTTTTATTAAAAGTCTTCTTGTAAAAAACTGAATGCTTTTTCATTGTTCTCAGATCCAAGGGTTTGGGTCTGTGGTCACCTATGCAAATTGGTGAGGCTTTTTATCCAACATTTCCCAGGAGAGGGGGGGTGCAAGTGTTGGGAGGATTGTTCATTGTTCTTAAGATCCAAGGGTCTGGGTCTGTAGTCACCTAGACAAATTGGTGAGGCTTTTTACCAAACCTTGTCCAGGAAGTGGGGTGCAAGGTTTTGGGAAGTATTTTGGGGGGAAGGACGCGTCCAAACAGCTCTTCCCCAGTAACCAGTATTAGTTTGGTGGTGGTAGCGGCCATTCCAAGGATAACGGGTGTAATATTTTGTACCTTGGGGAAGTTTTGACCTAAGCTGATAAAGATAAGCTTAGGAGGTTTTTCATGCAGGTCCCCACATCTGTACCCTAGAGTTCAGAGTGGGGAGGAACCTTGACATGGTGGCACAGTGGTGGGATTAACCTGAAATCATTTTGAGATCCAGTTGAGATTTTTTTGAACTAGAAATACAGATTTTAAAAAGGAAATTTTTTTTTCCTTTGAAAAGGAGTCCAGAAAGCAGTTGAAACTGAAAGCTGAAACTGTGGCCAAGCAGAGACAAAAGGGGATTATCTTGTGAATTGCAGGTTTTCTTTGCCTGGAGGCAGGGTACTTAACTCCTGCAGGGAAATTCACAGTCTTCCAACCCAGAGGTTTTTTTTTCTTTTCTTCCTAAAAGTAAATAGGGGGTGTGTGTTCTACCCATTTGCTTTTTCTTTGGGCTGGGTAAGCAGGTTTCCAAGTAGTTGGAGGTTTTTTGCTTTAATTTGGGCCCAGAGCAGAGACAAGGGAATTGTTTTTTTCTGTAGGCTGACAGTCACTATCAGAGAATAGGTATTCTATTCCAGCACAGCAAAATTTTACAGCCACGTTTTGTTTGTTTATTTCTAAACCTCGGGTGTAAAGTTAGTTAAAAACAGAGAGGTTAGAATGACCAAATCCTCAGCTCGACTACAGCTGGAATTAGCCAAATTTCAGGCTGAGGAAAAACAAAGGGAACATGAAAGACAGATAGAACTCATGCGGCTGAAAATGGAAGCAAGGGACAAAGAAATGGAAGCAAGGGCCAAAGAACTGGAGGAGAAGGAAAAAGAGAGGAAGCATGTGGAGGAGGTGGAGAAGATAAAGGCCCAGCAGAATATACCAACAAACCCTAGCAATCCTTCTCCAGGTACCACTTCCCATCCCAGAAAGTTCCCCACCTACAAGGCAGGTGATGATACTGAGGCCTTCTTAGAAAACTTTGAAAGGGCCTGCCTTGGGTACAACATCTCTACTGACCAATACATGGTAGAGCTGAGGCCGCAGCTCAGTGGACCCTTAGCTGAGGTGGCAGCTGAAATGCCTAAAGAACACATGAACAAGTATGAACTGTTTAAATCCAAGGCGAGAGTCAGAATGGGGATAACACCCGAGCAGTCTCGTCGGAGGTTCAGAGCCCTAAGGTGGAAACCAGACATGTCATTTACCCGACATGCCTACCACATTGTGAAACATTGGGATGCCTGGATATCAGGAGCAAGTGTTGACTCTCCAGTAAATTTGCCCTTCCTAATGCAAATGGAACAATTCTTAGAGGGTGTTCCTGAGGAAATAGAAAGATACATCCTAGATGGGAAACCCAAAACTGTAATTGAGGCAGGAGAGATTGGAGCCAGATGGGTGGAGGTGGCAGAGAAGAAGAAAACTGGTTGCAGTTGGAGCGGAGAGCAGAAGGGACCACCCCAGACCACACCCTATTACCGGGGGCCGCCCAAAGCCCCACCTACCTCCCAAAGAACCCTCCAGACCCCTTATCGTCCCACCACCCCGTTCTCCAGCAACCCTCCTCGCCCCAGTGACCCGTCAGCTGGACGATGTTTTAAGTGTAACGAGCTGGGGCATGTGAAGGCCAACTGCCCCAAGAACCCCAACAGATTACAGTTCATTGCACCGGAATCACACCAGAGGTCCACAGGCCCAGATACCTCCCAGATACCCTTGGAGCGGAGGGAAACTGTGAGTGTGGGCGGGAAGAAGGTCACCGCGTGGAGGGACACCGGAGCACAAGTGTCAGCTATCCATGCTTCCTTAGTGGACCCCAATTTAATCAACCCAGAGATCCAAGTGACGATTCAACCCTTCAAGTCCAACTCTTTCAATTTGCCTACAGCCAAGTTGCCTGTCCAGTACAAGGGCTGGACAGGAATGTGGACTTTTGCAGTCTATGATGATTATCCCATCCCCATGCTGTTGGGGGAAGACTTGACCAATCATGTGAAGCAGGCCAAGAGGGTGGGAATGGTCACCCGCAGCCAGGCTAAACAAGCCGTGAGGCCTAGCTCTGTTCCGGAAACTTCTATCAGGACCCAGTCAGAGGTGATGGACCCGGACCCCAGGCCAATGTCTGCAACAGCAGTAGTGGATCCAGTCCCAGAGACCCAGACGGAACCAGTCCTAGAACCGGAACCAGCCGAACAACCAACACCAGACCCCGTGTCAGCACTGAATCCAGTACTTGCAACCTCAACACCAGAGGGCCCCACCAAACCTGAACTGGCAGCAGCCGATAACCCTACACGAGAGGCTCAGCCGGAGCCTGAATCCCAACATAGTGCACCAGCGGAGAGCGGTTCACAGTCAACAGAAACAGCTCCATCCCCTATATCGCTTCCAGAGGGACCAAGCCTAGGTCCACAATCCCATGAGGAACTGATGTCCCCAGCATCAAGGGAACAGTTCCAGACCGAACAGGAAGCAGATGAAAGCCTCCAGAGAGCTTGGACGGCGGCACGGAGCAACCCACCGCCTCTCAGCTCTTCTAATCGATCCAGGTTTGTGTAGAAAGAGGACTTTTATACAAGGAAACTCTTTCTGGTGGACACCAGGAAGACTGGCATCCTCAGAGACAGTTGGTAGTTCCAACTAAATACCGGGCCAAGCTCTTGAGCTTAGCCCATGATCACCCTAGTGGCCATGCTGGGGTGAACAGGACCAAAGACCGTTTGGGGGGGTCATTCCACTGGGAGGGAATGGGCAAGGATGTTTCTACCTATGTCCAGTCTTGTGAGGTGTGCCAAAGAGTGGGAAAACCCCAAGACCAGGTCAAAGCCCCTCTCCAACCACTCCCCATCATTGAAGTTCCATTTCAGCGAGTAGCTGTGGATATTCTGGGTCCTTTTCCGAAAAAGACACCCAGAGGAAAGCAGTACATCCTGACTTTCATGGATTTTGCCACCCGATGGCCGGAAGCAGTAGCTCTAAGCAACACCAGGGCTAAAAGTGTGTGCCAGGCACTAGCAGACATTTTTGCCAGGGTAGGTTGGCCCTCCGACATCCTCACCGATGCAGGGACTAATTTCCTGGCAGGAACTATGAAAAACCTTTGGGAAGCTCATGGGGTAAATCACTTGGTTGCCACTCCTTACCATCATCAAACAAATGGCATGGTGGAGAAGTTTAATGGAACTTTGGGGGCCATGATACGTAAATTCGTAAATGAGCACTCCAATGATTGGGACCTAGTGTTGCAGCAGTTGCTCTTTGCCTACAGAGCTGTACCACATCCCAGTTTAGGGTTTTCCCCATTTGAACTTGTATATGGCCGTGAGGTTAAGGGGCCATTGCAGTTGGTGAAGCAGCAATGGGAGGGATTTACACCTTCTCCAGGAACTAACATTCTGGACTTCGTAACCAACCTACAAAACACCCTCCGAACCTCTTTAGCCCTTGCTAGAGAAAACTTACAGGATGCTCAAAAAGAGCAAAAAGCCTGGTATGATAAACATGCCAGAGAGCGTTCCTTCAAAGTAGGAGACCAGGTCATGGTCTTAAAGGCGCTCCAGGCCCATAAAATGGAAGCATCGTGGGAAGGGCCATTCATGGTCCAGGAGCGCCTGGGAGCTGTTAATTATCTCATAGCATTCCCCACCTCCAACCGGAAGCCTAAGGTGTACCATATTAATTCTCTAAAGCCCTTTTATTCCAGAGAATTAAAGGTTTGTCAGTTTACAGCCCAGGGAGGAGACGACGCTGAGTGGCCTGAAGGTGTTTACTACGAAGGGAAATGTGCTGGTGGTGTGGAAGAGGTGAACCTCTCCATGACCCTTGGGCGTATGCAGCGACAGCAGATCCAGGAGCTGTGCACTAGCTATGCGCCAGCGTTCTCAGCCACCCCAGGACTGACTGAACGGGCATACCACTCCATTGACACAGGTAATGCTCACCCAATTAGGGTCCAACCTTACCGGGTGTCTCCTCAAGCTAAAACTGCTATAGAACGGGAGATCCAGGATATGTTACAGATGGGTGTAATCCGCCCCTCTGAAAGTGCATGGGCATCTCCAGTGGTTCTAGTTCCCAAACCAGATGGGGAAATACGTTTTTGCGTGGACTACCGTAAGCTAAATGCTGTAACTCGCCCAGACAACTATCCAATGCCACGCACAGATGAACTATTAGAGAAACTGGGACGGGCCCAGTTCATCTCTACCTTGGACTTAACCAAGGGGTACTGGCAGGTACCGCTAGATGAATCTGCCAAGGAAAGGTCAGCCTTCATCACACATCTCGGGCTGTATGAATTTAATGTACTCCCTTTTGGGCTGCGAAATGCACCCGCCACTTTCCAAAGACTTGTAGATGGTCTCCTAGCGGGATTAGAAGAATATGCAGTCGCCTACCTTGACGATGTGGCCATATTTTCGGATTCCTGGGCAGACCACCTGGAACATCTACAAAAAGTCCTTGAGCGCATAAGGGAGGCAGGACTAACTGTTAAGGCTAAGAAGTGTCAAATAGGCCTAAACAGAGTGACTTACCTTGGACACCAGGTGGGTCAAGGAACTATCAGCCCCCTACAGGCCAAAGTGGATGCTATCCAAAAGTGGCCTGTCCCAAAGTCAAAGAAACAGGTTCAATCCTTCTTAGGCTTGGCCGGTTATTACAGACGATTTGTACCACACTACAGCCAAATCGCTGCCCCACTAACAGACCTAACCAAAAAGAAACAGCCAAATGCTGTTCAGTGGACCGAAAAGTGTCAGAAGGCCTTTAACAAGCTTAAAGCGACACTCATGTCTGACCCTGTACTAAGGGCCCCAGACTTTGACAAACCGTTCCTAGTAACCACAGATGCATCCGAGCGTGGTGTGGGAGCAGTTTTAATGCAGAAAGGACCTGATCAAGAATTCCACCCTTTAGTGTTTCTCAGCAAAAAACTGTCTGAGAGGGTAAGCAACTGGTCAGTCACTGAAAAAGAATGTTACGCCATTGTCTACGCTCTGGAAAAGCTACGCCCATATGTTTGGGGACGGCGTTTCCACCTGCAAACCGACCATGTTGCACTGAAGTGGCTTCACACCGTCAAAGAAACTAACAAAAAACTTCTTCGGTGGAGTTTAGCTCTCCAAGATTTTGATTTCGACATCCAACACATCTCAGGAGCTTCTAACAAAGTGGCTGATGCACTCTCCCGTGAAAGTTTCCCAGAATCAACTGGTTAAAATCGTCCTTGAGATGTGGAAAATATTGTTAGTCTTTATGTACTTGGTAGTATATTTAGAGATGCATGTGTCTTATTAACTCTGTTTTCCTAGAGCTCCAGGAAGAAATCCCAGCCAGTGTTTCACCCTAGCTGAGATTTGGGGGGCGTGTCATAAATATAAAGGGAAGGGTAAACCCCTTTGAAATCCCTCCTGGCCAGGGGAAAGCTCCTCTCACCTGTAAAGGGTTAAGAAGCTAAAGGTAACCTCGCTGGCACCTGACCAAAATGACCAATGAGGAGACAAGATACTTTCAAAAGCTGGGAGGAGGGAGAGAAACAAAGGGTCTGTGTCTGTCTGTATGCTGCTTCTTGCCAGGGACAGAACAGGAATGGAGTCTTAGAACTTTTAGTAAGTAATCTAGCTAGGTATGTGTTAGATTATGATTTCTTTAAATGGCTGAGAAAAGCATTGTGCTGAATAGAATAACTATTTCTGTCTGTGTATCTTTTTTGTAACTTAAGGTTTTGCCTAGAGGGGTTCTCTATGTTTTGGAATCTAATTACCCTGTAAGATATCTACCATCCTGATTTTACAGGGGGGATTTCTTTATTTCTATTTACTTCTATTTTTTATTAAAAGTCTTCTTGTAAAAAACTGAATGCTTTTTCATTGTTCTCAGATCCAAGGGTTTGGGTCTGTGGTCACCTATGCAAATTGGTGAGGCTTTTTATCCAACATTTCCCAGGAGAGGGGGGGTGCAAGTGTTGGGAGGATTGTTCATTGTTCTTAAGATCCAAGGGTCTGGGTCTGTAGTCACCTAGACAAATTGGTGAGGCTTTTTACCAAACCTTGTCCAGGAAGTGGGGTGCAAGGTTTTGGGAAGTATTTTGGGGGGAAGGACGCGTCCAAACAGCTCTTCCCCAGTAACCAGTATTAGTTTGGTGGTGGTAGCGGCCATTCCAAGGATAACGGGTGTAATATTTTGTACCTTGGGGAAGTTTTGACCTAAGCTGGTAAAGATAAGCTTAGGAGGTTTTTCATGCAGGTCCCCACATCTGTACCCTAGAGTTCAGAGTGGGGAGGAACCTTGACAGTAGTCATGGCATGCAAACTCTGAAGGTAGTGCCATTGTTGGGAAGTTAATGAGAGCCAGATTTGATTTCTAGAATAATACTATGTAGGAATGAAAACCCAGGTGGAATTTCAGATCAGAGAGAGATTTTTCAGGGGTAGGAATTACAAAGCTTGCATAGACCTCTTTACAGCCAAGCATTTAAGCGCATACTTGGCTCTGAGCATAAGAGTCATCTCATTGATTTCACTGGACCACTTGGCTTAGAAGAAAAGCAGAAAAACTCTTAAATCAGGTCCATTGATGTGATCCAACATTGGGGTGTCATCAGACTTATGGAAACTTGTTGTCTCAATTAAGCAAAATGGAGCTTTGGAAGAAAATGCCATTGCCTTTCTTCAATTTTTTTGAAACTGAAGTCCATGATTGTCCCTAGGTCATACTGGCTATTTCGCTTATTGATTGCACCTGGTAGTTGTAGGAGAAAGAGAAAGCCTAACCTCTGGGCCTTGTGGAAGATCTGATGCTTGAACCAGAGGCTGTGAATCAAAGTTCGGCCATGTGTTAATGTCGATATTAACAAGTTCACTCTATGACCTTGGCAAAAGTTTTGCTAGTGTTGCTAAAACACAGACACTCCTAAGAAGCAACAGATACTGGATATGTGCGAGAACACAGTACCTCTTGGTACAAAAGACATCTTGGTCTAACATCAGATAAATGGGTTTGACAGAAGTGATGAATAGGGACGCTGTGCCAGAGACACCTGGGGCATGATACAAGCGGAGGTAATGAGCCGATGTCATGCAACACACAAGATAGTACGAGAGTTGTTTATCTCAGTCTATACAAATTGGGGTGCCTCGCCTTAATCCTTTGTGTGACCTGAGGAAAGCAAAAAGTCCCTCTACTGACTGTGCTGCTCTTTGCCACTGGGCACTCATGTGTTAGTGTACCTGTAGCCACAGAGCCAGGGCACTAGGACTGTGTCTTGAGTGCAATAAATCTGGTCGAATGTCTTTGTCACTGAACCGTGCTGGTGGTTGTTCTTTCTGGGTAGTACTATCGAGGTCTGCTGAACCAACTATCTGTGCAGGGCTGGGACAGCATATGGAGAGAGCACACACACACATAACTGACAACAGTAGTTGTCATAGTTCATTGATTGTAAAAGGTAGTATATCATCTCTAATGAGGGCTGCAATAATTTGGGGTGCCCTTCAGAGTTATTTTGAATAAGTAGGGATGCCTTTTCTTTATCATTCCTTTACAAAAAATCCATGCTTTGCTCATACATTGCTATAGAGTCAGAGGCACAGGCCTGCAATTATGGTTCTAATAATTGATTTGTAGATGGATTAATACATTCCAAGTCTTGAGTGGGCCACTGTGATCTTCTAGTATGAGATATCATATAGCAGAGGCCAGAAAACGTCCCCAAAATTATTCCTAAAGCACATCTTTTAGGGAAAATATATATCAAATCTTGAGTTAAAAATTCTCAGTGATAGAGAATACACAATGTCATAAATATAAAGGGAAGGGTAAATCCCTTTAAAATCCCTCCTGGCCAGAGGAAAAATCCTCTCACCTGTAAAGGGTTAAGAAGCTAAAGGTAACCTCGCTGGCACCTGACCAAAATGACCAATGAGGAAACAAGATACTTTCAAAAGCTGGGAGGAGGGAGAGAAACAAAAGGTCTGTGTCTGTCTATAAGCTGCTTTTGCCAGGGATAGACCAGAAATGGAGTCTTAGAACTTTTAGTCAGTAATCTAGCTAGGTATGTGTTAGATTATGATTTCTTTAAATGGCTGAGAAAAGAACTGTGCTGAATAGAATGACTATTTCTGTCTGCGTGTCTTTTTTGTAACTTAAGGTTTTGCCTAGAGGGATTCTCTATGTTTTGAATCTAATTACCCTGTAAGGTATCTACCAGCCTGATTTTACAGGAATGATTCCTTTACTTCTATTTACTTCTATTTCTATTAAAAGTTTTCTTGTAAGAAAACTGAATGCTTTTTCATTGTTCTCAGATCCAAGGGTTTGGGTCTGTGGTCACCTATGTAAATTGGTGAGGATTTTTACCAAACCTTTCCCAGGAAGTGGGGTGCAAGGGTTGGGAGGATTTTGGGGGGAAAGACGTGTCCAAACTACGTTTCCCAGTAAACCCAGTTAGAGTTTGGTGGTGGCAGTGGATATTCCAAGGACAAAGGATAAAGTTAATTTGTACTTTGGGGAAGTTTTAACCTAAGCTGGTAAAAGTAAGCTTAGGAGGTTTTCATGCACGTCCCCACATCTGTACCCTAGAGTTCAGAGTGGGGGAGGAATCTTGACATGGTGGCAGAGTGGTGGGATTAACCTGAAATCAACCTGAGATCAATTTGAGATTTTTTGAACTAGAAATACAGATTTTAAAAAAAGAAAAGGGGTACTTGTGGCACCTTAGAGACTAACCAATTTATTTGAGCATAAGCTTTCGTGAGCGAGCTGTAGCTCACGAAAGCTTATGCTCAAATAAATTGGTTAGTCTCTAAGGTGCCACAAGTACCCCTTTTCTTTTTGCGAATACAGACTAACACGGCTGTTACTCTGAAACCAGATTTTAAAAAGGAAATTTTTTTCCTTTGGAGCTGCTGGAAAGCAGCTTGTTTTTTCTCTGCTTTGAGGCCAGAGGAGAGACGAAAGGGGATTATCTTTGTGAATTACAGGTTTTCTTTCTCCTGCAGGGAAATTCACAGTCTTGGTAAACCAGAATTTTTTTTTCCCTAAAAGTAAATGGGGGGGGGGGGGGGGTGTTCTACCCATTTGCCTGGAGACAAAAGTGGCAGGGGCTTTTTTTTAGGATTTTGATTTTTTTACAAGGAGCACCGGTTTGAAAAGGAATTTTCTTTCCTTTAGGCTTCTGGTAAGCAGGTATCCAAGTAGTTGGAGGTTTTTTGCTTTGATTTGGGGCCAGAGTAGAGACAAAGGGAATTGTCTTTTTCTGTAGGCTGACAATCACTATCAGAGAATAGGTATTCTATTCCAGCACAGCAAAATTTTACAGCCAAGTTTTGTTTGTTTATTTCTAAACTTCGGGTGTAAAGTTAGTTAAAAACAGAGAGGTTAGGATGACAAAATCCATGGCTCGACAAAAGCTGGAATTAGCCAGATTTCAGGCTGAGGAAAAACAAAAGGAACATGACAGATAGAACTCATGCGGCTGGAGAAGGAGGAGAAGGAAAAAGAGAGGAAGCATGTGGAGGAGGAGAGGGAAAAAGAGAGGAAGCATGCACTGGAGATGGAGAAGGTAAAGGCTCAGCAGAATATACCAACAAACCCTAGCAATCCTTCTCCAGGTACCACTCCCCATCCCAGAAAGTTCCCCACCTACAAGGCAGGCGATGATACTGAGGCCTTCCTAGAAAACTTTGAAAGGGCCTGCCTTGGGTACAACATCTGTACCGACCAATACATGGTAGAGCTGAGGCCGCAGCTCAGTGGACCCTTAGCTGAGGTGGCAGCTGAAATGCCTAAAGAACACATGAACAAGTATGAACTGTTTAAATCCAAGGCGAGAGTCAGAATGGGGATAACACCCGAGCAGTCTCATCGGAGGTTCAGAGCCCTAAGGTGGAAACCAGACGTGTCATTTACCCGACATGCCTACCACATTGTGAAACATTGGGATGCCTGGATATCAGGAACAAGTGTTGAATCTTCAGTAAATTTACCCTTCCTAATGCAAATGGAACAATTCTTAGAGGGTGTTCCTGAGGAAATAGAAAGATACATCCTAGATGGGAAGCCCAAAAGTGTAATCGAGGCAGGAGAGATTGGAGCCAGATGGGTGGAGGTGGCAGAGAAGAAGAAAACTGGTTGCAGTTGGAGCAGAGACCAGAAGGGACAACCCCAGACCACACCTATTACCGGGGGCCGCCCAAGGCCCCACCTACCTCCCAAAGAACCCTCCAGACCCCTTATCGTCCCTCCACCCCATTCTCCAGCAACCCACCTCGCCCCAGTGACCTGTCAGCTGGACGATGTTTTCAATGTAACGAGCTGGGGCATGTAAAGGCCAACTGCCCCAAGAACCCCAACAGATTACAGTTCATTGCACCGGAATCACACCAGAGATCCTCAGGCCCAGATACCTCTCAGATACCCTTGGAGCGGAGGGAAACTGTGAGTGTGGGCAGGAAGAAGGTCACCGCGTGGAGGGACACCGGAGCACAAGTGTCAGCTATCCATGCTTCCTTAGTGGACCCCAATTTAAATAACCCAGAGATCCAAGTGACGATTCAACCCTTCAAGTCCAACTCTTTCAATTTGCCTACAGCCAAGTTGCCTATCCAGTACCAGGGCTGGTCAGGAACGTGGAATTTTGCAGTCTATGATGATTATCCCATCCCCATGCTGTTGGGGGAAGACTTGGCCAATCATGTGAAGCGGGCCAAGAGGGTGGGAATGGTCACCCGCAGCCAGGCTAAACAAGCCGTGAGGCCTAGTTCTGTTCCGGAAACTTCTATCAGGACCCGGTCAGAGGTGATGGACCTGGACCCCATGCCAATGTCTGCAACAGCAGTAGTGGATCCAGTCCCAGAGACCCAGACGGAACCAGTCCCAGAACCGGAACCAGCGGAACAACCAACACCAGACCCATTGCCAGCACTGAATCCAGTACTTGCAACCTCAACACCAGAGGGCCCCACCGAACCTGAACCGGCAGCAGCCCATAACCCTACACAAGAGGCTCAGCCAGAGCCTGAACCCCAACATAGTGTCACAGCGGAAAGCGGTTCACAGTCAACGGAAACAGCCCCATCCCCTACATCACTTCCAGAGGGACCAAGCATAGGTCCACAATCCAATGAGGAACTGATGTCTCCAGCATCAAGGGAACAGTTCCAGACCGAACAGGAAGCAGATGAAAGCCTCCACAGAGCTTGGATGGCGGCACGGAGCAACCCACCGCCTCTCAGATCTTCTAATCGATCCAGGTTTCTTGTAGAAAGAGGACTTTTATACAAGGAAACTCTTTCTGGCATCCTCAGAGACCGTTGGTAGTTCCAACTAAGTACCGGGTAAAGCTCTTAAGCTTAGCCCATGATCTTCCTAGTGGCCATCCTGGGGTGAAGAGAACGAAAGACCATTTGGGGAAGTCATTCCACTGGGAGGGAATGGGCAAGGATGTTTCTACCTATGTCCGGTCTTGAGAGGTGTGCCAAAGAATGGGAATACCTCAAGACCAGGTCAAAGCCCCTCTCCAGTCACTCCCCATCATTGAGGTTACATTTCAGCAAGTAGCTGTGGATATTCTGGGCCCTTTTCCAAAAAAGAGAATCATAGAATATCAGGGCTGGAAGGGACCTCAGCAGGTCATCTAGTCCAACCCCCTGCTCAAAGCAGGACTGATCCCCAATTTTTGCCCGAGATCCCTGAATGGCCCCCTCAAGGATTGAACTCACAACCCTGGGTTTAGCAGGCCAATGCTCAAACCACTGAGCTATCCCTCCCCCCAAACCACTGAGCTATCCCTCCAAGACACCCAGAGGAAAGCAGTACATACTGACTTTCATGGATTTTGCCACCCGATGGCCGGAAGCAGTAGCTCTAAGCAACACCAGGGCTAAAAATGTGTGCCAGGCACTAACAGATATTTTTGCCAGGTTAGGTTGGCCCTCTGACATCCTCACAGATGCAGGAACTAATTTTCTGGCAGGAACTATGGAAAACCTTTGGGAAGCTCATGGGGTGAATCACTTGTTTGCAACCTCTTACCACCATCAAATGAAAGGCCTGGTGGAGAAATTTAATGGAACTTTGGGGGCCATGATATGTAAATTCGTAAATGAGCACTCCAATGATTGGGACCGAGTGTTGTAGCAGTTGCTCTTTGCCTACAGAGCTGTACCCCATCCCAGTTAAGGGTTTTCACCATTTGAACTTGTGTACAGCCACAAAGTAAGGGGGCCATTACAGTTGGTGAAGCAGCAATGGGAGGGGTTTATGCCCTCTCCAGGAACTAACTTTTGGACTTTGTAACCAATCTACAAAACACCCTTTAGCCCTTGCTGGAGAAAACCTAAATGATGCTCAGGAAGAGCAAAAAACTTGGTGTGATAAACATTCCAGGGAGCGTTCTTTCAAAGTACAGGACCAGGTCATGGTCTTAAAGGTGCTCCAGGCCCATAAAATGGAAGCGTTGTGGGAGGGGCCATTCAAGGTCTAAGAGCGCCTGGGAGCTGTTAACTATCTCATAGCATCCCCCACACCAAACCTAAAGCCTAAGGTGTACCATGTTAATTCTCTAAAGGCCTTTTATTCCCGAGAATTAAAGGTTTGTCAGTTTACAGCCCAGGGAGGAGATGACGCTGAGTGTCCTGATGGGAAAAGTGACGGTGGCGTGGAAGAGATGAACCTCTCCATGACCCTTGCACGTACACAGTGACAGCAGATCAAGGAGCTGTGCACCAGCTTTCTGCCAATGTTCTCAGCCACCCCAGGACTGACAGAACAGGCATACCACTCCATTGACACAGGTAATGCTCACCCAATTAAAGTCCAACCTTACCGGGTGTCTCCTCAAGCCAAAACTGCTATAGAACGGGAGATCCAGGGCATGCTACAGATGTGTGTAATCCGCCTCTCTAACAGTGCATGGGCATCTCCAGTGGTTCTAGTTCCCAAACCAGATGGGGAAATACGCTTTTGTGTGGACTACGGTAAGGTAAATGCTGTGACTCGCCCAGACAACTATCCAATGCCATGCACAGATGAGCTATTGGAGAAACTGGGAAGGGCCCAGTTCATCTCTACCTTAGACTTAACCAAGTACCGCTGGATGAACCTGCCCAGGAAACGTCAGCCTTCATAGAATCATAGAATCATAGAATCATAGAATATCAGGGTTGGAAGGGACCCCTGAAGGTCATCTAGTCCAACCCCCTGCTCGAAGCAGGACCAATTCCCAGTTAAATCATCCCAGCCAGGGCTTTGTCAAGCCTGACCTTAAAAACCTCTAAGGAAGGAGATTCTACCACCTCCCTAGGTAACGCATTCCAGTGTTTCACCACCCTCTTAGTGAAAAAGTTTTTCTAAACCTTCCCCACTGCAACTTGAGACCATTACTCCTCGTTCTGTCATCTGCTACCATTGAGAACAGTCTAGAGCCATCCTCTTTGGAACCCCCTTTCAGGTAGTTGAAAGCAGCTATCAAATCCCCCCTCATTCTTCTCTTCTGCAGGCTAAACAATCCCAGCTCCCTCAGCCTCTCCTCATAAGTCATGTGTTCTAGACCCCTAATCATTTTTGTTGCCCTTCGCTGGACTCTCTCCAATTTATCCACATCTTTCTTGTAGTGTGGGGCCCAAAACTGGACACAGTACTCCAGATGAGGCCTCACCTATGTCGAATAGAGGGGAACGATCACGTCCCTCGATCTGCTCGCTATGCCCCTACTTATACATCCCAAAATGCCATTGGCCTTCTTGGCAACAAGGGCACACTGCTGACTCATATCCAGCTTCTCGTCCACTGTCACCCCTAGGTCCTTTTCCGCAGAACTGCTGCCTAGCCATTCGGTCCCTAGTCTGTAGCGGTGCATTGGGTTCTTCCGTCCTAAGTGCAGGACCCTGCACTTATCCTTATTGAACCTCATCAGATTTCTTTTGGCCCAATCCTCCAATTTGTCTAGGTCCTTCTGTATCCTATCCCTCCCCTCCAGCGTATCTACCACTCCTCCCAGTTTAGTATCATCCGCAAATTTGCTGAGAGTGCAATCCACACCATCCTCCAGATCATTTATGAAGATATTGAACAAAACCGGCCCCAGGACCGACCCTTGGGGCACTCCACTTGATACCGGCTGCCAACTAGACATGGAGCCATTGATCACTAGCCATCATCACCCATGCAGGGCTGTACGAATTTAATGTGCTCTCTTTCGGGCTGCGAAATGCACCCGCCACCTTCCAAAAACTTGTAGATGGTCTTCTAGCGGGATTAGGAGAATATGCAGTCGCCTACCTTGACGATGTGGCCATATTTTTGGATTCCTGGGCAGAACACCTGGAGCATCTACAAAGAAGTCTTCAAGCGCATAAGGGAGGCAGGACTAACTGTTAAGTATAAAAATTATCAAATAGGCCTAAACAGAGTGACTTACCTTGGACACCAGGTGGGTCAAAGAACTATCAACCCCCTACAGGCCAAAGTGGATGCTATCCAAAAATGGCCTGTCCCAAAGTAAAAAAAACAGGTCCAATCCTTCTTAGGCTTGGCCGGATATTACAGGCGATTTGTACCGCACTACAGCCAAATCACCACCCCACTGACAGACCTAAACAAAAAGAAACAGCCAAATGCAGTTCAGTGGACTGAAGAGTGTCAGAAGGCCTTTAACCAGCTTAAAGCAACACTCACGTCTGACCCTGTGCTAAGGGCCCCAGACTTTGACAAACCATTCCTAGTAACCACAGATGCGTCGAACCGTGGTGTGGGAGCAGTTTTAATGCAGAAAGGACCAGATCAAGAATTCCATTCTGTCGTGTTTCTCAGCAAGAAACTGTTTGGGAGGGAAAGCCACTGGTCAATCAGCGAAAAGGAATGCTACACCATTGTCTATGCGCTGGAAAACTACGTCCATACGTTTGGGGACAGTGTTTCCAACTACAAACCGACCATGCTGCGCTGAAGTGGCTTCATATCGTCAAGGACAATAACAAAAAAACTTCTTTGGTGGAGTTTAGCTCTCCAAAGTTTTGATTTTGAAATACAACACATTTCAGGAGCTTCTCACAAGGTGGCTGATGCACTCTTTAGTGAAAGTTTCCCAGAATCAACTGGTTAAAATCGTCCTTGAAATGTAGAAAATATTGTTAGTTTTTATGTAATCAATAGTATATCTAGAGGTACATGTGTCTTATTAACTCTGTTTTCTCCTACAGCTCCAGGAAGAAATCACACCCAGTGTGGAACCGTCCAACACTATCTGTAATTTGGGGTCATGTTATAAATATAAAGGGAAGGGTAACAACCTTCCTGTATACAGTATTGTAAAGACCCTCCTGGCCAGAGGCACAAAATCCTTTTACCTGTAAAGGGTTAAGAAGCTTAGGTAACCTGGATGGCACCTGACCAAAAGGACCAATAAATGGACAAGATACTTTCAAATCATGGGGGGAGGAGGGGGAAAGGTTTTGGTCTGTCTGTTCTGTGGGCTTGCCGCACACAGATCGAGGAAGCAAGCAATCCAAATCCACTGGAATTAGTAAGTACTGGGAAGGGAATGCGTTAGCTTATTTTTGGTTTGGCTTGTGATTTTCTCTGTGCTGAGAGGAAGATATATTCCTGGTTTTCTTTTTGTAACTTTAAAGTTTGGCCCAGAGGGAAATCCTCTGTGTTTTTTAATCTGATTGCCCTGTAAGATTATCTTCCATTCTAATTTTACAGAGGTGGGCTTCTTTTACCTTTTTTCTTTATAATAAAGTTTTGTTTCTTTTAGAATCTGATTGGGTTTTTTTTTTGTGTCCTAAAAAACCCCAAGGTTGGTCTGTGCTCATCTTGTTTATTCTCAAGCCTCCCCAGGAAAGGGGTTGTGGAAGCTTAGGGTGATATTAGGGGGGAATAGGAAGTCCAAGTGGTCCTTTCTCTGAGTTTGTCTAGATCACTTGGTGGTGGCAGTGTTACCTAATCCAAGGTACAAGGGAGAATTTGTGCCTTGGGGAGTTTTTAACATGGGGTGAGAAACTCTGGCCTGCATTGGAAGAATTTGTTTTTCTAAATAATTTTGATGGCTAGTATTAATACTTATTTAAGTAGTTTTTTAAAAAATTGTATTGATTTAAATTTTCAAAGTTGTGTGAAATTATGAGGGGAAAGTATTTAATGATAGTGGACCTTGAGGATCAAAAAGCTAAAGTATTATAAACCACTAAAACACAAATTGTCAACATCCCATATCAAAATATACAATAAATATCCTTAAATCAACAAATCATACCTGTTTTTACTATTCATTTGCTTCTAACAAGCCTAAATCAAAAGTCTTAATCACTGGATTTTGACTCTAAAAATTTTTAAGCAGCATTTTTCTTACTTTGCCTAGCTATAAATTGTTCTCAGTTTGTGTCCGTGTGGTGAAATTGATGTTTACTGACATTTATTGCTAAAAATCTAACCCTTCAAGCCTAATAATGAAGGAGATCAAACTGGATGATCAAAATGGGCCCTGCTTGTCTTACAACCTATGAATCTCTGAATTATTGGATCTATAAAAACTTGCAGCAGAGTTGCTGGAGCAGAGAGAAAAGCAAAAAATGGATCCTCTGAACTACAAACTCCCACCCGAACACACATGAATCTGTCTGGGTTTCCTGAGAGGGCTTCCCCTAATCCTCTTCTTTGTTGTCATTATGGAAGGATTTTCAGATGATGGACAATTAGTCATGCCTGACTAATCTAATCGCCTTTTATGATGAGATTACTGGTTCTGTGGATGAAGGGAAAGCAGTGGATGTATTGTTTCTTGACTTTAGCAAAGCTTTTGACACAGTCTCCCACAGTCTTCTTGTCAGCAAGTTAAGGAAGTATGGGCTGGATGAATGCACTACAAGGTGGGTAGAAAGCTGGCTAGATTGTAGGGCTCAACGGGTAGTGATCAATGGCTCCATATCTAGTTGGCAGCCGGTATCAAGTGGAGTACCCCAAGGGTCAGTCCTGGGGCCGGTTTTGTTCAATATCTTCATAAATGATCTGGAGGATGGTGTGGATTGCACTCTCAGCAAATTTGCGGATGATACTAAACTGGGAGGAGTGGTAGATACGCTGGAAGGGAGGGATAGGATACAGAAAGACCTAGACAAATTGGAGGATTGGGCCAAAAGAAATCTGATGAGGTTCAATAAGGATAAGTGCAGGGTCCTGCACTTAGGACGGAAGAACCCAATGCACCGCTACAGACTAGGGACCGAATGGCTAGGCAGCAGTTCTGCGGAAAAGGACCTAGGGGTGACAGTGGACGAGAAGCTGGATATGAGTCAGCAGTGTGCCCTTGTTGCCAAGAAGGCCAATGGCATTTTGGGATGTATAAGTAGGGGCATAGCGAGCAGATCGAGGGACGTGATCGTTCCCCTCTATTCGACATTGGTGAGGCCTCATCTGGAGTACTGTGTCCAGTTTTGGGCCCCACACTTCAAGAAGGATGTGGATAAATTGGAGAGAGTCCAGCGAAGGGCAACAAAAATGATTAGGGGACTGGAACACATGAGTTATGAAGAGAGGCTGAGGGAGCTGGGATTGTTTAGCCTGCAGAAGAGAAGAATGAGGGGGGATTTGATAGCTGCTTTCAACTACCTAAAAGGGGGTTCCAAAGAGGATGGCTCTAGACTGTTCTCAATGGTATCAGATGACAGAACGAGGAGTAATGGTCTCAAGTTGCAGTGGGGGAGGTTTAGATTGGACATTAGGAAAAACTTTTTCACTAAGAGGGTGGTGAAACACTGGAATGCGTTACCTAGGGAGGTGGTAGAATCTCCTTCCTTAGAGGTTTTTAAGGTCAGGCTTGACAAAGCCCTGGCTGGGATGATTTAACTGGGAATTGGTCCTGCTTTGAGCAGGGGGTTGGACTAGATGACCTTCTGGGGTCCCTTCCAACCCTGATATTCTATGATTCTATGATTCTAATTCTGTCTTCTGACTATAGTACCGGGAGATCCTTTTAGGCAAAGCCCGTAGTAAGGGGAGTGTAGACAATCAACATCACTAGACTTGGTTGAAATTTCTCCAGTATAATGACTTTCCTTTTAAAAATGCTGATTCAATGCAACTGACCTGTTTTGTGGGAATGTATTGATTTAGTTGAAATTTTTGAGGGGGAATTATTAAAATGTTGTATATGTTTTGACTTTATTGTTTTAACTATTTGCCTATAATATAATATAATGTCAAAATGAGATCTGAGTAATCAGTTACATGATTCCTAGGCCAAATCAAAAAGAATGTTGTCATTATGAAAACAACTTTTGAGGGAGTCAAAGATTCATGGAGCAGGTCCTCAAAGAATCAATCCTGAAGCACTTGCATGAGAGGAAAGTGATCAGGAACAGCCAGCATGGATTCACCAAGGGAAGGTCATGCCTGACTAATCTAATCGCCTTTTATGATGAGATTACTGGTTCTGTGGATGAAGGGAAAGCAGTGGATGTATTGTTTCTGGACTTTAGCAAAGCTTTTGACACGGTCTCCCACAGTATTCTTGTCAGCAAGTTAAGGAAGTATGGGCTGGAAGAATGCACTATAAGATGGGTAGAAAGCTGGCTAGATTGTCGGGCTCAACGGGTAGTGATCAATGGCTCCATGTCTAGTTGGCAGCCGGTATCAAGTGGAGTGCCCCAGGGGTCGGTCCTGGGGCCGGTTTTGTTCAATATCTTCATAAATGATCTGGAGGATGGTGTGAATTGCACTCTCAGCAAATTTGCGGATGATACTAAACTGGGAGGAGTGGTAGATACGCTGGAGGGGAGGGATAGGATACAGAAGGACCTAGACAAATTGGAGGATTGGGCCAAAAGAAATCTGATGAGGTTCAATAAGGATAAGTGCAGGGTCCTGCACTTAGGACGGAAGAACCCAATGCACAGCTACAGACTAGGGACCGAATGGCTAGGCAGCAGTTCTGCGGAAAAGGACCTAGGGGTGACAGTGGACGAGAAGCTGGATATGAGTCAGCAGTGTGCCCTTGTTGCCAAGAAGGCCAATGGCATTTTGGGATGTATAAGTAGGGGCATAGCGAGCAGATCGAGGGACGTGATCGTTCGCCTCTATTCAACATTGGTGAGGCCTCATCTGGAGTACTGTGTCCAGTTTTGGGCCCCACACTACAAGAAGGATGTGGATAAATTGGAGAGAGTCCAGCGAAGGGCAACAAAAATGATTAGGGGTCTGGAACACATGAGTTATGAGGAGAGGCTGAGGGAGCTGGGATTGTTTAGCCTGCAGAAGAGAAGAATGAGGGGGGATTTGATAGCTGCGTTCAACTACCTGAAAGGGGGTTCCAAAGAGGATGGCTCTAGACTGTTCTCAATGGTAGCAGATGACAGAACGAGGAGTAATGGTCTTAAGCTGCAGTGGGGGAGGTTTAGATTGGATATTAGGAAAAACTTTTTCACTAAGAGGGTGGTGAAACACTGGAATGCGTTACCTAGGGAGGTGGTAGAATCTCCTTCCTTAGAGGTTTTTAAGGTCAGGCTTGACAAAGCCCTGGCTGGGATGATTTAACTGGGAATTGGTCCTGCTTCGAGCAGGGGGTTGGACTAGATGACCTTCTGGGGTCCCTTCCAACCCTTATATTCTATGATTCTATGATTCTATGATCTTGCTCTGCACATACAGCAGTGGGGGGAACGGGTTGCCTCCAGTGCGAGTAGGAGATTCTAAAGCTACAATATGCAGGGGTAGGAGTAGAAGTGCTTGTGATGATGGGGGCAGGGATCAGCATCCCTGAGGTTCATTCCTTGTTCATGTCTTATGTCCCAGACAGGTCACGTTTCAGGATTTCAGCCAGCTACCTGCAGGGGTAAGGAAGGGAATTTTCTACCCTTGTGTATTTTTTATCTCCTTCCTCTGAAGCATCAGGGACGACCATGGCTAGAGATGGGACATTGCTGGAGAGGCCCAGGGCCCAGCATTCTCTCTCTCTCTCTCTCTCTCTCTCTCAGGTGCTGGGCTGGCTGGTTCTTGTTCACATGACCAGGGTCTAATTGATCGCATGTGTGGGGTCAGGAAGAATTTTCCCCCAGCTCAAACTGGCAGTGATTGGATTTCACCTTGGGGGATTTCACCTCCCTCTTCGGTGTGTGGTGCGGATTTTTACCCTGTGTTTGGTGTGTGTACCTGTAGTGGGGTGGCTGCCCCACTCCTGAAGAACAGGGGTTAAAAGCAGCCCTGGGGAGGCCTGAGGCTGTGAAAGGCTGATTGGAAAGCAGCCGCAGCTGTGGCCAGCTCAATCAGGGCCCAGCTGGCCCTCATAAGAGGGCTGTGGGACAGGAGCTGGCAGGACACTCTAGCTGTGGAGAGAGGACCTGGCTGCCTAGGAGAAGAAGGTACATGAACTGGAGAAGTGCTGGGGAATAGGGGAAGGGAGCTGAGGAGCTCCAGCCTGGTAAACCCTCAGGCTGCAGGCCTTGTTAAAGGCCTAAAAGGTACTGGAGCTACAGAGATGCAGACCAGAAATAAGCAGATGCAGCTGGTCCTAACCCCTTGCCAATGATGAGTGGCCATTACAGACTGCAGTCTGCCTGAGTGAGTGAGGGCTAGATGATGACTGGCAGTAGCCACTGAGGCAAGGTGGTGTTAGAGGGTTGGGGGTTCCCTTGGGACGGGAGACCCAGAGAGAGTTGGGGTACTGCTGGGGCAGAACCCTGAGGAAAAGTGCACCAGGTTCCGGGAGGGACACGGGGCCTGAGGCAGGCAAGACACCAGCCTGCAGAGGGTGCTCTGTATGCTGGAAAGAGCTAATTCTGAAGACAACCAACAGGAGGTGCCGTGCTGGTGAGTCTCGACCTTGCTACACATGGTGGAGACTGGGCATAGATGGTCACCCCGATACAAGGGTCAGAGCAAGGACTGTGGGACTATTGCCCGGATCCAAGAGTGGAGGAACTGAAGGTGGAGAGACCAAAGATGGACTGGTACTGGAGGGCCTGTGTGGCCCGGCTCACCGAGCAGCAAGTGGGACTGCTTCAGCTGCTGTGTGGGAGGGCACATGGACCTCATGGGGGGCCTGGCACCTGGGGCTGGAGGCCAGTGCCAGAGCCTAAAGACTCTTTTGTCTGTGGGCGACTGGGACATTTTAAAAGAGAGTGCCCCTACTGGAATGGAGCACAGAGGCCCCACCTGGAAAAAGGGGGAACTGGGAGAGCACCTCCTGTGAAGTTAACAGGGGGGCTCCAAACTTGTTGGGCCTGTGGGGAGCCTGGGCACATGAAGAGGGAGTGCTCCTACGGAACTCACAGGGCCCAGGCTAGCCCTGAGGTGGCCAAAGGAAGGCACTAGTTGTGCTTCCTGTGCCACAAGGGGGGCCATGTAATATGGCCCTGCCCCCAGAGAAGGAGGGGGAGGCTGGAGGATTGGGCCAGGTCTGAAAGTGCCCTGAAGGAGGGCGTGGTAAGGACCAAGGCCCCAGAAGGGAGAGGGTCTGGGTCAGAGGGGCCCCAGCTCAAGAAGGGAATCCATGTGGGAGCAAGACAGGCCACGGTTGAGACCCGAACAGTGAGGGAAACCCACTTGGGAGCTGAGCAGGCTACGGTGGGCACCAAACCCTTCAGAAAGGGAGCCAGCTGCTCAAGAGGCTGGAGAGCCTGTGGCAGGAGAGAGACATCCTCTCTGTGTTTGCCTGGGATCTGTCTGAGAGGAGGTACGCTAAGGGCTGCATTAGGGAGGCTGTGTTGGTGAGTATCTGAGTGTCCGTTGTGGGGACAGTTTGACTGTGTGCTTGATTGGTTGTTTGTTTGAAAAGTGTGAATTGGGAGTGCTTTGTTCCAGGTGAGCCTTGAGTGGGCCTGACTGTTATAAAAAGCCAGTCAGCTGCGAACCAGCTGAGCGGCGAACAGCAGAAAGGCTAACAGAGGGAGTTTGCCTGGGGAGAACCCACTGAGGCTTACATCTTGCAGGCTTCTCTGAGTAGTTACTACAACTCCTGAGGAAGCTTGTAGAAGGAAGATAATATGGATTGGGAGCGTTCAGTTGTTGTGACCTGCACTGGATGTGCCATGTTTGTCTTTCTTCCACAGGACAGAAGCGACTTTGTCTGTACACAGTGCAAGCTGGTCTCCATATTGGAAAAGAAGGTTCAAGGTCTGGAGCAACAGATAACAACCCTGCATTGCATAAGAGAAACTGAAGATTTCATGGACTGACGTCAGGATATGCTTCTACAGGCACAATGTTGTGAAGATTCAGAGCAGGCTGTGCAGCAGGGACAGGAGGACGGTGAAGAAATTTGGCAGCATGTGACCTCCAGAAGAAGAAAGGGGAGCGTCAATGTACCAGCAGCGCAGATACAGGTAAGCAACCGTTTTCATGTTCTCTCCACAGGTACGAATGCGGAGAGTGGACTAGATGATACATCTGAGGGAAGGGAACAGAAGGAGACTCTGCTGATTGGAAGGCATGAGATGCACTGTCCTAGGGATGGGGGTTCCACGACCACCGCTCCTAAGAGAAGGAGACGGGCGGTGGTGGTTGGGGACTCTGTCCTCAGGGGGACTGAGTCATCTATCTGCCGCCCTGACTGGGAAAACCGAGACGTCTGCTGCTTGCCAGGAGCTAGGATTCACAATGTGATGGAGAGACTGCCGAGACTCATCAAGCCCCTGGATCGCTACCCCTTCCTGCTTCTGCACGTGGACACAAATGATACTGCCAAGAATGACCTTGAGCGGATCACTGCAGACTACGTGGCTCTGGGAAGAAGGATAAAGGAGTTTGAGGCACAAGTGGTGTTCTCGTCCATCCTCCCTGTGGAAGGAAAAGGCCTGGGTAGAGACTGTCAAATCGTGGAAGTCAACGAATGGCTACGCAGGTGGTGTCGGAGAGAAAGCTTTGGATTCTTTGACCATGGGATGGTGTTCCAAGAAGGAGGAGTGCTAGGCAGAGACGGGCCCCACCTAACGAAGAGAGGGAAGAGCATCTTTGCAAGCAGGCTGGCTAACCTAGTGAGGAGGGCTTTAAACAAGGTACACCGGGGGAAGAAGACCAAAGCCCTGAGGTAAGTGGGGAAGTGGGATACTGGGAGGCAGCACGAGCAGGAGAACGCGAAAGGGGAGGGCTCCTGCCTCATACTAAGAAAGCAGGACAAACAGCAAGTTATCTCAAGTGCCTATACACAAATGCACGAAGCCTGGGAAATAAGCAGGGAGAACTGGAAGTCCTGGCACAGTCAAGGAATTATGATGTGGTTGGAATAACAGAGACTTGGTGGGATAACTCACATGACTGGAGTACTGTCATGGATGGATATAAACTGTTCAGGAAGGAAAGGCAGGGCAGAAAAGGTGGGGGAGTTGTATTGTATGTAAGGAGCAGTATGACTGCTCAGAGCTCCGGTATGAAACTGCAGAAAAACCTGAGAGTCTCTGGATTAAGTTTACAAGTGTGAGCAACAAGGGTAATGTCGTGGTGGGAGTCTGCTATAGACCGCTGGATCAGGGGGATGAGGTGGACAAGGCTTTCTTCCGGCAACTTGCAGAAGTTACTATATCGCATGGCTTGGTTCTCAAGGGAGACTTCAATCTCCCTGATATCTGCTGGGAGAGCAATACAGCGGTGCACAGACAATCCAAGAAGTTTTTGGAAAGAGTAGGGGACAATTTCCTGGTGCAAGTGCTGGAGGAACCAACTTGGGGCAGAGCTCTTCTTGACCTGCTGCACACAAACCGGGAAGAATTATTAGGGGAAGCAAAAGTGGATGGGAACCTGGGAGGCAGTGACCATGAGATGGTTGAGTTCAGGATCCTGACACAAGGAAGAAAGGAGAGCAGCAGAATACGGACCCTGGACTTCAGAAAACTAGACTTTGACAACCTCAGGGAACTGATGGACAGGATCCCCTGGGAGAATAACATGAGTGGGAAAGGAGTCCAGGAGAGCTGGTTGTATTTTAAAGAATCCTTATTGAGGTTACAGGGACAAACCATCCCGATGTGTAGAAAGAGTAATAAATATGGCAGGCGACCAACTTGGCTTAACAGTGAAATCCTTGCTGATCTTAAACACAAAAAAGAAGCTTACAAGAAGTGGAAGATTGGATAAATGAGCAGGGAAGAGTATAAAAATATTGCTCGGGGATGCAGGAGTGAAATCAGGAAGGCCAAATCACACCTGGAGTTGCAGCTAGCAAGAGATGTTAAGAGTAACAAGAAGGGTTTCTTCAGGTATGTTAGCAACAAGAAGAAAGTCAAGGAAAGTGTGGGCCCCTTACTGATTGAGGGAGGCAACCTAGTGACAGAGGATGTGGAAAAAGCTAATGTACTCAATGCTTTTTTTGCCTCTGTCTTCACGAACAAGGTCAGCTCCCAGACTACTGCACTGGGCAGCAGAGCATGGGGAGGAGGTGACCAGCCCTCTGTGAAGAGAGAAGTGGTTCGGGACTATTTTGAAAAGCTGGACGAGAACAAGTCCATGGGGCCAGATGCGCTGCATCCGAGAGTGCTAAAGGAGTTGGCGGATGTGATTGCAGATCCACTGGCCATTATCTTTGAAAACTCATGGCAATCGGGGAGGTCCCGGACGACTGTAAAAAGGCTAATGTAGTGCCCATCTTTAAAAAAGGGAAGAAGGAGGATCCGGGGAACTACAGGCCAGTCAGCCTCACCTCAGTCCCTGGAAAAGTCATGGAGCAGGTCCTCAAGGAATCAATTCTGAAGCACTTAGAGGAGAGGAAAGTGATCAGGAACAGTCAGCATGGATTCACCAAGAGCAAGTCATGCCTAACTAATCTAATTGCCTTCTATGACGAGATAACTGGCTCTGTGGATGAGGGGAAAGCAGTTGATTGTTATTCCTTGACTTTAGCAAAGCTTTTGACATGGTCTCCCACAGTATTCTTACCAGTAAGTTAAAGAAGTATGGGCTGGATGAATGGACGATAAGGTGGATAGAAAGCTGGCTAGATTGTTGGGCTCAACGGGTGATCAATGTCTCCATGTCTAGTTGGCAACCGGTATCAAGTGGAGTGCCCCAAGGGTCGGTCCTCGGGCCAGTTTTGTTCAATACCTTCATTAATGATCTGGAGGATGGCGTGGATTGCACCCTCAGCAAGTTTGCCGATGACACTAAACTGGGAGGAGAGGTAGATATTGGATACAGAGGGCCCTAGACAAATTGGAGGATTGGGCCAAAAGAAATCTGATGAGATTCAACAAGGACAAATGCAGAGTCCTGCACTTAGGACGGAAGAATCCCATGCACCGCTACAGACTAGGGACCGAATGGCTCGGCAGCAGTTCTGCAGAAAAGGACCTAGGGGTTACAGTGGATGAGAAGCTGGATATCATAGAATCATAGAATATCAGGGTTGGAAGGAACCCCAGAAGGTCATCTAGTCCAACCCCCTGCTCGAAGCAGGACCAATTCCCAGTTAAATCATCCCAGCCAGGGCTTTGTCAAGCCTGACCTTAAAAACCTCTAAGGAAGGAGATTCTACCACCTCCCTAGGTAACGCATTCCAGTGTTTCACCACCCTCCTAGTGAAAAAGTTTTTCCTAATATCCAATCTAAACCTCCCCCACTGCAACTTGTGACCATTACTCCTCGTTCTGTCATCTGCTACCATTGAGAACAGTCTAGAGCCATCCTCTTTGGAACCCCCTTTCAGGTAGTTGAAAGCAGCTATCAAATCCCCCCTCATTCTTCTCTTCCGCAGACTAAACAATCCCAGCTCCCTCAGCCTCTCCTCATAAGTCATGTGTTCTAGACCCCTAATCATTTTTGTTGCCCTTCGCTGGACTCTCTCCAATTTATCCACATCCTTCTTGTAGTGTGGGGCCCAAAACTGGACACAGTACTCCAGATGAGGCCTCACCAATGTCGAATAGAGGGGAACGATCACGTCCCTCGATCTGCTCGCTATGCCCCTACTTATACATCCCAAAATGCCATTGGCCTTCTTGGCAACAAGGGCACACTGCTGACTCATATCCAGCTTCTCATCCACTGTCACCCCTAGGTCCTTTTCCGCAGAACTGCTGCCTAGCCATTCGGTCCCTAGTCTGTAGCGGTGCATTGGATTCTTCCATCCTAAGTGCAGGACTCTGCACTTGTCCTTGTTGAACCTCATCAGATTTCTTTTGGCCCAATCCTCCAATTTGTCTAGGTCCTTCTGTATCCTATCCCTCCCCTCCAGCGTATCTACCACTCCTCCCAGTTTAGTATCATCCGCAAATTTTCTGAGAGTGCAATCTACACCATCCTCCAGATCATTTATGAAGATATTGAACAAAACCGGCCCCAGGACCGACCCCTGGGGCACTCCACTTGACACCGGTTGCCAACTAGACATGGAGCCATTGATGACTACCCGTTGAGCCCGACAATCTAGCCAGCTTGCTACCCACCTTATAGTGCATTCATCCAGCCCATACTTCCTTAACTTGCTGACAAGAATACTGTGGGAGACCGTGTCAAAAGCTTTGCTAAAGTCAAGAAACAATACATCCACTGCTTTCCCTTCATCCACAGAACCAGTAATCTCATCATAAAAGGCGATTAGATTAGTCAGGCATGACCTTCCCTTGGTGAATCGATGCTGGCTGTTCCTGATCACGTTCCTCTCATGCAAGTGCTTCAGGATTGATTCTTTGAGGACCTGCTCCATGATTTTTCCAGGGACTGAGGTGAGGCTGACTGGCCTGTAGTTCCCAGGATCCTCCTTCTTCCCTTTTTTAAAGATTGCCACTACATTAGCCTTTTTCCAGTCATCCGGGACTTCCCCCGTTCGCCACGAGTTTTCAAAGATAATGGCCAATGGCTCTGCAATCACAGCCGCCAATTCCTTCAGCACTCTCGGATGCAACTCGTCCGGCCCCATGGACTTGTGCACGTCCAGTTTTTCTAAATAGTCCCTAACCACCTCTATCTCCACAGAGGGCTGGCCATCTCTTCCCCATTTTGTGATGCCCAGCGCAGCAGTCTGGGAGCTGACCTTGTTCGTGAAGACAGAGGCAAAAAAAGCATTGAGTACATTAGCTTTTTCCACATCCTCTGTCACTAGGTTGCCTCCCTCATTCAGTAAGGGGCCCACACTTTCCTTGGCTTTCTTCTTGTTGCCAACATACCTGAAGAAACCCTTCTTGTTACTCTTGACATCTCTTGCTAGCTGCAGCTCCAGGTGCGATTTGGCCCTCCTGATATCATTCCTACATGCCCGAGCAATATTTTTATACTCTTCCCTAGTCATATGTCCAGCCTTCCACTTCTTGTAAGCTTCTTTTTTATGTTTAAGATCCGCTAGGATTTCACCATTAAGCCAAGCTGGTCGCCTGCCATATTTACTATTCTTTCGACTCATTGGGATGGTTTGTCCCTGTAACCTCAACAGGGATTCCTTGAAATACAGCCAGCTCTCCTGGACTCCTTTCCCCTTCATGTTAGTCCCCCAGGGGATCCTGGCCATCCGTTCCCTGAGGGAGTCGGAGTCTGCTTTCCTGAAGTCCAGGGTCCGTATCCTGCTGCTTACCTTTCTTCCTTGTGTCAGGATCCTGAACTCAACCAACTCATGGTCACTGCCTCCCAGATTCCCATCCACTTTTGCTTCCCCCACTAATTCTACCCAGTTTGTGAGCAGCAGGTCAAGAAAAGCGCCCCCCCTAGTTGGCTCCTCTAGCACTTGCGCCAGGAAATTGTCCCCTACACTTTCCAAAAACTTCCTGGATTGTCTATGCACTGCTGTATTGCTCTCCCAGCAGATATCAGGAAAATTAAAGTCACCCATGAGAATCAGGGCATGCGATCTAGTAGCTTCCGCGAGCTGCCGGAAGAAAGCCTCATCTACCTCATCCCCCTGGTCCGGTGGTCTATAGCAGACTCTCACCACTACATCACTCTTGTTGCACACACTTCTAAACTTAATCCAGAGACACTCAGGTTTTTCTACAGTTTCGTACCGGAGCTCTGAGCAGTCATACTGCTCCCTTACATACAGTGCTACTCCCCCACCTTTTCTGCCCTGCCTGTCCTTCCTGAACAGTTTATAACCGTCCATGACAGTACTCCAGTCATGTGAGTTATCCCACCAAGTCTCTGTTATTCAAATCACGTCATAGTTCCTTGACATCACCAGGACCTCCAGTTCTCCCTGCTTGTTTCCAAGGCTTTGTGCATTCGTATATAAGCACTTGAGATAACCTGTTGATCGCCCCTCATTCCCAGTATGAGGCAGGAGCCCTCCCCTCACAGACATTCCTGCCTGTGCTTCCTCCCGGTATCCCGCTTTCCCACTTACCTCAGGGCTTTGGTCTCCTTCCCCGGTGAACCTAGTTTAAAGCCCTCCTCACTAGGTTAGCCAGCGTGCTGGCAAAGATGCTCTTCCCTCTCTTCATAAGATGGAGCCCGTCTCTACCCAGCACTCCTCCTTCATGGAACACCATCCCATGGTCAAAGAATCCAAAGCCTTCTCTCCGACATCACCTGCGTAGCCATTCGTTGACTTCGACGATTCGACGGTCCCTACCCAGGCCTTTTCCTTCCACGGGAAGAATGGACGAGAACACCACTTGCGCCTCCAACTCTTTTATCCTTCTTCCCAGAGCCACGTAGTCTGCAGTGATCCGCTCAAGGTCATTCTTGGCAGTATCATTGGTGCCCACGTGGAGAAGCAGGAAGGGGTAGCGATCCGAGGGCTTGATGAGTCTCGGCAGTCTCTCCGTCACATCGCGAATCCTAGCCCCTGGCAAGCAGCAGACTTCTCGGTTTTCCCAGTCAGGGCAGCAGATAGATGACTCAGTCCCCCGGAGGAGAGAGTCCCCGACCACCACCACCCGCCTTCTCCTCTTGGGAGTGGTGGTCGTGGAACCCCCAACCTCAGGACATCGCATCTCATGCTTTCCAACCAGCGGAGTCTCCTTCTGCTTTCTCGCCCCAGACATATCATCTGCTCCACTCTCTGCAACGGTACCTGTGGAGAGAACATGAAAGCGGTTAGTTACCTGTGTCCGTGTTACTGGAACCCGGACATTCCGCTTACCTCTTCTGGAGGTCACATGTTGCCAAGCTTCTTCACTGGCCTCTTGGCTCCTCTGTGCAACCTGCTCTATATCCTTAGAGGTTTGTGCCCCTAGAAGTATATCCTGAGTTTTGTCCAGAAAATCCTCAGTTTCTCATATGCAATGCAGGGTTGTTATCTGTTGCTCCAGACCTTCAATCTTCTCTTCCAATATGGAGACCAGCTTGCACTTTGTACAGACAAAGTCGCTTCTGTCCTGTGGAAGAAAGACAAACATGGCACATCCAGTGCAGGTCACAACAGCTGAACCCCCCCCCTTCCATATCACCCCTTCCTACTATGAGCTTCCTCAGAGCAGTTTGCAAGACGTAAGCCTCACTGGGCTCACTCCAGGCGAACTCCCAGGCAAACTCCTGCTGCAAGCTGCTCTGCTGGTTCGCCGCCGCTCAGCTGGTTCGCGAAGCTCTGGCTATTTTTAAACAGCCAGGCTTCCCTGACACAACAGGATTTAAAGTTGGAGAGTGGTCAGTTTAGATGAGCTATTACCAGCAGGAGAGTGAGTTTGTGTGTGTATGGGGGTGGGGGGGATGTGAGAAAACCTGGATCTATGCAGGAAATAGCCCGACTTGATTATGTAAAGAGTTGTCACTTTGGATGGGCTAGCACCAGCAGGAGAGTGAATTTGTGTGGGGGGGTGGAGGGTGAGAAAACCTGGATTTGTGCTGGAAATGGCCCACCTGTTGATCACTTTAGATAAGCTATTACCAGCAGGACAGTGGGGTGGGAGGAGGTATTGTTTCATATTCTCTGTGTGTATATAAAGTCTGCTGCAGTTTCCACGGTATACATCTGATGAAGTGAGCTGTAGCTCACGAAAGCTCATGCTCAAATAAATTGGTTAGTCTCTAAGGTGCCACAAGTACTCCTTTTCTTTTTGCGAATAGAAAAATGATACATGCATACAAATAGGATGAATATATCCAGTAGATCATAACGTTTGCAGAGATATGTTACATGGCATATCTAGCATAAAACATATTCCAGTTATGTCAAATTTACTTTCATAAGCATATTTCTGTAAAGCTTTAAGGGGTGCAATGTCACAAGGGGCTCTCCCTCTCCTGGCAGGAGGGTCGAGAGGAATCCCGCCCAAGCAAAGTGGGGACAATAAGCCAAGGGGCATGGGAAAGTTACCCAGGGAAGCTAGCAGTTTTCCTGGGAACTAGCAGAGTGAGGCTGCTACTTGTCGGGTCCCTGGGTTGGGGCCTGGAGTAGAGGGCTGGACCGCCCCCGACCCCTTTCCTCTCACTGGATGTCCACCGAGGAGGCCAGAAGCTCCCGTGAAGCAGTGAGGGCCTAGCAGGCCCAGAAACGGAAAGGCTGCTTGGAGACAGAATTTCTCTGCCCACTATAAACAGAGGGGGGAAATTCTGAGACAAGACACTATCCTGACCCACCGCTAGAAGGAAGCGCGGGACCCACTGAGGTGGAGAAGAAGCCCTGTTACAATAGTAAAATAGAGATGAACTGATATAGTTTCTAGAAATGGCTCATTTGAGTCCTTGCGAACAGTTACCCTTTCTTTCTTTCTTTCTTTCTTTCTTTCTTTCTTTCTTTCTTTCTTTCTTTCTTTCTGCTACTTTTTGAGCATTCATCTTTCATACATATTTCTTTATACAAAACTTGGTACTGCAAAAGATATTCTTTATGAAAAGTGAGCTTTTTTTCCAGACTCATGTTTCAGTAAAGCACTCTTCTTCACTGTTCATACATCTTTGCAGGGTCAAGGCAACATTAAAATATTTATTTCTATATTGATACTGATATAAATATAGATATTGATACAGATATATAAGATGTATGGCCAAAATTTTCGAAGCTCATAAGACCAGATTTCCCTCCCCCACCCAAATAAAAAGAAAGGAATGAATTAAAATGAATAGAAAATGAGCACCAAAAGGCACTAGGCAACTTTTCAAATCTCAGCCTAGATAGTGTCACACAGGCCTCCCTCGTCCCAGACAGAAATACGCTATACACATTAAAATATTTACCACCAAAGTTTGACAAAAATTGAATTAAAGAAAAAAATCTCACTAAGTCTCCCTAGTATTTTTGTTCTTCCTCCCAATTTTGGGGCCCTGTTTTTTGCCAAAAAATATCATGATTCCCCTTCTCTCCTTGTAACTGGTTAGGTGCCCATTGCTCTCCTGACCACCCACCCCACCCTCCTGCTGTCCCCTGATGCAGGGCCATGTGGGGTTCATAGACAGAGGTATGAACAGTTTGTTACCTCATGTATTAGGCTTCGTTTGGATTAATAGTTCATTTAGTCAGCCCAAAGTGATTCATGAATTTAACTCAAAGTAGCTGAATATTTTCAGCAAAAATCAATCCAAATCTTTCATGACTTAGATGCTGGGCAGCAACCTGCCCCATTATAACATTTAACCTGTGGTTAGAGCACTCATGTGGAGTGTGGTGTGTGTGTGTGTGTGTGTGTGTGTGAAACACCCATGTTCAATATCCTCCCTGCCTGATGGGGGGAGGGAGTCTTCACTCTCCCACACTTGAAACAAATGTACTGGCCTATGGAATACTCTCTGTACATGTTCGCTCTCTCTTGCTCTTCTTAAAGTGGTTCCATTTGGTATAAATAAATAATCATTGAAACAGGGAGTTGAACTTCGATCTCCTGCAGCCAAAATGTGCATCTTAACTACCAGACTACAGAGTCATCCTTGGACTTGCTTTCAAGCCTAATGACTATTCATTCTCATCCTGAATGACAATGACTAGTCATTGCGCTAGGACAAGCAAGTGAGAATGACTTCATAGCCTGGTGGTAAGGCTTTTATTTTCCATAACCGCCAGAGAAATGAAAAATCAGTGGTTCACTGAGGTCTAATTGTCATCTTCTGCCACAGAATATCTGGCAGGACAGAAATACATGTGGAATGGGTTATCTTTCAAAGGTTGTGTTTCTTGTGGTTAAGACATAGGTATGAGAATCACAAATCTTCATTTCTCTTCCTAGATCAGCAACCTATTCCCTGGAGGCCAGAAAGTTTGTCACAGAGAAATTCATCCTTATCCAGAGTGTGGTGTATTGAAAACTATGTTAAAATTACAAGCTATCATTCTGAGTGTAAGGGGTTTTTCTGGTTCCACTTGCAGACTGGGAAGCTCTGTATGGACACATATGCTTTGGTATCATTCTGCAGCCACCCATCCTAGAGTTATGCCTCTCTGTTTTAGGGAACAGCCTGCTTTGTCTCCCAGTTTTTGTGTCTTATGGATCTGAATTCTAAGAAATAAAGTAATGTTACATTGCAACCTTCAAGCAAGACTGTTTTATGTTTTTATCTAACTGTGAATATAACACAGAGATGCATGGAAAAAGAGGTTGAGAAATCGGATTTTTTTTATCATGGGGGGGGTTGTTTTTCATTTTTTTAATTTTGTTGATATTTTCCAACATTATCATTGTCACAGACACTGGAGGAGGGCTTTTGGACGGCACAGATAGGTGCTGGGCATCAGGAAAGCCAATGGGAGATAGGTGCCTAGGTGGATGAAAAGTTTACCTGGTACGGAGGGGTAATGAAACTTGTTCAAGATTACCCAGAAAACCAGTGATAGGAATGGGAATAGAACACAAGTCTCTTGGGGCTCTCATGACATAAACACCAATTTATCAAAGAAAAAGATACAGGTTAGGATTGTCAAAGGTGTTCACAGAAATCAGTTGAAGTACCGGGTAGTTGGACATCAAAATCCTTTCAGTCCCTTTGAAAATCCCACCAAATCTGGGACAAGGACAGGAATGGTGGGGATAACTTTCAAAGGCACCTAAGTTTCCTCTGCTGTAAAAGGTGGATAAGCCCTACTTCTCTTCCTTGGTCAGGTGCTTTGTGATCAGTGAATGAAAAGTGCACTAGGGGAGCTAAGGCTGAGATTTCAAAAACACCCAGAGGGTTTGGATGTCCACAACCACCTCAGTGGAAGTAAAAGGCTGTCCATGTCTCCAATAAGACAAAGGTCAGGATGAGCTAAAACATTCTCACAGAATTATCATAAAGCTCTGGTCACTCCCTATTACTGTCACCACATAGCTGTGTTTTGACCCAGCTCATGCCCTTTTGCTGCCTCAACCTGTTGGCCTCACCTTTAAGTACAATACAAAAAAGGTGACTTACAGCTGGTGAAAAGCCAGTGTTGTTTTTCTGCAGCAATTGTGAACTTTTTTTGTTGAAAAACTAAAAAAGTTCTGTTTTTCTGCAACCACAAACTGTAATGTTTGGGCTGAAGATTGCAGAGGACTAACAATTTTGGGATGCAAACTAAACACTTAGCAGCTGAAAACTGATTGTGTTTGTTTGTTTCTCTCGTATCTGATTTTTTTATTAATTATTATTATTATTATTATTTTTATTTGAAGGTTGTTTATCTCTGACAAAAAAATCTAAAATGTTTGAGGAAAGTTCATTTTACTGAAAACCTATTTTCTTGAAAAGAAAAATTGATGGAACAATGTCAACACTCCTGATGTGAACAATAACTGGTTTTCCAAAGTGTCTGAGTGACTTAGGAATGTAAGTCTCAATCAAAGTCCATTCGAACTGTGCACTTAAACACTTAGGGATGTGTCTACACAGCAAAGAAAAACCCTGGGTGGCCTGTGCCAGCTGACTTGGGCTGAGGGGAGGTTTCATTGCTGTGAAGCCATTCATGTTTGGGCTGCAGCCCGAGCTCTGGGCCCTCCCACATCACAGGGTCCTAGAGCCCACGTTCCAGGAGTCTACACCGCAATGAAACAGCTCCGCAGCCTGAGCCCCATGATCCCGAGTCAGCTGGCATGGGGCAGCTGTGGGTTTTCTTTGCTGCGTAGACATAGCCTTAGGCATTTTGGGGAATCCTCCCTAACGTCTCTTGCCTTTCAACTCCAAGAGTAAAATCCCCCATTTTGGTGTAGGGTTTCAGAAGCACTCAGTGCAGACCTAACTCTGTGTCTTTGATATTATTTAAACACTTTTGCAAATCCCACATCTACCTACGAACTAAATTGTTATTATGATTCAGTTAAGCCGTAATACAGATAACTGAACAAGTCAGTCAACTACAAATAAAGAAACAGATTCAGAGTACATTGTAAGTGCTTCCCACTCCTCAGGCAGTGCTATTCAGCCATATCATTATTACTATTATTATTACTATCCTAGTACCTTGGCACACCATTGTGCTAGGTGCTGTACAAACAGAGAACAAATAGCCAGTCCCTACTGCAAAGATTTTACAATCTAAGTAATCCCAATTTAATTGGACAGTTTGCTCTTTCTCCTTTTCATTTCGCAGGAGCAGCTGAAAGCTGCTAGAGATTACAAAGGAATCAGGCCTTAAAATTAAAATAAATGAAATGATATCTACGTATATGGAGGCCAGGTTTGCAGGCCCATCCTTAAGGCTGAGATCCATTTTGTATATAAAGTACGGATTTTGTCCTTGTTATCCCAGGACAAAATAACCTGTGCAGGAGAATTACAAGCCAGTTTTTGTTTTGTTTTGTTTTCTTTCTAGCTCTCAGATGTAAAGTTAGTTAAAAACAGAGAGGTTAGGATGACAAACTGCACTGTTCAACAGAAGTTGGAATTAGCCAGATTTGTGGCTGAGGAAAAACAAAAGGAACATGAAAGAGGGGTAGAACTCAGACAGATGGAAATGGAGGCACAAGAAAAAGAAATGGCAGCCAAACAAAAAGAAAGGGAGGCTGCCCAAAGGAGATAAATGGAGGCAAAAGAAAAAGAAATGGAGGCTGCCCACAGGAGAGAAATGGAAGCAAAGGAAAAAGAAAAGGAGGAGAAGGAAAAAGAGGAAGCATGTACTGGAGATGAAGAAGGCAAAGGCTCAGCAGAATATACCGAATAACCCTAACAATCCTTCCCCAACAATCCACAAATGGAAGCGACTATGTCCACAGTATGATGAATCCAGTGACATTGCTGAATATTTTCTCACCTTTGAGAGACTGTGCACACTCCATCAAATTCCTGAAGCTCACAAGATGACCACATTGGTCGCAAAATTGACTGGAAGAGCTCTGGACATATTCAATAAGATGCCTATTGAGGAGGCTTCTGACAATAAAAAATTCAAGGGTTTGGTTTTAAAGCAATTTCAAGTTACACCTAAAACTTAGAGTAAAATTTAGAGCCCTTAAGAGAGGACCTGGTCTAAGTAATGTGGCTTATGTAAACCAGATGAAGGATCTGTTAGATAAATGGGTCAAAGGAAGGTGTGTAACTAGCTTTGAAGGAATGCGGGATTTGATGATACAGAAGCAATTCCTGAATATGTCCAAGGATGATCTAAAACAGTGTTTATGGGATAAGAAAATGGACTCAGCAGAAAGTCTTGCTTCTTATGCTGATTGATATGAGCAGTCCCAGACCACCAGAGAGGTGGCGCAAACTGGAACAAAATGGGTGGAGGGAGGAGAGAGAAGCAACCCTGGTCGCAGTTGGAGTGGATACCAGAAGGGACACCTAGCTCTGTTCCGGAAACTTCTACCAGGACCTGGTAAGAGGTGTTGGAACTGAACCCCATGCCAACATCTGCAACAGCAGTAGTGGATCCAGTCACAGAGAAACAGACAGAGCCAGTCCCAGAACCGGAACTGACAGAACAACCAGCACCAGACCCATTGCCAGCACTGAATCCAGTACTTGCAACCCCAACACCAGAGGGCCCCACCGAGCCTGCACTGGCAACAGCAGCAGATAACCCTACACAAGAGGCTCAGCAGAGAGCGGATCACAGTCAACGGAAACAGCCCCATCATCTGCATCACTTCCAGAGGGACCAAGCCCAGGTCCACAATCCAATGAGGAACTGATGTCTCCAGTATCAAGGGAACAGTTCCAGGCCAAACAGGAAGCAGATGAAAGCCTCCACACAGAGCAACCCACCACCTCTCAGCTCTTCTAATCGATCCAGATTTGTTGTAGAAAGAGGACTTTTATGCAAGGAAACTTTCTGGCGGACACCAGGAAGACTGGCATCCTCAGAGACAGTTGGTAGTTCCAACTAAGTACTGGGTAAATCTTTTAAGCTTAGACCACAATCATCCAGGTGGCCATGCTGGGGTGAACAGAACGAAAGACCACTTGGGAAAATCGTTCCACTGGGAGGGAATGGGCAAGGATGTTTCTACCTATGTCCGGTCTTGTGAGGTATGCCAAAGAGTGGGAAAACGCCAAGACTAGGTCAAAGCCCCTCTCCAGCCACTCCCCATCATTCAGGTTCCATTTCAGCGAGTAACTGTGGATATTGTGGGTCCTTTTCCAAAAAAGACACCCAGAGGAAAGCAGTATATCCTGACTTTCATGGATTTTGCCACCCGATGGCCAGAAGCAGTAGCTCTAAGCAACACCAGGGCTAAAAGTGTGTGCCAGCCACTAACAGACAATTTTGCCAGTATAGGCTGGCCTTCCAACATCCTTACAGATGTAGGAATTAATTTCCTGGCAGGAACTATGGAAAGCCTTTGGGAAGCTCATGGGGTGAACCACTTGGTTGCCACCCCTTACCACATCAAACAAATGGCCTTGTGGAGAAGTTTAATGGAACTTTGGGGGACATGATACATACATTCGTAAATGAGCACTCCAATGATTGGGACCTAGTGTTGCAGCAGTTGCTCTTTGCCTACAGAGCTGTAACCCATCCCAGTTAAGGGTTTTCACCATTTGAACTTGTATATGGCCGTGAGGTTAAGGGGCCATTACAGCTGGTGAAGCAGCAATGGGGGGGGGGGTTCCACCTTCTCCAGGAACTAGCATTCTGGACTTCGTAACCAACCTACAAAACACCCTCCGAACCTCTCCAGCCCTTCCTAAAGAGAACCTACAGGATGGTCAAAGAGCAAAAAGCCTGCTATGATAAACATGCCAGAGAGCATTCCTACAAAGCAGGGGACCAGGTCATGGTTTTAAAGACGCTCCAGGCCCATAAAATGGAAATGTCATGGGAAGGGACATTCATGTTCCAAGAGCACCTGGGAGCTGTTAATTATCTCCTAGCATTCCCCACCTCCAACTGAAAGCCTAAGGTGTACCATATTAATTCTCTAAAGCCCTTTTATTCCAGAGAATTAAAGGTTTGTCAGGAAGGAGATGATGCTGAGTGGCCTGAGCATGTCTACTACAAAGGGAAAAGGTGAACCTCTCCATGACCCTTGGGCATATGCAGTGACAGCAGATCAAGGAGCTGTGCACTAGTTACATGCTGACGTTTTCAGCCACCCCAGGACTGACTGAACAGGCATACCACTCCATTGACACATGTAATGATCACCCAATTAGAGCCCAACCTTACTGGATGTCTCCTCAAGATAAAACTGCTATAGAACGGGAGATCCAAAATATGCTGCAGATGAGTTTAATCCGCCCCTGTGGCAGTGCATGGGCATCTCCAGTGGTTCTAGTTCCCAAACTAGATGGGGAGATAAGTTTTTTGCATGGACTACCATAAGCTAAATGCTGTAACTTGCCTCGACAACTATCCAATGCCATGCACAGATGAACTATTGGAGAAACTGGGACAGACCCAGTTCATCTCTACCTTGGACTTGACCAAGGGGTACTGGCAGGTACCGCTAGATGAATCCGCCAAGGAAAGGTCAGCCTTCACCACACATCTCAGGCTGTATGAATTTAATGTACTCCCTTTCGGGCTGCGGAATGCACCCGACACCTTCCAAAGACTTGTAGATGGTCTCCTAGTGGGATTAGAAGAATATGCAGTCGCCTACCTTGATGATGTGGCCATATTTTCAGATTCCTTGGCAGAACACTTGAAACATCGTTGAAAAGTCTGGGGAAGGCTTGATGATAATATCCTCACCAATTGGTACAGAACGCCATCCCAAACCCTTGGATCTTAAGAACAATGAAAAAGCAATCAGGTTCTTAAAAGAAGAATTTTATTTAAAGAAAAGGTAAAAGAATCACCTCTGTAAAATCAGGATGGTAAATACTTTACGGGGTAATCAGATTCAAAACACAGAGAATCCCTCTGGGCAAAACCTTAAGTTACAAAAAGACACAAACAGGAATACACATTTCCTTCAGCACAGCGAATTCCACAAGCCAAAAAAAGAAAAGAAAACCCAACACATTTTCTAGCTAGATTACTTACTAACTTTACAGGAGTTGGAGGGCTTGCATCTTTGATCTGTTCCCAGTAAAGGTATCACACAGACAGACCAAACCCTTTGTCCCCCGCTCCAATTTTGAAAGAAACTAGTCCCCTCATTGGTCATTTTGGGTCAGGTGTCAGCCAGGTTACCTGAGCTTCTTAACCCTTTACAGGTAAAAGGACTTTGGTTCTGGCCAGAAGAGATTTTATAGCACTGTATACAGAAAGATGGTTACCCTTCCCTTTATATTTATGGCACGCCCCCCAAATCACAGATAGTGTCAGACAGCTCGTTCCACACTGGCTGTGATTTCTTCATGGAGCTCTAGGAGAAAATAGAGTTAATAACACACACCTTTAGCTGTACTACTAACTATATAAAAACTGACAATATTTCCTACATTTCAAGGACGATTTTAACCAGATGATTCTGTGGAACAAGATATTCTGGCCTGAGTTTAGCAGTCTGGAGCTCTAATGCCTACGTAATGGAGACTTTGTTTGAGACCTCATATCTTACACAGTGTTCTAGCGAGTAAGGCACTGGACTTGAAATCAGAGGACCTGAGTTCTGTTATTTATGCTGACCTCAGGTGACGTCTTGGCCAAGCCATTGGCCTCTCTTTTTCCCAACCCCCATTTTGTCTATTTCAGTTGTAAATTTCACGCAACAGGGACATTCTCTCCGCATGTGAGTGTGCAGAACCCAGCGCAATGGTGACCCTGCCTCTATGTCAATCCTTAAGGAGTCACCATAGTCAAATAATAAGAGCCCTTGTGCATTTGGTGAGTTCTGTGGGTGCTGACCTGGATACAAGTGAACAATATAATATGACTCCCCCCTTCTATCACCAAACCCACAACCAAATCCCCACCCCTAAAAAGGAAACTAATACAACCTAAATATCAAAAACAAAAACCCTGCCCCTAAGCAGATAGTTGGTTTTTTTTAACCCCACAAAAGAGCCAGAGACTCCCATGTCATAAATATAAAGGGAAGGGTAAACACCTTTAAATCCTTCCTGGCCAGAGGAAAACCCTTTCACCTGTAAAGGCTTAAGAAGCTAAGATAACCTCGCTAGCACCTGACCAATGACCAATGAGGAGACAAGATACTTTCAAAGCTGGAGTGGGGGGGGGGAAACAAAGGGTTCTCTCTGTCTGTGTGTTGCTTGTGCCAGGACCAGAGCAGGAATGCGGGTCAGAACTCCTGTAAAGAGTTAATAGGCAATCTAGTTAGATATGTGTTAGATTCTATTTTGTTTAAATGGCTGATAAAATAAGCTGTGCTGAATGGAAAGTATATTCCTGTTTTTGTGTCTTTTTGTAACTTAAGGGTTTGCCTAGAGGGATTCTCTATGTTTTGAATCTGATTACCCTGTAAGGTATTGTTAGGATATAGATATTCAGGCCTGTCTGTAAAGGTCTGTACTTTAAGAATTTAGGTGTATTTTTATCACTTGGCTAGTTAGAGGTATAAAAGAAAGAATCAAAATCACTGTCTGCCAATGTAAGGTCCTTCTCTTACTGTGACAGTCTGGGGCCCTGTTCTTAGGCTAAGGCCTTTGGCTAAGCGACAGAGGCAGCCATAAGCTGGGAAGCGACCGGTCACATCCTCACATTCCAAAGTAGTCACATGGAAAGAAGGTGCTATTGGGCTGTTAGGAATACAATCCTGTCCTGATAGTGCCTATCAGCTCCAGAGAAAGGGAAGTGCCTAGGAAATGTAAAAGAAAACTTAGTTTGATAGCATCCTGTCTGGCAAGAACTCACTTATCAATACTGGGATGTGAAATCCTCACTTCTGTATTGTCTTGCCATTATAGTTCCCACTTTGCTATTGTTTGTCTGTATAATCTCTGTCTGGTTCTGTGATTGTTCCTGTCTGCTGTATAATTAATTTTGCTGGGTGTAAACTAATTAAGGTGGTGGGATATAATTGGTTACATAATCATGTTACAATATGTTAGGATTGGTTAGTTAAATTTTAGTAGAATGATTGGTTAAGGTATAGCTAAGAATATTACTATATAAATTAGGGGCAAACAGGAAGTAAGTTGGGATTCGGAAATAAGGAAAAGGAACTTGTATTTAAGCTTGCTGGAAGTTCACCCCAATAAACATCTAATTGTTTGCACCTTCGGACTTCGGGTATTGTTGCTCTCTGTTCATGTGAGAAGGACCAGGGAAGTGGGAGAGTGAAGGAATAAGCTCTCTAACAGGTATTACCATCCTGATTTTACAGAGGTGATTCTTTTACTTTTTCTTCAATTAAAATTCTTCTTTTAAGAACCTGATTGCTTTTTCATTGTTCTTAAGATCCAAGGGTTTGGGTCTGTGTTCACCTATGCAAATTGGTGAGGATTTTTATCAAGCCTTCCCCAGGAAAGGGGGTGTAGTGCTTTGGGGGGATTTTGGGGAGAAAGACATTTCCAAGTGGGCTCTTTACCTGTTATATTTGTTAGACGCTTGGTGGTGGTAGCAATAAGGTCCAGGGACAAAAGGAAAAATAGTTTGTACCTTGGGGAAGTTTTAACCTAAGATGGTAAGAATAGGCATAGGGGTTTTTTCATGCAGGTCCCCACATCTGTACCCTAGAGTTCAGAGTGGGGAAGGAACCTTGACACTCCATTACATGTACAATGGACTTTGCTACTCCCCTGTCAATTTTATGTTGAAGTTGCACAACTAATACAACACAAATCGCTGAGATACAGATTGAAATCTTTGAAAGGTAATAGTCAAACACTCTCAGTCTGTGCGGCCCAGCAGCTAGGGTGCTACCTTTTGATGGAGAAAGCCTGGGCGCTATTCAATGCCTGACATTCATTTCATGACTCTTTGGGAATTACTTCCCTTCTCTGTGCCTGGGAGAATGATGCTGGCCATTCTGTGTAATGTGCTTTGAGATCTATGGGTGGAAAATGGTCCATTGTAGCTAGATGTTATTAAAGTCATAGACACTTATTTCCCATTCTCTTTGGCTCTTGGCACAGACAGAGCACATGGGGGAGATTTCCTTTGGGATTCGAATGCCGGCAGCCTCGGCTTCGGTGTTACACTGTTCTAACAAACACCAGAGTGTTAATTCCTTCTGAAGATCATCCTAAGTGCTCGCTGGCAGCAGGGCCCAAGGAAAATCCTGGCAGCTGGAAGGGTGAATGGGACACTGATTTCCCTGATAAACCTTGCAAAAATCCAGAGCAGGCATCATATAAGGACTTGTATGATGCAAACAATCATGACAAGCAGCAGGAGAGAGACCTATCCCAATAGCAACATAGAATCATAGAATCATAGAATATAAGGGTTGGAAGGGACCCCAGAAGGTCATCTAGTCCAACCCCCTGCTCGAAGCAGGACCAATTCCCAGTTAAATCATCCCAGCCAGGGCTTTGTCAAGCCTGACCTTAAAAACCTCTAAGGAAGGAGATTCTACCACCTCCCTAGGTAACGCATTCCAGTGTTTCACCACCCTCTTAGTGAAAAAGTTTTTCCTAATATCCAATCTAAACCTCCCCCACTGCAGCTTGAGACCATTACTCCTCGTTCTGTCATCTGCCACCATTGAGAACAGTCTAGAGCCATCCTCTTTGGAACCCCCTTTCAGGTAGTTGAAAGCAGCTATCAAATCCCCCCTCATTCTTCTCCTCTGCAGGCTAAACAATCCCAGCTCCCTCAGCCTCTCCTCATAACTCATGTGTTCCAGACCCCTAATCATTTTTGTTGCCCTTCGCTGGACTCTCTCCAATTTATCCACATCCTTCTTGAAGTGTGGGGCCCAAAACTGGACACAGTACTCCAGATGAGGCCTCACCACTGTCGAATAGAGGGGAACGATCACGTCCCTCGATCTGCTCGTTATGCCCCTACTTATACATCCCAAAATGCCATTGGCCTTCTTGGCAACAAGGGCACACTGCTGACTCATATCCAGCTTCTCGTCCACTGTCACCCCTAGGTCCTTTTCCGCAGAACTGCTGCCTAGCCATTCGGTCCCTAGTCTGTAGCTGTGCATTGGGTTCTTCCATCCTAAGTGCAGGACCCTGCACTTATCCTTATTGAACCTCATCAGATTTCTTTTGGCCCAATCCTCCAATTTGTCTAGGTCCTTCTGTATCCTATCCCTCCCCTCCAGCGTATCTACCACTCCTCCCAGTTTAGTATCATCCGCAAATTTGCTGAGAGTGCAATCCACACCATCCTCCAGATCATTTATGAAGATATTGAACAAAACCGGCCCCAGGACCGACCCTTGGGGCACTCCACTTGATACTGGCTGCCAACTAGACATGGAGCCATTGATAACTACCCGTTGAGCCCGACAATCTAGCCAGCTTTCTACCCACCTTATAGTGCATTCTTCCAGCCCATACTTCCTTAACTTGCTGACAAGAATACTGTGGGAGACCGTGTCAAAAGCTTTGCTAAGGTCAAGAAACAATACATCCACTGCTTTCCCTTCGTCCACAGAACCAGTAATCTCATCATAAAAGGCGTCTTTTGTAGGCGTCATGTAGGTGTCTCTTTAGGAACTGAGAGGAGAAGACTGACTGAGAGACCAAACCTGGTCACCATCGATGGAGAGGATGCTGAGGATTAGAGGTGAGTGTTACCAGTCTCAGGGCAGACCCTCAATCTTATCCACTGACTCAGCCCTTAATCTGAAAGCCACTCCTCTTGGCCAGTGTTCTCACTCCCTGGGAGCTTTGCTCAAGTAAGGATTTACAAGCTCATCATAATGTTCTGCTGGGAAAACTGATGAAACACAAAGGAGATCTTTGTATCCACACCAATACCTACCTATCTCTGGAAACGCTCCCCCAGTTTCTCAGATGCATCTCCAGACCTTCATGTGGTGCAGATTCCTATGCACCTTACCAGCCCAGTCTTGTGTGATGTTCTGGGACTACCACTGAGTATTTTCTCCCTGGATTTCAGAGAGAGTTGAGAGCCCTCAGCATTTCTTGCAGGGTGATGAGCATCACACAGGAAAGGGGTTTACACTGAATGGGGCCTGGAAATCCTTACAGATTAGGAAGTTTTAGCACCTATGTGACAAACTTTGCCTGCCCATTTTTGTCTCTTAGTTTTCAAGAGGAATGATAGCTTAGTGCTTAAGACACCAGCCTATCATTAGGAAGAGCTAGTTTCTATTCTCTGCCGTGCCACAGCCTTCCTGTGTAGCCTTGATTAAATTGCTCTGGACCAGATTTTTAAAGGTATTTAATCACCTAGTGACATTTTCAAAAGCACCTAGATGCCTAACACTCATTTAAATCAATGAGTTTTAGTTTCCTGGATGTTTAAAATTCTAGTAGGTGCCTAAATATCTTGGGTCTTTCCTGGAAAATATGTTTTAGCAAAACAATTTATTGAGAGGTAACTGAAGAAATTCGGTGCCTTGTGTTATAGAGGAGATCAGATTAGACGATCTAATGATCCCTTCTGGCCTCTAAATCTTTGAATCTAAATTGGTAACAGGTGCAGAAGAGTGATAAATTGACTATGCTGCTGCTTTTTGTTTGGGATTTTGGGGAATATCTGTCCCAGTATCTTACTGAACACCTGGGTGTGAAGCAGTTCCTCGTCTAAGAAAGGATATAAACCCCCATCCAAGTTCACAATCTGAATTTTTATGGAATCAAATGCATGGAAATCAACTTAGTTTAATTGTACAGCAAAATCTCTAATGAGTATTTGTCATAAATATAAAGGGAAGGGTAAACCCCTTTGAAATCCCTCCTGGCCAGAGCTCCTCTCACCTGTAAAGGGTTAAGAAGCTAAAGGTAACCTTGCTGGCACCTGACCAAAATGACCAATGAGGAGACAAGATACTTTCAAAAGCTGGGAGGAGGGAGAGAAACAAAGGGTCTGTGTGTCTGTCATATGCTGGTTTCTGCCGGGGATAGACCAGGAATGGAGTCTTAGAACTTTTAGTAAGTAATCTAGCTAGGTATGTGTTAGATTATGATTTCTTTAAATGGCTGAGAAAAGAATTGTGCTGAATAGAATGACTATCCCTGTCTGTGTGTCTTTTTTGTAACTTAAGGTTTTGCCTAGAGGGGTTCTCTATGTTTTTGAATGTAATTACCCTGTAAGGTATCTACCATCCTGATTTTACAGGGGGGATTTCTTTATTTCTATTTACTTCTATTTTTATTAAAAGTCTTCTTGTAAGAAAACTGAATGTTTTTTCATTGTTCTCAGATCCAAGGGTTTGGGTCTGTGGTCACCTATGCAAATTGGTGAGGCTTTTTATCCAACATTTCCCAGGAAAGGGGGGGTGCAAGTGTTGGGAGGATTGTTCATTGTTCTTAAGATCCAAGGGTCTGGGTCTGTAGTCACCTAGGCAAATTGGTGAGGCTTTTTACCAAACCTTGTCCAGGAAGTGGGGTGCAAGGTTTTGGGAAGTATTTTGGGGGGAAAGACGCGTCCAAACAGCTCTTCCCCAGTAACCAGTATTAGTTTGGTGGTGGTAGCGGCCAATCCAAGGACAACGGGTGGAATATTTTGTACCTTGGGGAAGTTTTGACCTAAGCTGGTAAAGATAAGCTTAGGAGGTTTTTCATGCAGGTCCCCACATCTGTACCTTAGAGTTCAGAGTGGGGGAGGAACCTTGACAGTATTGCTTTTTCTCAATCACTAGGCATTTCACACAGGGAATGGTAAAAATGGAAACCTACATACACTTCACAGAGAAAAGAAAAGGAGTACTTGTGGCACCTTAGAGACTAACCAATTTATTTGAGCATGAGCTTTCGTGAGCTACAGCTCACTTCATCAGATGCCATGCAGTTGATAGATTTCCACTCCATACGGCTAAATGCAGTGCCTTGCATAATGACAGGTTTCAGAGGAACAGCCGTGTTAGTCTGTATTCGCAAAAAGAAAAGGAGTACTTGTGGCACCTTAGAGACTAACCAATTTATTTGAGCATGAGCTTTCGTGAGCTACAGCTCACTTCATCAGATGCCTCACGAAAGCTCATGCTCAAATAAATTGGTTAGTCTCTAAGGTGCCACAAGTACTCCTTTTCTTTTTGCGAATACAGACTAACACGGCTGTTCCTCTGAAACCTTCACAGAGAAAGGTCCCATGAAACGTCTATCACCGAATTCATCCTGAGAGGATTTGGGAATCTTCCTGAATTGCACATTCTTTTCTTCCTGCTCTTTTTCGTGATCTACATAATCACCACTGCGAACACACTAACTATAGTGCTAGTTGTGGCTGATCAGTACTTTCATACCCCCATCCACTTCTTCCTGGGGATTTTGTCCAGCTTGGAGACCTGCTAAACCTCCACCATTCTGCCCAGGGTGCTGGCCAGTCTCCTGACTGGGGACAGAACCATTTCTGTTAAGGCTACATTGTGCAATTTTATTGGTTTGTTTTTCCAGTGACTGCTGAGTATTATCTATGAAAACCCTGGCATTCTGTAACCCACATGAATAATAGGTTCTGTATGCGTCTAGCAGACAGATCCTGGCTAAGTTCATTAGTAGTTCTTATTATATTAATGGGTTTGGTGTCACCATTAGCCTTCTGTGGTCCTAATGAAATTGATCTTTTTTTTTTTGTGACCTCACCCCAGGGATTAAACCATAAGAACTTTCGAGGCTGTATTCATTTGATTCCCTATTAATTGTTCCAGTCTTAGGATAATGTTCTGAATGTTGCAAATTAAAGAAAGTGAGTGATTGTCTTAAGCAAGGTGGTGGATGACTTTTTTGTCCCTGAGGAAAATTTTTTTTGTATTACATTTTTTAAGGATTTGTTCAAAAGACTGAAATCCCTCAGTAGGAAAAATGCTGATTTTAAATTGCCACTGGCTCTGACTTTTCATCCAGTTTGGCCAGTTTCAGAAATCCACTTTTACTGCAGAAAATCAAACCAGATAACAAGTGACCAATCGGGTCAGTCAAAAGACATTCATGTATTAATTCATAATATAATGGGTTGAGTATTCTATTTTTGTGTTTTTAAAAATAATATTCCTAAGACTTTTGACATTGTCACAAGCCTGTTCCACTTGTGATATTCTCTGGTTTGTGTTTCTTGCATTCTCCATTAGTAGATCCAGTCACTGAAAAATATCCCTAATTGCTGAGATGACACAAAGTTTGCAACCTATTCAGAATTCTTGTGACAGCAGCCAATATCTGTATTTCACCAACATGAGCCAGCTAATGTCTGCAACTCTGCCTTATATTGAATAAATATCTAATGTTAGGAGTATCAAAGGAACTTAAGGGAGTTAGGCTTTGGTGCACCTAACTCTTTGAAGGTTCCTTTCTAACTCCTAGGTCTGATCTACATAAAAAAGTTAGGTCAACCAACTATATTGCTTAGCAACATGAAAAATCCACACCTCTGAGCAACATAGTTAAACAGACCTAATCCCCAGTGTAGAAGGAGCTACGTTGGTGGAAGAATTGTTCCATTGACCTAGCTAATGCTTCTCAGGGAGTTGGATTATTTACACAGATGGGATAATCCATTTTGTTCCTGTAAGGAGTGTCTACGCTGAAGTGCTATAGCAGCGCAGCTGACTGAAACTGCAAAAGAGATTGACTTGCCCACAAATGGCAAAGCACCTGGAGCAGATGCTATTCCAGCAGAAGTCTGTAAGGCCAAAGGCTTTCACATGGCTCTGAAACTGACTGATTTTTCCAGTTAATGTGGACTCAGGGAACTATACCCCAGGAGTACAAGGATACATACATTGTGCACTTGTATAAGCAGAAAGGTAACATACAATCTTGCAACAACTTTCAGGGCATCTCCTGTTCTCAATAGCTGGTAAAATTCTATACAGAATTCTGCTGAATTGTTATGTGCAACTGTCATAAATATAAAGGGAATGGTAACCACCTTTCTATATACAGTGCTATAAAATCACTCCTGGCCAGAGACATTGGTGAAGCAGCAATGGGAGGGGTTTACACCTTCTCGAGGAACTAACATTCTGGACTTTGTAACCAACCTACAAAAAGAAAAGGAGTACTTGTGGCACCTTAGAGACCACTTCATCGGATACATACTGTGGAAAGTGTAGAAGATCTTTTTATATACACACAAAGCATGAAAAAATACCTCCTCCCACCCCACTCTCCTGCTGGTAATAGCTTATCTAAAGTGATCACTCTCCTTACAATGTGTATGATAATCAAGGTGGGCCATTTCCAGCACAAATCCAGGGTTTAACAAGAACGTCTTTTAAGGGGGGGGGTAGGAAAAAACAAGTAGAAATAGGTTACCTTGCATAATGACTTAGCCACTCCCAGTCTCTATTCAAGCCTAAGTTAATTGTATCAAATTTGCAAATGAATTCCAATTCAACGGTTTCTCGCTGGAGTCTGGATTTGAAGTTTTTTTGTTGTAATATAGCAACTTTCATGTCTGTAATCGCGTGACCAGAGAGATTGAAGTGTTCTCTGACTGGTTTATGAATGTTATAATTCTTGACATCTGATTTGTGTCCATTTATTCTTTTACGTAGAGACTGTCCAGTTTGACCAATGTACATGGCAGACGGGCATTGCTGGCACATGATGGCATATATCACATTGGTGGATGTGCAGGTGAATGAGCCTCTGATAGTGTGGCTGATGTTATTAGGCCCTGTGATGGTGTCCCCTGAATAGATATATGGGCACAGTTGGCAACGGGCTTTGTTGCAAGGATAGGTTCCTGGGTTAGTGGTTCTGTTGTGTGGTATGTGGTTGCTGGTGAGTATTTGCTTCAGGTTGGGGAGCTGTCTGTAGGCAAGGACTGGCCTGTCTCCCAAGATTTGTGAGAGTGTTGGGTCATCCTTCAGGATAGGTTGTAGATCCTTAATAATGCGTTGGAGGGGTTTTAGTTGGGGGCTGAAGGTGACGGCTAGTGGCGTTCTGTTATTTTCTTTGTTAGGCCTGTCCTGTAGTAGGTAACTTCTGGGAACTCTTCTGGCTCTATCAATCTGTTTCTTCACTTCCGCAGGTGGGTATTGTAGTTGTAAGAATGCTTGATAGAGATCTTGTAGGTGTTTGTCTCTGTCTGAGGGGTTGGAGCAAATGCGGTTGTATCGCAGAGCTTGGCTGTAGACGATGGATCGTGTGGTGTGGTCATGGTGAAAGCTGGAGGCATGTAGGTAGGAATAGCGGTCGGTAGGTTTCCGGTATAGGGTGGTGTTTATGTGACCATTGTTTATTAGCACTGTAGTGTCCAGGAAGTGGATCTCTTGTGTGGACTGGACCAGGCTGAGGTTGATGGTGGGATGGAAATTGTTGAAATCATGGTGGAATTCCTCAAGGGCTTCTTTTCCATGGGTCCAGATGATGAAGATGTCATCAATATAGCGCAAGTAGAGTAGGGGCGTTAGGGGACGAGAGCTGAGGAAGCGTTGTTCTAAGTCAGCCATAAAAATGTTGGCATACTGTGGGGCCATGCGGGTACCCATAGCAGTGCCACTGATTGGCCTGAAGGTGTCTACTATGAAGGGAAAACTGATGGTGGCGTGGAAGGGGTTAACCTCTCCATGACCCTTGGGCGTATGCAGTGACAGCAGATCAAGGAGCTGTGCACTAGCTACGTGCTGATGTTCTCAGCCATCCCAGGACTGTCTGAACGGGCATACCACTCCATTGACACAGGTAATGCTCAACCAATTAGAACCCAACCTTATCAGGTATCTCCTCAAGCTAAAACTGATATAAAATGGAAGATCCAGGCTATGCTACAGATGGGGGTAATCCTCCCCTCTGGCAGTGCATGGGCATCTCCAGTGATTCTAGTTCCCAAACCAGATGGGGAGATACATTTTTGCATGCACTACTGTAAGCTAAATGCTGTAACTCACCCAGACAACTATCCAATGCCACGCACAGATGAACTACTGGAGAAACTGGGATGGGCCGAGTTCATCTCTACCTTGGACTTAACCAAGGAGTACTGGCAGGTACTGCTGGATGAATCCGCCAAGGAAAGGTCAGCTTTCATCACACATGTCGGGCTGTATGAATTTAATGTGCTCCCTTTCGGGCTGCAAAATGCACCCTCCACCTTCCAGAAACTTGTAGATTGTCTCCTAGCAGGATTGGGAAAATATACAGTCACCTACCTTGACGATGTGGCCATATTTTCGGATTCCTTGTGTCAAGGATCCTTCCCCACTCTGAACTCTAGGGTACAGATGTGGGGACCTGCATGAAAAAATCCGAAGCTTACTTTTACCAGCTTAGATTAAAACTTCCCCAAGGTACAAACTATTTTACCCTTTTGCCCTTGGACTTTCGCTGCCACCACCAAACGTCTAACACCAGTTACTGGGAACGAGTCCCTTTGGAAATGTCTTTCCCTCCAAAATCCTCCCAAATCTTACATCCCCTTTCCTAGGGAAGGTTTGATAAAAATCCTCACCAATTTGCATAGGTGAACACAGACCTAAACCCTTAGATCTTAAGAACAAGGAAAAAGCATTCAGTTTCTTAAAAGAAGAATTTTAATAGAAAAAAAAAAGTAAAAAGAATCACCTCTTTAAAATCAGGATGGTAAATACCTTACAGGGTAATTAGATTCAAAACATAGAGAATTCCTCTAGGCAAAACCTTAAGTTACAAAAAGAGACAAAAACAGGAATATCCATTCCATTCAGCACAACTTATTTTCTCAGCCATTCAAAGAATTCAGAATCTAACGCATATCCAGCTAGCTTACTTACTAAGTTCTAAGACTCCATTCCTGTTCTGTCTCCGGCAAAAGCATCACACAGACAGAGAGAGAGAAGCTTTGTTTCTCGCTCCCCCCAGCTTTTGAAAGTATCTTGTCTCCTCATTGGTCATTTTAGTTAGGTGCCAGCGAGGTTATCCTAGCTTCTTAACCCTTTACAGGTGAAAGGATTTTTCCTCTGGCCAGGAGGGATTTTAAAGGTGTTTACCCTTCCCTTTATATTTATGACACGCCCCCCAAATCACAGATAGGGTGAAATGCTGGCTGGGATTTCTTCCTGGAGCTCTAGAAGAAAACAGAGTTAATAAGACCCATGCACCTGTAAATATACTACCAAGTATATAAAGACTAACAATATTTTCCCCATCTCAAGGACGATTTTAACCAGTTGATTCTGGGAAACTTTCACGGGAGAGTGCATCAGCCACTATGTTAGAAGCTCCTGAGATGTGTTGGATGTCAAAATCAAAATCTTGGAGAGCTAAACTCCACCGAATAAGTTTTTTGTTATTTCCCCTGGCGGTATGAAGCCACTGTAGCGCAGCATGGACAGTTTGGAGGTGGAAATGCCGTCCCCAAACATATGGGCGTAGCTTTTAGAGAGCGTATACAATGGCGTAACATTCTTTTTCACTGATTGACCAGTTACTTTCACTCTCAGACAGCTTCTTGCTGAGAGACTGCAGGGTGGAATTCTTGATCAGGTCCTTTCTGCATTAAAACTGCTCCCACACCGTGCTCGGATGCATCTGTGGTTACGAGGAATGGTTTGTTAAAGTCTGGGGCCCTTTGTACAGAGTCAGACATGAGTGTCGCTTTAAGTTGGTTAAAGGCCTGCTGACACTCTTCGGTACACTGAACGGCATTTGGCTGTTTCTTTTTGGTTAGGTCTGTCAGTGGGGCGGCGATTTGGCTGTATTGCGGTACAAATCGTCTGTAATAACCGGCCAAACTTAAGAAGGATTGAACCTGTTTCTTTGACTTTGGGACAGGCCACTTTTGGATATCATCTACTTTGGCCTGTAGGGGGTTGATAGTTCCTTGACCCACCTGGTGTCCAAGGTAAGTCACTCTCTTTAGGCCTATTTGACACTTCTTAGCCTTAACAGTTAGTCCTGCCTCCCTTATGCGCTCAAAGACTTTTTGTAGATGTTCCAGGTGTTCTGCCCAGGAATCCAAAAATATGGCCACATCGTCAAGGTAGGCGACTGCATATTCTCCTAATCCTGCTAGGAGACCATCTAAAAGTCTTTGGAAGGTGGCGGGTGCATTCCGCAGCCCGAAAGGGAGTACATTAAATTCAAGAAGCCTGGGAAACAAGCAGGGAGAACTGGAAGTCCTAGCCCAGTCAAGGAATTATGATGTGATTGGAATAACAGAGACTTGGTGGGATAACTCACATGACTGGAGTACTGTCATGGATGGATATAAACTGTTCATGAAGGACAGACAGGGCAGAAAAGGTGGGGGAATTGCACTGTATGCAAGGGAGCAGTATGACTGCTCAGAGCTCAAGTATGAAACTGCGGAAAAATCTGAGTGTCTCTGCATTAAAAGGGAAGAAGGAGGATCCTGGGAACTACAGGCCAGTCAGCCTCACTTCAGTCCCCAGAAAAATCATGGAGCAGGTCCTCAAAGAATCAATCCTGAAGCACTTGCATGAGAGGAAAGTGATCAGGAACAGCCAGCATGGATTCACCAAGGGAAGGTCATGCCTGACTAATCTAATCGCCTTCTATGATGAGATTACTGGTTCTGTGGATGAAGGGAAAGCAGTGGATGTATTGTTTCTTGACTTTAGCAAAGCTTTTGACACGGTCTCCCACAGTATTCTTGTCAGCAAGTTAAAGAAGTATGGGCTGGATGAATGCACTACAAGGTGGGTAGAAAGCTGGCTAGATTGTCGGGCTCAACGGGTAGTTATCAATGGCTCCATGTCTAGTTGGCAGCCGGTATCAAGTGGAGTGCCCCAAGGGTCGGTCCTGGGGCCGGTTTTGTTCAATATCTTCATAAATGATCTGGAGGATGGTGTGGATTGCACTCTCAGCAAATTTGCGGATGATACTAAACTGGGAGGAGTGGTAGATACGCTGGAGGGGAGGGATAGGATACAGAAGGACCTAGACAAATTGGAGGATTGGGCCAAAAGAAATCTGATGAGGTTCAATAAGGATAAGTGCAGGGTCCTGCACTTAGGACGGAAAACCCAATGCACAGCTACAGACTAGGGACCGAATGGCTAGGCAGCAGTTCTGCGGAAAAGGACCTAGGGGTGACAGTGGACGAGAAGCTGGATATGAGTCAGCAGTGTGCCCTTGTTGCCAAGAAGGCCAATGGCATTTTGGGATGTATAAGTAGGGGCATAGCGAGCAGATCGAGGGACGTGATCGTTCCCCTCTATTCGACATTGGTGAGGCCTCATCTGGAGTACTGTGTCCAGTTTTGGGCCCCACACTTCAAGAAGGATGTGGATAAATTGGAGAGAGTCCAGCGAAGGGCAACAAAAATGATTAGGGGTCTGGAACACATGAGTTATGAGGAGAGGCTGAGGGAGCTGGGATTGTTTAGCCTGCAGAAGAGAAGAATGAGGGGGGATTTGATAGCTGTTTTCAACTACCTGAAAGGGGGTTCCAAAGAGGATGGCTCTAGACTGTTCTCAATGGTATCAGATGACAGAACGAGGAGTAATGGTCTCAAGCTGCAGTGGGGGAGGTTTAGATTGGATATTAGGAAAAACTTTTTCACTAAGAGGGTGGTGAAACACTGGAATGCGTTACCTAGGGAGGTGGTAGAATCTCCTTCCTTAGAGGTTTTTAAGGTCAGGCTTGACAAAGCCCTGGCTGGGATGATTTAACTGGGAATTGGTCCTGCTTTGAGCAGGGGGTTGGACTAGATGACCTTCTGGGGTCCCTTCCAACCCTTATATTCTATGATTCTATGATTCTATGCATTAAGTTTAGAAGTGTGAGCAACAAGGGTGATGTCGTGGTGGGAATCTGCTATAGACCACCGGACCGGGGTGATGAGGTGGACAAGGCTTTCTTCCGGCAACTCACAGAAGTTACTAGATCGCAGGCCCTGGTTCTCATGGGAGACTTCAATCACCCTGGTATCTGCTGGGAGAGCAATACAGCGGTGCACAGACAATCCAGGAAGTTTTTGGAAAAAGTAGGGGACAATTTCCTGGTGCAAGTGCTGGAGGAACCAAATAGGGGCAGAGCTCTTCTTGACCTGCTGCTCACAAACCAGGAAGAATTAGTAGGGGAAGCAAAAGTGGATGGGAACCTGGGAGGCAGTGACCATGAGATGGTCGAGTTCAGGATCCTGACACAGGGAAGAAAGGAAAGCAGCAGAATATGGACCCTGGAGTTCAGAAAAGCAGACTTTGACTCCCTCCGGGAACTGATGGGCAGGATCCCCTGGGAGAATAACATGAGGGGGAAAGGAGTCCAGGACTGCTGGCTGTATTTTAAAGAATCCTTATTGAGGTTACAGGGACAAACCATCTTGATGTCTAGAAAGAATAGTAAATATGGCAGGCGACCAGCTTGGCTTAACAGTGACATCCTTGCTGATCTTGAACACACAAAAAAAGCTTACAAGAAGTGGAAGATTGGACAAATGACCAGGGAAGAGTATAAAAACAGGAAGGCCAAATCACAACTGGAGTTTCAGCTAGCAAGAGATGTTAAGAGTAACAAGAAGGGTTTCTTCAGGTATGTTAGCAACAAGAAGAAAGTCAAGGGAAGTGTGGGCCCCTTACTGAATGAGGGAGGCAACCTAGTGACAGAGGATGTGGAAAAAGCTAATGTATTCAATGCTTTTTTTGCCTCTGTCTTCATGAACACTGTCAGCTCCCAGACTAGTGCCCTGGGCAGCAGAGCATGGGGAGGAGGTGGCCAGCCCTCTGTGGAGAAAGAAGTGGTTCGGGACTATTTAGAAAAGCTGGACAAGCACAAGTCCATGGGGCTGGATGCGTTGCATCTGAGAGTGCTAAAGGAGTTGGTGCATGTGATTGCAGACCATTGGCCATTATCTTTGAAATCTCATGGCGATCCGGGGGAGTCCCGGATGACTGGAAAAAGGCTAATGTAGCCAACAATCTAGCCAACTTTCTACCCACCTTATAGTGCATTCATCCAGCCCATACTTCTTTAACTTGCTGACAAGAATACTGTGGGAGACCGTGTCAAAAGCTGACCATGTCAAAAGAGATAACTGGCTCTGTGGATGAGGGGAAAACAGTGGACTTTTTTCCAAGGAAAAGTGGTGTTCCTTGACTTTAGCAATGTTTTTGACACGGTCTCCCACAGTATTCTTGCCAGCAAGTTAAAGAAGTATGGGCCGGATGAATGGACGATCAGGTGGATAGAAAGTTTGGCTAGATTGTCTGGCTCAGTGGGTAGTGATCAATGGCTCCATGTCTAGTGGGCAGCCGGTATCAAGTGGAGTGCCCCAAGGATCAGTCCTTGGGCCGGTTTTGTTCAATATCTTCATAAATGATCTGGAGGATGGTGTGGATTGCACCCTCAGCAAGTTTTCAGATGACACTAAGCAACGAGGAAAGGTAGATACGCTGGAGGGTAGGGATAGGATACAGAGGGACCTAGACAAATTGGAGGATTGAGCCAAAAGAAATCTGATGAGGTTCAACAAGGACAAGTGCAGAGTCCTGCACTTAGGACGGAAGAATCCACTGCACCGCTACAGACTAGGGACTGAATGGCTCGGCAGCAGTTCTGCAGAAAAGGACCGAGGGGTTACAGTGGACGAGAAGCTGAAAATGAGTCAACAGTGTGCTATTGTTACCAATACGGCCAATGGCATTTTGGGCTGTATAAGTAGGGGCATTGCCAGCAGATCAAGAGTCGTGATCATTCTCCTCTATTTGACATTGGTGAGTCCTCATCTGGAGTACTGTGTCCAGTTTTGGGCCCCACACTACAAGAAGGATGTGGAAAAATTGGAAAGAGTCCAGCGGAGGGGAACAAAAATGATGAGGGGACTGGAACACATGACTTATGAGGAGAGGCTGAGGGAACTGGGATTGTTTAGTCTGCGGAAGAGAAGAATGAGGGGGGATTTGATAGCTGCTTTCAACTACCTGAAAGGGGGTTCCAAAGAGGATGGCTCTAGACTGTTCTCAGTGGTAGCTGATGACAGAACAAGGAGTAATGGTCTCAAGTTGCAGTGGGGGAGGTTTAGGTTGGATATTAGGAAAAACTTTTTCACTAGGAGGGTGGTGAAACACTGGAATGCGTTACATAGGGAGGTGGTGGAATCTCCTTCCTTAGATGTTTTTAAGGTCAAGCTTGAGAAAGCCTTGGCTGGAATGATTTAGTTGGGGATTGGTCCTGCTTTCAACAGGGGGTTGGACTAGATGACCTCCTGAGGTCCCTTCCAACCCTGATATTCTATGATTCTGTGATTCATACAGCCTGACATGGTTGGTGAAGGCTGACCTTTCCTTGGCGGATTTATCTAGTGGTACCTGCCAGTACCCCTTGGTTAAGTCCAAGGTAGAGATGAACTGGGCCCGTCCCAGTTTCTCTAATAGTTCATCTGTGCGTGGCATTGGATAGTTGTCGGGGCGAGTTACAGCATTTAGCTTATGGTAGTCCACGCAAAAAATGTATCTCCCCATCTGGTTTGGGAACTAGAACTACTGGAGATGCCCATGCACTTCCAGAGAGGTAGATTATCCCCATCTATCTCCCGTTCTATAGCAGTTTCAGCTTGAGGAGACACCTGGTAAGGTTGGAGTGCTCATTTACGAATTTACATATCATGGCCCCCAAAGTTCCATTAAACTTCTCCACCATGCCATATGTTTGATGGTGGTAAGGAATCATAGAATATCAGGGTTGGAAGTGACCTCAGGAGGTCATCTAGTCCAACCCCTGCTCAAAGTAGTGGTAACCAAGTGATTTACCCCATGAACTTCCCAAAGACCCGATACTTCGTTGGAACTACCAACTGCCTCTGAGGATGCCAGTCTTCCTGGTGTCAACCAGAAAGAGTTTCCTTGTATAAAAGTTCTCTTTCAACAACAAACCTGGATCAATAAGAAGAGCTGAGAGGCGGTGGGTTGCTCCGTGGTGCCGTCCAAGCTCTCTGGAGCTTTCAGTGCTTCCTGTTCGGTCTGGAACTGTTCCTTTGATGCTGGAGACATCAGTTCCTCATTGGATTGTGGACCTATGCTTGGTTCCTCTAAAAGCGATGTAGGAGATGGGGCTGTTTCTGTTGACTGTGAACCGCTCTCCGCTGGGACACTATGTTGGGGTTCAGGCTCCGGCTGAGCCTCTTGTGTAGGGTTCTGGGCTGCTGCCGGTTCAGGTTCGGTGGGGCCCTCTGGTGTTGGGGTTGCAAGTACTGGATTCAGTGCTGGCAATGGGTCTGGTGCTGGTTGTTCCACTGGTTCCGGTTCTGGGACTGGTTCCATCTGGGTCTCTGGGACTGGATCCACTACTGCTGTTGTAGACATTGGCCTGGGGTCCGGATCCATCACCTCTGACCGAGTCCTGATAGAAGTTTCCGGAACAGAGCTAGGCATCACGGCTTGTTTAGCCTGGCTGCGGGTGACCATTCCCACCCTCTTGGTCCGCTTCACATGATTGGCCAAGTCTTCCCCCAACAGCATGGGGATGGGATAGTCATCATAGACTGCAAAAGTCCACATTCCTGACCAGCCCTTGTACTGGACAGGCAACTTGGCTGTGGGCAAATTGAAAGAGTTGGACTTGAAGGGTTGAATCGTCACTTGGATCTCTGGGTTGATTAAATTGGGGTCCACTAAGGAAGCATGGATAGCTGACACTTGTGCTCCAATGTCCCTCCATGCGGTGACCTTCTTTCCGCCCACACTCACAGTTTCCCTCCGCTCCAAGGGTATCTGAGAGGTGTCTGGGCCTGCGGACCTCTGGTGTGATTCCGGTGCAATGAACTGTAATCTGTTGGGGTTCTTGGGGCAGTTGGCCTTTACATGCCCCAGCTCGTTACATTGAAAACATCATCCAGCTGATGGGTCACTGGGGCGAGGCGGGTTGCTGGAGAACGGGGTGGTGAGATGATAAGGGGTCTGGAGGGTTCTTTGGGAGGTAGGTGGGGCCTTGGTTGGCCCCCGGTAATAGGTGTGGTCTGGGGTTGTCCCTTCCGGTCTCCGCTCCAACTGCGACCAGTTTTCTTCTTCTCTGCCACCTCCACCCATCTGGCTCCAATCTCTCCTGCCTCGATTACAGTTTTGGGCTTCCCATCTAGGATGTATCTTTCTATTTCCTCAGGAACACCCTCTAAGAATTGTTCCATTTGCATTAGGAAGGGGAAATTTACTGGAGATTCAACACTTGCTCCTGATATCCAGGCATCCCAATGTTTCACAATGTGGTAGGCATGTCGGGTAAATGACACGTCTGGTTTCCACCTTAGGGCTCTGAACCTCCGACGAGAATGCTCGGGTGTTATCCCCATTCTGACTCTCGCCTTGGATTTGGACAGTTCATACTTGTTCATGTGTTCTTTAGGCATTTCAGCCACCACCTCAGATAAGGGTCCACTGAGCTGCAGTCTCAGCTCTACCATGTATTGGTCGGTAGAGATGCTGTACCCAAGGCAGGCCCTTTCGCAGTTTTCTAAGAAGGCCTCAGTATCCTCGCCTGCCTTTTAGGTGGGGAACTTTCTGGGATGGGAAGTGGTATCTGGAGAAGGATTGTTAGGGTTTGTTGGTATATTCTGCTGAGCCTTTATCTTCTCCATCTCCTCCACATGCTTCCTCTCTTTCTCCTTCTCCTCCAGTTCTTTGTCCCTTGCTTCCATAGCTCTCCTGTGAGCAGCCACTTGGTGTTGTTCTGCCTCTTTCGCTGCCTCCATTTCCTTGTCCTTTGCCTCCATTTCTCTGTCCCTTTCCTCCATCTCCCTCCTGTGGGCAGCCTCCCATACCTCCTTCTCCATATGCATGAGTTCTATCTGTCTTTCATGTTCCTTTTGTTTTTCAGCAGCCTCAGATCTGGCTAATTCCAGCTTTTGTTGAGCTGTGGAGTCTGTCATCCTAACCTCTCTGTTTTTAACTAACTTTACACCCGAAGTCTCTGATAGTGATTGTCAGCCTACAGAAAAAGACAATTCCCTTTCTCTCTGCTCTGGCCCCGAATCAAAGCAAAAAACCTCCAACTACTTGGAAACCTGCTTTCCAGCAGCCCAAAGGAAAAAAAATTCGTTTTCAAATCTGTGCTCCTTGTAAAAAAAATCTGGCCCCAAAGCAGAGAAAAAACTAGCTGCTTTCAGTTGGACCTCCTTTCCAGCAGCCCCAAAGGAAAAAAAAATATTTTCTTTTTAAAATCTGTTTTTCTGGTTCAAAAAATCTGAAACTGATCTCAAAAGGATTTCAGGTTAATCCCACCATTCTGCCACCATGTCAAGGTTCTTTCCCCACTCTGAACTCTAGGGTACAGATGTGGAGACCTGCATGAAAACCTCCTAAGCTTACTTTTACCAGCTTAGGTTAAAATTAGATTCAAAACATAGAGAATCCCTCTAGGCAAAACCTTAAATTACAAAAAAAGACACACAGACCAGAATATTCATTCTATTCAGCACAGCTATTTTCTCAGCCATTTAAAGAAATCATAATCTAACACATCTCTAGCTAGATTACTTACTAAGTTCTAAGACTCCATTCCTGTTCTGTCCCCAGCAAAAGCATCACACAGACCCTTTGTTTTTTCTCCCTCCTCCCAGCTTTTGAAAGTATCTTGTCTCCTCATTGGTCATTTTGGTCAGGTGCCAGCGAGGTTACCTTAGCTTCCTAACCCTTTACAGCTGAGAGGATTTTTTCCTCTGGCCAGGAGGGATTTTAAAGGTGTTTACCCTTCCCTTTATATTTGACACCTTGGCAGAACACCTGGAATATCTACGAAAAGTCTTTGAGTGCATAAAAGAGGGAAGAATAACTGTTAAGGCTAATAAGTGTAAAATAGGCCTAAACAGAGTGACTTACCTTGGACACATGGTGGGTCAAGGAACTGGCAACTCCCTACAGGCCATAGTGGATGCTATCCAAAAGTGTCATGTCCCAAAGTCAAAGAAACAGGTCCAATCCTTGATAGGCTTGGCTGGATATTACAGGCAATGGTTTGTACCACAATACAACCAAATCGTCACCCCACTGACAGACCTAACCAAAAAGAAACAGCCAAATGCAGTTCAGTGGACTGAAGAGTGTCAGAAGGTCTTTAACCAGCATAAAGCGACACTCATGACTGACCCTGTGATAAGGGCCCCAGACTTTGACAATCCGTTCCTAGTCACCACAGCTGCATCTGAGCGTGGTGTGGGAGAGTTTTAATGCAGGAAGGACCGGATCAAGAATTCCATTCTGTCGTGTTTCTCAGCAAAAAACTGTCTGAGAGGGAAAGCCTCTGGTCAATGAAAAGGAATGTTACACCATTGTCTATGCTCTGGAAAAGCTATGCCCATAGGTTTGGGAACAGCGTTTCCAACTACAAACCGACCATGCTGCGCTGAAGTGGAGTTTAGCTCTCCAAGATTTTGATTTTGAATACAACACATTTCAGGAGCTTCTAACAAAGTGGCTGATGCACTCTGCAAGTAACACAGCCTACACGATATCCCAAAGGGAATCTGCATCTGACAATGTCTAAAGATATAGGAATATTATTTTAAAAAGAAAAAAGGAAACAAAAACCCATTATATTATAATTGAATACACAGCTGGGCCAGTTGGTAACTGGTTTGATTTTCTGCAGAAAAAGTGGAGTTTTGAAGAGATTACATATTGTGAATGAATAGTTGAACAGGGCCCATTTAAAATATTTTTCAAACTGAGGGTTTTCAGTTTTCTGAACAAAATCCTGGAAAAAAAAAGTTTTGAAATTTTCCATAGGTGTAAAAAAGAAATTATACACTGTCTCTGCTAAACAGATGCCTGCGTTTGTTAAATTTGGGACATTTTGTCCTCAGATTGGAATAATTAATGGAAAATCTAATAAATATCTCAAATAACCTAAAGTGTTTGAAACTATTTTAAAATATTTTTAAAAATGTAAAAGGAAAACAGAAAAAAAACCCCACATTTTATTACCACTTAATACTCAACAGTTCCTGGTCAGGCCAACTGGTAATTTTTCAGTTCGTTTATTTCTTTGTAGGAGAGGTGTTGATGCACAGAGGATGAATAGCCCGATGCAAAGCCCACTGAGCTCAATGGAAACCTTTCCAGCAGGTGTTAGACTTTGTCATAAATATAAAGGGAAGGGTAACCACCTTTAAAATCCCTCCTGGCCAGAGGAAAAACCCTTTCACCTGTAAAGGGTTAAGAAGCTGGGATAACCTCGCTGGCACCTGACTAAAATGACCAATGAGGAGATAAGATACTTTAAAAAGCTGGGGGGAGGGAGAAACAAAGCCTCTCTCTCTCTGTCTGTGTGATGCTTTTGCCAGAGACAGAACAGGAATGGAGTCTTAGAACTTAGTAAGTAAGCTAGCTGGATATGCGTTAGATTCTAAATTCTTTGAATGGCTGAGAAAATAAGCTGTGCTGAATGGGATGGATATTCCTGTTTTTGTCTCTTTTTGTAACTTAAGGTTTTGCCTAGAGGGATTCTCTATATTTTGAATCTGATTACCCTGTAAGGTATTTACCATCCTAATTTTACAGAGGTGATTTTTTTTACTTTTTTTTCTATTAAAATTCTTCTTTTAAGAAACTGAATGCTTTTTCCTTGTTTTTAAGATCCAAGGGTTTGGGTCTGTGTTCACCTATGCAAATTGGTGAGGATTTTTATCAAACCTTCCCCAGGAAAGGGGGTTTAAGATTTGGGAGGATTTTGGAGGGAAAGACGTTTCCAAATGGACTCGTTCCCAGTAACCAGTGTTAGACGTTTAGTGGTGGCAGCGAAAGTCCAAGGGCAAAAGGTAAAATAGTCTGTACCTTGGGGAAGTTTTAACCTAAGCTGGTAAATGTAAGCTCAGGAGGTTTTCATGCAGGTCTCCACATCTGTACCCTAGAGTTCAAGTGGGGAAGGAACCTTGACAGACTTGTTCCTCAAATCATCTTTGAAAACTCTGAAACTCAGCTGAGCTGTAATGTCAACAAATCTATAAAGATAGAGGCAGGGATTATCAAAGCATTTTAGGAAATGTAGAAACCAAAGGGGGGAGGGATAGCTCAGTGGTTTGGCCTGCTAAACCCAGGGTTGTGAGTTCAATCTTTGAGGGGGCCATTTAGGGATCGGGGCAAAAATTGGGGATTGGTCGTGTTTTGAGCAGGGGGTTGGACTAGATAACCTCCTGAGGTCCCTTCCAACCCTGATATTCTATGATTCAAATCCCAGTGATCCCAACTAGGGTTGGGGGCCTAACTACCCAATACCACTGTCAAGGTTCCTTCCCCACTCTGAACTGTAGGGTACAGATGTGGGGACCTGCATGAAAAACCCCCTAAGCTTATTTTTACCAGCTTAGGTTAAAACTTCCCCAAGGTACAAACTATTTTTTCTTTTGTCCCTGGACTTTATTGCTGCCACCACCAAGCGTCTAACAAATATAAAGGGGAAAGAGCCCACTTGGAAACGTCTTTCTCCCCAAAATATCCCCCCAATCCCTACACCCCCTTTCCTGGGGAAGGCTTGATAAGAATCCTCACCAATTTGTACAGGTGAACACAGACCCAAACCCTTGGATCTTAAGAACAAGGAAAAATCAATCAGGTTCTTAAAAAAAGAATTTTAATTAAAGAAAAGGTAAAAGAATCACCTCTGTAAAATCAGGATGGAAAATACTTTACAGGGTATTCAGATTCAAAACACAAAGGATCCCCCTCTGGGCAAAACCTTAAAGTTACAGAAAACAGGAATAAACCTCCCTTTTAACACAGGGAAAATTCACATAAAACAAAAGAAACTAATCCGCCTTGCCTGGCTTACCTATACTGGTTGCACTATTGGAGACTTAGATTAGGATGGGATGGAGAAGATGGATTTCTGTCTGGCCTCTCTCAGTCCCAAGAGAGAACAAACACGTAAACAAAGAGCACAAACAAAAGCCTCCCCCCCCCCAAGATTTGAAAGTATCTTGTTCCCTTATTTGTCCTTTGGGTCAGGTGCCAGCCAGGTTAGCTGAGCTTCTTAACACTTTACAGGTAACAGGATGTTGCCTCTGGCCAGGAGGGATTTTATAGCACTGAAAACAGAAAGGTGGTTACCCTTGCCTTTATATTTATGACATATCCTCACTAAATTAGCAAGTTTGCCTGCAAAGATACTCTTCCCTCTCTTCATTAGGTGGATCCCATCTCTTTCTAGCAATCCTACTTCCTGTAACAACATCCCATGGTCAACAAATCCAAAGCCCTCTCTTCAACACCACCTGCATTACCACACATTTACTTCCCCAATTTGATGGTCCCTACCTGGACCTTTTCCTTCAACAGCGAGGATGGACAAGTACATGACTTGAGCCTCAAACTCCTTTATACTTCTTCCTAGAGCCATATAGTCTGCAGTGACCCCCTCAAGGTCATTCTTGGCACTATCATTGGCACCCACATGGAGAAGTAGGAACGGGTAGTGGTCCGAGGGCTTGATCAATCTCATCAGACACTCTGTCACATCCTGAATTCTAGCTGTGGTTGTGGACTACTTTATTAGTAGTAGTAATAATAGTAGTAGCAACTGTGGCAAAATATCTGTTTCCTCAAGCAGATATGAAATTAAAGGGATTCCTCCAAACCTGTGCAGGTTTTTGGTTCATTTTCTTTCTACCTGCATCATGGCAGAGTGAATAAAGATCATTTAACATTGTCCTTTGAAAACAGATGGCCTGATTCTGTATCCCAATGAACTATTTTGACAGCACTTTGGATTTCAGTAGAAATGCACCAATGTCAAATTGCTGTAACAGAGTAGTAAATCCAGATCTGAATTTCTGAAGCCTTTGTGCTGGTCCCATGAATTAAAAATAAAACAAAACCACAAATCTTATCCAGAGTGAACGTCATCCCTCTGTGGAGAGCCAGAGCAAGGCTCATGCACCAACTAAGGCCCAATCTATCTCGACCTTCAGCCGCTGCACCCATGGTGTTAAATGGGCCTCAAACGGTGCTTAGGTCTTGTGGGAGTTAAAAGAAATGGGGGAGGGTACCTATGCAGGAGTGTATGAAAACCAGAAGTTGTATCAGGTGGGGGTCACTGCAGGACAGTTCTATCATTAGAGGAAAATCATAAAAGACATGGTCAATTCCATTGCTATCAAAGAAAGTTAAGAGTGAAATCAAAATACTATTATGCTAATCGGTAGAAAGGCACTAATCCAAAACACAGCAGCAAAATGACAGCAGAAGCTGCCGTTCATAAGCACACCATAATGCAGTGGTTTATGTATCCCTAAATACTGATTGTAAGGCATCACAACCAGGTGATAATACTCAGTACAAAGCAGGAACCCAAAGAAGTATAATTGCATAATGCAGCCCTCTAAACGAAGTAGCTCTGGCGTTGTAGCTCATTGAGACTTCCAGAGCCAGGTTGCTTTGCAGTTAGACCATTAAGGGGCAGAGGAAAATATGCCATGATAACTCAGCTTCATCTAATTGGCTGAGTGAATAGGACCCTTCCAGGGGCGCCAGAACGGGGTGGGGGCAAAGGGCAATGATGCCATCACATTTTCCTGGCTGTAAGGGAGAGCAATGAGTGGGAGGGATGGGGAGAAAGGAGCAGGAGGCAGGGGTCTTGGGGAAAAGAGGTGGGGCAAGGGCTTGCAGAATAGGTAGGGGTGGGGCCTCGGGGGGGGAAGTGCGAGGCAAGAATTTGGGGGAACAGGCAGCGAGAGGGAGAGGACTTGGGGGAAGAGGCAGTTTGGAAAAGCCATTTGCACTGAAGACATTGAATAACACACACAGCTCAGCATAAATGAGCAACAGAGATTTACCCCGGCCATTAGAGAGATCATGTTTGGGATTTTAAAGGATTGTAAGGGAGCTAGGTACCCAAATCCTATTAATTCTTCTGTTGACCTTGCAACCCCAAACCAGAACAAGACTCCTATTTCTCTTTATTTGATAGTCTTCCAAAGAGCTCATGGACCTGGGGAGTGGACAGGTTCCTGGGGAAGGCTTGATAAAAATCCTTACCAATTTGCATAGGTGAACACAGACCCAAACCCTTGGATCTCAAGAACAATGAAAAAGCAGGTTTCAGAGTAACAGCCGTGTTAGTCTGTATTCGCAAAAAGAAAAGGAGTACTTGTGGCACCTTAGAGACTAACCAATTTATTTGAGCATGAGCTTTCGTGAGCTACAGCTCACTTCATCGGATGCATACCGTGGAAACTGAAAAAGCAATCACATTCTTAAAAGAAGAATTTTAATTGAAGAAAAAGTAAAAGAATCACCTCTGTAAAATCAGGATGGTAAATACCTTACAGGGTAATCAGATTCAAAACACAGAGAATCCCTCTAGGCAAACCCTTAAGTTACAAAAAGACACAAAAACAGAAATATACATTCCATTCAGCACAATTTATTTTATCAGCCACTTAAACAAAATAGAATCTAATGCATGTCTAACTAGATTGCTTACAGAATTTTTACAGGAGTTCTGACCTGCATTCCTGCTCTGGTCCTGGCAAAAACCAACACACACACACACACACCCCTTTGTCCCCCCCTCCCCCCAGCTTTGAAGGTATTTTGTCTCCTCATTGGTCATTTTGGTCATGTGCCAGCGAGGTTGTCTTAGTTTCTTAACCCTTTACAGGTGAAAGGGTTTTTTCCTCTTGCCAGGAGGGATTTAAAGGTGTTTACCCTTCCCTTTATATTTATGACACATGGCCATGTCACCATTCTGCCCCACTCCACCTCTTTCCCCGGATGCCCCACCACTGCTTGTTCCTTCCCTCCCCCCTGCTGTGGCCCGAATTTTTCTTGGGACCCCAAATCGTTCACCTGCACATCCACCAATGTGATATATGCCATCATGTGCCAGCAATGCCCCTCTGCCATGTACATTGGTCAAACTGGACAGTCTCTACGTAAAAGAATAAATGGACACAAATCAGATGTCAAGAATTATAACATTCATAAACCAGTCGGAGAACACTTCAATCTCTCTGGTCACGCGATTACAGACATGAAAGTTGCTATTTTACAACAAAAAAACTTCAAATCCAGACTCCAGTGAGAAACTGCTGAATTGGAATTCATTTGCAAATTGGATACAATTAACTTAGGCTTGAATAGAGACTGGGAGTGGCTTAGTCATTATGCAAGGTAGCCTATTTCCCCTTGTTTTTTCCTACCCCCCCCTTAAAAGACGTTCTTGTTAAACCCTGGATTTGTGCTGGAAATGGCCCACCTTGATTATCACACACAATGTAAGGAGAGTAGTCACTTTGGATAAGCTATTACCAGCAGGAGAGTGAGTCTGGGGGGGGGGGGGGGGAGGGGGGTGAGAAAACCTGGATTTGTGCTGGAAATGGCCCAACTTGATTATCATACACATTGCAAGGAGAGTGATCACTTTAGATAAGCTATTACCAGCAGGACAGTGGGGTGGGAGGAGGTATTTTTTCATGCTTTGTGTGTATATAATAAGATCTTCTAAACTTTCCACAGTATGCATCCGATGAAGTGAGCTGTAGCTCACAAAAGCTTATGCTCAAATAAATTGTTAGTCTCTAAGGTGCCACAAGTACTCCTTTTCTTTTTACAGTATTTTGGGGCACTACAGGGATGTGTAGCTTATGTAAGAGGAGCGTTGCTGCAGAGTAAATGGGGAAGCCAAAAACACAAAAGAATAAAGTTCAGAGAGTTCAGAGAGACAGAGGGAGGGAAGCAACCAGCTTAACCAAAAAAGTTATTTATTGAATAATAGTAATAACCATACAAGGAGAGCCAAGCAAACATAACAGTTACATTATTAAAGATTACAAAAGTCAGATTTAGAAAACTATACCTGATCACACAAGTCAGGGTTAAAAGTTATACCTGAGGTAGAAAAGAAAACACAGAGTGAGAGAGAGAGAGAGAGAGAGAGAGAGAGAGAGAGAGAGAGAGAGAGAGAGATGGGTCTCACCACTCCATGAAACTTGAATTGGTAGGGGTTCCCAGGTGATGGTGGTAGCTCAGGGTCCTGAGTGTTGGAGACAGGCAGAGCCCCCAGCATGATCAGTCAGGAGAAGATGAAGTACCAGTGGAGCTGATGCAGAGTTTGGATCCAGGCATCAAAACACTTACTTGAGCATGGATAGGGGTTTTTGTAGGGAAACAACAATGGTTCAAGGGAGAACACTAGATTTGTTTATGGGTAAACTGGTGACTTTAGAATAGACAATAGGAACTGATCATTCCTGGCTATGGTTGGTGTTCCTTCAAGGGCGCTCACAATGCAATTAGGCAGCTTCAGCATTTTGGATATCAATCAAGGATTCATTACTAGAATTGGTCTGATAACTGTTGAGCTGGATGTGTGCAGGCGTAGGTTCATTAACATCTGGGACAGAGATCCCCCCATGATGCAGTGCTTCCCTGCTTTTCTGGTCCCAGAGTTCAGTGTGGTTCTTGTCTTGGAATCTCTGTTCTCCATTCTGTATGCTAATGGAGATGCCTCCCTGTCCCATCTTTGATGCAGATGAGGCTAGAGGAGTTGTCTTAATCCTGTCACCCTTGTCAGGAGAGGTTTAGGTGCGTCTCCCACTGCCTTTTCATTGCTTTCTGTAAGTCTTTCTTCTGATCGGTTTTGGTTCAAGCAGAGGTTGGGGCCGGGGCGGGAAAGGGGTGTCCTTCATGAGTCAGGCTGGATACTGTGCCCTGGTTTCCCAAGAACACAGAGCTGACTGGTATCACAAAAGTATTTAGGCTTAAAACTCCCACTCATTTCAGTGGGAACTAGGCACCTAAATATTTCTGGAGATCTGGGCCTTACTCCCTGATTAACCTGATTGGCTTCATTAGGGCTACTCATTTATGAGATTGCTGTATGCAGGGGTTCACAATCTGCCCTTTAGTTTCCTGGGCTTTTATATGTTGCTGTGGTTTTAATTTTCTGATCAGACTGAGAAAAATCATGCTGCTGTTACAATCACTGTGAGGTTTATGTTTGATTTCAGTTGTAGTACATCTACGGCCTATTGAAAACAAAATGTCAACCTCCCCATATGTTCCACTTCCTGAACTTCCCTCTGTCAGCCAAAACAATCATCATCGAATGGCTATGTCTGTAGAGGTATCCTGCAGGGATCAATTCTTGGCCCTACACTATTTAACATTCTTATTCATGATCTGGAAGAAAACAAATAATCCCTGATAATGTTTGCAGATGACAGAAAAACTGGTGAATGGTAAATAACGAAGGGGACAGGTCATTTATTCAAAGTGACTTAGATTGCTTGGTAAATTAGTCAAAAGCAAACAATATCTGTTTTAATGTGGCTAAATGTAAATATATACATTTAGGAAGAAAGAATGTAGTCCATAATTACAGGATGGCATACTGCACTCAGGAAAAGAATGACTCTAAAAAAGTTTGGGGGTCATGGTGGATAATCTGCTGAATATGGATTCCTTTTGTGACACTCTGTAATACAATCTTTGGATGCATAAAGTGGGGAATCTCAAGTAGGACTAGAGAGATTATTTTTCCTTTCTAATTTAGCACTGGTTTGACCACTGCAGGAATACTGTGTCCCAGTCTAGTGTCCACAATTCAAGAAATATGTTGATAAATTAAAGAAGGTTCAGAGAAGAGCCATGAGAATCATTAAAGGATTGGAATATATTCTGTATAGTGTTAGACTCAAGGAGCTCAATCTATTTATCTTAACAAAGAGAAGGTTAAAGGATGGCTATTAGTATCTACATGGGGAACAAATATATAAAAATGGGCTCTTCAGTCTAACAGAGAAAGATATAACACAATCTAATGGCTGGAAATTGAAGTTAGACAAATTCAAACTGGAAATAAGGGATGCATTTTTAATAGTTGAGAGTAATTAATCATAGGAATGTTGGGGACACTGGGCATGGCCACTAGGTAGCTCGAGGGGATGGAAGACCACGAGTGTCGATGAACCCCCCTCGCAGTAGGCCCAAGTGTCCTTGCCCCCCGCAACCCTGCCTGGAGGCACTCGCAGCAGTTATGCATATTAGGCCCAAGTGTCCTTGGCCCCCCCACCTGGAGGCACTCACAGCAGTTATGCTGAGGATCTGCAACAATATGTTGCAAAGTCAGACTGCCTGAAACTAAACAAGGCCAGACAGGGCAGATATGGAAGAACAATGCTGAATAAAGCAGCTTTATGTATGGTTTAACAGATGGTACAGAGAACAAGGGAACTAGCTGGTAACCGGATTGGCTGGCTATATGGAAACTTAGGGCATCTTGCTATTGGATAAGTATGCTGAAGAAAGGATATATAAAAGCCTGTGTAACTTCCTGCTCTATGTGCAGGATTTGAGATTCTATTCTCCCTGTACCTTGTTTGCAGCTGCAAATAAACTTTTCTGTTTCTCCAGCCCATTGTGATTATTGGGTGACGCACACCGGGCAACGAACCTTGGTTAATCATTATTAATTAATCATAGGAACAATTTAATAAGGGTTATGTTAGGTTATCCTGGTGATTATAAATCAAGATTGGATGGTTTGGGGTTTGAGTTTTGGTTTGGTTTTTTTGTGGGGGTGTTTTGTAAAAGTTCTGCTCTAACAATTATTTTTGGGAAAATTTTATATCCTGTGCTGTTCAGCCCGTCAGACTAGATGATCCTAATGGTCCCTTCTGGCCCCGGAATCAGTGAATTCATGGAAGAGATAGTGGGCCAGATTCTTATGGTTTGATTGAAAGCCCACTGAAGTCAATGAGATACTTCTTATTGTTTCAAAGGGTAATGACTTCCCTTTGACTTCCACTGGTGTAAATGCAGAGTAAGTCCATACTCAATGCAAAGGTACACCCTTGAAATTCTTTAACATGAGGCTGTAGATAGATAGATAGATAGATAGATAGATATTTTCTTTGCCAAGCACACTCTTTCTGTGGCTTAATCTCTTGGGTTTTTGGATTCCCACTGGTCTGATTACAAGCATAAATTTCTTGTGCCTCCTTTAGAGATATTAATAGAATTCAGACAAGTCAGTCGTGCTTCATGTCAAGGTTTGACTTGTCGTATGTGAGCTCTTTTGGGTATCTGTTTAATTCTTTTGTCACATTACCCCAGCCTCTCAAATGATAGTGTATCCATTCAAAGCAGTGGTATCTCAGTTAGAGGAGACAGTGCAAACTATGTTTTGGACTGCTGCTGAGTTCATGTGGAGAAAATTTAGACTTTAGGTTTGATGCAGATGTAGCCATGTAGCCTACAATAGAACAAACTCATCTATGCGGAGTGTCTAGTGTTGTCTCGTTAAACAATGCTTTTGAGATTTGCCATAACACCCTGATAAAACAGGCACCAGTTCCGAAGACACTTGATATTCTGCTGTCTTTACCTGGATTCCAAAAAATGGTATAAGGTATTTAAAGCTATATTACCTGATTTATTTCCTGATTATTCTTTCTTATTTTGTCTGTATGCTGTCAAGTGTAATTGATTTTAGGTCAACACTCCCACAGATTTGTTTATCACCAGGTCTGGATTATACCTTATTTTATCTTAGCACTGAAAAGACTTTTTGTCCATATCTTCATTTAAATATTGCCAGGCATAGATCTGAAGTCAAAGAAAGAACTCACCATAGTGAGCACTATACCACAAGGGAAGTGCTTGAAGAATTGGACCCAAAAGTTCTAACTGTTTAGCAATCAACTATTTCTTCCCTTCCACCCCACAACAGTGCTTGCTCTGGTCAATAACAAAAGAGAGCCTGCTCCTGAAAACACATAAAGAACATGATGACATCTATTGATAGGAATCAGCCTATGGATCCCAGTGACACTGCTGCCAGAGAACCATAGAAATGTAGAGCTAGAAGGGATGTGGAGAGGTCCTCTAGTCCAGTGCCTCACACTGAGTCATGGTTAAGTATGCCTAGACAACCCCTGACAGGTGTTTGAGAAATGCTATTCACAGGACTTTTTGTTTGCAGCATCAGGACCTTAATAGGGATATTGTGAACCAGTAATCTGAAAGATAGATAGACAGAGGGGGTTATGGAGATAGATAGATAGATAGATTTTAAAGACTCCCAAGTGTGACATTTGCTATTGAGCGCCCTTGTCATCTGTGGGGGATTTATGGTTTGTTTTAAAACACTTTGTCTCCCCTGCTGCTGCAGAATTTAACAGCAGGGAAAACTGAACAGTTCAGGGTGGAAATTATATTCGCTCTGTAAACTCTATTACTTACAGTGACCTTAGGTGATAATTTGATAATAGTGGGCAAAAGAAATTTCAGGGAGAAGTTTGATGTTAAGGATGTTGTAGTTCCTTGAAGAAAAATCTCTTTAAAAACCCTATAGAATATCCAAGAGGGAAAATCTACCTAACTATCTACCTATCTGTGAGCCTGATTTCCCGGAGCCTTAGAAGGAAGGTTGCTAAACACTGTCATCTGTAGACAAAATAGGGGAAGACTGTTCCAGAGCAGCTTAAGAACTGCTGATGTGCAAGCACTCCATTTTAGAGGGATCTGTCTTCCACCATCAGTTGCAGAGCAAAGGGCAGAACGGACCAAGCCTCGTTTGCATTTGCGTTTTAGAATTTTGGAGGCATAACGTGCAATTGACGTTGGAATGCTGTTGGGAGATACACAAACAAGAAATTGACATTGAATGTGCCCGGGGTCACTCTGAGAAAGATTCTTCTCAGGTACACTGGGAGAAGAGAGCCGGGGCAGAGATACCTAGAGAAAGAGGGGAAAGATGGCTGCTTGCTGCTGGGTGTGAGGAGTTTCTCAGGAACCCACTGATCTCTCCCCAAGAGCTGAGCATGTTGGGTCAGGTAGAGCAGCAGCCAGCTGGGGGCAATGGACAAAACAGCATACCTGCACAACCTTCTCTGAGGCAATGGACAGCTCAGAGGCCATGGATGGGAGCAATGCTTCAGCAGTGCCCCCTTGGACGGGATACAGGGCAGCAGAGCTTGGCAACTTGGACTAAAGCCACAGAGAGAACTGCTGCCTGCCCAAGAGATGCTGATGTGGGCCTCTCTACCCAGCAATAAAAGCTGAAGTCACTGCAGCTGGGTTAGTTAGTAGAGCAGCCCATGGAACATTGACCAGCTAAAATTTTTGGACTTCTCCAACCCAGGACAACTGACTGTTGGCAGGGGGAAAAGAAGGGGGGGCTGGGGAAGAGGGAATTAGCCAGAAACTCATCAGCCACTTACACCACACTAAAGGAGGACTGAGGTTGGGGCTGCCCTTATGATAACTTGGGGGAGTCTCACATCACAGAATTGCTTCATAAAGCGTCCGGTCCGGTCCACCCACATTGTGAAAGAATTATCTGGACATCTGTATGTTACTGACCTAGAGCCCAGTTAAGAGATTCCCAAGGCCATCATCTGATGGAAGAGATTCACGTCTTGGGTGATGAACCATGAATACTTGTACTCAAAAGGTTAAAATGAACAGTTGAAATGAACAATGCATTGTTACCAAGAGGGCTACACTGGGAGGAAGGTACTACTCAATGTGAGTAAGGGTGACAGAATTAGACATTTAACACACAATCTAGCTAAGTTTGAAGCAAATGTTAGTTAAAGGAAATAATGAGTCCGTACATTTTTATTCAGACTTTACTCTGTCAATTCTTAGGCAAAACTCCCTTTGAATGTCCCTGAGTAAGGATATTCTGTACAGCAGTTAAAGCTCTCAACTAGAACTACTGAAGTTACTCAGGAACAGAAATTATGATTAAATAAGTCATATATATACACACATATGTATACACACATATACAGTAGAACCTCAGCTTTACGAAGACCTTGGGAATGGAGGTTGTTCGTAACTCTGAACAAAATGGTATAGTTGTTCTCTCAAAAGTTTACAGCTGAACACTGGCTTAATACAGCTTTGAAACTTTAATATGCAGAAGAAAAATGCTGCTTTAAACCATCTTAATTTAAATGAAACAAGCACAGAAACAGTTTTGTTACCTTGTGAAATCTTTTTTTAAACTTTTCCTTCATTTTTGTAGTAGTTTACATTTAACACAATACTGTACTGTATTTTTTTCATCTCTGCTGCTGCCTGATTACCTAATTCCAGTTCCAAATCAGGTGTGTGGTTGACCAGCCAGTTCATAACTCTGGTGCTTGTAACTCCGAGGTTCTACTGTATATGCACATTGATTCAGACACTGAAAGGAATAGAATAATTGATGTAAAAGAGCCCATTTCCCCCACCCTATTATAAATCAATGGTGTTGATTTTGGAAGATTTTACTCATGTCTTACTCATCCAAGAAGACGAGTCTAGAATCATGATTATAGGGGGAAGTTGATTAATTTTGGGCTTCATAATACATTTTTCAGAAAAAACCCTGGGGTCAGATATTTAAAGGTATTTAGGCAGCTAGTGGCACTTTCCAAAGCATCTGGGTGATGAACCCCCGTTGGTTTGAAGAACTCTTAGGAGAAGCTTCAATGTATCTTCTCTATTTCACACTTTTTAACTTTTATCTTGTTCTATTTTCTAAAGGAAATGTCAGCTATGGAGCCAGTAAGAGAGGGGAACCGCACGGCAGTGACAGAATTCATCCTGCTGGGGCTTGGAAGAGGATCAGGCTTTCAGATTGTGCCCTTTTTGACATTCCTGGTAATTTACATAATAACTATTCTGGGAAACAGCTTCTTGGTCCTCATCATTAGAGCCGACTCCCAACTTCACACCCCCATGTACTTCTTCCTCATGAACCTGTCGCTCTTAGACCTCTGCTACTCCACCACCATCGCCCCCAGAGCCATGGTGAGCTTCCTAGCAGGGAGAAAAGCCATTTCCTACAATAGATGTGCCACCCAATTCTTCTTCTTTGCTCTCTTCCTCACCACTGAAGCCTTCTTCCTGGCAGTGATGGCATTCGATCGATACACCGCCATCTGCAACCCGCTCCAGTATCCCACCACCATGTCCAAGTGGGTTTGCATTCAGCTGGTGGTGGGATCATATATCGGTGGCTGTGTGAATTCCATGGTGCAAACAGGCTTCACCTTTACACTGCACTATTGTGGGTCTAATGAGATTGATCATTTCTTCTGTGATGGCCCGCCCTTGATTAGTCTCTCCTGCAGTTATACATACATCAATAATCTTGTGATGTTTACCTTATGCGGTCTCATCATAGCAATTACTGCCCTGATTGTGCTTGTCTCCTACATCTATATCATCTCAACCATCCTCAGGATGCGCTCTGCCGAGGGTAGAAGAAGAGCCTTCTCCACCTGTACTTCCCACATGATGGCTGTCACTTTGTTTTATGGGACCACAGCTTTCATGTATGCCCAGCCCACTTGGCTGTCTTCTCTGTACCAAAGAAAAGTGGTGTCTGTGTTTTACACCCTTTTCATTCCCATGTTGAATCCCCTCATCTACAGCCTTAGGAACAAGGATGTGAAAAATGCTTTGAGAAGGACTATGTGCAAACAGTGTTTGAAAAAATGAACATTGTCCTTGAACATAGAGATTAAATTGCGTGGGTCAATGTATTGAGCAACACAAGAAGTTCTACCAGATATGTATTTTGGGAAAGACATGTATATTGGTGGGGTGAGGAAAGTAGTTTTTCCAGGTATAAACAAATAATCCTTGGGATCCACAGTATCTAGCTAGCTAGCTATCTTCTGTGTGACCGTGAATCACTCTCTTCCCTCCTATATTACCGGCTGACCTGTGAAATTCATTGCCACTGGATATAATTTAGTCAAATAAATACCCAGAATTCTAAAATAGCTTTGATATTTGAAGGGATTTCATGCTTCCAGATATGAGTCGGCTAGTGCCTGTCTGAGTTAGGAATAAATTTTTTCCATGATTTATCATACAATTCTTCTTTCTTTGGAACACCTGAGATTGGAATCACCTCAGTTCAAATCCCAGCTCATGATTTAGCCCTTGAATTTCCACTGATGCCCTGTTTGGGTACTGGTTTGGAAATGGAGAACAATATGATACCTATATCAGGTAATCGAAACTGAGAAAGTCCATGTTCAATGGGATCACCTATGTATAATACTTCCATGTCGTGTCTACAACACAGCTTAATAAAGCAAGTGGTCTTGATTCAAATCTCACACATATTTGTGTAAGTAAGGAACATTCACCTTCCCACATGTAAATTACTAGTAGCCCATTCAAATCAATGGGTCTGATTTTGCAGTTACTCGTCCTGATATAAATCAGCAGTAACACCATGGGAGTCAATGAGCCTGATTCCTCTCTCACTCACCTCTCTGTAAATCAAGAGTAATTCCATTAGAGAGAAGGGGCCTGATTCTCCTCTCATTCCCCCTGATGTAATTTAGGAGTTGCTTTCTGAAGTAAATGTATTTACACTGTTCTAAAGCTTGTTTATATGGATAGAGAATCAGGCCCATTTGGTCTACATCTTTAAGACGCAATAAAACAACTAAAAATCCTTTTTCCCTTTTGATTTGGTCATGAAATGAAAACCACCATTTGAGCCCAATCCTATAGCACTTTTTGAGGATAATATCACCTTGACTTCAAGGGAGATTTTGGTGCTTTATGTCTTACTAGATCAAACGTACAATGAGGATTTACCATGAAAATCCCAGGTTGTTCACCAGCAAACCTAACTAATACAATTCTGAATGTACCATTTGAGAGGGAAAAAAGGTCTAAGTACGAAGAGAGATGAATTCTATCTGTTTTCAGTATGTGAATTCCTTTCTTCACCGCTGTTTGGCAAAGCATAAACTATGAGGTTTTCTTTCTTTCTTTCTTTCTTTCTTTCTTTCAAAAAATCAAAGACCAGCATGTGGCATTCATACTCTCATTCATAAGCACAAATTTCAATAAGAGTTATGTGCCTAAATATATTTTCAAATCTTGCCCTTTCTCACTAGAGGAATCTTATTATCATCTATGGGACTGTTAATATCAGTAATTGCTAAACAGTGACAGTAAGAGGCTCACAATCTGGGCAGGAAGTAATGTTGGACAGACTGAGCTGCTGTTCCTCCTGTAAGGCTAAATACCTGCCCTGAGAGTCACCAGCCCAGCGCCTGGTGACTGGACCCTGGTGCCAGAATGTCTCCTCACCACATGTGGCTTAATCAGGCTTTAGTTGAGGGATGACTCCTCATCTCACAGCCAGGTTCTGACCCCATCGCCTAGACCAAAGCCCATTGAAATCATTGACTGTACAAGGCCCTAGATTGAGCCCTCCCCTCCGCCATGGTGCATGCAGCCGGAGTGTTTGTGAAACATAGTGTATTACCTTTGATTTTCCAGCACCTGGTGATAGATTGGGAGAGAGAAGCTTCAGTGGGCTGGCTTCACAAAGGGACTGGGGGACAGGTGGGGGGGCATTGCTGATTGTCCCGGGCCATAACTTCTAGGTGCCCAGAAAATCATTGTGATTCACAAAGCATGAGTCCAGTGCCTGGGTTCCCCATATAATGGTTAGAGGGAGAAATAGGCACCTCAGAATGGGATTCACTAAAACCAGCATGCTACTCGGGGTGCCGCCTAAGGTAAGCAAGGGGAGATGCCAAGGAGGGGAGTTCAGATACTAAACCCAGATTAGAGAGAGGCAGAGCTCTCTGCTTGGGAGTCTCATCTGTGTACTCTTCATTGGAGTTAGGCACCCACTCAATTTCTTGCAATAATATGTGGAGAGGGTGCTTCCTCCTACCTTTTAGCCCCATTGCTAGGTTATTCGCCTGGGATGTGGGAGCAGTTTGGAAATGGAGAACAATATGACACCTATATCAGGTAATGGCACCTAAGTCCCTCTTTGAATTTGGTGCTGTGTGTTCAACAAGTGACCAGCTGTATCTGTGTAACCTGAACAGACTGATCCAGGAAGTGTCAGACAGCTATAAATCGGCACAGGGCCACGGACGTCAATGGCTCAATGGAGAAAGGATGATTTACACCAATTGGAGATCTAATCAATTGACTTCCGTTGGCCTAGACTGATATACAGCAGATGGGGAACTGGCCCACTGACTCTAATGGAGCAATGTCTGATGACACCAGCTGGGGTTATAGGCCATTGATTCCAATGGAGTATGTCTGGTAGACACCACCTGGGGATCATAGAATCATAGAATCATAGAATATAAGGGTTGGAAGGGACCCCAGAAGGTCATCTAGTCCAACCCCCTGCTCGAAGCAGGACCAATTCCCAGTTAAATCATCCCAGCCAGGGCTTTGTCAAGCCTGACCTTAAAAACCTCTAAGGAAGGAGATTCTACCACCTCCCTAGGTAACGCATTCCAGTGTTTCACCACCCTCTTAGTGAAAAAGTTTTTCCTAATATCCAATCTAAACCTCCCCCACTGCAGCTTGAGACCATTACTCCTCGTTCTGTCATCTGATACCATTGAGAACAGTCTAGAGCCATCCTCTTTGGAACCCCCTTTCAGGTAGTTGAAAGCAGCTATCAAATCCCCCCTCATTCTTCTCTTCTGCAGGCTAAACAATCCCAGCTCCCTCAGCCTCTCCTCATAACTCATGTGTTCCAGTCCCCTAATCATTTTTGTTGCCCTTCGCTGGACTCTCTCCAATTTATCCACATCCTTCTTGAAGTGTGGGGCCCAAAACTGGACACAGTACTCCAGATGAATCATAGAATCATAGAATCATAGAATATAAGGGTTGGAAGGGACCCCAGAAGGTCATCTAGTCCAATCCCCTGCTCGAAGCAGGACCAATTCCCAGTTAAATCATCAATGGTGAGATTAGGCCTCACCAATGTCGAATAGAGGGGAACGATCACGTCCCTCGATCTGCTCGCTATGCCCCTACTTATACATCCCAAAATGCCATTGGCCTTCTTGGCAACAAGGGGCACACTGCTGACTCATATCCAGCTTCTCGTCCACTGTCACCCCTAGGTCCTTTTCCGATCTGGCTCATTGACTCCAATCGAGGATCCTCCTGCCCAGGTATCCCTGGAAAAGCATAGGACATATGGCAACACATTTCCTGATAGGGCCAGGCATCAAGGTGGAAGGTGTCGATATTCCATTTGTCCCACTGCCCCTTGTGTAGTATAGTGCCCTGCACCTTCTCTCGTACGGGCATACCACGCCTATTCCAATTAGTGTTCCAGACTTCCCATTAGAGTGGGCCTGAGAAGGTTGGGTCCGGGTTGTCTAGTACACTGTAGGGTTTGGAGAGCTTACTACATTACTTATAGATTATCTCCATATGCAACGTAACATAAGTACAGTTAACAATACAAAATCCACAGCAATACTGAGTCCTGTCCACTGCAGTATGGTCCAAGATCCAAGACACCCCCAAAACACTGCCTCTCCTCCTTCGATGGGGTCACGATCTTATGTGTCCAGTTGCTGGCAGTTGCAACAAGCTGCCCCTGCAGGTTTTGCTTGCTTTTGTCCATATCATAAGTCCATCGAATGTTCACAGAGAAATGGGATATTGTCCAAACCAGCTTGACCACTTGGTGTGGAATCAGGCAGTAAGCCCTGGCTTATTCACAGAAATAAGATTCACAGATCCATTTGTGCACCAAAGTCCATATAGCAGCATGTAGATGGGTGTAGTTTGGTTATGGGCTGGTGTAATTGTGCCCCCAGTAAGATGTACATTCCTAGCAAAACACCTTATACACAGTACACCCAATTGTCCACCCCTTGCATAGGCCATTGATCCCGCTCCTCTATAGTCATAGGAGAGGGGCACATCCAAACATCTTCTATTAATTTACACTATTTTACACACACACCCATTGATTTCCAGTGAGCTCCTCCCCTTCTCATTATTTCCGTAGGGCTTGTGGGGGCCACCTTAGTTGCCATTCCATTTCCAGGTACCACGGTAGCTATTACACAGGTGCTGGCCTCCTAGTTGAGAATTTTGCATTCCCATACACATCTTCCCCCCAAGGTCAGCCTTTTGAAGCCATCCCCCACCCACATCATGAGGTTTTCTGTTCATTAAAACACAACAATGCTAGCAACAAGACAAACACCACAGACAAACAACACAAAACATAGATCCATGGTATTCTGAGTTATTCTTCCGCTGGCGCCAGCTTGCTTGTAGAGGGTCTGAAAAACAAAAGAAACAATTTCTACCCCCCTGGTGGGGACAGATTATTGCTTAATAATAATACCACTTTCTTTTACAAATTGCTAATTGCAGGAAAAACAGAAGAATTACCTCCAGGCTGTCCTTATTTTGTTCTATAGTCAGGCTAGTGAATTACCTCACTCACTGGTCATTTATGAAATTCATGAGATGGTGTACCTCAGTTTCCCCTCTTGTACAACAGACCAAGTTTGCAATAGTTTCTCTGCTGTACCAAGCTTTAAGTTATTCTCAGGTAATAGCTGAGACACAGCTTCAGATTTTAGCACTGCACACACACACACACACACACCCCTTAAGGTTAACCTGTCCCCCTTATTTTCAGGCTTGACTTGTTTTTTTCACCTCCCTTTCCTGGAGGGCCATAATCTGAGTCTTCTAGTAGCTTGTTTGCTGACCAGATGTATTTGTTATTTGCAGCTCCTTTGTGCCCATCAGCTAGGTAATTTGCATTTACACACAGAGGCTTACTAGCTTGCTTCTGGATCCAAAGCTGTTAGCAGCTCAGACACTGTCTTAAAAGGGAAGCATTTTACTTCCACCAGAGTTCTGATTACTTTCCACTTTCATCTCCTGCTCCAAATCACACAGAGATCTGAAAAAGAAAGCACAACCTATTGTGGCTCCTTTTGGAGCCCTATTAGGATTTTAATTAAGTACCATGTTTTATTTGCATTTCTTTTACTCCTTCTCCAATATACACTGCACACGTTCTGGGAAAATGCACATTCCTTCCATATAGTTTAACCTCCATACATTATATTAGCCATATTAATTTTACACAAGGTATAACTGCCTCCCCCATGCCTACAGAGTTTTCATGCACACCCACCAAAGCAACAATCTAATCCCCCAGAGCCATCCCAAGGCTCAGTGTTCCCATCATTCCTCCCCTTTTCCTTTTCTTTCACCTGTGCGCACACACACAAAATTCTGTTTTGCCTAACATCCCTTGCACTGTAATTACTCTTTTTACACAACTGTACCCCAATTACACTTCCATCTTGTACAACTAGACACAACCAGGGGCAGCCAAGTTAAGTTCCAATAGAAACCTCTTCCATCCTTTAGTGATTTTGATTACATTACCCAAAAGTCAAATAATTTTGATCAGATTCTCTCTCTGCCTGCTGCCTGCAGCAGTCCCTTATAGACCATTTCTGTGGGAAAAGGGCCCATTTTCCCTCAGAATAGCTGTAAAGGCTTCTGGGGACAGAAGCGTAGTGGTGGTAGTAGCCACTCTACCTGACCCCCTTGGAAAATGTAATGACCAAGCTTCCATCCAATGTGACTGCACAGAGTTGCACATACAGTTACATTTATATAACTGGGTTTTATCATTAAACAAAAACTTCTTTCTTGACATCTCACATAAATATCCAAAGTACCCTCCATTAAAACTTCAGAAAAACAAAAGAGCGTGGAAAGGCAGGTTGCACTTTGAAACTTTTTTTTTTTCTCCCTCTACTTCCCCAGGACCAAGTCTCAGATCCAGTCTCTAAAGGTAGTCTGTTAACTCTGCTTTTGACTATAACACTTTTGAGCCAAATCATCTTTCACTACCCCTAACTAATTTACAACCCTTCAGCAGCCCTTGCTGAAGCAGCACCAAACTTGAAAGATTGCTGGCAGCTTCCCATAATGCTGCCCTTACTTCAAACCTCTCACAAGCAGACTGAAGTGCCTCCTTTCCCTGGGAGGCATTCAGTCCCCATGGGCAGGGACCTTCTTCCACTACCCATATACCAAGGAGGGTGGGCTCCTCAGCCACCCCCCATACCTCTGGGTCCCCTAACACTTCCTCCATTTCCTTTTTAATCTCATCCCAGGTTGACCCCTGTACCTGGTATGGGCCCTGGTTCTCCCTTATCCATTTATCCAAAAAATCCTTTACCCTGGCTTGCCAGAACCCGCAACTACCATCACGAGAGTTCGCGATACCCCCTCCAAGCAGCTGCGCGGACTGTTGGGGAGGGGGACTTACAGGCTGCCACTCACCTATCCAATGTGATGCATCCAAGTCACCAGCACCAAGATGTTAGGGGGCTTATTCCTTCACCCACTTACTTCTCTGGTCCTTCTCGCATGAACAGAGAGCAACAATACCCGAAGTCCAAAGGTGCAAACAATTCGATGTTTATTGCGGTGAACTTCCAGCAAGCATGATTCCAGTTTCCTTCCTTAGTATCCTCCTTCCCAGCTCTGACACCACAGAGCCTTACGCCTGTGTCCCTGTTCCCATTCCTACCCTTAGCCAAACATGATTCTAACTTCCTTACTCCCATTCCCTGTTCCCATTTCCCCCTTTAGCAAAACATGATTCCAATTTTCTTACCCCCATTCCCTGCTCCCATTTCCCTTACCCACATGCCCACCCGCACCCACACCCACTCACTTCCTCATTGACTACAGATTATATAGTAAAACTTGAGTTCTGCTTAGCTCTACCTTAACCAATCATTTTCCTGAAATTTAACTAACCAATCCTAACATATTGTAACATGATTATGTAACCAATTATATCCCACCACCTTAATTAGTTTACACCCAGCAAAATTAATTATACAGCAGACAGGAACAATCACAGAACCAGACAGAGATTATACAGACAAACAATAGCAAAGTGGGAACTATAATGACAAGACAACACAGAAGTGAGGATTTCACATCCCAGCTATTGAGAAGTGAATTCTTGCCAGACAGGATGCTATCAAACTAAGTTTCCTTTTACATTTTCTAGGCACTTCCCTTTCTCTGGAGGTGATAGGAATACAATCCTGTCCTGATAGTGCCTAACAGCCCAATAGCACCTTATTTCAATGTGACTAGTTTGGAATGTGAGGATGTGACTGTTCGCTTCCCAGCTTATGGCTGCCTCTGCTGCTTAGCCAAAGGCCTTAGCCTAAGAACAGGGCCTCAGACTGTCACAGTAAGAGAAGGCCCTTACACCAGCAGATAGTGATTTTGATTCTTTCTTTTATACCTCTATAATTAGCCAAGTGATAAGAATACACCTAAATTCTTAGAGTACAGGCCTTTACAGACAGGCCTGAATATCTATATCCTAACATCCATTTGACACCACTTGGAATTTGCCCCATTGATTCTAATAGAGTTATAGCCAGCTGAGACAAGCTAGGGATCTGGCCTTTCTATAACATATGTGTAAAGACTTGATCAACTTAACTTGGTGTTGAACAGGTATCTTAAAGAGAGACTTTTTCTGGATCTTTTTTTCCTGAAGCATTACAAAAAACCAACCCTATTACATTGTTTTTGATTTGGGTGCTTTTGAAAATTCCAGCGGGCAGTTATCTGCATCATTAGGGGACTAAATACCTTTGAAAATCTGGCCTTACGTGATTTATGAGCCTATGTCCCATTGGTTATTTCTCTGAGCATTTTACATTAACATCCACTGCAATCTGACAATGTTCAGAGGAAAAATTAAACAAAAGAAAGAAAGGCCAAAAACCTGAAAGAAAGGACAAACCTGAGTAAAATCATGAGGGCATCTTTCTGCATGTATAATTTGCTGCCAGTTCTCCCTGCCCATGTACCTCCAAGATTTAGGGTTATCATATTAGCATGATTTATAATACAGTACTGGCTACAACCCCCAGTCAAAACCAGGGCTCCATTTTACTTTTTGTTGCACAGACACAGGGTAAGTAGAAGTCTCTGCTTCAAAGATCTCACAATGTACATAGACAAAGTAGGAGAAATCATTAATATCATTTTACAGATGGGGAAGTGGGATTAGTTCTGAGATTTTCAAACCTGCCAAAGGGCCTTGGAAACCAAATACCCATTAAAACTGGTAAGAATTGGGAACCCAAATCCGTTAGCATCTCAGCCTAAGTTGCCTGTTCAGGGTCACGCAGGGTGCTAATCAGAGATCCCAGATCTCCCAACTCACATTCCAGCATCTTCACCACAAATAGGCGTTCAGGAGTACAACTCTTGCTAGGAATTTCTATCTGAGCCTCAGTTTCAGGCCTCATCGTCCCTACATTTTGGCTGGCACCTCGAAATAATTCAAAGGAAGTGATGCGTCCAACAGGGTGTCTAATTCCCCTGAGCTCCTTGGAAGGTCCCTACTTATGCCCATAATGTGCATCATCTGAGATGATAATTCTATGGAAGACCCTTGTTCATAATCCCCTACATTTGGTGTTCATTGTCATCCATCCCCAATCCCTGTTTTCTCTTGAATTGCCCACTGTGTCATATCAGCTCTTGAGAGAGCTCAGGAGAAAAATTCTGTTGTGTGCTCTGGGCCTCTTTCACCTCTTAGTTCCTCAGGCTGTAGATCAAGGCATTCAGCATGGGGATGACAGTGGTGTAGAACACAGAGACCACTTTGCTTTGATCAGGGGAGGATACGGCCTTGGGCTGAGCATATGTAAAGGAGACTGTCCCAAAGAACAAGCTCACAGCCACCTTTTGGGAGATACAGGTGGAGAAGGTTCTGCATCTTCCCTCAGCAGAGGGTGTCCACATGACGGTGGCGATGATGTAGCTACAGGAGATGATGACTAGGGAAGTGCTCACTATGGAGAAGCCACCTGCAAACAGCATCAGACGTTTATTGGCAAAGGTGTCAGAGCAGGAGGCCTGCATCACAGCAGGGATGTTGCAGAAAAAGTGATTGATTTTCCTGATCTCACAGAAGGAAAAGCTGAATGTAAAACCCATTTGGATGGTGCAGTTGAGGCAGCTTGAGAGGTAGAAGCCAGCCACCAGGCAAACACAAGTCATCTTGAATATGATGCCTGAATCCAGCAGAGGATAGTGAAAAGTCCATAAGCCATCATGGCCAGGAAGAACGCCTTGCTGATCCCAAAGAGAGAGAAGAAGAACATTTGGGCAGCACAGCCTTTATAGGAGATGGCTCTGCTCCACACTGACAAACTCAGCAGGGCTTTGGAGGTGATGGCAGAGGAGTAGCGGAGTCCAACAAGGAGAAGTTCTGAAAGAAGACTTACAAGGGGGTGTTGAGCTTGGCGTTAGTGCCGACAATGGAGATCATGCAAACTATCTTACAGCCCAAGTCTGTGGGAAATTACTCTGCTTTAAACATGGCTGAGGGAGTTGGGTGATGAACATTATCGCCCAGAGTCAAGTCAGGACTATGACCAGTTAGGATTCTATCATTAACCTGAAAAGTCACATTTACTTCTGGTATATGCCTGCTCACCAACCTCTGAACAATGAGCACTGGCTTCATCACTATTTCTTCTTAGTTCCAGGAATCCCTGGGGCATAATGACTGGGTACCGCATAAGGTTCAAAGACAATATCCTACTGGCAAGTTTTTGTAATATTCATGGGAGCTGGGCACCTAATTCCTGTAAATTCCAATAATGGCAATAATAGTCCCATCAAAGAGGGAAAATAGGAAGAAATGACTCATAATGAAAAGCTTTTCAATCTCAAAATTCAGGTTTCAGAGGAACAGCCGTGTTAGTCTGTATTCGCAAAAAGAAAAGGAGTACTTGTGGCACCTTAGAGACTAACCAATTTATTTGAGCATGAGCTTTCGTGAGCTACAGCTCACTTCATCGGATGCATACCGTGGAAACTGCAGCAGACTTTATATACACACAGAGAATATGAAACAATACCTCCTCCCACCCCACTGTCCTGCTGGTAATAGCCCATCTAAAGTGATCAACAGGTGGGCCATTTCCAGCACAAATCCAGGTTTTCTCACCCTCCACCCCCCCACACACAAATTCACTCTCCTGCTGGTGCTAGCCCATCCAAAGTGACAACTCTTTACTTAATCAAGTCGGGCTATTTCCTGCATAAATCCAGGTTTTTTCACATTCCCCCCACCCCCATACACATACAAACTCACTCTCCTGCTGGTAATAGCTCATCCAAACTGACCACTCTCCAAGTTTAAATCCAAGTTAAACCAGAACATCTGGGGGGGGGTAGGAAAAAACAAGAGGAAACAGGCTACCTTGCATAATGACTTAGCCACTCCCAGTCTCTATTTAAGCCTAAATTAATAGTATCCAATTTGCAAATGAATTCCAATTCAGCAGTTTCTCGCTGGAGTCTGGATTTGAAGTTTTTTTGTTTTAAGATAGCGACCTTCATGTCTGTGATTGTGTGACCAGAGAGATTGAAGTGTTCTCCGACTGGTTTATGAATGTTATAATTCTTGACATCTGATTTGTGTCCATTTATTCTTTTACGTAGAGACTGTCCAGTTTGACCAATGTACATGGCAGAGGGGCATTGCTGGCACATGATGGCATATATCACATTGGCGGATGTGCAGGTGAACGAGCTTCTGATAGTGTGGCTGATGTTATTAGGCCCTGTGATGGTGTCCCCTGAATAGATATGTGGGCACAATTGGCAACGGGCTTTGTTGCAAGGATAAGTTCCTGGGTTAGTGGTTCTGTTGTGTGGTATGTGGTTGTTGGTGAGTATTTGCTTCAGGTTGGGGAGCTGTCTGTAGGCAAGGACTGGCCTGTCTCCCAAGACTTGTGAGAGTGTTGGGTCATCCTTTAGGATAGGTTGTAGATCCTTAATAATGCGTTGGAGGGGTTTTAGTTGGGGGCTGAAGGTGACCGCTAGTGGCGTTCTGTTATTTTCTTTGTTAGGCCTGTCCTGTAGTAGGTAACTTCTGGGAACTCTTCTGGCTCTATCAATCTGTTTCTTTACTTCTGCAGGTGGGTATTGTAGTTGTAAGAAAGCTTGACAGAGATCTTGTAGGTGTTTGTCTCTGTCTGAGGGGTTGGAGCAAATGCGGTTGTATCGCAGAGCTTGGCTGTAGACGATGGATCGTGTGGTGTGGTCAGGGTGAAAGCTGGAGGCATGCAGTTAGGAATAGCGGTCAGTAGGTTTCCGGTATAGGGTGGTGTTTATGTGGCCATTGTTTATTAGCACTGTAGTGTCCAGGAAGTGGATCTCTTGTGTGGACTGGACCAGGCTGAGGTTGGTGGTGGGATGGAAATTGTTGAAATCATGGTGGAATTCCTCAAGGGCTTCTTTTCCATGGGTCCAGATGATGAAGATGTCATCAATATAGCGCAAGTAGAGTAGGGGCTTTAGGGGACGAGAGCTGAGGAAGCGTTGTTCTAAATCAGCCATAAAAATGTTGGCATACTGTGGGGCCATGCGGGTACCCATAGCAGTGCCGCTGATCTGAAGGTATACATTGTCCCCAAATGTGAAATAGTTATGGGTAAGGACAAAGTCACAAAGTTCAGCCACCAGGTTAGCCGTGACATTATCGGGGATAGTGTTCTTGACGGCTTGTAGTCCATCTTTGTGTGGAATGTTGGTGTAGAGGGCTTCTACATCCCGCAACCTGAAGCAAATACTCACCAACAACCACATACCACACAACAGAACCACTAACCCAGGAACTTATCCTTGCAACAAAGCCCGTTGCCAATTGTGCCCACATATCTATTCAGGCGACACCATCACAGGGCCTAATAACATCAGCCACACTATCAGAAGCTCGTTCACCTGCACATCCACCAATGTGATATATGCCATCATGTGCCAGCAATGCCCCTCTGCCATGTACATTGGTCAAACTGGACAGTCTCTACGTAAAAGAATAAATGGACACGAATCAGATGTCAAGAATTATAACATTCATAAACCAGTCGGAGAACACTTCAATCTCTCTGGTCACGCAATCACAGACATGAAGGTCGCTATCTTAAAACAAAAAAACTTCAAATCCAGACTCCAGCGAGAAACTGCTGAATTGGAATTCATTTGCAAATTGGATACTATTAATTTAGGCTTAAATAGAGACTGGGAGTGGCTAAGTCATTATGCAAGGTAGCCTGTTTCCTCTTGTTTTTTCCTACCCCCCCCCCCCAGATGTTCTGGTTTAACTTGGATTTAAACTTGGAGAGTGGTCAGTTTGGATGAGCTATTACCAGCAGGAGAGTGAGTTTGTATGTGTATGGGGGTGGGGGGGATGTGAGAAAACCTGGATTTATGCAGGAAATAGCCCGACTTGATTATGTAAAGAGTTGTCACTTTGGATGGGCTAGCACCAGCAGGAGAGTGAATTTGTGTGGGGGGTGGAGGGTGAAAAAACCTGGATTTGTGCTGGAAATGGCCCACCTGTTGATCACTTTAGATGGGCTATTACCAGCAGGACAGTGGGGTGGGAGGAGGTATTGTTTCATATTCTCTGTGTGTATATAAAGTCTGCTGCAGTTTCCACGGTATGCATCCGATGAAGTGAGCTGTAGCTCACGAAAGCTCATGCTCAAATAAATTGGTAGTCTCTAAGGTGCCACAAGTACTCCTAATCTCAAAATTGTGAACCATGCATATTTGAGAGGACATTTTTTAATAAACAAACAAAAAATCATTCCATTTTGAAACCTCAGGAATGAAAATGGCTTACAACTTTCAACATTTTTCCCCAAAAAATCGGTTTTCAACCACCGCTAATCTCTACAAATGGCAATTTGTGCAAAACCCATTGGCAATTAGGCCTGGTCTACACACAGTGTGTTTATTCATCATTCATAGATTATAAGGCCAGAAGAGATCATTGTGAACTTCTAGTCTGACCTCTTGTAGAACAGAACATAGAACTTCCCTATCTTAATACCTGTTTCAACTAAAACATATCTTTCAGGAAAAAGAAATCCTATCTTCATTTAAAAATTGCAAGTGATACAGAATCCACCAGAATCCTTACAAGGCTGTTCCAATTGCTAATTACCCTCACTACTGATTGAATTATTTGGTTGGGGTGTGTGGTGGGGTGTACAAAACCCACTCTGAGGGCTTGGCTACGCTTGCAGATGTAGCGCACTTTGGGTTAAACCAGCCTTCGTACAGCACAGTAGGGAAAGCGCTCTAGTCTATCCACACTGACAGCTGAAAGCACACTGGTGTGGCCACATCTGCAGCACTTGCAGCTGCACTGGGAGCGGTGCATTATGGGCAGCTATCCCAGCTTTCAAGTGGCTGCAACGTGCTTTTCAAATGGAGAGGGGGTGGAGTGGAGTGTGTTGTGTGTATGTGAAGGGACAGAGAGTGGGTTTTTGGGGTGCTCAGAGTGTGTCAGCACGCTGTCTTGTAAGTACAGACCCCCCTCCCTCCCCTGCCTCTCTCTCACTCACTCAAAGCGGACATTAGCTGTTTGTTTTTTTCTCGGAGCTGATAAGCAGCCAGCCCAAAACGGAGCTTTGAAAGGGCCACTTCCGCATTTCTGCCAGGGTTCACAACAAGAGAGGCCACTTCAGTTTAGGGGATTATGGGACATTTCCAGAGGGCAATCAGAGCACTGTAACGTAACTCCTCGTTCACACTGACGCTGTAGCGTCTCACCCAATATGCAGCAAACCTTATCCCTCTTGGGGAGGTGGAGTACCAGCAGCGCTCTAGCCAGGGAGTCAGAGTGCTCTATGTGGCTTGCCAGTGTGGATGGGGAGTAAGTTAGAGAGCTCTGGGCGGCTTTATTGTAGTATAATGTGCAAGTGTAGCCAAGGCCTGAGAAACTAGGGTTTAAGTAGTAGCCCGATCAAATCTAATGTACCTAATTTCAAATGTCAAGTGTGTTCAGAGAACTTGTCAGGGTCAGGCTACAGACTGAGGGTCTGATTCTCCTCTCACTCAATGTGGTGTAAATCAGGAATACATTCATTGCAGTCATTGGAGCTGATTCTACCTGTGATGTAAATCAGAAAACCCACCTGGCACTGGTCATGCAGCCTTCTCTGCTACATACAAATGAGAAGGAGATATGTGTTTAAAGTATAACTCTTTACTGTAAGATTTGGTTCCCTTTTGGATTCCTCCGGGAGAAAATAAGAGCAATTTCTAATTTCCTTGTTTGAAAATAGACCCTCAGCAATGTTCAATTGTACAGTGCTGCGGCTGGGGAGTTTTCAGATGATTTCTCCAAAATTGAGGGAACTCCCCCTACCATCCTGATTTTGATGCAAATGTCTGAATCTATCCCTGTCTGCTGAATGGACTAGTAATTCTAGGGGGAACGATCTATTCTGATTTGTCTTGGAGCCCCTGGAGGGAACCAAGGGGGAGGGGAAAATAAAGCCATGAAACATTAGGAAGCCATGTCAGAGATGAATCATCAGTTCATGCTTTTGTATTTTTAGGTGAAGAGGCATTTCTCCATCCACCAGTGGGATGAAGGAAAACAGCAACATCAGCAACTTCAGATCATTTTCAGAGGCTGGCAAAAGAATAGCAGAGCAGAGACAATCACCATCAACAGCAGACAATATTCAAGAAGTGCCATAAGATCCACAAAGTTTGAAGGACTTTCTTAAGTATGTAACCTTTATCTTTTTAGTTTCCCACTTTTCACAGGAGGGATACATGCTAATATGAAATAGGCTAATATGCATTTTTAACAGCAAAGTATTGGAGGGGAGGCATCATGCGTGTGAATCAGTTTCAGTGTGCCTGGCTGAATCCACATGAGACTAGCCCCTGCAGGAGTAGCTTGTCAAATTTTTAAAGCAGCCTTAATTCGATAATTTGCTTCCTATGATGATAATGTAGATTTATAGATTCATAGATTGTAAAGCCAGAAAGGACTGTGAGATCATCTAGTCTGACTTTATGTATAATGCCAGTGTCATAAATATAAAGGGAAGGGTAAACCCCTTTAAAATCCCTCCTGGCCAGAGGAAAAATCCTCTCACCTGTAAAGGGTTAAGAAGCTAAAGGTAACCTCGCTGGCACCTGACCAAAATGACCAATGAGGAGACAAGACACTTTCAAAAGCTGGGAGGAGGGAGAAAAACAAAGGGTCTCTGTCTGGCTGTATGATGCTTTTGCCAGGGACAGAACAGGAATGGAGTCTTAGAACTTTTAGTAAGTAATCTAGCTAGCTATGTGTTAGATTATGATTTCTTTAAATGGCTGAGAAAATAGCTGTGCTGAATAGAATGACTATTCCTGTCTGTGTGTCTTTTTTGTAACTTAAGGTTTTGCCTAGAGGGATTCTCTATGTTTTGAATCTAATTACCCTGTAAGGTATTTACCATCCTGATTTTACAGAGATGGTTCTTTTTTACTTCTATTAAAAGTCTTCTTGTAAGGAAACTGAATGCTTTTTCATTGTTCTAAAATCCAAGGGTTTGGGTCTGTGGTCACCTATGCAAATTGGTGAGGATTTTCACTAAACCTTCCCCAGGAAGTGGGGTGCAAGGGTTGGGAGGATTTTGGGGGGAAAGACATGTCCAAACTCCGTTTTTTCAGGAACCCAGATAAAGTTTGGTGGTGGCACTGGAAATCCAAGGGCAAAGGGTAAAATTAATTTGTACCTTGGGGAAGTTTTAACCTAAGCTGCTAAAAGTAAGCTTAGGAGGTTTTCATGCAGGTCCCCACATCTGTACCCTAGAGTTCAGAGTGGAGAAGGAACCTTGACAGGGGTGAACTTCCATCAAGCATGATTTTAGTTTCCTTCCTTAGTGTCCCCCTTCCCAGCTGTGACACCACAGAGCCTTACACCTGTGCCCCTGTTCCCATTCCCCCCCTTAGCAAACCACGATTCCAATTTCCCCACCCCCATTCCCCGTTCCCATTCCCCCCCTTACTTCCTGATTGACTGCAGACTATATAGTAAAACTTGAGTTCTGCTTAGCTATACCTTAACCAATCATTTTACTAAAATTTAACAAACCAATCATAACATATTGTAACATGGTTATTTAACCAATTATATCTCACCACCGTAATTAGTTTACACCCAGCAAAATTAATTATACAGCAGACAAAAACAATCACAGAACCAGACTAAATTATACAAACAAACAATAGGGAAATGGCGACTACAGTGATAGAACAACAAAAAAATAAGGATTTCACATCCCAGCTATTGATAAGTGAGTTCTTGCCAGACAGGATGCTATCAAACTAAGTTTCCTTTTACATCTTCTAGGTACTTCCCTTTCTCTAGCTGCAATAGGCATTGTCAGGACAGGACTGTATTCCTAACAGCCCAATAGCACCTTATTTCAATATGACTAGTTTGAAATGTAAGGATGTAACCGTTCGCTTTCCAGCTTATGGCTGTCTCTGCTGCTTAGCCAAAGGCCTTAGCCTAAGAACAGGGCCTCAGACTGTCACTGTAAAAAAAGGCCCTTACACCGGAAAACAGTAATTTTAATTCTTTCTTTTATACCTCTATAACTAGCTATGCAATAAAAATAATAAAAATACACCTAAATTAAAGTATAGGCCTTTACAAACAGTCCTAAATATCTATATCCTAACAGGCTGCAGGGACCTGGCGGCCGCTTCCGGGAGCCATGCATAGCTAGTGGAAGGAGGGAGCCTGCCTTATCCCTGGGCCCCCTATTCACAGTGTGGTTAGAACTTTAATTATCTGGACGCCAGAAACATGAGTTCCAGCCACACTTGAGCTAAAGGAGAAGTAATAGTAAATGCTATTAAAGTAGAGCCTATGAGACATAACTGACCATTTCTGATGCCATCCAATAGGGGGAGTAGTGCACATACACACCAGCTGGTTCATTACATTATTTTAAGAAGTACGGATGGGACATTCAAAATTAATGGGAATGGACATCTGAATTCTCTAGAGGACTGGCCAATCTTCACAAATATAAATTGCATTAAACAAACAAAGACCTGTCTGAAGAGCTCTATGTGGTGTGAAAGCTTGTTTCTTTCATCAAAAGAAATTGATCCAATAAAAGATATTACCTCACCCACCTTGTCTCTCAATCATAGACACTGGAAGAGATTGACTGGGAGTTTGACAGAATAGGAACTGAGTAAGAATGTCAGGATGACGGAAGAACCCAATGCACAGCTACAGACTAGGGACCGAATGGCTAGGCAGCAGTTCTGCGGAAAAGGACCTAGGGGTGACAGTGGACGAGAAGCTGGATATGAGTCAGCAGTGTGCCCTTGTTGCCAAGAAGGCCAATGGCATTTTGGGATGTATAAGTAGGGGCATAGCGAGCAGATCGAGGGACGTGATCGTTCCCCTCTATTCGACATTGGTGAGGCCTCATCTGGAGTACTGTGTCCAGTTTTGGGCCCCAAACTTCAAGAAGGATGTGGATAAATTGGAGAGAGTCCAGCGAAGGGCAACAAAAATGATTAGGGGTCTGGAACACATGAGTTATGAGGAGAGGCTGAGGGAGCTGGGACTGTTTAGCCTGCAGAAGAGAAGAATGAGGGGGGATTTGATAGCTGCTTTCAACTACCTGAAAGGGGGTTCCAAAGAGGATGGCTCTAGACTGTTCTCAATGGTAGCAGATGACAGAATGAGGAGTAATGGTCTCAAGCTGCAGTGGGGGAGGTTTAGATTGGATATTAGGAAAAACTTTTTCACTAAGAGGGTGGTGAAACACTGGAATGCGTTACCTAGGGAGGTGGTAGAATCTCCTTCCTTAGAGGTTTTTAAGGTCAGGCTTGACAAAGCCCTGGCTGGGATGATTTAACTGGGAATTGGTCCTGCTTTGAGCAGGGGGTTGGACTAGATGACCTTCTGGGGTCCCTTCCAACCCTTATATTCTATGATTCTATGATTTGGCCTACTGACTTCAGTGGGAATATTTCCCAAGTACCAGTAAGCACTAAGGCAGGGCTTTTCAAAGAGGGCTTAGGGAGTTAGTGCCCAGCTCTTGACTACCAATGGGATTTAAGCACCCTTAGTCTCCTTTGAAAATCCTAACCTGAGTACCCAAGCCACTAGGGTAACAGTTATAAACAAAGTCAGGTTCACAAAGCCAAGTGGGCGTTCACCCACGAGAGCCCATGCTCCAGTACGTCTGTTAGTCTATAAGGTGCCACAGGCCTCTTTGCCGCAAAGCCAGCACTGGCACCTGACCGCAAGAGAGGGTTTTCAGCAGAGAATCGAGGCGCCTGTCTCTGTGAAAGGCTTGTGCAATGCCCACAGACCCGGTCATCAGCAGACAGGATCGAACCAGGGACCTCTGTAGCTTAGTGCATGAGCCTCTACAGCATGAGCTAAATGCCAGCTGACTGTTAGCAAAGGCTGTAAAGCAAACTCATTAATCTCTGTCTCTTTAAGAAGAAAAGGAGGACTCGTGGCATCTTAGAGACTAACCAATTTATTAGAGCATGAGCTTTCGTGAGCTACAGCTCACTTCATCGGATGCATACCGTGGAAACTGCAGCAGACTTTATATACACACAGAGATCATGAAACAATACCTCCTCCCACCCCACTGTCCTGCTGGTAATAGCTTATCTAAAGTGATCATCAAGTTGGGCCATTTCGAGCACAAATCCAGGTTTTCTCACCCTCCACCCCCCCACACAAATTCACTCTCCTGCTGGTAATAGCCCATCCAAAGTGACAACTCTCTACACAATGTGCATGATAATTAAATTGGGCCATTTCCTGCACAAATCCAGGTTCTCTCACCCTCTCACCCCCCTCCAAAAAACACACACACAAACTCACTATCCTGCTGGTAATCCAAAGTGACCACTCTCCCTACAATGTGCATGATAATCAAGGTGGGCCATTTCCAGCACAAATTCAGGTTTTCTCACCCCCCCACCCCCATACACACACAAACTCACTCTCCTGCTGGTAATAGCTCATCCAAAGTGACCACTCTCCCTACAATGTGCATGGTAATCAAGGTGGGCCATGTCCAGCACAAATCCAGGCTTTTTCACCCCCCCCCCTTTTTTTTTCCCCCAGGGACACACACACACACACAAACTCACTCTCCTGCTGGCAATAGCTCATCCAAACTGACCACTCTCCAAGTTTAAATCCAAGTTAAACCAGAACGTCGGGGGGGGGGGGTAGGAAAAAACAAGGGGAAATAGGCTACCTTGGGTATGCATCCGATGAAGTGAGCTGTAGCTCATGAAAGCTCATGCTCAAATAAATTGGTTAGTCTCTAAGGTGCCACAAGTACTCCTTTTCTTTTTGCGAATACAGACTAACACGGCTGTTACTCTGAAACCTGTCTCTTTAAGTGGGCTTACCATCTAGTGTGCTGGCTTTTATGGACCCCCAATCTAAGGCACCTATCTCTCCCCACTCATTGTATAGGGATCCTCAGTGCCTAACTCAGGCTTTAAGAATCTAAGTGACTTTCTAGGCACCTAATGTGAAGATATCTGGAATCAGTGCACCTAAGTTTCTTTGTACATCTAGCCCCCAACTTCCTAAATACCCTTAAAAATCTGGGAGACAAAGTGAGTGAGGTAATATATTTTACAGGGCAATCTATAACCCACTAACAACCTCCGCCCCACCCCCCGAGCTGTTTCCCCCCTCTGCCTTTCCTGCTACGACTGGAGGGGTGTTAACGGGCAACTTCACCTTGAATAGACCTTGAAATATGTGTTAACTATATATGCTAAACTATCTGTTCTACCTTTTATTTAGCTGTGACACTCTGAGTACATTTCCCAGACCGGAAGAGGAGCTCTGCATAAGCTCAAAGGCTTGTCTCTCTCACCAACAGAAGTTGGTCCAATACACATTATTACCTCACCCACCTTGTCTATCTCATATCCTGGTACCAACATGGCTACAACAACTCTGTATTTAAAAATCTGGGCCATAGATATCAAAGCCCAGAAGAAGAAGAAGAAAGAATCATTGTCTTTATTTCACAGATCTGGAAACAGTGGTGAAGATAAATGACTTGATCCATGCCTGTGTCAGAGCTGGAAAGATAACCCCAAAGTCATGACTGACCTTCCCTGCCCCACAGACCTTACGATTTACATGGACAAGCCAGACAAAGGGAGGGAAGGGGAACCACAGCCATAGGGAGAGGAGAAGTAACTTGTCCACACTCACAACACACAGAGGGTGAATTTCACCCACTGGGGAACAGACCAGATTTGGGTGTGTAACAATGCTGGTTCTGGCGGGACCCAACTGAGAGTGCCAATTCAGGACAAATTGCTTACAGCAGGGTAGTTACAGCCCAAGGCTGGGGTTTCTATGCACACCAAGGCAAACCAAACCAGCCAAACAGAGAAGACTTTGGTTTTACCCCACTGGCTAACCACAAGTCACACAAGCAATTCCCTTAGACACTCCAGTTTCCCAATATCACCACCATTGCCACTCGTTATGAGGACAGATGGTTATGAAAACCAATACCCTAGTAAAAGAAAAAAGGTTCTCTCGATCCCAAAGGACCAAACCCCAGACCCAGGTCAATATACAAATCAGATCTTACCCACAAATCACGCTGTTGCCAATCCTTTAGAATCTAAAATCTAAAGGTTTATTCATAAAAGGAAAAGCTATAGATGAGAGCTAGAATTGGTTAAATGAAATCAATTACATACAGTCATGGCAAAGTTCTTGGTTCAGGCTTACAGCAGTGATAGAATAAACTGCAGGTTCAAATCAAGTCTCTGGAGCACATCCACCGCTGGAATGGGTCTTTCAGTCCTTCGTTCAAAGCTTCAGTGTAGCAAAGTTCCTCCAGACATATGAAGCAGGATTGAAGATCAGATGGAGGAGCTGCAGCAGCTTTTTATAGTCTCTTACCATGTGGTCTTTCTTTCTTTGTCCCAAAGACAAGCTGTCCACCACATTGCCTGGAAAAACCTCAGAGTTCTGTCCATAGGTAGGTCCCTGCATGCCTTGCTGAGTCCCAAGGCGTGTCTGCCTTCTCTCAATGGATCACTTGTATAGCTGATAGTCCTTAATGGGCCATCAAGCAGGCTAGGCAGAGCTGACACCAACTTGTCTGGAGTGTTCCCCAGAAGCATAGCACAAGTTTTGAATACAGACAGTATAGAGCCAATATTCATAACTTTAACTATAAAAATGATACACATATATAGACAGCATAATCATAACAGGCAAACCATAACCTTGTCTTAGACACCTCATTTGACCCCCTTTATACAAGATTTGGTGCCACTACAGGACTTTGGTTGCAACAATGATCTATACGGTCCCTGCTTATATCAATAACGTCACAGGGTGTAACCAATATACACAAGAATCAATATTGTGGCTGCTGAACTTCTTTGAAGTATCTGGTGCTTGCTGCTGTTGGAGACAGCTCGAGCTTGACAATCCGAGTGCTCACAGCTCGTGCAGAGCTGTTCAGGGCATGTGGGACACCCAGGGTCCTATAACCAAGTAGTGGACTGGTGCAGCACAGCAGTGTAGCAATATTGCAAGCCCCTTAAGGCAGAGACCATCTTCTTGTCCTGTGCCTGGGGTCCTGGTCTGTGGCCGGGTGCTCCGGTGACACAAACAAACACACAGTAACACGGCTCCCCACAGCGGAGTCAGTACCAGTCCTACTGACTGCACTGCCAGAAGTGCCACCCCATGGCAGCCAGAACCGGAACCCGGCACCGGTCTCTCAGGCCTTTAATTGCTCAGCTAAAATGGACCCTGGATCCAAGAATTCCCTGGGACGGTGCTTTCCTTTAGCCAGACTCAGATCTGCTGGGTGAGGTTTGGTGAACAGTAAAATTAACATGCGCCCACTAAGGAGTAGCTCTGAATGTTCTGTCACTAACACCAGTTTAACATGCTTGTAACCTTTATTGAGGCAGTATGGCCTAGTGGAGAGCACACAGGCTTGGGGCTAAAGATACCTGGGCTTTGTTCCTGGCTTTGACCTGCTGGGTGAGCCTGAGCAAGTCACTTCCTCATTCTGTGCCTCAGTTTCCCCAATGGGTACAAGGGGGATAATGATACTGGTCTCCTTTGTAAAGCACTTTGAGATCTATCAGAGAAAAGTGCTACATAAGAGCTGGAAATTTTTATTATTACCTCTGATTTACAATTTTGTAAGCATGAAGAGAATCCATCCTACAGACTTGAGTAGAGTTAATCCTGATTTACACCTAGAAGTGAGAGAAGAATCAGGCCCACAATATTTTAACTTTCCAGAGCTGAGCATCCATGTACCTGAAGAAGTTCATTAGGAAATACCAAACACATAAAACAGTCACTGTTTTTGTTTGTTTGTTTAATAAAAGACAAATTCTTTTAAAAAATGTCTCTTTGTCTGGGACATGCAAAGGGGCAAGAAGGAGTTAGGCACCCAAATCTCATTGACTCTGAGTAGGATTTGGGCACTAAACACCTTTAATTCTTTTGAAAAGCTCACCTATGTATCAAATATCCCTGTGAACAGAGCAAATATTATTTTCCTCATCTGCAAAATGTGGCTACTGATTTATAAGCTGGTTCAATGACAGAGCTGAGAATAAACCCCACTTTGACACACCACCAGCCATTCATCTGACATATAGTTGGAATAAGTGCCTTCAAATGCACATGATAATCACATCGCAGTTGGTTGACTACACTTGGGGTTCAGTTTTCCAGATGTTTGAGAGAGCAAGTAACCAAACCTAACCAAATGTATTGCCTAAATAAAATGCAGTACAATAGGAAAAGGAGAGATACCGTTCTTCCAGGAAGCAAATTCTCTCAGAGTGTTAACGTTACACAGAAGGGGTGTTCAAAGACATGCATTTCAGTTAGCAGTATTTATGGTATGACTTTACAAATTACAAAGCCCTTTACTCACCACAAAAATCCAGCCTGACAGTTTGTATCAGTTCCTAAACTTGCTCTTTTGGACTGTACTTTTCTTTTCTCTGTTTTGGATACTACATGCCAAACCAGTTGGGCATTGAGGTTCATCCCAACCGATGCGAGGACACGCCCCTCATGTATCTTGGCTTTGACTGTTCCTATGTTCTAATGCCAAAGCTGGCTTCAGCTTTGCAAAATGTTGTGCGATACTCGACAAGGGTGAACAGAATTGTGGAGAGAGCAGACTGTGGAGATTCAGTTAACATAACTTCCCATATATATATATATATATATATTTCAAAATTTTCCTGAGCCAGTGGTTCAGAGATATAATCTACATTGTATTAATACTGTGTGCATAATACCCATTGTTATGGTTTATGCTACATCCAACATATATGCATTGTGTAACACCTTGATTGGGGCCTAATCCAACTGAAGTCAATGGAAAGACCCCCCGTTCACTTCAGTGATCACTGGATGAAGCCTGTGGCCTGGTATTTTCAAAGGAAACAAAGGGAGTTAGAGTCAGATGTGCAAAGGTATTTAGGCACGTAAAATGCAGATAGATGCCTATTGGGTTTCCATAAGCCCGTAGGGAGGTTAGGTGTTTAACTCTGCATGTGCCTATGTGTACCATTGGTCTCTGTGCATCCTCATGGGTATGTGCATGGTAGTAAACTCTCAATTCATATTTGTGGCAGCAACTGGACATTGGGATGATTTTACCGCTCTGACCAGGCCTCTCTGTGAATCACTTGATGCTATCCATCAAATTGATAGCAACAATGGGCCTGAATGAAGTTCCCGGGACTTTCAGGTCTGAGACAGAAACCTCCAATTAACACCCTCAATTATAGGGTGAACATATTTTCCCAAAGGGAAAACAGGACACTGCACAGGGCTGGCCTGAGCTCCCCCCCAGCCCCGCAGCTCTCCCTGCCTCCTGCCCATGCAGAGCCAGCTAAAGCCCCCCTGCCACTCGCCCGCGCATGGGGCTGGTCGCCGCCCCGCCAACCAACTGCATGGGGCTGGCCTGGCCCAAGCCACTCTCCCAAGCCCTTCCTCTCACACAGGGCTGGCATTACCGCTCAGCCCCCATCCCCTTACATGTTCCTCCATGCCCTGCTAGGGGTCACACCCCACTTTTTTGGCAAAACTGTGCATTTGTCCAGTTTGCTCTTGCCAAATGATGATCAATTGGTACAAGCAAATGGGACAAATGCTGTGACAGGACTTAAAAAAAGTGACTGTCCCAGCCAAAACAGATGTATGGTCACCCTACTCAATTATCTTTGTGAAACTCAGAATCCAGAACTGAATTTCACAGCCCAGCTCAGTCGTTGGTTATTAGTGAATCTGTAGCCATATGAAAGTCACAGTACTGGGTATAACACCAATTGGCCTCTTTAGTGGCAGGTTCAGAAGACAGGCTAAGGGAAGACAGTCCCAATGTAAGCACCAATTTCTGAGTTCTGACCTAGAGCAATGACCTCCTTTGGTCAGTTTTAATCTAATTGTCTAACAGGATTCTGGGGGCGGTGTATTTGTATTTGGGTAAACTTGTATTCCTACTCCCTCTCTATCTATTAATTTGTCTACCTAATTGTCCATCCACCTAATTGTCCATCCTGCTGTCTATCTGTCCACCAAGATATCTGTCCATTTTCCTCCTTTTACTGTTTACCCACTTAATTATCCATCTGTCTGTATTTCCATTTCCCCATCTACACTTTTATCAATCTGCCATGTCATCTGTTCATCTGTCTAATCATCTCTCTGTCCACTTGTCTAATGGTTTTAACATTCACCTGCCCCTTTCTATTTAATCTATCTATCTATCTACTGCTAATTGGTCCATCCCTGTGGGAAGTGGACTTCAGTGGGCAGGGGATGCTGAGTGGACGCATTTCACAGTCAAATTAAAAGTACATCATGGTTATTGGTCACTAAAGGATATTTCTTTTGACTCTCTGTGCAGCTAATTTCACAGGCAAAGCAGGTGGGAATTAGAGCTGACAAGGGGCTTGCAGTGTGACTGTAACACTCTGCTAAGGGCAGCAGTGGCAAGGGGATAGACTGTAACAAGAGCTGTCTTGGTCTCTGGTAGCTGACCGGAGAAGTGGCAATGAACAGTCTGTCCATAGGGTGTAAAGTGCTTGATCTTAAGGATGCAGCTGTTTCTATGGTCTGATTGCAGATTTGCAGTGACAGATCCCCAGCATGAAGGAACCCTGAGCAATGTCATTTGAAACATGTTAATTTCATTGACTCTTGCTTAGGATAAAAATAATAATCAGTTAAAAACCCTGCTTCTTTCTATGCTCATTAAAATCAGCACCGTTAGCAATTCAGCTACTAAAGAGAAATCTCACCAACTAGCCATGCAGCACCTGTGGCTCTATAAAAAGAAAAGGAGTACTTGTGGCACCTTAGAGACTAACCAATTTATTTGAGCATGAGCTTTCGTGTAGCTCACGAAAGCTCATGCTCAAATAAATTGGTTAGTCTCTAAGGTGCCACAAGTACTCCTTTTCTTTTTGCGAATACAGACTAACACGGCTGTTCCTCTGAAACCTGTGGCTCTATAGGGATTTGCAGGAGGACACTGAGGTCATTATAACTCCTCATGCCTTAATCTGCACTCTGAGAAATGTTTTGCTCAGCTGAGACCTGGGCATTGCCTGGAGATCTGACAAACTTCTCAAGGAATTAAAGGCCAGAGGCAGAAACAAAGTTACTTGTTGTTTTAATGGGTCTCAGGGAGGCCATTAGAATGGAAACACTGTTGGGAAATGCAGGTTGTGGCAGCAGTCGCATCGGGGCTTATTAGAAAGGAAAGTCAGAGCCATTGATTAATGTTAGACAAAGGAAGGGGAGGGTTTGTTCCTATGGAAAGGAGCCGCCTGATGTGTAAAGTGAAAGGGGTCAAGCCAGTTTGGCCAGCTCCTGTAAAAGGTGATCCCTTCATAGAATCATAGAATATCAGGGTTGGAAGGGACCCCAGAAGGTCATCTAGTCCAACCCCCTGCTCGAAGCAGGACCAATTCCCAGTTAAATCATCCCAGCCAGGGCTTTGTCAAGCCTGACCTTAAAAACCTCTAAGGAAGGAGATTCTACCACCTCCCTAGGTAACGCATTCCAGTGTTTCACCACCCTCTTAGTGAAAAAGTTTTTCCTAATATCCAATCTAAACCTCCCCCACTGCAACTTGAGACCATTACTCCTCGTTCTGTCATCTGCTACCATTGAGAACAGTCTAGAGCCATCCTCTTTGGAACCCCCTTTCAGGTAGTTGAAAGCAGCTATCAAATCCCCCCTCATTCTTCTCTTCTGCAGGCTAAACAATCCCAGCTCCCTCAGCCTCTCCTCATAACTCATGTGTTCCAGTCCCCTAATCATTTTTGTTGCCCTTCGCTGGACTCTCTCCAATTTATCCACATCCTTCTTGAAGTGTGGGGCCCAAAACTGGACACAGTACTCCAGATGAGGCCTCACCAATGTCGAATAGAGGGGAACGATCACGTCCCTCGATCTGCTCGCTATGCCCCTACTTATACATCCCAAAATGCCATTGGCCTTCTTGGCAACAAGGGCACACTGCAGACTCATATCCAGCTTCTCGTCCACTGTCACCCCTAGGTCCTTTTCCGCAGAACTGCTGCCTAGCCATTCGGTCCCTAGTCTGTAGCTGTGCATTGGGTTCTTCCGTCCTAAGTGCAGGACCCTGCACTTATCCTTATTGAACCTCATCAGATTTCTTTTGGCCTTCATTCATAAATTCCACCAGAGTCTCACCTAGCTAGGGGATGTAGTGGACGGGGGGGGGGGGGGGTGTGGATTGCAGTGAAACTGACATGTAAACAAACCGGAGATTTCCACTGGGTTCGCCCAGGCAGCAGGGCCCAGGTGCAGTGAGTGAAAGGCAATTCCAGGATTCTAGGCCCCAATGATAGATCCGCCAATGTACCTGGATTGTGACAGACTTTGCTGTCCTGCCCATGACAGCGAATCCTGCCAGTGCCTCTCAGTCCTAACCCCCAGCCCCTACCCACAATGCTATTCCATCTCTGCGCTCGCTCGCTTGCGCTCTCTCTCCCCACCTCCCCCGCCAGCTTTGTCAGTGCCCTTCAGTCTTCACCCACAGCCCCCTCTATCCCGGTTCTGGACTCCCCCACCTCCACACACCGCCAGCTCTGCCAATGTTCACTAGTCCTGGCCCGCAGCCCCCTGCTTTTCCTTTTCTGGCCTTGCTCACTCTCTCATCCACACAGCTCTGCTGATTCACCTCAAAGCCAACCCTACCCCTAACCATATCCCAGCCCTGGGCTCCTCCTAGCCCTTATCTCTGCCAACACCTGTTAATCCTAACCTGCAGCCACCTGTTATTTCATCTCTGGGCTCTCACATACACAGCACCACTGATGCACTGCAATCCTGATACTCAGCATCTGTTGTCCCAGCCCTGCCCCCACCTCCCACAGCTCTGACTTTGCCCCTCTGACCCACAGCCCACTGATATCACAGCCCTGGTTTCCCTTCACAGCTCTGCGGATGTATCTCAGGCCTTCACTATAATACCCCTACTATTCCTGTCTGCAAACTACTTCCCAGCTCCACCAATACACCACAATCATGAGTTACAACCCCCTCAGTCCTGGCTGTTCTACCCCAAATACACAATGCTGAGAATTCCCCTGGCCCCTGACCAATGCTTAATTTGTAATGAGAGATGTGCCTGGGCTCAAGCAATTAGTTGCTTGAGCTCAATCAATTTTTTTACATCCATAAATGTACATCCATAAATACAGCACATGCAGAGGTCCCAGGGCTATGAACAGCCAAGCCTAGAGGTGCCAGGACTCAACCCTGACAAGCCCTGGCACAAATTAAGCCAGGGGCGGGCAAAATTTTGGGCCTGAGGGCCACACTGGGTTTCCAAAATTGTATGGAGGTCTGGTTAGGGGAGGCTGTGCCTTCCCAAACAGCCAGGCGTGGCCCGTCCCCTACCCCCTATACGACCCCCTCCCCATTTCTCATCCCCATACAACCCCCCTCGGACTCCTGCCCCAACCAACCCCCCTGTCAAGGTTCCTTCCCCACTCTGAACTCTAGGGTATAGATGTGTGGACTTGCATGAAAGACCCCCTAAGCTTATTCTTCCCAGCTTAGGGTAAAAACTTCCCCAGGGTACAAACTTGCCTTGTCCTTGAATTGTATGCTGCCACCACCAAGTGTTTTAAACAAAGAACAGGGAAAGAGCCCACTTGGAGGTGTCTTCCCCAAAAATATCCCCCCAAGATCTACACCCCCTTTCCTGGGGAAGGCTTGATAAGAATCCTCACCAATTGGTACAGGTAAACACAGACGCAAACCCTTGGATCTTAAGAACAATGAAAAATCTTAAAATCAGGTTCTTAAAAAAAGAATTTTAGTGAAAGAAAAGGTAAAAGAATCACCTCTGTAAAATCAGGATGGTAAATACCTTACAGGGTAATCAGATTCAAAACACAGAGAATCCCTCTAGGCAAAACCTTAAGTTACAAAAAGACACAAAAACAGGAATATACATTCCATCCAGCACATCTTATTTTACCAGCCATTAAACAAAAGCAAATCTATGGCATTTCTAGCTAGGTTACTTACTAACTTAACAGGAGTTGGAAGGCTGCATTCCTGATCTGGTCCTGGCAAAAGCATCACACAGACAGACCAAGCCTTTTTCGTCATTCCCCCCCCCCCCCTCGCTCCAGATCTGAAAGTATCTTGTCCTCTCCTTGGTCATTTTGGGTCAGGTGCCAGCTAGGTTACCGTAGCTTCTTAACCCTTTACAGGTGAAAGGGTTTTGCCTCTGGCCAGGAGCAATTTTATAGCACGGTATACAGAAAGGTGGTTACCCTTCCCTTTATATTTATGACCCGCCCTGTTCCCTAATGGCCCCCCTGGGACCCCTGCCCCATCCACACACACCCTGCTCCCTGTCCTCTGACAGCCCCCGGGACCCCTGCCCCCATTCAACCCCCCTGTTCCCTGCCCTCTTACCGCCCTGACCCCTATCCACACCCCCACCCCCTGACTAGCCCCCCCCAAACTCCCCTGCCCTCTATCCAACCTCCCCTGCTCCCTTACCAAGAATTTAACAAGGGTTGTGGTGTGTCAAGGTTCCTCCCCCACTCTGAACTCTAGGGTACAGATGTGGGGACCTGCATGAAAACCTCCTAAGCTTACTTTTACCAGCTTAGGTTAAAACTTCCCCAAGGTACAAATTAATTTTATCCTTTGTCCTTGGAATATCCACTGCCACCACCAAACTCTAACTGGGTTTACTGGGAAACGTAGTTTGGACACGTCTTACCCCCCAAAATCCTCCCAACCCTTGCACCCCACTTCCTGGGAAAGGTTTGGTAAAAATCCTCACCAATTTGCATAGGTGACCACAGACCCAAACCCTTGGATCTGAGAACAATGAAAAAGCTTTCAGTTTTCTTACTGTTAGGGGGCTTATTCCTTCACCCACTTACTTCCCTGGTCCTTCTCGCATGAACAGAGAGCAACAATACCCGAAGTCCAAAGGTGCAAACAATTTGATGTTTATTGGGGTGAACTTCCAGCAAGCATGATTCCAGTTTCCTTCCTTAGTATCCTCCTTCCGAGCTCTGACACCACAGAGCCTTACACCTGTGTCCCTGTTCCCATTCCTGCCCTTAGCAAAACATGATTCCAATTTCCTTACCCCCATTCCCATTTCCCCCTTTAGCAAAACATGATTCCAATTTCTCCACCCCCATTCCCTGTTCCCATCTCTCCCACACACATGCCCATGCCCACCCCCTTCCTCATTGACTACAGATTATATAGTAAAACTTGAGTTTGGCTTAGCTGTACCTTAACCAATCATTTTCCTGAAATTTAACTAACCAATCCTAACATATTGTAACATGATTATGTAACCAATTATATCCCACCACCTTAATAGTTTACACCCAGCAAAATTAATTATACAGCAGACAGGAACAATCACAGAACCAGACAGAGATTATACAGACAAACAATAGCAAAGTGGGAACTATAATGACAAAACAATACAGAAGTGAGGATTTCACATCCCAGTATTGATAAGTGAGTTCTTGCCAGACAGGATGCTATCAAACTAAGTTTCCTTTTACATTTTCTAGGCATTTTTCTTTCTCTGGAGGTGATCGGATTACAATCCTGTCCTGATAGTGCCTAACAGCCCAATAGCACCTTATTTCAATGTGACAATGTGACTAGTTTGTAATGTGAGGATGTGTTCGCTTCCCAGTTTATGGCTGCCTCTGTTGCTTAGCCAAAGGCCTGAGCCTAAGCACAGGGCCACAAACTGTCACAGTAAGAGAAGGCCCTTACACCGGCAGACAGTGATTTTGATTCTTTCTTTTATACCTCTAGAACTAGCCAAGTGATAAGAATACACCTAAATTCTTAAAGTACAGGCCTTTGCAGACAGGCCTGAATATCTATATCCTAACACTTACAAGAAGACTTTTAATAGAAATAGAAGTAAATAGAAGTAAAGGAATCACCTCTGTAAAATCAGGATGGTAGATACCTTACAGGGTAATTAGATTCAAAACATAGAGAATCCCTCTAGGCAAAACCTTAAGTTACAAAAAAGACACACAGACAGAAATAGTCATTCTATTCAGCACAGTTCTTTTCTCAGCCATTTAAAGAAAACATAATCTAACACATACCTAGCTAGATTACTTACTAAAAGTTCTAAGACTACATTCCTGGTCTATCCCCGGCAAAAGCAGCATACAGACAGACACAGACCATTTGTTTTTTCTCCCTCCTCCCAGCTTTTGAAAGTATCTTGTCTCCTCATTGGTCATTTTGGTCAGGTGCCAGTGAGGTTACCTTTAGCTTCTTAACTCTTTACAGGTGAGAGGATTTTTCCTCTGGCCAGGAGGGATTTTAAAGGGGTTTACCCTTCCCTTTATATTTATGACACGCTCCCCAAATCTCAGCTAGGGTGAAACACTGGCTGGGATTTCTACCTGGAGCTCTAGGAAAAACAGAGTTAATAAGACACATGCATCTGTAAATATACTACCAAGTACATAAAGACTAACAATATTTTCCACATCTCAAGGACGATTTTAACCAGTTGATTCTGGGAAACTTTCACAGGAGAGTGCATCAGCCACTTTGTTAGAAGCTCCTGAGATGTGTTGGATGTTGAAATCAAAATCTTGGAGAGCTAAACTCCACCGAAGAAGTTTTTTGTTAGTTTCCTTGACGGTGTGAAGCCACTTCAGTGCAGCATGGTCGGTTTGCAGGTGGAAACGCCGTCCCCAAACATATGGGCGTAGCTTTTCCAGAGCGTAGACAATGGCGTAACATTCTTTTTCAGTGGCTGACCAGTTGCTTTCCCTCTCAGACAGTTTTTTGCTGAGAAACACTACAGGGTGGAATTCTTGATCAGGTTCTTTCTGCATTAAAACTGCTCCCACACCATGCTCGGACACATCTGTGGTTACTAGGTTTGTCAAAGTCTGGGGCTCTTAGTACAGGGTCAGACATGAGTGTTGCTTTAAGCTTGTTGAAGGCCTTCTGACACTTTTCGGTCCACTGAACGGCATTTGGCTGTTTCTTTTTGGTTAGGTCTGTCAGTGGGGTGGCGATTTGGCTGTATTGCGGTACAAATCGTCTGTAATAACTGGCCAAGCCTAAGAAGGATTGAACCTGTTTCTTTGACTTTGGAATAGGCCACTTTTGGATAGCATCCACTTTGGCCTGTAGGGGGCTGATAGTTCCTTGACCCACGTGGTGTCCAAGGTAAGTCACTCTGTTTAGGCCTATTTGACACGTCTTAGCCTTAACAGTTAGTCCTGCCTCCCTTATGCGCTCAAGGACTTTTTGTAGATGTTCCAGGTGTTCTGCCCAGAAATCCGAAAATATGGCCACATCATCAAGGTAGGCGACTGCATATTCTCCTAATCCCACTAGGAGACCATCTACAAGTCTTTGGAAGGTGGCGGGTGCATTTCGCAACCCGAAAGGGAGGACATTAAATTCATACAGCCCGAGATGTGTGGTGAAGGCTGAACTTTCCTTGGCAGATTCATCTAGCGGTACCTGCCAGTACCCCTTGGTTAAGTCCAAGGTAGAGATGAACTGGGCCTGTCCCAGTTTCTCTAATACATCATCTGTGCATGGCATTGGATAGTTGTCTGGGCGAGTTACAGCATTTAGCTTACGGTAGTCCACGCAAAAACGTATCTCCCCATTTGGTTTGGGAACTAGAACCACTGGAGATGCCCATGCACTTCCAGAGGGGTGGATTACCCCCATCTGTAACATATCCTATATTTCCCGTTCTATAGCAGTTTTAGCTTGAGGAGACACCCGGTAAGGTTGGACTCTAATTGTGTGAGCATTACCTGTGTCAATGGAGTGGTATGCCCGTTCAGTCAGTCCTGGGGTGGCTGAGAACGTTGGCGCGTAGCTAGTGCACAGCTCCTTGATCTGCTGTCGCTGCATATGCCCAAGGGTCATGGAGAGGTTCACCTCTTCCACACCACCAGCACTTTTCCCTTCGTAGTAGATACCTTCAGGCCACTCAGCGTCATCTCCTCCCTGGGCTGTAAACAGACAAACCTTTAATTCTCTGGAATAAAAGGGCTTTAGAGAATTAATATGGTACACCTTAGGCTTTCGGTTGGAGGTGGGGAATGCTATGAGATAATTAACAGCTCCCAGTCACTTGTGGACCGTGAATGGCCCTTCCCACGATGCTTCCATTTTATGGGCCTGGAGCACCTTTAAGACCATGACCTGGTCCCCTACTTTGAAGGAACGCTCTCTGGCATGTTTATCATACCAGGCTTTTTGCTCTTTTTGAGCATCTTGTAAGTTTTCTTTAGCAAGGGCTAAAGAGGTTCGGAGGGTGTTTTGTAGGTTGGTTACAAAGTCCAGAATGTTAGTTCCTGGAGAAGGTGTAAATCCCTCCCATTGCTGCTTCACCAACTCTAGTGGCCCCTTAAGCTCACGGCCATATACAAGTTAAAATGGGAAAAACCCTAAACTGGGGTGTGGTACAGCTCTGTAGGCAAAGAGCAACTGCTGCAACACTAGGTCCCAATCATGGGAGTGCTCATTTATGAATTTACGTATCATGGCCCCCAAAGTTCCATTAAACTTCTCCACCATGCCATTTGTTTGATGGTGGTAAGGAATGGCAACCAAGTGATTTACCCATGAGTTTCCCAAAGGTTTTTCATAGTTCCTGCCAGGAAATTAGTCCCTGCATCTGTGAGAATGTCGGAGGGCCAACCTACCCTGGCAAAAATGTCTGCTAGTGCCTGGCACACACTTTTAGCCCTGGTGTTGCTTAGAGCTACTGCTTCCGGCCATCGGGTGGCAAAATCCATGAAAGTCAGGATGTACTGCTTCCGTCTGGGTGTCTTTTTCGGAAAAGGACCCAGAATATCCACAGCTACTCGCTGAAATGGAACTTCAATGATGGGGAGTGGCTGGAGAGTGGCTTTGACCTGGTCTTGGGGTTTTCCCACTCTTTGGCATACTTCACAAGACCGGACATAGGTAGAAACATCCTTGCCCATTCCCTCCCAGTGGAATGACCCCCCCAAATGGTCTTTGGTCCTGTTCACCCCAGTATGGCCACGAGGGTGTTCGTGGGCTAAGCTCCAGAGCTTGGCCCGGTATTTAGTTGGAACTACCAACTGTCTCTGAGGATGCCAGTCTTCCTGGTCTCCACCAGAAAGAGATTCCTTGTATAAAAGTCCTCTTTCTACAACAAACCTGGATCGATTAGAAGAGCTGAGAGGCGGTGGGTTGCTCCTTGCCGCCGTCCAAGCTCTCTGGAGGCTTTCATCTGCTTCCTGTTTGGACTGGAACTGTTCCCTTGTTGCTGGAAACATCAGTTCCTCATTGGATTGTGGACCTATGCTTGGTCCTTCTGGAAGCGATGTAGGGGATGGGGTTGTTTCCGTTGACTGTGAACCGCTCTCCGCTGGTGCACTGTGTTGGGATTCAGGCTCCGGCTGAGCCTCTTGTGTAGAGTTATCGGCTGTTGCCAGTTCAGCTTCGGTGGGGCCCTCTGGTGTTGAGGTTGCAAGTACTGGATTCAGTGCTGACACGGGGTCTGGTGTTGCTTGTTCGGCTGGTTCCGGTTCTGGGACTGGTTCCGTCTGGGTCTCTGGGACTGGATCCACTACTGCTGTTGCAGACATTGGCCTGGGGTCCGGGTCCATCACCTCTGACCAGGTCCTGATAGAAGTTTCCGGAACAGAGCTAGGCCTCACGGCTTGTTTAGCCTGGCTGCGGGTGACCGTTCCCACCCTCTTGGCCTGCTTCACATGATTGGCCAAGTCTTCCCCCAACAGCATGGGGATGGGATAATCATCATAGACTGCAAAAGTCCACATTCCTGACCAGCCCTTATACTGGACAGGCAACTTGGCTGTAGGCAAATCGAAAGAGTTGGACTTGAAGGGTTGAATCGTCACTTGGATCTCTGAGTTGATTAAATTGGGGTCCACTAAGGAAGCATGGATAGCTGACACTTGTGCTCCGGTGTCCCTCCACGTGGTGACCTTCTTCCCGCCCACACTCACAGTTTCCCTCCACTCCAAGGGTATCTGGGAGGTATCTGGGCCTGCGGACCTCTGGTGTGATTCCGGTGCAATGAACTGTAATCTGTTGGGGTTCTTGGGGCAGTTGGCCTTTACATGCCCCAGCTCGTTACACTTAAAACATCGTCCAGCTGACGGGTCACTGGGCGAGGCGGGTTGCTGGAGAACGGGGTGGTGGGACGATAAGGGGTCTGGAGGGTTCTTTGGGAGGTAGGTGGGGCTTTGGGCAGTCCCCGGTAATAGGGTGTGGTCTGGGGTGGTCCCTTCTGGTCTCCGCTCCAACAGCGACCAGTTTTCTTCTTCTCTGCCACCTCCACCCATCTGGCTCCAATCTCTCCTGCCTCAATTACAGTTTTGGGTTTCCCATCTAGGATGTATCTTTCTATTTCCTCAGGAACACCCTCTAAGAATTGTTCCATTTGCATTAGGAAGGGCAAATTTACTGGAGATTCAACACTTGCTCCTGATATCCAGGCATCCCAATGTTTCACAATGTGGTAGGCATGTCGGGTAAATGACATGTCTGGTTTCCACCTTAGGGCTCTGAACCTCCAACGAGACTGCTCGGGTGTTATCCCCATTCTGACTCTCGCCTTGGATTTAAACAGTTCATACTTGTTCATGTGTTCTTTAGGCATTTCAGCTGCCACCTCAGCTAAGGGTCCACTGAGCTGCGGCCTCAGCTCTACCATGTATTGGTCAGTAGAGATGTTGTACCCAAGGCAGGCCCTTTCGAAGTTTTCTAGGAAGGCCTCAGTATCATCACCTGCCTTGTAGGTGGGGAACTTTCTGGGATGGGAAGTGGTACTTGGAGAAGGATTACTAGGGTTTGTTGGGATATTCTGCTGAGCCTTTATCTTCTCCATCTCCTCCACATACTTCCTCTCTTTTTCCTTCTCCTCCAGTTCTTTGTCCCTCGCTTCCATAGCTCTCCTGTGAGCAGCCGCTTGGTGTTGTTCTGCTTCTCTCGCTGCCTCCCTTTCTTCTTCCTTCTTCAGCCGCATGAGTTCTATCTGTCTTTCATGTTCCCTTTGTCTTTCCTCAGCCTGAAATTTGGCTAATTCGAGCTGTAGTCGAGCCGCGGATTTTGCCATTCTAACCTCTCTGTTTTTAACTAACTTTACACCCGAGGTTTAGAAATAAACAAACAAAACTTGGCTGTAAAATTTTGCTGTGCTGGAATAGAATACCTATTCTCTGATAGTGATTGTCAGCCTACAGAAAAAGACAATTCCCTTGTCTCTGCTCTGGGCCCAAATTAAAGCAAAAAACCTCCAACTACTTGGAAATCTGCTTACCCAGCCCAAAGAAAAAGCAAATGGGTAGAACACACACCCCCTATTTACTTTTAGGAAGAAAAGAAAAAAAAAACCTCTGGGTTGGAAGACTGTGAATTTCCCTGCAGGAGTTAAGTACCCTGCCTCCAGGCAAAGAAAACCTGCAATTCACAAGATAATCCCCTTTTGTCTCTGCTTGGCCACAGTTTCAGCTTTCAGTTTCAACTGCTTTCTGGACTTCCTTTCCAAAGGAAAAAAAAATTTCCTTTTTAAAATCTGTATTTCTAGTTCAAAAAATCTCAACTGGATCTCAAAATGATTTCAGGTTAATCCCACCACTGTGCCACCATGTCAAGGTTCCTCCCCCACTCTGAACTCTAGGGTACAGATGTGGGGACCTGCATGAAAAACCTCCTAAGCTTATCTTTACCAGCTTAGGTCAAAACTTCCCCAAGGTACAAAATATTATACCCGTTGTCCTTGGACTGGCCGCTACCACCACCAAACAAATACTGGTTACTGGGGAAGAGCTGTTTGGACGCGTCCTTCCCCCCAAAATACTTCCCAAAACCTTGCACCCCACTTCCTGGACAAGGTTTGGTAAAAAGCCTCACCAATTTGCCTAGGTGACTACAGACCCAGACCCTTAGATCTTAAAAACAATGAACAATCCTCCCAACACTTGCACCCCCCTTTCCTGGGAAATGTTGGATAAAAAGCCTCACCAATTTGCATAGGTGACCACAGACTCAAACCCTTGGATCTGAGAACAATGAAAAAGCATTCAGTTTTTTACAAGAAGACTTTTAATAAAAAATAGAAGTAAATAGAAATAAAGAAATCCCCCCTGTAAAATCAGGATGGTAGATATCTTACAGGGTAATTAGATTCCAAAACATAGAGAACCCCTCTAGGCAAAACCTTAAGTTACAAAAAAGATACATAGACAGAAATAGTTATTCTATTCAGCACAATTCTTTTCTCAGCCATTTAAAGATATCATAATCTAACACATACCTAGCTAGATTACTTACTAAAAGTTCTAAGACTCCATTCCTGTTCTGTCCCTGGCAAAAGCAGCATTCAGACAGACCCAGACCCTTTGTTTCTCTCCCTCCTCCCAGCTTTTGAAAGTATCTTGTCTCCTCATTGGTCATTTTGGTCAGGTGCCAGCGAGGTTACCTTTAGCTTCTTAACCCTTTACAGGTGAGAGGAGCTTTCCCCTGGCCAGGAGGGATTTCAAAGGGGTTTACCCTTCCCTTTATATTTATGACACGCCCCCCAAATCTCAGCTAGGGTGAAACACTGGCTGGGATTTCTTCCTGGAGCTCTAGGAAAACAGAGTTAATAAGACACATGCATCTCTAAATATACTACCAAGTACATAAAGACTAACGATATTTTCCACATCTCAAGGACGATTTTAACCAGTTGATTCTGGGATTGTTTCATGATCTCTGTGTGTATATAAAGTCTGCTGCAGTTTCCACGGTATACATCTGATGAAGTGAGCTGTAGCTCACGAAAGCTCATGCTCAAATAAATTGGTTAGTCTCTAAGGTGCTACAAGTACGCCTTTTCTTTATTCTCTGATAGTGATTGTTAGCCTACAGAAAAAGACAATTCCCTTTCTTTCTGCTCTGGCCCCAAATCAAAGCAAAAAACCTCCAACTACTTGGAAACCTGCTTACCAGCAGCCTGAAGGAAAAAAAATTCCTTTTCAAACCGGTGGTCCTTCTAAAAAAATCTAAATCCTAAAAAAAAAAAAAGCCCCTGCTGCTTTTGTCTCCAGGCAAATGGGTAGAACACCCCCCCTCGTTTACTTTTAGAAAAGAAAAACTCTGCTTTGGAAGACTGTGAATTTCCCTGCAGGAGTTAAGTATCCTGCCTCCAGGCAAAGAAAACCTGCAATTCACAAAGATAATCCCCTTTTGTCTCTGCTCTGGCTCCAAAGCAGAGAAAAAACTAGCTGCTTTCCAGCAGCCCCAAAGGAAAAAAAAATTTCCTTTTTAAAATCTGTATTTCTAGTTCAAAAAAATCTCAAATTGAGCTCAAAATGATTTCAGGTTAATCCCACCACTTTGCCACCATGTCAAGGTTTCTCCCCCACTCTGAACTCTAGGGTACAGATGTGGGGACCTGCATGAAAACCTCCCAAGCTTACTTTTACCAGCTTAGGTTAAAACTTCCCCAAGGTACAAATTAATTTTATCCTTGTCATAAATATAAAGGGAAGGGTAAATCCCTTTGAAATCCCTCCTGGCCAGGGGAAAGCTCCTCTCACCTGTAAAGGGTTAAGAAGCTAAAGGTAACCTCGCTGGCACCTGACCAAAATGACCAATGAGGAGACAAGATACTTTCAAAAGCTGGGAGGAGGGAGACAAACAAAGGGTTTGAGTCTGTCTGTATGCTGCTCTTGCCAGAGACAGAACAGGAATGGAGTCTTAGAACTTTTAGTAAGTAATCTAGCTAGGTATGTGTTAGATTATGATTCCTTTAAATGGCTGAGAAAAGCATTGTGCTGAATAGAATAACTATTTCTGTCTGTGCATCTTTTTTGTAACTTAAGGTTTTGCCTAGAGGGGTTCTCTATGTTTTTGAATCTAATTACCCTGTAAGATATCTACCATCCTGATTTTACAGGGGGGATTTCTTTATTTCTATTTACTTCTATTTTTTATTAAAAGTCTTCTTGTAAAAACTGAATGCTTTTTCATTGTTCTCAGATCCAAGGGTTTGGGTCTGTGGTTACCTATGCAAATTGGTGAGGCTTTTTATCCAACATTTCCCAGGAAAGGGGGGGTGCAAGTGTTGGGAGGATTGTTCATTGTTCTTAAGATCCAAGGGTCTGGGTCTGTAGTCACCTAGGCAAATTGGTGAGGCTTTTTACTAAACCTTGTCCAGGAAGTGGGGTGCAAGGTTTTGGGAAGTATTTTGGGGGGAAAGACGCGTCCAAACAGCTCTTCCCCAGTAACCAGTATTAGTTTGGTGGTGGTAGCGGCCATTCCAAGGATAACGGATGTAATATTTTGTACCTTGGGGAAGTTTTGACCTAAGCTGGTAAAGATAAGCTTAGGAGGTTTTTCATGCAGGTCCCCACATCTGTACCCTAGAGTTCAGAGTGGGGTAGGAACCTTGACAATTCTTTGTGCCTGGATCTCCACTGCCACTACCAAACTCTAACTGGGTTTACTGGGAAACGTAGTTTGGACACGTCTTTCCCCCCAAAATCCTCCCAACCCTTGCACCCCACTTCCTGGGAAAGGTTTGGTAAAAATCCTCACCAATTTGCATAGGTGACCACAGACCCAAACCTTTGGATCTGAAAACAATGAAAAAACATTCAGTTTTCTTGATGGGAACTTGATAACAGTCTTCAAATATGCTGTTATAAAGAGGACAGTGATCAATCATTCTCCACTGAAGATAGAAAATGAAGTAATGGCTTCATCTCCAGTACGGGAGAGTTAGGTTAGATATTAAGAAAAATCTTCTAACTCTAATGGTTGTTAAACTCTGGACTAGGCTTCCAATGGGAGGTTGTAGAATCCTTGTCATTAGAGGGGTTTTAAGAATGGGTTGGACAAACACCTGTCAGGGATGGTCTGTGTTTCCTTGGTCCTGCCTAGATCAAGGGGGGCTGGACTTGATGTCTTTTTGAGGTCCCTTCCTAACCTACATTTCTATGACTCTATATACTATGATGTCTAGTTGGCAGCCGGTATCAAGTGGAGTGCCCCAAGGGTCGGTCCTGGGGCCGGTTTTGTTCAATATCTTCATAAATGATCTGGAGGATGGTGTGGATTGCACTCTCAGCAAATTTGCGGCTGATACTAAACTGGGAGGAGTGGTAGATACGCTGGAGGGGAGGGATAGGATACAGAAAGACCTAGACAAATTGGAGGATTGGGCCAAAAGAAATCTGATGAGGTTCAATAAGGATAAGTGCAGAGTCCTGCACTTAGGATGGAAGAATCCAATGCACCGCTACAGACTAGGGACCGAATGGCTCGGCAGCAGTTCTGCAGAAAAGGACCTAGGGGTGACAGTGGACGAGAAGCTGGATATGAGTCAGCGGTGTGCCCTTGTTGCCAAGAAGGCCAATGGCATTTTGGGATGTATAAGTAGGGGCATTGCCAGCAGATCGAGGGACGTGATCGTTCCCCTCTATTCGACATTGGTGAGGCCTCATCTGGAGTACTGTGTCCAGTTTTGGGCCCCACACTACAAGAAGGATGTGGATAAATTGGAGAGAGTCCAGCGAAGGGCAACAAAAATGATCAGGGGTCTCGAACACATGACTTATGAGGAGAGGCTGAGGGAGCTGGGATTGTTTAGCCTGCAGAAGAGAAGAATGAGGGGGGATTTGATAGCTGCTTTCAACTACCTGAAAGGGGGTTCCAAAGAGGATGGCTCTAGACTGTTCTCAATGGTAGCAGATGACAGAACGAGGAGTAATGGTCTCAAGTTGCAGTGGGGGAGGTTTAGATTGGATATTAGGAAAAACTTTTTCACTAAGAGGGTGGTGAAACACTGGAATGCGTTACCTAGGGAGGTGGTAGAATCTCCATCCTTAGAGGTTTTTAAGGTCAGGCTTGAGAAAGCCCTGGCTGGGATGATTTAACTGGGAATTGGTCCTGCTTCGAGCAGGGGGTTGGACTAGATGACCTTCAGGGGTCCCTTCCAACCCTGATATTCTATGATTCTATGAAGGGTAAACCCCTTTAAAATCCCTCCTGGCCAGAGGAAAAAATCCTCTCATCTGTAAAGGGTTAAGAAGCTAAAGGTAACCTCGCTGGCACCTGACCAAAATGACCAATGAGGAGACAAGATACTTTCAAAAGCTGGGAGGAGGGAGAAAAACAAAGGATCTGTGTCTGGCTGTATGATGCTTTTGCCAGGGACAGAACAGGAATGGAGTCTTAGAACTTTTAGTAAGTAATCTAGCTAGCTATGTGTTAGATTATGATTTCTTTAAATGGCTGAGATAAGAGCTGTGCTGAATAGAATGACTATTCCTGTCTGTGTGTCTTTTTTGTAACTTAAGGTTTTGCCTAGAGGGATTCTCTATGTTTTGAATCTAATTACCCTGTAAGGTATCTACTATCCTGATTTTACAGAGGTGATTCCTTTACTTCTATTAAAAGTCTTCTTGTAAGGAAACTGAATGCTTTTTCATTGTTCTAAGATCCAAGGGTTTGGGTCTGTGGTCACCTATGCAAATTGGTGAGGATTTTTACCAAACCTTCCCCAGGAAGTGGGGTGAAAGGGCTGGGAGGATTTTGGGGAGAAAGACGTGTCCAAACCACGTTTCCCAGTAAACCCAGATAAAGTTTGGTGGTGGCAGTGGAAATCCAAGGGTAAAATAATTTTGTACCTTGGGGAAGTTTTAACCTAAGCTGGTAAAAGTAAGCTTAGGAGGTTTTCATGCAGGTCCCCACATCTGTACCCTAGAGTTCAGAGTGGGGAAGGAACCTTGACAGGTGCCTAACTTATTTGGATGCTTTAGTAAATCCCACTTTCCATCTGCCATTTTAGGTGCCTCAACACCTTTGGAAACCTGGCCCTTTATCTGTGAATCACTATTAAAATGCTGATTGAAGTATTTCTCACACTGAGGTTGAGATTTCAAATCTGCCTTAGGGATTTTGATGCCCAATTCCTGTTAAAATAAGAACTGCTCATTCAGATCCTATGGGCACCTTTGGAAGTCTGAGTTCTAATAAATATATAATGTCTCTCTCCTATGTGGATTAGACTTGCAGAGTTTAAGGCCAGAAGGAACCATTGTGGTCATCTAACCTGACTTCCTGCACATTACAGGTCATAGAATCTCATCCACCTACTCCTGTGACAGACCCATAGCCACTGGCTGAGTCACTGAAGTCCTCAAATTCTGATTTGAAGTCTTCAAGTTACAGAGAATCCACCATTTATTCCAGTTCAAACTAGCAAGTGACCCCAGGCTGCAGAGCAAGGTTAAAACTGCCCAGGGTCTCTGCCAATCTGACCAAGGGAAAATTCCTTCCTGATCCCAAATATGATGATCTGTTAGACCCTGAGCATATTGGCGAGACACATGAGCCAGACCCTTGGCAAATAATTCTCTGTAATAACTCAGAGCCCTCCTTATCTAGTGCCCAATCTCTGGCTGTTGAGGATATCTGCTAATAGATGCCTGGGTGTAATATAAAAATCCTCAATTGAGGGGGTTCACAATAAAATTTTATTTAAAGCACAGGTGGAAAGGTCACTACAGATCAACCTTATTTACATATGTGTTTTAATAAAATCTAACAGTTCAAAACACAAAAGCCATGTGTGATCATGAGGGGCTGAGTAACAACATGAAGGAGAGAAATGATATAGTAATGAAGAAGTGTGTTGCCCCACATCCCCTCCTGCTTAAAAGAAAAAAAAGCAAACTGTTAATTTCTGCAGTGAAAGAGTTTTTAATCACAATACTAAAAGTAAATAAAATGGGAACTGAAATCAAGTAATTCAAAGCTATATTATCATACATTTTAAAAATAACATAAGCATGGTTTAAATCCTAAAGAAATGCCGAGGGAGGAAAATTAAGTTTATTTAATTCCCATAACTACATAATTAGCATCCCTGTGGCACAACTTAAATCAAGATTTTTAGTAATTTTTGTCTAAATAGTTTGCACTGTTAGAATCCAACCCCCCACCACACACAGACACACACAAACCTCCCATAAAAATAGTTAACAGGAAAGTAAACTGTGAAGAAATAAACTCCTGGGGAATAGTGATATTATACAAAACCTTCAGAAGACAGAATACTGGACTAGATGGACCATTGGTCTCATGCCATATGGCTGTTCTTATGATGAGCACAAGCCACAATATTGGATCATGTGGAAGAACAAGTTCCTTGTGAACTGGAGATGCTTGCTCATGTTTGTAGCTTTTCAGGAGAAGGCCATGTCGTCCCCGAAAGTGCTCGTGAAAGCAATTTAAATGACAGAGTCTGGGGAATGATTGCTATGTCTTCTGTGTCAATGGCACAGGCAACAGCCCTCACACTGACAACTTTCTAAATCACATGAGCTCTCTCTGCTTACACCTCTTAACCAGGTGTAAAATATGGTCACAAAGTTTCTGCGAAATCTTTTTCTGAAGGAAATTTGGGATCTTAATAAAAGGACGATTTCAAGCAAATTATCAGCTTTCCTTAAAGGTTTTGCTTTTTTTAATGGAAACCCTAAAAAATTACAATATAATTTATTATTTGCATTGTGCAATCAGTTAAGATCCCCGGTCATGGCCCAGAAGTCCGTTGTGCTAGGTGCTGTACAAACACTGGATGAAATGATTGCTCTGAATGGCTGAAATGTAACACTGATCCCTGTCACGTCCCCGACTCTGGCTCAGTTGCCTCACTGCATCAGCCCTTATTTACACCAGCACCTTCATTGCATTTAATGGTGCCACTTTCCTGATTACAGGTTACTCACAGGAGTCAGGAGCGCAGGAGATGCTGGTGCTGTATTTACCACAGGCCTGACAAAATGGGGATCTGAGGAGCAACCACAGCCATCTCCATGGGCAGTTAGGAGAGGTAGCTGGGCTGGGCCAGGCTGCAGAGGGCTGTGTTAGGTCACCCATAACCAGAACCTTCTCCAGGGGTGCTTGAAAGAGGCAGGGCTGGGCCAGGGCTGCAGAGGGCCGTCCCATGTCACCGATTGGCAGAGGAGCAGTGTTCAGCTGCGGGTATGGGCTAACGAGGAGAAAATGTGAGCGTGTCTCTCTCTTGCTTCTGGGAACCAAGAGAGCTGGAGGTGCCGGCCATTTACCCAGTGAGGCCTGAGCCCTCAGACAAGGGAGGAGATGGAGTCAGGGCAGAGGAAGCGTGAGGTAGAGGAGACAGTGAGTTCCTCTAGCCTTAACACTGTTGGTGCCTAAATACTGTAGGTGCCTAAATTTCTGCAGTAAGATATTCCCTGTGCAGCTGTTTCTGCTTGCACTATAGGCACCTGGATACCAAAGCCCCACAGTGATGCACAATCCAGGGGAAGATCAGCATCACGCCCCCTAATTCGCCTGTGGGGCCCAATAAGATAAGCGTGCTCAGAGCTCTCTTAGCAGACTGGGCTCTGGATGCAAACTCACGCACAAGACTCACGCAAACTCACGCACGTGGCAGGGAGGGGGGAAGAGAAGAGGAGAATCTCCCTAATAACTTTTAGCCCTGCAGTGAGGGTGCCCAGACCCCCACTTCCTAAGGGGCCAAAGAGATTTGAACAGGGATCTACCACCTCTCAGGAGAGTGCCCGAGTGACTGGGCCAGAGGCTCTCTTAATCTCTCCTGTTGAAGCTCCATGATGGATAAATACTTTGAAAAGAAAATCACTGGAGTTGGAGCACTGGATTTTTGGTCTCCCACCTCAGTGCTCTAACCACCAGGCTACAGTATGATCACCAGGATCCCACCAAGGGCAGTCAGTGATAAGGGTCAGAGCAGGGGCAAACTGGAGGCTGTGAGTAGCTGAGGAGTTCATAGTCAGTTCCAGCCTGGGGTTGACACCGACCGTCAGAGCCCAAGTCAGGTTTCAGGGTCCCAGTCAGGAGGGAAAAAAAAAGCTGAGGTCACGCCAGGACTCTAGAGCAAGGAGCAGGAACAGTCATGGCAACTACAGAGATCCACACTGTTGCCTGGACACTTCCTGGTCATGCACCTTGGGTTTATATAGGGCATGGAGCCAATCAGGAGTCACAGGGCTGTTGCCTGTCAAACGTTAAGGTGGAATTTCCCGTGGTCGGTATCCACAGCAGGTCATGGGAAGTGGAGCGCAGGCTGATTACCGCTGCTCCTGGGTGACAGCCTGGAACTGTTAGCTACCCTGGTAGCTCTACAGGCCTGGGCTCTAGACCGGTGGGGCCTTACAGGCATTCTCTTAGTGGTTGCTCTGTCTCTCTTTTTTGCCCACTGACACTTTATTTATTTATCCACAGTGGAATAGCTTCAACTGGATGTTGGATCATGTCCAAAGTGAAAGGAGAGCCATGGCCACTGGTTTCTGTGTAGTTAACTCCTGTTTTATTTATGCCAAGTGCAAAGAGTCTCATGCCTGCTCCATTTTACTGTTTGATATTTTCTCCTGCTCACTCTCACACGCTTCTTTACCTTGAGTTACACAGGCAGGGCTCATCCAACAGGGAAGGGATCTGGGACCATCCTCCATATTAGTTTACAGGGGTTCTCAAACTTGTTTTGCTGGGACCCAATTTGAAAATATTTCAGCTGTGATGACCCTCCCAAAACAATGACTACCCCCTATACCATGCCATTCTTACTTCTCCACTGCTGCTGGGGGCAGCGCTGCCTTCAGAGCTGGGTACCTGGCCAGCAGCTGCTGCTTTCCAGCTGCCCACCTCTGAAGAGCTTGGGCTGTCAGCCCCGTGCATGGCTGACAGGCCGATACCTGGCATGCACGGGGACTCACACCATGTGACACCCACATAATAACCTTGTGACACCCTGAGGGGTGACAATCCCCAGTTTGAGAACGCCTGATTTACAATAATATGAAGTGCAAAGGTCCTGAGAACAATCTGGGATCTTTATTCATTGGCTTTTCAAATAGAGTTCATTCACCTCACAGGGTGCATCTGAAAGCTCTGTGTCTTAACAATGTCATCTCTAGATGGACTGAACCCAGGAATGCCAGATCTGTAAGCACACACCGTACTGCCGGCACTAAAGAACCGGCTACCACAGATGAAAGTCTGCAGAAGACTCATCATTAAAATTGCGAGTCTTTCATGGAAGTCACAGAAGTCACAGATTCCATTATTTTCAAGGACCTCTATGACTTCTGCAGCACCCAGTGTGGCTGATACCAGGGCTGTCTGAGCAGCTGAGGAAGCCCTGGGGCCAGCCGCACTGGCTTCTGCTCGGGCAGCCCCAGGGGTTAGCTGCTTGCGCAGCTCCGGGGCCAGTGGTACTGGCCACTGATCGGGCAGCCCTAGGCAGCTGGCCCCAGGGGCTGCTGGAGCAGCACCAGTCTCGGGCACTGCCCCAGGGCTGCAGCAGGCTCCTGGGCCACCCCTCCAAGCAGCAGTGAGGCCACAGTCCCCTGAGCAGCAGCAGCGGTGCCCCAGAGTTCCTAAGATTTAGTAATATGTATTTATAGTGTGAATTTTTGTTCATTGCCCGTGACCTGTCCATGATTTTACTAAAAATACCCATAACTAAATCTCAGCCTTACTCATCACTTATATGTGGTATAGTCACTAGAGGGAGACAAACAGCCAGGCGGGGCTACCATGGGTTGTACAGTGCCCCTGGCTGAGGAAGCTTGTCCAAGCAGCACAGATCAATATCAATTTAAATCCCTCTAGGGGCCAGCACTTTGCCACTCCGTTTGCTCCTTCTCAACCAGATGGACTACGAGGATTGGACTTGAGATTCTGCAACATGTGGCTCTTCACACCATGAATATTAGAGTCTTCCTGTTCATATTAATACCCAGCTCCCATAAGAAGTTGAAAATACTGGACAGGATTCTACTCCCCATTATACCTTTGGACCGACTCCAAAGACTCCAGTGGAGCCTTGCTGGATTGGAAGAGGAAACTCACCATTACTCATTCTTCTTGTTTTCATTTTTATCTATGCTTTCAAAATCAGAATTTACCAGCAAAAAACTTTATCAAAATATTCTGTTGATCCAAAATATTGTTTTCTGTTAAAAATATTGATAACAATTTCAACATTTTCAATAATGTTTTCACGAAAAAACCCACACACACACCTTTGGAATAAAAATGACCCCCCCCCCCAAAACTAGTTTATTATTTTTCTAACCTGTCTATGTATAAAGTGTGATAAGAGCTAGGGGAGATGGCTTTTACCATAGGTGTCAGGTGCTTGTGCTTTTGCAGGCGATTTCTAGGATGGAGGCACTGTGTGCAAATGGTTTGATTCTATAGGCTTTATTGATTGAATGTGAATTGTGCATCAGGAGACAAGGGCATCTGTCATCACACAGAGCAGAGACTGACTGAGCAATAATTCACAACAGCAAGCAAAAAATGATTTATACCAAGAGAGAATTTTTCTTTGACTAATGCGCAGAATCAGAATTGCTGAACTAAAGTGCAATCAATTTAAGGGGTTAACTCACGAGCTAGGTACTAGTGCTTTCATAGCAGAAGCTGAGAGTCCTCTCCCCACTGTAATCCCAAATAATGACATTTTCCAGCCACGTGACAATTCTGTAGTTCTCAAAATCTACTGGGTGGCTTTAATGTATGTGGGGGATAGATGAGAAACTCTTCTTAAGAGCTTCTCTTCTTGCTGGAGTAAGCCACAATGTATTTGATCTCTTGAAGGATCTTGTCTTTGTTGTTCGACACATTCAGTCTTGCCGACTGGAGGAGTTTGGTGATGTCTCCCACATGGTAGAGACAGCGAACTGGGGTGAATCTAATTCTCCATTCTGTCACATAGGCTAAAAGCAAGAGAGAAAAGATGTGATTACATTTTTAGGATGATAATACTACTGTAGTGTCAATAACAACTAATACTATTATTTTGGTTGTGTTCTAGGGTTCCCAGGCCATCGTGAGAGGAATATCTTGCTTCCGAGACTTAAGGAGAAGAATCAAGTGAGGCTCATGTATGGGGAAAAGGGTTTCACAAATGCTCTACTCCTAATCCAAAAGCATCTGGATGTTTTGTCTACAGCGATCAGCAGTGACATAGTTAATATAGTTGAACTGTCATCTTTAGGGTTCAGAGTCAACAACCTCCTGAACTGAAATGGATACTTTTGCACTTTTCAGAGCTATTGAATCAGGTTTTCTACAGACTTGGAGACTTCCTTTAATTCTATCAAATTAATTCTCCTATTTTCCCTGCTTTCTACCCGTCCCTCAGCTATTCTTTTGTCTCTTTGCTTTTCTCAGTAGTGTCCCATATTCAGCATGTTTGTGAAAAAAAACAAGGAGCAGATTCTGCTCTCATTTGCACTAAGGTAAATTAATCTAGAGTACAACCTATGCATCTACCTATCTAGGGATTTCAATGGAAAAAATGGAATTTCGGTGCCTAATTCCATTAGGCTCCCTTAAAAATATTGCCCCTGAGTTCTTATAAGACTCCCATCATTATAGGAACAGAGCAGCTAATGGCATGACACTCTGCATTCACAGTGGATCAAAAATAAAGAGAAATAGAACTTGTACAGAACATATGGGTGTCTGAGCTGGTGTAACTCACATGCCCAGACAGCTGAGAGAAGGTTACAGGTTTTCCCACTTTTAGACTCCTTTGCATTCCTTTCTGAATTTCTCTTTATATGCCAGACTCATCTCTTCATTGCACTAGTGTAAATCTACATTTATTCCTTCGACTTCATTTGTGTAACAGAGAGAAGATGTGGTTCCTGTGTCTAGACGGGAGCTAAAGAAAGAAGGTGCCTGATTCTGAGCTCAAGGAGTCATTTGATGAAACTGAAAATCTGTAAATGTAAAAATCATAAAAGCAAAGAGTTTTATTTATACACAACAAAAAATAACCTATGGGACTCACTGCACATAACATTAAAGCCAAGAGTACAGTAGGATTCAAAACACAGGTAGACATCTTCATGAATATTTTCAAGATTCACATTTAAATTAGTTAATATTTTTTAAAAAATGGAAGCAATATAGGCCAGATTTTGAAATGTATTGAGTTGTGGAAAGATAAAGATAGGCAACTGGTGAGATTTTCAAAAGCAGCTGAGTAGGTTAGGTGCCTAATTCACCTAGGCACTTTATAAATCCCACTAGGTGGCTACCTTCATCTGTAGACACCTACATACATTTAAAAATTTGGCTTAAAATGTTTAGAAATCAGAGCCAACCCCACCCCACCCCCCACAGAGTCTAGTGACAAACATCCCCTATGGCAGATAATTCTATAACTACATAATCTGTGATTTCTCACAACTTCCTCTTAAGCTTCTATTACTGGATACCCTCTTTAACATAGGATACTGGACTAGATAAATCTGACATTTTATCCCATTCCCTATGTCCCTTTGCTACCTTACCCCAGAGCAAACCAGACGCAGCAGTATTTAACTCATCCATGTAAGTGAAATGAGAGTGAGGTCAGTAGCCTTTAAGAAAATGGGTGTGACATGAAAGTTACCTGGACAATTCACTTTGTTGAAAAGTGGGAAGTGCATGACGGTAGGTGCACCCTCTCCTCTGAAGATGTAGCAGTCGGAGGGGTTATCTGGCTCTTGGAGCAATTTCTCGTCTATCTCAGGAAATGGGATGCAGTTTTCTTTACAGTATTTGGCAGTTTGCTTGAGGGCCTGTAAGTGAAGGTATCGTGATTATTTTATTGAAGAGAACTGCTGTCCACAAGACCAGATAGCTCAAAACAGATAGCTCAAAATCAAACTTTCTCTCTGAGTCCTCTACTAATTGACTACGCAGAAAACCTCCAGTGGAAACCATACCCTCTGCTCTTGGGATAGGAAGAATGTTTGTGTAGCAATGCATGACTGTCTACAAGGAAACCCCATAGCTGGGATTTCCAAAGAAGCTTAAAGGAGCATGAATTTATCTCCCAGGAAAAGTCAATATGGGTTGGACACTGAACTCACTTAAGAGCCTTTAAAAATCTCAGCCCACAGCCGTAAGCACAGATCAAACATGGCACACTGAGTTCAGTACCCAAGAACAGAGCTAGAAGGTTCACAGCAGCCCATAACTGTTCAACTGGGATAGATCTCAGTGGTTCAGTAGGACCTGAAGGAGCGCTCCATGTAAGCTTGAAAGCTTGTCTCTTGCACCAATGCTAGAAGGTCCAGTAAAAGAAATTACCTCACCCACCTTGGTACAGTAGGAGACATGGGTCAATATTCATCTCCAGTACTCGACACATGAATGCTCAAGGCTACCAAAGGTTCATCTTTCACTTAAGGTGAAAAACAGATTTCCTTCTTTAAGGTCACTATGAGGTATATTTTCTAAGGCACACATGGGAATGTGTTGTCCTGCTTCCATTGATTAAGTCACAAAACTGTCCATTGTGCATTTGAAAATCTCCTCCTGTAGAGAGCCATTGGGCCCTGGGACACCTCGCAAAAGTATTAGTGTTGACTCAAGTCGGCTGACCAACTTGCTACTTGGAAAGTAGGATTCTTTCCACTAAACATTTCCCCAGCAGGTTAGAAGGGGATGGGATTCTTTGCTCCCTTCTTGTCCTGAACTGTTTTCCAGAAATAAAGTAAAGAAAATACTGTTAGATTTTTTTTTTTTTTAGATTGGAAATTTCTTTGTTGGATTCTTATCTCTTGGGGTCAGGGACAATGTATTTTTCTGTGTTCAAATATCACCTGGCAATGGCCCCTCGTTCCTAATTTGAATGACTGTAGAAATGTAATAATGATAGGAGTTACCTTAAATGGTTCAAAAGGGCCATAGTCGAAGGAGAGGATCAGTTTCACTTTCCTTTCCGGGCGGAGAACCAGAGGGAAAGCACAGTTTATGGCTATTCCAGCATCTACCAAGGAGATGACTTTATCCTTCACCAGCTCAGCAGAGTCAAGAGCAGCTAAAGGAATGTATCCAAAAATAAAGTTTTCATACTAAGAAATTAGAATCTGCACCTTGCCAGTAGCAGGATTAATAAATAATATTCACTGCAGCGGTGCTTTGGTAAAGTGTGTGTATCTTCTGCCCTTAAAGTAGAGCCACCTCTTCCCCACCCTCACTCTCTGCTTCCCTTAGTGCCCATTGTACAGTATGGTTGCCCTTGCCTCACCCCTCGCCCTCTGCTGTCCCTAGTGCCCATTATACAGTATAGTTCTCTTATACTTGATCCTTCCATCCACTGGCCATTATACAGCACAACCACCACTTTCTCCTTCCTGCTATTTACAGGGCATCATTATAGGCACATCTGGAAGCAACACCTATCATTTAGGTTGCCTAACACTTCCCATTCCATGTTTTCAATTTTCTTATGAGTTCAGGGAATGGGGGGAATAGTATATAGCCATGGAATTAAAGCTCTATTATAATGCCGATGCAGACGGCAGCTTTACTGGAATTTCATGGGGAAGCTTAATTCATAGAACCATAGTATCATAGAATATAAGGGTTGGAAGGGACCTCAGGAGGTCATCTAGTCCAACCCCCTGCTCAAAGCAGGACCAATCCCCAACTAAATCATCCCAGCCAGGGCTTTGTCAAGCCTGACCTTAAAAATATCTAAGGAAGGAGATTCCACCACCTCCCTCAGTAACCCATTCCAGTGTTTCACTACCCTCCTAGTGAAAAAGTTCTTCCTAATATCCAACCTAAATCTCCGCCACTGCAACTTGAGACCATTACTCCTTGTTCTGTCATCTGCTACCACTGAGAACAGTCTAGAGCCATCTTCTTTGGAACCCCCTTTCAGGCAGCTGAAAGCAGCTATCAAATCCCCCCTCATTCTTTTCTTCCACAGACTAAACAATCCCAGTTCCCTCAGCCTCTCCTCAAAAGTCATGTGTTCTAGTCCCCTCATCATTTTTGTTGCCCTCCGCTGGACTCTTTCCAATTTTACCACATCCTTCTTGTAGTGTGGGGCCCAAAACTGGACACAGTACTCCAGATGAGGCCTCACCAATGTCGAATAGAGGGGAACGATCACGTCCCTCGATCTGCCGGCAATGCCCCTACGTATACAGCCCCAAATGCCATTGGCCTTCTTGGCAACAAGGGCACACTGCTGACTCATATCCAGCTGCTCGTCCACTGTCACCCCTAGGTCCTTCTCTGCAGAACTGCTGCCGAGCCATTCGGTCCCTAGTCTGTAGCAGTGCATGGGGTTCTTCCGTCCGAAGTGCAGGACTCCACACTTGTCCTTGTTGAACCTCATCAGACTTCTTTTGGCCCAATCCTCTCATTTGTCTAGGTCCCTCTGTATCCTATCCCTACCCTCCAGCGTATCTACCTCTCCTCCCAGTTTAGTGTCATCTGCAAACTTGCTGAGGGTGCAATCCACACCATCCTCCAGATCATTTATGAAGATATTGAACAAAACCAGCCCCGGGACCGACCCTTGGGGCACTCCACTTGATAGCGGCTGCCAGCTAGACATGGAGCCATTGATCACTGCCCATTGAGCCCGACAATCTAGCCAACTTTCTATCCACCTTATAGTCCATTCATCCAGCCCATACTTTTTTAACTTGCTGGCAAGAATACTGTGGGAGACCGTGACAAAAGCTTTGCTAAAGTCAAGGAACAACACATCCACTGCTTTCCCCTCATCCACAGAGCCAGTTATCTCATCATAGAAGGCAATTAGATTATTCAGGCATGACTTGCCCTTGGTGAATCCATGCTGACTGTTCCTGATCACTTTCCTCTCCTCTAAGTGCTTCAGAATTGATTCCTTGAGGACCTGCTCCATGATTTTTCCAGGGACTGAGGTGAGGCTGACTGGCCTGTAGTTCCCTGGATCCTCCTTCTTCCCTTTTTTAAAGATGGGCACTACATTAGCCTTTTTCCAGTCATCTGGGACTTCCCCCGATCGCCATGAGTTTTCAAAGATAATGGCCAATGGCTCTGCAATCACATTCGCCAACTCCTTTAGCACTCTCGGATGCAGCGCATCCGGCCCCATGGACTTGTGCACGTCCAGCTTTTCTAAATAGTCCCGAACCACTTCTTTCTCCACAGAGGGCTGGTCACCTCCTCCCCATGCTGTGCTGCCCAGTGCAGCAGTCTGGGAGCTGACCTTGTTCGTGAAGACAGGCAAAAAAACATTGGGTACATTAGCTTTTTCCACATCCTCTGTCACTAGGTTGCCTCTACCATTCAGTAAGGGGCCCACACTTTCCTTGACTTTCTTCTTGTTGATAACATACCTGAAGAAACCCTTCTTGTTACTCTTAACATCTCTTGCCAGCTGCAACTCCAGGTGTGATTTGGCCTTCCTCATTTCTCTCCTGCATGCCTGAGAAATATTTTTGTACTCATCCCTGGTCATTTGTCCAATCTTCCACTTCTTGTAAGCTTCTTTTTTGTATTTAAGATCAGCAAGGATTTCCCTGTTAAGCCAAGCTGGTCACCTGCCATATTTACTATTCTTTCTAGACATCAGGATGGTTTGTCCCTGTAACCTCAATAAAGATTCTTTAAAATACAGCCAGCTCTCCTGGACTCCTTTCCCCCTCATGTTATTCTCCCAGGGGATCCTGCCCATCAGTTCCCGGAGGGAGTCAAAGTCTGCTTTTCTGAAGTCCAGGGTCCGTATTCTGCTGCTTTCCTTTCTTCCCTGTGTCAGGATCCTGAACTCAACCATCTCATGGTCACTGCCTCCCAGGTTCCCATCCACTTTAGCTTCCCCTACTAATTCTTCCCGGTTTGTGAGCAGCAGGTCAAGAAGAGCTCTGCCCCTAGTTGGTTCCTCCAGCACTTGCACCAGGAAATTGTCCCCTACCCTTTCCAAAAACTTCTTGGATTGTCTGTGCACCGCTGTATTGCTCTCCCAGCAGATATCAAGGAATTCAGCAGAATTCTGAACTGTCCTAACATTTGAGTTCTTGACTTTACAATTTTAACATAATATTTAGAATATAATACTTTGGCTTGAAAGTATTAGATTTTATTGGTCAGTTACCATGGATTTCACTCTTTCTATATAAACCAATGAAAACCTGTTTCCACTGATAATCAAAATTTACTGATAAACAAAATATGAAAAATGCTTCTTGAGAATTTAAAGTCAAAATCCAGTGATTTAGACTTTTGATTTAGGGCAGTTATAAAATAGACTAGAGAATTAACATTAAAAACCAGAATGATTTGTTGATTTAAGGATATTTAGTTTGTACATTTTGGCATATGATGTTGACAGTTTGTGTTTTAATGGTTTAAATAATCATTTGATTCTCCTCTTAATTTTCATCAACCATGAAGATTTAAATTGGTAAGACTAAAAAATGTTTAAAATCTATATTTTCATGCTACTGAAAATTTAAATTAATAAAAATCTTAAAAATACTTAAAGTAAACAATGACACTGTCTGTCAAAATTTAAAAATAAACATTGAATTCTTCTGACCGTAAAAATACCGTATAGGAAGACAACCCTTTCTCATGTTTCTGTGTGATGTATTTCCTGTCAGAACGGGACCCTAGGAAAAGGAGACATCCACACCACAGAGTCTGTAAACCCATTTTTTACTTACAGCATCTGTAAAGAAAGTTATTGTTCGTTCCCCATTTCCAGGTCAAGAGACCATGAGTGGTTTTTTGCCACATTCTTGCGAAATCCACCACTGAGTCTGTGAGAGGGCACAAACCAGAATTCAAATATCAGATCTATATATATATTCAGGAACTTCTGAAAACCAGCAGAGTTTTTCTTATCTCTTATTTGCTAGTGCCAACCAGGAGCTGTGGGAACAATCACAGCAGAGCAAAAGCTGTGGAATTTTCAGAATCCTGGATTCCCTCATTGTACCACATAATGACCCCCCCACACTTATCTGGTTTGAGATGTGTCAGCTGTCAAGTTCTCCCCTGTACAGAACACCTGATGGTAGTATAAACCATTTCCTATATTCCACTATGTAAGTTATGTGGCCCAGTTCCTTTAGCTGCTGATTTGAGCTGTGCAAATAACTGAATTTTGGTTTCACTGTCAAACAAACAATTGTAATTAAAAAATCCCAAATGATTTTTTTTTTTAAATTTCAGTGAAAAGAGAAAGAAAACAAAAAAATCATTGTATGTAGAATTAAATGTTTGGCTTTACTCAGAATGAAATATTTTATTTTGGTTTTTGAGTTCTAAAAGTTTTTTTTAAGTGAAATTGAACCAAATTTTTTTACTAATTTTCTTAAAAAACTGTTTTTATCCAAAAAATCAAAACATTTCACTTTGAAAATTTCAGTATGAAATATTTGGTGTGGTTTTTTTCTGATTTGTTTTTGTTGTAAAATAAACAGTTTCGCAAATTTGATGCAAATTCATGAAATATTATAATCATAGAATCTCAGGGTTGGAAGGGACCTCAGGAGGTCATCTAGTCCAACCCCCTGCTCAAAGCAGGACCAATCCCCCAGTTTTTGTCCCAGATCCCTAAATGGCCCCCTCAAGGATTGAACTCACAACCCTGGGTTTAGCAGGCCAATACTCAAACCATGGCTGACCCAAACGTGCTTTTTTCAGGAAAGAAAATTGAGCTGAAAAATTTCACCCCCTTCTAATGCTGAGTTCCCTCAACTCCCACTAGAATTGGTTTGAGCTGAGGAAACACAACCTTCAATTGTTAAACACTCAAAATCGTCAAAATCCAAATACGGCCCACTTATAATAATTTGGAGTCAATCTAAACATTTTGGTCAACACAAAATGGCTTTTAGATGCCTAAGTGCTTCTGAAAATACCACTAGGCACCTAAATATCTTTGAAAATCTGGTGCTATGTGACTTAGGGGCAAAGTCCCACTGAAAGTCAACAGGGTTTATACTCTGACCTCCTTTTCATGCCTTTTGAAAACTTCACCATATATCTGTCATGGTGCATCAGATCCACATCTCTAAGCAGAAATAATCACATTGCACTACCTGAAAAGGACATTTTAAAAACACAATCATTGATATTGGTGAAGGGGCCCAGAAACTTTCATAAAGGGCACGACAGAAAACCTGAACATAAACAAGGCTATTCCGGAACAGCTTTGTGCTGAGCAGACAATTTTCAAAAAATGACAACATAAAAATTATTATTCATGAGGAAGGGTGAACAAGAGCCGAGGAATTTGTTTAACTGAACAGTTCACTGGGCCTGAGTCTCTTTTCACAAAGATGCCAATAACTCCTCATGCAGCAGTGTAAAAGAGGAATTTCAAACTCAATCCACAGGGGATTAAAATAATTTACCTACTCCACCTTTAATGTTTTCAGTAATTGACTTGTTCTTCGTATCTGAAAAATATATTTGGGTTATCAATCACTGCATACTATCATTGACAATAATGCAATCACCTAGGCAACAACATTCAGGGTACAATGATTAAGGCCAAGTTTGCATTTCCTGCAGGTTGTAAGTATCATAAGAAAGAAAAAAATGGAAGAAATGTATGATCTGATATGCAGTATCTTCAATTCTCCTACTAGGCTGCGTCAATGTCTTGCCACTTTCTCCTTTAAAATATATAGACAATATATGGATGGATCTAGACTGTTCTCAGTCGTAGCAGATGACAGAACAAGGAGTAATGGTCTCAAGTTGCAGTGGGGGAGGTTTAGGTTGGATATTAGGAAAAACTTTTTCACTAGGAGGGTGGTGAAACACTGGAATGCATTACCTAAGGAGGTAGTGGAATCTCCTTCCTTAGATATTTTTAAGGTCATGCTTGACAAAGCCCTGGCTGGGATGATTTAGTTGGGGATTTGGTCCTGCTTTGAGCAGGGGTTTGGACTAGATGACCTCCTGAGGTCCCTTCCAACCCTGATATTCTATGATTCTATGATTCTATATACCTTCTAAACTTATCATTTGGCTAAAATCTTTTTCCCAGGATCCACCATCTATGTTCACAGTCACTGTGAGCTTCTCTATAGCTTTCCTAATGCACGGAGAGTGCCTGTCACGCCCCCCACCCCCACCCCCATACTACACTGCAAACTGTCCACATTTCAGTTGCTAAAATGACCTTTCTTTGCTTGTGGTTCTGATTAGTAAGTGCCCTTTTGGAATCTCTCCACTGCAACCCCCTTGCATATTCCACAGAATTTAAAATTCTCTTCCTCTTTTTCAATGCCACCTCGCAATTTCATACTTTTCTATTTGAACAGGACTGGGGAATCCAGCAGCAGAAATCTCACTTGGTGTATGACTGAAATAGCATAAAGATACCATGATCCTTTCCAATCCAGACAACGATAATGAAACTATAGTCACCAGTTTTGATTTTTAAAGATCCTACGTGAGTTAGGTGCTCAAATCTCATTTAACCCCAATGGGACATGGGTACCTAATTTTCTTAGGGTCCTTTGAAACCCAGCCACTGTGAACGCTATTCACTAAAGTCTCACCCTGACAGAGGCAAGTTGAAGGGAGAGAGGAATGCTTTTCTCTTATTCTCTAGATCCACCTTGTGCTCATTGAGAGCTCTATGGAAATAACTTGTGAAAATCATACTCATCAGTTTTGGGAACATTCCCTACTTCCATGGCAGAGCTTTCTGATGTAGATGCATCTAAAAAAAACAACAACAACACTAAACTTTGGTCCTTGTGGAGGGAGGTCTCATTTCAGTTTCAAGAGTTTTCACTTCTATTTGCTTTGTCTCCTCTATTACTCTGGCTCTACCAGGAAGCCAAACTAGGACTAATTTAGCCCTGGCTACTTACACAGAATCATATAAATGTAAGGCAGGAAGGGGCCTCGACAGGTCATCTAGTCCAGTTCCGTGCACTGAGGCAGGACAAAATATTATCTAGACTATCCCTGACAGGTGTTTTTCTAAACTGTTCTTAAAAGCTTCCTGTGTCAGAGATTCCTCAACCTCCCTAGGGAATTTATTCCTGTGCCTAACTACCCTGACAGGAAGTTTTTCCGAATATCTAGCCTGAATCTCCCTTGCTCCTGTCCTGTCCTCAGTGGTTAAGGGGAACAATTTATCAACCCCCTCTTGACAGCAACCTTTTACGCATTTGAAAACTGTTGTCATGACCCCCTCAGTTTTCTCTTCTCCGGACTCAATAAAGTGAACTTTTTCAATCTTTCCTCATAGGTCCTGTTTTCTACATGTTTAATTAGAAAATTAGTGTGTTGTTCTCCTCTGGACTTTCTTCATTTGTCCATATCTTTCCTGAAGTTTGCTGCACAGTGCTCCTGCTGAGGCCTTAACAGTGCTGAGTAGAATGGAAGTATTACTTCTTGTGCCTCGCTTACAGCACTCCTGCCATGTGCTTTGTGATTGCACATAATCTGTGTGCAAAAGGAAGCTCTTGCTAAATATTTCCGAAGTACAGTCCCAGACAATGAAAATTCCACCTCCCTACAGAGAAGGAGTCTCTCTTTATTTCCAGGAACTCACAATTACTCAGTGATAGCCGCCACACAGGACAGGAAATCTCTACAAAACTTTAGACTTTAAAGCTCTGGGGGTGGGCTGTGAATATTTGATCTAAGGACCCATCAGGAACTGTGTTCATAGAGATATTAGATGTGTCACCTAGAGACAATGAGGGTGGGAATTATTGTTTGCTCTGAAGGATTAGAAGACATGACCCCCAGAGATCTTGGCAAAATGCAGTAAGATAGATTCTTCCCTCATTTATTGATGGGTAAATCTATAGTAACTTCACAGGGTCCTCACAGGCTTTCTTCCTCTTGAGCCTGCACCCTGTGTTTAGGCTGGTATAATAAAGAATCTTCCACGCCTTTTTTTGCTGGATCACCCAAGTGTCTTTATTTACAGTGTTTGTGCAGTTCCCAGATCCCGCAACAGCTAGTGACCCACAGACCCTCCCCAGGGTCTCCTAGCTTTTGAGGCTTCCTTCTTTGGTAAGGAGACAGTGATACCACCCTCCTAGCTCCTCCCAGGCTAGCCTCCCCACTGAGGTTTGCCCAGGGCTTTTATAGCTCTCTCATGCCTCAGCCCAGCTGTCAGCACTTAGCTCAGCATGTTCCTCCGAGCCAGATCTCCTTAGGGCTTGCAGCTGGGCTCCCTGCTGAGTACCTGTGTCTCTACCCCTGGCCTCCTGGCCAGAGAGAAGGCTGCAGCCAGCATTTTGGCAGGGCCTTAAAGGGCCCCTGCCATGCCACATAACTCCAATGACTTCCTCTTCCTAACATATGCCACTGTTGCAGAGAATAGCATATGACTACAGAATGCCAAAGTCCTATAAGCTTCAGTATTCTCTCTATATATAAAAAGAAAAGGAGTACTTGTGGCACCTTAGAGACTAACCAATTTATTTGAGCATAAGCTTTCGTGAGCTACAGCTCACTTCATCGGATGCTGTAGCTCACGAAAGCTTATGCTCAAATAAATTGGTTAGTCTCTAAGGTGCCACAAGTACTCCCTTCTTTTTGTGAATACAGACTAACACGACAGTTACTCTGAAACCTCTCTCTATATATAGGTTTAAAGCCAGAAGGGACCATTAGATCACCTAGTCTGATCTATTGCATAGCATAGGCCACACAATTTCATCCAGTTACTTTCACCGAGCCTGGTAACTTGACTAAAGTATCTCTTCCAGAAAGGCATCCAATCAGACTTTGAAGCCAAAGAGATGGAGATTCCACCACTTCCCTTGGGAGTTTGTTCCAATGGTTAATCACTCTCATCATTAATAGGTGTGCCTTATTTCTCACTTTGATTTGTCTCACTTTAACTTCCCGCCATTGCTTCTTTTTATGCCTTTCCCTGCTAGATTCAAGAGTATGTCTGTATTTTATCACTGTGAAAGTGCACCGGACCCTCACTAGAACGCAGGGTCGGGATCCATGAGTGATACCACATTAACGTGGGGACAGCATTATAGTGGAGGCCACGTTACCATGGATCCCAATTTAAATATTTAAATTTGGGATCCATCGCCAGGACCGCACTATATACAAATCCGTGCTATAGTGATGCGCGCTCTAGTGAGGGTCTGCTGTATTTAAACACCATAATCTAGTCACCTCTTGGACTTCTTTTTCATATATTAAACAGACTGAACTCCTTAAATTTCTCACTGTATAAGACTTGGCATAATTTTTGTGACACTTCTCTGCATTCATCTCCAATGTTTCAGTGACCCATTTTCAAATATGGACACCAGAACCAGAGACAGAATTCAAGTATCAATTTCAGGCAGTGGATTGGGAATCAACTCAAGCCAGTTCTACTCCTGCCTTTGCCAAAAGTTTTCTAGGTGATATTTGAGAAGTCACTTAGGCTGGGATTTGTAAGGGATTAAACACTCATATCCCACTGAACATCAATTTTAATTTGTTGAGATACCTTTGAATTTCCCAACTTTATTTCTCATTGAACCTCAGTTCCCCACCCTGAATTTTTGAAAGCTTCTCAGATACTTTGGTGGTAACCATCAAAGAGTTGCCTATATTATTTAAGAAACAGGAGCTTCCCAGGAGGCTTTGGTTCTGAGCACACACTTAGAAAACAGAGAACATGAGCATTACTCATGAGACTATATCATTAACAATCTGGATATGATTATCCTCTCAAGCAGGAGCAGATCAGAAGCAATTCCACTGTTGGTAGTGCTAGTCTGAAAATGTGTTAGCGCTCTCTTTACTTGTAAGGGGTTTCCTGATCAGGCTTGTAGGCTATTGGGCTCTAAGGGAGGCATGTGATCTAGGTTTTTAAGCAGTCATTCTGAATAAAGCCAGCCTAGATCAAGGTGGGGAGAGTTTTGCCTCTCTGTTTTAGGGGACAGCCTGCTTTTTCTCTCTCTGTTTTTATTTCCTGAGTATTGAGGTTCTGGATTTTTTTAAAAAATAATGTAATATTACACTGCAACCTTCCAGCAAGAGTATTTAATGTTTTTATCCAACTTCTCTGTTTGAATGCTATGAACATAAAAGCAGTTACAGCTACAGGGTCAGAGCAAGAGATCCAGAATTATACACACCTACCTGGTGAAAAGCCACCTGGTGAAGCTCCTGCTGGCTCACTCTGCAATGAGCCTTCCATATCACCTGAAAATGTCATAAGGATTTCCAGTCATTTCACACAGCCACAGACAACAATATAATAATTTAAGAACCAGTATTCAGGTTACAATGATGACATTTGCTAGTAACAGAAGGACAAAAATATTAGTTGAGCTACAGCAGAATTGAGTTCCCCTTCTGCTACTGCTAATCTGGGGTTGCTTCCACATTTTTTCCTTTTCCAAAAATTGAAAAATTATCCTTTACTGTGTGTCCACATTGCAAAAATCAGTGTTAAAAAGTGTTATAATTACATGCTATCACTTTCCTTGTAAGAGGTTTCCTGGTCATATTTGCAGGTTAAAGGACTTTGAGGGAAGCATGCAATGTGGGTGTTTCAGCACTCAGTCTACAAAGAGGCAGCCTGGAGCAAGATGGTTGAGTTGTGCCAGCTTGCCTTAACAAGCAGCCTGCTTTTTCTCTCTCTGTTTTTGTTTCTTGTGTGGAAAGGTTCTGCATTTTCAGAAAAACATGGTGATACCTCGCAACCTTGGAGCAAAATTATGCAATTTTTAATCTAACTTCTCTGTTTGAATGCTATGAACATAAAAGCAGTTACAACTGTAAGGTCAGGGTGAGAGATCCAGGAAGATATACACTTACCTAGTGAAAAGCCACCTGGTGCAGATCCTGCTGGCTTACACTGTAATGCACCTTCCATATCACCTGAAAATGTCATAAGGATTTCCAGTCATTTCACACAGCCACAGACAATAACATAAACATCTAAGGGCTAGTTTAAACTGAAAACCTAGGTCAGTTTAGCTACTTCACTCACAGGTGTGAAAAATTCACACCTCTGAGAGATGCAGTAAAATGACGTAAGCCCCAGTATAGACACAGGTAGTTTGATGGAAGAATTAGCCTAGTTACCTCCTCTCAAGGGGGAACACTAACTACAATGATGGAAAAAACCCTTCCATTGGTCCAGGAAGTATTGACAAGACAGCACTACAGTGACACAACTGCAGTGCCATAGCTATGCCATTTTAACATCTGTAGATGTGTAGACAAAGCTTAAGAAACAACACACAGAGTACAATGAAGATATTGTCAAGTAGCCCAAGGACAAAGCTGTTAGTTGAAATGCCTCAGGATAGATTCTTTCCCCTCCTTCCCTACCTCTAGTCTGGGATGTCTCCACATTTTGCCATTTTTTTTTTTTTTTTACTTTTCATCTGAAAAAAAAATTATTCCTTCCTCTGTGTCCACATGGCTACAATCAGGGCTTGTCTACATTATCCGCTGCATTGGCAGGCAGTGATTGATCCAGCAAGGGTCGATTTATCGCATCTAGTCTAGACGCGATAAATCAACTGCCGAGCACTCTCCCGTTGACTCTGGTACTCCACCAGGGCGAGAGGCGCAGGCGGAGGCGATGGGAGAGTGTCAGCCATTGACTTACCGCAATGAAGTGCGGTAAGTAGATCTAAGTACGTCGACTTCAGCTACGTTATTCATGTAGCTGAAGTTGCGTAACTTAGATCAATCCCCCCGCCCTCTTAGTGAAGACCAAGCCTCAGTGTCCAAACTTTATTATTTCTCTTCTCAACTACTGCAGCCTTTTCCTCTATTGTCTCACAAAAACATTCATTAATCCACCTATGGTTGGACCAAAATTCTACCCCAATATCATCTTCCTCATTGTCTGGCAAGATGGCCACATCACCTCGAGGGCTGTTTGAAAGTTTTCTGTCAAAACTATTTTTAAATAGTTTTAGCTGCAAAATTAGGGTGTGGGGAGTTTGGGTTGTCAGGGACATTATTATGAATATCCCCAAAATGTCAATGAAAACAGAAATGTTATATATTTAAAATAATTCCATTTAATCAAACAGTTATTTTTCACACACACACACACACATACACACACACACAACAAGGTCTAGTTTGTTGATTAGCACCATAATGAATTCCATAAATAAAAAATTCTATATTTACAAAATGGTTTCTTCTTTAGCCATCATCCTGGGGCTGGTTTTGTTCAAAATCTTTATTAATGATCTGGATGATGGGATGGATTGCACCCTCAGCACTAAGCTGTGGGAGAGGTAGATACACTGGAGGGTAGGGATAGGTTCCAGAGTGACCTAGACAAATTGGAGGATTGGGCCAAAGTAAATCTAATGAGGTTCAACAAGGACAAGTGGAGAGTCCTGCACTTAGGATGGAAGAATCCCATGCTCTGATACAGGCTGGCTAAGCAGCAGTTCTGCAGAAAAGGACCTGGACATTACAGTGGATGAGAAGCTGGATATGAGTCAACAGTGAGCCCTTGTTGCCAAGAAGGCTAACAGCATATTGGGCTATATTAGTAGGTACATTGCCAGCTGTCAAGGTTCCTTCCCCACCCTGAACTCTAGGGTACAGATGTGGGGACCTGCATGAAAACCTCCTAAGCTTACTTTTACCAGCTTAGGTTAAAACTTCCCCAAGGTACAAATTAATTTTACCCTTTTCCCTTGGAATTTCCACTGCCACCACCAAACTTTAACTGGGTTTACTGGGAAACGTAGTATGGACACGTCTTTCCCCCCAAAATCCTCCCAACCCTTGCACCCCACTTCCTGGGGAAGGTTTGGTAAAAATCCTCACCAATTTGCATAGGTGACCACAGACCCAAACCCTTGGATCTTAGAACAATGAAAAAGCATTCAGTTTCCTTACAAGAAGACTTTTAATAGAAGTAAAGGAATCACCTCTGTAAAATCAGGATAGTAGATACCTTACAGGGTAATTAGATTCAAAACATAGAGAATCCCTCTAGGCAAAACCTTAAGTTACAAAAAAGACACACAGACAGGAATAGTCATTCTATTCAGCACAGTTCTTTTCTCAGCCATTTAAAGAAATCATAATCTAACACACAGCTAGCTAGATTACTTACTAAAAGTTCTAAGACTACATTCCTGTTCTGTCCCCAGCAAAAGCAGCATACAGACAGACACAGACCATTTGTTTTTTCTCCCTCCTCCCAGCTTTTGAAAGTATCTTGTCTCCTCATTGGTCATTTTGGTCAGGTGCCAGCGAGGTTACCTTTAGCTTCTTAACCCTTTACAGGTGAGAGGATTTTTCCTCTGGCCAGGAGGGATTTTAAAGGGGTTTACCCTTCCCTTTATATTTATGACACGCCCCCCAAAATCTCAGCTAGGGTGAAATGCTGGCTGGGATTTCTTCCTGGAGCTCTAGGAAAAACAGAGTTAATAAGACACATGCACCTCTAAATATACTACCAAGTACATAAAGACTAACAATATTTTCCACATCTCAAGGATGATTGTAACCAGTTGATTCTGGGAAATTTTCACGGGAGAGTGCATCAGCCACTTTGTTAGAAGCTCCTGAGATGTGTTGGATGTCGAAATCAAAATCTTGGAGAGCTAAACTGCACCGAATAAGTTTTTTGTTATTTCCCATGGCAGTATGAAGCCACTGTAGTGCAGCATGGTCGGTTTGTAGGTGGAAATGCCGTCCCCAAACATATGGATACAGCTTTTCCAGGGCGTAGACAATGGCATAACATTCTTTTTCACTGACTGACCAGTTGCTTTCCCTCTCAGACAGTTTTTTCCTGAGAAACACTACAGGGTGGAATTCTTGATCAGGTCCTTTCTGCATTAAAACTGCTCCCACACCACGCTCGGACACATCTGTGGTTACTAGGAATGGTTTGTCAAAGTCTGGGGCCCTTAGTACAGGGTCAGACATGAGTGTCGCTTTAAGCTGGTTAAAGGCCTTCTGACACTTTTTGGTCCACTGAATGGCATTTGGCTGTTTCTTTTTGGTTAGGTCTGTCAGTGGGGTGGCGATTTGGCTGTATTGCGGTACAAAATCGTCTGTAATAACCGACCAAGCCTAAGAAGGATTGAACCTGTTTCTTTGACTTTGGGACAGGCCACTTTTGGATAGCATCCACTTTGGCCTGTAGGGGGCTGATAGTTCCTTGACCCACCTGGTGTCCAAGGTAAGTCACTCTGTTGAGGCCTATTTGACACTTCTTAGCCTTAACAGTTAGTCCTGCCTCCCTTATGCGCTCAAGGACTTTTTGTAGATGTTCCAGGTGTTCTGCCCAGGAATCCGAAAATATGGCCACATCGTCAAGGTAGGCGCTAGGAGACCATCTACAAGTCTTTGGAAGGTGGCCGGTGCATTTCGCAGCCCGAAAGGGAGGACATTAAATTCATACAGCCCGAGATGTGTGGTGAAGGCTGACCTTTCCTTGGCGGATTCATCTAGCAGTATTTGCCAGTACCCCTTGGTTAAGTCCAAGGTAGAGATGAACTGGGCCCGTCCCAGTTTCTCTAATAGTTCATCTGTTCATGGCATGGGATAGTTGTCTGGGCAAGTTACAGCATTTAGCTTACGGTAGTCCACGCAAAAACGTATCTCCCCATCTGGTTTGGGAACTAGAACCACTGGAGATGCCCATGCACTTCCAGAGGGGCGGATTACCCCCATCTGTAACATATCCTGGATCCCCTGTTCTATAGCAGTTTTAGCTTGAGGAGACACCCGGTAAGGTTGGACTTTAATTGGGTGAGCATTACCTGTGTCAATGGAGTGGTATGCCCGTTCAGTCAGTTCTGGGGTGGCTGAGAACGTTGGCACGTAGCTAGTGCACAGCTCCTTGATCTGCTGTCGCTGCATACGCCCAAGGGTCATGGAGAGGTTCACCTCTTCCACACCACCAGCACTTTTCCCTTCGTAGTAGACACCTGCAGGCCACTCAGCGTTGTCTCCTCCCTGGGCTGTAAACTGACAAACCTTTAATTCTCTGGAATAAAAGGGCTTTAGAGAATTAATGTGGTACACCTTAGCCCTGGTGTTGCTTAGACCTACTGCTTCCGGCCATCGGGTGGCAAAATCCATGAAAGTCAGTATGTACTGCTTTCCTCTGAGTGTCTTTTTTGGAAAAGGACCCAGAATATCCACAGCTACTCGCTGAAATGGAACTTCAATGATGGGGAATGGCTGGAGAGGGGCTTTGACCTGGTCCTGGGGTTTTCCCACTCTTTGGCATACTTCACAAGACCGGAGATAGGTAGAAACATCCTTGCCCATTCCCTCCCAGTGGAATGACCCCCCCAAATGGTCTTTGGTCCTGTTCACCCCAGCATGGCCACTAGGATGATTGTGGGCTAAGCTCAAGAGCTTGGCCTGGTATTTAGTTGGAACTACCAACTGTCTCTGAGGATGCAAGTCTTCCTGGTGTCCACCAGAAAGAGTTTCCTTGTATAAAAGTCCTCTTTCTACAACAAACCTGGATCGATTAGAAGAGCTGAGAGGCGGTGGGTTGCTCCGTGCTGTCGTCCAAGCTCTCTGGAGGCTTTCATCTGCTTCCTGTTCGGACTGGAACTGTTCCCTTGATGCTGGAGACATCAGTTCCTGATTGGATTGTGGACCTATGCTTGGTCCCTCTGGAAGCGATGTAAGGGATGGGGCTGTTTCCGTTGACTGTGAACTGCTCTCTGCTGGGACACTATGTTGGGGTTCAGGCTCTGGATGAGCTTCTTGTGTAGGGTTATGGGCTGCTGCCGATTCAGGTTCGGTGGGGCCCTCTGGTGTTGAGGTTGCAAGTACTGGATTCAGTGCTGGCAATGGGTCTGGTGCTGGTTGTTCTGCTGGTTCTGGGACTGGTTCCATCTGGGTCTCTGGGACTGGATCCACTACTGCTGTTGCAGACATTGGCCTGGGGTCCGGGTCCATCACCTCTGACCGGGTCCTGATAGAAGTTTCCGGAACAGAGCTAGGCGTCACGGCTTGTTTAGCCTGGCTGCGGGTGACCATTCCCACCCTCTTGGCCCGCTTCACATGATGGCCAAGTCTTCCCCCAACAGCATGGGGATGGGACAATCATCATAGACTGCAAAAGTCCACGTTCCTGACCAGCTCTGGTACTGGACAGGCAACTTGGCTGTAGGCAAATCGAAAGAGTTGGACTTGAAGGGTTGAATCGTCACTTGGATCTCTGAGTTGATTAAATTGGGGTCCACTAAGGAAGCATGGATAGCTGACACTTGTGCTCCGGTGTCCCTCCACGCGGTGACCTTCTTCCCGCCCACACTCACAGTTTCCCTCCGCTCCAAGGGTATCTGGGAGGTATCTGGGCCTGCGGACCTCTGGTGTGATTCCGGTGCAATGAACTGTAATCTGTTGGGGTTCTTGGGGCAGTTGGCCTTTACATGCCCCAGCTCGTTACATTGAAAACATCGTCCAGCTGACGGGTCACTGGGGCGAGGTGGGTTGCTGGAGAATGGGGTGGTGGGACGATAAGGTGTCTGGAGGGTTCTTCGGGGGGGTAGGTGGGGCCTTTGGTGGCTCCCGGTAATAGCGTGTGATCTGGGGTTGTCCCTTCTGGTCTCCGCTCCAACAGCGACCAGTTTTCTTCTTCTCTGCCACCTCCACACATCTGGCTCCAATCTCTCCTGCCTCGATTACAGTTTTGGGCTTCCCATCTAGGATGTATCTTTCTATTTCCTCAGGAACACCCTCTAAAAATTGTTCCATTTGCATTAGGAAGGGCAAATTTACTGGAGATTCAACACTTGCTCCTGATATCCAGGCATCCCAACGTTTCACAATGTGGTAGGCATGTCGGGTAAATGACACGTCTGGTTTCCACCTTAGGGCTCTGAACCTCCGAAGAGACTGCTCAGGTGTGATCCCCATTCTGACTCTCGCCTTGGATTTAAACAGTTCATACTTGTTCATGTGTTCTTTAGGCATTTCAGCTGCCACCTCAACTGAGGGTCCACCGAGCTGCGGCCTCAGCTCTACCATGTATTGGTCGGTAGAGATGCTGTACCCAAGGCAGGCCCTTTCTAAGTTTTCTAAGAAGGCCTCAGTATCATCACCTGCCTTGTAGGTGGGAAACTTTCTGGGATGGGAAGTGGTACCTGGAGAAGGATTGCTAGGGTTTGTTGGTATATTCTGCTGAGCCTTTATCTTCTCCATCTCCTCCACATGCTTCCTCTCTTTTTCCTTTTCCTGCAGTTCTTTGGCCCTTGCCTCCATTTCTTTGGCCCTTGCTTCCATTTCTTTGGCCCTTGCTTCCATAGCTGTCCTTTGAGCAGTCACTTGGTGTTGTTCTGCCTCTTTCGCTGCCTCCCTTTCTTTGTCCTTTGCCTCCATCTCTTTGTCCTTTGCCTCCATTGCTCTCCTGTGAGCAGCTTCTAGAGCTTTTTCGGCTTCTTTCATTGTCTCCAGTTTGGCTAACTCCAATTTGTGTAGTGCCTTGGTGTCTGTCATCTTTACCTCTCTGTTTTTAACTAACTTTACACCCGAGGGTTAGAAATAAAACAAACAAAACTTGGCTTGTAAAATTTTGCCCTGCTGGAATAGGATACCTATTCTCTGATAGTGATTGTCAGCCTACAGAAAAAGACAATTCCCTTTGTCTCTGCTCTGGCTCCAAATCAAAGCAAAAAAGCTCCACTACTTGGAAACCTCCTTTCCAGCAGCCCCAAAGGAAAAAAAAAATCCTTTTCAAATCTGTGCTCCTTTTAAAAAAAATCAAAATCCTAAAAAAAAAAAAAACCCTACCACTTTTGTCTCCAGGCAAATGGGTAGAACACCCCCCTATTTACTTTTAGGGGAAAAAAAACCTCTGGTTTGCGAAGACTGTGAATTTCCCTGCAGGAGGTTAAGTACACTTCCTCTAGGCAAAGAAAACCTGCAATTCACAAAGATAATCCCCTTTTGTCTCTGCTCTGGCCCCAAAGCAGAGAAAAAACTAGCTGCTTTCAGTTGGACCTCCTTTCCAGCAGCCCCAAAGGAAAAAAAAATTCCTTTTTAAAATCTGTATTTCTGGCTCAAAAAAATCTCAAATTGATCTCAAAAGGATTTCAGGTTAATCAGCAGCAGATCGAGGGAAGTGATTATTCCCCTCTTTTCGGCACTGGTGAGGCCACATCTGGAGTATTGCATCCAGTTTTGGGCCCCCCACTTCAGAAAAGATGTGGACTAATTGGAGAGAGTCCAGCGGAGGACAACTAAAATGATCAGGAGCCTGGACACATGAGTTACGACCAGAGGCTGAGGGAACTGGGCTTGTTTAGTCTGCAGAAGAGAAGAGTGAAGGGGGATTTGATAGCAGCCTTCAACCACCTGAAGGGGGGTTCCAAATAGGATGGAGCTCAGCTTTTCTCAGTGGTGGCAGATGACAGAACAAGGAGCAATGGTCTCAAGTTGCAGTGCGGGAGGTCTAGGTTGGATATTAGGAAACACTATTTCACTAGGAGTGAGGTGAAGCACTGGAATGGGTTACCTAGGGAGGTGGTGGAATCTCCATCCTTAGAGGTTTTTAAGGCCCAGCTTGACAAAGCTCTGGCTCGGATGATTTAGTTGGTGTTGGTCCTGCTTTGAGCAGGGGATGGGACTAGATGACCTCCTGAGGTCTCTTGCAGCCCTAATCTTCTATGATTCTTTGTCAAACAGAGAATGTGAGAGTTAATATTTATTGGAATGGATAACCAATACCCACAACACAATTTGCCCAATTCAGGTAAAAATCAGAACCAACATTACTCTTGTAAAGAGAGTTACAGGTTTCCAGGAATGTATTGTTATACTGAAACATATTAATGACTGCCATCTGGTATGTATTTGATCTGAAGACATTCACAGACCTCTTCCATGCCAGTGGGCCTGTTATGCATACTTCAGACTCAGAAGGCTCATATAAATCAGCCTAGGTAGGAAATGGTTTTCCCATTCCACAAAAATTTTGGAGATTTCCAAAATGTGCCTGTCTTGAATTGATTCAAATAGTCAAATCTCAAAATGCTTTGCAAACTGACATACCTCACCCCTAAAATCAGTTCAGATCAATTGAAATGTTTCATTTAAATAATGTTAATCCTTTTCATTAGTATAAATTAAGTTCACTTTCAAAATGAAAAGCTTTTTAAACTGAAAAAATATTTGTTTAGTTTAAAGTATGCTGAAACAGGATTTTTCATCAATTTCAAAGTATTTTTTCCAGCTTTTTTAGTTGGGGTGTTAATCGAAATTAACCCTTTCCAACTGACAGTTTGAGTTTTGTCAAAGTGGCATTTTTCAGGAACAAAAAACTATTTTGTCAAAAAAATTCCCAATCATCTCTACAATTACACCCTTTTAGTGAAACAAATGCAAACAATGAGAGTATTTCCTATGGCAGGTCAGATTTCAGCCATGCATACTGAATGGCTTCATAAATGATCTGGAGGATGGTGTGGATTGCACTCTCAGCAAATTTGCGGATGATACTAAACTGGGAGGAGTGGTAGATACGCTGGAGGGGAGGGATAGGATACAGAAGGACCTAGACAAATTGGAGGATTGGGCCAAAAGAAATCTGATGAGGTTCAATAAGGATAAGTGCAGGATCCTGCACTTAGGATGGAAGAATCCAATGCACCGCTACAGACTAGGGACCGAATGGCTAGGCAGCAGTTCTGCGGAAAAGGACCTAGGGGTGACAGTGGACGAGAAGCTGGATATGAGTCAGCAGTGTGCCCTTGTTGCCAAGAAGGCCAATGGCATTTTGGGATGTATAAGTAGGGGCATAGCGAGCAGATCGAGGGACGTGATCATTCCCCTCTATTCGACATTGGTGAGGCCTCATCTGGAGTACTGTGTCCAGTTTTGGGCCCCACACTACAAGAAGGATGTGGAGAGGGTCCAGTGAAGGGCAACAAAAATGATTAGGGGTCTAGAACACATGACTTATGAGGAGAGGCTGAGGGAGCTGGGATTGTTTAGCCTGCAGAAGAGAAGAATGAGGGGGGATTTGATAGCTGCTTTCAACTACCTGAAAGGGGGTTCCAAAGAGGATGGCTCTAGACTGTTCTCAATGGTAGCAGATGACAGAACGAGGAGTAATGGTCTCAAGTTGCAGTGGGGGAGGTTTAGATTGGATATTAGGAAAAACTTTTTCACTAAGAGGGTGGTGAAACACTGGAATGCGTTACCTAGGGAGGTGGTAGAATCTCCTTCCTTAGAGGTTTTTAAGGTCAGGCTTGACAAAGCCCTGGCTGGGATGATTTAACTGGGAATTGGTCCTGCTTCGAGCAGGGGGTTGGACTAGATGACCTTCAGGGGTCCCTTCCAACCCTGATATTCTATGATTCTATGATTCTATGATAATGGTTTCCCTGGTTGTACATGCAGAGGCTACGATATTTGTTGAAGGCTGGGTATCAGAGAGGCAGAAGGCCAAGAGATGGAGTTGTGAGCATGACCGTGAAAAGGAAGCACAGAGATTGAGCTGGCTGGGCACAGAGCTCTTTGAGTGGCAGACTTGGGGATTTCTGAGGAAGGAAACTGCTCGTTTTTTTGTTTCTACTCTGTTCAGGGAGACATGATTTACCTGACTTGTTTCATCTATTCCTCCCCCAAACAACATGGCCCTGAAGACCCCAACTATTGGCTAACGATGCAGAACAAAACAGGCAGCCATATGTATATACTTACCAGCTTCAGGTTCAAGGGTGGGTGCTGGAAACCCCTCGACTATTCCTTCTGGACAATCTGAAAATGCCATTAGGATTATCAGTTATTTCATGGACAATCACATAATCAACTAGGAAGCAATTCATGTTACAAAGATCACAGTCAAGTCAATATTTTCAAGTTTCATAAGGAACAAAATTTGTAGAAATTAGAGGAAATCCAATTTTTTTAGCTGAAATAGTTTTTTAACCAAAAAACAAAAGTAAACAAAATAAAATTTCTGCACAGAAACATTTCTGGGGGTTGAATATTTCTATTGTTTTCATGAGTGACTAGAATATGAAAACTGACTTTTTTCAGTAAATTTGTTTTGGTTTTGATAAAAACAATCATTTTTTAGAAAACTGTTAGTGAAATATTTTTTATTTCTGGTATTTCAGTGAACAACCAGTATTTTTTCCCCAGGGGAGGGGAAGGGAATGGCCTTTTATAGACATCAGCAGTAGGCACATCTGGTAAGTAATTCCACTTGTATCATTGGAGTGACCATGGTCTATAATGACCTACTTTCTTTAGATGGTGAATGTGATTCTTTTTCTCTCTTAAAGAAGCCAAAGAATATATCTGAAAAAAAAAAACAACCTCAATTAGGCGAGTCAGTTATTTCACAATACATTGACAATAATTCAGTCCTTTAGAACACAACTTTTAGGCGGCAAAGATTTAGGAGAAAAATATATTGATGAAATTATACCACATTTATTTCTGTCTACTCCCCATCAATCTTGTCACTAAATCTCTATCTTATCATTATCCCATGTTGAACACCCACTTAGTGTGGCACTGTGTCCTTCTCTAGAGGTGCTTGGGACACTTACAGAAGTTGATGTCACCTCTATTTGTGGTTGAACTAAAGGGGAACAAAGTGACACTTGGAGTGGGAGTGGTTTATATATCCATTTCTGTCTGTTCATATGACTCAAACCATCATCTAGATCTTATTACTTCCCAAAGTTGAAATCTTTGTCAAAGATGAAATATTAAATATCAGTTTTGACCTTTTTTTTTAAAAAAAATCCAGTAGGAAACTATAAAAGGAAACTAAGCCTTGGTCTACACTAGGACTTTAGGTCGAATTTAGCAGCGTTAAATCGATGTAAACCTGCACCCGTCCACACAATGAAGCCCTTTATTTCGACTTAAAGGACTCTTAAAATCAATTTCCTTACTCCACCCCAACAAGTGGATTAGCATTTAAATCGGCCTTGCCGGGTCGAATTTGGGGTACTGTGGACACAATTCGATGGTATTGGCCTCCGGGAGCTATCCCAGAGTGCTCCATTGTGACTGCTCTGGACAGCACTCTCAACTCAGATGCACTGGCCAGGTAGACAGGAAAAGAACTGCGAACTTTTGCATCTCCTTTCCTGTTTGGCCAGCGTGGCAAGCTGCAGGTGACCATGCAGAGCTCATCAGCAGAGGTGACCATGATGGAGTCCCAGAATCGCAAAAGAGCTGCAGCATGGACTGAACGGGAGGTACGGGATCTGATCGCTGTATGGGGAGAGGAATCCGTGCTATCAGAACTCCGTTCCAGTTTTTGAAATACCAAAACCTTTGTCAAAATCTCCCAGGGCATGAAGGACAGAGGCCATAACAGGGACCCGAAGCAGTGCCGCGTGAAACTTAAGGAGCTGAGGCAAGCCTACCAGAAAACCGGAGGGGCGAACAGCCGCTCCGGGTCAGAGCCCCAAACATGCCGCTTCTATGATGAGCTGCATGCCATTTTAGGGGGTTCAGCCACCACTACCCCAGCCGTGTTGTTTGACTCCTTCAATGGAGATGGAGGCAACACGGAAGCAGGTTTTGGGGACGAAGAAGAAGAAGATGATGATGATGACGAGGTTGTAGATAGCTCACAGCAAGCAAGCGGAGAAACCGCTTTTCCCGACAGCCAGGAACTGTTTCTCACCCTGGACCTGGAGCCAGTACCCCCCGAACCCACAAGGCTGCTTCCTGGACCCGGCAGGCGGAGAAGGGACCTCCGGTGAGTGTACCTTTTAAAATTCTATACATGGCTTAAAAGCAAGCATGTGAAAGGATTAATTTGCCCTGGCATTTGCGGCTCTCCTGGATGTACTCCCAAAGCCTTTGCAAAAGGTTTCTGGGGAGGGCAGCCTTATTGCGTCCTTCATGGTAGGACACTTTACCACTCCAGGCCAGTAACACGTACTCGGGAATCATTGTACAACAAAGCATTGCAGTGTATGTTTCCTGGCGTTCAAACAACATCCATTCTTTATCTCTCTGTGTTATCCTCAGGAGAGTGAGATATCATTCATGGTCACCTGGTTGAAATAGGGTGCTTTTCTTCAGGGGACACTCAGAGGAGCCCGTTCCTGCTGGGCTGTTTGCCTGAGGCTGAACAGAAATGTTCCCCGCTGTTAGCCACGGGGAGGGGGGAGGGTTGAGGGGGTAGCCACGTGGGGGGGGGAGGCAAAATGCGACCTTGTAACGAAAGCACATGTACTATGTATGTAATGTTAACAGCAAGGTTTACCCTGAAAGACTGTAGCCACTGTTTTATAAAATGTGTCTTTTTAAATACTGCTGTCCCTTTTTTTTTCTCCACCAGCTACATGTGTTTCAAGGATCACAGGATCTTCTCCTTCCCAGAGGCTAGTGAAGATTAGAAAGAAAAAAAAATGCACTCGTGATGAAATGTTCTCTGAGCTCATGCTGTCCTCCCACACTGACAGAGCACAGACCAATGCGTGGAGGCACATAATGTCAGAGTGCAGGAAAGCACAAAATGACCGGGAGGAGAGGTGGTGGGCTGAAGAGAGTAAGTGGCAGGCTGAAGAGAGTAAGTGGCGGGCTGAAGACAGGGCTGAAGCTCAAATGTGGTGGCAGCGTGATGAGAGGAGGCAGGATTCAATGCTGAAGCTGCTGGAGGATCAAACCAGTATGCTCCAGTGTATGGTTGAGCTGCAGCAAAGGCAGCTGGAGCACAGACTGCCACTACAGCCCCTGTGTAACCAACCGCCCTCCTCCCCAAGTTCCATAGCCTCCACACCCAGACGCCCAAGAACACGGTGGGGGGCCACCGGCCAACCAGCCACTCCGCCACAGAGGATTGCCCCCAAAAAAGAAGGCTGGCTTTCAATAAATTTTAAAGTTGTAAACTTTTAAAGTGCTGTGCTTAAAGTGCTGGGTGGCATTTTCCTTCCCTCCTCCACCACCCCTCTTGGGCTACCTTGGTATTCATCCCCCTATTTGTGTGATGAATGAATAAAGAATGCATGAATGTGAAGCAACAATGACTTTATTGCCTCTGCAAGCGGTGATTGAAGGGAGGAGGGGAGGGTGGTTAGCTTAAAGGGAAGTAGAGTGAACCAAGGGGCGGCGGGTTTCATCAAGGAGAAACAAACAGAACTTTCACACCGTAGCCTGGCCAGTCATGAAACTGGTTTTCAAAGCTTCTCTGATGCGTACCGCGCCCTCCTGTGCTCTTCTAACCGCCCTGGTGTCTGGCTGCACGTAACCAGCAGCCAGGCGATTTGCCTCAACCTCCCACCCCGCCATAAACATGTCCCCCTTACTCTCACAGATATTGTGGAGCACACAGCAAGCAGTGGGAATATTGGTTTCGCTAAGGTCTAACCGAGTCAGTAAACTGCGCCAGCGCGCCTTTAAACGTCCAAATGCACATTCTACCACCATTCTGCACTTGCTCAGCCTGTAGTTGAACAGCTCCTGACTACTGTCCAGGCTGCCTGTGTACGGCTTCATGAGCCATGGCATTAAGGGTAGGCTGGGTGCCCACGGATACATATAGGCATTTCAACATCCCCAACAGTTATTTTCTGGTCTGGGAATAAAGTCCCTTCCTGCAGCTTTTGAAACAGACCAGAGTTCCTGAAGATGCGAGCGTCATGTACCTTTCCCGGCCATCCCACGTTGATGTTGGTGAAACGTCCCTTGTGATCCACCCGAGCTTGCAGCACTATTGAAAAGTACCCCTTGTGGTTTATGTACTCGCCGGCTTGGTGCTCCTGTGCCAAGATAGGGATATGGGTTCCGGTGCCAAGATAGGGATATGGCCCCACCACAGTTAGGGAATCCCATTGCAGCAAAGCCATCCACTATGACCTGCACATTTCCCAGGGTCACTACCCTTGATATCAGCAGATCTTTGATTGTGTGGGCTACGTGCATCACAGCAGCCCCCACAGTAGATTTGCCCACTCCAAATTGATTCCCAACTGACCGGTAGCTGTCTGGCGTTGCAAGCTTCCACAGGGCTATCGCCACTTGCTTCTCAACTGTGAGGGCTGCTCTCATCTTGGTATTCATGTGCTTCAGGGCAGGGGAAAGCAAGTCACAAAGTTCCATGAAAGTGTCCTTACGCATGCGAAAGTTTTGCAGCCGCTGGGAATCGTCCCAGACCTGCAACACTATGCGGTCACACCAGTCTGTGCTTGTTTCCCAAGCCCAGAATCGGCATTCCACAGCATGAACCTGCCCCCTGCACCATGATGCATGCATTGGCAGGGCCCATGCTTTCAGAGAAATCTGTGTCCATGTCCTGATCACTCACGCGACCGCGCTGACGTCGCCTACTCGCCCGGTATCGCTCTCCCAGGTTCTGGTGCTGCATATACTTCTGGATAATGCATGTGGTGTTTAATGTGCTCCTAATTGCCAAAGTGAGCTGAGCGGCCTCCATGCTTACCTTGGTACGGCGTCCGCTCAGAAAAAAGGGGCGGAATGATTGTCTGCCGTTGCTCTGACAGAGGGAGGGGCGACTGAAGACATGGCTTACAGGGTTGGCTTCAGGGAGCTAAAATCAACAAAGGGGGTGGCTTTACATCAAGGAGTATTTCAGGCAGGACTTCACGGAGGGTTCCAATAAGAAATGGTGCACCTAAGTTATTGTTCTTATTGGAACAAGGAGGTTAGTCTGGCCTCTGATTGATACATGGCTAGATTTACGTCGCTGCACCTTCCCTGTGAGTGACTGCAGTGTGACCTAGAGGAATGAGTCCCCTAGACGGGGGAGGGGGGGAAGCAAATGAGTACAAAACAAATCTGGTCTATTTCTTGTTTTGATCCACTCCATCTATCTTTTACATCTTTGGCTGGCAGCAGACGGTGCAGAAGGACTGCATGCCATCCACATCTCATGGCTGCCCGGCAGAAGATGATGCAATAGGACTGCTAGCAATCCATATCGCCTGCCTGCTCACCGTAAGACGGTTCAATAGGACTGACTGCAGGACTAAAGAGAATGACCTGGTCAAGTCACTCCAAATTTAGTCCCTGTGCCCATGTCTGCCCAGGCGCTCCTGGCCGACATGGCCAGGAGCACCTCAGACATGACGATGACGGCTACCAGTCGTATTGTACCGTCTGCTGCCACAAGGCAAGGGGTTGCTGTTACTGTGTAGCAATGCAGTACCACGTCTGCCAGCACCCAGGAGACATACGGTGACGGTTACCTGAGCGGGCTCCATGCTTGCCATGGTATGGAGTCTGCACAGGTAACTCAGGAAAAAAGGCACGAAACGATTGTCTGCCCTTGCTTTCACGGAGGGAGGGAGGGAACAGGGGCCTGACGATATGTACCCAGAACCACACGCGACAATGTTTTAGCCCCATCAGGCATTGGGATCTCAACCCAGAATTCCAATGGGCAGCGGAGACTGCGGGAACTGTGGGATAGCTACCCACAGTGCAACACTCCGGAAGTCGACTCTAGCCTCGGTATTGTGGAAGCACTCCGCCGAGTTAATTCACTTAATGCACTTAGAGCATTTTCTGTGGGGACACACACACTCGAATATATAAAACCGATTTCTAAAAAACCGACTTCTATAAATTCGACCTAATTTCGTAGTGTAGACATACCCTAACAAAGAAAAAACAGTGTAAGATGACACTTTATTTCATTTTTTAGAAACCAAAACATATCATTTTTCTATTTTTGGTGTTTGAATTTTCACTGCATTTCACAATCTCTCTCTCCCTTTTGTACTCATCGTCCTCTTTTTTTTAACTCACTGGGGAAAGTCGCATGTGGAAGAATATAAAAAGATGTGAGAAAAGTGGAGTAAATCCCAATTTTCAAACTTATTTTACTATTTTTCAACTAGAAAAAGTTGGGCATTTTTCCCACCAAAATTTGTGATTTTCTGATCTTCTCTAATAAAAATTTAAAACAGCCAGTCTAAGAACTTTTGCCATGAATTAAAATAGAATAAATAACTAAATAAAAAAAGTCTGCAGAACACAAAACATCCTCACATTCAGCAGCACACACAAAGAGATGCAGTTTGCCTTGTGCTGTAAAAGTCCTTACAGCGGGTTATTTTAGAGCAATGCAGGAAGCTAGTTCTGGAGTTGATGAAGAAGACTCCACTCTAGAGAGTCCCATCCAGAACAAACTTGAGGACCTGAGCTCTGACGCCAGTGTGCTATGAGAACAGAAACTGGCATACCTTTTATTACTTTTTCATTTTCCGTTTTGCTGCCAATGGCACTTCCCCACAAACCTGAAAACAAGAAGGAAAAGAGTATAAAAGGATTTGAAGCTGTTTACTTACACAGGTTCTACTTAGGGTTGATCATAACAGTATTTTCTTCACATTATTTTTTTATAGAAAATTGGGGTTTTTGTCAAAATGAAAATGTCAAGTAAAATGTCTGCTTTCATGAAAAGGGTTTTTTTCATTAGAAACTTTTTTTATTTTTTATTTTATGTATTAATTTATTTATGTATTGGCTGAAAACTGAAATGTTTTTTGGTTTTCAAAAGGATTTGGTTTTCACTGCTTTTGCGCTGAACATTTTTATTGTGAGGGGTTTTCTTTTCCTTTCTTTTCTGAAAAGTCAAAAAATTTCCACTGAACATTTTCACAGTATTTAAAAAAAATATTATCCCATTTTCCAGACTGTGGGGAGAGAAATCCCCAAAATTACTAGTTCCATGGTAAGAACCATTCTGCTATGTAAGGAGGACTCTAGTTTGGGTCAAGAAATACAAGCAAAGAAACACATACCATAGATCATAAAGTCCTGCAGTCATAGACCTTGAGGCAGAAGGGACCATGAGATCATCAAATCTCACCTCCTGCAAACCACTAGACAGAAACACTACCCAAGATCCACACACTAAACCCAGCAACCAGAATTAAACAAAAGTCTCACAATCCCCAGAAGACCAAACTGTGAGAACATGTAATGGTTCCATATTGCGACCACATATGGGAGTGTGGTAATTAAGGTTATTCATTAATTAGATTCCTCACCAGTATCCAATGGACTGTCCTCCAGATGGCCCAAAATGTAGCAAAGGGTCAAATTGTGACCTCAGTTACACTACTGTAAACCACAAGATTATCTATTCAAGTCAATGAAGTTACTCTGAGGTGTAACAGAGTAGAAATTGGCCCATTTCCTTTAGAGAGCAATAAAAAATTACTGCTTGGATTTACACAGGAGCTTAAGGTAATTAGATGCCCAATTCCCAATGAAATTGGGATTTGGGCACCTAACTCCTTTTAAAATCCCTAGAAGGTAAGGCTGGGTTTTCAAATGAGCAGAAAAGGCCAAGCAACACAAACATGGGTGATCAACTCAGGCTATATCTACACTATAGACCTTAGAGACCTTAGAGCGACCTTAGAGAGACACAGCTGTACTGCTGCAGCCATGTTGCTGTAAGGTCTCCCATGTAGCTGCTGTATGCCGATGGGACAGCTCTCTTCCGTCGGCATAAACCATGAACATAGCACTGTCCACACGGGTAGTTTTGTTGTTGAAACTTACATTGGTCATAGGGATTTTTTTTCCACATCCTGACAGACAAAAGTTTTACCAACAAAAGTTTTACCAACAAAAGTGCTAGCGCTACCAACAAAAGTGATAGCTTCAAAGGAGGCAGAATGGTCTACTTAATTGGGCACCACTCTGAGAATCAGGATACCTTGGTTCCTAAACCTTATCTCCCGTTACTGCACCGAGTGACTTCCCAGTTGTGACTTGAGTCATTTTCCCTTCCTATGTCATTTTTCCCCACCTGTACAATGCACATATTGATAATCAGAAAAAGTGCTTTAAGAGCTATGGATGAAAAGTGCTAAAGTTGGTTGAGATTTTCTGCTGAAACACTTGTGGAGAAAATTCCATTCGATCAAACCTAAACTGTTGATCGAAAAGAGTCAGTTTGGATGAATTTTTTACATGATTTTTTTTTTTGAATAAAGTTTCAAATTGTTTCATTTTTACTTTTTTATAAACAAAAACTGTTTTTTGTTTTTTCTTTAAAAAGAACACTTTAAAATTTAATTTAATTATAGTAAAGAAAAAGTAAAAAATAAAAAGGGTCAAAACTGAAATGAAACATTTGAAATTAATTGCAGAGAAATGCAAAGTTATGCACTTTGCAAAAAATAATCCCAACTATATGTACAAAATTATGGGATCTAAATTAGCTGTTACCACTCAAGAAAGAGCTCTTTGAGCCATTGTGGATAATTCTCTGAAAAGATCCACTCAGTGTACAGTGGCAGTCATAAAAGCTAACAGACTGTTGGGATTCATTAGGAAAGGGCTAGATAAGACAGAAAGTATCAAATGCCACTATATAAATCCATGGTACACTCACACCGTGAATACTGTGTGCAGTTCTGGTCCCTCCATCTCAAAAAATATATATTAGAATTGTAAAAAGTACAGAGAAGAGCAACAAAAATGATTAAGGATATGGAACAGATACAGTATGAGTAAAGATTAAAAGGACTGGGACTTTTCAGCTTGGAAAAGAGGTGACTAAGAGGGGTATGTTAGAATTCTATAAAATCATGAATGGTCTGGAGAAAGTGAATAAGGAAGTGTTATTTATCTGTGCACATGACACAAGAACCAGGGGACCCCCTATGAAATTAATAGGCAGCAAGTTTAAAACAAAAACACAACACACAATCAACCTGTGGAACTTGTTGTTGGGGGATCTTGTGAAAGCCAAAAGTATAACGGGATTTAAAGAAGATTTCAATAAGTTCATGGAGGAGATGTCCATCAATGGCTATTAGTCATGATGGGTAGGGATGCAATCCCACACTCTGGGTGTCCCTAGCCTCTGATTGCCAGAAGCTGGGTGTGGACAATAGGAAGACAAATCACTCAATGATTGACTATTCTGTTCATTCTCTCTGAAGCACCTGGCATTGGTCACTGTCGAAAGACAGTGGATACGAGGCTAGATGGACCTACTAGTCCAGATGGACCTTTGGTCTGACTCATTGTGGCTGTTTTTATATTCTCATTTAAATGAAATATTTTGACACACCTGAACCAAAACATTTTTTTTATTTTCAGTTTGTGAAAAAAAATAATTTGTTTTTTTGTTCTGATTTAGGAAAGGAATTTCTTTTGATTCTCAAAATTTTTTATGGCTTATGAAAACTGGTTTTTACCCCACTCAACTGTCTACATAAAAGCTCTCTAATATATGTAAATATTTCTCCATTTTAGTATTCCATGGTTTATTTCCGATATCTATGCATCTAACCAGGCTCAATTGTGTCAATTGTCTCCATCTCCTAAGAAGAAGGGGCATGATCATTCACCTTGTAGGTAACTCATGCTTTTCTCTTCTTTCTGCTTCTTTAGTTCTCCATTCTTGTATTCACTTCCAAAGTATTCCATGGGTACACTTGCTCCATAGCCAAGGAAGCTGGCTTCATGGGGGGTGAACTCAAACCAGGATGCTGAAAAATAAAAAGAAAGAGTTTGGAAACAAAGCCCAGCAAGAGTTTTGAGGTTGCAGGTGAATCAGCAGGAAAGGGTGGCATGAGATATCCATAACTCAGGGGAATGTGAGCGTGCTTCAAACAACATCTGCATTAATAAAGTTTCTTCCCATCCATGTTGTCCCATCTTCATATTCCTCCTTGACTCCTATTCACATTCTGTATGAAGCCATTGGTCCTCACCTCCCAGGCTCCAACTACAACCCCACACCACCTGTGTCTCAGTTCAGAGTTCTTACCACTAAAGCTGAGCAAATAATGTAATTTTTAATTCAGGGGCTGAACCAAAAACTCTGGAGAAAAATTTTGACTTTGTTGGATCATTTTTGATCAGCTAAAGTCATACCTATAAGTGAATGGAGTGATGGCTGGTGAGTTTCTTGTGAAATTATTCTTTCATGCTCCAGGAATTTTACTGCGTTATTAATGATGTTAGCTTCCTAGATGCTTCAAGACACATAATTTTATATTGTTAAATCTAAATAAGTAAATAAGATAATAAATAAAGTGTGTCTCCACCTAGAAAGATTTTCCAAAATAGGAGAAAGGAAAAAAGAAAACAAGAGTGAGTTTGAATTTTTCTCAAAAAAGATTTTTGCATGAACAAAACTTATTCCCAGCAGTCGTAAATGTTACCTGGATTTTCCCTGTTTTGTGAAATTTTCTGCCATAGTTTTACTGATATTTTAAGGAATTTTTTTAAGGTTTTGTTTCACTTACTCTTTTCTTACTGAAAATCAAGATTTTGTTAAAGAAAATCAAATTAAAATATGTTTTGATACAATTTCTAGGGGAAACAAAGGAAACAAATGTCATGCAACAAGAAAAAGGGGCCCATTAATAATCCTGGTGAACAAAAAAGATTTAATTTTTTTTATTTTTTTTCACAATTTGTTTTTTCATTTTCAATCAGCTCTAAAGACAACCTCAACATCTCTGCTGCCTCGAGGAGTTGTATGGAGGTGAAATAAATGACAGGCTTCTTTACACTGAGATTACATATAGATTTGGTTGTTTATTTTTACCTGGAGAGTATTCAGTTACTTTGGAAAAACTTCGCTCATCCACTGCTGCATAGATGGGATAGGGGTTATGTCCGTTCTCAGAAGCACTCCGCTGCTCAGACAAGTGTCCCTTGTCCAGCTGTACAGACAAGATTTTATAAGTTCAGACAAACACACTCCTACTTTTAAACTGTGATTGTAACATTGCGTATAGTCTCTGCGCTGACAGCTCAGTCCAAGCCTGAGCTCAGGGCGCCAACACATTTCCATATGCTGACATGATAGCTAGACAGATGTGGAGTTTGCCCTCAGTCACCCAAGTGTATAGATGAAGTAACTCAAGTAACTCCACAGAATTCAGTGGAGCCACTCAGCATTTATTTATCTATGAGAATAAGCCTTCCTCAATGACTAAGTGGTCAAGCCATTAGCCTAAGACTTAGTCCCCACTTCCCCTGCAGACTCCCTGAGGGAAGTTCTATACACTAAGCCCAGGGTCTGACTCAGGTGTAAGCCCAAGACCCATTTCTCTGCACACAAAAATCAGTCTGACTTGGCTCAGCATGCACTCAGGACCCAAGGTCTTAGGTCCTTAATAGAGGGGTAGGTCAGAGCCGGTGTGCCACAGCAACTTGGGTCCAAGCCCTCTCGTTTTCCTGTGTGGACTCAAATCAACGTGCAATCCCAAGTCATAAGGTTGGGTAGGTTGGTGAGTGGGGCTAGATGGGGACCTTAGAAAGTTACAAAAGGGAAAGTTTTTCACCCACCTCATGTAACATTCCATAGACCACAGTGTAGGCCCAGAACTCAGTCAGGGAGTAATTTTCATCTTTAGCCGCCTCGAGTAGCATTTTCGTTGCCTTTGGGATGCTCCAGGTGTATTTGGAAAGTCTAGCACACATACTTTCCTCCAAGGCCTGCAATTTCTCTGCCCAGTCCCCATTTTTGTAGAGAGATGACATACACCTATTACAGAGACAAAACACACATTGCAAGGGGAACAGGATATGGGCAATTTCCCCCAGCCCTTTCAATGTCTGCATAATTATTTATTAGAATATTTTCACTTATTGTTCTATCATGGCAATGCATTTGTAACCCCCAAGGATCACATGGCTGTCTGGATGGCTGCTGTGGAAAGCCACAGCATCAGCAGAGATAAAATCCAAATCCCCCAGGTCCTTACCAGGTTGAGCAAATGGGGAATCTCCATTAGCAATACACAGGGTCCATGATACCGAGTTTGAACAGCTCTGGTTACATTCAGGATATTTGTAACATCCACAGATCTGTCCTGCCCATGATGACTCTTTCACCCTAACATTGACTTCAGTGGGACTATTTGTGCAGAAAGTTTGGGAGGGGAAGAATGGTTCAGTGGTTAGGAAACTTGCCTAGAACTCAGGAAATGTGGGTTCTGCTCCCTGCTCTCCCAGAGATTGTAACGTTGGTTCCCCATAGGAAAAGGGGGATACAGGCACTTTCCTAACTCACAGGGGTGTTATGGAGATAAATACAGTGGTGCTCAGATACTATGTTAATGTGGGACAGATAAGTAATTATGATAATTAGGAAGTCACCCACTGGTATCAGTCTCCCATTGAATTGCATCACCAATGGAATGCCTAACTCCCTTAGGGTCCTGTGTCAACTGCTACTCATTGTGAGCAAGGCTATCAGTAAGTGGCCCTGTTAGATTAGCTGGATGTTCTGAAGGACACAGTCTCCTTTTCCATTGAGAAACTAACTCTCCACCCTATCCTACAAACTTGCGACCATTGTTGTCTCTTTTGCACCTGGTTATCCCCATCTTGTGTTACACCCTGTCACTTGTTCCAGTTTAACAAACACCAGTTATGTGCATTTCTCACTTTTCCTATGGCGCAAACCATTGTTCACACTCTGCCTCTCTTTAACCACAACTAAAATAACAGTCTCTCGACTGGAGAAAAAGGGACAAAGAAGGTAGTAGGCACTGTTCTGCTATCCTGATTTCAGCACTAATGCAAACTACAAGTATGCCAAAAGTCACGTCAGGTCACAGAAAATCCCAAGTTTGGCTTAAAAATCATGAGATTTATTTTAAAAACTTGGGTTCCTTTCACTTGCCTTCTGTCATTTGAGCTGGTAGGGTTCACATTTCCAAGCTTTTCTCCACAACCACCAGAGACAGACATGTATGCTTCATAAAATAATGAAAGCTGACGCCTGGTTTACACTAGACTGTTAGGCCAGCATGACTGTGTTGCTCAAGGGGTGAAAAATCCACACTTCGGAGTGCCATATTTAAGCTAACTTAAGTCCCTATGTAGGCAGCGCTAGGTGGATGGAAGAATTCTTCTGCCAGCTTAGCTATGGCCTGTCAAGGAGCTGGATTAGCTGTACTGTCGGGAGAACCCCTCCCTCCAGTGTAGGTAGTGTCTACACTGAAGCACTACAGCAGCTAAACTGCAGTGGCACAGCTGTGCCTCTATAGCCTCGATGAGCTGTGAGACTCACAAAAATCACATGACTGATGGAGCTTGGGCTCTAAGGGAAACACCAGAATTCAAGAGATTCACAATGACACTGTACGAGTTATAAATACTAAATTAGAACTATAGGGCTGGGCCCCTGTCACTTTTGCCCATGTAGAAATCTTAGAAGGGTCAGACTTAAAAGGCATGTACATACAGCAATGTTAGTATAAATCAGGTTAGCAGGCTCTGGATCTGTTAACCTGGGACTTGAGCATCTAGACTCATGTGTAACCCCAGGTTTGGAATTGTTAAACTCCTGGTCACAACCTGGGGCTCTAGAGTCTACACTGCATTATGAGGGACTGAATTCAGCCACCCATATCCCAGACTTTCTAGCACCCTCCCAAAACGTGGCTGCATTAGCCCTTTGTTCTTGCTTCAATATGGGAAAACTTCATGGTCTACCAAATTTGACTGTCAAGAGGACAAAGGAAGTTGGCCTGTGGGTCATCTTTGGTTGACTCCCAGAGCATGAGTCCAGTGGGACTGTGTCTACACTGCAAAGCAATTAGTCCTGAATCCTGGTCCTCACCTGACTCATGCTCAGACCCTCCACCCTCATGGAGTCCTAGGATCCTTGCTCTGGGTTTGCATGATTTGTGTGTAGATGGAAGAGGTATTGAGTTTGAGTCTGAGTTTGAACCCTGGGCTTACATTGCAATGTATGTAGGCCAAGGCCTTTCTGTAGTAAGAAGCAACAGCCATAGGACAACAGCCACCAGGAGCTAAGAACCAGGGAGTCATGTCCCATCTAATTTGCATCAAAAAATTTAATATTGGGTTGTTAAGAAGGCACTCCTGTCCTAATAGTACCCATCATTGCCAGATAAATAAACAGATCTTAGGATGCTTATAGACAACTTTGTTTTATAGTATTCGGTCTGGCAAGAAATCACTTACCAACAGTTGTGATAGTGAAATCTATATTTCTATTGTTTTGCCATTATGGTCCCTACTTCTCTATTGTTTCTCTGTATGGCCTCTGTCTATTTCTTTAATTGTTTCTGTATGTTGCATAAATAATTTTGAAAGATTTAAATCAACTAAGGTGATGGGGTATGATTGGTTAAATAATTGTTTCATAATGGACCAGGATTGGTGAAAAATACTGTTTAGTTTAAAATGATTGGTTTAGTACAGGTAAGTAGGACCCAAGTTTTAACCATATAAACTGAGGTCCAAAGGGAAGTTCTTTGGAACCTAACTCCAGGACACAGCTCAAGATCAGAGATGACAGACCTCAGCACTCTACTGACCATACCGTGCAGAAGCTGGAGCCCTGAAACTTCTAATCTTGACTGGCCATCAAGAAATGTTCATTTGCCTTATTAGGAGTGGTGAGAATTGTATGCGTAGCTTGTGTATTCTGTTTTGGTAACTGTTCATAAATAGAAGTTAAGGATATTACTGTGTAAGGTTCTTTTACTGGTAAAAAGGTCCTATAAACCCACTGAAGATTATTCCCTGGACCCAAGACGGGTAAGGGAGGGTACATAAATTGACTAGGTTTCGCTCTGAGCCCAGGACAGGTAAGCATGGGTGCCTTATCCCGCAAGCCCAGGATGGAAAAGTTTGGGGTGACTAAATTAACTGGGTTATGCCTTGAGCCCATGGTAGGGTAAAGGTATGGTGCCCTAGATTGTGCGGGTAACATGTTGGCATACTCACCCATTCTCATCTCCTCAGGAAATGGACAGACAGTTTTCTCCTATTGATGATGAAGTACCCAGCGTATCCTTTCGTTAATTATAACAATAGCAATAATTTCCCCTGGTTGTCAGTTCTACAGAGGGACACACTTTCATTCACCACATCTCTTGACATGCACCTACCAAGTGGAACCTGAGACCCCGCACAGGTACATGATGGTGTCCAAGAGACTATGCTTTTGTAGCTCCTGCAGGGTTCCATGAAGGGCGATCATGGCCCGCAGACCTCCACCAGCTCCCAGGATGGCGATATTGGGCACATCATCCTGAGGAAGGGAAAAGACTCAACAACATATAAACTGGGATTACTGAGGAACCGCCATTGCTCATCTAAGTTACTTTCACGGCATCTGCAGTCAAACACCTCCCATTCCCACCTAGGATATCCCCCATCATGGAATTTGAAAGAATATTTTGTAGGATCCAATTCTGCAAGCATTTACATTTGGGAGTGTCTTTATTTACACTTCTTTATTTACACTAAAAAGAAAAGGAGTACTTGTGGCACCTTAGAGACTAACCAATTTATTTGAGCATGAGCTTTCGTGAGCTACAGCTCACTTCATCGGATTCCACATCGGAATCCACGGTATGCATCCGATGAAGTGAGCTGTAGCTCACGAAAGCTCATGCTCAAATAAATTGGTTAGTCTCTAAGGTGCCACAAGTACTCCTTTTCTTTTTGCAAATACAGACTAACACGGCTGTTACTCTGAATCCTGTCTTTATTTACACTGATTTGAATGAGACAACTTCCATGAGTAACTTTATTCACAAGCTTTCCTGAATTCTACTTCTTCAAGAATAACTCCAATAGCTGTTATAATAGATGATGTGTGTGTATACTATGTATTCCATGTAGCATAACTACTGTTAATTATTAGAACTGCTGGAAAATTTTTGAACAAGGTTTTTTGTTTTGTTTTGTTTTGGAGTTTGGGGGATGAAAAATATCTTTTTTATTAAAAGGAACATTTTTATTGATATTTGTTAGGGTTTTGCCCAAAACCTGGAAAAAATCATTGTTTAACAATAAAAAACTGCCATATGTATATACGCACACACCTCATACAATATACTTAGTTTTAGGAAACAGAAAAAATCAGGTTTTAGGTTTTAAAAGAATCTGTGAAAAAATTCAATATAAATGATTTTTTTTCTTTTTTCCCTCTGAAAATAAAATATATTTCCCAGCCTGTTCTATCCATCATTTATATTTAAACGTGTATTTAAGTTCATCCCAATTCAGCAAAGCACTTAAACATGCACTTAATTTTAGCCACTCACTTAAGTCCCATTTATTTCAGTTTGTTTTATTCTAAAAGCCTTTAAAATAAAACCAGAAAACAAAACAAACAAAAACATAAAATAAAATAAAAAACCCAACAACCCATAACTTTTTGATGAACATATTTTCACCAGCTCTGTATGAGTATTCGTTACCATTGTCAATGTGCTATATATTCCTCTACAATTCTGTAAGACATTAATTGACTCCTACCAGATTACAGGGAATCCCCAGGCTATCCAGGCATTTCTTCACCTGCACCTTTCTGTTGCTTGTTCCTAATTTTTCCCCTTCTGAGAGCTCACGGGAAATTCGGATTTTACCTTCACTCTGTGGAAAAAAATGTCAAGAGAATGTATCATCTCTCAAAAATCTGTAAGAGATGGGACAATCTACAGAGATCCAGAAAATCCATTAAAGCATGTTCCAGGTGGAACCCAGAGCCCGTTTAGAGAGATTTCAGACATTTCTCCTACACTGGAACAACATGGGGGGAAAACTCTGTGAGGAGAAAGAAACACAAAGTGGGTAAGGGGATATTTTTTACTGGACCAACTTCTGTTGGTGAGAAAGACAAGCTTTCAAGCTCCACAGAGCTCTTCAGATCTGGGAAAGGTACTCAGAGTGTCGCAGCTAAATACAAGGTGATACAGCTTGTTAAACATAAGGACTTAACATGTTACCAGAAATCATTCAAAATCTAATATCCTGGGACCAACATGGCTACAACTACAATGAAAACAGCTGAGAAACTCATAGACACTTCCGAACATTTGAGCCCTCCTCATCCAGGCCAGACTGAGCTGAGCTGTTTCTTTTTATCTGCTCCCTCTATTGGAAGCATGCCCAGCAAGAGTGAGGGGGTGGAGCCTCTTGGGCCCAAAGCAGTTTCTTAACCCCTGCATTACCAGTGCTGGGTTGATACACCCCATCACACAGGGTAAATAGGAAATAAGTACTGGTCAAAATGAACCTTACAGTTCAGAGGATGTATTTTAGGTGCTCCCAAATATAGCAAGATTGGGCCCGAGTCTGTATTGCATAGCTACAATGAAACAATGTGGCATTGTCTTTGAATAAATGGAGCAAATGAACTTCAGAATAGTTTTGAAAAAAAAAGCTGGAGATGAAATTATTTGGTCATGCTTCATATTATAATTAGTTAATAAATGGTTAATAGATGTTATAAGCTCATGAAAGACAGGAGTAGTGTGCATTATAGATAAGCACATCAGTAAAAGATATTATGGGTGCTTATACCCCAAGACTAAAACCACCTGTTGAGCGGTTGTACCCTATAATAATTGATTAGCCATTTATTTAAAAAATCTATTTATCATTTATGAACTCTTTATGAGCTGTTTGTGAATGTACCCTTCATATGAAGTGTGATGAAGCATTTCCAAGACAATAGGTAGTGAAACTGCAAAATGTAAGAGGAATGGTATACCTTGTGTTTATGAAATATTTCCATCTTTGCTTTCCTGTTTGCCCTGTAATTTTAAATTCCTCTGCCAGTGAAAAAGGAAAGCTCCACCTCTTTCAGGAAATCCAAAAGCTCAGGCCAACATCTAATTTATTCTTCCTTTACCTTAAAGTATACGAGAGAAAATGAACATTTAATATAGTGACATAGGAAGTGCTGAAATACTGGATCAGACTCTAGGTCCTAATTACCTGAATGATATTGCTTAATAATTGGAGGTGCAGGAGGATAGATAGATAGATAGATAGATAGATAGATAGATAGATAGATAGATCAGTCCTAGGATTTTCAAGCCAACCTAATTAATTTTTCCAGACACCCAACTGCTTTTGAATTTAAACTGGACTTGGGCTCCCATTTCTTATAGGTTCTGCTGAACATTCTTGTCATGTTACTAATGTATTTTCCTCTTGCTATAAAGGAACAGAGACATCATACATTCACATAGCTCCAATTCTTTTAAAGTTAGCTATAAACAAATAAAATAAGCCCACTCCAATGTTGTCATTGGCACTGTTTTTTGACAAATCCTCTCAAGAAAGCATACGCATGGAATTGACCCAAGAGAGGATTGTGGATCACAGCTGGCACTGTTCCTTTCAGAGGACGTCAGGATAATTTAGTGGGTGTTGGTCCTGCTTTGAGCAGGGGGTTGGACTAGATGACCTCCTGAGGTCTCTTCCAACCCTAATCTTCTACGATTCTATGATACACATCTATAATGATGCTGTAACCCTGAAAAATAGTCTTTGATGCCCCTGGAATAGCCTATCACCCTCTTAATCTGCCTTTCCCAAGGTATAGGCCTCCAGGTTAGTCAAGGAAAACACTTGGAGGACAGGGGGAGGGATAGCTCAGTGGTTTGAGCAGTGGCCTGCTAAACCCAGGCCTGTGAGTTCAATCCTTGAGGGGGCCATTTAGAGACCTGGGGCAAATGAAATTGGGGATTGTGCCTGCTTTGAGCAGGGGGTTGGACTAAATGACCTCCTGAGGTCCCTTCCAACTCTGATATTCTATGACATGTATGTAACCTTCTGATAAAGTGATTGACACAGGCAGTATTCTTTTCAAAACAAAGTATATTTTTATTAATGCAACTCAGGGGTCTCAAACTCAAATGACCACGAGGGCCACATGAGAACTAGTACATTGGCCCGAGGGCCGCACCACTGTCCACCCCCCACCCACTGCCCTGTCCCCGCCCCCACTCCATCCCTTCCGTGAGGCCCCACCTCTTCCCACCCCTTCCCTGCCCCCATTCCAACCCCTTCCCTGAAATCCCCACCCCAACTCTGCCCCCTCCCTGCCCCCAGGGGGTGCAGGAGGGGTGCAGGGTGCGGCAGGGGGTTGGGGTACAGGAGGGGTGCAGGGTGCATCAGGGGCCTCAGGGCAGGGGGTTGGGGTGCTGGGTGGGGCAGGGGGACAGGGTGTAGGGTGCGGCAGGAGGCTCAGGGCAGGGGGTTGGGGTGCAGGAGGGGTGTGGGTTGCAGCAGGGGACTCAGGACAGGGGGTCGGGGTGCAGGAGAGGTGTGGGGTGCAGCAGGGGGCTCAGGGCAGGGGGTTCGGCTGCAGGAGGAGTTCGGGGGGCGGGTCCGGCCCGGTGCGCACCGGGGGCAGGGCAGGCTCCCTGCCTGCCTGCCTGTCCTGCCCCTGTGCCACTCCGGGAAGCGGCCAGGACCTGGGGGGCACAGGGATCTGTGTGTTGCCCTGAACGCTCCTCCAGGTACCTCCCCCGAAGCTCCCATTGGCCGGAAACTGGGAACCGTGGCCAATGGGAGCTTCGGGGGAGGTACCTGGAGGAGCGACCAGGGCAACACACAGACCCCTGTGCCCCCCCTCCTCCAGCTCCCAGCCGCTTCCCAGAGTGGCACAGGGGCAGGGCAGGACTGTAACAAATCATTGACTGCAATTCTTAACTTTTATGCAATACTATAATTAAAAACTAGCAGGCTTACTCTATCCTTTGGCTTTGACGTATTATTTGCTTGTTTCTATCTGCTGCTTGCTTCTTCTGCTTCTTCCTAGTCAGCTCTGGTCAGTCAGCTCTGCTCCTCTGTCTGTTGTCAGATCTCTCAGGAGCCTTTAACTTCTTTCCAGCAGCTCTTCTGGCAAGCACCTCCTTGTCTTCTGTCTGTCGATAGTCTGCCTTTTATACTGTCCTAGGCTTCAGTTCTTTTATATGAGCTATTCTTAACCTTAGATAGCATATGCTCATTGTCAGGCATTAACTCATCCTTGGATGCTGCCAGAGGTCCACACATGTTTCCCATTGTTTACTTCAGAGCTATGACCTTCCCAACTGGGCTTTTTGTCAAGGCACCAGCTTGGAACCCCTTGGCTTTTTGCTAATGACCTTTAGTAACCCTTAGAATCTTCTACTTGGCCTGCTCCACCTAGAAACACTTAGTAGCTGTACCTCATTCTACGCTGAGCTCTGGTCATGTGACCTGTACCATCCAATGGTAAGTGACTGCAGCTTATAGGTGGCAAAGTGACTCCTGCTTATTCAAGAGAGAAACCAGGGACACAGAATGGAGGTTAAGAACACAAAATAGAATCTGGGGAATTTCTCCAGTATCAACGCCACTCTACCTGGACAACTGCTCACTCTCTATATATATTGCATAGTGCAAGTGCTGAGTCAGATTGTTATCTGTTAGTTTTGATATATGCCATGACATATCTGTTTTATTATGTTTACCAGCATGTTACCTGATAACAACTCAGCATGGCCAGCAACCGTAGCTAACTGCAGAACATTGAATGCAAAGATTCTGGTGCAGTTCATGTAAGGTAAGATCATAGAATCATAGAATACTGGGGTTGGAAGAGACCTCAGGAGGTCATCTAGTCCCATCCCCTGCTCAAAGCAGGACCAACACCAACTAAATCATCTCAGCCAAGGCTTTGTCAAGCCAGGCCTTCAAAACCTCTCAGGATGAAGATTCCACCACCTCCAAAGGTAACCCATTCCAGTGCTTGACCACCCTCCTAGTGCAATAGTGTTTCCTAATATCCAACCTAGACCTCTCCCACTGCAACTTGAGACTGTTGTTTCTTGTTCTGTCATCTGCCACCACTGAGAACAGCCTAGATCCATCCTCTTTGGAACGCCCCCCCCCCCCTTTCAGGTAGTTGAAGGCTGCTATCAAATCCCCCCTCACTCTTCTCTTCTGCAGACCAAATAAGCCCAGTTCCCTCAGCCTCTCCTCGTAAGTCATGTGCCCAAGCCCCCTAATAATTTTCCTTGCCCTCCGCTGGACTCTCTCCAATTTATCCACATCCCTTCTGTAGTGGGGGGACTGAAACTGGGCACAATACTGCAGGTCTGGCCTCACCAGTGCTGAATAGAGGGGAATAATCACTTCCCTTGATCTGCTGGCAGTGCTCCTACTAATAGAACCCAATATGCCATTGGCCTTCTTGGCAACAAGGGCACACTGCTGGCTCATAAACAGCTTCTCATCCACTGTAATCCCCAGGTTCTTTTCTGCAGAACTGCTGCTTATCCAGTCAGTCCCCAACCTGCCGTAATTCATGGGATTCTTCCTTCCTAAACGCAGGACTCTGCACTTGTCCTTGTTGAACCTCATCATATTTCTTTTGGACCAATCCTCCAATTTGTCTAGGTCACTCTGGACCCTATCCTTACCCTCTAGCATATCTACCTCTCCCCCCAGCTTAGTGTCATCATTGATAAAGATGTTGAACAAAACCGGCCCCAGGACCGACCCCTGGGGCACTCCGCTTGATAACGGCTACCAACTAGACATTGAGCCGTTGATCACTACCCGTTGAGCCCAACAATCTAGCCAGATTTCTATCCACTTTATAGTATGTTCATCCAATCCATACCTTTTAACTTGCTGTCAAGAATGCTGTGGGAGATTGTATTGCTAAAGTCAAGATATATCACATCCACCACTTTCCCCATATCCACAGAGCCAGTTATCTCATCATAGAAGGCAATCAGGTTGGTCAGGCATGACTTGCCCTTGGTGAATCCATGTTGACTGTTCCTCATCACCTTCCTCTCCTCCAAATGCTTCAAAATTGATTCCTTCAGTATCTGCTCCATGATTTTGCCAGGAACTTAAGTGAGGCTGACCGGTCTGTAGTTCCCTAGGTTCTCTTTCTTCCCTTTTTTAAATATAGGCACTATATTTGCGTTTTTCCAATCATCCAGGACCTCCCCCGATCGCCACGAATTTTCAAAGATAATGGCTGTGCAATCACGTCAGTCAACTCCCTCAGCACCCTTGGATGCATTAGATCTAGACCCATGGACTTGTGCACGTCCAGCTTTTCTAAGTAGTCCATAACCTGCTCTTTCACCACTAAGGGCTGCTCACCTCCTCCCCATACTGTGATGCCCAGTGCAACAATCTGGGGAGTGACCTTGTCAGTGAAGACCGAGGCAAATAAGCATTGAGTACTTCAGCTTTTTCCACATCCTCTGTCACTATGTTGCCTCACCCATTCATTAAGGGTCCCACACTTTCCCTAACCTTCTTCTTGTTGCGAACATACCTGCAGAAACCCTTCTTGTTACCCTTCACATCCCTTTCTAGCTGCAACTCCAATTGTGCCTTGGCCTTCCTGATTACACCCCTGCATGCTCTAGCAACATTTTTATACTCCTCACTAGTCATCTGTCCAAATTTCCACTTCTTGTAAGCTTCCTTTTTGAGTTTAAGCTCAGCAAAGATTTCACTGTTAAGCCAAGCTGGTCACCTGTCATATTTGCTGTTCTTTCTGCACTTCAGGGTGGTTTGTTCCTGCGCTCTCAATAAGACTTTTTTAAAATACAGCCAGCTCTCCTGGACTCCTTTCCCCCTCATATTAGCTTCCCACATGATCCTGCCCATCAGTTCCGTAAGGGAGTCAAAGTCTGCTTTTCTGGTCCAGGGTCCATATTTTTCTACTATCCTTTCTTCCTTTTGTGAGGATCCTGAATTCAACCATTTCATGGTCACTGAGCCTAGGTTGACACCCACTTCTACTTCCCCTACCAATTCCTCCCTGTTTGTAAGCAGCAGGTCAAGAGGAGTGTCATAAATATAAAGGGAAGGATAACCACCTTTCTGTATACAGTGCTATAAAATCCCTCCTGGCCAGAGGCAAAGTCCTTTTACCTGTAAAGGGTTAAGAAGCTCAGGTAACCTAGCTGGCACCTGACCCAAAATGACCAATGAGGGGACAAGATACTTTCAAATCTGGAGGGCAAGGGGAAAGGCTTTTGTCTCTCTGTGTGATACCTTTGCTGGGAACAGATCAAGGATACAAGCCCTCCAACTCCTGTAAAGTTAGTAAGTAATCTAGCTAGAAAATGCATTAGGTTTTCTTTGTTTTGGCTTGTGAAATTCGCTGTGCTAGAGGAAATGTGTATTCCTGTTTTTGTGTCTTTTTGTAACTTGACAGTTTGCCTAGAGGGATTCTCTATGTTTTGAATCTGACGGCCTGTAAGATTATCTTCCATTCTGATCTTACAGAGTTGTTCTCTTATCTTTTTTTGTTCTTCTAATAAAGTTCTGGGTTTTTTAAGAATCTGATTGGGTTTTTTGGGTCTTAAAAATCCAAGGCTGATTTGTGCTCATCTTGTTTATTCTCAAGCCTCCCCAGGAAAGGGGGTGTAAGGGCTTGAGGGGATATTTTGGGGAAATAGGAACCAAGTGGTCCTTTCCCTGTTCTTTGTCTAAATCAGTTTGTGGTGGCAGCATACTGTTCAAGGACAAAACAAAACTTGTGCCCGTGGAAAGTTTTTAACCTAAGCTGGTAAAAATAAGCTTAGGGGGTCTTTCATGCGGGTCCCCACATCTGTACCCTAGAGTTCAGAGTGGGGAGTGAACCCTGACATGGTGGCACAGCAGTGAGATCATTTTGAACCAGAGATCATTTTGAACCAAAAGCACAGACCTGAAGAGGTTTGGTTTTTTAACTGAAAGCAGCTAGAGCTTTTTCTGTCTCTGCCTGGAGGCAGAGGTGTTAGTTTTTTTAACACAAGAATTTTTCTGTAGGCTGGGAACAGCTATCAGAGGCAAAGGTATCAGGTTACAGCACAGCGAACTGGGAATTCACAAGCAGGTTTTTTTTTTCTTTCTAACTCTCTGGAATAGCTAGGTTAAACACAGAGAGGCTAGGATGAGAGAAAGCAATCTCCAACAGAAACTGGAATTAGCCAATTTGAAGCTGAGGAAAGACAGAAGGAACATGAAAGACGGGTAGAACTCAGACAGATGGAGATTGAGGCACAAGCGGCCAAAGAAAAAGCTGCTAGGGAGGCAGAAATGGCTGGAGAAAAAGACAAAGGAGGCTGCCCAAGAGGCTGCCCACTGGAGATCTATGGAGGCAAAAGAAAAAGAAATGGAGGAGAGGGAAAAAGAGAGGAAGCATGCACTGGAAATAGAGAAGGCAAGGGCTCAGCAGAATACACTGAATAACCCTAACAATCCTTCCCCAACAATCCACAAATGGGAGCGACTATGTCCACAGTATGATGAATCCAGTGATATTGCAGATTATTTTATCACCTTTGAGAGACTGTGCACACTCCATAAAATTCCTGATGCTCACAAGATGACCACATTGGTCGCAAAATTGACTGGAAGAGCTCTGGACATATTCAACAAGATGCCTCTTGATGAGGCTTCTGACTATGATAAATTTCAAGGATCTGATTTTAAAACAATTTCAAGTTACACCTGAAACTTACAGAGTAAAATTTTGAACCCTTAAGAGAGGGCCTGGACTAAGTAATGTGGCTTATGTAAACCAGATGACAGATCTGTTTGATAAATGGCTCAAAGGATGGGATGTAACTGGCTTTGGAGGAATGAGGGTCCCCACATCTGTACCCTAGAATAGTGGCAGTGGTGGGAGGGGTTGACACCTTCTCCAGGAACTAACATTCTGGACTTGTAACCAACTGACAAAACACCCTCTGAACCTCTTTAGCCCTTGCTAAAGAAAACCTCAAAAGATGCTCAAAAAGAGCAAAAAGCCTGGTATGATAAACATGCCAGAGAGCGTTCCTTCCAAGTAGGAGACCAGGTCATGGTCTTGAAGGCACTCCAGGCCCATAAAATGGAAGCGTCATGGGGGTTCTGGCAAACAGAGGCTAGGGAGACTATCCCTGCCTATTCTGGCTAATAGCAATTGATGGACCTATCCTCCATGAATTTGTCTAGTTCTTTTTTGAACACTGTTATAGTCTTGGCCTTCACAACATCCTATGGCAAAGAGTTCTACAGATTAACTGTGCATTGTATGAAGTTCAGTGAACCTTTGAAATGGTTTCTTCCTTTGGATTGCTGGGCTCTGGGGGTTGAGGCGGTGCATGCGAGTGTCTGGTCTGGGGGGAACCCTGCAGCTAGACTCTGGGGGGAGAGGGTATGTTTTCTATGTGGATTCTTATAGACTGCAATCTAGTCAATCAACCTCTTTGTTAAGCTAAACAGACTGAGCTCTTTGAGTCTATCACTGTAAAGTAGGTTTTCTAAGCCTTTAATTATTCTTGTACCTCTTCTTTGAACCCTCTCAAATTTATCAATATCCCTCTGGAACTGTGGACACCAGAAGTGTACAAAATATTCAAGCAGTGGTCAAACTAGTGCCAAATAAAATAACCTCTCTACCCCTGCTCGAGAAGCCCCAGTTTATGCATCCTAGAATCACATAAGCACTTTTGCCCGCAGTGTCACATTGGGAGCTCATGTTCAGATGATTATCCACCATCCCCCGCCCCAATCTTTCTTAGAGTCACTGCTTTCCAGCATAGAGTCCCCCGGCCAACATTCTTTGTTTATAGATGTTTACATTTAGCCATATTAAAACAAATATTGTTTGCTTGTACCCGGGTTCCCAAATCAAACATCCAAAGTAAACTCTGGAAGCAAATTGTGCAAAGTGTGTTGCATACACAGATCACTCTGTATTAGTGACCTGTCCTATTCCTTATTTAACACTCCCACTTTTTTTTGTCTTCTTCAAACTTTATCAGTGATTGTTTTATGTTTTCTTCCAGGTAATTGATAAAAATATTAAACAGCATAAGGTCAAAAACAGATCTCCTCTGGACACTATTGGAAATAACCCCACTCTGTGATGATGCCCCATTTACAGTTACATTTTGAGACCTATTGGTTAGCAGGTTTTTAATGCATGTAATGTGTGCCGTATTTATTGTATATTGTTCCAGGGGTTTTTTTATATCAAAAGTTGTGTAACCTTAACCCTAACCCTAATCAAGTCAAACATTGTAGAGAAGTCCAAGTATATTATTTCAACACTATTAACTTTATTAACCAAACTTGTAATTTCATCAAAAAATATCAATTTAGCTTGACACAATCTATTTTCTACAGTTTAAAGTTGATTGGCATTAATGACATTACTCTCCTTTACTTTATTAATGGAGTCCCATATCAGCCACTCCATTATCTTGTCAATATCATCCTGTTTACGCTTTCTAAAAGTTGGCACAACATTGGCTTTCTTTCAGTATTCTGAAACTTCCCCAGTGGGCCAAAACTTATTGAAAATCAACATTAACATTGAGTGAGCTCCTCAGCCAGCTGTATTAAAACTTTTGGATGAAAGTTATCTGTCCTTGCTCTTTTAAAAATGTAGCAGCTGTTTATCATCCTCTAGAGATATTAGTGGAATGGCAAGAGTGCTATCATCACCATATGATGAGACTACATAATCTGTTTTTCCCTCTAAATATGGAACAGACATATTTGTTGAACACTTCTGCCTTTTCTGCATAATTATTGATATTTCTACCATGCCCATCTAGTAATGGACCATTACTATTGTCAGGATTAATTTGTTCCTAATTAGTGTGTAACACATTAGTACACCTTAAAAATCATGCCCCCGTAATCCATATTATTGCTTCTGTGTGGGAAGCCCTTAGATACAAGCCAGGAAGCTCAGATATTGCCTATATAAATAAATTGCACAGGGAAAAGAGGTAATGTCAACATGAACTGAGTAACCATTTCTGATGTTTTTCTGTTGTTCATTAAATAAACATCCATTTTTACTTTATTAAATTTATCTGTTTTGTATTGGGGACATTTTATTGGTGTTTATCAGTTAAAATTTAAAACCAGAAGCCCTAATTATATAGTATTGCCACCCCTTTGCCGTCACTTATTCTCTTCTGCCCCCTATCGCCCATTTTATGTATAGTCACCTTTTTCTTAATTCTTACCTTGTGTCCCTCATACAGATCAATATACCCTATAGAAATTTGTATCCCATCTCTCACTTTCTGTGGCCACCTTGTGCACATTTAATATAGTCACAGCTTTCTCATCACACACTCTGCTGTTGCCTTCCCCCCCCCCCGTATTCAGTTAAATGTCCTTTTCTATCCCTCACATCTACAGCTATCAAGTGTAACGCTGACACACCCCAGTTGTCGGTAGGCAGGATCGAACCTGGGACCTCTGGAGCTAAATGTATAAGCCTCTACTGCATGAGCTAAAAGCCACATGTTCTTAGCTAAGGTTGTAGCACACTCATTAATCTCTAAGTGGTCTCAGTGCCACTAGATGGGACAGAGCAGCACACCAAAGAGGTATGTGAGTTACACAAGCACCCATTAAAGAATATAGCTCCATATTCCCATCTCTCACCCTCTGGTTCCCCTAGTGCACATTATACAGTGTAACCACCCCTTCCCCACCCCCACCCTCTGCTGCCCCTAGTGTCCATTATATATATTTGTTTACTATAGCCACTCCTTTCCTAGTCTTGTCTCTCTGCTGTTCCCTAGTGCCTAGTTCCCTGTCATTCACCATCTGCTGCCCTCTGCTACCTATTGTTGATAAACTGTATAGTCAATTTCTTGACCACACTTTGGTTCAGTATGAAATATGTTCAGGAGATCAAATAACCAATGTCAGTCAGGTTTATTGCTAAAAGTCAAAAATAATATACTACAGCATTAGTTCTAGGAGGATTTTACAAGTTACAAAACTCTTTTACACCTCACTAAAATTCAGCCTAACAGTTCATCCCAGTTCCTTAATGTGTAGTTCTGAACCTTTACCTTCCTTACCTTTGTTTTCAACACAATATTCCAGGCACTGGTCCATGAAGGCACCAAGTTTCATATTTGCTTGTGCTAAATGATCAGTTATACTATTGCAGGGTAGTGTGAGATGTAGCTTAGCATGAGTGAACAGAACTCTGTGGGGGAAAAAACATAGATCAATTCAGCTCTTATAACTGCCAGACATTTATATAATATGGTATGTACTTACGTAACCTGTATGTGTTGGATAACAGGCCCCCACTTGTTGCTCTGATTATTAGATCAGTGCGACACCTTTGCTAAATTAGTGTATGAAGCAGAGATGAGGGAACTTATGTGGAACGTATTCTGTTTTAGCAAATTGTGTAAGTGGCAGTTGAGAGTGTAGAGTGGGAAACGGAGTCACACGTCCACCCAATGTAGGCTTAACCTATTGTACCTTTATTTAACACAATCTCAGACAGAATTATTGTGACACAGAGTGTAGGCATACATTTATGCAAAACAAAGAATAACAGACAAGACAGAATAGGTAAATGGGCCCAAGTTTCCACATTCCAGGACACTGAGAAGTCCTTTCTTGCTCGATGATGGTCATCCTCCCAGGATCTCCTGGTCTGGTCTTTCAGTCTCATTCATCTGTTTCTGATCTGTCATTTCTCCAGCTTTGGCCCCATTTTTATATATATTTGTAGCAGGGTGCTCGTGCAAAAGCACCTAATTAGCCCCTGCCCAGTCAGCTCCAGTCAAGGGAAGCAGATTGGGGCTGATGGAAAAGTCCTGATGCTGGCCTGAGGATTGGCAACACCTACTGGCCTGACAAGCCAAGGGCTATAAAGGCTGGCAGGGAGCCAGAAGGCAGGGGGCAGCCAGGGAGAAGTCAGTCAGGGAGGGAGCTGGAGGCCTCCTAGCTGAAGGCTGACTCTGCCTGTAAGGGATGTAAACAAACCTGCAAAGCAAGGGTCTCAAACTCCTGGCCTGCGGGCCATCTGCGGCCTGCAAACCTCCGCATGTGGCCTGTGGGGCTCCAGCAGTTTTGAGTCTGGGTCTCTCCCTTGGCCCCACCTGCTGCCCCTGGGGGCTCCCGCACAGGGGCCCCAGCAGTGCAGCGGAGCTGAGAGGCATCTGCCTGCTCGCTCCAGTGGCTGCCGGACCCTCCCTGCGTCCCCGGGGCAGGGCTGTGCCTCCACGTGCTGCCAGCGCCCCGAGCGCCCCTGCAGCCAATAAGAAGCCTTGGAGCCCAGTTAAGCACTGCAACCCTGACCCATCCCAGAACTTGCACCCCTACCCCCTGACCCAGCCCAGAGCCTGCACCCAGGCTCTGTTCGCTTCCCAGCTTATGGCTGCTTCTGCTGCTTAGCCAAAGTCCTTAGCCTAAGAACAGGGCCTCAGACTGTCACAGTAAGAGAAGGCCCTTACACCTGCACACAGTGATTTTGATTCCTTTCTTTTATACCTCTATCACTAGCCAAGTGATAAGAATACACCTAAATTCTTAGAGTATAGGCCTTTACAGACTGGCCTGAATATCTTTATCCTAACACTCCACCCCTTTTTTTTCCTTTTCTTTTGGGATCCTCCTGCCCAGGTATCCCTGGAAAAGCATAGGACATATGGTGACACATTTCCTGATAGGGCCAGGCATCAAGGTGGAAGATGTCGATATTCCATTTGTCCCACTGCCCCTTGTGTAGTATAGAGCCCTGCACCTTCTCTCGTACGGGTGTACCACACCTATTCCAATTAGTGTTCCAGACTTCCCATTATAGCAGGCCCGAGAAGGTTGGGTCCAGGTTGTCTAGTACACTGTAGGGTTTGGAGAGCTTACTACATTACTTATAGGTTATCTCCATATGCAACGTAACACAAGTACAGTTAACAATACAAAATCCACAGCAATACCGAGTCCTGACCACTGCAGTATGGCTCAACATCCGAGCCACCACCAAAACACTGCCTCTCCTCCTTCGACAGGGTCAAGATCTTATGAGTCCAGTTGCTGGCAGTTGCAACAAGCTGCCCCTGCAGGTTTTGTGTGCTTTTGTCCATATCATAAGTCCATTGAATGTTCACAGAGAAGTGGGATATTGTCCAAACCAGCTTAACTACTTGGTATGGAATCAGGCAGTATGCCTTGGTTTGATTATTCACAGGAATAAGATTCACAGATCCATTTGTGCACCAAAGTTCAGATAGCAGCAAGTAGATGTGTGTAGTTTGGTTATGGGCTGATGTAATTGTGCCCCCAGTAATATGTACATTCCCAGCAAAACATCTTATACACAATACACCCAATTGTCCACCCCTTGCATAGGCCATTGATCCTGCTCCTCCATAGTCATATGAGAGGGGCACATCCAAACATCTTCTCTTGATTTACACTATTTTACACACCCCTCCATTGATTCCCAGTGAGCTCCTCCCCTTCTCATTATTCTTCTGCTGGAGCCAGCTTGCTTGTAGAGTGTCTGAAAAACAAAAGAAACAATTTCCACCCCCCTGGTGGGGACAGATCATGGCTTAATAACAATACCACTTTCTTTTACAAATTTCCTTGCTAATTGCAGGAAAAACAGAAGAATTACCTTCAGGCTGTCCTTATTTTGTTCTATAGTCAGGCTAGTGAATTACCCCACTCACTGGCCATTTATGAAATTCATGAGGTGGTGTGCCTCAGTTTCCCCTCTTGTACAACTGACTAGGTTTGCAATAGTTTCTCTGCTGTACCAAGCTTTAAGTTTATTCTCAGGTAATAGCTGAGAGACAGCTTTAGATTTTAGCACTGTACCCACACACACACACCCCTTAGGGTTAACCTGTTCCCCTTATTTTCAAGCTTGATTTGGTTTTTTCACCTCCCTTTCCTGGAGGGCCATAATCTGAGTCTTCTAGTAGCTTGTTTGCTGACCAGATGTATTCATTATTTGTAGCTCCTTTGTGCCCATCAGCTAGGTAATTTGCATTACACAGAGGCTTTCTAGCTTGCTTTTGGATCCAAAGCTATTAGCAGCTCAGAGACTATCTTAAAAGGGACACATTCCACTTCCACTAGAGTTCTGATTACTTTCCACTTTCCTCTCCTGCTCCAAATCACACAGAGATCTGAAAAAGAAAGCACAACCTATTGTGGCTCCTTTTGGAGCCCTAATAGAATTTTAACTAAGTACCATGTTTTGTTTCCATTTTTTTCCTCCATTCTCCAATATACATTGCACACGTCCTGGGAAAATGCACATTCCTTCCATATAGTTTAACCTCCATAACATTATATTAGCCATATTAATTTTACACAAGGTGTAACTGCCTCCCCCATGCCCACAGAGTTTTTGTGCACACTTACCAAATCAACAATCTGATCCCCCAGAGCCATCCCGAGGCTTAGTGTTCCCATCATTCCTCCCCTTTTCCTTTTCTTTTTCCTGTGCACACACACACAATTCTCTTTTGCCTAACATCCCTTGCACTGTAATTACTCTTTTTTACACAACTGTACCTTGATTACACTCCCATCTTGTACAACTAGACACAACCAGGGGCAGCCAAGTTAAGTTCCAATAGAAACCCCTTACATTCCTTTAGTGATTTTGATTACATTACCCAATAGTCAAATAATTTTGATCAGATTATCTCTCCACCTGCTGCCTGCAGCAGTCCCTTATAGACCATTTCTGTGGGAAAAGGGCCCATTTTTCCTCAGAATAGCTGTAAAGGCTTCTGAGGACAGAAGCATAGTGGTGGTAGTAGCCACTCTACCTGACCCCCTTGGATAATTTAATGACCAAGCTTCTATCCAATGTGACTGCACAGAGTTGCACGTACAGTTACATTTATATAACTGGGTTTTATCGTTAAACAAAAACCTCCTTCTTGTAACACCACAACTGTTACTCTTTTAACATCTTCACAACAGTTACCTTTTACCATTTCCACAACTCCCAAATGTTTACTTTCCTCCAAACCCTGTATTATCAATTTTTGCAAAAGCTATTTGTAAGTTTTCACTCACTTCTCTAAATCACTTACTCCTACATGTAGTTCTTTAAGGTAGTGCAATTTGTCTGTAACAACTTAGCCACCAAGTACAATTATTGCCACACAGCTGCCTTAACCTGTGCTGTCTTTACCTTGAGACTGTTCAAAGAGGCAGTAAAACATTTGTCTCCATGGATGCCCATGGATCTTTGACTCCAAAAATTCCAGTGGAATACAGCAGACCTCCCTCATACTTTGTCCAAAATAACCAAAAACATCTCACATAAGTATCCAAAATACCCTCCATTAAAACTTCAGAAAAACAAAAAAGTGTGGAAAGGCAGGGGAAAGAGGTGGAAAGAAACCAATTAAGCCTGTCAGGTCAGTTTAAAGTATAGGCTACCAGCAGCAAATTAAGTAAACCAAGAAAAGGAAGAAGGAAAAGAAGAAAAGGACATAGCTAGCTCTGAGCCAAGAGTAGGCTCCCTGGGTTGAAACACTAGGGAACCCTTATCCCCAGGTTCTCATTCTGGCTCTGGGAGAAGAGTAGGGGTTGTTACCGGCTCCTGCAAACCCTGCCATTTTGCACTTTGAAACTTTTTTTCCCCTTCCCCTTCTTTCTCTCCACTCCCCCAGGACCAAGTCCCAGCTCCAGTCTCTAAAGGTAGTCTGTTAACTCTGCTTTTGACTTTAAACCCTGTTGTGCCAAATCATCTTTAACCACCCCTAACTAATTTACAACCCTTCAGCAGCCCATGCTGAAGCAGCACCAAACTTGAAAGATTACTGGCAGCTTCCCATAACGCTGCCCTTACTTCAAACCTCTCACAAGCAGACTGAAGTGCCTCCTTTCCCTGGAAGGCATCCAGTTCCCATGGGCATGGACCTTCTTCTACTACCCATATACCAAGGATGCTGGGCTCCTTAGCCACCCCCCATCCTTCTGGATCCCCTAACATTGCTTCCATTTCCTTTTTAATCTCATCCCAGGTTGACTCCTGCACCTGGTATGGGCCCTGGTTCTTCCTTATCCATTTATCCAAAAAATCCTTTACCCTGGCTTGCCAGAACCCGCAACTACCATCACAAGAGTTCACTATACCCCCTCCAAGCAGCTATGCAGACTGTTGGGGAGGGGGACTTACAGGCTTCCACTCACCTATCTGATGTGATCCATCCGAGTCACTGGCACCAAGATGTTAAGGGCTAATTCCTTCACCCGCTTACTTCCCTGGTCCTTCTCGCATGAACAGAGAGCAACAATACCCGAAGTCCAAAGGTGCAAACAATTTGATGTTTATTGGGGTGAACTTCAGGCAAGCATGATTCCAGTTTCCTTCCTTAGTGTCCCCCTTCCCAGCTCTGACACCACAGAGCCGTACCTGTGTTCATGTTCCTATTTCCCCCTTAGCAAAACATGATTCCAGTTTCCCTTCCCTTCCCGATTGACTGCAGACTATATAGTAAAACTTGAGTTCTGCTTAGCTATACCTTAACCAATCATTTTACTGAAATTTAACTAACCAATCCTAACATATTGTAACATGATTATGTAACCAATTATATCCCACCTCCTTAATTAGTTTACACCCAGCAAAATTAATTATACAGCAGACAGAAACAATCACAGAACCAGACAGAAATTATACAGACAAACAATAGGGAAATGGGGACTACAGTGATAGAACAAACACAGAAATGAGGATTTCACATCCCAGTTATTGATAAGTGAGTTCTTGCCAGACAGAATGCTATCAAACTAAGTTTCCTTTTACATCTTCTAGGCACTTCCCTTTCTCTGGAGGTAATAGGCATTGTCATAAATATAAAGGGAAGGGTAAACACCTTTAAATCCCTCCTGGCCAGAGAAAAAACCCTTTCACCTGTAAATGGTTAAGAAGCTAAGACAACCTCGCTGGCACCTGACCAAAATGACCAAAGAGAATCATAAAATATTTGGGTTGAAAGGGACCTCAGGAGGTCATCTAGTCCAACCCCCTACTCAAAGCAGGACCAATCCCCAATTTTTGCCCCAGATCCCTAAATGGCCCCTTCAAGGATTGAACTCACAACCCTGGGTTTAGCAGGCCAATGCTCAAACCATAGAGTTATCCCTCCCCCCTGAGGAGACAAGATACTTTCAAAGCTGGACGGGGAGGAACAAAGGGTTCTCTCTGTCTGTGTGTGTGTGGTTTTTGCCAGGACCAGAGCAGCAATGCAGGTCAGAACTCCTGTAAAGGGTTAATAAGTAATCTAGTTAGATATGTGTTAGATTCTGTTTTGTTTAAATGGCTGAGAAAATAAGTTGTGCTGAATGGAATGTATATTCCTGTTTTTGTGTCTTTTTGTAACTTAAGGTTTTGCCTAGAGGGATTCTCTGTGTTTTGAATCTGATTACCCTGTAAGGTATTTACCATCCTGATTTTACAGAGGTGATGTCTTTTACTTTTTCTTCTATGAAAATTCTTCTTTTAAGAACCTGATTGCTTTTTTCCTTGTTCTTAAGATCCAAGGGTTTGGGTCTGTGTTCACCTATGCAAATTGGTGAGGATTTTTATCAAGCCTTCCCCAGGAAAGGGGGTGTAGGGATTGGGGGATTTTGGGGGGAAAGACATTTCCAAGTGGGCTTTTTCCCTGTTATATTTGTTAGACGCTTGGTGGTGGCAGCAATAAAGTCCAGGGACAAAAGGTAAAATAGTTCATACCTTGGGGAAGTTTTAACCTAAGATGGTAAGAATAAGCTTAGGGGGGGTTTCATGCAGGTCCCCACATCTGTACCCTAGAGTTCAGAGTGGGGAAGGAACATTGACATGGTGGCCAGAGCAGAGACAAAAGGGAATTGTCTTTTGTGAGCTGGAGTTTTCTCTACCTAAAGGCTGGGTAGTTAACCTTCTGCAGAGAAATTCACAAGTCTTCACAGACCTGAAGAGGTTGGTTTTTTTTTAGCTAAGAGTAACTAGAGGATTTTTCTGTCTATTTGCCTGGAGACAAAGGTGTTAGGTTTTTTTTTAAAGGATTTTTCTGTAGACTGACAATCACTATCAGAGAACATAGGTATCCAGTTACAGCACAACTTATATATGTATATTTTTTGACAAGCCAAGTTTTTTTTTTCATAGATTCATAGATATTTAGGCCAGAAGGGACCATTATGATCATCTAGTCTGACCTCCTGCACAATGCAGGCCACAGAATTTCACCCACCACTCCTAAAAAAGACCTCACATCTATATCTGTGCTATTGAAGTCCCCAAATTGTAGTTTGAAGACCTCAAGGAGCAGAGAATCCTCCAGCAAGTGACCCGTGCCCCATGCTACAGAGGAAGGCGAAAAACCTCCAGGGCCTTCCAATCTGCCCTGGAGGAAAATTCCTTCCCGACCCCAAATATGGCGATCAGCTAAACCCTGAGCATATGGGCAAGATTCATCAGCCAGATACTACAGAAAATTCCTTCCCGGGTAACTTGGATCTTACCCCATCTAAAAACCCATCACAGGCCATTGGGCCTATTTACCATGAATATTTAATTACCAAAACCATGTTATCCCATCATACCATCTCCTCCATAAACTTATCGAGTTTAATCTTAAAGCAAGATAGATCTTTTGTCCCCACTACTTCCCTCGGAAGGCTATTCCAAAACTTCACTCCTCTGATGGTTAGAAACCTTCGTCTAATTTCTAATCTAAATTTCCTAGTGGCCAGTTTATATCCATTTGTTCTTGTGTCCACATTGGTACTGAGTTTAAATAATTCCTCTCCCTCTCTGGTATTTATCCCTCTGATATATTTATAGAGAGCAATCATATCTCCCCTCAACCTTCTTTTAGTTAGGCTAAACAAGCCAAGCTCCCTGAGTCTCCTTTCATAAGACAAGTTTTCCATTCCTCGGATCATCCTAGTAGCCCTTCTCTGTACCTGTTCCAGTTTGAATTCATCCTTCTTAAACATGGGAGACCAGAACTGCACACAGTATTCCAGGTGAGGTCTCACCAGTGCCTTATATAATGGTACTAAAACCTCCTTATCCCTACTGGAAATACCTCTCCTGATGCATCCCAAGATGACATTAGCTTTTTTCACAGCCATATCACATTGGCAGCTCATAGTCATCCTATGATCAACCAATACTCCAAGGTCCTTTTCCTCCTCCGTTACTTCTAGTTGATGCGTCCCTAGCTTATAACTAAAATTCTTGTTATTAATCCCTAAATGCATGACCTTACACTTCTCACTATTAAATTTCATCCTATTCCTATTACTCCAGTTTACAAGGTCATCCAGATCCTCCTGTAGGGTATCCCTGTCCTTCTCTAAATTAGCAATACCTCCCAGCTTTGTATCATCTGCAAACTTTATTAGCACATTCCCACTTTTTTGTGCCCAGGTCAGTTTTGTTTGTTTGTTTTATTTCTAACTCTTGGGTGTAAAGTTAGTTAAAAACAGAGAGGCAAACATGACAGAGCCCAAGGCAGAAACAGCCAAAGAGGCTCCCCACAGGAGAGCTATGGAGAAAAAGGAAAAAGAAATGGAAGAAAAGGAAAAAGCCCAAGAGGCTGCCCACAGGAAAGCTATGGAGGCAAGGGAAAAAGAAATGGAGGAAAAGGAAAAAGAGAGGAAGCATGCACTGGAGATGAAGAAGGCAAAGGCTGAGTGAAATCTACTGGATAACCCTAACCATCCTTCCCCCACAATCCACAAATGGGAGTGACTATGTCCACAGTATGATGAATCCAGTGATACTGCTGAATATTTTCTCACCTTTGAGAGACTGTGCACTCTCCATAAAATTCCTGAAGCTCACAAGATGACGTCGCAAAATTAACTGGAAGAGCTCTGGACATATTCAATAAGATGCCTATTGATGAGGCTTCTGACTATAATAAATTCAAGGATTTGGTTTTAAAGCAATTTCAAATTACATCTGAAACGTACAGAGTAAAATTTCAAACCTTAAGAGAGGGCCTGGACTAAGTAATGAGGCTTATCTAAACCAGGTGAAGGATCTGTTAGATAAATGGGTCCAAGGAAGGGGTGTCACTAGCTTTGATGGAATGTGTGATTTGATAGCTCAGGAGCAATTCCTGAATATGTCCAAGGAGGAAATAAAACAGTGTTTATGGGATAAGGAAATGGACTCAGCAGAAAGTCTTGCTTCTTATGCTGATCGATACAAGCAGTCCCAGACCGCCAGAGAGGAGGGGCAAGCTGGAACAAAACGGGTGGAGGGAGGAGAGAGAAACAACCCTGGTCGCAGTTGGAGCAGATACCCGAAGGGACACCCTCAGACCACACCCTACTAACGGGGGAATCCCAAGGCCCCAACTACACACCAAGGAATACTCCAGACACCTTATCGTCCTGCCACACCATTCTCCAGCAACCCACCTCGCCCCAGTGACCCATCAGCTGGACGATGTTTTAAATGTAACGACCCGGAGTATGTGAAGGCCAACTGCCCCAAGAACCCCAACAGATTACAGTTCATTGTACCGGAATCACACCAGAGGTCCTCAGGCCCAGATACCTCCCAGATACGCTCGGAGCAGAGGGAAACTGTGAGTGTGGGCAGGAAGAAGGTCACCGCGTGGAGGGACACCGGAGCACAAGTGTCGGCTATCCATGCTTCCTTAGTGGACCCCAATTTAATCTACCCAGAGATCCAAGTGACAATTCAACCCTTCAAGTCCAACTCTTTCAATTTGCCTATAACCAAGATGCCTGTCCAGTACAAGGGCTGGTCAGGAATGTGGACTTTTGCAATCTATGATGATTATCCCATCCCCATGCTGTTGGGGGAAGACTTGGCCAATCATGTGAAGCTAGCCAAGAGGGTGGGAATGGTCAACCGCAGACAGGCTAAGCAAGGTGTCATACCTAGCTCTGTTCCAGAAATTTCTACCAGGATCTGGTCAGAGGTGATGGACCCGGACCTCATGCCAACGTCTGCAACAGCAGAAGCGGATCCAGTCCCAGAGACCCAGATAGAGCCAGTCCCGGAACCGGCAAAAACCAAGACACACACAGACAGAGAGAACCCTTTGTTCCCCTCCCTCCAGCTTTGAAATTATCTTGTCGCCTCATTGGTCATTTTGGTCAGGTGCCAGTGAGGTTGTCTTAGCTTCTTAACCCTTTACAGGTGAAAGGGTTTTTTCCTCTGGCCAGGAAGGATTTAAAGGTGTTTACCCTTCCCTTTATATTTATGACAGGCATTATCAGGACAGGATTGTATTCCTAACAGCCCAATAGTACCTTATTTCAATGTGACTAGGTTGGAATGTGAGGATGTGATCATTCGCTTCTCAGCTTATGGCTGCCTCTGCTGCTTAGCCAAAGGCCTTAGCCTAAGCACAGGGCCTTGGACTGTCACAGTAAGAGAAGGCCCTTACACCGGCAGACAGTGATTTTGATTCTTTCTTTTATACCTCTATAACTAGCTAAGTGATAAGAATACACCTAAATGCTTAGAGTATAGGCCTTTACAGACTGGCCTGAATATCTATATCCTAACAGACATCCTCCACTGCATGAATTTCTAAGTGTTTGTCAAGCCCACTTCATGTTTGTAATAATAAAATAGAGGATGATGTTTATGATTTCAGGACTATATCTTTGTCTCAGAGGATTTTTTTGTTCATTTGTGGTTTTTTATAATCAAGAATAGACTTTATCTAACATAAAAAAACAAGAAATAAATAACAAATAAATTATAGTAATAATTAATAATAAGCCCCATACAAACCTGTGTGTAGAAATGCGGGATTGATACATAGCCTGTAATAGTTAGGGGAAAGGCTTCCATTGACTTCAGTTGGCTTCAGTTTAGACCACTTGTGATTTTCACCTAGTCAGAATGTTAAGGATTTTAGCAACCTTAGAAACTGGGGAACCTTCTGGGAAGGAAGAGCCTATACACGAAGGATGGGCTCCACCTAATCCAAAATGGAACCAGATGGCTGGCATGTCAAATTAAAAAGTTCATAGAGGAGTATTTAAATTAAGGGCTGGAGGAAAGACGACAGGTGCAGAGATGCATACAATTTGTGTAGACATTCCTTAGCAGAGGATTTATTAAATGGGATTCTCTATATCCTAGTAAACAGGAAAGAATAGAAAGTTGATAAAGTACAGGCAGGAATTGAAAAGAAACAGTGAAACAAAAAAAGTGCCTTTCAAAAACACCACACAATGGCAGACAACTAAATATTGACAAATTTGATAAGTGCTTGTATACAAATTCTAGAAGTCTAAATACTAAGATGGGTGAACTTGAGTACTGGTATTAAATGAGAATATTGATATAACAGGCATCACAGAAACTTGGTGGAATGATGATAATCAATGGAACATGGTTTTAAAAAAAAGAAATAGATTAATGGAGGATCAGTGGCTCTTAGCCAGGATGGGCAGGGATGATTTCCCTAGCCTCCATTTGCCAGAAGCTGGTAATTTGTGACAGGAGATGGATCACTTGATAATTAGCTGTTTTGTTCATTCCCTCTGAAACATCTGGCATTGGCCACTGCCAGACAACAGGATACTGGGCTAGATGCAACTTTGGTCTGACCCAGCATGGCTGTTCTTATGTTTTTATAGTAATAGCAGATTACAAAATGTATACGAATGGCAGAGTAGGTCATGTTGGTGGGTGAGTAGCACTACAATTGAAAGGATTAAATGTCTCAAACTGTACCATAGAATCTCTATGGATAGAAATTCCATGCTAGAATAATAAGAGAATAGCAGTAGGATGGTGACAGTGATTGTGAAATGCTCAGGGAATTAGAGAGAATAGAAAATTCAACAATTATGGGGGATTTTAGCTATACCCGTATTAACCAGGTACATGTCACCTCAAGACAGACTGAAGAGATAAAATTTCTAGACACCATTAATGTCTTATTCTTGGAGCAGCTAGTCATGGAACCCTCAATGAAAGAGGCAATTCCTGATTTAGTACCAACTGGCACACAGGATCTGGTCCAAGAGGTGAATATAACTGAACTACTCTGTAATAATGACCATAAAGTAATTAATATAGCATCCTTGGGGGGCGTAAAGAATGCTAAAGAAACCAATCAAAGAAGCATTTAACTTCCAAAAAGGGAACTGCACAAAAATGAGGAAGCTAGTTAAACAGAAATTGAAAGGAACTGTCACAAAAGTGAAATGCCTGCAAGCTGTGTGGAAACTTTTAAAAACACTGTAGTAGAGATTCAAACTAAATGTATACACCAAATAAATAATAACACCAAGAGTACAAAAATGCCACCATGGCTAAAAAACAGAGAAAAAGAGGTGGTTTGAGGCAAGAAGACATTCTTTAAAAATTGGAGGTCAAATCTGACTGAGGAAAGTTGAAAGGAACATAACTTATGGCAAGTCAAGTGTAAAAGGATAATTAGGCAGGCCAAAAAAGAATGTGAAGAGCAGCTAGAAAAAGACACACAAACTAACAGCAATTTTTTTATCAGTACATCAGAAGCAGGAAGCCTGCCAAACAGTCACTGGTGCCACTGGAGGATTGAAGTATTAACGGAGCACTCAAGGAAGACAGGACCATTGTGGAGAAGCTAAAGGAATTCTTTGTATTGGATTTTATGGTAGAGGATGTGAAGGAGGTTCCCAGACCTGAGGCATTCTTTTGAGGAGGCTCTGGAGCAAATTGTTAAATTAAACAGTAATGAGTCACCAGGACCAGATGGGATTCACCCAAGAGTTCTGAAGGAACTCAAATATGAAATTGCAGAACTACTAATGGTGTTATGTAAACTATTGCTTAAATCAGCCTCTGGACCAGATGACTGGAGGGTAGCTAAAGTAATGCCGATTTTTAAAAAAGACTCTACAGGCTAACCTGACAATTAACGGCTGGTAAGCTTAACTTCGGTACCAGGCAAATTGGTTGAAACTATAGTAAAGAACAGATTTATCACACACATAGATGAACATGATACGTTGGGGAACTGTCAACATGGCTTATGTTAAGGGAAATCATGCCTCATCCATTTATTAGAATTCTTTGAGTGGTTCAACAAACAAACACTTGTCCACATGCCTGTTGACTCCCTCAGTATTAGTATTATTTTTGTATGGTATTAGTAATCTGATAATCTGGCTCAAAGTATTTAAACAGTCAGGTGGGGATTTTCAAAGGAGCCTGAGAGAGTTAGGTGCAAAGCTCCCAAACAGTTTCAATGGAGATGGATGCCTAAAGTACTTTAGGCTCTTCTGAGACTCCAGATCTGAGTAGCTAACTTCTCTGCAGTTCATTAAATATTATGGACCTGATACTGTATTGCCTTATAGCTTGTCTGATCTTTCACACCCATGCAAAGCGAAGTACAAGATGCTAAAAGTGGTTTAAATGAATGGAAAATCAGGGGGAGGGAGGAAATTCTCAGATACAATATATTAGCGGGATAATGACTGGGATAGAGATTCAGCTGTCTTAAATTAGTAAACCTCTATTGACTTAAATGGAGTTATACCTTACTTACAGATGCTGGGGATCTGGTCTCATTGACTTCAATGGAGCTATAGCAATTGACACCAACTGGGGGTCTTGGTCCAGTTCCACAAAAGTACATAGGCACCTAAATGTCAGATTTGGGTGCCTACATCCTGGTGTTAGGTACCATTGTGATCCACAAAACCCCACTTAGCTGCTGCCTGACCCTGTTGATGCCTTAACTTGGTCAGCATCGACATTTCCACTGTAAAAGTTCCCTTGAGGCCTAAGTTTCTGCCTCCAGGCATGTGTGCTGCTGCCCCGCTCTAGGTGTCTGGACGTGTCTCTGCTGCCTAATCCTTAGCACAATCTGAGAAAGGGGGAAGCCAAGTGTTTACTTACCTATCTTGCCTATGGGATCCGATCAGGAAGGCACACTCTGAGCATGCCTACTGGATCAGGCTCCATTCCAAAAATCCAGCTGGAGGAGGAGGTGGTGCCCACCTTATAACTTTTAGCCCAGTGGTTAGAGCACTCACCTGGGATGTGAGAGGCCCATGCTCAATTTCCCCCTCTTCCTGAAGGGGAAGAAATTATTTGACCAGAGGTCTTCTACCTCTCAGGAGAGCGCCCTAGCAACAGGGCTATGGACTATTCAGATGTGGGGCTCACTCAATATCTCCTCTTGAAGATGTTCCACTGCCTATAAATAACAAATTTTTCATTGGATCAGGCAGACTAGATCCTGGGTGCCCTACCATATAGGTGAGTGCTCTACCCACCAGGCTAGAGTGACTACTGCTTTTTCTGTTTCTGAGCCAATGACTTTTTATTGCCTTTATCCAAAGTGGATCAGCTCCAACAGGGGAGATTGAGGGAGGCCAACAAATGAATAAGCCCACTGGCTTTTGTGGGTCCCATTCTTGGGTGCCTATCTCTCCCCATTCTTTGTATAGGGAACCTAGATGACTAACCCAGATTTGTAGATCCCACTGTTGTTCCTGTGATTTTCTAGGCACCTAAAAGTTGGGTATTGTGACGCTGAGCATCACAACACAAAAGTCCCTTTGTGGATCCAGCCCTCGTCCATGAACTCAAATGGAGGTATGATGATTTAAACCAGCTGGGGATCTGGCCTATTGACTCTAATGGAGCTACAGCTGATTTACACCCCGTGGGGATCTGGCTCCTGATGTGATAGCATTTTACATATGTTTATGATTACATTTTATGCTTACTTTGCACAAGGGTGAACATCTAAATGATCAGTCATTAATTCAAGGCCTTTCCAATACATGAGGTAGGACCAGGTGGGTGGGATAAGAAGAAAGATTATTCTCATGTTTTCACTCAGTTGCCAATATTTATTATCAGCTTTATTAAACACAGAATCTAAAGTTTTTTACATCACCTCCAAACCTATGGGCTCTTTCCCATTGTTTTCCTCAGAGCTGTCTTTACCTCCTTGTTTTTCAGGCTGTAGATGAGGGGGTTTAACACGGGTGTTAAGATGCTATACTGGATGGAGAACAGTCTGTCTAGAACCACTGATGAGAGTGAACTGGGTTGCAGGTATCTACACACCCCAGCCCCATAGCACAAACCCACCACGATGAGCTGGGAGCTGTAGGTGGAGAAGGCTTTACGCCAGCCCTCTGTGGAGCGTATCCGCAGGATGGTGGAGATGATGCGAATGTAGGAGCCCATGGTAAGGAGGAAGGAGCTCAGTCCTAATAGCATTGTGGAAGAAAGAATCAGCATCTGACTGAAAGTGCTTCAGTGCAGGACAGGACTAGTAGTGGAGGGAGCTCACAGCTGAAATGGCCAATTTCATTGGGCCCACAGAAGTGTAACTTTAATACTGAAAGAGTATTTAACAGAAAGTAGAAAAAAACTGATCCCCCAGGAGCCAGCTACCAGCATCCTGCAGACTTCTCTGTTCATGGTCTCCACATAATGCAGAGGGTCACATATGGCAGCGTATCGGTCATAAGCCATTGCTGAGAGTGAAAACTTCAGTTGCAGCTAACAGAATGAAGAAGAACATCTGAGCAATGCAGCCATTGAAGGAAATTGTTTTGTGCCTCGAGAGGGAGTTCTTCAACGTGTTAGGCACCGTGCCTGAGGAATAGCAGAGATCAACAAAGGATAAATGGAATAGGAAAATGTACATAGGGGTGTGAAGGCGAGAATCAATGTTTATCACTAGCATGATCACCATATTCCCTATCAGGGTGATTGTGGTCTTTTTATTTATTTACCTAAACAGGAAAATCTGGAGGTGTGGGTTGCTTGACAGTCCCAAGAGAATAAACTCTGTTACTGTGGTTTGATTTTTCATATTCCTAAAATCAGGAAAACTGTGAGCTGTCAGGATAGAAAGATGGATGTTAACAGACATCACTAAACTAAATGGAAATGCCAGAACATAGTAAGATCTGAGAGAGAGAGAGAGAGAGAGAGAGAGAGAGAGAGAGATCCATTTTAGGGCACTCTATAGAGCCCATCACCATAAAGAATATATGACAGCTAGTCACCTGTGTGGGATCTGTGAAATTAGTTAGGCCCGTAAATCCCTGTTTTAGCTCCTAAGCAATCCACCAAACTCCTGCCAAACCTTGTAGGCTCTGAAAGGCAGTTGGCTCCTATGTTTTTCAAAGTAAAACTTCTGTAGGCACCTATGCTCCTGCCTCTGGGCATGGGCACTGCTGCCTCATGCTGGCATCCACATCTCCCACCTAAGCCTCAGAGCTATTCGTGACCCAGGGACAGTCAGGCATTCTGCTGACTCAGTTGCATGTGGTAGCTGATCTGGTAGGTGGGCTCAGTGGCTGCTAACTGGATTGGGTCCCATTCAAAATCCAGGTCTGGGGGTAGGGGATATGCCGCATTCACCTTGTAGCTAGGCTTGGCAGAATTCACTTTTTATATTTTATAATTTTGACTGCCAACACCAATGTTTACTTTTAAGCATTTTTTACCATTTTTATTTTTATTTAAATTTTCACAGGTAATTGTGGGGTCAGGCAGTGGTCGGGGGGTCGGACAATAATTACTAAATGAGAGTAGATTTTTGAGATTCAAAAAAGTTGAAGCTTTATAACTAATAACACACAAATTGTCAACATCATGTCAAAATAATCAAAGTAAATATCCTCAAATGAAACTCTAATAAATTCTTAAGCCGCGTTTTCCTTACTTTGCCTCCCTGCACATTTTGATGACCATGAATGGAAAAATGTGTTCATTAGTTTGTGTGTGTGTAGTGAAATTGATGTTTACCGACATTTACCAATAAAAATCTAAACCTGCCAAACCGTTTTATAACTTTTAGCCCAGTGGTCAGAGCATTGACCTGGGATGTGGGAAAGCTAGGTTAAAGTCCGCCCTTGGGCACAGGGGAGAAAGGATTCCAACAGCTGTCTCCCTCTTTTTAGGAAAATTATCTAACCACCAGACTATGGAATATTCTGATGTGGGTCTTCCCCAGTCTCTCTTGTGGATGCTGTTGCCCTCTGGATACATAATTAGAACAGAGGCACTGGACCTATGGTCTCTCACCACAGAGATGTGCACCCTAACCATGGGCATACAGAGTTATTCTCACTCTCTTTCTATCTCTATGGCCCACTGACTATTCCACTGTGGGTAAATACTAAAATAGTCATGGGGAAGTTGGGGGGGGAGAGAGAGAGAGTGTGTTGTTAACATTAATATCAGTAATTCAGATTAGTTATTGGAACTACTTGCAATAAGATACCAATGAGTTTAGAGGGATTCAGAAAGTACTGGACAGCCATCTGAATAAGGGGCCAATACGGATTAAAAAAGAAACTGATAATAAAAGCCCATGAAATTTGTAATATACATAAATCTTGATAGTTCAGATCATAAGTGATCCTAGCTTGGAAGGTAAAGAAACCTTTCTGCTTCAGAGGATACATAAACCTCTGACTGACAGAGGCTAGCATCAGATTCCCCCAGTGTGCAGGTTGTTTCATAATTAACCACTTCATACTTTCTCACACCTTCATCTGCTACTGACCTATATCAGAGAGAGGAGAAGATAGATTATTGGTCTGATCTAGTCTTTACATTGTTATGTTAAAGGTTTAGAAAATGAGACCTACAAGACAAAAATGAAAAAATTGGGTTTGTTTAGTCTGGAGAAGAGGAGACAGAGTGAGGACATGATAACAGTCTTCAAGTCTGTAAAAGATGATTATAAAGAGGAGTATGATACATTGTTCTTCTTATCCAATCAGGATAGGACAAGAAACAATGAGCTTAAATTGCAGCAAGGAGGATTTAGGTTAGATTTAGATTTAAAAAAAGCTTTGTAACTGTCAGTGTGGGAGGCTGTGGGATCTCTGTCATTGGAGGTTTTTAAGAACAGGTTAAACAAACACCTATCAGGGATGGTCTAGATAATACTTAGTGTCAGTGTGGGAGGCTGTGGGATCTCTGTCATTGGAGGTTTTTAAGAACAGGTTAAACAAACACCTATCAGGGATGGTCTAGATAATACTTAGTGCTGCCTCTGTACAGGGGACTGGACTAAATGACCTATCAAAGTCCTATATTTCTATGACTCTGTGTTCTTGGGGGGAGGAAAAGGAACCCTAACAACTCACATTTGGTCAGTGCTGTTCCTAAGGGTTCTAGCAACAAACAAGGATGCAGATCGCCACCAAGATATTGCCTAAAAGTCTCTTTATATCACCTTATGGCTTTTCTCCAAAGCTGAGAAACTACAACTAGTAGGAAAAACAGTATTGTTCCCTATATTTTTTAAATCCTTATATATTTTTGCTGGCAGATCAGAATGCAGAATCCTCAGTGAAACAGCCTTGAATCCCTATTATTCTGCTACCGGCTACTGCTCCAAGTGCTTTGGGGACAATGGCTGAAATTGATGCAGTTTAAAAACTGAAGGAGTTCAGGAAAGCAGGCAATGAAACTGAAATTTTTTTAAAAAGCAGAAAGGCGATACGTACACAACTCCCATTGAATTTCAAATTAAGTTGTGCGCCTAAGGCCTTTAGGACCCTTTGAAAATCCCATCTTGAAGCATGACACCAGATAATTCCCCTTGATAATCAATTGATCCATGCCAAAGGAAGGAAATAGCACTATTAAATATCTTTGTCCTAGCTCATGTTCCACTGCTCGGCTTCCTTCTTGCCAGCTCTCTGTGGGCGTGACTCCAGGCAGAAGCCTTCAGGGGATCAGTATTCCCAACTGGCTGCCAAGGTAGTGTCATGGTTGAGTGTAGGTGACCTCTCATGTAGGGGAAAGCAAAGATTCCAGCTGTTTTAACCTCCAGCCTTTCTTACAAGTTAGTAGACGCTGCAAGTGACTCCAAATCCTATTGAAGTTGGGGATGCTGGCAGAGCTCTTTGCCTGGCAGTATAAAATACTTTCCCAGGGAGGGCTAAGATTAGGGGATGTTATGATTGATCTGAGCTATTGATTAATTAATTGATTCAGATTTAAACAAGAAAGACACCTATCCAAGTGCCTAAGGGCCAGATTTTTCAACACATTTAGGCACTAGTGGGATTTTCAAAAGCATCTATGCAACCCACACCCATTGAATACTACAGTAAAATCCTAGCAGCATCAAGTGATCCTTTCAACAGGAAGTCAGCCAGCAACCTCTCTGCCTGTCCATCTCTTCATCACCCATCAAACTAGTGTCTTTTGGAGTATGCCCGGAAGATCACCCAATTTGGGTTCTTTTGGACAAGGTCGGGAACAAGTGCTAAAGTCTTGGAGTTCTCACAGAGAACCCCCTGCCAACACCCCCATTCTCTTTTAGAATGAGGGGGAAGCAGTGTGGGTGTCTCTGATGACCACAACTACCATCGATCTGGTGGCTTCTGTGGTAGGATATACACAACCAAGTGGCAGAGTGAGTACAGGAAGTGTGGGAAACCACACAATAATCCAGAGATTTAAAATGAATGGTCAAAATGTATTTCCAGTGGAATTCCATGGAAGGAGATCTATTAGGGATTTATTAACCCAATGGCATTGCCCCAGATTTACAATTATCCATAAATTTATGGTACCCAGCTGTGAGTCTGATTTTCAGGGTTGCTGAGCACCAGTGCATCTAGCTGAAGCCAGTGGGAGCTGTGTATGAAGTTTGGTACTCAGAACCTAAGGTGCCCAATATCAGCAAAGGATGAGTGCATAGTGGGTGCATGATGCTGCTGGATCCAAATGGAAGCATCTCTCACACAGTTTGCATTCACCTTGCACAGGCATGACAAGAAAACACAAGGCAGGAACAATCACGGCTTTAAAAAAAAAAGAAAAGAAATGAAACAATAGATTAATCAGTTGTGAAAGAATACTAAACTCACCTGAAGTCCTTTTGCCAAGTGCAGATCATGTGAGGATTTCAAACTGAGGTTCAGCTTTTGGATACATGCAAATAACAAGATCTTCTAGCCCGAAAAAAGCACGACGAATAAGTCTAACCCTAAATAGGCAAATCCTGATTAATATGAAGGGATAGGAATGGCTGTAGATCTGACCGGAAGACTTGATATTTATTGAGATGAATAAGATTCTTCATTTATTTTAGTCAAACAGGACTCACTTATACCAGGATAATTGTTGATATAATATCCTGTCTCCTTTGGGACTTGATCCCTGAAGTTTAGCCCGCCTAACAATCTGTGTCACTAATTAATCAACACTTAATACCATATATGTTTGTCTACAGTAAGACACAGATCCTCCTTTGGTACCCACCAGCTTCAGAAAAGAGCTACAAGAATGAACAGAGGCCTGGAAAACATGCCTTATAATGAGAGACTAAAGGAACCCAATCTATTTATCTTACTAAAGAGAAGTTTAAGAACTCACTTTTATCACGCGGAAGTTAAGCTTGGGCAGGAATGACTGGGTAAAATAAAATGGGCCGTGTTATGCTGGAGATCAGAAAAGATGATCATAATGTTTCTTTCTGGCTTTAAATCTATTAATCTACAAAGTTAACTGAGGAAGATCCTAAATTAAGTTCTGTACTTTGCTGCTTGTTATTTACATTCATTATTTAGGCTGTGGTTAGATAGATAATGACACCAAGTGCTCAATTCTGATTGAAAGTCAATAGAATTTGGGAGTCTAACTCCATTAGGCTCTTCTGAAAATCCTAGCCTAAGCTATATACTCAAGGTCAGCAGGGCAATGACATAAATGTTGGCTATACTGCACTGGACTATAGAATCATTCCCAGCATCCTTCTAGCTCAACGCATATTTAATAATATATCCAAAGTGGGAACTTTTGTTTCAACCAGAGAAATTGCAAGATATCCCCACCAGAGTATTCCAGAGCCCAGTGGTTAGGACGCTTATTCAAATGGCTTCTCCTCCTCGGGCAGAGTGAGGAATTCAGCTGGAATAGCCAACATCTTGGATGAGTTCCCTAACCACTGGCATAAAGTTTATGAAGGAAGTTGCCTTCCCTTCCCTTCTCCCCACCCTAGCTATTCTGTGTGGAGTTAGGTGTGGTATCAGATCGGGCCCTGCAGGCCAGATAGGAATGGCAATGCCTATCACCACCCGGTGGAAGCAGCATGCTGGGGCTTAGGCATGAGACAAGAGTCCAGGTGTCTGCTTGACGCAGCAGTGTGCATGCTCGGAAGTGTAACTACCTAGAGGACTTTCACAGCAAAAATGTAGGTGCTGCATGTGTTTAGGCACCTACAGAGTTGGGTGGCAGCCAAGTGTGTGTATGTGTGTGTGTGGGGGGGGGATATGGATCACACCAGTGCCTAAAATCCTTGGGCACCTACTTCCCTTTGTGGATCTGGATGCATGTGTCTCGAAGATAATTGCTAGAAAACATGGCTGCCATTAATGGCCTGAAGGGACATTTAGCCTGTGATTCTCAAAGGAGGCTAACACTTAGGCCCTATTGAACATTCTATCCTTACAATTATCTTCCAAATTGCTGTGTACTGCCCTGAGCAATTCTTCCCTTATTAATATCTAGGGGCAAGATTTTACACAACAGCAGCAACATCTTTGTCCTCATTCAATTATGATTCTTTGCATTGTGACAGTGACAAAAAATCCCCATCAGCATCAGGGGCCCATTGTTCTGGCCACTATACAAATATATAACAGGACATAGTCCATTATTACACGTATTACACTAGTGCCTAGTTGCCCCAATTCAGAACAGGACCCTGTTGTGCTGGACAAACACATAGGAAGAAACACTTTCTACCCCAAGCTGTTAATAATCTAAATAGCCAAGACAAAGGTTGAGGGGGAAACTGGCACAGAGAGAAAGTCACTGTCTCTAGGCCACAGAGCTGGTCAGTAGCAGAACCCAGGAGTAGAAGCTAGGTCTTCTGTGTTCTATTTACTAGACCACACTGTATCTTAATAAATGTTGCTTCAAGCAAGTCACACAATAGGCCATTTGTAGCACAGACGAAAGACTGTAAGAATTGGATCAGGCCCTAAGTAGACAAAGAATTAAAATGTATCTAGGTATGCTTCTGGAATACTGTACCCATTTCTGGTGCCCACAATTCAAGAAGGATGTTGATAAATGAGAGCAGGTTCAGAGAAGAGTCACGAGAGCGATTAAAGGATTGGAATATGTGGTGTATAGTGATAGACTCAAGGAGCTCTGTCTATTTAGTTTAACAAAGAAAAGATTAAGAGGTGACTTGATTACAGTCTCTGTGTATCTACACAGGGCACACATATTTAATAATGGGATAGTCTATCTATCAGAGAAGGGTGCAACATGATCCAATGGCTGGAACTTGAAGCTAGACAAATTCATACTAGAAGTAACATGTAAGATTTAATACAGAAAGTAATTAACCACTGGGACAATATACCAAGGGTTATGGAATTTTTGAATCTAGATTGGATGACTTTCTAAAAAGATCAGCTCTAGGAATTATTTTGCGTCTGAAGCTGAAGCTGAACAAATCACAGAGATCTGATAAAGTCATGGAATCCATGACATCCATGACCAAATTGTATGCTTAGTAATTAGTTCCTTTAAATATAATGATACTATCCATATATTAGCTCCCCTCTATTACAATGTTAACTTTCACTTTTAGCATCTCTCTTACATTAACCACAGCCTAAGACCTACTTCACATCTACCCATTGGTTAACAAATGACATTTATTTGCTCTCTTATGCGTAAGCCTGACCAAAACTTGCAAACAAAACTCTCTATGCCCACAAACATAATCAGTCCCACACTCAGTGTAAGGGTTGTCAATGTTTCTGTCAGTCACAGAAAATGAGCTGAATATCTCTGGCCTCATGGTGGGTGGATCCTCAGTTCACAATCCCTTTCCTGGTGTCTAGCCCCTCCTCCTCAGGAAGTGGAGGTGCTAGCTACCCGAGGTGGGCAGTGGTGGATGTCCCAGCTAGGACTGGTCTACGGGGCCTTAATTCCTTACTCCAATGGTAGGCTTGAGAGGAACCGCTGCTCTGGTTGTTGCTAGGTGGACTCTCCTTCCTCCCACTGGCTGACCTCAGGGAATGAGTGGAAGTCTCAAAAGCATCTACATTGTTAGGAGCACAAGTCCCATCACCTGTCAATGGCAGTCCTCCTCCTGACTCACGGAAGAACTTTTGAAAACCCCACCCTACATCACTCTAACTCCACTAACCTCTCCATTCATTTCAATTCAGTTACTCTGGATTTAGACTGGAATAAATTGAGAGATAGATTCTGACCCAGAGCTACTTAGCCTCTGCTTAAGATTTCTGCAGCATTCATCAAGATGCTCCTTTCTTCCCTTCAAAGGAGAGGTGCTAAGATACAACATATGGTATTCACAAAACAACAGAATTTGAGCTCCATTTCTTCTCTTCAGTTGGTTGATGGTTTCCACCTAGTCAAGTCTATGCATTTGTCTGGCACCTGCTTCCTTCACTGTAATATCCAGTCCCCTATTTCAGCACCTAACGCCTTTAGGCCCTTTAGGAAGTACGTCTTTGCAGTTAAGGCCCCGGAATAAAACATGCTTGCTATACCCATTCTAACCTTGACCTTTTTCCTCGTGTAGATGCAGGGTAAAATCATGTCACTTGATTTATCTGGTTGACATACAGCTAGGCTAAAAATCAAGCTAAAGTTTGGGTTTACCAAGCATGCCTTCATTCAGACTAAACTCAGCCCCTTTCTGAAGTCAGTCCAAATCCCATGTGTTGGATCTTTTCATAGAATCATAGAATCATAGAATATCAGGGTTGGAAGGGACCTCAGGAGGACATCTAGTCCAAACCCCTGCTCAAAGCAGGACCGATCCCCAATTAAATCATCCCAGCCAGGGCTTTGTCAAGCCTGACCTTAAAAACTTCTAAGGAAGGAGATTCCACCACCTCCCTAGGTAACACATTCCAGTGTTTCACCACCCTCCTAGTGAAAAAGTTTTTCCTAATATCCAACCTAAATCTCCCCCACTGCAACTTGAGACCATCACTCCTTGTTCTGTCATCTGCTACCACTGAGAACAGTCTAGATCCATCCTTTTTGGAACCCCCTTTCAGGTAGTTGAAAGCAGCTATCAAATCCCCCCTCATTCTTTTCTTCCGTAGACTAAACATCTCCAGTTCCCTCAGCCTCTCCTCATAAATCATGTGTTCCAGTCCCCTAATCATTTTTTTGCCCTCCACTGGACTCTTTCCAATTTTTCCACATACTTCTTCTGGTGTAGAAGGGAACGATCACATCCCTCGATCTGCTGGCAATGCCCCTACTTATACAGCCCAAAATGCCATTGGCCTTCTTGGCAACAAGGGCACATTGTTGACTTATATCCAGCTTCTCGTCCACTGTAACCCCTAGGTCCTTTTCTGCAGAACTGCTGCCTAGCCATTTGGTCCCTAGTCTGTAGCGGTGCATGGGGTTCTTCCGTCCTAAGTGCAGGACTCTGCACTTGTCCTTGTTGAACCTCATCAGATTTTTTTTGGCCCAATCCTCCAATTTGTCTAGGTCCCTCTGTATCCTATCCCTACCCTCCAGTGTATCTACCCCTCCTCCCAGTTTAGTGTCATTGGCAAACTTGCTGAGGGTGCAATCCACACCATCCTCCAGATCATTTATGAAGATATTGAACAAAACCGACCACTGGGGCACTCCACTTGATACCGGCTGCCAACTAGACACAGAGCCATTGATTAGTACCCGTTGAGCCCGACAATCTAGCCAGCTTTCTATCCACCTTATAGTCCATACATCCAGCCCATACTGCTTTAACTTGCTGGCAAGAATACTGTGGGAGACCATGTCAAAAGCTTTGCTAAAGTCAAGGAACAACACATCCACTGCTTTCCCCTCATCCACAGAGCCAGTTATCTCATCATAGAAGGCAATTAGATTAGTCAGGCATGACTTGCCCTTGGTGAATCCATGCTGACTGTTCCTGATCACTTTCCTCTCCTCTAAGTGCTTCAGAATTGATTTCTTGAGGACCTGCTCCATGATTTCTCCAGGGACTGAGGTGAGGCTTACTGGCCTGTAGTTCCCAGGATCCTCCTTCTTCCCTTTTTTAAAGATGGGCACTACATTAGCCTTTTTCCAGTCGTCTGGGACTTCCCTGGATCGCCACGAGTTTTCAAAGATATTGGCCAATGGCTCTGCAATTACATCCGCCAACTCCTTTAGCACTCTTGGATGCAGCGCATCCGGCCCCATGGACTTGTGCTCGTCCAGCTTTTCTAAATAGTCCAGAACCACTTCTTTCTCCACAGAGGGCTGGTCACCTCCTCCCCATGCTGTGCTGCCCAGTGCAGTAGTCTGGGAGCTGACCTTGTTCATGAAGACAGAGGCTGTCAAGGTTCCTTCCCCACTCTGAACTCTAGAGTACAGATTTGGGGACCTGCATGAAAACCTCCTAAGCTTACTTTTACCAGCTTAGGTTAAAACTTCCCCAAGGTACAAACTATTTTACCTTTTGCCCTTGGACTTCCACTGCCACCACCAAACTTTGTCTGGGTTCCTGAAAAAACATAGTTTGGACACGTCTTTCCCCCCAGAATCCTCCCAACCCTTGCACCCCACTTCCTGGGGAAGGTTTGGTAAAAATCCTCACCAAATTTGCATAGGTGACCACAGACCCAAACCCTTGGATCTTAGAACAATGAAAAAGCACTCAGTTTTCTTACAAGAAGACTTTTAATAGAAGTAAAAAGGAATCACCTCGGTAAAATCAGGATAGTAAATATCTTACAAGGTAATTAGATTCAAAACATAGAGAATCCCTCTTGGCAAAACCTTAAGTTACAAAAAAGACACACAGACAGGAATATTCATTCTATTCAGCACAGCTATTTTCTCAGCCATTTAAAGAAATCATAATCTAACACATACCTAGCTAGATTATTTACTAAGTTCTAAGACTCCATTCCTGTTCTGTCCCCAGCAAAAGCATCACACCGACAGACACAGACCCTTTGTTTTTTTCTCCCTCCTCCCAGCTTTTGAAAGTATCCTGTCTCCTCATTAGTCATTTTGGTCAGGTGCCTGCGAGGTTACCTTTAGCTTCTTAACCCTTTACAGGTGAGAGGATTTTTTCCTCTGGCCAGGAGGGATTTAAAAGGTGTTTACCCTTCCCTTTATATTTATGACAGAGGCAAAAAAAGCATTGAGTACATTAGCTTTTTCCACATCCTCTGTCACTAGGTTGCCTCCATCATTCAGTAAGGGGCTCACACTTTCCTTGACTTTCTTCTTGTTGCTAACATACCTGAAGAAACCCTTCTTGTTACTCTTAACATCTCTTGCTAGCTGCAACTCCAGGTGTGATTTGGCCTTCCTGATTTCACTCCTGCAATATTTTTATACTCATCCCTGGTCATTTGTCCAATCTTCCACTTCTTGTAAGCTTCTTTTTTGTGTTCAAGATCAGCAAGGATTTCACTGTTAAGCCAAGCTGGTTGCCTGCCATATTTACTATTCTTTCTACACATCGGGATGGTTTGTCCCTGTAAACTCAATAAAGATTCTTTAAAATACAGCCAGTTATTCTGTAAAATATCTATGAGATAGTTCCTTCAAAGACAACTGAGCTATATCTATTTACATCACAGAAATTTTGGCCTTAGAAGCTGTTTACAATAGTGCTTTTATTTAGACTAAATAGATTGCCAGTTGTGTACCAGTGTCAACCAGTTGCATGAACTAAATAGATAGTCCAGTCCTTGCAACTTTTGATATATATTATAATTTTATTTAAAATGATAAAACCTAGATATGGTTATATTACATGAGATACTTGAATTTTCGCTAATATTCTTGCCAGAGCTGTTTTTACATCTTTATTTTTCAAACTATAGATGATTGGGTTTAACATGGGGGGGTCAAAATACCATACTGAATGGAGAAGAGTTCATCTAGAATCAGGGAAGAGACTCAGCTGGGTTTCATGTACTGGGAAAGAGCTGTCAGAAATAATAAACCCACCACAATGAGGTGGGAGCTGCAGGTAGAGAAGGCTTTACGTCTTCCCTCTGTGGAGCGCATCTGGAGGATAGTGGAGATGATGTAAATATAGGAGACCAGGGTAAGGAGGAAGGAGCTGAAACCAAATATCACTGCAGAAGAAAGAAGAACTATTTTATTGGTGAAGGTCACAGTGCAAGACAGTTGTCGTAGCGGAGGGAGCTCACATCTGAAATGTCTGATTTCATTGGGACCACAGAAGTGCAACTTTGACACTGGGATAGTATTTACCAGTGAATACAAGAGCTCCACTGTCCATGAACCATGCACCAACTGGCTGCTGACTCATTTGTTCATGGTCCCTGCATAATGCAATGGGTGACATATGGCAGAATATCGGTCATAAGCCATTGCTGAGAGTATGAAAACTTTAGCACCAGATGAAAGGAAGATGATGAACATCTGGGCAATGCAGCCATTGACAGAAATGGTTGTGTGCTTTGCTTGGAAATACCAACATCTCAGGGACAATGGCTGAGGAATAACAGATATCAACAAAGGCCAAATGAGACAGGGGTGTTGAGGTGAGGATCTACCCTTATCACCAGCATGATCATCATGTTCTCCACCAGGGTGATTAGGTAAGTAATTAAAAACACCAGGAAGAGGAAAATTTGGAGTTGTGGGTCATTCGAAAGTCCCACAAGAATGAACTCAGTCACACTGGTTTGGTTTTCCATTCACATTTAGTGACCTGTAAGAAGAGAAAAAGAAAATAAATTAACCAATATAATAACAGGTTTATGGAAATAATGAGAGAGAGAGAGAGAGAGAGAGAGATAAAACCCAGGTGATATTTTGAAAGCCAAGTGGACTTAGATGCACAAATTCACATTTCTAATTCAGCACTCTCAGTTGGATAAAAATTAAGTGGGTCCTATTCCATGTAGTTTTACACAGGTATTTTCTTTAATTACACAGAAATCAACAGCTTGTCCGTGTTGTCTCAAGCATTTCTCATGTATAACCTCCTGTGTAACCCTTTCTTCTGAACATAACCCGTATCATTCATCCTGTGCACTGTGGTAAGGTACAGGTTGAAAAATATTAAAGTATTAAGAAGCAAAATTGAAAAATGCTTTCCAGTCAGTGCTGTGTTTGGCCAGATAACTCGTAAAAGTGGCATAGTAAATATTTGTTTCAATTGTCTGTCAGTGATTGGTATAAATTGGTATAAATAGATCTCATAACTCTTGTGTTACTCTAGCTTTACCCCCAGAATGACTACAATGATTTAAGTAGAATTATCCCATCAGAAAAGAGGAGTGGGCAGTGGTGAATTGAGTCCCATACGTGACAGGTTTGCAAGTCAAAGATGTTTTTTTTTTCCAAAATCAGGAAATGTTCTCTCCTTCTAGCATAATGTTATAGGCCAAGATTTGTAAAGTAGGTGGTGATTTTGATTTTTTCAATTTTTGGATTGTTAACTTGAGAAACCATAAATGGACTTGATTTCCAGGAATTACTGAGCACCCTGGTCTGAAAATCACATACTATTAAGGTGTCTAAAATCTTAGGCACCCAACACCTTCCCCATCAGCAATACAGGTTCATCAGGCCAAATTCTGACACCTATTTGACCCCATTGTCTACCCACTTTCTGCCCTCAATCAAATCTGTGTAACCCCATTGACTCCCTTAGCATCACTGTCTCTCGGTCTCATTTTTGGTCGGTAACCTCAGCAGATGCTAAGAGATTGGAGATGAAGTGAGCTGAAGGACAGGATTAGTTGAAGAGTAAGTGTCATTGTTACATAAGCAAATTGCAGAACAGAACAACACTTCACAGCCCATTTCATTGAACTGGATCTGCATGGATGGACCCCTGCACCCATGCGGAGTCCCAGTGAGGTAAATGGGGTTCCTCAGGGGTACAGGAGTCCATTCGTACAGATCTGATTGCAGCACCAGGGCCAAAACCCGTTGTTCTGTGACCAGGTATGAATGCCTATCAAAGCGCTCTTTCTGTTTAGCTGATTGATTATGAAAATCCTCAGCACACACATTACTAACAAAAGCAACCATGCATTCATCCTATTACAGTCATTGTCTTCCCTTCCATTCACAGCAGAGAATACCATTTCTCATCATGTCCTAACTTGGACTGTAAACTCTTTAGGACAGAGCATTTGCCTTTGGAATAGTCCCTAAAGCCATACTGATGACACTGCACAAATATTAGTCATGTCTTATAAATGATTGACTAACACTTTTAAACTTGGGTGCTCACAGCTAGGCATTGAATCCTGCAACAAAAAAACAAACAAACAGAAAACAAAGAAAACAGGCAAACCCTCAACAGATTAGTTTTTGGTTTTTTTTACAAAATTTCCCTTGAAAAAACAGCTGTCCATTTTTGACAAGCTCTGAGCATTATTACTAGTGTTGATGGTGGCAATTTGGAAACTGGCTGTTTCCAACACGCTTTTTGAGTTGCCCTAGAATAGAAACATTTTAGGAACAAGTTCTAATCCTTGAGCTATTCACTTCAATGATAAAAATTCCCATTGACAGAAATAAGATTTGACCCTGTGTGCTCAGACAAAGCAGCCTTCTTGTAAAGCGCTTTTGGATCTGCAACAGAGAGTGCTAGACAAGATCTAGTTACTTCCTGATTCTATACTGTCTTGTATCTTGTGTAGTGACTCACAGCTACATAAACTGGATCCAGAGGTGAGTAAAAATGGGATGGAATGCAAGCCATGTGAGCAAAGGCTAAAGGAACTGGGTATGTTTAGTTTAGAAAAGACAAGATTAAGGTGGGCAAGATAGCGATCTTCAAATACTTGAAAGTCTGCTCTCTTTTTCCACAGAGGGCAGGACAAGAGGCAATGGGCTCAAACTACAGCATAGCAGATGTAGATTAAATATCAGGAAAAACTTCCTAACTGTAAGAACAATAGGACAATGGAACAGGCTGGCTAAGGAGGTTGTGGAAGCTCCTTCACTGGAGGTTTTCAAAAGGAGGCTGCATAGCCACCTGTCTTGGATGGTTTAGACACACCAAATCCTGCATCTTGCCAGGGATTAGCCTAGATGACCCTTGTGGTCCCTTTTAAGCCTATGGGTCTATGATTCTATACAAAGCACAATCAAATCTGAATGTTATCATTTTCCACCCATTTTGTTCTGAGTATGCATAGGAATAAATTCTGTGGCAGAAGCTTGAAGGCAGGACAGACACAATGATTCAGATTCTCAGGTCAATGGAACTGCACCAATTTACATCAGCGGAGGAATCTGCCCAATATATTTACTGAAATACTTGGTGTGCGTAAATGTCTGCTCACCAAAAAAGTAAATCCTGTCTTGATGATTTCTCTCGACTTGTTATCAAACTTCTATGACACAATCCCTGTGTCCTAACTGTGGGGACTAGTACTATAAAGCATGAGTGAATTGGTAAGTAGAAAGATAACTTGCCTACAATGTGATAAAAATCAGCCAAGGGTTTGTGTTTTGGCTACATTTTCTGAAGCAAATAGAAGGACAGTGAAAGCACCTAATTTAGGACCTGATCCAAAGAGTTCTATATAAGTTTGCTCTGTCTTTCTTTGTTGTACTACCCCTCTGGGATAATCTCTTCTTTATAGCCATCTGTCCTGACCCTTTCACAGCTGGTTAAAGGCCTTCTGACACTCTTCAGTCCACTGAACTGCATTTGTCTGCTTTTTTTGGTTAGATCTGTAGTGGGGCGGCAATTTGGCTGTACTGCAGTACAAATCGCCTGTAATATATGGCCAAGCCTAAGAACGATTGGACCTGTTTCTTTGTCATTGGGACAGGCCACTTTTGGATAACAGTCACTTTGGCCTGTAGGGGGTTGATAGTTACTTGACCCACCTGGTGTCCAAGATAAGTCACTCTGTTTAGGCCTATTTTTAGCCTTAACAGTTAGTCCTGCCTCCCTTATGCACTCAAAGATTTTTTGTAGATGCTCCAGGTATTCTGCCCAGGAATCAGAAAAAATGTCCACATCATCAAGGTAGGTGACTGTAGATTCTCCCAATCCTGCTAGACAACCATCTAAAAGTTTCTGGAAGGTGGCAGATGCATTTCACAGCTGGAAAGGGAGCACATTAAATTCATACATCACTGCATGGGTGGTGAAGGCTGACCTTCATATTGTTAAATCTCTGTAAGGTCTGTCTCTCTTAGTACAAATGGAGACCCAGACAGAGCCAGTCCCAGAACCGGAACTGGAGGAACAACCAGCACCAGAACCATTGCCAGCCCTGAATCCACTGCTTGCAACCCCAACACCAGAGGGCCCCACCAAACCTGAAATGGCAGCAGCAGACAACCCTACACAAAAGGCTCAGCCGGAGCCTGAACAAAAACATAGTGCACCAGCGGAGAGCGGTTCACAGTCAACGGAAACAGCTCCATCGCCTGCATCACTTCCAGAGGGACCAAGCATAGGTCCACAATCCAATGAGGAACTGATGTCTCCAGCATCAAGGGAACAGTTCCAGACGGAACAGAAAGCAGATGAATGTCTCCAAAGAGCTTGGACGGTGGCACGGAGCAACCCACCGCCTCTCAGCTCTTCTAATCAATACAGGTTTGTTGTAGAAAGAGGATTTTTATACAAGGAAACTCTTTCTGGTGGACACCAGGAAGACTGGCATCCTCAGAGTCAGTTGGTAGTTCCAACTAAGTACCGGGTAAAGCTCTTGAGCTTAGCCCACGATCATCCTAGTGGCCATGCTGGGGTGAACAGGACCAAAGACCATTTGGGAAAGTCATTCCACTGGGAGGGAATGGGCAAGGATGTTTCTACCCATGTCCAGTCTTGTGAGGTGTGCCAAAGAGTGGGAAAACCCCAAGACCAGGTCAAAGCCCCTCTCCAGCCACTCCCCATCATTGAAGTTCCATTTCAGCGAGTAGCTGTGGATATTCTGAGTCCTTTTCAGAAAAGACACCCAGAGGAAAGTAGTACATAGTGACTTTCATGGATTTTTCCACCCGATGGCCGGAAGCAGTAGCTCTAAGCAACACCAGGGCTAAACTTGTGTGCCAGGCACTAGCAGACATTTTTGCCAGGGTAGATTGGCCCTCCAACATCCTCACAGATGCAGGGACTAATTTCCTGGCAGAGACCATGAAAAGCCTGTGGGAGGCTCATGGGGTGAATCACTCGGATGCCACCCTTTACCATCATCAAACAAATGGCATGGTGGAGAAGTTTAATGGAACTTTGGGGGCCATGATACGTAAATTCGTAAATGAGCACTCCTTTGATTGGGACCTAGTGTTGCAGCAGTTGCTTTTTGCCGACAGAGCTGTACCACATCCCGGTTTAGGGTTTTCACCATTTGAACTTGTATATGGCCGTGAGGTTAAGGGGCCATTACAGTTGGTGAAGCTGCAATGGGAGGTGTTTACACCTTCTCCAGGAACTAACATTCTGGACTTTGTAACCAACCTACAAACCACCCTCCAAACCTCTTTAGCCCTTGCTAAAGAAAACTTAAAGGATGCTCAAAAAGAGCAAAAAGCCTGGTGTGATAAACATGCCAGAGACCAGTCCTTCAAATAGGTCTCATCATGGTCTCAAAGGAGCTCCAGGCCCATAGGATGGAAGCGCCGTGGGAAGGGCCATCACGGTCCAAGAGTGCCTCAGAACTGTTAATTCGCATCGCATTCCCCACCTAAGACCGAAAGCCTAAGGTGTACCATATTAATTCTCTAAAGCCCTTTTATTCCAGAGAATTAAAGATTTGTCAGTTTACAGCCCACAGAGGAGATGATGCTGATTGGCCTGAAGGTGTCTATACGAAGGGGAAAGTGCTGGTGGTGTGGAAGAGGTGAACTTCTCCATGACCCTTGGGTATATGCAGCGACAGCAGATCAAGGAGCTGTGCACTAGCTACGTGCCGATGTTCTCAGCAACCCCAGGACTGACTGAATGGGCATACCACTTCATTGACACAGGTAATGCTCACCTAATTAGAGCCCAACCTTACCAGGTGTCTCCTCAAGCTAAAACTGCTTAGAACGGGAGATACAAGATATGCTACAGATGGGTGTAATCCGCCCTTCTGGAAGTGCATGGGCATCTCCAGTGGTTCTAGTTCCCAAATCAGATGGGGAGATACATTTTTGTGTGGACTACTATAAGCTAAATGCTGTAACTCACCCAGACAACTATCCAATGCCATGAACAGATGAACTATTGGAGAAACTGGGATGGGCCCAGTTCATCCCTACCTTGGACTTAACCAAGGGGTACTGGCAGGTACGGCTAGATGAATCCGCCAAGGAAAGGTCAGCCTTCATCACACATGTCGGGCTGTATGAATTTTATGTGCTCCCTTTCTGGATGCAGAATGCACCCACCACCTTCCAAAAACTTGTAGATGGTCTCCTAGTGGGATTTTGTAGATGTTCCAGGTGTTATGCCCAGGAATCTGAAAATATGGCCACATCGTCAAGGTAGACTGCACCTTGACGATGTGGCCATATTTTCAGATTCCTGGGCAGAACACCTGGAACATCTACAAAAAGTCTTTGAGCGCATAAGGGAGGCAGGACTAACTGTTAAGTCCTAAACAGAGTGACTTACCTTGGACACCAGATGTGTCAAGGAACTATCAAGCCCCTACTGGCCAAAGTGAATGCTATCAAAAGTGGCCTGTCCCAAAGTCAAAGAAACAGGTTCAATCCTTCTTAGGCTTGGCCGGATATTACAGGCAATTTGTACTGCAATACAGCCAAATCGCCGCCCCACTGACAGACCTAACCAAAATGAAATAGCCAAATGCAGTTCAGTGGACTGAAGAGTGTCAGAAGGCCTTTAACCAGCTTAAAGCGACCCTCATGTCTGAACCTGTACTAAGGGTCCCAGACTTTGACAAACCATTCCTAGTAACCACAGATGCCTCCGAGCGTGGTGTGGGAGCAGTCTTAATGCAGGAAGGACCGGATTAAGAATTCCATCCTGTTGTGCTTCTCAGCAAGAAGCTGTCTGAGAGGGAAAGCCACTGGTCAATCAGTGAAAAGGAACGTTTTGCCATTGTCTACACTCTGGAAAAGCTACACCCACACGTTTGGGGGCGGCATTTCCACCTGTAAACCGACCATGCTGCACTACAGTGACTTCATACCATGAAGGGAGATAACAAAAAAATTATTTGATGGAGTTTAGCTCTCCAAGATTTTGATTTTGACATACAACACATTTCAGGAGCTTCTAACAAAGTGGCTGATGCACTCTCCCGTGAAAGTTTCCCAGAATCAACTGGTTAAAATCATCCTTGAGATGTGGAAAATATTGTTAGTCTTTATACAGTTAGTAGTATATTTAGAGATGCATGTGTCTTATTAACTCTGTTTTCTCCTAGGGCTCCAGTAAGAAATCACAGCCAGTGTTTCACCTGATCTGTGATTTGGGGGGCGTGTCATAAATATAAAGGGAAGGGTAACCACCTTTCTGTATACAGTGCTATAAAATCCCTCCTGGCCAGAGGCAAAATCCTTTCATCTGTAATGGGTTAAGAAGCTAATGTAACCTCGCTGGTACCTGAACCAAAATGACCAATGAGGGGACTAGATACTTTCAAATCTGGAGGGCAGGGGGAAAGTTTTTTTCCTGTCTGTGTGATACCTTTGCCAGGAATAGATCAAGGATGCAAGCTCTCCAACTCCTGTAAAGTTAGTAAGTAATCTAGCTAGAAAATGTGTTAGGTTTTCTTTCTTTCTTTTCTTTTCTTTTCTTTTTTTTGGCTTGTAAAGTTGCTGTGCTAGAGGAAATGTGTATTCCTGTTTTTGTGTCTTTTTGTAACTTAAGGTTTTGCCTAGAGGGATTCTCTATGTTTTGAATCTGACTGCCTGTGAGATTATCTTCCATTCTGATCTTACAGATTTGTTCTCTTATCTTTTTTTTGTTCTTCTAATAAAGTTCTGATTTTTAAGAATCTGATTGGGTTTTTTTGGGTCTTAAAAATCCAAGGGGTTGTGCTCATCTTGTTTATTCACAAACCTACCCAGGAAAAGGGGTGTGAAGGCTTGGGGGGATATTTTTGGGAAATAGGAACTCCAGGTGGTCTTTTCTCTGTTATTTATCTAAAACACTTGGTGGTGGCAGCATTTTACCTAATCCAAGGGCAAAGACTTTGTGCCTTTGGAAGTTTTAACCTAAGCTGGCAGAAATAAGGTTAGGGGGTCTTTCATGTGGGTCCCCACATCTGTACCCTAGAGTTCAGAGTGGTGAAGGAACCTTGACACATTATGCTATTGGAATGGAACCCCTAGATACTGAACCCCGCCCTTCTTGCTGCCAACTCTGATGAGCAGAAGGGTTACATTAGTATCTCAGAGTCTCTGCATGGTTTTGTAAAAGTCACATTTACTGATTGCTTTGCACAAGGCTCCTGTGACCTCTCTGTTTCTCAGGATTTGGATGAATCAAGGGCTGTGAAGCAAAGAGAGAGCAGTTTGTTTAGGTCTCTCAGTGTACCACTTTTAGGTAGCATGTACACAGTGTTTCTCTAATGTGCATCTGCCATGGGTTTAGCATAGGAAGAATAACACTGCAATTGAATCAGAAGAACATAGAGTTAAAAGTTTATCAAATCTTGAATTAATTCCATAAATATTCAGAAACTCCCCTTCCTCTCCTGGCTACATCCTGAAGTTTTAAGGTTAAATGTAGATTTCAGAGCTAAATGCCGGGGGGTCTCTCTCCAAGAACAGGTCATTGGTAGTCTTGCAGACCACCCATTCCCATATCACAGCAATGACCATTCCATTTCTCTGGTAGCTGAGTACCGATGGGAGAAATCAGACAATTTCTTTAGCTACTATCATGTCTAATCTAGTGACATGCTGGAGCTTAACAATGATGCATAAATGCTGTATTTCACTCCTGGCAATGGCTAGAATCATGCCATATTTTAGGGGTCAAAAACAATAAATACATGTACTGAAAATCTTGAACTGAGATGTTCAGTGCAGTCTGGTGTCCTTAATTCTTCTACTACAATTATCTTATATTAATCAAATCATATATCCTGATATATTCAGTATTTCACTATCCTGGGATGAAAAGGAACACTTTTCACCCCCTCAAAAGAGATCAGTTTATGCCATAAATTATGAAGTGGAGTAAATTCTTCCTTCATTCATGAGGTGGTGACGGTGATGTGTTGAGGGACTGGCAACACCTTTTCTGTTTCCCGATGTTCACTATGTAGCAGTAATAAAATACAGCTCTTTGGATGATGGCTCTTAGTAAGACAGAGAACTGGGCTGATGTGCAGCCCTAGCTGGGGAGTGACTCTCTGCCCTCCATAATGACTGTGGGATGATAATACGAAACAAAATGGTACTGGGATGGGGAGGAAGCTGTCTCTGAACTTGGAGTCTAGAAACAATCTGGCCTGTGTGATCGGGGCTAGTAAGACTCTGTCACCACTCATCACCCATTTGGAACACACACAGTCAGATCATCAGTTGATGTGAATCCATGTAGCTCCATTTGTGTCCATGGGGCTGATCCCCAACTGAAGGCCTTACACCAGACATGGATCTCAAGCTCCATCCCTATTAAATGGTGCTGTGAACACTGACTGGCACGGCTGTCTGAAGTGAGGCTAAAATTGTCAATATTCACCTCAGGATGATCTCTGTGTAGCTCAAAAGTTTCTCTCCCTCACCAAGAGAAGTTGGTGCATTAAAACCTTGTCCTGCCAATATTCTCGAAAAACATTGATGCCCCTGTCTGCAGGGTGCAATAGAAAGACAGTCAGGAAAATGGTGCTCACCTGTAATCACAGGATTGCCCAAGCTTGTAGCAATGAGCTCTTATGTCTCAGTGTTTGGCTGCCCGGACTTGCGTTCTTCAGCTGAGGTTCATGTCTCTCTGCAGAAACTGGAGTCTCTCTGTGACCAAACCTGCAGTTACCTGAAGAGATGAGCAGGTGAATTTGATCTGTTTTTGGGTAACAAGCTTCCCATTTGATTTACAAAGTGTAAATGCACCCTCATATTTGTAATTGCTGGGAGAGCAATACAGCAATGCACAGACAATCCACAAAGTTTTTGGAGAGTGTTGGGGACAACTTGCTGGTACAAGTGCTCAAGGAACCGACTAGGGGCCGTGCTTCTCTTGACCTGCTGCTTACAAACAGGGAAGAATTGGTAGGGGAAGTAGAAGTGGGTGGCAAACTAAGTAGCGGTGACCATGAGATGATTGAGTTCAGGATCCTTACAAAAGGGAGAAAGGAGAGTAGCAAAATACAGACCCTGGACTTCAGAAAAGCAGACTTTGACTCCCTTAGGGAACTGATAGGCAGGATCACCTGGGAGGTTAATATGAGGGGGAAGGTGGTCCAGAAGAGCTGGCTGTATTTTAAAGAAGTCTTATTGAGGGCGCAGGAACAAACCATCCTGATGCGCAGAAAGAATAGCAAACGTGGCAGGTGACCAGCTTGGCTTAAGAGTGAAATCTTCAGTGAACTTAAACTCAAAAAGAAAGCTTACAAGGAGTGGAAATTTTGACAGATGACTAGGGAGGAGTATAAAAATATTGCTCGAGCATGCAGGGATGTAATCAGGAAGGCCAAGGCACAACTGGAGTTGCAGCTAGCAAGGCATGTGAATGATAACAAAAAGGGTTTCTACAGGTATCTTAGCAACAAGAAGACCATCAGGGAAAGTATGGGACCCTTACTGAATGGGGGAGGCAACCTAGTGACACATGATGTGGAAAAAGCTGAAGTACTCAATGCTTTTTTTGCCTCAGTCTTCACACACAAGGTCAGCTCCCAGACTGCTGAACTGGGCAACACAGTGTGGGAAGGAGGTGAGCAGCCCTCAGTGGTGAAGGAACAGGTTAAGGACTATTTAGAAATGCTGGACATGCAAAAGTCCATGGGTCCAGATCTAATGCATCCAAGGGTGCTGAGGGAGTTGACTGATGTGATTGCAGAGCCATTGGCCATTATCTTTGAAAATTCATGGCGATTGGGGGAGGTTCCAGATGATTGGAAAAAGGTAAATATAGTGCCCATATTTTAAAAAGTTAAGGAAGAGAACCTGGGGAACTACAGACCAGTCAGCCTCACTTCAGTTCCCAGCAAAATCATGGAGCAGGTCCTCAAGGAATACATTTTAAAGCACTTGGCAGAGAGGAAGATGATCAGGAACAGTAAACAAGGATTCACAAAGGGGAAGTCATGCCAGACGAATCTGATTACCTTCTATGATGAGATAACTGGCTCTGTGGATATGGGGAAAGTGGTGGATGTGATATATCTTGACTTTAGCAAAGCTTTTCATACGGTCACCCATAGTATTCTTGCGAGCAAGTTAAAGAAGTATGGATTGGATGAATGGACTAAAAAGTGGATAGAAAACTGGCTAGATTGTCGGGCTCAATGGGTAGTGATCAATGGCTCAATTTCTAGTTGGCAGCCGGTATCAAGCAGAGTGCCCCAAGGGTTGGTCCTGGGTCTCGTTTTGTTCAACATCTTTATTAATGATCTGGATGATGGGATGAATTGCACCCTCAGCAAGTTCGCAGATGGCACTAAGCTGGGGAGAGAGGTAGATACGTAGGAGAGTAGGAATAGGGATATCTAGAGTGACCTACACAAATTGGAGGATTGGGCCAAAAGAAATCTGATGACGTTGAACAATGACAAGTGCAGAGTCCTGCACTTCGGAAGGAAGGTTCCCAGGCACCGCTACAGGCTGGGGACCGACTGGCTAAGCAGAAGTTCTGCAGAAACGGACCTGGGGATTACAGTGGATGAGAAGCTGTATATGAGTCAGCAATGTGCCCTTATTGCCAAGATGGCCAACGTCTTATTGAGCTGTATTAGTAGGAGCATTGCCAGCAGATTGAAGGAAGTGATTATTCCCCTCTATTCAGCATTGGTGAGGCCACACCTGGAGTATTGCATCCAGTTTTGGTCTCCCCACTACAGAAGGAATGTGGACAAATTGGCGAGAGTCCAGCGGAGGGCAAAGAAAATGATTAGGGGGCTGGGGCACATGATTTACAAGGAGAGGCTGAGGGAACTGGGATTATTTAGTCTGCAGAAGAGGAGCATGAGGGGGGATTTGATAGCAGCCTTCAATTACCTGAAGAGGGGTTCCAAAGAGGATCGAGCTAGGCTGTTCTCAGTGGTGGCAGATGACAGAACAAGAAGCAATGGTCCTAAGTTGCAGTGTGGGAGGTCTAGGTTGGATATTAGGAAACACTATTTCACTAGGAGGGTGGTGAAGCACTGGGATGGGTTACCTAGGGAGGTGGTAGAATCTCCTTCCTTAGAAGTTTTTAAGGTCAGGCTTGACAGAGATCTGGCTGGGATGATTTAGTTGGTGTTGGTCCTGCTTTGAGCAGCGGATGGGACTAGATGACCTCCTGAGATCTCTTCCAACCCTAATCTTTCATCATATATCTGATGAAGTGAGCTGTAGCTCACGAAAGCTCATGCTCAAATAAATTGGTTAGTCTCTAAGGTGCCACAAGTACTCCTTTTCTTCTTCCAACCCTAATATTCTATTATTCTATGCTTCACCAAACAGTGTTATGAAGTCACCTATGCCAGGTCAACTTTTTTCAGGTGACAACCTGTCAGAAGCTGAAGTATCAAAAGAGTAGCTTCTGGAACTCATTGAAATGTTGGGTTAGTCTACTACCTACTGTACTTTACTAATAGTAACCCACAACTGAGCAAGACTGATTGCAGTAGTGTATCTGTCAGTGTCCCGCTGAGCAAGGAGGACCTTGGCAGAAGCTGGCACATGGTCTGCTGGCAACACAGTGAGTCCCACAGTTTAATTATTCATTGTGGAAACAAGTATTTAATTTGGGTTTCCCGCTTTTTAATTACATTGTATGTGTTCCTTTTTCTTGCAGAAAGGGCCAGGGAAAAGAGAAGTTCCCCATTCTACCTTCTCCAAATAACTATTTTAAGACTTTTATCATCTCCCCACTTATCCCTCTCCTCTCTAAGGTAACAATCCTCATCTTTTCAATTTCCCTTCAATTTTCCTAGCTCCTTCATCATTCTTGCCTCTCTTCTCTGAATGCCCCTTCCCCCAAGGTCTTTAGTGTGTAGATAATATTGAGACATGTTAGTGTAATATGGGACATGTTAGTATCTCTGGCGTGGATCAAAAGGTAGCACAGATCCCAGGCTAGCACATGTAAGATTGTTTCTAGATGCTGAGTTCAGAGGCAGAATATGGGACCTAAGAGAGTTAGGCACCTAAATCCCTTTGAAATGGAGGTTGGATGCTTAATTGCCTTAGATGCCTCTGAGATTCTCAGCCTGGAAAGACATGAGACTTTGGTCATTGTAGGTTCAATCTATTCATGTGAATGGGACCTCATAGCAAGAACAAGGCACTGGATTGATGGGAAACCCCTGCTAAACCACTGAGAGTTGCTGCTGCTGTTGTATGTACTGTTGTAACAACTAATGTACGATTAGGTTCCCAGTGGCTATAATTTGGAACAGCATACACCTAGCAGTAGACAAAAATGAGGAAAAATGGGCTTATGATGGCTAGGGCCACTAGAGGACAGAAGAATGGATTGGGTGCAGCTGTGCTGACCAGTGGCCAAAGTGGAAGGGCAAGAAAGGAGAAGTTATATTGCCAAATGACCAACAGAAGGAAGTGGATAGGGAGGTGAAGCTGCATAATAGTATGTAAGTGGTGAGGAAAGAGCACTGAAGAGAAAAGGACCTGTATGCTGTGTAATGAACTATGGATAGTAACACATATTGTGGAATGAGAAACGGGCTGTTACACTAAATAATGGCCACCAGGTGACATGAGTCAAGAATTGGAAACAGGCATCTATAGGAAGAAGAATCTGCTGGAGGAGAACAGAGTAACAGACTGTCATGCTGGGAAATCAACCCTAGATTGCATCAGAGTGGAGGAAATGAGATGGGGTGTCAGAAATACTGACTAGTGACCAATAGGTTGCAGTGGCCAATACAATAATGGTACAGTTATACTGTAAAATGGCCACTAGATGGCAGCATGTTGTAAGAGTGAGATATGAGTGGCTATTTTCAGAAATGCTGCCATAAATATAAAGGGAAGGGTAAACACCTTTAAAATCCCTCCTGGCCAGAGGAAAAACCCTTTCACCTGGAAAGGGTTAAGAAGCTGGGATAACCTCACTGGCACCTGACTAAAATGATCAATGAGGAGACAAGATACTTTCAAAAGCTGGGGGGAGGGAGAAACAAATCCTCTCTCTCTCTCTGTGTGATGCTTTTGCTGGGAACAGAACAGGAATGGAGTCTTAGAACTTAGTAAGTAATCTAGCTAGATATGTATTAGATTATGATTTCTTTAAATGGCTGAGAAATTAAGCTGTGCTGAATAGAATGAATATTCCTGTCTGTGTGTCTTTTTGTAACTTAAGGTTTTGCCTAGAGGGATTCTCTATGTTTTGAATCTAATTACCCAGTAAGGTATTTGCCATCCTGATTTTACAGAGGTGATTCTTTTTACTTTTTCTTCAATTAAAATCCTTCTTTTCAGAAACTGAATGCTTTTTCATTGTTCTTAAGATCCAAGGGTTTGGGTCTGTGGTCACCTATGCAAATTGGTGAGGACTTTTATCAAACCTTCCCCAGAAAGCGGGTTGGGGGGAACGTTTGGGAGGATTTTTTGGGGGGGGGGAAACGTTTCCAAACGGACTCTTTCCTAATAATAATAATAATAATACCGGTTAGACATTTGGTGGTGGCAACGATAAGTCCAAGGGCAAAAGGTAAAATAGTTTGTACCTTGGGGAAGTTTTAACCTAAGCTGGTAAAAGTAAGCTTAGGAGGTTTTCATGCAGGTCCCCACATCTGTACCCTAGAGTTCAGAGTGGGGAAGGAACCTTGACAAATGCACACTAGATGGCAACATGAATTGAATATTAATAATGGGAAAGTGCAAGTACATTTTAACAGGCCATCACCTTGGACAAGCATCTCACAAAAATGTAAGCTGGTGTTTAATCATGATCTAAAATATTTTCCACATAGGATCATTAGCCTTAAATAAAGATGCAGTTATACAAGTCACATTGTACAAGTCCTAGTGGGCATTGTTAGCTACAAAGCTTTGGAGACACCAAGTGAACCAAGTGGGAGAAAGGTTGAAGTGGGCTATTAAAAAGTGTGAAGACTGAATACAAAATATGAGGGGGCATTTACACTTTGTAAATCTAAGGGGAGAACATTTTCCAAATGTATATCAAATGCACCTGCTCATCCCTTCAGTAACTGCAGGTCTCTTCACTGAGAAAAATCCAGTTTCTACAGAGAGAGGAGAGACAAGAACCTCACCTGAGGATCCTGAATCCTGGCAGTCAAACCTGAAAAACAAGAGATCATAACTTCAAGCTGTCCTGTGGTTACAGCTGAGCACTATCTTCTTGACGGCATTTCTATATCACCTTCCAAACAGGGGCATAAATGTGCTTTGTTTGAAATGTAGAGGGACAAGGTGAGTGAAGTAATATATTTTATTGGACCAACTTCTGTTGGTGAAGGTTTCAAGCTACACAGAGTTCTTCCTCTGGTGAATATTAACAGTTTTACCCTCACTTCGAACAGCCATGCCAGTCAGCGTTCATGGCATCATATAACAGAGATGGAGCGTGAGATTCATGTCTGGTGTCAGGTCCTCAGTTGGGGATCTGCCCCATTGACACAAATGGAGCTACCTGGATTCACATCAGCTGAGGATCTAGCTCAGTGTGTTTCCCAATGGGGTGGCGAGTGGTGACTGAGTCTTCTCAGATGGCTTCTAGAGTCAGAGATCAGGACTAGCAGCATTTAAGCATCATTGTTAAGCTCCAGTAGAAGGGAGATAACAGTTGAGAAAGAAATCATCCAATCTGTCATGTCATTACTTGGCTACCAGAGGAATGGACTGTTATAGTAGTCATTGCTCTGATATGGCAGAAGGTGAGCTACCTGTGTACCAATGATGTGTTTTTGGACTGAGACCCCTAGCACTTAGCTCTGAAGTCTTCATTAAGCCTTAAAATTTCAGCATGATACCAGGAGAGTAAGGGGAGTTTCTGAATATTGATGGAATTAATTCACAAGGCTCGATTAGCCTTTAATTCTATGTTCTTCCGATTCAATTTTCAGACTCAATCCATGGCAGACACAGACTGGAGAAATCAAACAGCTGTCACAGAATTCATCCTCCTGGGATTCAGGGATCTCCATGACCTGCAAATTCTTCTCTTCCTGATGTTCCTAGTGATCTACCGTGGCCTGGAACACCCTCATCATGGTGCCTGCTGTGACCGATCAGCATTTTCACACTCCCATGTATTTCTTCCTGGGAAACTTGTCCTGCTTGGAGACCTGCTACAGCTCCACCATCTTGCCCAGGATGTCGTGCCAGTCTCCTGACTGGGGACCAAACCATCTCTGTTAGTGGCTGTTTTGCACAATTTTATTGCTTTGGTTCTTTGGCATTTACAGAATGCTATCTCCTTGCTGTGATTTCTTTTGCTCGGTATTTAGCAATATGTAACCCCTGCACTATTCAAATCTTATGAATACCAGGTTTTGCCCCAAGTTGGCTGCTGGGTCATGGTTCAATGGTTGTTTGGCTACTACCATCATTGTCACATTCCTTTCTCAGTTAATATTCTGTGGGTCAAATGAAATTGACCATTTCTATTGTGATCCCGTCCCACTGATGGAACTTTCCCGCAGTGACACATACCTGACAGTAATGTTCCATTTCATACTAGCCAGTGTTTTCACCCTGCCTCCGTTCCTACTACCCTGATGTCCTACGTGTGTATCATCATCACCATCCTGAGAGTCCCCTCTACTACTGAGAGGCAAAAGACCTTTTCCACCTGCTCCTCCCACCTCATTGTGGTGATAATTAACTATGGAACAATAATGATTGTCTACATTCTACCAAAACATAATACACTGAGAGACCTTGTCAAGGTTCCTCCCCACTCTGAACTCTAGGGTACAGATGTGGGGACCCGCATGAAAGACCCCCTAAACTTATTTCTACCAGCTTAGGTTAAAAACTTCCCCAAGGCACAAATTCTTCCTTGTGCTTGGATGGGTACTGCTGCCACCACCAAGTGAGTTAGACAAAGATTCAGAAAAAGAACCATTTGGAGTTCCTGTTTCCCTAAAATATCCATCCAAGTCCCTTCACCCCCTTTCCTGGGGAGGCTTGAGAATAATCTACCAAACAAATAGGTAAACCAGATTCTTAAAAAACAGACCTTTATTATAAAGAAAAAAAAGTAAAAGAAGCACCTCTGTAAAATCAGGATGGAAGGTAACTTTACAGGGTAATCAGATTCAAAACACAGAGGATTCCCTTCTAGGCAAGACTTTAAAGTTACAAAAAAAAATCCAGGAATAAATCTCCCTCTTAGCACAGGGAAAATTCACAAGCTAAAAACAAAAGATAATCTAACGCGCCTTGCCTTATTTACTTACTCTTTTTGCAATATTGAGACTCATTTTAGGAGAAGGAGTTTTCTGACCTGATGCTTCTCTGCTTCCCCAGGGAATACACAAAACAAAGAGCACAACCAAAGCCTTCCACCGCCCCAGATTTGAAAGTATCTTCTTTCCCCTTTGGTCCTTTTGGTCAGGTGCCAACCAGCTTATTTGATCTTCTTAACCCCTTACAGGTAAGGAGGAATTCTAGGCTACACTTAGCTGTATGGTTATGACAGGCCTGAACAAAATGCTCTCTTTTTGCTACATGGTCCTGACTCCCCTGGTTAACCCCCTCATCTACAGCCTGAGAAACAGAGAGGTCAAGGAAGCCTTGAGCAAAACAGTCACAAAATATTTGGCTTTCGCAAAACTATGCAGAGACTCTAACGTAATCACTCTGTCTAAATCACCCAGGAAGCTTTGAAAACAGGCGATAAGCCCCCATTGAAAAATCTCAGCAGTAATGTAAAAAATATGTAGATGATCTCTGTGGAGTTACTGAGATAATCTTTGTAGTGCTGTAGCATTCATACAAGGTTCATGCACTTAGCAACATTCAGGGCACACCTGGAGTGTTGTGTAGGAGCAGTGCACACACGGCTCCTCTCAAGGGCATGAACCTTGGAATCTCACCCAGATGACATGAACTGTGGGAAGCCTCCCAGGACTGGGCTCAAGGCCCGAGAGCAAGGAATGCGGTAGATAGAAATTGGTAAATAAGAATGTTAAACAAAGCCAGCGTATTCCTTTTATCTGTTGGAGAATGTAATGCGCGGGGGGAGAGAAAGAATAAAGGAGAGGGTGGAAAGCTGACACGAGCAGCCCGTTGGCAGACCAGCCTGCTTGCTTGCTTAAAGCCTTGTCCTGTCTTGTATTTGAACCGCAACAAGTGCAGTGCTGCATCGGTGTCACACATATGGGAAAGTGAAGATGTGGACAGCTCTGTCACTCTCATGTTCAGCACTGATACACACAGTACAATGGCATTTTTCTCCATGGTGTTGGCTAAACATTCACCCTATGTATAGCAACTGAAAGTGCACAGACCTGACATTGGGTAAGGCACAAAATTCACTATAACAGAAAATTCCTGTGTATATCCCCTGTTCATTGTTTCTCTCTGTGAAATAATAAATTCTAGTAATCAAAATCAGACAGTCAAATGCAAACAAAACACAACTGATGACATCATCATGTTTTATTACTGCAGAATGTTTCTTATGCCCCTAGGACACAACGGCGAATCCAGCCAGAGCTCAGGTCAGTGTTGTCCATCAAAGTGCAAGGATCGGGGAGTGAGATGGCCATGGTCCCATCACAAGAGTTTTTAACTGGTCACCATGCGTGATGTAGACAATTTTAATCAATTTTTTTATCTCCATAAATAACCCATTTCTGAACAAAATTTATATTTGGACAATAAAAATACTAACTCTTGGTGCACCATGAGATGGGGATATAAGCCTGGGAATCTACCACCCCTGAAATTGTGCTTATTGCTTATTATATCCCTCTGTAAACCAACCACCAACCAGCCAACCACCTCCATTGCACTCACACAAGCCGTTTGCAAACAGCCAGACATCAGCAGTGACTTCTGGATACTTTACCAGGAACAGCTTCCCAGCTCTTATCTGGGCTACGCCCAGCTGGAACAAGCTCTGACCAAGCACCCACAAAGGTCTCACTAGTTTGAGGAAACAAAAAGGTAGGAGGCAGGTTAAACACAGCAAAGCAGTGCCAAAGCAACCTTCGTCTGGAAAATTGATGGACACAGCATATAACTGCTCAGAGCTCCGGTATGAAACTGCAGAAAAACCTGAGTGTCTCTGGATTAAGTTTAGAAGTGTGAGTGACAAGAGTGATGTAGTGGTGGGAGTCTGCTATAGACCACCGGACCAGGGGGATGAGGTGGATGAGGCTTTCTTCTGGCAGCTCGCAGAAGCTACTAGATTCCACGCCCTGGTTCTCATGGGTGACTTTAATTTTCCTGATATCTGCTGAGAGAGCAATACAGCAGTGCATAGACAATCCAGGAAGTTTTTGGAAAGCGTAGGGGACAATTTCCTGGTGCAAGTGCTAGAGGAGCCAACTAGGGGGGGAGCTTTTCTTGACCTGCTGCTCACAAACCGGGAAGAATTAGTGGGGGAAGCAAAAGTGGATGGGAATCTGGGAGGCAGTGACCATGAGTTGGTTGAGTTCAGGATCCTGACACAGGGAAGAAAGGTAAGCAGCAGGATATGGACCCTGGACTTCAGGAAAGCAGACTTCGACTCCCTCAGGGAATGGATGGGTAGGATCCCCTGAGGGACTAACATGAAGGGGAAAGGAGTCCAGGAGAGCTGGCTGTATTTCAAGGAATCCCTGTTGAGGTTACAGGGACAAACCATCCCGATGTGTTGAAAGAATAGTAAATATGGCAGGCGACCAGCTTGGCTTAACAGTGAAATCCTAGCGGATCTTAAACATAAAAAAGAAGCTTACAAGAAGTGGAAGGTTGGACATATGACCAGGGAAGAGTATAAAAATATTGCTCGGGCATGTAGGAATGAAATCAGGAGGGCCAAATCGCACCTGGAGCTGCAGCTAGCAAGAGATGTCAATAGTAACAAGAAGGGTTTCTTCAGGTATGTTGTCAACAAGAAGAAAGCCACGGAAAGGGTGGGCCCCTTACTGAATGAGGGAGGCAACCTAGTGACAGAGGATGTGGAAAAAGCTAATGTACTCAATGCTTTTTTTGCCTCTGTCTTCACTAACAAGGTCAGCTCCCAGACTGCTGCGCTGGGCATCACAACATGGGAAATAGAGGGCCAGCCCTCTGTGGAGAAAGAGGTGGTTAGGGACTATTTAGAAAAGCTGGACATGCACAAGTCCATGGGGCCGGACGAGTTGCATCCGAGAGTGCTAAAGGAATCGGTGGCTGTGATTGCAGAGCCATTGGCCATTATCTTTGAAAACTCGTGGCGAACGGGGGAAGTCCCAGATGACTGGAAAAAGGCTAATGTAGTGCCAATCTTTAAAAAAGGGAAGAAGGAGGATCCTGGGAACTACAGGCCAGTCAGCCTCACTTCAGTCCCCAGAAAAATCATGGAGCAGGTCCGCAAAGAATCAATCCTGAATCACTTACATGAGAGGAAAGTGATCAGGAACAGTCAGCATGGATTCACCAAGGGAAGGTCATGCCTGACTAATCTAATCGCCTTCTAAGATGAGATTACTGGTTCTGTGGATGAAGGGAAAGCAGTGGATGTATTGTTTCTTGACTTTAGCAAAGCTTTTGACACGGTCTCCCACAGTATTCTTGTCAGCAAGTTAAGGAAGTATGGTCTGGATGAATGCACTATAAGGTGGGTAGAAAGTTGGCTAGATTGTCGGGCTCAACAGGTAGTGATCAATGGCTCCATGTCTAGTTGGCAGCCGGTGTCAAGTGGAGTGCCCCAGGGGTCGTTCCTGGGGCTGGTTTTGTTCAATATCTTCATAAATGATCTGGAGGATGGTGTGGATTGCACTCTCAGCAAATTTGCGGATGATACTAAACTGGGAGGAGTGGTAGATACGCTGGAGGGCAGGGATAGGATACAGAGGGACCTAGACAAATTGGAGGATTGGGCCAAAAGAAATCTGATGAGGTTCAATAAGGATAAGTGCAGGGTCCTGCACTTAGGACGGAAGAACCCAATGCACCGCTAGAGACTAGGGACCGAATGGCTAGGCAGCAATTCTGCAGAAAAGGTCCTAGGGGTGACAGTGGACGAGAAGCTGGATATGAGTCAGCAGTGTGCCCTTGTTGCCAAGAAGGCCAGTGGCATTTTGGGATGTATGAGTAGGGGCATAGCGAGCAGATCGAGGGACGTGATCGTCCCCCTCTATTTGACATTGGTGAGGCCTCATCTGGAGTACTGTGTCCAGTTTTGGGCCCCACACTACAAGAAGGATGTGGATAAATTGGAGAGAGTCCAGCGGAGGGCAACAAAAATGATTAGGGGTCTGGAACACATGACTTATGAGGAGAGGCTGAGGGAACTGGGATTGTTTAGTCTGCAGAAGAGAAGAATGAGGGGGGATTTGATAGCTGCTTTCAACTACCTGAGAGGTGGTTCCAGAGAAGATGGTTCTAGACTATTCTCAGTGGTGGAAGAGGACAGAACAAGGAGTAATGGTCTCAAGTTGCAGTGGGGGAGGTTTAGGTTGGATATTAGGAAAAACTTTTTTACTAGGAGGGTGGTGAAACACTGGAATGCGTTACCTAGGGAGGTGGTAGAATCTCCTTCCTTAGAGGTTTTTAAGGTCAGGCTTGACAAAGTCCTGGCTGGGATGATTTAATTGGGGATTGGTCCTGCTTTGAGCAGGGGGTTGGACTAGATGACGTCCTGAGGTCCCTTCCAACCCTGATATTCTATGATTCTATGATTCTATGATATTGTACCCCAGGTGATGTCACAGGGCCTTAGCTCTAGCTCCTGCACTTTTTTGATCCATCCTACCAGTCTCAGGGTTTATGTCCCCTATCTCTGTCCTTATCTAGGTTATTTTACTGCAAGATAATTCCCCCCACATTTCCCTTTCCTGCCTCCTATTTGCTGGTCCTTCTTCTGGTTCCAGAGAAACTTCCTCGATGATTTCCCTATATGTATGGTCTAGTTTCAGTTCTCTCATCCATCTCACCCTGCCAGCCAAACCTTAATCAGCAAGTAGCCATCCCCTGACCAGGAAGCAATCACCCCTGAGACAACCACTTTTCAGCCAGAACCTGGACACTTCCAACTGCTAGACTCACGAGGCCAATCAGGACTTGCTATAACCAGTGTCAGTCAGATTACTTGAGGCGTAACTTCCCATGGTGTTCAACAACTGCAGATTGTGTGTTACAGAGAGTAATCAGGTAGCAATGTGGGGCTGTGAGTTGCCTGCTAGCCCTATAGATGTGGGTTCAAGTCTCCCAGGCAGCAAAAAGGTGTTGCTCCCCACCTAGGTTCCCCTGTGAGGACAACTGTGTGCTTGGCAGGGAAAGGAAGCTTGGCTATAAACATTCAGCATAATGGCTGCCCACAGCTTAGATGGGGATTCTGAAGGTGTTGGGGTGCTGAGAGGATTTTATTTTCATAACTGAACAGAAAAAGGACAGGAGGTATTTGGGGAATAGGGCATCCCAGAAATTATGTGGCTTGAGGATGCATGTCAGCTGTATGTGGGTGTGGTCAGGGAGGTATTCCCCTTTTCAGCACAGGGCATTGACTGCCTTGCTCTGGGTTCCTGGGTGATAGGTGATGGTAAAATAAATATGTGTGAACAATGGGAACCACTGAAGCTGTCTTTGGTTCAGCACCTTTGCCCTATGGAGGTACTCCACGTTTTGGGGGTTGGGCACCTTCAAGATGGTGGCACCTTTCCCCAAAGGTGACTTTGATTGCTAGAATCTCATAATTTTGTTGTGCTAGTATGAGTTTCTGAGATTAATAGGTACAAGGGAGCAGGTGCTGTTGGGGCCAGATCCTTGGGAATGCATTGTCCCAATTGCAACATTACATGCATCAGTGCCAAATTTCCACATTGGGTCAGGATGGATCAGGACTTGAACACTAGTGAAGGCCATCTTTAGTTGAACAAACAACAATTGAGCCCCTGCAGACCAGGTGAAAGAGGTATACTTGCAGAGGAATGCTGTCAATGAGGCTATCTGATCTGAAAAAACAGGCAAGATAATAGAATATCAGGGTTGGAAGGGACCTCAGGAAGTCATCTAGTCCAACCCCCTGCTCAAAGCAGGACCCATCCTCAATTTTTGCCCCAGACCCCTAAATGGTCCCCTTGAGGATTGAACTCACAGCCCTGGGTTTAGCAGGCCAATGCTCAAACCACTGAGCTATCCCTCCCCACAAGTATAGTGAACTCAGGGAAGAGCTGCAGCTCCTTCATGTTCCGGGGGTGGCGCATCCAGGTCCAAACAGCATTCACCTTCCTGGGTTCCATTTAAAGACCCTCAGGACACAAGATGTTGTGATGAAATAGGGAATTTTCATATATTTTCAATTGTTTTCATGAAGTATGTGTGGGACTCGGTTTCCCTGTGTGTTGCTTGTTTAACAAGGTAGTGGGAGAGGGTTTTTGTTCTTGCAGAAGATCAGGGCTGAAGAGAGAAGTCTCCAGTGAGGTGACCAGCCAGTTTCAGCCAGTGGGGAAACAAATTAATTGGCTACTGTCGGAGGACAGGATACTGGGCTAGATGGATCTAACTGAATGGGGGAGGCAACATAGTCACAGATAATGTAGAAAAAGCTGATATACTCAATGCTTTTTTTGCCTTGGTCTTTACACACAAAGTCAGCTCCTAGACTGCTGCACTGGGCAATACAGTATGGGGAGGACGTGAGCAGCCCTCAGTGGTGAAAGAACAGGTTAAGGACTATTTAGAAATGCTGGACATGCAGAAGTCCATTGGTCCAGATCTAATGCATCCAATAGTGTTGGGGGAGTTGGCTGATGTGATTGCAGAGCCATTGGCCATTATCTCTGAAAATTTGTGGTGATCGGGGGAGGTCCCAGTTGATAGGAAAAAGGCAAATATAGTGCCCATATTTTAAAAAGGTAAGAAGGCAAACCCGGGGAACTACAGGCTGGTGAGCCTCACATCAGTCCCCGGACAAATCATGGAGCAGGTCGTCAAGGAATTCATTTTGAAGCACTTGGCGGAGAGGAAGGTGATCAGGAACAGGCAACATGGATTCGCCAAGGGCAAGTCAAGCCTGACCAACTTGACTGCCTTCTATGATGAGATATGTGGATATTAGGAAAGCGGTAGATGTGATATATCTTGACTTTAGCAAAGCTTTTCATATGGTCTCCCACAGTATTCTTGCCAACAAGTTAAAGAAGTATGCATTGGATGAATGGACTATAAGGTTGGCAGAAAGCTGGCCTCAAAATTCCTGGGGCAACTCTGAAAATCTCAGCCTGGGGATCCCAATTCCACTGAAGTCACAGGGCTAGATTCTGGATTTATCACTCGGGGCCTGATTTTGCGAATCCTTTGCGGCCTGATTCCCAACTGTTCTACTCCAGGTTGAAGTCTATATGAGTCCACTGATTATGGATGGAGTTACACAGCACTAAATGCCCCAATAGCAACTATGTGGGTGAAACCAGACAATCATTATGCTCCTCAATGAACTCATACAGGAAAATGATAAAGGACAAAAACACCATGTGACCTGTAGGGAAATATTTTCACAAAGGGACCACTCCATATCTGACATCCAAGTCCTCATCCTCAATGGGAACTTTCGCAATACTTTCAAAAGATGCGCCTAGGAGCTGAAATTCATAACTGCTAGACACTAAATATCATGGACTGAATAAATACACTGGATTTATGACTTATTGCAACAATCTGTAACCCACTAACAACTGCCCCAGCTGCTTCCTCGTCATTTGATAGAGATTGGTTCATGAAAATTACTAGAAATGAAAAATTCTTTACTCATCAAGTCTAGTGATAAATTTCTCAGGCAATATTCCACCAGAAGCCATTAGAATTCTGTCCTGATCATCTGGTAGTGATCAGTTGGTGAAAACTACTAAAAATAGATATGGATTATGGATCTGTGCTAGTGATGAATTTTTCATTGAATCTTCATTACTTATCACTGCTAGGCATATATTTCCCATGGAATCATTAGCTAAAAGTGAGTAGGATTCTGTTCTGATCATTTAGTAGAGATTGGTGAAAATTACAAAAAAAGAGAAATTCATTACTAATCAGCACTAGGGATAAACATCTCATGGAATCTTCCTCTAAAGGCCATTAGGATTTTTATCTGACCATTTGGTAGTGATCGGCTGGAGAAAATTACTTAAAAACAGGTTCCTGATCAGTGCTAGTGATAAATCTCTCATAGAATATTCCTCCTAAAGCCATTAGGATTCCCTTCAGATTTTCTGGTAGAGATCGGTTGGTGAAAATTACAAAAAAGAGAAATTAATTACTGATCAGTGCTAGTGATGATTTTCTCATAGAATCTTCCTCTAAAAGCTATTAGGATTCTGTCCTGATCATTTGGTAGAGATTGGTTCATGAAAATTATAAAAATAGAGAAATTTCTTAATGATCAGTGGTAGTGATAAATTTACCATGGAATCTTCCTCCAAAAGCCGTTCGAATCATTGCATAGCAATCGGTTGGTGAAAATTCATTACTCATCAGTGCTAGTTTGTAATTTCTCATTGAATGTTCCTCTAAAAGCCATTAGGAGTCTTTCCTGATCATTTCTTAGTGATCACTTGGTGAACATTACTTAAAAATAGATACTGATTATGGATCAGCACTAGTGATTAATTTGTCGTTGAATCTTCTAAAATTTTTTATAATGGCTAATGGCTGGAGTGAACAAAAAGGAAAAAAAAACAAGGCAGCGGGGGGGTATTAACATTAGTAGCTACTGTTGGAGCAAGGAAATGATCCAACCCAGAGACTGTGCCAGCCTAAAAATCATGGAGTGCTACATAAAAGAGTTCCCCTTCTTTCCAATCTTTTTTCTCTCTCCCAGTCTCAAAGTAATCTCTCTGTTATTTTGCTGTACATTGTGTACATTACTCTCCTATTATTTTATTCCTTGTTTCTCTAGCTCCAGAACATGTGTGGCAGAAAGGTAAATGCTGAGATAGAGCAGTGGACCTGCACTCCACAAGATGGCTTGAAGCTCGGGTGGGAGGGAGCTCGCCTGCCATCTGTCCCTGACCACCAGGCCAGAGCTCTTGACCCAGTTTACCAGGGTGGAGAAGGCTGCCAAGTAGATGGCCTGGCAGGCCTCCACCCTCACCAGGTCACCGGGGTCCTGGACCATGAGGAGCACGTCATCGGCATACACCAACAGGACCAGCCGCAGCTCCAGCACCTGAAGCACTAACTCCGTCAACCTCCGGCAGAGGAGACAGAGGAAGGCTCCCATTCCTGGCCCTGCTCCAGCCCCCAATACATCACCCATCCTTCTCCCCTCCTCTTCCCATGCTGCTGCCACCCCCAAGGTTGTCTTGTTCCCATTGCCCATGGACAACTCTCATGGGGCAGTTTTCATATCTCCCCTTCCCGACCCTGTAGGGGCAGCACTCTTCAATCCTGCTCAACTTCTGAGTTGTCCCGGTCCTCAAGAGTAGTGTTGAAGTCCCCACCCAGGACCAGACACTCGTGAGGATCCAGAGTGCCAAGGAAGGCTGATGCCTGCTGATAAAAACGCACTTGTTCCGGGCCTGTGTTTGGGGTGTAGACGTTGACTAGATTTAATTCGAATGGGCGCTGAGGTGGCTAAAATATACCCTGTCCCCCCACTCCAGATGCCAGTTAACCTTGGTGGCTGGAGCCATGTGGGTCTCCTGCAGGAAAACCACAAAATACTCCACCTCCCAAAAGAAGGAGAGCACCTGGCTCCTGCGGAGACCCACCCTACAGCCTCGGGTGTTCAAGATGGCAAAGATGGTGACTTTCATAAGGAAGGCTGGGTTGGATCATAGAATCATCGAATCATAGAATATCAGGGTTGGAAGGGACCCCAGAAGGTCATCTAGTCCAACCCCCTGCTCGAAGCAGGACCAATTCCCAGTTAAATCATCCCAGCCAGGATGGGCAGGGGAGTTGATGGCACCCAGCAGGTCCGCATCAACCTGGTTTCAACCCCAAAGGTCAGCAGGTAGTTGCAGAACTTACAAAACTCCCAGTCCCTCTCCCCACCCCAAAAAGGGCCCTCATGGACCAAAGCGGGGGCTGCAGCATGGGGTAGGAGGGAGGGAGGAGAAGGGACTAAGCCACCACGCAGATTGAGGCCCACTGGCAGGGAGTTGTCATCCCCCTGCATGATTGAGGTCTGACCCAGGGCCTCGATCTTCTTGAAGATAGAGATAAAATCAGTCCCCACGGCCCCAGGGTCCTTCCTGGCAGTAACCGCGGCAACAATTGCCTCAGCAGCAGTGGCAGTGGAGGGCACAGGTGACAAAGGAGCCAGGGGAATTCCAGCAGAGGCCTCCCTGAGGGGGCTTAGCAGGAAGGGTGGTATTGCCCCCGTCCACTGCCATAGCGTCTACTGCCAGCGCCTCCTGCTGGGCTCTGTCAGTGGTCTCGGTGGAACGTTTAGCAACATCAGCCCCCCTCAGTATTTTTCAGGGGGCCTCCTCTCCCTCCTTGTTGGAGGGGTGGGATTGGACCTGCAACTTGTGGGTGCTACACTTTCCCCGGACAATCACCAAGCCTTTCAAGGTGGAGGTAGTGTGCCGGTCAGCAGGGGCAGAGCCAGGGGGCAAGTGTGATGGTTCTGGGCCATGGGGCAGCAAGGGTGGGCAGCAGAGGGAAGGGAAACCTCCCCCAGGGGCAGGCCCTTTCTCTTGCCTGGCAATAATCTTGCCACCCTTTCCTCCAAACTGCAGCTGACTGAGATGCGGCTTGTGTGGGTGTGGCAGGGGGGGCTGCCCCCGGGGCCCGAGAGGGGGCAATAGCAGGAGGAGGAGGGACATCATCAGTAGCCAGGCCACCAGGTTCCTCAGCATTGGTGGGACCAGTGCCCTCCTGGGTCCCAGGAATCCCAGGCATCCCTCTAGGCTGGGCCAGGGGGCAGTCCCTCTGGATGTGCCCCATCACCTGGCAGAGGAAGCACCGGGAATCCCCCATTGAGTAGTGGACCCGGTAATGGGCCCCCTGGTAGGGCACCAGGAAGGACCCCTCAAGCACCACCCCATCATATGCCGCTGGCAGCAATTGGATTTGCACCAGCCGGCAGAAGGATAAATGTGACAGAAGGGGGTGTGTGACGTTATTGACATAATCTGGGACCGTATAGAGCATCGTTGCATTGGACTAGCTGGTTCAGCACCAGTGTTGTCCCTCGCAGGGAGAGACACCAGAGCAGTCCTGTCCATCTCTGCAGCCACTCACCTACTCTTGCCTCCAAATCCTGCCAGTTCTCCGGCAGAGTAGGATGCGTGGCAGAAAGGTAAATGCCAAGATAGAGCAGCAGACCCACGCTCCACTGGATGGCTTGAAGCTCGGGTGGGAGGGAGTTTGCCTGCCACCTGTCCCTGACCACTGGCCAGAGCTCTTGACCCAGTTGACCCAGGCAGAGGAGGCCACCGAGTAAACGGCCTGGCAGGTCTCCACCCTCACGAGGTCACCCAGGTCCTGGACCACGAGGAGCACATCAATGGCATACGCCAACAGGACCAGCTGCAGCTCCAGCTTCCAAAGAATCAACCCTGTCAACCTCCGGTAAAGTAGACAGAGGAAGGGCTCAATCACCAGAGCATACTGATGGCACAAGAGGGGGCACCCCTGCTTTACTCCCTGCCAGAAGCTCATTGGCTCGGTCAGGGTCCAGTTAAGCCTTACCAGACACTCTTCCTTAGCGTACAACACCTGGAGAAAGCCCACAAACTGGGGACTGAAACAGAATGCCTGCAGCGTGCCCAGGAGATAGCCATGGTCCATCCTATCAAATGCCTTCTCCTGGTCCAGGGACAGGAGGGTGAATGACAGACCATCCCTACGCCCCAGCTCCAAGAGGTCCCAGACCAAGTACAGGTTATCGATGATGGTCCGGCCCAGGACAGTGTAGATCTGGTCGGGATGGACCACGTCTGCCAGCACGGACCCCAGCCAGAGTGAGATGGCCTTTGCTACGACGTTGTAGTCCATGCTGAGGAGCAAGATGGGATGCCAGTTCCGTAGGTCACGAAGGTCCCACTTCTTCAGCAATAAGGCGAGCATGGTTTTCAAGGACTTTTCAAGGACTCGGCCCAGATGCTGACGAGGTCTGGGCCGAGGACATCCCAGAACATGTGGTAGAACTCCATGGTCAGCCCGTCCATTCCCGGAGATGTGTTGGTGGGCATAAGACGGAGGGCTTCCAAGAGCTTGGCCAGAGAGAGAGGCAGCTCCAGCTGGTCTCAGTCGCCCACGCTGACCGTCGGGAGTTCGGTGCAGAGCACCCTGCATGCTTTGGTGTCGGTCAGATCCGGGGAGAAAGGGCTGGTGTAGAAAGCCCTGGCCCTTCCATGCATCTCCTCCGGATCCGTGAGGGGGGTGCCATCCTCTGCCAGGGGGCAGGTGACATGCTTTTTGGCCCCCTTCTCTTTTTCTTGAGAGCATAGAAGAAGCGGGAGCCATGATCCATCTACCAAAGGAGAGGGATGCGGGATCAAATGAAGGCCCAGAGCTTCTCCTGCTTCTCCCAGTATACTGCGCAGAGGGGTGGATCCTGGGGGCCGGAGACCAGATACCTCTCTAGCTCTAATACCTCCTGCTCCAAATGCCCTATCACCACATCCCTCTGCTGGCTGACACCCCGGGTGTAGTAGCGGCGGAAGAGCCTTGCACGCACTTTCCCCACATCTCACCACCACCTTGTCAAGGGAAAGGCATGCCGCTGCCACCACCAGGCCAGCCAGAACTCCCAGAAGGATGCCACAAAGCCCACATACTCCAGCAAGCTGTTATTAAAATGCCAATAGGACAGCCCCAGTCTCTCCAAGCTGAGAGAGACCATCACAGTTGTGATATTGCACCCCAGAATGCTTTATGGGAATATGACATAATGGGAATATGTTTTATCCTATGTATGCTATGTAGCTGGTTTTATATTCTCTCATACCAGAGAAACTTCTTTACTTTGAGACTTTTGAATAAAATTTCCCACCCAACCAACGAGCTGCCACCCGGTTCGTTTTCCACTCTTCTGCCCCACACCCCAACTTTTTTCATTAATCTATTCTTAGATTTAAGATCAAAAGGGACCATTCTGGGCTGGAGTTTGGCACAACTGATTAAAAGAGCTTTAAACTAGGAACTTAGAGGAGATGGTTGGGAGATGCTCATGTAATCTCCACACAATATTTTAACCTTGAGATGGAGGAAAATCAAGTGAGAAAGGATACAGAAGTGGAGAAAGGAACAGCAGAGGGTAGGAGAATGGACTTTAAGAGGAAGGATAGTGCTGATACCAATCAGACAGGTGATACTGGCAGTAGAATGACTGTATCCAACCGGGCGAAGCCAAGCAGCAATAACTACAATGTTTGTACACCAGTGCAAGGAGCCTGGGTAACAAAATGGAGGAACTAGAACTACTGGTGCATGAAATGAAGCCAGATATTTTTGGGATAACAGAAACATGGTGGAATAGTAGTCATGATTGTAATAGAGGTATTGAAGGGCTGTTCAGGAAAGACAGAAATAAAGGCAAAGGTGGTGGAGTAGCATTGCATATGAATGCTGAGGTAGACTGTAAAGAAATTAGAAGTGATAGCTTAGATAAGATAGAGTTTGTTTGGATCAAAATCACTTTGGAGAAGAAAGTTACTTATATATCCCTGGGATAGTGCTTGGGGTGTGCTGCAGACCTCAAGGATATGATCTGAATATGGACAGAGACCTTTTTAATGGTTTTAATGAAAAAATACTACTAGGAATTGTGTGGTTATGGGAAAAAAAACAATTACTCAGCTTCTCGTAATTGTTGTTCTTTGAGATGTGGTGTTTAAGTCCATTCCAACCAGGTGTGTGCGCGCGCCGCGTGCAGGCCAGTCAGAAGATTTTCCCTTAGCAGCATCCGTAGGGTTGGCCTGGACACCCCCCAGAAGTCACATCTTCCTGGCCCCCAATATAGTGCCCTGACGACCCCCCACCCCTAAGTTCCTTCTTGCTGGCTACTCCGACAGAGGGGTAGGAGGGTGGGTATTGGAATGGACATGAACAACACATCTCGAAGAATAACAGTTACAAGAAGGTGAGTAACCATTTTTTTCTTCTTCAAGTGCTTGTTCATGTCCCGTTTCGGGCCTGTTGTATGATCAAAAAGTGTATCATAAACTTGTGTATTGAGGACCATGTTGCCGCTCTGCAGATCTCCTGGGTGGGGCCCTGCACCAGGAATGCAGCTGAGGAGGCCTGAGCCCTGGTGGAGTGAATGGTGGAGCCAGCACCTTTACCAGGCCATAAGACTCCCGAATGTATGATGTGATCCACGACGAGATGTGTTGGGATGAGACGCAGAGGCCCTTCATCCTGTCCACCACCTCTATAAATAACTGCATGGACTTTCAGAATGGCTTAGTTCTCTCTATATAGCAGGCCAGCGCTCTGCAGACATCATAGAATCATAGAATCATAGAATATCAGGGTTGGAAGGGACCCCTGAAGGTCATCTAGTCCAACCCCCTGCTCAAAGCAGGACCAATTCCCAGTTAAATCATCCCAGCCAGGGCTTTGTCAAGCCTGACCTTAAAAACCTCTAAGGAAGGAGATTCTACCACCTCCCTAGGTAACGCATTCCAGTGTTTCACCACCCTCTTAGTGAAAAAGTTTTTCCTAATATCCAATCTAAACCTCCCCCACTGCAACTTGAGACCATTACTCCTCGTTCTGTCATCTGCTACCATTGAGAACAGTCTAGAGCCATCCTCTTTGGAACCCCCTTTCAGGTAGTTGAAAGCAGCTATCAAATCCCCCCTCATTCTTCTCTTCTGCAGGCTAAACAATCCCAGCTCCCTCAGCCTCTCCTCATAACTCATGTGTTCCAGTCCCCTAATAATTTTTGTTGCCCTTCGCTGGACTCTCTCCAATTTATCCACATCCTTCTTAAAGTGTGGGGCCCAAAACTGGACACAGTACTCCAGATGAGGCCTCACCAATGTCGAATAGAGGGGAACGATCACGTCCCTCGATCTGCTCGCTATGCCCCTACTTATACATCCCAAAATGCCATTGGCCTTCTTGGCAACAAGGGCACACTGCTGACTCATATCCAGCTTCTCGTCCACTGTCACCCCTAGGTCCTTTTCCGCAGAACTGCTGCCTAGCCATTCGGTCCCTAGTCTGTAGCTGTGCATTGGGTTCTTCCGTCCTAAGTGCAGGACCCTGCACTTATCCTTATTGAACCTCATCAGATTTCTTTTGGCCCAATCCTCCAATTTGTCTAGGTCTTTCTGTATCCTATCCCTCCCCTCCAGCGTATCTACCACTCCTCCCAGTTTAGTATCATCCGCAAATTTGCTGAGAGTGCAATCCACACCATCCTCCAGATCATTTATGAAGATATTGAACAAAACCGGCCCCAGGACCGACCCTTCGGGTACTCCACTTGATACCGGCTGCCAACTAGACATGGAGCCATTGATCACTACCCGTTGAGCCCGACAATCTAGCCAGCTTTCTACCCACCTTGTAGTGCATTCATCCAGCCCATACTTCCTTAACTTGCTGACAAGAATACTGTGGGAGACCGTGTCAAAAGCTTTGCTAAAGTCAAGAAACAATACATCCACTGCTTTCCCTTCATCCACAGAACCAGTAATCTCATCATAAAAGGCGATTAGATTAGTCAGGCATGACCTTCCCTTGGTGAATCCATGCTGGCTGTTCCTGATCACTTTCCTCTCATGCAAGTGCTTCAGGATTGATTCTTTGAGGACCTGCTCCATGATTTTTCCAGGGACTGAAGTGAGGCTGACTGGCCTGTAGTTCCCAGGATCGTCCTTCTTCCCTTTTTTAAAGATTGGCACTACCATGGTATTGTCCGTGAGGACTGATATGCATCTGCCTGATATGTGGGCTCTGAAAACCTGGCACGCCAGGTGCACTGCTCTCACCTCTCTGACATTGATATGCCCCCAGCCCAGATCCGAGTTATCTGTAATTAATGAAAGTTAGATGGCTGGGGGCTGGTGAAAAGTACTCACACACAAACCACCTGTGGGTTGAGCCACCACAGGAGGGAGTCCAGTACAGGGTGGGGCAGGGTTACATCCAATGAGTAAAGCCTATGCTCCTTGTTGCGGGAATGCGGCTTAGGATAAAACACTGGGAGGAAGATGTCCTGGCTCATGTGAAACTGGGAGACAACTTTATGAAGAAAATCTGGGTGTGGTCTGAGCTGAACCTTGTCCTTATGAAATACTGTGTAAAGGGGCTCAGATGTAAGTGCCCTGAGCTCCGACACTCTCCTAGCTGAGGTTATAGCCACCAGGAATGCCACATTGTAAGAGAGAGAAAGCAGGGAGTATGTCACTAGTGGCTCAAATGGAGGACCCGTAAGTCTGGTGAGGACCAGGTTAAGGTCCCAAACTGGGACAGGCTGATGAGTTTGTGGGTAGAGCCTGTTGAGGCCTTTGAGGAAACGGCTAACCATAGGGTTCGCAAAGACTGAGACGCCATCTGCACTCGGATGGAAGGCGGAGATGATGGCCAAGTGGACCCTTACTAATGACAAGGACAGAGCCTGTTGTTTAAGATGGAGGAGGTAGTCCAGTATGAAAGGGTCGGTGACTGATGGTGTTGCTCCAACCAGAGAGAGAACCTCCTCCACTTGGCAAGGTACATTGCCCTTGTAGAGGGCTTCCTACTGCCAAGGAGAACTTGTCTGACTTGATCAGAACAGGACAGTTCCATGGCATTTAGCCATGGAGCATCCAAGCTGTGAGGTGCTGGAGGAGGCCGTGATCCTGCGTGATCAGGTATGGGACCAGTGGTAAGGTGAGTGGGGTTGCCATGGACATTTCCAGGAGCGATGTGAACCAGTGCTGGTGTGACTATGCTGGAGCTATCAATATGACCCAGTCCCGGTTCCTGTGGACCTTCAGGAGAACCTTGTGGACCAGCGGTATAAGTGGGAACATGTAGAGCAGATGGTCCCCCCACTGGAGAAGGAAGGCATCCGTGATGGAACATGGGCTGTGATTCATGAAGGAGAAAAATAATTGACACATCCTGTTGCCGTGTGCGGTGAACAGGTCTATCTGGGGATGGAAAATTGAGCTCACCACATCTGTCCCGAGGGACCACTCATGGCCATGAAAAGTTTGGCTGAGACTGTCCGCCAGCTCGTTCTGTACGCCGGAGAGATATGAAGCCTGCAGGTGTATTGAATGCTCTAAACAGAAGTCCCATAGTGTGAGGGCTTCCCTGCACAGGGGAGAGGAGCATGCACCACCCTGTTTGTTGATATGAAACATCACCATGGTATTGTCCGTGAGGACTGATATGCATCTGCCTGATATGTGGGCTCTGAAAACCTGGCACGCCAGGTGCACTGCTCTCACCTCTCTGACATTGATATGCCCCCAGCCCAGATCCGAGTTATCTTAATTAATGAAAGTTAGATGGCTGGGGGCTGGTGAAAAGTACTCACACACAAACCACCTGTGGGTTGAGCCACCACAGGAGGGAGTCCAGTACAGGGTGGGGCAGGGTTACGATGCTGTCCAGAGCGTCCTGGGCTGGTCGAGAAACCGATGCCAGCCATGACTGAACTGGGCAAAGTCTGAGTCTGACATGCTGTACTACATAGGTGCACACAGCCATGTGCCCCAGCAATTTCAGGCAGTTCCTTGCTGTAGTTGTTGGGAACTGTCTGAGGCCCCGTATGATGTTCCCTAGAGACTGAAATCTGGTTTCTGGGAGGTATGCCCTGGCCTGGGTCGAGTCCAGTACTGCGCCTATAAACTCTATCCTCTGCACTGGGGACAGAGTGGATTTGGCCTCTCTGAGAAGGAGACCTAGTTCAAGGAAGGTCCTTCTTATGAAGCTGACCTGATCCTCCATTTGGGATCTGGAGTGGCCTTTGATCAGCCTGTCGTTGAAGTATGGGAAAACCTGAATCCGGTGCTTGCGCAGGAATGCTGCGTCAATTCCCATGCATTTGGTGAAAACTCAAGGTGCTGCTGACAGGCCAAAAGGGAGGACGGTAAACTGATAGTGACTGTTGTGCACCACAAATCTGAGGTAACCTCTGTGAGGAGGAATTATTGGTAAGTGGAAATACGCGTCCTTCAAGTTGAGGGTGGCGTACCAGTCTCATGTATCCAATGAGAGGATAATGGAAGTCAGCAAGACCATGTGGAACTTGAGTTTCTTTACAAACTTGTTGAGCTGCCACAGGTCCAGGATGGGTCTGAGACCACCCTTGGTTTTCAGTATTAGGAAATACCGGGAGTAGAATCCCTTGCCCCTTTGCCCCTGTAACTACTACTGTCTTTATCAGTGGCAGGGCTACCCATGATGGACCCAAGGACTGTGAGGATGTCCACAGCTGGGTCTGACTCCTCCACCACCTCCTCTGCCTGTATGACCAGGCTTTGGGCAGCCTGGTGCAGGAGCTGCTGGAGAACCCAATTATCCTCCAGAGCTGGAGCCACCGACACTCCTGCGACCGCTTTATCTGGTGAGGATGATGAGGAGAGAAATGGCAGCGGACCTTGCTCATTGCCTTCAGCGCCCCTTGGGTCTCTCGGCATGTGGTATTTGATGGGATGTGGTGCCAGGGCCACTGGACCATGCTAAATTCAGCGGTGCTGACCTTGTCGACGCCAATGGACTTGGAGCTGCAGCTGTTGGTGGTGCTGTTGATGGAAATGTCGGGGTCGGAGTTGTTGTTTGTAGCAGAGGGGCCAGCACTTCAGTAGGAGGTGCCGGTGTTGCTTATGGTGGAACAAAGGATGCTGAAGACACTGACGCCGACCGGGAACTTGGACCTGACACTAGCTCTCATGGTATGCCCAGGGTTTCCAAAAGGGCCATTGGGATGATGGCTGCCACTGCTGGGTAGGGTTGATGATTCTGGAGCGATCTGGACCTCCTACTCCTGGACCTGTTGGAGTGATAGGAGTCCACCTCCAACTCTGAGGTCTCCGAGTAGGAGGACCACAGAGGAGCTGTGCCCTGGGCTGCCAGTGACCGGTGCCGAGAGGCCGGGGATCAGTGCAGCTCTCTACATGTACTGGCCATGCTGGGGAGAGGTGTGTCGGGGATGAAGATTGGTGCACCATCAGCGCTATTTTGACCCTGGATTGGAAGTGGGGCCACGCAGTCACTGGCGACTTGTCCCTCCTCTGTGGGGAGGTCGGTACCGGGAAGTGCAGCATGTCCTTGGTCGCCTCAAGTGCCTCTGGCCTTGATGGGAGCTGGAAGTGGTTGCCTTGGCAATCCAGGGACCGTGGGGTATTCAGACTCGACTGGACCCCAGCCGGGGCTGGAGTTGACGAGACCCTGGAGGGGTGTAGGGACAAGACAGTCTGTCCCGAGGCATTCGTGGATGCCACCGACCCTTTAGGCTTTCGTGGGGGGGGCCGACCCCTCCCCAGCCTCTTCTTCTTTAATGGCACCGGGGATTCAGAGCAGTGCCGCACTGAGGATGGCTTCTTATGACCCAAGCCATGACGGTGCCGAGGAGCCTTAGGGTCCTTAGTTGGCACCGGTTCACACACTGTGGATGCTGGAGCACTGTGCACAGATGAAGAGGTACTCAGCTCAGGTTCGGTGGATCTGGGATTAGACTGTGGTCATAGCACCACCTCCATTAGCAGGATTTTAAGTCTCTGCTCCTGGTCTTTAAGATTTCTGGGTCGGAAACCCTTACAGATCCTTCACCTTTCTTTCTGGTGACTCTCTCCGAGGCACTGCAGACAGGAAGAGTGAGGGTCACTCTTGGGCATAAATTTGCCATAGTCCTCACAGAGCTTAAACTCTGGAGACCCAGGCATAGCCCAGAGGTGGGGAAACATTGGGAGGGAACGCCTCCAAACAAAACTAAACTACTACAACTGTATCTAACTACTAACTAACTAAAGAACTATTTACACTGTAGGTACAAAAAACTACAGAAGACACTGCCAAAGCACTTGCCACAAGGGCAAGAAAAGTTCCAGCTAGCCATCACCAGCGGTAAGAAGGAACTGGGGGGTGGGGGTTCGGCAGGGCGCTATATTGGGCACCATGAAGGCGCGACTCCAGGGAGTGCCCAGGCCGACCCTACGGATGCTGCTAAGGGAAATACTTCTGGCTGCTGTGCACACACCTGGTTGGAATAGACATAAACAAGCTCTCGAAGAAGAACTTTAACTTCCCAGATATAGATCGGAGGACAAGTGCTACTAATAATAGTAGGGCCCAGATTTTCCTGGCTGTCAGAGATGACAGATTTATTCATCAAATAGTTGCCAAACCAACAAGAGGTGATGCCATTTTAGATTTGGGATTGGTGAGTAATAAGGACTGCATAGAAGAACTGGTTGTAGGGGACAACCTTGGTTTGAATGATCATGAGCTAATTCAGTTTAAATTAAATGGGAGGATAAACAAAAATAGATCTTCAACTAGTGTCCTTGATTTCAAAAGGGAAAACTTTCAAAAAGTAAGGGAATTAGTTAGGGAAGGGGACTGGACTGAAGAACTGAAGGATCTGAATGTGGAAGAGGCTTGGAGTTACTTTAAGTCAAAGTTGAAGAACCCATCTAAAGCCTACATCCTAAGCAAGGGGAAAAAAATTGTAGGGAAGGGTTGAAGATCAAGCTGGATGAGGAAGCATCTCAAACAGGTGATTAAGAGAAAGCAGAAAGCCTACAAGGAATGGAAGATAGGAGGAATCAGCGAGGAAGGCTACCTCTTGGAAGTCAGAAAATGAAGGGATAAAATGAGAACTGCCAAAAACCAAACAGAGTTGGACCCTGCAAAGGAAATTAAAACCAATAGTAAAAGGTTCTATAGCCATATAAAGAAGAAGAAAATAAGGAAAGAAGTGGGACCACTAAGCACTGAGGATAGGGTGGAGATCAAAAATAATCTAGGCATGGCCCGACACCTAAACAAATACTTTGCCTTAGTCTTTACGTCCAATGAAGAGATTATGGGTAGTGGCAGGATGGCTAATGGGAACGAGGATATGGAGGTAGAAATTACCACGTCCAAAGTGGAAGTCAAACTCAGCTTAATGGGACCAAACTGTGGGCCTGGATAATATCCACCCAAGAATATTAAAGGAACTGGCACATGAAATTGCAAGCCCAATAACAAGGATTTTTAATGCATCTGTAAATTTGGTGGGTCACACCCTATGACTGGAGAATTGCTAATATAGTTCCTATTTTTAAGAAAGGGCAAAAAACTACTGGCTTCCTAGTTTGACCTCAATTGTATGCAAGATCTTAGAACAAATTTTGAACAGAAAGTAATTAAGGACATAGAGGTGAACAACTGGGATAAAATACAACATGGTTTTACAAAAGGTAGATCATACCAGACCAACTTGATCTCTTTCTTTGAGAAGCTAACTGATTTTTTAGACAAAGGAAATGTAGTAATTTAGTCTACCTGGATTTCATTAAGATATTTGTTACAGTTCCACATGGGAAATTATTGGTTAAATTGGAGAAGAAGGAGATTAATATGAGAATTGAAAGGTGGATAAGGAACTGGTTAAAAGGGAGACAACAACGGGTCGTACTGAAAGGTGAACTGTTAGGCTGGAGGGCGGTTACTACTGAAGTTACCCAGGGATCAGTCTTGGGACCAATTTTATTTAACATTTTTATGACTGATCTTGGCACAAAAAGCGGGAGTGTGCTAATACAATTTATGGATGACACAAAGTTGGGAGGGATTGCCAATATGAAGGAGGACTGGAATATCACACAAGAAGAACTGGATAACCTTGTAAACTGGAGTAATAGAAATGAGATGAAATTTATAGTGCAAAGTGTAAGGTCATGCATTTAGGGACTCACAACAATAATTTTTGCTATAAACTGGGGATGTATCAGTTGGAAGTGACAGAGGGAGAGAAAGATCTGGATGTATTGGTTGATTACAGAATGACTATGAGCCACCAATGTGATGTGATGTGGCTGTGAAAAAGGCTACTACAGTCCTAGGATGCATCAGGTGAAGTATTTCCAGCAGAGACAGGGAAGTGTTAGTGCCATTATACAAGGCACTGGTGAGACCTCATCTGGAGTATTGTGTGCAATTCTGGTCTCCCATGCTTAAGAAAGATGAATTCAGACTGGAACAGGTGCAGAAAAAGGCTACTAAAATGATCAAAGGAATGGAAAACCTATTTTATGAGAGGAGACTCAAACAGCTTTGTTTGTTTAGCCTAGTCCAAAGAAGGCCGGGGGAAGATATGATTGCTCTCTCTATATATATTAGAGGGACAAATACCAGGGAGGGAGAGAAGTTATTTAAGTACCAATGTTGACACAAAAACAAATGGAGATAAACTGTCCATCAACAAGTTTAGTCTCAAAATTAGGTGAAGGTTTCTAACTATCATAGGAATGAATTCTGGAACAAACTTCTCAGAGGAACAGAGGGTACAAAAAACTTAACTGGCTTCAACACTGAGTTTGATAAGTTTATGGAGGGGATGGTATGATAGGACTGTCTACAATGGCACGTGGCCGATCTATGACTGTTAGCAGCAACCATCTCCAATGGCTGGTGCTATGCGACACTAGATGGGAAGAGCTCTGAGTTACTGCAAAGAATTCTCCCCCAGGTGTCTGGCTGGTGGATCTTGGCCTCGTGCTCAGGGTCTAACTGGTCACCATATTTGGGGTCAGGAAGGAATTTTCCTCTGGGTCAGATTGGCAGGGACCCTGGGAGTTTTTTGCCTTCCTCTGGGACATGGGCCGCTAGCATAAATGGTGGATTCTGTGTAACTTGAAGTATTTAAAGCACGATTTGAGGATTCCAGTAGCTCAGCCAGAGTTTAGGGGTCTATTACAGAGGTTCTATGGCCTGCGTCGTGCAGGAGGTCAGACTAGATGATCACGAGGGTCCCTTCTGACCTTAAAGTCATTAGATCAGTGGTCCCCAACCTTTCTGTGGGAATAGCATATTCCTATTCCCAGAAGACTGTGGGCAGCAAGAAGCATCGCCGCCAAAATGCTGCTGAGAAACAGCAACGCTTCTTGGCAGCATTTCGGCGGGCGGTTGTCCAGTGGAAGAAAGGCTGCGGCTGAGCAGAGAAGAGACCCCCCTGTTGCAGTTCAATGACAAGACAGCACAGAGCTTTAAGCAAGCAAGCAAGCTGGTCTGCCAACCGACTTCTCCCTGTCAGCTTTCCACCTTCCCCCTTTATTCTTTCTCTCCCCCCGCACATTACATTCTCCAACAGATAAAAGGAATACACTGGCTTTGTTTAACATTCTTATTTACCAATTTCTATCTACTGCATTCCTTGCTCTCGGACCTTGAGCCCAGTTCTGAGAGGCTTCCCACGGTTCATGTCTTCTGGGCGAGATTCCAAGGTTCATGCCCTTGAGAGGAGCTGTGTGTGCACAGCTCCAGCACAACACTCCGGGTGTGCCCTGAATGTTGCCAAGCGCATGAACCTTGTATGAATCCTACATCCCCTCCTTTTTTTATTTATTTGTGCACGGCCATCTCATGGTAGCCATCAATTTGCTTTTGCAAGCCAATTAACTCCCGGACAGACAAGGACATAACTCATGGAGCCTGCCAGGGCAGGTCTCGACAAAGCCTTAACAAAAAGGAAATACACTCCACACAGCAACAGCAAAAAATAAGCTTAAGAAGGTAAAGTGTAATTGGCCGGGTCCCAATCAGCCATGCTAGAGTACTGGGAAGAGAGGTTCACGTAAGCAGCGAGCATCATCTCATTCCCAATTTCCTCAGGGTGATGACATACTAAAATAAGGCACGTACCTAACAATTCTTCAGCTGCTACAAAATCAGATAAACAAAAGTGGGTAACATTTGCTATTGAAGCCAATCTTTCCCATAGATTATATGTCATTCGGGCTCGTAACGGAGGAAGCGCTCCCGAGCCAACCCCTATAGGAAATAGAAGGCACAAAAGGCATACAATCAATACAAAATTAGCAGTAATTTGGGTGAGAATTGCCACAAACAAAGTCTCAGGAGTCTCTGGATGTTGGTTTGCTGCCAGTCTTCGTTGAGCCGCGGCGACCAATGCTTTTACTGCTCCCCATGTCACGGGCTGGCTTGGGACGCTACTCCTCCTCCGTTTCTGTCCCGCCGTTGTCGACCCGGGAGGCACCGCGTTCTCCTCCAAGATCAGCTGAAACTCCGGTATGGGGTTTGATAGCCCCTGGTGCCACGCCATGCTGTTTCAGTGCTGGTCGCACACACCGGCCGGAACCCACAACGGTCCTGCAGGGAGAGACACAGCAGCATATCTCCAACCCCAAGTGATTAGAGGTACTGGGCCCAGCCATTGCGGATCGGGCAGCTGATGGTAATAGACTCGCGGTCTTTTCAGTACCTCGGATTTGTGAAAATGCCGATCCGCGGGGGTCTGCTGATCTGCGTTCAGCATTAAATTATTTAAAGTAAACAAAAGGATATGCATTTGTTGCTGAATGTCTCCTAAGGTTTGGAGACGCAGCTCCCCTTGTTTTAATTGTTTGTCGAGCAAGGTTTTTAGCATGCGATTTGCACGTTCAACAATAGCTTGGCCTGTGGAATTATAAGGGATCCTGTGTTTGAGATGGATGTCCCATTGGGAACAAAAGGTGGAAAGGGCTGTGGAGCAGTAGGCTGGGGCATTATCCGTTTTTATCTGGCTCGGGCGACCCATAACAGCAAAACAGGCTAGCAAATGGTGAATAACTTTGGTAGTGGCTTCCCCACGCTGTGGGGTCACCCAGAGGAATCCCAAATAGGTATCAATGGAAACATGTAAAAACGAATAGGGGCAGAATTGTGGCACGTGAGTGACATCCATTTGCCACAGCTGATTCGCCGCAGTACCTCTGGGGTTAACGGCATAAGAAAAGGTAGGGGCAGCAGCGGCACAGTGGGGGCAGGAACAAACAATAGAACGTGCATGATCAGCAGGAATATGAAACTGTCGGGCCAAAACAGAGGCAGACTGATGAAAAAAGGCCTGGCTTTCAATGGAGTCAAAAAAAGGGAATTTACCTGACCACGTAACGCGCGATCAGCGCGCGCATTGCCCTCAGTAAGTAGCCCAGGCAGAGGGGTATGACTGCAAATCTGAGCAACAAAATAAGGGAAATTACGAGTGGTGATGAGATACTGTAAGGACAAAAACAGGCGAAGAAGGTCTGCATCTACCTGAGGGGTGATGAGGGCAAGGGGTAAATGATCAATTACCTGATAAACATAATGCATGTCCACGATCAAACTAAAGGGACAATCAGCAAAAAGTTGAAAGGCCAAAATAACAGCAGCTAGTTCCAAGGACTAGTAAAGGTCTCCAAGCGCTGTGCATGCAAATGTTATTGTACAAGTGAATGAAGCGCTTTCAGCTTTTCTAGGGGGAGGGGCCACTGGTCAATCCATACGGGCTCTAAGGATTGCCATACTAATGGTAATGCGGATGGCAAGGTGGGTGAGGGAGGATTTTGGGCCATTATATATTAATATCGAGGGTGGTGTCCAGCTTTACAAGTAAGTCATGGCCCCAAATATTGAGGTGGACAGGGAGTACAAAAGGGCGGATTGTAGCAAGGGCACAGCCTCCTGGTTTAGAGACCATGACCCAAGACAAACTTTGGTGCCCGGGTTTGCTACCCCCGATCCCCCACAACTCTTTAGAAGGAACTGTTGGCCAACCGACCGGCCATTCCAGATCATGAATCACCGTAACGTCAGCTCCAGTGTCCACCAGCCCTATAAAAGGAACATTATTTAAGAGAAGTGTTAACTGAGGTTTTGAGGGGCGGACCGACATTGTTAGAGTAACAAGTGGAGAGGACGTGTTGTGAGACGGCAACTGAGACAGTGTCGATCCAAAGCCGCCTCCGCCCCGGGCTCGATCCTCTGTGGCTGGCACCTGATAGGGGACTAAAATCAATTGTGCAAGTGACCGTCCACGCAGGAGCGACTGCGGAAGATGAGTCCATACCTGAACCTTAATAACGCCGTTGTAATTGGCGTCAATGACTCCTGGGATGACAAAAAAACCCTGTTTCCCAGCGTGTGAGCGAGGGAGAACCAGACCCACAAATCCGTCAGGGAGAGGTCCCGTCACCTGGGTAGGTATGGTGCAAACCTCCCCTGGCAACTGAAAATCAGCGTCCTCCTGCATAATCAAATCAAGCCCTGCACTTCCGGCAGTCGCTGCCCTCATGGAGTCTATGGATTTTAAAGCAGAGGAACAGTTGTCTGAGTGGGAAACTCCCCCGTTTGGCCCTGGGTTCGGGGGAGACCTGTCGTGCGGTTTCCCGACCCACTATGACACTGATTAGCCCAGTGATAGCCCTTCCGACACTTGGGGCACTTCTTTGAGGGGCGGGCAGGTGCCGTCGATGAGCGGCACTCCCGCTGAAAGTGACCCTCCTTACCACAGTGGTAACAACGCTTCCCCTCCTTCCCGCTTTTCCTCAGGGCGGCGGCCATAACCCCAGCTTTATGTGCTTGTGTGCTGATGTTTTGGCACGCCCGCAGCATGTCTGACAGCTCTAGAATTCCAGAGGCTTGTGCCGCCTGGAGAGCACGGCGGCAATCCTCGTTCGCATTTTCAACCACCATTTTTAACAGGATCTCCTGAGCTGCCTCAGGGTTATCCACCTGTCAGAGGATAGCCTCCTGCAATCTGTTGGTAAAATCCATAAAGGACTCTGATGCACCCTGATGGATACTGGCAAAGCTTTTGGTAGGCTTGCCTGAATCTGGGGCCTTCCAGAAAGCATGCTGGGCACAGGTGGAAATAATGGGGAAGACGGCCTGAGGGAGTTGAGACTGCTTCTGAACGGTAGCAAACTGGCCCTCCCCTGCCAAGTGCTCATAAATGATACCTTGCTCTCTATATACCTGGGCTTGGCGTTCCGCCATCTGCCGATACTCACTAATCCAAATAACATACTGACTGGGCATCAGCATCATGCGCAACAGCGCCTTCCAATCTTCAGGGATCAGGGTGTACCCAGTACCTAGCCCTTCAATGAAACCGCTTACATACGTGCTAGTGAGGCCGAACTCGCGAATCGCTTTCTTTACCTCTCTGATCACCGAGTAAGGCAAACTGACCCAGTTTGCAACCTGGTTGCCCTGGCCATCATCCTGTCAGGTCACCGGACAAACTGAGACCAGATCAGCCAGCTCCTCCGCTGTAATATCTGAGCGAGTCTTCGCTGCATGAACCATTTGTTGCACCAGCGAAAGCCCCTGAGCAGATGCGGACGATGCCCCAGGGGGCCCCGGAGCATGGTGGGGATGGTGATCACACATCGGCTCCGGTGGGGAAGGCCAGGGAGGTGGTGGTAATAGAGGCACTGGGGGTGAAGCAGGGGGATGGATGGTTGCAGGAGCGGATGGGGGTGGCGGGATCGGCAGCCCCTCTGTTGTCGCGGGAGAGGGTCTTTCCGAGGCGACACACTGTGTCGCATCACCAGGAGGGCGGATGGCTGCAGGAGCGGACGGGAGTGGCAAGAGCACCAGCCTCGTGAGAGAGGGCCTGTCTGAGGCGACACGCTCTATCGCATCGTGGCAGAGGTGCCAGGCTTGTAAAGCCTGCACGGGCGCCCGAGGCTCTTCGTGCAATGTCTGGCCCAACTGCTCCCAGTCCGCTAGCTTAAGGGTTCCGGCTTCAGGGTACCACGGGCATTGAGCACTCACCTCCTGTAGCAGGAGAGTGAGTTCCCGAGTGGGGCAGTCGTGCTGAGCCTTACGCAGCAAATACTGTAGCTCACTGCGGTGTTGCACTTGCAAACCAGAGAGGGAGCTTCCTATACTTACCACAACGAAAAATACTCACCGGGATCCACGAAGCGGATGAGTGACGCGTCTGAAACCCTTGCCGGGCGAGGTGAGTGCTGAGGGCCCCACGTTTGGGTGCCAGTTGTGGCGGTTCAATGACAAGACAGCACAGAGCTTTTAGCAAGCAAGCGGCTGGTCTGCTAACAGGCTTCTGCCTGTCAGCTTTCCACCTTCCCCTTTATTCTTTCTCTCCCCCCGTGCATTACATTCTCCAACAGATAAAAGGAATACACTGGCTTTTTTTAACATTCTTATTTACCAATTTCTATCTACCGCATTCCTTGCTCTCGGGCCTTGAGCCCAGTCCTGGGAGGCTTCCCACGATTCACGACATCTGGGCGAGATTCCAAGGTTGATGCCCTTGAAAGGAGCTGTGTGTGCACAGGTCCAGCACAACACTCCGGGTGTGCCCTGAATGTTGCCAAGCACATAAACCTTGTATGAATCCTACACCCCCCAGGTCTTCAAAGTTGCAGGCTGGTGCCCTAACAGCTGTTAATACTCATTGTCTGCAAAAATTAAGGTAGAGCAGTCAGTGCTTTTGCAAAGGTTGTGACACAGACACAGGTTGATGTTTCCTAATCTGTAAGGATTCCAGCCTCCATTCAGTATGTTTCTAAAATACACACTTTCCTGGGGGAAGCTCAGTACCACCCAAGAAACGTTGGTAGCCTCTCTGCTTCCCACTGAAACCCATAGAGGAGACACTCAGCAGCACTGGGCTGGGAAGGTGCATTGGAATCTGCACCCCAGAAAAGTCTGGAGAGGCAGCTGAGAACCTGAGGGGCAAGGTCCCTGAGCAAACAATGAGTTGTCGGAGAGAGAGAGGGGACAGCCAGCCAGAGAGCATGATAGTGCAGGGAAGACAGACACACAGTGTGTAAGGGCAGAGATGAGAGCTGGGTCTCCTTTCTGATCCATCCATGGCTCTAGCTGCAAACCACAGAGAAACCGACTCTGAAGTCCTTCCTCTGGCACAGCTCCCAGCATGTGGGGACACCGTCCAAGAGGGTGTCTCAGAGCAAGGGCTGCATAAGAACAAGGACCTGAGGATCTGACCCAAGGCTAGTGATACTCACCTTCAATCCTCAGTATGCAGCAGCGTGCCCTCCAAGGCCAGGGACTGGGGCTGGTATCAGACACCCTTCTTGTCTTAGGTCCTGGGAAGCCCCTGTGTGTGGCTGCTGGGACAGGTGCCTCTTGCTGCCCAGGCTGACTGCTGACATCACACAGACCCTTAGTGCCTCCTGCTATGGGTTCCTACAGGTTTTATCAGGGAAAGCAGCTGACCCCTGGCCCTTGCTGCTGCTGCTGGGATCTCCCTAAGGACTAATGCCTGTGATGCTCTGGGTTCCCTTCAGAGGGGAGTTGATGTTGTGTTACTTGTTCAAACAGTGTAACAGCAAGACAGCTGCAATTGGCATCCTAATCCCCAGGGAAATCTCCCTTTTGCAAAAGTGCTGTGTGGGTGAAGAGCCCAAGTGAATGGGAAATTAGTTACAATCCCTTTAATGATCATATGGAACTCCTACATACCACTTTCCAGCCATGGATGTCAAAGCACATCGCAAAGAATATCAAGTGACATCATCCTCATTTCACAGGAGAGAAAACTGAGGCAAAGAGAAGGGAGATAATTCCCAAATGTAACCCAGCCTTGGCATACCCAGGAATTCAGCACTTTGACCCAGACTTCCTCTGTCAAAATGCACTGATCTGAACCACACACTCCAACACCCTTAGTCTATTACATATGGAAATCTTTAAAGGTTATCTCAGGGACTTATAAAGCTGCCCTTCAATGTAGTACCTAAGCACCGTCCATGTAAAATGGATGACAATAAGGAAGCTCCTCATAGACATCATGAAGTTTCCAGTTCTTTTCCCTTTTCGGGGTGGAAAAACTCTGCTTTGGTACAGTGGGTTGAAACTTTTAGATTTAGTTTTCTTTCGGGGGGATTGGTAGGTGTGATTTTTTGGGGGGACAGAACATTTTTAGCATCAGAATAACAATCTCACAAGGTGCACAGAGACTCCTTGCGAATTGAGCACCATCCACATCAATCTCTAGCTAGGTCCTGAAGTGCTCTAGCCTCCCAAATCAATATTTAGTTTGGGCCTGAAGTGTTCTGTCAAACGGAGCACTCTCTACCTACAGCTTGAAGTACTTTGGCCACCCGGATACATATCTAGCCAGGCCCTGATGTGCTCTGCAAAGACATGGGCCAGGTAAACCCTCCCCCTCTTCCTCCCCGGCGGCTGGAAGCAGATCCCATCCCTTCCCTACCACAGTGCCGAAAGGCTGCTGCTGGCCACATTCTGGTGTGAATCATGCCAAAAATCTGGGGGGCAAAGGTATCACACCTTTCTGTACACAGTGCTATAAAATCCCTCCTGGCCAGAGGCAAAATCCTTTCACCTGTAAAGGGTTAAGAAGCTAAGGTAACCTCGCTGTGACCCAAAACGACCAATGAGGGGACAAGATACTTTCAAATCTGGAGGCGGGGGAAAAAGGCTTTTGTCTGTCTGTCTGTGTGAGACCTTTGCTGGGAAGAGATCAAGGATGCAAGCTCTCCAACTCCTGTAAAGTTAGTAAGTAATCTAGCTAGAAAATGCGTTAGGTTTTCTTTGTTTTGACTTGTAAATTTGCTGTGCTGGAGGAAATGTGTATTCCTGTTTTTGAATCTTTTTGTAACTTAAGGTTTTGCCTAGAGGGATTCTCTATGTTTTGAATCTGATGGCCTGTAAGATTATCTTCCATTCTGATCTTACAGAGTTGCTCTCTTATCTTTTTAAGTTCTTCTAATAAAGTTCTGATTTTTAAGAATCTGATTGGGTTTTTTGGGTCTTAAAATTCCAAGGGGTTTGTGCTCATCAGGTTTATTCTCACACCTCCCCAGGAAAGGGGGTGTAAAGGCTTGGAGGGATATTTTGGGGAAATAGGAACTCCAAGTGTTCTTTTTCCCAGTTCTTTGTTAAAGCACTTGGTGGTGACAGCGTTTAGCCTAATCCACTTTGTGCCTTGGGGAAGTTTTAACCTAAGCTGGTAGAAATAAGCTTAGGGGGTCTTTCATGCAAGTCCCCACATCTGTACCCTAAAATTCAGGCCCTTGACAGGCCCCTGAAGGATTGAGCTCACAACCCTGGGCTTAGCAGACCAATGCTCAAACCACTGAGTTATTCCCCGTGCCCCTGAGTGCCAAGTGTTATTGACTTTCATGCATCTGCAGTCACTGGGGTTTGGTCAAAAAACTATTGGTTTAAAACTATTGCAAGGACTCCATGCGCAAAAAGTAAACTTTTAAAATGCATAAGCCTGCCAAGGTGGGACAGCAATGATAGTGGAGGGAGCCTGACATGGGAGCTTAACTGTTTGGAACTGGTATCTTGCTCTGAAAAGCAAGCGGACAGAGACGCTATGGGAACACAACCATTTTGTCTTCAGTTCTGAAACAGATGAGAGAAACATGTATTTTGCTTGGTAATTCACTTTGTTCTGTCTGTTAATACTTTGAACCGCTTAAATCCTACTTTTAGTATGTAATAAAATCACTTTTTACTTATTAATTAACCCAGAGTATGTATTAATACATGGGGGGAGGGGACAAACAGCTGTGCATATCTCTCTATCAGTGTTATAGAGGGCGAACAATTTGAAGTGTGTGTGGCCTGTCTACCTGACGTTCTGATCTGGCTCCCATCACATTGTATCTCATGAGCTCACAGTTAAAAATATGAGCGTTATTTTCAGGCTGAATTTGTCTAGCTTCAACTTTAAACCTCACCCATTTCAATGTTGCTTGGTGCTTTTAACAGTCCTACTAGGTGCCTAAATTCCTTTAAAAATCTGTCCCTAAGTGTAATTATTATCATTATCATTGATACTTGTGGTGCCCAGTTTATTTATAGAAGAAAGGTACCATTTATTATTGTTATTATTGATGGCTGATTACATGTAGACTGTCTGTGCTGTGGCACCTTAGAGACTAACAAATTTATTTGAGCATAAGCTTTCGTGAGCTACAGCTCGAAAGCTTAAGCTCAAATAAATTTGTTAGTCTCTAAGGTGCCACAAGTACTCCTTTACTTTTTGTGAATACAGACTAACACGGCTGCTACTCTGAAACCTGTCATATAGCCTGTCTGTTTCTTAACTTTTAAACTTACACTTCTAATGGTCTCCCAAAGTGCCTAGGTTCCTCTTATTTTTAAGCAGAGGCACACTACTCTGTAAGAAGTGTGTGGCCCAGCCTGGGGGAGCAGCGAGTTAGACGCAGTTTAGGTACGTTAAGCCTGCGGGTTCGAGGCCTCCTCTGTAATAGAGCTTGAGTACTTTCGGGGGAGGGATAGCTCAGTGGTTTGAGCATTGGCCTGCTAAACCCAGGGTTGTGAGTTTAATCCTTGAGGGGGCCATTTGGGATCTGGGGCAAAAATTGGGGATTGGTCCTGCTTTGAGCAGGGGGTTGGACTAGATGACCTCCTGAGGTCCCTTCCAACCCTGATATTCTATGATTCTATGATACTCTAACCATAGCACCTATCTGCATCTTTAGGCTCCTAAATCCTTTAAAAAATCTGGCTCAGAGAGACTAAATTCATGATCACAAAGGTCTCTGAGGAAAGCAAAGACCAGAACGCAGGGTAGCACCTCAGCCACTGGACTCTTCCTCTGTAGCTGTTGGTAACCACAGTGTGCCATCACTCTGTATAGTGGAATTCCAGTTGCCAGCCTCAGGCTACCCAGAATGTGCTGTTCTCACTCATTCAAGCATGTCAATTTACTCCTATTTCTGTTGAACCTAATGGAATGAGATAAGATCATCTTAGCTCTTGCAAAAAGCTCTCTGTTTATTGGCAGTCTTTCTCCTCAGGGCTTTGTGTACTTCTTTGTTTCTCATGCTGTAGATGAGAGGGTTGACAAGAGGAGTCAGGACTGTGTAGAAGACAGAGAACACTTTGTTCAGGTCTCGCAGTGTATTGGTGTCTGGGAGCATGTAGACAATGATTATGGTTCCATAGAAAATGGTCACCACAATGAGGTGAGAGGAGCAGATGGAAAATGCCTTCTGCCTCCCCCTGGTGGATGGGATTCTCAGGATGGTGGTGATGATGCAAACATAGGATGTCAGGGTTAACAGAAATGGTGTCACTGTGAATATAAAGGCCATGATGAAAGTCAGAAGTTCAATGACGGTGGTGTCACTGCAGGAGAGTTTTACAGTTGGGGAGAAGTCACAAAAGAAATGGGGAATTTCATTGGAGTTGCAAAAAGTTAATTGTGATGCCAAAAATATCACTAACCAATTGGCCAAGAAAGCACTTATTCAAGAACCAGCCATTAGCTGAAGGCAACATTTGCTGTTCATAAGGGCTGCATAATGCAGGGGGTTACAAATTGCTAAATACCGGTCATAAGATTATGGCAAGGAGATAACTTTATGTAGCTGCTAGAGAACAAAAGAAATAAAATTGTGTGATGCAACCGCTAACAGAAATGGTTCTGTCTCCAGTCAGGAGACTGGCCAACACCCTGGACAGGATGGTGGAGGTGCAGCAGGTGTCCAAGCAGGACAAGTTCCCCAGGAAGAAGTACATGAGCATGTGAAGGTGCTGATCAGCCACAACTAACACAACGATGAGGATATTCCCCACCATGGTCGCAATGTTACGAGAAACAGCAGGAAGAGAAGAAAGTGCAGTTCCTGGAGGTTCCCAAATCCCAGGAGGATGAATTCTGTGATGGATGTTTGATTTCCCAAGTCTGCATTTGCCATGGATTGTATCTAGAGAAAATCCAACAAAACCTGAAGGAGAACCTGGACAATATATATTTTTAAAGTTTAATGGAGCCAGTTAGAGACTGGAATTTCCATTCTATGGGAAATTCTGAAATTTCAAAACAATTTTTTTCCAAATTGGAATTAAATATTAAATTTCCCATGGAACAAAGATTCTGAAAGTTTTGGATTTGGAAACATAAAAATATTATATTTTGATAATATTGATTCATTTCATTTTGATAATGTCAAAACATTTCCCTGAGATAAGGTAACACTGTTGCCTTTTGATAATGTGGTTTTATTTTGTTTAGACTCTCCTATTATATTAAAATATTAAATATAATATTGTATGAATAATATTAAATATAATATATAAATAGAATAGAATATTAACATGACTGTTTTAATATAATATAAAACTCAAAACAAAATGAATTGAAATGATAAAGCAGGCATGATCAGACTGCGGTTCATGTGTTGCATGCGACTCTTTTACAGGTAAAGTGCAGCTCGCAGATTCCACCCCCCCAACCATTCTCCACCTACCAGACAGGCAGAAGGGGAGCTTCTGCCCTGTGGCGGGGTGGTCTCAGGGGTTTAGCCCCACAGGGGGCACTGAGGCTCAGGGCACACCTGCTGGGCTCAGGGCTTCAGAAGAAGTGGGGCCGATGACCCGGCAGGTGCACCCCACGGGGCAGAAGCCCAGAGCCCTAACAGGCATGCCCGATGGTTCTCGAACTTCTGAACTTTATTATATGTGACTTGAAGGGTCAGTAAGTTTGGCCACCCTGTGATAAAATAAAAATGAAATGCTTTGTCTTTTCTTCCTTAGAAAATGGTGACAAAATTGACACCTTGTAAAACCTTTTGATTTTGACAAAACTGAAAAATTGAAAAATGCTCCACCAACATTTTTTCCCAGCTGTAAAATGTAATACATTTGTAATGGAGTTGGAGCTGCCGTGTAAGAACTGATGGATACTCTATGTTGACCTGGTGATTGAGATGTTTTCTGTGGGTATGTCTGCACAGCCCATGGCAGTGAGCCACCCAGCTTGAGTTAACAGACTTGGGCTTGCTGGGCTCTAGCTTCTGCACTCCAAATAGCTGGGTAGACATTCTGACATGAGTTCTGAAGCCTCGGGAGTGTGGTGGGCTCCAGAACCTGAGCCACTACTGGAAATCACTATCTAAACAGATATTTTTAGCATGGTAGCTCAAGTCCTGCAAGTCTGATTAATGGCCCTGCACACTTGAAACACTGCAGCTCCCACACTTGATTTACCTACTCCAAATTGATTCCCCACTGACCGGTAACTGTCTGGCGTTGCAAGCTTCCAAATAGCAATCACCACTCGCTTCTCCACTGTCAGAGCAGCTCTCATTTTTGTGTTGCTGAACTCCAGGGCAGGGAAAAACTCTTCACAAAGTTCCTGGAAGCTGGCTTTCTGCATTCAAAAGTTCTGCAGCCACTGCTCATCATCCCATACGTGCAAAGCAATGCAGACCCTCCAGTCAGTGCTTGTTTCACAGGACCAGAAACGACGCTCAACAGACTGCAGCTGCTCTGTGACTGCCAGCAGCAACTGTAAATTGTTTTTGTCAATGGCTTGCAGCAGGGCCGCTTGAAGGACAGCGCTATGTTCCGCGTGGTGGGCCCTACTTCAGCTCTCGAAATACTGCAGAAGAAGGCGTGAGGTGTTTGAGATGCACACAGAGTAGGCTCCATGCTTCTGGGGTTATGGCGTACACATGGCAGTTTTATGGTGTGAAAACCATTGGGTTCTTTGCCGTTCATATGAGGGAGGGAACACAGTGCATCATTTCTTGACCTGCTGCTCACAAACCGGGTAGAATTAGTAGGGGAAGCAAAAGTGGATGGGAATCTGGGAGGCAGTGACCATGAGTTGGTTGAGTTCAGGATCCTGACACAGGGAAGAAAGGTAAGCAGCAGGATACAGACCCTGGACTTCAGGAAAGCAGACTTCGACTCCCTCAGGGAACGGATGGCCAGGATCCCCTGGGGGACTAACTTGAAGGGGAAAGGAGTCCAGGAGAGCTGGCTGTATTTCAAGGAATCCCTGTTGAGGTTACAGGGACAAACCATCCCAATGAGTCGAAAGAATAGTAAATATGGCAGGCGACCAGCTTGGCTTAATGGTGAAATCCTAGCGGATCTTAAACATAAAAAAGAAGCTTACAAGAAGTGGAAGGTTGGACATATGACCAATGAAGAGTATAAAAATATTGCTCGGGCATGTAGGAATGATATCAGGAGGGCCAAATCGCACCTGGAGCTGCAGCTAGCAAGAGATGTCAAGAGTAACAAGAAGGGTTTCTTCAGGTATGTTGGCAACAAGAAGAAAGCCAAGGTAAGTGTGGTCCCCTTACTGAATGAGGGAGGCAACCTAGTGACAGAGGATGTGGAAAAAGCTAATGTACTCAATGCTTTTTTTGCCTCTGTTTTCACTACCAAGGTCAGCTCCCAGACTGCTGCGCTGGGCATCACAAAATGGGGAAGAGATGGCCAGCCCTCTGTGGAGAAAGAGGTGGTTAGGGACTATTTAGAAAAGCTGGACGTGCACAAGTCCATGGGGCCAGACGAGTTGCATCCGAGAGTGCTGAAGGAATTGGCGGCTGTGATTGCAGAGCCATTGGCCATTATCTTTGAAAACTCGTGGCGAACGGGGGAAGTCCCGGATGACTGGAAAAAGGCTAATGTAGTGCCAATCTTTAAAAAAGGGAAGAAGGAGGATCCAGGGAACTACAGGCCAGTCAGCCTCACCTCAGTCCCTGGAAAAATCATGGAGCAGGTCCTCAAAGAATCAATCCTGAAGCACTTGCATGAGAGGAAAGTGATCAGGAACAGCCAGCATGGATTCACCAAGGGAAGGTCATGCCTGACTAATCTAATTGCCTTTTATGATGAGATTACTGGTTCTGTGGATGAAGGGAAAGCAGTGGATGTATTGTTTCTTGACTTTAGCAAAGCTTTTGACACGGTCTCCCACAGTATTCTTGTCAGCAAGTTAAGGAAGTATGGGCTGGATGAATGCACTATAAGGTGGGTAGAAAGCTGGCTAGATTGTCGGGCTCAACGGGTAGTGATCAATGGCTCCATGTCTAGTTGGCAGCCGGTATCAAGTGGATTGCCCCAAGGGTCGGTCCTGGGGCCGGTTTTGTTCAATATCTTCATAAATGATCTGGAGGATGGTGTGGATTGCACTCTCAGCAAATTTGCGGATGATACTAAACTGGGAGGAGTGGTAGATACACTGGAGGGGAGGGATAGGATACAGAAGGACCTAAACAAATTGGAGGATTGGGCCAAAAGAAATCTGATGAGGTTCAATATGGATAAGTGCAGGGTCCTGCACTTAGGATGGAAGAATCCAATGCACAGCTACAGACTAGGGAACGAATGGCTAGGCAGCATTTCTGTGGAAAAGGACCTAGGGGTGACAGTGGACGAGAAGCTGGATATGAGTCAGCAGTGTGCCCTTGTTGCCAAGAAGGCCAATGGCATTTTGGGATGTATAAGTAGGGGCATAGCGAGCAGATCGAGGGACGTGATCGTTCCGCTCTATTCGACATTGGTGAGGCCTCATCTGGAGTACTGTGTCCAGTTTTGGGCCCCACACTACAAGAAGGATGTGGATAAATTGGAGAGAGTCCAGCGAAGGGCAACAAAAATGATTAGGGGTCTAGAACACATGACTTATGAGGAGAGGCTGAGGGAGCTGGGATTGTTTAGCCTGCAGAAGAGAAGAATGAGGGGGGATTTGATAGCTGCTTTCAACTACCTGAAAGGGGGTTCCAAAGAGGATGGCTCTAGACTGTTCTCAATGGTAGCAGATGACAGAACGAGGAGTAATGGTCTCAAGTTGCAGTGGGGAAGGTTTAGATTGGATATTAGGAAAAACTTTTTCACTAAGAGGGTGGTGAAACACTGGAATGCGTTACCTAGGGAGGTGGTAGAATCTCCTTCCTTAGAGGTTTTTAAGGTCAGGCTTGACAAAGCCCTGACTGGGATGATTTAACTGGGAATTGGTCCTGCTTCGAGCAGGGGGTTGGACTAGATGACCTTCAGGGGTCCCTTCCAACCCTGATATTCTATGATTCTATGATTCTATGATTTCTATTCTCCCCTGTGACAATGTTTTGGTCTCATGAGGCATTGTGTAAGCATGGGAATGGTCCCGCTATTGTGGGGAACTTTTCTGGCTTATACACTACCCCTATTTTCCCTTTCACTACTAAATGGGCTAGTGATAGGATCTGAGTCCTCACTCCCACTTCCTATACCCAGAGGCCGGCCTGACCTCAAGGTCTCCCCTTTCACTTTCCTGTGTGCCAGAGTCCTTGTAACGCTAACAAGGCTGGGCACAGGATTCTTGCGGGGCTCGACCCCGAGCCTTGTTGTGGTCACTTAGGGCAGGGGTAGGGTGTCCCCACTCCAGCTCTCTCTGAACTCCAGCCCTAGCTCCTGCTCCACCACTCTCCCTCAGCTCCAGCTCCACCCTGCTGCCCTGCCTCCAGCTCTCTGGGCTGCTTCTCTGGCTCCCCTGGCTCTGCTTGCTGCAGCTCTGCTCCCAGCACAACTCTGCTCTGTGGGCTGCTTCTGTGACGCTGCTTCCAGCACTGACCTGCTTCCTGGGCTCCTTTTCTGTACTTTTCCCCCCAAAACATGCTCTAACTTCTAGTTCTTTTTCTTAACAGGATTTTGTAATTTGCTGAAAAAATAAGATGTTCAACATTTCGCATTAAACAGTGATCCTTTAGTTTGATTATTTCATCTAAAACACTTTTTGGGTCCTCACCTTTGTCATTTTATCCACCAGCTCTACCCCTAGAGCTAAATATTCCTGGGTTAAACAGAGGCACTGCAGTGCATATCCCAATGTGACGATCGTATTTAACACACCCTCCATACACAAGCTACCACTAATTTGTTCAATTTTACAGTTTACATCATCTACAGTCCTGTTCACGCAGTCGTGAGAACTCTGACCAGGGGTATCTATGACACACCTGGGGCAATCCTCAATTTGTTTCTCTTTCAGGTAGTGCTTGATGCTTCAGTGCACAGCAAGTCGTACAAGTGCACGCATAACAGTTTTATGGTTATGAACTTGCAAAGGCTCAATACCGAATTTCTCCCTCAACCTTAGATAGTACTGGCCTTTAGAATAAGCATCCTCCTCTTCTTTGATGTCCTGTTGAGCATATGGCTTTGGGTCTGAGTAAAAAGAGATCAAGTTCAATCCATTTGCTCTTCAGAGCTGCTGGTAAAGCTTTATAAAGGTGAATATTATTTGCAATACACATTAAAAGGAGTAGATAAATATTTCCTTTGTTTTGTAAACCAGTGCATAAGAGAGAAAGTGGAAGTGCATGCTGTCAAGTGTGTGTGCACATGCACACTTATCTGGGGGTGGAAAATCAGACCCTGTGTGTTCACTGAATAAAGAAACATAGTCAATGGTGTTATAGCCAAACACATTGCAAACCAGGCAAGAAAGAAAGTAATTCAGGTCACCCTTGCATACATGAAAGACAAGTTTGATTGTTTTGTTTCTTTTTGTCTCCTTTCAAATGCCTTTAGAAGAGTATACTCTCTTATTTTATTGCTGTTCAGTGCTTCAGCAAGTACTAGTCTCCTGATGTTGGTTAAATACTAATAACTTTTAGGTGAATTGAGTAAACCTTTTCATTTACTGACAATTTTGTCATCAAGGAATATAAATTCTAGCAGCCGGTATAGAAAAATTACCATAAACTGATTCAAAGCTCACAGTAATATAATTATGCAGTTTAGAGCTAATAGGTTTCACAAAACAAACAATAAATTCTTTTGGGATTCAGGAGAGCAGGGGGTGGGGGAAGCTATGCTTAAGGTCCTGTCTATAAACAGGAGTTGGGGGAGGGAGTGTGACGTGTTGCTACATATTTTTCCTCCTTTATTGTAAAACAACTTTTTAAGTGTTTATTTTATATGAAAAACAATACCAAATACATTATAAAGGGTAACTGTGCTATTTCTTTACAATTGACATTTCTGTAAACAGGGCTTGATCTTACCAAATTAAAATCTTTGTGTGTTTAGTAAAATTTTTTGGCTAAAGGCTAATTTTTTATTGACAGTTTTCATACTTTACTCAATTCTTGTTTTGATACTTTAAAAACATTGTTTTAAAAAAGATAGGCTAGTGTAGCTTACACATTTTTATATCACAAAGCTTTTACAAACATAAAAAATACGCTCTCTCTTTCTTAACATAAAATTGTGAAACAGTTTTATATTAAATCTGTTTAAAAAGTTTTAAAACTTTTGAATGGTAATGTTGTTACTTTTTACCATTTACATTTTTGTCATCAGAAGGTTTTGAAATCTACACCATTTCATTAACTTGATGACTGTGGCTTTTGTTTAATGGTAACTAAACAGATTTTTAAAACAAGCTTGCTGGTTCAAATAAGCCTCATTAAAAATGTTGATTTTTTTACTAAGGACCTGTGGTTTTAACCTTGGGATGCCCCCCACACACACCTTATTTTACATTGTTAAAAAGTTAGAAAAGGTGTCACCTTAGGCAACACTTTAAAAAGCATACTGCTGTTTCCTTTAATCAAAGTAATATGTAAAGCACCGATACAAGCCTTTTGTATTTTACACAGCAACTGGGCATGGGTCCCTGGCTAGTTTTATCAGTCTTATCTGTTTTTAAAATGTAGAGAGATCCACAGCTCCAGCCTTTGATGTATCATTTTAATAAAATTTTTAACTTTTGATAATGCAACAAAAAATTCACACTAAAATCCCAAAGAAAATGAAAGTTTAATATAACTTTCACCTGTATTTGTTAAAAAGTTAGAGATTGAGGGGGAGGGTGTAGAGGAGAGGAGCAGTCATCTTAGCTGTAACAAAAACCGCGTTTGGTAACTGCTTTTGCTGCAACTTCAAATTGTGCTTACTAAAAAACTCTTTTTATCACTTTTATAAAGTGATAGAGCTTTTATAGAGCTTCATGTAGTCACAAAGCAATGGCTTCTTCAAATAAAAGGAAGGATGTTTATCTCGCTGCTTTATGCAGTGCTTGAATATGACATTCCTATAGCAAGTTTGTTTATCCTTGGTTTACATATGAAAAAAAACATTAAAAAGAAAAATGTGTGTATATGTGTCGCAGGAAAAAGGAGACTCCTTATCTCGGTGTTAACTTTTTCACATAAACTGGTTTTCTTGTGTGTTTTTTATAAATCTAAGGTTGTGTTAGCATGCTCTGCAGTTAATTAAACTAATGAGTAAAGCAACCATACAAGTCTTTTATATTTTATATAACATTATTTTTAATAAAAATATTTTGTTATATTGTAAATAACATTCAGCCTTTACAAAGCTCAAGAAAACAAAATTTCTTATCCCTGGTAAAAAGGGTTAAGTCAACCTGTGTATGCCTTGTATAAATCTAAAGGCTTCAGGCAAAACTAATGTCTAAAAAGTTAGCAAAGTGGAAAAAACAAACTTCTTCTCTCTTATCCAATGGTTTACAAAATAAGGGAATTATTTATCTTACTCCTTTTAACTTGTATTGCAAATAATATTCATCCTTTCCAAAGCTGAAGAAAACAAAATTCTTATCTCTGGTTTAAAGGGTTAACTCTTTTAAATCAACCTATGCTTTGTATAATTTCTTTTCAAAAGTTTTCCTTTAGGAAAAACTATTACAAGCAAACCTATGGTTTCATATTATGTTCTGGTCATGTAACAGTCTTCTTATCTCTTTCAAAACTTGCTTTCGGTACTGCTTTTGCTGCAGCTTCAAACTGTCCTCACTAAAAAATAACCAATGTTACTATAAAACATAGGAGGAACACTTTTTATCACTTTTATAAACTGGCTGTTGCTAAGGGTATGTGGTTTTAAACCTGGGGGTGTTTCTGAATGCTCATATTTTTAATTGAAACACGTATGTAAAAGTACTAAATGAAGTAAAAGTTAATGAGGAAAATTTTCTACAAATAGATTTACTTTTAAGTGTTTATTCCTTTATAAAACTTAAATTAAAAGTCAATTTTTGGTAAAACGTTAAATAAAAAAGGCTGTGGAAATATGTTTTATGCAGGGCTTATCTCAGGAAGGGTGGTGAGGGGATACACCCATATAAACTATGTCTACATCGGGAGTGGCAATGGTGCATTGACACTGGTGTAACATCAAAGTATGACAGGGGGGAGGGATAGCTCAGTGGTTTGAGCATTGGCCTGCTAAACCCAGGGTTGTGAGTTCAATCCTTGTGGGGGCCATTTGGGATCTGGGGCAAAAATTGGGGATTGGTCCTGCTTTGAGCAGGGGGTTGGACTAGATGACCTTCTGAGGTTCCTTCCAACCCTGATATTCTATGATTCTATGAAAAACAAGAAATCCAGAAAAACGTACACACAGAGGGAGAAGAGAGACTATTTTTGTTTGTACCAAAATGTTTGTGAGCAATAAAAATCAAGTTTGAGGAAAAGAAACAGAATCTTGTGGTGAAAAATAAAATACGCACACAAGGAGCCAATAGACTAGATACATTCGTGGAGGATAGGTCCACCAATGGCTATTAGCCAGGATGGGCAGGGATAATGTCCCGAGCCTCTGTTTGCCAAAAGCTGGCTATGAGCAACAGGGGCTGGATGATTTGATGATTACTTGTTCTGTTCATTCCCTCTGAAGCACCTGGCATTGGCCACTGTCAGAAGACAGGATACTAGGCTAACTGGACCTGTGATCTGACCCAGTGCAGCCATTCTTATGGCCTAAATCTGACAACCATTCATTTTTCTCTCTTATGAATGTTTTGCTATAATGCATCTACCTTCATTTACTTTTCCCCTGGATTGAACAAGTAATCATATTCTTTTATGACTTGGTGGATGCCTAAGCAGTTATTTCTCTTTTCTAAATCAGATTATTTCATTTTAATGGTGCTGCTTTACCTTTCACACTGATAATCTATTCCAAGCTTCCCCCTAACCCTAAATCTTCCTTCAAATTTTCAGAGATAAGTTTATAGTATTTGCACTACATTTTCCATTGTCTTCTACTATTGATAGTCTTCAATTATCTCAGTAAACTGAGCTTTGGGTGCCTACCTGGATGTCTGGATCATACAATGCTTCTTTGTGTATTTATTTGGTTTTCCCTTTCACAGAAATTTCTCCTGCTTGGTAATTTCTCCTTCATATGAGATGATGTAATCTCCCTTGATATTTCTGCTGGTGGGAATTTGGAATTATTCCATAGAGGAAAGGTAATATTTATTTTTAGAAAGGAAAAACAAGGACAGTCTTATTACTAACCTCAAAGGGGAAGTCATGGAAAACAACTAATTCAAAAGAGAAAATAACAGAGACAGGAGACTTGTTGACACAAAAGACAAAGTAATTGAAAAAAGGGAATGTCTCATTTCTAACCCACCAGTCTGGGCTCCCACTCACATTGTGCTGCTGTGGCAAGATGCAGATCACATCCCTTTCCTACACTTTCTCCTGCTTTCACACAGGTAGGGACACACCCAACTGCAGTTGCATGCAGGCCCTGGCCAGCGACTGCATGAGCCAACTACAGAGAAGCCATGATGTTCCTAGCCAAGGACCCCAGAGATATACTGTCCGGCCCTTGTCAAAACACCAACCAGTATGAATTTATTACCTGGTTCTCCTCTCCCTCAATGTGGAGAGGAATATGCACAGTTGTGGTAACCAAGCTGAGATTTCCACCCAGACCCTTAACTGAAAAGCACGCAGGTTTAAGTTAAAAAGATAGATTTTAAGTGATTAGAAGGGATAGCAAACAGATCAAACCAGACTACCTAGCAAATAAACAAAAACACAAACTAAGATTAACACACTAGTTAGATTGACTATGAGTTAGCAGTGTCTCACCCTAGCTGAGATACCAGCACTTCTGGTAGATTCTCAAGGCACAAGCTGCATTTGCTTTGCAGCTTGGGTTTCTCAGGTTTCAATAAACAGGTTAGAAATCCCTTTAGCCTGGGTCAAGGACTTCCCACAGTTCAGTCTTTGTTCCTCAGGTCTTTTCAGGAGTTCCACTGTGTGGGGTGTGAAGAAGAATTGATGATGTCACTCCCTGCCTTACAGAGCCTTAGCATATCGCAGGAACAGCTTCCTTCAGAACTTGGTTCCTAGTCCAGACCAGTTTGTGTAAACATATAGATATTCCAAGATGCAGTCCTGAGTCATGTGGCCTGTTCACTGGCCTTTGTTCACCGACCACAGCAGCTATTACATACAGGCTGTCTGGAGCTTTCTCAGGAATCCTCATCAGGTTGGAGATAACTTTCTCCTAACAGCTCTTGTTTTCTCTAATGGCTCAGTACACAGAACAGGCCCTTGCCAACCAGCTATCTAGACACAAAACATTTTGCCTAGTGGGCATTACCCAGGTTTAATACATTTGAAATACAGATACATAGTCAATATTCATAACTTCAGACACAAAAATGACACATGCATACAAATAGGATAATCAAATTCAGCAAATCATAACTTTTCCAATGACACTTTAAATGACCCGACTTTCACAAAATGCATCATAATTATGCAATGATCATATCATAATAATATCACTATGAAGAACATGGTGTGCAGTGTCACCCCATCTACATTAATTTACTTTCTCCGTGGATTGAACAAGCAATCACATTCTTTCTGACATGGTGGATGCCTGAGAAGGTATTTTTCTTTTTTATACCGACACTCCCAACTTACGCAAGCGTTCCGTTCCGAAACGCCTTGCATAACTCGAATTTTGCGTAAGTCGGAAACGTATGTCCAACCATTACGTGCAAAAAAACCAAAACCAAACAAAAATCTCCTATTTTTCTTTTACTCTTTTTCCGTAACCTCGGATTTGTGTACGTCGGGTTTACGTACCTAGGGGAGCATCTGTGTCAAATTGTTTCATTTTAACTGTGATGCTTTACCTTTCACACTGATGATCTATTGCCTAATACCTAACCCTTACCCTTCCTTCAGATGTTCTGAGATAAGCTTATAGTCTTTGCACTACATTTTCCATTCTCTTCTACTATTGCTAGTCTTCAATTATCACAGTGAACTGAGCTATGGGTTCCTATTTGGATGGTTGGATCCCACAGCGCTTCTTGGTGCATGTTGTTGTTATTCCCTTTCACAGAAATTAATGTCTCTCCTGCGTCATAATTTCTCTGTCATATGAGATGATGTAATCATAGAATCATATAATATCAGGGTTGGAAGGGACCTCAGGAGGTCATCTAGTCCAACCCCCTGCTCAAAGCAGGACCAATCCCAAACTAAATCATCCCAGCCAGGGCTTTGTCAAGCCTGACCTTAAACACTTCTAGGGAAAGAGATTCCACCACCTCCCTAGGTAACACATTCCAGTGTTTCACCACCCTCCTAGTGAAAACGTTTTTTCCTAATATCCAACCTAAACCTTCCCTACTGCAACTTGAGACCATTACTCCTTGTTCTGTCATCTGCTACCACTGAAAACAGTCTAGAGCCATCCGCTTTGGAACCCCCTTTTAGGTAGTTGAAAGCAGCTATCAAATCCCCCCTGACTCTTCTCTTCCACAGACTAAACAATCCCAGTTCCCTCAGCCTCTCCTCATAACTCATGTGTTCCAGTCCCCTAATCATTTTTGTCATCTCACTTGATATTTCTGCTGGTGGGACTTTGAAATTATTGCATAGAGGAAGGTTAAAATTTATTGTTAGAAAGGAAAAAGAATGGTACAAGGACAGTCTTTTTACTAATGTCAAAGTGGAAGTCCTGGAAAACAATTGATTCAAAAGGGAAAATAACGGTGACAGAAGAATTGTTGACTCAAAAGACATAGCAATAGAAAAAAGGGAATGTCTGATTTCAAAGGAAATTAACACAGAGAGTATTTCTGATCTCAATGGAAATCTCTGTTCATCTGACATATAAGATGAATAGTTCTGCTAGAATAATAGAGAAAAGGAACCAATGTCAATTATATTTTAGAGGAAGAAGAAAATTAAATGCTACCAAGATAAACTATCCTTGGATAAAGCTCCCAGGTCAGTCTGATCTCCGTACCTGGAACTCCAAATGCAGGCCAGGAAGACCCCTAAGCTGCCACATGAACAAAGTTGTAATCTTGTTCACAGTGGCTATTATTTTTAAGGGAACCTAAGGGAGTTAGGCAACCAACTGCCTTTGAATATCAAAGGGAGTTGGGCACCTTACCTGTCTATGCTCCTTTGAAAATTCCCATTTGGATTCCTGATGGCCTTACTCCCATCCTTCTGTTCAATGCTGAAAGAGTGAGGGGTTCCTTCTCCCACAGTGCAAGGGAATATGCTGTGTAAGTGGAACTGAAAAGGTGGAGATGGATTGTTGGATTGTAAAACAGGTATGTAGCCTGCAACTGTTTACTTTGAGAGTGGGCAGGGGAGACATGGATCCTGGTCCACATCAGACATAGAGACAATAATTGTTTACTTCGCCCTATATGGGGCCTGATACAAACCCCTTTGTAGTCAATGACTGAGTCTTTCCCTTAACTACAAACAACTTTGGCTCTGGCTCATTATTAAAAGATGCAAGATGTTGGAGTATATGAGCCATAGTGAGATCAAGAATGTTTTGGCCCCTATTTTGTATCTACTAACAGGGTGATGAACACTTATACAGTAGGGGGCTGGTTGGTGACTCGTGGGGAAGTTGACCCGTGGGGAAGTATTGATCTGATGATGGTCACAAACCAGTCCAATAGATACCATTTTCTCTTTAATTATACTGCAACCAATGCAATGCTGCTTAACGAATTGAATGGTAATGAATTGAGTGTTAACTAACTGAATGGTAAATCGCTTCACCCACGTTGGTTCATTATAAAATATATTCAAAGGACCAAATAACCAATGTCAGTCATACAGAAACTTTTTCCTGTACTATACCAATCTCCAAGAAGCCATCTCATAGAGTCATGTTATATTCACCTAACACAGAAGGTGTGCTCCCAAAGTTATTCTCCTAAAGCCATCTTTTTACACCTGTCCTGTTTACACGTATAAGATACTGTGTACATCATTTGAAACTAATCAGCATTATACCTTGTTTTTTGGTATCATTGTGTATCATTATCTCCTTGGTCTGAACAGATCCATTTCAAGCACCAAAGGGCATGAAAGCACATGCTAGGGCAGAACAATCAAATGTCTTGTCTTCTTTGGGTCATTCCAGTGCAGGCCTGTGAAAATAACTCTGTACCTATCGCCATGGTAAAATAATCAAATATCCTGATCTGGGCAACTTCCAATCTACTTTAGCCAAAGCTGACTTCAGGTAATTCAAGGTGTTATGGGATACTTAGCATAAGAGAATAGGACTATAATTAAAGTACAGGCCAATTTAGGCTATGGACTTTGGAAGGGGTCACCTAACAAAGGGGATGGGAGTCACTTGGGGCCTGTACCAAGTACCTGTAAATTGGCCTGTACCTTAATTATAGTCCTATTCTCTTATGCTAAGTATCCCATAACACCTTGAATTACCTGAAGTCAGCTTTGGCTAAAGTAGATTGGATAGTTGCCCAGATCAGGATATTTGATTATTTTACCATGGCGATAGGTACAGAGTTATTTTCACAGGCCTGCACTGGAATGACCCAAAGAAGACAAGACATTTGACCCAGGTAGCAGGGCTGTTGTGAAAGGGGGATTGTGGAAGGGTGTCTCACCAGCATGGAAGCCCCCTTATGGCTTGTGTGTTGTTGCAGGGACCTTTCCCCGGTCACCTCCACAAGACACAATTCAGGCCTGTTAGTGAACCATTCATTTTGTGATTTGGCCCACTCATCAGGAGACTTTCTGTCCCATCCCTTCAGGGGTAAAACAAAGAGTCCAGAAAAATACAAAGAAACAATTTTTTCTGCCCTCCATGGGCCCAATCCTTAGCAAACTCTTCATCACCTCTCCAGGCTCTGGAAAATTATGGCCTGATCTACTACAAAGCACCTGCTCCCAGGGCTTTATTTCTGGAGGCCCAGCTCCTCCAAAGTTGCTGACCCTCAGGAATGTTTCCTAGAATCCTTCTCCCAGGCATTCTTCAGGAGTTTCTTCACCCCTGTTGCCCTTCCACCTTCAGGGCCAATGCCAGAGTACAAACTCCCTCTGTAGCCTTTACTGCTGCTGGCCTTTCTGACAGAGCTCCCATATCAGGAGAGAATACCAATCCTTATTCTCCCCCTCAGTCTCCTTTACTAGGAGAGGCAATCAGGACTCCTAGCCGCTCACTCTCTTCCCTCTTATTGCCCTGAAGTCCTTCCTTTATAATAGCCTGCTCCGCACTGGGCCTCATCTTTAATTGTCTGCTACACACTTCAGGTACAACCAGGTGCACCAATTGTGCTCTCCAGCTCCCCTTAATCTAGTGTGGGATTTATTCATCCCATCACAGCAAGTGCACCATTTGGATGTATGATCATCAAAGTTTAATGAATCATAGAATCATAGAATATCAGGGTTGGAAGGGACCCCTGAAGGTCATCTAGTCCAACCCCCTGCTCAAAGCAGGACCAATTCCCAGTTAAATCATCCCAGCCAGGGCTTTGTCAAGCCTGACCTTAAAAACCTCTAAGGAAGGAGATTCTACCACCTCCCTAGGTAACGCATTCCAGTGTTTCACCACCCTCTTAGTGAAAAAGTTTTTCCTAATATCCAATCTAAACCTCCCCCCTGCAACTTGAGACCATTACTCCTCGTTCTGTCATCTGCTACCATTGAGAACAGTCTAGAGCCATCCTCTTTGGAACCCCCTTTCAGGTAGTTGAAAGCAGCTATCAAATCCCCCCTCATTCTTCTCTTCTGCAGGCTAAACAATCCCAGCTCCCTCAGCCTCTCCTCATAAGTCATGTGTTCTAGACCCCTAATCATTTTTGTTGCCCTTCGCTGGACTCTCTCCAATTTATCCACATCCTTCTTGTAGTGTGGGGCCCAAAACTGGACACAGTACTCCAGATGAGGCCTCACCAATGTCGAATAGAGGGGAACGATCACGTCCCTCGATCTGCTCGCTATGCCCCTACTTACACATCCCAAAATGCCATTGGCCTTCTTGGCAACAAGGGCACACTGCTGACTCATATCCAGCTTCTCGTCCACTGTCACCCCTAGGTCCTTTTCCGCAGAACTGCTGCCTAGCCATTCGTTCCCTAGTCTGTAGCGATGCATTGGATTCTTCCATCCTAAGTGCAGGACCCTGCACTTATCCTTATTGAACCTCATCAGATTTCTTTTGGCCCAATCCTCCAATTTGTCTAGGTCCTTCTGTATCCTATCCCTCCCCTCCAGCGTATCTACCACTCCTCCCAGTTTAGTATCATCCGCAAATTAGCTGAGAGTGCAATCCACACCATCCTCCAGATCATTTATGAACATATTGAACAAAACTGGCCCCAGGACCGACCCTTGGGGCACTCCACTTGATACCGGCTGCCAACTAGACATGGAGCCATTGATCACTACCCGTTGAGCCCGACAATCTAGCCAGCTTTCTACCCACCTTATAGTGCATTCATCCAGCCCATACTTCCTTAACTTGCTGACAAGAATACTGTGGGAGACCGTGTCAAAAGCTTTGCTAAAGTCAAGAAACAATACATCCACTGCTTTCCCTTCATCCACAGAACCAGTAATCTCATCATAAAAGGCAATTAGATTAGTCAGGCATGACCTTCCCTTGGTGAATCCATGCTGGCTGTTCCTGATCACTTTCCTCTCATGCAAGTGCTTCAGGATTGATTCTTTGAGGACCTGCTCCATGATTTTTCCAGGGACTGAGGTGAGGCTGACTGGCCTGTAGTTCCCAGGATCCTCCTTCTTCCCTTTTTTAAAGATTGGCACTACATTAGCCTTTTTCCAGTCATCCGGGACTTCCCCCGTTCGCCACGAGTTTTCAAAGATAATGGCCAATGGCTCTGCAATCACAGCCGCCAATTCCTTCAGCACTCTCGGATGCAACTCGTCCGGCCCCATGGACTTGTGCACGTCCAGCTTTTCTAAATAGTCCCTAACCACCTCTTTCTCCACAGAGGGCTGGCCATCTCTTCCCCATTTTGTGATGCCCAGCGCAGCAGTCTGGGAGCTGGCCTTGTTAGTGAAGACAGAGGCAAAAAAAAGCATTGAGTACATTAGCTTTTTCCACATCCTCTGTCACTAGGTTGCCTCCCTCATTCAGTAAGGGGCCCACACTTTCCTTGGCTTTCTTCTTGTTGCCAACATACCTGAAGAAACCCTTCTTGTTACTCTTGACATCTCTCGCTACCTGCAGCTCCAGGTGCGATTTGGCTTTCCTGATATCATTCCTACATGCCCTTTTGTTGTTAGCCCTGCACTACCTCCACTTGGAATGTTAGTCCTGGGTGGAGGTAAAAAGACAGCAGTAAGGCAAAGACCAGCTTTACCATCAAAATAAATTGTGCAGTCTGACACAGACAAGCATGGAGAATTCCCAGTATCCACCAGAATTCATAAGATGTACGTGGAAAGATTTCCCCCAAATGGTCACTGTCAAGGTTCCTTCCCCACTTTGAACTCTAGGGTACAGATGTGGGGACTTGCATGAAAACCTCCTAAGCTTACTTTTACCAGCTTAGGTTAAACTTCCCCAAGGTACAAACTATTTTACCCTTTGCCCTTGGACTTCCACTGCCACCACCCAACGTCTGATCGGGTTTATTTTATTAGGAAAGAGCCCATTTGGAAACGTCTTTCCCTCCCAAATCCTCCCAACCCTTGCACCCCACTTCCTGGGGAAGGTTTGGTAAAAATCCTCACCAATTTGCATAGGTGAGCACAGACCCAAACCCTTGGATCTTAAGAACAATGAAAAAGCATTCAGTTTCTGAAAAGAAGGATTTTAATAGAAGAAGTAAAAAGTAAACAAGAATCACCTCTGTAAAATCAGGATGGTAAATACCTTACAGGGTAATTAGATTCAAAACATAGAAAATCCCTCTAGGCAAAACCTTAAGTTACAAAAAGACACACAGACAGGAATATCCATTCTATTCAGCACAGAATATTTTCTCAGCCATTTAAAGAAATCATAATCTAACGCATATCTAGCTAGATTACTTATTAAATTCGAAGACTCCATTCCTGTTCTGACCCCGGCAAAAGCATCACACAGACAGACACAGACCCTTTGTTTTTCTCCCTCCTCCCAGCTTTTGAAAGTATCTTGTCTCCTCATTGGTCATTTTGGTCAGGTGCCAGCGAGGTTACCTTTAGCTTCTTAACCCTTTACAGGTGAGAGGATTTTTCCTCTAGCCAGGAGGGATTTTAAAGGTGTTTACCCTTCCCTTTATATTTATGACAGTCACACATACCTTTTTTTCCTCTTTCCATTTTGCCACTGAAAAAACAGATAAAGGGGGTAAAAAGGATGGAAGGAGGAAATAAATCATTTATAAAAAAAATCTGATTTAATTAAAAAATATTTTTTTTTTAAAAAAAAAGGTTTTAAACAGTTTGATGTAAAACTTTTCTTGCAAAATAAGGCCTTTTTAAAAGGTTTTTTTTTTAATCATTTTTCTCTATTAGTAAGGTTAAATTCAACTTTGATTACCTGTGAGCAACTTAGGATACAGATATTTAGGCACCTAATGGAGCTTTCAATAGTATCTAGATGCTTAACTCTCCGTGGTTCCAATGGAACCATAGATGCTCTCAGTTTCATTTTTGTCCTAATAAATGGCTCACAGTGTCTGCATTGTTGTGCAAAGCAGAAATTTACTTAACCCCTTTCTAAGGCTCTCTTTTACCTCCCGGTTTCTCAGGCTGTAGATGAGGGGATTGAGCAGGGGAGTCAGGACTGTGTAGAAGACAGAGAACACTTTGTTCAGGTCCCTCAGGTTATCATTTTTGGGTAAGACATAAACAATCGTTAGGGACCCATAGAAAACTGTAACCACCATGAGGTGAGAGGAGCAGGTAGAGAAGGCCTTTTGTTTCCCAGTGGCAAACGAGATTCTCAGGATGGTGGTTATAATAGCAACATACGATATAACAGTTAATAGAAATGGGGGGAGAGTAAAAATTGAGGCGAATATGAAAGCTGTAAGTTCCATCAGGCGGGTGTCAGTTCTGGAGAGTTTTAACACAGGGGTGAGATCACAGAAGAAATGGTCAATTTCATTGGGGCCACAGAAAGTTAATTGTGACACCAACAATACTATTATGCTGATAGCTAGAAATGCACTTATCCAAGAGCCAGCTGCTAGCAGTAGACAGAACCTGCTATTCATAAGGGTTGCATAGTGCAGGGGTTTACATATTGCTAAATACCGATCATAAGACATTGCTGCCAGGAGGTAACATTCTGTAGCTCCCAGAGAACCAAAGAAATACATTTGTACCATGCAGCCCCTAAAAGAAATAGTTTTGTCACCAGTTAGGAGACTGGCCAGAATCCTGGGCAGGATGGTTGAGGTGTAGCAGGTCTCCAAGCAGGACAAGTTCCCAAGGAAGAAGTACATGGGAGTGTGAAGTTGTTGATCACCCACAACTAGAGCAAAGATGAGGATGTTCCCAGCCACTGTCACAAAGTAGCTAACTAAAAACAGCAGTAAGAGAAGTATCTGCAGTTCAGGGAGATTTCTGAATCCAAGGAGGATGAATTTTGTGATGGTGGTTTGATTTTCCCACTCTGTGTTTTCTGTTGATTGCATCTAAGGGAGAGAAAACTTGGCAATTTTAACATAACTTAACTTTGTAGCTAATATCTTATATTTAATTCTAGAGTTATTGATATTCCCTTCTCTCTGCTATTTAGCTGCCCAAGAGCTGGGTCTAGAATCCTGATGAGCAAAATGATTTGCATTTCAACTGTATAGCCAACATTATTTCTCTATCTATATAGCCTTTTATTTAGTTCTCATCAGTCTCAATGTCTGATTTGCCTAGTATACAAATTCATTTTTATGCTGGTAACCCACCTCCTTTTATGAGAGTTGATGCGATTATTCTGTTTATCCACAGATCCAGCTGCTGCCATCTTAGCTGGTGTCCTACCTCCTGCTACTCAGTGGAATATGGGCACCTTACTGACTTAGACACTTTTAAAATAGATTCATAGATTCCAAAGCCCGAAGGGACCACTATGATCATCCAGTCTGATCTCTGTATAACACGGGGCATAGAACTTCCCCAAAACAATTCCTAGAATAGATCTTTTAGAACAGTGGTTCTCAATCTTTTTTTCACAGACCACTTCAGAATTGCTGAGGGTCTCAGCAGACCACTTAATGATCTTTCCAAATGTTGCTTGTACTATTAGCTAGCCAAAGCACTTTGGATAAAAGCACTATATAAAAAAACACCTTAGTAATAATGAATTTGTATTTGTTCTACAAACAAAAGCACACAACTCATATTTTAATATTAGTAGTCTTACCTTTATAAAGTGATGGATGTGCCCTCTCTCCCCAGCCATGGCAGCCCCCAAACTGGGGCTGGGAAGGAGGGGGGGTCTCTCACTCTCTCCCACACCACAGCAGCCCCAAACTGGGGCTGGGGAAAGTTGCCCCTTTCTCTGGCTGCCACAGTCCTGCATATCCCAAATTCCCCCATCCCCTCTTCTCACCCCACTTCCCCCTCCCACTCACCCCCTATTCTTCCCAAGGCCACCACCTTACATGTGTGTCTTCTCCAGGGTCCAGGCACTTAATTAGTGGAGCCACGCCAGAGCAGCTCCACTAATTAGGTGGGTGGCCCTTCGTTCTCTTATGTGCGGCCTCCCAGGCATGCATCTTAGAGGGAACTATCCGCGGACCATCTGAACGGAGCTCACGGACCACTGGTGGTCCATGGACCACAGTTTGAGAACCTGTTTTAGAACATCCAATCTTGGTTTAAAAATTTCCTGGGATGGAGATAGATTCAACCACGAATCTTAGTAAATTGTTTCAATGGTTAATTACACTCACTATTAAAAAATTAATTATTTCCAATCTGAATTTGTCTAGCTCCAACTTACCACCATTGGATGGTGTTAGACCTCAATCTGCTAGATTGAAGAGACTGTTATTAAATATTTGTTCCCCTTGTAGATACTTATAGACTGTAATTATGTTACCCCTTTACCTTCTATTTTTTAAGGTAAATAGATTGATCTCCTCAAGCCTTTCACTGCAAGGCATATTTTCTAATCCTTTAATCATTCTTGTGGCTCTTCTCTGAACCCTCTCCAATTTATCAATATTCTTCTGGAATTATGGGCATCAGAACTTGATATAATTTTCTGGCAGCGGTCACACCAGTGCCAAATACAGTGGTAAAATAACCACTCTACTCCGACTTGGCATTCTCCTGTTCATGCATCTTAGGATCGCCTTAGCTCCTAATAATCCCACCCTCACTGTCCGATATGCATTTCTCCGTGACTGTATAATCGCTAGTCTTATGACATAAATCATGAAGTTCCCCCACCATGGCCAGAGCTAGATGCTTCCAATGAAGGAACAAGAGACTTTAATTTACACCAGTGTGAGGGGAAAATGAACCCAAGTGACTCCAGTGGAGTTATTCCTGATTTACACTATGTGAGTGAGAAGAGATTCAGCCCACGCTTCTCATGAGTCAGTACAAAATAAGGCATAGACTCCAAAGGGATTATACACATTTTTTAATGCACATATCCTTCAGTTTAAGTCAAGGAAGTTGATCTCTATCATGAATTTTCATGAGACAAGATGAGTGAGGTAATATCTTTTATTGGACCAACTTCAGCTCTGTGTAAGCTTGAAAGCTTGTCTTTCTGACCAATAGAAGTGGTCCAATAAAATATATTATCTCACCCAGCTTGTCCCGCTAATATCCTGGCTACAACAACACTGCATACATTAGTTTTTATGACAGCTACAGCTGAATTATACAAAGGAGTTAGAGGAGAGGACAACTTGAAAGAGTCATTTATTTTTTCACTAAGGATTTCAATACCTAATTTGCTGCCTGCTATCATAAACCACATATTTACATGAGCCGTTCTTTCTCCCATCATAGATAGATAGATGATAAAAGGGAGAGAGACAGAGACAGAGAAAAAGCTGCATTCAGGTACCCAAATAACTGACTAGATTTTAAAAAGATTTCAGCTCCCAGCAGCTTTCACCACAGAGCGACTAAGAATTTCAAAGAAGCCTAGGGGAGTTAGGCACCTATGGACCAGATTTCCAATGGTAGTTAGGTGTCTAAAGAGGCTCCTAGGGGCCTTTACAAAAAGGCCTAAGCATGTCCTGGATCTAATGCTAATGATTGCAGGGAATGATTTCAATGGAAGTGTAATGGTTTTACTGGGAGTTCAGTGCCAAAATTGCAGATGCGCTTCATTTGTTGTCTTTGGAAATCCCAGTATCGACTCTAGTGGATGCTGAAAAATAGGAGTGATTAAAAAGGTTACGTTACCTTTAAGAATGATGGGTGTAGTATTGAAACACTCTGATCTGATACCTTCACTCAGTATTGTGGAAACTGTTTCCACAGGCTGTCTGAAATCCCCACCTGCTTCTGATGTTTCAGTTCTCTCAGGAAGGAGACCTGGTTCTGGTCTCTTACATTTTATGTTTCACATTGTATACACAGTGTTAGGAAATGAGTGTCTTTCTTGACTCACTATCGAGCCTTCCTATATGAAGATGAATCTCCCTTGGTTCCTTTGCTGCTGGACTTTTCAAATTAATAACAAGGGAACTGTTAATAACATGTCTATTCTCAAAACAGTGCAAACAGCATGGGGATTAGATTTCAGATCTCAAGGGGAAAGTAAAAAAAGAGGAGAGCATGTCTGAGATCAAAATCCCCACATACTCGCAAACACACATTTTATGCTCAGTGTAGAGCCTGTTGAAATAGTCTGCATTTTTGAGGGAGACAGGAAGGGATTATTCCAATTTTTCATTAAATGTGAAATGTTAATAAAAATAAATCGAAATAACTTTTCCTGAACATGTTCATGAAAAGTTCATCTGATTTTTCCAGCTGAAAATCTCAACTTTACAAACATTGGTGAAAAGATTACTAGAACTTTGATGGGGGGGAAGGATGATTTTTGCACACCAATTTGAAAATATCACCTTTAGTCACTGACCTTGGGCTAGATCCACAAAGAGGACATAGACGCAACATTCTTAATGTGCTATGGCAGCTAGTGGAATCCACAGGCCTGAATTTGGTGCCCTGTCTCACAATACAATGCCTGGGGAGAGATGGCCACCTAACCAGCCAATGGGAAATGGCCGGGATAGGGATGTGATCTAAGTCTCCCCCCACAAATTGAGTTAGGTTCCCAAGTCTGGGATGCTGAGAGGCATTTCGCTCAATTCAGAATTTACAGGTGGCATCTCTCTCCTTGAGTTAATCATAGAATCATAGAATATCAGGGTTGGAAGGGACCTCAGGAGGTCATCTAGTCCAACCCCCTGCTCAAAGCAGGACCAATCCCCAACTAAATTATCCCAGCCAGAGCTTTGTCAAGCCTGACCTTAAAAACTTCTAAGGAAGGAGATTCCAGCACCTCCCAAGGTAACGCATTCCAGTGTTTCACCACCCTCCGAGTGAAAAAGTTTTTCCTAATATCCAACCTAAACCTCCCCCACTGCAACTTGACACCATTACTCCTCGTTCTGTCATCTGCTACCATTGAGAACAGTCTAGAGCCATCCTCTTTGGAACCCCCTTTCAGGTAGTTGAAAGGAGCTATCAAATCCCCCCCCCCCATTCTTCTCTTCTGCAGACTAAACAATCCCAGTTCCCTCAGCCTCTCCTCATAAGTCATGTGTTCTAGTCCCCTAATCATTTTTGTTGCCCTCCGCTGGACATTTTCCAATATTTCCACATCCTTCTTGTAGTGTGGGGCCCAAAACTGGACACAGTACTCCAGATGAGTACTCACTTAAGCTCCTACACTTCTTCTCACAGCACATCTGAAGCAGAGAAATTGTAGAATCACAGACTCATGGAAGATTAGGGTTGGAAGAGACCTCCGGAAATCTAGTCCACTCCCCTGCTCAAAGCAGGACCAACCCCAGTTAAATCATCCCAGCCAGGGCATTGTCAAGCCGGGCCATAGCTCACTTCATCGGATGCAACCGTGCTGTAGCTCACGAAAGCTTATGCTCAAATAAATTGGTTAGTCTCTAAGGTGCCACAAGTACTCCTTTTCTTTTTATCAATAATATTGCAATTAAGTGTGACTATGTACCACTAGCAAGCACGTGAATCTGTCTGCAGGATTAGCATCATACACAATCTTCATTGGGCTCAATCCTGCAAGACATCTAAAAGAGGATGTATTGTTTGCCTCTGTTGGAGTTCTGAATGCAGACAAACTGTAGGGATATGTCCACTTAGTCTAAACACTCAAATGTATGCAGTATCATGTCTATTGAGATGAAGAGAGGCACATAAACATAATGGATAAAATTTAAAAACCCCTTCAACCAAGTCTTTCTTTCTTTCTTTCTTTCTTTCTTTCTTTCTTTCTTTCTTTCTTTCTTAGGTTTGCATAAGGTGAGGGTGGCTGTTTGGTGACCCACTGTTGGGAAGGTGTTCTATGCATATGCAGATGGCTCCAATAAGACACATACTTAGACTGTGGAACTCCATGCCAGAGGGAGACATTGAAACCATAAATGTAGGAAGAATCAGAAAGGGATTGCACAAGAAAAATAGCCAGAGCTATCATCATTCTTTAGCATAAGATTTTTTGAAGGGATATTAAATATCAGCTTCAACCAAACTCTTACAATTATAGACTCTGCTATAGGGCAGATTATCCCAAATCTGTGAGCTTAGGTTAAAACTTCCCCAAGGTACAAACTATTTTCCCTTTTGCCCTTGTACTTTATCGCTGCCACCACCAAGCGTTGAACAGATATATAACCGGGAAAGAGCCCACTTGGAAACGTCTTTCCCCCCAGAATCCTCCCTAAACCCTACACCCCTTTCCTGGGGAAGGCTTGATAAAAATCCTCACCAATTTGCATAGGTGAACACAGACCCAAACCCTTGGATCTCAAGAACAATGGAAAAAGCAATCAGGTTCTTAAAAGAAGAATTTTCATAGAAGAAAAAGTAAAAAGAATCACCTCCGTTAAATCAGGATGGTAAATACCTTACAGGGTAATTAGATTCAAAACATAGAGAATCCCTCTAGGCAAAATCTTAAGTTACAAAAAGACACACAGACAGGAATATCCATTCCATTCAGCACAGCTTATTTTCTCAGCCATTTAAACAAACAGAATCTAACGCATATCTAGCTAGATTACTTACTAAGTTCTAAGACTCCATTCCTTTCTGTTCCTGGCAAAAGCATCACACACACAGACACAGACAGAGACTTTGTTTCTCCCTCCCTCCAGCTTTTGAAAGTATCTTGTCTCCTCATTGGTCATTTTGGTCAGGTGCCAGCGAGGTTATCCTAGCTTCTTAACCCTGTACAGGTGAAAGGGTTTTTCCTCTGGCCAGGAGGGATTTAAAGATGGTTAGCCTTCCCTTTATATTTGGACAGGAGCAAACACATTTGGTACCCACCAGGCTGTAGCTTTGTTTGAGAGTGGGTTAATTGTAGGATTCCACACCAGACAGGTGAAGGCAAGAGGCCTGTCTCCAAAATGGGCTGCACTCATGGAGATGTTGAGAGGTCTGCGAAATACAGCTATCCCTGAACTGTGACTATCATTGTTAATGGGTCATTTTTTCCTAATGGTTTTTATCAAACCATCTAGCTGAAGCTATGACTCTACTTCTGAAACAGGATTCATGCAGACACTCTCTTGTGCCGGTGCAGAGTAACATTATTGTTAGTAACAATTGCCATATTTGTTATGCTACTACCTAGGGGTCAACCTAGATCAGGCCCTATAGTGCTAGATACTGTATAAACATAGAATAAAAGAAAGTCCCTGCTCCAAAGAACTTTTAATCTAATTAGACAAGACAGATAAAATTCAGGGGAAAGGGAGAAAACATTTACTTTAGTGATCTCCACATGGGCATACAGGAAAATCCACATGAATCTGATTATAAAATCATGGTCTGAGAAATGGAGTGTATGTACATTTAGTGTGAAAAATTTATGATTTTTCTGGTATTAGACTCAAGAAAATAATGATCCAAGTCAATGGGATTTTTGTCTCAAGTAATCTTGATCGCAAAGGCTGGCATTCTTATTCATGCTGAGTTGGTGCCTCCATGTTTGAATGGTCTCATTTAAATCAGCATGTGACTGGAATTTTCAAGTGCATAAAGGAATAAGGTCTCTAAATCTCATTGAAATTTACAAGCATAAACCTCTTAGGTTCCATTGAAAATCCCAGCCTGAGAGAAAGGGTAATGGAATCTCTCTTTTGAAATCAGTGGCACTCATCGGTGACTACGGTACTATTGACCAGAGTGGTAGAATCTGATACTTGCTCCTTTTTCCCCCCTCTTCTTTCATGCCCATTTGTAACGAATGTGATTTAAAACAAATACTTTTGCCAGCTCTAGTTATGCCAGAGAATCGTGATCCTGCTTCATGAAAGATTTCAATATTTCAAAAGTGGGTTGAATGAAAATCACCATTTTTGACATTTTCTGTGGAAGGGAATGGAGCCCCAGTTTTAGGGCAGCGTGCCCCATTAGGCTGTCCTAGAGCGACAGACCATTGAACTCTAGGTTTCCCACCTGTCTTCCAGAAAGGTGTCCAGTTTTGATTGATATACGAGCTGGAAATGAAGGATACACCATGTAATACCTGTCTCTGTCTTCCAGTTGAAAAATCTATGAAGAAACAATGAGCTTGAATCAAATGGTGATGACTGAGTTCCTTCTCCTGGGATTTTCTACCCCTCCAGAGAGGCAGATTTTACTCTTTGTTGCAGTGTTAGCCGTTTATTTGGTCACTGTGGTGGGAAACCTCCTCATTATCCTTGTAACATTGGTAGATCCCAACTTTCTAGACCAGTATCTTCCAACAGTGGCCAATACCAGATGGATCAGAGGGACTTTAACAGAACAGTGACATCCAGAGCATGGGATTGCATCACTGACCATCTTGGATAATAGCCATTGATTGTCCTATCCTCCATGAACTTAAATAATTCTTTTTTGAACCCTAATATGGTCTTGGCCTTCACAACATGTACTTTTTCCTCTCTAATTTATCTGCCTTAGAGGTCAGTTACACCTCAGTCACTGTCTCCATAATGCTGGTGAGCCTCATCTCAGGGGATAAACGCATCTCCTTTGCCGGCTGTGACATGCAAAAGTGCTTCTTCCTTTCCTTTGGGATCACAGAATCTTCTTTTCTGGCCATCATGGCGTATGATCGCTACGTGGCAATATGCAACCTGCTGTGTTATCCCATGATTATGAACAAGAGGTGTGTGTCCTGCTGGCAGCCACTTCCTGGACTATCGGCATCCTGGCCGAGGTAGTGCAGACAAGTTTGGTGTTCACCTTACCCTTCTGCAGCTCCAAAAAGATCAACCATTTCTTCTGTGACTCGGCCCCTCTGCTGTTGCTGGCCTTTGCTGACACCTCTATGAATGAAACCTTGACTTACATCTGTTAAGGTTCCTTACCCACTTTGAACTCTAGGGTACAAATGTGGGGACCTGCATGAAAACCTCCTAAGCTTACTTATACCAGCTTAGGTTAAAACTTCCCCAAGGTACAAACTATTTTACCCTTTGCCCTTGGTTTTCCACTGCCACCACCAAATGTTTCTCTGGGTTCCTGAGAAAGCATTGTTTGGAAACGTCTTTCCCCAAAAAAATCCTCCCAACCCTTGCACTCTACTTCTTGGGGAAGGTTTGGTAAAAATCCTCACCAATTTGCATAGGTGAACACAGACCCAATCCCTTGGATCTTAGACAATGAAAAAAAGCATTCAGTTCTTGAAAAGAAATATTTTAATAGAAGAAACTGTAAAAAGAAAAAGGATCACCTCTGTAAGATCAGGATGGTAAATACCTTACAGGGTAATTAGATTTAAAACATAGAGAATCCCTCTAGGCAAAATCTTAGGTTACAAAAAGACACACAGACAGGAATATTCATTCTATTCAGCACAACTTATTTTCTCAGCCATTTAAAGAAATCATAATCTAACGTATATCTAGCTAGATTACTTACTAAGTTCTAAGACTCCATTCCTGTTCTGTCGCCGGCAAAAGCATCACCCAGACAGATCCAGACCCTTTGTTTTTCTCCCTCCTACCAGCTTTTGAAAGTATGTTGTCTCCTCATTGGTCATTTTGGTCAGGTGCCGGCGAGGTTACGTTTAGCTTCTTAACCCTTTACAGGTGAGAGGATTTTTCCACTAGCCAGGAGGGATTTTAAAGGGGTTTACCCTTCCCTTTATATTTATGACAACATCGTGGTCACTTTCTTTGGAATGGTGGCTTTTGCCCTGATCCTGTTGTTCTACATCCGGATCATTGCCACCATCATCAAGATGACATCAGCTGAGGGCAAGAGGAAAATCTTCTCCACCTGCTCCTCCCACCTCATCGTTGTGGCTTTATTCTATGGTTCTGGCATTATCCTTTATTTACAACCCAGGTCCAGTGAGTTTCCAGACAGCGGTAAACTTCTCTCCCTGTTTTACACTGTTTTTCCTGCCATGTTGAACCCTTTCATCTACAGCCTAAGGAACAGGGAAATCCAAATAGCCCTGAGGAGACATATGTGGCACAAAATGGTTCCTTGCTAGCGCTGAGTGGCAAACAGATTTTCCAGCCTGTTCTGCCTCGGAGAATGTTACTTGTTGAATAATCACACTGCTGGGGTAGGAGAATTTGCAGAAATACCCATTAGTTATGGCTTCCTTAGTGACTGAGCTGAGACTCTTAGGGCTTGATTTCTGAGGTTGGCCTGGTAATCCCAGTGACCTCTGCTGTTATTATCAGTACTCAACCCTTCTGTTTTTCAAGTTGGGTACCTAGAATATGAGGAGCACCCAGTTAGTGGTCACCCAGGAAAATTCTGATGGAAGTGACTCAACAGACATTCTGAAATCTATAGCAGAACCAGGACTAGAAGCTAGTTTTCCTTGCCCTGACACCACCAGACAGACCCTTTTCTTCCGGTAGGCCTATGCACCATTGACAACACTCTTTCCAGCTTCTGAAATGAAAGAGGCAATGGTTAGAGCTGCCTGGAAAACAGAATTTTCCTCCTGTGGCTGTTTGAACAAATTTGCATCCCAAGTCAACAGGGAACAGGGACAAAAAGTGTTCACAGGAGGGAACGTATCAAAAATATTCCTCTTCAGGAAAACAAAGTGGAAATTTCCTACTGGCTCACTGAGCTGTCCAGGGAAGTGAGGAGCTGGTAGTCCAAGGAGTCAAATTGTTGGCTACCCAGGTAGTCAAGGAGGTGGATGTCCAGAGAGTTGGGGAGTGTCAGCCCACCAAGTGGGGTGCTGTGGAGCCAGTGAGGCTGAATTTCCAGCAAGTTTCCTGGGACCTGGACAGGTATTGTGCCTGGCAGCTTGCCTGCCAGTTGCTAGGCTGGCAGTCAAGAAAGAGAACTTGGAGTCATTGTGGATAGCTCAATGAAAACATCTGCTCAATGTGCAACAAAAAAACAAAAAACTAACAGAATGTTAAGAACGATTAGGAAAGGGGTAGATAATAAGACAGTAAATATTATAGTGTCACTATACAAATACGTGATACCCCATCACCTTGAATACTATGTGCAATTCTGGTTTCCGCATTGTCACAATGTCTGGATTGGCTCACAAGTGTGAGTGCCTATCACAGGGCAGACTATCAGAAAACAGGTCAGAGGCCCCAAATTGGTGGTGTGATCTATAATTAAATTCCACCAAGCCATTAACAAATATGAACTCCTTGATCACTATACAAGTTTTACCATGGAGTCACAGATAGTCTCTTTAGATGCTCTAGTCTATCTTGCCACCCAGACAAACTGGACTTAGTGATAAATGGTCACTTAAACCAAAAAATCACAAAATATTCAGGTTGCTGCCAGTCCCAAGAGACCAGTCACTTATCCCAGATCAATTGGTTCTTTAGATATCACACCAAAGACAATGCTGGTAGACAACTCTATAGTAAACTAACTAAAGGTTTATTAGCTAAGAAAAAGGAATGAGAATTATTGAGAGGTTAAAGCAGGTAAAATATAGGCACAGGTGAATCACAGTTTGTAATTCCAAATGGTAGCAGAGATGTAGTAATCTGCAAATTTCCCAAAAGTTTCTCTGGGCTACTCAGAATAATCTCCGTCTTCTCGTTCAGTTATTCTGCCCTTTTAGAATCCAAATAAGCCAGAGATTAAATATCTTTCCTTTAATTCATTCTTATAGATTCTTCTCACAGAAAAGAAGCTGACAGTGTGGGCTTTTCCTTTGATGACAGAGAGCGAGGAATGCATTTTGAGTCTTTGACCTCTGATCATTACATACAGTGACCACAAAGGAAATTAGCACTTTTCTATTAAAGTTCTTCATTTGCATTCCACAAGGCTTCTTTCTTGCTTGATAGGTTATTTAGTTACAGGGGTATACACAGTGTAAATGTTTGCTACTACATTATAACAGGATTCAGATAAGTGAAAACAATGCATGTTTTCATGAAGTATAAACACCAAATACACTCAGATACATTTAACAATTACTTTGATCTATACTAATACACAAATGAATTGACCTGAGGCTTGGGCATGAGCTGGCACCTGGTCTGCCAGCATCACACCCATATAAAAAAAAGTTATATTAGAATTGGAAAAGGTACAGATATGGGAAACAAAAAATGATTAGGGTATGAAAGAGCTTCCATATGAGGAGAAATTAAAAAGACTGGGCCTTTTCAGCTTGGAAAAGGTGGGAATATGATAGAGGTCTATAAAATTGTGAATGGTGAGAAGAAAGTGAATCAGGAAGTGTTATTTACCCCTGCACATAACACAAAAATCAGGGATCATCCAATTAAATTAATAGGCAGCAGATTTACAACAAACAAAAGGAAGTACTTCTTCACACAACACGCAGTCAACCCATGGAACTTGTTGCCAGAGGATGTTGTGAAGGCCAAGACAATAATAGGGTTCAAAAAAGAATTATTTAAGTTCATGGAGGATAGGACAATCAATGGCTATTATCCAAGATGGTCATTGATGCAACCCCATGCTCTGGATGTCCCTGTTCTGTTAAAGTCCCTCTTATCCATCTGGTACTGGCCACTGCTGGAAGACAGGATACTGGTCTAGATGGGCCACTGGTCTGACCCAGTTTGGCCGTTCTTATGTAGGCAGGGGCTACTGAGCGGGTACATTTCACAGTCAGGCATTAAATTTAATTGAAAAATACATATTATGATTTTTGGTAAGTGACATATATTCCTTCTCACTCCATTTGCAGCTTATTGCACAGTCAAAGTATATGGCAATTGGAGCTGACAAGAGGCTTTCAGTATGACTATAACGTTCTGCTAAGGACAACAGTGCAAGGGGATAAACTTTAACAACAGTTATTTTGGTCCCTGCTGGCTGATCAAAGAAGTGGCAATGAAGAATCTGTCCATAGGGGATAAGGTGCTTGACCTTAAGGATGACACTGTTTCTATATGTCTGATCCCAGATCTGGAGTGACAGCTGGCAACATGAAGGAACCCTGATCAATTTCATTTGAAACATGTTAATTTTGTTGACTCTTGCTTAGGATAGATAGATAGATAGATAGATAGATAGATAGATAGATAGATAGATAGATAGATAGATAGATATAAAATCCTTGATTGTGTGCTCATTAAAACCATCCCTGTTAGCAACACAGCACCAAAAAGAAATCACTCCAATTAGCCATGCAGCAGCCATGACTCTGTAGAGATTTACAAGAGGACACACAGGTTGTTATCATTTCACATGCCTTAATCTGGACTCTGAGAAATTCTCAGTTGAGATCTGGGCACTGCCTGGAGATTTGTCAAACCTCTCATGGAATTAAGAGACAGTGGCAGAAGCAAAGTTACTAGTCATTTTAAGGGGTCCTGTGGAGGGCTGTTAGACTGGAAACGCTGTTGGAAAATGCAGGTTGCGGTGGCAGTCCCAGCAGGGTTGCTAAGCAGGGAAAGTCAGAGGCTTTGATTAAAGTTAAACAAAGGAAGGGGAGGGTTTGTTCCTATGTCAAGTAGCCCCCTGATATGTAAAGTGAAAGGGGTCAAGCCAGCTCCTGTGACAGGTGATCCCTTCCTTCATAAATTCCACCAGAGTCCCACCTAGTGAGGGGATGCAAGGGAAGGAGGGAGCACTGTGAAAACAACATGTAAACAAACTGGAGATTCCCACTGGGTTAGCCAAGGCAAAAGGGCCCAGGTGCAGTGAGTGAAAGATAATTGCAGGATTCTAGGCCTCAGTGACAGAGATCAGCAAACCTACCTGAACTGTGACAAGCTTTGCTGTTCTGCCCACCATGAACCCCAGTTCTGCCCTCAGTCCTAACCCACTGTCCCACTCCACCTAATGCTATTCATCTCTGGGCTCACATGCACACACACATGCACCTCAATCCTGACCCTATAGTCCCCTGGTTGTGGCAGCCCTGCGAAGCCCCCACCCCACAGCTCTGCCAGTTCCCCTCAATCCCGATCCACAGCCTCTTGTGGTCCCAGTCCTGGGCTCCTCGATGCCCCCAAAAGCTCTGCCAGTGCCCATTAATCCTGATTTGCAGCCCCTGCCTTCTATCCCATTTTTGGGCTAACACACACAGCTCTGCTGCTGTATCTCAATCCCAACCCACAGACACTCTGCTGTCCCAGCCCTGCCCCCTATCACACACCCTCGAACTCTGCCAGTGCCTGGGAATAAATTGTTCATTCAGCTGCTTGACCACATTTTAGTTTGGTATGCAATATATTCAAGAGACCAACTCAGCAACACCAGTTAGGTTGATTGCTATAAACTAATAATAAAATACAGGACAAAGGTTCAATACAATACCAGTCTCCAGGAAGCCGTATCACACAGCACTGTTACATTCACCTTACGCAGAAGCTGTGCTGTCAAAGTTGTAATCCTAAAGCCATCTTTTTATACCCAACCTGTTTGCAAGTACAAGGTACTGTGTAAGTCATCTGAAATTACATTTAACCAATCAGCTTTCTACCTTGTTCTTCCGGCAGCATGGTGTATCCCATATCTCTTTGTTTTGACAACATGTATTTCAGGTACCAAAGGGTACAAAGGCACCTCTTAGGTTTGTACTAGGCCTAGACAATCCTCTTACTTTGGGACATTTCAGTCCCAGCTGTCAGAGCAACTCCCAGTCTGCTGCTCTGATAAAGCACTATCTGTCCTGATCTTGACAGCTTCTCTAATTGCACAAGCCAAAACTTACTTCAGTGAATGCAAGGGGTTATGGGATACTTAGCATAAGTGGGCAGGAGTGGGGGTGCTGCGGAGGCAGAGCAGGGGCAGAAAGAGGTGGGGTGGGGACTTGGGGGAAGGGTTGGAGTAGGTGTGGGGTCTGGGATGAAGCGGGGGTCGAGCACCCCTGGGAACAGAGGATCCCAACCCTGGGCTCCCACCCCCACAGCTCTGTCAGTGCCCATGAATTCTAAACTGCAGCCCTCTGCTATTACATCTCTGTCTCACACACAACTCTGCCATACCCAGAGAGCCCTTGCTGGCCCATGCCTGGCATCCTCGGAACACGGGTATTTCTGCTTAATTCTGACATGCAGCACCGGGCAAGAACTGAGCTCTGGCAATTCATCAAAAACATCTCAAACTCCCCAGCCCCTTCACACACGCGGATTCATTCCTTCCATAAGGGAAGGGCATACATGTGCACACACATGCAAAAACACACTCACACAATAAGCACAGCTCATTCTCTTCATAAGGGGCAAGCAGTGACAAACGTACACTGGCACACACACTAAGTTTCATTCCTTCCTGAAGGGGGTACCAGGAACACACACACAGACACACACACACAAAGCAGGTCTCATTCTCTTCATGAGGTGGAAGCAGTTACATACACACCTTTAACCACACATGCACACAAAGTCTCATTTCCTCCTGAACGAGGTAGTAGGGACACACATATATACACGACAAACACACATACACACTGAACAGGGTTCTTTTTCTCCTCTAGAGAGCAAAAATCACACACAAACATGTACACAATCAATATGGCTAAATGTTAATGTATACATCTAAGAACACATATGGAGGCCATGCTTACATGTTGGGGGACTTTATCCTGGGAAATAGTGACTCTGAGAAAGATCTGGGCGTTCAGGTGGATAATCAGTGTGACTCTGTGGCCAAAAAAGTCCAATGTGGTCCTTGGATGTATAAATAGGACTCTCAAGTAGGAGTAGAGAGGTTATTTTACCTCTGTATTTGGTGCTGATCACTGCTGGAATACTGTATCCAGTTCAAGAAGGATGTTGATAATTTGGAGAGGGTTCAAAGGAGAGTCATGAGAATGAATTAAAGGATTAGCAAACATGCCTTATAGGAGTTTAATCTATTTAATTTAAGAAAGAGAAATTTAAGGGGTGGCTTGATCACAGTCTATTGGTACTTACATGGGGAACAAAATTTAATAATGGGCTTTTCAGTCTAGCAGGGAAAGGTATAATATGATCCAATGGCTGGAGGTTGAAGCTAGATAAATTCAGACGGGAAATAAGGTATACGTTTTTAACTATGAGACTAATTAATCATTGGAACAATTTACCAAGGGTCATGTTGGATTCTCCATCACTGGCAATTTTTCAACCAAGATTAGATGTTTTTCTAAATGATCTGTTCTAGGAATTATTTGGGGGATGTCGTCTCACCTGTGCTATACACAGGGTTAGATTAGGTGATCACAACGGTTCCTTCAAGCCTTGGCATCTATGAAAACATGCATCAGGACCAGGTCTCCTTCCCTCCAGCAGTGGGTAACAGTGACACATATACACAAATATGGAGATGGAGCAGACCTCACTCTTTCTAGCAGACAGCCAAAGCTCACTCTCTTGCTCTCTTTTTTTCTCTCTCTCACAGGCACGAATTCCATCAGGGGTCACATCAGGGCAAGTCTTGCCTGACAAACCTAATTGCCTTCTATTATGAGATAACTGGCTCTGTATATATGGGAAAGCAGTGGACGTGATATAACCTGACTTTAGCAAAGCTTTTGATACGGTCTCCCACAGTATTCTTGCCAGCAAGTTAAAGCAGTATGGGCTGGATGAATGGACTGTAAGTTGGATAGAAATTTGGCTAGATCATTGGGATCAACAGGTAGTTATCAACTGCTCAATGTCTAGTTGGCAGCTGGTAACAAGTGGAGTGCCCCAGGGCTTGGTCCTGGGACTGGTGGTTTTGTTCAACATCTTTGTCATAAATATAAAGGGAAGGCTAACCATTTTTAAATCCCTCCTGGCCAGAGGAAAAACCCTTTCTCCTGTAAAGGGCTAAGAAGCTAAAGATAACTTCACTGGCACCTGACCAAAATGACCAATGAGGAGACAAGACACTTTCAAAGCTGGGGGGAGAGGAAAGGGAACAAAGGGTTCTCTCTGTCTGTGTGTTGCTTTTGCCGGGACCAGAGCAGGAATGCAGGTCAGAAATCCTGTAAAGGGTTAATAAGCAATCTAGTTAGATATGCATTAGATTGTTTTGTTTAAATGGCTGATAAAATAAGTTGTGCTGAATGGAATGTATATTCCTGTTTTTGTGCCTTTTTGTAACTTAAGGTTTTGCTGAGAGGGATTCTCTATGTTTTGAATCTGATTACCCTGTAAGGTATTTACCATCCTTATTTTACAGAGGTGATTCTTTTACTTTTTCTTCAATTAAAATTCTTCTTTTAAGAACCTGATTGCTTTTTCCTTGTTCTTAAGATCCAAGGGTTTGGGTCTGTGTTCACCTATGCAAATTGGTGAGGATTTTTAATCAAGCCTTCCCCAGGAAAGGGGGTGTAGGGCTTGGGGGGAAAGACATTTCCAAGTGGGCTTTTTCCCGGTTATATTTGTTAGATGCTTGGTGGTGGCAGCAATGACGTCCAGGGACAAAAGGTAAAATAGTTGGTACCTTGGGGAAGTTTTAACCTAAGCTGGGAAAAATACCCAAAGTACTTAATATTCTGCTTTTATTGTTCTGATCCTTCATAGTGTAAATCTAAAGTATCTCCTTTTCTTTAACTGGAGCTAATCAAGATACACACAGTTTACACTTAACCTCTGTTTTAATATCAGAGATGGCCCTGTCTTCCTTCGTGAGCTTAGGGAAATCACTTAGGAAAAATGGTTGCAAACACAGTCACCTAAAGGCAGCCAGCAAAAATCCATATTAATCAGAGTAGCCTTCCCTTCAACACAGGGAGCATCTGCTTTGCTCAGTAACAGGTTTGGGACTTACGGCTGCCCAGAAATCCTGAAAATATCAGGTTTAAATAGAAACATTAAAACTTAGGTTTTCAAATTGCCAAGGCCTTTGGATGGGGATTTCTATTCCTTTCAATGGGAATTGGAGAGACAAGAACAGATACTACTGAGAATCAGAGAAGCAGAGATGTTCCTAGACAACCAGATTTGGGAAACACCAGTAGCCCAGGTTCAAGGAAGAATGGAGCTGGCCAGCAAAGAGTCAGAGATAGACGATGTCATAGAGGAGACCTGGCAGTTCATAACCACCAAGTGCAAGATGTCACAGTGGCATTCTGTGGAGCTGGAGATAGATGAGGATGGACAGGCTGTGGCCACCAGAGAGAAGAGGACCAGGAGGAATACTGCACAACTACAAGTTTCCAATCAATACCAGGACCTCAATGTGGAAACTGTGGAAGAGATCTCTCAAGATCCAGCTGGCCCAAGGGAAGAGAGAGATTCATATTCACAGATTCATAGATTTCATGGCCAAGCAGAACTATCTAGTCTGACATCCTCCATAGCACAGGGCCATAGAATTTCCCCAAAATAATTCCTAGATGTACAGGACACACCTGTGGATGGCAGCTCAGCCCAATCCATAAGCAAATCAAATCTGCCTACAAAGAGTTCTCCAACAGTGTAAGAAAGACAGACAATCCTTATTGGGATTCAATACCCAGAAGAATTGAAAGAACATTTTGCAAGGCACATGTGGAAAACCGAGTATGGTGTACTGCCCTCCCAGAGCCAACATACAAGACATCAATGTAAGTTTGTATAGGTTGCTGAAGTCAACAGGCAAGGATCCATAAAAGAGCCAGTGACACTGCATCTCAAGATATCTCACAGATAGCAGGTGAGTTCAAGTAACTGGGAAGTGTGCTGAAGAAGAAAAATGTCTAAGCAATCATTTCTGAGATCCTTCTTGTCCCACGAGTGAAGGAAGACAGAAGGAAGAAGTTTCTAGAAGTGAATTGCTGTCTAGGTAAGTGGTATAGAGCAGTGGTTGTCAACCAGGGGTATGCGTACCCCTGGGGGTATGCAGGGGTTTTCCAGGGGGTACGTCAATTCATCTAGATATTTGCCTAGTTTTACAACAGGCTACAGAAAAAGCATGAGTGAAATCGGTACAAACTAAAATTTCATATGGACAGTGACTTGTTTAGACTGCTCTATATGTTATATTATTATGTACAGTAATGTAATGTGTGTATACATACTGTATTAGACATGCATTTTATGTCATTTACTGATGTGTGCAAGCATGTTAATGAGGTTGAATTTGCCATGGTGTGTATGCTGTAAAAATGATAGATTTTTAAAATAAAGAAGTGGCGTGTGATGCTGTATTATTGAATATGACCATTTACATCACTGAAATTGCCACTGTTATACAATTGCAACAAATCTTGTACACAGTATATCATGTAAGGTGTTAATGCAAAAGTTATATTTTTCTAAATAAGATGATCCTGTTTAAATCCATGTGTCATAAATATAACGGGAAGGGTAACCACCTTTTTGTATATAGTGCTGTAAAATCCCTCCTGGCCAGAGGCAAAATACTTTCTCCTGTAAAGGGTTAAGAAGCTAAGATAACCCCATTGGCATCTGACCCAAAATGACCAATGAGGGGACAAGAAACTTTCAAATCTGGAGTGGGGGGAACAAAGGCTTCTGTCTGTCTGTGTAATGCTTTTGCCGGGAACAGATCAGGAATGCAGACTCACAACTCCTGTTAAGTTAGTAAGTAACCTAGCTAGAAATGCATTAGATTTCCTTTTGTTTATGGCTGGTAAAATAAGCTGTGCTGCATGGAATGTATATTCCAGTTTTTGTATCTTTTTGTAGCTTGCCTAAAGGGATTCTCTGTGTTCTGAATCTGATTACCCTGTAAGGTATTTACCATCCTGATTTTACAGAGGTGATTCTTTTAACTTCATTAAACTTCATTTAACTTTCATTAAAATTCTTCTTTTAAGAACCTGATTGATTTTTCATTGTTCTTAAGATCCAAGGGTCTGTGTTCACCTGTACAAATTGATGAGGATTCTTATCAAGCCCTCCCCAGGAAAGGGTGTGTAGGGCTTGCGGGGATATTTTGGGGGGAAGATGTCTCCAAGGGGGCTCTTTCCCGGTTCTTTGTTTAAATGCTTGGTGGTGGCAGCATACGGTTCCAGGACAAGACAAAGTTTGTACCTTGGGGAAGTTTTTAACCTAAGCTGGTAAGAATAAGCTAAGGGGGTCTTCCATGCAGGTCCCCACATCTGTACCCTAAAGTTCAGAGTGGGGAAGGAACCTTGACACCATGTATCATCCCTATATCTGAAGTTATGAAGTTTGGCTTCACGTCTGTATCTCAAATGTGTTTGTTCCTGGGGTAACCCCCACAAGTTAGTTTACATCCAGTTTCACCAGCTCATTGTGAATGGACTATTCAAGCTTTATGGCCCATTAAGGACATTTCCCTCTAACAATGGACAATTGAAGAAATTCATGCTGCGCAGGGAGCCTGTCTACAGAGCCTTTCCTGTGGACTCTTAGCAAGTATATGGGTAATGGCTGCCCCTGGGAGTCATCAAAGCATGTAAGGACATGTGATATGCTCATGTCACCCTGGATTCCATCTTAGGACAGTAACTTTCCACCAGCTGAGACTGTGAACTTTGTTTGAAATGGAAAATCTCCATGCACATGGCAAAGGGTATAAAAGACTCCTGGAATGACTCCATTTTGCCTCTTTCCTGCTCTGAGTCTCTGGATTTTACAATTCAATTGAATTTACAATTCAAAGGAGTATCTTGGACTATGGACTGAGGACCTTCCAATCTTTTGGAAATTACCAGAGACTTTACAAGTCACGAGTCTATAACATCACTGCTATAAACCTGATATAAGAATATTGCCATTATTGTATGTATATGATATATTAACACCATTAACTCTGTTCTACTTTTCTTTTCTTAATAAACCTTTAGATTTTAGTTACTAATGGATTGGCAGCAGCATGATTATTGGGTAAGATCTGAGTTCTATATTGAGCTGGCTATGTGGCTGATCTCTTGAGATCAGAAGAAACCTTTGTTTGATTAAATTGGTTTTCAGTCACCACTCATCATAAAGTCTAGTGTCTGGATGGTGAAAAAGGGGCTGGAATGCCTAAGGAGACTGCATTTTTGACTTCTTGTTAACCAATGTGGTGAGATAGAAGTTTACTTATGTTACTGGTTTGGTATATCTAATGATAGAATAACCACCAATTTGTGGTCTGTCTACCCTATTTCTCAGCAGTTTGTCCTGAATCTGGTATTCTCAGCTGTGACCCACTGAGGCATGGTGACACCCAGATGTTCTTTATTCTTCGGTGCCAAAGTTTTCATTCTTGCAGAGGTGGCTTATGACCGCTACACTGCCATATGTGACCCTATGCATTATATGAAGAAATAATTCTGCAGACAGTTGTGTTTGGTGAATTTGAGGCCCCCTGCTGGAGCCTTGCAGTCCTACTACACCCTGCCCCAGAAGAGGAGCAGTGAAGGTGGGTCTTCCAGGACTGCCTAGAAAGACTGCAGGGAAGCAACCAATCAAAGCTCAGCAGGCTCAGATAAAAGGAGCTGCAGGGCCTGAGTGAGTCAGTCCCTGGCAGGGACCAGATGAGCAAGAAAGGTGCTCCTTGCTGGTGCCTGGAGCTCAAGGGTGTGCCAGAAGATGGGTGCTGGTGACATTGGCAGTTTATGAGGAAGAACTTCAGCCCTGAGGTAAGAGGAAGGGGATATATGGGAAGTGGCCCAGGGAATAGCAGCAACATAGTTACAGGAAGCAGCACATGTCATTGATCCTCTCTTTGGCTCAAATTCATAGATTCCAATGTCAGAAGGTACCATTCTCATTATCTAGTCCAATGTTCTGTGTAACACAGGCCATAGAACTTCTCCAGAATAATTGATAGATCAGATCTTTTAGATAAACATCCAATCTTGATTTAAAAATTGTCAGTGAGCAAAAATCCACCACCACCCTTGCTAAAATGTTCCAGTGTTTAACTACTCTCACTGTTAAAAAATTATGTGTTTATTTCCAGTCTGAATTTGTCTAGCTTCAACTTCCAGCCATTGGATCTGTTAGACTTTTCTCTGCTAGACTGAAGAGCTCATTGCCATGCTGTCTGGAGTAGTTCACAACCATGAGTGCAACCAGGGCAGACATCCCAAACTGGTGGTGTGTTCCAGAATTACATTTTACCAATCCAGTAACAAATTGAACTCCCAGATCACTCTAAGCATCTTGTCACGGAGTCACAGACAGTCCCCTTGGGCACTCCAGTATATCTTCCTAACCAGGCAAGCTGGACTTAGTGATAAATGATCACTTACACCAAAAATCAGAAAATAATCAGGTTGCTCCCAGTCCCAAGAGACCAGTCACTTACCCCAGATCAATTTGTACTTTAGATCTCCCACCAAAGACAACACTGGCAGCCGATCCTATAGTAAACTAAGGATTTATTAGCTAGGAAAAAGAAATGAGTTATTTACAGGTTAAAGGAGGCAGCATATAGGCACAGGTGAGTAACAGTCTGTGGTTCCAAAAGGTGATAGAGATGTAGTAAACTGTCCACTGAATGTTTTTTAGAGCTAGGTTGACCCTGGGGGTCTCTGCTTGTTGTTCCTTAACTCTAGCCATTGTAAGAGTCCAAACAGCAAAAAGAACCATTTCTTTTTGTGAGCATCTTTATATGCCCTTCCTCCAGAATTCAAACTGATAAGAGATCTCCTTCACATAACATCTTCATGGGTGGATGGGGCAATCAACAAATCTTTGTCCTACAATGGCTCACATAGTCTGATTGTCCCTCTTGATGAGTGGGGGAACCACTCAGCCTGGCTAGCTTCACAATTAAAAAGCAAAACTTATATATTCCCTTATTGCACCAGATGAAAACATTACAAGAAAGACTAATACAGGCAGCAACTGACAAGCATTTTATAGAGTCTAAACATATCTTTACAAGTCTAACACCTATCTTGAACTTTTAGCATGCAGGTGAGCTGGTCTGGTTCGCAGCTATGAATTTGTCAATGTTCAGCTACAGATTTGGCAAGAAATGGCACCTGGGTTTCCTGGTGACACAATTACATTTTTCTTCACCATGTAGGTACTTATAGACAGTAATCATGTCACCCCTTAACATTCTGTTTGTTAAGATAAATAGATTGAGTTCCTTGAGTTTTTCATTATAGGGCATGTTTTCTAATACTTTACAAAAAGAAAAGGAGTACTTGTGGCACCTTAGAGACTAACCAATTTATTTGAGCATGAGCTTTCGTGAGCTACAGCTCACTTCATCGGATGCATACCGTGGAAACTGCAGCAGACTTTATATACACACAGAGAATATGAAACAATACCTCCTCCCACCCCACTGTCCTGCTGGTAATAGCTTATCTAAAGTGATCAAGTTGGGCCATTTCCAGCACAAATCCAGGTTTTCTCGCCCTCCACCCCCCCACACAAATTCACTCTTCTGCTGGTGATAGCCCATCCAAAGTGACAACTCTCCACACAATGTGCATGACAATCAAGTTGGGCCATTTCCTGCACAAATCCAGGTTCTCTCACCCCCCCCACCCCCCTCCCAAAAACCACACACACAAACTCACTATCCCGCTGGCAATAGCTCATCCAAAGTGACCACTCTCCCCACAATGCGCATGATAATCAAGGTGGGCCACCCCCAGCACAAATCCAGGCCTTCTCACCCCCCCCCCCACCTCCATACACACACAAACTCACTTTCCTGCTGGCAATAGCTCATCCAAACTGACCACTCTCAAAAGTGGTCTCAAGAGTGGTCAGTTTGGATGAGCTATTGCCAGCAGGAAAGTGAGTTTGTGTGTGTATGGAGGTGGGGGGGGGGGGGGGGGTGAGAGGTGGATTTGTGCTGGGGGTGGCCCACCTTGATTATCATGCGCATTGTGGGGAGAGTGGTCACTTTGGATGAGCTATTGCCAGCGGGATAGTGAGTTTGTGTGTGTGGTTTTTGGGAAGGGGGGGGGGGGTGAGAGAACCTGGATTTGTGCAGGAAATGGCCCAACTTGATTGTCATGCACATTGTGTGGAGAGTTGTCAGTTTGGATGGGCTATCACCAGCAGGAGAGTGAATTTGTGTGGGGGGGTGGAGGGCGAGAAAACCTGGATTTGTGCTGGAAATGGCCCATCTTGATGATCACTTTAGATAAGCTATTCCCAGCAGGACAGTGGGGTGGGAGGAGGTATTGTTTCATACTCTCTGTGTGTATATAAAGTCTGCTGCAGTTTCCACGGTATACATCTGATGAAGTGAGCTGTAGCTCACGAAAGCTCATGCTCAAATAAATTGGTTAGTCTCTAAGGTGCCACAAGTACTCCTTTTCTTTTTGCGAATACAGACTAACACGGCTGTTACTCTGAAATCTAATACTTTAGTTATTCTCGTAGCTCTTCTCTCACCCCTCTAAAATTTATCAACATCCTTCTCAAATAGTGGGCACCAAAACTGGACAGTGTTCCCAAAAGTATCAAATATAGAGTTAAAATAACCTCTTACTCCTACTCAAAATTCACTTGTTTATGCATCCTGGGATTGCATTAGCTCTTCCAGCCAGAGCATCACACTGGCAGCTCATGTTCAGCTGATTATCCATCATGAGGCCCAAATCTCCATCTGTAAATGGGAAATAATAGCACTGTCTTACCTCACAACCAGTGTCCACTACCCAGAGCAGATTCCCTGTGATAATGCATAATTTTTAATAGAAACATGGGCCAAAGACTCAGCTGGTGTAATCCAGTGTAGGGCCATTGACTTCACTGTAGTGGCAGTGATTTACATTATCTAAGGATCTAGTTCAGTATCTAGAAATGAATCAATAAATTAAAGCAGATCGAGCTTTCTGGGTCTGTCATATTACCCATTGCAAAATACTCATTCATTATTCACCCAGAACACTGTTAGCTTTCTACACAAGAGATACTTGTCCCAGAGGAAACCAGAAAGTATTCAGACTCCCAGAAGTAATTAACTCTTGCTCTTAGAGCCAGAAAAATAAAGGATTTTATTTTCCAAAACGAGAGGGGCAGAGAGGGAAATATATAAATTAGATCAACACCCACGTATGCCCCCCCTCAACTGGCAGGAACTGACTTTTCAGGGTAAAATGTAGCTGACATTCTTACATATTGTACTGGTGAGACAGAGTGAGAAAGAGAGAGAAGGAGACAGAGGGAGGGAGATATTAACTAGATAGATGCGTTTAGGGATAGAGAGAGATTCATCTCTCAGAGCTACACTGTGATAACATTCAATTCAACTAGTACTTTCCTCCCACAATAGTTCCATTAACTTCAGTATCATAAACTGACTAAAGTGCTGTTCAGTATATGGTCTCACAGTCAGTCTATTTATCTATGTTGGGGAGTGTGCACTAAAATTCTGAATGTCCGTGATCTCTTTATGGAAGATTGGTGAGCTCCCTCTTATTTTACTCCTCTTTAGTCTGTTGTGGGCATATAGAAAATATATCTGTGAATATTGAATCTTATCTTGAAAAATGCTGAGAATCTATATGGGTCTGCAGATCCTCAGCCTGAGAAGTCAGGAACCAATCAGGACTGCAAAGCCAATCCGTATGTGTTAAATTAATGTTTGATAAATGCAAAGTTATGCACATCAGAAAATGCAATCCCAACTGTACATATAAAATGATGGGGTCTAAATTAGCTGATACCACTCAAGAAGGAGATCTTGGAATCATTGTGGATAGTTCTCTGAAAACATCCACTCAATGTACAGAGGTGGCAAAATGTTAACAGAATGTTGGGAATCATTAGGAAAGGGATAGATAATACGACAGAAAATATATTGCTTCTATATAAATGCATAGTATGCCCACATCTTGAATACTGCATGAAGACCTGGTTGCCCCATCTCAAAAACAATATATTAGAGTTGGAAAAGGTACAGAAAAGGATAACAAAATGATTAGGGGTATGGAACAGCTTCCACATGAGGAGAGATTAATAAGACTGGGATTTTTCAACTTGGAAAAGAGATGACTAATGGGAAATATGAGAGAGGTCTATAAAATCATGACTGGTGTGGAGAAAGTAAATAAGGAAGTGTTGTTTACTTCTTCTCATAACACAAGAACTAGGGGTCACCCAATGAAATTAATAGGTAGCAGGTTTAAAACAAAAGGAAATATTTCTTCACACAACAAAAAGAAAAACTGTTGAACTCTTTGCCAGAGGATGTTGTGTAGGCCAACACTATATCAGGGTTCAAAAAAGAACTAGATAAATTCATGGAGGATAGGTCCATGAATGGCGATTCGTGAGTGTAGTGAAGCGAGGACTCACTACTGCAGCGCCTCCTGCTAGTTGTCTGGGAATTAGCTCTTTCCAGCAAATGGAGCGCCCACTAGAGACCTGTGTCTCAATTGCTGCTGCCCTCCCGGACCCCGGTGCCTCTTTCCCTCAGGGTTCTGCCCCCAGCAGTACCCCCTTACTCTGGGTTTCCCCTCCCAGCGGAACCCTCAACCCTCTAAACCCCACCTTGCCTCAGTGGCTGCTGCCAGTCATCACCTTGCCCCCGTTCACTGGCGCAGACTGCAGTCTGTAATGGCCACTCATCATTGGCAAGGGGGTTTTGGACCAGCTGCCTCTGCCTAACCCCAGGCTGCACCTTTGCAACCCCAGTACCTGTGTTAGGCCCTGCACAAGGCCTGCAGTCTGGGGAGTTGCCAGGCTGAAGCTCCCCAGCTCTTCTTAACCGATTCCCCAGCACTGCTCCAGTAGTCCCTTTTTGGGCCTTTAACAAGGCCCACAGCCTAGGGGTTTACGAGGCTGGAGCTCCCCAGCTCCTCTTGCCTTCCCCCAGCCCTACCCAGCTCTACTTTAGGTACCTTGGTCTCCCAGGCAGCCAGGTCCTTTTTCTCTACAGCTAGACAGAGCCTCCTTCAAGCTCCTGGCCCACAGCCCTCTTATAAGAATCATAGTATCATAGAATATCGTGGTTCAAAGGGACCTCAGGAGGTCATCTAGTCCAACCCCCTGCTCAAAGCAGGACCAATCCCCAATTAAATCATCCCAGCCAGGGCTTTGTCAAGCATGACCTTAAACTCCTAAGGAAGGAGATTCCACCACCTCCCTAGGTAATGCATTCCTGTGTTTCACCACCCTCCTAGTGAAAGTTTTTTCCTAATATCCAACCTAAACCTCCCCCACTGCAACTTGAGACCATTACTCCTTGTTCTGTCATCTGCTACCACTGAGAACATTCAAGAGCCATCCTTTTTGGAACCCCCTTTCAGGTAGTTGAAAGCAGCTATCAAATCCCCCCTCATTCTTCTCTTCCGTAGACTAAACATCCCCAGTTCCCTCAGCCTCACCTCATAAGTCATGTGTTCCAGTCCCCTAAACATTTTTGTTGCCCTCCGCTGGACTCTTTCCAATTTTTCCGCATCCTTCTTGTAGTGTGGGGCCCAAAACTGGACACAGTACTCCAGATGAGGCCTCACCAATGTCGAATAGAGGGGAACAATTATGTCCCTTGATCTGCTGGCAATGCCCCTACTTATACATCCCAAAATGCCATTGGCCTTCTTGGCAATAAGGGCACTCTGTTGACTCATATCCAGCTTCTCATCCACTGTAACCCCTAGGTCCTTTTCTGCAGAACTGCTGCCTAGCCATTCGGTCCCTAGTCTGTAGCGGTGCATTGGATTCTTCCGTCCTAAGTGCAGGACTCTGCACTTGTCCTTGTTGAACCTCATCAGATTTCTTTTGGCCCAATCCTCCAATTTGTCTAGGTCCCTCTGTATCCTATCCCTACCCTCCAGCATATCTACCTCTTCTCCCAGTTTAGTGTCATCTGCAAACTTGCTGAGGGTGCAATCCACACCATCCTCCAGATCATTTATGAAGATATTGAACAAAACTGGCCCCAGGACCGACCCTTGGAGCACTCCACTTGATACCAGCTGCCAACTAGACATGGAGCCATTGATCACTACCCGCTGAGCCTGACAATCTAGCCAGCTTTCTATCCACCTTATAGTCCATTCGTCCAGCCCATACTTCTTTAACTTGCTGGCAAGAACACTGTGAGAGACAGTGTCAAAAGCTTTGCTAAAGTCAAGGAACAACACGTCCACTGCTTTCCCTTCATCCACAGAACCAGTTATCTCGTCATAGAAGGCAATTAGATTAGTTAGGGCCAGCTGGGCCCTGAATGAGCTGGCCACAGCTGTGGCTGCTTCCCCACTCAGCTTTTCCCAGACACAGCCCTCTCCAGGACTCCTTGTAACCCCTGTTCTGAGGGAGTGGGTCACCTGCCCCACTACAGGGAGGATGGGCAGGAATGTAACACCATGCTGTAGAGTGACCCTAGACTCTGTTTGGCAGAAGCTGGGAATGGGCAACAGGGGATGGATCACATGATAATTACCGGTTCTGTTTATTCCCTCTGAAGCACCTGGCATTGGCCACTGTCAGAAAACAGGATACTGGGTTAGATGGACCATTGGTCTTACCCAGTATGGCCGTTCTTATGTTCTTATGATGTAATACACAGAAAAAATGGCCACCTAGTATAACAAAAACCATCAGAGCCAGGCAAGGCAGCAGCCTGCAGATTCTTGGACAGATATCCTTGGATTTATTGGCAAAGGGCTTCTGATTCTGAGACAGACCTCTTCCTACTAGGGAAGGTTTGTCTTGTCCTGTAATTGCCTTCTTTATGTATCAGAGTTTCATGTCTGTAAAACTGGGTAATAACCTTTTCTTTCTCTGGTTATTTGGGCAGGAAATGACAAGCTTTCTTGAAAAGGAATGCAGAAAAATTAAAGGCCAAAGATTAGAAACCATAAAATATAAGCAAATTTTCTTTTATAATGAAGAGATTATCTCAGAGGGGTAGTACAGCAAAGAAAGACAGAACAAACTTATATAGAACGCTTTGGATCAGGTCCTAAATTAGATGCTTTCACTGTCCTTCTATTTGCTTCAGAAAATGTAGCCAAAACACAAACCCTTGGCTGATTATTATCACATTGTAGGCAAGTTATCTTTCTACTTACCAATTCACTCATGCTTTATAGTACTAGTCCCCACAGTTAGGACACAGGGATTGTGTCATAGAAGTTTGATAACAAGTTGAGAGAAATCATCAAGACAGGATTTACTTTTTTGGTGAGCAGACATTTATGCACACCAAGTATTTCAGTAAATATATTGGGCAGATTCCTCCGCTGGTGTAAATTGGTGCAGTTCCATTGACCTGAGAATATGAATCATTGTGTCTGTCCTGCCTTCAAGCTTCTACCACAGAATTTATTCCTGTGCATACTCAGAACAAAATGGGTGGAAAATGATAACATTCAGATTTGATTGTGCTTTGTATAGAATCATAGACCCATAGGCTTAAAAGGGACCACAAGGGTCATCTAGGCTAATCCCTGGTAAGATGCAGGATTTGGTGTGTCTAAACCATCCAAGACAGGTGGCTATGCAGCCTCCTTTTGAAAACCTCCAGTGAAGGAGCTTCCACAACCTCCTTAGCCAGCCTGTTCTATTGTTCTTACAGTTAGGAAGTTTTTCCTGATATTTAATCTACATCTGCTATGCTGTAGTTTGAGCCCATTGCCTCTTGTCCTGCCCTCTGTGGAAAAAGAGAACAGCCTTTCAAGTATTTGAAGATCGCTATCTTGCCCACCTTAATCTTTTTTCTAAACTAAACATACCCAGTTCCTTTAGCCTTTGCTCACATGGCTTGCATTCTATCCCTTTGATCATTTTCACTCGCCTCTGGATCCAGTTTATGTAGCTGTGAGTCACTACACAAGGTACAAGACAGTATAGAATCCAGAAGTAATTAGATCTTGTCTAGCACTCTCTGTTAGCAGATCCAAAAGCGCTTTACAAGAAGGCTGCTTTGTCTGAGCACACAGGGTCAAATCTTATTTCTGTCAATGGGAATTTTTATCATTGAAGTGAATGGCACAAGGATTTAGAACTTGCTCCTAAAATGTTTCTAATCTAGGGCAACTCAAAAAGCATGTTGGAAACAGCCAGTTTCCAAATTGCCACCATCAACACAAGTAATAATACTCAGGGCTGGTCAAAAATGGACAGCTGTTTTTTCAAGGAAATTTTGTAAAAAAAAAAAAAAAAAAAAAAACTAATCTGTTGAGGGTTTGCCTGTTTTCTTTGTTTTCTGTTTGTTTTTGGTTTTTTTTGTTGTTGCCTAAATGCAGGTTTCAATGCCTAGCTGTGGGCACCCAAGTTTAAAAGTTAGTCAATCATTTATAAGACATGACTACTATTTGTGCAGTGTCATCAGTATGGCTTTAGGGACTATTCAAAAGGCAAATGCTCTATCCTGAAGAGTTTACAGTCCAAGTTAGGACATGATGAGAAATGGTATTCTCTGCTGTGAATGGAAGGGAAGACAATGACTGTAATAGGATGAATGCATGGTTGCTTTTGTTAGTAAGTGTGCTGAGGATTTTCATAATCAATTTTCTAAACAGAGCGCTTTGAGAGGCATTCATACCTGGTCACAGAACAACGGGTTTTGGCCCTGGTGCTGCAATCAGATCTGTATGAATGGACTCCTGTATCTGTGAGGAACCCCATTTACCTCATTGGGACTCCGCATGGGTGCAGGGGTCTATCCATGCAGATCCTGTTCAGTGAAATGGGCTGTGAAGTGCTGTTCTATTCTGCAATTTGCTTATGTAACAATGACACTTACTCTTCAACTAATCCTGTCCTTCAGCTCACTTCATCTCCAATCTCTTAGCATCTGCTGAGGTTACCGACCAAAAATGAGACCGAGAGACAGTGATGCTAAGGGAGTTCGAGATAAATTCTTCTCCCTCTTGTAAAAAGAAAAGGAGTACTTGTGGCACCTTAGAGACTAACCAATTTATCTGAGCATAAGCTTTCGTGAGCTACAGCTCACTTCATCGGATGTGAGCTGTAGCTCACGAAAGCTTATGCTCAAATAAATTGGTTAGTCTCTAAGGTGCCACAAGTACTCCTTTTCTTTTTGCGAATACAGACTAACATGGCTGCTACTCTGAAATCTCCCTCTTGTGTGTCATCAATCAAAATCTACTAATTTGCATTGAGATTGATTTTTAGAAGTCAATAGGGTTACACAGGTTTGATTGAGGGCAAAAAGTGGGTAGAGAATGGGGTCAAATAGGTGTCAGAATTTGGCCTGATGAACCTGTATTGCTGATGGGGAAGGTGTTGGGTGCCTTAGGTTTTAGATACTTTAATAACGTGTGATTTTCAGACCAGGGTGCTGAAGTTTCTCAAGTTAACAATCCAAAAATTGAAAAAATCAAAATCACCACCTACTTTACAAATCTTGGCCTAGAACATTATGCTAGAATGAGAAAACGCTTCCTGATTTTGGAAAAAAACATCTTTGACTTGCAAACCTGTCACATATGGGACTCAATTCACCATTGCCCACTCCACTTTTCTGATGGGATAATTCTACTTAAATCATTGTAGTCATTCTGGGGTAAAGCTAGAGTAACACAAGAGTTATGAGATCTATTTATACCAATCACTGACAGACAATTGAAACAAATATTCACTATGCCACTTTTACAAATTTATCTGGACGAACACAGCACTGACTGGAAAGTATTTTTCAATTTTGCTTCTTAATACTTTAATATTTTTCAACCTGTACCCTAACACAGTGCACAGGATGGATGAGATAGGATATGTTTAGAAGAAACGGTTATGCAGGAGGTTATACATGAGAAATGTTTGAGACAAGATGGATGAGGTGTTGATCTCTGTGTAATGAAAGAAAATACCTGTGTAAAACTACATGGAATAGGACCCATTTAATTTTTATCCAACTTAGAGTGCTGAATTAGAAATGTGAATTTGTGCATCTAAGTCCAGTTGGCTTTCAAAATATCACCTGGGTATTTTCTCTCTCTCTCTCTCTCTCGGCATTTCCATAAACCTGTTATTGGTTAATTTATTTTCTTTTTCTCTTCTTACAGGTCACTAAATGTGAATGGAAAACCAAACCAGTGTGACTGAGTTCATTCTTGTGGGACTTTCGAATGACCCACAACTCCAAATTTTCCTCTTCCTGGTGTTTTTAATTATTTACCTAATCACCCTGGTGGGGAACATGATGATCATGCTGGTGATAAGGGTAGATCCTCTCCTCAACACTCCAATGTACTTCTTCCTGTCTCATTTGGCCTTTGTTGATATTTGTTATTCCTCAGCCATTGTCCCTGAGATGTTGGTAAATTTCCAGACAAAGCATACAACCATTTCCGTCAGTGGCTAAATTGCCCAGATGTTCATCATCTTCTTCTCATCTGGTACTGAAGTTTTCATACTCTCAGCGATGGCTTATGACCGATATGCTGCCATAAGTCACCCATTGCATTATGCGGAGACCATGAACAAACGAGTCAGCAGCCAATTGGTGCATGGTTCATGGACAGTGGGGCTCTTATATTCACTGGTAAATACTGTCCCAGTGTCAAAGTTGCACTTCTGTGGGCCCAGTAAAATCAGACATTTCAGGTGTGAGCTTCCTCCGCAACGACAACTATCTTGCACTGTGACCTTCACCAATAAAACAGTTCTTCTTTCTTCTGCAGTGATATTTGGTTTCAGCTCCTTACTCTGGTCTCCTATATTTACATCATCTCCACTATCTTCCAGATGCATTCCATAGAGGGACAACGTAAAGCCTTCTCTACCTGCAGCTCCCAACTCATTGTGGTGGGTTTATTGTTTCTGACAGCTCTTTCCCAGTACATGAAACCCAGCTCAGTCTCTTCCCTGGTTCTAGATGAACTCTTCTCCATTCAGTACAGCATTTTGACCCCCATGTTAAACCCAATCATCTACAGTTTGAAAAATAAAGATATGAAAACAGCTATGGCAAGAATATTAGGGAAAATTCAAGTATCTCATGTAATGTAACCAGTGATGAGCTGCCAAAATCTTAACAACCAGTTCCCTCCTCACCCCACGAAGGGGTCGTTGCCCACCCCCGCTCCCCGGGACTCCTGCCCCATCCATCCCCCCGTCCCCTGACTGCCCCCAGAACTAGGCAGGAGGGTCTCGTGGGCCACCGTAGTGGGTGCCCACCCCACCCCTAAGAGCCACAGGGGCCTGCTGGGGGGCAAAATGGGGAGTCCCGGCAGAGCTTACCTGGGGCAGCTCCCAGGAAGCATCCGGCAGGTCCCTCTGGCTCCTAGGGGTGAGGGAGCATAGCTAGGGGTGGTGTGGGGGGAGCAGGGGGAGCGGCCACTCCCCCCACTGATCACATCAAAAGTGGCACCTTAGGCACCGACTCTGTGGGTGCTCCAGCCCTGGAGCACCCATGGGGAAAATTTGGTGGGTGCAAAGCACCCACTGGCAGCTCCCTGCCCCACCCCATGCCCGGACCCAGCTCACCTCCGCTCCGCCTCCACCGCTGAATGCACCGCCCCGCTCTGCTTCGCCACGCCCCCTCCCTCGGCTTCCCACAAATCAGCTATTTGGTGGGAAGCCGGGGACGGCTGAGAAGCAGGCAGCAGCTTCCCGCTCAGGCCGAGGTTGGCGGAGGTGAGTTGCGCCACCCCCCGCCCCCCAGTTACCTGCTGCAGCATGGGTGGCCTTCCTCGCCCCCCCCCGCCCCAGCTCACCTCTGCCTCCCTGGGCCTGACTGCAAAGCCGCCACCTGCTTCTCAGCCTGCCCCGGCTTCCCGCGCCAACAGCTGATTTGCAGGAAACCTGGGGTGGGGGCGGGGAAGCAGAGCGAGGCGGCGTGTTCAGGGGAGGAGGTGGAGCGGAGGTGAGCTGCAGCTGGGGGTGGGGCAGGGAGCTGGCGGTGGTGCTCCAGGGCTGGAGCACCCACGGAGTCGGCACCTAAGGTGCCACTTTTGGCCGGTTAAATTTAGAAGACTTTTTAAAACTGGTTGTCCCTTGCGGAACAACCAGTTCTAAAAGGGCTTCTAAATTTAACAACCGGTTCTAGCGAACCGGTGCGAACTGGCTCCAGCTCACCTCTGAATGTAACCATATCAAGATTTTATCATTTTAAATAAAATTATAATATATATCAAAAGTTGCAAGGACTGGACTATCTATTCTGTTCATGCAACTGGTTGACACGGGTACACAACTGGCAATCGATTTAGTCTAAATAAAAGCACTAGTGTAAACAGCTTCTAAGGCCAAAATTTCTGTGACGTAAATAGATATAGCTCAGTTGTCTTTCAAGGAACTATCTCAGTTTACACCAGCTGAGGATCTGGCTCATGAAATTGATATCCATACTTGATTTATTTCTACTTAAATCAATATAAGCTTTGGGGTTTGAGTGGTGTTGAACTGGAAAATCATCACATGAAAAGACCCAATGCTTGGGACTTGGACTGGCTTCAGAAAGGGGCTGAGTTTAGTTTGAATGAAGGCATGTTTGGTAAACCCAAACTTTAGCCTGATTCTTAGCCTAGTTTAAGTCAACCAGATAAATCAAGTGACATGATTTTACCCTGCATCTACACAAGGAAAAAGGTCAAGGTTAGATTGGGTTTAGCAAGCATGTATTACTCCAGGGCCTTAACCACAAACACATACTTCCTAAAGGTGTTAGGTGCTGAAATAGGGGACTGGATATTACAATGAAGGAAGCAGGTGCCAGACAAATGCGTAGACTTGTCTAGGTGGAAACCATCAACCAACTGAAGGGAAGAAATGGAGCTCAAATTCTGTTCATTCTGTAAATACCATATGTTGTATCTTAGCACCTCTCCTTTGAAGGGAAGAAAGGAGCATCTTGATGAATGCTGCAGAAATCTTAAGCAGAGGCTAAGTAGCTCTGGGTCAGAATCTAGCTTCTCAGTGTATTCCAGTCTAAATCCAGAGTAACTGAATTGAAGTGAATGGAGAGTTTAGTGGAGTTAGAGTGATGTAGGGTGGGGTTTTCAAAAGTTCTTCCGTGAGTCAGGAGGAGGACTGCCATTGACAGGTGATGGGACTTGTGCTCCTAACAATGTAGATGCTTTTGAAACTTCCACTCATTCCCTGAGGTCAGCCAGTGGGAGGAAGGAGAGTCCACCTAGCAACAACCAGAGCAGCGGTTCCTCTCAAGCCTAACCATTGGAGTAAGGAATTAAGGCTCTGTAGACCAGTCCTAGCTGGGACATCCACCACTGCCCACCTGGGGTAGGAAGCACCTCCACTTCCTGAGGAGGAGGGGCTAGACACCAGGAAAGGGATTGTGGCCTGGGGATCCACCCACCATGAGGCCAGAGATTTTCAGCTCATTTCCAGTGACTGACAGAAACATTGACAGCCCTATCGCTGAGCATGGGATTGATTATGTTAGTGGGCACTGAGAGTTTTGTTTGCAAGTTTTGGTCAGGCTTACGCATAAGAGAGCAAATAAATGTCATTCGTTAACCAATGGGTAATTATGAAGTAGGTCTTAGGCTGTGGCTTAATGTAAGAGAGATGCTAAAAGTGAAAGTTGTAATAGAGGAGAGCTAATATATGGATACGTGGGCAACTGAGGATAGTATCATTATATTTAAAGGAACTAATGACTAAGCTAGGGTGACCAGACAGCAAGTGTGAAAAATCAGGACAGAGTGTGGGGGGTAATAGGAGCTTATATAAGAAAAAGACCCAAAAATCAGGACTGTCCCTATAAAATTGGGACATCTAGAATAACTATACAATTTGGTCATGGATGTCATGGAATCCATGACTTTAACAGATCTCTGTGATTTGTTCAGCTTCAGACGCAAAATAATTCCTAGAGCAGATCTTTTTAGAAAGTCATCCAATCTAGATTCAAAAATTCCATAACCCTTGGTATATTGTCCCAGTGGTTAATTACTTTCTGTATTAAGTCTTACATGTTACTTCTAGTATGAATTTGTCTAGCTTCAAGTTCCAGCCATTGGATCATGTTGCACCCTTCTCTGATAGATAGACTATCCCATTATTAAATATGTGTGCCCTGTGTAGATACACAGAGACTGTAATCAAGTCACCTCTTAATCTTTTCTTTGTTAAACTAAATAGACAGAGCTCCTTGAGTCTATCACTATACACCACATATTCCAATCCTTTAATCGCTCTCGTGACTCTTCTCTGAACCTGCTCTCATTTATCAACATCCTTCTTGAATTGTGGGCACCAGAAATGGGTACAGTATTCCAGAAGCATACCTAGATACATTTTAATTCTTTGTCTACTTAGGGCCTGATCCAATTCTTACAGTCTTTCGTCTGTGCTACAAATGGCCTATTGTGTGACTTGCTTGAAGCAACATTTATTAAGATACAGTGTGGTCTAGTAAATAGAACACAGAAGACCTAGCTTCTACTCCTGGGTTCTGCTACTGACCAGCTCTGTGGCCTAGAGACAGTGACTTTCTCTCTGTGCCAGTTTCCCCCTCAACCTTTGTCTTGGCTATTTAGATTATTAACAGCTTGGGGTAGAAAGTGTTTCTTCCTATGTGTTTGTCCAGCACAACAGGGTCCTGTTCTGAATTGGGGCAACTAGGCACTAGTGTAATACGTGTAATAATGGACTATGTCCTGTTATATATTTGTATAGTGGCCAGAACAATGGGCCCCTGATGCTGATGGGGATTTTTTGTCACTGTCACAATGCAAAGAATCATAATTGAATGAGGACAAAGATGTTGCTGCTGTTGTGTAAAATCTTGCCCCTAGATATTAATAAGGGAAGAATTGCTCAGGGCAGTACACAGCAATTTGGAAGATAATTGTAAGGATAGAATGTTCAATAGGGCCTAAGTGTTAGCCTCCTTTGAGAATCACAGGCTAAATGTCCCTTCAGGCCATTAATGGCAGCCATGTTTTCTAGCAATTATCTTCGAGACACATGCATCCAGATCCACAAAGGGAAGTAGGTGCCCAAGGATTTTAGGCACTGGTGTGATCCATATCCCCCCCCCACACACACACATACACACACTTGGCTGCCACCCAACTCTGTAGGTGCCTAAACACATGCAGCACCTACATTTTTGCTGTGAAAGTCCTCTAGGTAGTTACACTTCCGAGCATGCACACTGCTGCGTCAAGCAGACACCTGGACTCTTGTCTCATGCCTAAGCCCCAGCATGCTGCTTCCACCGGGTGGTGATAGGCATTGCCATTCCTATCTGGCCTGCAGGGCCCGATCTGATACCACACCTAACTCCACACAGAATAGCTAGGGTGGGGAGAAGGGAAGGGAAGGCAACTTCCTTCATAAACTTTATGCCAGTGGTTAGGGAACTCATCCAAGATGTTGGCTATTCCAGCTGAATTCCTCACTCTGCCCGAGGAGGAGAAGCCATTTGAATAAGCGTCCTAACCACTGGGCTCTGGAATACTCTGGTGGGGATATCTTGCAATTTCTCTGGTTGAAACAAAAGTTCCCACTTTGGATATATTATTAAATATGCGTTGAGCTAGAAGGATGCTGGGAATGATTCTATAGTCCAGTGCAGTATAGCCAACATTTATGTCATTGCCCTGCTGACCTTGAGTATATAGCTTAGGCTAGGATTTTCAGAAGAGCCTAATGGAGTTAGACTCCCAAATTCTATTGACTTTCAATCAGAATTGAGCACTTGGTGTCATTATCTATCTAACCACAGCCTAAATAATGAATGTAAATAACAAGCAGCAAAGTACAGAACTTAATTTAGGATCTTCCTCAGTTAACTTTGTAGATTAATAGATTTAAAGCCAGAAAGAAACATTATGATCATCTTTTCTGATCTCCAGCATAACACGGCCCATTTTATTTTACCCAGTCATTCCTGCCCAAGCTTAACTTCCGCGTGATAAAAGTGAGTTCTTAAACTTCTCTTTAGTAAGATAAATAGATTGGGTTCCTTTAGTCTCTCATTATAAGGCATGTTTTCCAGGCCTCTGTTCATTCTTGTAGCTCTTTTCTGAAGCTGGTGGGTACCAAAGGAGGATCTGTGTCTTACTGTAGACAAACATATATGGTATTAAGTGTTGATTAATTAGTGACACAGATTGTTAGGCGGGCTAAACTTCAGGGATCAAGTCCCAAAGGAGACAGGATATTATATCAACAATTATCCTGGTATAAGTGAGTCCTGTTTGACTAAAATAAATGAAGAATCTTATTCATCTCAATAAATATCAAGTCTTCCGGTCAGATCTACAGCCATTCCTATCCCTTCATATTAATCAGGATTTGCCTATTTAGGGTTAGACTTATTCGTCGTGCTTTTTTCGGGCTAGAAGATCTTGTTATTTGCATGTATCCAAAAGCTGAACCTCAGTTTGAAATCCTCACATGATCTGCACTTGGCAAAAGGACTTCAGGTGAGTTTAGTATTCTTTCACAACTGATTAATCTATTGTTTCATTTCTTTTCTTTTTTTTTTAAAGCCGTGATTGTTCCTGCCTTGTGTTTTCTTGTCATGCCTGTGCAAGGTGAATGCAAACTGTGTGAGAGATGCTTCCATTTGGATCCAGCAGCATCATGCACCCACTATGCACTCATCCTTTGCTGATATTGGGCACCTTAGGTTCTGAGTACCAAACTTCATACACAGCTCCCACTGGCTTCAGCTAGATGCACTGGTGCTCAGCAACCCTGAAAATCAGACTCACAGCTGGGTACCATAAATTTATGGATAATTGTAAATCTGGGGCAATGCCATTGGGTTAATAAATCCCTAATAGATCTCCTTCCATGGAATTCCACTGGAAATACATTTTGACCATTCATTTTAAATCTCTGGATTATTGTGTGGTTTCCCACACTTCCTGTACTCACTCTGCCACTTGGTTGTATATATCCTACCACAGAAGCCACCAGATCGATGGTAGTTGTGGTCATCAGAGACACCCACACTGCTTCCCCCTCATTCTAAAAGAGAGAGGGGGTGTTGGCAGGGGGTTCTCTGTGAGAACTCCAAGACTTTAGCACTTGTTCCCGACCTTGTCCAAAAGAACCCAAATTGGGTGATCTTCCGGGCATACTCCAAAAGACACTAGTTTGATGGGTGATGAAGAGATGGACAGGCAGAGAGGTTGCTGGCTGACTTCCTGTTGAAAGGATCACTTGATGCTGCTAGGATTTTACTGTAGTATTCAATGGGTGTGGGTTGCATAGATGCTTTTGAAAATCCCACTAGTGCCTAAATGTGTTGAAAAATCTGGCCCTTAGGCACTTGGATAGGTGTCTTTCTTGTTTAAATCTGAATCAATTAATTAATCAATAGCTCAGTTCAACCATAACACACCATAATCTAGCCCTCCCTGGGAAAGTATTTTATACTGCCAGGCAAAGAGCTCTGTCAGCACCCCCAACTTCAATAGGATTTGGAGTCACTTGCAGTGTCTACTAACTTGTAAGAAAGGCTGGAGGTCAAAACAGCCGGAATCTTTGCTTTCTCCTACATGAGAGGTCACCTACATTCAACCATGACACTATCTTGGCAGCCAATTGGGACTACTGATCCCCTGAAGGCTTCTGCCTGGAGTCATGCCCACAGAGAGCTGGCAAGAAGGAAGCCGAGCAGTGGAACATGAGCTAGGACAAAGATATTTAATAGTGCTATTTCCTTCCTTTGGCCTGGATCAATTGACTATCAAGGGCAAAGATCTGGTGTCATGCTTCAAGATGGGATTTAGGCACTCAGGCTCTGGTGTCATGCTTCAAGATGGGATTTTCAAAGGGTCCTAAAGGCCTTAGGCACACAACTTCATTTGAAATTCAATGGGAGTTGTGTACGTATAGCCTTTCCGCTTTTAAAAAATCTCAGCTTCATTGCCTGCTTCCCTGAACTCCTTCAGTTTTTAGACATACATTAATTTCAGCCATTGTACTCAAAGCACTTGGAGCAGTAGCCAATAGCAGAATAATAGGGATTCAAGGCTGTTTCACTGAGGATTCTGCATTCTGATCTGCCAGCAAAAATATATAAGGATTTTTTAAAATATAGGGAACAATACTGTTTTTCCTACTAGTTGTAGCTTCTCAGCTTTGGAGAAAAGCCACAAGGTGATATAAAGAGATTTTTAGGCAGTATCTTGGTGGGGATCTGCATCCTTGTTTGTTGCTAGAACCCTTAGGAAGAGCACTGGTCAAATGTGAGTTGTTGGGGTTCCTCTCCCTCCCCCCAGGAACTCAGAACCATAGAAATATAGGACCTTGACAGATCATTTAGTCCAGTCTCCTGCACTGAGGCAGCACTAAGTATTATCTAGACCATCCCTGATAGGTGTTTGTTTAACCTGTTCTTAAAAACCTCCAATGACAGAGATCCCACAGCCTCCCTTGGAAATTTGTTCCAGTGCTTAACCACACTGACAGTTACAAAGCTTTTTTTTTAAAATCTAAATCTAACCTAAATCCCCCTTGCTGAAATTTAAGCTCATTGTTTCTTGTCCTAGCCTGATTGGATAAGAAGAACTATGTATCATACTCATCTTTATAACCATCTTTTACATACTTGAAGACTGTTATCATGTCCTCACTCTATCTTCATAGAATCATAGAATAGCAGGATTGAAACGGACCTCTGGAGGTCATCTAGTCCAACCCCCTGCTCAAAGCAGGACCAATCCCCAACTAAATCATCCCAGCCAGGGCTTTGTCAAGCCTGACCTTAAAAATATCTAAGGAAGGAGATTCCACCACCTCCCTAGGTAATGCATTCCAGTGTTTCACCACCTTCCTAGTGAAAAAGTTTTTCCTAATATCCAACCTAAACCTCCCCCACTGCAACTTGACACCATTACTTCTTGTTCTTTCGTCAGCTACCACTGAGAATAGAATAGAGCCATCCTCTTTGGAACCCCCTTTCAGGTAGTTGAAAGCAGCTATCAAATCCCCCCTCATTCTTCTCTTCCGCAAACTAAACAATCCCAGTTCCCTCAGCCTCTCCTCATAAGTCCTGTGTTCCAGTCCCCTAATCATTTTTGCTGCCCCACTGCACTCTTTCCACTTTTTCCACATCCTTCTTGTAGTGTGGGGCCCAAAACTGGACACAGTACTCCAGATGAGGCCTCACCAATGTCAAATAGAGAGGAATGATCATGTCCCTCGATCTGCTGGCAATGCCCCAACTTATACATCCCAAAATGCCATTGGCCTTCTTGGCAACAAGGGCACACTGTTGACTCATATCCAGCTTCTCGTCCACTGTAACCCCTAGGTCCTCTTCTGCAGAACTGCTGCTGAGCCATTCAGTCTCTAGTCTGTAGCAGTGCATGGGATTCTTCTGTCCTAAGTGCAGGACTCTGCACTTGTCCTTGTTGAACCTCATCAGATTTCTTTTGGCCCAATCCTCCAATTTGTCTAGGTCCCTCTGTATCCTATCCGTACCCTCCAGTGTATCTACCTCTCCTCCCAGTTTAGTGTCATCTGCAAACTTGCTGAGGGTGCAATCCACACCATCCTCCAGATCATTTATGAAGATATTGAACAAAACCAGCCCCAGGACCGACCCTTGGGGCACTCCACTTGATACCGGCTGCCAACTAGACATGGAGCCATTGATCACTACCCGTTGAGCCCGACAATCTAGCCAACTTTATATCCACCTTATAGTCCATTCATCCAGCCCATACTTCTTTAACCTGCTGGCAAGAATACTGTGGGAGACCATGTCAAAAGCTTTGCTAAAGTCAAGGAACAACACGTCCACCGCTTTCCCTTCATCCACAGAGCCAGTTATCTCCTCATAGAAGGCAATTAGATTCGTCAGGCATGACTTGCCCTTGATGAATCCATGCTGACTGTTCCTGATCACTTCTCTTCTCCATAGAATCATAGAATCATAGAATATCAGGGTTGGAAGGGACCTTAGGAGGTCATCTAGTCCAACCCCCTGCTCAAAAGCAGGACCAATCCCCAACTAAATCATCCCAGCCAGGGCTTTGTCAAGCCTGACCTTAAAAACTTCTAAGGAAGGAGATTCCACCACCTCCCTAGGCAACGCATTCCAGTGTTTCACCACCCTCCTAGTGAAGAAGTTTTTCCTAATATCCAACCTAAACCTCCCCCACTGTAACTTGAGACCATTACTCCTTGTCCTATCCTCTTCCACCACTGAGAATAGTCTAGAACCATCCTCTCTGGAACCACCTCTCAGGTAGTTGAAAGCAGCTATCAAATCCCCCCTCATTCTTCTCTTCTGCAGACTAAACAATCCCAGTTCCCTCAGCCTCTCCTCATAAGTCATGTGTTCCAGACCCCTAATCATTTTTGTTGCCCTTCGCTGGACTCTCTCCAATTTATCCACATCCTTCTCGTAGTGTGGGGCCCAAAACTGGACACAGTACTCCAGATGAGGCCTCACCAATGTCGAATAGAGGGGGACGATCACGTCCCTCGATCTGCTCGCTATGCCCCTACTTATACATCCCAAAATGCCATTGGCCTTCTTGGCAACAAGGGCACACTGCTGACTCATATCCAGCTTCTCGTCCACTGTCACCCCTAGGTCCTTTTCCGCAGAACTGCTGCCTAGCCATTCGGTCCCTAGTCTGTAGCTGTGCATTGGGTTCTTCCGTCCTAAGTGCAGGACCCTGCACTTATCCTTATTGAACCTCATCAGATTTCTTTTGGCCCAATCCTCCAATTTGTCTAGGTCCCTCTGTATTCTATCCCTGCCCTCCAGCGTATCTACCACTCCTCCCAATTTAGTATCATCCGCAAATTTGCTGAGAGTGCAATCCACACCATCCTCCAGATCATTTATGAAGATATTGAACAAAACCAGCCCCAGGACCGACCCCTGGGGCACTCCGCTTGACACCGGATGCCAACTAGATATGGAGCCATTGATCACTACCCGTTGAGCCCAACAATCTAGCCAACTTTCTACCCACCTTATAGTGCTAAACAAACCCAGGCTAAACAAACCCAATTTTTCTTTTTTTCCTTGTAGGTCTCATTGTCTAAACCTTTAACGTAACAATTTAAAGACTAGATCAGACCAATAATCTATCTTCTCCTCTCTGATATAGGTCAGTAGCTGATGCTGCAGACGAAGATGTGAGAAAGTCTGAAGGGGTTAATTAGAAACAACCTGCACACTGGGGGAATCTGATGCTAGCCTCCATCAGTCAGAGGCTTATGTATCCTCTGAAGCAGAAAGGTTTCTTTACCTTCCAGGCTAGGTTCACTTATGATCTGAACTATCAAGATTTTTATATATAGTGTGACAGGGTCGGGCCAGATGGCTATAGGAGAGTAATCCTATTGGGATCTGGGAAGTAGGCGGGTGAAGCCCATCCACTGCTAAAGGATCCCCCCACAGCCTAAGAGGGAGATCCACAGGACGTGGATACCAAATAAATCCAGGGGACAACTAATGAAATAACAGGGACAGGAGTGTGGTCAAAGGGTCAAACAAAGGGAACTGGATGGGGACCCGAGCAGAGAACCCCGGACAGCACCCACTGCTCCTCAAAGGCGTCAAGGGAGTCAGTAGACACCGCCCAGAGGAACTCTGCCAGGATATGTGAACGGACCGAGGATCAGAAATAGGCCCCACAGTCACAGGAGACTCCATCGGCCAACCTCCTCACTCTGGTTTTATAAATGGCCATTTTAGCTAGGGCCAGGAGGAGGTTGACCAGGAGATCCTGTGACTTTGTGGGGCCGCAGATAGGGAGTGCGTAAATAAGTAGGTGAGGGGAAAAGTGCAATCAAAAATGTAATAAAATATTGATGAGGTACCGGAATAGGGGCTGCTGCCTGGCACACTCCAGATATACATGTGCCAGGGTTTCCCTCATGCCGCAAAAGGGGCAGGTGTCTGGGATAGAGGTGAACCGCGCCAAGAACACGCCCGTGCTCACAGCTCCATGAAGGAGCTGCCAACCGATATCCCCGGCAGGTCTCGGGACCAAGATGGAATAGAGGCTGGCCCACCGGGGCTCCTCACCCTCCAAAGGTGGCAGGATGTCCTGCCATTTTGTATCGGGGTGGGACACAAGGGTGATGGCATGAAGGGTGTGGAGCACGAGCGTGTATAGATGTTTCCTTGGCGCGGTTTGGAAACAGACCGGCTGCATCTCGTGCAGCTGGCTCACGGTGAAGGGGTGAGGGGGTCGGTTGGGTCCACAGGGCAGAGGCCCAACTAAAAGGTCTGGCGGGCCTGGGGTAGAGGGTGGGCGGGGGGGCGCCCTCGTGCAGGCCGCGGTCGAGGTAAACCAGAGCAGCGGGTGGCAAAGCAGCCTTCACCTCCTGAAGTACACGCCGGGGAGTATGAGGTCTGGAGAGCCCCATGCACTGAGCGAGCGTCAGGGAATCCAGCCAGTCTCCCCAGTCGTAGTCCAGGAGGTCTCCGACTCTTGTGACTTCTGGCGCACCGAGGGGTGACTCTGCCACCTGCACATGAAGCTGGGGGTTGTGCAGCAGGGGCTCTGCGAGGAGATCTGCCCCCTCAGTGGCCGCCACGGACCTGGTCATTGAAAACAGTTCTGGCAGCCCGGAGAGGTCTTGCAGAAGACCTCTTGGATGGAGATAAAGGAACTGCCAGTCGTAACAGAGCCCTCGGAAGCGGCGCAGGAAGGTGTGTGCCAGGATGCTCCATGCCGGACTACCTGCACCATAAAGGAGCCTCTGTAGGGCCTGGAGGTGGAAGACATGGACCTGAGTGTGCAGACATTTCAGGCCCTGCCCTCCCTCCTCCAGGGATAGATGGAGAGCCCCTGCAGGGACCCAGTGCAGTCCTGACCAAAAGAACTCCAGAATCGATGTCCAGAGGGTGGCCAGGAAACCCGGGGCCGGGACCAGGGTGTTGAGCCGGTACCAGAGCATGGACAGGACTAGTTGATTAAGCACCAGTGCTCTCCCTCGAAGGGAGAGACACTGGAGTAGTCCTGTCCATCTCCGGAGCCACTCTACCACCCTGCCCTCTAAACTGTGCCAGTTCTCCGGTGGAGAGGGATGCGTGGCAGAAAGGTAAATGCCGAGATAGAGCAGCGGGCCCGTGCTCCACTGGATGGCCTGAAGAGCGGGTGGGAGAGAGCTCGCCTGCCAGCCGTCCCCGACCAGCAGGCCAGAGCTCTTGACCCAGCTGACCCGGGCGGAGGAGACTGCCAAATAGATGGCCTGGCAAGCCTCCACCTGCGCCAAGTTGCCAGGGTCCTGGACCACGAGGAGCACGTCATCGGCGTCCGCCGACAGGACCAGCCGCAGCTCTGGCTCCCGCAGCACCAACTCTGTCAACCTCCTGCGGAGGAGACAGAGGAAGGGCTCAATCGCCAGAGCGTACAGCTGGCCCTGCTGTACTCCTCGCCTGAAGCTGACCGGTTCGGTCAGGGTCCAGTTGAATCATAGAATCATAGAATATCAGGGTTGGAAGGGACCCCAGAAGGTCATCTAGTCCAACCCCCTGCTCGAAGCAGGACCAATTCCCAGTTAAATCATCCCAGCCAGGGCTTTGTCAAGCCTGACCTTAAAAACCTCTAAGGAAGGAGATTCTACCACCTCCCTAGGTAACGCATTCCAGTGTTTCACCACCCTCTTAGTGAAAAAGTTTTTCCTAATATCCAATCTAAACCTCCCCCACTGCAACTTGAGACCATTACTCCTCGTTCTGTCATCTGATACCATTGAGAACAGTCTAGAGCCATCCTCTTTGGAACCCCCTTTCAGGTAGTTGAAAGCAGCTATCAAATCCCCCCTCATTCTTCTCTTCTGCAGGCTAAACAATCCCAGCTCCCTCAGCCTCTCCTCATAAGTCATGTGTTCCAGACCCCTAATCATTTTTGTTGCCCTTCGCTGGACTCTCTCCAATTTATCCACATCCTTCTTGTAGTGTGGGGCCCAAAACTGGACATAGTACTCCAGATGAGGCCTCACCAATGTCGAATAGTTAAGCCTGACCAGACACTCTGCGGAGGCGTACAGTGCCCGGAGAAAACCCACAAACTGGGGTCCGAAGCCAAACGCCTGCAGAGTGCTCAGGAGGTACCCGTGGTCCACCCTGTTGAACGCCTTCTCCTGATCCAAGGACAGGAGGACGAACGACAGACCATCCCTACACCCGAGTTCCAAAAGGTTTCATACCAGATATAGGTTGTCAAAGACGCTGAGGCCCGGGACGGTGTAGGTCTGGTCTGGGTGGACCATGTCCGCCATCATGGACCCTAGCCGCAGAGAGATTGCTTTTGCCACGATTTTGTAGTCTGGGCTGAGGAGCGAGACGGGACGCCAATTTCGTAAATCGCGGAGGTCCCCCTTCTTCGGCAATAAGGCGAGCATGGCTCGCCTGCATGAAAGAGGGAGAACCCCGCTCTGCAGAGACTCAGCCCAGACAGTGACTAGGTCTGGGCCGAGGACGTCCCAGAACACGCGGTAGAACTCCACGGTCAGCCCGTCCATGCCCGGAGATTTATTGGTGGGCATGCGACGGAGGGCTTCCAAGAACCTGGCCAGAGTGAGAGGCAGCTCCAGCCGGTCTCGGTCGCTCGCGCTGACTGTAGGGAGCTCCTCCCAGAGCACTCTGCAAGCGTTAGGATCAGTTGGATCCGGGGAGAAAAGGCTTGCATAGACAGCTCGGGCCCTCCCGTACATCTCTGCTGGTTCTGTGAGGGGGGTGCGTCTTCTACCAGGAGGCAGGTAACGTGTTTCTTGGCCCCCCTCCTTTTTTCCAGGGCGTAGTAGAAGCGGGAGCCGTGATCCATCTCCCGAAGGAGGCGGATGTGGGATCGAACAAAGGCACCCCGGGCCCGATGGTCCTCGAGGGCCTGGAGCTCCTCCCGCTTCTCCCGGCATGCTCCGCAGAGAGGTGGATTCTCAGGGCTGGCGGCCAGATGCCTCTCCACCTCTAAGACCTCCCGTTCCAACTGCTCTATCGCCGCATCCCTCCGTCAGCTGGTGCCCCGGGTGTAGTCACGGCAGAAGAGCCGGGCGCGCACCTTCTTCCCCAGGTCCCACCACCGCCGCACTGAGGGAAAGACATGCCTCTGCCCTCGCCAGGCCAGCCAGAACTCCCGGAAGGACGTCACGAAGCTCACGTCCTCCAACAAGCTGTTGTTAAAATGCCAATAGGCTGCCCCCGGCCTCTCCGCGCAGAGGGAGGTGGTCACGGTGGCTAAATGATGGTCAGAAAATGGGCAGGCCAGATGCTGGAGGAGTGGGCTCGTGAAAGGTGGAAACATGATAAATAAATGCTGTCTAACTGGGAGTGGCATGACCGATGGGCCTCCACCCGGACAAAGGTGAACGTTGAAATGTCACCCGGGTGGTGGTCGCACCAGACGTCAACCAGGGAGTGATGTTCCACTATCTCCCGGAGGACGTCCGCGGCAGCCGGGCACTGCTCGGTCCCCAAGCAGTCTTTCTCTTCGAGGGTGGTATTAAAATCCCCTCCCAGGACTAGGCACTCGTGAGAATCTAAGGTGCCAAGGAAGGCGGACGCCTGCTAATAGAATTGCAGCCGCTCCGGGCCCGATGTCGGGGCATAGATGTTAACGAGGTTAACCACAAGCCTCTCTATAGGGACCCAGAGTTGCAGCAGGCGACCCTGCACGTCCTCGGCGAGCCCTAGCACCTCGGGCCATAGGTTGGGGGAGAACAGGGTCACCACTCCAGCCTGCCGAATCGTGGAATGGCTAAAGTAGATTCTGTCCCCCCACTCCAGCCGCCAACTATCTTCGGTGGTCTGATCTGTATGGGTCTCCTGCAGGAAAATCACAGAGTACCCTCCCTCCCGAAGGAAGAAGAGCACCTGGGACCTGCGGAGAGCCATCCTACAGCCCCGGGTGTTCAACGTTGCAATGGTGAGAGGTGTCATGGGGAGGGCCGGGGGGGATCCTCACTGGCAGGGACGTTCGCATCCCCCAGCGGGCCGCGCGACAGTCCCTGACCCATCCCGTAGGTGAGTAATTGGTCACGGAAGACGCAGACCCACCAGTAGGCCGCGGCATCCTGCTTCCCCGTCCCTTTACCTTCCCCCATGAGGGCCCTTGTGGCCCGGAGGATTTGAAAAAAATCCCCCCATCGCTGGAGAGCAAGCTGTACATTGTTGCAGGAGCCACGGGCATCCTCTAAAAACTTCCACAGCTCTCCTCGTTGCTCATTGGGAGGGTGGGGTTACGGTTTCCCGGTTGTTCCCCGGCGGGGCCCTTGGTGCAGCCCCGTGGCCCACTAAAACAGGCAAGCAGGGTGCGGACCCCCAACGGGGTGCCTGTTGGGCTGGAGCTTCTAGGCCCGCCTCAAACCCTGGGGTGATAGGGGGCGGTGGAGGGAAAATAGCAGCTCCTAATGGGTCGGGGCAGGAGAATGCAAAGGCCACTCCCTGGGGGTCATCAGTTGGAAAAGGGAAGGAGACAACCCCGGGGGTGGCGATAACATCGCAGGAGGTAGACTGGATAGGGGTAGAGGCAGGGGCAGGGGCAGGGGCAGAGGCAAGGTTCTGGGTTTCGGGAGGCAAGCAGCTGGATGGTGGCGCCTCCCAATCAGGCTCGAGGGTTAAGGGGGTAGGGAGGGAGCTCTCAGTAATACCGGGCATGGGCTCTATGGTGGATTTAGTGGCTACAGCACCAGGAGGTGGATTATCTTCTGTTGGGCCCCCGCCCAGGAAGGAAATCGATTGCTCCGCACCAATGGGGGGTGCCCCTGGCGGCTCGTGTCCCGGCCGTGTGGCGCCGGCTGTCACCTAAGCAGGCTCAGTGGTCATCAGCGGGGTGCCATCAGCAGCTGGGTTGATGGAGGAGTCCAGGGCTCCTCGGAGGTGGGAGCAGAATCAGCAATTAGGGGGAGGGAGCATGGGGAAAAGAGGGGTGGAGTGAGGTCACCCAAATCGAGGTTTGCTGGCAAAAGGTTGTCCTCCCTCTGGGCAACCGGGGTCAGATCTAGGGCCTCGATCTCCTCGAACATGGAGGAGAGGACACTTTCTGTCTCCCCGGGGTTCTCCCTGCTGGCATCCGCCACGATGGTTGCCTCGGGGTTCACGGGGGCTTCGGGTAGTGTCAGGACAGAAGGGACTTCCTCGAGGGTCTCGGAGGGGAGGGTCTCCTGTGGAGGGGAGACACTACCTTCCAGTGCTACCACGTCTTTCCCGGCTGACACCAGTGGATGGGACGCACTTGTGGGCAAAGCGGAAGGTTCGGCATCGGTGCCCCCCTTCCCGGTCTTTTGGAGAGCCTCCGCCTCGGGTAGATGAGGCGGAGCTCGAGCCTTTCGCTTGCCTCGCTTCCCCTGGACTAGGGCCCAGCCCTCCATGGCATCATCTGGGGGCTGGTTAGCAGGGGTCATATCAGGGGTAAAGGCGATGGCTCAGGGGCTTGCGGGGGGATGGTGGGGCAGCATAAGGGAGGGAGGATGCAACCTGGGGCAGGCTCTCTCCAATGCCTGGTGGTATCTCTGCCACACCCTCCTCCATAGGCCCCACCAGATTGTCAGCAGCGACGGCGGGGCTCTCCCGCTCGTCTGGGCGTTGTAGGGGGGGTGCCCTTTGGGCCTGAGCGGGAGTAGCGGTGGTCTGAAGAGGAGGGGGGCGGGTTCGGGTATCGGGTATCGGGCATCGGGCATCGGGCATCGGGCGGCCGAGGCGTCGGCAATGACGGGGCCGATGTCCTGCCGGGTCTCGGGGATCCCAGGTGCCCCTCCTTGCCGGGCTAAGGGGCAGTCCCTCTGGACATTGTCCTTGTCATGGTGGGGAAGGGGCCCCGGCCACTGTTGATGGTGGCAGAGGCGGTGGGCGGGAGAGATGACAAGGTGGCAGGTGGGGGAGCTGCCGCCGCCCGGGCATACATCCTGGGGGGGGAGGGACACCCGCAGAGCCGGTGGAGGGGGCAGCGGGGAGGGACTCCGTGGTCGGTGGCGGGGCCGCAGCAGTGGGGGTGGCCCCTGCCACAGAGGGCCCGGTGGTTTTAGCGGGGCCCTTCCCCTTCTTCTTGCCCTGGCCTTTCCCGCCGGCTGGGGGGGGGGTCCCCTAGAGTCTGGGGAGGCGGTGGGCATAGCAGCGGCGGAGGTCACCCCGGTGCCCTCCATTGCCGATGCCCCAGCGGGGGCAGTGGCAGGTGGTTAACTGGAGTTGGGGTCAGGTAAAAAGGGACAGACTGTGGGGTGGGCAGTTCGGGGCGGGGGGCACATAAACCACTGTACACTTGTCCAGAGAGTCCTGTTTGGTTGGCTGGTGCTTCTGGCCCACACGGTGGAAACAAGGTGAGCAGCTAAGTCCAGAGGCAGATGTTAAACACCCAGCAATGACGATGGAGGGGGCAGTGATGAGGATAGTAGTTTGGGGGGGGGACACAGATGGATCGGGGAGCAGCTCCATGCCACACCCCCTGTGTCCCTACAAACACAGTCACGACACAGTCAAGGCCTCCCCCCACACGAGAGCACAGTTCGAAAGTTACTCAGTCTTGGGCCCCCCCCTCCACGGCAATTTGTAGATTCCCCGGGTGGTGTTCTTCCAGTAGATGGCTGTTTCTCTTCCTTGTCCGGGCTTTCTTTTTCGCAGCTCCAACATTCCAGGGATGCCGGAGCACGTGATAACAAATTCTCTCAGCTGGAGACAGGTCCACAAACAAACAGCAAGCGGCTGGGTCTGGGGGCTAGGTCCTTCCACTCCCCCCCTCCGGGGAGCGGGTCAGCAGGCCCCCCCTCTCTCGGGGGGTGGCTTCAGCTGGAGCGGCAGCAGCGTCCAAGGGCGGTGGGGGCTAACAGCCGGCCGGCAGCTGGCCAGCACTCTAGCAACAGCAGAGAAAGAAAAAAAAACAACAAAAAGAAAAGAAAGAGGGAGAGTGTCTGGCCCGGTCAGGGGGAAGCTGAAAGCAGGGGCAAAAAGCAAGAAAAGTCCAGACCAGAGGGCAGCAGTAGGAGAGCAGGCTAAGTAGGTCCCTTTTCCCTGGTTAAGGTAACAGGGAAGGCTTTTTTTTTATTATTAAAACAGAAAGAAAGTTTATTGGTAACGCTTACAGAATTACCAAAGGAAACAAAACAACTATGCAACAAAACAACGCAATCAGAAGGCATAACACAGCAGCTTTCAGGAGGGAGAAGTGTTCAGGCTAGCCTGGGCCCAGAGCGGGGGGGCTTCCTCGACACTCGTGGTCTTCCACCCTCCTGAGTTACCTGGTGGCCTAGAGCGGGGGGGCTTCCTCGACACTCGTGGTCTTCCACCCCCTTGAGTTACCCAGTGCCGCGCCCAGTGTCACCGATCCTCCCTCTCCTGAGAGTGCCCGGTAAGATGGGCACGGCTGCGGGGTGGGCGGTTTAGGGGGGGGGGGTAGACACCCATGTATTATAGGACCCCTCCTAGATGACAGGAATGATGGTATCCACAGCGGCAATGGCTGGGGCTGGCGTCTCTTGCTCTTCCCCTTAATCAAAGGGTCAGACGGAGGGAACCGGACTGGGTCACCGAGCAGAGAACCCCAGACAGCGCCCACCGCTCCTCGAAGGCTTCAAGGGGGTCGGTGGACGCCGCCCAGAGGAACTCCGCCCGGATACGTGAATGTACTGAGGATCGGAAAACGGCCCCACAATAGCAGGACGTTTCATGGGCCAACCTCCTCTCTCTGGTTTTATAAATGGCTGTTTTAGCCAAAGCTAGGAGGAGGTTGACCAGAAGATCCCGCGACTTTGTGGGGCCACGGATGGGAAGTGTATAGATAAAAAGGTGGGGGGAAAAATGAAGCCAGAAGCGTAATAGAATATTTGTGAGGAGCCGGAAAAGGGGCTGCAATCTGGCACACTCTAAATACACGTGCGCCAGGGTTTCCCTCACATTACAAAAAGGACAAGTGTCCAGAATGGGGGTAAACCGTGTCAAAAACACGCCCGTGCTCACAGCTCCGTGAAGGAGCCGCCAACTGATGTCCCCGACGGGCCTTGGGACCAAGGTGGAATACAGGCTGGCCCACCGAGGTTGCTCACCCTCCAAAGGTGGCAGGAGATCCCGCCACTTTGTATCGGGGCGGGACACCAGGGTGTGGGCGTGAAGGGTGTGAAGCGTAAGTGTATATAAATATTTCCGTGAAGCAATTTGAAAGCTAACCGGCTGCAGTTCGTGCAGCCGGCTTGCAGTGAAAGGGTGAGGGGTTTGTTGGGATCTACGGGGTGGGGGCCCAATGAATAGGTCCAGCGGGCCTGGGGTAAGGGATGGGCGGGGTGCGCCCTCGCACAAGGCTCGGCTAACATAAGCCCGAGCAGCGGGGGTCAAGGCGGCCTTCACCTCCTGAAGTACGCGCCAGGGGGTACGGAGGCTGGAGAGCCCCATGCACCGAGCGAGCGTCAGGGGATCCAGCCAGTCTCTCCGGTCGTAGTCCAGGAGGTCTCCGACCCTCGTGACTTCCGCCAGGACCAACCTCTGGCGCACCGAGCGGGACTCCGCCGCCTGCACACGGAGCTGGGGGTTGTGTCTCAGGGGCTCCGTGAGGAGATCTGCTCCCACGGTGGCCGCCGCGGACCTGGTTGTTAGAAACAGTTTCCAGGTCCGGAGGAGGTCCTGGTAGAAGACCGGCAGCCCGGAGAGGTCTCGCGGAAAACCCCTCGGAGAAAGATAAAAGAGCTGCCGGTCATATCGAAGCCCTTGGAAACGGCGCAGGAAGGCGTGCGCTAGTATGCTCCACGCCGAACTACGTGCACTATAAAAGAGCCTCTGCAGGGCCTGGAGGCGGAAAACGCGGACCTGAGTGTACAGACACTTCAGGCCCTGCCCTCCTTCCTTCAGGGGTAGATGAAGAACTCCAACAGGGGCCCAGTGCATTCCTGACCAGAAGAACTCTAGAATCAATCTCTGGAGGTGGGTCAGGAAACCCGGGGCCGGGGCCAGGGTGTTGAGCCGGTACCAGAGCGTGGACAGGACTAGTTGGTTAAGCACCAGTGCTCTCGCTCGGAGGGAGAGACATCGGAGTAGCCTCGTCCATCTCCGGATCCGCTTCATCACCCCGCCCTCTAAATTTTGCCAGTTCTCCGGCGGGGAAGGATGCGTGGCGGAAAGATAAACGCCGAGATAGAGTAGTGGACTCGCACTCCACCGGATGGTCTGAAGTGCGGGTGGGAGGGAGCTTACCTGCCGCCAGTCCCCCACCGCCAAGCCAGAGCTCTTGACCCAGTTGACTCGGGCGGAGGAGGCTGCCGAATAGATGGCTTGGCATGCCTCCACTCGCGCCAAGTCGCCCGGGTCCTGGACCACGAGGAGTACGTCATCGGCGTACGCTGACAGGACCAGCCGCAGCTCCGGCTCCCGCCGCACCAACCCTGTCATCCTCCTGCGGAGGAGACAGAGGAAAGGCTCGATCGCCAGAGCATACAACTGGCCCGAGAGGGGGCACCCCTGCCGCATTCCTCGCCCAAAGCTGACCGGTTCAGTCAGGGTCCAGTTGAGCCTAACCAAACACTCCGCGGAGGCATACAGCACCCGGAGAAAACTCACAAACTGAGGTCCAAATCCAAACGCCTGCAGAGTGCTCAGGAGGTACCCATGGTCTACTCTATCGAACGCCTTCTCCTGATCAAGAGACAGGAGGGCGAACGATAGACCATCTCTCCGCCCGAGTTCCAAAAGGTCGCGGACTAGAAAGAGGTTGTCGAAAATGCTGCGACCCGGGACAGTATAGGTCTGGTCTGGGTGGACCACGTCCGCCATCACGGACCCTAGCCGCAGCGAGATTGCTTTCGCTACGATTTTGTAATCCGTGCTAAGGAGTGAGACGGGACGCCAGTTTCGTAGATCACGGAGGTCCCCCTTCTTCGGCAGCAAAGCGAGCACCGCTCGCCTGCATGACAGAGGGAGGACCCCGCTCTGCAAGGACTCAGCCCAGACGGTGACTAGGTCTGGGCCGAGAATGTCCCAGAACGCGCGGTAAAACTCCACGGTCAGCCCGTCCATGCCCGGAGATTTATTGGTGGGCATGCGACGGAGAGCTTCCGAGAACTCGGCCAGGGTGAGAGGCAGCTCTAGTCGGTCTCGGTCGCCCACGCTGACCGTGGGGAGTTCCTCCCAGAGCACCTCGCAAGCGTCAGGATCGGTCGGGTCCGGGGAGAAAAGGCTTGTGTAGAAGTCACGGGCCCTCCCACACATCTCCTCCGGATCCGTGAGGGGGGTGCCGTCTTCCGCAAGAAGGCAGGTGACGTGTTTCTTGGCCCCCCTCGTTTTCTCCAGGGCATAGAAGAAGCGGGAGCCGCGGTCCATCTCCCGAAGGAGGCGGATGCGGGATCGAACGAAGGCACCTCGGGCCCGGTGGTCCTCAAGGGCCCGGAGCTCCTCCTGCTTCTCCCGGCACGCTCCGCAGAGGGACAGGTCCTTGGGATCGGCGGCCAGGCACCTCTCCATCTCTAAGACCTCCCGTTCCAACTGCTCTATCGCCGCATTTCGCCGTCGGCTGGTGCCCCGAATGTAGTCACGGCAGAAGAGCTTGGCGCGCACCTTCCCGAGATCCCACCATCGCCACACCAAGGGAAAGGCACGCCACTGCTCTCGCCAGGCCAGCCAAAACTCCCGGAAGGACATCACAAAGCTCTTGTCCTCCAACAGGCTGTTATTAAAGTGCCAATAGGCTGGCCCCAGTCTCTCTGCACGGAGGGAGACCCTTACAGTGACTAAATGATGATCGGAGAATGGGGCCGGCCGAATGGCGGAGGAGTGGGCCTGTGAAAGATGGAAACGGGATAAGTAAATACGGTCCAACCAAGAGTGGTGTGACCGATGGGCCTCCACCCGGACAAAGGTGAACGTGGAGGTGTCATCTGGGTGATGGTCACGCCAGACGTCCACTAGGGAGTGATGGTCGACTATCCCTTGGAGAATATTCGCAGCGGCCGGACTCGGTTTGGCCCCTGAGCGGTCCCGTTCCTCGAGGGTGGTGTTAAAGTCCCCTCCCAGGACCAGGCACTCGTGCGAATCCAGGGTGCCGAGAAAGTCGGACACCTGCTGATAAAATTGTGGCCGCCTGGAGCTCATTTGCGGGGCATAGATGTTAACAAGATTAACCACGAGCCCCTCCATACGGACTCGAAGGTGCAGCACGTGGCCCGGCACGGCCTCATTGACCCCTAGCACCTCAGGCCATAGGTTGGGGGAGAATAGGGTTGCCACTCCAGCCTGCCAGGTCGCAAAGTGGCTAAAGTATACCCCGTCCCCCCACTCCAGCCGCCACCTGTCCTCGGCGGCCGGGTCCATATGGGTCTCCTGCAGGAAAACTACAGAGTACCTCCCTTCCCGAAGGTAAGAGAGCACCTGGGACCTGCGGAGAGCCATCCTACAGCCCCTGGTATTCAGGGTCGCAATAATAAGAGGCGTCATGCGGAGGGCTGGGGGGGTGGGGGCCTCGTATTGGCGGGGGGGTTCAGGGCCCCCGGCGGGTTGCACAGCAACCCATGACCCATCCCGTGGGTGAGTAGATCGCGTCGGAAGCTGCGGGCTCGCTCGTAGGCCGCAGCACCGCGCTTTCCTTGCCCCCTGCCCTCCTTTATAAGGGCCCTTGTGGCCTGGAGGAGTTGATCAAAGTCCCCCCATAGCCGAAGAGCCAGCTGTGCCCTATCGCGGGCGCCACGGGTGTGCTCTAGGAACTTCCGTAGCGCATGCCGCAGCTCATGGGGGGGTGGGGTTTCAATTCCCGAGGTATTCCCTGATGGGCCTCTTAATACAGCCTCGTGGTCCGCTAAGGCAGGTAGACAGGGTGCGGACCACCGACGGGGCATCTGACAGGCTGGGGTTATTAAATTCATTTCACGCCTTGGGGTGGAGGGGGATGGCAGGGGAAAAATTGCCACTCCTAATGGGTCGCGGCTAGAAAGTGCAAAGACTGCTCCCTGGGGGGAGTCTGCAAAAGGCGGAAAGGAAATAACCCCAGGGGCGGCATTAACATTGCAGGAGGAGGGACCTTGGGCAGGGGCAGGGGCAGGGGTGGGGGCAGGGGCAGGGGTAAGGCTCTGGGGTGCAGGAGGCAAGCAGCTAAAGGAAAGTGCCTCCTGAGCAGAGTCAAGGGTTAAAGAGTAAGGGGGGGGGCTCCCAATAATGCTAGGTGCTGGCTCCATGGTGGTCTTAGCGGCCATGGCATCAGGTGGTGGACCGCCTTCTGCAGGGTGCTCACCCAGGAAGGCAAATAGGGGGAGGGAGCATGGGGAAAGGGAGGCTGGGGTAAGGCTGCCCAGCTCAAGGCCAGCCGGCAGCAGATCATCCCCTCCCTGGGTGACCGGGGTCAAATCTAGGGCCTCAATCTCCGCATACATGGGGGAGAGGCCAACTCCTGCCACCCCGGGGGCCTCTCCTCTAGGGCCCGCCTCAATGGCCGCCTCGGGGTCCGCGGGGGGTTCGGGTAGCGTCCAGGCAGAAGGGGCGTCCTCAGAAGTCTCGGAGGGGAGGGTCTCCCGTGGAGGGGGGATTCTGCCCTCCAATGCCAGTCCGTCTTCCCCTCCCGACACCAGTGGATGGATCTCACTCGCGGCCGTGGCGGGAGGCTCGATAGCAGTGCCTCCTTTCCTGGTCTTCCGGGGGGCTTCCGCGTCGGGTGGATGCAGCAGAGCTCGAGCCTTCCGCTTGCCTCGCTTCCCCTGGACTAGGGTCCAGCCCTCCATAGCATCATCTGGGGGCTGGTTAGCAGGGGTCGTGTCGGGGGGCGGAGGCGATGGTTTAGGAGTTCGGGGAGGTAGCGGTGGGGCAACATGAGGGGCGGGGCCTTCTCCTTGGGGAGGGCCCTCTCCTATACCTGATAATATCCTTGCCACACCCTCCTCCATGGGCTCTGTTGGGTTGGTACTAGCAAGGGTGAAAACCCCTTGCTCGCCCGGGCATTGTAGGGAAGGTATCTCTTGGGCCCGGACGGGTGCAGCAATGGGTCGAGTAGGAGGAGGGTTGATTTCAGGTGCTGGGCAGCCAGGGGCGTCGGCAGCTACGGGGCCGATGTCCTGCCGGGTCTCGGGGGTTTCGGGTGCCCCTCCCCCCCGGGCCAAAGGGCAGTCTCTGCGGACATGCCCCGCTGAACGGCAGAGGTAGCACCGGGCCTCTCCGGTAGAATAAAAGACCCGATAGCGGGCTCCCTCGTAGGGGACTAGAAAGGACCCCTCGAGCGCCTCTCCGTCACGCGCCCCTGCCGGTGGTAGAAGCTGCACTTGCCGGCGGAACGAAAAAATGTGACGGAGGATGGGGTCCTTGCAGCCCAACGGGAGAGGGCTGATGACAGAGACAAGTTTCCCCAGGGTGGAAAGAGCGGGTAACAGGGCAGCATTGGGTAAGAAGGGAGGTACGGAGGTAAGGACGAGGCGAACGCCCAGGTCTTCTAACGGTTCTAGGGGGACAAACACCCCCCCCACCGTCAGGCCCCTCTCCACCGCCTCCTGGGCGGCATCCTCCGAGGCTAAGAAGAAAACGACCTTCCCATACATCTTGGAGGCCGCCACAATAGCCGTGGGTCCTACCACCTTCGCCAACGCCTGCACGTATGTCTCCACGTGGGGCGAGGCGGGCACCAGGAGGCAACGGACGCCGTGCTTCCTGGTCAAGGCGGGGAAAGAGCCTCGGCCGCTGGTGATGGTGGCGGAGGCGGGGGGGGGCGAGATGACGAGGCGGCAGGCAGGGGGGAGCCCGCTGCCGCCCGGGCATACGTCCTGGGGGCCGGGGGAGGGACAATCGCAGAGCTGGTGGAGGGAAACGCTGGGAGGGGCGCCACGGTTGATGACGAGGCCGCAGCAGTGGGGGCAGCCCCTGCCATGGAGGGCTCAGTGGTTTTAGCGGTGCCCTTTCCTTTCCACCCGCCCTGGCCCTTCCGGCGAACCGGGGGGGGTTTCCTAGAATCTGGGGGGGTGGTGGGTGCAGCAGCAGCAGCAATCACCCTGGTGCCTCCTGCTACCGGTGCCCCAGCAGGGGGGGTGGCAAGTATCTTAACAATAGTGGTAGGGGGGGGACCTTGGGGGTCGGGCAGGGGTGGTGGTGGGGAAGGGACAACTAATTTTATTAAAGCAGTCTCGCCCCTCTCGTTCCCCGCCATTGTGAGCAGGGAGAGACAGGGAGACACCGGAAGGAGGAGGGGGGAGGGGAAAAAACGGAATAGCCCCTCCTTCTGCTGGCTGCGGACGGGAAGGGGAAAAATGCTGGGGGGGGGACTGGGAGGAGGGGGGGGAAACAAAATTGGGGTCCAGTAATAGGGGCAAATTGCGGGATAAGCAATCCGGGGGGGGGGGGGTGCAGACCCACACACGTTTGTCCAAAGAGTCTCAGTTGGTCGGCTGTTAGGTCCGGTCCGGAAGGCAAAGTTCAAAGCGAACAGCTGGATCCGAAGGGAGATGGCAGGTTGCCAGCAGGGACAGACGGCGGGGGGGCCGTGACAGTTGTAATAACGATGGGGGGGTAGGGGCACCGATGGATCGGGGGTGGGGGTCTCCACGCCACACCCCGTGTGCCGCCACAAACGCAAGTAATCACAGTCAAACTCCCCCCCACGAGAGTATAATTCAGAAAGTTACTCAATCTTACGGCCCTCGTCACGATGATTTATATTATTTCTTCTGTCTGCTGAAATCTTCTTCTCCGGCTGTGTTGGCTGTGTTCCAAGGCCTCCGGCATGTTAAGAATGTTGTAAGGTCCGAGCTGCTGGCAAAACGGCTGGGTCTGGGGGTTTCCACTCCCCCCTCCGGACAGCAAAATCGGCAATCTTCCCCCCCCTCCTCCGGGGGCTCAGCTGAGGCAAATAGCTGCGCCCGAAAGCAGGCGTGGGGGGGGGTGGCTGGCGAAGGACATAGACGGAAAAAAAACAAAAAAAATGAAAACAAAAAAAAAAGCGTCTGGCCCGGTCGGGGGGGGGACTAAAGCAGGTGCAAAAAGTAAGAAAAATCCAGGCCAGGGGGCTTTAGGAAAGAATAGAAAGCAGATAGCTGAGGAGCAAGCAAAAGACGTTCCGTTTCCTAACAGGGAAGGCTCCAGAACAATCAGGAACCTTCTGGAGACAATTAAGACAGACAGGCTGATTAGAACACCTGCAGCCAATCAAGAAGCTGCTAGAATCAATTAAGGCAGGCTAATCAGGGCATCTGGGTTTAAAAAGGAGGTCACTTCAGTTTGTGATGTGCGTGTGAGGAGCTGGGAGCAAGAGGCGCGAGGAGCTGAGAGTGAGAATGCGGACTGTTGGAGGACTGAGGAGTACAAGCATTATCAGACACCAGGAGGAAGGTCCTATGGTGAGGATAAAGAAGATGTTGGGAGGAGGCCATGGGGAAGTAGCCCAGAGAGTTGTAGCTGTCGCCCAGCTGTTCCAGGAGGCACTCTAGACAGCTGCATTCCACAGGGCCCTGGGCTGGAACCCGGAGTAGAGGGTGGACCCGGGTTCCCCCAAAATCCTCCCAACTCCTGATCAGACACAGGAGGAGTCAACCTGGACTGTGAATTCAGAAAAACATCCAAGCTGAGGGCTGCCGTGAAGCTCCAAGGCGAGCAAATCCGCCAATAAACGCAAGACCCACCAGAGCAGGAACTCTCACTATATATATATATACATGACAAATTTTGTTGGCTTTTATTGTCAGTTTCTTTTTCAGTCCTTACTGGCCCCTTATTCATATGGCTGTCCAGTACCTTTCTGAATCCCTCTAAACTCATTGGTATCTTGTTGCAAGTAGTTCCAGTGACTAATCTGAATTACTGATATTAATGTTAACTCTCTCTCTCTGTCCCAATGACTATTTTAGTATTTACCCACAGTGGAATAGTCAGTGGGCCAGAGAGTTAGAGAGTGAGAATAACTCTGTATCCCATGGTTAGGGTGCACATCTCTGTCCAGTGCCTCTGTTCTAATTATGTATCCAGAGGGCAACAGCTTCCACAAGAGAGACTGGAGAAGACCCACATCAGAATATTCCATAATCTGGTGGTTAGAGAATTTTTCCTAAAAAGAAGGAGACAGCTATTGGAATCCTTTCTCCCCTGTGCCCAAGAGCAGACCTGAACCTAAGTCTCCCACATCCCAGGTCAATGCTCTGACCACTGGGCTAAAAGTTATAAAACGGTTTGGCAGGTTTAGATTTTTATTGGTAAATGTCGGAAAACATCAATTTCACTACACACACACAAACTAATGAACACCTTTTTCCATCCATGGTCATCAAAATGTGCAGGGAGGCAAAGTAAGAAAAATGCAGCTTGAGAACTTATTAGAGTTTCATTTGAGGATATTTACTTTGGATATTTTGACATGATGTCGACAATTTGTGTGTTATCAGTTATAAAGCTTCAACTTTTTTGAATCTCAATATCTACTCTCATTTAGTAATTATTGTCTGACCCCCTGACCATTGCCTGACCCCATAATTACCTGTGAAAATTTAAATAAAAATGGTAAAAAATGCTTAAAAGTAAACACTGGCATTGGCAGTCAAAATTATAGAATATAAAAAGTGTATTCTGTCAAGCCTAGCTATAAGGTGAGTGGGGCATATCCCCTACCCCCAGACCTGGATTTTGAATGGGACCCAATCCAGTTAGCAGCCACTGAGCCCACCTTCCAGATCAGCTCCCACATGCAACTGAGTCAGCAGAATGCCTGACTGTCCCTGGGTCACGAATAGCTCTGAGGCTTAGGTGGGAGATGTGGATGCCAGCATGAGGCAGCAGCGCCCATGCCCAGAGGTAGGAGCACAGGTGCCTACAGAAGTTTTACTCTGAAAAACATAGGAGCCAACTGCCTTTCAGAGCCTACAAGGTTTGGCAGGAGTTTGGGTCCGAGAATGGGACCCACAAAAGCCAGTGTGCTTATTCATTTGTTGGCCTCTCTTAATTTCACCTGTTGGAGCTGGTCCACTTTGGATAAAGGCAATAAAAAGTCATTGGCTCAGAAACAGAAAAAAGAACAGTGACACATAGGAGGGCACTCAGGGATGAAAATCCCAAATCTGGCATTTAGGTGCTTAAGTACTTTTGTGGAACTGGACCAAGATGCCCAGTTGGTGGCAATTGCTCGAGCTCCACTGAGGTCAATGAGGCCAGATCCCCAGCTTCTGTAAGTAAAGTATAACTCCATTTAAGTCAATAGAGGTTTACTGATTTAAGACAGCTGAATCTCTATTCCAGTCATCCCACTAATATATCCTATCTGAGAATTTCCTCCCTCCCCCTGATTTTCTACTCATTTAAACCACTTCTAGCATCTTATACTTGCTTTGCATGGGTGTGAATGACAAGCTATAGAGTAAAAAGAAAAGGAGTACTTGTGGCACCTTAGAGACTAACCAATTTATTTGAGCATGAGCTTTCGTGAGCTACAGCTCACTTCATCGGATGCATACCGTGGAAACTGCACCAGACTTTATATACACACAGAGATCATGAAACAATACCTCCTCCCACCCCACTGTCCTGCTGGTAATAGCTTATCTAAAGTGATCATCAAGTTGGGCCATTTCCAGCACAAATCCAGGTTTTCTCACCCTCCAACCCCCCACATACAAACTCACTCTCCTGCTGGTAATAGCCCATCCAAAGTGACAACTCTCTACACAATGTGCATGATAATCAAGGTGGGCCATTTCCTGCACAAATCCAGGTTCTCTCACCCCCTCACCCTCCTCCAAAAACCACACACACAAACTCACTATCCTGCTGGTAATAGCTCATCCAAAGTGACCACTCTCCCTACAATGTGCATGATAATCAAGGTGGGCCATTTCCAGCACAAATCTAGGTTTTCTCACCCCCCCACCCCCATACACACACAAACTCATGACATCTTCATCATCTGGACCCATGGAAAAGAAGCCCTTGAGGAATTCCACCATGATTTCAACAACTTCCATCCCACCATCAACCTCAGCCTGGTCCAGTCCACACAAGAGATCCACTTCCTGGACACTACAGTGCTAATAAACAATGGTCACATAAACACCACCCTATACCGGAAACCTACTGACCGCTACTCCTACCTACATGCCTCCAGCTTTCACCCTGACCACACCACACGATCCATCGTCTACAGCCAAGCTCTGCGATACAACCGCATTTACTCCAACCCCTCAGACAGAGACAAACACCTACAAGATCTCTGTCAAGCTTTCTTACAACTACAATACCCACCTGCGGAAGTGAAGAAACAGATTGATAGAGCCAGAAGAGTTCCCAGAAGTTACCTAATACAGGACAGGCCTAACAAAGAAAATAACAGAAGACCACTAGCGGTCACCTTCAGCCCCCAACTAAAACCCCTCCAATGCATTATTAAGGATCTACAACCTATCCTAAAGGTTACTCACGAATCTTGGGAGACAGGCCAGTCCTTGCCTACAGACAGCCCCGCAACCTGAAGCAAATATTCACCAACAACCACATACCACACAACAGAACCACTAACCCAGGAACTTATCCTTGCAACAAAGCCCGTTACCAACTGTGCCCACATATCTATTCAGGGGACACCATCACAGGGCCTAATAACATCAGCCACACTATCAGAGGCTCGTTCACCTGCACATCCACCAATGTGATATATGCCATCATGTGCCAGCAATGCCCCTCTGCCATTTACATTGGTCAAACTGGACAGTCTCTACGTAAAAGAATAAATGGACACAAATCAGATGTCAAGAATTATAACATTCATAAACCAGTCAGAGAACACTTCAATCTCTCTGGTCACGAAATCACAGACATGAAGGTCGCTATCTTAAAACAAAAAAACTTCAAATCCAGACTCCAGCGAGAAACTGCTGAATTGGAATTCATTTGCAAATTGGATACTATTAATTTAGGCTTAAAGAGAGACTGGGAGTGGCTAAGTCATTATGCAAGGTAGCCTATTTCCCCTTGTTTTTTCCTACCCCCCCCCCGACGTTCTGGTTAAACTTGGATTTAAACTTGGAGAGTGGTCAGTTTGGATGAGCTATTGCCAGCAGGAGAGTGAGTTTGTGTGTGTGTGTGTGTCCCCGGGAAAAAAAAAAAGTGGGGGGGGGTGAGAGAGCCTGGATTTGTGCTGGACATGGCCCACCTTGAATATCATGCACATTGTGTAGAGAGTTGTCACTTTGGATGGATTGGTATTGTTTCATGATCTCTGTGTGTATATAAAGTCTGCTGCAGTTTCCACGGTATGCATCCGATGAAGTGAGCTGTAGCTCACGAAAGCTCATGCTCAAATAAATTGGTTAGTCTCTAAGGTGCCACAAGTACTCCTTTTCTTTTTGCGAATACAGACTAACACGGCTGTTACTCTGAAAGCTATAGAGTATCAGATTCATACTATTTAATGAACTGCAGAGAAGTTAGCTACTGAGATAGAGTCTCAGAAGAGCCTAAAGTATTTAGGCATCCATCTCCATTGAAACTGTATGGGAGCTTTGCACCTAACTCTCTCAGGCTCCTTTGAAAATCCACACCCGACCATTTAAATACTTTGAGCCAGATTTTCAGATTACTAATACCATACAAAAATAATACTTATGCCTGTTGACTCCTTCAGTATTAGTATTATACTAATAAGGGACAAGGGTTTGTTTGTTGAACTACTGAAAGAATTCTAATAAATGGATGAGGCATGATTTCCCTCGACAAAAGCCATGTTGACTGTTCCCCAATGTATCATGTTCATCTATGTGTGTGATAAGTCTGTTCTTTACTATACTGTTCTTTACTTGTATGAGAGGAAAGTGATCAGGAACAGCCAGCATGGATTCACCAAGGGAAGGTCATGCCTGACTAATCTAATCGCCTTCTATGATGAGATTACTGGTTCTGTGGATGAAGGGAAAGCAGTGGATGTATTGTTTCTTGACTTTAGCAAAGCTTTTGACACGGTCTCCCACAGTATTCTTGTCAGCAAGTTAAGGAAGTATGGGCTGGATGAATGCACTACAAGGTGGGTAGAAAGCTGGCTAGATTGTCGGGCTCAACGGGTAGTTATCAATGGCTCCATGTCTAGTTGGCAGCCGGTATCAAGTGGAGTGCCCCAAGGGTCGGTCCTGGGGCCGGTTTTGTTCAATATCTTCATAAATGATCTGGAGGATGGTGTGGATTGCACTCTCAGCAAATTTGCGGATGATACTAAACTGGGAGGAGTGGTAGATACACTGGAGGGGAGGGATAGGATACAGAAGGACCTAGACAAATTGGAGGATTGGGCCAAAAGAAATCTGATGAGGTTCAATAAGGATAAGTGCAGGGTCCTGCACTTAGGACGGAAGAACCCAATGCACAGCTACAGACTAGGGACCGAATGGCTAGGCAGCAGTTCTGCGGAAAAGGACCTAGGGGTGACAGTGGACGAGAAGCTGGATATGAGTCAGCAGTGTGCCCTTGTTGCCAAGAAGGCCAATGGCATTTTGGGATGTATAAGTAGGGGCATAGCGAGCAGATCGAGGGACGTGATCGTTCCCCTCTATTCGACATTGGTGAGGCCTCATCTGGAGTACTGTGTCCAGTTTTGGGCCCCACACTTCAAGAAGGATGTGGATAAATTGGAGAGAGTCCAGCGAAGGGCAACAAAAATGATTAGGGGTCTGGAACACATGACTTATGAGGAGAGGCTGAGGGAGCTGGGATTGTTTAGCCTGCAGAAGAGAAGAATGAGGGGGGATTTGATAGCTGCTTTCAACTACCTGAAAGGGGGTTCCAAAGAGGATGGCTCTAGACTGTTCTCAATGGTATCAGATGACAGAACGAGGAGTAATGGTCTCAAGCTGCAGTGGGGGAGGTTTAGATTGGATATTAGGAAAAACTTTTTCACTAAGAGGGTGGTGAAACACTGGAATGCGTTACCTAGGGAGGTGGTAGAATCTCCTTCCTTAGAGGTTTTTAAGGTCAGGCTTGACAAAGCCCTGGCTGGGATGATTTAACTGGGAATTGGTCCTGCTTCGAGCAGGGGGTTGGACTAGATGACCTTCTGGGGTCCCTTCCAACCCTTATATTCTATGATTCTATGATATTCTATGATTCTATAGTTTCAAACAATTTGCCTGGTGCTGAAGTTAGGCTTATCAGCCATTAATTGCCAGGTTAGCCTGTAGAGCCTTTTTTAAAAATCGGCATTACTTTAGCTACTCTCCAGTCATCTGGTCCAGAGGCTGATTTAAGCAATAGTTTACATACCACCATTAGTAGTTCTGCAATTTCATATTTGAGTTCCTTCAGAACTCTTGGGTGAAACCCATCTGGTCCTGGTGACACATTATGTTTAATTTAACAATTTGCTCCAGAGCCTCCTCAAAAGAATGCCTCAGGTCTGGGAACCTCCTTCACATCCTCTACCATAAAATCCAATACAAAGAATTCCTTTAGCTTCTCCACAATGGTCCTGTCTTCCTTGAGTGCTCCATTAATACTTCAATCATCCAGTGACACCAGTGACTGTTTGGCAGGCTTCCTGCTTCTGATGTACTGATAAAAAAATTGCTGTTAGTTTGTGTGTCTTTTTCTAGCTGCTCTTCACATTCTTTTTTGGCCTGCCTAATTATCCTTTTACACTTGACTTGCCATAAGTTATGTTCCTTTCAACTTTCCTCAGTCAGATTTGACCTCCAATTTTTAAAGAATGTCTTCTTGCCTCAAACCACCTCTTTTTCTCTGTTTTTTAGCCATGGTGGCATTTTTGTACTCTTGGTGTTATTATTTATTTGGTGTATACATTTAGTTTGAATCTCTACTACAGTGTTTTTAAAAGTTTCCACACAGCTTGCAGGCATTTCACTTTTGTGACAGTTCCTTTCAATTTCTGTTTAACTAGCTTCCTCATTTTTGTGCAGTTCCCTTTTTGGAAGTTAAATGCTTCTTTGATTGGTTTCTTTAGTATTTCCCTCCCTGCAAGGATGCTATATTTAATTATACTATGGTCATCATTACAAGAATACTGTGGGAGACAGGGTCAAAAGTTTTGCTAAAGTCGAGGAATAACACGTCCACTGCTTTCCCTTCATCCACAGAACCAGTTATCTTGTCATAGAAGGCAATTAGATTAGTCAGGCATGACTTTCCCTTGGTGAATCCATGCTGACTGTTCCTGATCACTTTCCTCTCCTCTAAGTGCTTCAGAATTGATTCCTTGAGGACATGCTCCATGATTTTTCCGGGGACTGAGGTGAGGCTGACCGGCCTGTAGTTCCCAGGATCCTCCTTCTTCCCTTTTTTAAAGATGGGCACTACATTAGCCTTTTTCCAATCTTCCGGGACTTCCCCCGATCGCCATGAGTTTTCAAAGATAATGGCCAACGGCTCTGCAATCACATCCGCCAATTCCTTTAGCACTCTCGGAATTAACACATCCGGCCCCATGGACTTGTGCACGTCCAGTTTTTCTACATGGTCCTCTTGCTGGCACCCAGTGCCGAGAGGCTAAACAACAGCTGAGGTTGGTTCGCTACCCGGTGTGCTACACCCAATAATCACAACGGCGTGGAGAAGCAGAAAAGTTTATTTGCAGCTGCAAAAAGGTACAGGGAGAATAGAATCTCAAATCCTGCACACAGAGCAGGAAGTTACACAGGCTTTTATACATCCTTTTTCCCAGCATACTTATCCAATAGCAAGCTGCCCTAAGTATCCATATAGCCAGCCAATCCAGTTCCCAGCTAGTGCCCTTGTTCTCTGTATCATTTGTTAAACCATACATAAAGCTGCTTTATTCAGCATTGTTCTTCCATATCTGCCCTGTTCGGCCTTGCTTAGTTTCAGGCAGTCTGACTCTGCAACATATTGTTGCAGATCCTCAGCATAACTGCTGTGAGTGCCTCCAGGGTGGGGGCGGGGCAGGCAAAGACACTTGGGCCTAGTACGCAGAGCTGCTGCGAGTGCCTCCAGGCGGGAGGGGGGCCAAGGACACCTGGGCCTAGTGCGAGGGGGCTTCATCGACACTCGTGGTCTTCCATCCCCTCGAGTTGCCTAGTGGCCATGCCCCAGTGTCCCCAACAGTCCCGAACCACTTCTTCCTTCACAGAGGGCTGGCCACCTCCTCCCCATGCTGTGCTGCCCAGTGCAGTAGTCTGGGAGCTGACCTTGTTCGTGAAGACAGAGGCAAAAAAAGCATTGAGTACGTTAGCTTTTTCCACATCCTCTGTCACTAGGTTGCCTCCCTCATTTAGTAAGGGGCCCACACTTTCCTTGGCTTTCTTCTTATTGCCAACATACCTGAAGAAACTCTTCTTGTTACTCTTAACATCCCTCGCTAGCTGCAACTCCAGGTGTAATTTAGCCTTCCTGGTTCCATTCCTACGTGCCCGAGCAATATTTATATACTCATCCCTGGTCATTTGTCCAATCTTCCACTTCTTGTAAGCCTCTTTTTTTACCTAGGGAGGTGGTGGAATCTCCTTCCTTATAAGTTTTTAGGGTCAGGCTTGACAAAGCCCTGGCTGGGATGATTTAGTTGGGGATTGATCCTGCTTTGAGCAGGGGGTTGGACTAGAATGACCTCCTGAGGCCCCTTCCAACCCTGAAATTCTATGATTCTATGCAACATAGAACATGGAACACAGAACACTGAACACAGACTTTGTCGCAACACTATAACCATGGTATTTTATAACTCTTCAGCTGGTACCAGCTCTCCTGATGTTCTGGTTCAGAGGCTGAAAGATAGAAACTTAGAAACAAATTAGCACAGTGCTCACACAGCAGCAGACCCTGCTTCTTTGAGTTGTCTGTGGTGTACTCATTTTCCCTCCGGGGTTTTATCTATGCCAAGGACCTACTCGTCTTTGGTGCATAAGGGTGCATAAGGGAGCATAATGTGGTGGCCAGGCTGTATCCTGAGCACACCGAATGCAATTTTTAACATCATTTTCCATACCTTTCTACTGTGCTACCTCTCTTAGTCTCCTTAATGTCCCTTCCACTCCCTCATGCATGAATTGATGTGCAACATTAACCAGTTCCTGCTTTTCTATCTTTCCTGGGGTTCTGTTTGGGGAGTCTGAACAGTTGTTATCATTAATAAGTTCATCAATTGACTGTGGATCCCCCATTACCTTCTGTGTCTGGCTTCTAGTTGCTATTGCAGCTATATCATACTGCCATGCTATACCATCTACTTTATTATTCCCAAAAGCCTCCAGAGTGTCCTGTCTGTTATGTGCCTTTACATGCCTGACCTTTAAACAGCCAGGATGTTGTATTACCCATTGGTAAATCCATTTCCATTCCTCTACATACGCAATGCCTTTTCCGTCTGGTGCCTTCCACCCATTCCTTTCCCAATCATGCATCCAGTATTGTATTCCCTTGACACAGAAATCGCTATCTGCATAGATAAACACGGGTCTGGGGTTGTTCTTATATTGCTGTAGTGCCTGATATATGGCATGGAGTTCAGCATGCTGGGTTTACCCATGATCCAAATATACCTGTAGTACTTCCTCTTCTAAGTGAATTACTGCATATTTAATTTTTCTTATACCTTTTATTACCACTGAGCTCCTGTCTGTGAACCACAAGTGTCCCTCTATCCTGATTGTATCTAGTTCCTCAAAGGGAGGTGCCTGTATCAGGGCTATTCTTTGCTCTAACGTAACCCCAGGGCAGTCATGTTTATTCCGTTTTTGAATTAAAGCATGGGTCAGCATGTCGGGTCTAGACACAGTCTCCCTGGTGACTTCTCTGTTTATCAATGTGAGGGTCCACTGAGCCATGCAAGTGTTTGAGACCTTGCCCCCAACCAGTTTCTCTGACAGAATGTTCTTTAAAGGTGTGTGGGTACTTTGTATTGTCAGGAGTTCAAAAGATTGGACTGCCCACTCCGCTGCCAAACATTCATAGAATCATAGAATATCAGGGTTGGAAGGGACCTTAGGAGGTCATCTAGTCCAACCCCCTGCTCAAAGCAGGACCAATCCCCAATTAAATCATCCCAGCCAGGGCTTTGTCAAGCCTGACCTTAAAAACCTCTAAGGAAGGAGATTCTACCACCTCCCTAGGTAACGCATTCCAGTGTTTCACCACCCTCCTAGTGAAAAAGTTTTTCCTAATATCCAACCTAAACCTCCCCCACTGCAACTTGAGACCATTACTCCTTGTCCTGTCCTCTTCTACCACTGAGAATAGTCTAGAACCATCCTCTCTGGAACCACCTCTCAGGTAGCTGAAAGCAGCTATCAAATCCCCCCTCATTCTTCTCTTCTGCAGACTAAACAATCCCAGTTCCCTCAGCTTCTCCTCATAAGTCATGTGTTCCAGACCCCTAATCATTTTTGTTGCCCTTCGCTGGACTCTTTCCAATTTATCCACATCCTTCTTGTAGTGTGGGGCCCAAAACTGGACACAGTACTCCAGATGAGGCCTCACCAATGTCGAATAGAGGGGGATGATCACGTCCCTCGATCTGCTGGCTATGCCCCTACTTATACATCCCAAAATGCCATTGGCCTTCTTGGCAACAAGGGCACACTGCTGACTCACATGGATCCTTCTCACATGGATCAAAATTTATTTCTGGTCCCTGTAATTTCCTAGATTCGTAACCTACCAGCACCATTTCAGAGTAGCAGCCGTGTTAGTCTGTATCCGCAAAAAGAAAAGGAGAACTTGTGGCACCTTAGAGACTAACCAATTTATTTGAGCATAAGCTTTCGTGAGCTACAGCTCACTTCATCGGATGCGATGTAGTAATTCTGTTAGTTGCCAGAAAGCCTCGTCCACCTTATCACCCTGATCCGGTGGTCTATGGGAGACTCCCACCAAGACATCACCATTGTTGCTCATGTTTCTAAACTTAATCCAGAGACTCTCAGGTTTTTCTGCAGTTTCATACCGGAGCTCTGACCAGTCACACTGCTCTCTTACATACAATGCAACTCCTCCACCTTTTCTGCCCTGCCTGTCCTTCCTGAACAGTTTATATCCATCCATGACAGTACTCCAGTCATGTGAGTTATCCCACCAAGTCTCTGTTATTCCAACCACATCATAATTCCTTGACTATGCCAGGACTTCCAGTTCTCCCTGCTTGTTTCCCAAGCTTCTTGCATTTGTGTATAGGCACTTGAGATAACCCGCTGATCGCCCCTCATTCTCAGTATGAGGCAGGAGCCCTCCCCTCTCACACGCTCCTGCTCGTGCTTCCTCCCGGTATCCCGCTTCCCCACCTACCTCAGGGCTTTGGTCTCCTTCCCCCGGTGAACATAGTTTAAAGCCCTCCTTACTAGGTTAGCCAGCCTGCTTGCGAAGATGCCCTTCCCTCTCATCGTTAGGTGGAGCCCGTCTCTGCCTAGCACTCCTCCTTCTTGGAACACCATCCCATGGTCAAAGAATCCAAAGCCTTCTGTCTGACACCACCTGCGTAGCCATTCGTTCACTTCCACTATTCCATGGTCTCTACCCAGGCCTTTTCCTTCTACAGGGAGGATGGACGAGAACACCACTTGCGCCTCAAACTCCTTTATCCTTCTTCCCAGAGCCACGCAATCCGCAGTGATCCGCTCAAGGTCATTCTTGGCAGTATCATTGGTGCCCATGTGGAGAAGCAGGAAGGGGTAGCGATCCAGGGGCTTGATGAGTCTCGGCAGTCTCTCCATCACATCGTGAATCCTAGCTCCTGGCAAGCAGCAGACCGGTTTTCCCGGTCGGGGCGGAAGATAGATGACTCAGTCCCCCAGAGGAGAGAGTCCCTGACCACCACCACCTGGCTCCTCCTCTTCGGAGAGGTATTTCTTTCTGAACATAGTGCTACCAAGGTATTTCTTTCTGAACATAGTGCTACCAGTAGAGATAGATTCTGTATTCATCAGTCATGCTGAGTAGATAAATTCTCAGGGGAAAGTCCTGGTCCCATTCATGGGAGTCATCAGGAAGGTTGACCTTGGCTTCAATGGGGCCTGGATGTCACCCTTAGACTTCTTCTACTATCAATGATCCTTAGTCCACATAGAATGATCAGAGCTGATTCTCCAAGGTAAAGGCCTCCAACATCTTCACTAATACAGTGGATAGGCCAAGTTCTGATACCAATGAGTATTGTTTTATGCCATAAATATAAAGGGAAGGGTAAACCCCTTTAAAATCCCTCCTGGCCAGAGGAAAAATCCTCTCCTGTAAAGGGTTAAGAAGCTAAAGGTAACCTCGCAGGCACCTGACCAAAATGACCAATGAGGAGACAAGATACTTGCAAAAGCTGGGAGGAGGGAGAGAAACAAAGGGTCTGTGTCTGTCTGTTTGCTGCTTTTGCCGGAGACAGAACAAGAATGGAGTCTTAGAACTTTTAGTAAGTAATCTAGCTAGGTATGTGTTAGATTATGATTTCTTTAAATGGCTGAGAAAAGAACTGTGCTGAATAGAATGACTATTCCTGTCTGTGTGTCTTTTTTGTAACTTAAGGTTTTACCTAGATGGATTCTCTATGTTTCAAATCTAATTACCTTGTAAGGTATCTACCATCCTGATTTTACAGAGGTGATTCCTTTACTTCTATTAAAAGTCTTCTTGTAAGAAAACTGAATGCTTTTTCATTGTTCTCAGATCCAAGGGTTTGGCTCTGTGGTCACCTATGCAGATTGGTGAGGATTTTTACCAAACCTTCCTCAGAAAGTGGGGTGCAAGGGTTGGGAGGATTTTGGGGGGAAAGACGTGTCCAAACTACGTTTCCCAGTAAACCCAGTGAAAGTTTCGTGGTGGCAGTGGAAATTCCATGGGCAAAGGGTAAAATTAATTTGTACCTTAGGGAAGTTTTAACCTAAACTGGTAAAAGTAAACTTAAGAGGTTTTCATGCAGGTCCCCACATCTGTACCCTAGAGTTCAGAGTGGGGAAGGAACCTTGACATGGTGGCAGCGTGGTGGGATTAACCTGAAATCCTTTTGAGATCAATTTGAGATTTTTTGAACCAGAAAAACAGATTTTAAAAAGGAATTTTTTTTCCTTTGGGGCTGCTGGAAAGGAGGTCCAACTGAAAGCAGCTAGTTTTTTCTCTGCTTTGGGGCCAGAGCAGAGACAAAAGGGGATTATCTTTGTGAATTGCAGGTTTTCTTTGCCTGGAGGCAGAGTAATTAACTCCTGCAGGGAAATTCACAGTCTTTGCAAACCAGAGGTTTTTTTCCCCTAAAAGTAAATAGGGGGGTGTTCTACCCATTTGCCTGGAGACAAAAGTGGCAGGGGTTTTTTGTTCTTAGGATTTTGATTTTTTTTTACAAGGAGCACAGGTTTGAAAAGGAATTTTTTTTCCTTTGGGCTGCCGGTAAGCAGGTTTCCAAGTAGTTGGAGGTTTTTTGCTTTGATTTGGGGCCAGAGCAGAGACAAAGGGAATTGTCTTTTTCTGTAGGCTGACAATCACTATCAGAGAATAGGTATCCTATTCCAGCACAGCAAAATTTTACAGCCAAGTTTTGTTTGTTTATTTCTAAACCTCGGGTGTAAAGTTAGTTAAAAACAGAGAGGTTAGGATGACAGAATCCACGGCTCAACAAAAGATGGAATTAGCCAGATTTCAGGCTGAGGACAAACAAAAGGAACATGAAAGACAGATAGAACTCATGCGGCTGGAGAAGGAGGTACAGGAGGCTGCCCACAGGAGGGAAATGGAGGCAAGGAACCATGTGGAGGAGGAGAAGGAAAAAGAGAGGAAGCATGTGGAGGAGGAGAAGGAAAAAGAGAGGAAGCATGAACTGGAGATGGAGAAGGTAAAGGCTCAGCAGAATATACCAACAAACCCTAGCAATCCTTCTCCAGGTACCACTCCCCATCCCAGAAAGTTCCCCACCCCAAGGCAGGCAATGATACTGAGGCCTTCTTAGAAAACTTCGAAAGGGCTTGCCTTGGGTACAGCATCTCTACCGACCAATACATGGTAGAGCTGAGGCCGCAGCTCAGTGGACCCTTAGCTGAGGTGGAGGCTGAAATGCCTAAAGAACACATGAACAAGTATGAACTGTTTAAATCCAAGGTGAGAGTCAGAATGGGGATAACACCCGAGCATTCTCGTCAGAGGTTCAGAGCCCTAAGGTGGAAACCAGACGTGTCATTTACCCGACATGCCTACCACATTATGAAACATTGGGATGCCTGGATATTAGGAGCAAGTGTTGAATCTCCAGTAAATTTGCCCTTCCTAATGCAAATGGAACAATTCTTAGAGGGTGTTCCTGAGGATACATCCTAGATGGGAAGCCCAAAACTGTAATCGAGGCAGGAGAGATTGGAGCCAGATGGTGGAGGTGGCAGAGAAGAAGAAAACTGGTCGCAGTTGGAGCAGAGACCAGAAGGGACAACCCCAGACCACACCCTATTACCGGGGGCTGCCCAAGGCCCCACCTACCTCCCAAAGAACCCTCCAGAGACCTTATCGTCCCACCACCCCGTTCTCCAGCAACCCACCTCACCCCAGTGACCCGTCAACTGGACGATGTTTTAAATGTAACAAGCTGGGGCATGCAAAGGCCAACTGCCCCAAGAACCCCAACAGATTAGTTCATTGCACCAGAATCACACCAGAGGTCTGCAGGCCCAGATACCTCCGAGATACACTTGGAGCGGAGGGAAACTGTGAGTGTGGGCGGGAAGAAGGTCACCGCGTGGAGGGACACTGAAGCACAAGTGTCAGCTATCCATGCTTCCTTAGTGGACCCCAATTGAATCAACCCAGAGATCCAAGTGACGATTCAACCCTTCAAGTCCAACCATTTCAATTTGCCTACAGCCAAGATGCCTGTCCAGTACCAGGGCTGGTCAGGAACGTGGACTTTTGCAGTCTATGATGATTATCCCATCCCCATGCTGTTGAGGGAAGACTTGGCCAATCATGTGAAGCGGGCCAAGAGGGTGAGAATGGTCACCCGCAGCCAGGCTAAACAAGCCGTGAGGCCTAGCTCTGTTCCGGAAACTTCTATCAGGACCCGGTCAGAGGTGATGGACCCAGATCCGAGGCCAATGTCTGCAACAGCAGTAGTGGATCCAGTCCCAGAGACCCAGACGGAACCAGTCCCAGAACCAGAACCAGCGGAACAACCAGCACCAGACCCATTGCCAGCACTGAATCCAGTACTTGCAACCTCAACACCAGAGGGCCCCACCGAACCTGAACCAGCAGCAGCCCATAACCCTACACAAGAGGCTCAGCCGGAGCATGAAACCCAACATAGTGTCCCAGTGGAGAGTGGTTCACAGTCAACAGAAACAGCCCCATCCCCTACATCGCTTCCAGAGGGACCAAGCATAGGTCCACAATCCAATGAGGAACTGACGTCTCCAGCATCAAGGGAACAGTTCCAGATCAAACAGGAAGCAGATGAAAGCCTCCAAAGAGCTTGGACGGCGGCACGGAGCAACCCACCGCCTCTCAGCTCTTCTAATTGAGCCAGGTTTGTTGTAGAAAAAGGATTTTTATACAAGGAAACTCTTTCTGGTGGACACCAGGAAGACTGGCATCCTCAGAGACAGTTGGTAATTCCAACTAAATACCAGGCCAAGTTCTTGAGCTTAGCCCACGATCATCCTAGTGGCCATGCTGGGGTGAACAGGACCAAAGACCATTTGGGGAGGTCATTCCACTGGGAGGGAATGGGCAAGGATGTTTCTACATATGTCCGGTCTTGTGAAGTATGCCAAAGAGTGGGAAAACCCCAAGACCAGGTCAAAGCCACTCTCCAGCCACTCCCCATCATTGAAGTTCCATTTCAGCGAGTAGCTGTGGATATTCTGCGTCCTTTTCCAAAAAAGACACCCAGAGGAAAGCAGTACATACTGACTTTCATGGATTTTTCTGCCCGATGGCCAGAAGCAGTAGCTCTAAGCAACACCAGGGCTAAAAGTGTGTGCCAGGCACTAGCAGACATTTTGCCGGGGTAGGTTGGCCCTCCAACATCCTCACAGATGCAGGGACTAATGTCCTGCCAGGAGAATATGGAAAACCTTTGGGAAGCTCAAGGAGTAAATCTCTTGGTTGCCACTCCTTACCACCATCAAACAAATGGCATGGTGGAGAAGTTTAATGGAACTTTGGGGGCCATGATATGTAAATTCGTAAATGAGCACTCCAATGATTGGGACCTAGTATTGCAGCAGTTGCTCTTTGCCTACAGAGCTGTACCATATCCCAGTTTAGGGTTTTCCCCATTTGAACTTGTATATGGCCGTGAGGTTAAGGGGCCATTACAGTTGGTGAAGCAGCAATGGGAGGGATTTACACCTTCTCCAGGAACTAACATTCTGGACTTTGTAACCAACCTACAAAACACCCTCCAAACCTCTTTAGCCCTTGCTAAAGAAAACTTACAGGATGCTCAAAAAGAGCAAAAAGCCTGGTATGATAAACACCCCAGAGAGCGTTCCTTCAAGTAGGGGACCAGGTCATGGTCTTAAAGGCGCTCCAGGCCCATAAAATGGAAGCCTCGTGGGAAGGGCCATTCACGGTCCAGGAGCGCCTGGGAGCTGTTAATTATCTCATAGCATTCCCCACCTCCAACCGAAAGCCTAAGGTGTACCATATTAATTCTCTAAAGCCCTTTTATTCCAGAGAATTCAAGGTTTGTCAGTTTACAGCCCAGGGAGGAGATGACGCTGAGTGGCCTGAAGGTGTCTACTACGAAGGGAAAAGTGCTGGTGGTGTGGAAGAGGTGAACCTCTCCATGACCCTTGGGCGTATGCAGTGAAAGCAGATCAAGGAGCTGTGCACTAGCTACGCGCCAGCGTTCTCAGCCACCCCAGGACTGTCTGAACGGGCATACCACTCCATTGACACAGGTAATGCTCACCCAATTAAAGTCCAACCTTACTGGGTGTCTCCTCAAGCTAAAACTGCTATAGAACAGGAGATCCAGGATATGTTACAGATGGGTGTAATCCACCCCTCTGGAAGTGCATGGGCATCTCCAGTGGTTCTAGTTCCCAAATCAGATGGGGAGATACGTTTTTGCGTGGACTACCATAAGCTAAATGCTGTAACTCGCCCAGACAACTATCCAATGCCACACACAGATGAACTATTAGAGAAACTGGGACAGGCCCAGTTCATCTCTACCTTGGACTTAACCAAGGGGTACTGGCAGGTACCGCTAGATGAATCCACCAAGGAAAGGTCAGCCTTCACCACACATCTCGGGCTGTATGAATTTAATGTCCTCCCTTTCAGGCTGCGAAATGCACCCGCCACCTTCCAAAGACTTGTAGATGGTCTCCTAGAGGGATTAGGAGAATATGCAGTCGCTTACCTTGACGATGTGGCCATATTTTCGGATTTCTGGGCAGACCACCTGGAACTTCTACAAAAAGTCCTTGAGCGCATAAGGGAGGCAGGACTAACTGTTAAGGCTAAGAAGTGTCAAATAGGCCTCAACAGAGTTACTTACCTTGGACACCAGGTGGGTCAAGGAACTATCAGCCCCCTACAGGCCAAAGTGGATGCTATCCAAAAGTGGCCTGTCCCAAAGTCAAAGCAACAGGTTCAATTCTTCTTAGGCTTGGCCGGTTATTACAGGCGATTTGTACCACAATACAGCCAAATCGCCACCCCACTGACAGACCTAACCAAAAAGAAACAGCCAAATGCCGTTCAGTGGACCGAAAAGTGTCAGAAGGCCTTTAGAGGAACAGCCGTGTTAGTCTGTATTCGCAAAAAGAAAAGGAGTACTTGTGGCACCTTAGAGACTAACCAATTTATTTGAGCATGAGCTTTCGTGAGCTACAGCTCACTTCATCAGATGACATCTGATGAAGTGAGCTGTAGCTCACGAAAGCTCATGCTCAAATAAATTGGTTAGTCTCTAAGGTGCCACAAGTACTCCTTTTCTTTTTGAGAAGGCCTTTAACAAACTCTAAAAGCGACACTCATGTCTGACCCTGTACTTAGGGCCCCAGACTTTGACAAACCGTTCCTAGTAACCACAGATGCGTCCGAGCGTGGTGTGGGAGGAGTTTTAATGCAGAAAGGACCTGATCAAGAATTCCACCCTGTAGTGTTTCTCAGCAAAAAACTGTCTGAGAGGGAAAGCAACTGCTCAGTCAGTGAAAAAGAATGTTACGCCATTGTCTACGCCCTGGAAAGCTATGCCCATATGTTTGGGGATGGCGTTTCCACCTGCAAACCGACCATGCTGCGCTACAGTGGCTTCATACCACCATGGGAAATAAAAAAAAACTTCTTCGGTGGAGTTTAGCTCTCAAGATTTTGATTTCGACATCCAACACATCTCAGGAGCTTCTAACAAAGTGGCTGATGCACTCTCCTGTGAAAGTTTCCCAGAATCAACTGGTTAAAATCGTCCTTGAGATGTGGAAAATATTGTTAGTCTTTTTGTACTTGGTAGTATATTTAGAGGTGCATGTGTCTTATTAACTCTGTTTTTCCTAGAGCTCCAGGAAGAAATCCCAGCCAGCATTTCACCCTAGCTGAGATTTGGGGGGGCGTGTCATAAATATAAAGGGAAGGCTAAACACCTTTAAAATCCCTCCTGGCCAGAGGAAAAATCCTCTCATCTGTAAAGGGTTAAGAAGCTAAAGGTAACCTCGCAGGCACCTGACCAAAATGATCAATGAGGAGACAAGATACTTGCAAAAGCTGGGAGGAGGGAGAGAAACGAAGGGTCTGTATCTGTCTGTTTGCTGCTTTTGCCGGAGACAGAACAAGAATGGAGTCTTAGAATTTAGTAAGTAATCTAGCTAGGTATGTGTTAGATTATGATTTCTTTAAATGGCTGAGAAAAGAACTGTGCTGAATAGAATGACTATTCCTGTCTGTGTGTCTTTTTTGTAACTTAAGGTTTTGCCTAGAGGGATTCTCTACGTTCTGAATCTAATTACCCTGTAAGGTATCTACCATCCTGATTTTACAGAGGTGATTCCTTTACTTCTATTAAAAGTCTTCTTGTAAGAAAACTGAATGCTTTTTCATTGTTCTCAGATCCAAGGGTTTGGGTCTGTGGTCACCTATGCAAATTGGTGAGGATTTTTACCAAACCTTCCTCAGAAAGTGGGGTGCAAGGGTTGGGAGGATTTTGGGGGGAACGACGTGTCCAAACTACATTTCCCAGTAAACCCAGTTAAAGTTTGGTGGTAGCAGTGGAAATTCCAAGGGCAAAGGGTAAAATTAATTTGTACCTTGGGGAAGTTTTAACCTAAGCTGGTAAAAGTAAGCTTAGGAGGTTTTCATGCAGGTCCCTACATCTGTACCCTAGAGTTCAGAGTGGGGACGGAACCTTGACATCTTACTTCTCCGTTAGTCCTGTGAAGTCTGTAGGATAGATGTTAAACTGATGTCAATCTGCTTCATTCCCTCAAAGCCAACAGGCCAGATTGCCAACTTGTGTAAATCCACACAACACCTTCAAAATCAATGGAGCAACCCACCAAAGCTTGATCGAGGGACATGATCGTTCCCCTGTATTCGACATTGGTGAGTACCATGTCCAGTTTTCTGCCCCACACTACAAGAAGGATGTGGAAAAACTGGAAAGAGTCCAGCGGAGGGCAACAAAAATGATTAGGGGACTGGAACACATGACTTATGAGGAGAGGCTGAGGGAACTGGGATTGTTTAGTCTATGGAAGAGAAGAATGAGGGGGGATTTGATAGCTGCTTTCAACTACCTGAAAGGGGGTTTCAAAGAGGATGGATCTAAACTGTTCTCAGTAGTAGCAGATGACAGGACAAGGAGTAATGGTCTCAAGTTGCACTGGGGGAGGTTTAAGTTGGATATTAGGAAAAACTCTTTCACTAGGAGGGTGGTGAAACACTGGAATGCGTTACCTAGGGAGGTGGTGGAATCTCCTTCCTTAGATATTTTTAAGGTCGGGCTTGACAAAGCCCTGACTGGGATGATTTAGTTGGGGATTGGCCCTGCTTTGAGCAGGGGGTTGGAGTAGATGACCTCCTGAGGTCCCTTCCAACCCTGATATTCTATGATTCTATGAAAGCTCCACTGATTTGGCTCTGTTGCATAACAGTTAAGGATTCAATGGAGCTACACTGGTGTTACTGTATGCAAAGCCTGAAGTGCAGCTGTTGAGATGTTCATGAGAGCCAAATTTGGTTTACAGAATAATCCTATGTAGGAAAGAAAACCCATACTGAGTTTCAGATCAGAGTTTTTTCAGGGGTGGCGGTGACAAAGGAGAAAATCTTTTAACTTGTATCAACCCCATTACATCCAAGCACTTAAGGACATGCTTGACTCAGTGTATAAGTCATCTCCTGGACTTCCATGGACCACTCACGTGCTTAAAGCAAAGCAGATAAATTCTTACATTGGGCCATACATGTCATCCATAGTTACAGTGTCATCATACTTATGGAAACCCACTGTGTCTGTAGTCAGTTGTTGGCTGCATGTGCTGCACCATACAGCAGACTTTGATCGAACTGCCCAAAAGAATGCAGACTCGGTTCCATAGGAAAGCACTCAGCCAGGTTTATTGTCAAGGAAGCAAGGTAATAGCACCTGGCAGATGCTGCGGGGATACTAAGACATGTGTTAGGATATAGATATTCCCCAAAGTGGGAACTATAATGACAAAACAATACAGAAGTGAGGATTTCACATCCCAGCTATTGATAAGTGAGTTCTTGCCAGACAGGATGCTATCAAACTAAGTTTCCTTTTACATTTTCTAGGCACTTCCCTTTCTCTGGAGGTGATAGGAATACAATCCTGTCCTGATAGCGCCTAACAGCCCAATAGCACCTTATTTCAATGTGACTAGTTTGGAATGTGAGGATGTGACCGTTCGCTTCCCAGCTTATGGCTGCCTCTGCTGCTTAGCCAAAGGCCTGAGCCTAAGCACAGGGCCACAAACTGTCACAGTAAGAGAAGGCCCTTACACTGGCAGACAGTGGTTTTGATTCTTTCTTTTACACCTCTATCACTAGCCAAGTGATAAGAATACACCTAAATTCTTAGAGTATAGGCCTTTACAGACAGGCCTGAATATCTATATCCTAACACTCCACCCCTTTTTTTTTCTTTTTCTTTTGGGATCCTCCTGCCCAGGTATCCCTGGAAAAGCATAGGACATATGGCGACACATTTCCTGATAGGGCCAGGCATCAAGGTGGAAGGTGTCGATATTCCATTTGTCCCACTGCCCCTTGTGTAGTATTGTGCCCTGCACCTTCTCTCATACGGGCATACCACACCTATTCCAATTAGTGTTCCAGACTTCCCATTAGAGTGGGCCTGAGAAGGTTGGGTCCGGGTTGTCTAGTACACTGCAGGGTTTGGAGGGCTTATTACATTCCTAATAGGTTATCTCCCTATGCAACGTAACACAAGTACAGTTAACAATACAAAATCCACAGCAACACCGAGTCCTGACCACTGCAGTATGGTCCAACATCCGAGACACCCCCAAAATACTGCCTCTCCTCCTTCGATGGGGTCACGATCTTGTGTCCAGTTGCTGGCAGTTGCAACAAGCTGCTCCTGCAAGTTTTGTATGCTTTTGTCCATATCACAAGTCCATTGAATGTTCACAGAGAAATGGGATATTGTCCAAACCAGCTTGACCACTTGGTATGGAATCAGGCAGTAAGCCCTGGCTTATTCACAGCAATAAGATTCACAGATCCATTTGTGCACCAAAGTCCATATAGCAGCATATAGATGGGTGTAGTTTGGTTATGGGCTGGTGTAATTGTGCCCCCAGTAAGATGTACATTCCTAGCAAAACACCTTATACACAGTACACCCAATTGTCCACCCCTTGCATAGGCCATTGATCCTGCTCCTCTATAGTCATAGGAGAGGGGCACATCCAAACATCTTCTATTGATTTACACTATTTTACACACCCCTCCATTAATTCCCAGTGAGCTCCTCCCCTTTTCATTATTTCCATAGGGCTTGTGGGGGCCACCTTAGTTGCCATTCCATTTCCAGGTACCACGGTAGCTATTACACAGGTGCTGGCCTCCTAGTTGAGAATTTGCATTCCCATACACATCTTCCCCCCCAAGGCCAGCCTTTGGAAGCCATCCCCCACCCACATCATGAGGTTTTCTGTTCATTAAAACACAACAATGCTAGCAACAAGACAAACACCACAGACAAACAACACAAAACATAGATCCATGGTATTCTGGGTTATTTTTCCCGCTGGCGCCAGCTTGCTTGTAGAGTGTCTGAAAAACAAAAGAAACAATTTCCTTCCCCATGGTGGGGACAGATTATTGCTTAATAATAATACCACTTTCTTTTACAAATGTCCTTGCTACTTGCAGGAAAAACAGAAGAATTACCTTCAGGCTGTCCTTATTTTGTTCTATAGTCAGGCTAGTGAATTACCTCATTCACTGGTCATTTATGAAATTCATGAGATGGTGTACCTCAGTTTCCCCTCTTGTACAACAGACCAAGTTTGCAATAGTTTCTCTGCTGTACCAAGCTTTAAGTTTATTCTCAGGTAATAGCTGAGACACAGCTTCAGATTTTAGCACTGTACACACACACCCCTTAAGGTTAACCTGTCCCCCTTATTTTCAGGCTTGACTTGTTTTTTTCACCTCCCTTTCCTGAAGGGCCATAATCTGAGTCTTCTAGTAGCTTGTTTGCTGACCAGATGTATTCAGTTATTTGCAGCTCCTTTGTGCCCATCAGCTAGGTAATTTGCATTTATACACAGAGGCTTACTAGCTTGCTTTTGGATCCAAAGCTGTTAGCAGCTCAGACACTGTCTTAAAAGGGAAGCATTTTACTTCCACCAGAGTTCTGATTACTTTCCACTTTCATCTCCTGCTCCAAAACACAGCGATCTGAAAAAGAAAGCACAACCTATTGTGGCTCCTTTTGGAGCCCTATTAGGATTTTAATGAAGTACCATGTTTTATTTGCATTTCTTTTACTCCTTTTCCAATATACACTGCACATGTCCTGGGAAAATGCAAATTTCTTCCATATAGTTTAACCTCCATAAAATCATATTAGCCAAATTAATTTTACACAAGGTATAACTGCCTCCCCCATGCCTACAGAGTTTTCATGCAGAACCCACCAAAGCAACAATCTAATCCCCCAGAGCCATCCCAAGGCTCAGTGTTCCCATCATTCCTCCCCTTTTCCTTTTCTTTTACCTGTGCGCACACACACAAAATTCTGTTTTGCCTAACATCCCTTGCACTGTGATTACTCTCTTTTACACAACTGTACCCCGATTACACTTCCATCTTGTACAACTAGACACAACTAGGGGCAGCCAAGTTAAGTTCCAAAAGAAACCTCTTCCATCCTTTAGTGATTTTGATTACATTACCCAATAGTCAAATAATTTTGCTCAGATTCTCTCTCTGCCTGCTGCCTGCAGCAGTCCCTTATAGACCATTTCTGTGGGAAAAGGGCCCATTTTCCCTCAGAATAGCTATAAAGGCTTCTGGGGACAGAAGCGTAGTGGTGATAGTAGCCACTCTACCTGACCCCCTTGGAAAATTTAATGACCAAGCTTCCATCCAATGTGACTGCACAGAGTTGCACATACAGTTACATTTATATAACTGGGTTTTATCATTAAACAAAAACTTCCTTCTTGACATCTCACATAAATATCCAAAGTACCCTCCATTAAAACTTCAGAAAAACAAGAGTGTGGAAAGGCAGGTTGCACTTTGAAACTTTTATTTTTTTTCCCTCTACTTCCCCAGGACCAAGTCTCAGATCCAGTCTCTAAAGGTGGTCTGTTAACTCTGCTTTTGACTATAACCCTTTTGTGCCAAATCATCTTTCACTACCCCTAACTAATTTACAACCCTTCAGCAGCCCTTGCTGAAGCAGCACCAAACTTGAAAGATTACTGGCAGCTTCCCATAATGCTGCCCTTACTTCAAACCTCTCAAGCAGACTGAAGTGCCTCTTTTCCCTGGAAGGCATTCAGTCCCCATGGGCAGGGACCTTCTTCCCCTACCCATATATCAAGGAGGGTGGGCTCCTCAGCCACCCCCCATACCTCTGGGTCCCCTAACACTTCCTCCATTTCCTTTTTAATCTTATCCCAGGTTGACCCCTGTACCTGGTATGGGCCCTGGTCCTCCCTTATCCATTTATCCAAAAAATCCTTTACCCTGGCTTGCCAGAACCCGCAACTACCATCACGAGAGTTCGCGATACCCCCTCCAAGCAGCTGCGCGGACTGTTGGGGAGGGGGACTTACAGGCTGCCACTCACCTATCCAATGCGATGCATCCGAGTCACCGGCACCAAGATGTTAGGGGGCTTATTCCTTCACCCACTTACTTCCCTGGTCCTTCTCGCATGAACAGAGAGCAACAATACCCGAAGTCCAAAGGTGCAAACAATTCAATGTTTATTGGGGTGAACTTCCAGCAAGCATGATTCCAGTTTCCTTCCTTAGTATCCTCCTTCCCAGCTCTGACACCAGAGCCTTACACCTGTGTCCCTGTTCCCATTCCTACCCTTAGCCAAACATGATTCCAACGTCCTTACTCCCATTCCCTGTTCCCATTTCCCCCTTTAGCAAAACATGATTCCAATTTTCTTACCCCCATTCCCTGTTCCCATCACACACACCCACATGTCCATGCCCACCCACACCCAGTCACTTCCTCATTGACTACAGATTATATAGTAAAACTTGAGTTCTGCTTAGCTATACCTTAACCAATCATTTTCCTGAAATTTAACTAACCAATCCTAACATATTGTAACATGATTATGTAACCAATTATATCCCACCACCTCAATTAGTTTACACCCAGCAAAATTAATTATACAGCAGACAGGAACAATCACAGAACCAGACAGAGATTATACAGACAAACAACAGCAAAGTGGGAACTATAATGACAAAACAATACAGAAGTGAGGATTTCACATCCCAGCTATTGATAAGTGAGTTCTTGCCAGACAGGATGCTATCAAACTAAGTTTCCTTTTACATTTTCTAGGCACTTCCCTTTCTCTGGAGGTGATAGGAATACAATCCTGTCCTGATAGTGCCTAACAGCCCAATAGCACCTTATTTCAATGTGACTAGATTGGAATGTGAGGATGTGACCGTTCGCTTCCTAGCTTATGGCTGCCTCTGCTGCTTAGCCAAAGGCCTGAGCCTAAGCACAGGGCCTCAGACTGTCACAGTAAGAGAAGGCCCTTACACTGGCAGACAGTGGTTTTGATTCTTTCTTTTATACCTCTATCACTAGCCAAGTGATAAGAATACACCTAAATTCTTAGAGTATAGGCCTTTACAGACAGGCCTGAATATCTATATCCTAACAACATGTATGACTGTTACAGTGGACTCAGCTCAGTGAATGGCAGGACCTTCCTTTCCCCCCTCAGCTGGACAGAGACATACCTTCTGTGACCCTCCTTTTATACACTGATAGTATTGCCCCTCTGAGGTAGGTAGTTAACCACCCTTTGCCTTTAACATGTTCGTTCAATCAAAACTTCTCTTTCCATCATGCTGTCATCTTGACCATATCTTTAGGAGGGGTCAGTGTGTCCCTGTTTTCTTTGGGGAGTGTGCGTAAACTATCCTTGATATCAGGGTGTTCTGGTACCAACCTTCTGCAATGTGTTTGTGTGAGTGTCCTGTGCTTAGCACTTCTTGGGAATGTGTGTGTTTTTGCAATACCAGCCCTGTTCTTGCTAGGTTCTATGAACTTGCAAGCAGGCATGTTTTATATCAGGGCCTGACTTCTCCTCACAGCCTCACTTTTGCTAATTTTGCTTTATATCATCAGGGACTGACTGCTACGTTAGTTCAGGCCTCAGGCCTTGTACCAGGCTTCTTATAATAGGCCTCATGTTTCTCCTAAGCAAAATGGATCTTTAGTAAAAAAAAAATGACAGGCTTTCTTTACTATTTTCTTTGAAACCTAAGTCTCCCGACTGTCCCCTGGATCATACTGTCTGTTTGACTTATTGATGTCACAGCTGATCACTCTTAAAAGGTCATCGCTAATGAGGGCTACAATAAATTGGGGTACCATTCAGAATCATTTTGAATTAGTACAGAAATTTTTTCTTTATCCCTACTTTACAAAGAGTCCATGCTTGGCTCACACATTGCTGTCAATCATGGTCACAGGTTGTAATTATGCTTCTAATAATAGATTCATAGATAGATTAATAGATTTGAAGGCCAGAAGGGACCATTGTGATCATGTAGTCTGACCTCCTGTATAGCATAGGTCAGATAACTTCCCCTAAATTTACAGCACAGCACTTTCAGAAAAAAATATAAAATCTCAAGTTAAAAATAGTCCATATGGAGAATCCCCCACAACCCTTGGTAAGTAGCTGGGAGCAGCTTACATGCCAGAGGTTGTGCGTGAACAGCCCAGGAGTGGGGGTTCTCACAGCAGAGCTGGGTAAAGCTGGCTCCCAGAGTCAAGGTGACCTAGCAGATCACCAGTCTAGATAACACCAGAGGGGAACATCACAATGTCTAATATTTTCTTTCAAACCCAAGTCCTCTGGATCATACTGGCTGTTTGGTTTATTGATTGGACTAGCAGATGTCACAGTTGATCAATGGGATCAGATAGGATATCATCTGATCCAGGGGAATTGTCAGTGTTGTGTGTTTGGGGCAAGACAGCCAGGACAGAGCAGGTTGTAACTCATTATTGTCATGCACTGGCGGAGCGGGGAAGTATTTGGGGTCAGGAATAGTAGGGGTATTGTGGGTCAGGACTGAGGTACATCAGCAGACCTGTGAAGGGAGCCAGGGCTGGAATAGCAGGGGGCTGCAGGTTGGGATTGAGGGTCACTGGCATAGCTGTGAGAGGAACAGGGCTGGGACACCAGAGGCCGTGGATCTGGATTGCAGTGCATCTGCAGAACTGTGTATGTGAATGTCCAGAGGTGAAGTAACAGGTGGCTGCAGGTTAGAATTAACAGGCATTGGCAGAGGTGAGGGTTGGGGGGAGCCCAGGGCTGGGGTAGCAGCAGGTCTGTGTTTTGGCATTGAGGTTATCAGCAGAACTGTGTGAATGAGAGAGTGAGCAAGCCTAGAAATGGAACAGCAGGGGGCTGCAGGTTAGGACTCAGGGTCATTGGCAGAGCTGTGGGGAGGGGGGAGCCCAGGACTGAGATAGAAGGGGACTGCAACTCAGGATTGAGGGGCACTGGCAGAGCTCTGTGTGTGTGTGTGCGCTCACACGTGTGTGTGATGGAGCAGGAATTTTTCATATTTTAGATTAATAGTGTGTTGCCTCAGTTTCCTGTATGTGGTGTATAGTTAACTATGTGGTGGGAAATGGTTGTTTACACTTTGCAGAGACACAGGTGTGTGGCCTGGGCCCCTATGCCCATGGAGAAGTCAATGGCCAGTCCAATTGCCCGAACATTTGGCACCTAGCAACAAGTGACATAGATGTCCCACCCTCCTTAGGAGGCCAGGCGGGTGTAATCAGTGGAGAACAAAGAATTGAGGAGGAGCCGGGGGGAGGGAGGTGTTGTTAACTGTGGGCTGATGGAGACATGGAGATGCTTCTGGACTGAGACTAAAGGAGGGCGAGAGGGGTCTGGGCTCTGGGGCTGACCATCTTTTTGTACTCCATATTAAGTAAGGACTTTCTACGCTGTGTTCCAGACATTTTACACGGCTGTCTGAGAGTCACTGCAGACTAAGGGAGGTGAGGGTTCATGGCTCCTTTTGGGTGTGCAAGTCTCCCTTAGGTGTCCAACTCAGGTGGACTCACTGCAGGGAGCTCACAGCGTGACGTAGGGGTGCTGAAGGCTCTGAGATTCAGTCCCAGGGGATGCTGAAGTCAAGTGGCTTATCCTAGTGAGCATGTGACCCTAAGGGGGCTGACACACTGAAGGAATCCTCCCACAAATTGTTACATAGCTGTTCAAGACAGACATGCCATTTCTCATGAATTTACTGTTGATAGACACGATTTCTAAGTCAAATTAAGCCTCACTCAGGATCTCATGGTAGAACTCTCAAATCTCAGGATTTTTTTCCTGCAGGTGTGATTTGCATGAAGTTTCTCATTTTGCCCAAGTACAGCAGCCCCACCGGAGAAAGCTCCATCTCCTCCCTCCAGTACAGTGCCCGGAACCAGTCCAGCAGCTTGGTGAACAGTACCAGCATCCTGCCCGCTGCTGCCATTCAGCTTGCTCTGGGTGGGTCCGCGCCACCTCCCCCAGCCCAGCCCAGCCCAGCCCAGCCCAGGGAGGAGACTCTGGACCCCGCCGCCACCACCACTGTTCCCTGCTGACCAGGAGGCTCCACTGAGCCTAGTTGGCCAGTCTGTCCTCCAGCTTCCTCCATGGGCCAGGCCTGCTTCTGACCACATCTCAGACTGGGCCTGGCCCTGGCCTTGGCCTTCCCACCCCAAGGCCTAACCCCCCCGTACCCCCCATCCAGACTGGGACTGCCTTCTACACCCCCGTCTGTGGGGCCTAACACCCCCCACCCTGGGTCTGCACTCGGCCCCCCCACATCCCAGGCCTGCCCCCTTCACCCCCTCTGTGGGGCAAAACTCCCACAACCCAAGGCCTGGCCTGACCCCTGCACCCTCAAACCAGGGCCTTGCCCCCGCCTTGCCTCCAGGGCCAGGACTACCCCTCCACACACACACACACTCAGGGGCCTAACCTCACCCCTCCAACTCAGACTGGGTTTGCCCCCCGCCACCTCAGGGTCTTCCCCTCTTCCTCCTCCCCCCCCCCCCCCCACCCTTTTCAGGTAACCAAGGTTTGCTTGCACAAGATATCACTGTATCACCTTCAATTAAGATGTCCAGTGACCTCCAGCATTTGGACTCTGACTAATTAGAATGTAGCATCATTGTTAATTGAGAATCTGTCATCGTCACCTTAAACTGAGCCGCACCTTAAACTGAGCAACATGGTGCTAACAGGGAGGAGTTTTTAAAAGTCTGCTATAAAGTGTTTTCAGGTGCAGCAATAGAGTTTTTGTAAAGAGCTCTGACCTGTCAAAAATTAAATAGGCCTCTAATGAGGTTTGTAAGTGGTCACTATATCTATACTGATCTATGTTTGAAAAAATAGCAACTCTTGATTTGTATACCAAATCTCTTGATTTTTAAGTTTTTCTCTTGATTTATGAAACAGTGGGGTTGACAACACTGTCAAGAGCACCAGACCCGTGTGTTTGTGACTGGGTGTGAATCCAGAGATGGAGCAGCATTGTGGGTAGGGGTCTGTGGATAAGACACTGAGGACACTGGCAGAACTGGGGGTCAAGGGCAGGACAGCAAAGCTTGTCACAATCCACATATGTTGGCTGATCTCTGTCACTGAGGCCTAGAATCCTGGAATTGCCTTTCACTCACTGCACCTGGACCCTGCTGCCTCTGCTAACCCAGTGGGAATCTCCCATTTGTTTCTCAGTTTCCTTGCAATCCACACATCCCATTACATCCCCTCACTAGATGGGACTCTCATGGAATGTATGAAAGAAGGGATCACCTTTCACAGGAATTGGCATAACTGGCTTGACCCCTTTCACTTTACACATCAGGGAGCTACTTGACATAGGAACGAACCCTCCCCTTCCTTTGTCTAACATTAATCAATGCCTCTGACTTTCCTTGCTAATCAGCCCTGATGGGACTGCTGCTGGGACCTGCATTTCCCAACAATGTTTCCATTCTAATGGCCCTCGATGGGACCCATTAAAACGAAAAGTAACTTTGTTTCTTCCACTGGCTCTTAGTTCCTTGAGAGGTTCTTTAAATCTCCAGGCAGTGCTCAGGTCTCAGCTGGGTTTAACATTCCTCAGAGTGCTGGTTAAGACATGTGAAATTATAACAACCTGTGTGTCCTCCTATAAATCCCTATAGAGCCACAGGCACTGCATGGCTAATTGGAGAGTTTTCTTTTTAGTAACGCTGTTGCTAGCGGGGATGATTTTAATGAGCATGCAATGAAGCAGGGTGTTTTAACTGATTATTACTTTTATCTTAGGCAAGAGTCAATGAAATTAACATGTTTCAAATGAAATTGATCAGGGTTCCTTCACACTGGGGATCTGTCACAGCAAATCTGTGATCAGACCTATAGAAAGAGCAGCAGCCTGAAGGTCAAGCACTTTACAGTCTGTGGACAAACTGTTCATTGCCTCTTCTCTGATCAGCCACCAGAGACTGAGATAGCTCTTGTCTATCCCTTTGTCGCTGCTGCCCTTAGCAGAGTGTTACAGCAAGCCACTTGTCAGCGCCAATTCCCACCTGCTTTGCCTGTGAAATTAGTTGCACTCAGAGTTAGAAGGAATATCCTTTAATTACCAAAAATCATGATGTATTTTTAAAGCTATTTTAGTGCCCATGACTGTGAAATACACCCACTTAGGAGCCCCTGCCCACTGAAGTCCACTTTCCAGAGATGGGCCCCTTAGTAATAGATAGTAAGGGAGGGGCAGGCAAATGTAAACACCATTAGGCAGGTGGACAGAAAGCTGATTAGACAGATGAACAGATGACATGGCAGATTGACAGAAGTGTAGATGGGCAATTGGAAATACAGATGGCTGGGTCAATGAGATGGATAAAAGGAAGAAAATGGAGAGACATCTCGATGGGCAGAGAGGGCAGGGTAGACAATTAGGTGGATGGACAGATGGCTATACAAATGGCCAATTAGATAATGGCCAGATGGACCATTAGGGGATGGATAGTTAGATAGATGATTAGATAGAGCAGTTGCAATACAAATTAGGATACACACACACCACTGTTCAGTGAGACAATATGCTTCAAACCTGACCGAAGGAAGTGATTTATCTAGGTCAGAACTCAGAAGTTGGTACCTACACTGTGACTGTCTTCCCTTTACCTGTCTTTCAAGCCTGCCAATTAAGAGGCCAATTGGCATCCTACCCAATGCTGTGATTTTCATATGGCTACAGATCCACTTATAACTAATGACTGCCCCAGCCTGTGAAATTCACCTCTGGATCTGAGTCTCACAAAGATAATTGAGGGTGTTCAGAGCTGAGGTTTCTGTCTCAGTCTAGGAAGCTCAGTTCAGGCCCATTGCTGCTATGAATTAGATTGGTGGCACCAAGAGAGGCCAGGACAGAGCTGTAAGATGACACACAATATCCAGTTGCTGCCAGTGATGCAAATGCTCCCACTGATCTATCAGGCAGTGGTACATTTAGCATCAGCCAGCTGCAGCAACTGCACTGGGGAGCACAGTTCTGCCTGAACATCAGTGGTACGGGGAGAAATCACACACCACAGACACACATGTGAAGGGACACACATCTAGATCCACACCCAGAGATGAACTCACACACAAACTCAGACGTGAATACACACCCATATTAAGGTGTAAGCACACACACAAAACTACTCTAACACAAACTAAATAAATCCATCACTTTCAGGTATGTCACCTTATGTCACCCGTCCTTTCACTCAGACACGTGCACTCAGTCATTTTCCCAACCATACAGTCAGGTTCATTCATGTAGCTGTCCTTATTATTTCATTCTCCATTCAAATTAATGTGCAGAACCAAAGTGGTAGTCATATCAATGAAATTGCTCCTGATTTAGGCCTTATCAAACCACTACCTCCAGCAGAGGATCTGGGCCAGCACGCTAGCTAATTCCATGCCATTTAAAAATGCACAAGCCAATGAAGCTCTGTTAGTTTAGTTCCAGTGAGGGCATGCCCCTGCGAGCCATACATCTGTGTGGCTGCCCTGAACTCAGTGGATACCTGGAATTAAAGGAATGGCGGTAAGTCAATGACTGTAATTATCATTCCTTTCCTTGCAGCAATGCGGTTTTCTGCAAGTCACTCCAGCTTTGATCCCCAGATTTATTGTGCAGTAGCATGCAAAAGTTGCCAGAGCAACAGTGTGCTGGGCATTATATGTACAATCAGTGAAGGGGAGCCCACCTGACACAAGAATTGACAGGCTGTAAAACAGGGGTCTCAAAATCCTGGCCCATGGATTATCTGTGGCCTGAGAACCTCCCCACTTTGGCCTGTGGAGGAGAGACACAGGCAGACATGCTGCCAGCAATGTCTGCTGCAGGCGCCGCCCCCAGCTCCCATTGGCTGGGGGAGAGGGACAGAGATAGCATCACTAGTCGCTGGGCAGAGTCAGCCATGGAGGCAGCATCATTTTTACCCCCACAATGAATATAAATAAGTCAAAATACCAAACAACTATCTGACACACACCTTGCTGCAGTGCTGAAGGTTTCAACTGCTCAGTCACTGAGGCCAAACATCAAACTGACAGAACTGAAGCATTGCCACATGTCTGGCAAACTCTAAGAACTCTTTGGCAGGCGAAGAATTGTATAACGTTGTATGACAGTTTTATTATTTCTAAGAAATTTGAAATAAAAAATACAATATAAACATTTTCTTTTCTGAACACCATCTTCAGTGACATTACTAGCCTGCTGGGAGGATTTGAAGACTGGCCCTGGCCCTAAGGAAAATTGAGTTTGAGACCCCCACTGTAAAACCTCCATTTGTCTTGGTGGATTTATTATTATTAAAACAGCACCACCTAGTGGCTACAGTGTGCAAGGCAGGCACACTTGTCCTGAAGGGTGTATTTAGGTGAACAAGATCAACAGACTTTCCCACTGTCACACAACAGTTCAGCATGGGACTAAAGCCCAGGTTACCTCACCAGCATCCCTAGGCCCTCTGCACTGGACCACACTCTCCCTCTTCATAATGCTGGAGCATGTCTGTAGCAGTTTGCAGACTCACTGGTGCAGCACCTCCTGCTGGTTGCCTTGGGAATTAACTCAATTCCAGCTCTCAGAGCAACCTCTGCTGGCCAGTGTCTCATCTACCTCAGTCCCCCATGTCCCTCCCAGACCCCGGTGCCCTTTACTTCAAGTGTTCTGCCCCAGCAGTACCCCCACTCTCTGGGTCTTCCCTCCCAGGGGAACCCCCAACCCTCTATACCCAGTGGCTACTGCCAATCATCATCTAGCCCCCATTCTCTGGGGCAGACTGCAATCTGTAATGTCTGCCCATCACTGGCAAGGGGGTAGGACCAGCTGCCTCTGCCTATCCCCAGGCTGCACCTCTGCAGCCCTAGTACCTGCTTAGGCCTTTACCAAGGCCTCAGCCTCAGGTGTTGCCAGGCTGGAGATCCCCCACTCCTTTTACCCTTCCCCAGCACTGCCCAGCTTCAGATACCCTTGTTCCTCCAGGCAGCAAGGTCCATCTCTCTCCAAAGCTAAAGAGAAACTGTAACCTAGCTCCTCCCTGAGCCCTTATAACAGGGCCAGGTATGGCCTGATTGGGTGCAGCCACAGCTGTGGCTGCCTCCCCAATCAGCCTTTAACCTTTTTTTCCAGGAGTGGGGTAACTGCCCCACTACAATGACCCTTTACAGAACAGCAGCACACATGATACAAGCATCACTGGTCACACAGCTGTCAGAGCGTTCAGGGCCAGGAGGCCTATTAGTCATACGTTGTCTTGGTAAAATCAGGGCCACTTGCATTCCTCCCATATTGCAGAATGTGCTGTCATTTCCTGGGCAAAGCTTTGGGGTGGGTTCTATTCTATGCAATATCAACTGGTTTATAAAAAAACAACAACAATGCTGTGGCTTCCAGAACTTGCTGCATCTCCTGGAACATCTAATAGTGTGATACCCGGGGTCAGATACCTGTAGGTTTATCTCTTTGACTAGGCCCAAACTAGTGGTATTGGAGTCTCTGTATTTCCTGTGTACACTATGTAGCTAGCATTTGTTAGGATATAGATATTCAGGCCTGTCTGTAAAGGCCTATACTCTAAGAATTTAGGTGTATTCCTATCACTTGGCTAGTTAGAGGTATAAAAGAAAGAATCAAAATCACTGTCTGCCAGTGTAAGGGCCTTCTCTTACTGTGACAGTCTGAGGCCCTGTTCTTAGGCTAAGGCCTTTGGCTAAGCGACAGAGGCAGCCATAAGCTGGGAAGTGAATGGTCACATCCTCACATTCCAAACTAGTCACATTGAAATAAGGTGCTATTGGGCTGTTAGGAATTTAATCCTGTCCTTATTGTGCCTATCACCTCCAGAGAAAGGGAAGTGCCTAGAAGCTGTAAAAGGAAATTGAGGTTGATAGTTTTCTGTCCGGTAAGAATTCACTTATCAATAGACACAGCTGGGAAACTCTTATGTCTTTACAGATGTAGTTGTGAAATCCTCACTTCTGTATTGTTTTGTCATTATAGTTCCCACTTTGCTATTGTTTATTGGCATGGTCTCTGTCTGGTTCTGTGATTGCTTCTGTCTGCTGTATAATTAATTTTGCTGGGTGTAAACTAATTAAGGTGGTGGGATATAATTGGTTAGCTAATCCATGTTAGGATTGGTTAGTTAAATTTTAGTAGAATGATTGGTTAATGTATAGCTAAGAATATTACTATATAAATTAGGGGCAAACAGGAAGTAAGTTGGGATTCAAAAATAAGGAAAAAGGAACTTGTATTTAGCTTGCTGGAAGTTCACCCCAATAAACATCGAATTGTTTGCACCTTCGGACTTCGGGTATTGTTGCTCTCTGTTCATGCGAGAAGAACCAGCGAAGTGGGAGAGTGAAGGAATAAGCTCTCTAACATCTTGGTGCCGTGACCTGGATACATCGCATTGGATAGGTGAGTGGCAGCCTGTAAGTCCCCCTCCCCAACAGTCCGCGCAGCTGCTTGGAGGGGGTATGGCGAACTCTCGTGATGGTAGTTGCGGGTTCTGGCAAGCTGGGGTAACGGATTTTTTGAACAAATGGATAAGGAAGAATCAGGGCCCATACCAGGTGCAGGGGTTCACCTGGGATGAGATTGAGAAGGAGATGGGAGAGGTTTTGGGAGACCCCAAGGGAAAGGAGTGTAGGAAAAAGGGAATGGTATTACAAGGTTTGTGTGCTGGGATGGCATACTGGGTAAAAAGGGAAGCTGATCTCCTCCAACACATTAAGGATTTGGAGGAGATTGTGGATCAGCAACGGATTTTAACAGAAAAATCTGTGTTAGCAGTAGAGGTAGCGGATTTGAAGGCACGGGATGCTGCACAGACAGAGGAGTCTTGTGAGGCAATCCGGAGAGAGAGGGACGAACTGCTGGGGAGAGTAGGAGACTAAGAGGAGGAATTGTATTATTGTAAACATGGGGGCAATGGATTTGGGGACCTCAAACCATCCGCCCCACTAATGGAACTGAAGGAGACACCTCCACCACCCTACCCTGAAAAAACACTGTACCCACCACTGCCGGTGGATGTTGTAAGCCGGCGATCCACAGTTACAGCCCCTGCGAGAGAGGCTACCCGGGAGGAACTGCAGGAGGCAGGAATAGTGGCCCCAGTTGCGGGGTGGGGGGACCATGCCCCACAAGTAGTAGAACAGGCAGACATCCGCCCCTTGTCCCTGAAGGACCGGGAGGCAGTACTGGGCCGTTTGGGAAAGGTACCCCGGAATGATTGGGATCAGTTTGTGCTGTGGCTAGTGGAGGTGGGCAGAGAGATGGAGGGTCTAACTCGTGAGGACCAGGTGATCTTATGGCGTAGTCTTTTGGGACGAGGTACCTTAGGAATCGATGTGGCAGGAGTGGCACATCCATTTCTAATTCCCGGACAGGTGGCAAAACACTTGTTTGGGGTGTACTCTCGTACTGCGGGGATGAATAAGATGAAGCGAGTCCCTGGGGAAACAGGGCGGGATACACTTAATCGCATACAGGCCTGGGCACGGTGCTGGGTGGATCCCCTGGACGGTCCATGGGTGATGCCCCAGACAGGGGCACCGGGACCTGGTAGGGGTGTGGAGCAGGGCAGGGGTGTGGAATTGCTGGAGAAATGGTTGGAGCTGAGCAATCCGCAGTTCGTGGGGCATTTAAGGTTGCAGCACCCTGAACTTGCTCCCAATCAGCTACCCCAGTTTCTGGAACAGGCAGATGTGTGGAGGCAGATGCATCAGGGGGAAGAGCCAGTCCATGCTATTACTGCGGGGGATCAATACAAGGTGGAAAGGAGTGGGTCAGCCTGGAGAGGAGGAGGTAGAGGGAGAGTTCGTGGCTTTGGGAGGGTAGTCAGGGATGAGCGGGCAGCTATAGAGCAAGAGATCCAGAGACTGCAGGCTAAACTGACTACCCACGATCTTACCAGATCAGGGGGAAAGTGGTCCCGGAGGCCAAGGGACTGGGACTGCCTGAAATGCCAGACATACAATTTTGCATGGAGACAGGAATGTGTTCGGTGCCAGGACCCCCGGTCCCCCCATGAACCAGTGGGAGGGACAGAGGTGGGTACTGCAACTTAGGGGTGCCCTGGGAGGCGTCCTGTCCATGTTCTCAGTTTAGGACGGGATGCGTCTGGTCGCCCCACGCTCCAGGGGGCAATCGAAGGGAGTCCCATGAGGGATTTTTTGATAGACACTGGAGCAGCCATCAGTTTAACCACATGGGGGCAGGGGAGACCCTCAGAAGGGACTGTGACAATTGTAGGGGCAACAGGAGGGGAGACACAGTTAACCCTGAGGAGGGGACAAATCAAAGGAATCTGGGGGGAAGGGGAGATTATGTGGGGTTGTAATGATATGCTTAATCTGTTGGGGGCAGGAGATTTACACAAACTGGGACTTGTACTGGATTTAGCCAATTGGGTGTGTTTACTGGGGCAAACACAGGACGGTCAGGGCTATACCATTCCCATGGGGATAGCCACTATGACCATTAAAGCGGCACATGCCCTCCCACCACCCCCGGCTGGGTGGGAACACATCCCTGTGTGGGCGAAGGATAACCTGGATTGTGGTAGGGGCAGCATGGAGGTACTGATGGAGGGAGGGGACCCTCCCCCACAGAAACAGTACCCTATTCCTCGGGAGGCGTTGGCAGAGGTGGGGGCAACTATTGAGGAATTGGAACAGAGGGGACTGATTCGGGCAGTTGCATCCCCTTGTAATGCTGCTGTGTGGCCCGTGAGGAAGCCAAACGGTACCTGGCGCCTCACTGTGGATTACAGGGCACTAAATGCTCTGGCCAATTCGCCAGCCTCAGTGGTGGCAGCGTACCCTGAAATGTTGGCCCGTATTGGACCCCAATTCCGAATTTTCACTGTTTTGGACATAGCTAATGGATTTTGGTCTCTGCCACTAGCTACCTCGTGTCAGTATAAAACTGCATTCACATGGGAGGGCAGACAATTCTGCTGGACAGTCCTACCCCAGGGATATAGGGACTCCCCTGCAATTTTTCACAGATACATGAGACAGGCTCTGGAGGGGGTGGATTCAGCAAGGTGCATACAATATGTAGACGACCTGTTGCTAATGTCAGGGACAGAGGAAGAAGACAGGGAACTAACTGAGCAGGTCTTGCAAGCTTTGGCAAGAGCAGGATTGAAGGTCAATGGGAAAAAGGCTCAGATGGGACAGACAAGAGTGACCTACTTAGGAGTGGAAGTGTCTCAGATGGGAAGGGAAATCGATAAGGGACGGGTGCAACTGATCCAGTCCCTGCCACTGCCTACGGATGTTAAAAGCTTGCAGTTTTCTGGGTCTAACTGGATTTTGCAGGGATTTTGTGGCCAATTATGCAGAAATAGCCCAGCCTCTATTTGACCTAACCCGAGCCTCAACTTGGGAATGGTCAGAAGAGTGTACTGAGGCAGTGAGAGTGCTAAAGGAAAACCTGGCCAGTGCTCCAGTGCTGGCCTCCCCAGATGGGGAGAAATTCTTTTATCTGTATCCTTTGGTATCGGACACTACCATTGGTTGTGCATTAACACAGGAGTATGGAGCAAAGGACCGACCTGTGGCCTTTGCCTCTCGACTTTTGAGTGCTGTGGAATTGAAGTATGGATGGTGTGAAAAGGTGCTGTTGTGCTCCTACTGGGGGGTAGGGAAATTTAAATACCTTACGGGAATGCAGAAAGTAATAATCCGATCTCATCATGACCCCCTGCGGCTGTTAAACATGCACACTATTTTACAGGGACGAGTGGGTAGCATATTGCTAAATGGTTGCTGGCTCTACAGGCAGAAAACATTAAAGCAGAGGTGTTAAAGGAACCCATAGTCTGGGTAGCTGGATTACATCTGGCTGGCACCCCACACCAATGTGAAGCCAGCCCAGGTAAAACCCAACATCAGGTGTTTCGGGCAGCTAATCCCAATCAGGTAAAGGAGGGGACACTGGTATGGTTTTTGGATGGAAGTTGTAGCTATCAAGGGGGACGGAAAACTGCAGGCTTAGCTGTTGTGGGAATCAGAGGCAATGAGACAGTCAGCACCATTGGTTTCTCACTAGAAGCAAAGTCAGCTCAGGAGGCAGAACTGGCAGCCTTGCTAACAGCTTTAAATGAAGTGGATCCCAAATTTGAGGCAGAATGTTGGGTGGTGGTAGATTCAGATTATGTATTTCGTGGTGCCACATTAATGCTGAGATGGTGGGCAGATAATCATTTCAGGGCGACAGACGGCTCCACAATCACGCATGCTACCTGGTGGAAGCGAGTGGAGGAGCTGAGTCACTGTTTTACACGGATCAATGTGGTGAAGGTAAAGGCACACAAGAAAACAGGACCCCTAAGCAAAGGGAATAATCTGGCTGATGTAGAGGCCAAGCGGGCTGCAACAGAGGCACCCCCATGGCCCTGGGAGCCAGAAGAGAGTGTGCCTGTAGCAGTGTTAACAAGAAGCGGGGTGGATACAGATCGGGGAGGGCGAATTCGAGAGTTGCAGGAATCTGACCCAGGACTGGAAGGCATCATGAAACTTGGGGACAGGCATGTGCCAAAGGTGGAACTAATGGAAGGGATTTGGTGTGTCTTAACAACTGAGGGACCGGTCATGTTGTGCCCTCAGGGAAGTCGGACGGCTTTCTTAAGCTGGGTGCATGGAAGCTTGGCAGGGGGACACCCCGGGTTTGAGGAGGCACTGGGAACTTTAAAAAGGTTGTGCTGGTGGCCAGGAATGGCAGCTGATTTAAAATCACATCTGGAACGTTGTTTGGACTGTGCCAGGCACAGCCCACCTCACAAGGTGCTAAGGGGAGAATTAATGAGACAAGCCCCAAGGGGACCATGGGAAAGGATACAGATTGATTACACAGGACCCCTACCACCAGATCACAGGAAAAACCGATTCATGTTGGTGGTAGTGGATGCTTTCAGCCGGTGGGTGGAAGCTTTCCCCACAAAGTATCAAACTGCCCGGGTAACTGCTGCAATACTGGTAAATGAGGTATTCACTCACTGGGGGGTCCCAAAGGTGATTGACTCAGACCAAGGAGCTGCTTTTCGATCAGATCTGTTAGGGGAGCTATCAGCCCTCACTGGAATCACACAGTTGTTCCATATTGCTTATCACCCCCAGGCTGCGGGGCAGGTGGAACGCATGAACCGCACCATTAAAAGTGAGCTAAGAAAGGGAGTGGAAATTGGAGGAAAAAACTGGTCACAGTTACTGCCCTTTGTCTTAATGAGAATAAGGGCCCGAGAATCAAAGGGCACAGGATTTTCTCCATATGAAGCTCTCATGGGAAGGCCTATGGAACGGTGGGAAAATCTACTTACCCCAGTACCTGGGGAAGTCACTACACACGGCCTAACACAAGAATGGATTTTAACTTTAATCGAACATGTAAAACAGGTACAGCAGGCGGTGGCCTGGCGAGACGAGCAAGGAGCAGCAAGAGTCAGAGCGTGGTATGACCTGCCTGGGGAGCGTAATCTACCCACGGTGGGAGATCTAGTGATGTACAAGATTCCAGGTCAACACCATCCATTCCCAGCTCCTAAATGGAAGGGCCCTTATCTTGTCCTTGACCAATTAGGGCCCAGTCTGCTATTACTGGGTACAGAGAATGGAGGACGGGAGTGGGTTCACTGCACGCAAATAAAAAGGTACAAACAGGGGATTGGGAAAGGGGACATGTAAATTGTTTTATGTGTGTATTACAGGTTAATTCAAAAAGGAGAAAAGGATGAAAATTCCCTGGCCCTGGATGGAACAATTACTAGTGCTAATCACAATTGTCACATTTACAAATTCTATTCAGATCCCACGATGTGAAGTGTCAAAAGGAGGAAACACATGGACGGCTACACATGCAACCTGTGGTAATAAAGCTAATGAAGATTATGAGAATCTCCCCATAGAAAGATGTACCACTAATACTCCAACAGGAATTTGGCAGTGTCGGTATATGGTTTATGGATTAGATGGGGGAATCCCAACCAGGTGGAGAATATCAAATTTATCAGGAAATATTGCATGGTACTCCCTGGGTGCTGCCATGATTAACGATAGTGAAAAACACAGTTACCCAGCTATGTGGTTTGTTACAGAGGGTCCAAAGAATATAACCCTCTGGTCCCCTGGAGCAAATGAACCCTCTTGGGAAAATAGGGCCCCACATTTAGGGTGTGATGTTACCATATGTAACCACAATGGTACTTCCATGGAAGATAATCCCCGAGGGTGTGATTGTTATGTACATATTACATTAGGCGTAAGATCCCCTTTGGGACGCTGGGTGTACGATGAGTTAACCATTTTACAGAATGTAACCCTACAGGTGATATGGATGTCAAGTTGGAAGAATCCAAATTTAAAGTGGCCACAGCCTGGAGCCAAGAATATTCCCCGACGAGCAAATGTCTGGGAGCCATTGTGGGAGCAGGTGCAGCCAGCACTTTTTAACGTGTCCTTTCACTCTATTACATGGGTGGTACGCCCCAAGGAATGGTGGGTGGACCAAATCCATCCTAACTGTAGTATGTACATAAAAGGATTGAAACAACAATTCAATGCATGGGTGAGGGGACACACCTGGAATCGTCGTCGGAAAAGGGGATTGTGGGCAGCTGGGAACACTATGCTGGGTACATGGAATCTGGAAGACGAGTGGGTAACCAAACAATTAGTAAGCCAAAATGTGAAATTTCAACAACAAATTAATGAATTAATGGCACAGCAACTATCAGCAGTTGCCACAGGGTGGAGGACAGCAGTAGAGGTAAACTTGCAGTTAACTCATTGGGCAGGGGACCTGGTGACATGGGTAGAAGATGGCTTCAGAAGACTAACATGGGGAGAAGTGTGCATAGGTATTCAAAATGCTCAGTTAATAATGTTAATGGATATTATGAGAGATGCTTGGTCAGAACAATGGCCTTCAGTATTGAATCGGGAAGCTAGCCCATATTTATCCACAATTGCAAAAACATACCCATCTACCTGGAAAATAACATCCCCGACCTGTGGGGACAGTTCTTGTGTAGTTGTTACTATGATACCATGGGAAGGAAATGCAAATAAGGTGGTTCCCTTGTACCCTATGGGAGTAAGTAGGGAAGGGGGAGCACGTTGGGAGCCACTAGGGAATAGGTGGGGGGCATGGAATGGGGTAAATTGGACTGTCATCACATTAAGCAGTTGTATATCCAGAGGAGGAATATGGATGTGCCCCTCTCCTATGACTATGGAGGAGCAGGATCAATGGCCTATTGCAAAGGGGGGGCATTTAGGGGTAATGTATATGGGGTATGGTGTATTCTGTTGGGAATGTATGCAATCCTGCAATATAACACTAGGAGGCAAAATCCTTCCAGTGTATGACAAAATTATGAACTTCTATACTCTGCCACCTGGACTATGGTGCACCAATGGATCAGTGGACTCAATCGTTGTAAACAATCGAACCAGCACCTACTACCCGATACCGTACCAAGTAGTTGAATTGGTTTGGACAGTACCAAATTTCACTGTGGATATTCAATGGACACACAATATGGACAAAAGTACACACAGATTACAAGAGCAACTTGCTGCAAGCGACAACAGTTGGACACACTTACAATACACACTACAGGATGGTGCTGACAAAATTTTAACCTTATCAAAGGAGGAGAAGCAGTGTTTTTGGTGGTGGCCAGGATGTTGGACCATACTGCAGTGGTCAGGACTCTCGGTGTTGCTGTGGAGTATCATAGCAGCTAGTGTATTGTTAACTATATGTGTGTTACATTGCATATGGAAACGATCAAGGGGGGCACAACCCCCTAGAGAACAGCCACTAATTATAACTTATAAGTAATGTAGTAAGCCCCCCCAAGTGTACTAGACAACCTGGACCCAACCTTCTCGGGCCCACTACACTGGGAAGTCTGGAACACTAATTGGAATAGGTGTGGTATGCCCGTACGAGAGAAGGTGCAGGGCACTATACTACACAAGGGGCAGTGGGACAGATGGAGCATCGACACCTTCCACCTCGATGCCTGGCCCTATCAGGAAATGTGTCGCCATATGTCCTATGCTTTTCCAGGGATACCTGGGCAGGAGGATCCCAAAAGAAAAAGAAAAAAAAGGGGTGGAGTGTTAGGATATAGATATTCAGGCCTGTCTGTAAAGGCCTATACTCTAAGAATTTAGGTGTATTCCTATCACTTGGCTAGTTAGAGGTATAAAAGAAAGAATCAAAATCACTGTCTGCCAGTGTAAGGGCCTTCTCTTACTGTGACAGTCTGAGGCCCTGTTCTTAGGCTAAGGCCTTTGGCTAAGCGACAGAGGCAGCCATAAGCTGGGAAGTGAATGGTCACATCCTCACATTCCAAACTAGTCACATTGAAATAAGGTGCTATTGGGCTGTTAGGAATTTAATCCTGTCCTTATTGTGCCTATCACCTCCAGAGAAAGGGAAGTGCCTAGAAGCTGTAAAAGGAAATTGAGGTTGATAGTTTTCTGTCCGGTAAGAATTCACTTATCAATAGACACAGCTGGGAAACTCTTATGTCTTTACAGATGTAGTTGTGAAATCCTCACTTCTGTATTGTTTTGTCATTATAGTTCCCACTTTGCTATTGTTTATTGGCATGGTCTCTGTCTGGTTCTGTGATTGCTTCTGTCTGCTGTATAATTAATTTTGCTGGGTGTAAACTAATTAAGGTGGTGGGATATAATTGGTTAGCTAATCCATGTTAGGATTGGTTAGTTAAATTTTAGTAGAATGATTGGTTAATGTATAGCTAAGAATATTACTATATAAATTAGGGGCAAACAGGAGTAAGTTGGGATTCGAAAATAAGGAAAAAGGAACTTGTATTTAGCTTGCTGGAAGTTCACCCCAATAAACATCGAATTGTTTGCACCTTCGGACTTCGGGTATTGTTGCTCTCTGTTCATGCGAGAAGAACCAGGGAAGTGGGAGAGTGAAGGAATAAGCTCTCTAACAGCATTTATAATGAAGATCAGAGAATGGAGAAGACATCCAGGTTAAGATTTTCAAAGGGGCCTGTCAGGGTTCCCTCCCCACTCTGAACTCTAGGATACAGATGTGGGGACCAACATGAAAGAACCCCTAAGCTTATTTCTACCAGCTTAGGGTAAAAACTTCCTCAAGGCACAAATCTCTATTTGTCCTTGGACTGAGGTATGCTGCCACCACCAAGTGTTTTAGACAAAGAATCAGAGAAAGGACCACTTGGAGTTCCTATTCCCACAAAATATTCCCCCAAGCCTACACCCCCTTTCCTGGGGAGGCTTGAAAAATAAACAAGGTGAGCACAAACCAGACCCTTGGGTTTGTAGGACCTAAAAACCCAACTGGATTCTTAAAAAACAGAACTTTATTATAAAGAAAAAAAAGTAAAAGAAGCATCTCTGTAAAATCAGGATGGAAGGTAATTTTACAGGATAATCAGATTCAAAAACACAGAGGATTTCCCTTTCAGCAAAACTTAAAAGTTACAAAAACTAGGGATAAACCTCCCTCTAGCACAGGGAAAATTTACAAGCTAAATCAAAAGATAAACTAACGCATTTCCTTGCTTGACTTACAATTTTTGTAATCTAGATGCTTAGTTCAAGTAGGGCTTTGGGAGATGTATTTTCCCTGTCCTGATTCCTCACTGACCCAAAGAGAACCAACAATGAGAACAAAGCAAAAACATTCCCTCACAGATATGAAAGTATCTTCTCCCCTTATTGGTCCTTTTGGTCAGGTGCCAACCAGGTTACCTGAGCTTCTTAACCCTTTACAGTTAAGGAGGGATTTTATGACACTCTTAGCTGTATATTTATGACAGGGCCTAATGGATTTAGATACCCAACTCCCATTGAAAGTCAGTGGGCATCAGGGATCTAATATTTCCAAAGGTATTTATGCACCTTAAAGCTCCTAGTGGGATTTAGAAAATTGCCTAAATAGGTTAAGTTCCTAGCACCAGATTTTTAAAGGCATTTAATTGAAGCTAAGTGCCTGAATACCTTTAAAAATATAGCCCCCAACTATTGACCTGCAATGGAAGTTAGACACCTGTCATAAATATAAAGGGAAGGGTAAACACCTTTAAAATCCCTCCTGGCTAGAGGAAAAATCCTCTCACCTGTAAAGGGTTAAGAAGCTAAAGGTAACCTCTCTAGCACCTGACCAAAATGACCAATGAGGGGCCCAAAATTGGGCCCATCTCTCTCTGTCTCTGTCTCTGTCTCTCCAAAGCCTACTAGAGGGAATGGAAAGAGTACCATTGACTTTAACTATCATCATCAGGCACTCTATAATCATGGAGCTTAGGGGATTAGAAGGCAGGAGCTCCTGGACTCTATTCCTGGCTTTTCCCTGACTCCCAGTGCATCCTTGGGCAAGAACCTTTACCCCTCTAACCTAGTTTCTTCTTATATAACAGAGGATTGCTAATGGTTAATTACTTACTACAGAGGGGCATTGGGCCCATTGCAAAGAGCACTGAAGGGAGTTCTTTCTGACCCATTGTAGAATTAAATAGCTCATGACCATCATCTCCACACCCCCCATATACTCCTTCCTCTGTAATCTCCCCTTCCTGGAGATCTGGTACACCACGGTCTATGTCCCCAAGACAATTGCAGTCTTCCTTGGGAAAAGCAGAACCACATCCTTCACTAGCTGCATCCTGCAGACGTACTTCATGTTCTCCCTGGGCTGCATAGAACAAATCCTCTTATCTGCCATGGCCTGTGACCACTATCTGGGAATTTGCTACCCATTGCGCTATTGCACCATCATGAACAGCAGCCTGTCCGCTCAGTTGGCCCTTGGTTCCTGGGTGTCTGGTTTTCTGGCTATTTCTAGCCCAGCATATTTGATAGCCAGGTTGTCCTTCTGTGGCTCTAATGTCATTAATCATTTCTCCTGCAGCATAGATTCCTTAGTCATATTCTCCTGCACAGACACCTTGGTGATTGAGAGGGCAGCTTTCCTCATCTTGATCATCATCATCCTGGGACCATGTCCCATAACCCTGGTCTCCTAAATTTACATCATTTCCACCGCACTGAGGATCCCCTTGGCCCAAGGCTGGCAAAAGACCTTTTCCACTTGCTCGGCCCACCTCACTGTTGTCCCTATCTGGTACGGCTCCACCATCTTCCTCTATGTCCAGCCTTCCAAACAGAGCTCCTTGAAACAAGTTTGTCAGCATTTTGAACCCTATTGTCACACCGCTGTTAAACCCCTTCAGTTACACTCTGAGAAATAAAGAGCTGAAGACGGCTTTATGGAAGACATTGAGTCGACGTGAATTTTTGAATGGCTGACCTGCTACTGAGCCTGACTCTCAGCCCATGCTCATGTTGCCTTTGGTATTTGCAAGGCTATTTAGGCATCTAAAGATTCAGATGGCACCTAGATACAATTAAATATATGGCTTCTAAGACCAATGGGAGTTATGCACCTAACCTGCTGGGGAATTTTTAAAATTTCCACATGGCACCTTCAGGAACTGACAAGCTTTTTGAAAATCTGGCCCTAAGAAGCTATCTCGAGTTCTCAGCCACAGCACATTGGAATCAATGAACATATTGCAGTTGAATTAAAAGGGCTTTCGATCACTGCCTATGTGGACATTAGCTTTAGCAATTCACATTTAGGCCCCCGTCCTGATGTCATTACTCATATACTGAATTTTATTTGAGTGGTCCAACTGACTTCAACGGGACTACTCACACTAAGTAAGATAAGCTCGTGCATAAAACATCAGCAGGATCAAGGCCTCAGTGACATAGGACAAATTTCTGAGTGCAGTTGCAAAGTTTAAATTTGTAGTAACCCCGGAGTTTTTATTATAGATTCATAGATACTAAGGTCAGAAGGGACCATTATGTATATGATTGGCTGGGTGATTCACATGATGTTGCTATTCCCTGATTCAATGTCTGAATTAAACAACAGAATAAATAACAACAACAGGAAATACAGAATCATGAACAAAGTTGACAGGGTTTTTTTAGTGATGAATTTCAAAATTTCAGACTTATTTCCATTTTTAAGGGTTCTAAGTTTTTAGGAGTTTTTTCCCCCTGCATTTTGGTACATGGAAAAAAAATCAGTAATGATTTTTATAAAGTTTTTCCTTGAAAACTTTGATAAAAAATGAAGTGAAAGATTTCATGAAAAAAGAAAAAAAATCACTAAGTCAACAGTTCTTTATAAAAATTGTCATTTATGAAAAAAGGTCATTTTCAAAAACAAAACAAAACAAAACTCTTTTTCAATTTTAAAAAAATTGTTCAGCTGTAATGATGAATAACAAATAACAGTCTCTTTTGTTTACACATGAATATTTGTGTTTGCTGGTGGATATGGATATGCATACAGAAATATCTGAAAATATCTGTGTGAACAAAAACTTGTTAATACTGTATGTGAAAAGTGATAATCCCCTGGTACAAATATAGTCCAATTAAATAGTCATTTGGAATTCAAATCTATGGTCACAAACATAATTTTGTATAATTTGATTGGCTGGGCTCATGAGATCATTCCGTCATAATAGATGGAGGTTTACTAGGAGGCAGCTTTAGCGTTCAAAGACACGACCCAAACCAAATTGAAGTCCATGAGACTCTTTCTATGAATTTCAATGAGCTTTGGAAAGAGATGGAGAAAGAGAGAGAATCACAGAGTTTAAGGCCAGAAGGGACCTCCAGATCATCTAGTCTGACTTGCTCTATATCACAGACCCCCAACACCACCCAGCACCCACATACTAACACCAACAACCAATATTAGACCAAGTTCTATGACCCTTGGGAGACTAACAGTGATGAGCTGCCAAAATCTTAACAACTGGTTCCCTCTTCACCCCACGAGGGGGTCGTTGCCCACCCCTGCCCCCTGGGACTCCTGCCCCATCCAACCCCCCACGTTCCTTGACGCCCCCCCAGGACCCCTGCCCCATCTACCCCCCTCCCCTGTCCCCTGACTTCCCCCAGAACTGGGCAGGAGAGTCTCATGGGCCACCATAGTGGGTGTCCACCCTGCCCCTAAGAGCCAGAGGGACCTGCCGGGGGGCGAGGTGGGGAGTCCCGGTGGTGCTTACCTGGGGCAGCTCCCAGGAAGCATCTGGCAGGTCCCTCTGGCTCCTAGGGGCGGGGGAGCGTAGCTAGGGGGGAGCAGGGGGAGCGGCCGCTCCCCCCACTGCACGTCAAAAGTGGCACCTTAGGCACTGACTCCATGGGTGCTCCGGGGCTGGAGCCCCCACGGAGGAAATTTGGTGGGTGCAGAGCACCCACCGGCAGCTCCCTGCCCCGCGCCCGGCCCCAGCTCACCTCCGCTCCGCTTCTGCCTCCTCCCCTGAATGCACCGCCCCTCTCTGCTTTTCAGCGCCCCCCGCCCCCCCGCTTCCCGCGAATCAGCTGTTCGTGCGGGAAGCCGGGGAGAGCTGAGAAACAGGCAGCAGCTTCGCCCTGAGGCCAAGGGTGGCGGAGGTGAGCTGGGGTGGGGAGCGGTTCCCCTACACACATACCCCCCAGGGTTACCTGCCGCGGTGCAGACGGCCCTCCTCGCGCCCCCCGACCCCAGCTCACCTCCGCTCCACCTCCGCCTTCATGGGCCTGGGCACCAAGCCGCCGCCGGCTTCTCAGCCCGCCCCGGCTTCCCCCGTGAACAGCTGATTCACGGGAAGCCGGGGGGAGGGGGGTGGTAAAAGCAGAGTGGGACAGAGCGTAACTCAGGGGCAGAAGTGGAGCAGAGGTGAGCTGGGGCTGGGGGCGGGGGGGGGGGAGGGAGCTGCCGGTGGGTGCTCTGTACCCACCAAATTTTCCCCTTGGGTGCTCCAGCCCTGGAGCACCCATGGAGTTGACACCTAAGGTGCCACTTTTGGCTGGTTGTTAAATTTAGAAGCCCTTTTAGAACCAGTTGTCCCTCGTGGAACAACCGGTTCTAAAAGGGCTTCTAAATTTAACAGCCGGCTCCAGCTCTCCACTGGAGACTAAGCTACTGTGTGTCACAGGCCTAGGGCAGGAGGCACCGAGGTGCACCAGTGCCCAAGGCACTTGCAATGTCAGGGAATTGATTCAGGGAGATATACCCAAATAATCCTGGAAAGTGACCCATTTGCTATGCTGCAGGGGAAGGTGGAAACCCCAGGAAGATCACTGCCAGTCTGATGTGGTGGAAAATTCCTTCCAAAGACCATTTATGAAAATCAGTTAGATGCTGAGTATGTGAGCAAGAACCAGCCAGCCAAGCACCTGAAAGAGAATTCTTGGAGGTACCTCAAAGCACCAGCACACCCAATGTCCAATGTCCAATCTCTGGCTGTGGCCATGTATGATGCTCCAGAAGAAGGAGACAAAAAAAACAAAGAAATAGAATACACTGGAGAAACATCCCTTTCTGACCTTTGCAAGTGACCAGCTAAAGTGCTGAAGCATGAGAGTTTATAAACATAAAACATAAATCAGGACGGACCCCCATGACTGCACAGCCCAGTCCACTACCTCCACAAGCAATCTCGTCAGACAATCCCACTCATAAACTAGTCAATCTCTCTCTTAGAACATATTAAGTTATTTGCCCCCACAACTCTTCTTGGGAGGCTGATCCAGAATCTCACTTCTCTGATGGTTAGAGAGAATGAGAAGAATTATCATGAGGTTAGTAAAGAAGAAATGCATGAAGGCAGGTATATGAGTTCACAAACCTGCTGCATCGGAATATAAATCATTGTTCCTGAAACCAGTCCCTGAAACTCTTACACGATCTCTACAAGCAACACACACTGTACATTGGAAGCATGACTTTGAAGTTCTTTGGAGATCGAATCCCAAGGCAATTTGTGAAGCATATAGATAGCCTTGAAGGAGGTTATTTTAGCTTGGTTAAAGGAGAATTAATATAGATCTTAATCACTGTAAAACTATATATAACACTGGTGAAAGAGAGAGAGAAAACGATTTATTAGTATATTACACAAGAACATATATAGTTGTCAGGTGAGAATATTATGGAAAACAATGACCAGGATATTGTAGGGCTAGCTCCATCATTAGGGACTGAGACATTTGTCAAATTTAAAGGAGACTGTTTTAGTTAAGCAACATTTTTGTCTGTGTTTCTAAGCTAATGTTTTTCATTTGCTTGCTGTCTAAGGTGGCAGATGAGCTCCTTGGAGGTTTTATGCCAAATCAAATGTCTTTCCACACCAAACCCACCCAAATGTGAGAATGTTTTCTAAGATATCTGGCTGCCTTCACAGTATTTACTGTTCTCACTTTGGAGTTATACCAGTGTAATTAGAATCTGAATACATCACATATTTAAGAAAAAATAAAGATGATACAATCCAAGTCCTTGCTTTTTTCACTAATAACAATTGGCACTCTAGTGTATGATTACAGATGTTAATGAAAGAGATCATTTCCAATCATTTAAAGTGTGGGCTCCAGTTCTAAAACTGAGGATACAAAATCATCCCCTTCTGTCTCATCCAATCTGCCTCCCATGCCTATTCAGAATCAGAACTGATGACTTCAAGGGGAAAAAATATTTTTTCTACTTTTCATTCCCATGAGTGCTAAAGAGTGAACCAAGCAAAAATCAAGTGGATGTATTCTGTGCCAAGTTCCAAGCAGTTAGATATCTGAAATGTCATTGGAAAGAATGAGTTGACTCTTGGGTCACAAGAGCACGATCATGGAGCAGGTCCTCAAAGAATCAATCCTGAAGCACTTGCATGAGAGGAAAGTGATCAGGAACAGCCAGCATGGATTCACCAAGGGAAGGTCATGCCTGACTAATCTAATCGCTTTTTATGATGAGATTACTGGTTCTGTGGATGAAGGGAAAGCAGTGGATGTATTGTTTCTTGACTTTAGCAAAGCTTTTGACACGGTCTCCCACAGTATTCTTGTCAGCAAGTTAAGGAAGTATGGGCTGGATGAATGCACTATAAGGTGGGTAGAAAGCTGGCTAGATTGTCGGGCTCAACGGGTACTGATCAATGGCTCTGTGTCTAGTTGGCAGCCGGTATCAAGTGGAGTGCCCCAATGGCCGGTCCTGGGGCCGGTTTTGTTCAATATCTTCATAAATGATCTGGAGGATGGTGTGAATTGCACTCTCAGCAAATTTGCGGATGATACTAAACTGGGAGGAGTGGTAGATACGCTGGAGGGGAGGGATAGGATACAGAAGGACCTAGACAAATTGGAGGATTGGGGCAAAAGAAATCTGATGAGGTTCAATAAGGATAAGTGCAGGGTCCTGCACTTAGGATGGAAGAACCCAATGCACCGCTACAGACTAGGGACCGAATGGCTAGGCAGCAGTTCTGCGGAAAAGGACCTAGGGGTGACAGTGGACGAGAAGCTGGATATGAGTCAGCAGTGTGCCCTTGTTGCCAAGAAGGCCAATGGCATTTTGGGATGTATAAGTAGGGGCATAGCCAGCAGATCGAGGGACGTGATCGTTCCCCTCTATTCGACATTGGTGAGGCCTCATCTGGAGTACTGTGTCCAGTTTTGGGCCCCACACTACAAGAAGGATGTGGATAAATTGGAGAGAGTCCAGCGAAGGGCAACAAAAATTATTAGGGGTCTGGAACACATGACTTATGAGGAGAGGCTGAGGGAGCTGGGATTGTTTAGCCTGCAGAAGAGAAGAATGAGGGGGGATTTGATAGCTGCTTTCAACTACCTGAAAGGGGGTTCCAAAGAGGATGGCTCTAGACTGTTCTCAATGGTAGCAGATGACAGAACGAGGAGTAATGGTCTCAAGTTGCAGTGGGGGAGGTTTAGATTGGATATTAGGAAAAACTTTTTCACTAAGAGGGTGGTGAAACACTGGAATGCGTTACCTAGGGAGGTGGTAGAATCTCCTTCCTTAGAGGTTTTTAAGGTCAGGCTTGACAAAGCCCTGGCTGGGATGATTTAACTGGGAATTGGTCCTGCTTCGAGCAGGGGGTTGGACTAGATGACCTTCTGGGGTCCCTTCCAACCCTGATATTCTATGATTCTATGATTCTATGAAGGCAGTGAAGCTGCCAGATAGCTGAGATAAAAGTGGTGTGGTGAACCTAACACCCTCCCTTTGGTATACTGACGTGCTTTGGGCTCCTTTTCCAGACATTAGGAAGCTGTAAGGATTGAGGAGGGACTGCACCATAGGCCTGAGTCTCAACCGCTGACTGGTTTGAAATATTTTGTCAATCTCTGCATCCCAAACCTCACTGACACAAAGCTGGGCTAATTTTCACAGCAATAGAACATGGTCTTGTTTCCTAAATGGAAAATCCATCCATGGCAGGGGACATATGTGAAACTAATGCACATTTCCTCTTTTTTTTCCCCTCCTCATCAACTTTAGTCTTTAGTATTCTGAGTAGGGCACTGAGGGTCTCTTGGGGTCCATTCTCAGTTCTGGAAGGGGACGTTGGACAGGTCATTACAGTAGAAGACCAGGAACAGGGTTGGGGTTTTCAAATGAGTTAAGGAATTTAGTTGTCCAACTCCCAGTGGAAATTAATGGGAACTGGGCACCTAATTCTACTGGGCTCCTTTCAATAATCCTAGTCAAGGACTTTTGGTTCCAATACCAGTGCTGTAGAGATTCTGTGGTCTAGTGTTTAGATGGAAGAACTGGGAGCCAGTATTGCTGGGTTTTGCTCTCAGCTTTACTACAGTTGCCTCACTGCGCAACCTTAGACAAATCAAAAGTATGCCAATGGGTGCAATAATGGAAAGGCAGTTGTAAACTTAGATCAATATCCAGCCATGCCCCCAGAGTATGTCATTGTCCTTCTTTCATTGGTTTCAGCAAGCCTGGCGTTGTGGTGGAATTTATCTTCCTAGGATGCCCTGGGAACCAGTAGTTGCAGATTTCCCTCTTTGTGCTCATCCTGATGGTCATGGGAAATGCAGCCATCATAACACTAGTGATAACCCAACATTGACTCCACATCCCTATGCCCTTCTTCCTTTGCAATCTTTCCTTCCTGGAGATATGGTATACCACATCCTCTGTCCCCAAGCCAATTGCAATCTTCCTGGGGAAAAGAAGAACCATCTCCTTTGCCAATTGCCTCTTGCAGATATACTTCTGGTTTTGCTTTGGATAAAACCAATTTTTCCTCTCCTTGGTGATGGCCTTTGACCACTATTTGGCCATTTGCTACCCATTGCATTATAGCATCATCACAAACAGCTCAGCTGGCTGTTGGCTCTTGGGTGTACAGTTTCCTGGTTATCTCTGTGCTGGAATTTCTGATCACCAGGTTGTCTTTCAGCTGCTCAGTCATCATCAACCATTTCTGTTCCAACAGAAATTCCTGGATAGTCCTCTCTTGTATGGACACGTTCATCACTGAGATGGCAGCTTTCATCATCTTGGCCATTGTCATCCTGGGCTCATTTGTGATCATAGAATCATAGAATATCAGGGTTGGAAGGGACCCCAGAAGGTCATCTAGTCCAACCCCCTGCTCGAAGCAGGACCAATTCCCAGTTAAATCATCCCAGCCAGGGCTTTGTCAAGCCTGACCTTAAAAACCTCTAAGGAAGGAGATTCTACCACCACCCTAGGTAACGCATTCCAGTGTTTCACCACCCTCATAGTGAAAAAGTTTTTCCTAATATCCAATCTAAACCTCCCCCACTGCAACTTAACTCTCCTTTCATACATCTATATCATCCTTACTATTCTGAGAACCCCCTTAGCCAAAGGCTGGAAAAAGACCTTTTCCACTTGCTCTTCCCATCTTGATTATATGGTACAGCTCCACCACTTACCCCTCCTGCACAGAATTCCTTGGAAATGACCCTGATACCCAACATCCTGAATGCTGTTGTAACACAATTGCCAAACCCTTTCATCAATGCCTTGAGGGAAAATGAGGTGAAGAAAGCCTTGGGAAATACTATCTGTGGGAGAGTAAATAATTTCCAAATGGCCTGGAGGTCATTCCACTAACATTGAACATGTTTAAAATCAGCAGGACTGCATTAATGGATCAGTACCCAGCTATATCAAAGACTGAATATTGATTTATGAACCATTGGGCTCCTCTGGGACACTGCAGATAACTAAGCCCAGGACAAAAGACATCAGAGCAGTGATCAAAGGAGCACTGTCTGTCGGGTGATCTGGCTATGGAACATACTCTCAAAAGAAATCAGGCATATCAGAATCTGTCTAAAGGAAACACTAAACAAACCTTCACTTAAAAAAGTCTGTCCACCAGAACATTACTGGTTTTTTACATTACAACACTGAAACTGCTTCTACCCCTGAATGCCCACCACAACAAAAATCAGAAACAGGCCCCAGAAAGACCCAAGTTCTGAAATGTTTAGCAGGTTAAAATCAAACATAGGGAAGAACTTAGAATCATAGAATCATAGAATATAAGGGTTGGAAGGGACCCCAGAAGGTCATCTAGTCCAACCCCCTGCTCGAAGCAGGACCAATTCCCAGTTAAATCATCCCAGCCAGGGCTTTGTCAAGCCTGACCTTAAAAACCTCTAAGGAAGGAGATTCTACCACCTCCCTAGGTAACGCATTCCAGTGTTTCACCACCCTCTTAGTGAAAAAGTTTTTCCTAATATCCAATCTAAACCTCCCCCACTGCAGCTTGAGACCATTACTCCTCGTTCTGTCATCTGATACCATTGAGAACAGTCTAGAGCCATCCTCTTTGGAACCCCCTTTCAGGTAGTTGAAAGCAGCTATCAAATCCCCCCTCATTCTTCTCTTCTGCAGGCTAAACAATCCCAGCTCCCTCAGCTTCTCCTCATAACTCATGTGTTCCAGACCCCTAATCATTTTTGTTGCCCTTCGCTGGACTCTCTCCAATTTATCCACATCCTTCTTGAAGTGTGGGGCCCAAAACTGGACACAGTACTCCAGATGAGGCCTCACCAATGTCGAATAGAGGGGAACGATCACGTCCCTCGATCTGCTCATTATGCCCCTACTTATACATCCCAAAATGCCATTGGCCTTCTTGGCAACAAGGGCACACTGCTGACTCATATCCAGCTTCTCGTCCACTGTCACCCCTAGGTCCTTTTCCGCAGAACTGCTGCCTAGCCATTCGGTCCCTAGTCTGTAGCGGTGCATGGGATTCTTCCGTCCTAAGTGCAGGACCCTGCACTTATCCTTATTGAACCTCATCAGATTTCTTTTGCCCCAATCCTCCAATTTGTCTAGGTCCTTCTGTATCCTATCCCTCCCCTCCAGCGTATCTACCACTCCTCCCAGTTTAGTATCATCCGCAAATTTGCTGAGAGTGCAATCCACACCATCCTCCAGATCATTTATGAAGATATTGAACAAAACCGGCCCCAGGACCGACCCTTGGGGCACTCCACTTGATACCGGCTGCCAACTAGACATGGAGCCATTGATCACTACCCGTTGAGCCCGACAATCTAGCCAGCTTTCTACCCACCTTGTAGTGCATTCATCCAGCCCATACTTCCTTAACTTGCTGACAAGAATACTGTGGGAGACCGTGTCAAAAGCTTTGCTAAAGTCAAGAAACAATACATCCACTGCTTTCCCTTCATCCACAGAACCAGTAATCTCATCATAGAAGGCGATTAGATTAGTCAGGCATGACCTTCCCTTGGTGAATCCATGCTGGCTGTTCCTGATCACTTTCCTCTCATGCAAGTGCTTCAGGATTGATTCTTTGAGGACCTGCTCCATGATTTTTCCAGGGACTGAAGTGAGGCTGACTGGCCTGTAGTTCCCAGGATCCTCCTTCTTCCCTTTTTTAAAGATTGGCACTACATTAGCCTTTTTCCAGTCATCCGGGACTTCCCCAGTTCGCCACGAGTTTTCAAAGATAATGGCCAATGGCTCTGCAATCACAGCCGCCAGTTCCTTCAGCAGTCTTGGATGCAACTCGTCCGGCCCCATGGACTTGTGCACGTCCAGCTTTTCTAAATAGTCCCTAACCACCTCTATCTCCACAGAGGGCTGTCCATCTCTTCCCCATTTTGTGATGCCCAGCGTAGCAGTCTGGGAGCTGACCTTGTTCGTGAAGACAGAGGCAAAAAAAGCATTGAGTACATTAGCTTTTTCCACATCCTCTGTCACTAGTTTGCCTCCCTCATTCAGTAAGGGGCCCACACATTGCTTGGCTTTCTTCTTGTTGCCAACATACCTGAAGAAACCCTTCTTGTTACTCTTAACATCTCTGGCTAGCTGCAGCTCCAGGTGCGATTTGGCCCTCCTGATAACATTCCTACATGCCCGAGCAATATTTTTATACTCTTCCCTGGCCATATGTCCAACCTTCCACTTCTTGTAAGCTTCTTTTTTATGTTTAAGATCCGCTAAGATTTCACCATTAAGCCAAGCTGGTCGCCTGCCATATTTACTATTCTTTCGACTCATTGGGATGGTTTGTCCCTGTAAGCTCAACAGGGATTCCTTGAAATACAGCCAGCTCTCCTGGACTCCTTTCCCCTTCAAGTTAGTCCCCCAGGGGATCCTGGCCATCCGTTCCCTGAGGGAGTCGAACTTCTTCACATAATGCACAGTCATCAGGTTTCAAAAAAGAACTAGATATGTTCACAGAGGATAGGTCCCTCAATGGCTATTAGCCAAGATGGTCAGGATGCAACTCCATGTTCTGGGTGTCCCTGGCCTCTGTTTACCAGAAGCTGGGAGTGGGCGACAAGGGATGATTGCCTGTTCTGTTCATTCCCTCTGGGGCATCTGGCATTGGCCACTATCTGAAGACAGAATACAGGGCTAGAGGGACCATTGGTCTGACCCAGTATGGCCATTCTTGTGTTCGTGTGTTCATAGTGCTAATTACTTTCCTCTGTTACAGGAGTGCTCTATATCTGTATATCTGGAAATGGGGAATACAGAGACAACCCATCCTTGCATATAGTTGGGGGGGGGCAGAAAAAGGGCAGTGGCTTCAGCAAATGTTACTGAGCATGCTTGCTGCATGTGAGCATGTAGAGTACAAGCCAAGCAACAGATCTGCAGGAGCACATGACCCTGCATACTCCCCCTCCACCCGATGCATCACCTCTGGGGGAAAAGATTAGGTGCCAGTGATGATATCAAGTATAGAAAACACAATTCCTTGGTTTTGTGGCACCAATAAAATTCACAGTTGAGGCTTCCTCTGTCCAGCTATTTGTCTTTGCACAGCAAGTGGAAGGGGTCATATTTGGCATTTGCCATTATTTGACAGCTGGGGAAAATGAGGCTGCGGAGGGCTTAGAGTAACAGACCAAAGCTCCCCCTGTGTAGTGAGAGTTTGGCAAAGACAGGCCTAGAATTCTTTTCTCCAGTCTGTACTTTCACCAGGAGACCAGCCTGGCACAGCAGAGTGTGTTACATATCCTAGGGAAGTCTGTGAAACTCTGTTGAGATCAAATATCCCCAGAGTGCTGGGGAGATAGGGGTGGAGTACAAAACAAACCTCCCCTTGCAGCCAGTTTGAGCTGCCGTTCATTAACAAGGTAGGTAGGGGTAAAGCCTATTGGATGTTGTTGGAAAGAGAATCCCACCAAATGTCAAAATCTACGGAATTTGCCTGAGACTTTTGGTTTTGAAGAGGCAGAGTCTCATTTTTACTAACAACACTTTGCACCACTCTGGCAGTAGAATGGGACTTAAAATTGGAGGGAATTATACTAATCACACATATTTTAAAGCTCTTTATACTGCAAAATGATCTTGATATACATATGAACCAGGTGTGCAATATTCCTCTATTTGATATGTATTTTGTTGGGGGGGGGGAGGGAGGAAGATACATCACCTTCTGATGCACCATTTTTCAGCAGCCATGCTATTGTGTGTCATCTGGGAAGAGAAAGAAGGTGAAAGAAACGAGTTTGTATTAACAAACTCTATCAGAAGACAGGGTACTTTAGATTCATTAGCCAGATGAAGCCTATCATGCCATTATAGTTTAAAGCAATTGTACTGATGAATAGGTTTGCCTTTCTTGGTAATGCAAGCTATCTGAAAAGTGCCATTTAAAAACTTTGCCTCACAGAGGAGTCAACATAGCAATAGTGAAAGAATGAGTATATTGAGTATATCTCATCACTCTTTTTTCATATAGTATAAAGTTTAGGATGAACAAAAAGAAATTGTATTTTTTGTAAATTGCATAACTAATAGAGCCAATTGGGAAGTTATGGTTTTACATCAAATTTTTTGACAGAAATGAAAATACTTTTGTTTTTTGTCAAAAGTTCTCTTTTTTTCATTTTTTTGTCAAAAATAAAATAGCAAAAAAAAGTTTTCAGCTAACCACAAGTTTTGAAATTTCAGTCAGAATGGTTCTTTTAGTCACCACAAACTTCTTGTTTTTATTGTTTTAGTGAAAGTCCCAAAATTATTTTATTTGTTCATTTGCAAAAATCTCTGTTTCATCAAAAAGACGGTGTCTATGGATAAAATTTGTTGATGGAAAATTCTCAAGTAGCTCTTATAAATTGGCCTGTGAATTTTACTGGTACAGCAAGTTTATTGAGGCAAATGAGAAAAAGATAGATAGATCTATTTCTTGTCTGTTCACGGGGAATAGAAGTGGGAATTTCAACTCTTGGGTTCTATCCTCAGCTGTCTCTGTCCTCTGAACACATCCCTGCTTCAGTTTCCCCACCTGTAAAATGGGAACAATCGGCTGACCTAGTCAACCTTTCACTCCAAAGTTCCTTAAATCAGGCTTCTACTGTGTGGTTATATTGTGTGGATTAATAGCCATTCTTTGTACATTGCTTTGTGGCCTAAAGAGCTATACAAGGGCTAAGTATTGTTATCTGTGCAAGAATAAATTCAAATTTAAATGGAAAGGATGGCCATTGCAGCTGGGGTTTTCAAAGAAGCATAAAGGAATTGGCTGTCCAGCTGCTATTGCATGGACTGCTTCCAACCTGTTTGAATATATCAGGCTGCAATAACTACCAATCATTTAGTCTTTCTTCTACAAACTGATGTCTGTTTCAGTACAGGGAGCAATGTTCTTTGTACAATGTGGCAGATGTAAACAGAGTAGTAGGGTGGGTTGTCGGTTGTTCCTTAAGCATTTGGCATCTGGCAGTGTTTGGAACATGATTCCTAACTAATTAGGCTATTGTTCTGGACCAGTCCAGGCTGTAAGGGTTTGTCTGAAGGCTGAGCCCAGGGGAGGTGAGTGGAAGAGGGAAATGTGAAAGGAAAATGGGGAAACAATTTTAGTGTATTTGTGGAAAGCTGTTTATTTGTTCTTTGCCTGTCTCTATTTGTGTGTCCTGCCTTTTAGATTGTAAGCTTTTTGGAGTAGGGGTGGTCTTCTATGTTATGATTGTGCAGTGCCCAACACAACGGAGTCACAGCCCTAGCTGGGACCTTAACATTCTACCAGAAGACACACAGTAAATAATAAACATAATTTCTAATTTCAAATGTTACTTCCTTGTTTCTGAGAATTTGGGGTGGGATTTTCTAAAGGCTTTACTCGCTGAAAAACAAGAATTCCGTTTTGCGGATGAAAAAAAGGTTTCAAGCTTTGTTTTGTTTGAACACAGAAAGAACATGAGACCTTTCAAAAGTTTTAGAAATAAAAAACAGGAGAGCAAGAGACCTCCCCTCAACATCCAGATGGTTTCAGCAGTCACCTGGGCCATGATAGAGTCATATATAAGTCCCAACTCTGGTTGATTTGTAGGATGGACTCAGACTTGGGCAAGTGCCCAAACTATCTGTAGAGTCAGTCTTTTCCATTTGTTCTCACTTTTATCAGTAATTGGATTCCAGACTAGATGAATTTTTGTGATTTATGAGCGAGCCTAAGTCCTACAGACGTTCAATGAGAATTAGGCTGCACAGGGACAGATTTGCAAAGGTATTTAAATACCTAAAGATGTGTGTCAGCATCTGGTGGGTTTTTAAAAGTTTAAAGCAGATGAATTGTGTTAGGATATAGATATGCGGGCCTGTCTGTAAAGGCCTATACTCTAAGAATGTAGGTGTATTCTTATCACTTGGCTAGTTATAGAGGTATAAAAGAAAGAATCAAAACCACTGTCTGCCGGTGTAAGGTCCTTCTCCTACTGTGACAGTCTGAGGCCCTGTTCTTAGGCTAAGGCCTTTGGCTAAGCAGCAGAGGCAGCCATAAGCTGGGAAGCAAACGGTCACCTGCTCACATTCCAAACTAGTCACACTGAAATAAGGTGCTATTGGGCTGTTAGGAATACAATCCTGTCCTACCACCTCCAGAGAAAGGGAAGTGCCTAGAAAATGTAAAAGGAAACTTAGTTTGATAGCATCCTGTCTGGCAAGAACTCACTTATCAATAGCTGGGATGTGAAATCCTCACTTCTGTATTGTTTTGTCATTATAGTTCCCACTTTGCTATTGTTTGTCTGTATAATCTCTGTCTGGTTCTGTGATTGTTTCTGTCTGCTGTATAATTAATTTTGCTGGGTGTAAACTAATTAAGGTGGTGGGATATAATTGGTTACATAATCATGTTATAATATGTTAGGATTGGTTAGTTAAATTTCAGGAAAATGATTGGTTAAGGTATAGCTAAGCAGAACTCAAGTTTTACTATATAGTCTGCAGTCAATCAGGAAGTGGGGGAGTGGGGGGCAATGGGAACAGGGAATGGGGGTGGGGAAATTGGAATCATGTTTTGCTAAGGGGGGAAATGGGAACAGGGAATGGGAGTGGGGAAATTGGAATCATGTTTTGCTAAGGGGGGAAATGGGAATGGGGGTAAGGAAATTGGAATCATGTTTGGCTAAGGGCAGGAATGGGAACAGGGACACAGGTGTAAGGCTCTGTGGTGTCAGAGCTGGGAAGGGGGACACTAAGGAAGGAAACTGGAATCATGCTTGCTGGAAGTTCACCCCAATAAACATTGAATTGTTTGCACCTTTGGACTTCGGGTATTGTTGCTCTCTGTTCATGCGAGAAGGACCAGGGAAGTAAGTGGGTGAAGGAATAAGCCCCCTAACAAGTTGACTGATTAATGTGTCAACATGCTTAAAAATAAATAAATCTTACAGGAATGTTGATGCTTCTCAGCATACTTAGCAATCACCTGAACATTGCTGGAAAATTAACAAGTATGTGTGTTGAAACAAAGCTGGTGTTATTTTGAAGTAAGGTGAATAACATATTTGGGTTTGTGCAGATGGAGAGTTAAAGTGCAGCAAGCTCGGCTGTGAATCTACAGCAGACACTGTGGCTACATCTACACCGCACACTACTTGCGGCAGCGTGCTGGGCATACGCAGTTAAGCACCACAGTGAAGAGGAGGCTGCGTCCACACTGTGGTGGGTAGGTACACACAGCAGTGAAAGGCTTTGGTAGTGAGGAAAGCCTTTACCAGGGGGACATGCCAGAATCTTTTCCTGCTGTCTCCCCTCTGCCAGAGCCTTTCCCCACTGCTGGGGTACTTCACTGTGGTGGGGAAAAGCTCTGGCAGCTCCTAGCTGCACAATACTTACTCTGCAACAGAGAAAGACGCCAGCAGTGGGGGTCAGCGTGAGAGGGCTCATGCAACTCCCCCTGTTGGAGCCTTTCCCCACCACAGCAAAATATTCCTGGCACAGGCAGGCAGTATGACACTACACTGCTAACAATAACAGTATTGATGGGAGAGGCCCTGCTTAGATGAATACAGAGCTGTGTAGGGTACCTATTGGGTACATAGCCTCAGGGTTCAGGCATGCCTTTACTCTACTTGCCTAAGCAGCCCCTCACTGTCTACACAGCTATGTATGCCTGTGGTAGGGGGGTGAGATGCGTATGTAACCTACACACCTCCAAAAGATGTGTAGAGTGTAGACATACCAGAATTCTCTGTGTGGACCATGCTTTTGCCTACTAAATGTTCCCCAGTGTTTGTTTTTTTATTTACTGTGCTTTGAAGCAGAAGTTGGTCAATGGGGACTTTTTAGTGAGCAGTATCAATGCCTACATTAACACATAGTGTACTGTTGACTCACACCCCAGCTTCCCATGCACTGACTTTCCATCTACACAAGGTCTTTGACAGTCATTACAACAGAATAAAGTGTTACAATGCTGTGTGTTCAATGCTGTGTGTTCAGCATTTTTATCTGCCTGCCGCCAATGGTCACTTTTGTCTTGGCAGATGGGCTTTGTGACTAGTACAGAAACAGAAAACCGAACCAGCGTGCAGGAGTTCATCTTCCGGGGCTTTCCCGGCACTTAGTATTTCCGAACATCCCTTGTTGTGCTGTTTTCTGTGATGTATGTCCTAACAATTGTAGGGAATGTGTCCATCATAACCTTAGTGTGGATTCACCCCCGGCTCCAAACCCCCATGTATTTCTTCCTCTGCAATCTCTCCTTCCTGGAGATCTGGTACACCACAGCATGTGTTCCCAAGGCCATTGGTGTCATGCTGGGGACAAGCCAAACCATCTCTTTCACTGTTTGCATCCTGGGCTCCACAGAATGTTTCCTCCTGGCTGTCATGGCCTATGACCCCTATCTGGCCATATGCCACCCATTGCGATACTCATCCCTTATGACCAACACCTTCTCTGCTCAACTGGCCTTCCTCTGTTGGCTGTGCGGGTTCCTGGCTATCTTTGTGTTGGCATCTCTAATATCCAGGTTGTCTTTCTGTGGCCCTAACATCATCAATTATTTCCTTTGTGATGTAGATTCCTGTATAGCGCTCTCCTGCACTGACACCAGCCTTGTTGAGCTTGCAATGTTCATGGTCTCAATCATCGTTGTCATGGTCTCATGTGCAGTAACCCAGATCTCCTACATTTACATCATCTCCACCATCTTGAGAATCCCATCAGTCCAAGGCCGGCAAAAGGCCTTTTCCACTTGCTCAGCCCATCTCACTGTTGTGACTATCTGGTACGGCTCCATCATTTTTCTGTACGTCAAGCCTTCTGCACAGAACTCATTGGATTTGAACAAAACAATCAACATCTTTAACACTATTGTAACTCCGCTATTAAACCCTTTCATTTACACTCTAAGAAACAAAGAGGCGAAGGAAGCTTTGGGAAAGGCATTGAGTGGGATACGAAGTCATTTACCAACAAGATGGATTTAGTAGAAAGTTAGTCAAATGGACAAAAACATTCTTAAACATCATTTATATAATAGAAAAGTAGGCAACAGCACTGAGACAGAAAATTTCAAAAGACCACCAATTCCTTTTGTCTTAAAATGGGTGTCAGACACCTAAATCTGACCTCAAATACTAATCCACTTTCTTTGTGGAGATGATGTCTTTATAGCTCTCCTCATTTACAATAATAACCTGCTATTTTTTTTCACAGAAGAGATAAAATTGTAGACTGTTGACCCATGACCTGGTCTTGGAGGGTTTGTAATTTTGAGTAAAATATAATATATCTGCTACGCATCCTTATAGAAATAATAATGGAAGTTTTGGAGCTGTATTGTCAAGTAGACGAACCAAAATATATGTATTAATAGTAGACTGGCTCTAGGTTTTAAGCATTAAATGTTAAGGGCTTAGAGTGAGGCCTAGTAGAAGTTGGTAGCTGGTATAAGATAACATGGATATTATGTGCTTGACTGAAGGTTATAGAATGATACGAGCTTGATCTAAGGTTATAAAGTGTAGCAATATGTATCTTGTGGTAGTTTAGCAATGCATTTGTTGAGAAACAGGTAAACCACAAAGGAACAGATAGTAGCATCTTATGGACTTTTTTCAATATGAGTTGACTGCATTGATGTATCAAAACCACTGGGAAAGGGACCGACAGAAATGTTTGTGTTAACTGTTAGAAATGTTATTATGGTCAACTGGAACACTACATGTGGACAACCGGAACCCTAAAATTAATCTCCCAGGATACCAAACATGAGACTGGATATGATCAGATATGGTCCCAGATATATGTGGATGGAATGGGAAAAGGGTTTCAAAAGTTTGTCAAACTTATCCCTAGCTGGGACACAGGGATGATGACATGAGACAATTGGGTAGGAAGCCTAGCCCGGCTCCTTCCTCTCGGGGTGATCTCCAGGTACTTTTCCTTCCATCTTTGTTTCTAATGGTCTCCAACAAATTATACGTATGCACAACGTAAGACTGTATGTATCAACAATGCAGAAAACCACTTTATTGTACTTAACTTTTTCTTATACTTATGTATACTGCTATTTCAATTATATTTGTCTGTATTTTTAATTAAAGCTCATGAAGTTTCTGTGTGTGCTTCACCAACTTCATTTTCCTAGTGATCTCTAAGTAGCCCCCTAAATAAAGAACCTATGATAATAAACAATTTTATAATTGCAACAATTCATCAGGCTACAAGTAGAAGGGATTTTTTTTTATGCTGAAGGTTCTAAATTGTTAGGCTTCAAAGTCACTTACCAGGATCTGTATGGATGTATCCATTGTTAATTACATAGTCAGCAAAGGAAACTGCTGAGGTGCTCTGACAGAGTTGGGTGGAGGTTGTTGCCTGATTATTTTTAATAGTTAATAATATTTGTATTGCTTACTAATTGATCTGATTAATGAACTGGGGGTAAGATAGTTCTTGTCCCAGAATCAGGCTACACAGAACTAAAACCAATGAGTTCAGTACCCTGTAGGGAACCTTGAGGTGTATAGCAAAGACACTCATACTGAGGGCAAAGCACAACCGTAGAGCTTTTTATTAGAATCAGGAAGAAAGCCAGAAAAGCTCCATACCACATAAACAGATAGGAATAATACATTATTGGGGATATCTGTGGCATCATTCTTTGAATATGCTTTTAGATTTGCATACTTCCACCCTTCCTTGAGGACTTAATGGTAAGAGACAAAGGACCAGCCCTGTCCCTGGCATGCCAAATGAGTCCAATGGTTCAGGTTCCTCAATGACCAAAACTGATGGTAGATAACAATAGAGTTGAAAGATCAGATGATGGAAAGTGCTTTCCATCCACATGGTGGTTTGCCCTACTATAGGGTTGAATATTCATGCTAATGCTCAGCCATCCATGCCCAGATCTAACGTCCTTACCATCATAATATTGGGGTGCACTTATCCTTATGTATATATATTAATACATATTAATGCCATTTAACTCACTATCATAGCCATCACTTCTTGCTCAAGCATATTTGCGGTTATCACTTCCATGGTCCTTTGGCTGCCGATTACCATTAGGTTTCAACTCCTGTTATTGAGCAATTCTATTCTTAGTTCCCCAAAATCTAAGGGCAACAGAGAGGCCATTTATCTATGCCCATGGTCACAGGCCTACTTCACTTGGCTATACTTATGCTAATTTCCTGAAGCTAATGTCTTACAGGATACAGGCCTGTAGGTTCCTTGCATTATAGTTGAATATAATAAAGGCTAAACTAGCCCAATGGGCTACATTATGGAGGTTGAGCACTTGAATAGTAGGGCCTACTTCAGATCAGGAGCTGTACTGGCAGAGTAGGAGTGTGGCTGGAGATCTGCACTGTGGCGGCCCCCACGCTATGCCTGGCTCAAGTAAGATCATTGCCCAATCAGGCTGTTCTAGTTCATCCAAAGTATGGTTGATTAGGCTCAGGGTTGCTGAAGTGAGTGAGTGAGTGATGATTCGCTACCTCTGACATCACAACGCTCCTGTCAAGGTTCCTTCCCCACTCTGAACTCTAGGGTACAGATGTGGCGACCTGCGTGAAAAAACCCCTAAGCTTATTTTTACCAACTTAGGTTAAAACTTTCCCAAGGTACAAACTATTTTACCTTTTGCCCTTGGACTTTATTGCTGCCACCACGAAGCGTCTAACAAATATATAACAGGGAAAAAGCCCGCTGGGAAACGTCTTTCCCCCCAAAATCCTCTCAAACCCTACACCCCCTTTCCTGGGGAAGGCTTGATAAAAGTCCTCACCAATTTGCATCGGTGAACACAGACCCAAACCCTTGGATCTTAAGAACAATGAAAAAGCAATCAGGTTCTTAAAAGAATTTTAATTGAAGAAAAAGTAAAAGAATCACCTCTGTAAAATCAGGATGGTAAATACTTTACAGGGTAATCAGATTCAAAACATAGAGAATCTCTCTAGACAAAACCTTAAGTTACAAAAAGACACAAAAACAGGAATATACATTCCATTCAGCACAGCTTATTTTATCATCCATTTAAACAAAACAGAATCTAACACATATCTAGCTAGATTACTTACTAAGTTCTAAGACTCCATTCCTTTTCCGTTCCCGGCAAAAGCATCACACAGACAGATAGAACCTTTGTTTCTCCCCCCTCCAGCTTTGAAAGTATCTTGCCTCCTCATTGGTCATTTTGGTCAGGTGGCAGCGAGGTTATCCTAGCTTCTTAACCCTTTACAGGTGAAAGGGTTTTTCCTCTGGCCAGGAGGGATTTAAAGCTGTTTACCCTTCCCTTTATATTTATGACAGCTCCCATGGCCTACAGTGCCACATGGGCATGGCCACAGGGAAATTTTAGCTGATCTGAAAATGATGAAGCAATTAAGGTTGGAGCAGCTAAATCATAGGTAGATCTAGAGGCAAAATCCTGTAAAATTGCTATAGAATCAGGGAGAGAGACTGCATTCCTGTCCCTCCCACCACCAGACAGTTAGGCCGGCGTCAGCAACAAAGTGTGCAATCCTCTAGAATTTGTGGGACTCATCCCACAACTAGATCATTGAGCTGAGCATTTATTTAGCTTGCAGGATGATTTATCCTTCCCACGTAATGAGCACCAGGTCGTGAAATATGTTTAACTACTAAAGTTACATTCGGAGAGCACCCTTATATGCAAACCAAGACCCAGAGTTGAGAGCAACCTAATTTATTAATTTTGATGGTCGCACTGTTATCCCTTATCATTCAACAGAGTTTTAATGTGATGTTTCCTATACATATTCCCATACTGGTTTGTGTTTTAATTGATCATGTTGGTAGTTTTGAGGTCTAATTCAAATCTACTTTCCTGGCTTTTGTGTAGTTGGCCATGGCCCATTGTTATTATTACATTGTAAACAAAGTTGATTATTGTGTCATTTGTTTTCCCTTATATTATGGCAAGTCATTTATTTTTTTAGAAAAAACACCCTTAACAATAAAAGACAACAAAAAGCTAAAATAAAACAAAGAGCAATATATTGTTCCAAAGAAACCCCCACCAGTACATATTAGTGAGATTCCACAAAGTTCTATTAGCCCTGAAAAATGGAAGCACTTTTAATAACAGTGATTCCACGTCTGAGAAAGGTTAGGCTGTGGTTTTCCAAAGAGCCTAGGGGAATTAGGAGCCAAAATGCCATTTGTGCTGGGAAACATGGATAGAATCTGGCTGTAAAGTTGCCAGCTGATCATTCCATCTTAATCAGAGTCTGCGTGGGTTGTCTGGAACAGGGGGATGTTGTCTCTGTTCTCTGATGACCCACAACCACAAAAGTCAATAGGAGTTAGGCTTTTAATCTGTTTAGGTGCTTTTCTAAATCTTATTGGGATATTTAAAGGTATTTGGATGTCTAATGGGATTTTTAAAAGCACTGATGTGCCTAAGACCCATTGAAATCAACGAGTTATAGGTGTCTATATGCTTTGGAAGATCCCATAAGGTGCCTACATACCATTAAAAATCTAGCCCTAGATCTCTCTGAATATTTAGGTGTCAAAACATCTTGGAAAATCTGTTCCTAAATTGGATGGGACTTAGGCACCTAAGTCACTTAGTTGACTTTGAAAATTTTACCCTGAGGCACTTTTGAGAACTTTACCCCAAGGCAAAGCACCAATTTAGAATTCAGACAAGTGTCTGCAAACATTCTTTTGCAGTATTTGACCAGCTTTCTACAGGAAGCCATCCAAATATTGAGGGTGGAGGTTTCACAGGAAGTGGTTTGCAAGTAAGATTTTGAGCTGGTGTAAATCACTTGTAGCTCCACTGAAGTCAATGGAGCTATAACAGTTTATACCAGCTGAGAATTCAGGCCAAAGGGTAGACAAGAATGCAAAATTCTTCAGGAATTTAGAGCTGCACCAAAGGCCATTGAAGCCAATGGAAAGATTTTGGCTCAGGGCTTTAGGCTGGGATTTTCCAAAGCGCATATGGGAACTAAGTTCCCAACTCCCATTGGCTTTCCACCCTTGTGTCCATTTGAAAATCATAACCATAGAACAGAAAAATACATGAAGATAGAGGTGTGAGTTGATTAACCTACAGGACCTCAAAAAGTTGATTAACCTACAAGCAAACCCTCTGAAATGTTCCTCAAGAACTAGCTCTTGTGTGAAGATTTTAATGACACCACAATCAAGAAAAATTGCAAACTTCTGTGGAGATCAAGGCCCAAAGGCATTGTGTGCACTAATGAAATAACCTTCCCTCATTTAAACACTTGCATTTTGCATGGATGTATCTGTCATAAATATAAAGGGAAGGGTAACCACCTTTCTGTAAACAGAACTATAAAATCCCTTCTGGCCAGAGGCAAAACCCTTTCACCTGTAAAGGGTTAAGAAGCTAAAATAACCTCGCTGGCACCTAACCAAAATGACCAATGAGGAGACAAGATACTTTCAAAGCTGGAGGGGGGACAAAGGGTCTGTCTGTCTGTGTGATGCTTTTGCTGGGACCAGATCAGGAATGCTTTCCAGAACTCCTGTAAAAAGTTAGTATGCAATCCAGCTGGAAATGCTTTAGATTTCCTTTTGTTAAATGGCTGGTAAAATAAGTTGTGCTGAATGCAATGTATATTCCTGTTTTTGTGTCTTTTTGTAACTTAAGGTTTTGCCTAGAGGGATTCTCTCTAAGTTTTGAATCTGATTACTCTGTAAAGTATTTACCAGCCTGATTTTACAGAGGTGATTCTTTTACTTTTTCTTTCATTAAAATTCTTCTTTTAAGAACCTGATTGCTTTTTCATTGTTCTTAAGATCCAAGGGTTTGGGTCTGTGTTCACCTATGCAAATTGGTGAGGATTTTTATCAAGCCTTCCCCAGGAAAGGGGGTGTAGGGCTTGGGGGGATATTTTGGGGGAAGACGTCTCCAAGTGGGCTCTTTCCCTGTTCTTTGTTTAACACGCTTGGTGGTGGCAGCATAGGGTTCAAGGACAAGGCAAAGTTTGTACCGTGAGGAAGTTGTTAACCTAAGCTGGTAAGAATAAGCTTAGGAGGTTTTCATGCAGGTCCCCACATCTGTACCCTAGAGTTCAGAGTGGGGAAGGAACCTTGACAGTATCTTTGAAGGAGGTCAGAATCTAATCTTAACTTTGTTGAAGTAGGAAGAGTGAGTACCCTAACCAACGGAGAAACATTATAGATAGATAGATAGATAGATAGATAGATAGATAGATAGATAGATAGATAGATAGATAGACGTAATATAATAAAATTGACACTTTTCTCCGACAGAGATATAATGGACTATGCTGACAATTATATTGCATGGGTGAATGACCTTTGAAGTGTTTTATTGACGCAACAGTATGTGAAGACTTCTGAAGGAGTTACTTTACACAGTTTCTGTCCAAGCTCATGGAAGAAGTTCTTCGTCTATTCCTTTCCAATCAAATGAGTGGCTTGTTAGCCAGGCTTTGCAAAATCACCACAAAGTGAATATTTTTTCTAAGATACCTGGCTTTCTTCCCAAGGTTTAATAGAGTTCTTCTGGATTTCCACCAACATAAAGAAATCAAAGGATGGGAAAAAATGATTTAAAAAATCCTTGCTTGTGTTATTCTCAGTGCAATCAACTGAACTGGAACTTCTCTATAAAGGTACTGACTGTAGAAGAAAGAGTGACTGAGACATAAGCTTTTGTATAGAGGCCTGATATGAGGCAGGACCTGCTCAGAGAATTTGCAAGAACTTGGGAGATATTGCAAAAATACACATTTTTAAGAAGTGCTAAGTACAGAGTACTGATGCAAACACATCCCGATATCAAATGGTACCAGAACATTCTGATATCAAGGATGGTATAAGTATAAGTAGGGGCATAGCGAGCAGATCGAGGGACGTGATCGTTCCCCTCTATTCGACATTGGTGAGGCCTCATCTGGAGTACTGTGTCCAGTTTTGGGCCCCACACTTCAAGAAGGATGTGGATAAATTGGAGAGAGTCCAGCGAAGGGCAACAAAAATGATTAGGGGTCTGGAACACATGAGTTATGAGGAGAGGCTGAGGGAGCTGGGATTGTTTAGCCTGCAGAAGAGAAGAATGAGGGGGGATTTGATAGCTGCTTTCAACTACCTGAAAGGGGGTTCCAAAGAGGATGGCTCTAGACTGTTCTCAATGGTAGCAGATGACAGAACGAGGAGTAATGGTCTCAAGTTGCAGTGGGGGAGGTTTAGATTGGATATTAGGAAAAACTTTTTCACTAAGAGGGTGGTGAAACACTGGAATGCGTTACCTAGGGAGGTGGTAGAATCTCCTTCCTTAGAGGTTTTTAAGGTTAGGCTTGACAAAGCCCTGGCTGGGATGATTTAACTGGGAATTGGTCCTGCTTCGAGCAGGGGGTTGGACTAGATGACCTTCTGGGGTCCCTTCCAACCCTGATATTCTATGATTCTATGATTCTATGGTACAAAAACATTCCTCAAGAATAACAGAAACACACTGACCCTTCCTAAAAGATAAGGTCAGGATGACAGTAAGTAACTTGTTTGTATCAGGGTATAAAGATGTATCTCAGAGGGAGTATCTTTGGCCAGCCAAGGGAGGAATGGAAAGTCCTACCACTGACTGAGCTGCATCCATTGTCACGAGCATCCATGTCTTAGCCCTGGTGTACACTACGAGTTTAGGTCGAATTTAGCAGCGTTAGGTCGATGTAACCCTGCACTCGTCCACACGACCAAGCCTGTTTTGTCAACTTAAAGGGCTCTTAAAATCGATTTCTGTACTCCTCCCTGGCGAGGGGGTTAGTGCTAAAATCGACCTTGCTGGGTCAAATTTGGGGTCGTGTGGACGCAATTTGATGGTATTGGCCTCCAGGAGCTATCCCAGAGTGTTCCATTGTGACCGCTCTGGACAGCACTCTCAACTCAGATGCACTGGCCAGGTAGACAGGAAAAGCCCTGGGAACTTTTGAATTTCATTTCCTGTTTGGCCAGCGTGACAAGCTGATAATCACAGGTGACCGTGCAGAGCTCATCAGCAGAGGTGACCATGGAGTCCCAGAATCGCAAAAGAGCTCCAGCATGGACCAAATAGGAGGTACTGGATCAGATCGCTGTATGGGGAGAAGAAGCCGTGCAGGCAGAACTCCATTCCAAAAGATGAATTGCCAGTATATTTGCCAAAATCTCCAAGGGCATGATGGACAGAGGCTACAACAGGGAAACACAGCAGTGCCACATGAATGTTAAGGAGCTGAGGCAAGCCTACCAAAAAACAAAGGAGGCAAACGGTCATTCCAGGTCAGAGCCCCATACATGCTGCTTCTATGATGAGCTGCATGCCATTCTAGGAGGTGATCCCTTCTCCCCAGAAGCCAGGAACTGTTCATTACCCTGGAGCCAATACCCTCCCAACCCTCCCAAGGCAGGCTCCTGGACCATGAAGATGGAGAAGGCACCTCTGGTGAGTGTACCTTTGTAAATATAATACAGGGTTTATAAGCAAGCATGTTTAATTATTAATTTGCCCTGAAGACTTGGGATGCATTCGCGGTCAGTATAGCTACTGGAAAAGTCTGTTAACGTGTCTGGGGATGGAGCGGAAATCCTCCCAGGGACATCACCATGAAGCTCTCCTGGAGGTACTTTAAAAGCATTTGCCGCTTGGTGAGGGGAGGTCCGTTCATGCTGAGCTGTTCGCGTTTGGCTGAGAGGGATCTTCCCTGATACTAGCCACGTGGGGGGGAAGGGGGGGAAGCACATGTTATATGTAATGTAAATCGCTTGATTCAGTGTGAAATAGTCTTCCCTTTGTTCTCTAAAATGTATCTTTTAAAATACTACTCTCCCTTTTTTTCCTCCCACAGCTGCAAATGTTTCTACGCTCCCCCTATCATCTCTGCCCCAGAGGCTAGCACAGATTAGAAGGTGAAAAAAACGCACTAGCAATGATGTTCTCAGACCTCATGCAGACCTCCCACACTGAAAGAGCTCAGCAGAATGCGAGGAGGCAAACAATGGCAGAGTCCAGGAAAGCGTTAAATGAATGCAATGAGAAGAGGGAGGAGCATGATGAGAGGAGGCAAGATGCAATGCTGAGCCTAATGGGGGAGCAAACTGACATGCTCAGGTGTCTGGTGGAGCTGCAGGAAAGGCAGCAGGAGCACAGACCGCCGCTGCAGCCACTGTATAACTGCCTGCCCTTCTTCCCAAGTTCCATATCCTCCATATCAAGAATGCAGTGTGTGGGGTGGGGGGGAGGCTACAGGCACCCAGCCACTCCACCCCAGAGGATTGCCCAAGCAACAGAAGGCTGGCATTCAGTAAGTTTTGAACTGTACTGTGGCCTTGTCCTTCCCTCCTCCCCTCATCCACCACCCCACCCAGTGCTTCCCTCCTCACCCACCCTTCCCAGGCTACCTTGCGAGTTTTCCCCCTATTTGTGTGATGAATTAATAAAGAATGCATGATTTTGAAACAATAATGACTTTACTGCCTCTGAAAGCAGTGATCGAAGGGGGGAGGTCGGCTGGCTTACAGGGAAGTAGAGTTAACCAAGGGGGTGGGTTTTCATCAAGGAGAAACAAACAGAACTGTCACACCATAGCCTGGCCAGTCATGAAACTGGTTTTCAAAGCTTCTCTGATGTGCAGGGCACCCAGCTGTGCTCTTCTGGTGTCTGGCTGTGCATAATCAGCTGCCAGGCGATTTGCCTCAACCTGCCACCCCGCCATAAACATTTCCCCCTTACTCTCACAGATATTGTGGAGCACACAGCAAGCAGCAGTAACAATGGGAATATTGGTTTCACTGAGGTCTAACCTAGTCAGTAAACTGCACCAGCATGCTTTTAAACATCCAAATGCACATTCTACCACCATTCTGCACTTGCTCAGCTTATAGTTGAACTGCTCCCTACTACTGTCCAGGGTGCCTGTGTAGAGCTTCATGAGCCATGGCATTAAGGGGTAGTCTGGGTCCCCAAGGATAACTATAGGCATTTCAACATCCCCAACGGTAATTTTCTAGTCTGGGAAGTAAGTTCCTTCCTGCAGCTGTTCAAACAGACCAGAGTTCCTGAAGATGCGAGTGTCATGCACCTTTCCTGGCCATCCCACATTCATGTCTATGAAACATCCCTTGTGATCCACCAGTGCTTGCAGCACCATTGAAAAGTACCCCTTGAGGTTTACGTACTGGCTGCCAAGGTGGTCCAGTCCCAAGATAGGGATATGCATTCCATCTATCACCCTACCACAGTTAGGGAACCCCATTGCAGCAAAGCCGTCCACTATGACCTGCACATTTCCCAGAGTCACTACTCTTGATAGCAGCATTGGCCACTTGATCACAGCAGCCCCCACAGTAGATTTACCCACTCCAAATTGATTCCTGACTGACCAGTAGCTGTCTGGCATTGCAAACTTTCAGAGGACTATCGCCACTTGCTTGTGAACTGTGAAGGCTGCTCTCATCTTGGTATTCTTGCACTTCAGGGCAGGAGAAAGCAAGTCACAAAGTTCCATGAAAGTGCCCTTACGCATGCAAAAGTTTCGCAGCCACTGGGAATCATTACAGACCTGCAACACTATGCGGTCCCACCGGTCTGTGCTTGTTTCCAGGGCCCAGAATCTGTGTCCACGGCATGAACCTGCCCCATCACCACCATGATGTCCAAATTGCCAGGGCCCATGCTTTGAGAGCAGTCTGTGCCCATGTCCCCATCACTATCATGATTGAGCTGTCGTCGCCTCCTTGCCTGCTTTTGCAGGTTCTGCATATACTTCAGGATAATGCGCAAGGTGTTTACAATGCTCACAACAGCAGCGGTGAGCTGAGCGGGCTCCATGCTTGCCGTGGTATGGCGTCTGCAGGAGAGCAGAGTTGCAGGGGAAGCGGAGGAGGACGACAGTTAGCACCGCACACATTTCCTGAGGAAGAACACATGTAGCCGGGAGCCCATGACAGACAACATGGAGAAATTCGCTATTGAGACAAGAGCAGGAGAGCAGAGTTGCAGTGGAAGTGGTGGATGACGACGGGATGCCACGAGAATAGATATTTATAAAGAACGACGAGAGGACCTGCGAGGTGGATTCATGGCACCAGGAGAGCAGGAAAGCAGAGTTGCAGCAGAAGCGGTGGTTGGATGACAACGGTTAGAAGTCCTACTGCACCGTCTGCTGAAAGCAGTATGGTGTCTGCACAGAAAAAAGGCGTGAAACGATTGTCTGCCATTGCTTTCACGGAGCGAGGGGCAACTAACGACATGTACGCAAAACCACCCACGACAATGTTTTTGCCCCATGAGGCACTGGGAGCTCAACCCAGAAAACCAATGGGCAGCAGAGACTGCAGGAACTGTGGGATAGCTACCCACAATGCAATGCTCCAAAAGTCGACACTAGCCAGGGTACTGTGGACACACTCTGCCGACTTAATGCGCTTAGTGGGACACGCACAATCGACTGTATAAAATCGCTTCCTAAAAATTGACTTCTACAAATTCGACCTAATTTTGTAGTGTAGACATACCCTTAGTATCCTCGTAAAGTCAGCCAGATGCTATTACCGTGCTTCGTCAACAATAAACTGGCCTGGTACCTTTGTACCTTAATGGATCTTGTGGTCATTGGGCAATTTGCTCAAGGTCTGCTGTGTTGGCTGTGTGCGCAGAGCTGGGACAGCACACAGGGAGAACACACACAGCCAAACATCTGACCACACTGACCATCCACTGATGTCAATAAGAATTCTGCATACAAAATAGCAACTCCAGGGTAGCAGATCTGGAAGTTTCCGACATCTCTGAAAGCAGAGTGTGACAATATGAGGCTCAATTCTCATCTAATGTAAACTGGCATTACTACTTTGATGTCAGTTTAGCTACAATGACTGATACCAGTTGCGTATCTGGCCCATTGATTCCAATAGAGTGAAGTTGACTGATGACAGCAGAGGATCTGACGAGAGCTGGTTGGAATCTTTTTTAGATAAATAGTTTATTCACACACAAAAATGAAGTTTTGAGTTGACCAAAATTATTCCTGAATTTGGCTCGAATTTGTCAAATAATTTGGGGGGGGGGGAATTAGAAAAACCTGAAACTTTTCGTTTTGACATTGTCACATGAAACATTTTCACTTTTCTATACACGGCATTTTCTTTTGAGATTTAGCTAGATTTATTGAAAAACAATTAAACAGTGTAAAAAACCCCCACCCAAGGATTAAACAGAATAAAATGAAAAGTTTCTGGCTGTATGAGACATTTTGTGTGACCTCTAATTATTTTATTTTCAGTTCGTTGTTTCAGTGGGAAAAACTGGAAAAAAAAATATGTTTTGGGTTGACCTGAAATGAATTTTTCTTTTTTGGATTCGTCATTTTGGCCACTGAACTGAAGCATCAGTTATTCTCTCGGCTCTCAAACTGACCACCAATTTGTTACCTTCTTTATTAGTTAGAGAGGAGTCTTGCTGTAGTCCAGGAATGTTGCCTACTGGTTAGAGCAGGGAAGAGCCATAATGTCTAGGTTTTTCTCTCCTCCTTGCTGCAGTTGTAAACCTGGACAAAACATTTGGTGGCAAAAAATGTCAAAGGGGTGTCAGTGAGTTCAGCAATGACAAGGCTCTTGCAAATGTCCATGTGTAACATCAAGTGGGTGTTTATGTGTAAAATAACACTGGGTAACTGTGTGTCTCACAGAAACTTTGCACACCCTTCCAGTGTCAGTTTGTGGATAGACGCTCCATTTGCAAACACAACCAGCATCTAAAGTATAGCCAAAGAAATCCTGTGATGAAATATGATGGTTGGTGGCTGGAGTCTACAATGAGCTAAGCAGTCTTTACTGACAGAGGAGCAGACTTTCATCTGGATTGTTCAGCAGCTTGTAAGACCTGCCTGATTTTTATATCTCAAAAATAACTGGAGATGCACACACAGAGCTACTTAGTATTGCTGTCTGCTTTAATGCCTGCTACTCCCCGTCTGTTTCTAAGGACTGGGAATTTCAAAGGAGCCTACTGCACTAGGACCCAGATATCTGTTGTTCTGAAATTTATAGGACCTTCAGGACTGTCTATAGTTGAAAACTGACCAGACATGTGTTACAGCTGTCACCTTGGCTCACTCCAGGGACTGAACCAAGGACCTCCATAATTTAAAACCATAAGCACCCATAGTTTGAGTGAAAGAGCCAGGGATTTCTATCTGAGGCTCATAAACTCTGCAGATTGGGCACAGGTGGGTATTCAAAAAATGCAATGGGTTTTAGGTGAAAAGATGCTTCTGAAAATCCCACAAGATGCCTAAATACCTTTAAAAATCTGGCCCAATTTGCCTAACGTCCATTGAAATAATTGGGAGCTAGGCACCCAGGCAATTCTGATAATCCCACGATGCACCCACTGCATCTGTAGTCACTCAGATTCTTTAAAATCTGGTGCTAAGTGGCTAAGGCTAAATTATCAAAGTATTTAGACATCTAAAGATGAAGATAGGTGCTGAGTGAGATTTTCAGTGCGAGTTAATTGCCTCGGGGACTGATTTGCAAACATATCTAAGTGCCTAATGTCCATTAAAATCGATGAGTTTTTGGTGCTTCCACAAATCCCACTAGTTAGACACCTTTAAAAATCTGGTCCTGAATCTGTTGCTTGGCCACTTTTGAAAATTTTCCCCTAACTGTCTTAGATCCTAACCTTTGATTAACATTGCTGATTAGAGGCAGTTGAAAAATTGTGGTGGGAAAAAAATCATAACTTTTCATGAAAAAATTTTGTTGAAATATTGAAAACCTGACCAGCTCCCCTTGTCATTCCCCTCTTCCCCATTACAAATGTCATAACAGCCTCATTGATATTAAAAATAACTGATAAAGAAAGATATCAATGATAGCACAAATTCCTCAATCATGTAATGAAAATCATACTATTGAAGTCCACAGGATTCTATATAGCTTCTTATAATACACTCCTCACTCCAATATCCAAGCACCTTCCAGGAGAGCATGAAGCCACAAGGAGACATGGCATGTGCATCATGGGAGTCTACAGGAGAGCGACACAAATGATTAAGATTTAGGAAAACCTGACCTGTGAAGAAAGGTTAACAAATGGGCATGTTTAGTCTTGAGAGAAGAAGACTAAGGGGGCAGGAACTGATAACAGTCTTCTAATATGTTAAGGGCTGTTATAAAGAGGATGGGGAACAATTGTTCTCCATGTCCACTGAAGGCAGAACAAATAGTAATGGACTTATCTGCAGCAAGGGAGATTTAGGGTAGATATTAGGATAGACTTTCTAACTCTCAGGGTAGTTAAGCTCTGGAATAGGCTTCCAGTGGAGGTTGCGGAATCCATGTCACTGGAGGTTTTGAAGACCAGGTTGGACAAATACCAGCCAGGGATGATGTAGGTTTACTTGGTCCTACCTCCAGAAAAGCGGTTGGACTTGATAACTTCTCATGGTCCCCAATATTAAGTGTGCACATACAAATTTGCATTGGCTTAAATAAATCAGATTGAATCACCTTTAATCAAAGAAGTGAAACTTTACATGGAAACCAGGCCTTATGCTGATGTAAAGCCAGTGATTTCAGACCCTTGATTTGGTGGATCAGGTCTTAAATTTTCCAGAAAAAAGAAATAGAGTGGGCGGGAAAGCCCATGTAATTATGAAACAATTTTCCATCAATAAAAATCATTTAATAAGGAACAACTATGATAATTCCCTCTCTTCTCACATAAAGGGTATATCTATGGAACAGTCAAACCTTTTGGTTCTTTTCTGTAACTTTTCAGAAAGTTCCTCTGCCCTTCCCAATCCCAATTAGAGCAATCATGTCTCCACAGGGGATCGTATTTTTGATTTAATTAATTATGCTGCTTAATCATCATTTAATGACAGTGGAATGATTGGAGCTGATTGCAGCATCCTCTACAAATCAGGTCTTTAAGGAGTAGTAAGTTACTACTGGCCCTTATGAAATGCATTAAATATTAGTGGTTTGATGAGCCTTCATCTCTCCTCAGAATCAAGGAGAAAATCTGTAAGGCTGATAAATTCTGCAGGATGAGAATGTAATTTTTTGACCTGAAAAATAGTCTGTTGAAATTTCTATACTTTAAACAAAAACCTCAAGAAAGGATGGAGCTGAGAAATACTGAGCATTTGAAAAGAAAGATTACTAAGTATCATATGTTCACGGGACATTTTACAGAGAGGTAATAATATCACTTAATTGCTTTTTTTTCCTCACTCTTTTGATTCAATGCAGTTATATTGTAGTGTTTTTTATATTCCACATATAAAAAGATAACCCCACATTTATCTATAGCTATAGGTACATATTATTATAGATGACTATATTTAACTATAGCTATGCATAGTTCTACATATCTATAGCAATCTATAATTTTTAAACAATGTATTTTCTTGTCTTCACTGTCAGGTGGAACATATTTAATTGTAGTTAATAAAAAGGCTTTTGGATACTTAAGAGAAAATACAAAGATTATTAGTATTAGTATTTTATTTTATTATTTATTATTATTTGGTATTTTCAGGATAGAGACACAGTCTGTTAATAGCTATTTTTTTGTAAATTATGCTAAATTAAAACCAGTGGAGCTACACCCGATTTACTCAAGTTATAGCAAGTGAAATCGAATGATCTTTGCAGCAGAGAGCTGAATCTGGCTCTAAATCCATTGAGTTCAAAAGCGTGACTCTGAATTTGCCCCAGGTGAGCTGAGATCAGAATTTAGCCACAAAGCCTGATTAGAATGAATTACTTTGGTTCCCCTTGAAAACATGACAGCTTCATCTTGCATTAATTGCTAAGGTTACCTAAGTATTTTAATATTCCCTCTAGTGGTTTATATGTATGATAGGGAATTTCACAGATTACAAGATTAACATTATTTAGTTATCTACAGCAATTGGCAAGAGTTGAAGGAGACTATAGAGCTGATTGCAACTCAGAATTTCCTTTTTGTGTAAAATATTCAAAGGTTGACATCTGTTTCCAGATTGGAACAAATCCAAATATTTTCTAAATGTCCAGTTACAACATCAATTCCAAAACAATTAAATTTAAAAAATGTTGTTCAGGCTTTGTTTCAAAATGAATGTTTTCTTTTGACATTTGTTTTCTTTTTCATGCTCATATTATATTTATTATCTCGTGAGATGCAGATGCGGAGTCATGCACAAAATATCAGACAATGTCATGTTCAGGTCATGTCATGATATGATATGATACAATAGTTAAAATATTCTATTACAAGTAGCTGAAAGCCCAGGTTCTTGGACAGGTGTAATTCACAAACTCACAATGACTGAAAAATGTATTAATTTAGATGGAATATATTGGCCAAAGGTGTTATCATCACCCAGACACAGCCCAACATTAAAGTGTTCAACAAGGTTTGGGGTTTGGTACACAGAGACCTCAGCCTGCTTAGGACCATGGCAAATACACCATTAAAAAAAACCTTTTTCTTAAAGATGCAGAGAAGAAGGGAAAACAGATAATGCATTTGAAATGTAGTGTATTAAGTCAGGCTTTCATTTTAACAACATCCCTCTTTCCCTTTCCCTTTAGCTGGAGAGAGTTTGTAGAAGAAAAAATCCCTTGTCTGACCATTTCTTAGATGGTATCAAAGGCCTTGTCTACACTACAGGGGAAAGTCGATCTAAGATATGCAATTTGAGTTATATGAATTGCGTAACTCAAGTCGACATAGCTTAGATCTAGTTACCGTGGGGTACACACTATGCTATGTTGATGGGAGATGCTTTCCCGTCGACTCCCCTTACTCTTCTCATTCTGTTGAAGTACAGGTGTGGACGGGGAGCAATCTGTAGTCTATTTAGTGGGTCTTCACTAGACCTGCTAAATCAACCGCCGATTCATCCCCCAGTAAGTGTAGACAAGGCCAAAGGCAGTAATAACTCTCCTTTTGGGTAAAAGAGAAGAAGCTAGTTGAGAGGAGCTGGAGGTGTTGTTGGTTGTGCTGTTGTTAAAGTCTAGTACCATTTCAGCTCTGGTGGTGTTTGGGCTTTAGCTGGAGCTGGTACGGGTGCCATTGTCATCTGGGTCCCTCTCTCTGGCCTGGTCTGATTAGAAAATACCTTAGGATTAGGACAAAAAAGACCTGAGGTCCCAGATGATGGTGATGGTGGCAGCCATGGCGGTGAAGTTCGCTCCAGTAGTCTCTGTCTGTTTTCTTTATTTTCCCCCCAAAGTCTGTTTCTTTAATTATAGCCCATCCCCTCATTAGCAGACCCTGAATCCCACTGATGATTCAACCTGGTGATATTCTAAAAAAAAAGTTCTGTTCTGAAACAGCCTTGTAACTATTTCCATTGCTTCGCAATGACTCTATCAACATTCTAGGCTTCAGAGTGAAGTTTGGGGTTATTGTTTGTGCCAATTATGTTGTTGGGTGGATGGTTCTGTTCCTTTGTGTGGTTGTTGGGTTATGCTGAAGGGTTGTATTGATTTGTGTTGGCGAATGAGGAGTGTGTACTGTGGTAAGGGGTTACAAATGTTAGAGGGTATTGCGTGTGCTGGTTGTGTTGTTGTTTGGGTCGTTGTGTTGATTTGTGTCTGGGGTGATCTGTTGGGAGAGTTCTGTGGATTTGCACAAGTGGCAGTGAGGATCTGTGCAGTCTCCCTCATGCAACCCATGAAATTGTTGCATGCAGATTAGCTGTAAAGTAAGGGTGGTAATTGGCTGAATGACTTCTAATATCACAATGGTCTAGGCTCTTGGTATGGCGTAGATACATGCCTTACTGTATTGTACACTACACCGGTGTGATTTGTATAGTCAAAATGGCTGAAAACTTAAAAATTGGATGATACCAGACAACAAAACCCAGTGATGATTCAACCTGGTGGTGTTCTGAACAAAAAGCTCTCAGCCATCCTTCTGGCTCTTTCATCACTTTTTACTGACTCCACAGACATCATAGACTTCAGAGTGAGAACTCTGGAATTGCATTTTATTTTATTTTATTAAAACAAACACATAAAGGGTACCTTCTATTTACTACAGATTGAAACAGTCTGACACTTCGACATTTTCAACAAGAAAATAAGATAAAGGCCCAGATGTTTAAAGATATTTAGATGCTTAGTGGGATTTTCAAAAGAACCTATGCTCCTAAAAGCCATTGAATTCAATGGGTCTCAGGCATTCAGATATTTTTTAAAAATCGCACTAAGTGCCTCCTTTAAAAATCTAGCCCAGCCTTTCAAAACATCAAACCGCTTCATTGCAACACAATCAGGAGACCCTTTGATCTAGACCAGTGGCAGTGGTGCAAGTAGAATTCATTTCTTACCAGTACGCTGCACCAGCTAAGGGGGGGATGTGACCTCCCCACGTGACCACCCACATGACTCCTCATGTGACCCCACCCACCCCCCACTCACATCAATATCGCACATGTCATCATGTGTCAACATTGTCTCTAGTGCCCTACATTGCTGGTGTAGGTCTTCTTCAGGTATAGTGAGGAGTTTTGGAATATCATACAACATCCCAAATATACTGCTGTGCTCCTTGAGCTGCATGAAACGTTCTTTAGCTGACTGTATTGCATAATCTAGCACCTGGTTAAAGAACTGAATTTTGTTTGGGGTCTCTTACGGGATTATCCCGTGCCTCGTAATCAAAATGTCTTCTTCTTCGGTGACTCTTGTATTCTCGAATGGGTGGGAAAATAGCTTCTGTGTGAAGCTCCTCTGCCAACTTCTGTGCACTCTTCAGAATGTTTTGAAATCCCTCATCTGACCGGTAAGACTGTAGGTATGACTTTGCTTTGTGCATTGCTCCGGATATATCAAGGTCAACACCTTGGAGTCTCTTGCTTACATCTATTTCAAACAGTATGTCATGCCACAACACTAAGCCACACAGAAATTTGAAGTTATGTATGTTTCCAGTGATTCCATTTTCCTCTGCTACTGTTCTCCCATGGACAGTTCCTGTCATAGCATTATCCTCCATAATGGCAACTATGGCATCATCTATCTTCCCAATTTGGTGTTTGATAGGCTTAACCCCCCTTCCCCCACTTGACTTTCCCATCGTGTGGCACTCAGTGGTTTCAGTGTCAGAGAGGATGTTCCCAGATGTTGCTTCAAAATTTGCCATAGATGAGTTGATGCAGAGAAAAGCACATAGATGCTTTGAATTACATTAAAAAATTTAGCAGCCTCACTAGAACCTGATGCTGCATCACTGACCACCAAGTTCAATGAATGAGAACTGCATGGGACAAAAAAAACTCAAGGGTTTAACCTTGGATCCGTGTCTACACTCCTCTGTTCTTTCCTCTCATGTTGGCACCATTATTGTAGCCCTGACCTCTTGTGTCAGCTATCGCAATTCCCGTATCTTCCAGCTTTTTAAGAAGCACATTTGTCATACCAGCTTCTGTAGTATCATCAGTGTCAATAAATTCTAGAAAATGCTCTCTGACAGTCACCATTGCAGGGGCATTTTCACTAGGTTCTGTTGTTGTTACAAAACACACCATTAAAGTCATTTGTTCCGTATGGCTGATGTCAGGTGTGCAGTCCAGAATAACAGAGTAATATCTTAATGACTTCAGATCTGCCACAATCTTCTGTTTGACTTTTGTTGCCAGTCACTGTACAATCTCATTTTGAATTGTTTTTCCAAGGTAGTGGTGTGTGTACATTTCTTGGGTGGTGACTCTTCTTAGATGCTCCGGGAGTACAGCATCAAATTCAGCCATCAGCTCCACAATTTTAAGGAAGTTTCCATTGTTTGGCACATATAGCTGATCTGAAGTGCCACGCAGTGCTAGGTTTTGGGTAGCAAGCATTCTCACAATGGCAATGAGCCTTTTCAGAACATTTTGCCAGTAAAGAGACTCTGATGCAATCAGTCTTCTCTTGATGTTGATCACCTATGGTGGCCTTTAACCTTAGTCTCATCTCAAGCTCTTTCCACCTATGGAATGCTCTCATGGCCATCATGAACTCCAAGGTTTGCTGCCTTCTCATGGCATGCCAGATTTCTAGCCAGATTTTTCCAGTCCTTTGTTCCTGTAGAACCCAATGTGGCTGGAACATTAGATTGGAAGAGTTTGCAACAAAAACGGTATGCAGCATTCTGGGTTTTTGAGTACATAAGCCACGACCTCTCCACTCTGTCACCATTGGGGATTTCACGCCAGTAATGTGTTGGATGGAAACTTCTGTTTTCATTGTCTTTGGGGAACATGAAGTTTTTCACTTGCTGTGGCCCATGCAGTACAAGGAAGTCCCTCAGGCTACTGCTCAAGTGGTTCCACAGTCCTGGATCATCTAGACTTAAGGAACTAAACTCAGCAGCAGCTGTTTCTTGGGCCTCCACCACACTCTTCTCTGATCTACACTTTTCTTCAGGAATGTGCATGGTTACATCCATTTGAGAAGGAGATATGGATGCTGCAGTAGCTGCCAGGTCACCTGCACTCTAACTGGAAGATCAGGCATCTCCTCACCACTAATATCCTCACTGGGGCCGGAAGGCTCACCGTGAACATTTTTGTGTCTGTATCTCAGGAGAACTCCATCCTGCTTAGATAGAAAAGCTTCCTTTGCTTTCTTCCTTTTTCTGAATGCTGCCCCAGAGGGGCGTTGTCTTCTTTCACTCATGACTGCTGTTCTGTGCCAGCGATAGTGGCTCTCAACACTCAGTTGAAGGGGACAAATAAGCAGGCTGGTAGCAGGGCCTGAGTGAGGGAAGATATCAGCATCTTAAGGGCCTAACTGGCTCCTACTTCTTCAGTTGACAGCCTGTTCTCCTCAAGTGGGTTCAGGGAAGCAGCAGGAAACAGGCAGCTCCCTGAGAAGCTGGAGTTAATCAGTCCAGGCTCCTGGGGGTGCTAGAGAGGTACATAAGAGGCTCCTCCTCCTCCTCTCTCTCCCTGCAGCTCCTGCTGCTTTCTGTTATTCCTTCTCACCTTTTCTCCTGCCTGCCTGTTATGTCTCTTGTGCCCTCCTTCCTCCAGCACAGCTCTCCACCATCTCTGTGCATCTAGAGCAGAGAGAATACATACGCACCAGCAACAGACACAATTTTCTACACTCTGGGTCCTAGTGGTGCCCCCTCCCCCCCAGTCTGGCACCTGAGGCAGCCGCCTCAGTTCGCCTCATGGTAAGGCCAGCCCTGTTTAGCAGTAACACAAGGCCTGTATCCTGTAAGACAGCGGCTTCAGCACTGAGCATAAGGCTTGAGGGCCTATGAACTTTGACACAGAAAAATGGCCCAACAGTCACCCTCCTTTCACACTCTATGTTCAATTCCCCAAAATTTAGGGAAGTTTGTCCATAACAACACCAGCCAATCACAGGAACATGAGCTAACACCAGCTTTTGGATATTTTAGGGTAAAGCATCCACAGATGTCTGACCGCAAGAGTTCCATGGCAATGAATTGACGTATATGATAATAAGTTGAGATCATTAATATGCTAACCTATAGGGGAAGGGCACTTCAGCATTAGTAGGGTGAGGAAATACAAATGAGGAAGAGGGGAGAAACCCTACTGAATATGCATTAAACATAGTAGCGTTGTATCCCAATCTCTGGGCAGGACGAAAGAGAGATGTGGCCCTTGGGTGGTGCTGGGATGATGGCCACTGGTGATGATGAAGAAGTAATGGTGATGAGGAAGACAATGGCTAACATTTCAGGTTGTTCTGCAAGCGATAGTGTGAGTATATGGATGTTCAGATGGACATTCTGTATTATCTCTATCTACCTGCCTGGGTTACAGTGTTTGTGACTTTGCTAAATGTATTAATAAACTGTTGTAAATATAGAAGGCTTCCTATAGTGTGCGTGTTGCAACTGTGCACATCAGGGTTCCCAAATGAACAGTAATTTTAATAATACTGGGCCTGATCTTGGGGCAAGAACCTTTCAAACCTCAGAGTGATAGCTGGGAATTCTTAAGGAATCAATGTAATTATTATACAATTCATAGATTGGGCTACAGATTAAAACTCCTCCACACCTCCCAGAATTTTCATGATTTTGTTTTGTGATTTGGGACCAATTTTAATCTAGATGGACAGAGCAGCAGACGGAAATCAGACAGCCCTTGCAGAGTTCATCTTGATGGGATTTGGGGATCTTCATGAGATGCAGATCCTTCTCTTTGTGCTATTTCTAGCTGTCTACATCATGACATTAGCTGGCAACATCCTCATATTGGCCATCATCTCATACAGCCGGAGCCTGCACACCCCGATGTACTTCTTCCTGGGAAATTTCTCCTTCCTCGAGATCTGGTACACCGCTTCTACCACCCCCAAGATGCTAAGAACTTTACTTACTGCACACGAAGCAATCTCCTTCTTTGGCTGCATTACCCAGTTTTATTTCTTCAGTTCCATGGCTATCACTGAGTGTTTTCTCCTGGCGGTGATGTCTTATGACCGGTATGTAGCCATCTGCAGCCCACTCCGTTACATGGCCATCATGAACTCCAAGGTTTGCCTGCAGATGGCAGCAGGTTCTTGGATAAGTGGGTTCCTGACTCCCATACTAACCATTGTCTTGACCTTCAGGTTGCCATTCTGTGCCTCCAATGAAATCGACCATTTCTTCTGCGACCTAGCACCGGTCATAAAGCTCTCCTGTGCTGATGCCCATGTGGCCAAGACAACCACATTCATCATGGCCTCTGTTGTGACCATGGTCCCATTTCTGCTGACTGTAGTATCCTATGCCAACATCCTGTCCACCATTCTCAGGGTCCCTTCTACCATGGGGAAACAGAAAGCCTTCTCCACCTGCTCCTCCCATCTCATCGTGGTGACCTTGTTCTATGGGACCTTGGGCATTATTTATGCGGTTCCTACGGCCAGCCAGTCTCCAGGCCTAAATAAAATGTTTTCCCTGCTGTACACGGTGATTACCCCTATGGTTAACCCCATTATATACAGTCTGAGAAACAAGGAGGTCAAAGAAGCTCTGAGGAAAATTATAAGTAAAAGGCCTAATTGGCTGTCTCCATTAGTAACTGGAGGCCAAGTGAGGGTTCATCAAGAAGACCCATAATAAACCCAATTCAGTGATCACCATTAAAATGTCAACAAGTACCATGCAGTTACCACAAGCCTGAATCTAAAGGCAGTTGATTTGCTCTCATTCCTTATGCAAATGAAAACCCCTTTGACTTCTGTGAAATTTTGTGTGATCAAAGACCTAGCCATAACTCAGCGTAGACCACAGATTTTGGCCCATAGTTATGTCTAGAGCCAGCTGGAAACTGGGGTTATTTTTCCCCCAAGGAAAATTTTGAATTTTTTTTTTTGGAAAACCCAAAAAGGTTCCTCTGAAAGACTAAAATTTTGGACAAAAACAAACAAATAAATAAATAAATAAATTTGAGGTTTTTAATTTGCTGACAAATCAATAAATAAATACAATTTATTTTATTTTATTTTTTAGGAAAGCAGACACTTTTTGCAAAACTGTTTATTTCACCAAAAAACCAATTTTCCTTTAACAAAATATTTTGGAGGAAAGATTTTAACCAGCCCTGGTTATTTCCTACCCTACATACAGGGGAAATTCTTTTAATCACACTTGAGAGTCACTCAGGGCCTAATCCAGTAAAGGAGTCAGCATTGTTTTCAATGGATTTTGGATCAGAGTTTTAATAGTACAAAAATGGGCAACTGTGATCTAGTGATTAGATAGATAGATAGATAGCAGGAACCCTTAGTATATTCAAAAGTAAATGTGCCAACTCCTGTAATAATATATATGTGCCACCAAAGTTATAAATAAATTGGCTTCAGCATGTTTGGTTGCTCATTTTGGTTTTGATTAGCATCCCCAACTCTTATTTTACTGTGCTACCTTGAACTGGCCCTGGGCCAAAGTTGCCATGAGTCAGTGGCATGAGACGGAGTGGACTCCTGGGTCAGGAATTCTCCTTGGCTGGTTACTTGTTGCCAGATGCCACTGGTCCTTACAGATCTCCAGGCCTCATGCAGTACTGAGACAGCACTGCTGGGGAAACTGAGGCAAGAACACAAAGGAAGCTCTTAAAGTGCACTTCCACAGGCACCTTCCCTTGTCCCTATTTCCATCCATCCTCTGTTCTTCCCTTCCCCAACTCCCTTCCTCCTCCCCTCTCTTACCCCTGCTCCCTGCCCCCTTACACTGCTGATTGTCCCCCTCTTCCTTCCCTTTCCTTCTGTTTGTTCCCTTTCCTTTCTCTCCCCTTCCCCCAGCTCCCTTCCTCATTGCTTCACCTCCTCCCTTTTCCTTCCTCCTTCCTCCACCCTTCCACGTTCCCCTTCTCCCTCCCCTTTCCCTTCTTTTCCCCATCCCTCCTTCCCTCTCCCCTTACCCACCCCTCTCCCTTCCATTTTCCTTTCCCCAGGCCCCCATGTAACTTCCCACCTTCCCTTCCTGCCTGAAATTCCAGGAAGAAGGCAGCATGGAAACAGGGGAAAGGGGGAGATAGAAGGAGGAAGGGGAGGTGGAAGGGTGAAAAGTGGAGATGGGGAAGGTGGGTGAAGGTGGCGGGGGAAAGGAAGTTGGGAGGGAAGGCATGGGGAACGGAGAAGGTTAAAGGGGAAAGAAGAGCATCTCTAGGCATCTCAATACCTTTGCAAATCTGTGCCTCAGTTCTTCCTCTATATCAGGGGGTTCATCACGCTGACTACCTCCCAGAGGTGTTGTGAGGATACATGTGTTAGAGATTGTGTGGATACTTAGATACTTAGTGGAGTGGGCCAGATATTGTGGGGGAAAGCTTATTGTCAGCAGAGATGCTGTTCTTCTAAGACGAGCATAGCACCAGGACAGTCTATTCCCTCTGCTGCAACGTGTCTTTGATTGAAATCATTTTCTTGGGTTTTGCTGCTGCCTTAGGCTACATGAAGACAAGCAAGTAAAATATTACATGGCAATCAAACAGGGTTAGCAGGATATCCTCAAACAGGTAGTAAGAACCCCTGAGCTTGTGCAGCTTGAATTAAACAACTAGAGGCCGTAGGTCAAAGGCTGTAGCAGACTTACAATCCATTGTGCATGGTCTAGCCACTAGAGGGGAGAGACAGCATCATTTTCTTCACCTGGGTTACACTTGGATTGGCCCTCAGGAGGCAGATGATGTGTTTGGCCCTGGAGGGGAGATGCAGCTACTGTACATCCTGCCCTTTGAAGTCAGAGGTGGTAGTGAATGGACTTGGTTTATTCTGGGGAAGCGCACTCTTTGTCCCGCTTGCTGTCATCCACTCCTCATTCTTGTGCCCGCATGTAGGCCAAGGCCCAGTGAGCTCAGTTGGATTTCCCCAAAATGCAGGTGTGCACCAAAATGAAGCAGTTCATAGAAGGGCCAAAGTTTCCAACTTTTCAGCAGCTATATCCAGCCCAATATCTGCGATTACATCCAGCAGCCACATGTAAACACATATGAAAAAATAATCAGCAATGGCATTTAACTTGTGATCATTATGTTTCAGAGTTAACATACAATGAGCTGAGCTGTATCCCTAGAGTTGGATGCATATGCAGAAATGGCAGCAGTGGAATTCAATTAATGATCATTAGGTTTCAGAGTTAACACAACATTAAGATGACTGAAGAAAGAGCACAACTCTCTTACACTATGTCTGCACTTAAACCACTGCAGTGGCACAGCTGAAGCTGCACTGCTGCAGTGCTTCGGTGTAGACACTCACTACAGTGACGTGAAAGAAAACATAAAATCATCATTGATAAAGTTTGCAGATGGCACAGAGGTTGCTTCAGTCACAAGAAAAAATACACATTTGTATACAGCTACATCTAGAACAAAGAATGCAGGCCATACTTACATGCTGGAGAACTCTATCCTGGGAAGCGGTGACTGAAGAAGATTTTGTGCAGGAGGCTGGATAATCAGCTGAATATGATCTCCTGGTGTGATAGTGTGGATCAAAAGGCTAATGGGGTCCTGGGATGCACAAACAGGGGAATCTCAAGTAGGAGCAAGGAGGTTATTTTACATCTGTATTTGTCACGGATGCAACCCACTGCTGGAAACCTGTGTCCCGTTCCGGTGACCACAATTCAAAAAGGAGGTTGATAAATTGGAGAGGGCTTAGAGAAGAGCGTGAGAATGGTTAAAGGTTTAGAAAACCTGCCTTCTAGTGATAGACTCAAACAGATTTTGCTCCTTATCTTAAGATAGAGAAGGTTAAGAGGTGACTTGATTACAGTCTGTAAGTACCTATGTGGGCAATAAATATTAGATAATGGGTTCTTCCGTCTATCAGGGAAAGATCTAACACAATCCAATGTTTGGGAGTTGAAGCTAGACAACTTCAGACTGGAAATAAGGCATCATTTTTTTTTCACAGCCAGCATAATTAACTTTTGGAACAATTTATCCAGGTTCATGGTGGATTCTCCATGGCTGACCATTTTAAAATCAAGTTTAGATGTTTTTAATAAAAGATATTCTCCAGGAATTGCTTTGTGGAAGTTCCTCTGGCCTGCACCAACCAAGAGGTCAGCCTAGATGATCACAGTGGTCCCTTCTGGCCTTGGAACCTATGCATCTGTGAAACAACTGTATATTCGGGGCAGAGCTGCTACACAGGAGTAAGACCCACAGCCAGCACCTGGAGTGGGATTTTTATAGAGGCCTGGAAGTATGTGGCACAGAACTGTGATCACTTACGGAGGGTCATTTGCTTCAGAGTGGTGGATGAGGCCCTAAATGGTTAAAAAGAAAAAATAAGGCTGGGATTTCAAAGGATCCGACAAGAAAGAGGTAGCCAACTCCCATTGGCACGCCCGCCCTTCCACGACTGGGGAGCGATGGGGACAGGAAGCATGGGGGGGATGCAGTGCTTCCTGCGGCTGCGGGAGGTTCCTGGAGGTGGGTCTGACCCTGCTCTGGGAGTGGCCCTACAAGGAAAGAGAAAGTCCTGTCCCTCCTGAGCCCAGCTGGCACTAGCAGCTGGAGCCCAGTGCACAGTAGGAGCCGCATGCCGGAGAGCCCCCAGCCCTGCACCTCCCCAGCTCCAGTCCCAGTGCTTGGGGTTTAAAGGGGCCTTGGGCTGACTGTGCGTATGTGGAAGGATGGTTGACCACAGCACGCCCTGGCCATGGCATCCTGGGCACATGCCCATGTCGCCCACCCATAAAACCTGCCCTGCTGGAAACAGATGTGCCAGCTTCATCTCTGTTCCTGGTCTGCTTTACTTTCTAGTTCAGACCCATCAGCAGGATGCATCGATGTTCAGGTTGCCAGAACCACAAGGGTAGCCGATTCCTTCAGAAATAAACTGCAGGCCAGATTTCCAGTGGTATTTAGGCACCCAAAGACAGAGATAGGCCAGATTTTTAAAAGTCTTTAGATGCTTAGTGGGATTTTCAAAACCACCAAAGCAGGCTAGAGCCTAACTCCCATTGATTTCACTTGGGCACTTCGGAAAATCTCACTAAGTGCATATTTGCTCTGTACCTAAATATCTTGAAAATGTGGCCCTGTGGACACAACACTGAGAAATAAAAATCCTGGAGCTATTTCTATTGTGGTTGCTTCAGGGAAAAAACAAACAAACAAAAAACCAAAACAAAACTAAATTTGGGACCCAGTTTGCCCTGATGGTGTCTCTTTGAAAGCCGAATGTCTGATATAGTAACAGACTACCTTAGAATCATAGAATATAATTATTAGGTCGTCTGTTACAATATCAGACATTCGGCTTTCAAAGAGACACCATCAGGGCAAACTGTGACCTAAGTGTGTGTGTGTCCTGCTCGTGGGATCAGAACTGCGCATCCTTGTGCCACAGCCACCACAAACTGATAGAAACCCCCTGTTAGTGCCAGGGGCTGGGCCAGGGTTGTTGGAAAAAGGGGCTGTGAGCTCTCTCCCTGCTGGGAAGCTCTGATGTACAGCTCATGATATGTGGAGAGCCCAAGGTGGCCAAAGCACTGATCCAATCTGATCTCTCTGAATAGACACAGAAGGCTCTTGTCAAAAGGAGTCAACAGGCTCTGGCTCTCCTGTCATAAATATAAAGGGAAGGGTAACTACCTTTCTGTATACAGTGCTATAAAATCCCTCCTGGCCAGAGGCAAAATCCTTTCACCTGTAAAAGGTTAAGAAGCTCAGGTAACCTAGCTGGCACCTGACCCAAAATGACCAATGAGGGGACAAGATACTTTCAAATCTGGAGGGGGGGAAGGCTTTTGTCTATCTGTGTGATAACTTTGCCAGGAACAGATCAAGGATACAAGCCCTCCAACTCCTGTAAAGTTAGTAAGTAATCTAGCTAGAAAATGCGTTAGATTTTCTTTGTTTTGGCTTGTGAAATTCACTGTGCTGGAGGGAATGTGTATTCCTAGTTTTGTGTCTTTTTGTAACTTAAAGTTTTGCCTAGAGGGATTCTCTCTATTTTGAATCTGAATGCCTGTGAGATTATCTTCCATTCTAATCTTACAGAGTGTATCTTTTATCTTTGTTTTGTTCTTCTAATAAAGTTCTGTTTCTTAAGAACCTGATTGGGTTTTAGGGTCCTAAGGAACCCAAAGCTGGTCTGTGCTCAACTTGTTCTCAATTCTCCCTAGGAAAGAGGGTGTAAGGGCTTGGGAATTGCTGGGGGAAGAGGAACTCCAAGTGGTCCTTTTCCCTGGTTCTTTGTTAAATCACTTGGTGGTGGCAGCATTCCTAGACCAAGAACAAATAGAGATTTGTGCCTTGAGGAAGTTTTTAACCTAAGCTGGTAGAAATAATCTATGGGGATCTTTCATGCGGGTCCCCACATCTGTACTCCAGAGTTCAGAGTGGGGAAGGAACCTTGACATGGTGGCAGAGTGGTGGGATCATTTTGAACCAGAGATCATTTTGAACCAAAAGCACAGACCTGAAGAGGTTTTTTTTTTTTAACTGAAAGCAGCTAGAGCTTTTTCTATCTCTTTGTCTGGAGGCATAGGTGTTAGCTTTTTTTACAGAAGGATTTCTCTGTAGGCTGCGAACAGCTATCAGAGGCAAAGGTATTAGGTTACAGCACAGTGAATTGGGAATTCACAAGCAAGGGTTTTTTTTCTAACTTTTGGGTCAAGCTAGTTAAACACAGAGAGGCTAGGATGACAGAAAGCAATGTCCAACAGAAACTGGAATTAGCTAGACTGGAAGCAGAAGAGAAAGAAAAGGAACACCAGAGACTGGTCAAAATAAAACAACTCGCTATAGAGGCAACGAAAGAGGCAGAAAAAGCCAAGGCAGAGACAGAGGAGGCTGCCCAAGAGGCTGCCCACAGGAGAGATATGGCGCCTGCAAAAGAGGCAGAGAAAGCCTAGGAGGCTGCCCACAGGAGAGCTATGGAGGCAAAAGAAAAAGAAATGGAGGAGAGGGAAAAAGAGAGGAAGCATACACTGGAGATAGAGAAGGCAAGGGCTCACCAGAATATACCAAATATCCCTAGCAATCCTTCCCCAACAATCCACAAATGGGAGCGACTATGCCCACAGTATGATGTATCCAGTGATATTGCTGAATATTTTCTCACCTTTGAGAGACTGTGCACACTCCATCAAATTCCTGACAATCACAAGATGACCACATTGGTAGCAAAATTGACTGGAAGAGCTCTGGACATATTGAATAATATGCCTATTGGTGAGGCTTCTGACTATGGTAAATTCAAGGATTTTGTTTTAAAATAATTTCAAGTTACACCTGAAACTTACAGAATAAAATTTTGAACCCTTACGAGAGGGCCTGGACTAAGTAATGTGGCTTATGTAAACCAGATGACAGATCTGTTTGATAAAAGGCTCAAAGGATGGGATGTAACTAGCTTTGGAGGAATGTGGGATTTGATGATACAGGAGCAATTCCTGAATATGTCCGAGGATGATATAAAACAGTGTTTATGGGATAAGAAAATAGACTCAGCAGAAAGTCTTGCTTCTTATGCTCATCAATATGAGCAGTTCCAGACCACCAGAGAGGCGGGGCAAACCGGAACAAAACAGGTGGAGGGAGGAGAGAGGAACAACCCTGGTCGCAATTTGAGCGGATACCAGAAGGATACCCTCAGACCACACCCTACTACCGGGGGCAACCCAAGACCCCAACTGAACCCCAAGGAAAATCCCAGACACTTTATCGTCCCACCACACTGTTCTCCGGCAACCCACCTCGCCCCAGTGACCAGTCAGCTGGGCGATGTTTTAAATGTAACAAGCTGGGGCATGTAAAGGCCAACTGCCCCAAGAACCCCAACAGATTACAGTTCATTGCACTGGAGTCACACCAAAGGTCCTCAGGCCCAGATGCCTCCCAGATACCGTCAGAGCAGATGGAAACTGTGACTGTGGGTGGGAAGAAGGTTACAGCATGGAGGGACACCAGAGCACAAGTGTCAGCTATCCACGCTTCCTTAGTGGACCCCAATTTAATTGATCCAGAGGTCCAAGTAACAATTCAACCCTTCAAGTCAAACTCTTTTGACTTGCCTACAGCCAAGTTGCCTGTCCAGTACAAGGGCTGGTCAGGAACATGGACTTTTGCACTCTATGATGATTATCCCATCCCCATGCTGTTGGGGGAAGACCTGGTCAATCATGGGAAGCTAGCTAAGAGGGTGGGAATGGTCAACTGCAGCCAGGTGAAGCAAACTGTCACACCTAGCTCTGTTCCAGAGACTTCCACCAGGACCCAGTCAGAGGTGATGGAACTAGACCCCATGCCAACGTCTGCAACAGCAGTAGTGGATCCAGTCCCAGAGACCCAGACAGAGCCAGTCCCAGAACCAGAACCATTGCCAGCACTGAATCCAGTGCTTGCAACCCCAACACCAGAGGGCCCAGCAAACCTGCATTGGCAGTAGCAGATAACCCTACACAAGAGGCTCAGCCAGAGCCTGAACCCCAACATAGTGCACCAGCAGAGAGTGGTTCACAGTCAACGGAAACAGCCCATCACCTGCATCGCTTCCAGAGGGACCAAGCCCAGGTCCACAATCCAATTAAGAACTGATGTCTCCAACATCAAGGGAACAGTTCCAGACCGAACAGGAAGCAGATGAAAGCCTCCAGAGAGCTTGGACCATGGCACGGAGTAACCCACTGCCTCTCAGCTCTTCTAATCAATCCAGGTTTGTTGTAGAAAGAGGACTTTTATACAAGGAAACTCTTTCTGGTGGACACCAGGAAGACTGGCATCCTCAGAGACAGTTGGTAGTTCCAACTAAGTATCGGGCCAAGCTCTTGAGCTTAGCCCATGATCATCCTAGTGGCCATGCCGGGGTGAACAGAACCAAAGACCATTTGGGAAAGTTGTTCCACTGGGAGGGAATGGGCAAGGATGTTTCTACCTATGTCCAGTCTTGTGAGGTGTGCCAAAGAGTGGGAAAACCCCAAGACCAGGTCAAAGCCCCTCTCCAGCCACTCCCCATCATTGAGGTTCCATTTCAGCAAGTAGCTGTGGATATTCTGGGTCCTTTTCCGAAAAAGACATCCACAGGAAAGCAGTACATACTGACTTTCATGGATGTTGCCACTCGATGGCCGGAAGCAGTAGCTCTAAGCAACATCAGGGCTAAAAGTGTGTGCCAGGCACTAACAGACATTTTTGCCAAGGTAGGTTGGCCCTCCGACATCCTTACAGACGCAGGAACTAATGGAAAGCCTTTGGGAGGCTCATGGGGTGAATCACTTGGTTGCCACTCCTTACCACCATCAAACAAATGGCCTGCTGGAGAAGTTTAATGGAACTTTGGGGGCCATGATATGTAAATTCGTAAATGAATACTCCAATGATTGGGACCTAGTGTTGCAGCAGTTGCTCTTTGCCTACAGAGCTGTACCACATCCCAGTTTAGGGTTTTCACCATTTGAACTTGTATATGGCCATGAGGTTAAGGGGCCATTACAGTTGGTGAAGCAGCAATGGGAGGGGTTTACACCTTCTCCAGGAACTAACATTCTGGACTTTGTAACCAAACTACAAAACACCCTCCTAACCTCTTTAGCCCTTGCTAAAGAAAATCTACAAGACGCTCAAAAAGAGCAAAAAGCCTGGTATGATAAACATGCCAGAGAGCGTTTCTTCCAAGTAGGAGACCAGGTCATGGTCTTGAAGGTGCTGAGGCCCATAAAATGGAAGCATTGTGGGAAGGGCCATTCATGGTCCAAGAGCGCCTGGGAGCTGTTAATTATCTCAAAGCATTCCCCACCTCAGACTGAAAGCCTAAGGAGTACCACATTAATTCTCTAAAGCCCCTTTTTTCCAGAGAATTAAAGATTTGTCAGTTTACAGCCCACAGAGGAGATGACGCTGAGTGGCCTGAAGGTGTCTACTACGAAGGGGAAAGTGCTGGTGGTGTGGAAGAGGTGAACTTCTCCATGACCCTTGGGCATATGCAGCAACAGCAGATCAAGGAGCTGTGCACTAGCTGCGCGTCGATGTTCTCAGCCACCCCAGGACTGACTGAAGGTGCATACCACTCCATTGACACAGGTAATGCTCACCCATTTAGAGCCCAACCTTACCGGGTGTCTCCTCAAGCTAAAACTGCTGTAGAACGGGAGATCCAGGATATGCTGCAGATGGGTATAATCCACCCCTCTGGCAGTGCATGGGCATCTCCAGTGGTTCTAGTTCCCAAATCAGATGGGGAGATACATTTTTGCATGGACTACCGTAAGATAAATGCTGTAACTTGCCCAGACAACTATCCAATGCCACGCACAGATGAACTATTAGAGAAACTGGGATGGGCCCAGTTCATCTCTACCTTGGACTTAACCAAGGGATACTGGCAGGTACCACTAGATGAATCAGCCCAGGAAAGGTCAGCCTTCATCACACATGTTGGGCTGTATGAATTTAATGTGCTCCTTTTCGGGCTGCGAAATGCACCCGCCACCTTCCAAAAAGTTGTAAATGGTCTCCTGGAGGGATTGGGAGAATATGCAGTCGCCTACCTTGACGATGTGGCCATATTTTCAGATTCCTGAGCAGAACACCTGGAACAGGCCAGTGAGCCTCACTTCAGTCCCTGGAAAAATCATGGAGCAGGTCCTCAAAGAATCAATCCTTAAGCACTTGCATGAGAGGAAAGTGATCAGGAACAGCCAGCATGGATTCACCAAGGGAAGGTCATGCCTGACTAATCTAATCGCCTTCTATGATGAGATTACTGGTTCTGTGGATGAAGGGAAAGCAGTGGATGTATTGTTTCTTGACTTTAGCAAAGCTTTTGACACGGTCTCCCACAGTATTCTTGTCAGCAAGTTAAGGAAGTATGGGCTGGATGAATGCACTACAAGGTGGGTAGAAAGCTGGCTAGATTGTCGGGCTCAACGGGTAGTGATCAATGGCTCCATGTCTAGTTGGCAGCCGGTATCAAGTGGTGTGCCCCAAGGGTCGGTCCTGGGGCCGGTTTTGTTCAATATCTTCATAAATGATCTGGAGGATGGTGTGGATTGCACTCTCAGCAAATTTGCGGATGATACTAAACTGGGAGGAGTGGTAGATACGCTGGAGGGGAGGGATAGGATACAGAGGGACCTAGACAAATTGGAGGATTGGGCCAAAAGAAATCTGATGAGGTTCAATAAGGATAAGTGCAGGGTCCTGCACTTAGGACGGAAGAACCCAATGAACCGCTACAGACTAGGGACCGAATGGCTAGGCAGCAGTTCTGCGGAAAAGGACCTAGGGGTGACAGTGGACGAGAAGCTGGATATGAGTCAGCAGTGTGCCCTTGTTGCCAAGAAGGCCAATGGCATTTTGGGATGTATAAGTAGGGGCATAGCGAGCAGATCGAGGGACGTGATCGTTCCCCTCTATTCGACATTGGTGAGGCCTCATCTGGAGTACTGTGTCCAGTTTTGGGCCCCACACTTCAAGAAGGATGTGGATAAATTGGAGAGAGTCCAGCGAAGGGCAACAAAAATGATTAGGGGTCTGGAACATATGAGTTATGAGGAGAGGCTGAGGGAGCTGGGATTGTTTAGCCTGCAGAAGAGAAGAATGAGGGGGGATTTGATAGCTGTTTTCAACTACCTGAAAGGGGGTTCCAAAGAGGATGGCTCTAGACTGTTCTCAATGGTATCAGATGACAGAACGAGGAGTAATGGTCTCAAGCTGCAGTGGGGGAGGTTTAGATTGGATATTAGGAAAAACTTTTTCACTATGAGGGTGGTGAAACACTGGAATGCGTTACCTAGGGAGGTGGTAGAATCTCCTTCCTTAGAGGTTTTTAAGGTCAGGCTTGACAAAGCCCTGGCTGGGATGATTTAACTGGGAATTGGTCCTGCTTCGAGCAGGGGGTTGGACTAGATGACCTTCTGGGGTCCCTTCCAACCCTTATATTCTATGATTCTATGATTCTATGAACATCTACAAAAAGCCTTCAAGCGCAAAAGGGAGGCAGAAATGACAGTTAAGGCTAAGTGTCAAGTAGGCCTAAACAGAGTGACTTACCTTGAATACCAGGTGGGTCAAGGAACTATCAACCCCCTACAGGCCAAAGTGGATGCTATCCAAAAGTGGCCTGTCCCAAAGTCAAAAAAACAGGTCCAATCCTTCTTAGGCTTGGTCAGATATTACAGCGATTTGTACCACAATACAGCCAAATTGCCGCCCCACTAACAGACCTAACCAAAAAACCCCAGCCAAATGCAGTTCAGTGGACTGAAGAGTGTCAGAAGGCCTTTAACCAGCTTAAAGAGACACTCATGTCTGACCCTGTGCTAAAGGCCCCAGACCTTGACAATCCGTTCCTAGTAACCACAAATGCGTCTGAGCGTGGTGTGGGAGCAGTTTTAATGCAGGAAGGACCGGATCAAGAATTCCATGCTGTCGTGTTTCTCAGGAAAAAACTGTCTGAGAGGGAAAGCCACTGGTCAATCAGCAAAAAGGGATGTTACGTCATCATGTACGCTCTGGAAAAGCTACGCCCATACGTTTGGAGACAGCATTTCCACCTGCAAACTGATCATTCTGCGCTGAAGTGGCTTCATACCGTCAAGGACAATAACAAAAAACTTCTTCAGTGGAGTTTAGCTCTCCAAGATTTTGATTCTGAAATACAACACATTTCAGGAACTTCTAACAAGGCGGCTGATGCACTCTCCAGTGAAAGTTTCCCAGAATCAACTGGTTAAAATCTTCCTTGAAATTTGGAAATTGTTAGTTTTTATATAATCAGTAGTATCTCTAGAGATGCATGTGTCTTATTAACTATGTTTTCTCCTATAGCTCCAGGAAGAAATCACAGCCAGTGTGGAACCGGCTGTCCGACACTATCTGTGATTTGCGAGCCATGTCATAAATATAAAGGGAAGGGTAACTGCCTTTCTGTATACAGTGTTATAAAATCCCTCCTGGCCAGAGGCAAAGTCCTTTTACCTGTAAAGGGTTAAGAAGCTCAGGTAACCTAGCTGGCACCTGACCCAAAATGACCAATGAGGGAACAAAATACTTTCAAATCTGGAGGGGGGGAAAAGGCTTTTGTCTGTCTGTGTAATACCTTTGCCAGGAACAGATCAAGGATGCAAGCCCTCCAGCTCCTGTAAAGTTAGTAAGTAATCTAGCTGGAAAATACATTAGGTTTTCTTTGTTTTGGCTTGTGAAATTCGCTGTGCTGGAGGAAATGTGTATTCTTGTTTTTGTGTCTTTTTGTAACTTAAGGTTTTGCCTAGAGTGATTCTCTATGTTTTGAATCTGACTGCCTGTAAGATTATCTTCCATTCTGATCTTACAGAGTTGTTCTCTTATCTTTTTTTGTTCTTCTAATAAAGTTCTGTTTTTTTAAGAATCTGATTGGGGTTTTTGGGTCTCAAAAATCCAAGGCTGGTTTGTGCTCATCTTGTTTATTCTCAAGCCTCCCCAGGAAAGAGGGTGTAAGGGCTTCGGGGGATATTTTGGGGAAATAGGAACTCCAAGTGGTCCTTTCCCTGTTCTTTGTCTAAATCACTTGGTGGTGGCAGCATACTGTTCAAGGACAAGGTGGAATTTGTGCCTTCGGAAAGTTTTTAACCTAAGCTGGTAAAAATAAGCTTAGGGGGTCTTTCATGCTGGTCCCCACATCAGTACCCTAGAGTTCAGAGTGGCGAGGGAACTCTGACACAGGGTCAGAAGGCTATACCGAGAAAGAGAGAGAGCTGGGTTCTCACCACTCCATGAAGCTTGAATCGATTGCGGGTCCCAGAAGGTGTTGGTGGCTGAGGGTCCGGAGTGCTGGAGACAGGCAGAGCCCCCAGCATGATCAGTCAGGAGAAGATGAAGTCCCAATGAAACTGATGCAGATTTTGGATCCAGGCATATGAACACTCATGGGTAGGTGTTTTTGTAGAGAAACAACAATGGTTCAAGGGTGTGGAAGTAGAGAAAAGGATAAAGGGAATTTGAACACAGATATCTTGACTTCTAGGAATAAAGTAAGAGTCAGGCTAACACTAGCTCTAATAATGCAAGTTTTCAAGGCAGGGCCTGGGCAAGTGGAAAGTGAGTGGAACAAAAAAAACCTGTAAGAGATACTGTTTTTCTACCTTGTGTTAGATAATAATGGAATACAGACTGTAGCAGGAACTGCTGAGAAAAGTAAGATATCAGAAGGAATATGTATAAACAAGATGCGGTTGTTGATCATTATTGTCTGTAACAAAAGGTATAAATGCTTGCCCTAATTGTTTATCTAACGAAGACCTGCCTAGGGAGGGGAATCCCTGCCCGTATGTACTCTCCCATACAATTGCAGTTGCTCATAATAAAGGTGCCTCTGGCTTGTTGCTTCAAACTCAGTAAGGACATTGTTTTCTTCCACAAGGGAGAACACTAGATTTGTTTATCTGTAAACAAGGGAATATACCAAAGTTGTTTTGTTCAGGCTAGACCATGGCAGTTGATCATTCGGGGCTTTGGGTGGTGTTCCTTGGAGGGAGCTCACAATGCAATTAGGAAGCTTCACTATTTTGGATACCAATAAAGGATTTATTATTAGAATTGGTCTGATAACTACTGAACTAGGTGTGGGCAGGAGTGGGTTCATTAACCTCTGGAGCAGAGATCCCACATCATGCAGTGCTTCCCTGGTTTTCTGGTCCCAGAGTTCCATGTGTTTCTTGCCTTGGAATCTCTGTTCTCCATTCTGCAAGCTAATGGAGATGCTACCTTGTCCCACCTTCAATGCAAATGAGGCTGGGAGAGTTTCCTTAATCCTGTCATCCTTATCCCAGGGGTTTAGGTGTGCCTCCCACTGCCTTTTCATTGCTTGTTTTAAGTCTTTCTTCTGATGCAGATTTGGTTCTGCGGGGTGGGGGAGGGTGTTTCCTGAGTCAGAAAGGCTGGGTACTGCACCCCTGGTTCCCCAAGAACACAGAGCTGCTAGGTAACACTTAACAGAGAAATCTTCAGTGATCTTAAACACAAAAAGGAATCTTACAAGAAGTGGAAACTTGGACAGATGATTAGGGACAAATATAAAAATATTGCTTAAGCATTCAGGGGTGTAATCAGGAAGTCCAAAGCACAATTGGAGTTGCAGCTAACAAGGGATGTAAAGGGTAACAAGAAGGGTTTCTACAGGTAGGATAGCAACAAGAAGAAGGTCAGGGAAAGTGTGTGCCCCTTACTGCAACCTAGTGACAGATGATGTGAAAAAGCTGAAATACTCAATGCTTTTTTTGTCTCAGTCTTCACAGATAAGGTAAGTTCCTAGACTGCTGCACTGGGCAGCTCAGTATGGGGAGGAGGTGAGCAGCCCTCAGCCGCGAAAGCACAGGTTAAGGACTATTTAACAAAGCTGGACATGCACAAGTCCAAGGGGCTGGATGCAATGTATCCGAGGGTGTTGACGGAGTTGGCTGATGTGATTGCAGAACCATTGGCCATTATCTTTGAAAACTTGTGGTGATCTGGCCACGTCCTGGATGATGGAAAAAAGCTAATGTAGTGCCCATCGTTTAAAAAGGGAAGAAGGAGAATCTGGGGAACTACAGACCAGTCAGCCTCACCTCTGTCCCCAGAAAAATCATGGAGCAGGTCCTCAAGGAATCCATTTTGAAGCACTTGGAGGAGAGGAAGGTGATCAGGTACAGTCAACATGGATTCACCAAGGGCAAGTCACGCCTGACCAACCTGATTGCCTTCTATGATGAGATAACTGACTCTGTGGATATGGGGAAAGTAATGGACATGATATATAGCAAAGCTTTTGTTACAGTCTCCCACAGTATTATTGCCAGCAAGTTAAAAAAGTATGGATTGGATGAATGGACTATAAGGTGAATAGAAAGCTGGCTAGATTGTCGGGCTCGACGGGTAATGATCAACAGCTTGATGTCTAGTTGGCAGCCAGTATCAAGTGGAATGCCCCAAGGGTCATTCCTGGGGCCGGTTTTATTCAACATCTTCATTAATGATCTGGATGATGGGATGGATTGCACCCTCAGCAATTGATCGGGGATGGGTGGGGGGAGAGGTAGATACGCTGGAGGGTAGGGATAGGGTCCACAGTGACCTAGACAAATTGGAGGATTGGGCCAAAAGAAATCCAATGAGGTTCAACAAGCACAAGTGCAGAGTCCTTAGAACAGAAGAATCCCATGCACCGCTACAGTCTGGGGACCGACTGGCTAAGCAGCAGTTCTGCAGAAAAGGACCTGGGGATTACAGTGGATGAGAAGTTGGATATGAGTCAGGAGTGTGCTGTTGTTGCCCAGAAGGCTAACGGCATATTGGGCTGCATTAGTAGGAGGATTGCCAGCAGATGGAGGGAAGGGATTATTCCCCTCTATTCAGCTCTGGTGAGGCCACATCTGAAGTATGCATCCAGTTTTGGGCCCCCGCTACTAAAAGGATGTGGACAAATTAGAGATAATCTAGTAGAGGGAAATCAGGGGGCTGGAGCACATGATTTACGAGGAGAGACTGATGGAACTGCGCTTATTTAGTCTATAGAAGAGAAGAGTAAGGGGGGATTTGATAGCAGCCTTCAACTTCCTGAAGGGGGGCTCCGACGAGGGTGGAGCTTGGCTGTTCTCAGTGGTGACAGATGACAGAACAAGGAGCAATGGTCTCAAATTGCAGTGGGAGAGGTCTAGGTTGGATATTAGAAAACACTATTTCACTAGGAGGGTGGTGAAGCACGTGAATGGGTTACCTAGGGAGGTGGTTGAATCTCCATCCTTAGAGGTTTTTTAAGGCCCATCTTGACAAAGCCCTGGCTGGGATGATTTAATTGGGGTTAGTCCTGTTTTGAGCAGAGGGGTTGAAAAAATATGGTGGGTGCTCATCGCCCATCCCTGATCAACTTTCCCCTTTCTCCCCAGTGATCATCTGTTTAGCGGCATGCAGGAGGTACTGGGACAAAGCGGGGAGGAGCGAGGGCAGGGTGTACTCAGGGGAGGGCGCGGAACAGGGTGGGATGAGGCAGGGCATGGCAGATCGGGGCAGGAAGAGGCGGGGAAGGCATGGGGCCTTTGGGGAAGGGGAGGAGTGGGGGCAGGGCCTGGGGCAGAGCAGGGGATAGCACCCCTGACACAATAGAAAGTTGCAGCTGTGATAGTCTGTATTCGCAAAAAGAAAAGGAGGACTTGTGGCACCTTAGAGACTAACACATTTATTTGAGCATAAGGTTTCATGAGCTACAGCTCACTTCACGAAAGCTTATGCTCAAATAAATTTGTTGGTCATAGAATCATAGAAGTCATAGAATATCAGGGTTGGAAGGGACCTCAGGAGGTCATCTAGTCCAACCCCCTGCTCGAAGCAGGGCCAATCCCCAGTTTTTGCCCCAGATCCCTAAATGGCCCCCTCAAGGATTGAACTCACAACCCTGGGTTTAGCAGGCCAATGCTCAAACCACTGAGCTACCCCTCTCTAAGGTGCCATAAGTACTCCTTTTCTTAATAGAAAGTTGGTGCCTCTGTCTGACACAGCAAGACCAGACATGCTGGGGCTGTGAACTCTCAAGCCTAGGGATGCTAAGGCTCAGCCCTAGCAAGCCCCAAACACAAATTAAGCTCTGGATACTGGGCTAGGTGGACCATTGATCTGACCCAGTATGGCTGTTTTTATGTTCAGTGTAGACACTACCTATGAGAACTGGAGGGGTTCTTCTGTCAATACAGGTAATCCACCTCCCCAAGAGGTAGTAGTAGGTGGATGAAAGAATTCTTCTGGCCAACTAGCACTGACTACACTGGGGATTAGAACAGTTTCACTATGCTGCTTAGCGGTGTGGATTTTTCACTCCCCTGAGCAATAAAGCTGGGTCAAGCTAACTTTTTAGTGTAGAACAGGCCCAAATGTGTACTAAAAGAGCTTTAGATAAACTGCATTAAACCCATGTGTGGACACTCTCATTCAAAATTAATATAGCCTTAATTCAGGTTAGTTTAATTCCACTTCCAAAGTAAGGCCACTGTAATTCCAAATGAAAGTGTCCACAGACGGGTTTAATGTAGTTTAGCTAATCCACTTTTAATCCACACCTTTAGTTAATTTGGATTAATTTTCTTGAGTATCCCCATGTGAACAAGTCCCCAGGGTGTCAACATTGGCATCAGTACATTTATTCCTAAGTAACTGTAAGAAAGAAAGAAAGAAAGAAAGAAAGAAAGAAAGAAAGAAAGAAAGATGTTCAGCTGCCTGGCTTTAGTTTTCAGACAGGTGCTCATATATCAGAATCATAGACATGAGAGGAGAGACACCATGCTGTAATGTGAAAACCCAGCCAGAAGAAATTGTTTGGTAATTTTTAATTTATTTTCATAAAAAGTCCTAATTTGAACTGGACAGTTCCAAAGCTTTTAAATCTTTCATGAAAATCTTTTCCTCCCCCACAGTCTCTTCAGAGCAGCCTTCACCTCCTGGTTCCTTAGGCTGTAGATCATAGGGTTTAACCTGGGGGTGACGACGGTATAAAATAGGGCCACCACTCTGTCCATGTCCGCTACATGGCTGGACTTGGGCTGCAGGTACGTAGCACAGGTTGAGCCATAGAACAAGATGACTACAGTGAGGTGGGAGGAGCAGGTGGAGAAAGCTTTGTGCCGTCCTTCGGATGAAGTTGTCTTCAGGATGGTGTAGAGGATGCAGGCATAGGACACCAGCACCATTAGGAAGGGGATGACAGTGATCATTAGGCTGATCAGTACAATGAAGACCTCGCTCCTGGAGGTGTCCCCACAGGCCAGCTTCAGCACAGGGTGGATGTCGCAGAATAAGTGGTTGATCTTGTTGGGCCCACAGTAGGGCAAGGAGAAGATGCAAATCACTTTGCCCATGGGCATCAGGATTCCACAGAGCCAGCAGACAGCAGCCATCTTGGCACGGGCTCTGGGATTCATAATGGTGGGGTAGTGCAGAGGGGAGCAGATGGCCCTGTATGCCATGGCGGCCAGCAAGTAGCACTCTGCTGTCCCAAGAGAAAGGACGAAATGCACCTGGATGGTTCACCCAGTGAAGGAGATGGTCCTCTCCTCAGAGACAAAGTTGACCAGCATCTTGGGGATGGTGACAGAGATGTAGCAGCTCTCCAAGAAGGACAGGTTCCAGAGGAAGAAATACATAGGGGTGTGGAGGGCCAAGTCCAGCATTGTGATGAAGTTGATGATGCTGTTGCCCATCAGGGAGATGGTGTAGATAATGGAGAAACCTACGCAAAGTAATGCTCGTGTCACTGGATCCTGGGAGAAGCCAAGATAAATGAGTTGGGTCACCGTGCTGTGATTCCTCTGTGCAGTTTCACTGGTATAGCTCATCTGCAGAAGGAAGAGGAAAAAATATTTTGTATGTGGGCATTATGGGCCAGCTCATAGGGACACAGGAATGGAAGGGACCTCCTGGGTCATTCAGTCCAGTCCAATCCAGTCCAGTTCTGGCTACTACAGGTAGCCCTGTCATATCATCCCATTCATAAACTGACCCAGCTCCAGTTTCTAACTGGATAGGTTGTCTGCCCCCCAACTCCTCTGATGGGGAAGCTGCTCCTGTCTATGTGTCTAGTGATCAATGGCTCCATGTCTAGTTGGCAGCTGGTGTCAAGTGGAGTGCCCCAGGGGTCAGTCCTGGGGCCGGTTTTGTTCAATATCTTCATAAATGATCTGGAGGATGGTGTGGATTGCACTCTCAGCAAATTTGCGGATGATACTAAACTGGGAGGAGTGGGAGATATGCTGGAGGGCAGGGATAGGATACAGAGGGACCTAGACAAATTGGAGGATTGGGCCAAAAGAAATCTGATGCAGTTCAATAAGGATAAGTGCAGGGTCCTGCACTTAGGACAGAAGAACCCAATGCACAGCTACAGACTAGGGACTGAATGGCTAGGCAGCAGTTCTGCGGAAAAGGACCTAGGGGTGACAGTGGACGAGAAGCTGGATATGAGTCAGCAGTGTGCCCTAGTTGCCAAGAAGGCCAATGGCATTTTGGGATGTATAAGTAGGGGTATAGCGAGCAGATCGAGGGACGTGATCGTCCCCCTCTATTCGACATTGGTGAGGCCTCATCTGGAGTATTGTGTCCAGTTTTGGGCCCCACACTACAAGAAGGATGTGGATAAATTGGAGAGAGTCCAGCGAAGGGCAACAAAAATGATTAGGGGTCTGGAACACATGACTTATGAGGAGAAGCTGAGGGAACTGGGATTGTTTAGTCTGCAGAAGAGAAGAATGAGGGGGGATTTGATAGCTGCTTTCAGCTACCTGAGAGGTGGTTCCAGAGAGGATGGTTCTAGACTATTCTCAGTGGTAGAAGAGGACAGGACAAGGAGTAATGGTCTCAAGTTACAATGGGGGAGGTTTAGGTTGGATATTAGGAAAAACTTTTTCACTAGGAGGGTGGTGAAACACTGGAATGCGTTACCTAGGGAGGTGGTAGAATCTTCTTCCTTAGAAGTGTTTAAGGTCAGGCTTGACAAAGCCCTGGCTGGGATGATTTAATTGGGGATTGGTCCTGCTTTGAGCAGGGAGTTGGACTAGATGACCTCCTGAGGTCCCTTCCAACCCTGATATTCCATGATTCTATGTGTTCTTGTGGCGACTTTGTTCTTTAGCTTCAATAGCTCATCTCTCTCCCTGGAGTTTACCTCTTTGATGTATTTATAGAGGGCAACCAGATCCTTCTCAGCCTGCATTTTTCTAGGCTAAAAACGACAAGCTCTGATAGTGTTTTTGGTTTCATCAGCTGGTATGAGTTGGTGAAGCCACATTGACTTTAATTAAGCTTGGCCAATTTACATCAACATCCATCCATCCATCCATCCATCCCAATACACACTCATTCATCTATCTACCTATCCCCATACACACTCCTGTATCTGTCAAGCTGTCTATTTTAAAAATAAAATACTAACAGAGCCCTGTGACTCAGACTTCACCTGTGTAAATCTGGAAGAAGACATTTGACTTCAACATGGTTACTCAATAATTGCCTTTGAATAACTAAGACCTGAATCTGAGCCTTCATGTCTGAATTCTGTTTGTTTTGAATGGTATTCTCCTCTCAGTTCCATGGGGGAAGAGAAAAATCCTACCCAAGTGGAACAGATCCCTTGCATATAAAAGAAATTCAAACAACTTTGCAGCAAGTCAGGGTGCCTGTGTATGCCATGGATGTGGTAGAGTCGGTGTATTTCACCTGAATTCTGAGCCTCCCGGGACACAATCCCTTAGGTTCTCTGGGTTTAATTAGGAAGCCTTTGAAGGTAAATTCTAACATACCCCTGGTTTTAAAATGAAACCTAATAGCTATGCCGTCCTGACCCGGAGCAGCTGAAGAAAGAGCCCACATCTCCGAGTAGCCTGAGTGGGCATGTCGGTCAGCCAGCACTGCTGCAGATCAGGCCAGATTCAACTATAAACTCAGGTGTTTGTCTCCATTGTCCCTTTTGGAATTGCCACTTGACGACCCGTCTGTATCTTGGCTGGGTGTTTGCTTATGTAACTCTCTGCTTTCCCTGATGTGCTCTCCTTCTTGTTCTGTCACACACACGGATACAGCAATCAGACGTGAGACTGCACCTTTTCCTCCTGTAGAGTGGCACACGCGTGTGCACACACACACATTGAGCAGTCCTCATTCCCTCCAGCAGGGGCAACACACACACAAACACTGAGCTGTCCTCATACCCTCCAACAGGGGGAAACACACACACATACACATCTCTAGCATAGCACAGCACACACACACACACACACACACACACACACACATACACATGGTCTGAATAGACCAGACAGACAATAATATGTGGGAGAAAGGAAGACACATTATCCCCATTCTACAAATGGGAACTAAGGTGCTAAGGGCTGGATTGTTAAAGGTATTTATATACCTAGTGGGATTTTCCAAAAGTGCTTAGGTGCCCCCAACCCTTTGGGATTTAGGTGCCTAAATTATATGACATTTTTTAAAAAATTGCACTAGATACTAACCTTCATCTTTTAGTGCCTAAATACCTTTGTAAATAGACTTCAAGTGACTTAGACTGAAGTTTGTAACAGTGTTAACAGTTGAAGCAAAGTTCTTGGCATCTGTTGGGAGATGAATCAGATTCCCATAATCCTTTGTGGATGAACCAAAGTGCTTATAATGCTCTGTATCCATAATCCTTTGTACTCAGGTGGAATCTTAGTATATTGTTGAACGATGGATTGTGTGTGTCCGCTTGCTTTGGTCTGCTGAACCTTAGAATATGTGTCCCGATGTAGAGGAGACCAAGAATGGGAATGCTTGTTATTGCATATCTCTTCTTTGATTGATGAAATAATGGCTTGTCTTTAGCTTAACAATTGTGTAAACGGAGATGCCATGAAATGAACTTCACTAGTAGAAAGATTATGAGAATGGAATTTATTTTGTCTCTTTTTTGTAAACACGTGGTATAGGCTTGGTCCTGCTTTGAGCAGGGTGTTGGACTAGATGACCTCCTGAGGTCTCTTCCAACCCTAATCTTCTATGATTCTATATAAGAGGGTGAATTTCTGCAAGATAGATGGAACAAAAATGAAGCAGCAGAACTTCCCCCTGGATTCGTGGTATATTAACCTTTACCTTTCTATGTTGTGCTGTTTTGTCTTTGACTAATAAAAATGAACTGAACCTGGGGTATCTGATGTCTCATAAATAACCTAAATCTAACCCTAACAACAGTCAGGAACTGAACACAGTGTGACAGACTATGGAGCCCCTATATCCATCCCCTTTACAAGACCATGGTAAATTTTGTACAAAGTATGCCTGGTGAGATATCATTTGAAAACTCATAATCTGCTGACCATTAGTGTCCTCATAACCGCAAACAGGGGACTTTGAGAAGGGGTTTGTAAGAGGGAGTTGTAATATAATTGCTATGGTTTGGAAAGGCCACATCGCCAGTGCCACCATTGCTCCTGTCTCCTCCACCAGCACCTTCACCAGACAGACAACCTGACCATGGATGCCTCTATGCAGAGCCTGGTGTGGATTTGCAGAGATTGTGGCCTGCATTTCCCACTCTCAGAAAGCAAGGCTGGGGGGTCCATGCTGGTGAAAGGTGCCTGTTGGTGTAATCTCTCAGGAAGCAGGTGGGAGAGCTAGAGGTGAAGATGGCTAGGCTGAGGAGCATCCGTGCCCATGAGGAATTCATTGAGACGATTCATATGGATATGTCCAAGGCTGAGGAAGCTATGCCACTAGACAAAACTTCTGTAACTCCACCGGGGGATGTAGGATTCATACAAGGTTTATGTGCTTGGCAACATTCAGGGCCCACCCGGAGTGTTGTGCTGGACCTGTGCACACACAGCGCCTCTCAAGGGCATCAACCTTGGAATCTCACCCAAATGACATGAACCATGGGAAGCCTCCCAGGACTGGGCTCAAGGCCCGAGAGCAAGGAATGCGGTAGATAGAAATTGGTAAATAAGAATGTTAAACAAAGCCAGTGTATTCCTTTTATCTGTTGGAGAATGTAATGCACGGCGGGAGAGAAAGAATAAAGGGGGAAGGTGGTAAGCTGACAGGCAGAAGCCTGTTAGCAGACCAGCTGCTTGCTTGCTAAAAGCTGTGTTCTGTCTTGTCATTGAACCGCCACAGGGGGAGGAGGATATGGCTCTGTCACTGGCTGCTGGTTACTTCTGGCAGCAGGCAGTAGTCCACCCCTTCTCCCAACCCACCCATCTTAGTGATGAGGAACCGTTATGCTGCCCTGGCAATGAACGATGAAGAATCACACCCAAAGGTGGAGGAGAAGCCATTTATTCCCTATGCTGGGAGGATTGCAGCCACCACTCCCAGGAGAAACGTAGGGTAGTAGTGGTTTGTGACTCTCTTCTGAGGGATCAGTCACCCTGACATGACATCCCAGAAGGTATACTCCCCGCCAGGGGCCTGTATCCAAGATGTTGTCAAGGATCATCTGGCCCTCTGACAACTACCCCATGCTTCTCATCCATGTGGGCACTAATGACACTACAAGGTCTGACTATAAGCAGGTCTGAAGAGACTACAGGGCTCTGAGAGTAAGGGTGAAGGAGTTGGGCTCACAGGTTGTGTTCTCGTCAATCCTTCCAGGCAAGCGACCAGGCAGAGACAGATGCATCCTAAAGGTCAATGCCTGGCTGCGAGGATGATGTCACCAGGAGGGCTTTGGCTGGCAGCCCATCAGGTAGGCAGTTAGGGAGGGAATAGCCTAGGAAGCTTACCAAACTGGGGAGTGGGGCAGCTGGGAGATCTGGACAGACTGAGGATGGGCAGCCCAAGGTGCTAGCCACCCAACAGCTGGCAACTTGGGGATTTCAGGGAACTTGAGGAACTGGGGAGCTCATAGAGCCAGAGATTCAGGGAGCTGGGGAGTTGGGGATCTTGCACAGCACAGGGGCTGGCTAACAGGAGATCCCAGGGACACAAACAGCTCAGCAGCCCACCAAGCAGGGAGCTGGAAGCTGGATGAGCTGAGCAGCCTACTTGCCCATCCATCAACCAACCAACTCTCGAAGACAGCTGGATGAGCTGAGCAGCCTACTTGCCCATCCATCAACCAACCAGATGGTTGGCTCGTTTCCATCAAAGGTTTTGACAAGTTTGACACATTCCCACAAAACATTTAGATTCCAATGAATTAACTTTTTCCAGTGGAAAACTGCCTAAGGCTATAGAGGCAGAAAGAGAAAGAGGCTGGTGGCTCCTACTGAAGGGGAATTAGATCTAATCTCTATGCATGGGTTGTGTCTGTGCAGAAAGACAGTGAGTAGGACATGGTTGAGGCCTCAAATTGTACAACTAGCAGCACAACTGCTATACAAGAATTCACAAATTTTTAAGGACAGAAGGAGCCATTATGACCATGTAGTCTGGCATTCTGTATTGCATAGGCCAGAGAATTTTCTAAAGACTAAGGATGCCTATTTTGAGTTCAGTGGAGTTACTCCTCATTTACACTGGAGTGAGTAAAAAGATTACTAGCCACATTGACTTACTCCAGTTTATGTGGACTTAAAGGAGAGGAGAATCAGGTGCTCTGACTTGAGTGGAGTTACTACTGATTTGCAGTGAGGTGAGTGGGAAGGACCCATCCCCAGCGGTTCAGTGAGCAGGAGTCTGTTGGATTATTTTCCATCCCGTCAGTTACTTTTTAGGGGGTCTTGAAGGAAACTCCCTCTCTTTAAAGTTACACTCACCAAATCCTACTCCCTATGTGAGGGCCCTATGGTGTGAGTCCAGGAGATGGGTATCAGACAAAGAGTCAGAGGAAGGTACTAGAAAAAATTATTAACACTAGTTTACGTGAAAGGAGAATCCATTGTCCTCAGTGCAGCTTCTCCTGATTAACACAGCAGTGAGCGTATGTATGTAGAATGAGCCCCGTTGACCTAAATAACACTTACTCCTAATTTACATGGAGATGAGTATTCACTGAGATGCCTGATTTACAGAAAGGTGGGCGAGAGGAGAGTTAAAACCTTTAACTTTATTTTAACATGGTAAGTGAAAGCTAGTGCTGGAATGGAGCATCAGAAGAACAACACTGAAGACTGGTGCTTTTTCAAACAATACTTTGTAACCAAAATGTTCAGCTTCCAACTCCACCAAAGAGCTAAAGCCTGTGGGAAGACCCACTACAAGAGTTCTTGTATCTATAAGATAGATTGGGTCTTCTCAGTAATTCAGGGAGGGAATTGCAATGTGTTGCCCCCCCACACACTTCAGGGTGCCACCTGATGTACTGTGGGTACCACTGAGCCCGCCCATTCCACCAGCCTGGTGGTGGATCAGGTGGGCTCCAAGGGGCTGGTGGAATCAGCCTGGTTCCACCAGTCACCAGCTCCTTGGAGCTCAGACCAAGCATAGTATCTGTTTTTATCAGTTTCATGACTGAATCACAGACCTACACACTTTTTCCCTAAAAATTAGGTTCTGCACCATGGACCCCAGAACCCAGAAGGAAGACCACTATGCTCCAGGACAGACAGAGAAGACGATCACTCCTCTGCTGGCTTCGCAGAAATCCTCTGCCACTACTGCTACTCCTGCATCTTCCACCTCTCTGAAAACTCAGTGGAAACCCATCTTGAAGACCACCCTCAGCGCCTCTAGGAAGAGGTAACCATTTTCATGTTCTCTCCACAGGTACTAATGCGGAGAGTGGACCAGATGATACGTCTGAGGGAAGGGAGCAGAAGGAGACTCCGCCGATTGGAAGGCATGGGATGCAGTGTCCTAGGGTTGGGTGTTCCACGACCACCGCTCCCAAGAGAAGGAGGCGGGTGGTGGTGGTCGGAGACTCTCTCCTCAGAGGGACTGAGTCATCTATCTGCCACCCCGACCGGGAAAACTGAGAAGTCTGCTGCTTGCCAGGAGCTAGGATTCACGATGTGATGGAGAGACTGCCGAGACTCATCAAGCCCTCAGATCGCTACCACTTCCTGCTTCTTCACGTAGGCACCAATGATACTGCCAAGAATGACCTTGAGTGGATCACTGCAGACTACGTGGTTCTGGGAAGAAGGATAAAGGAGTTTGAGGCGCAAGTGGTGTTCTCGTCCATCCTCCCCGTGGAAGGAAAAGGCCTGGGTAGAGACCATCGAATCGTGGAAGTCAACGAATGGCTACGCAGGTGGTGTCAGAGAGGCGGCTTTGGATTCTTTGACCATGGGATGGTGTTCCAAGAAGGAGGAGAGCTAGGCAGAGACGGGCTCCACCTAACGAAGAGAGGGAAGGGCATCTTCGCAAGCAGGCTAGCTAACCTAGTGAGGAGGGCTTTAAACTAGGTTCACCGGGGGAAGGAGACCAAAGCCCTGAGGTAAGTGGGGAAGTGGGATACCGGGAGGAGGAGGCACGAGCAGGAGCGCGTGAGAGGGGAGGGCTCCTGCCTCATACTGAGAAAGAGGGGTGATCAGCAAGTTACCTCAAGTGCCTGTACACAAATGCACGAAGCCTGGGAAACAAGCAGGGAGAACTGGAGGTCCTGGCACAGTCAAGGAATTATGATGTGATTGGAATAACAGAGACTTGGTGGGATAACTCACATGACTGGAGTACTGTCATGGATGGATATAAGCTGTTCAGGAAGGACAGGAAGGGCAGAAAAGGTGGGGGAGTTGCACTGTATGTAAGGGAGCAGTATGACTGCTTAGAGCTCAAGTATGAAACTGCAGAAAAACCTGAGAGTCTCTGGATTAAGTTTAGAAGTCTGAGCAACAAGGGTGATGTCATGGTGGGAGTCTACTATAGACCACCAGTCCAGGGGGATGAGGTGGACGAGGCTTTCTTCCGCCAACTCGCAGAAGTTACTAGATCGCAGGCCCTGGTTCTCATGGGCGACTTCAATCATCCTGATATCTGCTGGGAGAGCAATACAGCGGTGCACAGGCAATCCAGGAAGTTTTTGGAAAAATGTAGGGGACAATTTCCTGGTGCAAGTGCTGGAGGAACCAACTAGGAGCGGAGCTCTTCTTGACCTGCTGCTCACAAACCGGGAAGAATTAGTAGGGGAAGCAAAAGTGGATGGGAACCTGGGAGGCAGTGACCATGAAATGGTCAAGTTCAGGATCCTAACAAAAGGAAGAAAGGAGAGCAGTAGAATACAGACCCTGGACTTCAAAAAAGCAGACTTTGACTCCCTCAGGGAACTGATGGGCAGGATCCCCTGGGAGAATAACATGAGGAGGAAAGGAGTCCAGGAGAGCTGGCTGTATTTTAAAGAATCCTTATTGAGGTTACAGGGACAAACCATCCCGATGTGTAGAAAGAATAGTAAATATGGCAGGCGACCAGCTTGGCTTGCTGCTCTTATATACAAAAAAGAAGCTTACAAGAAGTGGAAGATTGGACAAATGACCAGGGATGAGTATAAAAATATTGCTTGGGCTTGCAGGAGTGAAATCAGGAAGGCAAAATCACACCTGGAGTTGCAGCTAGCGAGAGATGTTAAGAGTAACAAGAAGGGTTTCTTCAGGTATGTTAGCAACAAGAAGAAAGTCAAGGAAAGTATGGGCCCCTTACTGAATGAGGAAGGCAACCTAGTGACAGAGGATGTGGAAAAAGCTAATGTACTCAATGCTTTTTTTGCCTCTGTCTTCATGAACAAGGTCAGCTCCCAGACTGCTGCACTGGGCAGCACAGCATGGGGAGGAGGTGACCAGCCCCCTGTGAAGAAAGAAGTGGTTTGGGACTATTTAGAAAAGCAAAAAGCAAAAGTCCATGGGGCTGGATGCGTTACATCCGAGAGTGCGAAAGGAGCTGGCGGATGTGATTGCAGAACCATTAGCCATTATCTTTGAAAACTCATGGCGATCGGGGGAGGTCCCAGATGACTGGAAAAAGGCTAATGTAGTGCCCATCTTTAAAAAAGGGAAGAAGGAGGATCCTGGGAACTACAGGCCAGTCAGCCTCACCTCAGTCCCTGGAAAAATCATGGAGCAGGTCCTCAAGGAATCAATTCTGAAGCACTTAGAGGAGAGGAAAGTGATCAGGAACAGTCAGCATGGATTCACCAAGGGCAAGTCATGCCTGATTAATCTAATTGCCTTCTATGATGAGATAACTAGCTCTGTGGATGAAGGGAAAGCAGTGGACGTGTTGTTCCTTGACTTTAGCAAAGCTTTTCACACGGTCTCCCACAGTATTTTTGCCAGCAAGTTAAAGAAGTATGGGCTGGATGGACTATAAGGTGGATAGAAAGCTGGCTAGATTGTCGGGCTCAACGGGTAGTGATCAATGGCTGCATGTCTAGTTGGCAGCCGGTATCAAGTGGAGTGTCCCAGGGGTCGGTCCTGGGGCCGGTTTTGTTCAATATCTTCATAAATGATCTGGAGGATGATGTGGATTGCACCCTCAGCAAGTTTGCAGATGACACTAAACTGGGAGGAGTGGTAGATACGCTGGAGGGTAGGGATAGGATACAGAGGGACCTAGACAAATTGGAGGATTGGGCAAAAGAAATCTGATGAGGTTCAACAAGGACAAGTTCAGAGTCCTGCACTTAGTACGGAAGAATCCCAAGCACCACTACAGACTAGGGACCGAATGTCTTGGCAGCAGTTCTGCAGAAAAGGACCTAGGGGTGACAGTGGATGAGAAGCTGGATATGAGTCAACAGTGTGCCCTTATTGCCAACAAGGCCAATGGCATTTTGGGATGTATAAGTAGGGGCATTGCCAGCAAATCGAGGGACGAGATTGTTCCCCTCTATTCGACATTGGTGAGGCCTCTTCTGGAGTACTGTGTCCAGTTTTGGGCCCCACCCTACAAGAAGGATTTGGAAAAATTGGAAAGAGTCCAGCAAAGTGCAACAAAAATGATTAGGGGACTGGAACACATGACTTATGAGGCGAGGCTGAGGGAACTGGGGATGTTTAGTCTTCAGAAGAGAAGCATGAGGGGGATTTGATAGCTGCTTTCAACTACCTGAAAGGGGGTTCCAAAGAGGATGGCTCTAGACTGTTCTCAGTGGTAGCAGATGACAGAAAAAGGAGTAATGGTCTCAAGTTGCAGTGGGGGAGATTTAGGTTATATATTAGGAAAAACTTTTTCACTAGGAGGGTGGTGAAACACTGGAATGCTTTCACTAGGGAGGTGGTGGAATCTCCTTCCCTAGAAGTTTTTAAGGTCAGGCTTGACAAAGCCCTGGCTGGGATGATTTAGTCGGGGATCGGTCCTGCTTTGAACAGGGGGTTGGACAAGATGACCTCCTGAGGTCCCTTCCAACCCTGATATTCTATGATTCTATGGTTCTATGACATGGACCACCAGCAAGGATGAAAGAATCAGCACCTGACTGAAGAAAAGCCCTGGGGATACCTCTGCAGGGAGACCTGGCGCAACAAAGATGGCTCTTTGGGACCTCACAGCCTGGAGCAACATCTCGCCAGCTCTTCAGGAGGAGGACCCCCAGAGAACCTCTCCCACTACCCAAGACCAGGATGCTAATCGCTGCCCTGCTGTTCCAGAGAAGGCTGCTATCAGAGGAGCTCCCCTGATGACCCAGGATCAGGATTCGTATATCATTCATATATCCGACTTACACCAGTTGCAAATCTAGCCCAACTGACTCTAGTGGTGCTATGGCTGATTTTGCACCAGATGGGGACTTGGCTTATTGATTCCAATTAACACTGACTGAGGAGATGGCCCTCTCTTCCTTTTATGTCTTTTAAAGCCCCAGGGACAATTTAAGCTTTGAGTATATCATAGTTATTAATATTATCTTATAATTAAATTATCACCAATTGTAATACTAATAATCATAATAATAATCCAAAAATCCAAATATCAGAGGCCAAAGGCCTGATCCATTAAACATGTAGGAAAGGGGATCACTTTAGTCATGTGACTTCAATGGAATGACTCATGTGAATAAAGGAAAGGACTGGATCCAAATGATGCACAAGCAATATGAACCGGGGTCTCCTGTGCTGTTCTCCCTGAGTCTACTCAGTTATATGACCCCCACAGTATCGGAGCATCTCACAGGCTTCAATGCATTTATCCTCACAACACTGATGCGGTGCAAGGAACAGCTATTGTTCTCATGTCACAAAGGACACTGAGGCACAGAGAGACTAAGGGACAGGTTTTCAAGATGAGTTAAGGCATGAGGTCCATATATGGTTGTGACCTTTAACTTAGGGTTTGTCTACACTTACTGGGGGATCGACGCGTGACAATCGATGCATAAGTGGTCGATTTAGCGGGTCTAGTGAAGACCTGCTAAATCGACCACAGATGGCTCTCCCATTGACTCCTGTACTCTACCAGAATGAGAAGAGTAAGGGGAGTCGATGGGAGAATGTATCCCACTGAGCCCTGGTCTACACTAGGAGTTTAGGTCGAATTTAGCAGAGTTAAATTGATGTAACGCTGCACCCGTCCACACAATGAAGCCCTTCTTTTCTACTTAAAGGGCTCTTAAAATTGATTTCCTTAATCCACCTCTGACAAGTGGATTAGTGCTTAAATCGGCCTTGCCGCGTTGAATTTGGGGTACTGTGGACGCAATTAGATGGTATTGGCCTCCGGGAGCTATCCCAGAGTGCTCTATTGTGACCGCTCTGGACAGCACTCTCAACTGAGATGCACTGGCCAGGTAGACAAGAAAAGGCCCGTGAACTTTTGAATTTCAATTTCCTGTTTGCATGGTCACCTGCAGCTTGCCACACTGACCAGAGCTCATCAGCAGAGGTGACCACGATGGAGTCCCAGAATCGCAAAAGAGCTCCAGCATGGACCAAACGGGAGGTACGGGATCTGATCGCTGTATGGGGAGAGGAATCTGTGCTATCAGAACTCAGTTCCAGTTTTCGAAATGCCAAAACATTTGTCAAAATCTCCCAGGGCATGAAGGACAGAGGCCATAACAGGGACCCGAAGCAATGCCACGTGAAACTTAAGGCCTACCAGAAAACCAGAGAGGCAAACAGCCGCTCCGGTTCAGAGCCCCAAACATGCCGCTTCTATGATGAGCTGCATGCCATTTTAGGGGGTTCAGCCACCACTACCCCAGCCGTGTTGTTTGACTCCTTCAATGGAGATGGAGGCAACACAGAAGCAGGTTTTGGGGATGAGGAAGATGATGATGATGAAGTTGTAGATAGCTCACAGCAAGCAAGCGGAGAAACCGCTTTTCCCGACAGCCAGGAACTGTTTCTCACCCTGGACCTGGAGGCAGTCCCCCCCGGACCCACCCAAGGCTGCCTCCCGGACCTGCCAGGGAGAGAAGGGACCTCTGGTGAGTGTACCTTTTAAAATACTATACATGGTTTAAAAGCAAGCATGTTTAATGATTAATTTGCCCTGGCATTTGTGGCTCTCCTGGATGTACTCCCAAAGCCTTTGCAAAAGGTTTCTGGGAAGGGCAGCCTTATTCCACCCACCATGGTAGGACACTTTACGACACCAGGCCAGTAGCACGTACTCGGGAATCATTGTAGAACAAAGCATTGCAGTGTATGTTTGCTGGCATTCAAACAACATCCATTCTTTATCTCTCTGTGTTATCCTCAGGAGAGTGATATCATTCATGGTCACCTGGTTGAAATAGGGTGCTTTTCTTAAGGGGACATTAAGAGGTGTCCGTTCCTGCTGGGCTGTTTGCCTGTGGCTGAACAGAAATGTTCCCCGCTGTTAGCCATGGGGGGGGGAGGCAAAATGTGACCTTGGAACGAAAGCACATGTGCTGTGTATGTAATGTTAACAGCAAGGTTTACCGTGAAAGAGTGTAGCCATTGTTCTAGAAAATGTGTCTTTTTAAATACCACTGCCTCTTTTTTTTTCTCCACCAGCTGCATGTGTTTCAAGGATCACAGGATCTTCTCCTTCCCAGAAGCTAGTGAAGATTAGAAGGCGAAAAAAAATGCACTTGTGATGAAATGTTCTCTGAGCTCATGCTGTCCTCCCACACTGACATAGCACAGACGAATGCATGGAGGCAGACAATGTCAGAGTGCAGGAAAGCACAATATAACCGGGAGGAGAGGTGGTGGGCTGAAGAGAGGGCTGAAGCTCAAATGTGGCGGCAGCGTGATGAGAGGAGGCAGCATTCAATGCTGAGGCTGCTGGAGGATCAAACCAATATGCTCTGGTGTATGGTTGAGCTGCAGGAAAGGCAGGAGCACAGACTGCCGCTACAGCCCCTGTATAACCAACCACCCTCCTCCCCAAGTTCCATAGCCTCCACACCCAGACGCCCAAGAACTCGGTGGGGGGGGCCTCCGGCCACTCCACCCCAGAGGATTGCCCAAGCAACAGAAGGCTGGCATTCAATAAGTTTTAAAGTTTTAAACTTTTAAAGTGCTGTGTGGCCTTGTCCTTCCCTCCTCCACCACCGCTCCTGGTGCTTCTCTCCTCCACCACCCCTCCTGGGCTACCTTGGTAGTTATCCCCCTATTTGTATGATGAATGAATAAAGAATGCATGAATGTGAAGCAACAATGACTTTATTGCCTCTGCAAGCGGTGATCAAAGGCAGGAGGGGAGGGTGGTTAGCTTACAGGAAAGTAGAGTGAACCACGGGGTGGTGGGTTTCATCATGGAGAAACAAACAGAACTTTCACACCGTAGCCTGGCCAGTCATGAAACTGGTTTTCAAAGCTTCTCTGATGTGCACCGCGCCCTCCTGTGCTCTTCTAACCACCCTGGTGTCTGGCTGTGTGAAACCAGCAGCCAGGCGATTTACCTCAACCTCCCACCCCACCATAAATGTCTCCCCCTTACTCTCACAGATATTGTGGAGCACACAGCAAGCAGTAATAACAGTGGGAATATTGGTTTTGCTGAGGTCTAACCGAGTCAGTAAACTGCGCCAGTGCACTTTTAAACATCCAAATGCACATTCTGCCACCATTCTGCACTTGCTCAGCCTGTAGTTGAACAGCTCCTGACTAGTGTCGAGGCTGCCTGTGTATGGCTTCATAAGCCATGGCATTAAGGGGTAGGCTGGGTCCCCAAGGATACATATAGGCATTTCAACGTCCCCAACGGTTATTTTCTGGTCTGGGAATAAAGTCCCTTCCTGCAGCTTTTGAAACAGACCAGAGTTCCTGAAGATGCGAGCATCATGTACCTTTCCCGGCCATCCCACGTTGATGTTGGTGAAACGTCCCTTGTGATCCACCAGAGCTTGCACCACTATTGAAAAGTACCCCTTGCAGTTTATGTACTCGGCGGCTTGGTGCTCCGGTGCCAAGATAGGGATATGGGTTCCGTCTATGGCCCCACCACAGTTAGGGAATCCCATTGCAGCAAAGCCATCCACTGTGACCTGTACATTTCCCAGGGTCACTACCCTCGATATCAGCAGATCTTTGATTGAGTTGGCTACTTGCATCACAGCAGACCCCACAGTAGATTTGCACACTCCAAATTGATTCCCAACTGACCGGTAGCTGTCTGGCATTGCAAGCTTCCACAGGGCTATCGCCACTTGCTTCTCAACTATGAAGGCTGCTCTCATCTTGGTATTCTTGCACCTCAGGGCAGGGAAAAGCAAGTCACAAAGTTCCATGAAAGTGCCCTTACGCATGCGAAAGTTTCACAACCACTGGGAATCGTCCCTGACCTGCAACACTATGCGGTCCCACCAGGCTGTGCTTGTTTCCCGAGCCCAGAATCAGCGTTCCACAGCATGAACCTGCCCCATTAGCACCATGATGCTCACATTGCCAGGGTCCGTGCTTTGAGAGAAGTCTGTTTCCATGTCCTCATTACTCAGGTCACCGCGCTGACGTCGCCTACTCACCCGGCATCGCTTTGCATATACTGCTGGATAATGTGCGTGGTGTTTAATGTGCTCCTAATTGCCAAAGCGATCTGAGCGGGCTCCATGCTTGCCGTGGTATGGCTTCTGCACAGAAAAAAGGCACAGAACGATTGTCTGCTGTTGCCCTGATGGGGGGAGGGGCAACTGACGACATGGCTTACAGGGTTGGCTTACAGGGAATTAAAATCAACAAAGGGGGTGGCTTTGCGAGAAACTGAATGGCCCCCTCAAGGATAGAACTCAAAACCTCAAGGATAGAATTCAAAACTGGGTTTGGCAAGCCATTGATTTCACAGAGGGAAGGAGGAGAAAATGAATGCAAAACAAATCTGGTCTATTTCTTGTTTTGAGCCACTTCATCTATCTTTATATATCTTGCTGGCAGCAGACTGTGCAGTACGACCGCTAGCCATCGTCAACACCTGGGTGCTTGGCAGAAGATGGTGCAGTATGACGACTAGCCATTATCTTCTTCTGGCTGCAGGTTAAAAGACAGCGCGCTGCTGGTAGGACTGAATTGCCATGAGACAAAACAAGGGAAATGACCTGGCTGAGTCACTCCCATGTTTGCCCAGGAGCCCTATTAAAAGAGCACCCAGGACTACGTCGATGACGGCTACATTGTCTGCTGCCAAAAGGCAATTAACTGCTGCTGTGTAGCAATGCAATACCACGTCTGCCAGCACCCAGGAGACATACGGTGACGATTAGCTGAGCGAGCTCCATGCTTGCCGTGGTTTGGCGTCTGCACAGGTAACTCAAGAAAAAAGGCGCAAAACGATTGTCTGCCCCTGCTTTCACGGAGGGAGGCAGGGAACAGGGGCCTGACGATATGTACCCAGAACCACCCGCGACAATGTTTTAGCCCCATCAGGCACTGGGATTTCTACAAAGAATTCAAATGGGCGGCAGAGACTGCGGGAACTGTGGGATAGCCACCCACAGTGCAACGCTCCAGAAGTTGACGGTTGCCTCGGTACTGTGGACACACTCCACCGACTACATGCACTTAGAGGACTTGTGTGGGGACACACACAATCAACTGTATAAAACCTCTTTCTACAAAACCGACTTCTATAAATTCGACCTAATTTCGTAGTGTAGACATACCCTAAGTTCATACTCTCTGTAAGCTTAACAGGTATACCACAAGGAAAGAACCGAAATAACTGGGAGGACTAAAATAACAAACTTGAGAACGATCTAATGACATTAATATGTATGTATATATCATCAATATATACAAACATACCACCTTATGGAGTAAGTGTACCCCAACATTTCGGTGAGTGAGGAAACCAAGTTTGGACATAGAAAGAGGGCCTGAGTGATTAAGCTTTCTAAGAGGGTGACCCACCATGCCAAAGAAGCTTCTAAGCTTCTTAGAAACTTAGAAACTGCTTGCCCTGTGTTATCAGCTAGTAACAACGCTTCCTCCTGTCACTACAGCGCTGTCTACATGGGGAATTGTGTCAGTATAACTACATCATTCAGGTGTGTTGATTACCGCTGAGCAACATAATTATACCGATATAGTTCTGTAGTGTAGACCTGTCCTGGTAAATTTACCAGACCTGAAAAAGAGCACTGTGAAGCTCTAAAGCTTGTCTCTCTCAGCAACACAAGCTGGTTCAAGAAAAGATATTACCTCCCTCAACTTGTCTCTCTAACTTCTGCCGGGGCTGGAGCTATGCACACCCCGCCACACACACACCCGGTGGCTGTGACTAGGGCTGTGTGCCCATGGCTGGGGTTGGAATTGGGACTTGCGTGCCTCTGCCCTGCAGCTGCGGTCAGCTCCAAAGGTGCTCTGCATGCCTCCCCTCCCGTCCCCCCTGGAGCTGCTGGAGCCAGGGCTGTGCCCCCACCATGGCAGTGGGGCTTGGCCTGTCAGTTCCCCACATGGGACTCTAGCTGTCATTTCTCTCCCCCACCCCCAGGTTATTTTTAGTAAAAGTCATGGACAGGTCTTGGGCTCCCGTGAATTTTTTATTGCCCGTGACCTGTCCGTGACTTTTACTAAAAATAATTGTGACAAAATCTTAACTTTAGTTGTCATTTTTTTGATGAAATGCCACATTCTCCAATGAAAATTTCTACAAAAATGATTATTTCCCCTGCTTTCATCCACATCTGTGACAGAGAAAAGCCCCATTTTCTGAGCACCTCTAGAGAAGACCTCTACGCCATTCCAGTTAAGTCCTGCAGTTACTGCTGTAGTTAACATTTAATGCTGCAGGGGAAATTCGAACATAATCCATCCTACTGAGAGCCTGACTGCCTCAGCTTCATTTTAAAAAACTTTTTGGGAATTCCCTGGGTGGTTTGTAAGTAATAATGGAAATCGGTACAAACGTTCCACTGATTTCCTTTCTAAGGACCCAGAATAAACCCATTACCATGTGTTTATTTTCAAAAGGTTTCTTCAGCCCCAGAGCGGCTGTATCCAGCGGCTGACTGTGAGATACACAGCGGCTGACTGTGAGCTCCCACTCCTCTGTGAGCCATGGGAGCTAATACCATAGGGATCAGGAGTCATGTGACACTGAAGGAAGATATCATGTCCCTGCCCGATCCGCACACAGATCCTCTGGTGTCTGCACAGAAAGGGGATGTGCTATAGATGTAAGGCCCTGCTTTGTTTTACTGTAACTTGGGGGGGTGGGCAAAAAGGACAGGTAGGTGCTCAAACACCATTGAAAGGCCAATGAGTCGGGTGCCTAATTTTCACCTGTGACCTCAAGATCTCACTAATAATGAGGAAGGGAGCTTGGGCAGGGCAAGAAGGCAATTGAGCTGGGGGGGATGACTGATTTTTAAGTTCACCGGCAGTTCAAAAATTTTCCCCCAAAATTTCAGTTCGGGTCCAACCGAATCCAAAAATTGCAACAACAAAAAATTGGAGAATCAAAAAACACAAACATTTGGGGGTTGAATAAACCCTGCTTTCCTCAATCCAAAGTAGAATTTGGGTCATTTGTACAGAGATAGATGCACAAAATCAAAGGGGTGGGAAAGGTCTTTTGATAACTTTTAGCCCACTGGTTCAGTGCTGAGCTAGGATAAGAAACACCAGATTCAATTGCCCTTTGTGCTTGATAGGAAACAGGATTTGAACGGGGTTCTCCCATATTATAGCAAACTGCCCTTAACCACTGAGCTATGGGGTAACCCAAAGGAAAGCTCTTTTAATCTTTCCTGTTGAAGCTGTTTCCTGGTGTATCGCTAATTGAAGTGCCTGTCACAGGCTTCAGCTTGCATCTTGCACCCATCAGGTCAGTTATTTATTGGCAAGACAGCGGAGTCATTCTCATGCTTCTCCAATGATTGCTCATTGTCATAATGACAATTGATTGCCAGCTGTGAGAGACGGGGCAATTTCCTGCACTATCTTTGGAAGATCGTACTACGTTCAGTTCATGTATCATTGTGGGCTGGGGTCTGTCTGTAATTCGATGCAGTAGGAGGACCACAGCTCTCCAGGAACTAAGAACGGTGGGGGGTGATTAGGCAAATTTTCTCCAGATGCCAACAGACAAAGAAAAGACTTTTGGATAAAAAGCCTGAGTTTAAACTGACTAGGGACCTTCCTCCTGATCCAGCAACCTGACATCATCTTCTGTCCAACGGGGGACCCCAAGCCCTCCTGGGGGTGGGGGGGGGGGTGGATAGGAAGGACTTTATCAGCTCTAAGACTGTAAGTTGACTGTAAGTTTTTAGTGTGTAGAAAGGAATGTGAACAATTTTTAATATATTTTCTCTGCAAAGCTTTCCTCTTAGGAATAAATGTGCTCCTTCAAACAGAATGCAAAGCACAGACGCTGGCCAGCTGAGGCAGTCTGACTGGCTGGAGAGATCGCAGTGTAGGCAGGGAACTGTGCAGCCTGGAAAAACCCCACTCGGGCAGGAGTGAGATGTGACTCATTGCCCCAGAGAAGGGATGGCTCCAGAGCCTGGAGTGGGTGCCCTCAAGGGATTGTGGATGTAGAATAAATGCAGTTGCTCTGATTTGTGACACCAGCTAATGCATCATAAAGCTTCATCTCGCCCTTGATCACTAGGATTTTAAAATGTTGCAGCTGTCACATTTTCAAGAGTCACCTTTTGTTCCCGGTGCAGAGGTACCTGGAGAGAGAGAACATGGGTGTGTCTGAGCGACAGAGAAAGTGGCTTTGTCCAGCTTGGATTGAAGGGCGGATGTCAGTAGCAAATCTACTCTACATAGAGCACACTGCCTTTAACATGTGTTACCTGGTGGAGGTGAACTCCCAGCACCCCTCATAGAGATGCACATTTGGGACAGAGTAGGTGAGTGAGTTTTTATGTTTGTACAGGTGCAGCATTAGGGAGAGCGAGAGGACAGCTGCGTGTGAGAGAGAAGTCATGAGTGACCTGCAGATGTTTTTTGGGATGTGTCCAGAGAAAGGGGATAGTGCAGGGGTTCTCAAACTTTTGTATTGGTGACCCCTTTCACATAGCAAGCCTCTGAGTGTGACCCTCTTATAAATTAAAAACACATTTTTATATATTTAACACCTTATAAATGCTGGAGGTGAAGCAGGGTTTGGGCTGAGGCTGACATTTCGCAACCCCCCCCCCCGTAATGACTTCATGACCCCCGAGGGGTCCCGATCCCCAGTTTGAGAACCGCTGGGGTAGTGTATAGGTATTGAGTGCTAACCCTTTCAATAGCTGTGACATATCAAGTAGTACTCACACGGGATGTTACCTATTTCCATACATGTAAGCATGGAAGGATTTGATTATATTGGTAAATGTCGATTTCATCAAGCACACACTAGGAAAATATTTCCATCGTCGATAATCAGCATTTATAGCTTGGCAAAATAAAAACAATGGGGCTTGGGAACTCATTAGCATTTTATTTGAATAGAGTTGAATAGAATTTGGGCACCTAACTCCCTTGGGCTCCTTTGCAAACTGAAGCCTCTTTTTGCTTTCTCTGTTTCTCCATGAAATAAATGTTGTAGATTTCTATGAAGCAGAAAGCAGAAATACAAACTTTTGAAATATTTTGACAAATAAATTCTAAGCACCTTACAGGTTTGATTCATTCTTCCAGATAGAGGGGCTGTTCCACCCTTCTTCATGTCATTGTAGCACCTAGTCCCTCCATTCATGGACCAGCACCCCATTGCGTGAGGCACTATACAAAACAAAGAGACTCTCCAAAGAATTACAGTCCTGGACAGTGGTACTCAAGAAGGGGGAGCAGCCCGGAGGAACAGCCCGGAGATTCAGTGGAGGGCACTCTCCCCCCACAATCAGTACCAAATAACCTTTTATTTTAGGGTTGGGTTTTTTTTTTTTTAAAAAGAGCAAACCAAAAAAGAACACAAATAAAGTCTCTAGGAAAGAGGTTCGGTTTCAAAGAGCTGGTTTCAGAAAGAAAGGTGATGTCCCTACAGCAAAATTAGGAAGGGATATTTTCGATCACATGTGAAAAACAATTAAAAGTGACCAACTCATGGACGACTCTTGGGCAAAAGAAGTTGCCCATTCAGATTGTTTGTCAAAGGATCCAGAAAAATCAGGGATGAGTTCAGAAATAACTCAAGGGCACAAAGCAAGGCCAACATTTACAGCACATGTTGACTGACTCTAATGAGCACTAGTGACGTGTCATGTCCTTTTCAAGAGATCAGGAACTACTCCCTACATTTCTGAACTGTGTCCTTTGTGAATAGTATAATTTTTTTATTGATTGTACAACGTTATATTACAATACACTAGCAGCAGCATTTGTGTTATTTAGCCTTTCATCAGCACTATCATCAATCTATCTATCTATCTACATCACCATCTTGAACGCCATTGATTTCTCAGTCTACCGACCCATTCACCTACCAACCTATCTTGAGTTTTATACCCTATCTTTGCTGTGGGCTCTGTTGTGATGAAGGGTTCGCCTTATTCCCATGGGTGGGGTCCCTCTGTGGTTGGTCGCCGTGGGGCCGAGCCTCCGTATCTTGCGGACAGAACGGAGGACAACCTGCCTCAGGAGGACATTGTTTTCCCGAGGAAAGGGAGCATGGGGATAGGCATCAGGAACCAGGTGGGGATTCTCAGGGCCTGTTGAATGGGAAGATGATAACATCACAATCTTGCAATACAGTGTCTGAACCCTTTACTACACTGTGTGAGTGGAGACCTTATTCACCCTCTGCCGTCTATGTGAGTCTGGCTCTGTGATTCCCTTTTTGCCACTCCAAGCTGTCTTGAAGCAGTTTCTCAGAAACTAGTACAGGAACTTTCCAGCCCTTCTCTTCCGTTCCACTTCTAACTTTAACACCCTGTTTCCTACATATTCTTCCGATCTTCTTTCCTCATTCCCAAACATCTCGGCCTGGATCCCCTCCGTTTTTCTATAGCTGGTGCCACCTTCACCCTTCCCTTACTTCCTTCGTTCCGAACATGGTCCCTCCTTGTAACTCCAAGCATCCATCTTCACATGATCATTTCCACAGCATTCAATATTTTCTCCTATCTCTTCCTCAGGGCCTAGCTTTTGGAGCCCTGTGAAAATGTAGGCCCAATTGCCACCTGATAGAGCTACCTTTTCAATGCGATAAGCTTACTGAACTCCAATGCTCATATAAATATGCTGATAGTGTCCATCCCTGCAAATGGTTGGGTCCAGTGAATAGGTCGAACACATGAATAATCCCAGTGCAATTAAATGTGAGTCCAGGCACCCGCATGACAGTGAATCTGTCTGCAGGATCAGGACCATCTGCAGGATTGGACATCACAAAATGGGGAAGAGATGGCCAGCCCTCTGTGGAGATAGAGGTGGTTAGGGACTATTTAGAAAAGCTGGACGTGCACAAGTCCATGGGGCCGGACGAGTTGCATCCGAGAGTGCTGAAGGAATTGGCGGCTGTGATTGCAGAGCCATTGGCCATTATCTTTGAAAACTCGTGGCGAACCGGGGAAGTCCCGGATGACTGGAAAAAGGCTAATGTAGTGCCAATCTTTAAAAAAGGGAAGAAGGAGGATCCAGGGAACTACAGGCCAGTCAGCCTCACCTCAGTCCCTGGAAAAATCATGGAGCAGGTCCTCAAAGAATCAATCCTGAAGCACTTGCATGAGAGGAAAGTGATCAGGAACAGCCAGCATGGATTCACCAAGGGAAGGTCATGCCTGACTAATCTAATTGCCTTTTATGATGAGATTACTGGTTCTGTGGATGAAGGGAAAGCAGTGGATGTATTGTATCTTGACTTTAGCAAAGCTTTTGACACGGTCTCCCACAGTATTCTTGTCAGCAAGTTAAGGAAGTATGGGCTGGATGAATGCACTATAAGGTGGGTAGAAAGCTGGCTAGATTGTCGGGCTCAACGGGTAGTGATCAATGGCTCCATGTCTAGTTGGCAGCCGGTATCAAGTGGAGTGCCCCAAGGGTCGGTCCTGGGGCCGGTTTTGTTCAATATCTTCATAAATGATCTGGAGGATGGTGTGGATTGCACTCTCAGCAAATTTGCGGATGATACTAAACTGGGAAGAGTGGTAGATACGCTGGAGGGGAGGGATAGGATACAGAAGGACCTAGACAAATTGGAGGATTGGGCCAAAAGAAATCTGATGAGGTTCAATAAGGATAAGTGCAGGGTCCTGCACTTAGGATGGAAGAATCCAATGCACCGCTACAGACTAGGGACCGAATGGCTAGGCAGCAGTTCTGCGGAAAAGGACCTAGGGGTGACAGTGGACGAGAAGCTGGATATGAGTCAGCAGTGTGCCCTTGTTGCCAAGCAGCAAGCCATAGCGAGCAGATCGAGGGACGTGATCGTTCCCCTCTATTCGACATTGGTGAGGCCTCATCTGGAGTACTGTGTCCAGTTTTGGGCCTCACACTACAAGAAGGATGTGGATAAATTGGAGAGAGTCCAGCGAAGGGCAACAAAAATGATTAGGGGTCTAGAACACATGACTTATGAGGAGAGGCTGAGGGAGCTGGGATTGTTTAGCCTGCAGAAGAGAAGAATGAGGGGGGACTTGATAGCTGCTTTCAACTACCTGAAAGGGGGTTCCAAAGAGGATGGCTCTAGACTGTTCTCAATGGTAGCAGATGACAGAACGAGGAGTAATGGTCTCAAGTTGCAGGGGGGGAGGTTTAGATTGGATATTAGGAAAAACTTTTTCACTAAGAGGGTGGTGAAACACTGGAATGCGTTACCTAGGGAGGTGGTAGAATCTCCTTCCTTAGAGGTTTTTAAGGTCAGGCTTGACAAAGCCCTGGCTGGGATGATTTAACTGGGAATTGGTCCTGCTTCGAGCAGGGGGTTGGACTAGATGACCTTCAGCGGTCCCTTCCAACCCTGATATTCTATGATTCTATGACCATACCCAGTGTTCACTGGGCTCAAGTCTGCAGGTGGTCTAAAAGTGGAAGTGGCCTGTTAGCTGCCGTTGGAGTTCTGCATATAGACCAGCTATATGTCCATTTAGTCTAACCATTCCAGTGCATGCAGTAGCATGGCTGTAGAGAAGAGAAGCACAAAAACATAATAGAGCAATGAAAAAAGTGCTTTAAGCCGAGACCTCTTCTCGTTGTCCTAGGATCTGCATAAGATGAGGGTGGTGGTTTTGTGCATCGCTGTTGGAAGGGTGTTCTACGCTTGTGCAGATGTCATGGAGAAGACACATAATTAGATTGTGGAACTCATTGCCACAGGGAGACACTGAGACCAAAAATGTAGCAAGAGACAGATAAGGATTGGATAAGAAGCGTATCCAGGGTTATAGTTAATTATGATAACATTTTTGGAAGGGATATTAAACATCGTTCAGGGCTTAAGCCAATCTCTAATTATTGGAGACTACTGTGGGGCAGCTTATCCCACATCTCTCTGCTGTGAACCTTCCTCTGAACATTCAGGTCTGATCACTGTCAGAGACTGGATGCTGGACTTGATATGGCACTCAGGTTGGATTGAGTGTGGCATATCTGATGTTCCCTTGACACAGACAAGGGCAGTACAAGAACTGAGCAGTTTTCTTCAGCAGCATCGTGACCCCAGAGATTTCAAAGTACTTTGTAAAAAGAACAAGGAGTACTTGTGGCACCTTAGAGACTAAAATATGTATTTGAGTAAACGCTTTCGTGGGCCAGTTCATCAGATGCTCAAATAAATGTTAGTCTCTAAGGTGCCACAAGTACTTCTCGATCTTTTTAGTGATACAGACTAACACGGCTACCACTCTGAAAGTACTTTGTGTGAATCATGCTGTATTCATTTGGATGGCATACCGCGGAGCCCTGTTTATCCAAGCTAACTGGGACCAGGGCCAGCTCGGATAATCAAAAAGTCAGACAAACCGAAAACGGGGAAGTGCGAGGCTGCAGTGCCATCTAGTGCCTGCAGCTGGATGTGTGGGGCTTTAGCACCATCTAGCGGCCACAGGAGAGATTGCCCACTTCTGGCCCTGGAGTCCTGGTTGTTCAGTTAATGCAGAGAGCCAGATAACGGAGGAGCCGATAAACAGGGTTCTACTTTGCATGGGCCCAAAGAGTCAACATAACCCAGTCACCAGCTGATATAAAACGGTGTCAAACAAGGCTCAGAGTTTGGTATGCAGAGACCGCTGCCTGCCCAGTCCCAAGGCAAACATGCCATTAAAACTACTTCATTAACCTTCCATTAAAGATACAGAAAAGAAGGCTGAAGAGTGGAAGTGTTTGAAATGTGAAGTATTAAATCAAGCTTTCAGTTGAACAACACCCCTTGCTCCCTGGCCCTGTAGGTGGAGAGAGTTTTTAGAAAGAAAAGCCCCCTGTCTCTTGGATGCTATCAAAGATGGTGATAACCGTCCTTTGCGGGGAAAGAGAAGATGTTTGTGGAGACGGGCTGGAGTGTGGTTGCTCTTGTTAAAGTCGGATCTTATTCCTAGAAGACAAGTCAAGACACAAGCACAAAAAGGGGAGAAGAAAGAACAGCAAAGAGTGAAAATGCAGTTTCTGACTCTCTCTTCCAAGCCAACTGGATCTGGATGGAACTGTCACAAAGACACTCCGGTGCTGAGATCTCTTGTCTGATGCCCACTCTAGGGCCATCAGACCCTGCTGTCTAGCTTCCCTAGACCTGGATACTGCTTTTTGAGCCCTATAGTCACTCATCCGCCCTTCCTCAGAGCTTTGCCTTTTCTCTGGATCTCTACTTTAATTCCTGTGAAGTCAGCAAGGAACTTAGTGATGCTGAGCAGCATTCCTCCCAGCCAGTCTCCCATGCAACCTTGTGTGGAGATGCCCCCCGCCCATTCCCCCCACACAGTAGGACCCAGCTCTTAACTAGGGCCCTATCTCGGTGCAAAGGGCTCATGCTCAGGGTGTCCCTAAACTTCTGACTGGCAGAAGCTGGGACTGGCTGATCACTCAATAAATTGCCCTGTTCGCTTCATTCCCATTACAGCACCTGGTCTAGAACAACATAAGAACAGCCATACTGGGTCAGACCAAAGCTCCATCTAGCCCAGTATCCTGTCTTCCAACAGTGGCCAACGCCAGCTGCTTCAGAGGAAATGAACAGAACAGGTAATCATCAAGTGATCCATCCCCTGTTGCCCATTCCCAGCTTCTGGCAAAGAAGAGACCCTGCGCTAGATGGACCATTGGTCTGATCCAGTATGGCCATTGGTATGACACTCAGTACAAAGGGTGAAGTTCATCCCAATTTGTCATGCTGGTCTTCCCCTCCCTTTAGAGGCCATGGTCATAGAATCATAGAATATCAGGGTTGGAAGGGACCTCAGGAGGTCATCTAGTCCAACCCCCTGCTCAAAGCAGGACCAATCCCCAATTAAATCATCCCAGCCAGGGCTTTGTCAAGCCTGACCTTAAAAACTTCTAAGGAAGGAGATTCTACCACCTCCCTAGGTAACGCATTCCAGTGTTTCACCACCCTCCTAGTGAAAAAGTTTTTCCTAATATCCAACCAAAACCTCCCCCACTGCAACTTCAGACCATTACTCCTTGTCCTGTCCTCTTCTACCACTGAGAATAGTCTAGAACCATCATCTCTGGAACCACCTCTCAGGTAGTTGAAAGCAGCTATCAAATACCCCCTCATTCTTCTCTTCTGCAGACTAAACAATCCCAGTTCCCTCAGCCTCTCCTCAAAAGTCATGTGTTCCAGATCCCTAATCATTTTTGTTGCCCTGCGCTGGACTCTCTCCAATTTATCCACATCCTTCTTGTAGTGTGAGGCCCAAAACTGGACACAGTAGTCCAGATGAGGCCTCACCAATGTCGAATAGAGGGGGATGATCACGTCCCTCGATCTGCTCGCTATGCCCCTACTTATACATGGTCCATGATTATCTGGAGGGGGGCTGCAGGAGGAGACACTGAATGCTGATGGCCCCGGCTGGAGTCTGGATGGCTTTCAGCGACAGTCGGTCAGCACGGTGTCCTGGCAGGGCAGCTGGCCGGAAAGTAGCACAAAAGACAGTGCAGTCTGGAATAGGCTGCCCTCTGTGCCCACCCTTCATCACAGGCACCGCGCATAGGCCCTAGAGTCACCAGCCCTCCAGGTTCACCCTGGAGATGCCAGGTATGAAAGATTCATCTTTAATGAACACTCATATCATGGGCTGAAACCTCCCGGAATCTGTCCCACCCAACCTGGCAGCCCTTATAGGCCCCAATCCGCACCTGTGCTTAGGCTCCTGCACCCCAGACTTGGGCTACAGGAGCGGGTCCCATCTAAACTCTGGCTGGAGGAGCAGGTGGTGTGTCATAACCATAAGGGTAGCCTAAAATGCCTCCTTACCTGTAAGGGGTTAAGAAGCTCAAGTAACCTGGTTGGTGCCTGACCAAACTAACCAATAGGGACAAAAGATACTTTCAAATCTGGGGTTGGGAGAGGCTTTGTTTTGGGTTCTTTGTTTCTGTGGCCGTTTGCTCTTGGGACATCAATCCATGTTCTCCAAATCTTTCTAAACAAGTGTCTTTTATTTCAAACTTGTAAGTAACAGCCAGGCAAGGCGTATTAGTTTATCTTTGTTTTCTCAACTTGTGAATTTTCCCTTTGCTAGAGGGAGGTTTATCCCTGTTTTGTTGTAACTTTGAAATGAAGGCTAGAGGGGGTTCCTCTGTGCTCTTTGAATTTACTGCTACTCTGTAAGGTTAACTACTAGCCTAAGTTTACAGAGGTGATTCTTTTACCTTTTTCTCTTTAAATAAAATCCTTCTTTTTAAGAACCTGACTGATTTTTCCATTGTTCTAAGACCCAGGGGTTTGGGTCTGTAGTCCCTTCATAACTTATTGGTGAGGATATATGCTGAAGCCTTCCCCAGGAAAGGGGGTGTAGGCTTGGGGGAATATTCTGGGGGAATAGGACTCCAAGTGGTCCTTTCCCTGATTGTCTGTTAAATCACTTGGTGGTGGCAGCGATCCTAAGGCAAGAAAGGAATCTGTGCCTTGGGAAAGTTTTAACCTAAGCTGGTGAGAATAAGCTTAGGGGGTCTTTCATGTGGGTCCCCATATCTGTACCCCAGAGTTCAGTGGGGAAGGAACCCTGACATGGTGTCACTTAACTCAGTGGTCAGGGCTCTCTAAGTCTCTTCTGCTGAAGCTGTTCCAGTGGGGATGAATAATGACCCACTGGAGCAGGAGAATTAGACCCGGGGTCTCCCCTAGCCCGTGTGAGGGCCAGGCTCACCAGGATACAGAGTCACGCTCACTCCAGGCCCAAGACCCTTTCATTATTTATCCACTCCGGAGCAACTTGGACAGGAGAGACTGAAGGGACCCATGCATCAGGGCAGGCACATAAAAGGGTCACCGGGCTGGGTGGATCATTGATTTGGCGTCGTATGTAGAAAGGATCTGGGGCTAGAGCAGTGGTCCCCCAAAATTTTCAATCACGTCCCCCCTTATCTAGTCCTCAATCCCCCCAGGAGCCAGGGTGGGAGGGCAGGGGGTGGCTGGGAAAAGGTCGGAGAGGGAGAGTTGCGCTTGGGGCAGGACAGGGGAGCTGCCAGTACCTCTTTTGCTGGAGCCATCCCAGAATGCTCCTCCAGGCTTCCTGCCCCTGAGTGGCAAAGGCTGTTTACTGCAGGTAACCACACTTTTAGTGTCCGGTCAGCAATGCTGACTGGACACAAGCAGGTCCCCTTTCCGACTGGACTTTCCAGTCGAAAACCGGACACCTGGCAACCCTTAGCCAGGGCCAGGGGCTGGGAGGGGAGCAGCAGCTGGGGCTGGGGATGGGGATGGAGTGGAGCTGGGCGCAGAGCAGGGCTCTGTAGCGCTCGCTCCCCGCCCCACAGCAGGCTGGCCCAGGCTTGCTGTGCCCCGCCCCAAATGTTCCTCCACACCCCCATAGAGGGGCACACCCCACAGTTTGGAGATCACTGGACTAGAGGGACAATATAAGTCCCCTCACCTGCATATCCAGTAGGGAAAATGTTTAAAAAGAAGAAGACGAAGGGGGGATGGGGACCAAAATAATCCCCCCCCCAAAATTTTTTTTTTAGATATTTGACAACAGAATCAAGACATGAATTGAGATTGGAAAACAATGAAAATGTTCATTGCAGTGTGCTTTTTCCTATCCAGAAAACTCCTTCAGAGCCCCCTGCTTTTTGTGAAATATTTTGATTTACATGAAATTATAACCATCTTCTCCTACCAGCATGCCTCCTTCCTCATAGTTGCAGCTGGATCAACAAGATGCTGTGCCCTTCCCTGAGCCAGGCCCACAGGACTGAAACGGCCAGGAGATTGTAACAGGAAATTATACAGCCTCCCAGAAACAAGCTGGACGTTCCCTCAGCTGTTGGCAAATGGAGAATCCCCACTAGTGGGCAGCTGTACTGGGCTGATGACACACAACTGAGTGATGGGGGGCAGCAGGATGTGTCTCAGCTCATCTTTCTTTCCCAGTCAGTCCTCTCTGCTGGAGCTGTGAATGCCAGGAATGCTCTGGAGAATCTCCATTAACTGTCAGCAGTATAGGGCCGGGGACATGCAGCCGAGCGGTTCCGAATCTAACCAATGCGCGAGCACACATGGGCACATGTTCCATGCCCGATGCTGCCCGGCCCCACAGCTGTTCTTTGGCTGCCAGGCAAGCAGTACCCAGGTCCTGTGGCCTGTCCCAGGGCAGCACAGTTCTCAGTTCAGGGGCAGCCTGGTGCCCCGGAAGGTGATAAGGTACTCAGGGTAGGTGAGGTCGTCGAAGAAGGTGACAAAAATGCTGGGGCGGGAGACCATGTTTACCACGCTGTCGTAACGGCCACCCCCGTCCGGCTTCTCCGGGGGCAGCACCATGTCCTCCTTGCCCTGGGTGAACTGCCCTGTCAGCACCCGCACCTGGAACATAAAGCGGCGCCCATGGGCGTCGGGCTTAGCGTAGTCCGCCAACCGTGCAGCCTCCGCCGCGAAGTATAGGCCCTGGCCTTAGATGCCCACTGTGAGAAATGAGAGAACAGAACAGACACCCCCAGACACTGAGAGATGGGACATGGTGCCCTTGTCCTTCGAGGGAGTGCCAGCCTTGACCCGCTGCAGGCTGAAACTGGCTGGCTTAAGGGGGCAGGGAATGGGACATAGAGGGTCTTTCATGCAGGTCCCCACATCTGTACCCCAGAATTCAGAGTGGGGAAGGAATCTTGACAGACCCTAAGCTTATTTCTACCAGCTTAGGTTAAAAACTTTCCCAAGGCACAAACTTTGCCTTGTCCTTGAACCGTATGCTGCCACCACCAAGCGCTTTAACAAAGAACTAGGGAAAAGGACCACTTGGAGTTCCTCTTCCCCCAGCAATCCCCCCAAGCCCTTACATCCCCTTTCCTGGGGAGGCTTGAGAATAAACAAGTTGAGCACAGACCAGCTTGGGTTTCTTAGGACCCTCAAAACCCAATCATATTCTTAAAAAACCAGAACTTTACTAGAAGAACAAAACAAAGATAAAAGAAACACTCTGTATGATTAGAATGGAAGATAATCTCACAGGCAGTCAAATTCAAAACATAGAGAATCCCTCTAACCTTAAGTTACAAAAAGATACAAAAACAGGAATACACATTCCCTCCAGCACAGTGAATTTACAAGCCAAAACAAAGAAAACCTAACGCATTTCTAGCTAGATTACTTACTAACTTTACAGGAGTTGAAGGGCTTGTATCCTTGATCTGTTCCCAGCAAAAGTATCACACAGACAGACGAAAGCCTTTCCCCCACCCCCTCCAGATTTGAAAGTATCTTGTCCCCTCATTGGTCATTTTGGGTCAGGTGCCAGCGAGGTTACCTGAGCTTCTTAACCCTTTACAGATGAAAGGATTTTGCCTCTGGCCAGGAGGGATTTTATAGCACTGTATACAGAAAGGTGGTTACCCTTCCCTTTATATTTATGACAGGGCCCTTCTCCTAGGGCGGGCACTGGCCCCGAACCGGCCCCAGGGCAGGGGACTGGCTGGTGCTGGGGGGTGAGGAATGGGACACAGAGCCTTTCCCCTCAAGTGGGGAGGAAACATGGGGCCTTTCCCCTCTAGGGGGCCCCAGTTCCCATCTGGGCCCAGGGCAGGTCTGGGTGGCCCGGGGGGCGGGGACAGCATACAGTCCTGGTGCCCCCAGCCCGGAGGTCCCCCGGGGGCCCAGACCCACCTTTGTGACAGGTGATCCTGAGGCCGATCTCCTGGATGGAGTGCCTGTTCTCGGGCTGCGTGCCGTGGTAGAGGAGACGCTTGTTGAGCTCGCCCGGCTGGTTCTTCTCCTCCATCCAATGGTGCTGCCAGCAATAGGAGACCCACAGGACCCGGTTCTGCACCCTCTGGATCTGCGGAGGCAGGGCAGGGACCGTGGGCATGGCCAGGAGCTGCCAAGGGCACCGCCATGTGGGATGGGGGGGGCACCCAGCCTTTCGAGGTCTTCCCATCCTGCCTTGGCCTGAGCTTCAGTCCCAGGTCCCCAATCTCCTGCAGCTCCATTAGAGGACACCCCCCAATGGCCGCGGCCATCTGGCCTTTCTGCCCCCACAGACAGCCCTCCAAAGACCTCTGTCCCATCCCCCACAACCAGGCAGGGCCAGGGCAGTGAGGGGGCACTGCACTCCCCCTGACTGGGCTCTGGGACCCACATGGGGTGTCTCTCAGCCCCAGCCCCAGAGCCCCCCAGCCCCTCACACTCACGTGGAGGATGCAGTAGCCTGGGGCCATCCGCTTAAACCCCTCAGCCATCTCCCGGTACTCCTCCGAGCCCTCTGCTAGCTCCACCAGCCTCACCAGGCTCTTGCCCATGGGCTCCCAGTGCGGGGCAAGGCATCTGTCTGCAATGAGAGATGGGGTCTGTCAGTGGGGAGCCGCCCCAGGCCCAGTCCCTGCCCTGGGGCTGGATGGGAGCTGGCACCCCCAGGAGGGGAAAGGCCCCGTGCCCCATTCCCTGCCCCATTCCCAGTCCCCTGAGGTTGGATGGGAGCTGGCACCCACTGGAGGGGAAAGGCGCCATGGCCTATTCCCTGCCCCCAAGGCAGCCAGTCCCACACCGGTGCCCCTCCAGCAGTGTCCAGCAGTGGGGCAGTGGGGGAGGTGTCTTTGGAAGGGGGATGGTTCCTCACCCAACAGGCAGATCTCCCGGCGGAGGTGGATGGGGGCCCCAGTGCCCAGCTCAACGCCCATTGCCTTGAGCAGGTCAATCTCCACCCGCTGCCCGTCCCACTCGATCTCTGCCCGTCCCACTCGATCTCTGCATACGCCGTCTCCAGCTGTTGGTTGGTGGCCACATTGAAGGGATGCCAGCCGGCCGGGGCCAGGTGCTGCCACTTCACCAGCCTGTACAGCACCTCAGCCTCCACCCGCTGGCGCTGGGCAGTCTGGATCCTGGCGTGGACAGCGGCCACGGCCTTGGCCACATCCTCCCAGGTGCCCCGCACCCGCAGCACATTGCCCGGCAGGCGCTGGAGGCTGACGGGTAAGTGGTACAGTGAGGCCTGGCTGAGCTCCCGCAGGGCCTGGGTGCCTACGGCCACCAGCTCCACATTGCAGATGCTTTCGTCGTGGAACTGGGCCATGAAGCCGGCCACGGCTGCCTTCACCTGGCCCACATCAGGCCCTCGGCCCACCACGCGGAGCTCCAGCCCCTCGGGGGCCCCTGGGAATGCAGAGAGGGGTCCTGAATAAGTGGGTCAGCACCAGTGGGGCTCGGTTAGCAGGGGCAGCGGGTCAGGAGTGAGGGGTACTGGCAGAGCTTGAGGGGGCCCAGGGCTAGGTTAGCAGGGGGCTATGGACTGGGAGTGCGGCCCAGCGCTCCAGGTCCCTGTGTTGCTCTTACCTGCCTGCACCTTCTGGGGCTTCCTTGGGGCATTGGGAGCCTGCAGAGCTCTGCCCTGCGGAGAAGGACAGAGCTAGGTGAAGCAGGCACAGTGGGCACTGGCTCCTCCATGCAGCCCATGGCCGTGCTGCTCCCCCAAACCCCTGCCCCAAGCCTCAGGTGCCCTGCCTTGCCATGGGAACACAGACACCTGGCCGGGCAGAATGGCCACTCGCCAGGTTCGCAGACCCAGAAACTGAGGCACAAAGAAGGGGAGGGAGGCAGGAAGTCAGGGGCAAAGCAGAGAATAGAACCCACACACCGCCCCAGCTCCCACTCTAAACACTAGACCCCACTCCCCTCCCAGAGCCAGCAGAGAACCCAGGAGTCCTAGCTCCCAGCCCCCCTGCTCCACGCACTAGACCCCACTGCCCTCTCAGACCTGAAATGGGCCCCAGGCGTCCAGTCCTCTCAGCCCAGACAGCCCCCTTCCCAGTTCTTGTAGCACCAGCTCCCATGTCTCTGACGCTGACAAACCCAGTGACCCTGGGCGGCCTGCCCGCCCTCAGGCTGCCCCCTACCGCTCTCACCTGCCCACAGGTGCTGGATGGGCCATTTGTAGGGGGGTCTCCTCGCAGGCTCACCACGCAGCAGAGCTGCTGGGCCAGGTCCTGCAGGAGGGTCGCCCCCTCCCCACAGAGGTACTCGCCCAAGGCCTGGCCCTGATGGGCAGTGTGCCCAGCACCAGGGACTCCAGGTCAGCCTTGATGGCCCTGCTGGCCAACTGCAGGTGGTGCAGGAGGCCTCGCAGCCCCAGGGACAGCACCTGAGGGTTGGGGTGCAGCTGGACGGTGACCTGGAGGTGCTCCCAGTCCATAAGGCGCAGCAGCTGCACCCCGGTTTCTGACAGGACCTGGAACGCCCTGAGCAGCTGCTGGCATCGGCTCTCTGCCTCGGCCACCTGCCGGCGGGGTCCCTGGAAGGTGATGATAGCTGGCGTGCCCTGTCAAAGCTCCATTCTGACATGGGGGTCAGGAAGCTCTTTCTCCACCATGTCCTTGATGATGACCCACCTAGGCAGTGGCTCGGGGCGCTGTGCTGCAGGGAGCAGGACTTCAGCAGGGGGCGCTCTACCCCCAGCAGTCAGGGCTGTGGTGGCGATGCAGCATTTCAATATGGCTGGTCTGGTGATTTGGGGAACTGGGGACATGCCTCCCTTCGGCAACTGCAGCAAGAGGCTGGCAGCTGCTGCCTTTGACGACTCCCAGCTGCCTGAGTCATGCTGCTGGTGCATGGCACCCACCCACCTGCCTTCTACTTAAGGTGGTGGGAGGCCAAGAGGGCTGCGAGTGTGGGGTCACACAGCAGCAGGGATTGCTGCTGGTCCTGACAGGGGAGAGGCACAAGGAGCCATTGGATTGGAGCTCCAGGACCAGCCCAGGAGGGTGGGCTCTGACCTCCAGCCCAGAGAATGCTTCCGGGCGGTGGGGAAACTGAGGCAGGGCTGTGCATATTACTGTGGGTATGGCTGTAAGTCGTACTGGAGTTGGGGGCCCATCAACTATCACGGGCCCCTGACCGTAACCCTCAGTGCCCCATGGCTGGAGAGACTTGGGGGTTGGCCCTGCTCCTGGGGGCCCCATTTCTGAGAAGCACCAGGGAGCGGGGCCTGCGCCGGAGAAGCCAAGCGAAGAGACAGCCTGGGGTGCAAGCCTCAAACCTAGCCACCACGGCAGCTCTATCAGGGGGCGCTCTGCCACAGGCCCTGGAACGCAGGAAACGGCAAGGGGTCACCAGTATCACGCTCAGCTTACCAGCCCGGGTGCTGGGATCTTCAGCCACCTGCCAAGGTACGCAAGAAAGGGGTCAGTTTATTTATAAGCCATGCCCCTCCCAGAGCTGGGGCTAGAACCCAGGAGTCCTGACTCCCAGCCTGCCCCCCCAGAGCTCTAACCCTTAGATCCCACTCTCCCCCTCCAAAGCCAGGGATGGAACCCAGGAGTCATGCCCTGCACCTCCCGCCCCCACGCCCGGCTGGTGACCTGCCCCATTTACCAGGCGAGGAGCCGGCAGCCCCAGCGGGTGGACAATTTGCACCAGTTTCATCCAGATGTTGGGCTGGTGCTCCAGGAAGCAGCTGATTTCCTCCAGCATGGCCGGCAGGGTCTGACTAGCCCCCAGCAGTGGGAAGGACACGGACTCCAGGAACGTGCCGTACATGGAACAGAGGCAGCATCGCACCATCTGGTGCATGACCTGCGGGGACCGAGAACAACGGGGGGATATATTATGGGAATAAGTAAGAAGATTCTCCTATCTATCTATCTATCTATCTATCTATCTATCAGAGAGGTAAGCCGATATTCCTTCAGCAAGGCCTCCAGTTCTGGAAGTGGGAACTCGAGGAGAGAGGAGACAGACGGGCGATGTCTGTCAATTATCGGCACCTAGCCGGCGACAGAGGCTGAGAAACACAAGGTATTTAGGATTCTCAGCTATCTTAGTTTCGAGGATGACCTAACACCATTTTTCCCCCGGCTTGGTTAACCCATAAGAACTCCCGGGCTTTTCTCCCCTGGAAGTCTCTGTGGATGCCAGGGAAACCAGGAGCCCACTGGCAAGTTCTTTTGGTTTTCAAGACATATTTTTGCTTTTCGGAAACTGCCCATGGCAACAGCTTCAGTAAAAAGTTTCATTTTTGGCAGGGAAAAATTAGTTTTCAGAAACTGCTTCCAGCAAACCAGCTGCTTTTCAGTGACATCTCTGGGGGCTTAGCACAAACGTTCAGTTTACAAAACCTGCTGATGCTAAAACAAAATGGTAAAACAATGGCTATTAGCCAGGATGGGCAGGGACAGGGTCCCTAGCCTCTGTTTGCCAGAAGCTGGGAATGGGCGACAGGGGATGGATCACCTGATGATGGCCTGTTCTGTTCATTCCCTCTGGGGCACCTGGCATTGGCCACTGTTGGAAGACAGGATACTGGGCTGGATGGACCTTTGATCTGACCCAGTATGGCCGTTCTTATGGTCTTGTGTTCAGGTTTTGGCCAAAATTTTCAGTTTGGGGGGAAAAATCCATTTTGGAGGAAGAAAGACTTTCCGATTTTCCTAGGACTTAGAGAAAAGATTCTGAATTTCCCTAACAAACCAGATACGGTGGATGGAAAATGTTTGCCACAACTTTACAGTTTATGGGCTTTTCTATGAAAACTGAAATTCATCAATTTCTCCAGGACGCTGTTTGGTTACTCCATGTTCCATTCTATGCATCTGATGAAGTGAGCTGTAGCCCACAAAAGCTTATGCTCTAATAAATTGTTTAGTCTCTAAGGTGCCACAAGTCCTCCTTTTCTTTTTGCTCTAGTGAGTGATATTCATAAAGGCCCGGTGTACCAAGGGGTTTAGGAGCCTAAAGATAAAGTGGCGCCTCATCGGCTCTTTAGATGTGCTAAGGCCTGTCTAGGCACCTAAACTCCTTGGTACGTCCTGTCCCAGGCATCTAGTGGGGCTGCGTAGCAGAGGGAGAGGGGAGATCTAGGGGCTGCAGCAGGGATCCGTGGGGTATGGGGTGCCCCCCCCTTTTACCTCAGGTGCCCTCTGCTGCTGCAGTGCCTCGCCATCCAGCTGCACAAGGTACAACACTTTGCAGTGGAGATCCGGGAGGGCCGTGCCCAGCACTGTCCGCACCTTCCCTGGCTGGAGCTTCCCGCTGTGGCCTGCAGCTCCCAGTGCCCTCTCGGCCAGGGCCTGGACCTCCTGAGGGCACCATTCCAGCCCATCCGTCTCCAGCACCACTGGCAGCACCACCGCATCTGTCTGTCTCCAACACAGAGCCAAGGAGCATGAACAGACGCTCGGACCACCTCCTTGGGGGCTCACCGCTCCCCCCTCTGGGCCTGGGGACAACAGCCCCGGGAGGCTCCAAACAAGATGAGCCCTAGAGAGACTGTCTTCCTACAGAGCAGCTGGGAGAGAAGGTGCTAGGGATAGAACCCAGGAGTCCTGGCTCCCAGCCCCCACTCTAACCAAGGTACTGACCTTCTGGCTGGCGAGGGACCCGCTGACCACCTGGGTGCTGACTTTCTCCTGGGCCCGGAGGACATTCCCCAGCAGCTCCTGCCGGCTCTCGCCAGGCGGCCACCGCTTGGCACACGCCCCATGGAAGGTGGCCACCAGGGCCCCGTCGGCAGCCACCATGAAGACACTGCTCAGGGGGGCGGCGGGACAGCCTCGGGCAAAGGTGTCGATGGCCTCAGCCACAGCCTCCACCAGGCACACGCCTTCCAAGTCCATGCAGATGGCCACAGAGGCGACCTGCGCCCGGGCCACGGCCTCCAGGGTCAGCAGCACCGCCCCGGCTGCCAGTCCCATGGCCCCTGGCGGGGAGCAGACCTCCAGGCAGGTGTGAGGAGCCCCTCACCGGCTCAGCACCCTCCGGGTCACCACACTGGCCCCGCTGTCCGGGCCGGACTTGCCACCAAGCCTCTCCACAGCGCCGGCCCGGAGCCCGGTGCCATCTCCCTCCCCGAGGAACAGGCTGAGCCCTGGGCATGGCCAGAAGAACCAGCCCATCGAGGGCACTGCCCTGCCCATCAGGATCAGCAGCTCACTGATGGCCACCTTGGCGGCCAGCACTGCCTCCTGGGGACCAGAGAGGGCCAGGTTGCCGGCATCCACCTGGCAGTGCCCTCTGGCCATCACATCCCCAAAAGCTGCTCCCACAGGTCCATCTCTGGCAGTGTGATGAACAAGGTCTCTGTGCATCGGTCTCCCAAGGGAGCTCCCTGTGGGCCCCGGTGGGGGGTTGGCTCCGTCCTCGCCACAGGCCCCTCAGGGCACAGCTTGGCCCCCCCCCGGGCCTTGGTGTCGCTGGTGGGGGGCTGGAGGCACCTACCAGCTCTGCCCCCGAGGACCACCGGTGCACCAAGCTTGCTTGAGAATCGTCCCCAGACGGCCAAGACAGGTCCCATTGTGGCTCGGAGCGCCCAACAGGTTGACAGAGCGGCCCGCAGCAGCGGAGAGGGGCCAGGAACAGCTCAGGGCCCACGCCTGGTCTTGGAGCTCAGCTAGAGACAGTGCCAGGTGGTGGGTAGAGCGGGCACCAGCAGCCTGGACACCTGGGTTCTATTTTGGGCTCGGGAAGAGGAGTGGGGGTCTAGTGGTTCAAGCAGGGGAGCTGCAATCCAGGACTCCTGGGTTCTATCCCTGATTCTGGGAGCGTAGTGGGTCTAGTGGTTAGAGCGGGGGGAGTTGGGAGCCAGGACTCCTGGGTTCTGTCCCCGAGTGTGGGAGGGGAGTGGGGTCTAGTGGTTAGAGCCGGGGTGGGGGGGCTGGGAGCACGAGGAGAGATGTCCCCTCCACAGGGTGCTGGCAGCCAGTGCCGCCTCTGCCCTGGGCCTGAAATGGGTGGCCAGTGCCAACCCCAGCGCTGTGCCTGGCCCCTGGCTGTGCCAGCAGCCCCTAATGGATGCTCCACTGCTCCATGGGTACCAATCCCCCTCCACCCCGGGCGCTCCCACGTACCTGCTGCACCAGCCTCTGCCCGCACGGCCCTCTCTGGGCTCGCACACCTCCCCGGCTGGGCAGAGGAGCTGCCAGGGCAGATTGAAACCTCCCTGGGTGCCCAGCTGGGGAGTGAAGGTTCCCCCACCTGGGTTTCACTTTCCATTCCTCCCCAGTGCTGGTGAGTTTCATTCTCGTGGGTGGGGCGGGGAGGCCTTGGCCCCGGCTCTGGGAGAAGCCACACATCTGAGGTGGAGCTGGAGAGGCCAGGGGCTCTGGGAAGCCAAGTGGAGGGATCACCCGCCGGGCTGGGCACATCCAGAGCAAATCTGGACAATGGGCCAAAGGGTGTAGCTGAAATCTGTCTGCAGAGCGACTCACAAACACCAGCCAGATCTCCTTGTGCCCAGGACTGAATGCTGATCTCAGGCCTCCGGGGTCAAGCCAGAGTTACTCCCGACAGCAGTGGGACAGGGCTGGATTCTGCTCCCAGCCCCATGGCCTCAATCCGGAGTCACGCCCTGCCTGCAATGGGGTCACTCCATTGGAGGCAATGGAGCCAGGTGCCCAGGTGGTGGATTGTGGCCAGTGCAGCATTTCAGCCAATAGGGTGATGCTGGTTTGTACCAGCAGCTGGCCAGCCACGCATGCCGGGGGTGTTTGGGGGGGCATGCGCGCTGGAGCAGGGGATGGAGAAGGAAGCTGGGGAAGTCAGCTGGGCAGTTGCAGGTGGATGGATGTGCCAGAGTTGGGCCGGATTTATTGCCCACAACCTGGGGGGGTGGGGGGGAGGTGGGAGTCATCCTATCCCTGTGCAGTGTTATATGTGGCTGTTCCCCAGGTGCCCCATCCCAGAGCTGGCTGCATCTCAGGGGCAGGTGTTCCATCTTCTCTCCTGGGCTACATTTGCCATACCCACCACCCTCCACACCCAGCAGGCAGGGCCCAAGGGGGGAGCTATCAGCCAGGCTCAGAGGGGGAATTTTGGGCCATTGGTGTCACTCGGATCAGGGGCAGTCCTCTGGCACTGCCCCCTCCTGGTATTATGTGTGGACCCCAGCAGCTGGACCCCAATACCCCATAGGCCATCAGCCAGTGCCAGGGATCCATGTGGTATTACTCTCATGCAGGAGAGGAGAGCCCGTAGGTTTTAGGGGGAAATCAGTCTGTGTGACTGTGGAACTCACTGCTACTCGTGTCTGGGATGGTGGAGGGGCAGGGTGCAGACCGTGTGTGGAAAGGGGCTTCGCTGAGCAGGAATCACAGCCCACCAAGCCACCCTGAGTCCCCTGCGCTGTCCCCTTGCTTGGGATTCCTGTGTGAGGGTGGTTCACCCCATGCTGAAATGCAGCTAGCTCTGGGGTGGGGCAGCTGGGGAACAGCTGCACATAACACCACACAGAGATTCCCAAGGTTGGGAATTGAAAGAGATGGTCTGGCTGGGCTCTGCCCACTAATTCACCTCCCCCTCCCGGCCAGCGGTCACATGGGGCATTTCAATTGCTTCCCAAAAGCTCTTTGAGCCCTGTCTGAACTGCCCGCTGGGTGCAGCTTACATCTCCCCGGAATAAATATTCACCAAGATCCCCGGGCAGATCTCCACCCAGGGGCAGGTTTCAACTTGCAACCTCCGTGCCATGGTCCCCACCATGCCAGGAGCAATGCCCAGGTTTCCTCCTCAACTCCCAGCCCAGCAATGCTGGGAAAAGCTTGGGAATGTAAGAGAAGCTGGTTTTGGGGGGTGGGGCTGCAGTTCAGGCACCACCTGGGCAAATGGCCCCAATTGGGTTCATGCACCAGACCCAGTGCCCCCAAGATATGCGCCAAGGTTCCAGGCAATGGGGATTCGAAAGCTGCTCTGAAGCGGATCTGGCACCTGCCCCAGCCCCACAGGCAGAGATCTGGCTGGGTAGCCAACAACCCCTCCCTCCAGGGACCCCTACAGCTCAGCCCACAGGGAGGCAGATTGGGTCTCAGTCCGGCTGCCCTGGTCCCCAGGCTCAGCACCCCTCAGGCCCAGCACCGCCTTGGGTCCTGGATTCGGCCCAGAGCACAGCTCTGGTTTCAGCGAAGCTGGTTTAGCAGGAGGCGCCAGTCTCCTGCGCCCATGGCTTGCCCAGTGCCAGTCCCTATGGGGGGAGGGAATTAGGTGGCTCAGTGACCCAGGGATGCCCTGAGTGGCTAGTACTCTCCCTGCCCCCAGGGATGGGCAACCCCCCCGGCCCCGCTGCTACATAACCTGTGTCCCAGGCTCCTCTGCACTTCGTCCCCAAAATCCACTCTAGGCTTTGGGATCCAATGGAAGTTGAGGCTGGGCACCAAGACTCCTGGGTTCTATGCCAACTCTGGGAGGGGAGTGGGGTCTAGTGGTTAGAGCGGGGGGGGGGCAGGAGCCAGGACTCCTGGGTTCTATCCTGGCTCAGGGAGGAGAGTGAGGTGCAGTGGCTAGAGTGGGGGGCTGGGTGAATTGGCATCTCCCTTCCAGCCCCTGTGCCGTGACTGAATTCCACCCCGAACCTGCAATGTGAAGAGGGGTGTCCTGGAAAGACACACCCTAACCCTAATAGGAAAGTGGCCAAGAACTATCACTCCCAGCATCCCTGCTGTTGGTGGACTACTCCTCCCAGCATGCCGTGGATGGGCTAGGCTGGCCATTAACCCTTTGTTCATCGCAGCCCAGAGGGGAATGGGTTGGACTATGGGAAGAACTGTGAGTAGCGACTTTCCTGCACTGCTGTCATCACCGTGCACACACACCAGGCTCTCTGTAATCTGCATCTACACGTAGTTCAGGCTGCTTGGCAGCACATTGTCCCTTTGCAGAATGCTGAAGCATGCCAAACGAAACCTAGCCAAAGCAGGAAATGCACCATTAAGGGTGCCTGTGTCACCTTAACTCTGCCCTCATTCTGTGACTCCCCATGAACACAGGTAGTGTAGTGCTCCGCCATGAGCCCCGTGGTGGCTGAGATGCACAAAGCTTTTCCCCTCCTTTCCCAGCCCTCTTGTGCCCTCAGGCGTCCTGGAACATGGTGAAGAGACCAAAAGCTTGCCCACCCCACCCTCCTTCCAGCCCCCTGGAGCAGGCTGTAGCAACGGGGGTTATGTGGCCGCAGTCCAGGCGGTGGGCAGCCTCACGCTAGCAGGTGGCAGCAGTTGTCGGTGAGATGAGGATGGTAAATTGCTGGAAAACCCAGCCTAGCATGGGGACTTCAGGGCCCTTCAACGGGCAGGCTGGGAGGAAAGGGCACTGGGGGAGGGGCCAGAAAGGGGTGAAGGGGGCCCCAAATCCCCGCACACACAGGTCGGGGGGCAGGGAGAGGGGCTCCGTCCCACCTAGGGGCTGGACCCCTCAGATCTGGGAGCACACACAGGAGCGGAGAGCAAGTGGGACTGACAGTTGCCCCTGCTCTTGTTCTCCCCAGTGTCCCCCCCACACACCTCCAACCCCACCTCTCTCCCCTCCCCTGCCACCCAACCCCATTTATCTCCCTCCCCATAGCCCCCCTCTCCTCACTGCAGCCACAAATCCCTCTCCTCCTGTTCCCCACCCCCTGCTCCCAATGCCCCTCCCCTCCCAGGATCCACTCACAGGGAGATTTTCCCCCAAATACTTTGGGGAGTGCGGGAAGGGGGATGTTGGGGTACAGTGGCAGAGCTGGGGATACAGGGGTGGGGGTCCATGAGAAGAGCTGGGGTGCACTTGCAGGGCTGGGATACAGAGTGGCTGGGGGTGCAGGGGCTGAGCTGTGAAGTAGGCTGGGGTGTAGCCAGGGGCAGGTCTGGGGGTGCATGGGGAGCGATGGGGGTACAGCGTCTGGGGGTGCACAGAGGGAGCTGGGGTGAAGAGGGACTGGATGCGCTGGTAGGATTGGGATACAGAGGGGCTGGGATGCAGGGGCAGAGATGTGGGTGCAGGGTCTGGGGTTACCTGGGGATAGCTGTGGTGTACTGGCAGGGCTGCGATACTGAGGGGCTGGAGTGCACAGCAGAGCTGGGGGTATGGGATGGGGGGTGCACAGTTGGGGTGCACGGGGAGCTGGGGATACAGGGTTTGAGGGTGCACAGGGAGAGCTGGGGTGCACTGGCAGGTCTAGGGGTACAGGGCCATACACCCTCCCAGCACAGGGGCGGGGAGGCCCCGCGGTGCATGCCGGGAGCTGCAGGCCCGCGCGGGGCATGCCGGGAGTAGTAGTCCAGCCCGGGGACACTGGCTCTGAGCGGTGTCTGGGCGGAGCGCGGCGCCCCCTGCGGTAAGAGCTGAGCCGGGCCAGCGCTGTGGGGGCGGGGGCCGCTTCGGCTGCTGGGCTCGGAACCCAAGAGTCCGGCCCCCTCCCCCTCCAGCCACCAGACCCCGGGCTGGGCTCGGAACCCAAGAGTCCGGCCCCCTCCCCCGCCAGCCACCAGACCCCGGGCTGGGCTCGGAACCCAGGAGTCCGGCCCCCTCCCCCGCCAGCCACCAGACCCCGGGCTGGGCTCGGAACCCAAGAGTCCGGCCCCCTCCCCCGCCAGCCACCAGACCCCGGCTGGGCTCGGAACCCAGGAGTCCGGCCCCCTCCCCCGCCAGCCACCAGACCCCGGGCTGGGCTCGGAACCCAGGAGTCCGGCCCCCTCCCCCGCCAGCCACTAGACCCCCCTCCCCGGGCTGGGCGCAAAACACAGGAGGCTGAGCTCCCAGCCCCACAACGCCCCAAGCTACTAGTCCCCACTCCCCCCCCCTTCCAGAGCTGGGATAGAACCCAGGAGTCCGGACTGCCAACTGGCCCACTCTACACCTAACTCCCCACCCCCGAGTGGCGACAGGCCGGCCTGGTGTGCTGTCCATCTCCCTGATGTTTCTCCTCCCGCAGGTGCTGGGACGTGGAGCAGGATGGCCCAGGGGACCCCTCCTGTGATGTTGACCCCAGCTGGGCTCGCGTCCCTGCGGCGGGGTGGAGCCAGTGCTCCCCAGCAGGAGGGGGACAGCGGGCACCAGGCTAGTGGAGACGTAGGGCCGGATGTGTGGCGGGAAGAGGCGCATGGAGACACGGGGACGCTCTCAGATCTGGGCAGCCGAAGGAAGGGGGACCACGGGAGCCAGGCCGTGGGGGAGGGGGAGCAGACGAGGGCCAGGGGACAGGCTGTCCTGGCGCGCCCCCGGCGTTACGGGTGCAGCGTGTGCGGCAAGGCCTTCTCGCAAAGTTCCACGCTGATCGTGCATCGGCGCTCGCACTCGGGCGAGCGCCCCTACGCCTGCGAGGAGTGTGGCCGGGCCTTCGCCCAGAGCTCGGGCCTGGCCAAGCACCGGCGGGTGCACACGGGCGAGCGCCCCCATCCCTGCCCCGAGTGTGGCCGGCGCTTTGGCAAACGCTCCAACCTGGCAGTGCACCGGCGGGCCCACACCGGTGAGCGCCCCTTCCCCTGCCCCTCCTGCCCCAAGGCCTTCGCCCGGCGCGCCGACCTGGCTGTGCATGGCCGCACCCACACCGGGGAGCGGCCCTACCGCTGCGCCGACTGCGGCAAGGGCTTCAGCACCGGCTCCAACCTGGCGCAGCACCGGCGCACGCACCAGCCTGATCGGCCTTACCGCTGTGCCCAGTGTGGGAAGGGCTTCCCTGGCAGCTCGGAGCTGCTGCGCCACTGGCGCTCCCACACCGGGGAGCGGCCTTACCACTGCGGCGTCTGCGGCCTGGCCTTCGCCCACAGCACAGTGCACCGGCGCCACCAGCGGGCCCACCTGGAGGAGTCACCCTACCGCTGCGGAGACTGCGGGCGCAGCTTCGCCCAGCGCTCCGACCTGGTGGTGCACAGCCGCACACACACCGGCGAGCGGCCCTACCGCTGCCCCGACTGCCCCAAGGCCTTTGCCCAGAGCTCCCACCTGGCCACCCACCGGCGCAGCCACACCGGCGAGCGCCCCTACCGCTGCCCCGACTGCCCCAAGGCCTTTGCCCAGAGCTCGGCCCTCACTGTGCACCGGCGCACCCACACCGGCGAACAGCCCTATGCCTGCGCCGAATGCGGCCGACGCTTCCACCGCAGCTCCAATCTTATCCGTCACCAGCGCACCCATACGGCCGAGCGCCCCTTCGCCTGCCCGCAGTGCGGCCGACGCTTCCACCGTCGCTCCAACATGGTGGTGCACCAGCGCACCCACGCCCGGGCCAAGGGGCGCTGCCCGCCGGCCACCGGGGATGCTGCCCGCTGGGGGTCCTTGGAGACAGAGAGCCCTAGCCCTGTGCCCTCTGCCACGGGGACTACATAGCCCTGTCCTGGCCCTAGAGCTATGCTTGGACGCTGTGCTCTCCTCAGCCCGTGCCGGGCACAGCGCCCCCAAAAGGCCCTCAGTGAGGCGGGGCAGGCAGAAGGCTGGCACCAGCCTGGCAGGGAGAGTGCTCGGCACGGCCCCTTTGACCAGCCACGAGGCCCAGCTGCAGTAGCAGCAGTGAGACAAAGTCGGCCGGGAGCTCAGGGGCCGTGTTTGCACCTCGAGAGCAATTAGCCGGGGAACTGCCCCCTCCATTGCCCTGTGCCGTTACAGCCAGACTGTGCTGGGAGCCAGGCGCTAGCTCCACCACCAGATAGGTGGTGGCCGCTGGGATCTTTGCCAGCTCCCGGCTCTGGAGTTCAGGGCCCAGCTACCGCCAGGACGGGGACGAGGATGGGCTGTGGGCTGCAGGCTGCATGTGGGGAGGAGGAGAAGCTGGGGCTGGGTTCAGATGGGCAGATGCTTCTGTTTTGAAATAAAGCATTTGTACCCTTTTGTGAGACAATCCCTGTTTCCTCAGGGGCCGGGAGCTTGGACCCAGGGGCCTTCGTCCCACTGGGAAGCCACCCTCCCCAATGGTATGTGGAATCCTACCCACACCTGGGTCACGCCCAGCCTTAGAGCTCATGGGTGGGGAGGAGGGGCAGGACACATGGTCCCAGCATGCACTGTGAGCGTAATGCTCTCCCCTGGTCTGGAGCACCCAGGTGAGAGGAGGCAAGCTGAAAATCTGGGGGGAGAGGAAGAAAATAATCTGCATGGGGGGAGGAGCAGAAGGGCCCATAGTTGGGACAGTGGGGGGCTGGTCTGTAGTGGCTTTATGGGCCAGCCTGAAATAGGCTGGATTAGCGAAACTGCCCGAGTCCTGGTCTGGATGAGTTATAATAACCAGACTGGGGCCATCTATACAGGATCTTGGGGAGGGTTCCAGTGATCTGAACTGGGCTACGAGTCCCTGTGGTCCATATGGGACTATATTGGCCCAGGCAGGGGGCTTCATAGATTCCAAGGCCATAAGGGACCATTGTGATCTTCTTGACTGACCTAGTATCTCACAGGCCAGAGAACAGTCCCAAACAATTCCTGGAGCGGGTGTTTTGGGGAAACATCTGAGCAAGATTTAGAAATTGTCAGCGATGGTGAATCCACCCGGTTCCTGGGACATTGTTCCTGTGGTTAATTACTCTCCTCATTAAAAAGCTATGCCTGATCGCATGGACCAGATTGGATTGGGATATATGGCCTGGCATGTGTCTGTAGTGGGTGAGATGGTTTTATTCTGTAAGAGCCCACAAAGGGGTGCTGGTCAATATGGGATTATAAGGCCTGGGTGGAGGGAGGTCAGATGTAAAAGGGTTTGGAGGAGAATGTTCTGAATTGGGTTGTGAAACCATATAAGGGGTTGACGGAAGGGTCGTATACAATTACCTCCTGGTCTGTACTGGAATATATGGCCTGGGGTAGAGCAATCCCAACTGACAAAGCTGTATTGCCCTGATGTAATTATCTGTTGCATCCAAAGGGGGAATACGTGAAGGTCGCAAGGTCAATTGCTGAAAACATAGCCAGCGGCTCGATGCGGGCTGTATCACCCTACAGCCCTAAGAACAGGGTTGCGTGGTGTCCAGCACCCGGTCCCTGCCTTTTTTGGTTGCATGGAATAAGCAGCAGGTCAATATCTTGGGTCAATATCAGTCGGTGGGCAGCTCTGGGCCGTATTCACAGATCCGGATCTCACAGTAGTATCTGAGCCCATCACAACTGTCAGTGACTTTATCTTCCCCATGGCTCTGGGGGAATGGCAGGGGGGTTTATCCCATCTGACAGCTGGTTTGCATGAGTTTGTGGGGAGACTGCAGGGCCCATACAGGTCTATATGACCTATGGCAGGCAGCAAGGAGGGTGCAAGGCACATACAGGGTGGCTGTACAGAGGGTTCAGGATCCATACAGCATTGTCCACCTGAGGGGAAGCAGGCTGAGTGGGGTTGGGGACCCCCTCAGGCCCATTGCACTGAACCACTGGCTGTTGGGAGGTTGCGGGGCCCATATAGCTCTGTATGGCCTTGGAGACGGGCGTATGAATTGGTCACCTTCTGAGCGGCAGCCCCTGCAGAGTTAGGGGCTATATAACGCTCCCTGATACATGAGTTTACAGGAGACGGTGAACGAGTGGAGCAACTTTCGGCATGAGCCATGGCGTATGCAAATCGCACCCCTTCCACGTCTGCACAGAAGAAGGGTCTAAGGGGGAGCGCGAACTCCCAGCATGCACCACCCCCGCTATGCAAATGACCGGGCTCCGCCCGCCGTTGAGTGTCGCCGATCGGGTGAGCTAGGTGTGTGTCTCCCATAATGCATTGCGCGCCAACCCGCCCGACTGCTTAGGGGGCGGGGCTCGGGCCCCTCCACGCCAGCGACCACAGGGGCAGGGGACGGGGCTAATGCAAATGAGCGATATGCAAATGAGGGTGGGCTGCGCGAGAGTTCGGTTACCGGAACGTTCCCTGGAGCGCGCGCGCGGGTGGGAGCCGCCGCCGCCGCCGCCGCCAGGTGGGGGGGAGGGGAACCCTAAGGGGGTGCAATGGGGCGGGTGAGCATTGGGGGAAGGGTGCAGGGAGAGGTTGCGGTGCAAGGGGGTGGGTTTGCAGTGAGGGAGGGGTGCAGAGGGACCTTACGGGGTGCCATGGAGCTGGGGTTGGAGTGGGGGAGGGTTGAGGGGGAATGCAGGGCGGCCCTAGGGGGTGCAACAGGGCTGGGGTTGCAGTGGCGGCCTGGGGGCATGCCGTGGGGGAGGGGGTGCTCTGGGAGTCGGGGGGTGGAGTGTTCTGGGCGCAGGGAGTAAGGGTCCTGGGCAGATTGCACGGAGGGTTAGGATATTGCGGAAAAGGACCTAGGGGTTACAGTGGACGAGAAGCTGGATATGAGTCAGCAGTGTGCCCTTGTTGCCAAGAAGGCCAATGGCATTTTGGGATGTATAAGTAGGGGCATAGCGAGCAGATCGAGGGAGGTGATCGTTCCCCTCTATTCGACATTGGTGAGGCCTCATCTGGAGTACTGTGTCCAGTTTTGGGCCCCACACTTCAAGAAGGATGTGGATAAATTGGAGAGAGTCCAGCGAAGGGCAACACAAATGATTAGGGGACTGGAACACATGAGTTATGAGGAGAGGCTGAGGGAGCTGGGATTGTTTAGCCTGCAGAAGAGAAGAATGAGGGGGGATTTGATAGCTGCTTTCAACTACCTGAAAGGGGGTTCCAAAGAGGATGGCTCTAGACTGTTCTCAATGGTAGCAGATGACAGAACGAGGAGTAATGGTCTCAAGTTGCAGTGGGGGAGGTTTAGATTGGATATTAGGAAAAACTTTTTCACTAAGAGGGTGGTGAAACACTGGAATGCGTTACCTAGGGAGGTGGTAGAATCTCCTTCCTTAGAGGTTTTTAAGGTCAGGCTTGACAAAGCTCTGGCTGGGATGATTTAACTGGGAATTGGTCCTGCTTCGAGCAGGGGGTTGGACTAGATGACCTTCTGGGGTCCCTTCCAACCCTGATATTCTATGATTCTATGATTGCATTGGGGGTGGGGGACGCAGTGGGGTCCGGAGCTATTGCAGAGTTGCAGCAGGGGAGGGAACTGGTTCATGGATCGCTCCGTAGATTATGATGGTCCATATAGGGCTGTGTGATTGGCCAGGGGACGGGAGGGGACATGCTCATTCATACAGGGCTGGGTTTTGCTGGTATATACAGGGCTGTGTGGATCTCCATAGGCTGGTCTGTATAGGGTTAAATGGGGGGGGGGCGCTGATCCACACAAAGCTGTATGGATTGCCGTAGCCTGGTCAATATAGGGTTATATTGCCGGAGGGGTGGGTAAGAGACTCTGTGGATTGCAGTACAATGGCCCATCTGGGGTCTAGGACCTGGGGGTGGGGGTTGTGCTGGTACATACAGGGCTATATGGATTTCGATAGGATGGTCTGTACAGGGCTATATGGCCTGGAAGGGGGGGTGGTCCACACATGGCTGTATGGATGGCAGTAGAATGGTCTGTATGGGGCTATATGACCTGGGATGTGTTTGTGCTGGTCCATACAGGCTGTATGGATTTCGGTAGGATAGTCTGTATAGGGCTATATGGCCTGGAGCGGTGCTGGTCCATACAGGGCTGTATGGATTGCAGTAGAATGGTCCATATGGGGCTATATGGCTTGGGGATCACAGTCTGTGGATCCCTGCCTCCCTTCTCTCTGCTCACCAGCCCCCTTGTCACTCCCAGGATGAGCCGGAAGCGGAGGGCAGCCGAGGCAGGAGACGTGGGCCTGGCACTGGAGCTGCGCTGGGAGTGGCAGGACCCTGGCGGCACCTGGCATTGCTTCGTGCCTGAGCAGAGCGAGGTACTGACACAGGCGGCCAGGTGAGTACCCTGGCGGGGGCATGTCATGACCTGGGCTGTGGTGGGGGAGTCACAGGCCCTGAGCTGCTTCCATCTCCCCCCAGGGCAGGGAAGCCCAGCGTGACTGTGGGCTCCTGTGTGGACCTGCGGCGGATGGTGCAGCAGAACGGACAGACGGGGCAGGACAGATGCGTGGCAGCAGCCATCCAGGACCAGGACTCCTGTGAGTGCCCAGGGACCCCTGGTGGGGGGAGCGGTGTTGTCCCGGACGCCTGGGTCCCATGCCCTGTCCTGATCACTCCCCTGAGTTATGGGGCCCCCTAGGGGTGAACACCCTGCTCTGCTATCCGGACACCTGGGTCCCATGCCCAGTCACGGTCACTGCCCCAGATGCTGGGAGCTGGGGGGCCCCCCGGGGTGAACACCCTGCACAGCCACCTAGACACCTGGGTTCAATGCCCCGTCACAGTCACTGCCCCAGAGGTTGGGAGCTGCAGGGCCCCCTAGGGGTTAGTTCCAGCAGGGAGCTAACAGGGTGCCCGCGGCCCAGATTTCGTGTGGTGCTGGCAGGGGGACAAAGAGGGGCAGTGGCTGCCCTACCCTGCCGACACCTGCCTGGCGCTGGAGGGTGTGCGGCGTGGCAACGGGGGGCCCAGCCTAGAGGTGACGTTCAGCCGGACTCGCTACACATTGGACACGGCCCAGATGACCCAGACCAACGTCAGAACCGGATACCAGCGCCGGATGGAACGGAGGGAGTCAGGTACGAAGGGAGCCAGGACTCCTGGGTTCTCTCCCTGGTTCTGGGAGGTGAGTGGGGCCTAGTGGGTAGAGCGGGCTCTGTGGGAAGCTGGGGGAAGGCGTTCAGGCTCCCAGGGCCCAGTTCCGGTTGGTGAGCAGGTCTCAGGTACCCGGAGTGGGGCGGGCCTCGCTATCAGAGCGTAAGCTCGTTAGTCGTTAATCATCCCCCAGGGAGCTGGCCGGAGAATCTGATGCTAGGCATAGCTGGGTCATAGCAACGACGCCCAGGGTGGCTCGCCTGGCACTGAGATGCGGCCAGCTCTGGGGTGTGGCACCCTCCCCTCCCCCTCTGACCTGTGGCCTCTCTCCACAGATGCTGTGGATGACGATGGGGCATCTGAGCCCAGCTCCATCCCTGGCTTCTCGTCCCCACAACGGCCCTCAGCACCAAAGAGACCCCGGGATGGTGGGGCCAGCCCCAACCCCGGAGCCGGGGGAGAGAGCACAGGTGAGGGGTGGCGAACTACAGCGCCCACGCTCTGTCAGCCTCTCTCTGCCAGCTGTTTGCTCCAGCCCTGGTTTTATGGCTCTTCCCCCTTCCAATAGTTTAGCATCTAAAATGTGTGCCCAGGAATCCCAGCTGTCCCCCACCACCTCACTGCTCCTGGAGGAGTCACTTCGCATTGGTCCATGCTCAGCCTCGTTCTGTGTAGCCGTCTTGGCGTCACTTCCCCCTCCACCAGCCGGCATCACCGACAAAAGTGTCCTGGCTACAACGGCGATGATGTGTGGGGATCTGTCAGTTAGCCAGTTTTTAATCCGTGTTTCGGGCACTTTGTCACTAGCCCGCAGTGCTTGGTTTTCAGTCAGGTCACACAGTGTCAAGTCGCACACCATATAAAGTTCCCTGTATCGACAAAACCCGTAATGCCACTAATAGATGAGATCAGCTTTGTTTGTTTTCTGTGAAACCTGCCTGCCTTGTTGAGGTTCCTGTGCTTTAACCTGGATCGTGTGAATCCCGTGTCAGCTTTTGTGTTATTCTGCCCAGGCTTTTCGTCAGGCTAACCAGCCTAAAGTTACTCACTTGCGCTGCACCCGTCTGCTCTTTGGGAATGTCCCCGCTATCCCAGGGTTGATTTCAAATGAATGCCAGCAGGTCAGAGATTATCTCGGCCAGCTCTTTTGCAACTCTTGGGTGCGAGTTAGGCAGCCAAGCTGATTTAGAAATGGGTGTGATTTATAAGCGCCTCCCTTATCCTGCGCTAGGAGTGCATGGTCCGGCCTTGTTCCAAATGTCGCGCAGACATCGGCGTTGTGGCTGCCTGGGAAGGGGCCGGTGGCATGGCTGGAGCTCCGTTGTTCCTCGTGCGCCAGGCCCTACCTTGGCTCAGGTCCCCAGGATCCCTGCACTGATATCTCTTAACCCCTCCCCCTTTCTGTTTGTCAACCCCAGAGGTCATCAAGACCCTGATTGTGAAGGGGAAGGCGCCGGTGGATCCCGAGTGCTTGGCTAAACTGGGGAAGGTAACGCAAGACCTCCTGCCCCAGGGCTGTCCAGTCCCCACCCCCCTGAACCAGCCAATCCCTGACCTGGAGCGGGATCAGAGCCAACGCCCCCTAGAGAGGAAAAGCCCCACACCCCTGAGCCAGTCAATCCCCACTGGGGTGGGATAGGGGCCAGCGCCCCTTAGAAGGGACTGCCCCTCATCCCATCCCTTCTGAGGGTCAGTTGCAGCTCAGAAAGTGCCTATCTCTCCCCCAGGCCCATGTTTACTGCGAAGGGGACGATGTCTACGACGTGATGCTGAACCAGGTGAGTGCGGCACTGTGGCCCTGCTGGCCAGGGGCACCACCTGCCCAGGATCTGTGACAAGGAGGGCTGCTGCGGGCAGAGATGCCCCCAGCCCTGTCCCTGACGCTCAGCCCCCATGTCTGTCCGTCCGTCCCCCAGACCAACCTCCAGTTCAACAACAACAAGTTCTACATCCTACAGCTGCTGGAGGACGATGGGTCGCGGAGCTACAGTGTCTGGATGCGCTGGGGGCGCGGTGAGCGGGGCGGGGGCCATGGGGGGCTGGGTGAGTGTCGTGGACACCAGGCATGGGGCACAGGGCTGGGGGTGTGTGGCCAGGGGCTGGGATGTGGCAGGGGTTGGGGTAGCGGGGCAGTGCCCCCCCATCACCACATCTGTCCTGTCCCTGCAGTGGGGCGGCCAGGCCAGCACATGCTGGTGTCCTGCGCTGGGGACCTCGCCCAGGCCAAGGAGATCTTCACTAAGAAGTAAGTCCCTATCTTCTCCCCCAAACCCCTTGGAGCTTGCCCCCTCCTCGCCCTCCTCTCTGGTCTCTCCCCAGGTTCCTCGACAAGACCAAAAACCACTGGGCCGAGCGGGGCAACTTCCAGAAAGTGCTGGGCAAGTACGACCTGCTGCACATGGACAGCCGACCCCCCGTGAGTGTGACCCCCCCCACGGCCCCCCATAGCCCCGTTATGACCTGCACATGGACAGCCGACCCCCCGTGTGACCCTCCCTACAGCCCCCAGTTCCCTTACAGCCCCCCCCTGAGATCTGCACATGGACAGCCAACCCCCAGTGTGACCCCCTCCCACAGCCCCCCATCATCTCCCAGTCCCCCTACAGGCCCCCCATGCAAGCTGCACATAGACAGCCGGCCCCCTGTGAGTGTGACCCCCCCACACACAACCCCCTGCCCCATACGACCTGCACGTGGACCCGTGACCCCCATGCAGATCCCCCAGCTGGCGTGGGAAAGCAGTAAGCCCTGTGTCCCACCTCCGTGGGAGCGTTGGGAGGTGACGGGAGGGGGGTGCTCCGGGCACTGCTGGGAGATGCAGTAACCACTCCCCTGCAGGACACAGAGCTGAGCTGCGCGGGGGCCCCCCAGCCCCAGCTGGCCTCACAGCTAGACCCCCGAGTGCAGGCGCTGCTGGAGCTGGTCTGTGACCTGCAGGCCATGGAGGAGATGGTGCTGGAGATGAAGTATGACACCAAGAAGGCCCCTCTTGGTGAGCCCCCCATGGGCGTGGGGGAAGGGATGGGGGCGTAGGGGCTGGCAGTTCTGACCCACTTCCCCCCAGGGAAGCTGACAGCAGATCCAGGCTGGGGTTGGGGAGGTTCTGGGGGTCAGGGGATCTGCAGGGAGTTGGAGGACCCCCCCCCATGGGCGCTGGTGGTTCTGACCCACTTCTGTCAGGGAAGCTGACAGCAGATCCGGGCTTGGTTGGGGAGGGCTCTGGGGGGCAGGGGATCTGGGGGTAGTTCAGGGACCCCTGGGGGGGTGCCAGGTGCTGGTCGTTCTGACCCGCTCCCCCCAGGGAAGCTGACGGCAGAGCAGATCCGTGCTGGGTTCCAGTCACTGCAGAAGGTGGAGGCAGTTCTGCGAGCCGGGGACACCGGGCGGGCCCTGCTGGAGGCCTGCAACGAGTTCTACACCCGCGTGCCCCATGACTTTGGGTCAGTGCCCCCCCCTACCCTCCCACAAGTGCTCCTGCCTTGCTCATGCCCCCTGGCACCCTTCCCAGCATGCCCCACCCTGCTGAGTGCCCCCTGCCTAGGGTTGGCAACTTTCTACTCCCAAAAAAACAAACACCCTTGCCCCGCATCCCCAGGCTCCGGACGCCCCCATTGATCCGGACACGGCAGGAGCTTCAGGAGAAGGTGCAGCTGCTGGAGGTGAGTTGGGAGGGGGGTGAGGATCTGTCCCTCCATCTCTCTGTCCATCCCCCTCTGACCCGCCAACTTGCCCCACCACCTAGGCCCTGGGTGAGATCCAGATTGCCATCAGGCTGGCACACTTGGAGCTGCACGGCCAGGAGCATCCCCTGGACCAGAACTACCACAAGCTGGGCTGCGAGCTCCGCCCCCTGGACCGGGACTCCGCCCACTTCCAGGTCAGGGGGCTGGGAGGGCCCAGCAGTGGGGAAGCTGGGGGGCAGCTACGGGGTTTGGGCAAAGGGGGCAGTGTGGGGCTGGTGAGGGGAGGTTGAAGATGTGGGGCTGAAGAGGGCCAGGCAGGTAGGGAGGGGGGCAGGGCTGGGGTTGGCTCAGACCCCATGGCTCCCCCCAGGTGCTGGAGCGGTACCTGCTCTCCACCCATGCGCCCACCCACCGTGACTACTCCATGGAGCTGCTGGAGGCCTTCGCCCTGCGCCGGGCTGGCGAGCCCCCCTTCTGCACCAGCCTGCCCAACCGGTGAGGGGCTGGGGGGTGTCCTGGGGCCAGTAATCCAGGGGGCAGGAGCAGCTGGGGCGAGCACTGGGTGGGAGAGGTAATTTGTCCTGGGCCTGGGGGGTTACGTCTGTCTGCCCTCCGAGCTGAGCGCTAGAGACAATTCATGCTTGGGCGCAGGTGGTGGGGCAGGGGTTGGATCCTAGCCAGCAAAGGGGCTGGGTGCGGGGAGGGGAGGGGAGGGGGCAGGAGGCTAGGCATGGGAGGGAAGGGTTGGGGGCTGGGAATGGGGCTCACCCCCCCCCATTGTTTCCCCCCAGGATGTTGCTGTGGCATGGCTCCAGGCTGGGCAACTGGGTGGGGATCCTGAGCCAGGGGCTGAGAGTGGCGCCCCCTGAGGCCCCTGTCACCGGCTACATGGTGAGATTCCCCCTTGCCCCCAGCTATCTCCCCACCCTCCTACCCTGCCACCTGCCTATCCCCCCTCGGCCCTTTCCGAGCCCCCTCCCACTCAGATCCCTGACTGCCCCCTGCCCTCCGCCCCAGTTCGGGAAGGGCATCTACTTTGCAGACATGTCGTCCAAGAGCGCCAACTACTGCTTCGCCTCACGCCAGCGCGACGTGGGCCTGCTGCTGCTGTGCGAGGTGAGCACCACCCCAGAGCCAGCTACATTGCGGGGAGCCTGCCTGGCTCTGGGAGGGGAGTGGGGTCCTGTGGTTAGAACAGGATGGGGCTGGGAGCCCGGCCTCCTGGGTTCTCTCCCCGCTCTGGACAGGGTGGACGGGCAGCTGTGAACTTGGTGCCCCTCTCCTGTTGCAGGTGGCCCTGGGCGAGTGCCAGGAGCTGCTGGAGGCAAATGCTGAGGCCAGGAAGCTGCCACCTGGGAAGCACAGTACCAAGGGGCTGGGGAAGCTAGCGCCCGCCCCCGCCAACAGTGTCATGCTGTGAGTACCGGGGCAGGGCTGGTACCCCATCGCGCTTGCCCTGAGTGATGGGGGCCCAGTAGGGACGGTATGAGGGGAAACTCTGCCCTGTGGCACGATGCTCCAGCCTGGATCACCTCCCTCTGCCTTGGCACAGTGCTAGAGGGGGGCACCATCGCCCCTGCTCACCCTAGAGACTCGCTTGGCCCCAGGAGAGGCTGCTTTGGGGAGCTTTCCTGGGGCTCCTTGTTGCAGGGCCCCCCCAGTTTATTTTGTGCCCCCAGGCAAGCTGATGGGGACACTTAGAGCCAGCCTGGACCCCCCCTGGTTTGGTTCCAGGCCCAGAGGAGAAATTGCTGTGTCGCATTTGAACAGCTCAGCCCCAGCCGGGGGCTGACCCAGCTGCCAGCTCAGGGCAGTGGGTGAAGGCTGGCGAGGGGAGAACCCAGCCTGCTGCAGTGGGTCAAGCGGAGCCAGGTGCCCTTCGCAGCTGCTGCTTGGTGCCAGCCAGCAGAGGGCTCAGGGGAAAGAGCAGCAAACCCATACAGCCCAGGAGCCATGGGGGCCGAGGGGGAGAGAACTGGGCAGCTGGCGGGGTTGAGCTTCCCTTGCTGTGACCCCTGGCTCATCTGCCCCTAGGGATGGGGCTGCAGTGCCCCTGGGCCCAGCAGTGGAGACGGGCGTGACAAACCCCCATGGCTACACCCTCAACTACAACGAGTTTGTCGTCTACGACCCGGGCCAGGTGCGGATGCGCTACCTGCTCCAAGTGCGCTTCAACTTCGTGCAGCTGTGGTAAGGGGCCCTGGGTGCCTCCTGGGGAAATGTCCCTCTGCCTTCCTACTGCAATAAATTTGGTACCCGTCCCTGATTGCACCCTGCTGCATTTCTAGCTGCAGCCACTAGGGGGCAGTGTGCTGGAAAGGGGGGACAGGGCTAAGCCCAGCAGGGGGTGTTTCTCCCCCCAGTCAGGCATGGGGGCTTGAGATACAATGTTGCGATCCTCTTGCCCCCATTCAGCCCTATGGAAAGGCCAGAAGCGGTAACACAAGGGTGGGGGCCCGGGGCCTGATAGTTACCAAGTTTCTCAAGGGACCCGGTGGGGGGGCGGGGAGAGATGGGTCTCTGGCCTCTTAGTCCCCCTTCGCTCTGGGGCCGGCGCTTGGACGGGACAGCTGAACAAAGGCCGCATTCTTTGGAGCTCAGTTGGTGGCTTTATTGTGTCATTGGTGCTCACACGGGTTGGGGTTCAGCCTTGTCACCCAGGGGGGCCAGGCCCTGGCCAACTTCCTCGTCCCCCTGCAGACAGGCCCACTCCAGGAAATAGACGTTGCCCAGGATGTCGCCCACAGCCAAGAGCAGCTGGGAGGCTGGACCAGGCCGGGGTTGAAGGCAGGACACAGGAGCAGCGCAACGGAACTGCCCCAGCTGCAGAGAGAGAACCGGGGTCAGACAGAGTCTGGGGCTGTGGGTTGGGAGTGAGGGGCACCAGCAGAGCTGGGTTATCAGGGGCTGCAGGATGGGACTGAGGGGCACTGGCAGGGCTGGGCTGCGGGGTGGGAGTGAGGGGGCACCTGCATTGTTGGGGGGACGGGGGCAGGGCTGTGCCAGCAGGGGGCTGCGGATCAGGAGTGAGGAACATCATCATTTCATGCCACCTACCAGTCTCCCCGTGGCGCGCTCCCAGATCTTGACATCTCCATCCAGCGCTGCCGTCACTAGCATGTCCCCACAGCTGTGCAGCGCCGTCACCTTGGCGCTGTGAATCTGAGGGGCACAGGCCATGAAAGGGTTAACATGTAGAAGGCCCCTGCCCCAGCCCAAAGGGGTCGTGCCATCAGCTGCCCTGAGGGTTTATCCCAGACTTGCCGCTTCCAGGGAAGAGAACGAACTCTCCAGCCCCCACAAGCTGACCTGAGGCTGCAGCTGGCCTGCACCGGGCTCAGCAGTGGCCAGACAGGAACGGCTCTGGTTCTAGGCCCAGCCCCTCGCAAGGATGGGGATAACTCTCTTGTCATTGGCTGTGCTGGGAGTTAACCCTGGACCCTACTGACCCGCAAGGAGGGAAACATCTGCTGGGCTGACAACGGCCGCAGAGGGAAGACACACACACTGCCGAGCAGAGCGGGCTGTTGTCAGCAGGGAAGGAGGAATGGGCCCCCAATGCAGATAGGCTCACCCGCTGTTGCTGCCACCCCTCGCTGCTCCAGGACTCGGCTGCATCATCCTCCTTGCTCCACAGAGCCCGAGTCCAGAGCATCCCGTCGGAGCCGGCGAGGAGCAGGGATGAGTCTGCAAGGGAACAGAGCTGAAACTTCCGACTGCCCCTCACGCCTAATCTAAAGCCCCTGCTGGCCCTGCCCTCCCGACCCGCAACCCACTACTAGCCCAGTCCTGCCCCATCCCCCAGTCCTGCCCCATCCCCCAGCCCTGCTGGTGCCCCTTGCTCCTGAGCCGGGACTCACCGGGGCTGAGCCAGGCACTGCTGAACCAGCTGGAGTCAGCATCTGTGTCCCGATCCCAGAGGCGGATCTCGGCCTCCCAGGATTTCTCCAGTTCCTCTGACTCCCCGACCCTCTATAGAGCAAACAACACTGGTGTGGGCACCTGGACTCCTGGGTTCTCTGCCAGCTCTGGGAGGGGAGTGGGGGCCTAGTGCGCTGGGGGGGCACTGGGCACCTGGACTCAGGGGTTCTCTGCTATGGGGGCTAGTGTGTTGGTGGGAAGCAGGGAGGGGGGCTGGGTTGGGTACTGGGATACCTAGGTTCTCTGCTGACTCTGGGAGGAAAGTGGGGCCTGGTGCATTGGGGGGGGTGGGGGAGGAGGACGGGACAGGGCTGGGCACCTGGGTTCTCTCCCCAGTCACTCACCAGTTCGTACAGGGTGGGTTCTCTCACCCCCTTCCACAGAAGAAGCTGCCCATCCGGGGTCACAGCCACGTCAAACAGGTACTCGGGGGGGTCCAGAACCCAGGCATCCGGGCTGACTAAGCTACAGGGGCAGAGACGAGGGTCAGACCCAGCAGCAGAAGAGACTGCTCCCCTCTTGAACTCCCCATTCACCAAAGGAGCTGCAGGCTCCCCCCCCCCGACTCACTCACTCACCAGAGGCACTTCAGTGCTGTCCAGTGGTTTCTGAACAGCAGCACCTCCCCGTTCGCCAGCCCCAGGACCAGGGAGCCAGGGGCCCCGGCCGGCCCCATGCAGGTAACAGGAACTGCCCCGTCCCACAGGGGGTGCTCACGCTCCAGGCTGAGAGAGAGAGAGAGGCGATAAGTGCATGGCCCAGGCTAGCTGCAGAGACTGGTATAGGAAACGGGGATTGGTAGGGCATGGCCCGGCCCTTCCCCTCCCTGCCCCCCAGGGAGAGATAGGGCCAGGAAGGGACCCAGGCATCCAGCTCGGCCCCACTCCCCCAACCCCCTGCAGCTCACCTGAGGGCCCCGGGACGGGGGTCGCCGTGCAGGCCCCACAACCAGATGCTCCCGGTCGCCGATGCCACCAGGAGGCTACAGGAGGAGGCAAAGCCGAGAGCACAGACACCACGCGAGCCTGCCTGTGTAGGAGGGGGGTAAGCGGGGGCTGGACTGAGGCCCCCCTCCCACCTTCCCCCCGCCACCCTGACAACCTTCCTCCTGCCCCCATCCTGCCCACTCCATCCGCCTTCCCCCCTCCCCTCATCAGCCTCCCACTGCCCCCTTACCCCTGCTGTCTCCCCATCCCCCTTTCCAACCTACCTGCACTGCAGCCAGGGCCTTTGCCTCCCCCCACGCAATCAGCTCCCCACACTCCCCACCCGACACTGCCAGCGTCCCGTCGGGAGACCAGGCCAGGGCAGAGACGGCCCCACGGTGCCAGCCAGGCCCCTCGGCGCCTCCTGCTAGGAGAGAGACAGGCTGGGAGCCAAGACTCCTGGGTTCTCTCCCCAGCTCTGGGGGTGGAGTGGGATCTGGTAGGTTAGAGCAGGGGAGGGCTGGAAGCCAGGACTCCTAGATTCTCTCCCTGGCTCTAGGAGGGGTGGGGTGTCCGGTGAAGGAGTCTCTTACCCGCTTGCCATGGTGCTGCCCACATGTGCACGGAACCATCCCCCGACACCGTCAGGACACGGGCAGCAGCCAGGCTCACGGCAGCGCCACACACCGGGGCACTGTGCCCCACCAATGCCCGCGGGCGGCCAAACTACAGGCAGGAGAGAGAAGTTAGCGGGAGGTGGGGGTGGAGGGCAGCCAGTGCCCTGGAGCAGGGTCCCCATGGGAGGGAAACAGCTCCCGGGTCCCATCTCACCTCAAAGGGGCTCCAGAGCTGCACCCGCCCGTCACACCCAGCCGTGGCCACCATGAAATTGTCATCTGCAGAAGAAGAGAGACACGGAGAGACGGGCACTGGGGGAGGGCAGGGGGCACTGGAGGTCAGACCCGCACCGGGGGGGGGGCAGTGCCCCATCCCCAGCCGCTCACCTGCTCCCACAAAGCTGGCGCCCTGGTTCACCAGCCCGGGGTGTGCCAGGAAGCAGGTCAGCTCCACGCCCAGCATGTCCCACGCTGCCAGAGTCCCGTCGCGGCCCACCGCTAGCACACGCCCAGCCTGCACCGAGAGAGGGGATGAGGGATGGGCCTGTGCCCAGGAGAACGGACAGAGTGCCCCCCATGCCTGGCACCGTGCCCCCGCTCCCACCCCCCGGGTCCATACCGTGGCCAGGACGGTGCTGACAGGGCCGCAGTGGGGCAGGAACTCACGGAGCCGCTGGCCAGTTGCCGGGTCCCAGAGCCGCACGGTGCCATCGCTGGAGCAGGACAGCTGTGGGGGCAGAGGAAGGGCAGGGGTCAGGCAGAGACAGAGGGAGGCCTGCCCCACTCATCCCCCTCCCAGCTACACCCCCCCACCCCCCACTCACCAGCAGGGGCCCAACCCAGATACAGCCGCTGAGCCAGTCACGGTGGCAGAACGGGAGCGAGCGCCAGAGGGCGGGGGCTCCCGGCGCAGGGCCTCCCACATCCCAGCACAGCAGGGTCTGCAGGGACACGGGCTGGTTAGACAGGCACAGATACAGCACTTCCGCTCCCCCACGCCTCCCAGTGCCCATCTCACAACATGCCTGCCCCACACCGCCCCCCTACTGCCCATCTCGCAGCACGGACGCTGCACAACTGCCCCACCCCATCCCCTAGTGCCCATCACACAGCACAGCCGCCTCACAGTGCCCCCTAGTGCCCATCTCACAGCACGGACACCACACAGCTGCCCCACACCGCCCCCTAGTGCCCATCTCACAGCACGGACACCGCACAGCTGCCCCACACCGCCCCCTAGTGCCCATCTCACAGCACGGACGCTGCACAACTGCCCCACACCATCCCCTAGTGCCCATCTCACATTACAGCCGCCCCACACCGCCCATCTCACAGCAGAGCTGCCCCACACCGCCCCCTAGTGCCCATCTCACAGCATGCATGCCCCTCACCTTGTCCCTGCCCCCTGTGGCAAGGTGCTGGCCGTCGGGGCTGAAGGCACAGCAGGTGACAGCGGCCGCATGGCCCCTCAGGATGGCCAGGGGGGCTGGTGGAGGGTCCAGGAGGGCCCGTCTCAGTGTGTCAGCCAGCCACAGGCAGATGGTGAAATCCTCTGGGGGGGGGGGGGGGGAAGGGTCAGACTCTGGGCCCCAATGCCCCACCCCTGCCCTCCCCATACTGCCCCCCACCCTATAGTCCCTGGGCTCTCCCAGCCCCGCCAATGACCGCTGAATCTCCCCCACACTGCTCTGGAAACACCCTGCCCCCAGCCCCTCCCCACATCCGCCCCCTCTGCCCCCAGCCTTACCCGAGGCAGATGCCAGCAGCTGGGGTGAGGCGGCCAGGCCCAGCACAGCCCCCTCGTGCCCCCGCAGCTCCCACAGGGGGCAGGCTGGGCCGCTTTCCAACACCCAGCCACGTAGGGTCCCATCCCCGCTGCCTCCGGCCAGCACGGCATCCCCAAGCCAGGCCAGGCTGGGCACCGCCACCCCCCCCGCCGGGCAGCGCCGCCCGGCCGAGCCTGCGGGGAGAGGGGAGAGTGAGTGGGGCTGACACCACAGGGAACCCAGGAGTCCTGGCTCCCACCCCCCACCCCACCGCAGAACTCAGGAATCTTGGCTCCCAGCCCCCACCCAACCACAGAACCCAGAAGTCCTGGCTCCCAGCACCCCCCCACACCACTAGACCTCATCCCCCCCCTGAGCTGGGACAGAGCCCAGGCATCTGGGCGCTTACCCCAGGGGGTGCTGTAGACCCAAACATCATCTGAATGGTGCCCCACAGCGAGCAGGGTGCCGGCGGGGTTGGGGGCCACGCAGAGGGCTGGAGAAAGTGGCCCCGAGCCCAGAGCGCCCCAGGCACAGCCCAGGTGCCCCGGCCAGAGCTGGACCTAGGCCACAGATCAGAAGTTAGTGCTGTGCCCCCCAGTCGTGTTATGGACTTCAACTGAGACCATATAGAACATGGTTGCAACCAAGGTCCTGTAGTGGCACCAAATCTTGTATAAAGGCGGTCAAATAAGGTGTCTAAGACAAGGTTATGGTTTGCTGGTTAGGATTGTGCTGTCTATATGCATGTATCATTTTTGTATTTAAAGTTATAAGTATTGGCTCTATACTGTCTGTAGTTCAAACGTATGCTATGCTTCTGGGTGACACCCCAGAGAAGTTGGTGTCAGCTCTGCCTAGCCTGCTGGATGGCCCATTAAGGACCATCAGCGACACAACTGACCCATTGAGAGAAGGCAGACACGCCTGGGACTCAGCAAGGTGTGCAGGGACCTGCCTATGGAGAGAACTCTGAGGTGTTTCCAGGCCATGTGAGGGACAGCTTGTCTTTGGGAGAAAGAAAGACCACATGGCAAGAGACTATAAAAAGCTGCTGCAGCTCCTCCATCTGGTCTTCAATCCTGCTTCATACCTCTGGAGGGACTTTGCGACACTGAAACTTTGAACGAAGGACTGAAAGACCCATCCCAGCGGTGGATGTGCTCCAGAGACTTGATTTGAACCTGCAGTTTATTCCATCACTACTGCAAGCCTGAGCCAAGAACTTTGCCATGACTGTATGTAATTGTTTCCATTTAACCAATTCTAGCTCTCATCTATAGCTTTTTCCTTTTATGAATAAACCTTTAGGTTTCAGATTCTAAAGGATTGGCAGCAGCGTGATTTGTGGGTAAGATCTGATTTGTATATTGACCTGGGTCTGGGGCTTGGTCCTCTGGGATTGGGAGAACCTTTTTTCTTTCCCTGCGGTATTAGTTTTCATAACCATCTGTCCCCATAACGAGGGGCACTGGTGGGGATACTGGGAAACTGAAGTGTCTAGGGAATTGCTTGTGTGACTTGTGGTTAGCCAGGGGGGTAAAACCAAAGTCTTCTCTGTTTGGCTGGTTTGGTTTGCCTTGGTGTGCACAGAAAGCCCAGCCTTGGGCTATAACTGCCCTGCTTTGAGCAATTTGTCCTGAATTGGCACTCTCAGTTGAGTCCCACCAGAACCAGCATCGTTACATGCCCCCCCCCCCAACTACCAGCTCTGCTGGTGCCCCTCACTCCCAACCCGCAGCCCCTGCTAGCCCAACCCTGCCCCCTCCCCCAGCTCTGCCAGCGCCCCTCACTCCCGACCCAGACCCCCTGCTAGCCCAGCCCTGCCGACGACCATCACTCCCAATCCGCAGCCCCTTGCTAGCCGACCCATGCCCCCGCCCAGCTCTGCCGGTCCCAACCCGCAGCACCTTTGTGTCCTCGCCCGCCGTGAGGAGGACCTGACCCCCGGAGAGGAACTTGACCTCGGAGACGAAGCCCCGGTGTGCCGGGAATGTGGCCAGGCTCACGGCCTCCTGCCAGGACCAAAGACGCACCGTCCCGGCCAGGCAGCCAGACGCCAGCACGGTGCCTGCAGGGGAGAAGGACACGGCACGGACGGAAGCATCGTGGCCCGAGAGAACCTGCAGGGGGAGCCAGAGTCACAGCCCAGCCCGCCCCGCTGGTGCCCCTCACTCCCGACCCACAGCCCCTGCCAGTCCAGCCCTGGGGCCCCAGACCCGCCGGTGCCCCTCACTCCCAACCCGCAGCCCCTCCTTGCCCAGCCTCCCCACCCCCAGCCCTGCTGGTGCCCCTTACTCCCAATCCGCCACCCCTGCTAGTCCAGCCCTGGGCTCCCAGCCCTGCCACTACCCCTCACTCCCAACCCACAGCCCCGCTCCTCTGTGCCCCATACCAAGCTCACGCTCCGGTTCTGCAGGCCCAGGATGGTCACGGCACCATCCCAGCCCCCGGTGGCCACCAGCTGCCCATCAGGGTGGAAGGCGGCACAGTTCAAGGGGCAGGAGAGATCCAGCTCCCAGGTCAGGTGCCCCTGGGCAGAGTCCCACAGCTGGCAGAGACAGGAACAGCGGGTCAGAACCAGGGCTGGGCGCCCGGATTCTCTCCTGGCTGGGGGAGGGGAGTGGGGGCTATTGGTTAGAACAGGGAGGTCGGGGGGGGGGGGGTGACTGTAGCTGGTACCTTCAGGTGCCCGTCCAGGGAGACGCTGGCCAGCTGTCTGCGATCAGGGCTGACACAACAGCCCGTGACCTGGCCCTGGTGAGCATCAGTAGCCAGGAGCCTGGAAAGGAGAGAGATTCATGTGATGTCTCCGCCATCATCCCCCAAACCAGCTCCCCCCACTATCCCCTGGGCCGTATCATGGCCAGCGCCCCCTGGAGGGGCAGCCCTTCCCCCCACACCCTGATAGTACCTGCTGCCCTCACGCAGGGCCCAGGTCTCCAGCCCCCCGGCGAAGGTGCCCAGGCAGAGGGTCCTGTCGGCCAGGAAGACGCAGGCTGAGATCCCAGTGCCGCCGCTCAGCAGGGTCTTCAGCTCCTGGGAGCAAGGTGGGGTGGTGTGAACCTGCAGAGCCCCCTGCCTGCCCCCCCGGCTTCCCCTGACCCCAGCCTATCCCCAACTCCCCAGCCTGCCCCTTGGCCTTTCCCCAGCTCCCCTGCCTCTCAGCCTGCCCCCCGAGCTTCCCCTCCTGCTCCCTAGCCCCCCCTCCCCTTCCTGCCCCCCCCAGCTCCTTCTGCCCCTGCCTCCAAACCAACCAGCCCCAGCGTCTTCCCATGGCCAGAGATCCCTTGAATCTGCCCTGCACCCCACCCCTGGTACCTGGCCGCTCTGCATGTCCAGCAGGTGCAGGGTCCCATCGGTGCTGCCCACGGCAGCCTGGCGCCCGCAGTGGGAGACAGCCACACAGGTGGGGGACGTAGGCAGGGCCAGGGCGATGCTGGGGATGTGGGGGGGAGATCAGGGGGGGAACAAGGCCCTGGAATGGCCGGGCACCCAGCACTGCCCAGCCCCCGAGCTTGGAGACAGGCAGCCCCCCCACCCAGGACATCATGCCCCCCAGGGACCCCTCCCCTTCCCCAATGGAGCTCCCTAACCCCACAGGGACCCAGCCCGAAGGCAGAGATGTGCAGCCCGCACAAGCTAGGCTCCCAGCCCTGCAGCGCTCCCCAGTCCATGTGACCTGCATACCTCATCCCCCCAGGTCACAGAAGGGTCCCTCCAACCCAGCACAGGTGCCCCAGGCCATGGAGCAACTCAGCCAGGAGTAGGGCCGGCGCCCTGGGGGGGAGCAGGGCCAGGGCCCATAGGAGGGGCAGGTGGGCGCTGGGCGTGGGCGGAAAAGGGGGCGCCCAGACACTGTGGTGAGGGGCAGGTGGGTGCCCGGGGGGAGGGGCAGGCATCCAGAGAGAGGGGGAGGGGCAGGGGCCCTCCCACCCATGGTGGCCCCGTTACCTGTCGGGGTGGGGGGTGTCCTGGGCCTTGTTATGCCAGAGCAGCAGTCGCCCTCCAGGGTGGGCCAGGGCCTGGGCCTGGGCGCCCAGCGAGGAGCCGTCGGGAGCATTGGCTGCCAGCTGGGGCAGGAGTGCTGGGTTCTGGGAGAGCAGGGCCGCGCCCGCCTGCACCATCGCACGGAATGCGCCCACCTCGCCCGGGGGCTGGGCACTGCCCGCTGCAGGGGAGACGTCTGTGTCAGGGGATACAACAGCCCCCAGCACCCTGGGAGCCCCCTGGTAGCCCCACTTCAGCCCCTGGTAGCTCCCTCCACCTCCCATCCTCCCCCCGGCAGCCCCCCCATGACTCCCACTCCCCCCAGCCCTCCAGCAGCCCCCTCATACATCCCATTCCCCCCACGGCAGCCCCCAACCTCCCCATTTCAGCCCCCTGCAGCCCCCCCATGCCTCCCATTCCCCCCCTGCAGCTCCAGCCCCCCAGAACCCCACAGCAGCCCCCCCACAATTACACCAAGGCACCTCCCCATGCCCCTGTGGACAGCCCCCCCTCCGCACAGGGCTGGCTCCTGACTAGCAGCCCCCAGAAGTGCCCCCCACTCCTTGCTCACCGTGCAGAGCGTAGGCACGGCCCAGCGCGGGCAGCAGCCCCAGCCGGACATGGGCTGCCACAAAGTGCAGGTTGGTCAGGAGGGAGCCCAGGAGGTCGGGGCGTCCAGCGCAGACCTGCCGGGACAGCGGGGTCACCCAGGGGTTCTGCCCACCCAGCCCACCCTCGCCAAGCCCCAGCCCCTGCCACACTGAGCCCCATCCCCTGCCTCCCACCCTCCCCTCCTGCCCCACCCCAGCTCCTGCCCAGCCACTCCCGAGTTCCCCACCTCACCCCATCTGCCCAATCCTGCCCCCCCCACCCAGCCCCCACCCTGCCCACTGCCGAGGCCCCCCCAGTGCCCCATACCTACCAGGTGGTAGGGCAGAGCCACCAGGGGCCCGGCCTCGCTGCCCTGGAAGCTCCGGGGCATGTACGGGTCGCAGAGTTTCCAGAGATGAGCTGGGGGTGGGGGAGAGACTGTCACCCAGAATGCTCAGCACCCCCCGGCCCGGGGGAGGGGGGTGTCACAGGCCCGGCCCACACCCCCCCCGGGGCCTCCCCCGGCTCTGAACCCCACAGGGCGACTCCCTGACCTGCTATCAGAGCATGAGCCGCTCGCTCCAGGCCCGGTTCCTTCAGGTAGCGCCGTTCCACCGCCGTCCGCAGGGGAGCACCACAGAGGTGGAGCCGCGAGCCAGGGGCCTCCGAGGGGGCCCCACACACCCCCGCCAGCCTGGGGGGGACAGACAGGGGACAGAGAACACTGGTTCCTGGCCATCAACGGACTGCAACAGAACTCAGGGCGAGGTCCCAGGGCCCTGCCAGAGCCAGAGAGAACCCAGGCATGCGGGATCCCAGCCCCCCAACTCCCACTCCCCTCTCAGAGCTGTAGAGAACCCAGGAGTCCGGGCTCCCAGTCCCCCCCTGCTCTAACCACTAGCCACCACTCCACTCCCAGAGCCGGAGAGAACCCAGGCGTCTGGGCTCCCAGCCCCACCCACCCAACTGTAACCATTAGACTCCACTCCCCTCACAGAGCCAGGAGAGAACCCAGGAATCCTGGCCTCCACTCACCCCCTCAGGCTCCTCATCAGGGAATAGATCGGGGCTTTGGGGATGGTCGCCGCGTGGCCCCCAGCAGCCATGCCTCCCTCCCAGGTGATGGGTGTCCCGCCCAGCTCCTTCCACATGGTGAGCACGGCGAGGAGATCGCGCTCCAGCAGGCCTGTGGGGGACAGAGGAGCAAGGGTCAGGGATTCATCTCCAGGGACTCCTACTCCAGGGATGGCTCACCCAGTGCTGAGATGCAGCCAGCTCTGGGGTGGGGCAGGGCGGCTCAGTGACAGCTGCATATAACGGCAAACGGACAGCTCGCCCGGTGCTGAAATGCAACCAGCTTTGGGGCAGGGCAGCTGGGGAACAGCCACATATAACACTTCAAAAAAACAGGCGCTGAGATGCAACCAGCTCTGGAGCGCAGTGCCTGGTAGCAGCGCCCATTAACGCCGCCTAGCACCCCCAGCTGTCTCTTACCGTCCTTGCTGGCCCAGAGGGCAGTGACGGCCATGGCCACCGGCTCGGCCCCATGCTCCTGCTCCAGGCAGCCCAGCATGTGCTGGAGCAGGGCGGGCAGCGCTGGGGGCAGTGTCTGGATCCTCTCTGAGACCTGGAGGGAGGGACACAGGACCCTGAGGGGATCGGAGAGCCCTGTGCTGCCGGCCCAGATGCCTGGGTCCCCTTCTGTCCCCATCCCTCCCCTGGGGTCCCTAGAGGGGAGAGTCCTGCACTGCCAGCCCGGACGCCTGGGTCCCCTTCCATCCTGGCACCTCCCTGGGGTCCCTAGAGGGTAAAAACCCATGCCGGTGGCCCAGATGCCTGGATCCCCCTCCATCCTGACCTCTCCCTTAGGGTCCCTCGCCGGAACAGATCTGTGTCACAAACCTGGATCCCCCTCTGTCCCAGCCCCTCCCCTAGGGTCCCTAGAAGGGGGAGCCCTGCGCCACCAGCCCAGAAGCCTGGGTCCCCCTGCGGGGCTAAGGCACCTTTTCATAGAGGGTGAAGGCTCGCAGGTCCTGGGTGAGCAGAGCCAGGTAGAGGGGCTGCCGGGCACCACGCTTCAGTAGCACCAACCGCATCTGGAGAGAGACAGACGGGGTCACAGCAGGCAGGGAGCCCCTGAGCGACAGCCAGTGCCCCCACCCCACCCAGCCAGAGCTGGAGAGAACCCAGGAGTCCAACTCCCAACCCACCCCTGCTCCAACCACTGGACCTCACTCCCCTCCCAGTGCTGGGATAGAACCCAGGAGTCCTGGCTCCCAGCCTCTCCCCCACTCTAACCACTAGACCCCACGCCCCTGCCACAGGACCCAGGCATCCAGGCACCTCCCCACCTGGTTGTTGAACGCTGTCTCCTCCAGCTTCTTGCCGTACAGGGCAAGGTCCCGGCGGACCAGCCCAGCCCGGTCGCAGGGGTCCAGGGATCCCAGGGGGATGACGACTGAATCTGCCCGTTGCTGTACGGAACCCAGGAGTCCGGAGTCCTTGCCGATGCTCAGAACCAGGCTCACACGCTGCGGGGAGAAGAGAGGGGCTGAGCAGATGGTGAGGTGAGCGGGATTGGGGGGGGGGTCCCCATGGGCGGGGGTGCTGGACTTACCGGGGGTAGCCGCGCCGGGAGCCAGTCGGAGACGGGCTGTCCACTGTCCCCGTGGATCTGGTCAGCCCCGTCGAGCAGCACGGCCAGGCGCTGAGCTCCCCGGAGTGACCCGGCTACTGCGGGCAAGAGGGACTCCAGACAGCATACCAGTCCCCTGCAAGGGACAGGCATGGATGGGACCCAGGCATCCCAGCCCCCAGCTTTAACCCCTAGATACCACTTCCCTCCAGAGCCGGGGAGAGAATCCAGGAGTCCTGGGTCCCAGCCCCGCTGCTCTAACCACTCGACCCCACTCCCACCCAGTACCAAGAGTCTGGCTCCCAGACCCACCTCCCCTTCCCCCGCTCTGGGAACCATTAGATCCCACTCCCACCCAGGGCCAGGAGGGAACCCAGGCATCCTGACCTGTAGCTGGCAGGGGGTGGGGCCGGCTGGCCCAGCAGGTGGCTCAGGCGGGCATACAGCTGGCTCAGCATCACCCTGGCACTGGCCTGGTCTGGCCGGGCCCCGGTGAAGTGAGAGACGACCAGGCAGCGGGTGGGGGAGGTGTCCTGGGCCGGGGGATGGGTACTCAGCTCCCGCGCCAGCGCCGCCTGGGGAATGGACAGTGGGTCAGCTGGGGGTGGGGTCTCTCCAGGCCTCTCCCACCACAACCCATCCCCTCCAGGCCTTCAAGCTCCTCCCCCCTCCTCCAGGCTCCTCCCACCAGGCTTTATGAAGCAGACCCAGACCCTGCCCCCTGCAGGCCCTGCCTACAATCCATCACCAAGCCCCTCAACTTTCTGCCCCCAGACTCCTCCCCCCATTGCCCATTGGATGCCCCAAGGCTCCCCCCCCAGCCTCACCATGAAGACAGTCTTGCCATCGCCAGGCTCGCCTGTCACCACGTAGAGCCTGCCCCCTGTCCCACGGCGGGGGGGCTGACCCTTACGCACCCACCCGGTCACGGTGCCCAGCAGCTTTCCCCGGGCACAGAACTGGCGCTGCTGGAAGTCCTGGAAGGCGTCTTGCAGCTCCTGCCCCTCCTCCTCCTCGCCCCCGGGGGGCTCCAACTCAGCCTGGGGGGCCGGGGGCAGACACAGGTATCAGTGTGAACCCAGGAGTCCGGGCTCCCAGCACCCTCCACTCTAACCACTAGGCCCCACTCCCTCCCCGCCAGAGACAGCAAGTCGCATTACCTGAAGGAACTGGCGTTGGAGGGCGCCCCACAGATCCTGCAGCACCCGGGCCCCAAACTCCTCCAGCCCCTTGACATACGGCCGGCCCTGGGCCACGCCACCCCACTGGCAGGAGTACCTAGGGGGAGAGAGCAAGGCCATGAGGGAGACACTGTGGGGCCCAGCAATCCCACCACACCCACCAATCTCCTGGCCTGTTACCTGCTGACAGACGCCACCCCCAGGTGCTGGCCCAGACGCCCCTTCAGATCCTCCATTCGGTGACGAGCGTCCTCTGACTCTGCCACGAAATCCGCCCTCCAGGCTTCTGGCACGGACCTGCCCCACCACAGACAGGTCAGGGGCCTCGCGTCCTGTTCCTGCCCCCTGAGCCAGCCAGCCCCCCGAGCCAGCCAGCCCCCCCGCCATGGGGCTGGATCAGCACCCCCTAGAGAGGAAAGGCCCCATGTCCCGTTTCCCAGCCCCCTGAGCCAACCAGTACCCCACCCTGGGGCTGGATCGGCACCCCCTAGAAGGGAAAGGCCCTGTTCCCCATCCCCCAAGCCAGGCAGCCCCCCACCATGGGGCCGGATCGGTGTCCCCTAGAGGGGAAAGGCCCCATGTCCCATTCCCTCCCTCCCCCGCAAGCCAGCCAGTCCTTGCCATGGGGCCGGATAGGAGGGGAACAGGTGCACAATTACCCAAGGAAATCTGGCTCGCGGAAGTAGAAGAATGCTTGGGCAGCAGAACCGGAGTCGCGCTGGCTGCTGAGGAACTGCATGACCTCCAGCTCGGTGATGGAGCGGCCCCGAGGGTACGACTTCACCTGCAGCGATGGCACACGGGACTCCATCATCAGCCCCCACGTCGTGGGATCGATCCTGTTACCCAGAGGGATCCCACCACTCCCACCAATTGAGCCACAAAGCAAAGGCCAGCCACGCCAGCCCACAGGCAGAACGCCTCTCAGGCAGGGTTAGACTAACAGGCATCATGGGGAAGAAACACACCTGGGCCGCTGTGAAGTGGGATGCCCGGCTTCCCCCAACTGGTCTCCACCATGGGTCCCTGCGTCTGTGAGCTCCATGCTGTGTGGACACGGCCAGCAGGCCTAGGCCAGCGCCAGCCACAAAGAGCTTTGTGCTGAGATGAGCCTGGATCCCACCTCACCCACCAACCTCAGCAGAACTGGGGACTTCCCATCGTCCTTGGCCACCTCAGAGGCTCCTGTCCCTGGACGCAAAACTTCTGGAGCATGAAGCTAGGCAGCATGTTTACAGGCCTGCACCAGAGCCCCTCTTCTGTGCTTCACCCCATCACCAGAAGGGATCCCACCACTCCTACCAACGCTATTCTGAGACACCCAAGTTCTGCCTCTACCCCTGGGGTACAGGACACCCTGGCAGGCTCCAACACGCTATGAAGCCAGGCGTGGGCTGACAGAATAACCCCTCCAGTGACTTTACACTGTCCTAGTGGGAGTGATGCCACTGCTACACCAATTTCATCAACTACTGGAACCCTCTGGCACAGGGAGCACTGCCCACTCCCTGGCGTAATGAGAGCAGCACATCATCTGGCCACGGAAAAGACAACACCGTGCCTCGTGCCCAGTATCGCAAGCCACTTCCCAGGCTGCCCAATCCTGAGAGGGGTGACTCATCACAGGGACGTGGGTGGGGTGGCAGAATGCCAATGCCAGTAGGTACCAGAGGCCACTGTGCAGGGTGCCCCGTCCCGCAGGCTGGGTGAGGGAGGCCACAGCACTACACTCGACTGTCCAGAGTCAAATAAAGCAAAATCCCACTGTTTCCACCAACTGTGAGGGAAGGCTCAGAGGCCAGGTTCCCGCAGGCAAGGGGGCTGCAGGGCGGTGTCAGCCACCAGCTGGGTGCGAGGGGCACCGTCTTCTTGTCCCCTGCACCCCGATACAACTGACGGGGTGCTGGCAGTGCTCACCCACTCGTACTGGGGGGCGTCCAGCAGGGCGTATTCGCGGGGCACGTAGCCGTAACGGTCTCCCAAAATGCCCACGAAGAGCTGGCTCCGGGCCACCTCCGAGAGGCACAGTTCCAGCTGCCTGTGTGGGGAGAGAGACCAGGGTCAGCACCAAGGGGGCCCCCCACCGAGCCCCGCACCCCGGCATGGCACCACCCAGCTCCCTGACTCAGCCCAGTTCCCCCCAGACTCCCCTCAGCACAGTGCCCCCTCCCGCCCCGAACCTTCCGCCCGCAGGGTGAGCGCCTACCGCTCCTGCCGCGCCTCCTGCTCGGTGATGCCCCAGCGCAGGTCGATCTCCTGCAGTGCCAAGTGGTGGGGAGCGGCACGGGCGCGCAGGGCAGGCAGCACGGCCCGGAGCAGCACGTCCCGCTCGCCCTGCATGTCCCGCACTGGCGACGAGATGAACACGCGGACGCTGCGCCACCTGGGGAGGGACCCATCAGACCCCAGCTGGGGGAGCCCGGCCGGGCCCTATCCACCCACGGCCCCTGCCCCCCCGATGGGCCCCTCTGTCCCCTAACAAGTCCCTACTCCCCTCCTGGACCGGCCCCAGCCCCCGCCGGTCCCTGCCCCCCGATGGGCCCCTTTGTCACCACCCCACTGGCCCCTGCCCCATGATGGGTCCCTCTGTTGCCCCCCACCAGTACCTGTACCCCCCAATAGGCCCCTCTTCCCCTCCCCGGCCCCTGCCCCCCCAGTAGGCCCCATTGTCCTCCAAGCCCGGTGGCCCCTCCCAGTCCAGAGCCAGACCCACCAACCCAGTCCCTCCCCACCAGATGGGCCCCACTGTCTCCCGCCTCGCCTGGACCAGTCCCAGACCACCCAACCCGATCCCTCCCTCTCCAGCTCAGCCCTAGGCCCCCCCCACAACTCCCTCCCACACCCCAGAGAATCAGTCCCCTGCCTGCTCTCTTCCCAGCCCCCTGACTGCCCGCAGGCCCAGCTGACCTCTCACCTGCTCCGGGGGGCGGGGGAGGCGGGAGGAAGCTCTGGGTGCCCACAGGGCGCCCCCGGCTGGGGGGGCAGCCCGTGGATCTCGTCCATCCTGCCCACGTGCTCCAGCAGACGGGAGGTGCTGCGCACGGCCAGGAACCTGCATTGGGGGGGGGGGGCGGGGCAGTTACACACCTGGCTCACATGACCCCCCCCACCCGCCACCTCGTAAGGCTGAGACTCACCTGAGCACCTGCTCACTGAACCCAGCCAGCTCCACCTCATCCGCGGGGGTCCTCTGGAGCCTGCAACGACATGGGCGGGGCCGCCTCAGCCGTGGGGCACCCCGAGGAACTCTCCCGACCCCCCCGGAGCCACAGGGAGCCCCGCCCCCTCCCCAAGCCACAGGGAACCCCTGCCCACAGGGAATGCTCCCTCCCCTCCCCACAGAGAGGCCCCTGGCCCCAGCCCCCTGGAGTCCCAGGGATCCCCCCTCCCCTCCCGGAAACCCCCAGGGCATAGCCTGGGCAAGGCCCTAGAACCCCCTACCCCGCAGGCTACAGGCAGGGAACAAGGGGGTGTCCTCACCCCCAAGGGGATACAGCGGGGTGTGGGGGAGGGGGAGGGGCGGGGTCATACCCCCAGGGAACTAGGCAGAGGTTCACAAAGAGGCAGTGGGGGGCGACACGATCCCGCATCAGTCGCAGGGCAGGGCCGGCCAGGGGGGCCTCAGAGCTGGGGCTCAGCACGAGCAGGGTGTCCACCTGTGGGGGGGAGGGGATACTGTCAGTCTGCGCCCAGCCGTGGGCCCCCACCCTCAACATTGCCCCTCACTGCCGACCCGCAGCCCTTTGCCAGCCCAGCCCAAAGCCCCTCCAGCTCTGCCAGTGCCCCTCACTCCCGATGCGCAGCCCCTGCTAACCCAGCCCTGCCCCCCCAGCTCTGCCAGTGCCCGACTCTAGATCCACAGCCCAGACTCACCGGCTCCCCACGAGCCACCAGGTCCCAGAGGATGTCACTGACGGTGCTAGAGCTGCTGCTCGGCTGCGTTGTGGCCTGGGAAAGAGATGGGGTGAGATGTGGTGCCAGGCTGGGCCCGGCGGGGGACTCCCCGCGGGCATGGGGAAGAGTTAGGGGACAGGCGGGGAAGAGGGACGGGGGGCTCCCACCTGGACCTGCTGGAGCAGGCTCTGGACGTTCTCCAGCAGCGACCCGGCCAGCGCTGGCACCTCCTCCCAGTGGCCTCGGCCGTACAGCACCAGGCGCGCCTGCTCCGCCACAGCCCGACCCATGAGGCCCAGCAGCAGAGCCACCTCCAGCACCTAGGCGAGATGGGGGGCTGTGAGCCAGGCACGGCCCCACCCACAAGGCACTGCAGGGAGGCAAGCACAGCACCCTGCCCTGCCCCCGCCCCCCCAGGCACTGCCAGGGGGTGAGCGCAACGCCCCGCACCTCCACAGGGCACTGCCAGCAGGTGAGTGCAGCACCCGACCCCCCACTCCCACAGGGCACTGCCAGGAGGTGAGCGCAGCTCTCCCCCCGCCCCGACTCACAGTCATGGGCTCTGGGCGGGCACCACGCAGTTTCCGGGCCCGGTGGTAGGGCGTCACCATGGCCCTGGAGGCACAGCAGAGAATGAGAGTGCGGCCGGGCAGGGGGGGCAGGTTGTGCCGGGCGGAGATGCGGATGGCGGCATCCAGGGCCCAGCGATAGCGGAGCAGGAGGGCAGGGTCCGGGCGCAGCTCCCTGGGGGACAGAAGCCGCTGCTGAGCCCCTGCCCAGCCCCCCGCCCTGCAGCCTGGAACCCCCTGCAACCTGGCACCCCACCTGCCTCCTCACAGCCTGGCATCCCCTGACCCCCTCCCTACAGCCTGCCTAGCCCCCCCGCAACCTGGCACCCCACCTGCCCTCCCCACAGCCTGGCATCACCTGCCCAGCTCCCCCTTTCTGCCCCCTGCCTAGCTCCCCCTGCAACCTGGCACCCGACCTGACCAGCCCCCCCACCCCACCCCTTCCCAGCCTCCCCCTCCCTGCTGCCCCCCTGTGGCCATGCCCAGGAGCCCAGCATGGGGCCCTCACCTGGCCTTCCGCAGCCGCTGCTTTTCGCTCTTCACAGCGCGGAAGAGGATTGGGATGGACAAGGCTGCGCGCAGCTCCCGGCGTGTCCAGGACGGCCGCCCCCGCACCCCAGGCAGGCCCCCCGGCTGCTTCTTCCCACGCCTCAGCAGCGCCCGCAGCAGCTCCACGTTAGAGGGGAGGGGGCTGTCTGGAAGTGTGAGCGGTAGAGACACAGTGCCCATCACTCCTGACCCGCAGCCCCTACTAGCCCAGCCCTGAGCTCCCCACAGCTCTGCCAGTGCCTCTTGCCCAGGGGTGGGCAAACTACGGCCCAGGGGCCGCATCTGGCCCTTGAGTTCCCGCCAGGAAGCGGGATCCAGGTCTTGCCCCGTTCCCGTGCTCTAGCTGCGGAGCGGGGTTTGGGGCTTGCCCCCCCATGGGCCAATCTGTGCATGCTATGGCTCCGCGCAGCTCCCAGAAGCAGCGGCATGTCCCCCCTCTAGCTCCTATGCACAGGACGCAGCCAGAGGGCTCCGCATGCCGCCCCCACCCCAAGCGCTGCCCTCACAGCCAATGGGAGGTGCAGAGGTAGTGCCTGTGGACGGGGCAGCATGCAGAGCTGCTTGGCTGCATCTCCGCATAGGAGCCAGAGAGGGGACATACCGCTGCTTTCGGGAGCTGCTCAAGGTAAGCGCCGCCCGGAGTCTGCACCCCTGCCCCCTTCCAGCACCCCAACCCCTGCCCCAGCCCTGATCCCCCTCCTGCCCTCCGAACCCTTCGGTCTCAGCCCGGATCACCCTCCTGCACCCCCAACCCCACATCCCCACCCCAGTGCCCGTACCCCCAGCCGGAGCCCTCACACACACACCTGCATCACTACTCCCTGCCCCAGCTCAGAGCCCCTTCCCACACCCTGAACTCCTCATGTCTGGCCCTACTCCAGACCCTGCACCCCCAGCTGGAGCCCGCACCCCCTCCCGCACCCCAACCCCCAGTTTCATGAGCATTCATGGACACCCATACAATTTCCATACCCAGATGTGAGCCTCAGGCCAAAAAGTTTGCCCACCCCTGCTCTTGCCCCTGGTTGTTCGGGGTCTCAGTGCTGTCAATGAATCACAGTTAACTCACGCGATTAACTCAAAACAAATTAACTGGTTTCAGAGTAGCAGCCGTATTAGCAAATGTGTTAGTCTCTAAGGTGCCACAAGTACTCCTTTTCTTTTTGACAAAATTAATTGTGATTCATCGCAGTTTTAATCGCACCGTTAAACAACAGTAGAGTAGCAACTGAAATGTATCAAAGATTTCTGGCTGCTTTTCTACATTTTCAAATTATCAATTTCAATTACCACATGGAAAATACAAAGTGATGATTATTTTCTATTACAAATATTTCCATTCACCTCATACAAGTGCTGTCAGGCAATCTCTGTACGAATGGAGAATAATAACTGCGCTCAGAAACCAACCAATGTAAAAACTTTAGAACCTGAGTCTGCTCAGTCCTACTTCTCGTTCAGCTGATCGCTCAAACAGGGGTGTTACATTTGCAGGAAATAATGCTGTGCATTTATTTACACTGTCACCTGAAAGTGAGAACAGGTGTTCGCATGGCATGGCAAGGTATTTATGTGCCAGATACACTAAACATCTGTATGCCCCTTCATGCTGAGACACGTAGCTTTTTCTACAGTGCAAATATTTGTAATCCAAACTAATAATCTCACATGAGCCCCGGACACTTCGTCTTCTGCATTGTCAGTGCAATCGCTGGATTTGTAAAAGGAGGAAAACAGCTGAAGATATTTAGGGCATGTTTCAGTTGCTATTCGATAGGGTAACGGTGCGATTCGACCAGCTATGAAAGGCGACTTTTTTTTTTAATCTCGCGATTCATTTGTGTCACCGCTTGGCAGCCCCGTTCTCACCTTTCTTCCTCAGCTCCTCCTCCATGTCCTGGATGACTTTATTTGCCGCCAGGAACCGGAAGGGGAACTGCCGGCTGTGGACGACTGACGCCTGGAAATTGGGGCGGAGGAGTGTCAGGGTGAGGATCCCAGCAACCCCCCACCCCACTCCAGCCATCCCATCTTGGGGGGATGGGATTTTGGGGCTGTATCTCACTCTAGAGATCCAAGGGGGGGGGGAATTCGGGGCCATACCTCACTCTGGTGACCTGTGAGGGGGGAATTCGGCGTCCCCGGGGCCGTATCTTGCTCTGGGGACTCGGAATGGGGGAATCAGGGTCCCCGGGGCCATACCTTGTTCTGCAACCGGCTGAGCACTCGCTGGTGGTGCCGCTCGCTCACCCCAGCCCAGATGATGTTCTGCAGGTTCCTGAGCATGGCCATAAATGGCAGCTTCCCCGAATCTGTGAGGCAGAGCCCAGCTCAGGATTAGGAGACAACCCCACCCACAGGCAGGGGGCGCTGTGTCCACAAGGGTGCAGTGCTGGCTGCTGCTCCCAGGGGGCGCTGGGACCCACCAGCCACATTCATATGAGTGCTGGGCCGGTTGCAGCCCCCAGGGGGCGCTGGGAGACCTGTGGCTACCAGGGGGGCCCATATCCCCAAGTCAGCCTCCCATTGCCGAGGGGGGGCAGAGGCCAGCTCCTCATGGAGTCTCTTTGTGCCACAGCTGTGCCCAGCAAGCCCATGGGCCAATTAGAGACCGGTGCCATGCCTCCCACTCTGCCCCAAGGCTAGACTCTCCTTGGGGGTGTTAGAGCACCGAGCAAACCCTGCTCCAGGTAGGCCAGCCACCTGCCCCACAGAGAGCCCACCTGGTCCCACACATGCCCTGTCTCCTTGCACTCAACACTAGCTCGCACCCTCTGGGAAAAGAACTAACAGTGCCCCCTGGTGACACCTAGACACACTCAGGGCACCACTGGGGGCAAGCACAGCCCCCTATGAAGACCCTCCTTACCGATCAGCTCCTCCCAGACCACAGCCTTGTTCCCGCGCTGGCTGAGCTGCCGGTCCCAGGTCTGGGGCTGTGGAAGTTTCATTCGGGTCCCAGCACGGGCGGGGTCCCAGGGCCCTGGCAGGTGGCTCCGGGAGAAGGAGCTCAGGTCCGAGGGATACCTGAGGGGGGGCAGCAGAGACAGGGTGGGTCCCAGCAGGGCCTACAAGGGGTTCTGTGCCAGCTCTCAGGTCTAGGGGATAGAGTGGGGGAGGGGCTGGGACCCATGACACCTGGGTCCCTCCCCAGGGCTCTCACCTGCAGCCCAGCAGACTCATGACATGCTGGGCCGGCTTGGAGATATGCAGCCATCGGATCAGTGCCTTCAGGGAGAAGGGCTTCGTCTCGCACAGTTCCTGGGATGGCTGACCACTTTCAAACTGCAGGAGACATCAGCAGAGAACCCAGGAGTCCTGGTTTCCAGCCCTTCTGCTCTAACTCACTAGCCCCCACTCCCCTCAAAGAGCAGGGGACAGAACCCAGGAGTCCTGGCTTCCAGCCCCCCACTCTAACCGCTAGACCCCAGTCCTCTCACCTTTGTCTGAAGCTTGCCGAACGCCTTGCACAGCCGGAATCTCCTCGTCCAGGGCAGAGGTTTCTGTGGGGGGACTCCGGGAGGAAGAATAGGCTGGCAGGGCTGGGGCCTGAGAGAAGGACTCCTGGGTTCCCTCCCTAGCTGGCGGGGCCTTGGGCGTCCCCTGGCTTTGCCACGGCTCTTGCGCGAGTTGTACTTGGCCAGCTGGTAGGCATCGAATTGTTGGAACTTGTCCGCCAGGCCGGTGCGGAGGCAGCGGGGCAGCGGGGCTAGGGGGCGCCCTGCGCCCGCCAGGCTCTGTGAGGGAGAGGGAGACGGGTCAGTGCTGGCCAGCAGGGGGTGGCACTGGCCAGCGGAACGACCCGCCACTGGGGTAAGCTGGGTACCTGGAAGAGCGTGACCACCTGGGTCCAGTCGGAGGGCAGCTGCAGGGTGGCACACACGTAGCGGCGCAGGTGGGGCCGGCAGGGTGGCAGCCGGGCCGCCAGTGCCAGCAGGAAGTTGGCCGTTCCCCGGATGTTCAGCTCCTGGCGTGTATACAGGGCAACCTGTGGGGAGAGAGGAGAAACTGAGGCCCGGAGAGAACCCAGGCATCCAAGCACCCCGGCTCTAACTCACTAAAGCTCACTCCCCCTCCCCAAGCCCTGGCATAGGGCACTTGAGACCACCCCCCACCTACTCGGACTGCTTGTCCCTTACCCCCTAGGTAGGAGGATTGAACCCAGGTGTCCTGGCCAGCAGCCCCACCCCCCAGTACCTTAAGGATGAACTCAGGCTCCAGCTGGGCCAGCTCCTCACACAGATCCACCAGGCACCTATGCATCGGGTCACTGGGGGCTCCCAAATCAGGCCCCTCCACAAGGGAGCAGCACGCCAGGTTCACCAGGGCCAGCTGGGGGGAACAGGGAGCAGGGATGAACCCAGCAGTCCCAGCTCCCAGCCACTTCCCCACCCATCCACTAGACCCCCCTCCCCTCCCAGAGTTGGGAGAGAACCCAGGAGTCCAGACCCCCCCACCCCCATCTCTTACCTTGTGCTCTCTCAGGTGTTGCTGGGGACCCTTCCCAGGGGGCTGCTGGGCACTAGGGTCCCTCTGCCTTGGGGGCTCCAGGCTCGGCTTGGATGGCAGCTCCATCAGGGTGTACTGGGGCAGCGAGCTAGAGGGGTCGGGGGCAGCGTCGGCCCACTGCAGGGAGAGCAGGGGGTGACCCACAGGGCTGGGGACCATACACAGTGCCCCCCACCCCAACTGTCCCATCTCAGTGACCCTCTGCCTCAACTGCCACCCCCTACAGCCCCCCCACAGCCCTCCTCGGCATCTCCCCTGTCTCAAATGCCACCACTACTTCGCCCCCTCCCTCTGAGTGCTCCCAGCGTCCTTCCCCCGGGATTGAAGGTTGGGAATTGCAGGCCGCTGTGCGTCGCAGCTACCACGAGTTGGTGCCCAGTCTCAGCCCATCTTACCCAGGGCAGCTCCAGCTCCTCGCTGCGGGCCGGGGTCCCATCCTCACCTCCAGGGGCAAGGGGCGCCCGGCTGGGTGCAGAGATGGGGGCAGGCGCCAGCCAGGTTGTGGGAGTCAGGGAGCTCAGCCACGGGGCAGGGGGCGGGAGAGGGCGGAGAAGCCGGGCCCTGATCTCCTCTACCCATGCTGGGAGGAGGGGGCTCTGGCCCCCCAGGAAAGGGTTCTCCAGCCAGCAGGAGGCAGGGCTTGGACGGGGGTCGGGACCTGGAGTTTTCATGGCTGCCTGCAACACCTGGACAGAGAAGAGTGAGATGAGAACCCAGGAGTTCAAGAGCCCAGTGAGGCCACGCTCCTGCTTGAAGACAGCAAGTGCCGCTCCCTGCTCAGAGCTGGGAGAGAACCCAGGAGTCCTGGCTCCCAACCCCCCTGCTCTGATCACCAGACCCCACTCCCCTCCCAGAGCCGGGAGAGAACCCAGGAGTCCGGCCTCTCAGCCTCCAATGCACTCTGGGCGGAGGAGAACATTGTCCCCCTGGCCCCAGACCTGCCCCGGCTCCCCCAACACAGGGTCAGGAATAGGGAGGGGGCTTCGCAAGTGGATGGGGCTGTGTGTCACAGAGCAGGGCTGCCTGGCCCTGGGAGACTCCCAAGCCCTTCCCCTATGGAGCCCCCGAGACCAACCCCCTTTCTGCACTGCGCCTTCCCCCTGCATTCGCCCCCGCCCCACAGGCCCCCCGGCCACGCACCAGGAAGCACCGCAGTGACCGCACCCAGCCCGGCCGGTGCCCGGATCACTGGTGGGAGGGGCCTGCCTGACCCGCCCGCAGAGCCGGGCTCAGATTTCAGCCCGCCCCTGGGAGAACCCAGGAGTCCGAGTTCCCAACCCCCTGTGGTTCTGTCCGCGCGCGCGGCGGGTATCCTGCTCCCGGCCCCCCAAAGCGCCGCGTGGGGTCCGTGGCGGCCCCGCGAGGGGGGAATGACCAGACGGGGGCGGAGCTGAACCCTCTTTATTGACCCGACTCGCGCCCCAGGAGCCAGCGCCCACCGCCTGGCCCCCTCCCTCCTCAGGGGGCCCCGGGGGGTGTCCGAGGGAGGGTCCCAGGGAGAGGTGTCGGGTCCTTGTCAGAGAGGCTCCCCCACCCCATGTGGAGAAATCGGGCTCCCCTATACCGCTGAGGGGTGTTGGGGGCTGACCTGTTGCATAGGGGGGTCAGAGGGGTCCCCTGTTCTGTGGGGGGTCAGAGGGGGCCCCGTCCCATGAGGATATCGGGGGAGGTTAGAGGGGGACCCTGTCCCATGGGGGACTCAGAGGGGTCCCCTGTTCGGTGGGGGGCCGGGTCCCCACCCCGTGCGGAGGTGCCAGGGGCTGGCCGGTCCCGTGGCGGGGCACCAGGCGGGCCGGGTCCCCCCGCAGGGCAGGCGGCAGCAGCAGGACGCAGGCCCGCAGGTCAGCGCAGGCCTGGGGCAGGGTGCCCAGCGTAACCCAGCGCCCCCGTCCCGGCTGGTAGGCGTGCACCAGGTGGTTGTCCCGGTAGGTCTCCTGGCTGTAGCCCCCCAGCACATACAGCTCCCCCTGCAGGACGGCCGAGGCGCCCCCCACGTGGGCCTGGGGCAGCGGGTTCAGCCGGACCCAGGCGTCCGTACTGGGGCTGTAGACCTCGCAGGCCAGCTGGTCGGTATAGCCCCCATCGTGCCAGCGCAAGCCCCCAGCCACGTAGAGTCGCCCCCCCAGCGCCTCCATGATGTGGCCAGCCCGTTCCTCCATCATGGGGGCCAGCTGGGCTGGGGGGCCCCCCGGGCCCAGCCGCAGCAGCCAGGCCCGGCCCTCATTGGAGTCGTCACAGCCTCCCGAGACGTAGATGCTGCCGTCCAAGGTGCAGGCGGCGTGGCCGCAAAGCGGGGCGGGCAGGGGGGAGCACGGCCTGGGGGGGAAGCCGGGGAGGGGGCACAGAAAAGAAAGGAAAAGAGAAAAATCAGCCAATGAAATAGAGGAAAAAGCAGAAACAAACAGCCCCTCATGGCCCCTACCACTGCCCATGGCAGCCCCCAGTGGCACCCCCACAGCCCCTCCATAGCACCCTCCTGGCCCCTACCACCCTGGTGCCAATGGGACCCCAGATGTCCAGGTTAGGGTACTTTGGCTCAGGCGTGCGGGGGTGGGGGCCCTGGAGGGAAAAGGGGACCCAGGGCTCCCAGAGCAGGAGCAGGCACTACCTCCAGGTGTCGGCAGGGGGGTCGTAGCACTGCACCCCATCCGTGCAGTAGGTGTCCTCAGAGCTGCCCCCCAGGGCGTAAATCCGCCCGGCCACTCCCACGGCTGGGAAGGAGCTGCGGGCGCTGGGCATGTCAGCCAGGCTCTGCCAGGAGTCCTGCGCGGGATCGTACCTGCAATGGGATGGGGGTGGGCACTCCCCATATGGACCCCATTGCTTGCCCCAGGTCCCATTCCCTGCCCCCCTGGGCCAGCCAGCCCCCCCACCCACTCTGGATCCCTTCCCTCCACCCCACCAGCCAGCCCCCCGCCTGTTCCAGGTCCCATTCCCTGCCCCCTGGGCTGGCCAGCCCCCCACCAACCCCAGATCCCTTCCCCCACCCTGCCAGCCAGCTCCCTGCCCACCCCAGGTCCCATTCCCTGCCCTCCTGGGCCGGCCAGCACCACACACCCCAAATCACACTCCCTGCCCCACCCCTACCCCAGCCAGCCCCAGGTCCCATTCCCTGCCCCCTTGGGCTGGCCATCTCCCCGCCCACCACAGATCCCTTCCCCTGACTCCAGCCAGTCAGACCCCCACCCTGGGGCTGGAGGGAGCCAGCACCCCCTGGACGGAAAAGGCCATGTGCCCCATTCCCCACCCCCCTTGGCCAGCCTCCCCCGTCAGGGCAGGATGGGAGCTGGTACCCCCTAGAGGCCAGCACCTGCCCCACTCACCGGAACGCCGTGGCCAGCGTGTCCCGCACCCCGTAGTAGTGCTTCCCGCCCAGCACGTAGAGCGCGTTGTCCAGCACAGCGGCAGCGTGGCGGAACCGTGGCCCGTCTGGGAACTGGCCTAGCCGCCTCCACTCCACCTGCTTGACCAGCCCCACACCACTGTGGAACCGGTGGGCGAACAACAGCTCCCGGGCTGGGCGGCGGGTGGCTAGGCTGGGCGCCAGCCCGTCACCCCCGCAGATCACCAGGGCCCCGGCCGGGGTGCGCACACGGCAGGGCCCCTCGTCCGCCACTGCTGCCACCAGCAGCTGGTAGAGCCGGCCCGGCGGCGCCAGCAGGTCCGCAGCCCGCACCCGGCGCAGCTCCCGCGTGCCCATCAGATAGAAGCGAACTCGGGCCAGGACGGCCTCAGCGTGGGGCAGGCGGCGGGTGCGGTCGGCGTCCAGCCAGAGCAGGGCAGCTTCAAAGGCGTCCACCTCGCTGGCCACGTAGAGCTCGTCCGAGCCCAGCAGGGCCAGCAGCTCGGCCAGCGGCAGAGCCGGGAAGCCAGGGCACCGCGCCACCCCGTCAAAATTGGCCAGGGCGTAGGCCTGGGCAGCAGTGCCCAGCGGGCGCAGGTCGTAGGCTCGGGCGAAAGCCAGCAGATCCAGGCTGCGGGCCGGGCTCAGCTTCTGTTGTAGGGCCTCCAGGCACAGCACCAGCAGCCCCGAGGCCTGGTACTGCAGGGCGGTCTCAGCCGCACCCAGGAGCTCGGCCCAGCTGCCCACCACTGTCCCTGAGTAGGCGAAGGGCAGCAGCAGGCGCAGGTCGGCCGGGGCCATGAGTGTGGGCAGGGGGTCGGCCCCCTGACGCGCCTCCCGCATCCCACTGCAGAACATGGCCCGGAAGTACTCACAGCCGCAGCTCAGGGCAGCCTGGTGAGCTGTGGGGAGAGGGGGAGGTCAGGCACGGAGATCACAAAGGCAGCCCCAAGCTGTCCAGCCCTGCCCCCAGTGCCGGCCACCCCAGCCCTGGGCTTCTCCTTGCCCAGGGCTGCCAGTGCCCCTCACTGCCGACCTGCAGACCCCTGCTCACCCAGCCCTGGGCTCCCCTGCATCACTGGCAGTGCCCCTCACTCCCGACCCACAGCCCCCTGCACCCAAGCCCTGCCCCCAGTGCTGCCCATCCCAACCCTGCGCTCCCCCAGCTCTGCCAGTGCCCCTCACTACCAACCTGCATCCCCCTGATAGCCCAGCCCTGCCCCCTCCCCAGCTCTGCCGGTGCTCCTCACTCCTGACCTGCAGCCCCCATTCACCTCGGAAGGTCTCTCCTTCAGTGGTCAGCACCAGGTCGCAGCCCACCCCGGCTCGGTACAGCTCCTCCATGCTCCGCAGCGTCTCCCACTGCTCCTCGTCTAGGCTCCTGGCCTCCAGCCCGTCCCCCATCCTCCGGCAGATCTCCACCACCCGAGGCACACCCAGGGCCTGAGCTGCAGCCACCACCTCCCCGGCCGTGCCCGGCATGGCCGCAAAGGCCCCGGTATAGGCGAAATCCAGCATGGCCTCCCAGCCACACGGTGTGGCCAGTGGGCTCACGTCCACTTCCCCGGTGGCCCTGCGCGCCAGCCGCTGGCAGAAGAAGGAGCTGATGGCAGCCAGCACCACGCCATGGGCCTGGTACCTCCGGGCGCCAGCTGTCACTGTCATGTCCGTCAGCTGGCCCTGCCTGCGCAGCTCCAACGCTGCCTCGAAGAACTGCCGGGCGTGGCACTCGCTCCGCAGCTCCCAGCGCAGCTCAGGCACATCGCCCTCCTCACCTGGCTCCTCAGCCGGCTCCGACCCCTTGCCTGGCCACATCGCCCTGGGGGTGCCTGCCGGGAAAGGATGTGAAAGGCCCTGGCCCCTGAGCCAGTCAGCCCCCCGCCCTGGGGCCAGATGAGAGCCAGCGCCCCTTAGAGGGGCAGGTCCTATGCACCATTTCCCACCCCCCTGAGCCAACCAGTCCCCACCCTGGGGCCAGATGGGAGTTGGTGGCCCTTAGAGGGGACAAGCCCCATGCCCCATTTTCTTTATGCCATTCAACAGCTACTCAAGTGTTTGTGTGTGTGTGTGTAACTGGGGGGGGGGTGTTTGTGGCATGTGTGCATGATTGCAATGTGGTGTTTGTGTAACAGGGTTGGGGAGTTGTGAGCTGTGGGTGTTGAGTTGCGTATTTGAGGGATTTTATGACGTGTGTCTTGTGCACTATGTTGGGGGCGTCTCTGTGCTCCTGAGTGCTGGGTGGGAGTATCTGTGGTGTCTCCATGTGTCATTGTGAAGTGTGGGGGTGTCTGATGTATGGCCGTGTGGTGTCATTAACTTTCTGGTGTGTGCAGTGTGTGTTGGTGTGTGTGGGTATGGTATTTGCATGTGCCTGTGTTCACTCTGTGGGTGTGTGTTTGCTGTGAGTAGTTGCTCTGGGGAGTGAGAGGGGTGGTTGTGTTGTGTGTGTGTAGTTCCTGTCTGTGTGTGTAGTTGCCAGGGTGTGTGTGTCTTGCAGGCTGTGTGTGTGTGTGTAGTTGCTGTGGGGGAGTTGCAGGGTGTGTGTGTAGTTGCTGGGGGGGGTTGCAGTGTGTGTGTAGTTGCTGCCTGTGTTGTGTGTGTAGTTGCTGTGTGGGGGTTGTGGTGTGTGTGTATGTAGTTACTGTAGGGGGTGTTTGTGGTTGGTGTATGGTTGTTATCTGTGTTGTGTGTGTGTGTGTGTGCTTGTGTGTGGTTACTGTTGGGGGTTGTGGTGTGTGTGTGTAGTTCCTGTCTGTGTCGAGTGTGTTTGTGTAGTTGCTGCAGGGGTTGCGGTGTGTATGTAGTTCCTGTCTGTAGTGTGCGTGTGTGTGGTTGCTGTGGGGGGGTTGCAGTGTGTGTGTACTTATTGTGTGTGTGTAGTTACTGTATCTGTGTCTGCATTTGCTGTGGGGTGTATGGGCTTGACACAGACCCTTGCCCCTCCTTCTCCCCCATCCAGGACCAGAGTTCCTGTCCCACAGCTTCCCGCACCCCACACCCCACCCCAGCCCTGCCCCCTACCTGCTGGGGCCTGCTGTGGGGTGGGCTGTGGGATGACCCTTCCCGAGGCCTGGAGATGGGGCAGCTGCGGGGGAGCGTTGGCCCCAATCCCAGGGGTTAATTATAGCCAGGTCTGGGCAGGCCGGGCTCCCCGCCAGCCCCCTGCATGTCCTGGCCCCGTACTGCCCTCCCCTTGGCCTGCAGCCCTGTGGCCTGGAAGCTTCTGGCCAGGAGCCCTAAGCCTGGAGGCCCCTGGCTGTGGGGTGTGGGTTGGATTCCTGGGGGCAGGGAGAGATGTCCTAGCCCCTCTACTGCCCCCACCCCCCTGAGGGGATTCACCAGTGGGGAAGGATAGAAGTTCCCAGGAGCTGGTGTCTAGGAGTCCAAAGTACAGGGGACTTCAGGGGGTAGATGGGGAGTGGGGTCTAGTGGTTAGAGGGGGGGCTGGACACCAGGACTCCTGGGTTCTATCCTGGGCTCTGGGAGGGGAGTGGGGCCTAGTGGTTAGATCCTCATTAGAGAGTCTGACCCCACCCCACCCCTGCCAGGGGATTAAAGGCACTTTTCCCAGCTGGGGTCGGAAAAGTTTGTTCAAATTAGTTTTTCCATCGGAGTGTAAAGAGCCGGAATAGAACAAAAGGGGGTGGGGAGGGGGAGTTCAGAATGACAGACAGGTGGAAGTGGATGGGGGGGTGGATGTGGAAGGACAGTTGTGGGGGTGTGTGTAAGGTGAAATGGAGTGGGTAAGGGGGTACAGGATGGGTGGGGGGATGGCGGGATGGGGAGACATGATGGCTGAGGATCGAGAGACTAGAGGGCTGGGTGGAGTATGGGATAGGGGGTACAGGATTGGTGGGGGATGGGATGGCTGGGTGGGGGATGTGGGTACAGGATGGGTGGGGGATGGGGTATATAGGGTGGGGGGTACAGGATGGCTGGGGGATGAGGGGATGAGCTGGCTGGGTGGGGAGATATGGGGATGGGATTTGTGGGTGGGGTGCTCCTAATTTTCTGCCCCACCTGCTATCTCTGTGGGGGTTCCCCACCCTCGTGCGATCCCCTGGGGCTAGTGTCCAGCCGAGCACCTAGAGCCATTTTGGAGAGGGGGTAAGGATATTTGCGGGGGGACACAAACCTTCCTCATTGTCAAGGGTCCCCGTGGAGGCTATGAAGGCCTGGCACTCTGCTCGGCCTGCCCTCAGAGTAGCATGTACCGAGGAGAATCCCCCTCAGCAGTATGAGGCAGGGACAAACACACACCCCAAGCAGGGCCCATCCCCTCCATCAGGGGACGCATGCACACACAAGCCCTGCTTGGCGGGTGTATTTGTGCTGACCCCCACACCACCCCCTGCCCATTCCCTCATGGCTCCTGTCCCCCACACAGCTCCCTCCTCGTGGCAATTCCCTTGGGCCTCCAGACCAGCCCTCGCTGCCCCCCACCATGCACCATACATGCAGGGGGGGTGTTGTCCCCTGGCCCCTCTGCCGTGCCCCTGCCCCATGCCCGGGCAGAGTGGGCCCCAGTGGAAAGAACGCGGGGCTGATAAGCAGAGCAAACAGGGTGGCCAGGGCTGATGGAAAGTCTCCGTGTTTGGAGAAGGGGGGGGGGTGTTAGGGGCAGGGTGGTGGGGCCGGCCGGGGGCTGCCTGGGCCAGTTCTGGAAGGCCTGGCCCAGCCTCTCAGCCTGGGCCCTTTATAAGGCAAGGAGGGGCCAGGGAGAGGGGCACAGGATTGAACTCAGGGCCAGCAGACAGGCAGCAGGTACTGGGGGACAGCGGGGTGGGGGGTGGTTTGTCTGTCCATCTGCGTCTTCCACCACCCTGAGGACAGGGCACCCAGGAGTCCTGGCTCTCTACCCCCCAGCCCCCAGCTCTGGGAGGGAAGTGGGGTCTAGTGGTTAGAGCGAGGCGGTGGTGGGGGATTGGGAGCCAGGGCTCCTGGGTTCTCTCCTTGCTCTGGTAGGGGAGTGGGGTCTAGTGGTTAGAGTGGGGGGGGGGGAAGGAGCTGAGAGCCAGGACTCCTGTGTTCTGTCCCCAGTTTCACAATCTTTAAAATGGAAAGAACAACTCAGAGAGAGAGAGAGTGTGTGTGTGACCCTGCTGCCCCCTGCTGGTGGGGACGGGGCCTGCTCAGTGGGTGGGGTGGGGTGAGTTTGACCCTTTCCTGCCCAGAGTACTGGATTCCCCCATTACCCCCAGGTGGACCCGGCACCCCCATGGACTCCCCAGCCTACAAGACGGTTCTGGCCTTGGGTCGGTTCAAGGTGCGGAAGCTCCAGACGGGCCCTGCCCCGGACAAAGGCAAGGAGGGGGCAAGCTCCCCGCCATGCCCCTCAGACCCGTCCATGGAGGGCTCTGGCCAGGCGAATGAGGGTGGGTCCCTCTCGGCCCCCCCGGACTACGCAACCATGATGGACGTCAGCCCCTGCTATGAGTTCTACGCCCAGTCAGCCCCACCTGGGCGGGCCCGCAAGAGTCGCCCCTCGCTGGAGGTGCTGCGCAATGTGGTGAGAACTAAGGGGCACTGTGTGGAGTGGGGAGAGGGAAGCCCACTGGGGGATGCCATGCTGCAGGGAGTGGGGGGCTCAGCAGGGGCTGCAGGGCACGGGGGACTCAGCAGCGGCTGCTGTGCTGCAGGGAGCTCGGCCAGGGGCGCTGTGCTGCAGGGGGCTCAGAAGGGGGCGCTCTAACGCTGTTTCCCCATCCACGCAGGAGGATGGGCCCGGGTTCCCTGGCGCTCCTGACCCCGGCGAATCCAGGGCTAAGGAGGGGGATGAGGAGGATCCAGATGCAGCAAGCCCTGAAGCGGAACCAGTCCGGTTCGGCTGGGTGACTGGCGTGATGGTAAACTGCGACCCCTCGGCTCTGGGAGGGGGGTAAAGTCTAGTGGGTCAGCAGGGGGACAGGCTGGGAACTAGGACTCCTGTGTTCTCTCCCCAGCTCGGGGAGGGAAGCAGGGTCCAGTGGGTCCGTGGGGGGGGGGGGGGCAGGCTGGGAGCCAGGACTCCTGGGTTCCACATCTCACCTGCCTCCCTTTTCTCTCCCCAGATCCGGTGCATGCTCAACATCTGGGGCGTGATCCTATATCTCCGGCTGCCTTGGATCACGGCCCAGGCTGGGATAGGTAATGGGGGGACGGGGGTGCCCCACAGCTAGGCCCTTCCAACACCACCAGCTGCTTGTGGGTAGGAGCAAGAAGCCGGCTGGGAGCTTGTGGTGGGTTCTTGGTGTTCCCCGATGAGAGCAGGAGGGTGCCCAGCATGGGGGAGGGTAAAGTGGGGGGCAGGGGGTGGGTCCAGCCCGCAGACCCCCATTCACCATCTTCCCCTCCCCCCCAGGGCTGACATGGCTCATCATCCTCATGTCGGCTGTGGTCACCACGATCACCGGCCTGTCCATCTCCGCCATCTCCACCAACGGCAAGGTGAAGGCAGGTGAGAGCCGGGGCCAGGCCCCACGTCCCGGGGGCGCTGTGGGGCTAGGGAGGCGGGTTCAAACCGGGGCTGCCACACAAGCAGGGCTTGGCCGTGGAAGCCAGAGAAGCGCTCCCCTTTGGCAGAAGTAGGCGGGCTGTTATCTCAACCTGGCCAGGGGGAAGATACAGACAACCCCCCCACACACACAGTGCTACAGAACGAGACCCAAGTGCAGAAACACACAGGTGTGTGGACACAAAACTAGCCCCAGGCCCACACAGTTAGACTGAACCACGGCCATATGCTGCTAGAGTCAGGGAATCAGACACACAGCAGCGGACACACCTGCTGGTATGTACACAATGCTCCACACAGCTCAGCGTTACACACAGGAAATTCTACATCCCGGAGTCGCAAAATCACAGATAGGCAACTACACGCACAAAATCACACACACACTTAGCTACACATATGGACAGTTATACATGCAAAACTTCACACACACACAGTTACATCCTTAAAATTATACACTGGTTGCGCGCACACACCCACTCAGCGCAGGGCTCGTCCCCTCCAGAAGGAGGTGTGGGAACACACACACACACACACACACACACAAGGGCTCATTCCCAACGTCAGGGGGCAGCAGGGACACACACACATACACACACACACGTACAGATACGCACACACTCTCCCCAGGCTCTCCCAACAGTCCTGCCTGTTCCCAAGCCCCTAGAGTCCCGACTCCCCTGCTGACCCCGGGCTGTTCCTCTGTCTGTCTGGGCACAGGGGGCACCTACTTCTTGATCTCGCGCAGCCTGGGTCCCGAGCTGGGCGGATCCATCGGGCTGCTCTTCTCCTTCGCCAATGCTGTGGCTGTGGCTATGCATGTGGTGGGCTTCGCCGAGACTGTGCGTGACCTACTGCTGGTAGGTGGGGCCTGGCCTTGAACAATAACCCTTACCCAGTGGTGGGCAAACATTTTGGCCCGAGGGCCACGTCTGGGTGTGGAAATTGTCTGGTGGGCCATGAATGCTCATGAAATTGGGGGTTGGGGTGCAGGCTCTGGGGTGGGGCCAGAAATGAGGAGTTCAGTGTGTGGGAGGGGGCTCTGGGCTGGGGCAAGGTTGTGGGTGGTGGGGTGAGGGCTTGGTGGTGTGGGCTCTGGGGTGCAGGAGGGTGGGACCAAGGGATTTGGAGGGTAGGAGGGGGATCAGGGCTGGGGCAGGGGGTTGGGGTGGGGGGAGGTGGCTCGGGGTGCAGGCTCCGGGCGGTGCTTACCTCAAGCAGTTCCCAGAATCAGCAGCATGTCCCCCTTCTGGCTCCTAAGTGGAGGTGCAGCCAGGCAACTCTGCGCGCTGCCCCATCTGTAGATGCCACCCCTGCAGCTCCCATTGGTTGTGGTTGCTGGCCAATGGGAGCTGTGGGGGCGGTGCTTGGGGTGGGGGCAGTGTGCAGAGCCCCCTTGCTGCCCCTATGCTTAGGAGACGGAGGAGGGACATGCTGTTGCTTCTGGGAGCCATAGCATGCGTGGAGCGGGGCAAGCCCCCGACCCCACTCCCCGACAGGAGCTCAAGGGCCAGATTAAAACATCTGAAGGGGAAGATTTGGCCCCTGGGCCGTAGTTTGTCCACCCCTGCCCTAACCCCTTAACCCTAAACCGAATGCTAACCCTAACCCCTAACCCCAAACCCTTAACCCCTAACTCTAACCCGCAACCCTAAGTCTAACCCTGGCCCTAACCCTGAACGCTAACCCTAAACCCTAACCCTAACCCCAACCCTAACCCCGAACACTAACCCTAACCCCTAAACCTGAACATTAACTCTAACCCCTAACCCTAAACCCTCACCCTGAATGCTAACCCTAACCCCTAACCCTAAACTCTAATCCTAACCCACCCATACACCTAGATCTAACCCTAGAGCTAAGTCTACACCAAATCCTAAATCCTAACCCTCGATCTAACCCCTGCCCTAACCCTAGAACTACTAACCTAACCCTTGACCTCAATCCCAACTCTAACCTTAATCCTAGCTTTAGCCCCATCCCTACCCCACCCCTCCATACCGGCCTGCCACACACCTGCACAAGTCCCTTTCCCAGCTCTACTGCCCCTCACCCTGCCACCCCCAAACCCACCTGTCTTCTGCGAGAAGGGTGACCTTATCTACAGCATGCACTACGAGCTGCTGGTACGTGGGCCCCATTGAGCCCCCAGCCCTGCCCTACCCAACCCCCGGGGTCCACAATCTGCTGTTGGTCTCTGTCTGCTCTCCCGCACCCCACGCTGGGCCCAGCTGTCCCACTTCCCATACTTGGGCCCCTCCACTCGTTTCTCTGACTCCCTGCCCTTTCCCCTCCTGGCCCCCACAAACTCGTCTCCATATACCTGCCCCCCAGGAGTTCGATGCAGTGATGACAGACCCCGTGAACGACATCCGGATCGTGGGCGTCATCACGGTGACAGTGTTGTTGGGCATCGCGCTGGCTGGCATGGAGTGGGAAGCCAAGGTACTGGGGGAGGGGCTGGGAGCCAGGACTCCTGGGTTCCATCCCCAGCTCTGAGGGGAGTGGGGTCTAGTGGGTTAGAGCGGGGGAGGGGCTGAGAGCCAGGACCCCTGGGTTCTCAGCCCTTCTCCCTGCCCTCTTGCAGGCCCAGGTTGTCTTTTTCTTCGTCATCATGGTCTCCTTCATCAACTACTTCGTGGGAACCCTGATTCCAGCCACGGAGGAGAAGATGTCCAAAGGCTACTTCAGTTACCGAGGTATGGCTGACGGAACTACCCACCACTGGAGGCCCTCTTGGGCAGCACAGCCCCTCTTAACCTTGCCCTCTCCCTTCCCACAGGGGACATCTTCCTGGAGAACATCGGGCCGGAGTGGCGGGGCGAATCAGGCAACTTCTTTGGCATGTTCTCCATCTTCTTCCCCTCAGCCACTGGTATCCTGGCTGGTGCCAACATCTCAGGCGACCTCAAGGTGAGCTTCTGGCCCCCCAGGCCCAACAGCTCCACCAGGGCCCCCGCAGAGTTACCACAATAACCATCCCATTATCCTCATTTGTAGGACCCCGCTGTAGCTATCCCCAAGGGCACCCTGCTGGCCATCTTCTGGACCACGCTCTCCTACCTGGCCATCTCAGCTACCATAGGTAACAGGGCAGGGAATTTGGGGCAGGGCTCTCTAGGGGGTGCCATGCTGCAGGGGGAGTGGACAGGGGTCTACATCCTGTGGGAGGTCACTGTGGCGGTACTTGGTTGCCGAGAGTTGCTGAGGGGGACACTAGGTCCTGGGGAGGTGGTCATTCATTTGCCTCATCCCCACAGGGTCGTGCATGGTGCGTGATGCGTCCGGGAGTCTGAACGACACGCTGGGCTCCCCCAACGCCACGGATGGCTGCCTGGGCCTCGGGTGTGGCTACGGCTGGAACTTCACCGAGTGCGCCCAGGCCGGCACCTGCGAGTACGGCCTGGCCAACAACTATCAGGTAGCGGGGAGGAGCCAGCACTGAGGGGGTGGGACTGAGGGAGGAGCCAGCACTGACAGGGAGGGACTGGGAGAGGAGCCAGTATTGAGTGGGTGGGACTGGAGGAAGAGCCAGCACTGAGGGGGTGGGACTGGGGGAGGAGCATTGAGGGGGAGGAGCCAACACCGATGGGGATGGGGAGCATTTGGAGCATGGGATGGGAGCTATGGGTGATGGGAGAGGCAAGCCGGGGATGTCTCTTTCTGATTCCCCCCATCCTGGCGTCTGTCTCCCTCCCAGACCATGAGCATGGTGTCCGGCTTCAGTCCCCTCATCACGGCTGGGATCTTCGCTGCCACCCTCTCCTCTGCCCTGGCCTGCCTGGTCTCAGCCCCCAAGGTCTTCCAGGTGAGTCTGGGTGTCAGGGGAGGGGGCCCGACAACAGAACACCCCAGCTACAGCCTCAGTAACTGCAGCACCCCAACTGACACCCAAACATACCCCTTCCATCCGTACCACACCCGCAACAGTGGCCCACCCAACACCACCCTCAATGACGTGCTCTGCAATGCTCCAAAATCACTGCCAGAGATACCCATACTTCTGAAAACCCCACCACCTTCAGTGACACACCCAAACCCCAAGAGCGCCCCCACTATCCCTCCAAACAACTCTTTAGTCCTCACCTCTTATTCGGATCATCGCAGCCCAAATTCATCCCAACCCAGCCTCCCACTTCCCACCCTGGCCCTGTGCCCGTTCTGTGACCCGTAGCTCTGCTCCCACTGAACGCCCCGCCTTTCCTGTGCCTGTCCCCCTCAGTGCCTGTGCCAAGATAAGCTGTACCCCGTCATCGGCTTTTTCGCCAAGGGTTACGGCAAGAACAACGAGCCGCTCCGGGGCTACATGCTCACCTTTGTCCTGGCCATCGCCTTCATACTCATTGGTGAGTGGGGTCACTCTCCCCCCCTGGGCCAAGTGGAAGGGGACCATCTCCTCCCTGCTGTGGGATGGGAATGCACCCCCATATTGACCCATCTCTCCATTGCACCCACAGCTGAGCTCAACACCATCGCCCCCATCATCTCCAACTTCTTCCTTTGCTCCTACGCCCTCATCAACTTCAGCTGCTTCCATGCCACAGTCACCAGCTCCCCAGGTACAGCAGGAGCCCCAGCAGCTGTAGGGGCAGGGGCACAGAGGGCTTGGGTGAGGTGTTCAGCTGAGGTTTGTCACGTCTGGCACCAGGGATCAACCCAAGCTCAGGCTGGCTGTCTGGCATGGGAATTCTTGAGCAGAGTAGGAGGGAGCAGGTTGAGTTGGATCAGATAGGTTGTTTGTGTTGAATTGGGAGGGTCGGTAGAGTGAGGTTGGATTGGATGGGTTATGTGTTGATTGGTGTTGAGTTGAAAGGGATATGCTTATTGACGTAGGGCAGAGTGGGTTGTGTTGGAGCTGGGTAGGGGAGAGCTGAGATTGGTTCTAAGGGTTGGTGTGAGAAGGGCAGAGTTCGGTTTGAAGGGTTGGGCTGAGTAGTGTAGAGGTGTGTAGGAGTTGGAAGGATTGAGCTGGGTTGAGTTGGAGGAGTTGCGCAGGAAGGAGAGTTGAGTTAGAGATGGGTAGAATACAGTTGGACTGAGTTGGAAGGGTGTTGGGTTGAGCAGAGAGTTGGAGGGCTGCATAGGGCCGAGCAGGTTGGGTTGGAGGAGTTGGGCAGCGTTGGGTTGGGTTGGAGGAGCTGGGCAGGGTAGGGTTGAGTTAGGCTGAAGGAGCTGGGTGGCATAGGGTCGAGTTGGAGGAGCTGGGCAGTGTAGGGTTGAAGGAGTTGGGCAGCGTAGGGTTGAGTTGGGTTGGAGGAGCCAGGCGGTGGAGGGTTGAGTTGAGTTGAGTTGCAGGAGCTAGGCAGTGTAGGGCCAAGTGGTTTGAGCTGGACATGCTGAGCTGGGCAGGGTGGTTACTGTTGCCCTGACCATGTGGGGAGCTAGGCTGGGTTGGGGGGTCTGACATGTGGGGCTGGGCACAGCCTTTCGCTCTCCCTCCCCCCAGGCTGGCGACCCTCTTTCCGCTACTTCAGCAAGTGGAGCGCCCTTTTTGGGGCCGTGGTCTCCGTGGTCATCATGTTCCTGCTGACCTGGTGGGCAGCCCTCATCGTAGTGGGCATTATCCTGGTCAGCTTGGCCTACGTCAGCTACAAGAAGCCAGGTAAGAGAGGCACTGGGGCGGTGGAAGGGGACAGGAAGACCTGGGTGTCAGCCAGACCGAACAAGCTTTCCTCTGCGTCTCTGCATCCTCTTGCTCCTCCCCACAGACGTCAACTGGGGCTCCTCCGTGCAGGCCGGAACCTACAGCATGGCCTTGTCCTACTCCGTCAGCCTCACTCAAGTGGAGGAGCATGTCAAGAACTTCCGGTAGGCCTGGATGGCTGAAAGCTGGGGGGCTGGGAGCCAGGACTCCTCGGTTCCATGCCTGGCTCTGGGAGCAGATTGGGGTCTAATGGTTAGAACAGGTGGTGCTAGGCTCTATAACAAATTCTGAGAATAATTCTTGGGCATTTCGGGCAGCAGTCTCTCTGTGGGGAGAGTGTCCCTCTCTGGAGTGTCCCAACTCTCCCTCTCTTCCAGCCCTCAGTGCCTGGTGCTCACGGGTCCCCCCAGCTTCCGGCCAGCTCTGGTGGATTTTGTCAGTGCCTTCACCAAGGGGGTCAGCCTCATGATCTGTGGGAACGTGGCTGGGGTGAGTATGGGGATGCTGGGGTGAGGGGGAGCCTCAAGGAGGGGAGTTGCAGGCCCAGGATCCTGCCCCCTAACCCTCCCCTTGCCTCTCCCAGCCACAGGACACCCCGGGGGACAGCGACTCAGAGGAGCACGTCGAGTGGCTGAACAGGCGCAAGGTGCGATCCTTCTACACCCTCATCACCGCCCCGGACCTGCGCAGAGGAGCCCACAGCCTCATGCAGGTGTGTGTGTGTGTGTGCGTGCGTCTCCCAGTGCCCCCTGCTGGAGGGGCTGAGCCCTGCTGTGTGTGTGTGTGTGTGTGTGTGTCTCCCAGTGCCCCCTGCTGGAGGAGCTGAGCCCTGCTGTGTGTGTGTGTGTGCGTGTCTCCCAGTGCCCCCTGCTGGAGGGGCTGAGCCCTGCTGTGTGTGTGTGTGTGTGTGTGTGTGTGTGTCCCTGTGCCCCCTGCTGGAGGGGCTGAACCCTGCTGTGTGTGTGTGTGTGTGTGCGCGCGTCTCCCAGTGCCCCCTGCTGGAGGGGACAGGCCCTGCTCTGTGTGTGCGTGTCTCCCAGTGCCCCCTGCTGGAGGGGCTGAGCCCTGCTGTGTGTGTGTGTGTGTGTGTCCCTGTGCCCCCTGCTGGAGGGGCTGAGCCCTGCTGTGTGTGTGTGTGTGTGTGTCCCTGTGCCCCCTGCTGGAGGGGCTGAGCCCTGCTGTGTGTGTGTGTGTCCCTGTGCCCCCTGCTGGAGGGGCTGAACCCTGCTGTGTGTGTGTGTGCGCGTGCGCGTCTCCCAGTGCCCCCTGCTGGAGGGGACAGGCCCTGCTCTGTGTGTGCGTGTCTCCCAGTGCCCCCTGCTGGAGGGGCTGAGCCCTGCTGTGTGTGTGTGTGTGTGTGTGTGTCCCTGTGCCCCCTGCTGGAGGGGCTGAGCCCTGCTGTGTGTGTGTGTGTGTGTGTGTGTGTGTGTGTGTGTGTCTCCCAGTGCCCCCTGCTGGAGGGGCTGAGCCCTGCTGTGTGTGTGTGTGTGTCCCTGTGCCCCCTGCTGGAGGGGCTGAACCCTGCTGTGTGTGTGTGTGTGCGCGCGTGCGCGTCTCCCAGTGCCCCCTGCTGGAGGGGACAGGCCCTGCTCTGTGCGCTGCCCCCTGCTGGAGCAGATGAGCGCTGTGGTGTGCATGCACCACACTGCCTCGTAGCGAGTGCAGCCTGCCCTGCTGCACTGTGTGTCATCCCCCCAGCACTGCCCCAGGCTCACCTGTGATTTTCCCCAGGTGTCTGGGCTGGGGCGTCTCAAACCCAACACGGTCGTGCTGGGCTACAAGCAGAATTGGCAGACGGACTCGCCCCACAACCTGGAGAACTATGTGGCCACCATCCAGTAAGGGGGCTGGGCTGGGCTGGGCTGGGGGGTAGCAGTGGAGTGGGGGGCTGGGGTGGCTGCCTCAGAGTGGGACTCCCTGTGGGGGCAACACCCCCTTTCTGGCTCCTCCCAGGTAGTAGCAGGGCTGAAGGCCCTTGAGGGGCCTGGGACCCCCAGCAACACCTCCTGACCCCACTCTGTGCCCACAGTGATGCGTTCGATGGCCAGGCCGGGGTGTGTGTGCTGAGGATGAAGGATGGGCTGGATGTGTCACAGACGGTGCGGGCCTATGGTGAGTATCGGGGGTGGGCTGGGGGAGGGCAGATGGACACAGACCCATGGATATGCCTGGGCAGGGCCCTGCCAGTAGGGGGCAGCAGTAACCTCCACCAGCACACTCTGCCTGCCCTGTTCCCCTGGGGGGGGCTGTGCGGCCGGGGGCAGGGGAGGGCCGGCTATGCTGCCGGGGGGGCTGGGGACCCTGTGGCTCTCCTCAGCTGTCTAACCTCCTTCTCCCCAGTGAACCCCACATTTGAGGACCCCGAGGCAGCGCTGCAGGGGGAGAAGCAGAGACAGGAGTTGGGCAATGCAGGTGAGGGGGGCAGTAGGTGGGGAGGCAATGGAGGGGGACAGGGATGAGGGGCAGAGGGGGCTGTGTAGGGGGGCAGGAACTGAAGCAGCTGGGGGCAGGGCAGTGAGGGAGGGGGCTGTGGGTAGCAGCCAGGGGCACTGGGCCCACGCCAGGCCAGGCGAGGCCCTGGGGCACCATCCTGACCCGAGCCTGTGGGTCGCCCTGCCCCACCTGTCCCATGTGCCTACAGGCAGCAGCGTGAAGGTGCTGGGTGCGGACGAGCTCACTGAGACCCACTTCCAGGCCCAGCAGAAGAAGAGATGTGTGGATGTCTACTGGCTCTTTGACGATGGGGGTGCGTGCCCCCCGCAGCTCCCCTACCAGCCCCCCAACCTCCTCCCTCCCCCAAACCCCCCAGCCCCCTCCCCTGGCAGCCCCCCTACCCCCACCACCTCTGCCAGCCCCCCAACCCCCTCCCTCCATCGGACCCCCACCCCTGCCAGCCCCATCCCCTTGTCAAGTCCCTTCTTCTGTCAGCCCTCTCTCCTACAGCCCCCCTCCCCTGCCATCTTTCCACCCCCCCCAGACCCCTAGCCTCTAACAGCCCCCGCCCATCCCTTGAAAGCCCCCCATCATTTCTTCAGCCCTCTCACCTCCTGGCAGCCCCCAGGCCCCAAGAGCCTGCCTCCAACCTGCCAGTCCCCCCGCCCTTCACCCCTGGCCGGCTCCCCCTGACGCTGTCTCCCCCCAGGGCTCACCCTGCTGGTCCCCTATCTGCTGAGCCGCCGCAAACGCTGGAGCCGCTGCCGGGTCCGGGTCTTCGTCAGCGGCCACCTGGGCAGCGCCGAGCAGCAGCGCCAGGAGTAAGGGAACCTGCCTCGGCCCCGCGGGCCCCCCGCATTCTCCTCTCCCCCGGGTCCCCTGAATTCCCACCCCTCGCATTCCCTCCCCCCCCGTGGCCCCCCTCCCGCAGGCCCCCTGAATTCCCACCCCTCGCATTCCCTCCCCCCCCGTGGCCCCCCTCCCACAGGCCCCCTGAATTCCCACCTCCGACATTGGCCACCCGCATTTCCCCCGCTCCTCCCTCTCCTGGGAGCCCCTGCATTCCCCTCCCCCCGCCCACAGGCCCATCGCTCCCCCTCTGCCTCACAGGATCCAGCTGCTGCTCAGCAAGTTCCGCCTGGGTTTCAGTGAGGTGCTGGTGCTGCCCCACGTGGCCTGGCAGCCGGAGGAGAGCAGGTGAGTCCCCCCACCGCGATTCCCCACCCCCCACTTCTCCGGGGGGCACCTCAGGCCTGCCCCCATTCCCTGGGCTCCCCACTGCCTGGGGGGCCGGGGAAAGGCACCAGGCTTGCTCCCAGGGCTTAAGAGAAATGCACTCCACCTCCCTGGCACCACCCCCAGTGAAGGATCCCTACAGCTCTCTGGGCGAGGAGAATAGAACCCAGGAATCCTGGCTCCCACCCCCCCTGCTCTAACGCACTAGACCCCAGTCCCCTCCCAGAGCCAGGAGGAGAACCCAAGAGTCCTGGCTCCCAGTCCCCACTCCCTACCCCAGAGAAGGCAGCCTCTGCCCAGCCCTCCAGGTGGGTCCAGCTGTCCCAAGCCCTGTGCTTTGCCCCCAGCCTGAAGGAGTTTGAGGACCTGGTGGCCCCATTCCGGCTCAATGAAGGGCAGCGCAGCCCCGAGGCAATGGAGGCCCTGCGGAGGGAGATGCCCTGGAAGGTGTCGGACGAGGATCTGCGGGTCTACAGAAAAAAGGTGAGACCGGATGCCTGGGTTCTAGCTTAGCTCTGGGAGGGAAATGTGGTCCAGTTGTTGGAGTGGGGATGGGTTGGGAGCCAGGACTCCCAGGTTCTGGCCTGGCTCAGGGGAGGCTGGGCACACCGCCACCCCCTCTCACTCTCCCCCCACAGTCGGAGCAGCAGGTCCGGCTCCACGAAATCCTGCAGGAGAATTCCCGGAACGCCGCCCTGATCGTCATGTGAGTGTTGGCTCCATCCCCATGTGGGACAGCGCCCAGTTGGTCTGTGTGATCCTGGCCCTGTCTCAGTGCAGAACCGGGGATGGGGGAGAGGCCCCCTGCAGGCAGCGGGTCATGGGGGTTAGTGGGTAGACCAGACGGCTAGTGGGGGAGCCGGCCTGCATGCGCCAGGGCAGCAGAAGGAACAGACCATAGGGGAAGGGCTGTGCCCTGGGTTCCCTGGCTGGGGGGAGGGGAGGGGATGGGATGGGATGTGATCATTGCTCTGGGGGATTGCCCTATGGTCCTGCCTTGGGGGTGGGGGAATGGGAGCCCTCAGGGTTGTCCCCGTGCCCCCCCGTCACTGACCCCCATGCCTCCTTGCAGGAGCCTGCCTGTGGTGCGCAAGGGGGCCTGTCCCAGTGCCCTCTACATGGCCTGGCTGGAGACCCTGTCCCGGGATCTGCGCCCGCCCCTTGCCTTCATCCGGGGAAACCAGCAAGATGCCCTGACCTTCTACTGCCAGTAGGGGGCGTCGTGGGCTGAGCCCAAGGGAGTAGCTGGGAAACCTGGGTTCTCTCCCCAGCAGTGGAGCAGCAGCCCCGGCCCTGCCCTGCTAGACGGACTATGCCCCGCGGTGCCAGTTGGGAGTGTGGCCCTGCTCCGGGCCAGGCGGGGGGCTGGTGCTGCCATCTCTGCATGCTCAACTGTCCCCTCCGACATTGCCACAGGGACTCAGACGCCTGGGTCCCATACGCAACCTGGGGTGGAGCCTGCTGTGCTCTGCCCCCGCCCGGGGGCGACCCCCACCGCGCCGCACTGTAAATATTAAATATTGTTATTTACACAACACCTGACACCCCGTCAATTGACACCCATCCCCCGCACCAGCCCTGCCGATGCTCTTCACTCCTGCCCTGCCGGTGCCCCTCACTCCCAACCCGCAGTCTCTTGCTACCCCAGCCCTGTCCCCCCCCAGCTCTGCTGGTGCCCCTCACTCCTGACCCACAGGCCCTGCTATCCCAGCCCTGCCCCCCCACAGCTCTACCAGTGCCTGAGTCCTGACCTGCAGCCCATGCTAACCGAGCCCCGCCCCAGCTCTGCAGGTGCCCCTCACTCCCAACCTGCAGTCCCTTGCTACCCAGCCCTGTCCCGCCTCCCCAGCTCTGCAGGTGCCCCTCACTCCTGACCTGCAGCCCCTGGCCCCCCCACCCCCAGCTCTGCCAGCGCCCCTCACTCCCAACCCGCAGCCCCTGCTAGCCCAGCTCCCCGCAGCTCTGCCAGTGCCTGAGTCCTGACCTGCAGCCCATGCTAGCCGAACCCTGCCCCCACACCAGCTCTGCCGGTGCCCCTCACTCCCGACCCCCAGCCCCCTCCTAGCCCATCCCTGGGCTCCCCCGCAGCTCTGCTGGTACTCCTTACTCCTGACCTGCAGCCCATGCTAGCCCAGCCCGTGGTAGCTAGGAAGGCAGGCTGAGTACCCCAACTCATTGCCCCGCTGGCAGGTTTCAGGCTGAGTGGGGCCCGCTGTGGTGCTGGGGCCAGGCCCAGAAGCCACTCCCTGCCCAGCCCCCAGGGTTCAGGAAAGGAATCCCAGTTACAAAAGCCGAAGTCTTTATTGTGCGTTAGGGCTGAGTTCCAGCCAGCGGGACCCTCCAGCCGCGGACGCCCTGCTCTGCGCAGGCCGGGCGCAGCAGCCGCTTTGGGGCCCATCCTCTGCGTGGGAGGGAAGGGGTTAATCGCGCCAGGTCACCTCCACTTCATCTGTTCGGTACCTGTGGGGAGGAGAGAGAGTCAGGGGGCTGCCCCACTGCTGAGGCCTCCCCCCCCCCCCCCCCGCACTCCCCCCTTCTCTACCTCTGCGTGATCCATGAATCCTCTAGCTGCGTCACCTGCCCCGTGCGGAACATCTCCCAGCCGGCCTGTGCAATCATGGCCCCATTGTCAATGCAGAACCTGGGGATGGGGGTGGGGGAGGGAGATGAGACCTCCTGCAGGCAGCGGGGCATGGGGGCTAGTGGTTAGAGCAGGGGGCTGGGAGCCAGGACCCCTGGGTTCTATCCCCAACTCTGGGAGGGGAGTAGGGTCTAGTGCAGGCCTGCACAACATGCGGCCCGTGTGGGCTCACTGTGCAGCTCATGGGGGGTGAGTAGGGGCAGCGAGTTATATCCTCTAGCGGTGCCTGGGCTCCAGGAATATTCAGGGCTGGGAGCCCTGCTCCACCAATGTTTGGAGCTGCGTCTCTCCACCGGCCCTGTCTGGAGCGTCCCAGGCCTCCGCCTGCCCTCGGAGCACCCCTGCCCGAGTGAAAGCAGCACGGCTCTCCCTCGCCTCCGTTGCTGGCAGCTACAGCACAGCACAAGAGCAAGGCCGGCAGCAGGCTGAGGCGGCTGCTGCTGCTGCTACCGCACCTCAGGAGGGGGAGGGGGAGAACGAGGGGGCACACATGCTTGGCAGCCCTCCCCTCCCCCAGCTCCAGACCCCAAGGGGGCTTCCGGCGGTGGGAGACATCTGGAGTGGATCTGTGACTCACCTGAGCAGCTGCTGGGGCTTCGGTGAGTGTTTGACCCTGTGATCCGCCCCCCCAGCCCCCACTCCTGCCCAACACTGGGGAAGGGGTAGCCTCATCCCCCACCCCCAGTGAGGCTACAGTGAGAGGCAGCAGGGGAGGAAGGAAGCCACATGTGATGGCAGTCCTCCCCTCCCGCCCCCAGCACCCACCACCCCCTCCCCTGCCCCCAAACTCCCTCTCAGAGCCTGCATCCCTCCACCCATCCTGCACCCCACCCTGTGCCCCAGCCCGGAGCCTGCACCCAGCACCCAAACTCCATCCCAGAGCCTGCACCCCAGACTCCATCCCAGAGCCCAACCTCTCAACCGTCCTACACCGCAATCCCCTGCCCCAACCCAGGCCCTGCACCCCAGACCTCCTCCCCCTACCCAAATTCCATGATTCATTAAAAAAATTAAAACACTTTATTAAGAATTTTTCAATTAAATCAAACAATTTTTTAAATTATCATCCCCCCTTCCTTTTCAGCCCACAGCTGTTTCGGCAGGGCAGCGCTGGGGGGTTCGGCCCTCAGCTGTTTTCTTTGGAGTAATATGGCCCTAGCCGCTTTACAAGTTGTGCAGGCCTGGTCTAGTGGTTAGAGACAGGAGGAGGGGGGTTGGGAGCCAGAACTCCTGGGTTCTCTCCTGACTCCGGGGTAGGGGTGCCAATGCCCTAAAGCACCATAGTCCAGAATCCTCATGGGGAATCCCAGAGCTCCTGTCTAAGGGGATAATTCCACCTCTCCCACCAAGCTAAGGCAGACTGAGGGGTTGCTGGGACCCTAGCTCTGCAGGGCGAGCTGACGGGCGGGGCAGTCAGTACCTCTCATCTGTAGCAAACAGCTTGGCTCCCCTCTCTGCACACATGATCTGCATCATCTCCTGCAGCCGCATGTTACCTGAGGAAGAGGACAAGGTTAGAGCTGGGGGGGAGGCAGAGGCTGGGGGAGACACTGGGGGAGGGGGCAGGATTAGAGCTGGGAGGGCACACGCTGGGGTGGGGTGGGTGACACCTGGGGAGGGGGCAGGTTTCAAGCCGAGACCCCAGTCTCAGGTCACAAGTGACATAAGCTGCGATGGCCTCAGTTGAGCCTGGGGCACTAGCCCCAGGCTGCGCCTGCCAGGACTGTGGGGGAGAGCCTAGAAAGCCCCTGCCCTAGGGCAGCGAACCCAGTGGGGGTTGTGGGGGAGGCTGGGTGCACTAGGATGGAGGCAGGGGGCAAGTGGGGGGGGTAGGTATGGGGACAGGGGGAAGTCAGGGTTCCCATGCAGTGATCCTTTCTGCATCCCCCACGGTCCTGGCACGTACAGCCGACACCGCCCACGATGAGGGCCTCCTGTGAGCCGCAGTGCGCCATGGCCCGCTCCGTGATCTCCACCAGCATCGCGAAGAGCGTCTCCTGGGGGGAGAGGGGGGGCGGCGCAGCTAGGACAGTGCTGCTCGCTCCCGACCCGCAGCCCCCCCCCCGCCTCAGTGCTGCTCGCTCCCGACCCGCAGCCCCCCCGCCTCAGTGCTGCTCGCTCCTGACCCGCAGCCCCCCTGCCTCAGTGCTGCTCGCTCCCGACCCGCAGCCCCCCTGCCTCAGTGCTGCTCGCTCCAGCCCCACAACTCCCATAGTGCTCCTCACTCCAGATTCTCAGCCCCCTTCCCCAGCTCCCATGGTGCTTCTCACTCCCAACCCATAGTCCCCACCTTCTGATATCCAGGAATGGTGCTCGTAACTCTCAACCTGCAGCCCCTGCTCTCCCGGCCCTGAGCTGGGCTGTTCCTCACCTGGAGAGAGAAGCAGAGATCCTCTGGGGTGCATTCTCCTGATGCCAGCATCTTGTGAGCCACCTCCTACAGGGCAGAGAGAGGGTTCAGGGCTCCTGGGATCCCTTCCAGCTCAGGGAGGGGAGTGCTGGCTAGTGGGTAGAGCAAGGGCTGGGAGCCAGGACTCCTGGGTTCCTCACCTCTATGTGGGACAGGATCCCTGAGAAGGACACATCCATTCCCTTCACTGTGTAGGGCAGCTCCACCAACTTTTGTCCCCTGGGGGAGGGGGGGGGGGGGAGGGAAGACTTTGTTAGACTCTCCCAGAGCCAGGGATATAATCCCGGAGTCCTGACTCCCAGCCCCCTCCCACTGCTCTAACTAGTAGATCCCACTGCCCTCAGAGCCAGGGATATAACCCCGGAGTCCTGCCTCCAAGCCCCACTCCAATTCCCTGGACCCCACTCCCCTCCCGGAGCTGGTCCTACTCACTTCTTTGCCATCTGTTCGATGTTATAGCCAGGGCTGGGGTCATTGGATATCTAGGAGGAGGAGACACCAAGGGGGGGGTCAGGCTGGATGTGGGGGTACCAGAAGGCCCCATCCCAACCTCTGAGCCCCCCAGACCTTACGGTGACCAACCCCTCCCTCCCCCCGCTTTGGTCCATTCGGGGGCGTGGGGGGGGGGGCGTGTAACTTGAAGACACCAACTCCTTTCAGGCCAAAACCTTTCCTACAGCGGGGCTCAGGGTAGGGGGGTATTCGGGTAGGATTCTGGTCAAATCAGTCCCCGCCGTTTTGAGCTACAGGGAGGGGAACAAAGCCTGGGGCCCCTTTGCCAAAGCTCTGTATAGATTTACTGCTAAATCTCAATCATTTTCTACTTCACTTGCAAACAAAAAAGGAAATTCTCGGCCAAGAACCTCGGTTAGTGCTGAAGATTCCCACAGCCCACTCCTAGCTCTTAAAAGCAGAAAACTGAATGCCAAAAATCTTAGATTAAGGTTAAAATCCATGCAAAGTCTCCAACTTAGTGAGTGCAGATTGACAAAAGTATTTAATTTTATACTAGCCTTAGTTGGAAATGTCTGACTATAAAGTTACCATTAACCTTAGATTTTGGCATTTAATTTCCCCAATTTCAGGGAGAAGGAGAACAAAAGTTATGGTTTTCCTTAAAAAGCAAAGAAATTCCATGCCAGAAAATCTCATCTTCAGTTACTCCTGCCACAGGGAAGAAAAGGATTTTACAAGAAATACAGGAAATTGGGTTTGAGGTTTTTAAAAAATGGAAGGATATAGAATGTTTGTGATAGAGATTGATTTCAAGTCCTATTTTCCATGAGAAAAAGCTAAATATTGTTGGATTTTGTATAGTATTCTTGGATTATAAAGAGAATAGAATTGTGAGTTAGTTTGGTTGCTTTTTAAACAAAGAAAATTCTTGTTTTTAGAAAAAAAGCAAGGAAATTCCACTCCAAAAATCTTAGGTTAAGTTTCAAATCGCACTGAGTATTTTTTGACGAGCGTGTGCATAAAACCAACACTAATCTGAAATTTCCTTACATTTAAAAACAACAACTTCACCCTAAAACACACCAGAACTTGGAGTCATGTGACTCTTGAAGCAGTATTTCTCCAAAGTTGCTGTCGCTAAACGTTGCTAGGGAAGGAACCAGGGGGATTGGGGAAGTTTTCTCTCAGGGCTGTCACCTTGTCTTTTTAAAAAGCGAGGAAATTAAATACCAAAAAACTGGTTAATGTTGAAGTGCCACAATCAGGCAACAGAGAAACTCTGGGTGATTCACTTAATGAGAACAGAACCCAGCTGTCCTGGCTCCCAGCCCCCTCTACTCTAATCACCAGACCCTCACTCCCCTCCCAGAGCCAGGGATAGAACCCAGGAGTCCTGACTCCCAGCCCTCTGGCTCCCCACTGCCCTCTCACCTTCAGCACACGGGCAAAGCGGTCCAGGCAGTTGCCCACGGCGATGTCGATGGTCTCCCCGAAGATGCGATACCGGCGCTCCGAGTATGCGATGACCTGGGTGAGAGGAGCAGAGCGGTGGGATGTGCAGGGCTGCTGGGATCTCCCGGGTGAGGGCCCAGTGTAGCGCTGGGTGGGGAGGGGGAGCGCCAGCCCTACCTGGGTGTTGCCCCCACTGACATACAGCACAGTGGGGTTCTGGGCGCCTGTGATCAGCCGGCCCATCTCAATGTGGCCCACACAGTGATTGACGCCCAGCAGGGGCTTGTTCCAGAGCTGGGCCAATGTCCGGGCCACCACGGCCACAGTCACCAGTGGGGCACCCATGCCGGGGCCTATAGGGAGAGCACTGGGTCAGCACGGGGCCCTCGGTGAGCCACCCACACACACCCCCACTCACCCTGGGCATCCACCCACACCCCCACTCATCCTGGGCACAGGCCCTGCCCCCTCACCCTGGGAGTAGCCTCCGCCCCCTGCCCCACTCACACTCACCCTTGGTGTAGGCCACACAGTCCACATCTGCAGACTCCAGCCCTGCCTCCTGTAGAGCTTCCTGCAACAGGGCCAGCACACAGCCCTGGTGGTGCCTCGCTGTCTGCCCCGGCAGGAACCCTGCCCCAGAGAGACAGCGTCAAGGGGTGGAGCTGTCAGGGACCAAATGGGGGAGGGCTGGATGGGGGGAATAAAAGGGATCAGATGGAGGGGCCTGGAGAAGAGAACCAGACTCATCCTGGCCCAGAGCAATGGGGAAGGGGGATATGGGGGGTCAGGAAGCCTGGATTCACTCTGGCCTGGAGTGGGGTGTCCGTCATGGGGAGGGGGTTGAATGGGAGGCCAGATTCAGGGAGGAGAGACAGCCCGGGGGGAGGTTGGGGGGGTCCCGGGGTAGGAGGGTGGACGTTGGGAAGATGGGTAAGGAAAGGGAGGGGTCCCAGCGAGGCTCGGGATGGGGAGGCCCAGGCGGGGTGGGGATGGGGATGGAGGGGCAAATGAGTAAGGACGAAGGAGGTCCCAGCAGGGGTCCCGGGGAGGCTCGCGATGGGGAGGCCAGTGGGGGGTCCCAGGGCAGGGTAGGGGCACAGGGGGAATGGGATCGGGGCGGAGGTTGGGGGGTCCCGGGGTGGGGGGGTGGACAGTGGGTGGATGGGTAAGGATGGGGGGGGGGGTCCCAGCGAGAGTCCCAGAGCAGCTCAGGATTGGGAGGCCCAGGCAGGGTCCTGGGGAGGCGGATGGAGGAAGAAGTGAGTAAGGATGGGGGGGTCCCAGCGGAAGTCCTGGGGAGGCCCAGGATGGGGAGGCCCCGGGGGGGGAGGGGATCAGGGGAGAGGTTGGGGGTCCTGGGGTGGGGCGGACGGAGGGAGGATGGGTAAAGGACTGGGGGTCCCAGCAGGGGTCCCGGGGAGGCTCGCAACGGGGAGCTCCTGGGGGAGGCCCGGGGTGGGTGTGTATCGGGGCTGTGGGGCGGACAGAAGGGCGATGGGGATGGGTAAGGACAGGGAAGCCCCGGGGGGTGGGGGGAGGGTCGCAGGGCAGGGTAGGACCGGGAGTGTCTCGGGGTGGGGCACGTCTCGGCGTGGGGCGCAGGGGGGATAGGGGGCAGACGGAGGGAGGATGGGGAGGCCCGTGGGGGGTGTGGGGGTGCCCTGGAGCAGGGGTAGGGGCACAGGAGAGATGGGGAGCAGATGGGTAAGGACAGGGAGGCCCGGGGTGTGGGGGTGTGTGTCAGGGCTGGTGGGTGGATGGAGGGGAAATGGGTAAGGGGCGGGGGGTGTCCCAGGGCAGGGTAGGACCGGTAAGGACAGGGAGGCCTGGGGAGAAGGGGGGGAGTGTCTCGGGGTGGGGCGCAGGAGGGATAGGGGGCAGACAGAGGGAGGATGGGGATGGGTAAGGACGGGGAGGCCTGTGGGGGGGAGGTCCCAGAGCAGGGTAGGGGCGCAGGAGGAATGGGGGGCGGATGGGTAAGGACAGGGAGGCCCGGGCTGCGTGTGTGTGTGTCTCTGTCTATGTGTATGGGGGCTGGGGGGCAGACGAAGGGAAGATGGGGATGGGAAAGGACGGGGAGGCCCGGGGGGGGGGGAAGGGTCCCAGGGGAGGGATGGGTAAGGACAGCGGGGCGCAGGGGGGATGGGTAAGGACAGTGGGGCGCAGGGGGGGATGGGTAAGGACAGGGGGGCGCAGGGGCGCGGATGGGTAAGGACGGGGAGGCCCGGGGGGGATGGGTAAGGACGGGGGGGCCCGGGGAAGGGGAGGGGCGCAGGGGGGGATGGGTAAGGACAGGGGGGCGCAGGGGCGCGGATGGGTAAGGACGGGGAGGCCCGGGGGGGGATGGGTAAGGACGGGGGGGCCCGGGGAAGGGGAGGGGCGCAGGGGGGGATGGGTAAGGACGGGGAGGCCCGGGGGGGGATGGGTAAGGACGGGGGGGCCCCGACTCACCCTGGCCCGGCGCGGGCACGAAGGTCCGGCGGGGGTTGCTCAGCACCTGCCCGTCCCGCACCAGCCCCGTCCCCACCTTGTTGGCGCTGCCTTCCAGCCCCAGCACCGTCACCGCGGGCATGGCGGGTCCGGCGCGGCGCCTGCAGCCCGGCGTCCTCGCGCTGCCAAGTCACAACGCAGCCCCGCCCGTCTCACCCCACGTGACACCGGAGCGCGAGGACCACTCTCCTTCCCGCCCCGCGTGACACCGGAGTTCCTGGCCGCTCCCGCCTCACGTGACACGGGAGTCCCGCCCACTGCCGTCCGCTCCCCACAGTCCGCCGCAGCCCCAGGGCTCCAGCACGTGACAGCGCGGCGCTCTAGCCCCGCCCTTTCCCCTGCACGTGACCGTGCCCGCACGTGTCCCGCTCGGAGCCTGCGGCGCTTTGTCCTCAGACGGGTTGTGCGGCGCGCGGGGCTCGGAGCGGGTCCTGAGTGGTCGGGAGCCGGACGGTGAGAGAGGGGGCGGGGTTCTTGCGCTGAAGGGCTGCGATTGGCCAGGGAGGTGGGTGTTTATTGGCCGGGGAGGTTGGTTGTTTATTGTGGCAGGAGCTCTGTGATTGTCCATGGAGTGGGTGGGTGTTTGGTGTGGAAGAAGGGCTGCTATTGGCCAGAGAACAGGGAGTTTATTGTACGAGGAGCTCTGTGATTGGCCCGGGAGCGGGTGGGTGTGTATCATGCTAGGAGGGCTATGATTGGCCGGGGGGTGGGTGTTAATTGGCAGGGGAGATGGGTGTTTATTGTGCAAGGAGGACTGCGATTGGGATTGGCCGGGGAGCGGGGGGTTTATTGTGCAAGGAGCTCTGTAATTGGCCAGGGATTGGGGCGACTATAACGCAAGAAGGTTTGTGATTGGCTGGGGAGCAGGAATGGGCTTTTGGCCTGTCCTCCCTGGTTCTCTGGACTGCTGGGTCCATGGCCTGTGCCCCTGGTGCTGATTGCCTTGTGCCCATCCCTCTCCCCCCACAGGCTGCCTTCAGGATCCTGCGGCTCGCAGCTTGGCAGTGTCGGCTCCTCAGCTGGTGGAGTGAGATGCCCAAACGGGGGAAGAAGGCAGAGGATGTGGACAGCACGGACGAGTTCGAGGCCACAGGTAACCGCGGCCCGCTCCCTGTGGCACGGCGACCCCTCCCTGCTCCCTGGTGCTCCCTTGTGCTCCCCACTGCACTCCTCGCGGCACGGGTCCCCTTCTGAGCCCCGCTCCAGTCCATGCGGAATGGCACTCCCTCATCATTCCTTGTGTATCATGCTAGGAGGGCTGGATGGACCTTTGGTCTGACCCACTAGGGCCATTCTTACGTCCTTATGTTCTTGGCACCCCCCCAGCTGCTCAGCACCACGTCCCAGCTTTCCTTCTCTCTCCTGCTCCCCAGAGCCCGGGGCAAAGAAGAGCAAGAAGGGGGCAGCGAAGGGCCCCAAGGAGAAGGTGGCAGAGGGCCCCATCCTGTACCAGGATCCGCCCGACAAGCTCACCTCCCCCGGTGGGCAGAAGTACACCCTGAAGGTCACATCGTGGAACGTGGATGGGCTCCGGGCCTGGGTCAAGAAGAAGGGCCTGGAGGTAGGAGCAGCTCTCTCAGGGCGCTGAGCTCTCCCAGTCCTCGCTGGGCTAGGCAGCTCCTCCCCGATTTGGACCACCCGTGTTGGGGCCCTGGTCTACACCTGGTAGTAACAAGGTGCCAGGGGCTAAGGCCACCCCTGTCCCTGCAGCAGAGCTGTCCCTAGACATTTTGGTGCCCTACGCAGCCCCCCCACGGGGGGAGGGGCTGGCCCCAGGCCTCCGCGGGGGGGAAGGAGCAGGCTTCGGGGGGCAGGGGGGAAACCGCCCCCCAGCACGAGCCGGCGGAGTGGGTTGCGGACGGGTCGCTCCACTTCCTGCCGCCCGGTGAGTGCAGGGAAGGCCCGACCCCGCACTCCAGGAGCGGTGGGAAGTGGAGTGACCCAGCCCGCTCCGTTCTGCTCCCCTGGTTCCTAGCCTTGGGGACTTGAGGGGAAGGGGGGAACTGCCCCCCAGAACACACCAGCGATGCAGAGCGAGCTGTGGCTGGGTCGCTCCATTTCCTGCTACCCCATGAATGTAGGGCGTACCTGACCCCTGCTGTAGTCCCCCGGGATGTTGCTTAGGGGAAGGGGTGGAGTGGGGGTGGTGCTGGTGCAGAGCAGGGGCGGGGGCCATGGGGAAGAAGCAGGGCAGGAGCAGCTTTCCTGGCTGGCATGGGCTGCCACTGGAGCAGCACACAGCTGCGTAAGGCACCAGGAAATTTGCATATGGGTAAGGACGGCCCTGCCCTGCAGAGGCTGCAGTGTGGCCTTGTGATTACAGCTAGAGATCTTACAGCAGAGGGGGCTGGGAGCCAGGACTCCTGGGTTCTATCCCAGCTAGGTGAGGGGAGTGGAGTGGGATCTAGTGGGTCAGAGCAGTGGGGCTGGGAGCCAGGACTTCTGGGTTCTCTCCCTAGCTCTGCTATTGACCTGCCGGGTGACCTTCGGCTAGTCCCTTCCCCTTCCCATGCCTGTTTCCCCACCTATGCAGTGGGGATAAGGATTCTGACCTCCTTTGGAAGGGGCTTTGAGCTCTGCTGAGAAGTGCTCTAGCCGAGTTAGGGATTGGGATTTTTTCCCTGCCGAAAAAATCTTCCAGGTTGCGGGGGATTTCGCAGTGTATTTCATGGGTCAGATTTTCCACCTGGAGTTTGGATTCCCACATTCACTACTTCAGGATTTTTTTGCAAATCTAGAAATTTTGGATTTTTAGATTTATTCCATTTTCCTCTCCTGCTTTGTGCCTCCAAGTTGAGCGCAGTGAACAACGGCTGGGCTGTGGGAATGTTGGCTTGTGTTGGAAAAGTCACGTAATGGCAGAGACGCACAGCTTCTTAGTGGACCTTCCCGCTCTACTGCCCCGGACTCCTAGGTCCCTTGGGCACTCACTAACTCTTCTCCAAATTAGAGACTCTTGGAGACATCCTAGAATAGGGGAAAAACAGGCAATTTGAATCCTAGGCATCCTGCCTCTGTTACATTTCCTGGCTGGTAAATGGGGATTGGAGCATGGGGGTGTCCTAAATTTCCAAACATGTTTGCTTTTCCTAACCCAGAATGAAATTTTAACTCAAAATTGACATTCGTCATCCCCCAAATCCTGCTGGACAGGGGGAAAATGATGCCGCTATAAAAAACTGAAGCAGTTAACTTGGGTTCATGAATGGCTGATTCCCTCGAGCCTGGTCCACAACTGGATTTGTACCCAGTTTGGTTCCAGTGGGATCGTTCAAATGGGTCTGAAGTCTGAAAAAGATTTGGGGGTTGGGATGAGGGTGGATAAGCAGCTGGGTAGGAGCTCGTAGGGCATTGCTGGGGCCCGCTGGAGTCATACGACTCCGGGATGAAGAAACAGGCAAATCTGGAGTAGGTGCAGAGAGGTTATTTTACTTCTGGGAATTGAAGCTAGACAGATGCAGCCTGGAAATAAGGGGTACATTTTTGTACAAATAAGGGGTACAAATAAGGGTTACAATAATGAAGGTGACTAATTGGAACAATGTGCCAAGGGTCGTGGTGGATTCTCCATCCCTGGCAATTTTGAACAGCTCTGCGCTAGGAATTGTTGCGGGGCGGTTCGCCAGCCTGTGCTATCCAAGCAGTTGGACGAAATGATCCCACTGGTCCCTTCTGGCCTTGGATCTGTGACTGTCCGTAGCGTGGAAGTGGTTTTACTGGCCTGAAAGTGCTGTCACTGGTCCGGCTGGTCCCCAGCAACCAGCACCGGAAATCCACGGCCAGGGGCAGGGAGGACACAGGTGCTCCGAGGGAGGGGATGAGCCGGAGGGAAGTGGGGTGGAGTTGTGGGGCAGGAAACCTGGGTTCTCTTCCTCATCCTATGAGGTTCCCAGAGAAAGGCTCCCAGCCCCGCTGACCCCGCTTTCCCCCTGCAGTGGGTGCATGAGGAGGACCCCGATGTACTGTGCCTGCAGGAGACCAAGTGTGCAGAGAAGCTGCTGCCCCCCGAGATGCGGGAGATGCCCGAGTATCCCCACAAGTACTGGGCCTGCGCCGGCACCAAGGAGGGCTACAGCGGGGTGGCTCTGCTCTGCAAGATAGAACCGCTCAGCATCACCTATGGCATTGGTAGGGACCTGCCCCACCCCCCAGCCTCTGCCTGCTGAGCCCATGCTCCCTGCTCACCACACCCCCTACCAACCTCTGCCTGCAGACCCCTCTTTGCCCACTGCCAGGCCCTCTGCCTGCCAATCCCTCTCTGTGCCACCTACAGCCTCAAACAGGCCCTCTGGCCTTTCCCCTTGTCCCTTTCCCTTGACCCTTGCCATGCCCCCTATGCCCAGGGCCTCTCCCCTTTGGCCTCTGACGCAAGCCCCTTGTCTCTCGGCAGGCGAGGAGGAGCACGACCAGGAGGGCCGTGTGATCACGGCCGAGTTCCCCTCGCACTTCCTGGTGACGGCCTACGTGCCCAACGCGGGCCGGGGGCTGGTGAGGCTGGAGTACCGCCAGCGCTGGGATGCCGCCTTCCGGGCTTATCTGCAGGGGCTGGATGCTCGCAAGCCCCTGGTGCTCTGCGGGGATCTCAACGTGGCCCACGCCGAGATCGACCTGAAGAACCCCAAGGGCAACAAGAAGTCGGCAGGCTTCACGCCCGAGGAGCGCCAGGGCTTTGGGGAGCTGCTGGCAGCCGGCTTCACTGACACCTTCCGCCACCTCTATCCTGACACGCCCCACGCCTACACCTTCTGGACCTACATGATGAATGCCCGCGCCAAGAATGTGGGCTGGCGCCTTGACTACTTCCTGGTCTCAATGCGCCTGCTGGGGGCGCTGTGCGACAGCAAGATCCGCTCCCAGGCCATGGGCAGTGACCACTGCCCCGTCACCCTCTACATGGCCCTGTGAGCAGCCTGATATGGTCCCAACACCCCTGTATGGTCCTGGGAGGAGGGCGGGAGGAGGGTGGGCCATACAGCCTGCTATGGCTCTGACACCCCTGTATGGCCCTATGACGGGGGGGTTGGGGCCATACAGCTAGATATGGGCTCAACACCCCCTCTATAGCTGTGGGAGTGGGCCCATACACCTCTCTATGGCCCTGTGTGAGGTGGGGGATCCATATGGCCGTATGTGGCCCTGCACCCTCTCTCTCTCTCTAGTCCTGTGAGCAGGGTGGCCCGTACACTTCTATGGCTTTGTGAGCAAGAAAGGATTGGACTCACATGCCCCTATACGTCCCTGTGAGGCCGGGTAGAGTAGAGGGAAAGCCCCTGCCCCCAAGATCAGGGGTGACTTCCCCCCAAATGAGACCTGATTCAACCCCCCAACTTGTGGGCCCTGGTGCAGTAAATCCCAGAATATCAGCAGATCCCTCCCCATCTGAAAGACCATGAGCCTCCCAAATTCAGCCCTGAACCCCCAAACTCACCCAGTGACCCCCAGTCTGAGGCCAGGAGGCCCCTGAACTTGGAGGGCCATCCAAGCAACCCCCCTTATACCAACCTCCCCCCATCCTAGCCTCCAGAGAATTCCTCACCCCAGGAACTGTTTTTTACCTGTAGAACTAAGCTGCTGCCTTGCCTTTAAACCAGCCCCCCATTCTTTGCGGGGGGGCACGGAGCTGTGAGGAGCATTGATTAAAGGCTTTGAAAGGAGATGCTGTGTTTCATCTCGCCCTGGGGGAGAGTGAGGCAGAGCTGGGAGACAGTCACCCTCATGCTGCCCACTGGCCTTTCTAGCTGGGGTCCCGCAGAAGGCAGCTGCGAGTGAAGGGGGGCTTTGTGGGGAAGCAGAGTTGGACTGAAGGCCCTGCCTGGGACATCACAGCCTAGAACGGAGGGATCCCCGCAGACACTCAGCTTCCAGTTACAGAAATAATGGCTGGGTAAGAGGGAGCTGCTCTGCGTGTGACTGATGCTGCCTGGGTCTGCCGACAGCCTGAGCCCATTGCTGGGTGATGGGGGAAGCAACCATGAGCATGACTGACATTGCCTGGTTCTGCCGAGAGCCTGAACCTATTGATGGGAGAGGGGGAACTGTTACATACATCTCAATGGGGTGTTCCCTCCCAGCCCCACTGCTCTGGGGGAACCAACTCCACACCTGAAGGAGAGGTTTGGTGAGCAGAGCCCTGGGGAGGGAGGAAGGCATGGACAGGGGGTGCCTTAATCCACCTGCAGCTGGTTCAGCCATACGTGGGCTGAGGAGGAGTTGGGGTCCTACAGAGGGACACCCTCAGGGGGCCCCCCCACGTCTCCAGCAAAGGGGTGGATCCAGCCCTGGCTTGGTGGAGACACCAGCCTGTCTACAGGACGCTTCTCTCTCAGGACTCTTGCTACACACCCTGCCCCTCCCACCCCCCGGAGCTGGAAGAGATCCCAGGAGTCCTGGCTCCCAGGCCCCTGCTGTAACTACTAGACCCCACTCCCCTCCCAGAAATCCCCATCCAAGCCAGGAGCAGGAGGCTCTAGGGGTTGCCAGCACTCAGGGGACTGAGCTCCAATCAGCCCCCTAGCTGGAAACCTCAGATACCTTCAACCACTGCCAACCTAGGGGGCGCTAGCCCCATGGCAGGGGACTGGCTGGCTCGGGGTGGGGAATGGGACATGGGGCCTTTCCCTTCTAGGGGGCGCCGGCCACGATCCAGCCCTGTGGCAGGGCAGTGGCTGGCTCAGGGGCAGGGAATGGGACACAGGGCCTTTCCCCTCTAGGGGGTACCAGCTCAGATCAGGCCCCACAGTGCGGGCTGGCTGGCTCAGAAGTATGGGGCCCCCCTGCTCCAACCACAGTGGCTGTCCCTGGCTGTTGTTGCCCCTGTGGTGTAATGAGTTGGCGGGCTCTCAAGCTGGCAATGGGACCCCCAGACCTAGCCCTCTTCCCCCCCCCCCCCGCCAGGGTCACCATGGGGCAGAGTGATGGAGCCAGGCAGGCAGGTGCCGTATGGAATCTCTTTATTTACACTGTGAGGGCATCCATCAGTTGGGCCAGCCCTCCCCCGGGACAGACACACCGGCTTAAAGTAGCACTGCACGGGGTGGGGGGCAGAGGGGAAATGGGGGAAGAAGCCTGGGGCTGGATTTAAATAGCTATGTACAGGGGAGTGGTCAGTATGTACAAGCCAGAGCAGCAGGGAGTCCTGGGAAAGGGGGTGAACCCTATTTCCCAGCCCCCCAAAGATCCCTGAAGAACCGAGGCCGGAGACATTCTGCTCTCCCTCCCCGAGGGGGAGGCCAGCACCAGGCTCCCCTCATCACCAACCCTCCAGGCAGATCACCCCCAGTCCTTTCCACCCCACTACCCCATCCCCCTGAGGGTCCCCAACCAAGGGAGCTGGTGCTGGGCCGTGCAGGGAGGGGAGGAGTTAGGGGGCTGAGTTAGGATCACACCCCCCACGTGCGGCAACAGGGGCAGCGCTCTGCTCCCCAGGCTGCAGCGATCAGCCCAGTCGGAGCAGGGGCTGGATGGGAAGGGGTGGCCCTGTGGGGGAGCTCGGAGGCATGCTGGGAAGGCTCAGGGGCCCCATGCGACAGGGGCATTACCCATTGGCTCCCCTGCAGGAATGTGCAAAGAACCAGAGCAGCTGGGGGGGGGGGGGGGGGGGGAAGAGAGCAAACCCAGAGCAGCTTCCCCCCGGGCATCGGGGTGGGGTGGGGGAGGATCAGGGCAGGGGCTGCTCCCCTCCAGCTCTCCCACCCAAATAAAGGTTAGCTTTGGTCCCTAAACAGAGCTAGGGCACAGGCCTTTCCCTTCTAGGGGGTACCGGCTCCCATCTGGCCCCAGGGCAGGGACTGGCTGCTTCAGGGAGGAAGGGAATGGGACATGGGGTCTGTTCCCTCAAGAGAGCACCAGCTCTGATGTGGCCCCAGGGCAGAGGACTGGCTGGTTTGGGGGGCAGGCCTGACAGAGCACAGATCAGTGGGGTGAACAGTGGCCTAAGAGATGAACCCACCATGAAGCAGCAGTGAGCTGAATCCTACTCATCACCCCTGTCCCTGGTGTCAGCTCCCGTCCCCAGTAGGTCCCAGCCCCCCCAGAATGTACTCAATGCCCCCACAGCTGGGGGGCCCCCCTCCCGCCCCACTTCCCTGCAGGCCAAGGGGGTGCTGGGTGTGGCAGTGTCCCCATCAGGATGGATATGGGACCCCCAGTGACTTGGCAGCTATGGGGGCTTCCTTCTTCCCTCTGGCCACCTCATCCTGGGCAGAGAGTCGCTGCTCTGTTACCCAGGGTGTCGGGGCTGGTAGGTGCCAGCTCCACCATCCAGTGTCCCTTGGGTGCGCAGGGTCTCAAGGGTGGAGAGTCCCGTCTCCGTCATCCAGTGTCCCTTGGGTGCGCGGGGTCTCAAGGGTGGAGAGTCCCGTCTCCGTCATCCAGTGTCCCTTGGGTCTGTGAGGTCTCTGTGGTGATGGGTCCCAGCTCCGTCGCCCAGTGTCCGTCGGGTGGGGGTGGTGGGTCCCAGCTCCGTCGCCCAGCGTCCCTCGGGTGCGTGAAGTCTCCTGGGTGGTGGGTCCCAGCTCCATCGCTCAGTGTCCCTTGGGGGCGAAAGGGGGTCCCATCTCCATTGCCCAGTGTCTCTTGGCTGGGGGGCGGGTGTCAGGTCCCATCTCTGTCACTCAGCGTCCCTTGGCTGGGTAGGTCCCAGCTGAGCCACTGTAATCCAACTCCCTCTTGGGTTGGTCCAGACAGAGCTACCATAGTCCAACTGCCCTCTTGGGCTGGTGGGGCCCCTTGCCCTTGATACCACCGCAGCTGCCTCCATTGGTCACGTCCTGTGGGGGTCTCCTGCTCAGGCGGGATGGGAGGGGAGCAGGACCAAGGCGAGGGGCACAGGAGCGGACCAGGGGGCTGGGCAGAAGCTGGCTGAGATGGGCGGGGCTCCCCACAGCAGGGGCCGGGGGCGGCTCAGGAGAAGTTCTGGACGGGATGGCTGACTCGCATACAGGCCCAGTACATGGCCCGGCCCAGACACAGCACAGCCAGGAGAATGACCAGCGCCCAGGAGGCGTAGATCCCACCGTACCGCCGGGCATGCTTCCACGTGCCGAACTGCGCAGAGAGAGACAGCAGTGTCAGGACACCTGGGTTCCAGCCCGGCTCTGCGCGGGGAGGGGGGGGTCTAATGGTTGAGGGGGCAGGGGGGTTGGGATCAGGACTCCTGGGTTCTATGTCCAAAAGACCCTTCCCCACTCAATGCCCCCTTTCTCCCAGGGCAGCACGGCGACTTAGACCGTCCTAAGGCTCCGTCAGCACGGCCCGCTCCCCTGCCCCTGCCCCGGTCACACACTCACCGCTAGGCCTGTGGCAGCTACCGCCACTAGGACACCTAGGAGGAGGCAGCAGATGCATCTCTTCCGGGGGTACCTGCGCCCGATGGAGGAGCTGCGGGGGAGAGAGTCAGAGTCAGACATGGACACCCAGGAGTCCTGGTCCCCTGCCACCTTATTCCCCTCCCAGAGCCAGGGAGAGAACCCAGGAGTCCTGGCCCCCTCCCCTCCCACAGCCAGGGAGAGAAACCAGGAGTCCTGGCCCCCAGCCCCACTCGACCCCATACCCCTCCCCAGAGCTGGGGAGAGAACCCAGAAGGCCTGCCTCTGAGCTCAACCACTCCCCATGGCCTTAGACCCCACACTTCGGCCTCGCTTTCACAGCCCCTTCCACCCCTCAGCCTCCCCAGCCCACATGGGCCCAGCCCCACCCCCAGGACCAGGTCTCTCTCTGTCCTGTAGCTGTGGCCCGGGGCAATGGGTCTCAGGGCAAGAAACTTACACTTTGCGGCAGTGTGGGCAGCGGGCTAAGGTGCGGTCTGTGAACTCTGTCCACTGGAAGAATGAGAACCAGAAAGAAACATACATGAGACACCCAGCCTCCTGCTCTACCCACTATACTCCATGCCCCTCCCACAGCCAGAACTCAGGAAGACACAATGCCCCTCCCACAGCCAGAGCCCAGGAGTCCTGTCTCCCAGCCTCACCGTCTCCTGCTCTAACCACTAGACCCCACTCCCCTCCCAGAGCTGGAATAGAGTCCAGGAGTCCTGGCTCCCAGCTTTCCCTACTCTACCCACTAGACCCAACGCCCCTCCCACAGCCAGAACCCAGGAGTCCTGGTTCCCAGCCCCCGTGCTGAACCCACTACACCCCACACCCCTCCCAGAGCCAGGGACAGAACCCAGGAGTCCTGGCTGCCCCTGCTTACCAGGAAAGTATTCTTGCAGTGTCCACAGATGACCCGCACTCCCACAGGCTGGGGCTCAGGGCTCAGAGGCCCCGGGTGCACTGGGCCCAGGTTAATGATCCTTTTGCTGCAGCAGGTGAGAGAAAGCAACAGGGATGAAACCGGAGCCCTGCCCTGTCCTGGGTACCAAGCCAGGCTGTGACCTAGGGACCGCTGGTGCCAACAGGTAGGGGGCACAGAGTGTGGCCAGGAGGTTACAGGGATCCCCGGGGTCAGATAGCTGCACACTAATTCACCATGTGAGACATTTGCATGGCTGAGAGCGAGAGGATTGTGTCTACACTGGAAGTTGCATTCCTGAAGTTAAGGCCAGTTGGGCACAGACAGGTTTCCTCCCACTCAGGTACCCCGGGAAGCATCACCCAGGCCCAACGTGCCCTCAGTGCCACCCCTCCTCGCTGCCCAGCACGGCTTGGGACCCCCCCCATGGCTCACCAGTAGGGCCGGGGACAGGCAATGCGCTGGGATGTCACCTTGCAGATCAGCAGGCAGTTGCAGGGACATCTCACATACTTCTTCCCCGGGGGGGCATTCTTGATCGGCTGCGGCAGAAACAGAGAGGAGGCATGAGCCTGGGGGGTGCTGGAGGCTAGGACTTCTGGGTTCCACCCCTGGCTCTGGAGGGGGCACAGCAATCTCAGGCCTTTTGCTCCACTTCCCCTGGTCCAAGCCTCGGGGTCTCCCAGCTCCAGCCAGATCCCAAGGGAGTCTTCAGAGCTGAGAATTGCCATTCCAGCTCTACAGAGAGACCATCCCCTGACACCTCGTGCCAGGGGCCGACAGACAACCCCCAAATCCCTCCCATTCCTGGGGGGCCCCTCAGGGACCCCTGCCGGGCTCACTGGAGAGACAGAGACAGGCATATGGTGGGGGAAGAGGGTAGTGGGACCTCACGGGGAGGTGAATGGGAGATCCAGCCCCCCACAGGAAGACTGTGAAATCAGTGGGGCCCAGCTCACCGTGGCCTCGTTGCAGACGCTGCACTTCACCACATGCTGGTGCATCTTGCCCTCCACGTTGATGAGGCTCTGGCAGACGCGGCAGGTGATCATGGGGGTGCTGCCACTGTCGGGGCTGGCCATGGGTGAGTAGGGCGGGGGGTCTTCGCCATGCAGCACAGCTGGGTGCCCATCCAGGAATGGTGGGAAGCCTGGGTGCGGGAACCATAGGCTACAGCCACCTGCAAGTCAGCCTGCCCTAGGCCCCTTAGCCCCACTCTCCTCCCAAAGCTCCTCCCCAGTCCCACCCTCCAGCCATTAGCTCCACCCAACAAACCACATAGCTCCTCCCAGTTCCCTTAGCCCCGCCCACCAAGACCTCCCTGACAGCTGCAGCCCCCTACCGCCCCATCGATCAAGACCCCTAACCCCTCCCCAGAACTTGTAGACCCCACAGCCCTGCCCACTCAGCCTTAGCCCCGCCCACACCGCCCCTCCCCCACGCCCATTAGCCTCTCCCCTGCAAGGTCGTGGGGGCGGGGCCAATCACCATGGGGCGGGGCCGGCTTCTCTGCGGCGGGACCCCCGTAGGGCGGGAGCGGCGCGGAGGGCACGAGCCCGCCAGGCCCGGCCAGGACCCCGCCCGCCCCGGGAGTGCCCGGCTCGCCGAGCTCCGCGGGCAGCAACGGGGAGCGTTCGCCGTCCCCCGACATCGCCGCTTCCCGGCTGCCGTAGCGCCCGTCCCCGGCTCCCCGCAGCAATGTCCTGAGTCACGTGAGAGGGAGACGGCCGCCTATTGGCCAAGAGGCGACCGGGTAGCAGTCATGTGACACCAACATCACGTGAGCTCAAGCCGTTCTCTCATTGACTGGCGGCTGCCAATTGCCAGCACGTGACATCAATGCTCCTCACCCATTGGCTGGATTCGTCACCCTTCTCATGTGACTCGAACTGGGCTCCCTGAATGGCTCGACTAACGGCGCCTTCCCCCACATGATCCCGGGGGCTTCTCTTACTGGCTGGACCTTGGCCATCAGTCCCACATGATGAAAACTCTGATTGGCCAATCGCTCAGCCCGTCGTATCGTCAGCGCTTTCACGCCGTCTGATTGGCTAGAAGCAGCAACTACATCTCGCACGACCCCTCCGGCCCCCGCCCATTGGCTACCGTCGAACTCGCCCGACCCACCAAGCCCCGCCCTCATTAGCTGCTCCGCTCCCGCCTTCCAGGCGCAGTGCGCTTCGTTGGCTGTTTCCCCTGTCAGTTGAGCCGGGCCTCACCCCGTTGGCCATACCCACTCCCTGCCAGGGCCCCTCCCACTGCCTGTCAACGACCCTCCTTATAGCCCCGCCCTCCGCAATCTCCAGGCTCCTTGTCGGGGGAAGGGGGAACTCGGCCTATGGGGCGGGACTGAGCACGCCGGGGGCAGGGGCCACCCCCCGAGCCCTCAGCTTGGCCCCAGCCCCGCTGTAAAAGCCCGCCGTTTACTGCCTGGGAAGCCTGTGGCCGAGCCCCCCGGCCCCAGTGGGGTGCGGGGGCGTTCTGCGGGAGGTCGGGGGGTCGCTCCAGCGCTGGGAGAGGGTGAACAATCGGGGGCGGCGGATGTTACAGTTACATGTATAAGAGAAATCCCCGAATATCGGGAGGTCTGGTCTCTCCTCGACTTCGGGGGGCTGGGAATAGGGGGGCTGGATTAGGGGGTGTCTCTGGCGCCGGGGGGCTGGGAATAGGGGGGCAGGAAAGGGGTGTGTCTGGCGCTGGGGGGCTGGATAGGGGGGTGTCTCTGGCACTGGGGGGCTGGATTGGGGGGTGTCTCTGGTGCTGGGGGGCTGGAATGGAGATATCTCTGGTGCTGGGGGGATAGGAGTACGGGGTCTGGAAAGGGGGGTGTCTGGCGCTGGGGGACTGGGAGTAGGGGGGCTGGATTGGGGGGTGTCTCTGGTGCTGGGGGGCTAGGAATAGTGGGGCTGGAATGGAGATATCTCTGGTGCTGGGGGGATAGGAGTACGGGGTCTGGAAAGGGGTGTTTCTGGTGCTGCGGGGATGGGAGTAGGGGGCCTGGAAAGGGGGGTGTCTCTGGCGCCGGGGGGCTGGATTGGGGGGGTGTCTGCTGCCGGCCAGCTGGGAGTAGTGGGGTTGGATTGCGGGGTGTCTCTGGCGTCGGGAGGCTGGGAATGGGGAGGGGCTAGAATTATGGGGTCTCCCCCGATGCTGGGGGGCTGGAATGGGGGGGTCTCCTCTGGGCACTGAGGGGCTAGGAATGGTGGGGCAGTAGGGGGGGAATCTCCCCTGATGCTGGAGTGCTGGAAAGGGGGGTGTCTCTGGCGCTGAGGGGCTAGAATAAGGGATCTCCCCTGGGCGCTGGGAATGGGGGGCTAAAATGGGGGTCTCTCCCCGGTGCTGGGGGACTGGGTGGGGGGGGGGTCTCCCCGGCTGCTGGCTGGCGGGCGGGGTGGGGGGCTCTGCCGGAGCGGGGCAGAGAGCGGGGCTGCGGCTGGCGGGGCCGGGCTGGGGGCGGGGCGAAGCAGGCGGAGTCACCCGGGCCCGGCCGCGCCCGGCTCAGCATCGCCCGGACCCGCCATGGAGCCGGCAGCGTCTGAGGAGCGCAGGTGTGCGCGGGGGGAGGGGCGGACTCCTGGGTCCTCTCCAGGAGGGCTGGAACTAGGACTCCTGGGTCCCATCCCCAGTGATGGGAGGGGAGTGCTGTCTAGTGGTTACGGGGGGGGGGGAGCAGGTCGCCTGGGATCTCTGTCACTGATGCCCTGAGGGGGTGTCTTGGCGCTGTGGGGTGTGCCGGGCAGTCTGGGGGAGCCTTAATTAGCCCTGGCACTGACAGCGGCTGGCACTGGGGCCAGGACCCCAGGGAGGGTCTGAGGTGATCCTCTAGTGCAGGGGTTCTCAAACTGAGGGTCGGGACCCCTGAGGGGGTCGTGAGGTGATTATATCGGCGGTCGCCAGCTGTCAACCTCCACCCCAAACCCTGCTTTGCCTCCTGCATTTATAATGGTGTGAAATATATACAAAGGTGTTTTTAATTTATAAGGGGGGTCGCACTCAGAGGCTTCCTATGGGAAAGGGGTCACCAGTAAAAAAGTTTGAGAACCACTGCTCTAGGGCAAATGGTCTGCCTGGGGAGAGAGCCCCCTGATGTGCCCCCTGCTGCACCCCCCAGCCCAGTGCCCCCTGCTGTGCCCTCACAGCCCAACACCCTCTGCTGTGCCCCCCCACTGCCCAGCGCCCCCGCTGTACTCCCCTGGCTGCGGCCCCCCAGCCCAGCACCCTTGTTGTGCCCCCTGCTATATCCCCCCGTTGCCCAGCGCCCCCTGCTGTACTCCCCCTGCAGCCCAGGGCCCCTAGCTGTGCGGAGCCCTGCACAGTGACCCCAGCCTGGTGCAATAGGGCTAGTTCTGACCCACTCGTAATGGGTGAGGGGCCATCTGCTCCTGCAGGGAATGTGAGACTCTCCCTAACCCCTTAATGCCCTGCTGGCGGTGGGGTGGGGGGGAATTGGCTGGCTCAGGGGGGCGGGGAATGAGGCATGGGGCTGTTCCAGTCCAGGGGGTGCTGGCTCTGATCCAGCCACTGGCAGCTGCAAGGAGAGTTTACTGGTGCCCCTCAGTCCCAACCCACGGCGCCCTGCTATTCCACCCCTTGCTAAGACCAGATTCTCATGTTTATGGCGCCTCCAGGCTCCCCCAGCACCCGGATGAGTCAAAGCCGCCTGACCCAAACAGCCAGCTTGACACATTTCCCTCCAAAACCCAGTGTATGACTCAATTGTGGGGGAGTAGGAGGGGGACCGGCAGGAATCGGGGCAGAGACGTCTCTCTATTCCGGGAAACCACCGCCCAGATGGCAGCCTGCCAGCGCAGGGCCCTGCAGAATAATGGCTGAGGGGGGACCGGCAGGGATCGGGGTAGAGACGTCTCTCTTTTCTGGGAAACCACCGCCCAGGTGGTGCCCTGCTAGCGCCCGGTCCTGCGGAGTAATGGGCCCCTGGGGCAGCCACTTCCCCTTCAGTGGCCTGAGCTGACCCTGCTCCCCGCCCCTCCCCACATACCCCTTAGTTAACGATCAACAGGCCAGGGAGCAATCCCAGGCCAGCCTGCCTGACTGTGCAGGTTGCCTACCCCCAGCACCCTTCTCCACCCTCCAGTGACAGGAGATCAGGCCCCGGCTATCTCCCGGACTAGTGGGGGCTGCGGGTTTGGAGTGAGGGGCACCGGCAAAGCTGGGGTGGGGGGAGATTTCCACGCTAGCCCACGCAGGGTGGATGGTGCTGGTAAAGTGCCGTGTCCTGCCAGGCTGGGGCCCTTCTCCTAGGGACAAAGAGGAGGCAGGTCCCTGCGGGACCAGCTCAGGAGCCTGGCAGCTCAGAGGTCCCTGCCCTCGCCCTGGCCTCCCTGGGGTTGGCGCCTCGCCCATCCTCTGGCCCTGTCTCTTCCCCTTGCTCTGCAATTCCGTCCTGCCCTACCGTGGCCACTGCTCCCACCCTGGTGTTCTCCCTCTGGCCCAGCCCGGCTCCAGCCCCCTGTACCCCTGCAGCTCTGCACCGCGCTCCCGCCCCATGTCAGCCCCTGCCAGGCCGCTGAGATGGGCTGGGAGCTGGATGAGTGTGTGTGTGTGTCCCTGTGTCCTTGCGCCCCCTGCTGGAGGAGATAGGCCCTGCTGTGTGTGTATATATGTGTGAGTGAGTATGTGTGTGTCCCTGCACCCCTGCTGGAGGGGATCGGCCCTGCTGTGTGTGTGTGTGTGTGTGTCCTTGCGCCCCCTACTGGAGGGATTCAGCCCTACTCTCTGTGTGTGTGGCTGCACCCCTGCTGGAGGTTATCAACCCTGCTGTGTATGTATATATGTGTGAATGAGTGTGTGTGTGTCCCTGCACCCCCTGCTGGAGGGGATCGGACTTGCTCTGTGTGTGTGTGTGTGTGTGTGTGTATATCCCTGCGCCCCCTGCTGGAGGGGATTGGCCCTGCAGTGTAAACACATGACTCGTTTTAACTCTCTTGCGTCTCTCTCCCCCAGCAGGTACACGTATGAGCAGCACAAGGAAACAGCCGAATGGCTGCTAGATCACACCAAGCACCGGCCTAGCTTGGCCATTATCTGTGGCTCTGGCCTTGGGGGCCTGGCTGACCTGGTGAAGGATCCAATGGTTTTTAACTACACGGACATTCCCAACTTTCCCCAGAGCACAGGTACCCGGTGAGGGGCAGCTATATTGTACAATGGGCACAAGGGGCAGAAGAGGGTGCGGGAGGGGAAAGGGCCGCTATACTGTATAATGGGCAATATGGGGCGAGGGACAGGGGGGTGCAGAGGGCGAGTGGTGGGGGCGGGGGTGCAGCGGGCGAGGGGGTGCAGAGCGTGAGGGGCAGGGGGTGCAGAGGCGAGGCAGGACCTACACTGTGTAAGATGCCCTGGGGCCGGCGTTTAACCCTTTCCCGTCTCTGGCAGTGGCAGGCCATGCTGGGAAGCTGGTGTTCGGGATGCTGGCGGGGGTAAGCTGCGTGGTGATGAAGGGCCGGTTCCACATGTATGAGGGGTACCCACTGTGGAAGGTGAGTGGCTCCTTGTGGGGAAGGTGGTGTGGGGGGAGCCCAGGGCTGGGCTAGCAGGGGGCTGTGGGTCGGTAGTGAGGGGCACAGGGGAATGGGGGTCTGTGGTTTGGGAGTCAGGGGGGAGGGGAGGGGGTTGCGATTTGGGAATGAGGGGCATGGTGGGAGGGGAGCTGCGAGTCGGCAGTGAGGGACACAGGGGGGCTGCGGTTCAGGAGTGAGGGGCATGGGGGGACGGGAGGGGGGCTGTGGTTCGGGATTGCGGGGCATGGGGGGAGGGGAGGGGAGCTGAGCTGCGGTTCGGGAGTGAGGGCTGGCCTTTGACCAGGGCGATAAGGGCAACTGCCCAAGGCGACGGTGCTGATGGGGGCGCATTTGATAGGTCCCTTGTGACTTTACCTGTGGCCAGCCAGCTGGGCTTAAGGAGGGGAAGCCCTACTGCCAGCCCAGCCAGGGTGGGCGGGGAGAGAGAGAAAAACACACACATCCAAGCTGCAGCTTGAGGCACTCACTCACCCAGAGGAGCAGGAGCAGGGGTGGGTGCCCGGTGGGGTCCCCCCACTCTCCTGGCACAGGGGGCCCCCTGTAGACACCATGGGCAGGCTGTGCTGGGTCCTGCCTGATGTCGGGGGTGGGGGGATGGTGTTGAAGGAGGAGTGTGTGTGCAGCTTGTCTCTGTGTGTTCTGGCTGACTGGGGGCTTGCAGCAGTCCAGCTCTCTGGTTGTGCTTTAGTGTAGAGCAGGCCAGGGTCCACCCCCCCTTCTCTTCCCCTTCCCCACTAAGAGTCCCACTTGTCCAGGGAAGGGCTTGCTCTTTCCCCTGGCATTGCCCGCAGGACTGGAGCGCATATTTAGCTCCACACAGTGAGCACCACGAGGGGCGCTGCTGCAGCCTGCCTGCTCCCATCCCATCCCTTCGCTGCAGAGAGCTGACACATGGGGGGGCATGCGCGGGGTCATGTTACCCCTCCTCCCCAGTTTTCTGCCAGGATTTGTCTGCTGATCTCTCCCTCCCCTGCTTGCTGGAGGCACCGGGGAGCAGTAGGGAGGAAGGGCTGCTGCTTCAGCTCTGCAGGGAGAGGTTAGGTATGGGAGGGAGGAGGGAACAGTTGTTTTCCCATAGGGGACCTGAGGGCAAGGGGGAAGGCTGGGCTGCCTGGGGAGAGCGCTGTATGACACTCCAGCTGATGGAGAGGGACCTTTAAATTGTGCCCTCTCCCCCCTGTCAGCAGCTGAAGGTCCTGTCCTCCCTGCTCCCCTGGTTCAGAGGCTTCACTTTCTTGGTCCCAGGGGGGCTGCTGCCTCCCCAGAGTCAGGCAGGGAGGTGCATAGGAGATAAATGAGTGTGACACTGAGATCAACGCCCCCATGTGCCTCCTCCCCTACCCCCAACCTGAACAGGAGTGGGTATGGGAATCACAGTGGGTGGTGTCTGCCTGCCTGCTGTGACCTCCTTGAAACCCATTTACCTTTCATTCAATCCCTGATTGCTTACCCATACCCTCAGGCTTTCTTTTTTCAACAGTTTCTGTTTCCACTACAAGTTGTACTTAACAGTATACTGAAATTCCTTGGGGCAGGGCCTGGTCTAAACTGTTGAGCACAATGTTGTGTACATTTCAATGCTGCATCAAGATTAAGAATAAGGAAACTCCTTTCTTTACTCCCATCTTAATCCCATATCCTGCAAACCTAATTCATCCTCTGGAAGTCACGGGTTCCTGCTGTTAGTGTGAGGATGGAACTGAGGATAATGTGTGATAGCCCACAAAAGCTTAAGCTCAAATAAATTTGTTAGTCTCTAAAATGTCACAAGGACTCCTCCTTGTTTTTGCTGATACAGACTAACACGGCTACCACTCTGAAACCTGTGTGGTGGTTGTGATTTACAGTTTCAATCAGGCGTTTAAGCTGAGAGAGAACTCTAGTGGGGATAGGTTTCAGCAGGGTAGCTGTGTAAGGCTGTGTCTGCATTCCACTTTCAGTGCTAAAACTTTTGTCATTCAGGGGTGTGAAAAAACATTCAGGGGTGTGAAAAGTTTTAGCACTGAAAAGCGCCAGTATAGACAACGCTTTATCACCGGGAGCCGCACTCCTGGTGATAAAGCTACCATCGCACTCCCGCGATAAAGCGTGTCTGTACTGCCCACGGCACAGCGTGGGGGCACTGCTGCGTAACGTGGGTAGTGTAGACATACCCTTAGTCTGTATCAGCAAAAACGATGAGCATCCTTGTGGCACCTTAGAGACTAACAAATTTATTTGGGCATAAGCTTTTGTGGGCTAAAACCCACTTCATCAGATGCATGGAGTGGTAAATACAGTAAGCAGGTATAAATATACAGCATATGAAAAGATGGGAGTTACCTTACCAAGTGTGGGGGGTCAGTGCTAACGAGACCAATGCAATCAAGGTGGACATCGCCCGTTCCCAACAGTTGACAAGAAGGGGTGAGTATCAACAGAGGGAAATTATTTTTTGTAGTGACCCAGTCACTCCCAGTCTTTATTCAGGCCTAATTTGATGGTGTCAAGTTTGCAAATTAATTCCAGTTCTGCAGTTTCTCATTGAAGTCTGTTTTGGAAGTTTTTTTGTTGAAGAATGGCTACTTTTAAGTCTATTATTAAGTGTCCAGGGAGATTGAAGTGCTCTCCTACTGGGTTTTGAATGTTACAATTCTTGATGTCTGATTTGTGTCCATTTATTCTTTTGCGTAGAGTCTGTCCAATCTGGCTAACGTACATGGCAGAGGGGCATTGCTGGCACATGATGGCATATATCACATTAATAGATGTGCAGGTGAATGAGCCCCTGATAGTGTGGCTGATGTGGTTAGGTCCTATGATGGTCCCTTGAATAGATATGCGAACAGAGTTGGCAACGGGGTTTGTTGCACGGATTGGTTCCTGGGTTAGTGTTTCTGTTGTGTGGTGTGTAGTTGCTGGTGAGTATTTGCTTCAAGTTGGGGGGCTGTCTGTAAGCGAGGACTGGCCTGTCTACCAAGGTCTGTGAGAGTGAGGGATCGTCCTTCAGGATAGGTTGTAGATCCTTGATGATGCACTGGAGAGGTTTTAGTTGCGGGCTGTAGGTGATGTCTAGTGGTGTTCTGTTACTTTCTTTATTGGGCCTGTCCTGTAGTAGGTGACCCTTCTGACTCTGTCAATCTGTTTCCACACTTCCCCAGGTAGGTATTGTAGTTTTAAGAATGCATGATAGAGATCCTGTAGGTGTTTGTCTCTGTTTGAGGGATTGGAGCAAATGCGGTTGTATCTTAGGGCTTGGCTGTAGACAATGGATCATGTGATGTGGTTTGGATGAAAGCTGGAGGCATGTAGGTAAGTACAGCGGTCAGTAGGTTTCCGGTATAGGGTGGTGTTTGTGTGACCATCGCTTATTTGTACTGTAGTGTCCAGAAAGTGGATCTCTTGTGTGGACTGGTCCAGGCTGAGGTTGATGGTGGGGTGGAAATTGTTGAAATCCTGGTGGAATTCCTCAAGGGCCTCCTTCCCGTGGGTCCATATGATGTCATCAATGTAGTGCAAATAGAGTAGGGGCGCTAGGGGACGAGAGCTGAGGAAGCGTTGTTCTAAGTCAGCCATAAAAATGTTGGCATACTGTGGGGCCATGCGGGTACCCACAGCAGTGCCGCTGACTTGAAGGTATAAATCATCCCCAAATCTGAAATGGTTCTGGGTGAGGACAAAGTCACAAAGCTCAGCTACCAGGTTTGCTGTGACATTATCGGGGATACTGTTCCTGACAGCTTGTAGACTGGGAGTGGCTGGATCACTACAAAAAATAATTTTCCCTCTGTTGATACTCACACCTTCTTGTCAACTGTTGGGAATGGGTCACATCCACCCTAATTGAATTGGCCTCGTTAGCACTCACCCCGCATTTGGTAAGGCAACTCCCATCTTTTCATGTGCTGTATATTTATACCTGCCCACTGTATTTTTCACTCCATGCATCTGAGAAAGTGGGTTATAGCCCACGAAAGCTTATGCGCAAATAAATTTGTTAGTCCTTGTGGCACCTGAGAGACTAACAGATGTATTTGGGCATAAGTGTTTCCCATTCCCCCCCCCCTCCCCCCGCCCACACACACACACTTCAACTCTGCTGCTCTGGCTTATAAATAGGCTTGGTAGAATGCACTTTTTATTTTTTTATAACGTTGATGTGTAATATAAACTTTATTTTTAAGCTTTTTTGTCTTTTTATAGTTTGTAATTTTCACAGTTGTGGGAAATTATCGGGGGCAGGTCAGATAACTTTTTAATAACAGTAGAACTTGAGATTCAAAGAGTTCAGGCTTTAAAGCTGTTAAAACACAGAGAGACAAGGTGGCTGAGGTAATATCTTTGTTTGGACCAACTTTGGTTGGTGAAAGAGAGAAGCCCTTTTGAGCTTCACAGACCTGGAGAAGAGCTCTGTGGGGTTTGAAATCTTGTCTCTTTCACCAGCTGAAGTCAGTCCAATTAAAGATATTACCTCACCCACCTTGTGGCTCTCATATCCAGGTGCCAACATGACTACAACAAAACAGCAAAACCCACTAAGTGTCAGTATCACATGTCAAAATATACAAAATAACTATCCGAAAACCAGAAAGGATTTGTTGATTTAACTATTCATTCACTAGTCCATTTGTAACAAGCCCAATTCAGAAGTTTAGATCACTGAATTTTGACTCTAACAAGTTTTCAAGCAGCATTTTTCTTGCTTTCCCTATTTGTAAATTTATTACTGATGGAAATATTTGTGTGTGTACAGTGAAATCAACAGCTAATTTCTAAGTTATCCGCAAAAAAACCGTAGAGTTTTCACTACAGCCCCACCCCCCAACACGCTGTCGTGAAAGTACTACATCCTTAAACTCATGGGGCACCAAAATATAAATTCACCTAGGGTGCCATTTTCCTTACGGCCGGCCCTGAGGGACACAGGGGGCTGCAGTTCAGAAGTGAGGGGCATGGGGGAAGGGAAAGGGAGCTGCAGTTCAGGAGTGAGGGACACGCGGGGGCTGTGGTTCAGGAGTGAGGGGCATGGGAGGAGGGAAGGGGGGCTGCGATTCAGGAATGGGGGGCATGGGGAAAGGGGAGAGGAGGGGGGCTGCGGGTTGGGGGTGAGGGGCACCAGCAGAGCTGTATTGGGGTACCCAGGGCTGGGTAGCGTCTGGCATTGGATGCCCCTCCCCCCCTACAGGTGACGTTCCCGGTGCGGATCTTCCGCCTGCTGGGCGCAGGGACCCTGATTGTCACCAACGCGGCTGGTGGCCTCAACCGCGGGTATCAGGTGGGTGACATCATGGTGATCCGGGACCACATCAACATGCCCGGACTGGCAGGCACCAACCCGCTGAGCGGCCCCTATGATGAGAGGTAGGAGCTGCCCCTCCCACCCCCCCCGCTGGGCACCCTGCACCTCCCGTCCCTGCCCCCCGTGCTGCTCTGCCCCCCCGCTGCCCTGCACTGCCAGGCACCCGGCCCCCTCCTGCTGCCCTGGGCACCCAGTGCCCTCCCTCCCTGCTGCCCCCTACCCCCCAGTATTTTCCTACAGCTCCTCCCTTGCCATGGCCAGTAGTGGCAGCAGTGTAAAGCCCGGGAAATGGGTGGGCGCCCCTGGGTGGGGACAGGACCCTGAGTCCTGGCCAGAGCCCAGCACAAGGGACCCCAGGGCCATTCCCTGCTCTGGGAAGGGATGGGGGTGCGCCTCCGTCTCCTTCCCCCCCACGAGCTCTCTCCCCTCCCCTGCCTGCATAGGTTCGGGCCCCGCTTCCCAGCCATGTCGGACTCCTACGACGAGCAGCTACGGGGCCTGGCGCTGGCAGTGGGCAGGGAGCTGGGCTATGGCCCCAGCCTGCATGAGGGTGTCTACTGCACCGTGGGGGGGCCCAACTACGAGACCATCGCTGAGTGCCGCTTCCTGCAGCAGCTTGGGGCCGATGCCGTAGGTGAGCCGAGGGAGGGCAGTGGAAAGGAGGAGGGAATGGGGAGGGACAGGAAGGAAGGAACAGGGCAGAGGAGGGAACAGGGAGGGAGGGAAGGAAGGGAATGGGGCAGAGGAAGGAACAGGGAGGGAGGGACGGGAAGGAATGGGGCAGCATAGGGAACAGGGAGGGAGGGAAAGAAGGGAGGGAGGAAGGACGGGACAGAGGAGGGAACGGGGAGGGAAGGAACAGGGAGGGAGGTAGCAAAGGAAGGGATAGGAGGGAGGAGAGGGAGGGAAAGAGGCAAACAGAGCTTAGGAGGGAACGGGAAGGGCAAGCAGCTGCGGGCGGGGGCTGGGCATCGCCGGCTCTCTGTCGCCCCCTGCAGACTGACACAGGCTCTGCCCCCAGGGATGAGCACGGTGCCCGAGGTGCTTGTGGCCCGGCACTGCGGCCTGCGCGTCTTCGGCTTCTCTCTGATCACCAACAAGGCAGTGCTGGAGTACGGGACCCGGGAGAAGGCCAACCATGCCGAGGTGCTGGAGGCCGGGCGCCAAGCTGCTCTCAAGCTGGAGCGCCTGGTCTCCATGCTGGTGGAGCGCATGAAGGGCAATGGCCTGGTGTAGCCGGCCGGGGGAGGGGCCCCTCCCCTGGCACCTGCCTCCACTGCAAACTGCTGCCCTGCCCGCTCCCCCACGGCTTGCTCTGCCAGCCTGCTCCCCACTCTTGATTTTTGTGGCCGCTGCTCCCAGCTCCCATGTACGCTGATCCCAGCTCAGAGCCCCCCTCAGGCAGCCCCTGACCCCATCCCTTCCCCCATGGGGGGGCGTCCGAGCCTGGTGTCCTGTGGTGCTCACAGCGTGGCTGCTGGAGTCCCGCAGACCATGGGATGCCTGCCCAAGCCCATGTCTCAGCTCCAACCCCCACTAATGCCCCCCTCCAGGGATGCAGCCTGGGATGCTCCACCCGAAAGCACCTGCCTCAATTGCTGGTGCTACTGGGGAGTGTCACCTGGCTAGTGACCCCACAAAAGACCCTGCATTCGGCCGCGTAGACTGAGATATGGCGAACGCCACTCTTAAATCCCCTGGGCGGTTCGCCTGAGCCTGTGCCGCCTGCTCACAGGCGGGGGAACGTCTCGGGGGTGTTATCCGAACCCCCTTTCTCACAGCTGGGAAGGGACCAACCCTCGGCTCAGCGCCGAGGAGGCGGGGATGGCTGCCCAACCCTGTCCAGGCACCAAGCCATGTTTGGTGCAGGCAGGAGCCGGCCCCCTCTTCACATTCCCACGTTGGACCATTCTGGCTCTTCTGCAGTGATGTGTTTTGTTACCAATGCTCAGTTTGCAGCTGGGATGATTGAGAGCTGCCACAGAAATGGGGAGCCCCCAGTGAACTGGGGGTTTGGCTCCCCTCCACACCAGGCGGCTCTGCCCCTCCCTGCCCTGCTGCATTTTATCATAGGACCACTCCACGGCTGCACCTTGCTAACAATACAGCAATGACAGAACAAGGGGGTCTCACGGCTCAGTTTCTTTGAAAGCATTTTGAGGCGGGCTGATGTGTTGTCTTGTAGGGGCGGGGCTTGGCTTGTGAGGGGTGTGGTCTATTTCTGCATCCCTTCCTGTCTTTCCCCCACTCCACAGTGACCCTCCACCACTGTATACTGGAGGGAGGGGTTGAGTCTTTGGCCGGTTAGTGCCAGTTGCGACAGTGCTGGGCCGCCTGCCCCCTTGGCTACTGTTGGGTGAAACCCCCTGAGTGGGGTCCTCCAGAATCCGGGCTGGCGGGGGGAAGGCCCTATCGCCAATCAGCTGTCACATGACATCCCCCATCTCTGTCCCCCAAGTTACCTGTCCATCCATCCCCATGTGAACCCCTTTAGCCCTCCCCTCTGAGTATCTGAACTCCTTGGGCCACTCCCAGTCTGGGCAGGAGTCATGGCAGGAGTCATGGCTGGATTAATGGGAGCGTTGTGTGGCAGACAGGGTTGGACAAACCACCATCAGGACTGGTCTAGGGTCACTTGGCCCTGCCTCAGTGCAGGGGCTGGACTAGATACCGTGCGAGGTCCCTTCCAGCCCGCTGTGTCTGTGATTACAAGACCCCAGCCAGCCCCCTCTGAGAGTATCTGAACCCCTCTCATCTCCTTTGACCCACCCCGTGCACATCCTCTCTCGGCGCATGGACCCAGCAGCTCCTGCCACTGAGTGGGTGGACCCAGCTCTCTCCAGCTCAGCAGAGCACCCCACGTCCTACGCCAGAAGGGCCTGACTGCAAACCCCAGGTGCTTTTGGTGCTCTTTGCCCAGTGGACCCACGTCATTTAGCTGCTGGGTCCTCGAATCCTGCCCTGCGGAGCCTGGCAGATCTGGTCCTGAACCCCTCACGGATTTTCCCTTGCCTTACTAAAGGAGTCCTGGATGGGAACCAAACCAGGCTGACCCAGGCCCCTTGGCCAGCCCCGTTCTGGCCAGGCCTGTCCCTGGGGTGGGGAGTGGGGAGTGGCTATCCCCTGGGGTTGCATCCTGGCTCGGCACCCGGTCCTGGGGACAACGACCTTGGCCGAGTAGGCGGAAGAGAGACAGTCATGGGGAGAGGGCTGGCGGGCGCTGAGGAGAGCTTGGCATGATAAAGCGTCAGCCAAGACCGGGTATTTGGGTGCTTGGATGGGGCTGCCACGATGCAGCCAAGCCCATCGCGCTGGGGAACTGCCCGCCTGGATCGGTCCCCACGGCCCCTCTGGGAGAGTGCTAGCCAAGTCAGGGGAAGGCACTGGCCCACTGCGGTAGCAGATGAGGGACAAGCTGTCCTCACAAGAGGCCTCCGGCTGGTCTCTCCAGTTCCTTATGGGCCTGGTTCGAGCTGTGCTCTGAAACCCCCGGCCCGAAGGGTTTCCAAAGGCAGTGGGGGCACCATGCCCAGCCCCCAGTGTCAGCAGAATTTCAGTCCCTTTCTCAGGCGACTGGGTTTGTTTCCCAGAACTGAGAGAGTCAAAGAGGCCCAGGAGCCACTGGCTGCTCCACTCCTCTCTGTGGCCCACTGTGACTGACCCCAGGCCCAGCCACCCTATGAGGGTGGCCCAACCTGGGACCGCGCCATGACTTGCTCCCTTGCTCCGCAGTGGAGCTGTGGGTCTGATACAGGTCCCTCACATATGTCTCAGGGGCCTCCAGGCAGAGGAAATCTTTCCTGGCGTTAATGACCTCTGGGAGGGCTTTAGGGTCCTGGTGGGAATGGGCCTGCCAATTAGCTCTGCCTCAGTGCCCATCAGGGGCTGATGAAGAAAGCGTGGTTCGTTCATGTCTATCGGGGGGCAGAGGGAAGAAGGGAGCTCTTTAGCTCCACTAATAACCTCCCTGGGCATCAGCCTAGCTGGAAAAATATTAGACTGACTGGCACTGAGCCAAGATGGGGCAGAAGGAGCCAGTGCATAAGCCAGTGGGGCGATTGGCCCAGGAGCGTGGCAGTGGGGCAGCCAGGATGGGACTGGCAAGGGGCCTCTAAACCCCCGACTGCCAGGCCGCTCAGGGATCTCAGCCACGAGCCCTCCCCTGGAGTTTGGCGCCAGCTCAGCCTCAGCAGGCAGGGAGAGATGCCCCCTGGGCACCCAGTGGCTTGGGCACGCTATGGGGGCCATGTGAAACCTGATTCCAGGGCTCTGGTTTAGAGCAGAGATGCTCAGGTGGGTTTCCCACCTCCCGGGATTACATAGGAGGCCGGCATGATGGGGTGCGCTCCCCATGCCGGCTGTGAGAGCACAGAGGTGGGCCAGGCAATAAATTGGGACAATTCAGGGTGGAAGGAAAAGCCCTAATTAGCACAGCTGAGCAGGGGTGGGCTGGGCTAGTCTAAACCCAGGGAGCTGGCAGCAGCAAAGGCTGCTAGGAGAAAGTTGGCGTAGTAGAGAGGGCAGGAGGGAACGCTGGGAGTATGGGGGATCCTGGGGGTCTGGCCTGGAGGGAGGAAGAAGAGAGCTTGTGGGAAGCAGCAAGGTTGGGGACTGAGCAGACCTTGGCTGCGTGTTGCAGAGTACTTGGGCTGGAACCCTGAGTAGTGGGTGGGCCCAGGTTCCCCTACCGCTAGTGAGTAAGGGGCACTGGTGGAGCAGTGAACGGGGTTGCTGCAGGAGTGACCGGGTCAAGGCACCAGGTGTGAGGCTGGCCGGCTGCCCCTCCAACAGAAGAGATTTGGAAGGATGCTGCATGGAAAATGGCAGTGCAGATGGACCGGGCTGGGGGGCCAAGGCACGGAGTGTCCACAGCGGTGAGATACGTGTGACCACAGGAAGGGGCATCAGCCTCACAGAGCTAATCCCTGGGATGGCTAGGAGAAGGCTCCGTTCCAGCGGTGAGCAGGACCAGCAAGAGCAGGCCGGGAGTTTGGAGGCTCCCCTGGGAGTTCTGGCTTCTCCTAGTACATTACTGATGCCGAGCAGAACAGATCCACAGGGACAGGCTGTGTGAGCGCGGCCCCAGGGGCTGGGATGGGCAGGGGGGAGGGGGAATTTGAGGGCTTTGGGGCACCAGCCTCAGGACAGATGGCACAAGCCCCAAACTGATGGTAGGTCCTAGAATTCGATTTCACCAATCACGTGTGAACTCTTCATACCTTACCATGTGGAGAGCCCAGGCCGACACCCCTTTGCGAGAGCTGGTCCATTGTACCAAAGATCACACAAGATCCAGTGCCAGTCACTGATCTGAGGTCGAGTGCACCGCAGATCTCACCTCAAACCAGTACCTGCAGCTAACCCTGTAATTAACTAACTAAAGATTTATTAACGAGGGAAAGAGAACAAGCAAGTGATTTGCAGTTAAAGCAGGTAACAAGTACACACACACATGAGTTCGTCTGTGGGTCCAGACAGTAACAGGAGCAGCTGTAACGTCCTTTAGAGCTAACACTGGCTAAGCAGCCTGGAGATCCCTGGCCCTCTCCCAGCAGCAAAGTGATGACAATTTCTTCTTTAAAGGGAGTTTTACGCCCTTCCTGCAGAGCTTGAGCGTCTGTGCAGGTCCCTCTTCAAAGGGGTGGGGAAAAGAATCAACCATGTCTTCCATCCACTGGTGTCCCACGATGGTTCGTCTGGAGTCTATGGGTCTTTTTTTGCTGGGCACAAGCTGACGCCTCTCGTGGTGAACTAGCAGCTCACTCTTGGTGTTCCTTCTCTCCTGTCTGGGGGGCTGTCCACTTTCCTAGCAGACACATCTGTAGTTACAGAGCAAACACTGGGACATAACACAGGATGCAGCTGGTGTGCATGAGATGAATTCAGGCAGCAGCTCCCAAGCGTTTCATAAAGGCCAAACACTGAACGCAGCCTTAGAAATATAGCATCTATTTTAACACGGCTAATGCCAATGAGCCGGCCTGGTGCCAGCCATGCATTTGCCAGGGGTCAGTGGGGCCTTGGCATGAGCTGCCACCTGGTCTGCCAGCGTCACACACCTTGGCTCTTGCATTGATCTGCTAATCAATCCACCTAGCTGTCCCCAGATGCACCCGCTCGCTAGCTAATTTGCCCCACTCCTTTTCCCCCAAGTCTCAGCCCAAATGTAAAACAGGCTCCCAAGGCAGAAAATGGGTCCCCATTTAATGTCTGATGCATTTGTTGGCTGTTTAAGCATGCTGGAGCCCAGCTGGAGAGCGCTGGGACAATGACACCTTTCCACCAGGCAGCGTGCTGGCTCATCTGCAGCTCCCGGCACCTGTAATTGTGACGGCTTCACCTTTCCCGGATTCATAAACCAGCCCAAGACCATTTCACTGTTCGCTTTCAAATGGCAGCAGGGTTAGTGCCTGTCAAGGTTCCTTCCCTACTCTGAACTCTAGGGTACAGATGTGGGGACCTGCATGAAAACTCCTAAGCTTACATTTACCAGCTTAGGTTAAAACTTCCCCAAGGTACAAACTATTTTACCTTTTGCCCTTGTACTTTATCATTGCCACCACCAAACGTCTAAAACTGGTTACTGGGAAAGAGTCCATTTGAAAACGTCTTTCCCCCCAAAATCCTCCCAAATCTTACACCCCCTTTCCTGGGGAAGGTTTGATAAAAATCCTCATCAATTTGCATAGGTGAACACAGACCCAAACCCTTGGATCTTAAGAACAATGAAAAAAAGCATTCAGATTCTTAAAAAGAATTTTAATAGAAAAAAAAGTAAAAAGAATCACCTTTGTAAAATCAGGATGGTAAATACCTTACAGGGTAATCAGATTCAAAACATAGAGAATCCCTCTAGGCAAAGCCTTAAGTTACAAAAAGACACAAAAACAGGAATCTACATTCCATTCAGCACAGCTTATTTTCTCAGCCATTTAAAGGAATCAGACTCTAACGCATATCTAGCTAGATTACTTACTAAGTTCTAAGACTCCATTCCTGTTCTGTCCCTGGCAAAAGCATCACACAGACCTTTGTTTCTCCCCCTCTCCAGCTTTTGAAAGTATCTTGTCTCCTCATTGGTCATTTTGGTCAAGTGCCAGCGAGGTTATCCTAGGGTATGTCTACGCTACAAAATTAGGTCGAATTTATAGAAGTCGGTTTTGTAGAAAGCATTTTTACAGTTGATTGTGTGTGTCCCCACACAAATGCTCTAAGTGCATGTAGTCGGTGGAGTGTGTCCACAGTACCGATGCAACCATCGACTTCTGGAGTGTTGCACTGTGGGTGGCTATCCCACAGTTCCCACAGTCTCCGCCGCCCATTTGAATTCTGGGTAGAAATCCCAGTGCCTGATGGGGCTAAAACATTGTCGCGGGTGGTTCTGGGTACATATCATCAGGCCCCCCTTCCATCCCTCCCTCCCTCTGTGAAATCAAGGGCAGACAATAGTTTTGCGCCTTTTTTCTTGAGTTACCTGTGCAGACGCCATACCACGGCAAGCATGGAGCCCGCTCAGCAAACCGTCACCGTATGTCTCCTGGGTGCTGGCAGACGCCGTACTGCATTGCTACACAGCAGCAGTTTATTGCCTTTTGGCAGCAGACAGTACAGTGTGACTGGTAGCCGTCATCAACGTAGTCCTGGGTGCTCTTTTAATAGGGCTCCTGGGCAAACATGGGAGTGACTCAGCCAGGTCATTTCCCTTTTAAGTTTCATCTCGTGGCGATTCAGTCCTACCGGCAGTGCACTGTCTTTTAACCTGCAGCCAGCAGAAGATAATGGCTAGTCGTCCTACTGCACCGTCTTCTGCCGAGCACCCAGGTGTTGATGATGGCTAGTGGTCGTACTGCACAGTCTGCTGCCAGCAAGATATATAAAGATAGATGAAGTGGCTCAAAACAAGAAATAGACCAGATTTGTTTTGTATTCATTTTCTCCTCCCTCCCTCCCTCTGTGAAATCAATGGCTTGCTAAACCAAGTTTTGAGTTCTATCCTTGAGGTTTTGAGTTCTATCCTTGAGGGAGCCATTCAGTTTCTCGCAAAGCCACCCCCTTTGTTGATTTTAATTCCCTGTAAGCCAAACCTGTAAACCATGTCGTCAGTTGCCCCTCCCTCCGTCAGGGCAACGGCAGACAATCGTTCCGCGCCTTTTTTCTGTGCAGACGCCATACCACGGCAAGCATGGAGCCCGCTCAGATCACTTTGGCAATTAGGAGCACATTAAACACCACACACATTATCCAGCAGTATATGCAGCACCAGAACCTGGCAAAGTGATACCGGGCGAGTAGGCAACGTCAGCGCGGTGACGTGAGTGATGAGGACATGGACACAGACTTCTCTCAAAGCACGGGCCCTGGCAATGTGGGCATCATGGTGCTAGTGGGGCAGGTTCATGCAGTGGAACGCTGATTCTGGGCTCGGGAAACAAGCACAGCCTGGTGGGACCGCATAGTGTTGCAGGTCAGGGACGATTCCCAGTGGTTGTGAAACTTTCGCATGCGTAAGGGCACTTTTTCATGGAACTTTGTGACTTGCTTTCCCCTGCCCTGAGGCGCAAGAATACCAAGATGAGAGCAGCCCTCACAGTTGAGAAGTGAGTGGCAATAGCCCTATGGAAGCTTGCAATGCCAGACAGCTACCGATCAGTCGGGAATCAATTTGGAGTGTGCAAATCTACTGTGGGGGCTGCTGTGATGCAAGTAGCCAACTCAATCAAAGATCTGCTGATATCAAGGGTAGTGACCCTGGGAAATGAGCAGGTCATAGTGGATGGCTTTGCTGCAATGGGATTCCCTAACTGTGGTTGGGCCATAGACGGAACCCATATCCCTATCTTGGCACCAGAGCACCAAGCTGGCGAGTACATAAACCGCAAGGGGTACTTTTCAATAGTGCTGCAAGCACTGGTGGATCACAAGGGACGTTTCACCAACATCAACGTGGGATGGCCGGGAAAGGTACATGACACTCGCATCTTCAGGAACTCTGGTCTGTTTCAAAAGCTGCAAGAAGGGACTTTATTCCCAGACCAGAAAATAACCGTTGGGGATGTTGAAATGTCTATATGTATCCTTGGGGACCCAGCCTACCCCTTAATGCCATGGCTCATGAAGCCGTACACAGGCAGCCTGGACAGTAGTCAGGAGCTGTTCAACTACAAGCTGAGCAAGTGCAGAATGGTGGTAGAATGTGTATTTGAATGTTTAAAAGCGCGCTGGCGCAGTTTACTGACTCGGTTAGACCTCAGCGAAACCAATATTCCCACTGTTATTACTGCTTGCTGTGCGCTCCACAATATCTGTGAGAGTAAGGGGGAGACGTTTATGGCAGGGTGGGAGGTTGAGGCAAATCGCCTGGCTGCTGGTTTCGCACAGCCAGACACCAGAGCAGTTAGAAGAGCACAGGAGGGCGCGGTGCGCATCAGAGAATCTTTGAAAACCAGTTTCATGACTGGCCAGGCTACGGTGTGAAAGTTCTGTTTGTTTCTCCTTGATTAACCCCCCCGCCCCTTGGTTCACTCTACTTCCCTGTAAGCTAACCACCCTCCCCTCCTCCCTTCGATCACCGCTTGCAGAGGCAATAAAGTCATTGTTGCTTCACATTCATGCATTCTTTATTCATTCATCACACAAATAGGGGGATAACTACCAAGGTAGCCCAGGAGGGGTGGTGGAGGAGAGAAGCACCAGGAGGGGTGGTGGAGGAGGGAAGGACAAGGCCACACAGCACTTTAAAAGTTTAAAACTTTAAAACTTATTGAATGCCAGCCTTCTGTTGCTTGGGCAATCCTCTGGGGTGGAGTGGCCGGAGGCCCCCCCACCACGTTCTTGGGCGCCTGGGTGAGGAGGCTATGGAACTTGGGGAGGAGGGCAGTTGGTTACACAGGGGCTGTAGCGGCAGTCTGTGCTCCTGCTGCCTTTCCTGCAGCTCAACCATATGCTGGAGCATATTGGTTTGATCCTCCAGCAGCCTCAGCATTGAATGCTGCCTCCTCTCATCACGCTGCCACCACCTTTCAGCTTCAGCCCTCTCTTCAGCCCGCCACTTACTCTCTTCAGTCCGCCACATCTCCTCCCAGTCATTTTGTGCTTTCCTGCACTCTGACATTGTCTGCCTCCACGCATTCGTCTGTGCTCTGTCAGTGTGGGAGGACAGCATGAGCTCAGAGAACATTTCATCACGAGTGCATTTTTTTTGCCTTCTAATCTTCACTAGCCTCTGGGAAGGAGAAGATCCTGTGATCCTTGAAACACATGCAGCTGGTGGAGAAAAAAAAAGAGGCAGTGGTATTTAAAAAGACACATTTTCTAGAACAATGGCTACACTCTTTTATGGTAAACCTTGCTGTTAACGTTACATACACAGCACATGTGCTTTCGTTCCAAGGTGGCATTTTGCCTCCCCTCACCACGTGGCTAGCCCCTCTCCCCTTCCTGTGGCTAACAGCGGGGAAGATTTCTGTTCAGCCATAGGCAAACAGCCCAGCAGGAACGGGCACCTCTGAATGTCCCCTTAAGAAAAGCACCCTATTTCAACCAGGTGACCATGAATGATATCACTCTCCTGAGGATAACACAGAGAGATAAAGAACAGATGTTGTTTGAATGCCAGCAAACATACACTGCAATGCTTTGTTCTACAATGATTCCCAAGTACGTGCTACTGGCCTGGTGTGGTAAAGTGTCCTACCATGGTGGACGGAATAAGGCTTCCTTCCCCAGAAACCTTTTGCAAAGGCTTTGGGAGTACATCCAGGAGAGCCACAAATGCCAGGGCAAATTAATCATTAAACATGCTTGCTTTTAAACCATGTATAGTATTTTAAAAGGTACACTCACCAGAGGTCCCTTCTCTGCCTGGCGGGTCCGGGAGGAAGCCTTGGGTGGGTTCGGGGGTACTGGCTCCAGGTCCAGGGTGAGAAACAGTTCCTGGCTGTCGGGAAAACCGGTTTCTCCGCTTGCTTGCTGTGAGCTATCTACAACTTCATCATCATCATCTTCCTCGTCCCCAAAACCTGCTTCTGTGTTGCCTCCATCTCCACTGAAGGAGTCAAACAACACGGCTGGGGTAGTGGTGGCTGAACCCCCTAAAATGGCATGCAGCTCATCATAGAAGCGGCATGTTTGGGGCTCTGACCTGGAGTGGCCGTTTGCCTCTCTGGTTTTCTGGTAGGCTTGCCTCAGCTCCTTAAGTTTCACGTGGCATTGCTTCGGGTCCCTGTTATGGCCTCTGTCCTTCATGCCCTAGGAGATTTTGACAAATGTTTTGGCATTTCAAAAACTGGAACGGAGTTCTGATAGCACGGATTTCTCTCCCCATAAAGCGATCAGATCCCATACCTCCCGTTCGTTCCATGCTGGAGCTCTTTTGTGATTCTGGGACTCCATCATGGTCACCTCTGCTGATGAGTTCAGCATGGTCATCTCTGCTGATGACTTCTGACCAGCGTGGCAAGCTGCAGGTGACCATGCAAACAGGAAATTGAAATTCAAAAGTTTGCGGGCCTTTTCCTGTCTACCTGGCCAGTGCATCTGAGTTGAGAGTGCTGTCCAGAGCGGTCACAATAGAGCACTCTGGGATAGCTCCCGGAGGCCAATACTGTCTAATTGCATTCACAGTACCCCAAATTCGACCCGGCAAGGCCGATTTAAGTGCTAATCCACTTGTCAGGGGTGGAGTAAGGAAATTGATTTTAAGAGCCCTTTAAGTTGAAAAAAAGGGCTTCATCGTGTGGACGGGTGCAGGTTTACATCGATTTAACGCTGCTAAATTCGACCTAAACTCCTATTGTAGACCAGGGCCTAGCTTCTTAACCCTTTACAGGTGAAAGGGTGTTTCCTCTGGCCAGGAGGGATTTTAAAGGTGTTTACCCTTCCCTTTATATTTATGAGAGTGCCTTTGGGGGCCGTTGGATTAAACATGCAGCCGGGGCTGCGGCATGGTCCGTAGCATCTCCAGTGTCATCCCATCAGTTACCAGCCCCTTGGCGAGGTGCCTATTGTGGTGGAAAAATTAACTGCACATTGTGTTTGGATCAGAACCAAGCCTGAGGCTCCTTTATTGGTTACAAGCGCAGGGGTAACAGCTCTAAGTAGCTGCCCCCCGATGCAAAGCACACACAGTTTTTTAAAGCTTAAAACCTCAGACAAATTACACATACTTTTGTCTTAATTACCTTATTTGGAATATAGCAAAACAAGCTTTTCCTGTTATTGACAGGTGTTCTTTTGCGGTTAATGTTTCTTAAGCTGTGCTGCTGCAATTGCCTTACCATGGAATTTTCCACACTCTTTTCTTATGCTTCATATATGCAGTTAGCTTGACCAAAGTTTAGGCCTACTTGGGAAGTTTAGGCCTACTTGGGTCCACTGAATTTTTCCTCCACATTGTGCTATGCTGGTGCAGACTGGCTTCTCCAGGGACCACTGGCCACAGCACAATAGCCTGGTTTTAAACCAGCGCAGGGCCTGGGCCAGCAAACGGGCTGGACCCATGGAGGGTCCCAGGGCATAGGAGAGGGTTGGAAGGACTCAGGCCCCCCATCTCAAGCCCCCTCCCAGTTGTTCCAAGCTAGAGCTATGATGAACTTTTGACCACAGGGAAAGTTCTGGGGTGGGGCTTGGCAGGCCGATTCCTGCCCCAGGCCTTTGGAGGGCTGGACTAGTGGGGTTTTCTTTGTGAAGCTTTTATCTAGGAACACATGGGCAGGACTAGGCTGAGCTGGGTGGTAACTCGACCCACTGGCAATGACTCTGGGGTTAGTCTCAGAGGAAAAGGCAAGAGAAACCGGCTTGGGCAGCATGTCTTTTGCTGGGAATGAGCCAGGGAGAGCTCATATGCAGCTGGGAGAGGCCCCGGGGAGACGGGGGAGAGACGTGGGTCTCCACCCAAGAGAGGAGAAGCCTGCATGTGGAGGTCCCTGCCCTGCCATGGTAGGAGAAGACAGGGCAGTTGCCCTGAGCTGTGACAGATGTAGAAAAGCACTTTCACAGACTGAATCGTCAGCTGGAGTAACATCAAGTGGTAGGGAGTTCCATGGGATACCCATGAGAGTGGAAAGCAGCTAGTAAAGATGGCTGAACATTGCTCCCTAGCCTGGGGTATGACTCTTTGGGTGCGAGAGATTCTGGGTTCAGATCCCTGAGAAGTCTGTAGGTTTTAGTTTTGCAAGTTACCTTTAGAAAGCGGCTCCAGCCATGGAGAGGTGCCGGCAGGCTGGGGAAGCCCCAGGCACTACTGTGGGTTAACGAGCGCTACAAGGGCCCAGAACTGACGGGTGCAGGCAAAGGGGTTAGAAAGTCCTGCACCAGTGAGTGCCTAATTCCCTTTGGCTGTTGTGAAAACAAGCTCTCAATGTCTAAATGCAGCCCTCCGCCCCTTGGCACAAGGGTTTGTGAAATCCATCTGATGAGGGGCCCATGGCATTGGCAGGATTCGAGCTCTCATCTCCAAATCCACTCGAGCCTAAATCCAGTCACTTGTACCACTCAGCTACTTCACTGGCTCCAAGCCCTGTCTCTCCACCATTGGGAGATCTTGCGGTGAGCTGGTTGCTTTCACCATAAGAAGGGGCAGACTCAAATCCTGCATGACTTGAGTCTGCTGCACTTGTTCCACATCCCCTTGTTCTGGTGTCCTCCCAGGGAAGGTCCCGTTTTCCCTTCTCCAGGCTGCCGTTCATCTCTATCCTCTGTCACATCCCCTCTCATTCATTTCCATTCACAGGCCCAGCCTTCTCCATCTTCTGGACATGGCACTCGCACCTGTCCTGCTGCCTTGTCTCGGAACCCTCTCTGCTTGTAGTTAGAGATTACCCTTAGTGACAAATAACACGGTTAGTTCTTTAATGAGAATCTGGCATTAGACTGAGGGAGCTGGGCTGGGGCTTTCCCATCCTCTGAGTCTCTGAGTAACAAACCTGAGCACAGGCCATTGGAGGGATGCTGGAGATGAAAAGGAGTAAAGAGCTGGGTTAGACAGTGTAGCAGGTAACTAAAGGAATGATGCAATCTGTTGATTACATAGAATTACCCGCACTAAAACTAAGCATCAAGTCTAGCCCAGCATCACGTACGATAAAATGATTAACTGAGGCTAGAGAAACAGTGTCACAAAGTCAGTCTAAATCCACAGGTCACCCCCAATGACATGACAATGTTGTTCAATTTGCCACTTATAGAACAATCTCATTTGGAAGAATGAAGCCAGCCCTGGGGAACTCACCACAGCCTTAGTACAGCTGGCGCCCAATCCTGACAGAGCCAAGCAGGAGCACTAGAGACAGGAAGGAGCCCTGTGATGCCTGGAGCTGAGGTGTCAGCCTGAGTAACATCCAGTGGCAGAGAGTTCCACGGGCTGATGCCAACGCCAGAGACACTAATGAGAGGAGGATCCTGCAGATTGGAGACAGTCATTGAAGAGCCAGATGTGCCTGAGGGCAGAGTGACACATCCTGACTAAGAGAGGGCACTGCAACAATATTATGTGTCTGGCTTGTTGGTCTAGGGGTATGATTCTCACTTTGGGTGCAAGAGGTCCTGGGTTCAAATTCCGGATAAGCCCCATCATTAGAGTTTTGCAAATGGCCTGGAGAAAAAGGCTAGAGCCAAAGACAGGAGCAAACCAGGCTGGGTGGCCACAGCTGGTTAAAGAGTTCCAGAGGGGCTGCGGGTCCTGCTCTGCCAGCTCTTAATTCCCTTAGGCTGTTGTGAGTCTAGCCCTGAATGTCTAAACCCAGCGCCCATTTCATTTGTGTGAAGCTCTGTGGAATCTCTCTGAAAGGGGGCCGGGGGCAGTGGCTGGATTTGAATTGAGGTCACCAAAGATCTTGGCGCCCAAATCCAGCTCCAGAGACCACTCGGCATCACTTTAATTGGCAGGATGGGTCTGCTCCCTCTTGGACGGTCTGTGGGGGGGGGATTGTGCTTTAGATGCAAATGATCAAAGGCTCGAATCCTGAGAGAGTTAAATTGGATGCCCATGTTCAATGCCCGGGGGGGGGGGGGAGGCGGGGTGGCATCTCAACCAGCAAGAGGCTGTCACCACCTGCCCTCTAACCTTGGGTGCCTCCCCATGCTTTGCTGGTGTGGCTCCCACCTCGGCTGCTCACAACCAGCTACAAGCCTGCAAGTCACACCCTGAGTGTGTCTAGCCACAGCCCTGTGTCAGCAGCCTGCCAGCGACACACCAGCCGTGCTCTGGCCCCCACCAGCCTTGGTTACTGCCTGCAGGGTGACCCCAGCACATTCCCAGTCCCGAATTCCCCCAGAACGGTTGTTCTGCACTGACCGGCCCATCAGAGGGCCATTGTCCCTGTCAGGGTTCAATATGTACCAGTTTGCTACTTTAACTGGAGTTACCAAATGATTCGGTTTAAACACAGCCCTGTATGGGTTTAGCTTAAAAAATCAAAGACATTCATTTAACTACAATGAGAGAGATTTCAAGCGAGCTTGAGCATCGGGCATTAATGTCAGGAATGGGCACAAGAGAAATGAAGATAAAATGCTTCCCAGCAGCTAAATCTTAACAAGCTAAACTTAGTTTAAGGGAAAATTCTTCCCACATGGTCCCAGCAAAGGGGCTGACCACATGCTCAGGTCAGAGCCCGACAGCTGGTTCCTTTGTCTCAGGTGAAAATGAGGGAGACAGACAGGGAGAAAGAAAGAGGGGTGTTTGTGGCCCTCACTCGTATAGTTCGGTCACCCTTTGATATGCAGTTTCCAGAGGGTCACCCCTAGATAAAGTTGGTTCCTGCTGCGAGGACAGAGACACGGGGTCTTGAGGTGACAGACATTGCATGCTGTGGTTAGCCAAAACACAGATTGCTCTGTTCCCACCTTCCCACCCCCCACATCTGCTGCCAAAGACCAGCCCCATTGCCCATCAGCTTTGATCACACCTGACAAGAGGAGTTAGCCTGTCCTATGTCTTTGAGACACAGATTTACCCCGTCCTCGGACTCAGCTGGTAACCACACTTCAACCACACGTCAGGGTGTGGGTGTGAACCCAGGGCTGCTTTCGATCCCACCTGGATCTGGGGTTACAAAGGGAAGGTCCTGTTCTATCTTTCCTCAGCAGTCGTTCATATCTAGCCTCTAGCACATCCTCTCTCATTCATCTCCTTTTGCAGTCCCAGCCTTTTCCATCTCCCTTCATACAGACCTCTCCCGCCCTGCTGCCTTGTCTCAGAGCCCTCTCTTTTGGCAGTTAGAGATTGTGCCTTAGTGACAAATAACACTGTTAGGTCTTTAACGAGAATCTGGCACTAGTCCAAGGGAGCTGAGCTGGGACTCTCCCAACTCCCAAATCTCTGAGTAACAAACCTGAGCACAGGCCCTTGGCGGGATGCTGAAGTTGAAAAGGAGCAAAGAGCTGGATTAGACAGTGTAGCAGGTAACTAAAAGGAGTGATGAACATATATAGATGAACATAATTTGCTGAGGAAGAGTCAACATGGTTTTAGTAAAGGGAAATCATGCCTCACCAATCTACTAGAATTCTTTGAGGGGGTCAACAAGCACATGGACCAAGGAGATTCAGCAGAAATAGTGTACTTAGATTTTCAGAAAGCCTTTGACAAGGTCCCTCACCAAAGGCTCTTATGCAAAGTAAGCTGCCACGGGATAAGAAGGAAGGTCCTCTCATGGATTGGTAACTGGTTAAAAGATAGGAAACAAAGGGCAGGTATAAATGGTCAGTTTTCAGAATGGAGAGAGGTAAATAGTGGTGTCCCGCAGGGTCTGTTCTGGGACCAGTCCTATTCAACATTGTGATAAATATAAAGGGAAGGGTAAACACCTTTAAAATCCCTCCTGGCCAGAGGAAAAATCCTTTCACCTGTAAAGGGTTAAGAAGCTAGGATAACCTCGCTGGCACCTGACCAAAATGACCAATGAGGAGACAAGATACTTTCAAAAGCTGGAGGGGGGGGGGGGAGAAACAAAGGCTCACTCTGTCTTTGTGATGCTTTTGCCGGGAACAGAACAGGAATGGAGTCTGAGAATTTAGTAAGTAATCTAGCTAGAGATGCGTTAGATTCTGATTTCTTTAAATGGCTGATAAAATAAGTTGTGCTGAATGGAATGTATATTCCTGTTTTTGTATCTTCTTGTAACTTAAGGTTTTGCCTAGAGGGATTCTCTGTGTTTTGAATCTGATTACCCTGTAAGGTATTTACCATCCTGATTTTACAAAGGTGATTCTTTTTACTTTTTCTTCTATTAAAATCCTTCTTTTAAGAACCTGATTGCTTTTTCATTGTTCTTAAGATCCAAGAGTTTGGGTCTGTGTTCACCTATGCAAATTGATGAGGATTTTTATCAAGACTTCCCCAGGAAAGGGGGTGTAGGGTTTGGGGAGGATTTTTTGGGGAAAGACATTTCCAAGTGGGCTCTTTCCCGGTTATATATCTGTTAGACGCTTGGTGGTGGCAGGGATAAAGTACAAGGGCAAAAGGTAAAATAGTTTGTACCTTGGGGACGTTTTAACCTAAGCTAGTAAAAATAAGCTGTTAAGGTTCCTTCCCCACTCTGAACTCTAGGGTACAAATGTGGAGACCTGCATGAAAACCTCCTAAGCTTACTTTTACCAGCTTAGGTTAAAACTTCTCCAAGGTACAAATTATTTTACCCTTTGCTCTTGGATTTCCACTGCCACCACCAAACTTTATCTGAGTTCCTGAAAAAACGTAGTTTGGACACGTCTTTCCCCCCAAAATCCTCCCAACCCTTGCACCCCACTTCGTGGGGAAGGTTTGGTAAAAATCCTCACCAATTTGGTAAAAATCCTCACCCTTGGATCTTAGAACAATGAAAAAGCATTCAGTTTCCTTACAAGAAGACTTTTAATAGAAGTAAAAAAAAAGAATCACCTCTGTAAAATCAGGATGGTGAATACCTTACAGGGTAATTAGATTCAAAACATAGAGAAGCCCTCTAGGCAAAACCTTAAGTTACAAAAAAGACACACAGACAGGAATATTCATTCTATTCAGCACAGCTATTTTCTCAACCATTTAAAGAAATCATAATCTAACACATACCTAGCTAGATTACTTACTAAGTTCTAAGACTCCATTCCCGTTCTGTCTCCGGCAAAAGCATCACACAGAGAGACACAGACCCTTTGTTTTTCTCCCTCCTCCCAGCTTTTGAAAGTATCTTGTCTCCTCATTAGTCATTTTGGTCAGGTGCCAGCGAGGTTACCTTTAGCTTCTTAACCCTTTAGAGGTGAGAGGATTTTTCCTCTGGCCAGGAGGGATTTTAAAGGGGTTTTACCCTTCCCTTTATTTTTATGACATAAGCTTAGGGGGTTTTCATGCAGGTCCCAACATCTGTACCCTAGAGTTCAGAGTTGGAAAGGAACTTTGACAAACATATTCATAAATGATCTGGAAAAAGGGCTAAACAGTGAGGTGGCAAAATTTGCAGATGATACAAAATTATTCAAGATAGTTAAGACCCAGGCAGACTGCGAAGAGCTACAAAAGGATCTCTGAAAACTGGGTGACTGGGCAACAAAATGGTAGATGAAATTTAATGTTGATAAATGCAAAGTAATGCACATTGGAATGCATAATCCCAACTACACGTATAAAATGATGGGGTCTAAATTAGCTGTTACTACTCAAGAAAGAGACTTTGGAATCATTGTGGATAATTCTCTGAAAACATCCACTCACTGCGGTAGTCAACAAAGCAAACATAATGCTTGGAATAATTAAGAAAGGGATCGATAATAGGACAAAAAATATCATGTTGCCTCTATATAAATCCATGGTACACCCACATCTTGAATACTGCATGCAGATGTGGTCATTTGTTCTCAAAAAAGATATACTGGAATTGGAAAGGGTTCAGAAAAGGGCAACAAAAATGATTAGGGATATGGAACAGCTTCCATATGAGGAGAGATGAATAAGACTGGGACTTTTCAGCTTGGAAAAGAGATGGCTAAGGGGAGATAGGATTGAGGTCTAATAAATCATGACTGGTATAGAGAAAGTAGATAAGGAAGTGTTGTTTACTACTTCTCATAACACAAGAACTAGGGGTCACCAAATGAAATTAATAGGCAGAAGGTTTAATACAAATAAAAGGAAGATGTGTTTGAGACCCCTGCTTTAGGGCAAGAGATTATGAACTCTGGACTCCCATGAGTTCTTTTATCAAAGTTGGGGGTAGGTTTATTTTTAAATCCTTCCCTCCTTTTAAATTAGGGTGAAAAGTGATTACTCTTTCCATGGGACTTATATCCTTCCCAAACCCTATTTTGCACATAAGCATCCACAATTTCTGTGGCCCTCAAGACTGAATCAGGTTCTCTATCATAGGCAGCTGCTCTAATATTGTCAGGAACAATGTGCAGAACTGCACATCGAATGTTGCTGCAGACGTTTCACCAGGACCAGCAATTATTTGTTTTCAAATGATACTGCACAAGGCACATTTTGTACAAAGATCATCACACTAGTGTGTATAGTACAGTGGGAATCCAGGGCTCCTTTCAGTCCCACCGTGTCTGGGGTTACAAAGGGAAGGTCCCGTTCTAACACATCCCCTCTCATTCGTCTCCTTTTGCAGTACCAGCCTGTCAGGGTTCCCTCCCCACTCTGAACTCTAGGGTACAGATGTGGGGACCCACATGAAAGACCCCCTAAGCTTATTTCTACCAGTTTAGGTTAAAAACTCCCCAAGGCACAAATTCTCCCTTGTACCTTGGATTAGGTAATGCTGCCACCACCAAATGATTAGACAAAACTCAGGGAAAGGACCACTTGGAGTTCCTACTCCCCACCTAATATCCCCCCAAGTCCTACACCCTCTTTCCTGGGGAGGCTTGAGAATGAACAAGATGAGCACAGACCAACCTTGGGTTTTTAGGACACTAAAAACCCCAATCAGATTCTTAAAGAAAACAGAACTTTATTAGAAAGAAAAAAGGTAAAAGATGTGCCTCTGTAAAATTAGAAGAGAAGCTAATCTCACAGGGTAATCAGATTTAAAACACAGAGGATTTCTCCTCTAGGCAAAACTTTAAGGTTACAAAAACAGGGATAAACCTCCCTCTTAGCACAGGGAAAATTCACAAGATGAAACAAATGATAATCTAACGCATTTCCTTGCTATTACTTACTATTTCTGTAAGATTAGATGCTTAGTGCATATATGTGAGGTCTAATAAATCATAAATAAACCTTAGTGAGCAGAGCAGCTCACAGCAGGAGTTTGCCTGGGAGTTCGCCTGGAGTGAGCCCAGTGAGGCTTACGTCTTGCAAACTTCTCTGAGGAAGCTCATAGTAGGAAGGTGATATGGAAGGGGGGGGTTCAGCTGTTGTGACCTGCACTGGATGTGCCATGTTTGTCTTTCTTCCACAGGACAGAAGCGACTTTGTCTGTACAAAGTGCAAGCTGGTCTCCATATTGGAAGAGAAGATTGAAGGTCTGGAGCAACAGATAACGACCCTGCGTTGCATACGAGAAACTGAGGATTTTCTAGACAAAACTCAGGATAGGCTTCTAGGGGTACAAAGCTCTAGAGATATAGAGCAGGTTGCACAGAGGAGCCAAGAGGCCAGTGAAGAAGCTTGGCAACATGTGACCTCCAGAAGAGGTAAGCGGAATGTCCGGGTTCCAGTAACACAGACACAGGTAACTAACCGCTTTCATGTTCTCTCCACAGGTACCGTTGCGGAGAGTGGACCAGATGATATGTCTGGGGCGAGAAAGCAGAAGGAGACTCCGCTGGTTGGAAGGCATGAGATGCGATGTCCTGAGGTTGGGGGTTCCACGACCACCACTCCCAAGAGGAGAAGGCGGGTGGTGGTGGTCGGGGACTCTCTCCTCCGGGGGACTGAGTCATCTATCTGCCGCCCTGAACGGGAAAACCGAGAAGTCTGCTGCTTGCCGGGGGCTAAGATTTGCGATGTGACGGAGAGACTGCCGAGACTCATCAAGCCCTCAGATCGCTACCCCTTCCTGCTTCTCCATGTGGGCACCAATGATACTGCCAAGAATGACCTTGAGCGGATCACTGCGGACTACGTGGCTCTGGGAAGAAGGATAAAGGAGTTGGAGGCGCAAGTGGTGTTCTCGTCCATCCTCCCCGTGGAAGGAAAAGGCCTGGGTAGGGACCGTCGAATCATGGAAGTCAACGAATGGCTACGCAGGTGGTGTCGGAGAAAAGGCTTTGGATTCTTTGACCATGGGATGGTGTTCCATGAAGGAGGAGTGCTGGGCAGAGACGGGCTCCATCTTACGAAGAGAGGGAAGAGCATCTTTGCGAGCAGGCTGGCTAACCTAGTGAGGAGGGCTTTAAACTAGCTTCACCGGGGGAAGGAGACCAAAGTCCTGAGGTAAGTGGGAAAGCGGGATACCGGGAGGAAGCACAGGCAGGAATGTCTGTGAGGGGAGGGCTCCTGCCTCATACTGGGAATGAGGGGCGATCAACAGGTTATCTCAAGTGCTTATATACGAATGCACAAAGCCTTGGAAACAAGCAGGGAGAACTGGAGGTCCTGGTGATGTCAAGGAACTATGACGTGATTGGAATAACAGAGACTTGGTGGGATAACTCACATGACTGGAGTACTGTCATGGATGGATATAAACTGTTCAGGAAGGACAGGCAGGGCAGAAAAGGTGGGGGAGTAGCACTGTATGTAAGGGAGCAGTATGACTGCTCAGAGCTCCGGTACGAAACTGTAGAAAAACCTGAGTGTCTCTGGATTAAGTTTAGAAGTGTGTGCAACAAGAGTGATGTAGTGGTGGGAGTCTGCTATAGACCACCGGACCAGGGGGATGAGGTAGATGAGGCTTTCTTTCAGCAACTCACGGAAGCTACTAGATCGCATGCCCTGATTCTCATGGGTGACTTTAATTTTCCTGATATCTGCTGGGAGAGCAATACAGCGGTGCATAGACAATCCAGGAAGTTTTTGGAAAGCGTAGGGGACAATTTCCTGGTGCAAGTGCTAGAGGAGCCAACTAGGGGGGGCGCTTTTCTTGACCTGCTGCTCACAAACCAGGTAGAATTAGTGGGGGAAGCAAAAGTGGATGGGAATCTGGGAGGCAGTGACCATGAGTTGGTTGAGTTCAGGATCCTGATGCAGGGAAGAAAGGTAAGCAGCAGGATACGGACCCTGGACTTCAGGAAAGCAGACTTCGACTCCCTCAGGGAACGGATGGCCAGGATCCCCTGGGGGACTAACTTGAAGGGGAAAGGAGTCCAGGAGAGCTGGCTGTATTTCAAGGAATCCCTGTTGAGGTTACAGGGACAAACCATCCCGATGAGTCGAAAGAATAGTAAATATGGCAGGCGACCAGCTTGGCTTAATGGTGAAATCCTAGCGTATCTTAAACATAAAAAAGAAGCTTACAAGAAGTGGAAGGTTGGACATATGACCAGGGAAGAGTATAAAAATATTGCTCGGGCATGTAGGAATGATATCAGGAGGGCCAAATCGCACCTGGAGCTGCAGCTAGCCAGAGATGTCAAGAGTAACAAGAAGGGTTTCTTCAGGTATGTTGGCAACAAGAAGAAAGCCAAGGAATGTGTGGTCCCCTTACTGAATGAGGGAGGCAACCTAGTGACAGAGGATGTGGAAAAAGCTAATGTACTCAATGCTTTTTTTGCCTCTGTTTTCACTAACAAGGTCAGCTCCCAGACTGCTGCGCTGGGCATCACAAAATGGGGAAGAGATGGCCAGCCCTCTGTGGAGATAGAGGTGGTTAGGGACTATTTAGAAAAGCTGGACGTGCACAAGTCCATGGGGCCGGACGAGGTGCATCCGAGAGTGCTGAAGGAATTGGCGGCTGTGATTGCAGAGCCATTGGCCATTATCTTTGAAAACTCGTGGCGAACCGGGGAAGTCCCGGATGACTGGAAAAAGGCTAATGTAGTGCCAATCTTTAAAAAAGGGAAGAAGGAGGATCCTGGGAACTACAGGCCAGTCAGCCTCACCTCAGTCCCTGGAAAAATCATGGAGCAGGTCCTCAAAGAATCAATCCTGAAGCACTTGCATGAGAGGAAGGTGATCAGGAACAGCCAGCATGGATTCACCAAGGGAAGTTAATGCCTGACTAATCTAATCGCCTTTTACGATGAGATTACTGGTTCTGTGGATGAAGGGAAAGCAGTGGATGTATTGTTTCTTGACTTTAGCAAAGCTTTTGACACGGTCTCCCACAGTATTCTTGTCAGCAAGTTAAGGAAGTATGGGCTGGATGAATGCACTATAAGGTGGGTAGAAAGCTGGCTAGATTGTCGGGCTCAACGGGTAGTGATCAATGGCTCCATGTCTAGTTGGCAGCCGGTATCAAGTGAAGTGCCCCAAGGGTCGGTCCTGGGGCCGGTTTTGTTCAATATCTTCATAAATGATCTGGAGGATGGTGTGGATTGCACTCTCAGCAAATTTGCGGATGATACTAAACTGGGAGGAGTGGTAGATACGCTGGAGGGGAGGGATAGGATACAGAAGGACCTAGACAAATTGGAGGATTGGGCCAAAAGAAATCTGATGAGGTTCAATAAGGATAAGTGCAGGGTCCTGCACTTAGGACGGAAGAATCCAATGCACCGCTACAGACTAGGGACCGAATGGCTAGGCAGCAGTTCTGCGGAAAAGGACCTAGGGGTGACAGTGGACGAGAAGCTGGATATGAGTCAGCAGTGTGCCCTTGTTGCCAAGAAGGCCAATGGCATTTTGGGATGTATAAGTAGGGGCATAGCGAGCAGATCGAGGGACGTGATCGTTCCCCTCTATTCGACATTGGTGGGGCCAGACGAGTTGCATCCGAGAGTGCTGAAGGAATTGGCGGCTGTGATTGCAGAGCCATTGGCCATTATCTTTGAAAACTCGTGGCGAACCGGGGAAGTCCCGGATGACTGGAAAAAGGCTAATGTAGTGCCAATCTTTAAAAAAGGGAAGAAGGAGGATCCTGGGAACTACAGGCCAGTCAGCCTCACTTCAGTCCCTGGAAAAATCATGGAGCAGGTCCTCAAAGAATCAATCCTGAAGCACTTGCATGAGAGGAAAGTGATCAGGAACAGCCAGCATGGATTCACCAAGGGAAGGTCATGCCTGACTAATCTAATCGCCTTCTATGATGAGATTACTGGTTCTGTGGATGAAGGGAAAGCAGTGGATGTATTGTTTCTTGACTTTAGCAAAGCTTTTGACACGGTCTCCCACAGTATTCTTGTCAGCAAGTTAAGGAAGTATGGGCTGGATGAATGCACTACAAGGTGGGTAGAAAGCTGGCTAGATTGTCGGGCTCAACGGGTAGTGATCAATGGCTCCATGTCTAGTTGGCAGCCGGTATCAAGTGGAGTGCCCCAAGGGTCGGTCCTGGGGCCGGTTTTGTTCAATATCTTCATAAATGATCTGGAGGATGGTGTGGATTGCACTCTCAGCAAATTTGCGGATGATACTAAACTGGGAGGAGTGGTAGATACGCTGGAGGGGAGGGATAGGATACAGAAGGACCTAGACAAATTGGAGGATTGGGCCAAAAGAAATCTGATGAGGTTCAATAAGGATAAGTGCAGGGTCCTGCACTTAGGACGGAAGAACCCAATGCACAGCTACAGACTAGGGACCGAATGGCTAGGCAGCAGTTCTGCAGAAAAGGACCTAGGGGTGACAGTGGACGAGAAGCTGGATATGAGTCAGCAGTGTGCCCTTGTTGCCAAGAAGGCCAATGGCATTTTGGGATGTATAAGTAGGGGCATAGCGAGCAGATCGAGGGATGTGATCGTTCCCCTCTATTCGACATTGGTGAGGCCTCATCTGGAGTACTGTGTCCAGTTTTGGGCCCCACACTTCAAGAAGGATGTGGATAAATTGGAGAGAGTCCAGCGAAGGGCAACAAAAATGATTAGGGGTCTGGAACACATGAGTTATGAGGAGAGGCTGAGGGAGCTGGGATTGTTTAGCCTGCAGAAGAGAAGAATGAGGGGGGATTTGATAGCTGCTTTCAACTACCTGAAAGGGGGTTCCAAAGAGGATGGCTCTAGACTGTTCTCAATGGTAGCAGATGACAGAACGAGGAGTAATGGTCTCAAGTTGCAGTGGGGGAGGTTTAGATTGGATATTAGGAAAAACTTTTTCACTAAGAGGGTGGTGAAACACTGGAATGCGTTACCTAGGGAGGTGGTAGAATCTCCTTCCTTAGAGGTTTTTAAGGTCAGGCTTGACAAAGCCCTGGCTGGGATGATTTAACTGGGAATTGGTCCTGCTTCGAGCAGGGGGTTGGACTAGATGACCTTCAGGGGTCCCTTCCAACCCTGATATTCTATGATTCTATGATTCTATGATATGGCTTAGGGAGATGTATTTTCCCTGTCCTGGTTCCTTGCTGACCCCGGAGCGAACAACCAAGAGAACAAAAGCAAACCCCTGCCCCCACAGATTTTGAAAGTATCTTCTCCTCTCATTGGTCCTTTTGGTCAGGTGCCAACCAGGTTACCTGAGTTTCTTAACCCTTTACAGGTAAAGGAGGGATTTTATAATACTGTATACAGGAAGGTTGTTACCCTTCCCTTTATATTTATGACAGTACCAGCCTTTCCCATCTCTCTTCATAGAGACCTCTCCCGTCCTGGTGCCTTGTCTCGGAGCCCTCTCTGCTTGCAGTTAGAGATTACCCTTAGTGACAAATAACTCGGTTAGTTCTTTAATGAGAATCTATCATTAGACCGAGGGAGCTGGGCTGGGGCTTTTCCATCCTCTGAGTCTCTGAGTATCAGACCTGAGCACAGGCCATTGGTAGGATACTGTAGATGAAAAGGAGCAAAGAGCTGAATTAGACAGTGTAGCAGGTAACAAAAGGAGTGATATGATCTGTAGATAACACAAAGTACCTGCAGTAACACTGAGCATCAAGTCCAGCCCAGTATCAAGTATGATAAAATGATTAACTGAGGCTAAAGAAACAGTGTCACAAAGTCAGTCTAAGTCCACAGGTCACCCCAATGACAGGTGGATGCTGTTTAATACACCACTTACGAAACAATCTCACTTGGAAGAATGACTGGAAAGCCAGCCCTGGACAGATGCAGGAAAACTCTCCACAGCCTTATTACAGCTGATGCATCATCCTGAGAGAGTCAAGCAGGACTGGGTAACTAAATACAGGAAGGAGCCCTGTGATGACTTGAAGGTGAGATGTCAGCCTGAGTAACATCCAGTGGCTGGGAGTTCCATGGGCTGATGCCAAGAACAAACACACCCATGGTCGGTGGAGCCTGCAAGGCAGAGGCAGCTATTAAAGAAGCAAAGATGCTGACATATTCTAGCTTAGTGAGGCACCTGCACTGCCTTTTTAGGCAGGGCTTGTTGGTCTAGGGGTATGATTCTTGCTTCAGGTGTGAGAGGCCCTGGGTTCAAATCCTGGACAAGCCCACGGATTGCCCTTTTGCAAATGGGCTTTAGGAAGCAGCTAGTGCTGGGGCAAGCAGCAGACAGGTGTGGGTGAGCACAGTTGCAAAGGTGGGATAAAGAGCTTGAGAAGGGCCCAGAACTGAAGGGTGCTGGCGAGGCTGGGGGTGGGTTAGAATTCTTCCCTCAACCTAGCTCCCAGCTCTCGGGGAGGTGGTTAACCACGCTGCTGGGAGAACCGCTCTGGGCGGCGTAGGTGTGCACAGCTGTGACCCTCTCGTATTTTCAGTGTAGCCAAGACGACGTGCAATCACCCCCGCAATTGCATTGTTCATATAGAGGCCCCCAAAGGAATAAAACAGTGATGGCTGTCTTTATTCCATTAGCTTGGTCCAGCACATGGCTGGATGGTGTTATAGCTGTCACAGGCTGTGGGTTTGTATTCCCCTTTCCTGCCTTGAGGGGTAAAAGGGGGTGCTTCAAACTGGTGAGTCCCTGGGAATTTTAACATTCAAAATGAACGTAGCAAACGAAAAACCAAACCCAAATTTTCCAAATTGCTAACAGGCAGAAACCACAGTCTGTCCGACGGAATTATTAATTCATTGCGTCTCATCCGACAAACAAGAACAAAGGCTGGAACTGGGGTTATTGGTTAATTTCTGTGCCTGGTTCGTTCTCCCCCTAGAGGGTCCAGTCCAGTCCTTTCCTTTGAAATAGATAAAAACTGTTTAATTCAAATGCTATGGGAGGAAAATGAAACTGAATGAAACCAAATCATAGAATCATAGACTTTAAGGTCAGAAGGGACCATTATGATCATCTAGTCTGACCTCCTGCACAACGCAGGCCAGGGAATCTCACCCACCAACTCCTGTAACAAACCCCTAACTTATGTCTGAGCTATTGAAGTCCTCAAATCGTGGTTTAAAGACTTCAAGGTGCAGAGAATCCTTCAGCAAGTGACCCGTTCCCCACACTGCAGAGGAAGGTGAAAAACCCCCAGGGCCTCTATACATTGATGTGAACTGTAAAGAAGCAAGACAGTGATTCCATGGTACAAACTGAGGTAACTAAAGGAGTGATATGATCTGTTGATTACACAAAAGTAACCATATGAACTCTGAGTCTCAATTTTAGCCCGGTATCAAAGGTTAATGAATAATAAAATGGTTAATTACATGTAAAGGTTCAAATGAAGGCAAGATAAGCCCACAGGTTGCCCCAGTGACAGGATGATATTGTTCAATTTGCCACTTATGGAACAACCTCGCTTTGCAGAGTGACTGGCAAGAAGCCAGCCCTGAACAGAGGCAGGGAAACCCTCCACAGCCTTAGTACAGCTGGTGAACCATCCTGAGAGAGCCGAGCAGGACCCTGTGGATAACTAGAGACAGCCTGAGGCTGAGGTGTCAGCCTGAGTAACATCCAGTGGCAGGAAGCTCCATGGGCTGAAACCAACACTGGACACACCCATGAGAGGCGGAGCCTGCAGGGCGGAGGCGGCTATTAAAGAAGTCAACTTGGCTTCGTGTGCCTGGTAAAAGTGGGCACCATTCTCTTCTCACATGTCAAGAGTTTCGAAAGAGCCAGAGTTATTCTAAATGTAAAAGGAATTTTTTAAACCAAATTTCTTCATCTCGTTCTTGAAACTTCTGGGGTTTGTCTGCAATGTCGCCAGCAGCTTAGGAGCAAAGGATAATTCTTCTGACAAAAGAATTGCCTGAAAAATGTTTTTCGTTTTGTGCAAAATAAATGTATTGCAATTTTTTCAGGGTGTCGTTGATAGAATGAACCCCCCCCCCAAAAGCCAGGATTGTGCTTTCTGGTTTGTGGGGTGAAAACTAAACTTTGTCAGGAAAATGTTTCAGTTCCTTTGAAAAAAACGAAATTTTTTTTGGTTGAAAATTTCAGGTTAATGGAAACTATCCCCATACACTCCTGACTGTCTAAACCAGTGGTCCCCAACACAGTGCCCACAGGTGCCATGGCGCCCACCGGGGCATTTATGTGTGCCTGCCTAGTGACACGGTGTGAAAAGTAATGCCCAGCACGGGAGAGAAGCCGTGGCCCTGGACCTGCCGGGAACAGAGAACTCCGGGGCTGCAGGCTGATGTAGCCATTTGTGTTACCTCTATTTGGCAAGTAAAAGGATTCACAAGAAAGGCAACTAGAGGCTCAGTGATGGTGAACTGTTGAAATCTCTTTTCAAATTGTTCCAGAAGCGTTTGAATGTGGATAACAAATGGTGATGGGTTAAAATCACTGTCACATACCATTTTCTTCATACTTGGGAAATGTATGAGAGACTTCGTCTTCATATGTGACATTCACAAGATCAGTTTTGCTTTGAATGATTTTACAGAACCTATCATTTGAGCCACATGTTTGTCTTTTCCTGGAGCTCAAGATTTAAAATGTTCAATTTGTCAGTGATGTCGGCAAGAAAAGCCAAATCTATTAACCAGCTGGAGTCTTCTAGTTGCTCGAAGTTCTGATTTGTGGACTTCAGAAATTCTTTGATCTCTTCAATTTGGCTTAAAAAAACATGCAAGAACTTTACCTTTGCTCAGCCATCGTACTTCTGTGTGCAAGATAAGGTCAGATTGTTTATCATCAACATCTTCCAACAGGGCCTTAAAAAGTCGGTGTTGCAAAGGTTTTGCTTGAATAGAATTAATTATTTTAATAACGATATTCATGACTTGTTGAAAAGAAAGAACTTTGACGCACAAAGCTTCTTGGTGGATAATGCAATGATAAGACATAAAGTTCAGAAAGGATTCATTCTTCTTGCAGGGTGCAATGAATCCATAGGCGCTGTCCATCATTGCTGGTGCCCCATCAGTGGTGACTGCAGACAGCTTGTGTAGTGGCATGCTAATTGATGTTGCGTATGATTTGAATAAATTACAGATGTCCTCACCCTTTGTTCGCCCTTTCATAGGCAATACTTTTAGTAGCTCTTCTTTTACGGGGAAGTCACTGAATACCTTCCTCACCATAACTGCCAACTGCGCTGTATCCGATATATCTGTCGACTCATCGAACTGCAGTGAAAACCAGTCACATATTTCCGAGTCATCCTTTAGCTGAGTTTGCATGTCGCTTGAAATTGCATGTATCCTCCTCGTAACTGTGTTGTCTGATAACTGCAAGTCTTGTATTGCCGACAAAATCTCATGCTTGTTAGGAAATCCTTGAAACAGGCAATCTGCACCAGTCGAACATGCTTCCTTCAGCAATTCGCCATCTTGGAAGGGATTTTTCTTCTTTGCGAGCAGATGAGCAATTTTAAAGGAAGCAATAGTAGCATTTTTAGACTTTACCACTTGTCTGGTGAAAACAGGTTGCTGGGCAGGTAGGTTTGATTTGAGTTGATTAATTTTCTTCTTTCTCAACTCAGATTTAAGTGGATGGCTAATGTCAAAAGAGCCATGATTAGTTTGGAAATGGCGTTCGACATTATGTTTTTTCAGCGCTGCAACAGTTCCATCGCACAATAAGCAAACACATTTCCCTTTATTTTCAATAAACCAATAGGATTCTTCCCAGTCTGCATTGATATACTATGTATGTTGTCTTTTATTTGAACCACTCATTTTGGGGCAAAATGTTAAAAAAATAATAAATTGCAAAGCACAAGAAAACAGCAGTATCAGTGCAGCGGAAGAACACTCACTTACAGGGCCGGCTCCAGACACCAGCGGAGCAAGCACATGCCTGGGGTGTCACATGCTAAGGGGCGGCATTCCATCCATTCTTTTGGCGGCAGCGTCCGAGCAGTTTGTTTTTTGGTTTTTTTTTGCACTTTGGAAGTTCGGGCGGCGGCAGTCCGAGCCGCTTTTTTTTTATTTATTTTTTTTTGCAGTTCTGGGCAGCGCGGAGAGAAGCCGGAGAGAAGCCACAGCCCCGCGCCTGCCAGGGACAGAGAACACCGGTGCCCGCAGCCTTTAGCCCCGGAGTTCTCTGTTCCCAGCAGGTGCTGAGCACTATTTTTCACACCATGTCACTAAGTGGGTGCACATAAATGCCCCAGCAGGCACCATGGCGCCCGCTGATCTATTTACATACAGTTGTCTATCCATCCCCACACACTCCCATCTATCTATTTACATCCAGCCATCTATCCATCCCCACACTCCCATCTGTCTTATCTACATCCAGCCATCTATCCATCCCCATACACTCCAAACCAATAGGATTCTTTATGTCTTATCATTGATTGACAAAGCCCTGGCTGGGATGATTTAACTGGGAATTGGTCCTGCTTCGAGCAGGGGGTTGGACTAGATGACCTTCTGGGGTCCCTTCCAACCCTTATATTCTATGATTCTATGATTCTATGATTCCTATCTACAAAAAGCTGTCTATCTGTCTCCATACACTCCCATCTGTCTATCTATTGTGACAAAGCTCTGTCCTTGACTCCGTGGGCCCCGCATTTCCTGGCAGAGTTCGCTAGCCTCAGAGGCTCACTGTGACCCTCCACATAACTCTTCTCTCTCTAGAGACAAGGGTCACAGTCTACTGAGCCATTTTCATCATAAGCCAGCGAGGGAGGTGAGGAGAAGCAATCCTCCCTTGCACAGTCTCTGTTGTCTCCCAGTCTCAGTGATTAATCGGGGGGGTGGGGGGTGGCAAGGGGGAGCCCAGGCCCACCCTCTACTCTGGGCTCCAGCCCAGGGATGCTAATAGTATCAGCTATGGTAGCTGACCTTTTAGAAACATGACACGTACAATTCCCTGGGCTACTTCCCCACAGCAGCCCCCACTTCCTCAAGCTCCACTTCACCCTTACCTCAGGGCCTCCTTCCTTGTGCCTGATATGGTGTGTACTGCTCAGTCTCTCCAACAGCGCAACTTCCTTCCACAGCTCCTGACATCCGCACCCACCTGACTAACTGGGAGGCTTTTAACTAGTTCCAGCCAGCCCTTGATTGGCTTCAGGTGTCCCAATCAACCTAGCTTTCTCCCTGCCTTCTGGAAAGTTCTTAATTGGCCCCAGGTGTCTTAATTGACCTGGAGCAGCAGCCATTTAACTTATCCTGGTACCAGGGATTTGTTTAGCCTGGAGCTAATATATCTATCTCCCACTACTTTTCTTTAGCCATCTGGCCTTGTCCCGTCACACTACATGCAGCCATTTATCCATCCCCACACACTCCCATCTGTCTATCCAACTACAGCTGTCTATCCATCCCCATACACTCCCATCTATCTACATACAGCCATCTATCCATCCCCATACACTCCCATCTATCTACATACAGCCGTCTGTTCATCTCCACACACTACCATCTGTCTATCCAAATACAGCCATCTATCCATCCCCATACACTCTCGTCTCTCTATCCAAATACAGCCGTCTTGCCCTCTCCACACACTCCCATCTGTCTATCTACATACAGACTTCGATCCATCCGCATACACGCCCATCTATCTACATATAGCTGTCTGTTCATCCCCACACACTCCCATTTGTCTATCCAAATACCGCCGTCTATCCATCCCCAATACACTCCCATCTCTCTATACACATACAGTCATCTATCCCTCTCCACACACTCCCATCTGTCCATCTACTGTGACAAAGCTCCGACCTTGTCTCAGTGGGTCCCACACTTCCAGGTGGATTATGCTAGCCTCAGGGGCTCACTGTGACCCTCAACATAGCCGTTTTCTCTCTAGAGGCAAGGGTCACAGCCTACTGAGCCATTTTCATCATAAGACAGCAAGGGAGGTGGGAAGAAGCATCTCTCCCTCACACAGTCTCTGTTGTCTCACAGTCTCTGTGATTAATTGGGGATGGGGGTGGAGAAGCCCGGGCCCACCCTCTACTCCGGGCTCCAGCCCAGGGACCCTAATAGTAGCAGCTATTGGTAGCTGATTTTTTGAAACAGGACGAGCACAATTCCCTGGGCCACTTCCCCACAGCAGCCCCCACTTCCTCAACATCTACTTCACCCTTACCTCAGGGCCTCCTTCCTTGTGCCTGATAGGATTTGTCCTACCCAGTTTCTTGAGCAGCGCGGCTTCCTCCTAAAGCTCCTGACACAGGCCCCTAACTGACTGACTGTGAGGCTTTTAACTAGTTCCAGCCAGCCCTTGATTGGCTTCAGGTGTCCCAATCAACCTAGCTGTCTCCACTGCTTTCTAGAAGGATCTTAATTGGCCCCAAGTGTCTTAATTGACCTGGAGCAACTGCTATTTGGTTATCATGTTAACAGGGGTTTATTTAGCCTGGGGCAAATATACCTGTTTCTCACTACTTTCCTTTTGCCATCTGGCCTTGCCCCATCACACTACATACAACCAACTATCCGTCCCCATACACTCCCATCTGTCTATCCAAATACAGCCTACTATCCATCCCCATACACTCCCATCTGTCTATCTACATACAGCCGTTTATCTGTCCCCACACACACTGCCATCTGTCTATCTACATACAGTAGTCTATCTACCCCCAAGCACTCCCATCTCTCTCTCTATACAGAACTGTATAAACCCATCTCTCTATCTATGACTATATGGAGTTATCATTGGGGCATGGTTTTATTCACTTTTAACTGCCCTATGTTTTGAGTCTGAAGGTTAGGTTCTCACCTGGTGTGTGAATATTGCAAGTGCTGATTGCAAACACAGGGGCTGGGATACTGATTTGCCAGCTGGGTGTGTTGGAGTAAAAAATTCCCGAGGAGAACTGTGAGTGTGTTGAAGAGGAAGCAGAAAGACAGCATTTCTTGAGCACAGAACCACCTGGAGGTGCAGACGTGGGGATTTCTGAGCAAGGAACCTGCCTGCTGCTGTTTGCTCCCACTGTGTTCAGAGAACCGGACTGTGTGTGCATTCTTTGCAATATACAAAACCACACCCAGAACAGACCCATTTTACCTCCTCAATTTCTCATCCTAATGCAAACAACCCAGCTCAGAGACAAGAGTTCAATTTGCTGTCTTTAACTGGAACTTTTCTGAATAGAAGATGAGGCCTCTTGAGGGGTGTGTGACAGCAGAGCCCCACCCCCAGGCACTGACACCTAGGCCTGTGAAAAGTGCCCTTTTGGCTTCTCTTGTGCAACCTCTTCCCCCTGAAAATGCATCATGTTTCCTGGCTGGCGAGTCAGGCTTTGCTTCCATTTTGATGCAAACCTCTCCTGTCTCTGGCTGTGTCTTCAATGGCAGCAGGGAAGGGGTGGGCATGAAGGAGGAAGCCTTGTTTACAACAAGGTAGCTAACTTGAGATCATAACCCTAATGTAGACACAACCCAGGGTAGCTTTATCGTACTCAGCCAGCTTATCTGAAAGTTAGGAACCATTTCTTTCTTTCTTTCTTTCTTTCTTTCTTTCTTTCTTTCTTTCTTTCTTTCTTTCTTTCTTTCTTTTCCCACTAATCTGAGATGTAGGTGGGGCTGGATTCCATTTAGGGCCCCTGACTGGAGTTCTTTGAATGGTGGTTGGAGTCAAATGTTCTGATTCTGTGGGCCTCTATTGAACTACAAAGCTCTTTCTGCAATAAGCAACAATGATAAAAACCAGAAGCAATACATGCCGAGATTATTGAGATCAGGTACATGTGAATACGCTGACTGCTGAATAACGAATGTTGATCATGTCCCAAATTCCTAGCAATTACAAACAAGTAAACCCGAAAGCAGCATAAAATAAAAAGGCCCAACCACTTCCGTCTCTACCAAATCAATTGACTTTGAGGGGACAAGGATTTGGCCCTAGGCAATTTAAACTACAAAATCATTAATAACAACTCAAACTACAGCCGAGAGTATGAGCAATAACTGGGACATGTAGGGGGAAAGAGAATATTCTGGGAGCAACTGCCTGGTGAGATGTGTGTCTCTGGGTGGCAGAGTAGGGCACGTACTGTCTGGTTGCCTTCACTTTTCCTTTCTTGGCTTTGTGTTAGGTATATTGTGTATAGCGCATATAGTGTATTGACACACATCACATTGATTTTGTGTCTTAACACATAGGGTCTGGTTCTGCGTACACAGTTCTTTGGACTGGAAACTTTAAAACAAAACTGTCAAGGTTCCTTCCTCACTCTGAACTCTAGGGTACAGATGTGGGGACCTGCATGAAAACCTCCCAAGCTTACTTTTACCAGCTTAGGTTAAAACTTCCCCAAGGTATAAACTATTTTACCTGTTGCCCTTGGACTTTCACTGTCACCACCAAACGTCTAACCGGGTTTATTATTGGGAAAGAGCTGTTTGGAAACGTCTTTCCCCCCAAAATCCTCCCCAAAACCTTGCACCCCACTTCCTGGGGAAGGTTTGATAAAAATCCTCACCAATTTGCATAGGTGACCACAGACCCAAACTCTTGGATCTTAAGAACAATGAAAAAACATTCAGTTTCTTAAAAGAAGAATTTTAATAGAAGTAAAAAGAATCACCTCTGTAAAATCAGGATGATAAATACCTTACAGGGTAATTAGATTCAAAACATAGAGAATCCCTCTAGGCAAAACCTTAAGTTACAAAAAGATACAAAGACAGGAACATCCATTCTATTCAGCACTGCTTATTTTCTCAGCCTTTTAAACAAACAGAATCTAACGCATATCTAGCTAGATTACTTACTAAGTTCTAAGACTCCATTCCTGTTCTGTCCCCGGCAAAAGCATCACACAGACAGAGAGAGAGAGAGCTTTTGCTTTTCCCTCCCCCCAGCTTTTGAAAGCATCTTGTCTCCTCATTGGTCATTTTGGTCAGGTGCCAGCAAGGTTATCCTAGCTTCTTAACCCTTTACAGGTGAAAGGATTTTTCCTCTGGCCAGGAGGGATTTTAAAGGTGTTTACCCTTCCCTTTATATTTATGACAGGAACCAGCAAGCTTCAACCGTCTCACCACCTCCTCTTCATGATGGGGGATGGTCAGAGGAAGACTTAATATCTACGCTCCCAAAGAATATCAGTGTTCTTGTAATTATATGTTCCTAAAAATAGCAAGTTTCTCTACCTGGGAAGAAGTTTATGTAGGAAATGTTTAGTTGTTTAGACAGCAAATGGGACAATTTATCTTCTTTGTTGAAACTCCTTACTCTGAAATCCAAAAAACCTGCAAGATACAATCTAAGCTCTGGAACAGTTGGTCATATTTGGGGAAGTACTAAAATAATTACCCTTCGCTGTGAGGGCATATAACACAGGTTGGACTTTCCCACAATACTCACTAAAATCTGGTACCAGCATCCAAGTCTCAGTCATGGCCTCCAATTTAGCTCCCATTGAAGACAATAATGGTTTAGTAATTCCCACGCATATTTGACTGTTAGATCTTCGTCCAGTGGGGTCTTTACCATGGCTTTCAGGTCGTTGACAGACTTTCCAGAATGCTGAACGAGTTTTGCAAGGGAGTCGTCCTCCAGGCCGAAGCTCTTGGAATAATCGTGCATGCGTTTCAGCAAGATGGGAACATTAAAAGTAAGAGAGAGGCTTTTGACATGAGGACCAGGAATTGCAGCCACGTCTCCAAAGGCAGCTCCCGATAAAAGGGCTAATTTCCACATCTACTGTCTTAGGGCTTCCTTCTTCTTTTGTAAGATCTGTAGAGAAACGTTCGGCAGGCTGAGCAGGAAAGCCCGTCTCTTGTGATTGGTAAGTTCATGATCCAAAGTGTCCACCAGGTCATGGAAATCGTACTTCTCTAGATCAAAGGTGGACAGAAGGAAAACCTTAGGAGACCTGCATACTCGAGTCAGCTGACCCAGGCCAGCCATGGCGATGCTGAGGGGCTTTTACCCCTGTGTAGACATACCCTAACACATCCCTTCTCGTTCGTCTCCTTTTCCATCTCTCTTCATGCAGACATCCGTCCCATCCCATTGCCTTGTCTCTGAGCCCTGTCTGTTTGTAATCAGAGATTATTCCTTTGTGAAAAATAACCCTGTTAAGACAGTAATAAAACCCTTACACTAGCCCGAGGGAACTGGATTGGGGCTTTCCCATCTCCTGATCTCTGCGTAACAAACCGGAGCCAGTTTTTTTTTTTTACCCCAGTGGTCTCCTTGGGAGGCTACTCCAGAACCTCACTCCTCTGTTGGTTAGAAACCTCCACCTAATTTCAAGCCTAAACTTGTTGATGGCCAGTTTATATCCATTAGTTCTTGTGTCAACATTGGCACTTAACTTAAATATCTTCTCTCCCTCCCTGGTGTTTATCCCTTGGATGTATTTATAGAGAGTGATCGTATCTCCCTCAGCCTTCTTTTGGTTAGGTTAAACAAGCCAAGCTCTTTGAGTCTCCTCTCATAAGGCAGATTTTCCATTCCTCTGATCATTCTAGTAGCCTTTCTCTGCACCTGTTCCAGTCTGAAGTCCTCTTTCTTACACATGGGAGACCAGAATTGCACACAGTATTCCAGATGAGAGCTCACCAGTGCCTTGGATAATGGTGCTAACCCTTCGCTGTAGCTTTGCTCTCCAGTTCATTGATCTAGGGGATTCTCATTTTGGGTGAGAGCAGGCCTGGGTTTATAGCAGGTTCTAGTTTTGCAAATTGCATTTAGAAAACAGCTAAAGCTTGCAAAGAGGAGCAGATAGGCCACTATATTTGCTAAGGGGAGCTAACGAGCTCTGGAGAGGGGGCAGGAGTGGCTGAGGGTGGGTTAGAAAAGGCTGCTCTACTGATGACTATACTGAGTACCTAACTTCTTGAGAATCATAGAAATCATAGAATCATAGAATATCAGGGTTGGAAGGGACCCCTGAAGGTCATCTAGTCCAACCCCCTGCTCGAAGCAGGACCAATTCCCAGTTAAATCATCCCAGCCAGGGCTTTGTCAAGCCTGACCTTAAAAACCTCTAAGGAAGGAGATTCTACCACCTCCCTAGGTAACGCATTCCAGTGTTTCACCACCCTCTTAGTGAAAAAGTTTTTCCTAATATCCAATCTAAACCTCCCCCCCTGCAACTTGAGACCATTACTCCTCGTTCTGTCATCTGCTACCATTGAGAACAGTCTAGAGCCATCCTCTTTGGAACCCCCTTTCAGGTAGTTGAAAGCAGCTATCAAATCCCCCCTCATTCTTCTCTTCTGCAGACTAAACAATCCCAGCTCCCTCAGCCTCTCCTCATAAGTCATGTGTTCTAGACCCCTAATCATTTTTGTTGCCCTTCGCTGGACTCTCTCCAATTTATCCACATCCTTCTTGTAGTGTGGGGCCCAAAACTGGACACAGTACTCCAGATGAGGCCTCACCAATGTCGAATAGAGGGGAACGATCACGTCCCTCGATCTGCTCGCTATGCCCCTACTTATACATCCCAAAATGCCATTGGCCTTCTTGGCAACAAGGGCACACTGCTGACTCATATCCAGCTTCTCGTCCACTGTCACCCCTAGGTCCTTTTCCGCAGAACTGCTGCTTAGCCATTCGGTCCCTAGTCTGTAGCGGTGCATTGGATTCTTCCGTCCTAAGTGCAGGACCCTGCACTTATCCTTATTGAACCTCATCAGATTTCTTTTGGCCCAATCCTCCAATTTGTCTAGGTCCTTCTGTATCCTATCCCTCCCCTCCAGCGTATCTACCACTCCTCCCAGTTTAGTATCATCCGCAAATTTGCTGAGAGTGCAATCCACACCATCCTCCAGATCATTTATGAAGATATTGAACAAAACCGGCCCCAGGACCGACCCTTGGGGCACTTCACTTGATACCGGCTGCCAACTAGACATGGAGCCATTGATCACTACCCGTTGAGCCCGACAATCTAGCCAGCTTTCTACCCACCTTATAGTGCATTCATCCAGCCCATACTTCCTTAACTTGCTGACAAGAATACTGTGGGAGACCGTGTCAAAAGCTTTGCTAAAGTCAAGAAACAATACATCCACTGCTTTCCCTTCATCCACAGAACCAGTAATCTCATCGTAAAAGGCGATTAGATTAGTCAGGCATTAACTTCCCTTGGTGAATCCATGCTGGCTGTTCCTGATCACCTTCCTCTCATGCAAGTGCTTCAGGATTGATTCTTTGAGGACCTGCTCCATGATTTTTCCAGGGACTGAGGTGAGGCTGACTGGCCTGTAGTTCCCAGGATCCTCCTTCTTCCCTTTTTTAAAGATTGGCACTACATTAGCCTTTTTCCAGTCATCCGGGACTTCCCCGGTTCGCCACGAGTTTTCAAAGATAATGGCCAATGGCTCTGCAATCACAGCCGCCAATTCCTTCAGCACTCTCGGATGCACCTCGTCCGGCCCCATGGACTTGTGCACGTCCAGCTTTTCTAAATAGTCCCTAACCACCTCTATCTCCACAGAGGGCTGGCCATCTCTTCCCCATTTTGTGATGCCCAGCGCAGCAGTCTGGGAGCTGACCTTGTTAGTGAAAACAGAGGCAAAAAAAGCATTGAGTACATTAGCTTTTTCCACATCCTCTGTCACTAGGTTGCCTCCCTCATTCAGTAAGGGGACCACACATTCCTTGGCTTTCTTCTTGTTGCCAACATACCTGAAGAAACCCTTCTTGTTACTCTTGACATCTCTGGCTAGCTGCAGCTCCAGGTGCGATTTGGCCCTCCTGATATCATTCCTACATGCCCGAGCAATATTTTTATACTCTTCCCTGGTCATATGTCCAACCTTCCACTTCTTGTAAGCTTCTTTTTTATGTTTAAGATACGCTAGGATTTCACCATTAAGCCAAGCTGGTCGCCTGCCACTATTCTTTCGACTCATCGGGATGGTTTGTCCCTGTAACCTCAACAGGCTGCAGAGGCTGTCTGCAAAACAATTTTGAAGGTCTAAATCCATCCCTTGGTCCCTTTGCACAATTGTCTGGGAAATTCCTCTAAAGAGAGATATGGGGCAGCAGAACCCCACTTCCAAAGAGCCTGGAGTATAAAGCCAGCATAGTCACACACCAGCTATAAAGCTACTGGGCTCTCGTTGGGTGAGCTAGAGGCTAAACTACTGCTTTGAACACACAAAGTCACAGATTCAAATCCTTCATGACTTAAATATTCTGCTTTTAGTCAATGACCCAGTGTTACAAATAGAAGGTCCATGCTATCTTCTCTTGGCAGTCATTCATCTCTGGCCTCTATCACATTTTCAACAGATAATGATATTGTTTCAAGCTCTTGTAGAATAGTTTCAGTCATAAATGCTCAAGTCGTCTCTTTCAGTGGTACGAAACCCAAAAAATGTTCCTTTATGAGCACTTCAGCTTTATCTTTATCTGCAGACTTTTCCATATTCACAAAACGAATGATCATCGTGATTTGTTCAACATGATTCACATCTGGTGTACAGTCCAGTGTTATTGAAAAACATTTTGCAGAATGGGCAGCGTCTACAATTTTTTTTTAATGGCATTTGCTGGGATTTGAATCAGTTCATTCTGCATATTTTTTCCTAACTAATGAACCTGTGTTTCATGATCAGTTATTTTACGTAGATGCTCCTTCATGCTTGGATCAAACAAAGCGAGGTATTCAACAAATTTTTAAAAGTTTCCATTACCCAGAAGTGTATAATTTTTCATTTCTACCATGGCTGCGGAATGCTAAAGTTTGCCCACCAAGAACTCTGACTAAAGCAATCAGATGCTCTAGTATTTGTTGCCAATGTTCTTCTTTTTCCTTGATCACACGTAAATTTTCTTCATCAATAGTTTTTCCTTTTTTCAATTGTAATTCAAGTTCTTTCCAATTTTGAAAACATTCCAAATGTTCTGTACTTCTTTCATGTGAAGAGAGAATTGAAGATATGTTTTTCCAGTCCTTCGAACCATTGTCAGTAAGTGATGTACCAATGCCTTGATTTCTAAACAATTTGCAGTAAAAGCAAAACACAGAGTCCTTCGACACTGAATATTGGAACCAGTTTCGATGAATTTCTTCCCCATAAATGAGTTTCCTCTTGTAATGCTGAGCAGAGAATTTTCTTTTATTTCCATCCTTAGCCACACACTGTCATCACATCTGGGCCATGAAGCTGGATCCCCATACTGTAACTTGTTTGTAACTTCCTCATCCTTTCTTCCTTCTACTTCATTTACTTCAATTTATACATTTGCTCTGAAGGTGAATAAATTTTCTCCACTTCCATATCAGCCTGATGCTGTGAGCTGCCTTCATCTAGTTTCCATCATCTTGAGTTTCCAAACTGCTTTTTTGTGGATGTAAGCTACCCTCATCTTGAAGTAATATACCTTCATCTTGATGTTCCAAACTGCTTCCATGTGGATGTGAGCTAACCTCCTCTCCAAGGAAAATTCCTTCATTTGGATGCTGTGAACTGCTTCCATCTTTATTTGGATTAAAGAGAAGATATTTCAGGAAGGATCCCTGCTGTTTTGCTTGGTCCTTTTCCTTCTCAGACTTTCATTTATAATACTCAGCTCCTGAGGGTTTTCTTTTTCCTCTTGCTGCCATGGGGCATTTGAATATTGTTATGTACTGTGCTCCCGACTGCAAGTATTATAGCGTTAAGGATGGCTGACACACCCACCACACTGTTGGCGATTTAAACCACATTGCAGCCATCCCAACACGTCTTTTCACTGCTTAAAGATTCAATGATTAGTAACATACACTCACTTACCTATTAAAACAGCTAGTTACAATGTTTACATGGAAACAAAATGACCTTTTTCAACGTTATAACCCGACACCGGTTGTTTGGAAAATAATCCCCTCCCTCACGGTTACCCGCTTGGAGTGTGATGTCATCACTTTCATAGTCTATTAAGCTTTAACGCTGTTATTTTTCTTTTATCAACCTTATTTATTACATGTGAACCAATTAAAACAAAGAAAGTTCATAATTATACAGCCCGATAATAACGCTAAGGTTTAATAACGCTTAAAGATACTCACATTTTGGATTTATAATGCTGAAAGACATTATTCTTTGGCACCAAGAAACACAAGTTTCCGCAGTATTCCCTCAATTCTTAACCATCTACCTGTGACATGTGTTAAAATGACTGCTGGGCATAGGGAACTGTGGGCGGTTTTGGCGGGGGGGGGCGGTGCTGTGGTTCTCACGTAACACGCTGGGGGCCACATTAAATCAAGGCTGCCAGGTCTAGTTACTTGGATGTGACATTTGCAGCCCGTCACCCCCATCTGCCTCTTCCCACCGGGGGTCTCGTGCGTCCATCTGGCTGCGAGCCAGTAGCAGGAGTGTCCCTGCCTTGTTTGCGCCACACTGCTGAGCTGGGCAGAGGGTTTAAAATGCATTAAAACTATTCACGGATTCAGGTCCAATCCGGCAAATGGTTTCCGCTGACTAGCAAATGAGGCAAAACTTGCTCAAGAGTTGAAATGATTCGTTTCGACATTTTCACAACGGCGCGTTTCCACATTTTGTTTTAACACATTTCCAAGGCGAAATGTTGACAGGATGTTTTGCTCAACCCGAACCCTTTCCCCCTCTTTCTTTTATTAGTTTCTTTGTTTCAGTGAGAAAAACTGAAGGGAAAAAACAACGGTGTGGGTTAGAAATGAACCAATTGTTTTCCTGGTTTTTTTTTTGGCTTAGCCACCAAACTGAAAAATTGCGTATTTGCTCAGCTTCAGTGAGGGCAGGTGAACTCCTGTTTAATGCTTCTGCTGCTGGGCCCGGGAGGCCTGGGCTGAAGGGAGGCAAAAAGGAGCAGGGGCTCCCGGGGCAGAATGAACAGGAGAAGAATGGGGGTGGGCAAAAAGGAGTATGGAGAAGCAGGGACAGAGCGCCAGGCTCCCCGCCCTGCAATGCTGCATCTGGCTCGTCTGATCTTCCCCCTCCCCTAAGAAATCCACAGACACCAGCAGAAAAGCAGGTTGCCCACACTGACGTGCACGGCTCACAAATCACCCGGGTCAAAGGTTTGACTAGATTGTCCGTGTGTTGTAAGGACAGGTCTTGTTCCCTTCTGCCCTGAAGAGAGCACACCAGCCCCCACATTCATCCCCTTCTCCCATGGCCCCGCCCCCACTCTGCCTCCCCCCCCCAAGTCCCTGCCTCCCCCCACAGCTGCAGCCCTGAAAACAGAAAAGCTCTGCAGAGGGGAGCAAGAGCTCCTCCGCCCCGCCCCAATAGCTGGGGAAGATTTTTCCAGGGGCCCCAAATTGGCCGAGGCCCATAGGCCATGTGGGAATCTGCCACTGACACCCCTTCCCCACCCCCCCCATGGCAGCACGAGGTTTGCGGAGGCTTAGCCTCTCCTAGCCTCCGTTATGCGCCGCCCATGAAGAAAATTTTGGATATAGAATCTCTTTTCTAGACAACCTCCCTATTACAGATAAGGAAATTACTCTGGAAAGAAGGAATGACCCCATTTAGCTTAAGGTGGTGCACTATACCCTTTTGGGGTGGCCAAATCACAGAACAAGTAGCCAGGAAAGATGTGGCCAGAAGCTATTTTTGGTGGCTGGTGTTAGATCAAGATATAGAAACCACCAGGCTCTTCTGCTGAAGGAAGACAGCGTTGATATTCAGATCTGTGAGATAGTTGGTAGAGGCCTCTTGATCCGCTGTTACTGGACGTGACCCCTGAAGTTAGTAAAGATGGCAAAAGGTTTGGTTGTCAAGAGGAAGATGATGAGGAGGAGGAGATGGTAGTTCTAGAAGAGGGTGCCCACAGCGAAATCGCAGCCCTCACATAAGATTACATTTATGATTTTGTTTTTATTGTGCCTGTCAATTAAGGAATGTACTGAGGAGGAGGCTGGTGGATTGAAAACTGTGTTACAATGATAAGCTCTTGCTTTCAATGTCATAGAATATCAGGGTTGGAAGGGACCTCAGGAGGTCATCTAGTCCAATCCCCTGCTCAGAGCAGGACCAATCCCCAACTAAATCATCCCAGCCAGGGCTTTGTCAAGCCTGACCTTAAAAACTTCTAAGGAAAGAGATTCCACCACCTCCCTAGGTAACGCATTCCAATGTTTCACCACCCTCCTAGTGAAAAAGTTTTTCCTAATATCCAACCTAAATCTCCCCCACTGCAACTTGAGACCATTACTCCTCGTTCTGTCATCCACTACCACTGAGAACAGTCTAGATCCATCCACTCTGGAACCCCCTTTCAGGTAATTGAAAGCAGCTATCAAATCCCCCCTCATTCTTCTCTTCCGTAGACTAAACAATCCCAGTTCCCTCAGCCTCTCCTCATAAGTCATGTGTTCCAGTCCCGTAATCATTTTTGTTGCCCTCCGCTGGACTCTTTCCAATTTTTCCACATCCTTCTTGTAGTGTGGGGCCCAAAACTGGATACAGTACTCCGGATGAGGCCTCACCAATGTCAAATAGAGGGGAACGATCATGTCCCTCAATCTGCTGGCAATGCCCCTACTTATACATCCCAAAATGCCATTGGCCTTCTTGGCAACAAGGGCGCACTGTAGACTCATATCCAGCTTCTCATCCACTGTAACCCCAGGTCCTTTTCTGCAGAACTGCTGCTGAGCCATTCGGTCCCTAGTCTGTAGCGGTGCATTGGATTCTTCCATCCTAAGTGCAGGACTCTGCACTTGTCCTTGTTGAACCTCATCAGATTTCTTTTGGCACAATCCTCTGATTTGTCTAGGTCCCTCTGTATCCTATCCCTACCCTCCAGCCTATCTACCTCTCCTCCCAGTTTAGTGTCATCTGCAAACTTGCTGAGGGTGCAATCCACACCATCCTCCAGATTGTTTATGAAGATATTGAACAAAACCGGCCCCAGGACCGACCCTTGGGGCACTCCACTTGGTGGCGGGAAGCGCTGGGAGGTAGGCAGAGGAGCGAAGATGTAGCGTGCTCGGTGGGGATGTGGGGGAAGGGGAGCTTGGCTGTCTGTGTGTGCAGGGCACCTACTTATTTTTCCCTGTGGGTGCTTCAGCCCTGGAGCACCCATGGAGTCAGTGCCTATGGCGGGCAGCAGGAAATAACTCCACAGACCACATGTGGCCCACGGGCCATGTGTTTGAGATCCCTGGTCTAGAGCAAGGCAGGTGAGTTGTGCTGCTCTGCCTTAGGGAGCACCCTGCTTTGTCTCTCTCTGGTTTGAGTTCTTGTGTATTAGGGCTTTGGATTCTAAGCAAGAATATCTGGGGTTTTTTCTAAGTTCTCTGTGAACATACTATTGGATAACTCAATTTAAAAAGCACTTTTTTGGTCATCTAGAGACAGACTGAGGTGGTTGAAATAAACCTATTCCCCAAACAAATCAGGGCCTAATTCCATACCATTTTATACCCACTTTGCATTTATTTGCACTATACGAGATTGTCAGGGTTTCCTCCCCACTCTGAACTCTGGGGTACAGATGTGGGGACCCACATGAAAGACCCCCTAAGCTTATATTACACCAGCATAGGTTAAAAACTTCCCCAAGGCACAAATTCCTTTCCTTGTCCTTGGACGGTATTGCTGCCACCACCAAGTGATTTAAACAAACATTCAGGGAGGGGCCACTTGGAGCCCTATCTCTCCCAAAATATCCCCCCAAGCTCCTTCACCCCCTTTGTAGGGAAGGCTTGAGAATAATAAACCAACCAAATAGGTTAACAAGGTGAGCACAGACCAGACCCTTGGGCTTTTAGGACACTAAAAACCAATCAGGTTCTTGAAAGAAGAACTTTATTATAAAAAAAAAAAAGTAAAAGAAGCACCTCTGTAAAGTCAGGATGGAAGGTAATTTTACAGGGTAATAAAAAGATTTAAAACACAGAGGATTCCCCTCTAGGCTCAACTTCAAAGTTACAAAAACAGGAATAAACCTCCCTCTTGGCATAGAGAAAATTCACAAGCTAAAATAAATGATAATCTAATGCATTTCCTTGCTATTACTTACAATTTCTGTAATTTTAGATGTATCAATTCAGTAGGAGCTGGATTACCTACTTGGTCTCTCTCTTTGTCTCAAGAGGGAACACAAAGAGAGCACAAACAAAACCTCCCCCCTTCCCCCCCCAGATTTGAAAGTATCTTCTTTCCCCATTGGTCCTTCTGGTCAGGTGCCAGCTAGGTTAATTGAAATGATTAACCCCTTACGGGTAAGTGATTCTGTACCTCTGGCCAGGGAGGATTTGATGTTACTGCATACATAAAGGTTGTTACCCTTCCCTTTATATTTATAACAAAGATGAAGAACTATGGCGAATTGGGCCTGTATTTGTGGATTCTTACACCATCCGGGGTTTTCTTATTCTGCCTTTTTAAAACAAACAATGAGTGAAATATTCCCTTTCTTTTCTGGGGCAGATGGAAGCTCTCACAAATTTCATGATGGCCCTGGATCTGGACTCAGACCAAAAGGAAGTTGTCGAGATGGGTCTACAGAGCTATGGAAACCTCCTGGCTCATTTCGAAACTGAAGACCCATCAGAAGCAGCTTACAAAATGAAGGAGGAATTGAAGTCATTTGAAAATGCCACGCTAAATATTGCCATCACGGGAGAGACAGGTGCTGGAAAATCATCCTTCGTCAACGCCATCCAGGATGTGGGACATAAAGATGAAAATGCGGCTGCGACTGGGGAGACAGAAACAACAAGGAAGCCAACTCCTTATCCACACCCGACATACTCCAAAGTAACATTCTGGGGCATATCAGGAGTTGAAACACCTGATTTGAAACACCTAGATTTTCAGCTAGACCAATATCCTGAAAAAGTAAACTTTGACAGCTATGATTTCTTCATCATTATCACTTCTGAGCGATTCAAATCCAGCCATGACAAGCTCGCTAGGGAGATTCAGGGATTGGGAAAGAAGTTTTACTTTGTGCGCGCCGAAGTAGATGCCAACTTGTATAACGCCAAGAGGCAACGACCCTCCACTTACAAGGAGAAAATCTTGGAAGAAATGAAAGAGAATTGCATACTGCACCTGGAAGCAGAAGGGATGACCTATCCTAAGGTTTTCCTTCTCTCCAGCTTTGATCTAGAGAAGTACGATTTCCATGACCTGGTGGACACTTTGGATCATGAACTTCCCAGTCACAAGAGACAGGATTTCCTGCTCAGCCTGCCAAACATTTCTCCACAGACCTTACAAAAGAAGAAGGAAACCCTAAAACAGCCGATGTGGAAATTAGCCCTCCTGTTGGGAGCTGCTTCTAGAGATGTGGCTGTGATTCTTGGTCCTCATGTCAAAAGTCTCTCTCTTGCTTTTAATGTTCCCATCTTGCTGAAACGCACGCACGATTATTCCAAGAGCTTCGGCCTGGAGAATGAAAAACTCCCTTGCATAACTCACTGAGCACTCTGGAAAATCTGTCAATGACCTGAAAGCCGTGATAAAAACCCCACCGGCAAAAGATCTAACAGTCAAATATGTGTGGGAATTACTGAAGCAGAGCCTGGTCCTGCTCACTTTAAAGTCAATGGGTGCTTTATTAACATCTTCAATGGGAGCTAAATTGGAGGCCATAACTGAGACTTGGATGCTGGTACCAGATTTTAGTGAGTATTGTAGGAAAGTCCTACCAGTGTTATGTGCCCTCACAGCTGGAGGAATTTCTTATAGTGCCCAGAAGCTGGGAATGGGCGACAGGGGATGGATCACTTGACGATTACCTGTTCTGTTCATTCTTTCTGGGGCACCTGGCACTGGCCACTGTTGAAAGACAGGATACTGGGCTAGATGGACCTTTGGTCTGACCCTGTAGGGCCGTTCTTATGGTCTTATGCCACCAGCTTCATGCTGCATAGATTCCTAGATGGTGTTGCTGAAGACACCCAATGAGTTCAGGAGGTTGTTTTGGAAGAAGAAGGGAAAAAAAATCTTTATAACAGCAACGGACTGTCCATAGCCTTGGGAGTGAATGAAAAAGCTGAACTCCGGTGAAGATTGGAGCTGGACTATTCGAAAGCCTCACCTATGCTAGCCAAAGGGAGACTTTTTTATTCTTGAATTTGCTCCAGCAGAAGAGAAGAAAATGCCAAACAAGACTTCAGGGTGCCTATTTGATTTGTATTCCATTTTTCATTCACTGAATTAAATGAACTTTCCAAGATACCGCATGGCACTACTTATCCATATGAAATCATTGTGGGGTAAGCTTGCAAATTTATACCCCCAACATTGGAACAAGATCAGAAAGATAAACGCTCCTGTGATATGAGAGAGTTTGGTATGTCTAGAACTGAAAGGTGAAGGGTAATTATTTTAGTACTTCCCCAAATATGACCAACTGTTCCAGATCTTAGATTGTAGCTTGCAGGTTTTTTGGATTTCAGAGTAAGGAGTTTCAACAAAGAAGATAAATGGTCCCATTTGCTGTCTAAACAACGAAACATTTCCTATATAAACTGCTTCCCAGGTGGAGAAACTTTCTATTTTTTTAAACATATAATTACAACAATTCTGATATTCTTAGGGAGCTATGTTAAGTTCTTCCTTTGGGGGCTTTTATGTAGATAGACCTGAGTGTATGGAGATGGATAGATGGCTGTGTGTAGATAGACTGATGGGAGTGTATGGGGATGGCTGGCTGGCTGTGTGTAGATAGACAGATGGTAGTGTGTGGGGACGGATAGACGGCTGTGTGTAGATAGACAGGTGGGAGTGTCTGGCGATGGATAGATGGCTGTGTGTAGATAGACTGATGGGAGTGTATGGGGATGGATAGCTGTCTGTGTGTAGATAGACAGATGGTAGTGTGTGGAGATGGAAAGATGGCTGTGTGTAGCTAGATAGATGGGAGTGTGTGGAGATGGATAGATGGCTGTGTGTAGATAGACAGGTGGGAGTGTATGGGAACAGTTTCCATTAACCTTCAATTTTCAAGAGAAAAAAATTCCATTTTTGTCAAAAATAAAATCAGGTTTTTTTGAAAAAACAGAAACATTTTCCAGACTAAGTTTAGTTTTTACCTCCTGAATGAGAAGGTACAATATTGGCTTCGGGGGGGTTGTTCTATCGATGATGCCCTGAAAAAATTGTCATCCATTTATTTTGCACCAGCGAAAAATGTTTTTCAGGCAATTCTTTTGTCAGAAGGACTATCCTTTGCTCCCAAGCTGCAGACGACGTTGCAGACAAACCGACGTTTCAAGAACAAGGTAAAGAAACTTGGTTTAAAAAATTCCTTTTACATTTAGAACAACTTTGGCTCTTTGAAAATTCTTGACACGTGAGAGGGGAATGGGGCCCACTTTTACCAGGTAGATGATGCCAAGGCCACTTCTGCCCAAAACAAGACACATACCCTTAAATCTACCAGACACAGAGCTGGTACTTATTGTGAGGCTCATTTCTAGCCACAGTGCAACCGTGGCCATCTCTACAGACAGAGTTTTCGCTCTACCTGTGGCTGGAAATGTGTTATCCCCTCGGCAAGCTGCGGTTAAATTCTTTGCCAAGGCAGTAATTGGAAAGTGCAGTTCAAAATGTTACATCATTGTAAGCAGTGTCAGGATGAGCTCCACCCTGACATCTGGTGGTGAGGTGTGGCAAGTTGTGGAAAAGAACTTCAGGGGCTGATCTCATTTGCATAGGCACACCCACCCCGCCTAGAATGAGACCATAGCTGCCCAAATGGTCACTTTGGCTGCTGTGGGATCCCCAGTGTCTCTGTTATTGGGGCAGGAAGAATAAATTGTTATTACCCTGATTATGGGAACTGTGCTTGGAACTGTACGTGGCCTTTTGTTATGATGGAGGGATTCACCATCAACTAAGTAGCACTCGCTAGGCAAGGGTCATGGGTTCCAAAACTGTGTGAATGAAAAGAGGCTGGGGACAAGTACTAATACTTGGTGGCATGGGCCCCTTGGTGAGGGCCTTACATGCTAATTGCACTTCCTCCTCTCTCCACTGTGGAATATCAGAGCTAATTTTGATTTCATTAGAAGTCTAGTTATAGGCTGCTGAACTCATTTTGGGCTGACAGTGCACCAGCACTGGGGCTCCCCTACTACAAGCTGAATTCACCTAAGAGCTGAAATCACTGAGTGGTGTGTTAAGTAGGGGGGGAGCTGGAAGATATATTGTGGAGCAGTTGGCGGGCCGGCTGGAGGAGCAGTTTGTGGATGGCAGGAGCTGCTCGTGGAGCTGAGCGAAGGAGTTTGTGGGGTAACTGGCGGAGCGGAGCGCAGCCGAGCGAAGGAGTTCGTGGGGCGGCTGGCGGAGCGGAGCGCAGCCGAGTGAAGGAGTTCGTGGGGCGGCTGGCGGAGCGGAGCGCAGCTGAGTGAGGGAGTTCGTGGGGCGGTCAGCTTCAGATCATGTAAGGTGCCTCTTACCACCGTCCCATTTCCACCCAGGTTGGGAGGTAAAGCTCCGCAGATAAACTTTTGAACTCTGGGGCGGCCCTGACCAGGGACAGAGACTTTTGGGGCATTGGACTTTTGGGACTTTGAGTGATTTGGGGTTGCTGGACTCAAGAACCAAAGGGAAAAGGGCATGCCCAATTTGCTTGGGGTGGGTTTTTGCTCATGGGTTTTGTTATGAATCCTGTTGGTGGTGTTTCCCCAACATAATGCCACATTGTTTCTCTCTGTTCTTAAAAGGCTTTTGCTACACTCAGACTATGTGCTTGCGAGAGGGGAAGTATTGCCTCTTGGAGGCGCCCAGCGGGGGTGGTATATATTTGTCCCAGGTCACTGGGTGGGGGCTCGAGCCGTTTTGCATTGTGTTATTGGAATGGATCCCCTAGATATTGAACCCGGCCCTTGTTGCTGCCAACTCTGACGGGCAGAAGGGTTACATCATAGAATAAAAACGTGTTTCCCATTTAAGGGTTTGTTACTCAGCGATTCAGGAGATGGGAAAACCTGAAATCCAGCGTGCTGCAGCTAATGCAAGATTTACTTAATCAATAAATATGGTTATTTTTCATGAAGGACTAATCTCTAGCTGCAAACAGAGAGGGCTCAAAGAGAAGGCGTCAGGACTGGAGAGATGTCACTGGGATTGAAAAGGCTGGGACTGTAAAAGGAGAAGAAGGAGAGGGGCTGTGATAAAGGTTAGAAATGAATGACAGCTCAGAGGAGGTAGAACAGGGCCTTCCACGTCTAACACCAGGCAAGGGGTCATGGAAAGTGTGCAACAAATGGAATGGACACAGGACAGGAACATGTGACCTTTTATGGCCAAAACTGCAATCTAGGCTCTAACCCACGCCCTGGTGACTAAACACCCTTGCAAAGGGTAGTGTGACTCAGCAGTTTTCGGGGAATGTGGGTTCTAGTCAGTCTGGTGACATGGGTTCAAATCCCATTGTTGCCATGCTCTTCTCTTCAGAGGCATTTCTCACATACATGTGCAAACATCACAAGCTGTGTTTAGAAGCACATTCATAACAGCCTAAGGGAGCCAGGCACCCAAAGAGCAGTACTTTCTAGTGCACCTTAGTGACATTAGCATCCCACAGGTGTCTGCTCTTTGCTCCAGCTGCTTTCTAAAGGCAATTTGCAAAATCAAAACCTCTGGGCTTGTCAGGGATTTGAATGCAGGACCCCAGCACCCAAAGTGAGAATCATACCCCTAGACTAACTATCTAAACAGGGAAAGAATGAATTGGGGCTTCTCTGAGCTAGGATGGCTCCCACTGCACTCAAGCATCTTTGCCTCTTTAATTGCTGCCTCCACCCTGGGTGTCTCTGGCATTGACATCAGCCCATGAAACTCCCTGCCCCTGGATGTTACTCAGTCTGTCAAAAGGCTCCTTCTCATCTCTAGGACCCACACCTGTCTGCTCTGCTTTTTCAGGATGCTGCACCAGCTGTGGAGGATTTCCCTGCCTCCGTCCAGGGCTGGACGGTCACTCTGCAGAGAGAGGTTGTTCCATAAATGGCAAATTGAACAACATTCTCCTGTCATTGGGGCAACCTGTAGACTTACCCTGGCTTCGTTTGAATCTTTACACATAGTTAACCATTTTATCATCCATTAACCTTTGATACTGGGATGGAATTGAGACTCAGTTTTCCTACAGTTACTTTTGTGTAATCAACAGATCGTATCGCTCCTTTAGTTACCTTAATTTATACCACGGAATCACCTTCTTTCTTCTTTGTAGTTCATGTCATCGTGTTTGTTTTCATTCAGTTTCATTTTCTTCCTGTAGCATTTGAATTAAACATCATCTATTTCAAAGGTAAGTTCCTTTGCTTGGAGGATCACAGTGCAGGGACTAACCCCTCCAGGGGGAGAATGAACCAGGCACAGATATTAACCGCTAGCCCCAACTCCAGCCTTTGCGCATGTTTGTCGGATGAGACAAGATGAGTTAATAATTCCACCGGCCAGACTGGGACTTCTCACCGGTCAGTGATTTGGAAAATTTGGGTTTGGCTTTGCATTTGCAGTATTCATTTTGAATGTTAAAATTCCCAGGGACTCACCAGTTTGAAGGACCCCCTTTTGCCCCTTGAGGCAGGAAAGGGGAATATGAACACAGGACCTGTGACAGCTATAAGAACATCCAGCCATGTGCTGGGCCAAGCTAATGGAATTATGACAACCATCACTGACCCTAGCTGAATTCCTTTTGGGGGCCTCTGTATGAACAATGTGTTTGGGGGTGTGTGATTGTACTTGGGCTTGGCGACACCGAAAACATGACAGCGTCACAGCTGCGCAGCCATAATGCTGCAGTGTAGACGCACCTACGCCTCCCAGAGCAGTTCTCCCAGCAGCGTGGTTAATCAGCTCCCCAAGAGGCGGGAGCTAGGTTGAGGGAAGAATTCTTCCATCAACCCAGCACTGTCTCCATAGGCACATGGGTCGGCTTAACCAAATTGCTCAGAGGTGTGGATCTTTCACACCCCTGTGCGACGTAGTTAAACAATTTTCTGGCGACGACCGGGCCTCTGCAGGGAGGGCACATGATGTGGGCCTGCTCAGACAGACTGTGTTGTGCTGAGGATAACACAGTGAAGGAAGGGAACTGCTAGGCCTGGAGATCCCTAGATCCCTCCCGAGCCTTAGAGGGATTTCACAGCCTAGTGTGTACAGAGGACGGATTTTAACATTCAGAGTCATTTTCAAAGGCGCCTACGGTGAGTTCCAGGCCCCTTTTCAGCTCATTAGCCCACCTTCACCCACCATTGGCTGCTCCTCACTCCAGCTGTAGCTGCTTCCTAAAGGCCATTTGCAAAAGGCCAACCACTGGGCTCGTCTAGGAATTGAACCCAGGGCATCTTACACCCAAAGCAACAGTCATACCCCTAGACCAACAAGCCAGACAGGAAAGATTGCTGGGGTGCTCTCTCTGAGCTGGGATGTGTCGCTCTGCACTCCAGCATCTCTGCTTTTTTAATAGCTGCCTCCCTTTGCCCTGCAGGCTCCACCTCTCATGGGTGTCTGCGGTGTTAGCATCAGCCCACGGAACTCCCAGCCACTGGAAGTTACTCAGGCTGACACCTCAGCTGCAGGCCATCAAAAGGCTTGTTCCTGTCTCAAGTGACCCACAGGGTCCTGCTTGGCTCTGTCAGGATGGTGCATCAGTGGTACTAAAGCTGTGGCAGGTTTCCCTGCCTCCGTCCAGAGATGGCTTCTTGCCAGACATTCTTCCAAACGAGATTGTTCCATAAATGCTGAATTGTACCATCTTCCCCTGTCGCTGGGGCGACCTGTGGACTCCCACTCGCTGTGGGATTTGTACCCTCAGCCCCACTTAATCATTTTATCACCCACTCACCTTTGATCCTGGGCTGGACTTGGTACCTGCTGTTCACACGGTGACTTGTATGTGATCAGATTGGAGCGCTCTGTCAGTTGCCTTAGACCCTGGCTAGTCCGTCGCTTTCCTCTGCTTGCTTCTCAGCACCTATTTCCGTTCCTGCCTTTTCCTTTTCCTCCTGTACCATTTTAATTGATGAGTTTTCATTAATGCCAATAGCCAATCCCTTGGGTTTGTCAGGGCTGCATCAGCCATCAGATGCCTGGCTCCACCTCCAAGGCCCTTCCTGGCCAACCTGTCTCCTCTCACTCCCCGTCACTGCCCACCTTCTTCCACTGGTCCCCTTTTCAAAGAGGCCCCTTCCTGCTTCCTCCCACACCTCCCCTCCCACCGGGGCCGTGCTCCCTGGGCAGGGCGGCAAAGCCGCCTCTTCACCCTCCTTCGGATACCGCCTCACAACTCACCTTTGCCAGGAGGCCCCCAAAAATCAGCACAGCAGTTCGGCTGCTGAGGCCAGTGCCCATCACAGGTAACAACATTGTCTGTGGGTTCCCTTTCCGCCCCTATTTCCATCCCTCAGCTTTTGTCTTATGCTTCGATTGCAAGCTCTGTGGGGCAGGGACCCACTCTTCTGAACTGTTTTTGTGCAGCACCTGGCACAATGGGGTCCTGGGCCCCCACTTGGGCACCGAGGTGCTACAGCAATGATTCAAAACAATGCTAACGAACCGAGGGGGCAGAAAGGAGGATCCCCTTCCTGGGACAGCCTCCGATGCTGATGAATGCCCACGCCCC